>NC_059427.1:32168661-34568661 GCF_021028975.2 Sphaerodactylus townsendi | reverse complement strand
TGGTAAGCCCCTTTGAGTCTCCTGCAGGAGAGAAAGGGGGAGATATAAATCCAAACTCCTCCTCCTCCTCTTCTTCATGTGAAAAAGCAACAAAAATCCAGTGGGGCCAAAGGGATCAATATCAACAATTGCTATTCTAAAGTTAGTGAGAAAGGATCATAATTTAGGTTTCGCTGGTTCTGCCTATACTACGTTCAATTTTTTCCTTCGCCCCCCCCCCCAATCCCAGTTCAACATCTCAGCCTCTAAAATAATTACTATCCTCATTGGCATTTTTAATCAGTAGTTTCTTTTTCCTCCTCCTCACTGTCCATCTTCACCTGAAGTCCACCATCTGCTCTTCTGACCATCAGTTTCTCCAGGAACATTACACTGAGAACCTTCAGCTTTGTTTCACCGCTCCCGGTGGGGTCTTCCACAATTATAACTCTGCTGCTTAGAATTGAATGACTACTTGCTGTGCTAATGTAGCCCACAGTCCACTAGAGGAGCTGAAGAGTCCTAAAGAGAGCTGCCTACAGGTTCAGGCTCTCCAACAAAGCTGGGAGAACTGCACCTTTTCTTCCTCGTTTGGGAATATCCCAACTCTTCAGCTGACTCTATCGCACTGCTTTTATGCCAAACGTTTTAAGAGGTCTACACAGTCTGTCTTTTGGCTTCTCACCTCGACTGGGCATGGTTTATCACCTTTCTTTAGTCTTTCAGTATTTTCTCCTCTAGTCATTCTGTATTAAGTATGAAAGCCAGAGTCATATCCACTCACTCCCACTCTCAATGAGCTACAGCAATTGTTTGTGATTGGATCTTCCTGTGTGAAACAGTTGCTAACGATGACTATAGTGCATTGAGAATGCATTATCCAACAGTGTGTGGAAAAAGCCTTAGCCAAGCCTTCTTAACAGGGGATAACGTGAAACAGGGTAGAATAATGTATGCCACTCTGAACTCCTTGGACCAAAGGCAGGACTAACACATGTATGGTAATGCTGATCCCCTGCTTTTTACAGTAGGCACCACAGAAGTAGACTTGTGATAGAGTTTTAATGCCTCCATTTGTTTTGCTCGGTCTTCTGTTTCTTGACTACTTTCTCTCCAAGTTCTTCATACATGAATTTCATCCTCACTATATTGCATGACCGAGCACTTTACCATCTGGTCTCTCTTGAACATTTCTATTAGGCCTGGTCGAATTAAAAAAAAATTAACTAAGATTCTACTCCTAAAAAATGAAAACCTGAACTTCCACAGAAGCACAGGTGTATTACTGTTCACATCATGACCAATATAGATTTTCAAATCACACACAGAGAGACTCTACAAATCTTAGGGATGGAACCTAGTTGTCATTTGTCCAGTTAAGTCAGTATTTGCCATGACTCTGACGTGTGCAATGGTTTCAACACAATGTGTTGTCGAAGGCTTTCACGGCCGGATTCAACTGGTTCTGGTGGGTTTTCCAGGCTATGTGGGTTTTCCGGGCACTAGACCATGGCCACACAGCCCGGAAAACCCACCAGAACCGGTTTCAACACAATTTACAAAAATGATTCCTACATGACCATCAAAATGAAGAGCAATATTTTAAAAGACTTACAGCCCAATTCAGTGCCCCAGAAGGATGGGACAGTACTGCTCCTGGGCCACCTTGCCACCTCCAAAGGGCTTTTTGACAGGACAGGGAGACAAAAAACAAAACAAAATCTCCCCACTGCTAGAAAGCCCTCCATTGGGCTACATGGACTTATGGCACCCCAAAGGGTGGTGTAAGCCAGAAGGCTAGGCCATGGTGGAGGCAATGCCAGGGTGGAAGCTCCATCCCCCGCCATGTCTCCAGAATGACCCCACTATGTTGGCGGAAGTGGAAGACACAGGAGCACTAACAGCATTGAACGTCTCAGAGGGCCTCTGCGGTCACCTGCCAGCATATTTGCCCCTCTGTGGGGTAAGAGCTCTGAGTTGGGCAAATCCACCAGCACAGCCCCCGCACCACCTCCAGGAGTCATTTCAGTTCCACCCCTGGATTGGACTGTAAGTCATTACAAGAAGATACGGTAACTTAGCCTACCTTCAAATCAGATATAGAGGCTGCTGACAAGAAGAAAAATGCCCCAAAGAAATATGATTTTCTATAACACAGTACCATCAGTTTTCGATCCTTGTTATTTCGTGTGCAGAAAATATACAGGGTTCAAGTCACCTTGCGGAAAGTTTTGCAAACTTTCCAGGCTGAAGTCCTTAAAATTATAAAGGTAACAGACAAAGGTTTGCAGTCAACTTGCAGCCTGGCTGATATGTCAGTTCTGTGAAACCCCAGCCTTTGTCCCAATGGCTCAATTTGAAATTTTTTTTTTACCTCTGAGGACAGACACATTATTGGCCTCCTGGTCTTCCCACCCCTTCCTCATATACAAAGTAAATAAATATAAGACCAAATTATGAAATGATGTAATTGCACAACCAGCCTTCTCTCTTCTTTCTGGCTGACACCCACGAGATTTCAGTAAATACTTGTAACATAAGATGTGCCCTACCAGTGGGGTTCATCTAGCCCAGCACCCTGTTATACGCAGAGGTCAACCAGTTGTCTTGGAAAGTCAACAAAGCGAGCAGAGAAGCCAAGGCCTTCCCCAAATGTTAATATCTCAGCACTTTCATTCAGAGGGTCACTGACTCTGGGTATGAAAGTTCCTTGTAGTGTGTTTATTTTCAGGTAAGTTACCAAACTGAAGAATACACCACTCCTAACATATAACATAAATATGTTTTCTACATTTCTGCTTATGAGAAGCCCGCTCAAACACATTGGTGGCAAGACAACCCTTATTTCTGCTGACAACGCATGAAGGAAGAACAATGTTTGAGAACTCCTCGCTTTGGACACAGTGGCAGCAAGCCAGCACCACACACCTGTGGTGACACCACTAGCACACACACAGTCACTACACACACCGAGAGCCATGCACAATGTAATAGAACTACGAATGCAACGCAGATTTTCACTGTATAACAAGGTGGGAGAACAGTATGACAAGCTTGCATTCATGAACCTGCCAACATAACTGGCTGATAAATTGTTACCATAGAAATAATTTAGATTCTACCGGTTGATGGGACACTTTTGTCACAGTGTTGCTTTTAGAGTAAAACTGTAAAGTAAGGCGCATCAGCAGAAATTAAAACAACTGCAAAAGGTGCACAGAGAGTCCCGAACGCAGTTTTAATAGCAGGACCCCTACGCATTTCTCATCAAAACGCTTCCTCAGGGGATCAAACTTCTCCTTTAACAAGGTTGATCCCCTGAGGAAGTACTTTGACGCAAAATGCATTAGGGTCATCCTATTAAAATTGTGTTCAAGACTCTGCATCTTCTGCATTTTTGCAATAGCCTTTAAGATAAGCAAGAAAGAGATCTCCAGGTTGGGAAATACCTGGATATTTAAGGGATACAGTTTGATGAGGGTAGGGTTTGGGGAAGGACAGAGCTTCAATGCAATCTAATGCCACAGAGTCCACCTTCCAAAGGGACCAAATGAACTGATCAACAAAGGATCAGTTGTAATCTCAGGAGATCTCCAGCCACCACCTGGAGGTTGGCAAATGTGACAAGTCTTTTTTTTCCTCCTGAGGGGATTCACACAGCCTCCTACGATTTTTAGGATTGAGGTTCATTCTGAACTACAAACCTTCCCCTCAGTTTCCAGGTGTTCTACAGGCAGCAAATATACAGGCTTTGGGCTGCTGCCGTGAGGTAAATTTTGTGGTGCACAAAGAGCTTATTGAGATTACTGGTGCTGGATTACTATGTAAAGTTTATAAATCTAAGACAAATTATTTGTTTACAGGTTGGTTTTAAAGAAACAAACTAGAAGCACTAGGTCTTCGGGGAGACAAAGGAGAAAACTGGCTGAGTCACAAAGAAAAATTGAACTGGTTATGACTTTTATTGACTAGCCACTAGGATGGATCCTCTCTCACATACAGGATTTTCACCCCAGTCTTCCCTTTCCCCAGAGTCAGGCAAAACGGTACAATGTCTGCTCATCACCAGAGACAGACCTAACAATGAAGCATTCTCCTCTCTCCTATAGGTTGAGCTAAGAAGCTCTGCCACATTGCTAGGCAGAACTACCCTTCACTCTGCGAGTCCTTTTTCCAGAGCGAGACCTGAGCTGTCCCTGCTCTCTCCCTGAGGCTGACCTTTTCTACTGCATTTCCTTCCAACATCTTGTCCCTCTCAGATGAACACAGCATCACTCCCCATGGGCTCATTTAAGGCCCAGTTCCCACTGAAAATTTAATCTAGATACAACCAAGTTTCAAAAGAATCAGCACCTTTTCATCCAGGTTCCAACATCCTCGCTGCAGCATGTTTCCAGTGAAGACATCTAGGCCTGCCCCTTGCGGGGGTGCCTGCTGTCAGAGGTGCAATTGTTAAGCTAGCAGCACCAAAATTTCAGAGTATCCTTAGGAGACCCTCCTGATGATGCCGCCCAGGTTTGGTGAAATTTGGTTCATGGGGGCCAAAGTTATGGGCCCTCAAATTTGTAGCCCCCACTCCTATTAGCTCCCATTGGAGTGTTTTTATACAAGCAGGTCCAGGAAAATCCCGTGATGGGCGGGCGGGCGGGCGGGCGGGCGGGCGGGCGGGCGGGGGGGGGGAGGAGCACCAGAAACAGGACTGATCTGTGTTCCACAGTTCGGCTGTGAGGAGATCTTGAGGAAACCTGGATATTTCGGGTGACTACCCCAAGATTAATGGCCAGTGAGAAAATCACCTGTGCCCGATTTTCCCTTTAGGGGCAAGACAGCTTCCCATCTGTCACTGCTACCCTCAAATTTAGGGACATAGCCTGAATTTCAGTTTGTGAACTGAGAACCACCATTCAGGCTGTATGGAAGCAGATAAATACCCCCAGTTCTCTACATCAGAAGCCCTATTTCCCAGCACTGGCAATATGAGTTATAAACGCATCTATGTTACTACCTAAAGAGCTATCTGGGACTATAGCAGCCTCTAAACACTTATTCGCGTGGTCAGCTTCCAGAATATATTTATTTCCAGAATGTATATTTCACCTCTCTGCCCAATCAGAAGGGCCACCACGGCAGCTAACAATTAACAGCACAACATGATGAAAACAGATTGCAAACAGCATAAAATCTAAACTAAAAAAACCACACACACACACACGTAGAACCATCAGTCAAAACCTTGAACTGGGAATGTCAGATTAAATAAAGAAGTCCTCGCTGGCTGGTGGACAAATATCCGAGGGGAGGGACTTCCATGATCTTGGTGCCACAGCCAACAAAAGCTGCCACCCGCTTATCCCAGAAAGGCCTTGGAAGATGTATTCAGTAAATATGTAAATAATCAGAGGAGAGTTTATACACTACGCTCCTTGCTCCAAGGAGCTCAGAGTCCCTTCCTCCATCTTATCCTCACACCAACCCTGTAAAGAAGGATAGTTCGTAATAAAATGATTTGGCCAAGAGTCAACCAGCAGGCCTTGGTCCTGGTTCAATCCTCTAACCATTACACCCTGCTAGCTCTTGAGCATGTCAAAATTCTTTTTCTGCCAGAGGGAATTTCTTGGAACACTTTTAGGCTACAGGCTAGCAGGCTGTGTTAGTCAACAATGAAAGCACACAGTACATCAAACTGGCATTACCAGTCTTCAGGCAGCACAAGTGAAGCTTTTGAGCCCTTGCTGAGCTTTTCAGCCTTATCTCTCTAGCTTGTTTCTCTAATACGACACTGTCTGACCCATCTGAACCATTTCAGACCCTTGCCTGTCTGTTCAAATCAGCACATTCATGGAGACGACCACTCTTGGGGAAGGCACAGAACAATTCCGCATTATAGACACCCTGTGATCCAAAATACGACTAGCCTGCCCAGCACGTTCACTGAACAAAAAGATGAACAGTTCTCTCTCTGCTCTATTCCCTCTCACACACATTTCACTATTAGTGGAAGTCTGTAACTCCCAGCCAAGGCCAAATAATGCCTCTGGTGAGAGTGTCCAACAATACTCTTTACATAATACCAGCAACTGGGACTGGGCCCCTCCTCCCTCGCCCAAACAGTAACACACACTAAACAAAACTGCTATTATGGCAGGAGCCGCTCACTAAATGGCCGCCTTTATCGCTTCGACTGCAAAGGATGCTTCCTTTCAGTATATTTTTAAAAACTTTTTTTAAACAGGCAGCCTGATTCAGCAGTACACAAAGTAAACAGGCAACACATGGCTGCTGTGTGTGTGTACCTGCCCCCCACTTCTGTAACATGCCCCTCTTCTCTGCCACTCTTTCTCAAATGGCAGCTCAGCCGTACAAATAAATGATCCACCTTTGTGGAAGAGCCAGCTCCACCAGCTGCTGGCGCTCTGCTTTGCCAGGCACACTTCTGGCACCTAAGACCCAGTTTGACAAGTGCTCTCTGCTCTGGCACAGGACGGATCCGTGCCAGTCCATCTGCATCTAGCCCCAGGGCAAGCAGTGCTGCCAAGTGGGACAAAAAGAGCCAAGCAAACACGGGGACATTTTCCTACTGGACAGGAAAGGACTTGATCCCCAACCCCCGCAAGAATATGAAAAGGGGAAGGGGTCCCTTTGGCACCAGGATCACTTTGGAACTGCACAACTTGACCCGGGCGCGGGGGGGGGGGGTGTTTCCAGTTAAAATGGGAGGTTCTACTTAACGGTGGGGTGCGGGGGGAGATGAACGGAATTGGAAAAAGGGCAACCGATGAAATAAATGGGAGGAGGGGGTGTAGGAAGCAGCGGAAAAATACACAGAGGGAGAGAAAAAGGAAAGGTAAAAAGGATGAGAGAGGAAGAACAGTTATATATGGGGATCAGGTGCACCTGCCACCTGGCGAGCTTAAATCAGGATCTCCGAGGGATCACCACCAGGGCATCCAAGAGACGCTCAAGGCGGCGCATTTCCACTCTCCCTACCCAGGCAGGTAAACAGCAATGTGGTTTCCACTTCACATTGTATAAACGCACAAGCCGGGGGAGGCTGGCGAGTTAGTTAGCCCCGATTAGTCGCTGCAAGGGACGCCAGGGTGGCGTGGTAGTTAGCCCAGATTAGTGGACGAGAAGGGCAGGCAAGGACGGCGCGGTTGGGGCCCCTCACCTGTTTTTCAGGGGCTGGCTTTTCAGCTCATAGTAGGTCTTGGGCTCCTCGTGAAACTCCTCGCCGACGTCGAAGTCCGGCACGATTCCGGATTCCGCCTGCATGGCCCTCTCTCCGTCCCACGCCGCCTCCGGGCACCGGGGAGGAGGGAAAACAGCAACGTCCCTTTGCAAAAGCGCAGCCTTCGCCCAATGCCCGCCTGGGACTCCTGCCGACACCGCCGAAGGCTCAGCTCGACTTGCTGGCTTGACTGCGCTTTGCCTATTGCCCGGGCTCCATCGCCAGCCCCTTCGCGCACACCCTCGCCCCGAAGCTTCATGGGAAACGTAGTCCATAGAGGTCCGGCTCAATTGCAAACTGCGTGGACTCGCACTGCGCTTCCCACAAGGCAGTGAGTCGATGACGTAAGAGGAGGCGGGGCTCAGAGGAGCGTGTGTCCTGTCAATGTCAGCCCGAGCCTCTTGCCAAGGGTATATCCGCGCGGCCCGGGATCTTCGCCGGAGGGCACAGATCTCAGGTTTTGCAGCTGAGGATGCTGGGGATCAGGCTTGGCAGGGAGTGTGGGACTGAAAAAATCCTTTCCAGTGGAGCTCTGATGACTGCACTTTGCATATGGTCAGAGACACCTCCAACTTATAAAGCCCTAAACGACTTGGACCCCAAATATCTAAAGGAATGCCATCTCCCGTACTTTTTATTATTATTTATTTGTTTGTTTGTTTGTTTGTTTATACCCCCTCCAATCTCCCAAAGAACTCGAGGTGGTTTTACATATCAAAACATGATAACTCACAATGTTGTCAAGCTTCTTTACAAACAACGTTTTAAAAAAGCAATAGAAACAAGCAAATAGAATATTATAAAAATCAAATAAACCAGTGACCAAATCAACAAACTGGAGCAAAGCTAAAATCTGAAAAAGTAAACTGTAAATAAAAAGGGTCCCATCAAAAGCTAGGATAAATACTTTTTTAAACAAAATTCACCTGGTTCAGTAAAGCAAAGTAAATAGTTGCCATTAATCTCCTAGATGAGGTGCCACAAAAAAATGTCCTCCCTCTGGTAACCGCCTGCCTTTTCTCCCAGGGTGGAAGATCAGGCCTCTTGGAAAAAGACCTTATCAAGCCAGGTAATTTGGTCGTTCTGCGTGGCAAGGATCTTTTCTTTTTAAATAGGATTAACATGATAAAAACATAATAAAAACAATACAACAATACAAAGCTATAAATACTAAAAGCAGTTTAAAACCAGTTAATTACAAGATGGCGTAATATTGACTGACCCGTGCCCTAAGATCAGCTGATGAAAACCTTCTGGTGGTACCACCATCTTTAAAAAGGTGGCAATATGAGAAGGATATATTTTTCAGAGGTCACTGTGAGCTTGTGGAATGATCTCCCCTCAAGTCACATCACGTATCTTCTTTACATTTATTTAGGAAAAGAGGTGCCTATTTTCCCTGTCCTTGGTTGAAGAGATGGCTTCCCTCTTTTGGGCAGTATAATTAATTTATGAATAGGTTTAATTATTTTTAGTATGTTTCATAAATTTTAAAAAGGTCTATTGATTGTTTGGGGTTTTTTATTGAATTTGATGATATTTATTAGTCTTATCTTGCAACCCGCCCTGATACCTTCAGGTACAGGACAGGATAAAAATACTAAACAAATAGACTTCATCACAAAATTACTTTTTTAAAAAATCCCGTATGTGTGGAAACAGACGAAGAAGGGATGAGCCTGCACATGCTTCAGAGGCGCTTTTTTCTCCCGGTCCCTGTTTCATTCTCATGGAAAGTAGGTTTCGTGGCTAAAGCGCTGTTTCACCATGTATCAGTAAAATTGGGGTGCTGTGTGGTTTCCGGGCTGCATGGCCGTGTTCTAGCAGCATTCTCTCCTGACGTTTCGCCTGCATCTGTGGCTGGCATCTTCAGAGGATCTGACAGTAGGAAAGGAAAGCGAGTGGAGTATATATACCTGTGAGTAACAATGAAGATAGCAAGGTCAATAGGTGAGGGCATCTGAATAGAAGTAGTCTGGCGAAACGTCAGGAGAGAATGCTGCTAGAACATGGCCATACAGCCCGGAAACCACACAGCACCCCAGTGATTCCGGCCGTGAAAGCCTTCGACAATATATCAGTAAAATTATTTGTAACGTGCTTTTAGGGTTAACTGGACTTGACATGTGTTGTTTTTGCAGTTCTTACATGATTGTATGACAGGCTGACATTGGTTTTCTGTAATCTAAGTTGCTTTTCTGTAATCTTTGCAACAGGTAAGGTAAGGTAGGCCAACATTATCCCCATGTTTAGACTGGAACACAGAGATTGAAAAAGAGCAACCATCTTAAGGCCACCTTAAGTAATTGGGATTGGACATCTTGTTGATGGCCTCTCATTCTCTTAGCAACTTTATTACAATTATTCTAATTAAGGCTTGCAGTACTAAAAATGCCCTGCATCCTATATTAGTAAAGTCTCTGTTTCTTATAATCTGGTCTGAACAGTGCTTGCTTCAGAAAAGCCCATTATAGCTGTCTTACCAGTATGTCTTGTTTCAGGCTCAGTTTTAGAAAGCTGGCAGACCCTGGGACTGAAGGACTACCTTGCTCCATCCATACGAAGGCATAGTGAAGAAGAGCCCTGGTGAAGAAGAAGACTGGCTTGAAGCTTAATTCCAGTAGCTGAAAATGGATTTCAAGCTTCTACAAACATTCAGTACTGTGGCATATTTAACAGACCTACCTCAAGGCTCTTTTCAGTTGTTGTTTTGGATTCATTTATAATAATGACACATTTAATCACTGACAAGGATTTGAATTCCTTATTTCATGCATCAACAAAATCCACTTTTCACCTACCCTCTCAGTTCTGAGTACTATTTCCTAGGTAGTAATTTACTGCAATTGACGTGTAAAATCACTTACTCACTAATCTAGGGTGTCTGTCATCCCAATGACAGATCAGAAGAATTTCTCAGTTCTCTGCTTCCCTCCATTTCTGATCATGCCCAAAAGAGTGACAGAAACCTGGTGCCCTTTTGCAAAAACTGAGCTCTTAAAAATATGATTTAAATGAATAAAAACCATCCTTGCCACTTTGGCTAATCATATTCACCCAGTCACAGTTTTCCACCTGTACCATGGGAAGAACAGGTCATGTAGCACTGTTACCCTGTTGGCATCACAAAGGCTCATTCCGCACATGCAGAATAATGCACTTTCAAACTGCTTTCAGTGCTCTTTGAAGCTGTGCGGAATAGCAAAAACCACTTGCAAACAATTGTGAAAGTGGTTTGAAAATGCATTATTTTGCGTGTGCGGAAGGGGCCAAAGACTCCAGAGCCCTTGTAATATTTAGATGTAAATGCATAGAAAAACCAGTTCTTAAATATCCCACCACAATTCTGTTACAATCCAGGCTAAGACTATGCAGAGACAGGGCTGAGACACAGATGCTGAGGTTACAGAAGGGTTGCCATCCTCCAGGTGGGCCCTGGAGTTCTTCTGGAATGACAAACAGATCAATTCTCCTACAGCAAATGGCAGCGTCAAACAGTAGACGTGGAATCTCATACCTGCCGAACTCCTTCTCCCTACTCAAACTCTGCTTTCCTCAGATTCTGCCGCCACATTTCCAGAAATTTCCCAAGGTAGAGCTGGCAACCCTAGGTTGCAGACAGTTGTCAAGGGCATGGGACAGCTTTTACAGCCCAATCCGGGGGGGGGGGTGATCCCCCTCTGAAGTCGATCCACCCCAGCGCCTGTGGAAATACCCTTTTTGCCAGTACAAGGGGCAAATACGCCAGTGGAGGGTCAGCTTACCCAAGTGGCCCAGCACTGTGTGTCTCCACGGCACCCAACCCAGAAGCTCCCTCTGTCACCCAGGCCCTCCAGCATAAAACGCTGTGCCAGCATGACCAGGGGCATCCTGGGGGCAGGGGAGAGGTGGAGCTGACCTTATTTATTTATTTGTTCCACTTATATACCGCCCTCCCCCGAGGGGCTCAGGGCGGTTTACAACATTAATACAAACAAGTGGAAGGATAAAATACAATATAAAATATTAAAATGCAGTGCTTAAGTTCTTAACCATTTAAAATACAGATGGTGTATGACCATTTAAACTCCTCTGAGAGCGGGAACAGCGGGTCCAAGCTGTTAACGGGCATAATCAGCAGCCGGCCTCCCCAAAGGCCCGGCGGAATAGCTCAGTCTTACAGGCCCTGCGGAACTCATTTAGGTCCCGCAGGGCCCGGACAGCTGGAGGGAGAGCATTCCACCAGGCAGGGGCCAGGGCCGTGAAAGCCCTCGCCCTGGTAGAGGCCAGCCGCATCATGGAGGGGGCGGGAATCTCCAGCAAGTTGGCCTCTGCCAAACGCAGAGACCGACATGGGACCTTAGCCTTCAGAGCCACTGGCAGAGCTACTGGTGGAGATACACCACAATTTTCATGGCATATATCTATTCCCCACTCTAGGGGATTTTCACCTGTCTTTAAAAAAAACTTGAGGGGGGGACTTCCTGTATTGCGGGAAAGCCCTCTGGGGAGGTGCTGGAGCAGTGCTCTCCCTGGCTGCCCGTCAGTTTTAGGTTGGGCTGTTAGTCTTTCAAGTGTATCTCTTTACTTTGTCTCCTCTAAATGAATGAATGTCCATAAATGTTTCCTGTTTTGTATATGAAGAGAAAAATGAGAACAGCAGAAGAGCCCAGCTGAACAGAGTCCAGACTTTTGTTTTCCTTAAAGATCAACTAGATGCTCTGGAAGGCCTATAAGCGGGGCACAGAGGCCAAAGCCTTTCCTTATTATTGCTGCCCCCTTGGTCAACTGGCATTTAAATATATATATAGTCTTAGAGTGATCTGCCAAATGAATTTGACCAACGCCTTTCAAAAACCACCTATGGTTGTCCACAGGTGTTAGTAGTATCATCTCTGCAGGCACTAAGTTCTACAAGTTGTGTGTTTGGTCCTGAAGGCAATGTCTTGACTTCACCACTAGGGCCCACGATTGCATCATGACATCTTCTCCAATATTATGAGGCACGGACATAACAATGCTGTCCTGTCACAATATATAATGATGGGCGATGATTCAGTGTTTAACAGCTTGCAAATCCATAGTTAACAGACACATTATGAGTGTTTGGCACAGTGTCAGGACTGGTTTGTAAGCAAATTATGTTTCCTGAGCTTCTGCTCCCTGTGTTGGCTGTTGAAATCCTGACTCTCCCAAAGTGAATAGCAGACGAATGAGGAAGGCGTTAATGGAATCTCTAGAACAGGAACACAGGTAGAACAGAGTGTGTAATGCCTGAAAAGAAGGCAGTTCTGTTTGTCTCTATCATGGCTGACATTCCCTTTTAAATATTTTTTAAAGATGTTATGTGAATGTTTATCATTATATTAAGTCAAAACTGAGGGCAGGGAGGCAGTGGTGACCGTTTGTGAAACTGTGAGGGGGAAATCTGGAGGAGGCATGCAACGGATTGGGTAGCCAGAATGTTTACAGCAGAGTAATGCCTCCCATTACCTCCTACTCGCTTATACGGCAACACAGAAGCAGAACCTGAGAAGAACACCAACACAAGCTGACTCATGCTCGGTCTCTCTGTCCCTGCTGCTGCGCCTGTGTGGGAAGAAGAGCCTGTGGGTAGCACATTACAAGCCATTCTTCCCATGTGACAGCAGCGGGGGGAAAAGAAGAAGCATAAGGTCAGTCATGCTTTTGGGATTCCCATTTTTATGCAACAGACAATATGGCAGGAATATGGCTTAGGATGGAAGGTGAAACCCCTTTCAGATATCGAGCAAGGCTGGGTTGTCTCCTGATAGTCCACTCTGCAAAGTCTGAAGCTTGGTCCTACTTGAGGACTTTCTCAGGTAGCTCTTCCCTTGGCTCAACAGCCACATCCAGTGGAGGAAAGCATCAGAATTTGCTTAGGATGTAAACCATGATATTCATATGTGTTCTCCAATGGCAGAAACACTTGCCATTTTAAGAAAAGGCATGCCACAGTGGCAATAACCTCATTTGCTTTCCAGACCACTGGAAAACCACCCGTGCTGATTTCCTTTGAACCAATTCCGATTTGTCTCCCGTTAAAAGGAGTACAGGTAGTAGACACTACAAAAAGCTTTCTCTGCCTAAGAACTTGGAGAGCCGCTGCCGGTCAGAGTAGACAAAAATAAAAGGAGAAGAAAAAAAATAAATTCATTATTACATAATTTCCCCCAGATTTAACAAAATGTTACAAAGAACTTCTGACTTTCCTTACAAAGAACACAAACCCTTGCTGTTTATCTGGTTTCTGCCTTAAACATTAAAAAAAAAAAGTCAATCTAAGAGACGGAGGAAAACAGAAAAAAATAGAAACAATATATAATAATCATACTTTATATTTAAATCTTATAATCATCCTTATCATACCATATATCCTAAAATCAAACTATTATTTTTTAAAACTTCTGTTCATTATATCCAATGCATCTTCCATTTCATCTTGAAATCTGAAATCCACTTATCTTCTATATATCTAGTCCAGGGGTCTGCAACCTGCGGCTCTCCAGATGTTCATTGGCCATGCTGGCAGGGGCTGATGGAAATTGTAGTCCATGAACATCTGGAGAGCCACAGGTTGCAGACCTCTGATCTAGTCAATTTTGCCAAATTGGCTAGATCCATAATTTTAAATTGCCATTAATAAACTGTGGGTTCCTCCTCTGATTTTCATTTCTTCGCCCATATTATTTTTGCAGCAGCAGAAAAATATCTAGAAAGTTTCCCAACTTCTGTTCCCAAGGATCTATCCAGAATGCCAAGCAAATATGCCTCCGAATTTAAATGTGATCTTTCTTTTCAAGGTTGTAGAGATTTCTTTATGGATTCCTTTCCAAAATTGTTCTGCTTTTTCTCAGTGCCACCACTGGTGGTAAAAAGTACCCACCTCTTTGTGGCATTTCCAGCATAAATTGTTATTATTGTTACCCATTTTTGAGATCCTTGATGGTGTTAAATACCATCAGTGATGCATTTTGTATTTATTTTCTCTTATCTAGTGACTGTTTGTCAATTATACACCCCTTTTCAACACATACTGCCAATCCTCTAACTGGATGTTATGGCCTACATTTATCGCCCAGGTTGTCATGAATTCTTTAACAAACTCACTCTCAGTTTCTAAGGTCAGACATTCTTTGTATATTCTGCCAATCAAATTTTCATTACTTTTCATCAGTTATCAATGATGCAGACTTATTTTCAAATGCAAATTCTTTTTTTTGTCTTTGCTGTACCTATCCCTTAACTGAGCATAAAGCCACCACTCTTTTATTTTACTCTGTTTTTGCAAAGTTTCAGGTAGCTCCAGAGGTGGGATCCAGCAGGTTCTCACCAGTTCCCGAGAGTGGGTTACTAATTATTTGTGTGTGCCGAGAGGGGGTTACTAATTGGGTTGGCTTTTCCGTTAGAAATTCCATTAGGTCCAAAAATCATAAAGTCCTGTTGCTTCCTATGTGGTTGGTTAGTGAAGGTAGAAAACGGGATAATTCTCCCTGTTGGGCTGTTTGAAAAACATGTTTTAGAAATATGGTAAAGTTCCTTGTTTAAGGAAAGTATCCTTCTTTTGATTTCTAGAAACAAAATTAAGTATTTGAAAATATTAAGTATTTGACAGGCAGTCAATTAGAGGAGAAGTAGTTGTTTCTGTTGGCAGTAGACGATAGGACTTGCTATAATTAGTTTAAATTATGGACAGAAAGATACCAGCTGGAAATTAGGAACTTTTTTTACAGTAAGAGTTTTTTACAGTAACAGAGAAATTATTACAGCCTTCTCCCTTATATCTAGTTTTCTGCATGGAAAGTTATTTTTATATGAAATAATCTTCACCCACTGTTTTACCATGGAAATTTAAGGGGCAAATGTCATAAACATAAGGTATACTCTATCACAAAATATCCCACTGGTTTGATTATAGGATTTTTACTTTTGTAACTCAATATTCAAAGTAGCTTATTAAAGTGATCCCAACATTTTTTGCTGCAGGCAAATAGTTTTCCCTCAGTGGTCTTATTTGCATTCAATGTAATTATTGACTCACTGACAAAGTTTTCAAATCCCAAACACTTGTGGTTTCAGCAGATACTATGTAGTGGACAGCTCGGTTTACAAGCTAGTTAGATCAGAAAATACATGTTAAGGCCAGTTGAAAGCCTCATTCTTACTATGTCATCTCATAAATGCTTAGGATCATGGGTGATATACTGTGAGTAAGTGCTGTTTCCTAAAACATAATGTTATGCTGACAATGCAATGCAACCTGAGCCCCTTGGGGGAGGGCAGTATATAAATCGAACAAACAAACAAACAAACTCCTTTACAGGAAGGTTAAAGCAGCCAAACTGAGAGTAAATGCTTAGGAGTGGGGAACTAGTCCTGTTTCTATGACTGAAACTTTTTTTTCAGGTTCCCTGCCCCAAATATTCTTTCTGTTATGGTCTCATGAATGAATGGGAATACATTATTTGCCCAGGAAATGTTGTTGTACAGCAAGCTGCATATGGCAAAATGTGGAGCATACTCTTCTCCGACACTGTATTTGCTGAAGAAGATTGGGACCATGGGACATAGGGCATTATAATGTGAAACTTAAAAGTAGTGACATTCACCTTGTAATATAAACACCCACATTCCCCCCTTTTTTGTCATGAAAAGTGGATTCTGACAAGCAATCCTAAACCGCTCTAGTAAGCCCGTTGACTTTAATGGATTTAAAAGAACGTAACTCAGCTTAATAGTAAGCTGCAGGTAAGATGACTGAGCAATGCAAGGGTAGAAACTGCCTGAAGATGGCAGGAAAGAGTCACATTTATTTGTGAAATCTTGTCTGCATTTTACTCCAAGGAATTGGTGGTGTACTTGCTCTGTTCTAACATAAGGCTAAACACTTGAAGCTGCTCTGGCCAGAGTACGTTTCTTGGTCTGTCAAGGTCAGTATAATCCATTCTGACCATCAGTGGTTCTCCATGGTCTCAAGTGGAGAGCTTTCATATCTATTGACTGAAATAGAGCCCTTCGGGGATGGGGCAGTATAAAAGTCCAAACAATAAATAAAATAAAATATTGTCGAAGGCTTTCATGGCCGGAATCACTGGGGTGCTGTGTGGTTTCCGGGCTGTATGGTCGTGTTCTAGCAGCACGTGTTCACACAGCACCCCATCTTTCATATCACTTACTACCTTATCCTTGTAGCTGGCAATAGGGGGATTGAACCTGGGACCTTCTGCATGCAAAACGAGGAGCAGCAGTGGCGTAGTGGCTAAGAGCAGTGGCTAAGAGCAGGTGCACTCTGATCTGGAGGAACCTGGTTTGATTCCCCGCTCTGCCACTTGAGTTGTGGAGGCTTATCTGGGGAATTCAGATTAGCCTGCATACTCCCACACATGCCAGCTGGGTGACCTTGGGCTAGTCACAGCTCTACGGAGCTCTCTCAGCCCCACCCACCTCACAGGGTGTTTGTTGTGAGGGGGGAAGGGCAAGGAGATTGTAAGTCCCTTTGAATCTCCAACAGGAGAGAAAGGGGGGATATAAATCCAAACTCCTCCTCCTCCTCCTCCTCCTCCTCCTCCTCCTCCTCTTCTTCTTCTTCTTCTTCTTCTTCTTCTTCTTCTTCTTCTTCTTCTTCTTCTTCTTCTTCTACTGAACCACAGTCCTCCTCCTATCCTAATACATTAACCACAATGCCCCACACTGGTTCTCTCTCCCCCACAGCTGGATTCTCTACATTTAAAAAAAAACATGTCATTCTATCTCAAGATATAACTGCCATGTAGGGAAAATTTAACGTATGAGCTGTTCTAATGCTGTGCTCTTATCCAAGCTTGCTTTGGATTAGGCACCTTTGAAATAAAGGCAACATCTTTTGAGCAATTTTAAGTCTTAAGATTTTGTCTGTTCTTTTTCGTTAATAATCCAGTGGCAACTTTAATTTTTAAAAAAGTTTAAATTTTTTAAAAAGGCCAGATTGGGATCTTATTGTGAACCCCGTGGGGCCAAATAGCCAACTTCACACCATGCTGTTCCCAATATAGCATAAGCTATCCAGTGCTATTCTCAGAGCTGTAAAATTTCATGCTGACGTAACAGGTGATAGCTCACAGATGCTTTATTAAAGAAAGTAAAGGAGGCTTGTTCCCAAATGAAGAGACTATAAATGAATTACAATCTTCCCTAATGTAAAGAAAAAATCAGTGAAGGAGGCAATGTTAGCTTGTGAGAACACAACTAACCACTCACTGACATTTGTACTATTTCAGACTATAACCAGTTTTCATCATGCACTGAAAGTGCCCGCATTTTTCATGGGATCATGGAACAGTTTATGTATTTCGGGAAAGCTGTTTAAATGATGGACTCAAATAAAAAAAAATCAGTGAAGGAGACAGCTTTTTAAATGATGGACTCAATCCAAAGCCCTGATCTTGTTCTACGAAAAGGATGTTAAACACATACACAAACGCAAAGAAATGTCCCATTGGATAAGTGGCCTTCCTGCTTCTAGACAAGACTTCCAAAATTGCACTGCAGCCCCTGCATTTTGACTTTAGCATCTTTCCTGACCGTAAAATGTCCAACTTTCCAAGCTGAGCACCTTCCCATTTTGGTTCTTCTCTACTACTAAGCTATGGGGTGATGCATGGTACAAATGAAGACCCTTAACAGAGTAGTAGCAAAATGCTTTGCAGCTTCAAGTCACACAGAAGAGCTTCTACTGAAATGAAATTGTTAAAGCAAGCCATGATTTTCATGTTATGTCTCAATAAGGCCCCACTTGTGGGAGTGCCATGTGGCTGAACCACTAAATTTGCCTTCCCTGGAGCACTTGCTTCAGTGGAGGGGTGATTCCGCTGGCATGTGGCTGCTGCAGCCCTCCCCAGTGTTGGGATGTAGTGCTGAATGCAGTGCCAAAGTCCCAGGGCTCCTGCCACTTCCAATGTAGCAGGGGCGGGCCAGGGGCATGGCCAGGGGAGGCGCTGACATTAGCTCCCTTCCGACCTTTGCCAGTGTTACACCAGTGGCCTGGGCCTTGGATCTGCACCATCAAAAAGACAACATAAGTCCATTTAGCCCAATGGGAACTTCTCAGTGGCAGGGATGGGTTGTTTTTTACTGTTCAAACCTCCCCATGCCGCCAGGAGGAGGAAGAGGAAGAAGAGGAAGAAGAAGAGGAAGAAGAGGAGGAGGAAGAAGAAGAAGAAGAAGAGGAGGAGGAGGAGGAGGAGGAGGAGGAGGAGTTTGGATTTATATCCCCCCTTTCTCTCCGGCAGGAGACTCATCCTTGCCCTTCCCCCCCTCACAACAAACACCCTGTGAGGTAGGTGGGGCTGAAAGAGCTCCAAGAAGCTGTGACTAGCCCAGGGGTAGGGAACCTGCGGCTCGAGAGCCGCATGCGGCTCTTCTGCCCTTGCACTGTGGCTCCACGAGCCGAGCCGCTGGCCCCATCCTTGCCCACCCTGCAGGCAGCAGGGCGGGTGCACCAACTGCCCACGGTCAGCTGGGCCACGCCACAGGCTTCCCCTCTCGCATTTCCCGGCGGCCGGTGAGGCAGAGCCGCCGGCTTCATCCTTGCCCGCCCTGCAGGCAGCAGGGCGGGCACATCCATGCGCTTCTCAGAATGAGCAGAGTAAAGGGTAAAAAAACCCCCTCTATATATAGTGTTATCTTTATTTTAAATGTCAAAAATTATTTGCGGCTCCAAGTGTTTTCTTTTCCCATGGAAAACGGGTCCAAATGGCTCTTTGAATGTTAAAGGTTCCCTACCCCTGGACTAGCCCAAGGTCACACAGCTGGCGTGTGTGGGAGTGTACAGGCTAATCTGAATTCCCCAGATAAGCCTCCACAGCTCAGGCGGCAGAGTGGGGAATCAAACCTGGTTCCTCCAGATCAGAGTGCACCTGCTCTTAGCCACTACGCCACTGCTGCTCCCAGGAAGCCTCCATGGGAGTGGTGGGGTGGTGCCTCATCAGCCCCGCAGCCCTGTTGCTACCAAGTTTGGATGGGGCTGTAAGTCTCACAAGGCCATCTGAACTCTCTAGTATGAAAGCATAAGTTTCCCTGCACACTCAGTAGAACTGGCAATAAAATCTCCATGACGCTTGCACGCTCCCTTAGAGAAACCGTCCTTGCGATGCTACTGCCGTCATCTTATCGTGCCATGCAGCTGGTGCAAAGACAAAAGGCTGGCTTCCTTTTCTTTTATTTCACTTTTTTTTCTCATTCGATGAGCCTGAAATTTTCATTTCATTTCTCATTCCAGGGTCAGCACAAGACTCACACTGTACCTTCAAACCAGTAGCAGATTTTCATTGCCTGCCTGGGAGGAACACACCTGGCTAATGAGCTTTAAAAAACAAATAGTGCAATTGCTGAGTCATATAAAGCACTTCCTTCCTTTCAGCAGGTGTTGTTTGCTTAATGCCTTCTTGGCTTTCCAAGTGGAAGGCAAAATGCAACGGTTGCCAAAAGAGAGTTAGAAACAAAAAGCAGACTGCCGAAATGCAGTTTCCGTGGAAGGCAGGCACTGCACTCTGGCCACTCCCAAGTCATGTTGTGTAGATAGTAAAAAGGCCCACTATGGGATTTACTAGTATAATATTATAATAATTTAATCTTACACTTTATTCTGGATGCCATTGTTCTGTCATGCATCATTTAACACATGGGTGGATTAACAAGCATACTATCAATGCTATGAGGGAAATAAAGAGATCATTTCAGTCCCAAGAGGCCACTAGAGAAGGACCAAGTCATTCCAGGAACTTTGTTGTAGCGTAAGTACTCTGTATAATGTATATTCTGCATACATCCCTATGGCTGGCACCAAAGAGCTCGTAAGAAGTCTGTAATTGGCCAGTCCTTGGATGACCTCACAGAAAGTTTATGACACACATTAAAAATGCTCCGTGTGGTAGCTGGCCTCACATGGCAATCCATGCATAAAGAACAACTCACCACACAGATACTGAACATCCCTTTGGGGTGTTTTCAAAGAACTGGGGAAAACTTCTGAAAGACAAAGAAAAGTGCTACTCCACACAGTGGGTGCAACCTCACACAGGCCCCTGACATAGTTGGGTTTAAAATGGGGCTGGACCAATTTATGGAGGTTCTGTCACTGACATGAGAGCTGAAAGAGGCCTCCAGGTTCAGAGGTAGAATGCCTGTTTGTCAGTCCCTGAGGATTTGTTCTCAACAACTTTTGTCAGTTACTGAGGATTTATTATCAACATGGAATCTGACTGGCCAGTGTAGGAAACAGGATGTTGGATGAGATGGACCATGGGTTTGAACCAACATGGATACCTGTATGTTCTTAACATGCCGGATCAGTGTGACAAACTCATATGCAGCTTAATGCTTCCAATGACCTCCCTTCATTTTGATGGCATGAAGAGAGAGATATATGTTTGTCATCTGCTTACTGATGACACTGTGCTCCAAATCTCTGGATGTTCTTTCTCAGTGGTTTCATATAGAAGATGAAAAAACTGAGAACAGGATTGCACCCTGTGGTACCCCCATAAGCCAATGAGCTAAATTATCACCTTATGGTGCCTGCCTACTTGCCCACCTGACCTGCCTGCCAGGAAGGAAGGAAATAAAACATCTCAATACCAAACCTCCCAGTTTCAGATTAGCCAAGGTGACCAGAAGGATACAATGGTTGATGGTATTAAAAACTGCTGAGATTTCCAAAAGGACAATACGGAGAAGGCTGCCAGGTCTTGTACTATAGTAGAAAAACTGGAAGTAATGTCATGACATCAGGGGGATACTTTAGCTTTTGCTAATCCTAAAGCATCTCCCCAACATCATGACATCACTTCCAAAAAAACCTGAAAGTGACATGAGTGCACTTGCCTGTCATCAAAATGCTATTGGGGGCTGCAGCCTTAAAAGGGGCACACTACCTTTGTTGGCTGACCGATGTGGATCAGCTAACAAGGTCACCAAGATAATTGCTGTGCCATAATTAGTTCTCGATCCAGACCAAAAAAAGATCTTATAGCCTCTTTTAACATTTCAGGCATTGTGTCTTCCTGTAGTGAACAACTGATAATTTGTCAGCCCCTCCCTGACCAATTTCACTGTATATGAAGGTCTCGCCTCTCCAAGTTTTCTATTTGTATCCTCCAGTTGAATAAGTATGACTACAAGCAAAAGCATTACGAACATTCACTGTGACTGTCATTAAAGCGGAGTCCATGCTGGACTGGGCGTAAATGATTTTATCTGAAAAAATGCCTAGCAAATGTGCCACAACAAGCTGAAGTTACCCTAAATGGCATCGTTGGATGGTTTTGTGTGGATGCAATGGTAGCAGAAAAGTGTAGAAGACGTTCAAATGCTTTCTAACCTGTGGTTGGTTGGACTTGACCTGAATTTTCCTGTCATTTTTCTGTCAAGATTCACTGGTTCCACTGTGAACTAGGTGGCCAGGGAAACTTCAGAGTAAATGAGAGGATGGTTAGGGACAATCACTTGGGTTCTATATGAGGTATTCCAGTTCCAGAAGTCCTCTAGATCGTTCATAAGATTGCCAGTCACGTCAGCAGAAACTCTTCCAAAGAAATCTGAAAAATTCTCCAGAGGTGCTCCATCACAGAGGCATAGCTCAAGGGAGCGGGGGGAGGGCGTGACTCACCAGGCACACACCCCTGTGGGGGTGTGACGGGGGCATGGCAGGAAGTTCCGGGGTGGGGCGGGGGCAGAGGACACACCAGTGCACCGAGCGCTTTCCCCCCTTGCTATGCCTCTGGCTCCATCGTAACTGGTTCTCCACCTCTGAAGAGGCCTAACTACACAAATAGTGTAATATTATCTTACAGTTGTCCAATGACACACTTCACAGGGGCTTCTACATGTAATCTGGCAATCTGCTGGCCAGAAAACAATTGGCTGTTTTGAGTTTTCCAGGCTGTACGGCCATGGTCTGGTAGTTCTAGCTTCTAACGTTTTGCCCTACGGCACTGGAATCTTCAGAAGTATGTCCTGGTGAGATGTGGCACAGAGAGAATCTTGTCCAGAAGTATGTCCTGGTGAGATGAGACACAGAGAGAAACACATCTTGTCAAGACATATCTCTGAAGATGCCAGTCACAGATGTGGGTGAAATATTAGGAGCAAAAACTCCCAGACCATGGCCATACAGCCCGGAAAACCCACAACTGCCAGTTGATTCTGGTCATGAAAGACTTTGAGACTACTAGAAATAGTTATAGCATTTTATCCAGAGCTCAAAGTATAAATTTAGTCTGTCATACAGAAATATTGAATAGAATAATGCTTATCCAAATGCATAGCTGTTGTAGTACCCTCTGTTTGTAATAAGGATGTCTGGCATATTAGTGTACCTGGAACTTTTTATCACAGCAATGTAATCTTACATCAACTCCATTAACCACCTGGGGAAAAGACTTAAAACCCATCTTTCCTTTCTCGTTCAGAGCTAGAAACCATCACCAATTCCTTTATGCAACAACGTATGCTATGTTAAACTCACTTTCCAGACTGTTTGAAGGTCACAGTTGTTGCAGAAGATAACTCAGCAGATTTTTTTTAGAAAGAGTACACTGTGCCCCTACAGAATATGCCAATTGTAAGATTTTAAAGCAAAATTCAAGCTGCTGTTTTAGATATGTTAACAAGTTTTCGGGGGGGGGGGGAGGCCTCTACAAGGGCCAGGGCTTTTACAGCCCTGGCCCCTACTTGGTGGAACAGGCTTCTGGGTGAGATCAGGGCCCTGCGGGACTTATTTCCACAGGGCCTGCAAAACGGACCTGTTACGCCAAGCATTCAGCCAGCCGGGGTAATATCGATCTCTCGCCACATAATAAACATCTGGCCTCCCGTGGGTACAAGTAAGGGGGAGGGGTGGGGTCTCAAGCCATGTGTAAGTTATATATGGTTCTTCTTAATCGGTATTGGTTGTTGTTTGTTTTAATTGTTTTTATAGCTAATGTTGGACACCGCCCTGAGCCCTTGGGGGGGGGGGGTATATAAATTTGATGAAATAAATAAATAATATCTTATTCACTGGGGTTATATTTCAGGTGTCCTTTGAGATGAGGTGAAGTTACACCTGCAGCCATCTTATACCAAGTCAGATAATTGACTCACCTGTTTCAGTACAGTTTATTTTAACTGGCATCCATGAGGTCTCCAGGGTCTCAGGATTATATTCCATCTCACTAAGGAATGCTTCCCACGTGTTGCTGCTGGAAGAAAGGACAAGGGAATTGAGAAAACCTCTCACAAATCTTCCATACCACAATTGTTTCCAAAACGAATGAACTAAGATTTTGGAATTTTTTCACGCAAGCCCTACAGATAGTTTCCAGCTATTTTCAGTTATTTTGTTTGTGCATTTTGCTTTTATAGTGGTGGTTGGCCCAATTATCTTACACTGGCCCCAAAGATCCACACTGCAGAAGAATACAAAAGGGTAGAGATCTCTGTCACGAAACAGACATGCCTTCTGTCAGAACACATGGTTCGTTCATCTGCTGTTAGGTTTTGGGTGACAAATCAGAAGTTGCCAAGTATTCAGATGGAATATTTTAAAATTATTTCTGGAAGGGAGAACATGTAGCTGTATTGACTGTCTTATGAACAGTATGGGGGTGGGAAGGACGTATGGAATAGCCCAATCTTGTCAGTTCTCAGAGGTTAAGCAAGGTCAGTACTTCGATGATAGATGGTTAAGGAAGACTGCCAAGGAAAGCAAATGGCAAACCACCTTGCTTTTTTATTATTTTATTTATTTTGATTTGATTCCCTGACCAATGTTGGACTCAGGGCAATGAACAAACATATTTAAGTCGCAATCATTAAAACACTGTATCAATAACATTAAAAGTTTCTAATACAGAGTAATTTCTAAGATGGCGATTGAATAACCACACTACCCACATATCAAAACTCAACTCTCACCCCAGTTTTATAAATCCTATGGCTGTGGTGGCGAACCTTTGGCACTCCAGATGTTATGGACTACAATTCACATCAGCCCCTGCCAATTGGCCATGCTGGCAGGGGCTGATGGGAATTGTAGTCCATAACATCTGGAGTGCCAAAGGTTCGCCACCACTGTCCTATGGGGTAGGAGAGGAGGGGTTATAGTCTTGGGGGCCTGTGTGATACAATATGCACCAAGATACTTCAGGTCTGGCAAAACATCTCGATCTTACAGGCTCTGTGGAACGGGTTTAAATCCTTCAGAGCCCTGATGTCCACCAGAAGTGAATTCCACCAGATAGGAGCTGGGGCTGAAGTTAGCCGAATGTCCTTGAGACCCAGGATTACCAACAGATTGCCATCAGAGAACTGGTCCTCCTTGGGTGGTATGGAGAGATATGGTTCCAAAGATTTGATGGTCCCAGACTGCTCAAGGCCTCAAAGGTTAACACCAAAAAATTGAAGATGATCAGGAATTCCACTGGTAACCAGTGCAGTTGCTCCCTCACTGGAGTCCTGGGGAGCACTCTCACCACCATGTTCTGGACCAGTTGTTGTTTCCAGAGCAGTCTCAAAAGCAGTCCAACATACAGCAAGTTACAGTAATCCAACCTGGAGGGAACTGTCACATGGCACACTGTGGCCAAATCCAAGCGGAATGGATAGGGGGCCACGTATCTCACCCACTTTGAAAGTTCCTTGCTGGGGTTGCCATAAGTCAGATGTGATTTGAAGGCACTCTGCACACACTCTGCACATTTAGACATCTTGCCCCTGCCCCAGGGATGAGAAATGTCATGCTGGGGTCCCACAAAGAATTGCTGGTGAGCAGAACAATTAAGACTCCCCCTCCCCAATCAAAAAAATCCCTTCAAGATTACCACACTCCTACATTCCTGCGGGATGACCTTGGGCTAGTCACAGTTCTTCAGAATTCTCTCAGCCCCACCTACCTCACAAGGTGTCTGTTGTGGGGAGAGGAAGGCAAAGGAGTTTGTAAGCCACCTTGAGTCTAACAGGAGAGAAAGGCAGGATATAAATCCAAACTACTACTACTACTCCTCTTCTTTCTCTTAAGTCTTGGAGAACAGCTGTGGGGAAGTTGTTTTGGCCCTTTAAAAGACATGAAAGGGGGAAACAAAATCACCTGTTGCTGCCAGCCCCTAAAAGTATTAGAAATAGAATAGGAACATAGGTAAGTGTGGGAAGGGGGGCTAGTGTGTGTGTGTGCCACGGGGGGGCCGGGGGGGGGCCATGGGAGGCGGAAAAAACACACTGCGCACCAGGCACAGTTTGGCCCAGCTATGCCTCTGCAGAGGTGATGGGTAAGGCTTCCAATCAGGAATTGACTACATAGCTCCCCCTACAGGCTGACACATTTCCTCTGGGTTTAACACCATGTCTTGTTCTCATGAAGTTTCCCATGGTGGTACAAAATGAAGAATTTATTTTGCATTCTCAGCAGGAAAGCTAATTGCTCAATACAGCACAGTATGAAGTCTGCAGTCCCCCAAAATTATTCCTATCACCTTTCAGAGTTCTATTCTCAAACATTCTATTCATGGCTTTCATTATTTTTTTTTTAAATCGTGTCATCCTAACATCAACAACACTTGGATCTAAATTTGTACCTGAAAATTCCATTACATGGGTGAGATGGAAAACATAACCCTCCCCTTGCAACAGTCTCTGAAGTAAAAACAACAGATTGGAATTGTATTACTGGTGGGGGAAGGTTTAGAATAATTTACATGTAGTGCAAAATCTTCTGCATCATCAACAGCAGCATCAAGGGGGAATCATAATTTAGGTCAATGGTTCTCAAAGTATGTGGTGGGATTACCTAGGGCAGTGATGGTGAACCTATGGCACCCGGAGCCCTCTCTGTGGGCACGCGCACACAGAGTTCATCATGTGGGGGGTGGAAAATCACCCTCCCACACACACACACATCTAGGCTGGCCTGGGCCACTGAGCACGACGTGCGCGCACCATGGTGAGCAGGGAGGACTCGGCTGGCAGGCCTGGTGCCTGTGCTCTGGGTGGCTGCTGCCTGAGTGGGGGGCACAGAGAAGCACAGAGCAGTATATGCGGGACTTGCTGGAGGCTAGAGCAGGCTGGCCCTGCTCGAGCGGGTGGGGCGAAGGAAGAGGTAGCCAACCGGTTTTTCTAAACTAAAACCTCAGCATTCAGGTTAAATTGCTGGGTTGGCACTTTGCGATAAATAAGTGGGGTTTGGGTTGCAATTTGGGCACTCGGTCTCAAAAAGGTTCGCCATCACTGACCTAGGGGGACACAAAGAGGCAAAGGGATGATGTGAAGATGCTGGGTGGGGGTTGACCATGTAATTTGCTTATTTAAAATCGACCAGGCTATGACACCATAATGGCAAATAGCACTCCAAGTTTCTGCGTCTGAATAGCGCTGAACTTTGGAGGAAACTATCAGAATTTTCAACAAATATGTCACCAGAGCAGTACACTGCAGGCTAGTATACTGCAGTGCCTGCCATTTTTCAAGTATTTGCTGGTAGGTCCTTAACATAATTGTTGTAAGTCCTTAATATGATTGTGGTATTTATTTTCCTGTGTTCCCAGTTACTGAACCTGTTTGGTTACGAAGTGCACTTCGTAGCTATTTAACTTATTTTTTGCCACAGCCTGCCCAATTTAGATATTCTAGGTTTTGTGTTTGTGTATGTAAAGTGCCATCATGTCACAGCCAACTTATGGCAACCCCAGCAAGGGGCTTTCAAGGTGCATGAGAAATAGAGGTGGTTTGCCTTTGCCTTCCTCTGCAGACTGGAGCTTAGCTTTTAAGATCTGATGAGACTGAGCTATATTGAGCCACCTTCCCTCTCATTTCTAAATTTAAAATTTCTCAATAATTGTTTTCAAAAAGTAAAAAATAGGCACTGAAGTCTTTCCAACCTTGTTTCTCTGATGTAAAATGCCTCTTCCACCCAGGCTGCTTTAGCACCTGGAAGAGAAAAAAGAAAGGCACAATAATAACATAAGAACATAAGAACAAACCAGCTGGATCAGACCAGAGTCCATCTAGTCCAGCACTCTGCTACTCGCAGTGGCCCACCAGGTGCCTTTGGGAGCTCACATGCAGGATGTGAAAGCAATGGCCTTCTGCGGCTGTTGCTCCCGAACCCCTGGGCTGTTAAGGCATTTGCAATCTCAGATCAAGGAGGATCAAGATTGGTAGCCATAGATCGACTTCTCCTCCATAAATCTGTCCAAGCCCCTTTTAAAGCTATCCAGGTTAGTGGCCATCACCACCTCCTGTGGCAGCATATTCCAAACACCAATCACACGTTGCGTGAAGAAGTGTTTCCTTTTATTAGTCCTTATTCTTCCCCCCAGCATTTTCAGTGAATGCCCCCTGGTTCTAGTTTTCTAGTATAGAGGCAGCTGTCTTTGTTCCTTGATGGGGCTTACTGCAGCTAAGTGGAGGGCATTTCTATTTGGGGAAATTGGCCCATGGGCAAGAGTTAACCCTGGTCACCACAGCTCCAGTCCCTACTTCTTCCTCGTGGCCTGGATGAACTACACAAGGCATCATCTGAGCAACTTTGCATGTTGTCTGACCCTTAACTGTGCAGTTCTGCTTCTCTGAAATGATTGAGGGGGAAAAAAGAACATCAGGAGAAATCTAAATATATTGTTGAAATTGTGTTTCTGTTTTTAGTTCTGGAGCTTCGGTTAGTGCATGCCAAGGTTACAAGCATACCTGTGTGTGACAAGATTACAAGCATACCCTGTAAGCAGCTAGTTGCTGGGAAGTTTAAGTTAGGTGGCTAGGAACTAAGCCCTGTGTAGGGATGAGCTGCTGACCCAGCAGCGCCGTAAGTAGAGCGCTGGCACACCGCAGGCGGCTTCCCTCACGGTCTTCTGAGTCAAGTACCCGGCTCCCCCCCTCCCTCACTCCGGCGATGAGTCACGCGGGTCATGCCAGACTACCTGGCTCTCCACAACCACCGGTGTCCTGGTGACAAAGTGACAATGGTCTTGCCCCCCCAGGTGAGGATTAATAGGCCCAGACGCTGATGCTCCCTTCTCCTCAAGACGTAGTAGCCAGGTGAGATCATGCATCACATGATGATCTCTCAGTCTCCAGCTCTCCCAGCTTCCTCCCCGGATTTCACCCCATTCCACGCCCTTCTACATACCGCTTAGAATCATAATAAAAGGTACCCGAGGAACCAGCATCAGCGTAAGAGTCGCTTAGGAACACCCGGACACCATCAGCTTCCCGCTGCTGGCGCTTCCACCACCAGATGGTGAAACCCTCAGCGTCTACCTCACTTTCCTTAGCTAATTTACCCTCAAGTGGATGACTACAAGCTGGTGCCTGAAACCCGTGGGAATCCTCAAACCTCCACCCTGCTTACCGTGATAAGCGCCAGAAAGGGCTGCAATCGGTACGGCGATCCGCTGGATCGGGCGCATCCAGGGACCCACCCACTCTGCGGTTCCGCTTCCATCCGGCTGGATCGAGCGATCCAGGGACTTCGAAGTTCTAGGACACTCTCTAAGTCGCCTTCCGATCTAACCAACGGTAAGTATGGGGAGCTTGCAAAGCAGGGCTTTATGACAAGCACGCGAAGGTAACTGGAAAGCGCTTAGCTTAAATCGCGGTGGGAGTCTCTCCATAAAGAGGGGAGCTGCGCAAATTGGTTGAGGAGATTATTCACCGTCCATGGTACCCAGGCGCGAAGGGGACATTGAATCTGGCTTAAGGATTGGGGAAAACATCCGGGCACACTCTTCACACAGAGCTCGCTGGCCACCGGAGTGTCACTGCTACTGACTGATGGAGAATAGCAGTATGTTATGTCGCCTTATCAGCCTGCAGGTCTATGGCTCCCTTGCTGTAGATCGCCCCTCCTTCGACTTCTTCAGCTTCAGTTTCACCCCTCAGTCAACTTTTCTATCTGTCACTAAATTGGACGCTTCGTCCTCCCTCTGCCTCCCTTGCTTCCAGCACTCCTTCCAAGTTCTCCGTGACTCAGCCCTCCTTTCATCCGCCAGCTTCTTCATTTTCTAAAAGCCATCAAGCACCTCGCCGGCGCCATCGTAATGGCGCTGGTTTCAAAACTCTAACAGAGCCGATAGGCCACGATCTGCAAAAGAAGTTGAAACCTGATGGAAGATTTTACCCGTCGGCCGTAATCCTTGCCATAGCCCCGGCCCACTACATACAGATAACGGGGAGGATGGCATCATTCAGCGAAAGTTGTCGAAAATGCAGCTTCCCTAGGATTTACAACATTCTCAATTCGAGCTCCACAAAGGCAATACGGACGTATTAGGAATCACTCAGCCCTATGTGAGAGGCATGTTGAAGCAGTTAAGCCAGGAAACCACCTAATGGTTCCGAGGGACTGGAAAACCACCACCTTTCGCGATGCTTTAAACCCCCCGCATTGGTATGTGTGACTCCTGGGAAAGCAAGTACCGCCAGCAGTGCATAAGCAGAGGAGCAGGCCTTAGCTGGCGGCGCTTAAAACCGCTGTGCGCCAAACTTTAGCAAGCTTTATGGCGGCTTACCAACCCCAACTAGCACAAATTGTTCTGCCGGAGGCCACCCTTACGTAAAAGCCTCTGGATATGCTCTCTACAAGGTATTTTTGAAAGTCCCTTAGCACCGACGCCAGCCCAAAAGCTTTTCTAGCATTCAGCAGAAGCCCTCAGGAGCCCCAGGCGCCGACTCCGCTGCGGAACAGGCCCAAGAGGCCACTCAAAAGGCAGGTTGACAACGCAGGAGGCCCAGGGCTAAGCTCCTTGGCCGCCTTTGCCAAAGAGAATCCGCTGAGTGCCGCAGCAGTCACAGGGTCTAGGTAGGAACTCCTAACCGGCCGACATTCTAATACGCTTGCCTGCCAGATATCCGGTCTTTCGCCCATCAGAAGCCCAGCCTTCTAGCTTCCCCAGCCCTTCCTCAAGCCGCTACGCGAGACAGCCCCCCGAGACGAGGTTCTTTCAATTGCAACAAGCCCAGACACACCTCCGTAAGTGATTGTAGGGCTGCCTCGTGGGGGGGGGCCTACAGCTCAGCCATGGAGGGGGGGCTCCCCCAGAGGGCTAAGACCCCAGGGAGGTCTAAGACCAGGTGCTCTCAATGCCCGCCTTTGGGAGCAGCTCAAGGCCTGCATCTCCCCAGCCCGGAACCAAGATCCGCGACTCAAACCCTTTTCCCCCCGAGCTCTCTATGAGATCTTCGGCTAAGCTCCAGCTCAGTGTAGTGATCCCATCCCCACGGAGACTCATTGGGCTGGTCTTAAGCTAAAAGCTTCTGTCAGCTGAACAGGGATTGCCCATCATCCCAGGGGTCATCGCACTCCACGCGCATTCAGGGAGCCGCCCACATCCAGGTGTGGACAAACATCCCTTAGGAACTGCCAAGTTCATCCGGGATCATCCTGCCTCTATGCTATAAGCCACTCGAGAGTCTGATCTAAAGTTCAGCTTAATCTAAATCTCGCTGCTTGCTCCCCACGCCTATACTTCCTGCTCTGCTAGCCCCTTCTACTCTTCCAAAGTCACTACATGCTCTCCGGGCCAGTGCCCACAGAGTGGCGCCAAGATTTCAAAAAATCTCTGCAGAGTCCACAGTCACTGAGATTGCAACAGAAAGAAATGCTGGCAGCCGAGGAAGAGAACGCCAACATCTCTGGCACTAAGTGCCTGAAGTCCGCCTCATTAACCAAGAGGGACTGCCGCTTTGAACTCTTCCCCTGTCCAGAATGCCCCATAGCCAATCTTACAGGACAATGAGAGGCATGGAAAGGGGAAGATGCTCCTCGCACACGGCCTTAAGCCCAAAGTCCTTCATGAAGAAGCAGTCCCTTGGGTCTCTCCAGCTGTAAGGTTCAAACTGAAATCCTCATAGCCACCTCTGAGCCTGTGCAAAGCCCTAAGCTCAAAGTTCTAGTGGGTGCAAAATCGTCCAGTACTCTTCCTCAGGGGAAAGCAGGATCGCAGGCCTGCAAAGGAATCAGCCCTGCAAGATCCAGAGAGCAAGACCTCCAAATCAGAGATGCAATCCTCCCCATTACTTTGGCATGTGTGCTCTGTATGCCCATATATGTTCTGTAAGTGTTGCATTCCCTTCCTCAGAGACCCTCTAGAGTTTTCCCTCATAAGAGGGATTTTTCCATTGCTTCTAAGCTATGCTCTTTGTGCCTCAATTAAAGTTTTCTTTTCTCCTTTGATTATGTGTGCCAGTGCCCTGAAAGGTTTCCCAGCACCCATTACAGCATCAGCCTGAGCAGGGACACACCAGCCTGCATGTTCCCTAGGATGCCTGTGGAGCCTGCTTCGAGCATGCTCCATCCTTAGTTAAAACCCTCAAATTCCTTCTTTAAAGAAGCTTTCTTTCCTTGAGAACCCTTTTCTTTGGCCGTCTGAGCCTACATTACCACATTACGTGAAAGCACAAGTTTATATATATGGAGCCAGAATTATTTCCGTGCTCTCCCACATTTTCCGGGAACACCTGGCTAGTCACATAATGCCTGGGGCTCTCTCAGCCACACCTGGCATACAGCCCGGCTTCGTGGAAGGTAGAGAAGTTTAGGATTCAAACCGCCAAGAAGGTCTTTACAGGAGGGAAGGTAAAGTTCCAAAACCTCTCCCCACCCTTTTTTCTTTCTTCTGCATACCGCCCTTTGTATTGTCTCCCTGAATTCACTCCTAAATTCCTCGCCCAGGAGCTGTTCCCCTCCCTCCTTCCTCTTCCTTCTATTTTTTTCAACCAGCAAAGGCGGGAGGGCCACTTGGCTGGACTGGCCTCCCTGGATTAAAAATCTGGGCCCATCCTGGTACACTTGCGCACTGCCAGGACAGGCCCTAAGCATTAAAGAGGTGCTGCAGACACAGATCCACTCATGATCTGGGTGGATGCAGTGGCTCAAAGCGCCCAGGGCAGCTGTATGGATCTGTAGCATGCAGGTTCCTGGCGCTTCGACCGCTTCATCGCCCTTGCTGAGGCGGTCTTCAGCGGGCAGTATCTCCCCAAGATAATTCGATTACAAATTCAGCACCATTCCAGCTCTCCTCGACGCAACTACCAAGGTCACGGTAAGTACATTTTCTCTGCAAAGAAAAGACCCCCCTCCCCTTTCTTTGTGTGAAATTTACCCCTAATCGTTTGATTGCTTTTGTCTCCCCGGATGCATCCATCACCCAAAAGCTTATCCAAGCCCTCTTTTTGTGCTGTAAATTAAGCATGCACCTACAATTCCCTCTCAGGGTCCGCTAGCCCTCCCTTCTCCTCGGTGGCTCGGACCCTCGCTTTGACGCATCTCTGACGGCTCTGAAGCCAGCTTCCATCAGATCGCTTCTACCCTCTGCCCTTCCTGTCAAACAGATTTAAAGAAAGAGGAGTAGGCGCCCCCCATGGGTAGATTGCATTGTGCTAAACCTTCACGCATGGGCTGCAAAATAAGCCTTCTTATATTAAACTCTAACTCAAACAAAAATCCTCGATCTTGACCTCTTCTCACCATCCGGGCTCTAGAACCCGAAGCCTAAGGCGGGACCCGCCCCTCCCTCATAACCTGGGGAAGGGTGTGTTTCTAGTCCTTCTTCCTACTGGTCCCCTGTGGACTCGACTTCGCCATGACCGCCATTTGGCTCCATGGAATGGCTCCAGGAAGGAAACTTTCAATCCCATCATCCAGAGATGGAACAGACTTCTGGAGGATCCTCCCGCCTGCCCTAACGGAGACATGCTTAACGCCGGGACGCTCGGACGGGTCCAGCGGTCCGACACCTGTGGGGATGCCAAGGCAAACTACCAGCTAAGCTTTCGAGAGCTGCTGGGCGCCAAGCAGCATATCCCGACACCCGAGGGGTCTCTGTGCTACCATCTTTATGTATCATCACCGCCAACTCGGGTAGTCACCATTCTTCTGCCTGCTCTGTTGCCTCTGCCGGTGGCAGTCGGCCACCCCCCGATGAGCTTTGACCAGACCAACATCTGGGAGCAATTCACTGCCGCCACTAACGTTTTGTCCTTCTGCCTGGGCCAGCTATGGCTCCAGAGGAGGTTGACGCTGTAATGTGTCGCTGTTCTCATCTACAGCAGCCATTCTCTACCCTCTCTGCCTTCCCCTGGCTGGAGTTTGAAGTTGCAGCCAGGAACATTCCTGATAGGTTAACCTTTGGGAACTCTCCGCTGTTTCCCAGCCACCTGATTGTTATCCGAGACATGCCTTCTCTCGCATTCCTTGCTCGTGGAGAGTCACTGAACTCTGCAATGCTAAAGACTATCAGTAGCTCTTTCTCTTTACGCCTTGAGAAATCTATGGACTCTGCAATTACCATCGCTTCTAAAAGGCTTTGGTGGCCAAACAGCAAGAGTCAGCGTGCATTGATCAATTAATGCAGCCATGGGCTGCCCTTTTCTCCTTTCATTACCTATGCCTTGTATTGTTTAGCTATGTTTATTTCGTTTCCGGCTCTACTTGTTATTTTATTCTTTGGAGCCGCACTCCAAAGGAATTACATATTGAGTACTGTAACCCAGCTGATCATGGAAGTTATTGCATGCTTTAATTTTTTTAGAAGTTATGTTATTTGTTGTTGTTGCATCCGCCTGCCGGAACTTTCTTGCTGCCGCCACCACTATCGTCTTCTGCCTTCAGGCTCACCCCTGAAGCTTCCACGCTGCCGCCGCTCCTCCTTCCCTTCGCTCCCCCTTTTGCCGGAGCGCACGCCGGGCGGCTCTAGCCAAGGGCGTGAGAGCAGCCTCTCAGCGAGCTTCCCCTTGTGTGGGAATCCTCGACTTATTTCCTGTAACACCAAGACTATCGGCCGCTCTGGCCTGTGCCCTTGGCGGTTCACCAATTCTAATCGTACGCTTACTGATTGTTTGTCATTTGTTGAGGATTCATATGAAAGTGCATGAGTTGCCAGATACTGTACTACTGTTCAATTCCTGCATTGGTTTGATTGTATGCTTTATTATTGGAGTTTGCCTTTGCCTCGACATGCATATCTACTTTTGCCTGTAACGCAGTGCAAAGAAACCCTTTTGACTCTTCCCTTTTACATTGCAAACTAAGTTCTCCCCATTGCTGTACAAGCTTAGCTTCGATAGCAGCTTGGCCAACGAGGCGGAGAGGTAGCCGTCCCCTAAATCAGCCTTCTAACGATTCGGCCTCCCTTCTAAATGTAAAAAAGGAGGAGATGTAGGGATGAGCTGCTGACCCAGCAGCGCGGTAAGTAGAGCTGGCACACGGCGGCTTCCTAATGGCTCCTTCTGGTCGCGACCGCCTCCCACTCCTCACCCCCCCATGAGTCAATAATAAGTGAACTACCTGGCTCACAACCACCGGGTGTCCTGTAGACAAAGGGACAATGGTCTTGCCCCCAGGTGAGGATTAGCCCAGACGCTGATGCTCCTCTCCGCATCGTGAGCAGCCAGGTGAGATCATGCATCACATGATGATCTCTCAGCCCCCCCCGGGCCTCTGCCTCTCTCCCGGATTTCCTGCCGTTCCGCCTCTTCTGCACACACTTCGCCAGCTAGAATCAATAATAAAGATGCCAGGAAACTAGCATCGCGGTAGAGTTAAGCTTAGAACACGGACACCAAGGCCTCCCGCTGCTGGCGCTCTCCACCAGATGAAACCTCCGCGTCTCGCCTCTTCCTTAGCGACGACCCTGCGGGGATGACTACACCCTGCCCAGTGATTCCTCCATAAAAGTGGATTTTGATGTGACAGAAATGCAGGATACACAAGTACCTCATGCTGCCTGTGCCTCTATATCTCCTTCTCATGGTAAACAGAGCTTTCACACCTTCTTTACACAAGATATGGACATGCCCCCAGAGACTGTTAGGCCAATTATAAACCCCAGGTTGAAGAAAATGCAACACTGTTTTACAGGCATGGAGGGAAAGGCTTTGGAAGACATTGGGATTTCCTAGGAAACTCTTTGTTCATGTTGTTCCTAGAGCAATTCTCAGTAGATGGGTTTTAAACATGCTCCAGACATGTAGTTGGCACAAGTGAGACATTATGTCATTAGGGGTTTTCAGGAAGGATGGAGGACCTTGGATCTTGGAATGGTCAGTTCTCAGAATGGAAGGATGTGAGCAATGGGTTCCCTCAGGGATCCGTTTTGGGATGGGTGCTTTTCAACCTACTCATCAATAACCTGGAGATTGGAGTTAACAGCAAGGTGACCAAGTTTGCAGATGACACCAAATTATTTCAGAGGGTTAAAACAAAAACAGATTGTGAAGAGCTCCAAAAAGATTTCTCCAAACTGGAGGAATGGTCATGAAAATAGAAAATTTATTTATTTATTTATTTATTTATTTTTGGGTTTTTTATACCGCCCTACCCCCAAAGGGCTCTGGGCGGTGAACAACAGTTTAAAACATACAATCAAGTCGATTTAAAATAGATACAGCGTTTAAACATATAAAACAGCGTCAGCAACAAAATCCAATTTTAAAAACCTCCACAAAGGAGGGGGGAGGGGTCCCATAGATGGTGGAGGGACCCTAGAACAAGAACTAGAGTAGAAGGGGGGAGGGAGGGGGGCGCACATCAGCGGCTGGACACTCCAAAAGCCCGGCGGAACAACTCCGTCTTACAGGCGGAGTTGATATGCAATGTGAGCAAGTGTAAAGTGATGCATATTGGGGCAAAAAATCACCACTTCACATATACGTGTACACAGATGCCTGCATGGTGCAGTCGTTGAACAGCAGCGGACTCTAATCTGGAGAAGTGGACTTTTCCTCCACATGAATGGCAGACTCTAATCTGGTGAACCAGGTTACTTTCCCTATTCCTCTACATGAAGTCTGCTGGGTGACCTTGGGCCACTCACACTTCTCTCAGAACTCCCTCAACCCCACCTACCTCAGGAGGTGTCTGTTGTGGGGAGGGGAGGGGATTGTGACTATAAGATGCTCTGAGATTCCTTAAAGGCTGAGAAAAGTGCGGTATAAAAACCAACTTCTTCAGATCTGAGTGAAAGATTCAAACCAAACAAAAGTAAGTATTTCTTCACACAACACATCGTTAAATTGTGGAAGTCTCTGCCCCAGTATGTGGTGATGACTGCCAACTTGGAAGGCTTTAAGAAGGGAGTAGGCATGGTCATGGACACTAGGGATATCCATGGTTACTAGTCACGATGCTTACCTATTCTCTGCAATATCAGAGAAGTATGCCTATAATATTAGGTGCTGTGGAACACAGGCAAAATATTGCTGCTGCGGTCATCTTGTTTGTGGCACCTAGTTGGCCACAGTGTAAAAAGACTGCTGGACTTGATGGTCCTTGGTCTGATCCAGCATGGCTTTTCTTATGTGCTTTTGACATCAAACAGTAGTTAGCATGGGAATCATAGCTGAGGTTGCCAAACTCCATATGGTAGCTGGCAGAGGTGTACCACACAGGGGGACATATGGGGTCAAATGCAGTGGCATAACTCCCCCTCTTTCATGCCACCCCTTACTCCCTCCCCTTCACTTGCATGCCACCTCTCCCTCCCTTTTCTTCCCTCCCCTCCCTTGCATGCCACCCCTCATTCACTCCCCTCACTCCCTCCCCTTCCCTTGCTTGCCACCCCTCCCCTCCCCTTCCCTCTGCTACCGTGGGTGGGCCCTGTCCAGATGCTGGGCCCCCACCCCTCCCTTGCATGCCACCCCTCCCTCCCCTCCCTCTGCTGGGTTGGTGGGCCCTGTCCAGATGCTGGGCCCCCTCCCCTCCCTTGCATGCCACCCCTCACTCCCTTCCCTCCTCCACTCCCCATCCTTTGCATGCCACCCCTCCTCCTTCCTCCCCTCCGCTAGGGCGGGTGGGCCATGTCCAGATGCTGAGCCCCCTCCCCTTCCCTCCCTTGCATGGCACCCCTCACTCCCTCCCTCCCTTTCCCTCCCCTCCCTTGCATGCCACCCCTATGCCCTCTGTCCCTGGGCGCCACTAATCTGGTCACCGAGGTGCAAAACCGCCCCCCCCCATGTGACCAGGAAGATGTCATCTTCGTGCTCGCTTCAGCAGCACATATACTAAAATTGGATGTCATCTTCCCAGACTCCACCCCCAAAATCTCTAGGAATTTTCCAGCTCAGAGCTGGCAACCCTAGTCAGAGCCCTCATTCAGATATAATCCCCATGGTCCTGTTACTGTCTCAGGGGCTAGAGCAGTGGTGGCAAACCTATGGCACTCCAGATGTTCATGGACTACAATTCCCATCAGCCCCTGCCAGCATGGCCAATGGCCATCTGGAGTGCCATAGGTTTGCCACCCCGGGGCTAGAGTGACAAAAGGGGTCAAGGTATAGCTTTATTTTTCTGGCCTAGTGTGAAAAAGCAGCTTGACGGGATAACATATGGAGGCCTTTTTGATTTGCAATTTCTTGGATTGATTTCTTCATTCTGGTTCCCCCTTTTTAATGAAGATCAGTCAGCCATAGATTAATGACTTTCTCACAGGCTTCGCTTTAGTCTGTTTTAAATATTTTTTGCCACTTGAACTGTAATTATTTCACTCAGCCTAGACCTTTCCCACTGAATTATTATTATAAATGGAATGGTTTTCCATTGCCAGTTATATTTCACAGGAAATAGCACCGTTGAGTTTTACTGCACGGTTCCTGGCAGCTAGAATCTCTGCCTTTGCAAATAGGCCCAGTCTATTGCTGCACTGTAGGTAGCTGTGATTGTTAATTGCTGTGGGATTGCTGTGTCTCTTTTCTGCACAGTTGCTGGTTAATCAATTTGATGGTGATGTTGTAGAGACCCCTATTAGGTGATACATTGTGTAAGCCCCTTTCTGTATCACTTTCTTGCTGAAGGCAAATGACCTTCCTTGTACTCAATCTCCCAGTGTTTGGATCACAGGAACCATAGTTTGTTTCACAACGGCTGGCTCAATCTGTATTCCAAAACACACTAACTTACTAGGGGGAAAGGCCCACTGAAATCAGTGAGGTTTACTTTTAAATAACTATGCTTAGGACAGTGCTTCTTGAGATATAACATTCAATTAACATCTCTGGTAGATCTTCCACGCATTTCTTTCCTGGCTTCTGGCACGGTAATAGGTTCCTTAACAGAATGTAACTCCCCCCCTTCAAACAGCACATGTTTATGCATTATAATACAATTAAGGTGCCAGAAAAATCAATCTTAACCTATTGAAGCGGAAAAAGAGAAATGAAACGGAAATAAAAATTAAAAGGTGAGGGAAAGGATCACGAATTTGAATGCCTCCGTTCTGTATATTACCCTTTCATAAATAAAGATAATCAAAGGAATCTTTAAATGCATATATTTTAGACGTATTTTTAAAAAATATTTATGAATGTTAGCTGACAGTAAACACCCCCGAGGGGTGCGAGATTGCGTAAAAAGGAAGAATAAGCAAACTCTGCAGAGATGCAAAATGTCAGCTTCCCTTTTTGCTGGCATGACTTCCCTATATCCCCCTTTTGCTGATGACCGCAGCCTGTCTGGCAGTTGCCATCACATGCAGATTGGAAACACCCCCAGGCTAAGCAGCATTGATTGAAGCCTGTTTGTTAGCTATAGACGAAGCCTGCAATTTCTCCCTTGTTTTTTTTTTCTTTGAATCCCATGAGCATATCTAATGTAGTCCACAGATGTAAACTTTTTGAGGGGGGAAGAGTGCTGAGGGTTTGGCCAGGGAAGACTGAGCTCCCCATCCCCAGACAACCAGTGCCAAGCCATATTGACAGAGTCACATGAGGAACTCCTTTACAATGGCAGCTGAGGCCCAGGACTGCTCTACCTTCCTGCTGTATCCATAGGCAAAACCAGCAAAAACCCCACTCTGCAGGAAACAAAACCCTCCAGGTTTCCCATAGCTTCACTCCACAAGAACCCGGAAAAGGCATCTATTTTGGACTACGTGGCATAGCTGGTTTGTCTGTGGAGAGGAGAACTTTCCAATGAAGCAATGATATCTGGGATGATCTAGAAGGAATTCGGTGACAATGGCTGCATTTTAAAGAGAGATGATTTGTTGATATGCGAGTTCACAAGAGAAGAGCTGTACAGCTAAAACCTGTGAAAATTTGGGAGGGGGTGTCTTTAGGGGCACCATCAGCTGGTAAGTGGTTGTTTTTATCCAATTAGGAGATTTATGTACAACAAAAACTGCTAGAGGAGTCTCATGGCACAAATAGTGAAAATTAAAAACAAACACACAAACCATTCTATAAAACTAAACAATAAAGCCCCCACAGCTCAGCAGCATACACCTGAATTGTAGGTAATGCCAAATGGTGTAAAACTCTTTGCTAGCCTACAAGTAGTAGTAGAAGAAGAGTTTGGATTTATATCCCTCCTTTCTCTCCTGCAGGAGACTCAAAGGGGCTGACAAACTCCTTGCCCTTCCCCCCTCACAACAAACACCCTGTGAGGTGGGTGGGGCTGAGAGAGCTCTGAGAAGCTGTGACTAGCCCAAGGTCACCCAGCTGGCGTGTGTGGGAGTGCACAGGCTAATCTGAATTCCCCAGATAAGCCTCCACAGCTCAGGTGGCAGAGCGGGGAATCAAACCCGGTTCCTCCAGATTAGATACACGAGCTCTTAACCTCCTACGCCACTGCTGCTCCTAAGGAGAAGCCAGCTGACAGGAGAACAACTGGATTCAAAGCCTGCTCAATGTTCTGCTCTGGTAGCAAATTATTAGTAGGGGAGGCAGCAGAAGCAGATGTGGGATTCTAAAGATGGGGAGCCACCATGGAGAAGGCCCCATCTGTAGTTGATACCTACCTCACTTTCACAGGAGCAGAGAGTGTGAGATGAGGATATACTGAAGGAGACTGTGTGGACTTTCCTAATTGGTCTCTCTGATTTGTATACTACCCTTTCTTCCAGGCACTCAATGTGACAAATATAGGTATCTCCGTCTCTTTGTGAGGTATCTAAAGAGCATTTGTTGAAGCCAAATGTGTTTTACACGTTGAACCTAAAAAGCAGAAATTAACTATGCTCAGGATTGCAGTCCTTTCCCATAGACTGATTTATGTGATTTTAATAATAATTTATTCTGAATGTCTGTGTTTTTAAGGTGGAGTTCTTAAGTGGTGTGATAAGAAAGCAATGTATATGAAATCCTAGATAGCACAACTGTAGGTTTTCTTTATGGTCATGACTATGGGCATCGTTGCCTCAAAATGTGCTTTTACTCACATACAGGATATGAGTTTGCTGTGAGGAGATAGATACTACTCTGAATTCTGTACACTACCCCTCCCTCAATCCTCCATAGATAGTGGCAATAGAGGCCTCTTCCTGTGATGTCACTGGCTACTTCCAATGATGTCATGGGGTCTTAGACCCAGCCCCACCCCACACTCCCAGAAAGTGGGAAGTCTAGGCCCCTGATGCGGTCTCTTTATTTCCTCACTCCCCTTCTTGATTTATTAATTCACCTTCGTAGTAAAATTGCCAACTGTTCTAAGTAAAATGTCCTCTCCATTTTTAAAAATCTTTACTGATGGTCCTCTACTTTTTCAATACCATCCTGGCATGCAGAAAGATAGCAAGAAAAGATTTTTCTGAGCATCTGAATCATAGGCTTGTTTACCTAGGACTTTGTTTTCAGATGTTTCATTAGAACTGGTTGGTCTCATCAGTTTCTACCAGCATGGCCAATTGGCCATGCTGACAGAGGCTGATGGGAATTGTAGTTCCTGAACATCTGGAGAGCCGCAGGTTCCCACCCTGGCCTAACCGGGGTAGGGAACCTGGGCTCCTCAGATGTTCAGAACTACAATTCCAATCAGCTACCAGTGGTGGCCAGCTGACAAGCTGATAAGGAGTGTGAACATCTGGAAAACACAACCCCTAACTGAGACAAGTCTACCTTTGAATCCCAGCCTGCTACAGGGGATTCGGTTTAGACGACATTTTATCTATATAAATCCCTCCTGAAAATTTTCTATGCTAGTAAAACTGGTGGTCACCCAATTGAGTCAATTGGCAGTAGGTTCAGGGGAAAAAGGAAATGTGCTTATTTAAAAAAATATTATATGTCACTTTTCTCCCCATCAGCACGACTCATAAATGCTTTATGCAATGTATAATCCGCAGAGGGTGGAAATGGCGGGTTAAAATCAAATAAATTAATTAATAAAATTCACACCAAGCTTTGACCGACCCCCCCCCCCCCCCGCATCTGCCCCACAAAAATCCCCCAATACAGTTTTCCATCACATACCTATCTGACAAAACAGGCTATGACCCACAAAAGCTCATATTGAAACAAATGTTTTTAGTCTTTATGGTGCCACAAGATTTGTTTTGTTTTCCTTAAAAATGAAACCATTTCTATTGAGGATATGCAATATACTCAGCAGGACCAGGGGCGGGGTGATCAAATAGGGAAGGGTTATCGCCTGCATGGCCTGATTCTGAGCTTTCTAGGGCCATCTTGCTCCGCTATTGGAGGTAACATGCACAAATAGATGATCTGGGAGCAGACTGACTAAGTTATGGGACAAGCTGAGTATGTACAGTACACACCTAAACACACACAATTTAAGTGCATACCTAAGTCTTCCACTGAAATTATGAAATCTGAGTATGTAACCTGAGTGGACAGAGCATATTACTCAAAATTCAATGGAATATTCAAAAGATGGTTGTCATTTGGCAAATCATCAGCAGGTGGCAGTGCCCAGCAATGATTGGCCCTGTTGTGCCTGTATTTCTGAGGAAGGGTTGCTTTTCCAGTTATTGGAGGGAAGGTGCATCTGTTAGCAACTCCTTTAGAGGTTAGTTGTTACAGGAAGGATAACAATCCTTCTCGTTGATATGATTTGTGTAGCAAGATTGGTTATACAGTTAGTCTGTTTTCCACAATTCACTTTATTTAGAAAAACTGTGTGGAATGCTACTGTGTCATGAGGCAGAGGTTTGAGGTTGCCTAATCCAGTGTGGCAAAGATAACCTTAGAGGTATTCTTCATTGTGGACCCTAGCAGAGGGAGGGAGAGGGGAGGGGAGGGAGGGGTGGCATGCAAGGGAGGGGAGTGAGTGAGGGATGACATGCAAGGGAGGGGAGGGGAGGGGAGGGGAAGAGGCCAGGTATCTGGACCTGGCCCACCCACCCTAGTGGAGGGAGGGAGAAGGGAGTGAGGGGTGGCATGCAAGTGAAGAGGAGGGAGTGAGGGGTGGTATGCAAGGGAGGTGAGGGGCCCCAGCATCTGTACAAAAGGGTGTCCCCCATCATGTAGTCAAATGGAAACAGGATAGGAGAACTGCAAACCTTGAGCGACTCAGGCATTGCTCTTACTCATGACTAGGTAGGTGCTGCCATAGGGGGACTTTTCTACCACTGACCACAATGGGAAAACCCAGCGGACATGTAATTTGACAGTATTTCACATTCTGGATGCATCTGAGCAAAATCCATGCTTCCTGAATTTTACCCTCAGTGGCTTCCAATTTAAGCAGGAAGTTTTACTGAAAGGACACACCAGTAGACCTGGCAATCTTCAGGTATACCTTAGAGAGGTCCCAAATTTAATAGGGCTGCCAACTCTGGATTGGAAAATTTCTGGGGATTTGGGGGTGGAACCTGAGGACAGTGGGGCTTGGGGAGGAGAGGGACCCAAGTGGGATATAATGCCATCCAGTCCACCATCCAAAGCATTTGTGTAGTATCTGCAATCTGGAGGTCAGTTGTAATTCCTGATCTTCAGGCATCAGTTGGACATTGGCAACCCTAGATCTCCAAATTACATAAATCAGTTCCCCTGGAGAAAATGGTTGCTTTGAACAAAGACCTCTATGGCATTATACCCAGCCCCTCCCTAAACCCCATCCTCCACAGACTTTACCCCCAAATCCCCAGGAGTTTCCCAACCAGAAGAATCCTTGTTGTTGATGCTGATAGGATTAGTTATGATCTGAGTTTGATCCTGACAGAAATTGGTTTCAGGAATTCCCAGCTCAATTTTGACTCAGCCTTCCATCCTCCCAAGGTCAGTTGAATGACATTGAGAGCATCTTCCGCATTTAAAATGTCCTGTCAAAATAGGAGTCATTTGCAGTTCAATATGAATATCAGCTGGACTAGATGGACTCTGGTCTGATCCAGCAGACTCTTTCTTATGTTCTTATCACTTTTATCAGAGGTCTTCAAACTTGGCCATGCTGGCAGGGGCTGATGGGAATTGTAGTCCATGAACATCTGGAGGGCCATAGTTTGAAGACCCCTGACTTTTATACTGAATACTTGGTAAGCCAATGTTGATCAGAGGCTTAATTTAGCAACAAGATTATTCAAGGAAAAATAATATACTAACAGTGGGAAAGCACCTTTACAGCACAAGGAACCAAGCCAATGTTAAACTTAGCCAAGGAGCATGGAAGATAAATGGCCGTTGGCTTTTCCCTGAGAACATAATTGAATTTCCCACAAAATTCATTCAGAGCAGCTGTGAACACAGCCATATATGGATACATCCAAGAAGATGTGAACAAGTCACTACAATATCCCACCCCAATCCATATAAAGGGTCATTAAAATGCAATGCCTTTATTAGGAGGTCCTCAAAGAAGAGCAGATGAGGAAAGGGTTTCTACATGTGCAAGAGAACCCCAACGTATGCCAAGCAAAAAGTGTAAAAAAGCAGATATCTCCCTTACACATGCACCAATATCCTGATGCCAATGTGAGCTTGAACAGTTGAGTAGGATTGTACCAGGAAATTCCTAGAGATTTGAGGGTGGCATTTAGGAAGAATAGGGACCTCCGAGAGGAAGGAATGCTCTAGAATCCACCTTCCAAAGGTGCCGTTTCCTCAACAGGAACAATCTCTGTAGTCTAGAAGTCAGTTGTAATTCTGGGAGAAATCTCAGCCTCATCAGGAGGCTCACGCCCCTGAGTCATCAAGGGGGGGAGGGGAAATTAACCTGTTCAAGCTCCTAACAGTCTCTTGAGGAGGGGGTGGCTGAGGGAAAAAAATCCCCTCACTGGACAATTCTTTATGGTCCTCACCTTGAAAATACATTCCTGTAGCTAATAGACAACGGTTAAGCCCTGTGTGGCTTGCCAAATACATACCAAAGGACAGACATGGGTATTTATTTGTTCTCGAGTAGAGACCCAAAGTGGCTTACAGCTTTCTCCTCCCCTCCACTTTCTCCTCAAATCAGCCTGGAAGCCTACATTAGGCTGAGAGTCTTTGGGCTTTTGTGCACTTACTGCTTCCCCACAAGGGCTGGTTGCATTGCAGTGGGTTTCCCTGCAGTTTTTTTTCAACAGGGATCCTGCTGCAAAGTGTCCTCAGCCGAGCCACCATTTTGCCCACTTTCTGCTTACCTTGATCTTTCTGCTCAACCTCCCTTTTAGGAGGTTGTCTGCTGCCTTTCAGGGCCAGCAGGGAGAGCATTTGTGCTCTAGGGGTACTTCACTAAACTATAGATCTCATGTCAATTTCAAGGGTCTATTGCTAGAGCAATAAACCTAAAACATTAAATTTTTTATAAAAAAAGGCAGCCCTTGGGATTGCTCTGTAATGCTGGCCTGGAGAGTCAGACGAACTACTGTTGGGTGGGAGGGAGAAGCAAGAAAATCTGAAGAAAGTAAAATGTGCTGCTAGCAGACAAGGGCATGGTTGGGTCTGACCCCGCAGGTCAAATCAGGCGGCAAGCACAAGAGTGGTCAGGACACAGTCCAATGGGTCAAGGCAGGCAGTAGGCAAGGCACAGTCAGGTCACAGTCCAATAGGTCAAGGAAAACTAAGGTGCAGGCTAGGAATCAATGAAGAACCAGGCACACAGCAGCGACAGGTAACACACTTGCTGCGCCCAGGCAGATGCAAGCTCACAGCAAGGCTTTTATAGAGAGCCTTGTTCAGGGGGCTGGGATTCTGTGAGGAATGCATTCTCATCAGTTGCAGAGACTTCTAATCTCCCATACCTTGCTGCCAAACGAGCACTTCTTCTGCAGTAGCAGCCTTAGCTTCTGCCTCCTATGCACAGCTGGCTCATCACTGGATTCCCTAGGTCTACACCTGTATGTCATCAGGCAGAGGAGGACTGGGTGTTGGCTCTGCTGCCTGGTCTTCCCCAGGAGCAGCCAACTCTGACTGCACTGTGTCCTCAGGTTCTGCCTCAGAGTCCTCTGTGTCCTGGTAAGTACCCAGGGGTTGGCTCATGAGTCATGTCATAAAACATATACTGACTCCCTTCATTTTCCCTGGGAGGGCGGGGCAGTCGCAGTTTACCAGGTTTCTGAAACCACAGAGATTCTCTAATCTGAGAGCGCAATGAGTTTTGAAGAGGGAGGAAAGTGTGTGTGTAACTAAGAATCCAATCTGAAGGGAATGTACGCTCAATGCGAAGGAGACCACAAGTGCATCAATGGCCAATGACTGAGTCAAGATCAGCCAGCCAGCTTCCATAGTTCAGTTTGCTAGTCTCCAGGTAGGGCTTGGAGTTCCCCTGGGATTACAACTGATCTCCTTGTTAGCATCACTCTATGTCCTGATCTCTGTTTTGGCATTTCACCATATCCTGAAGAAAATGGCAGCTTTGGAGGGCGGACTCTATGGCATCATACTTCGCAGAAGTCCCTCCCCTTTCTAAGTCCTGCCCTCTCCAAGGCTCCACCCACAGCTGGCACTGCCAGCACAGTGACTGATAGGAAGTGGAAATGCTGTGCACTGAAATATCAGTGCAAGCATTTGCTCTTACAAGCCTAACTCCTCTGAAATTCAAGAAAGCCATCACAGCTACCAAGAGTGAGTGTCAGGAAACTTATTGCACAAGAGTCACTTAAAATCATTGCTTCAGAGCCATGCAGTGGAACTGACTGATAGGCAGGACTTCCAGCTGGTTTATGGCTTTCTGTGTCCTGACCCTATTAGCTTAAAAATGTCTTTGGAAATCTGTTCCTTTAAAGGTCTACTGTGAATGCAAGAAAACAGAGAGTGATTCTGGCAGTGATTTTATTTTCTTAGTTATTTTTGTTGGTGAGATCTGTGAAGGCACAGCGACTGAAGTTCCAAGATGCTACTGGCAAAAACAAGTATAAAGTCAGACCAGAGCACACCATTAAAATTTCTACAGAACCTGCACTTCAAATGCTATTGAAACCCTCAGTTATCACAGGCCATTTGGAAATGAGATGCTTGGTCGCCAAATTGGGGCTCAACGTTGCCAGGAATTGTTTAACCAGCTAGTTGCATGGCTAAAATTGTCTGCCAGCACAATTTCCCGGCACAGAATACACAGTAGGAACAAGACAAGCATCGTGAACTTGCAGTTTAGCTGTCTGATAGGAAAAAAGTCCATTGAAAACTGACACTCGCAAATGTAGTTTGTACAATCATCGTGGGACACGTATAAGCTAATATTGCAACACACTCTACACAGATTTCCCCCTGAAGACAACTCAACTTCACGCATTCCAGCTGGTACAGAATGTTCCTGCTCTATTACAATTGGAAACTAGGTGCCTTTTATACCTGCTCTGCAGTTGCTCCATTGGTTGCCGATTAGTTCCCAGGTTCAGCATTGGAATGTAGCAATATCTTTGTCTACACGCAAGAATAAGATCCTGCAGAGGGCAGCATAAGGATAGGATGCCCCAAACTTCCCACTCTGGGTGCTGGTAACAGTCACTGCAGGATTCACTCCCCTTTTTAAAAGATTCGGTCTTTACGAAGTCTAATCTTCCAGTCTCTTGAGTTTGTTCTGGGGTGCACCCACATCCAAATCAGAGATTCTCAACAGAGCTAAGTTATACATCAAGCTTATTAACTTACAGAGTGTTGCAATGCATAAATCACTCAGTGATAGGCAAAATAAAAAAAATTGACTTCACTGTTACTGTGGCTATCCAAAAACTTTAAAAGCTTACGACCTTCACAATTTCTGAGAAGCACTCTTCACTATTCCATTGTACCAAACCAATGGGATGTGAGGCCATGCTTCTGCAGCATAGGAACACATTCTGTTGGAGAAGAGTTTTTCATGCAGGTGTCAAGCCACCTATTCTAGCATCTGGGACTACCACCCAGCAACCCAATTACTGTGAGGCTAGCTAGACCATGAACACCTGCTATGTAAAATAATTTCAGTGCTAACCAGCAGAGTGAGTACTCCTAAACAGGCCAGGATCCCAGCAACACTTACAACCTGGAACATAGATTGCCAAGTTCCTAACAGGCAGCAAGCTCTAGACAGGATTGCTGAAAGAGTATCTTCTTTCTAAAAAGAACGAATGGTATAGTGATTAAGAAGGGTGGACTGTAATACAGAGAACTGGTTTTGCTTCCCCACTCTTCCTCATGAGTGGCACACTCTTTATCTGGTGAACTGGATGGAGTAGCATAGTGCCAACGGGGCGGCGGGTGCGATGCCCCAGGCGGCACCACTGCGGGGGCATGGAGGGGGCATTCCGGGGTGGGGCAGGGGGCACTGCGGCAAGGGTGCAGGGCATGTCCGTGCCCCGAGCACAGTTTCCCCTCACTCCGCCCCTGATTGGATGTCTTTCCCTGCTCCTATACACGAAGCCTGTTGGGTGACCTTGGGCTAGTCACAGTTCTGTCAGAACTCTCAGATCAACAAAAGTGTCTGTTGTGGGGAGAGGAACAGAAGGCAATTGTAAGTTTCTTCTCCTTGTTGTTTTGTCAGAATTCTGTTCCTTGGTTTATCATCTGGGACAGTCTAGAACTCTCAGCTAGTGAGGCAATTAGGTTTATCTCTTCTCTTTCCTACCCAATTAGTTCATAAATAAAGCTTTCTTTACTTTGTAATCAGTTCAGTGCTTTGAGTGCTGAACAGGCCAACACAATTTGCCTACAAAGTCCTTTGTGGTCTAGTTCCCACATAACCGCAAGACCACCTCTCCAAATAAACACAACTGCAGAAGCTTTGCTTTTGTGAGCAAAGTATTCTGAAAATACCATGCTGTAAATGGGTACGGTCAAGGTGAATAGCTTCATGTACGCTTGCATTCTTTGTTGCGGCTCCCACCTAGCGGGATCACCAGAGTGAAGAGGTCAAGAATTCCTCCACACTTGTGTCAATCCATAGAACATCTCAGAAGGGCGTTCATATAAAATCAGCCGCTCAGCCTTTCCCTCCCCTGACTGAGGCACAGAAAGAACCCCTGCCTGGGGAAAAGAACTATGTCTGTCCCACCTGAAATGCATTGTGGGAGAAACCTTAGCACTTTTCCCCCTTAAAAATATTGTTTACTGTGAATTGTATGGTAAGCTGCTAGAGATACCTCCTCCAAATGGGCCTGGGAATCTCCTGGAATTACAGCCTATCTCCAGACTATAGATATCAGTTTCCCTGAAGAAAATGGCTGCTTCAGAGGGTGGACTCTTCAGAGGGCGGGGACCTGGCTATCAGATGCCTAAAATGCTCAGCAGGTAGAGTCAGAAGGCATGCAACACTTTTCTAACCATTCCAATGGGATTAATAGATTTGACTAGGGTGGACATTTTGGGCTATAGTTTTGAAAGATAAAATAGCAAGTGCGTTGGTTCAAAGTAATCAATATTATTTTCAGTCATTGCAAATTACACATTTTAAGTAAGAAAGTGAGTGAAAACGTTAATGAAGGCCAGGCTGCAATCACTAAAAGATTCCACCCGATTTTAAAATTGAGCAATTAAAGATATTTGGCTACTTAGAATGGCTACAGATACAGATACCCTGCTACTTGAACTCATAAAAAGGTTACCATTATGGTTATCGCGACATGAGATTGATTTTCAAACTGTCTTCTGGGCTATTTTAAAATAAAAGAGACAACATGGAGTTTGGAAAAAGAGATCATGAAAGGCCATCACAGACCAGTGGAGCCTTTGAAAACCCTTATGAATAGATCAACAAAGATGAAATGTTCATTGATGAAATCATCATAAGAGACCTGTCTCTTGATGGAACTGTATCTGGGGCCTTTTAACCTTTGGGAATTATAAATGATTACTCAGTAGGATTGAGGGTGTTGAAAAACTATTGCCACACACTCTCTTACACACAGCAGAAGCAAAAAAGGGAATCATTTAGGACATTTCTACATTTGCCTGGGCTAAATGCTATTGGGAGGTAGGTTCTTCCTGCTTCCACACAGTATAGTGGTGCATCTGTGTATTTCCTAGGGTTTCACTGGGTTTTTTTTCCAATCCTTTCTAACCTGTGTTGATGAAAAGTTTTGGGAAAGACAGCAGCAAAGCCTGGATAGCTCCTACATGGGTGAATTTTCTTGATCCCTCCAACACAGCAGCCATTTTCCCTGCCTCTGTCATCATGGCAGACATTTCCTCCCCCAGCCACCAGGAGGCTTTTTAAAAATTGTCACTTTAATAACAACAATCTGCATATCAGGGTCTCTGAATTTCCAGTTTTCATTTAAAAAACACACTAAATATCCCCTTTTGTTGAGGATATAAAAGGGGAAATGTGTATCTCCACAGAAAAAAGGGCTAGAAACTTGCTAGAAAAAAATGAAACCTAAGAGACTACAAGGGCTATCAAGTCCAACCCCCAGCCATACAGGAATACCCCATCAAAGCAGCCCTGACAGATGACTATCCAGCCTCTGTTTAAAAACCTCCAAAGAAGGAGACTCCACTACACTCCAAGGAAGTGTATTCCACTGTTGAACAGCCCTTATTGTCAGGAAGTTCTTCCTAATATTTAAATGGAATCTCTTTTCCATGCACCTTGAATCCATTACTCCTTGCCCTTGCTCTAGAGCAGCAAAAAGCAAGCTTGCTCCATCTTCAACATGACATCCCTTCAAATAGTTAAGCATGGCTATCATGTCACCCCTTAACCTTCTCTTCTCCAGACTAAACTTACCAAGCTCTCTAAACCATTCCTCATAGGTCAGGATGACTTGACAGCAATTGTTTGGGTTCTCTTTTTTCCCCTTTTGGAAGATGAAGACAACCCTAGCCTCCTCTAGTCTGCAGTGACTTCTCCTGTTCTCCAGGAATTCTCTAAGATTATTGCAAGTGGATCTGATTTAACTTCTGCCGGTTCTTTTAATATCCTGGGATGTAGTTCATCAGGCCCTGGAGATTTGAATTCATTTAAAGTATTCAGGTATTCCTTTACTACCTCTGCATTTATTCTGTGCTGAATTTCCCCGACTGCATCCTCTGTTCCATTTCCCCCTCGCTGGGCACTCCTTTTAGGAGAAGACTGAGGCAAAGAAGGTGTTAAGTAGTTTTGCCTGTTCTCCATCCCCTGTTGGCATTTTGCCATCTTCTCCATACAGTGAACCTACCATGTCCTTTTCTTCTTTTTGCCACAGACATAATCAAAAAAGCCTTTTTTTTAAATCAAGCCTGAGCTTGCTCAGCACTTTAACTTGTCTGACTTTCTCCCTAGACATCTTGACTATTTGTTTGAATTCCTCTTTGGTGATTTCCCCCTTTTCCCATTTCTTGTACATGTTCTTTTTGTTGAGCAGAGTAGTCATATGGATATGTTCAAAGAGTGGTCATGTGGATATGCACACTATACAGTCCAGATATTATTATCTTCTTTGCTGTTCATGAATAGGCCTAAGGATTTGCTTAAGTCACCCAGACCCAAATGCCCTGTAGGTCATACTGATATGAAAGTGTTTAGCATTCCAACAGATCGTTCTGTCAGCTACCATAGGAACTATTCACCCAAAGTAGTAGGTATTTGTCAATGAGGATGTGTGCAGAACATATATATTGCCCCAACCCCTGCTGAACTTAAGCATTACAGCTGCAACATTTGTGCTCCATTTCATGGATGGTAAACATAACAAACTCCTTGAGCAAGACCTCAAATCTGGAAACTTTGTGAAATAATTCTCAATTCTTGTCCAGACATCTGGTAAACATATGAAAAGCAGATTGCTGCTAATAAACCATGAAGAGTTTGCCTGCAGGTACACATCAGTTGCATGCAATTGGCCCCTCTGCTCAAAACTGTCCTGATAGCCTCTGCTTAATTGATGGCTGAAACATCCTTTACTAAAGCATTGCAACAGCATGACTGCACACAGTCAACAAGATTGTTCAAGTTATTTTTGACAATATAGTTGAGATAAATCAGGGAATACCTCAAATGATCTGTTATCAGTGATCATGTGAGAGAGATTGCTAGATATCTTCCTGCATTATACTGACTCAAAGAGTTAGACTGCCTTAAAGATTACTGGTCTCATCTGGACATATTACCAGCAAACATTGATTGGCTGTGTGCCTAACTAATGCTAACTAGTGGGATTTTTCTTTTACCCCAATGGACAGTCACTCTTCCCCAAAGTGCTACCATCTGATAATATTATATTTTGCCACTTCCATCTATAAAATCTTGTAGCTGTGACATTGCTTTGGGTTTTCCCTATACCACCACAGTGAAAATGGTTTGGATCAGAGGTGGGATCCAGCAGGTACTCACAGGTTCCCGAGAGTAGGTTACTAATTATTTGTGTGTGCCGAGAGGGGGTTACTAATTGGTGATTTACCACGTGATTTTTACCTTAGTTACGCCCCTCCTCTCAACAGTAGCGCGCAGAACTTGAAGCAGTCTAGCAGGAGGTGCACCAGCGTGCGTGGCAGCCTGCGCCTGCGTGCATTCGTTTCCCACCCAAGGACCGGCGCAGCAGCTGCGTCCTTGCCATAGCCCTGCCCAGGAATGCCCCGCCCCAGGAATGCCTGGCCACGCCCCTGTCGTGCCCCGCCCAGCCCCATTGGCACTACGCCACAGTTTGAATCCCACCACCATGGGAACCTGTTACTAAAATTTTTGGATCCCACCACTGGTTTGGATCCCATAAGATCATCATCATGGTGGAATTTGTGGAGAGGGAAATTTCCAGCCCCATTTACTCCAGTTCTCTGGGCCCCAAGAAATTCTTATCCTGGTGATAAGATGATCATAAACAGAGGATGATCTTGGACAGCATAATGGACAAAGCGGGAGTCTGCATTAGCGAAAGTAATTGACAAGCAAAGCCTACTTCCTATACAAGGGAGGGGCCCTTCTGTGACTAGATGCAGCTGGCTAGAATCCTGTCTTCAGCCTAGGGTAGGCTTCATAGGTGGGTGGGAAATAGTGATCTGTTCAGTTATTTTTCCCTGCTACTGTTTTGACTTTGGCAAGATCCATACATTGCTGGAGAGTAAGATAGAATGGTTCTTTCTTATACATCTCACCAATTCCTCTGTGGGCAAGACAGTCAAGAGGCAAATGGTTACAATAGTGCAACAACAGCTCAATATGAAATGATGCGCAGACTGAATTTTACACACCTCTTTTGACAATTGCAATTACACTAGAGTTAGGAATGGACTTCTGGCCTGAGAGAGTGTAGACAGAGGACAGGATCATATCTATTCCTTGTGTGACGGACTGCACAGAAAATTAGAGGTTTAAAAGTGCAAGTCAGTGGCCCTTTCTGCACAACCAAAATAAAACATTTTGAAGCAGGAAATAAAACATTTCCTCCAAGGTGTTCCAAGTGGTTTTTGCCTGAAATGTTTTATTTCTAGCTTGAAAATATTTTAAATGCATCGTCTATTTTAACTATTCTTTTGTGGGAACATTTTCAAAATGATTTGGCTTGCTGTGCATATCTCTTTAAACGTTTTCTACACTTCCCTGCAGTCCCTGGACTTCCTCCTTGGCACCATTTTCTAAGCTTGCTCCATTATCTTGCCTGTTTATTTTTATCAGGGTTTTTTTTTAGGGTTATGCCATCATAGCTATAAAGATCCAACCTCTGGAGAATCACAGAATGAGGGTTTGAAGCATCAAAGCATTGGATCCATGGAAAAGTTTTTTAAAAAATAACAATCAGCAAAATGGTCGGTTGCTTTCATGGCTAGGATCGACAGCTTTGTGGGGATTTCAGGTTGAAGGGACATAAATTCTAGTAAGATGCCTGATAAGCTGCGTATGTGGCTGGCATCTTCAGAGGATCCTCTGAAGATGCCAGCCACAGATGAAGGTGAAACATCAGGAGAAAATGCTACTAGAACACGATCATACAGCCCGGAAACCACACAACACCCCAATCAGCAAATGGTAACCAGGGATTGTTTTGAGGGGGTGAGTGTGAAAAAATTGGGGGGGGAGGGGTAAACTGACCTGTTCTCTGATTGGTGGAGCACCAGCTGACTTGGAGGGGGAGGAGGTATCTTTTTGAGGGAAAACTTTTGAAGGCTTTTGGATTTAGATTCCAGTGAGTTAACATCAAGTCCCTTAATTGTGTGTGCAAAATATCTATTCTGAGGGAATTTCAGTCACGGAGTGTAACTGACTTGAAATATATTGAGTTCAGTGTGTGCTGAAAGCATAGAATACACAGACAGGAGAACTGGGGGAAAGCCGACAGGAGCTGAGGTGACTTCGGTTCGGAATACAGTATCTATGGGGATGCAGACAGAGAGGGAGGTTTTTCTAAATCAACCACATACAAGCGAGGAACATAGCAATGTGCATGTGACAAGGGATAGTGTCTACAAAAGACTTGAGGGTAAAGCACATAAATCCCAGGTTAAGGACAGAGACAGGGTATACAGGTGTCTCTATGCTAATAATAGAAGCATTCAACCTAAAATGGGGGAGCTAGAGTACAGAGTTTTGAAGGAGGACTTTGATATAGTGGGCATTACAGAGACATGGTGGAATGAGGAGAACCAGTGGGATGCTGTTATACCAGGCTACGTATTCTATAGGAAGGGATAGGACAGGGCTATTGGGGGTGGAGTTGCTCTTTACATCAAAGAGAGCATAGTATCACATGCTAAAATAGACAATGCAAGGGGAGCTTTCGGTTTCCCTGCAGAATCACTGTGGATATCAATACCAGGTGTGAAGGGACAGTTTAATATTAGGAATATAATATCGCCCCCCTGACCAAAGTGCACAAGAGGATTCTGAGATGGAAAAAGAAATTAGAGAGGCCAACAAAAAAAACAAAATGGAAGTGGTAATGGGTGGATTTTTTTAACTATCCCCTATTATAAACTGAAAAAAAAAAATGTACGTTCAGGTCATAGTAAGGAGAGAGCATTCCCGGATATGCTTAAATGACTGTGGCTTTAGGAGCAGATTTGGTTGTGGAACCAACCAGGGGAGAGGTGATCCGGTGGATCTTAATTCTATGTGGGACCTTGCAGGACCTTAAGTATGGAAGCTCAAAGTGTTGCTGGAGCCGGACAGGGAACAGCCGCAATTTCACAACGCTGTCAGGATTCAGTATCTCTGGTAGCATGCAATCAAGTGGCAACTACTACTGCAGAAGTTACATTCGGCTTCTCAGGAAAGGGAAATTTCTAAAAGATGAGGGGGATAGTGCGCAGGGAAGCCGAAAGGGAAAAACTCAAGAGAGTCAAAACTGTCAGGGATGCTTGGAGGTTATTTAAAAACACAGTAATAAAAGCTCAGCTGGAATGTGTTCCACAGGTTAGAAAAGGCAGCACCCAGTCCAAAAGAAAGCCACCATGGTTAACAAGAGAGGTTGAGGAAATTATCAGAACAAAGAAAATGTCTTTTAGAAAATGGAAGTCCAGTTTGACTGATGAAGAATATGAGAGGGAACACAAATGGTGGCAAAAGAGAAGCAAGTTAGTCGTGTAAGGGAGGCAAAAAAGGATTATGAGGAACGCATGGCTGTGAACATCAAGACTAGCAACAAACAAGCCCTTCAAGCACATCAAAAACAGGAAGCCAGCAAGGGAAGCGCAAAATCCGTCAGATGACAAAGGAACAAAGGGTGTGCGGAAAAACGGCAGGGAGATTGCAGAGACGCCGAATGACATCTTTGCATCTGTCTTCGCTCAAGAGGAGGTGAGGAAACATTCCTGCACCTGAACCAAGCTTCTTAGGAGGCTTAACCGAGGAACTAGCCAAGCATAGTGGCAGACAGGGAAGAAGTTCTGGCAGCCATTGATAACCTAAATGTTACCAAATCCCCTGGCCCAGATTGCATTCACCCAAGAGTTCTTAAAGAGCCCAAGCATGAAATTGCTGATCTTTCTCACTTTAATATGCAACTTATCCCTGAAATCAGGCTAAGCTCCATCCCTGAAGACTCGGAAGATGGGCCAATGTCACACCAATCTTTAAGAAAGGATTCAGTAATTCGGGAAATTACATAAGGGCCAGCCAGTTTAACATCTGTTCTTGGTAAATTAGTAGAATCTATCATTAAAGATAAAATTATAAAACATGTAGAAAAGCAAGACCTGCTGAGGAAGAGTAAGCATGGCTTTTGCAGAGGGCGCAAGCCCTGTCTTACAAACTTACTAGAGTTCTTTGAGGGTGTAAACCGGCATGTGGACAGGGGCAGGAACCGGTGGACATTGTCTACTTGGATTTCCAAAAGGCTTTTGACAAAGTTCCTCACCAGAGACTGTTGAGAAAACTCAGCAATGAAGGAATAAGAGGGGAAGTCCTCCTATGGATTAAAAACTGGTTGAGAAACAGGAAACAAAGAGTGGGTATAAATGGGAAGTTCTCACAATAAAGAGATGTCGGGAGTGGTGTCCCCCAAGGATCCGTTTTGGGACCAGTGCTCTTTAACCTATTCATAAATGACCTGGAAGTAGGGGTGGGTAGCGGGGTGGCCAAGTTTGCAGATGATACCAAATTATGTAGGGTGGTGAGAACCACAAAGGATTGCGAAGAGCTCCAAGCGGACCTTGATAAATTAGGTGAGTGGGCTCAGAAATGGCAAATGTGGTTCAATGTAGCAAAATGTAAAGTGATGCACCTAGGGGCAAAAAATCCAAACTTCACATACACGCTACAGGGGTCAGTGCTATCAGTCACAGACCAGGAAAGCAATGAGATGCCTTAGTTGATAGTCCGATGGGAATGTCAACTCAATGCATGGCAGCTGTAAAAAAGGCAAACTCTATGCTGGGGATCATTAGAAAAGGAATTGAGAATAAAACTGCAAAGATTGTCATGCCCTTATATAAAGCAGTGGTGCGACCGCACTTGGAGTACTGTGTCCAGTTCTGGTCGCCGCATCTCTAAAAGGATATTGAGGAGATAGAAAAAGTGCAGAGAAGGGCAACAAGGATGATTGAGGGACTGGAGCACCTTCCCTATGGGGAGAGGCTGCAGCGTTTGGGACTCTTTAGCTTGGAGAGGAGGCGGCTGAGGGGGGATATGATTGAAGTCTACAAAATTATGCATGGGGTAGAAAATGTTGACAGAGAGGAATTTTTCTCTCTTTCTCACAATACTAGAACCAGGGGGCATTCATTGAAAATGCTGGGGGGAAGAATTAGGACTAATAAAAGGAAACACTTCTTCACGCAACGTGTGATTGGTGTTTGGAATATGCCGCCACAGGAGGTGGTGATGGCCACTAACCTGGATAGCTTTAAAAGGGGCTTGGACAGATTTATGGAGGAGAAGTCGATTTATGGCTACCAATCTTGATCCTCTTTGATCTGAGAGATTGCAAATGCCTCTAACAGACCAGGTGATCGGTTAACAGCCGCAGAAGGCCATTGCGTTCACATCCTGCATGTGAGCTCCCAAAGGCACCTGGTGGGCCACTGCGAGTAGCAGAGAGCTGGACTAGATGGACTTTGGTCTGATCCAGCTGGCTTGTTCTTATGTTCTTATGTTCTTAACTGGAAGTTTTATTTAGTGGTCAAAACTGATGGCGGAATAGCAGTGAGATTTTCCACAGTGACCATAAATAAAAGAAAAGAGAATATATCTTCTGGGTATGGAAGAATCCCTAGGCCAGTTAGAACAGGAATTATACGCATGGGTGGATTTCCAATCTGGTGTACTTGTGTTCTTCTATAGTGACCTCAGGAGGGAGATTTATGTGAAATGGGTAGTTAACAGTGTCAAGGTTGTATGTGTTCGAGTGAAAGGGTACCAGCCTGTTAGAACTCAACAATATTGTGAATCCATTAGCCAGTAACATCTCTCTGAAACATCTTAAAGAAAAGAAGCTCTCAAAACATCTAAGCAACTGAAGAAACTGATTAGGAACTGTGCCTGTGTCAAAATATATTTGTAGACAGTTATCTCTTGCCTAATTTCCAACCATTTGAAATGTCTCCTGATCCCATCTAGTTTGTTCGATACATTTTACATCTGTTTGATGAATGTGCCTCAGTTTTCAGGTGCCTTGAAAAGGGGGATATGCCAAAAGGGAAAAACAGGCTTGCTTCACCTTTCTGAATTTCCTAAAGCTGAGCAGATAAGCTTTAAACACTTCATATACCACAAATCAAAACAGCTCAAGTCATAGAAAAGATGTTGTCTAAAGATGTTGATGGCGGAATAGCAGTGAGACTTTCCACAGTGACCATAAATAAAAGAAAAGAGAATATATCTTCTGGGTATGGAAGAATCCCTAGGCCAGTTAGAACAGGAATTATACGCATGGGTGGATTTCCAATCTGGTGTACTTGTGTTCTTCTATAGTGACCTCAGGAGGGGGAGGCGGCTTATAAATCTCATAATAAATAAATAAATAAATAAATAAATAAATAAATAAATAAGCCTGCCACGAATAGTTAAAAGGGTGAAGGAACCTGCCTCTCCCGCAACACACTCATGACATGACTCAGTTCCAGCCCCCTACACCAACCAGGTTACACCAGTGTCATGTGAGTATATTTAACAAATGTTGAACCTGCCCTTTCTCAATGGAGCTCAGGGCATCAGTCTCCCCTCATCCATTTTGCCCTCAAAAACCGTTCTGTGAGTTGGTTAAGAGAAAGGCCTTCCATTGAGCTTGCACGGCACTGACAGAGTGAAGATTTGAACCTGGACCTTCCTGGTCCTAGTGAACACTGTAACCGCTGGCTACACCAAGATGACTGTTCTGGTGTCACAGTTATAATGGTGTGAAATCACTCCAGTACCACGTTGGTATCAGATCATGTATCTTTATGTCCTAAAGTCTATTTGCTCTCTGCTGACCTAAGTCGTTCTGCCCAGCAAAACTGGACCTTAGGACAGTTTTTTTTAATTTGGTGGACATTTGTATATTAGAGAGAGCCAGTGTTTCTGTAAGAATGGCAGGAGCTAGCATAAGACAAGCAGTTTACACATTTTAATTAGAATAATCTTTGTTGTCTCCCAATGTACTAAGGTCATCAATGGCTTTGCTCTAGGTACCCTCACTGTCAGAGCTTAGCAAGGCAACTATTAAGGACAGGGCCTTCTTAGTGGTGGTGCCCAGGCTGAGGAATGCCCTCCCCAGAGATGCTCACACAGTATATACCGGTGGTGGTGAACCTGTGGCACTCCAGATATTCATGGACTACAATTCCCACCAGCCCCTGCCAGCATGGCCAATTGAAGTGCCACAGATCCATGAACATCTGGAGTGCCACAGGTTCGCCACCACTGGATATACTCTTCTTCCCTTTGGGTTCTAAGTAAAAAAATATCCTATTTCAATAAAACAGAGCAAGAGTCCAGTAGCACCTGAATATCTCCTCTGAACAACTAAGCTGTGACTTATGACAACTCACCCTACCAGAAATTTTGTTCATCTTTAAGATGCTCCAAGACTCTTGTTCTTTTCTACTACTACAGACAGACAGACATGGTTCTATTTCCATCATGATCTATTTCAATAAAATAGAAGTGGTTTACTATGTTATTTAATTTGGCATTCAATGTTTAATATTGATCTAATTTTCCATTTAATCTGTTTTATATCTTTATCGTTTAATTCTCATTTTAGTATTTTGTCAGCAGTCTAAAGGGTAGACAAGCAAAATAGAAGCAGTTTAAATAGCTGCAAAAATAAATGCACATACACATTATGTTATCCAGCCAAATTTCCACATTTTTATGACCTAATTGTTTCAGTGGGAGAATTAGGAAATGACTGTCTAACAATTCATAGTGTTAATAGGTGGAAAAAGTGAAAAGTTGGTGCTGTTCATTTCAATAAACTGTAATGCTGAATTTTGCATAAATTAATAGCATACCATCTGAAACGACAGGACTGCATAATTGTTGTTATTAATGGTAAGAGTTCAGAACTTACAGCCTCCATCTGTGCACAAAAATCCATTCAGGAACATCAGAAAGAGATGCACGCAGCATGATGGAGGAGTCCAGTCAAGCCAAGATCAGATAGCCAGAGGGTCACAGATAGGAAACAACTACATCGGGCTTGCAAAAGCATTGTCAGGATTAGACCAGAAGTCAGGAATCTAAAAGACGTCCAGGGCAGCAGCAAAACACAAGGTCAAACCAGGCAAGAATCAAAACCCTGGTTTGGTAAGATCAGAGCAGTTGTTTTCCCATTATTAGGCAAGTTGCTCAGATGAAAAGGCCTACCCTAGAGGCGGCAGCTTTATACCTCTGAGGTAGATCTTATTGACCTGTTCAATCTTATTGGCCTACTGTCATTGGGCCCTTCCTAGACTGGCCATCTTGACAAAGGTGCTGTGGTACAGAGATGAGGGCTGGCAGGGAGGGGGGCACAAACAAGCAAACAACATAATCTGCGATGCTACTTCACTTCCAGGGGAAACCTGGTAGTGACAGGGTAGTTCTAGGAATGGCTGGCAACAATATGGTTCTCCCCTTAAGTGATGTAGTGCCACATACAACATTGCTGTACTTTTAAAATTTTTGTACCACTGCCACTTGGAGCAGAATACAGATCCGTGTGGGACACAAATTTTAAAAATACGGCGATGTTGTATGTGGCACTACATCACTTAGACCTATTTCTACTTATGTGTCCATTGTAGATTTGGTTAGCAGCACGTGTTGCTGAGATGGAAATGATGATAAAACCTATTTTATGTATTAGAGCTGCTTTTTTATTTGATATGCTCTGTTGCGCTGCATTTTAATTACTCTTACCCATGACGACAGTAGAATGCTAATGATTTTTCCTACGTTCCAAGAAGGTAAGGAAAGGAAACATATAATAAACTCACGGAAAGCTCTGTCACACGCCTGGTGGTTAACGCTTGATCGTCAGAAAGAAATTAGAAAATCTTTACTTAGATCCCATATACCTTACTGTGAATGTAAAATGTTAAAGCAATGAGTATTTGAAGATTTTCCACCTGTTTGATTTTACAGGAATTCTGAGAACAAAAGGTTTGTTTTTTTAATGTACCCATAGTATACTCACCTCTAAGGCTTTGGACGTATTACTATCTGAAAAGAATGTCTGTCACACTACATTAGAATTCTTGCACATAAAAAAAGCAAAACACACGCAAGGCACTTCCAGCAATAGACCCAGTAACAGGTGGTTTTAAAGATCATGTCTTGTGGTTGCTAACTACGGCCCCTTCCTCACATGCAGAATATTGCACTTTCAATCCACTTTCCATGCATTTTGCAGCTGGATTTTACTGTGTGAAATTGCAAAATCCACTTGCAAACAGTTGTGAAAGTAGATTGAATGTGCATTATTTTGCATGTGCGGAATGGGCCTACATAATAAAGAGGTGGTGCGATTGTAACTGCTCAGGAAATGTCCATGAAGCCCTGACTTACTCTATGACAGTGGTGGCGAACCTTTGGCACTCCAGATGTTATGGACTACAATTCCCATCAGCCCCTGCCAGCATGGCCAATTGGCCATGCTGGCAGGGGCTGATGGGAATTGTAGTCCATAACATCTGGAGTGCCAAAGGTTCGCCACCACGGCTCTATGACATCTTGGAGTAATTTTAACATTACAAGGAAGTGCCAAGTTGGCTCCACCTACCCACCAATCCCCTCGAGCTCTACCTGTATGGAGCTCAAGTGGAATGCATGGGTCTCTTCTTCTCCATTTTATTCTCTCTTTTCTTTACTCTACCTGAAAACTCCATGCCACAAAGTCTTCCAGAAGAATCCACAGTAATAGAAATCTAGAAATAATGTATCTGGAATTGCTCAAGTGGTTTGCTTCAGTAGGAGACACAGAGGCCTTCCAAGAACACTTCAACAAAAGTGTTTTAAATTAATATTTAACTGCAGAACATTCACTCGGTCATAAATTTAATATCAGTGAAGTGTTGCCTGAACACTATTAAATGTAACCGGGATGGAATATGTAATGTACTGTCGGTCATTCTACCATACATTATTTAAAGTTTCATTTGCTACTACTGCTGCTACCTTTAACGTCAACAGTGTATTAACTGACTTAGCAGTATAAAGTTCCCCCTTAAAAAAAAAAAAGCTAAGAGAAGAATTCAAGATTCTTCTATCTTTTTTAAAGCCCATCTTTTCAACAGGATCTTTTTTTATTGTAAGGACAGAGAAAAGCTATCTATCAAGGGATGAGTTACCGGTTGACATTGACACACATGCAATAATATTGCTGGATGAAAATGAAAGTTTGAACTTTCAAAGAGTCTAAACAACATATATAAAGGGATAACAATGATGACGAACAAAGGAGCTCAATAGATTTTCAGAAGGGTTTTTCATTGCCTTTGTAACAACCATGGGGGAAATGAAGTTTGTGCTGCTTATTAATGCAAGGGAAAAAAAGGAAAAGCAGTGAAGGACAGGGATGTCAGAATAGGAGGTGGTGTGCTCCTTTCTTTGAGCAAGGGTATTATTGTGTGTGTTAAGTGCCATCAAATCGCTTCCGACTTACGTGACCCTATGAATTAATGACATCCAAACCACCCTGTTGTTAACAGCCTTGCTCATGTCTTGCAAACTGAAGCCTGTGGCTTTATTACTAAGTCACTACATCTCATGTTGGGCCTTCAACATTTCCTAGCATTATTGTCTTTTCCAGAGAGACTTCCTTCCCATGATGTGATCCAAATACCTTCTAGGGAGAATCCAGACATTATTTGATCTATAACTCACTTATTTGTCTTTTTTATCTCAGGTATCTGTTAAACTCTGCTCTAACATCACATTTCAGATTAGTCCATTTTCTTCCTGTCAGTTTCATCCACTGTCCAACTCTCACAATCATATATAGTGATGGGGAGTGTTATAGTGTGAATTATCTTGATCTTGGTTTCTAGCAACTTACTTTAAACTTAAATATCTTTTTTAGTTTCTTCATGACTGCCCTTTCCAGTCTCAATCTCATTCTGATTTCTTAGTTGCAGTATCTCTTTCAGATGATGATGAAGCCAAGGAATAGACAATCTTTAACAGTGTATTGTTGAAGGCTTTCACAGCCGGATTCACAGCCAGTGTGTAACAGACTTCCCTCTGACTTTAAAAAGGGCTTGGACAGATATATGGAGGAGAAGTCGATCTATGGCTACCAATCTTGATCCTCCTTGATCTCAGATTGCAAATGCCATAGCAGACCAGGTGCTCAGGAGCAGCAGCAGCAGAAGGCCATTGCTTTCACATCCTGCACATGAGCTCCCAAAGGCACCTGGTGAGCCACTGTGAGTAGCAGAGTGCTGGACTAGATGGACTCTGGTCTGATCCAGCAGGCTAGTTCTTATGTTCTTATGTTCTCTGTGATACACCTCTGAAGATGCCAGCCACAGATGCAGGCGAAACATTAGGAACGAGTTCCACCAGACCACGGCCACACAGCCTGGAAAACCCACTACAACCAATCTTTAACAACTTCAATTTCTTCATTGTTAAATCTTAAAACTGAATAATTCCTCAATCGTTACTTTGGTCTTCTTGATATTCCACTGTAGACCTGCTTTGGCACTTTCTCCTTTAATCTTCATCAGTAATTTCAAGTCTTTACTATTTTCTGCCAGAAAGATGGTGCTATGTGCATACCTCAAAAGGTTAATGTTCCAACAATTTTCAAAAAGTATTATTATCTTTGTTATATTAGGAATGGCCAAAGCAAGACCATCCTACAGTTTTCTGGTACCACAGAATTTTCCCTAGCATGAATGTCTAAATTACATGCCACACACAACAATTTTCAATGATGAAATATCTGTAAGTGGTTTCTGAATGAGTTTCCTCATGTTCAAGGGTTCATTCTTGCCTCACCACATGTTCATAACCAAAATATACATGAGGTAGCCAATTTTTGCCATACCACCAGTCCATTTTCTCTCTGAAACTTTGCCCTGGCATGGTCAACTGGTATCTGACAAAACTGTAAAACAATACGCTCAAAACGTACTATTCATTTATTCTATCCTTCTCTATGGTTATATTAATCCATTGGCAATAAATAAAAAAAAATTCGGTGTGGCATTTTTAATTTGGTGAATGCTTCTAATTTTCAATAAGTGTGTTTCTAGATGGCATCTTATACCATGGAAAACACCCAAGGAATATCAAAATAGTATTGGGAAATGTTGTTTTTGTGCTGACCATAAAAAGGCTGTTTTCACTTGGGGTGGCTCCATGACAGAGGGAAGGCCTTCTAGATAATGATGAAGTATACACAGTAGTGGAAAAGAAGACAATTCATTTATCTTTAGCCCCTTAGATATTTTTGTTGTGTTGTGCAGAAGTTGGTTTCTTACATGCAATTACAAGATCTGTAATGACCTCTTTGCAGCAAGCTTTATCTTTTCCAAATGTTCGTTTGTAGAAATTGCATCAAGTGAAAGGAATGGCTAAGAAAATTCTGTGATGTATTGATTTTGACTGTAGAACTAAGCGAAATCTGGAAGATTTTTTCAGCACATTCTTAAGAACCTTTCTTTAGTCCAATCAAAAAGATCCCTTTCCGAGGACGCTGTTGTTGTTTTATCATGCACACGTGGCAGGTTCTAAAAATGTTATTTGCAGTAGGTGTTAACTGAGATATGAGAAAAAATGTGTTACCTCCATGGTAAGGAGGGTTATAATAATCATACTGGTCACATCCATGCTCTTAAGATATTCTGGTTTGTGTTCATATTATAATATGGATGTTTAACTGGTAGCTGTCAGCATGCATGTCAAAACACCTCATCATGAAGAGCACAGCAATTCATTTTAAAATTAGCCTTTAGAGATGCTTTTCATATCAAAAAGCAATGCACCAATAATGTGACAAGTTTGCTGGGGTTTTTTACCCCCATTCTCTCATTAGGCCGGAGCCCATAAAATGATAGAGTGCTTCCTCTGTACGTCACGCATGTAAAATACACCCTCTGTAGGAAAGATTTAATTTAAATATAAAATTTGCCCTCAAGTTAGCAGGCTAGAATAAATTACAGCCGCTGAATGATCTGTCACTGACATGGACAGGCTATGCAGAGACTGATGGGGCTGCAAATCTGCCCTCCCTGCTTTGCATTACAATTGTTTATTTGGGGTTGGCTCAATTTGACAAGGTGCAGAAGTTTGAAAATGATGTTGTAAACCAAAACCGTCTTCCACGAGGCTATAAATGACTGCATTGATTGTCACATGTGTTGGTGGTGAGCAACTAAAAAAAATCAGCATTGCTAACCTTTTGCGGATTAACATATCGGAGCTCCCCTCTGTTACCCCAGCTAACAACCTAAGCTGACAACTTCAGTTCAATTAAAAGCATTGCAAAGGGAGGGAGAGAGAGAGAGAGAGAGAGAGAGCGCAGATTTCATTAAGTGCATTGACCATCCCCTGTTCCCCATGAGACACTTTGATGGGATCACTTTTGTAACATGCCAGCGCTGATGCATCAAATCCTGGCCTTTGCTATGTATCAGTGCATAATCTACCACACCAGGGATCAAAATAATGATCTCTAGAGTCAAAGGCTGAAATATAAATGCATTGCATAGAGATGTGAAGAACAGCAAAATCCCTTATATTTATTACTGTGAGGGGGAACCTCACAGACATTTTTTCTACAAAGGAGATTGCAATAATGGCTACTTAGGAGCATTCTTTATGGACAGTACAGTACAATGGTACAGAATCATGTAAGGCTTAGCTAATGTTTAAAAATGTATTTTATTGTAATGTTATGTATTTTATTTTTAATGCTTGCTTCTTTTTAGTCCACTGATTTTATAATTTTTAAAACAATCATAGCAATGAAGAGCATCAATTCTTACAGACAACTTCTTTTCCTTATATCAGTTACATGAATTACACTTTCAATTTATTAATTTATTCAACCTGTACCTCACACTTTTCTGGGGATATATAAATTAAAACCTGTCATCCCTCTGTGATGATTATTCACCTGTATTCTGGACTTGTTAATGGTTTGAAATACAAAAGAAGAAGAGGAGGAGGAGGAGGAGGAGGAGGAGTTTGGATTTACATCCTCCCTTTCTCTCCTGTAGGAGACTCAAAGGGGCTTACAATCTCCTTGCCCTTCCCCCCTCACAACAAACACCCTGTGAGGTAGGTGGGCTGAGAGAGCTCCGAGAAGCTGTGACTAGCCCAAGGTCACCCAGCTGGTGTGTGTGGGAATGCACAGGCTAATCTGAATTCCCCAGATAAGCCTCCACAGCTCAAGCGGCAGAGCTGGGAATCAAACCCAGTTCCTCCAGATTAGAATGCACCTGCTCTTAACCACTATGCCACTGCTGCTCCTTCTAAACATTCTAACATGCTAAACATTCTAAAAGACAAGACAGGTTTTGTGGGTATTGTCCCTGAGAAACAGTATGGTGCAGTGGTTAGAATGTTACACTAAAATGAGAGAGATTCAGAATAAAATCTCCACTCAGCCACAAAGCTCACAAGGTGCCTGGTTGCTCCTTCTCAGCCATTCACAGGAATGTTGTGCAGCTAAAAAGAAGAGTTACAAATGCTGCCAGAACTCTTCAGAATAAGAGCAGAATCTAAAAATTATACAGCAACATCTCTTTTTTTTCTTCGAACACTAGTTGTGCAATTTCCCCTTCATTCTTCCCTTGAAATCTTCAAGCACTATCAAGTATTCCCACGGGGGCCTTTTAAAACAAAGGAGAGACCTGTCTTATCACAGATGCCTGAGATGGTAACTCTTACAGGTGTTTAAGGCCTCTAAACCCTCAGTGTCAATTGGCAGAGGCATGAATTAAATTATATCTGAACATCGAGCGGTGTCATTCTAAAGATGAGATTGTCCACCCTGTCAGCTTCCATCCTTCAAAGGCATCTTTCATGCAGTCAGCAGCATGTGGAAAATTAGATGACTAAGAAGCTTTGTGGGAAACCACATCTTATCAAGTGCTGCTTTTATGAGGAATTAGCAGTGAAAATGTCAATGCTGGAAATAATCCCACGTTTAAGAGGTTTGTGGGGCGGGGACAAAAGGAGTACGTGAAATGATCGAACTTGCTGAATTCGAGTCAATGAATTATGACAAAGCTTTAAATAAAACCTCAGCCAGCAGAACAGACAAAGCTGAATTGTTCCAGTGAACATCGAACAAATGTACTTTTCTTATTAGCAGGTACATGGAATGCTTTGCCATGGAAATTTCAGCACTCTTCCAATTCTTGCCCGCTAAATCAACCACATTAGCAATGAACCCATCAATTGAAAAGCTAAATGCCTAGGTTTTTAAGATCGTCCAATTTCAGGCTTTTTACCAACTCCAAGTGCCATTTCGGGCTACTGCATTCCCAGTTTCATGCCAATAAGTAAACACCATGGTTTGTTAGCAGGCCTAGAAAAGTATTATTTATCTGACAGACTGCCTAACAGAGATGTGTCTGCATAAATAAGACCCAACTTTTATGCAAAGTTAGGTTTCTCCATCCACAAAATGTTATGGACTTGGATTTTTATTTCCTTGGATCAGTCTGCCCTGCAACACAAAAGAAATGGTGATATGTCATAGCAACAGTAGACACCTCCTCAGTGGATGGGGTGAAAGTATCAGGCAGTGGTGGAGCTACAAGGGATGGGGGGGGTGCACTGTGCACCAGGCGCATGCCTGGGGCGCAGAAAATCGTCCCTGGGCTCACAAGGTCTCCTGGGAAATATAGTTCCCATCAGGCCGTTTTTACTGAGAACAGGCCTTTTGCAGCCTGAAAAAGTTCAGAAAAAGGAAAGGAACTAAGGTAAGTGTGAAAAGGGGGAGAGGTGCTGCAGGGGGGGCATAGGGGGCAGAAAATATAGAATGCGCACCAGGCACAGTTTGGTCCAGCTACACCTCTGGTATCAGGGAATGTCTCTGGAAAAATGCCCATCTGAGCTTTGAAGAAGGAAGCCACCTTCCCAACTGAAGGGAGGTGGCCAGGGCCGTCCGTTTGTGGTGATGGTCTAAGTCGGAAATGGTTGGACGGATTGCCCCCAAATTTTCACACAGCGTCCCTTCCCGTGGCAAGCAGGTAATGCGCCCTTCGCCGGGCTCAGGGAACACACCTGCATCACATGAAACTCCAAAAACGGGGCTAGAACTTGGTGCGCATGCGCCGGCCCGTCTGTGTGACGTGAAGGAGACATTGAACAAAGCCAAACGGCCCCTGCCAGAGGAAGGCGCGAGCAGCTGGCCGCTAGGAGGAACCGCAACGCCCGCCATCAGGAGAAGCACAGGCCCAGCTGATGGGCCCCAGTCCTGGCCCCGAGCTCGTTGGAGGCAGAGGTGGAGGCGGGATGGGGGGAAGAAAGAACTGAACATTCCTGTGACCCCGGCCTGTTCCTCACGTCGGCCCGTATGTGTGCATTACAACAGGTGGTGGGGGGCTGAAAAACCTAACAGGTCATGTGCCCCCCACCCTGTCCCTCTCGACGCCCCTGCTCTCCTTCAGCTACAGGAGACGGTGAAGACGCCCAGACGCCCTGCGCCAGAGGAAAGCACCAGTGGAGGCTCGCTGGGAGGAAGCTGCCCTGTGGCCCCCCTTCTAATCTGAGCCACAGCAATGCATGGCCGGGCCCCGCTAGTTCAAAATAAAAACAATAGTGAACCATAAAATACATATATTCTAATTAATAAATATTGCTATTTGTATGAAACAAAACACCTATTGTTCCATTGGTTTCCTGCCTTCAAGATGCAAAATGAATCAAAGATGCAAAATGTTTACTGTTGCTTACTTATAACTTTATTCATACTACAAAATGTTTTCTCCTGCTTTTTTAAATTCCAAAGTCATATTGATCATATCCTCAAAATTAATCTGACATAATAAATCTGCTTCAATACTTGACAGAGATAAGGAGAAAAAAACCTCTATGGGGCCATCTTTACTTGAGGCCCCAAGTCCATGCATATTTTTCTTAATGGATAATCCAGAGCAGGAGGTGGCACACTGGCAGTGGCAGTTAAGATACTGGAAGGCACTGAAAAAGAACAGCCAGACACTAGTGAGAACAACTGACTGAAGCATCTGGGAGTGAAGTCTCTCTCTCTCTCTCTCTCTCTCTCTCTCTCTCTCGCTCTCGCTCTCGCTCTCGCTCTCGCTCTCTGGAGATCTGATTTGGAGTAGCAGACCTGCTGCCCTGAAGGAGTGAATACCTGTATCTTTGTTCTGCCTATACATTTGTAAATAAAGCAAAAACACCATAAGACTCTCATGCAAAGGAATACAAACCAGGTAAGCACAAGAATGCCTCGCGGCTTAGTGATATGGATCAATGTTGTTTTACTTTCCAATGTATTCCTCCTCCAAAAGCAATCAAGGCTAGCTTTTTATTCAGCAGTTCACATTGCTTGTAGCTGTTTTTTCCCACTACCTTCCCTTGTCATAAAACCTGCAGATTACAAAGAGTAAGAAACATGACTAGGCTGAAATAGCTAGAAGGCTGCTGTCGATTTGAATGGAGTTGTATTTTTAACAGCAGAAGAGCGAGCTTAACTGTACTCAGGAAACAGCATCTAAAGGAACTACTGTATTACAGGCCCTGCTTTCTCATTCTTCAGTTAACTTTGCTGAATTGTTTCTTAGTACCTTTGTTGACACATGGCTATAAGCTAGGCAAAGAATGTTGCATATCTGAAACCCAGCAATACAATCCTATTTAGAGTTACATCAGTGGCTTTAGCAGAGTGCAGCTCTGTTTAGGAATACATTGTTAATAACCTTGGAAGATGGATGTGGATAACTTACCCCCTAACTAGGAAAGTAAGCAAGCAAGCCTCCGTTTATTTTCCATAAGCCTCATTCAACCCTGTCCTTCATTTGGGGACTCAAAGTGGGCTATAAAATGAATGCACAAATACAATTTCAACAAACAAATACATACGCACATAACTTTATGGATCAAATGGGATAGTAAAAACCATATAAGTACTGTCAGAGGGGTAGCCATGTTGATTTGCAGTTGAAGAGCAAGATTCGAGTCCGCCTTAAAAAGCAATATGATTCCCAGGGTATAAGCTTTTGAGAGACAAGGGTCTCTTCATCGACTTTGATGGAACTACTGGACTCAAATCTTGCTGTTCTAACAATCATATAGTAGATTACTTCATTTTAAAAATAAGCCCAACTGTCTTTCCCCTGCTTTTCTCAGACCCTCTTCTTTTCCCCCACATTTTCAGTTCTCAGACCCCCACCCAGTGGTGGGATTCAGCAGGTTCGCACCACTTCGACAGAACCAGTTGTTAAAAGGTGCTTGTAAACAACCAGTTGTTAAATTATTTGAATCCCACCACTGCCCCCACGCCCCAAGAGCTGAAGAGCCTCATATACACTATAGTGCTCCAAAATCCTGGATTAGGTTCAGTAGACTGGCTCACTCAGGGCAATATTTTATTTCCAAGAATCCAATGCTCCGACTGTTACAGGTGCCAGTATACACATGGCTGAGTGATGCAGTATTTATCCCATTCTGTCACATATCTGGTGTATTGTGTTGCCTACTGTTGTCTATATGAAGAATTATTCTGTGTTGGTTTTTTTAAATTCTTACTTTTTCTAGGCTGGTGTTTCAAATCTAACCCATTTGTTACCAAAAAAAACCCCTGGGCCATCAAATTCCCTCCAATTTCTGGTGACGGTGAGTGGTGAACCTTTGGCACCCCAGATGTTATGGACTACAATTCCCATCAGCCCCTGCCAGCATGGCCAATTGGCCATGCTGGCAGGGGCTGATGGGAATTGTAGTCCATAACATCTGGAGTGCCAAAGGTTCGCCATCACCTAAAGCAGGGGTAGGGAACCTGCGGCTCTCCAGATGTTCAGGAACTACAATTCCCATCAGCCCCTACCAGCATGGCCAATTGGCCATGCTGACAGAGGCTGATGGGAATTGTAGTTCCTGAACATCTGGAGAGCCGCAGGTTCCCTACCCCTGACCTAAAGTTTTCAAGATGCCTGGGCCTCTGCCTTGCCTCAGTTGCAACAGCACCCCTGTGAGGCACGCCACTCCACAGGGAGTCGAGGGCAGTTAATCTGGGTGTATAGCCAGGATTTCCCCTGCTTCATTCTCCAGGTTGTGGAAGGGATGGAATGCAATTTTATGCTCTCTGGAATGGGGGTACAATTTCTGTGCTTGCCCTGGGCACCATTTTCTTTAGCTATACCCCTGTAAAAAAGGATTGGCTCTGATCTATATTTGGATGGGAGAATTGCTATGCAGAGGCGAGCAATGACAATTCACCTCTGAATGTATGGACAAGTTTTTTTTATTTCCCCCAAAAGAAAAAGAGCGGGTCTCTTCAATTCATGCATGCAAGTTACAGTCATGTACAGTAACAAAAGGGTTGTGAATAATATTTTATTTTTTGAAAGCCAGTGTAGTGTAGTGCTGAAGGTATTGGACTAGGGACTGGGAAACCACACCATGGAAGCTTGCAAGGTGGCCTTGGGCCAGACACACTCTCTCAGCCCTGAACCTGGCTAGTATTTGGATGAGTGGCCTCTAGGGTTGTAGATTCGGACAGTCCGAATCTGGATTTTTACCGAATCTGCACTTGATTCGGATGGATTCGGACGAGCAGGGGCCGAATCTGAGCTGTCCGAATCCTAACAGATCCGAATCCATGGGATTCGGATCACCAGCTTTCGACCATGCGTTTTTTATTTTTTTGGGTGTTTTTTTTTCACGTTTTCAGGCCTGCAGGGGCGCATTTTTTTAAACATATGCTCGGGTAACTGTGCAAAATTTCCAGAGGTATCATCAGGAGACTGTCCTGATGATACCTCTCCCAGTTTGCGTGCAGTTTGGTTCTAGGGGGGGAAGTTATGGACTTCACCAAAAGGGGTGTCCCTATCCCCCCCATTCTTCTTTCCAATGGGAACTAAGGAGATGAGGCTACCCTTTTGAGGGTCCATAACTTTGGCCCCCCTGAACCAAACTGCACCAAACTTGGAGGGCATCATCAGGACAGTCTCCTGATGATACACTGAAATATTGGTACTGATACATCTACAAATGCACCCCCTGCAGGCACCCCCAAAAATTTGCACAAGATTCTTTGTTTTGCAGTGACTTAGCTGCATTGCTGTCAATAGGGAATTTTTGATAGAGGGCTGTGGAGTGCACATTTTTCATGGTAAACCCACAAAACTTTCAGGGTATCTTCAGGAGAGTCTCAGGATGACACCATCTAGGTTTGGGGAACTTTACTTCAGGGGGCAGTGGGAGATGGGCCCTACCCTTTTGGGGTCCCATAGAATTAAACCCCCAAAATTCCCCAAACCTGGATGGTGTCATCCAGAGACTCTCCTGAAGATACCCTGAAAGTTTTGTGACCATACCTTCAGAAATGTGCACCTCACAGCCCTCTACCAGAAATTCCTCATTGACAGCAATACAGCTAAGTCACTGCAGAACAAAGAATCTTGGGCAAATTTCTGGGGGTGCCTGCAGGGGACGCATTTTGAGATGTATCGGCACCAAATTATCAGGGTATCATCAGGTGACTTTCCTGATGTTGCCCACCAAGTTTGGTGCAGTTTGGTTCAGGTATGGACCCTCAAAAGGGGTGCAACTATCCCCCAATGGGAGCTGATAGGGGATGGGGGCTACACCTTTGAGAGTCCATAACTTTGGCTCCCCTGAACCAAACTGCACCAAACTGTGGGGGCATCATCAGGACAGTCTCCTGATGATACCCTGAAAGTTTGGTGTCACTAGCTTTAAAAATGCTGGTTTGCGTGTTTCACTGGTCACTTACTCCAGCAGGCTTCATGTGCAGGAGCGGTGAAACATGAAAACCAGAATTTTTAAAGCTAGTGGCACCGAATGTCAGGGTATCATCAGGAGACTGTCCTGATGACACCCCCAAGTTTGGTGCAGTTTGGTTCAGGGGGGCCAAAGTTATGGACCCTCAAAGAGGGGCCCCTATCCCCCATTGTTTCCAATGGGAGCTAAGGAGATGGTGGCTACCATTTTGAGGATCCATAACTTTGGGCCCCCTAAACCAAACTGCACCAAGCTTGGGGGGTGTCATCAGGACAGTCTCCTGATGATACCGTGATATTTTGGTGCTGATATGTCTAAAAATGTGCCCCTGCAGGCACCCCCAAAAATTTGCCCAATATTTTTTCTGCAGTGACTTCTGCATTGCTGTCAATGGGGAATTTCTGGTGGAGGGCTGTGGGGTGCACATTTATCAAGGTACAGTCACAAAACATTCAGGGTATCTTCAGGAGAGTCTCTGAATGACACCATCCAGGTTTGAGGAACTTTGCCTATGGGGGCAGTAGGAGATGGACCCTACCCATAACATTGAACCCCTTGAAGCAATGGTCACCAAACCTGGATGGTGTCATGAAGAGACTCTCCTGAAGACACCCTGAAAGTTTTGTGGGTTTACCATGAGAAATGTGCACTCCACACCCCTCCCACAGAAATTTCCCATTGGCGGCAATGGAGCCAGCCAGCCAGCCACAACAGAGCACAGAATCTGGGGAAATTTCTTTGGGTGACTGTGAGGGGTGCACTTTTAGAGCTACTGTCACCACAATTTCAGGGTATCATACAAGTACTGTCCCTATGATACTCCCCAGGTTTGGTGAAGTTTGGTTCAGCGGGTCCAAAGTTATGGACCTTCAAAAGTGTAGCCCCCATCTCCTGTTAGCTTCCATTAGAAACAATGGGGGATGGGGCACCCCTTTTGAGGGTCAATAACTTTGCCCCCCTGAACCAAACCGCACCAAACTTGGGGAGAATCATCAGGACAGTCTCCAGATGATATCCTGAAAGTTTAGTGCCGCTAGCTTTAAAATTGTGTCCCCTGCAGGCCAAAACGTGTAAAAACACCAAAAATTCAAAAAAATAATAAAACGGACCCGAATTTTTTGGATTTACCCAAATTTTCGGGCATATCCGAATCGGCTATGATTCAGATTCGGGTATACAAATCATTTTATGCCCCAAAATACCCAAATCCGAATTTTAACGAATTTTTTTAGTATTGACAAACCCTAGTGGCCTCCAAGGAACACTAAGGTTGTTGTGCAGGCAATGGCAAACGCTCTCTGAACACCTATTGCCTTGAAAACCCTATGGGATTGCAATAGGTCAGCTGTGAGATCCTTTTGAAGGTACTGCCTAATTCAGATTTGTCTTCCAATGTGTTGTAGTGTTTGAGCAGGTGGACAGTAATTTGGAGAACCGTATTTGATTCCCCTCTCCTCCTCATGAGTGGTAGATCTGGTGAACCAGATTTGTTTCTCCACTCCTACACATGAAGCCTTCTGGGTGACCATGGGCTAGTCACAGTTCTCTCAGAACTCTCTCAGCTCCATCTACCTCACAAGGCATCGGTTGTAGGGAGAAAAAGAGAAAGGAGTTTGTGAGTCACCTTGAGTCTCCTTACGGGAAGGAAAGGTGGGGTATAAATCCAAGCTCCTCCTCATCCTCCTCTTCTTCTTTTCGGGCAAATACAGGTACTATATACATTAAGAGGCACCACTGCTTACAAAATGTTTCTTTCTATCCTCTCAGAAACTCACAGTGCTTCAGTTCAAATTTCCGCCTATATTATCCACTATGTTCAGGATTGTATCTTTAAAAAAGAATATCAATTAGCCCCCTTTCAACAGCAAAAGCTCCATATTTTGTAAGTGTTGCCATTCATTATTCATGCAGTGAATTGGAAGCACCTGGCCAAGGAGGTCACACACACTTGGAGACTCCAAAATGAAAACACATGAGGGCTGCATGGTCTCAGTTAGCTGCAGATGCATGCCTATTACACTGAGGTGCAAAAAAAAAAGGTGTGTTATACAGTTTGTCATTTTCTATGACTGCAAGCAACTCCCGGGAGTTAAGCAAATGATTCTTTTGTCATAATGTGCAAACGTGGTAAATATTCATCAGGCTGAAACAAAGGCAGATCTGTTTGTCTAGTCCCTTAAGGTGTTTGTACGTGAAAGAAAATGAACCAATATCTGTGTGAAAGAAACAGGAAACCTGAAACAGATCTTCTGTCTTGCTTCCCACCTAAGCACTTAATATTGAAACAAAGTATGTATTTGTCATACCTGACGACTCTGCAGAATTCATATACCAAAGCTTCTCCCCACTCCAGCACAGGAAATACTTGCTTTACTAAAGTCATAAGTTTTGTACCATAATATCTTTTTTAAAAATTAAGTATCATCACCTATAGTGGTTCTTTAAAAACAACAACAGTATGCAAACCTAACATTCTTTCATTTGGGGAGAAAATATGATTCCCACTACTGTCAATTCCCATTATTGTTCAAATACTATAATATTGTTCAAATACACAAGAGTGCCACCTCAGTGGGTCAGTCTATGGAGGTTCTTAGGAGGTTCTGGGTGGTGGTGGGTTAGCAGTGTGTTTTTCACAGAACCCTTGGTCTAAGTGAGTTTCCCAGTAAGGAAAGACACAATTTTCCCCTTCTTACTGTAACAACATATATTTTGCTTTTGCTTAGTTGTCATTTTTTAAAAAATAAAACCACCTTTCCTTTCCCCCATCTCTTTTTAAAATAAGCCTTTTATAAAAACTTAAAGCCTATTAAGCCTTATGATAAAGCCACATCTGTTCAGATCTCAGTACATCTCAGCATAGAGCAATCTGAAAAGATTCTTTGTTTGCTGCTTGCCCCTGATGGGAGGGAAGTGGGAATGGCGATAGCGGGGCACAAACTGCCATATGCAGCATGATTCGCCTTCTGGCATACTCAACCGATCACCAACCCTCCCTTCCCCCTACAGGCTATTTTGCTGGCAATGTGTTCTTTTTAACACAAACTGCTTAGTCTCCTGCCTGTCCAGGAGACAGCACTAACAAGTGTCCAGACAGCACTAACAATAATCTTCCTGGGTCCAAATGCCAACTTGGTCACAAAACAGTTGGGCAGGGGGACGATCAAGGCAGGAGGAGGAGGAGGAAGGAGGTGGCCACAGGGAAGGGGGGAAGGGCAAGGTATACATGGAAGGGTGAAGCTAGGTAGGTTGGTGGCAGAGGTGTAGCTAGGGAAAATGGAGCCCAGTGCAAAATCTGAGTTTTGCAGCCCCCCCCCATGTTTGTGTTTTTTGTATGTTTTTAGTGTTTTTTCAGTTTTTGGCCTGCAGGGGGCAAAGTTTGTAGGCCAGCAGCACCAAAATTCAGGGTATCTTTAGGAGACTCTCCTGATGATACCACCCAGTTTGGTAAAGTTTGGTTCAGGGGGTCCAAAGTTATGGACCTTCAAAGGTGTAGCCCCCATCTCCTATTTGCTCCCACTGGAAACAATGGAGGATGGGGGACCCCCTGATGGAGTCCATAACTTTGGACCCCCTGAACCAAACCTCACCAAACCTGGGTGGTATCATCAGGAGAGTCTCCTAAAGATACCTTGAAATTTCGGTGCTGCTAAAAACTGCACCCCCTGCAGGTTAAAAGCTTAAAAACATTTTAAAAATACAAATACACAAACCTGAATTTTGCACGCGCCCCCCAGGCGCGTGCCTGGTGCAACGCACACCCCCTGGTTCCCCTTGTAGCTTCGCCTCTGGTTGGCGGTGGGTGGAGGGAAGATGTCCAGGGCAAATATGTGCTCACTGGCAAATCACCATTCCTCTGGCGATGAAGAAAATTAAACTCTGGAAAGTGAAATACGTCTGTATAAGAAATCTTGCCCCAACGTACACCTTGCTTGCTGTGACTCAGACACTTGTGGATAATTGGCCACACATACACAACCTTTGTCATTTGAAAGTCCAAGTGAATCTTAGATCAGGAAGAGTTCTGAATTGTGCCAGAATGACCTGCTCAGGTAGGGAGCATGCAAGGTAACATTGGGCCAGACGTATTTTCTAGCTTGTTAAATACCTTGCAGGATAGTTCTTAATATAAAAAGGATACAACACTCCCCCCCACACACACAAAAGTGTGTCAGTTTGGAGAGAAGATAGGATATCAGTGGGGTAAACTAACAATCAACAAAACATAATTTGATTTTGATTAGCTTGCATGGCCTCCCAAGGATAAATCCTCTTATTATTGCTCTATGTCAGTCTTTGTATTGCACAAAATGAAGCTAAGGAATTATGATCGTGAGCCTGTTCAGTTGGCCAGTTGCAAGTTCAGCTCTCAGTATCACTTCTGTGCAGAAGGGAAGACATGCACAGCCCATGATGAATTGGCCAGAAGAGCACTGAATCCACATTTCTGACCTTCCCTGTCTAGGAGAGTATAAAAGATCATATATTTGTTTTGATTAATAAAGGCTCAAGGTAATAATTCCACACAATCTGACAACAAATCTAAACACATTCTTTTTTTACAAGGATGCAATTTATTAAGCACTGTCTGTGAAGCACGAAACCATTACAGACATAAACACTTAAAATCCCAGCCACCAAACCTCTCAGGTGTAACAATGAGAGAGGTCAACAGTGAGTTGAGATTGCCTTTTGTTAACTTTGCATTTTTGCTTTGGAAACAAACATCCTGAAATGCACATGAATAAGAACATAAGAACAAGCCAGCTGGATCAGACCAGAGTCCATCTAGTCCAGCTCTCTGCGCGCGCCGCTGGTTCTAGAGACTAACTGAAAAGATTTAAAAATTTGAAAAGCCCCACCTCTCAGCAGCCCCACTTATCAGCAGCCCCAGGACAAAGAGAAAAAAGAGAAAACCCCTGTTAACCCCTATTAAAAATACACTGCTTAAAAGATGTGGCTTTGAGAAAAGCCCTTTAAAAAGAAAAAGAAAACCAGAGCTCACTCAGCCCTTTCTGACCCAGTCCTCTTCTCCACTGCTACTCTTCTTTGCTGGTTCCAGAGACTAACTGAAAAGATTTAAAAATTTGAAAAGCCCCACCTCTCAGCAGCCCCACCTATCAGCAACCTCAGCAGTTCCCTCTCAGACCTTTCTGACCCAGTCCTCTTCCCCACTGCTGCTTCTCCTCTTCTCCACTCCACTGCTACTCTTCTCTGCTGGTTCCAGAGACTAGAGAGCTGGACTAGATGGACTCTGAGAGAATATAATTTCTGTCACAGAGAAAATGTGTTGCAGGATCTGCAGTGAGCGTACTGTGCATTCCACTTAACGCGGGGTGTGACTGTTATGAACCTTCTGTATTAAAAGCAGAAATAGCAAATTGCCCGATATGAATAGTCAGTTTTGGAAATTGACACTTCATTTATTGGATCATAATAGATTCTCCACTCCACATTTCCTGCAGAAGCTCCTTTTTAGATTTTAGGGTTCATTCAGCCTTGGACTTGTTCAGCTCAGTTCTGACTGAAATATGGAATTCTGTCTCAACATTTCTGCATGTAGTGTACAACCACCTTAATGTAGAGGGACGTGGTTATAGTTTGATCTGTACAGAAGTGTTATGTAGCTATTACAAAAAGAAAAGTGCATAATTTTGATGCCATCACACAAGAGTAAGGGAGAAAATAACAAAACTGGCATATGTAAATAGCAAGATCTTCGATCCAGGACTGCAATTGGATATTCAAGTGGAAAATGTGAGCCAGGTGTCAGTGAGGTGTAATGGCAGGGAACATCACAGACCCTAACAGTTTATGTAAGGTGTGTAATAAGTACCCATCCTGCCTGGTGCAAAAGTGCAGATGATTGGGGAGGGCAATCGCAAACCACCCCATAAATATAGTCTGCCTGGTAAACATCATGATGTGACATCACCCATGAGTCAGTAATGACCCGATGCTTGCACACAGGACTACCTTCAGTATAAGGCAAAATTACCCTGATTCAGTATAACTAAAAATATTGATGCTGTAAACCAGGCAGCCCAATCGACAGTCCCAGGCGGCCAGGGTCTGTGCAGCTACCACACTATACCATTGCCTCCAGAGGGCTTTCAGGTGGCGCAGGGAGGCAGAAAAAGCCAAAACCTCCTCAGCCACCCAAATGTCTTCCATGCAGCTAAATGGAATTTTGGGTGGCATGAGTCATGGGGTGCCAGTGGTGGAAAAGCCCAGGTGGGAGCCAACTATTGTTAACTCAGAACAACCTGGCCCGCCCCCCTTTGATGGCATCCAATTGGTCGCCAACGTTGCTCGGAATGTCAGCCTTCCTTCTGGGTCCATTGCTGCTAAGGTCCTTGGTGCCCACCTGTCTTCCAAGCTGCTCATCCCACTAAGTAAATTCTCCAGCGCAAGCTCATGGTGGCTCCACTGAGCCAATCATCTCCCCCCCTCCTTTGGACCGGGGTGTTAGCTACCTTTAAAACCTAGCTAATCAAATTTGCTTTATGCAACCATGTTTCCTACAGTATATATTTACTTACCCTGGCTCTCAATTTGCAGAGGAACAATTAATTTAAATAAAAACAAACACCTATCTCAATTTTCCAAGTCTAACATTCAGCCACTTGAATTTGGGAGTGATTTAAATGTATGTCAGAATTGTATTTGCTTGTTCTTGGCTGCTCAAACAATGAATCTCTTTTCTAAACACAACAGACATCTGCCTGAAATGCAAAGGAATGGCATATGCAAAAAAAGGTATAACTTGCCTATGTTTTTTCAAGCCATAAAAATCACAACATGTTCAATGAGTTTCAGCCCAAGTTCCCTTATCTCCTGGGGTCCTCCTGCACTCTCCCATCATCTCCACAAAATCCAACTCCCTTAAGAGTGGTAAGATGTTTTCCGGATATGAATTATTGACCACCCGCACAGTTTGGCTCTTCCTTTTATGGTCTTCCAAATCTGCAATGCTGGTGAGGCATGTAAAAAGGACACAGGTCCTCTCCAAAGCATAACAGCCAGTCCAGACCTCCACTTAATCATTCAAAAACAAGCATTTATTAGGCCCCAGCATACAGTACCATCCGTCTTTGGAGTCCCAGTCCTTGCTTCGTGTTCCTGGGGCAAAGCTGTCTGATTTCACAGATGCTCATTATTTGCATCCCCTGTTAATTAGATGTCTCATTATTCATGCTAGAGCAGTGACAGCGACAGTCTGGGCCCATCTCTCCAGGGGCATAACCAAAGGGCTTTAAGGTGCTTTGTTCATTACCCTTCTTCCATCTGCAACGTCCCATTCGCCATTGGAACATTTGTTTTAGTCATGCCGCCACAGGCCAGCCTTCTGAGAGACTTTAAAGATTATGAACAGGCCGATTTTATTTTATTTTTCTCTCCAGCTAATTAAATACATGGGTGAAATGTGTTCCTGAGTGACACGACTCCATGAAATCACTCTATAAATCATAGCCTTGTTATCTCTTACTCTGCTCCTTCCAGCCCTTCCTTCCTTGGGGGGGATGATCCTGCCACCATTCTGAGGCCTCTTCTGCACATGCAGAATAATGCATTTTCAATCCACTTTCTGTGCACTTTGCAGCTGGATTTTGCTGTGCGGAATAGCAAAATCCACATGCAAACAATTGTGAAAGTGGGCTGAAAGGGCCTTATTCTGCAAGTGCGGAAGGGGCCTGACTCTATGGTGACTCTTGCTGCCCTTAAGAAAGATCTCACTTTGATTAGGGACACTTTTTGCATGGGTATGAAATGGCAACACATCTTCACTCTCAGCAGCCAATAAGTGTTCATATCTCATTCATCAACAAGGATCATTTTGCATGTGTCAAATATCACAAATAGAAGTGCAAACCCTCTTTTCAGCTGCAAAGCAACGAAATCAGTTTACATGTTCTGGGAAGCCATCAAGTGAGGAAACTCCCAGAACACATCTGCTTCTCAGGACCCAAAGCAGATCCATGGGGTGGAATATGGGAAGGGTGGGGTTTGGGGAGGGGAGGGACCCCGGTAAAGTTTAATGCCATGCAGTCCACTCTCCAAAGCAGCTGTTTTCTCCAGGGGAACTAATCTCTGCAGGGATGTAATTCCAGAAGATCTCCAGGTCCCACCTGGAGATTGGCAACCCTATGTTGATTGTGCCCTTCCTTTTTACACAATTGCATTATTAAGCAGGGCCCGATCAGCTTCCCAGACCCAGAATGGCTACAGCTGACCGCGTGGCTTGTGAAAGGAGAAGACTGATTCACAAAGGATTCTCTGCAAGAGTAACCAACACTATCTTAGCAGCGTGAAAACGGTCTACGGTTAATATCTATAATTTGTCCTGGAAGGCATTTGTGAGGTGGAGCAACTCCCATTCAGTGAACCCAGACACCCATCTCTTCAGAACATTCTGGAGTTTCTACAATGCGGCTTTGAATTAGGGCTTAGAAGCTCCACCTTGAAGAGTGATGTGTGGAAGTCTCCTAAAGGTTGGGGCTTGGGAAAAGATTCATCCTCTAATTTAGGCTGGCTGCAAGGGGTGGGTGATTCCCTACTCTATGGCCTCTTCCTCTTGCACCAATCAGCTGGCTAGCAGAGTACTTACTGGTCACTTACAGAGTACTTACAAGAGACGGCCTGGGTCTACCTCTCTGGCAAAGTGATGACATCATTTCTGGTGCACATCGGGTTGCCTTCTCCAGGTGGTAGTTGGACATCCACTGCTATTATAGCTGATCTCCAGATGACATAGATCAGTTCAACTAGATAAAATGGCTGCTTTGGAAGCTGGACTCTAGGGTATTGTACTCCACTGAGGTCTCTTCCTTCCTTAAACCCCACTTTCCTTAGGTTGCACTCCCAAAATCCCCAGGTATTTCCCAACCTGGACTGGCAACCATAAGTGCACTCTGGAATTGACTTCATCATGTTGCTGGTGATGCAAGAATGCTCTGATATTAAGGACAAAAATTTTATAGTAAAAATGCCTTTTACCATAGAGTTTTTGTCCGTATAGTATCCTTGCATTGCTGGTGGCAGGATGACATCACTGTTGATGCATGCCAGAAGTGACATCACCACAGCATTAGCAATGCCAGTCTAGGGCTTTGTTTACTCCTGGTAAGTCTCCCTCACCCACTTGACAACCCTGCTCCAACTTCCTCCCTCAATGGTAAAGAGATCTATGCCTCTGTTCTGCCTGATGAAGAATGTAATTAAAAAAAAATTAAACCCAACACAATTAAATTAAACTCTATACAAATGTCTACAAGGTAACTCAAAATGCAACAAGTAATGCTAAAACAATGAACACAGCAAAATATAAATACGACTGCGGCACAATGACCAGAACAAATGATAGCACCAGTTAAAATAGAACATCACAAAACCTTCTCAAACGTAATGGCATAAAAAGAGTGATTTTTTTTTTTACAAATGAGAGTTCCAACTCTGCAACAAACGAGATTTTAAGAAGCCTCAGAGAATATCGCCACTTTTGCTTGTTGCCTGAAAGACTGTAAATTTGTCACCTGGCAAGGTCTGCAGGTAGAGAATTTTGAACAACTTCGGCAGCACGAACGCTGGTCCGCCTTTACGTTCAAAGAATTGGTTCCCAGTCAGAATGTACCTGCTTATCTAATCTGCATCTACAAGACATAGGTGTCAATGACCAACTTCTATTTGGCTACAGAAATGTACTACAAAGCTGCAACACACTTTGCAAAAGCACTCAATGCACATTCATTTTTAAAATGGAAATGAATATTCATGACAATAGCCTCTACATATCCCACCTATCTTTTTCTACATTGTCCGAAAGCAAAGAAATAAAACATTTTGTGCAGCTGAACCATTTATCACTGCCACAGTGCCAGATGTTAGCCAGTTGGTTAAGCATTGTTTTTTAAATTGACACTGGAGAGGAAAGCCGCAAAGCTGATAATGCAGACACATTACAGGGTAACCTCTCTTTGTAGTGACTTCTTTCAGCCATCATTCTCAATGATACTCTCCATCATCTTTGCCAAAGTGTTCTTGGAAGGAAACAAAGGAAGTGAAAGGGAGGACAGGGTTGATCAATACCTAGTCCAAGATCCTGCTAGAGATGCCAGATGGGACCTGGAACCCCCTCAGAATTGCAGATCATCTTCAGACCAGAGAGATCAGTTTCCTGGAGAAAATGGATGCTTTGGAGGGGGGGCGGCGTTTCTATGGCATTGTACCCAGTGGTGGAATTCAAATAATTTAACTACCGGTTCCAGTGGTGGGACTCAAATAATTTAGCAACTGGTTGTTTACAAGCACCATTTTAACAACCGGTTCTGCCAAATTGGTGCGAACCTGTTGAATACCACCACTGACTGTACCCCACAGAGGTCCTTGCCATCCCCAGGTTCTGCCCCAAATCTCCAGTGTTTCCTAGCCTGGATCTGTCAACCTTCCTCCCAACCTCCACTGGTGGCCAGGGAGGACCTGGCAACCCTATATCTTCCCATCCCAGCACAAACTCCGCATGGAAGACAGAGACTGCAAAACTACTTCCAACCCAGTCCTTAATCCTTCCTAAAAGAAGCAGGCCCGTTCGAAGAGTGAGGTGGGAGGAGGAGGAGGAGGAGGAGGAGAAGGAGGAGAAGGAGGAGGAGGAGGAGGAGGAGGAGGAGGAGGAGGAGGAGGAGGAGAAGAAGAAGAAGAAGAAGAAGAAGAAGAAGAAGAAGAAGAAGAAGAAGAAGAAGAAGAAGAAGAAGAAGAAGAAAGTTTGGATTTATATCCCCCTTTTCTCTCCTGTAGGAGACTCAAAGGGGCTGACAATCTCCTTGCCCTTCCCCCCTCACAACAAACACCCTGTGAGGTAGGTGGGGATGAGAGAGCTCCGAAAAGCTGTGACTAGCCCACGGTCACCCAGCTGGCATGTGTGGGAGTGCACAGGCTAATCTGAATTCCCCAGATAAGCCTCCACAGCTCAGGCAGCAGAGCTGGGAATCAAACCCGGTTCCTCCAGATTAGATACACGAGCTCTTAACCTCCTACGCCACTGCTGCAACCATTTTCTTGTGCTGTGTTGTTCTCAAGCTGGTAATGTAGCAGGCAGGATCTCTGGTTAGTAGCTGGAAGTCATATGTGGAGTATACTGGTATTTTGTTTTGCAAGACATCTTCTAGAACTTGAGATGCGTGTCAAGCTCTAGTTGAGCTTGCCAGGTGTAGAAGTTAGGCATGTCGCAACAAAATACTGAAATTTCTACCAGTGGAGTTCTCAGTTGTTTTTTCCTTTTTAATTCAACTATCAGACATAAGGGGACCTTGACACGAGAGGAGAAGGGTTAAGGTGCCCACGATGCATAATTCCTGGTAGGTTTCACCAGTTGGACAAATTGCAGTTCGCAGAAGATGCTTTATGTTGAGAAACCGTTGCAGTTGGAAGACTTAACCTAGGTCCTACTATGATCCCAATTTGAATTGGGACTCAGTAATAAACAAATAAGGCCAAAGTGAAAGAAACTTTGGCCCTCTCCACACAAATCTCTTAAAATGTTTGTAAAATGTTTTCAATCTCCCCTTTTGTTTGCACTCACCACCTTGAAATGATTCCGAGCAGCTATTTTCTGTTTTTCCCAGCTTGTGGACAAGTCAGTGTTTCTTGGTTCACAGCCTCATTGCTGCAGTTCCCTGAGTCTTCTGTAGTCGATACTGTGAAGATTAAGCCCCCCAAAATCTCAAAAATGCTCTGAAATGCCCTGAAAACAGGGCAAGGGGCTTCAGCAGGCAAGAAGTGAATTCACAAAATAGCACCTTAAAGGGACAGCACATAAATGAAGCCTTATTTAAAACATTTTAAAAACATTTCCAAAAGAATGCATTTAAAATGTTTAGACGTTGTAAATAAAACATTTTTTGGGGAAAAACAATGTAGAACTCCTTGGAGGAAATGTTTCATTTCCTTTCCCAAAGCGTTTTTAACTGTCTGGGCAAAAAGAGCCTCTGAGAAGTAGAAGAAGAAGAAGAGTTTTGGATTTATATCCCCCCTTTCTCTCCTGCAGGAGACTCAAAGGGGCTGACAATCTCCTTGCCCTTCCCCCCTCACAACAAACACCCTGTGAGGTAGGTGGGGATGAGAGAGCTCTGAGAAGCTGTGACTAGCCCAAGGTCACCCAGCTGGTGTGTGTGGGAGTGCACAGGCTAATCTGAATTCCCCAGATAAGCCTCCACAGCTCAGGCGGCAGAGCTGGGAATCAAACCCAGTTCCTCCAGATTAGATACATGAGCTCTTAACCTCCTACGCCACTGCTGCTCCTTGTACGTGCTGATCCTTGTACGTGCACAAACGCCATTTTCAGGAGTTTTAAAGTCAGAGGCCATGTATGCAGAGAAGTGGGGTCACAGCAGAAAGATATGGCATTCACTGCAACCGGGGTGGTGTTAGTGATTCTGTGTGTGCATTAAGTGCCATCAAGTCACTTCTGACTTGTGACAGCCATATGAGTCAATGTCCTCCAAAACATCCTGTTAGCAGCCTTGCTCAGGTCTGGCTGAATGGTTTCCTTTATAGAGTCAACTCATCTCATGTGAGGTCTTATTTTCTCGTTTCCTTCAACTTTTCCTTGCATTATTGTCTTTTTCAGTGAAACTTGTATTCTCATTGTATGACTAAAGTACAATAGCCTCAGGTGAGTCTTTTTAGTTTCTAGGGAGAGCTCAGCTTTCATTTGATCTAGAACCCACTTACTTGAGTGATTCTGAAGCCCTGGACAAAAGTCCAGGATGGGGTCCCAGAATCATTTTAATCTCCCACAATCCCAAATGCTGGGGCCAATCAAGGGGCGGTCTTTGCCCTGTGCATTTAGTCATCTGTCATCTGATTCAGGGTCATCTGTCTGAGCTCAGTTTTGCTCAGTGGAGGCATAGAATAGGAGCAGTATCCACCCTGTTAGCTATTTAACAGCCCTACCTGACCTCTTCCATTGTGTTTTTGGTACACTAACAATACAATGTACCGAATGACACCCTCCTAAGCCATGTTAGGATTCAGCCGGTTCGCACCGGTTCCGCAGAACCGCTACCTATTTTTTTGTTGAGTTTGGTGAATCGGTTGAATCCCACCACCCTAGGGAAGAGGGAGCGAGGGGGCTTTCTGAGCCCCAGAGCAGCTGAGTCCCAGAGCAGCTAAAAGCTCTGTCCCCTGGGAAATGGGGAGCGAGGGAGTTTTTAGAGCCCCGTAGCAGTTGGGTGCGAGCAGGCATCCACCAAAGGCTGTACTGCCAGCCCCCAGGCGTGTGGCCCACTCCAATGCTGGCTGCTTCCTGCACAGCCGCCACCTTCCTTCGCCTCCCCCCAGCCCAACATCAAAAGGGGGACACAGAAGCCAGGTAAGTGGGCAGTGGGGGGGGGGCAAATAGCTGGTTAGATCATTAGAATTCCACCACTGCTCCTAAGCCCACTACCTTCAGTGGACTTAGAAGGGTGTAACTCTGTTTAGGATTGCTCTGTAAATACTTCCGCTGAGGTTCTGCCTGGCTTCTCAGTACCCATCACTTTTCTAGAAATAAATCTAAGTTAAAGCTCCCGTGGTGAATTGATTTGAGCCCGCTCTTATACATCTGCTCCAACAGGTAGGTTTCAATTGCTTTGCTTATTGATGGCGAATGCATTGTTGCAGAGCTGTGTTTGCTTCATTGCAATTAGAAGATGGACTCTCATTCAATAAGTGCTTTGTGGTATGTCTATATAAATGGCCACAGGATTCCCTGTCTTAAGCCGGAGAGGCCAATGGTTGGTCCAGCCTCACAAAGCTGAACTACTGCAAAGCAAGAACACAGCAGGGAGAAGGGAAAAAAAGATTATCTTGTCTATGATAAAGCTCCTTTCAATCCAATATAAAATCAGGAGCCCCCCCTTTCTTCTAACAGCAGTAGTGTTTCAAAAAGGCAATCTACAGAGGCTGGCTGAAAATAGCATGTTTAATGATGTGATTATTTTGTAGGGAAATTGAAGTCATGCAGCAGTGAAGATCCTGAGCCCAATAAAAGGAAGATTGGCCCATTCTGGGCATCATGAAGGGGCAGAGATTCAGGGCCAGTGAATAAGCTCTTCGCCAGCTGTCTAGACCAGGGGTCTGCAACTTTTTACAAACGTCGTCAAAATTCGCAGCAAGGACTCAACCAAGAGCCGGGATATGAGAGTCCATTCGCATAACTGAAAGAATACACTTTAGCATTATCGACAACGGGCACGCTGATTAATAATCCATACAGCTTCTGCGGCCCAAACACTGGAGGTTGTGAATCTTTTATTAGGAAACGGCACACTCGAGATCTCATGATAAGTAACAGATATACATAGGAGCACACAGCGCAATTGTTTTAGTGCACTGGCACGAATCTGTGCATGGTTCACACTTGGATTTCTGGCAACCGTTTACCTCTCTCATTTCCCTTTCTGGAGCACATCTCTGGGAAGCTCTGAATTCCATAAAGATCTTTGGCCTCTTCCGCACATGCAGAATAATGCACTTTCAATCCACTTTCAAGGTACTTTGCAGCTGGATTTTACTGTGTAGAATAGCAAATTCCACTTGCAAACAATTGTGGAAGTAGATTGAAAGTGCATTATTCTGCATGTGCGGAAGAGGCCTTTGTCTGTTATTCCTGGTTATTCTAGCATCCCGCCTACCCCTCCAATGTATCTTAACTTAAAAGATTTTCTTTTGTTGTTTAAAAAGTCATGTTCAGTTTTGTACAGGGACATGGAGCCATAAGTGACTGATCCCTAGTTTAGACATTGCTTTTGCACTACTTCTCTCTCATAAGATCCTGACATCTCAAGCTCTAGTTGTCTGGTTAAATACTCCCTGCCCTGTTTATATTACCTTGATCGGGATCATGTTCTTTACCCTGCTGATTAGCTTATCTGGCTTGCTGGGGAATTTGGGCCCAGATTTGTCAGGAATGGGACATTCATAGATGTAAAAGCATTGTTTACTTTCTCTACAGTCGATTACTGTACGCATCATAATAGGCAGTCAGTATGGTGCAGGGTTAGACAGTCAGACTAGGATTTGGAAACCCTGAGTTCAGCTCCTCACTTGCACATAAAGCTTGCTGATGAACTTGGGCCTGTCACTTTCTCTCAGCCCAACCTAATTTATGGGGTCACTGGGAGGATAAAGTGAGGAAAGGGGAAACACTGGCTGACGACCCACTGCCAGCTGATCTCCGCCCTCGCCTGGCTCTGGTGCGAAAAGTTGTTCCAGAAGTGCTCTCGCTTTCCCCATGTAAAGCGAGAAGCATGCATGGGGCAAGAGGAAGCACATTGGGACAACAACCCTGTGGCGTAGAGAAAATAACTGGCCCAAGGTCATCCAGTGAGTTGCATGGCTTTGTAGGGATTTGACCCCTAGTCTAACACTGTAACTCCTATAACATACTGCAAACATTAAAGTATCATTTTAGATCAGATTTATGCTGTAATCCTTTGCAAATGTATTAGATGCTAAAACAGTGGGGCTTACTTCTGAGTAAAAGTGCTTTGGATTGTACTCGGCATGAGGTTAATTCTCTACTGTATTTCCCCTTTCTTTTTTCCATCTGGCATTCTGCAGCAGTTAACTTTCCCCAACAGAAATGATGATTCTCGAAGCCGTGTGTCTTTTCCATTTTACAGCTGGATTTATCAAAGGTGATTTTGCCTTATGGAAAATAAAAACAATTTTCTGCGCCACGGTATTATGTATTTTCTAAATTAAACTATCAAGAAGGCAGCTCATGAAATGAGTGCTCTACGCTATGTGTTGTGACAGTGGGACTTTAAATAAAGAATTTTAATCTTGTAAACACTATATTGAATTTTGAGCTGCAGGCATGTATTATTTAAAATAATGAGGCAGAATGACAGAACTGTACAAGAGAACAGAACCTGAAAAGTCAACAGGGAAAGGAACTTGTCTGGGAAAAGCTAAAGCATTGTAGATATAAGCAAGGCACTGCTGCATGAGACCAAGGGATCACTGAGACCAGCATTATGTTTCCTGCAGTGGCCAGATAGATACTTGTGGGAAGCCCATAAGCAAGTCACTAGGGCTACCTTCTATGATGGGCAACAACTGGTATTCAGAGCCATGCTCTGAACACAAAGCTTCCACTCAGCTGTTGTGAATAGGATTCACTGGGACCTAGTCTTTAGAATATATCACAGGATACCCAGATTCTTTCAGATTTTAGATGAGCCAGACCACATCCGTTTTAGATGAGCCAGACCAAATCCAGACCACAAATGGTCAGGTTTATGGTTTAAACTAGATTCTAAGCAGGATGTTTGTGGTTGGACCTCACCTGGGTTTGTAAAAGTGTAGATGGCATTTGAAGATGCTCAGTTACATGAGAAATGAGCGTCTCCAACAGCCCATTTTTATGGTTTAAATGTTCCTCAGAAGCTAGTAGCTATATGTTTCTCTTATTGAATATACAACAATTCTGAGGAGGTGGGATTTAAATTTTTCCAAATAGCACAAGGGGAAAAAATATTCACTTCCCTGTTGCTGTGTGACTCCAATCCAAATACTTATCTCCCCGTACGATTCTTGTTTTTAAAAGCCATTCACAACTCCCCACAAATTATGCTCTGAATCAGCACCAATCTTGGAGCATTGGCTAATCACAGGCAGTTTCTGTCATCTGTCTTAAGCCTACTGGCAATCAGTTTCATTTGGTGTCTCCCGGTTTCAGTATCATGAACAAAGGGAGACAGAAATTCACCTTCTCTGTATTGACTATAAGTTTATAAACCGCTGTAAACCTCTGTCAATCTTTAGCCTTCTTTTCCTCTAGACTAAAAAGTCAGAGGCAGACACATTGTTTGTACTACTTAACGTCGGAAAGCAAAATTGCCATTTTTACAAACAGACGTTCACAGTACAATCTTGTAAATCCCTGTCAGCTCCAGTTCTGCAGGTGCAACTCTATTGGAAGTAAACCCTTCTTATTCTGTAAATTTTAGTAAATCATGTATTGGTTTTATTGATTTTAAATTGATTCTGTATTTTAAATGTTGTTCGCTGCCCTGGGCCTGTGAGGGGAACGGCAGGGTATAAAACCAATAATAAATACATTTTAAAAACTCAAGAAGACTTCTCTGCAAAGTAGGGCAGCCCGAGATTATGTGCAAAAAAAAAAAAAAAACACAGTAAGAAGAGTTTGTCCATCTGCAGGTAATTTTAAAAGTTTTATATATTACTGCTATCTGTAAGCCTTCCTTTAATATTGCTGAGTAGGCCAAAAATATTTTCACAGGACCTTTTTTTATTTGATAGTAATACAGCTATAAAATAGATAAAGAGTATTTATCTCAGCAACTATAAATTCTGGCTGACCTTTAGAATCCATTTAGAGAAGGCACTCATTCCTCCCTTTGACTTTGATTTAAGATTATTTGTGGAAGGCAAATGGTTGCACACACAACACAGAGAGAGCTGCCAATGCAATTACCCTGGCCTAAAGTGGTAACACACAAGACTACTCCACTGTTTACTCTGCTTAGACAACAATCTTGGAACTACAAGCAAAGTATTATCAGGTCTCCTTTTGAGAAAAAGCAAGGTAAGTCAGATCTGCAGCATAGATTACTGTTGTCCTTCCCCAGTAGATTTCTTTGCCCATCCCAAGATGGCTTCCAAAACTTTGTGAAACATAAGTAAGAATGTAAAAGAGGTATAAACAGGTGTGGCCTATAAGGTGGAGCATTAAGGTTGCCAGGCTCACCCTGGCAATTAGTGGGAGACTGGGGGGCATGAGGGCTGTCACCATCAGCATGATCCCTCTCTAGGAACTGCCAGAAACTTTATGGCAAAATCCCTGGCAGTGGCATGCCATAGACTTGACAGGTATTTTAATTTTACTTTTCTCCTACCACCCCGGACAGCCCAATCCAAAGAGCACAGCAGTGGCCGGGGATGGCACCACTGCACTGCCACCAAAGAGGAAACTGGCAGTGCTGAAGGGGAGCATTCCTGGGCTGAAAGTCCTTTGGAATACCCCCCTCCATGCCAGTGTTGTGGTTGACTCACTGCCACAAGACAAACTTCTGGGCTTGGCCACTGTGGCAGCCATTCACCAAGATAATTCCCTCTGCACAGGAGTCTACGCCCATTTGAGCAGCACAGTGGAATAGATTTATTTATTTATATATTAGATTTTAAACCGTCCATCCCCGAAGGGCTCTGGGCGGTGTACAGCAGGCCTGCAATAACAATACATAATAACATTAAACACAGCAGGCTAAAAACAACATTGTACACATAAAAACAAAGGTGATTTAAAACAATTTACAAATTTATAACCATAAAACACAGCAGCAGCAATAATATATGGCGCCCGATCCCAAGGCCGGGAAGGGACAGTACTGATTAAATAGTATATCAGGTGTGCCAATGATGGCATGCAACACAAGGGCAACCTAGAGGGGGAATCCGTGGCTGGCCTCACCAAAGGCCCGGTGGAACAGAACTTGTTTTACAGGCCCCTTGAATACCTCTCACCAAGATCCCGCAGGGCCCGCACCTCTGATGGAAGAGTATTCCACCAGGCAGGGGCCAGGGCTGTAAAAGCCCTGGCCTGGGTAGAGGCCACCTGCATCATGGAGGGGCTGGGGGCCACCAGTAAATTTGCCTCTGCTGACCGCAGAGGCCTACCCGGGACATATGGGGTGAGACGGTCACAAAAGGTATGAGGGTCCCAAGCCGTGAAGGGCCTGGTGCTGGTGCAACCTTTCCCTGCTTCCAGATGCTGGTGCAACCTTTCCCTGCTTCCAGTGTGGCTTCAGCTCTTCACTTAATTTGCACAGTTAAAGTGGCATGGAAAACAGAAGCTGTGGGTAAGGGGTGCACCACCACTACTGAAGGACTGCCAACCCTATGGAACAGTCATCAATAGGTATCTGCTGCTGCAGGATGGAGACTTGTGAGAGGGAGCCTCGTGACCTTTTCTAGAGAGCAGGTTTGGAAGTGGTGGGTCGATAATTTATTTAATACATTTTATCTCCCCCAAGAAACTCAGAGCAGAAGACATTGTGCTATGGTCTTCCATTTATCCTCACAAACAACCCTGTGAGGAAGATTAGGCTGATAGAAAGAATGACTGTCTCAAAGTCACCCAAAAATCTTGACGGCAGAGTGGGGACCAGGATTGCCAAGAGCAAGTATGTCAGCAGAATCTTAATACTATATTATCATTTACCGGATGATGTTGTTTACCTTCATGCCCTGAAAAGTTTCAAGTGTCTTTCCATATATCTAATTCCCAAGTCTGCATATGGCGAAATCCACAGACTGATGTCACACTTACCCCAAACAGATGTTTCTTCCAACTTCGGGTACTCCCCAAGTTCATAGCATAATCTGAAAACTCAAACAAGCAAAAAGGTTAACCCCCCCCCCCCATTTAAAAAAGCATTATCTGAGCATGCACAGCAAATGCACCTACCTTTTGCAGCTGCCTCCATCGCCCACCAGCTTGGTCAGGCATGGAGTGCCTCCATCCTCAGTCAGCCCAGCTGGGCATGGAGCACCTGCCTCTGTCCCCCACCAGCCCTGCCAGGAACAGAGCATCTGCCTCCAAACCCTCCTGGCCCATACTGGCCCCTGCTGTCATATTACTGCAGTGGTGGAGCTAAGGAACCACTCTGGGCCTATCTGCTGCAGCAACAGATCTCCGGAGCCACTGGCAGGTCCATCTGTGGTGTGGTGGCACCTGGGAGCCACTCTAGGCCTGTCTGTGGCAGTGGCAGAGCCATGCTGCAGACAGGCTGGAAGGCAAGCAGGAGATGGAGATGAGATCCCCCACCCCCCACCCCCCACCCCACACACACAAGTTTTGCAGGCCCTCATTTGTCTATGCTAATGGCAAATTGACCAAATCTGAGGATACTTAAATCTGATAACTGGAGCTGTGAATGGGCAAGGCAGATCTTTCTGCAAACTTGAAAAGAGTAACAGTTTGCAGAAAAATGTGAAATCTAAACAAAAATACATTTTTTTAAAAAAGCTGAAAATGATAAAAGGAATGCCTGTAGCTTTAAGCAATGGATTTCCTCAAGGGCTGTTGCTAGACAACCACAAGATCCCACATTTGGGTTTCTGGGTAAAAAGCAGGGAGAGATGGCATGGCCCTCTCCAGGGCTTTTTTGGCCTTTGAGGGAAGACTAATTGGGGCCAGGCCTGGCTAGAATTGCCAACTCCAAGTTGGGAAATTCCTGGATTTTGTGGTAGAGTCTGAGGAGGGCAGGGCTTGGGGAAGGGAGAGGGCTCGCCCAAACATAATAGCTTCACTGACTATACACAGCCCTGTTCTAATAATCTCCCCACTCTATCTCTACATATTTTGATGGAAATGTAATTGACATCTGCTAATTGCTTGTCAGTGTCATGGGTGATTCTTATTGTTGCTTCAGTGGTCACTAATGCCTACTTATGCTTCTTTAATGGGCAATTTGCTTGCAGGATGAAAAATAAGACCAGAGTTCTACTGTTGGGTTCATGGGGCAGAAAAAAAAACAAATGGTTTTGCAGTCCGAATATGGGATGGGAGAATCAAAGCCTGGTGAGGTATTAGCCAGCCCAGGAGAACAGAGAATGCAACTGTTGCTCAGACTTTAAGGGTTCTGATGCAGGCTTTGCAATTGCGCAGTCTGTTTGCCTCTATTCTGTTTTGTATGTATATTTGTATATGAAAAGATATTTAAAAGATCCCACACCTGGGGTGTTGTGTGGTTTCTCTGAAGATGTCAGCCACAGATGCAGGTGAAACATCAGGAGAAAATGCTACTAGAACACGGCCAGACAGCCTGGAAACAACACTACACCCCAGTGATTCCAGCATGAAAGCCTTCGACAATACACATCCCACACCTTTTCCCACCCTGTTTCTTTTTACAAGGAAATTGATTCTGTAAAAGCCTTGGGGCTCCGAAACATTCAAGGAAACGAAGTGAACACCCCCCCCCCTTTTTTTTACCATACTGATCAGGCAGCCTACAACCTAATTAATTTGTGTAGATTATCACATTTGAATATTCACTAGGGGTGTGTCAAAAATACTGGTAAAATTCAGATCTAATTGACATAAATTGTTTTGGGAATCCCAGATATTTCCCAACTGCCATATCAGAAAATCCAAGATTCCTGAAAAGAATTGGACCTATTGGATCCAGATCTGAATTTTACACCCCCCATTTCTATCCCCTATCTGCCCCTCCCCTAATTTACCTGAACTACAGCAGTGGGGATGGCTGCCTCTGAGCCCCACATGGAACTAGGAGGCCATGGCAATGGTGTTTGGGACCAACTAGGTCTCCAAGCCCCACATCATGGAACTTGGAGGGCAAGGTGGTAGAGCTCTGTACAGAGCTGCAAGTCTGGCTTGGATGGGCTGAGTAGAGCTTACAGCTCTGTACCCACCACAGTCTCTGAGTCCTCATGGAACCAGGAAGCTGCAGCAGTGGAGAGCTGCACGCACAGCTCAGCTGGGTTGAGCCAGGCTCACAGCGTGGCCCCACCATGGGCTCAGGTGTCCACATGAAATCCAGAAGCCATGGGGGTGGAGCAGAATAATAGGCAAGTGAGAAGAAAGGGAGGGAGAGGGGAAAGGGAATGTTTTAAAAAACAGGAGCAGGACCGAAGTTGTCCAAATCATGCCAAAAAAATTCAGTAAGATTCAGGATCTGCTTTTGGGCTCCCTTTAAATTGCCTCCTTTTGGGGGGTGGGGTGAAAAACCCCTCAGGAAATACTTATATGGGTTTTTTTTTGGGGGGGGTAGTTTTGCTTTGCTAAATGCACACCCTAATGTGAAACACTGTTCACATGTGAAATTAAGCAAATTACAAGAAAGGATTTTAACTTCTGCTGTTTTTCCACATGCAGTAATTTCTTTTTAAAATGTGAAAATTCCAAGCCCAGCCTGTGTTCTCAAGCAGTACTTTCTTATGGACAAGATGCATTTTCTGGATGTTTTAATTAAATGTTACAGAGCTACCCTGATCTAAGGGTACTACCTGCTTCTGGATCCATATAAGAAAACAAAATGAAATAATTTACCAGATTAGCAACTACGATTAAGTGATCATGTGCTAATTGAAATCTGCGTTGGTTGTGTATTGCTTGGAGCTATCCAACTGTCGTAAACGTTAATGTGTACTACATATGCGGAAGACAGCCAGCATGATGTAGTGATTAAGGCGAGTACTAGGATCTGGGAAACCCAAGTTTGAAACCCCACTTGCGCCATGGAAGCTTGTGGTGTGACCTTGGGTCAATCACATGCTCTCAGCCCTGACCCTGGCTAGTATTTGGATGGGAGTCCTCCAAGGAATACCAGGGTCATGACCCAGATACAGGCAAAGGCAAACCACCTCTCAATATCTCTTGCCTTTAAAACCCTATGGAATCATCATAAGTCAGCCAGGACTTGATGGCAATAAACGTGTGAACACACTAGATCAGTGGTTCTCTACCTGGGGGTTGGGACCCCTTTGGGGGTCGAACGACCCTTTCACAGGGGTCGCCTAAGACTCTCTGCATCAGTGTTCTCCATCTGTAAAATGGATAAATGTTAGGGTTGGGGGTCACCACAACATGAGGAACTGTACTAAAGAGTCACAGCATTAGGAAGGTTGAGAACCACTGCATTAGATAAACCAGAATTACAGCTGTGGCAAAATGTCTTCTCAGCATGCAAACAAATGGTGCTGTGATATAAGTACCAATGGAGGTTGTAAGTACCAATAGAGCTGAATCAGAGATTCCAGCAATGGGACCCCAACAACTTACATTCACACTGGATAATGGATTGTTAGGATGTTCTCCATGTCGCAGAAGATGACCTCGGGGTATTCTTGCGGCTACAAACTCCTCTCAAATCAGCTGATACAAAAGGCCAATGAACTTGCTGGGTCTGGCTTGGTTGCTTATTAAACTGCTCTTGAACTAGCTGTTGGTGTTTGATCATCAGCGTAGTTTCAAGCCACCATCCCTGACAGTGATTTTGCTGTCCTATGCACTCATTTAAATCATCAAATTAAATTCTATCTTGACTGGAGAATAAGGCAAGAGTGTCTTTGTCTTAAGTCAAGGCAGGCTTTTCTCACCTGAGATCTTCCTTGATCTCTTTAAAAACAGTCTGGTATACGGTGATACCTTCTAGTTTTCACGTGCTAGATTGACAAGATAATGAGGTATGGGAAACTTGAGATGTATCATTTTGCAACTGAATACCACAATGAATTCTCAAGCTGCAAACTTGCCACTGATGTGTAGCTATCTCCCACCCCACATGTCCAAAACATATGGTTTTGTCTCCCGTTTGAGTGAAAGGATCAATTACTGAGATTATCTGCTGGACTCCAGCTGATAACCACTGTGTGTGTGCCTCAACGCGTTCTTCATTGAGCGTGCCAGTGATGCCACTATTATCCCAGAACATTAATACTGGTGTTATAACTGCACACTTACGGTATTGGGCTGTGCTTGTAAAAAGGCACGCATTTGCCAGGGATAGCAATTAGGGTGGGTGCAAGGGCATGGCCTTCCCCCATGGTTCAAATCTCCTCACCAGCTGTTGTATTGGCCAGTTCTATTGTTAGTGGCTACACTCTCAATGAAATGGTCACACACCAAATAGGCATGCCTCATTTACAGAGCCATCTTAAACTGTGGCAGTGGCAAGAACCAAGTTATTTATGGTACTGCTAAAGATCAAGTCATGTCAAATTCTGCGCATTGTGGCCCTATGCATTTACACAACCGGGCCATCATGGATCTATGTATTTCCTTCATTTATATCTCACCTTTACACTGATCTCTTTTTTTTATCTTCACAATTTTATCTTCACAATGAACCTGTCTGCTGGTTTGTGGTGAGAACATGTGGTAGATGATGATGATGATAATGATGATGATGATTATTATTAATTCGATTTGATAAACCGCCATACCCCCGGAGGGCTCAGGGCGGTGTACAACAACAAACAACAACACAATAAAACAAATCGAATAGCCCCAGTTAAAAATAATGCAAAACCTTAAAACTATAGCAGCAGTAACCTTCAATAAATAATTAATAATAGGAGACATCTGGCATCAGACCCCAGTGATCAGACCCTGGAAGGGAGGGGGTTGGCAGATGGTCAAATATATAGCCAGTGTGCAGGGCAACACGAGAGGCGGGCTCAGCGCCCCCCCCCCCCAAAGTCCGGTTTTGCAGGCCCTGCGGAACTCTCCAAGGTCCCCCAGGGCCCTAACTGCTGGAGGAAGAGCGTTCCACCAGGCAGGGGCCAGGGCAGTAAACGCCCTGGCCCGCATGGAAGCCAGCCGCATCATGGAGGGGCTGGGGACCACCAGCAGATTCGCCTCCGCTGAGCAGAGGACGCGACTCGGGACATATGGGGTGAGACGGTCCCATAGATTCAAGGCCATGTCATTAGATTTCATAGCAGAGAAAGGATCTCGACCTGCATCTCCAAGATCTTAGTCCAAAACACTAACCACTACGTCACACTGATTATAACTGAATGTTAGACTGACTGAAAGCACATGTGCCTATGCTCAACTGATCGTATGAATGATCCTTTAGGGATGATACCTACAAACAATTACATCGATTCCATTTTTACCCCATGTTTCCTCCAAGAAGCTCAAAGTGTTGATTCTTGTTCCTCATTTTATCCTCGCGACAGCCCTTAGGTTGGAAGAGAGGGATAAAGCAAACTAGATTTGAACCCAGTTTTCAGCTCAATGCTCTAACCACTGCCATACATTGTTTTCTTATATCATAAAATGTGCAAACTTTTATAATTACTATGCTTCAAACATTCTCTAGCTAGTTTAATGAGTATTGGTTGTGCCACTGGCCTTTTTCATGGATTTAGCTCCATTTTATTCCTAGTAGAAAAGTCAAAAATAAAAAGGTTTCTTCACAGTGGGCTGACTCACACAATCACATTATTTACTTGGTGGTGGAAATTCTCTATCTTCCTACTCCTATATGAATATATTGAAGATTTCAATATGTTGTGACTCATTTTGAAATAGTAAGTCAGCAGAGGGTCACACAGGCAGCAAAGAACCTCTGCGTGTGAAGTGTGATCACACTAAACTGAAATGGATATTTGCCAGCATTTGAAATATGCCAATGCAAAATATTTTGCAAAGCAAACTTTTAAGCAAATGTAAAATGTTTAGCCCTAGAAATGTTTCAGCCCTAGGAGGCTGTCTGTGGGCAAGAAAAGGTTTGCTTCCCAATGCCTAAGAGAGGGAAGAAGGTTGTAGGTTGTTAATGATACATTGAACTGGTTTGAGCTCAGGGCTGTATGTAACCACAAGTGGTGATTTGTTGCTGTTTTATTTTAGTTTATCTTGTAGCAGGTTATCCCTTGGTATCATTCTGGCTTTGTTGTTCTGTTTCCTTACTAGATCAGGTGGGTTTTGTAATTCCAAGACAATCTCCGTCTGAGAGATTGGAATAGGTGCAGCTGCAGCAATAGAGTGTGGCTGAAAACAATATTGAAGCCAGAAAGTTTCACATCTTCTGTGCGTACCAAGTATCAGTACTGTCAGATACTAAATATAATTGCACGAAACATTACATGCTGCAAAATATTGACCATCAGTTATCCACTACTGAAATAAAATATCACTGTGTGTCAAATGCAGATCTATTTTAAAAACAGTTGAGTTTCCAAGGAACAGGTGGAAAATATTTGAGATCGTATTTTTGCAAAGGATCCCTTTTGGAAGTAAATTAAGACTGTTCAAAGATGGGCAGGCAGACGAGGACGCCAGTGAAAAGGAGAAAGGAGTAAACAGGATAGGATAATTCCTGAAGGAAGATTAACGAAGTCTGATCCCTAAGCATTTGTAATCAAGGCCAATGATCCAGTGGAGTCTAGCTGGAGGCGGGAGTAGGAGCCATGCTGAGACCTGGGAGGATAACGCTGCCCCCACTCCTGAAATGACAAGCTGTTTTCTGTAAAAGACACCTGTGTGTGCCAGTTGAAGTTTTGGCTGATACTGGCACACACTTGTCATCTCTCAGGAGCAGTAGCCATCAAAGGGAAGAAAACACTCCTGTGCTTAAATTATAACTGTGAAGGAGCTGCCAAGAGATGATCAGGAACCACCTCCGACTACCCTGTCCATGTGGATACAAAACTGCAGAGTTAATGGTAAGCAGAGAAGACCGAGTGGAATTTCTGATGAAAGCAACATTTTTTAAAAAATTAATGAATGAGGCTTGTCATGTTTGCAACTGAGGCTACTGCTGTGCCTCATGCCCAATTCCTCACTCACTAATATTGCGACAGAAATTGCACTCAATGGCTTACTCACGAAAATGCCTTAAAGCAACCATCCACACACATCTATGCAATTGTTCTTGATAATGTCTCAACCAAAATTTTAGATTCCAAATACAAACAAGAGACACAAAAATGAAGAATAAAGGTTCTTCATTGGCATAAACTATTTAGTAATCAAATAAGTTCAAGTTCTTAAAATGTCTACTACGATCAACTAAAAAGAACATCCACTTTTTAAATTCTTTTGACACACACATCTTTACCATGATAGCATTCTTATGCTTTAGCGTGAACCTGAAAATTCAACCAAAATGCAGTTTTAAGGTACAGATACAAAAAACTGCGTATCCAGTCTCCAGACACGGTCCAGGTTCCGGTAATTTCTAGTTTTGAGACAAGACTCTTCCAGTTGGCCCGGAATTCTATGCTTACAATCTCCGGAAAGATTTGAATGCCCTTCAAGGGCTGCAGTTTTCTGTTGGGACAGCTTTGCTAAGCACTCTTTCAACTTGGCTTGTGTCCTCCAGTAATGCTAACAGTCGATGAGAGATGAATCTGGGCAAGGGGACAGGTGGATTAGAGGGAGAGGGAGAGGGAGGGAGAGGGAGAGAGAGTGAGTGTTGGACTAGGTCCCAGGTTCAACCCTGCTATGCTGCATTCTGGTAGGTCAGTTATTGCCCTACAACTGAACCTGCTTCACAGAGGCCCCTTTCATACATGCAGAATAACACACTTTCAATCCACTTTCACAATTGTTTGCAAGCGGATTTTGCTATTCCGCACAGTAAAATCCAGCAGCCAAGTGCATTGAAAATGGATTGAAAGTGCATCATTCTGCATGTGCGGAATGGACCATTATAAAAGGAGGAAGAGAGAAGCATGCATACCACTCTGGAGCTCCTTGAAGCAAGCGAAGTCCAAGGATGTAGTGCATAGATTTTGTGAGCTCCTGAAGCATCGGCCCCCCAACCGATCCGAAGGTGAGTAGAAGTTATAGATGTGAAGTCCGCTTTCCATTTAAAGAGACAGCAAGCAATGTTTTCAGATTAGGAACTGACAGTTCCGTACCTTGCAAGAATTCTTCTTTGTGTAGGAGAACATTTGCCATCCCAGACATTCAGTGGAATCATGGTAGCTAGTTTCCTAGTGGGCACAGTATAAAACTGCCCTGTCAGGCCTCCCATCTCTAAGCTCTGCCCTTGCAAAGGAGCTGCAGGTGATATGCCTATCAGCTTCCCTTATGTAGAAGTGGAAGATGTGCAGGAGGGACGGTGAAGGCTCACTCCAAAGTTTATGGAACTGATTTATATGAGCATTTATATTATTTGGTTTCTTCCATTCTTATCCCCTCAAGGAGCATCTTGTTCATACCCAGGCAGAATGTTTTTTATTGTCAAAACATCCCTGTGAGGTGGGTTAGGATAAGTGGCTATGACTGGGCCAAAGGCCACTGAACTTCTAAGATTACTTGGCTGTCTCACCTCCTGGGATGCCTAGCAGCAGAATACTGGGAACAGAATTCTCTGAAAAGGATTGAGCTGGACAGCTGATGTGGCATGGAAGGAGGGCGTCTCAGGTGCAAACTCCATTCAGCAATAAAGTTCCCTGAGTGATCTTGTGTCAAGCCATCCTCTCCATCTAACTTATCCCACAGGATAAAGGGGCAGAAAGGGTAACTATGAATGCTGCTTTCAGCACCTTGAGAAAGGGTGGAATAAAAACGAGATAGCTAGATCTATTTTAAACAAAATCATCCCTTGACAACAAAAGAGAATTACAAAGACAACAAATATAGGTGGATATATTGATCATAGGGACTTCCAATTTCATCAGCATCGAGTATTAGTTGTAAACAAGTATACTTCTTGACCCTCAGTAACATAAGTAGAGATATATCTTTTAAACTCTACTGTGACGCCATGACAGTTCTGTTCTTCATGCACCCATGTAAGTTGTGACTTGACATGGAAATGTAATAACTTGACATGGAAACGTAACATGGTGTAGCAAGAAACAAGAAACACCAGGATGCTATACAGAGGAAAGTGATGGGAAACCACCTGTTGGTTGCTGGCCTTGAAAATTCTACTGGGATGCCACAAGTCAGCTGTGACTTGACAGCACTTTACACAGGCACATCATGGGAAACAGCGTGGTGCAGGAGTTAGAGCGCTGGACTAGATGGAGCAGTTTGGGGCTCATATCCCTGTGGATCATGAACCTGGCTTGGATACAGGTACAAGCCCTTTCACTCAGTTGAACCTACCGCATAGGGTTGTTGTGAGGACGAAACAAGGGGGGGGGGATCGTGCCACACTGAGTTTCTTGGTGAGAGGGCAGGATAAAAATACAACCAGTAAATAAAATTCGTCGCGGGGGGAGATCAATGGGAAGAAGGGTGGGGCGGCTGAACGGGACCCTTTCCCAGCCGCCAGAGCCCTCCCTCCACCCAGCCGGCGCAGGCTATACCATGCCTGGTGGGGCGAATCCGCGCCTCAGAAGGGACCTGGGCTGGCTGCTGCTGGGCACGAGCGAGGCAGCAGCTGCAACGGGCAAGGGGGCGACCCAGCAAGCGGCTGCTGAGCGCCCGGTGCAAGGAAGCGAAGCAGGCAGCGGCAGTAAATCTGTGGCGGGCGGAGCAGCAGACCTTTTCACGTGCTGGAGACGAGAGAGCCGAAACTGAGGAGTTGCAAGCAGCCGTCGCTCGTCCGGAGCCAGCTTGCAAGCAAGGGAAAGCAAGAGCCGGCACTCCAGGGCTGCAAGCCGCGGTAAGGTGTTTGCAAAGGCTTTGCAAGGTATTGTTGTCGAGTCCTCCTGCAGCGCGCGGCGCCGGTGCAAGTGCGGGGTTGGGATCTCCTCTTCCTCCTCTCTCTCTCTCTCTCTGCAGTGGGAAAACCCACCGAGGAGCCAGAGAGGCGCGAAGACAAATAGCCATTGTCAGCTTTAACCGCTCCCCGCAGCCGCGCCGCTTTGCCCAGCGACAGCCGAGGCGAGGATGCAGCACTCTCCCGGGCTGGGGCTGGGTGTTCCCCGGGAACAAAGCCGAGCCGAGGGGAGAGAGCGTCGGGCTGCGGGTACCCAGAGGCTACACTTTAGCCCTGCTGGAAGTTTGGGTGGGGATGTGCGGCGTCCTCTCATTCCCTTTTTGCAAGAAAAGAAAACAACCACAACAAAAAGCCTTGTTCTTGTTTCCCTTCCCCTCTGATTTGCAAAGTGCAACCCTCCAGCCATGTGCTTTGTTCTTGAAGGGGGGTGGGGAAGGAGAAATGCACGCTTCAAAAAACCAAGCTGGGATGTTTTATTTTGGAGCGGGGAAGGCATGGTGCCCCTGCAGCCCCCTTCCCCCCCCCCCCATCTGAAAGAGCGCTTCGGTGCAAAGGAAGAGAATTTGTTCAAACCATTCAAACCATTGGGGTGGGGGTCTCTTAACAGCCCGGATTCCCGGGATCCCACCCGATCCTTCTCAAGGTGTCACTTTGGGGCGCGAGACACTGAAGCGAGCAAATGCAAGCGAAGCGAGGCTTTTTCTCACCCTACTAGGAGGGAGGATTTGCTGCTTGGCGGGCTTCAGCCCCCAGGTGCAATGGGTGCGATCTGGGTGGCGGCGCCCAGGTTATAGCTCGGGCTTGGGCCGCCTGACTTGTTCAGAAACTTGTAGAAAAGGAGGGGACTCGTGCTTGTGGGCGGGGGGGGAGGGGGTTTGAGAGAAAGGACGTAAATAACACCTGGTCTTAAAGGAACCATTGCCTGATTTGATGGCCCAGGTCTGTTTTCCCAGGCGGAGGTGCCCGGAGGCAGCAATTTTCACCCTGGTTCCAATCCGTGCAGTTGGGAGTGCCCGGGATTTCCAGAGCAGATTATCACTTTTCAGGAGGGAGGAGGTTGTGACAATGTAGAGAGAAATCCAAAACCAGGAAAGGATTAGCAGATATGCCAGTGATAATAACAGTGTGGGGTGGGGCCAGGGCTGTCTGCTGGAGTATCTGCTTTGTTCACAGAACAGCCCAGATTGAATCCCAGGCGTTTCCAGTTAGAATAAGGATCAGGGAGTAGGTGGTATGAAAGACCCCAGCAGACGATATTGACCTTACTGGACTAAAGGTCTGATTCCATGTAACCAGTTCATGCCATTATAGAAACTTATCATTGGTATAACAACCAAAATGTTTTGTTATTAATATTTTATTATTTTATTTGCCTGCCTTGCGATCTTGCCCTTTCTTAGCTTGAGCCAGGCTCAGGGCAGCTAACTCGCATACTAATAATTCAAAATACTAAAAAGCAGTTCAAATTACAACTTCGATGTCAGTAATGTAATAAATTGTTACATGATGGTTTGAAAAATGAAACATGACAAGTTCGTGGGATCATAGAAACTTGTTAAAACAATAATGATAACAAACGTGTTGCTATTAATGAACTCGTACGAGGTTATGGCTTAAAAATGATGCAATCTTTCAAGTTCCCTGTGTGCTCATCATATATTAATGCTCTTATATCATATAAAAATAGATTTTAATCGCCTAATGTGACAATGTCTATGAATCCTGAGAAGTGAGAGTGCATAACTGCATCATGACAAACGGGGGAGATTAAGAGAGTGGCGTTTCTTCACTTCAAAGGCTGCTTGGGATAACCCACCTAAGGAGGGAATGTGGATTTGTGAGCTTTTCATGTCGAACAGGTAGTTTGCAAATGAATGTGTCAAGCAAGAAATGGCAAGAGGAAGAGGATGTTCCCTCTTCATCCCCAGAGTGGGCTGCTTATCTAAATAAATCACAGGGGTCATAGCCTTTTGTTTTTCAGCCTAAGGAAACTCAAACCTAACCATACCGCTTGGCAATGATTTGCAGGGTTGTTTTGTTTTTGGAATTAATTTGCTTTCTGTTTCAATTTGCACTTCTCTAAGTCTGGAATAAGTTTAGGGGGGAAAGAAACAGTCCTGAAATCATACTGTGTTGATGTGTCTAATTTAGTCATTTTCCTGCCGCTATGCCACCTTTCCTCTGTGGTTCCATTTCGTTTCCTCCTCCACTTCCTAGAATAGACCATCTTTCTGCATTGTGTCTGTTTCCTCCCTGCTTGCTTCTGAGTGTTATCTCTTTCCTGATGATGTGTTTGGCCTCTTCACGGTTTTGGTCTGTTGCTTTCTGTTCAACCTCCAATTTATAGAGGTTGAGATACAGACCGTACCGCCTTTGGAATGCTTTTGGACGTTTCTTCTTTCTGTAATTCTAAAAGAGATAGTTCATTGTTGACTCCTGGATACTGGCCCAACCATAAAGTTCTTGTATCAAAGCACTACTGCCAAATGTGGCCATTGGAGATCGACCCCTTTCAGTAAGAAGTACACCTATGGGGCATTTCCTCTGCTGCTCTTGGCATCAGATAGGAGCAGTTTCACAGACAGGGCGAGAACCTGGCTCTTTGCCAAGATTTTGGGTTAGTTAAGGTTTGCTGTTTTTCTTTTCACTTCCTCTTCATGTGTTACTTTGGATGTGACACTGTGGGTGACTGATCAGTTGATGTATGGATTTCTACTCTGTTGCATTGTTGACATTTGTCTTTTATGAACTATTTCCTTTGACTAAAAGGATTCAGTTCTTTCAAATAACAAAAACATAACCAATATATATCCTACCATTGTCGTTGGCAAAGTGTCATGCCTTCCTTGACTTAAGTGACTTTTCTTTGTTTTTCCGATGGTCATGTCGCCACATATTTCACCATATATACATAGACAATTTGATGTGTGGTAAAATTTCCTTCACTCTTTACTGGGATGATATAGGTAACCAAGGCACCCTGGGATGAGAGAGTTCCCTTTTAAGGTAGTTTAGATGTCCAGGTGGGTTCATCATAAGAGGGGAATGTTGTATGTGAACATAGCCAACCAGTTATTGTGGAAGACAGGGTGTTTTTCTTTCATGGTGCCTCCTTTGTGGAATGGCTTCCCAAGCCTTCACTTGATACCAAAACTGCTGACATTCGTCAGTCAACACAGATCTTTCATTTATCTCACCATTTACAAATTGTTGGTTTAAAGGAGTCTCATATTTTGCTGTTGGTTTAGTGTTTTAACTGTTTGTGGCTAGTCTTTTAATTGTTTGTGGCTATCTGAATTTATTGCTATCTGAGTGCCTAGGGGTGTTTGTCAAGATCAGGGGTAGGGAGCCTTTAACATTCAAAGAGCCATTTGGACCTGTTTTCCACGGGAAAAGAAAACACTTGGAGCCGCAAATAATTTTTGACATTTAAAATAATGATAACACTGTATATATTGGGGTTTTTTACCTTTTACTCCGCTAATTCTGAGAAGCGCATGGATGCGTCCACCCTGCTGTCTGCAGGGTGGGCAAGGATGGGGCCAGCGGCTCGGCCTTGCCGCTCCAACGGGGCGGGCAAGAGGGGAAGCCAGGCAATTGGTGCGCTCACCCTGCTGCCTGCAGGGCAGGCAAGGATGAAGCTGGCGGCTTGGCCTTGCCGGTTGCCGGGAAAGCGCCCGCCCCGCTCCAACGGGGCAGGCGAGAGGGGAAGCCCGCAGTGCGGCCCAGCCGGCCGCGGGCAATTGGTGCGCTTGCTCTGCTGCCTGCAGGGCGGGCAAGGATGGGGCTGGTGGCTCGGCTGGTGGAGCCGCAGTGCAAGGGCAGAAGAGCCGCATGCGGCTCTTGAGCCGCAGGTTCCCTACCCCTGGTCAAGATTATTGAAAGTTGTTAATATGCTGCTCTTTTCATTTGTAACTTGGTTTTTACTGTCCTCCTCTTATGTTGTTTATATTCTGCAGCTTGTGTTTTTTGTTGATTATGTTTTCAGTTGATTTTATGCAAACATAAAGATTATAAGGCTGTATCAAACCAACGAATTATCAGTGAATGATTGCTTAGTAAACTAGTTTTGGACTGAAGTCTTGCAGAATGATAAAGAATAATGTATCATTGGTTTCCTTGTCGGGTGTAAGACTGGTAAAACTCTCCTCAGTATTTGGAAAGACGTTATAAAGCAAGCCAGTTTATCAAAAGATAAGTTTTAGCTACAATAGATTTGTTTATGTATACTGTAGCATAGAGTGGCAAAGCTTTGCTCATGCCCTGAGTTTGATCCTGACAGAAGTCAGTTTCATGTAGCTGTCTCAAGGTTGACTCAGCCTTCCATCCTTCCGAGATTGGAAGACAGTGAATACTCAGCTTGCTTGGGGTTAAGTGTAGACAACTAGGAAAGGCAATGGCATAGTCTGCCTAGTAAATGTCATAATGTAACATCACACTATGTGTTAGTAGTGACCTGGTGCTTGGACAGATTACTATCTGACAAAAATTAATTTTTGCAAGGGAATGTTTGAATGTAGGCCACGCTTTTCTAAAACGATATTTACAAAGCTAATGGCTGCCCAATACAGTTTATTTAAAATGGCTATTTTTGGTAAAGAAATATGTGTTACTGATTCAAAACTTTTACAATTTGATGCACTATAAATTATAATAATAAAGGTAGGGATGGGGCCCCACTTGAAACAAATGGTTTGACAACCTGAATTTCTTCTTTCCCTTATGCTGATTTCATCTGTGGCCCTTCCCTCAATCACTAAAATAGAGGTTGGTGACTAATAGTGGCCTCTCTTACCTGACCGAACCAGTCAGATTAAATCTGGTCTGCAAAAGAGAGTGGGGTGAGGCAGATGTGTAATGAATAGATAGCCATTTACTAACCTTGTTCAAATCCCCACAGAATGGCTCCCCTGCCACTTTGTTCTAAATTGGACTGATAAAGAGAAAGCCGAGTGCATTGCCTGTTAGTAATTAAGACTAGCATCAGCTAGTTCTGTCACTGGTATTAACTGAAAAGATAGGCAGATCCACTTGGCTATTGGAGGTTTTCCCCCACGTTTGGTTTCTTTAGAAACATTTCAATGAAATATGACTGAGTTCAAATATGACCTAGGCTGCTAGTGTAAGATTGTTGTGAGGGAATGAATGCTCTACTCTTGAGTAAGAGGAGAACAACAGCTGCATGTGGAAAAGCAGTCTCTTGGGGAAAATGCTACACTAGAGCCCTCCTTCCCTACATCCATTTGTCCTCATCTAAAATATTTCCATCTACAACTCATCACATTGTATAAATGGTACCATCCAGTCACAGGTAGACTGTGCCAGTGTCTTTGGATAGTGTTAATTGTTATGTTAGGATATCATTTAGGTGAAAATTTTCCTTTGTTCCTGAATTACCTCTTTAGCTTTCAGTATATGTGGTCATCTCAACTGGTATTTTACAGGCTTGGTGAAGAAAGCCTGGCTTGTATCTAGTGTTGCCAAATCCGAATTGGGAAATTTCTGGAGATTTGGGAGGGAAGCCTAGGGGGCGTGGAGTTGGGAGAGTAATTCAGAGACTTCAGCTTGGTATAATACCAAAGAGCAGGGGTGTGAAATTCAGGGATGGGTATGACATAAATGTAACTTGCTCAGACTGGGTCTTAAGGCAGGGTGGCTGTCTCCACTGGTGAGCCCACAGTGGTCTTCTCAGTCCAGAACAGCACCGGGATAGGTGGTTGGCACTGGAGGGGTGTTGCTGCCTCAGCTGGAATTCCCTCAGCAGGCCCACCAACCCAGATCAGCACTTGAGGGGGTGTCTGCCTCAGTTTGAGCATGCAGGGGGCTATGCAGCCCAGATTGTCATGGGAGGGGCGGCTCTCCAGGTTAGATTGGGAGTGGGGTAGCGGAGGTTGCCTCAGCTGGCTCGTGGGCTTGATAAGCCCTTTCAAGAAGGCCAGGCCCAGCGCTGGGCCACAGGTTTGACACCCCCTACCATAGAGTAAGGTGACCAGATGGTCACCTTTGTGATCCGGGACGGGGAAGCGGCCGCGTGCGCGCGCAGCCGCAGAAGCGCACTGCCTTGTAGGGCTTGCCGTTTGCTGCCCTGTGACAGGGCGGCAAACGGCAAGCCCCAGAAGGCCGGGCGCTCCTGCGGCCGGGCGCACGGAAGGCTGCCGCACTGCCTTGCGCCCCAGAAGGCAGTGCGGCAGCCTCCCAAAAATCGGGACAATTTGCAGAACCCGCGGGACGCGGGACAAATTGTTTAAAGGCGTGACGGTCCCGCCAAAAGCGGGACGTCTGGTCGTCCTACCATAGAGTCTACTCTCTAAAGCAGCCATTTTCTCCTGAGGAAACAGATCTCTGTTTTTTGGAGATCAGTTGCAATCCTAGGAGATTACCAGGTCACACTTGGAGACTGGAAACTTTATTTTATTTCATGAGATCCGTAAATGAAGTGGAGCTACTCTTACCCAATGATTTCTCTGAAATTTTGTTCTGGGAGGGGGGACAATCTTGATTCATAGGATGTGGAGAAAATGGGAGTCTTCTGTGGAAAGAGGAAATTGGCAAGAATTGGTCATTACCTATCCTGGCACAACTTCTGATGCATTAGGTCTTATCAAAACATGCCACCCTGTTCAATGGTTCTGTCTCTTGCCCGAATTATTGCACCTAACTTTTTCAGTTCAAAAGTGAGCTCACTTATTTTTAGTTACCCTCTTATGGTCTCTGCTTGATGTTTCCTCCGTGGATTCTCTGCTCGGTGTCTTTCCTGTTCTGTCTTTCTGTGCAAATTGGATGCTGTGGAAGCTAACTGGGCTCATGGACAAATGCTTTCTGAACTGTTTCCCGTGTGTTGCTGGGAAAGGTGTAAATTGCTGCCTACATGTACTAAGGTGTTGCATGTTAATATGACTTTGTAAAGAATTTGGTGAATGATGTGAAGGTCATATGCTGTGAGGGGCTCATCAATGTGTAAACCTGTAGAATACCTAGATTTACAATTCAATCCTATGCTGAGTGTAGCTCATACTAATCCCACTGAAATCGTAAGATTTAAGTATGCATATGTTGGTGCAGAATTGCAACGTAAAATCTACAAAAACATGGAATTTTTTTGGAAAGATGCTTACTAATAGCTGATTTCTGTCTGATAGTGACTATTTAGTTGAGCTCACTTAGTACAGCCATTGTGGTGTAGTAGTTAGTGTCATATTTGCTTCTGGGTTATCCAGGTTCAAAATGCCATGGGAGCTTGCTGGGTGACTTTGGGTAGTCACATAATGCCAGCCTTATCTACTTTGCAGGGTTGTTGTGAGGATAAAGTGGAGGGGATGAGAATAGCATGAGCTTCTTTGAGTCCTCACTGGGGAGAAAGGCAGGGTATACATTAAGTAAATAAATATTATTTGCTTTCCCATTGGTAAATTCTACAGGAATATTATTATTGCTGGGATTCAGGAAGGTTAAAGCAATACCTGGACTCTGTATAGTATGTCATTCGGTTGATGCTTTTTGCTGTGATTAATTCAAAGGGTTTAAAAAGAAGTATTTTTTAAAATGTCCAACACTACCAGATTGCAGTAAATTGAAATGATCAAAGCTTCCACGGAAAAATTGGATTGCCAGCACTGAAAACACCACAAGCCCATATTTCAATTAACTCTTCATGTTTTTCTGTTATGTGGCTCAACCATCTATAATGATTTCTTGACCTCTGAGGATAAAATACCATAAAGGCGGGGTGTGCTGTGATCACAGAAATGGGCTAGAAATTGCTTTGTCTGATATGACTCCGCTTTTGAGAAGTTGTGATTTGAGACCACATTTCAGATTGCTTTGAATATGTCCCAGATCTTTGATTTGACGAACAGACAACTTCAAACTTTTGCTAGATTAAATATTAATAATGGTAAGGGGGGAAATGTGGGGGAAGAGCCATTTGTGTAGTGTTTTTCTCTAAACTCTTCATCCAGTATCAGTGGTTGAACTGCACAAGAAGTGCATTATCAACAGGGAGATGGACCAAAAGAGGTTATTGGTTTATATCACCCAACTCATGTATCCTAATAATGAGTAACAGATTCAAGGAACAGGGAAAAGAGATTCTATCTAAATATTTGGAAGAACTTTCTTGATGGTAAGCGCTGTTCAACAGTGGAATACACTCAGTGGTGGGATCCAAAAATTTTAGTAACAGGTTCCCATGGTGGTGGGATTCAAACTGTGGCGTAGCGCCAATGGGGCTGGGCGGGGCACGGCGGGGGTGTGGCCGGGCATTCCAGGTGCGGGGCATTCCTGGGCGGGGCTGTGGCAAGGACGCAGCCGCTGCGCTGGTCCTTGGGTGGGAAACAAATGCATGCAGGCGCAGGCTGCCACACACACTGGTGCACCTCCTGCTAGACTGCTTCAAGTTCTGCGCGCTACTGCTGAGAGGGGCATAACTAAGGCAAAAATCACGTGGCAAAATCACCAATTAGTAACCCCCTCTCGGCACACACAGTGAGAACCTGCTGGATCCCACCTCTGGTAAGGGCTGTTCAACAGTGGAATACACTGCCTTGGAGTGTGGTGAAGTCTCCTTCTTTGGAGGTTTTTAAACAGAGGCTGGATGGTCACCTGTCAGGAGTGCTTTGATTGTGCATTCCTGCATGGTAGGGGATTAGACTTGATGACCCTTGTGGTCTCTTCCAGCTCTGTGATTCTATGACAGGAAAGGCCTACTTTAGAAATACTATGGAAACCATTTTTCTCACACCTACTTTATGAAGTACGATGGCAGAAAGTAGACATGGGAAGGCTTGCCCTGTTTGTGTTGTCTTTGCCATTTGAGGAGCTCAAGGTTGGTGGATATTTTAAGATTCATCGTGTTGTTCCAGACCTTCATCATTGTTTCAAATAAGAACATAAAAATGTAGAAATGACTATACTGTGTCTCAGAAAAAGACGCTAGTACAGTCAGTGGAGGTGCAGCACTCGAGAAATTTGTTTGCTTTTGCATTAGAATATAGTCCCGAACGAATATGAGAATAGTCATTTATTTTTACGCACTGCTTTTGTCAAAACCATAAATCTGTGCATTATTGAACATGGTACTTTGATACAAGAACATGGTACTTTGATACAAGAACTGAATGCCAAAATGTATTTTTACTTTCAAACATGCTGGGGGGCGGGTGGGGGGGGGGGACAGACTAGGTAGGCATTAGGACCCAGGCAGAGCATTCTATAGCTACCCTGTTTCCCCTAAAATAAGACCTACCCCAAAAATAAGCCCTAGCGTGCTTTTTCAGGATTTTTGGATGATGCTTGAAATATAAGCCCTACTCCAAAAAGAAGGCCTAGTTACAGATTCCCCAGCACAGTTGATCTAGTCACGTGGGGGGGGGGGGACGCAAAATCATGGAAAAAATAAGACATCCCCTGAAAATAAGCCCTAATGCATCTTTTGGAGCAAAAATTAATATAAGACCCTGTCTTATTTTCAGGGAAACAAGGTAAGAGTGCTGTGACAGGAATGTACAATCCTACTAACATCTTTTTCTGAGGCAACTATAAGGTGAATCAGACCCATGATCTGACTAGCCTAGCAATATGTTATTTCACATAGCCAACTAGGTACCCTGACAAGGTCTACAAGCTGAGCATGGAAACCGAGGCCCACCTTCTCTTCTCTCCTAGCACATGTATTCAGGGGACAGCTGTTTCTAAATGTGAAGGTTCCATTTAGTAAACCTGGCTAATAGTTGTTGATGTATCTCTCCTGCATGGATTTGTCTAATCCACTTTTGAAGCCAATTAAACAAGTTTTCATTATTGTATCTGGTGGCAGTAGGGGAAAGTTAGTCAAAGGCCAATTATGCACAAGGCATCTCCTGTGTGATGGGGGCAAATGTGCGTTGCTGTAAGATTTCTTGTATGGGCATATTTCCTCAAGTCACGCTTTCACTTTCTGTTCTCCCCGTAGCAAGTGAGACTGCTTCTAGCACAAATTTAATTTTGCTTCACTGTCAGAATGGGCAGAGTTGCCAGTGGGCATAGCTTTGCCCTGGACCTCTTCCCTGCAGCCAGCCAGCCCACCTAGTCTCACCCACCCCCACTCCTTTGCGCTGCTTTGCATCCTTCCCGCTCTGCCTCTTTAAACGCTTTTATCAGTATATCAATAGGAACAACACAAGCAGGGTCTTTTTCTGGCTCCATCCCACCTCCTCCGCTCTGCTTCTGCCTTCTCTGATGATTGGGAGGACGTTTAAAAAACTTTCTTTCAGACAAACTTCTATTTTAAAAACAAGCCTCTCTTTATGGCTTTTGCAAAGGAACAACATGATCAGGGTCTCTTTTTGTCTCCACCCTACCTCCTCGCTCTGCTTCTTCCCTCCCTGATGATCAGGAGGACTTTTTACAACTTTAATTCAAACAAGACTGTATTTTCCCTGGCTGTAGCAGTGGCAGGAAGAGAGAGAGAGGGAAAAAGAGAGAGTGTATGTAGAGGGTAAGAGCTGGGGGTCTAGCACAAGGTCCTCTTCTTCAGTAGCATGTGGTCCAGGGAATGGCTTTGCCTCTTTTTTGGGGGGGGGGTTATGTTGGGAAAGGGTCTGCAATATCAATATACTTGCTTTCACAGGTATATTGATATAAATGCAATCTTGCAGTTATGGGTATAATGAGATCTGTGCCTTTAAGAGGAGTTGATGTGTGGAGTTAAGAAAACCAGAAAAGCTGCAGAGACCCATTCAGACCAGCAAGGTAGATTTGGAGCAGGCAGAGAATAGCCCCTCACGTGTAAACAGAAAAACACGAGACCCCTCTGCAAGCCCACTGCACACTGAAGAGCCCCAAGGTAAGCATTCTATGCATAATGGGCCAAACTTTGAGATTGTATTGGCCTTTAAAAAAATAAAATGGAAGCTGAAAATATCTTTCCAGTGTGCTAATAGCACTGCTGGGAAATTGCTCCCAACAGTTTAGGTTTTGACAAAGCGCTGCCTATAATTATGGACTCTGTTAAATGGGAAGAGCGGGGAAGCATTGCAGCTGCTGAGTTAATACTATCCTTTGAATTGGCTTCTTGTTGGCTGGGAATTTATGTTGGTTCCCACCATGTTGGCCATTGCACGATGGCTGCTGGCCATTGCACGATGGCTGCTGCCCACAGAGTCCGGTTTGCATAATGTTTGGGACTCTGATCTTATCGTGGGTTGCTGTAATTGTGCTCTTGCAACTTTCACTCCCTGTTTCAATTTCTTTACAGCCATTTTCTCAATTTCTCTAGAACAATTTTGCCATTAGAAGCATACAATAGAATCATTGTGCTCTCCTGTTCTGGCTGTTACAATATTTATATTTAAGTATGGCACAAAAGCTGTAACAGTGTCATTCCCAGAGTATCACCATTACAGTGTGTTTAGGACAAAGCAGACCAATGCAGGTATAATAATACTTCCATGCAACCCAATCTAATCCATGTTTATTTAGACATGACTTCAATGAATTTAATAGGACTCAGTTCGCTTTCTCTCAAGATAGCATGTAGAGCAGCAGTGTTATGCAGCAACCTTCCCCTCTCCCTCTGCTAAGGTAAGTCCTTCTAAATTGAATGTAATATGTTGCTTAATCCTGTGGACATTTACTTACCTAGAAGTAAGTTCCACTACATTTCATAGTCCAAACAAGTGTGCAGAGAAGGGCACGTTAAATGTGGTCTCCAGTGGCTAAAGTTACCTGAGAGACCCATTCTCAAATTCCTACTCAGTCACGGAACTCCCCGAATGATCTTGGATAGTCTCTCTCTCATCTTAACCATCGTAATTAGGTTGTTGTATGGACAAAATGGAGGATGGGAGAACCATATTCACAGCCCTAGAGCTGCTTGGAAGAAGGGTGAGATAAACACGATAAAATGAGAGTTGCAGTCTTAATGGCATGTACCGAGTCCATTGGTCCCTACAGTGTGAAAGAGCACTTACTGAGAAGGTTCCTTCCCTGGTTTGTCCTGTTTGTGTCCCGTTTTAGGTTTTACCCTGCTAACATGTACATTTTGCTTACTTTCTGCTTCCTAAGGTTCTGATGTTTCCCCATTTCCCTTGCCCCTCATTTTATTTTATTCATTTGAATTTTTAATTCAAAGAGCTGTCAGCCAAATGAGAACTTGGTGGTTTCAGCTGTTGAACATTATATTTGTCTCTGGGCTGGTGTGATCCCCTCCAAATAGTCTGTTGTAAATGCATATGATTATTTAATGCAAATTAGTTACTTAAGCGGGTCTTAACTTTTAATCTTCTGCCACTTACCAAGGGCACAATATTGTCTTCAGAAGGCTCTCAAGTACCAGATAAAAATGAGACATTAAAAAAATTCTGAGAAGGAAATTTTTTATCTCTATAGTCATATTGATAATACATGTGTGCTGTATGCAGATCTCTGGCATACATTCAGTGAGGTTCATCGGTCAACACTTTCATCTTAGGTGTGATTTCTGTTTGCTGTGTGCCACTTCTTAAGGGTGAGGGGGATTACCTTAGGATCTGAATTCTGTCCTCAGGGTGGGATGTATACTAACTGTCTCCTAATAACTGTCTTTTAGCATGGATAAAGGGATGTATGACATGCTGAATTCTTCCCACCTTCATTTGCCTCGCAATTCTGAATGCCCCTATGATTTGATTACTCCTTGTAGGAAGATTGTGTTGCCCTGTTAAGAATCACTGGTGGCTTCTTTATTCAGTACCCATTTCTGTTTCCAAACACGCTTCTTGTATTGTGGCATTCAGAATGATGCCTGCAAAGCCTAATGTCTCTGGTGCTTCAGAACATTTCTCCTTCCTAACTTCTGAGCAAAGTACTTCTTCTTCAGTGCACCATATAATTAAATTGTGCAGTTCATTTCCTGAGGATGTTGCTAACATGGATGGCTGTAAAAATGAATAAACTGGGGTTTCCTGACTAGTAATGTGGGTTTTCCAGAAAGGTTTGAATAAAAAAAGTTTGTTTGTTTTTTCAATTCAAATGTTAAATAAACAAGTTAAATGATGTTACAAAAATATATATGTTAGCAAAAGGGGGCAAATGTATCATGTACATTGGATCATATACATGCCTTGGATCATATACATGCACTGGGATTTGTCCGTGTTCCATAACCCACATTTAGTCCTTCTAATATGATTGATTTGTAACATAATATCCCTGTAAGTTATTGATCAACAGTCTATATTTACATATTTGGGGCAGAAAATTTTCCATGGAAAAATGTAGCATTCGAAAAATATCTGTGGATATGTTCTGTCTCACATCTCTGTGTCCTACAATTGATGTTCTCTTGTTGACTAATTGCTTGCATGGAGATTACATGGTAAAGCATATGCATGTCTCTGTACAATTGGGAACTCCACATTCCCCAGGATTCCTAATTGTACTACTGCCCTACAGGAACAATCTGTGTAGCAGAAAATCAAAATGCAAAGAGGGGAAGCCAGTGTGCAAATTCTGCCTCCTCTTGTGACTGAGAGTGCTGGCTCCACCCATTCCTCTGTGTGTAGGTCCAACAGATAAATCTGAATGAAATAAGCTCTGACTCATGAATGCTCAAGGCAGAATAATTTCCCCCAGTGATTAAGATGATGTTGAGTTCTTGTTTTATTTTTCTGGGGCAGACTAACATGAGTGCCCATTTGGAATTATAATTCAAACAACACTGTCTCCTATCATAGAGACAGAGTCTGGAAAGTCTGTGCACGTGTAAGGTGTTGCATCTGGGCAGTTTGTGCATGTGTTATGTGTTGTGTAAGAGCCCTGTGGCACAGAATGATAAGCTGCAGTACTGCTGCCAAAACTCTGCTCACGATCTCAGTTCAGTCCCAACAGAAGTCGATTTCAGGTAGTCAACTCCAGGTTGACTTAGCCTTCTATCCTTATGAGCAGTGGTGGGTTTAAAATGGTGCTTTTAAATAATCAGTTGTTAAATTATTTGAATCCCACCACCGGAACCGGTTGTTAAATTAGTTGAATCCCACCGTTGCTTATGAGGTTGGTAGAGTACCCAGCTTGTGGGGCGTAAAGGGCAGATGACTGGGGAAGGTAATGGCAAACCATCCCATAGACATAGTCTGCTTTGTAAACGTCATGATGGGACATCACTCCATAGGTTCAGTAATGACCCAGTTCTGGGACCTTTATCTTTAAAGGTGTTTGTGTTTAACTCTGAGTGTGGTTAGAGTCAATATGTTCACTCCACATCCACATACGTTCATTTGTGAAGAGCTTGAGAGAGTTCTACATTCATACACTTGATACATGGATTCCAGTAGATGTGCATAAGTTGTTGCTGTGTTGCTGCTCCCTCCGTTAAATAGTTCATTCTCTTAGAATATCTGCAGAGGTCCTTTGGTAATTTTCCATGGCAGCATGATATTTATTCAAGAGTCTTTCCCCCCTGGCTTTCCATTGATGAAAAACCCAAACAAGATGTTAAACTCGCAAATTGGCTAAAAGTGAACCTGTTCCATACAAGTAACCAAACCTTGCAAAAGTTGCTTCTCTAGAAAGCCTAGTTAAGTCTGACTTTGTTTCCACATTTCACACTGTTTCTCTGAAATAGGAAGGGAAGTTGCCAGTAGCAGACTCCTGAGGATCTGGCAACCAGAGATCTACTTGTCCTGAATGTAAGGGTTTCATTTTCAGCTATCATATTTTCATTCGCAAGTAGGAAAGTCACAAGTCTAAAGATGCAGAATATTTGGAACCTGTACTAATGAATTTAACATTAGTTTTAAAAACCCTGTAAAGCTTTAATTAAAAAGGAAAAGAAAAAAAAAGATTGTGCAACACAGTTTCCCTAGAATACTTTGAAGGTTCAAGGAAGCAACAGTCTTTTGCAACATTGAAGCCACGGACCCTAAAATGATGTGACTAAGCAAAATCAAGCTGAAACCCGAATAAACCCAAATGAACTTAATTTTTTTGGTCAACATTGAGGAATTTATACCTTGAGCAAGGCTGATACACATTAAACTGGATTATGAAAAGTTTAAAAAGATATTCTCCTGCTAGGCTTGTTTAATTTACATTCCTATTATTATTTGTATAATAGTACTATTAGTGTTTAGTAATGTGGGCTAAACCCCCTTTTAAAGGAGATGCCCCAGGGAGAAGAGAGTAGTGGCCAGAATTTAATTTGATATACAGCTGGCTCATTAAAACCTAATTGGAATTTTCATTCCAAATATGCCATAATCAGAGAGCACTTGGTGAAAAGCAAGTTTTTAATAACATTGATGTAAATTTAGTTGGAAACTAAAGTGGGATTAAACTTCCTAAATCCTTTTTTTTAAAACAGGTTTTAGGTTTCTAGTCCTCATAGCTGAAAGAAAAAAAGGTAGTTAGTGCCCTGTTAAACCACCAAATCATTATTGACTCAAGGGGTAATGTCATATTATGACTTTTGCTAGGCAGACTGTGTATGCGAGGTGTTTTGCCATTGTCTTCCCCAATTGTCTACACTTTACTCCCAGCAAGTTGGGTACTAATTTTGCCAACCTTGGAAAGATAGAAGGCTGAGTCAACCTTGAGCCAGCTGCCTGAAACCAGTTTCTGTTGGGATCAAACTCAGGTTGTGAGCAGAGCTTTGATTGTAGTACTGCAAGCTTACCACTCTGTGCCACAGAGCTTCCTGATGGAAAGAAAACTAGAGTTACAAACACAATTTTTTTTAAAATGAAAGGGTGTTTTAGTATTACTGTTTTCATTAAAGAATGCATAAATAGGATTTTCAGAGAAGCAGCAGCCCTTAATCTGAACTAGGATGCAACCTTAGCATATGTCTTGTAATTTTGTAGTTTTGAGTACTTGGAGTGTGGATACAGGGAAATGACTGTAGCTAGCATTTCTATTCCCACCAGACTCACTTCCTGTATAGGATCTGGGCTTTGAAAAAAAATATTTAAAGCATCAGTGCTTCACTGTGGTAGGGGAGAAGGCAGGGTTTTGTTCTTTTATGAGCAGTCCATTTCTATTAACAATTAAGTAGACCAATCCATCTTCATTGAATGTGAATACACACCAACGCATAAAATCTATGATTCTAACCAATGAGTGCATAAAATGAAAAACTGCATGAGGTTTCTACATAAGGGAGACTTTTAGGTGGTAATTTAACAGTTTACACTACTATAATAATAATAATAATAATAATAATAAGAAGCAGCAGCAGCAGCAGCAGCAGCAGCAGCAGCACTCAAGATGGGGGGGGGCACTCTGTCTGAGACCCTGAAGGTCTGCCAGTCAGAGTAGACAATACTGACTTTGATAGACCAAGTGTCTGACTCAGTATGGGGCAGCTTCAGGTGCTCAAATGCAGTGGATTCTGCATTAGACCCTTGGGCGGCTGTGTAAATGATCATGACACCAGTGATAATTTTCTGTCCCTTCTGCAATGCTTGAGACATTTATTTGGTGGAGTGTTCCTTGACAAATAGGATACTAACGTTGTATTATCCCCCTGAGCTAGCTAGCATGGTTACTGCTTGAAGAATGTTCATGTGTTGGGGACATTGCAGTCTGTACCTTTGACAGAGGGGATGACCTGCCAAGTCATTTTTGGATCTTTTCCTAGATGTTATTCCATTAAGACTATATTTCTATCCTGAATGCTTCCAAGACTGTGAATGCTTGTTTGTCAATGCAGCCTTTTTTTTTCTTATATTGCATTGGCAACAGCTGCAGTGTGCCTCCATCATGTGATGCTGGATGAGAGGATCTGATACTGCAGCTCTTCTTCATGCCAACGTTGCTTTAGTTTCTAGGCAGGATGATTCTGGTTTGCGGAAGAGGAACTGTGTGACTTCTTTACATGGCCCATGTTATCTGTCGGCACAGGGGAAGAGAAGCAGAGGTCCCATGTTATCAATGTAATTTAAGAGGTGGTGTAGTGTAATGGCTTGGAGGGTAAGTAGAAAGCAGCCTATTACTATATGTTAGGACAGTGATTAGGTGAGACTTCGATTCATTCCCATCAGCCCCTGCCAGTATGGCCAACTGGCCATGCTGGCAGGGGCTGATGGGAATTGTAGTCCATAACATCTGGAGTGCCAAAGGTTCGCCACCACGGTGTTAGGACATCATATGTAGAACATTGTCCACAGTAACCTCACTTGGTATTTAAACCACCTAAGATACCATTGAGGCTATGAAATTGGCTATGTATTTTACTACACCTCAACTGAAGAGACAGATCCTGACATGTCACCGTTTTAGTCAATACACAAGACTGTACATATGCACCATGTGCAGTCTGTAAATGCAGAACAAGGTTGTGAATGTGCAAGAGATCTAGACAAATAGAACAACTCTCCAGGAAGTGGTGAGATGTGATTTTCACATATGTAACCCACATCCACAAATCCAATCCAAGGTATGGGGGAGGGGGAAAAACATTTAGCACAATCACAATACATCTTCCCTGAGGAAGTTGTGCAAGGATGAGCAAAATTTCATCATGCAGTCGTGGCTTCAGAGGAGAACTATTAACTATAGTTTTATGGTGTGTTCTGCGCACAAAATAAAACTAGCTAAGGACAAATATTTCCCCATGTGCACATAATATCTCTTTATAGCTGCATGCAGAATACTTGTAATCAAAAGCTTCAGCAGTCAATTGCCTCCTTCTGCAGGGGTGGGGAGGGTGTTAATTAAAGAGAAGTGCTGAAGCAAAAGAGGACTTTGTATTGTGCTACTCAGCTTGGTGCAGTTTTGCATGCGGTGGGGGGTGGTCTATGGAGACAGCAACTCCAGAATGTCCAAGTAGAGGTGGGCACGTGGCTAGATGAAATGGACAGTATTTCCAAAATCAGTTTCAGGGTCACTTCAACACATGTTACCCAGATCCACTGATAACGACTGGATCTGTTACCTTTGCTTAGGGGGCAAATAACGTTTGTTGTTCAGTATCCTGTGCTTTATTTTATTTACTGTTTTATTTATTAGTTTTGTATAAAACTTTAGTAATGTATCAGCTGACATCCTTTCCACTGACCTTTTCCCTCCCCCCTCCTTGCATTACCGAAGGAACTTTGTGCATGCCTATTAAACCTTGCAATGCTGAATGTCTAAACTGCTGTGGACCAGTAAGTATGTAAATTAGCTAGCTTTTTTGTTTTTATGTATCCATGTTGCGCCAATCTGTAATTCTGTTGTTTAAAGGACTTTCTTGCATTTCTTTCAATAAAGCATCATTTTATAATTTACTGAAATATTTATTTATTTATTTATTTGGTTGGTTGGTTGGTTGGTTGGTTGGTTGGTTGGTTGGTTGGTTGGTTGGTTGGTTGGTTGGTTGGTTTATAGACCGCCCTCCCCCGGAGGGCTCAGGGCGGTGATTACTAGCCAGTCTCACAACTTGGAGCTGTTCATGAAGCATGACAAAAGTATTTTGTGGGATTTTAGCAACGGTGCAGTCCTAAACATGGGCTCTTTCTGCCCAAATCACCTAAAACTTTTCCAAAACATTTCAATCCCCCCCCTTTACTGTAATGTACACACTCACGCCCTTGAAACGATTCATGGCTGCCATTACGTGACTTTTCTTTATTGGTTGAGTTCTGTGTTGAATCGATGCTTCGAAGCCTTGTGCTGCAATTCTCTACTCTTCGTATACCCGATACGTTGAAGATTGCCCCCCAAATTAAAAAAAAAGAGATGCTGCAAATAAACAGGCAAGGGGTAATGGAGTGAGCTCCAAAATGGGTGCCAAGAAGGAAGTCCAGGGATAGCTTAGAGGCGTGGAAAACATCTTAAAGAGATTGCAGAGGCAACTAAAGATATTTTGAAAATGTTTCAACAAAAGAATCATTTTAAAAGAATATTAATTTAAAACATTTTGAGGCTGCAAATAAAATGTTTTGTGAACCAAAGGGGGTAAAAACAATGTGGAACTCCATGGAGGAAACATTTTATTTCCTGCCTCAAAAAGTTTTAAAATGTTTGTGTGGAAAGGGCCATAGTTATACCTGCCTAAACCAATTGGAGCCAGTGTTTTTAGGATGGTGTAACTCTGTTTAGTACTGCACTGTAAGTCCCTTGGTGTTCTGTGTGGGTCTTGGGGCCAGAGCTAGCTTACCATATATACTCATGTATAAGTTGAGTTTTTCAGCCCTGTTTTAAGGCTGAAAAATGCCCCCTCGGCTTATACACGAGTCACTGCTTACCAGCCGGCTCTTCTGGCCTCTGCCGAGGTTCGGGGCATGGCCGGGAGGACCTCCCTGTGGCTGGGCAAGCCACTTGTTGCTGCCCTCCTCCAGGGGAACCCTGGCTGGCTGGGCTTCCTCATATGCCTGGAGGCAGAGGGAGCTCCTTATTTGGGCAGTGACTCCCCCTGATGTCATTGCCCAAATAAGGAGCTCCCTCCACCTCCTGGTTGCCTGGGCTTCCTCAAACCCAGGGGAGGTGGAGGGAGCTCCTTATTTGGGCAATGACATCAGGGGGAGTCACTGCCCAAATAAGGGGCTCCCTCTGCCTCCCGGCTTCCCACCTTCCGCTTATCACTGAAATAATACGTTTTCCCAGGTTTTGGTAGTAAAATTAGGTGCCTCGGCTTATACACGAGTCGGCTTATACACGAGTTTATACGGTATTTCACAAGATTTTATCTATTCTGATGTGACACTTCAGCTTCATCTGAAGTCTTTCAATTAGTTCATTTTTGCTAATCCCATTTCTTTCGCTTTCATACCAGGGAAAAGATTGTTGTGTTTTAAAAAATGGTATGTTTGGCTTGAATGCATGACCTAAGTTTTTTTCTTTGTCTGATTCTGGATAAAAAATCTGAAGACTTTTCAAGAAATGTGACTCTGTGTACTGTTAAGGTTGTCAGTTGGCCAGGCTAAAGGTGCCCTGCCCTCTTAATAGAGACTTACTGTGTGGAATTGGGCAGCTGAAGCTCTTTCATGGCACTGAGATAAAAAGGACCACCTGGTGTTCGCTGCAGATCAAACTGATATTAAAGGGGATGCTAGAGGGACCAGCTTAAAAGTTGGCAGCCTTACACACAGACAGGTATGTACAGATGGAAGTGGTCTTTTGAACCTCCTTCAAACATACGAGCTCTTCAAAGATCAAAACCAACCCCTGGTTTTGGGAGCCAATGTAGTTAATACAAGGTAAGTGTTGCATACAACCAGCCACTATTCACACTCTATGACTGTACCATTCTGAATCACTTGAAGTTTTCAGATTACCTTCAAAAGCTTAGAGCAACCAGCTGAGACTGGTTCTTACCAGGACATGGGTGGCTCTGGCCCCCTAAGAAAAAAATATTTGAGGTAGTAGGAATGTTTGGATTTAGGCAAATGTGTTTTGTACATTGTAAGTAGTAGTACCAGTTTTGGATAATAATAAATGGAGCTTGTCCCTTAAATTTCAGAAGCGCGTACATATCTCTGCTTAAAGTTTCTGCAGATACTTCTGGTTTCTGGCTATAAATGCAAAGGCTTTGGTGTTTGGATGCTGATTTAAATTCACGGAGGACTTTATTTGAATGTGACAAAACAGAATGGTGACTGTTTAGATTCAATTTTCCTTTCTTTGTCAGATTGTTTTGTCTAGCTGTATGTGCCACTTCCTTTATTCTCCTCAGCAAATGACTCTTCATATTTGGTTGGATTCCATGCAGTAGCAGTATTAGGCCAAGAATAAGTGTTGCTGAGATATCTGTTGGAAAACCCAGAAGCAAATGGCATGCTGGGGCCAGATTTGAAAGAAAATAGAAGAAATGTGTAACAGGACAAATTCCCTAAAGATATACTGCATGTTGTTTCCTATACACAATACTATGCATAGTAACAAATGTCAATAAGCAATAGCAGATTCCCTCCACATTAAGTATAAGATGTGTTCAGTGATGAGGAAGAGGATAAACAGTCATTTACCAATGTTTTCATTTTAAACTTCATGCCTGTTGGCAGGCCTGCTCTTGATTGCATCGTTTTGTTTTTGTTTTGTTTTTCAGGAAAGGCTTGTTAATCCTTTGTTTTAAGGCTCCTCTACAGTATTTAGAATGTACATGATTTTGAGATCATAAGTAGGTATATTCAGAAGTAAGTTCCATTGTTGTGAAGAGACTTTTTAGTAAGTGTGTAAAAGATTGCAGCCATGGGAACAGATCATATGCCCATTTTGCATTAATATTAGAGGGTCCTTGCTGGATCAGACCTGGTGGTCCATGTAGTCCAGCATCTACAGTCACACAGTGGTCAGCCAGTTGCTCTGGAAGGTGAACAAAGAGGAGATAAAGGGCAAGACCCTGACAGGATGTTACTGGCTAGCACTGGTATCTAGAGGTTTGCTGCCTCTAAATATTTCCAGAGGAGTAGTTGCAATTGGGCACTTTCACACTACTGTTGTGAATAGGGATGGCAACTTCCAGGTGACGACTGGAGATCTCCTGGGATCACAACTGATTTCCAAGCAACAGAGATCAGTTCTCCTGGGGAAAAAATGGCCACTTTTGGAAAGTTGACTCTTTGGCAGTATACTCCACTCATGTCCCTCCCTTCCTCGGGATCCATTCCAAAATCTCTAGCTATTTCAAAACCAGGAGCTGTCAACTCTACCGTGTTTCCCCGAAAATAAGACAGTATCTTATATTAATTTTTGCTCCCAAAGATGCACTATGTCTTATTTTCAGGGGATGTCTTATTTTTCTGTGTTCTGTTCGTCGGGTATGCTTCCAAACAAAAACTTTGCTACGTCTTACTTTCGGGGGATGCCTTATATTTCGCACTTCAACAAAACCTCTACTATGTCTTATTTTCAGGGGACCTCTTATATTCGGGGAAACAGGGTAGTTGTAAAGGGTATTGGCTGCTGGAATTTTGGTGCCATTTCAGACACCGTTGTTTTGACTGCCAGTTGCTAATGGATTTTTCCCAGCCTTTTTACACAAAGCCGTTTCTAGCCTGTTTGCAATGCAGGGCCAAGTGTTGTTGTTTTTTAACCTTTTCCTCTCATCCTTAGGTGTTCAGTGCATTTCTTATTTGCTGTAGAGTACTGATTAAAAAACTGTGATGCTTCCGCAAACACTTCCTTTTTATTTCCCTGGCCATTTTCAGCGCATCCTTTTCTGTTTTTTAAAAACTGTGTTTTTTTCCTATTTAAAAAATTGATACAGATTTTCAATATAACTCTGCCATATCAAAAAAGTTGGAAACTTTTTTTTTAAAATGCAGCACCAGAAAAAATGGGGTTGTTTGAGAGGGACACAGTTCTTTATGTATGGTTCATAAATAGATGGAAATACTGTTTAAAACAGCCTTCCCCAAATTGCTTAACATGAGTGAAGTTACATGAATTTGGGGCAGCAGTGGATAAAAACTAGGTTAAAGTGAAAATGGGGAAGTGCCCTTAGTCTGCTATATCAAAATTACAGAGGAGTTAAGGAGTTCCTTAAAAGGCTTAACAGCATTTAGTTTTGCATAAGCTTGTGTGTGTCAGGGTTACTTCTCTGCTTCTAAATGGAGGCTCCATGTCTAGTAGTTACTGATTACAGCTTTACAGCCCAATCCAGACCATGGAGGCCGCCAGGAATGGTGCTGCTGCCATGCCACTCTGCCACTTCCAGAGGGCTTTCTGAAGGCGCAGGGAGGGAGAAAACTGCATAAACCGTCCCTGTATCCAGCATGCCCTGCATTGCGGCCAACGGACTTGAGCCACACAAAAGGGTGACATAAGTCCGGGCCAGGGCTGCAGGGCAACTGGTCACAAACCCTGGATGGGAGCTGATTAATGTTGACTCCACCTCTGGGAACACCCCACCCTGTCCCCTATGCCGGCATCCATTTTTGGACACAAGCGCAGCCCTACCGTGGATGGGAATTATGACTGTTGTGCCAGTGGGGCTGAGGGGTGCCTGGCTGCCCACATACCGTGCCCTCCACTGGCACATTTGCTCCTTGTGCTGCTGGAGTGGGCACCCATGCCAATTCAAGCTTGCCCTGTCTCCCAAGGTAGGTCTGCCTCCCCCATCCCCATATTGAGCAGCCAGAGAGCAATCCTAAGCAGATCTATTTGGAAATAAGTCCCATTTTATTTGGGAAAGCAGAATTGTAGCTTTATACACAAAGGCTACCGAACTCGATCATCATTGCACCGTAATACAAGCTGCTATTATTCTCACCTTGAAACTGAGAAACAGAAAGTGAACCAGAGCAGTTTGCTCATGGAAGAAAAAGTGAGGCCTGAACTTTGGCCTTGCTGATCAGAAGGCTCCTCCATATATTTTTAATGCTATGAGAGGCAGGTGGTAGGATCAAATTGTGCAACCCAAGCACACTCGTGCATGCATCCAGAGCAACAAAACCCTTTCTTTTTCTGAACCAACATGTGGCGGCAGTGGTCAGCAGAACTCTTTGGTCAGTGCCTTCAGCTGAAAAGGGAAAGAAAGGCAGGTATTTGGGTCCTGAGAGAAAAAAATAATAATGTACCATACTTGCTTTCCTGTCGCCCCCTTGGTTATTATTAGCTTTTGTTGACTTGCTGTGCATCTGAGGTCCCTGGGAACTCAGGATTTTCTCGGAAAAAAATGTCCATTGTTTTCCAAAGACCAACATCCTGCCTCCAGCAGTTATGACTCTGGGTTAGTCAAGAAAAAGCGGATTTTGCTGCATAATCCCAGAACAGTTACACTTGTCTCAAAATGTCTGTATATAGAATTGTCAAAGTATCTTTCAGTCTGATTTGCTCCCTGCTTTGTTTCTTAATGGAGAGGCAAAGTAGCTTACTACATTGTTCTCCTCTTTTTGTCCTCACCACAATCCGGGAGGTAGGCTAGGCTAAGAGTGAGTGATAGCTCAAGGTCACTCAGCAATCTTCCATATCAGAATGGGGATTTAGTCTGGTGTTACCAGACTGACCCATGGTGGGTTGGAGGTAGCCTGCTTTTAACACAACAGTGTCCCTACTTATCCTGCCAACCTTGGGGTGCCTACCAGTGCAGTGCCAAAATGGGAAGCCCATTCTTTGCATTGGCTCATGTGCCCACAAGGACACAGAAAAATCTGTCTGGACATGCCCTTGCCCACATCTACCATGCAAAGCATCTATCTCACATCTTTCCTGAAGGAATTAAGAGAGCATACAATGATCCTGCTCTGGAGAGTGTTCCCATCTCCAGTTCTGCTCTATATACCCCTGCAGAGACAAAGGTGTGTTTGCCCTGAGTGTTCCTGTCAAGTACTAACCCAAGAACTTTTTTCTCTGACTAATCTAATGGCCACCTCATTTCCAATGTTGTTGTCCTATAGCTGTAATTCCATCAATTACCTTCCCCATTTCAGGCATTCCCAAGCTTGGCCCATCAAGCTAATGTCTCAACCATTAGATGAACGACTCAAACCATTAAGGTTGATGTCTGTCCCTTGTCTTTTCCCAGAAAGGCAGGCCTCCTCTTTGTCCTAGGAGATTAAGGGCCACTCTGCATAACCCTTTTTCCCTACAAGAAACCCCCTCTCCCTGTAGCCATTGTTCAGTATCCCTAGACATCTCTCTGTTGATGTTCCTTATCATAGTGAGCAACTGTGTGTGTGCTATCAATTCACAACTGACCTATGGTGACCCCATGGGGTTTTCAAGGCAAGAAACATTCAGAAGTGAATTGCCATTGCCTGCCTCCATGTCACAACCCTGGTTTTCTCAGAGGTATTTCATCCAAATAGTAGCCAGGGGTTACCCTACTAAGTTTCCCAGATCTGACAAGTTTGGGCTAGCCTGGGCTATCCAGGTCAGGGCAAAACTGCTTGGAATTGTTTAAACACCATCTTCACTCCTTGGGAGTCAGTATGAATGTCAACAGGATATGAAAATCATGAGAGCGGGACATTTGTTAGCCTATCAGTGTGACAGAGATATGGACTCTGATACTGTCTTCCTTTTCTGATAGCACATATTAAGCAGTGGTGGGATTCAGCAGGTTTGCCCCACATCGGCAGAACCGGTTGTTAAAATGGTGCTTGTAAACGAGTTGTTAAATTATTTGAATCCCACCACTGATGTTAAGTACATGTATTAAGTGTGGGGTGGTGGTTAAGAGCAGGTGGATTCTAGTCTGGAGAACTGGGTTTGATTCCACACTCTTCCACATGAGTGGCAGGCTCTTATCTTGTGAACCAGATTTGTTTCCCTGCTCCTGCATTCCTGTTTGGTGATCTTAGCCTAGTCACAGTTCTCTCAGAACTCTGTCAGCCCCACCTACATCACAAGGTGTCTGTTGTGGGGAGAAGAAGTAAAAGGAGTTTGTAAGCCAGTTTTAGTCTCCTTACTGGAGAGAAGGGCAGGGTATGAATCCAAACTCTTCTTCCATTTTTATCCCACCTGCCCTTCAGTGGTCTCAGGGTTACATGCATGATTCTCCATTTTATCTGCATAATCCTTTGAGGTAGATGAGACTAAAAGGGAGTGAAAGGTTCAAGGAAATCCATCAGTCTCACGGCATTAAGGGACTTGAAACTTTTCTCCCAAGGCTAGGTCTGACACTGTAACTACTACATCACACTACACTTGAATGTACTGAGCTTTTAAAACACTTAAAGGCCCTTTCCCCTTTTCTTTTATTACTCTGCCTGCTCCCAGGTCCTGTGTTTTACTGTGACTAACCTATAAGCATCTTAGAAGTTTGTCATCTCTTAGAAGATTATGGAATGCAATAAAAGTATACAAGATTGTCAATGGTACTTGGGTACCATGGGAGAGCATTTCTCATGCTCAGTCTCTGAGGCTCAGGTTGTAGTTAATGTGAAAGATCTCTTCCTGATATTCTGGAATGCCAGTGCCAACAGAATAGACAGTATTGATCATGATAGATCTTGGATCTGACTTTAAGGCTATTGTGTATCTTCATGTGCTGTTCTGGTATAAAGAACTATTTTATACCTGGGCTGCAGGTATAAAGAACTATTTTCCACAGACTGTTTTTGTAATTAATAATGCATGAATTTTCCTTTTTCTCTCATAACAAAAAGCCTACCTTGGAACACTGGTTTATCTCATTAGCATTTTATGGGTTCTTTTCTCATTATTTATATCTTAGTGCTTCATGTGCCTGTGGTATAGTGAAATTTTAACATTGTGCTATAAAATTCCAGCAATGTGCGTGTGATAACTGAGTAATAGATGCGATATTTTCCTGTGTGTATTGATATATATATTTGCAGCTACAAAGTTTTCAGTATAGATTCTCTGGGAGTATTATTCTGTGCTGTTGTGGTACAGTAAATACCATTATTAATTCTGAATGCAAGGTGTACTTCCTGTCCCTTGATATCTTATATTGATATCCTGGACCAGCAGTCTGTTCTTCCAATCACATTTCCCCCATTCATTGCATTTTTGTTTCTCTCTGCGTTGGTATATATGGTCCCCTCCCCCCTACATTTTGGTATCACAAGAGCCCTGTGAGATGGGCTAGGCCAGTGGTGGCGAACCTTTGGCACTCCAGATGTTATGGACTACAATTCCCTTCAGCCCCTGCAAATTGGCCATGCTGGAAGGGGCTGATGGGAATTGTAGTCCATAACATCTGGAGTGCCAAAGGTTCACCACCACGGGGCTAGGCTGAGGGAGATTGACCTGCCATGTATGCGCCATGGCCGTGTAATGATTTGAACCTTGGACTCTTGGTCCTCCTTTGACACTCTTGACTACTGCACAGCACGGTTTCATTGAAATGGAGCCAGTGATCTCGCTGTTCAGTGTGATGCCATTGTTTATCTCTTTCCTTTTTGCCCAAAGAGACCTTAAAAGTGGTTTATAGTAATATAAATCATATACTATATAGTTAAAATCTAGGCAGCCATATAAATCAGGAAAACATATTACAGAGAACCCTGCCAAAAGACTACCCGGCCAATCATAACGATAAAACATCTCCAGTGCCTGCTGAATTAGAAGAGTCTTTATCTGTTTCCTGAATAAAAGCCATAATGGCCTAGGGCACAGGTGTCAAACTCGTGGCCCTCCAGATATTCATGTACTACAATTCCCATCAGCCCTTGCTGGTATAGCCAATGCTCATGTTGGGAGGGACTGATGGGAATTGTCATTCCTGAACATCTGGAGGGCTGCGAGTTTGACACCCCTGGCCTAGGGTAATCCACATGCCCTGATCAGGATGGGCCAGGCCAGGCCAGTCTTGTCAGATATATGGAAGCCTAGCAGGGTTGACCCTGGTTAGTACTTGGATGGGAGACCACCAAGGAATACCAGGGTTGCTATGCTAAAGAAGGCAATGACAAACCACTTCTCTGTCTCTTTCCTTGAACCCCCCACAACACACACACACACACACACACACACACACACACACACACACACGTCTTCCCATGCACTGCATAGTTTTGGTGCACCCATAGAAAAGGCTGTGTTATGTTCCCACCAGTCAAATTTCAATCTCATGGAGGATGACCCTAGATAGAGAATTGAATGCCATCCCATTCAATGGGGTAGCTGTGGGGTGGGGAGAAGCACACAGAGAGATGGGTTTCTTACAACTTGAAAGACTATGATGATTTGTTGTTGACTGGGGTAAGTGGACTCTGTTTTTCAGATAAGGCAAAGAGATACACAAATGGAATAATTAAAATAGAGTTTTCTCACAAGAAAAAGTCCACATATCTGCTAGTAAACAAGAATACCCAAACTGTGCTAAGTAAAATCATGTGTGCCTTTTTGAACTTTGGTACTGAAAAAAAAAGGCATGTAGGAAAGGAAGCCAGTAGGTCAGTTTCCTTGCAACAAAGCAGAAAGTGTGGTCGCCTTAATCTCTAAAGGAATACAGCAGTGTTCCTTTGTGTAATAATCTTTACTTGGCATACTGTGTTGCTTCCATTTTAGATGTCTTAAGACACAAAGAAAAAGCTGAGATGTACACTGGACTTGGGGGAGGCGATCTGTTTCTTTTGAAAAGTAACCTGACAACCAGTCATGTAGCTCCAAGGGATGGTGCTGAGCATCTGCTATGTGTATATCGTATCTTCCATCCACAGTTTGATTCAGGGGAAGAAAGGGGAAGCCACATCGCTGTCAAAGAGCGATGGTAGAATGTTTTAAAGGGCAAAGGTCATTTTCTGTGTCTATTGTGTACCTTTTCCTTCCCCAAAGGCAAGTAATATCACACCTTCTGCAGAACTGCTGTTTGTTCAAGATGTAAGATACATGTTCTAAAGTTCCACTGAATTATTTCTCAACCTAGATGTTTGAGGACAAAAAGAAAATAGGATTTGCTCTGGCAAGACATAGTACGGGGCTTAGTCCGTATCTTCATGTTATTTTGGTTTTATTTCTCTTGGCATGAAGAAGCTGTGCCAGACATTTAGGGAAAGATCTGGACATGAGGCGAGATCTCAGTTTACACTTTGAGGCAAACCCAGCCTTGAATAACAGGCTGCCTTCAAAAAGAATAGAACTAAGGCTGGGGCGTATTTGTATCTCTGTTTGGAATACCAAGTTCTTCGCTGACTGATGTGATGCACAGATTCTGGTTTCCATGTCTGGGTTTGTATAAGAGAAGAGAATTTCAATGAGAAGATCAAGGTGTGTCTGCAACCAAGGGGAAGAACTGCTGTGTGTGTTTCTTAAGAAGCAATTGCCTTCCAGCCGTCAAATCCTGTTTCTTAATTTAAACAAGCCACAGGAATCTATTAAAATGTATACCAACTTTTACATTACTTTTGTATTTAAACCCCTTGAGTCTTAAATGAACAGGCAATGCTTCTGCCTATGTGTTCCTAGAAATCTTTTGTTAAAAGTGCATTCAGCGTTCATGTGAGTTATACAACAATGCTGAAACAATTCCTTAATAGTTTTGTCTGGACTAGAGTTGATCAATACCAGCCAGATTCGGCCTGATTCGGATTCGGACCAGATTCGGGTCATTGGGCTCAGATTGGCCGAATCCCAAACCTGGCAGATTCGGACCACCCTGAGTCTGGACTAGACTTTAGGGCAGAAGTCTGGGCTTCCAGCTCATTGGCTCAGTGGGAGGCCCCCAAAACAGTGCGCAGCTTTGCATTTAAAGGACACGTTACTATCACAAGTCTGGTCTCCATCAGATTATTTTGTTCAGAGTCCAAAATAATCCAACCACATTGCAATCGCCATGCATGTACTATAATGCAACCTGTGTGAATAATTTCTCTCCACCAGAATAGGTACTAGTTATAACAAAAGGAAGATTCCCTTTGTCAAGGAGTTGTCACAATTGTCTGCCTGTAATCAAAGGTTTCTTCAAGATCCATCTCATCTGGTGGGTTTTGTACCATAAAGCATGAGAGTTTCTGTCTTCCTCATGCTATCTTCCTGAGATACGATGCTTTAATAATAATAACCTATCACCGCTTTCAAAGCAAGTGAAAAATGTCACCTTAGTTGTCTGGCTGTTAACCTGCCTCAGATTCTGACCCCCTTGGAAGGGACAGACTGTGATCACCAGCTGTGAACTGAACAGTAAGTTGGAGATTTCTTCTGGAGGGAGTGGATCAAAAGACTCACCTGGTCACCAGGGCACACTTCCTCCTATTTTGTCGTCAGTAATTCCTCACCCCCACCTCCATTTTTATTTGTTTGGTATTGCACCGTAAAGAAGAAAAATAGGTGCAAAGAAGAAAAATAGTTTGTAAATAACTTCAGTGTGGGAATCCCTTCACATACCTTCTTTCTGTGGTCCTTTTAACTAGTCTGTAAGATAGGGCAAAGTCTTACTGAGTCTAAGACCCCTTCCGCACATGCAAAATAATGCGTTTTCAAACCACTTTCACAACTGTTTGCAAGTAGATTTTGCTATTCCGCACAGCTTCAAAGAGCACTGAAAGCAGTTTGAAAGTGCATTATTCTGCGTGTGCGGAATGAGCTTAAGAGACAAGGTCTTGCCTGCCAACACCTTAGGATTCCCTGTGCTATCTAGTTTGTATCAACCTTTTATTATAAGCTCATTTGAGCAGCACATGAAGTAACGAAAATGATTGGCTGCAGTTTGAATGTACTCCTGCTCCTTTTTTTTTTACATGTCATGTTCCCTCCATTTGAGAGAGCCAGTGAAGTACAGATGTTTCTTCCCTCCCTGTTTTATCCTTAGAACAACCATTGAGGTGGGTTGGCCTGAGAGAGAGAGAGATTGAGAGAGAGAGATTGAGAGAGAGATTGAGATTGGCCTTATACCACCCAGTGATCTTTACAGCCAAGTGAAGGACTTAGACCAGGGGTAGGGAACCTGCGGCTCTCCAGATGTTCAGGAACTACAATTCCCATCAGCCCCTACAATTCCCATGGCCAATTGGCCATGCTGACAGAGGCTGATGGGAATTGTAGTTCCTGAACATCTGGAGAGCCGCAGGTTCCCTACCCCTGACTTAGACCAACAATTCCCTTGCATTGTGTCTTGCACCCACTGTCACACTATCACAGTGGTGGCGAATCTATGGCATGGGTGCCAGAGGTGGCACTCAGAACCCTCTCTGTGGGCACACGCAAAACAGTGTCTCTCCCCCACCCCCACTCACACATCTAGGCTGGCCTGAGCCACTGGGCTCAATTATTAACATTTAACCAATGACCTAGTTTAGGGGAAGCAATGTAGGTAACCCTGTTAAGCCCCACTGATTTTCATGCGAAGAACTAAAGCACGATCCTTTACCTGGGAGTATGCTCGGTTGCTGGCAATGGGGCTTGCTTCTGAGTAAACCCTCCTAGGGTCATGATTCACCCGTTCAAAGCAAAGCCAACGACTGCCACCAAACTTACTCCTGAGTAACGCACATCTCCGAGTCAACCGTTTTTTCTTAAACTAAAACCTCAGTATTCTGATTAAATTGCCGTGTTGGCACTTTGCGATAAATAAGTGGGTTTTGGGTTGGAATTTGGGCACTCGGTCTTGAAAAGGTTCGCCATCACTGCACTATCAGATGCCCTGCCCTGAATATTCCATATAGAAGCCATCCAGTCACAGCTTAATTATGGTGACCCCGTGGGTTTTTCAAGACAAGAGACTTTGGGAGGTAGTTTGCTTCCATGTGAGCTGAGAGGGTTCTGAGAGAACTGTGACTGGCCCAAGGTCATTCAGCCAGCTTAATATGAAGGAGTGGGGAATTGAACCCGGTTCTCCAGATTAGAGTCCACCACTCTTAATCAGTACATTACACTGGCTCAATCTTTTTAGAATCTTTTTAGTTGTTTGAAAATTATTGCTCTCCTTCACTGGCATCTAGGCAAAAATTGCCTATATTTTCCTTTCACCTTTTCTTTGTGCATCATACATTCCAGCCACTGCACCCTATTTGTGTTTCTCTTTTCCTGAATCTCATTACATTTTGCTTACAGGAGTCCAACCAGAGTAGTGCAGCTGAGGACACAATGCTCCAGGTATTCCTGATACACAGAACACTTCTTGGGCCTCAGCTGTGAACACAGCTGTTCCAAGGTGGTAAATCCTAAACTGGTGTAACTTCACACTTTCATCCTACATTCTTCCTGAAGACCTATTTTTTTCTCCTTGCAGACAGTTAGGAATTTGTCACAGATCTCAAATTCTGAGAATGTTCTCTTTTCCGTCCTAAAATGTGTTACAGAAATGTTGGGTGTGTTACACCACTGACATACAAGTGTAAATTGTAAAAGAGGAACAGAAAATGTTGATTTGTGCTATGGACTCCTTGTCCTCTGTTCTGAACAAATATCACGCAAGAGCTTCTAGTGTACATATAGTTGAGTGTTGCTGTGCGTAGGATGATTTTCGTTTGCTATTCAATAACACACGGCGATCACAGATGTTCTGAAACCTCGCAGGGATTTAGGATGAGTCGTACATTGCATTAATCATGCCATGATCATGTAGTCATAGGGTTACCAACCTCAAGGTGGGGCCAGGGCATCTCCGAGAATTATAGCTGTTATCCAGACTATGGAGATCAGTTCCCTGAAGAAAATGGCTGCTTTAAAGGGTGGGCTCTGTGCAAGGGCGTAACAAGGCAAACTGTAGCCCTGGGCAAAACCTGAGTTGGATGCCCCCCATGGGTGGCCACTCCACCACAACCAAAAAATTTTTTTGCACCATGACATTGGTGCCTGCAGGGGTGCATTTTTAGACATATCAGCACCAAAATCTCATCGTATAGCCTAAAAACTGCGCCCCCTGCAGGCCAAAAATGGAAAACCACTAAAATACCCAAAAACGAACCCTGCATTTTGATGTTCCCCACAAGGTGGTGCCCTGGACAGCTGCCCACTTTGCCCAATGAACATTACGCCCCTGGCTCTGTGGCATGGCATGCCTGCTGAGCTCCATTCCCAAACTCTGTCCCTTCCACCCCAAACCTTAAGGAATTTCCCAAACTGCAACTAGTCATCCTATCTGGTCATTATGGCTTGAGTCTCAGTGATGTAAGTGAATAAATACATTTAAAAACACTATTGGTAGGACTTTGGTGGGGGTTGGTGTGGTGTAAGAGTGTTAGTTCAGTTTGTGATCAGGGAAATCTTAGTTGAGATTCTCATTCAGTCATGAAGCTTGCTGGTGATCTTGGGCCAATTAATGTAATGTAAACTACTTCACAAGGCTGCTTGGAAGATAAAATGGAGGAAGGGCCATGTGTGACCTCCTGGGAAGGCGGCCTCCAAGCAATCTTCTGTGTGTTGAGATTAACTTCCATTATTTTATTTTTTAAAATGGTATTGTAAGTGGTACATTTAGTAGTACAATATTATAACAATTTAGTAGCACACAGTATTATAACAATTTAAACCATGTAAAACCATGTAAAACCATGGTGGGTTGGGGGAGCCCTGTCTTTATTCATCCTGCCAATTCTTGGGGTGCTTAGCAGTGCAATGCCAAAGTGCCATTTTCTGCATTGGCTCAGTGTACCCATAAGGAAACCTTCCCTCACCCATATCTGTCTTGCAAAATGCCTGCCTCACCTCTTTGTAAAGGGATTAAAGGTGAAACAGTGCCTTCAGCCGGGAAAGCCTGCCTGCCTCACTGAGACAAAGAACATGCTAATATGATTCCTTCAAAGGAATTGTTCTGCCTGTCAGCAATTTCTATGCCGCTGAAATTCTTAGGCTCGTTTCTCAACGATGGCATTTTAGATGGCGGGCTCTTGAGACGCGCAAAAATGCCGCCTCCAGGCCGCCATTCGCGACAGGGTGCGCTGGCATCAGAAAGCCGCGCCAGCGCATCGCTGGCCAGCCTCGACCGCTTTCACGAAGCCGGCGTTTCCCCAGAGCACTCGGAAGCGCCCGACCGCCGTGAAGCCGGCGTTTCCCCAGAGCGCTTGGAAGCGCTCAGAAGCGAACAGCAGCGGCTTCGAGACGCCTCCCCGACTTCTCCTCGCACTCCAGCATATATTTGTCCAGGGCCTCTGGCAAACGCCGCCGAGGCCTGGGGACATGCCCCCCTGCCCATGCGCCACTGGAGCAGGCGCGCAGGGCCAGGGGGGGGCGTGTCCCCAGGTTTCGGCGACGCGCCGGAGGCCCGGGGACATGCTGGGTCGGCCGGGCGCCGGCGCTCCGCGGTGCCGGCTGCCCGGCTCTTTCCAGGACCGTCCGTGCGGACTGTCCTAGCGTCATCGGGTCGGCGTCAAGTACGCCGACCCGGCCGTTTCCGCATTCGTGCGGAAACGACCTTAGTTTCTTCCTCTGATTAACAGCTCCAGACCACTATTACATTGCCATTGTTTTACAGTTGTGATTAGATCAGTTTCTCTCCCCACCTTCAGACACTCCCAAGCTTAGCTCATAAAGCCAAATACTCAAACCATTAGAGTAACTATCGAACACTTACATTTATGTTCCTCTGTTGTCTTTCTCCAGAAAGACAGGACTTTCCTTTTGTCTTGGTCTTTGTATGACCAGATCAAGGGTCTCTTTGCTTAACCAGAGGACCAATTTCTCCCTATAAGTAGTCCCTTCTCCCAGCAGTGAATGTTCAATATCTCCTGGACACCACTCTGTCTACTGATATTGTCTCCAACGCAGTGCTTCTTCTACTGGAGCTTAGTGCAGGTCACTAGGGTTGTTCATTAGATCAGTCTCCTTCAGGAACAGGTAATATCACCCAATTCCTTCTGCTTTCCCAGACCTATACCTTTAACTCTCTCTATATATATCCTAGGGCTGTGTGTATCTGTTCTGCTACTTTGATTATTGTTTGCTGTTCTGGTACATTTATTTAATAAATTTGTTTAAACTTTACTTTGCTCTCCTGCGGATTTCTTGCAAAAGCTACTCTCTGCAAACATTGACAACCAATGTATTGTTGAAGGCTTTCACGACCAAATTCAGGTTGTTGTGGGTTTTCCAGGCTGTGTGGCTGTGGTCTGGTAGATCTTGTTCCATCTGTGGCAGGCATCTTCAGAGGTGTATCACAGAGGGAAGTCTGTTACACAATGTCCAATGAGAAGGGACTGTTTTGGTGGGGTATTTATTTTCCATGTCCCAGGGTGGGAAACCAATCAGTAAGTGTTTGGGTGGAACTTGCTGTGCAAAGGTGTGGTTGATAGTACTGTATGTGGGTGGGGTTTTTCAGTCCAGGGAGTGATTCACATTTGCATTCCTTGCAGCAGCAACAGTCTTAGTGAATGCAAACCCTGTGTCTGGGTGGAGTCCATTGTCCATGAACCAATCATGCCCTTGGCCTTTGATTCTGGTATTTTTAATTACTGGTAGCCAAGTTTTGTTAATTCCTTCTTGTTGAAGTTTTCTGAAGTTGATAACAAAGATAACTTATTAAAAAGAACTTTAGTGTGCTTTATGAAATAGGGTTTCCAGTGATGTGTTGATCAAAAAAATGCAGCGTTCTGCATGCGCCATCAGTCAGCGTATGACCGCCGTGGCACGTTCTGCAATATCTTGAAGGCTGAGAAGTTGGCAACCAACCACCTTGCTTAGGGCAACCCAGAGGATCAGCTCTCCTTTTCATTAATCGTTACCCCTGTTTCTATTAAGTGGTTCCTTGCAGCATTTTCATAAATCACGTTTTACCAGTAGTTCCTCTGGCCAGAAAAAGGGGGAAAAAATCTATCCTTGAAAACAGCTGTAGATTAAATGCAGTTCCCAGGAAAGGTATCATCATAGGGAGGATAACATATTTGAGACTAGTGCTTCTTGCTGCAAATTGAAAACAGCTGAGTCCTCGATCCTACAGGAAAGGTGTTTTCAGGTGTGACAGCAAAAGCCTTTAACTCCACTGGCCCTGAGAGAGCTGCTTTAATCACCTTGACAGGGTAGTTTTGCTTTGCCTCCAGTTCCCGATTATAGCACTCTCATAAGCACTCATTTAGTTGCTTGGCACGCTGTAGCTGATCATCAGAAGATATGGAGTTCCTGTTGGCGGGATGCGACGTCGCCTTCTTACTATGAAAGCAGTGAAAAAGAATGTTTAGGGTTTTTTTTTTAATGATTACAAATTACATCGAATATGAAGGTGAAATTCCCTCTTTGATGCTTAATCTGCATTCAAGAACTTGTGTTGTAGGGCTCTGCAGTCACATTTATTTCTTGAAATATGTGGGCAAAGGGGACACCCCCCCCCCCCCAAGAAATCTTCGCCTTCTGTTAAAATGATCCTGCTTTGGAATAAAATAAAACTGTCTGGAAGGACAGCTCTTAGAGCTGTTTTACATCTCATTAAAATATACAATGTGAGCTTTTTCCATAGGTTAGCACCTCCGGTTGAAGCTTGCAATTAAATTCTAAAGGGCTTGATGTAAATTGCAGACATAGTCGGATGGCCCTCAGGATTTGATCCAAACTGATATGTTACCAAAGCAGTCGATCCTCCCTCATATTGCCTTCCCCCAGCAGCACACTCTGCGCTCTGAGAATCCTCTGCAGAGGGGAGGAGAACTCTCATAAACAAAATGGAACCCCTGAGCCAAGCTTTCTTCACTAATGTATGAGTTGCAGCCTATTTTGCCAGATTTCTTTCTCCTGGCTGCTGTTCCCTACCCCAGTGCCAAGGTCCATTTCGTTTATAAGGGACATCCCTCATTCAGGTTTAGTGGATCAAAATACTTCAAAATGAGGTTATCTTTATCTTTATCTTTATTAACCTTTAATAGGCATAAATAGATCAAGATTTACACAGACACATTCTTCAGTCTCAAGTATAGTTCAGTAGCAAGGAAATAGACCACATAACTTGACGGTTGACTTCAAGGGGTTCAAATCACTTCAGATTTTTTTTTAAAAGAAATAGCCAGAGCAAATGACAATAAATACCCCTACACATCAATGTAAAAATACAATCTAATATAAAATTGCAATAAAAATAGATCTGTTTAGCAAGTTAAAAGCAAAATGATACAGCAATAGGTATCCTACCATGCAGATTAGACAGATTGGAGAAGATACCTATCTTTTATAAGAAGTTCTACGTTTGTTTTATGTATCATATTTTATATTTAATGAGGTTATCAAGCCTGTATTATCATGTGGTATATTTATTGCGAACATTACAATGGAATGGTGTGCTTCCCCTTGATGTTTACATGAGTTTCTTTAGTCTCATGGGGTGGAATCACTGCTTATTTAGTTCTGTTTATTAGCTGCAAGTGTAGACTGCAAGAGCTCTTTTGTTCTGAAACCAGTTGATCCCATCTCTACAGCTGAACAGATGTTGTTTTTGGCACACTCATATTTGCTGTATGAAGCAGAGAGCAGGAACATTGAGTGAGTACCCTTATCTTGACCCACAACAAAATATCCCATCCCACTGTCTTCACAGATAAGCGCATGTGGTGTAGTTTAATTCTATGTACATGTGTGGAGGCAATGATTTAGCCCTGGGTGGGTGGGAGTTGGGAGCGGCATGACTCCAGAGGAGGAACATGAACTTGCTTTCTGGTATGAGGTGCAGGCCAAGTGGAGAAGAATAAGACAGGGTGCTGTTTATACTCTTCTCTCTCTGCAGATCAGGATAGTGAATGGCCTTGAGATCCTCAGAGGAGGGTTAGTAGGACCTGATGTTTTCCCCTTTCTTCTCTTGGCTGTTCTGGCTTCACAAACTGCTAGGGCCATGGTGGCGAACCTATGGCACTCCAGATGTTCATGGACTACAATTCCCATCAGCTCCTGCCAGCATGGCCAATTGGCTGATGGGAATTGTAGTTCATGAACATCTGGAGTGCCATAGGTTTGCCACCATTGTGCTTGGGTAACCTCCTCTGCCACCAACAAGAAGGTGACCACAGAACAGGCAGGTGAGGTAGCTGGTCATGACTTAAGTGCCCCACTCATGACAGTACACTTACTCAGAGGCTCAGTTGTGTTCAGTGGAGCTTGTCAATTATAGCCTGCCTTTGTTTGTTTGTTTATTTATTTATTTAATTCTGCTTATAGGTTATCCAGGCCGGCTTTCAGCACAAAATATAACAATAAGGGTCAACTTTTCTAGCCATTGTATTGCGGGATGGGACAGAAGTTGGAAGAGGACTGAGCCTGCCCATATCTCCTAGCTTTAGCATACCACCATACCTCCCATTCCTCCAATAACTGGGATCCCTGACCCTATATTGGCCTCCCCTCTACCACTCCTAGCCATTCCCACCCTCTCTTACAACCTGTATATCCACAACAGCCACAGATCATAATCTATATATATATAAAAAGCTAACTGTGCGTTTGTTCCTCACGGTCTAACTCACAAACCGCTGGAGCAAATGCCCTGAAATTTTCAGGAAATGCTGCTCAGCCAGCCGAGCATGTTTTCCGCCCCTGAAAAGGCTCAGGGAACACACCTGAGCCAGGTAAACACGAGTGACAGGGCTGCGATCCGGAGCGCATGTGCTTCACTTCACAGCCGTTGCATGCAGCCCGCACACTGGTGCAGGAGAATGGCGCGAGTGGAGGGCCTGAATGACTAAGCCAGCCGGAAGCCGCCGAAACACGCGGACGGCCGGACGGCCGATTGCGCCCAGTCCCGCCACCAAGCACAGTGGGGCCGGGCCGGAATGTGGGGGGGCAGATGGTCAGGCCCACACCGCCGGAGAACGCTGCCAACAGAGGGGCGGAAGGAGGGAGCCAGCCGTCCCCCCTCGAGAACCGTGAAGGTCGGCTGAGCCACAGTGAAGCGTGTCCGGGTCTGCTAGTAACATATATAATCAATCCCCCCCCACATTTGCAGGTATAGCCCTGTCTCTCTTCGCTACCAACAAACCTCCTCAACCAGCTGAAAGCCCTCCATGAGGCTGAATGGACTTATGCCACCCTTTTGGTGACATAAGTCCAGGGTGCCAGCCATGGATAGAGTGGCAAACGCCAGTCCCATTGAACTGTTCCACCCCACATACTTTGGATGGGGCTGTAAGTTAAACCAGAGAATGTTACAATTACTATTTTCCCTCTTTCATCTAGTTTTTAAAATATATCAAGCAGCCTTTTAAAATACATGTGAAGTACCTCCTTTTTTGCCTGTGACAGTGATGGTGAACCTTTTCGAGACCGAGTGCCCAAATTGCAACTCAAACAGCACTTATTTATCGCAAAATGCCAACCCAGCAATTTAACCTGAATGCTGAGGTTTTAGGTTTTAGTTTAGAAAAAACCAGTTGGCTCCTTCTTCCTCCACCCCTGACTCCGCTTTGGCAGCAGGCAGGGGCCGCCGCCTGCTCTAGCCTCCAGTAAGTCCCGACCAAGACTGCCTCTGTGCTCTCTTAGCATCTCTGTTGCCTCTGGCGCCGGGGCAGCAGCCACCCGGAGCAAAGGCACCAGTCGCCCAAGCCAGCCTAGATGTGTGTGTGTGTGGGGGGGGATGATTTTCTGCCCCCCGCATGACGAACTCTGTGTTGCATCGCGTCTCACAGAGAGGGTTCTGAGTGCCATTTGCCTCTGGCACTTGCGTGTGCTATAGGTTCACTACCACTCACTGCCGCCACCATATGATAACCAAACAGCTGTATTTACACAGTTTGTTTGAATTACTTGCCTATGTAAATGAACCTACATTTCTCTGCATTTTAAAAAATAATAATTGTTATTTTAACAACTACAACAAAACTAACATAGAAGAGAAAAAACAAAGGTTACCCACCACCCTATTCTACTTACACGACAAAGGTTTAAATTACATAAACAAGAAAGACTACATCTAACTGACTTCCTGACCGTACTTTGCTGTCAATCTTATCCATAACATTTTTTCATTGTTTATTAAACCTCAACCCCAAACATAGATTCCTCTTTTTTTCATCAAACCTTTTCTAATAAATCAATTTACAATTGGAGACAATTTGAAACAGAACAAAAATCTTATCCTCCTAACCTGGTTTCCCGTAGTCAAAGATTTTAAACACAAATTCTCCTTTCCCTTCCTTGCCCCTTTTTTCTTAAACTAATATCTGAATTTACAATCCCAACTTTATCATTAATCGCTAATAAAAATTTAAATTTTTTAAATTTAAAAATTTCTTGACGATCTCTTTAGCACTCATTATTGAAGTAATTCTTTGCTGCTGCCCCTTGTAAGTGAAGAGAACTCCCTTCCTATCTAAGCCATGGACATCTTATCTGGTTTCTTCTTAAAGTGTCCACCAAAAATGCACAATCTTTCTTTTTCTGTAAGACTTTTAAAGGAATCTCCCTCATCCTGATGATGTCCTTGTCTTCTACTTTGATTTCTTGAGTCCTGTGTGGTTCCAAAATCTGATCTGCCATTTCTTTAGTGTTACAATAGATAAAAAATGTGTCTACACAGTTCTCTCACTTTTGGATTTTTTTGATGTGAACTCTATAGATTTTTTCAATCTTTGACACCATTTCTTCTTCTTCAATCTTCAAATGATTGGCCAGGACTGAGGCAATTTACTTGTCCAGCTCTTCTGCTGAATTTGGATCATCTGGTACCTTTCTTAAGTCTCTCTTTGATTTGATATTTCAGTCAAACTGTGGTTAGATAATTTAACCTCGATTGTACAGAATCCACATTTTGTTCTAAGGTTTTCATTTCCTCTTTGGTCTTTTCCACCTTCTATTCTATTTTTGCTATTTTTTTGGAATTCAACTTTCATTTCTTTAATATACTGTGTAAGTTGAGATGTCATCTTGGGAATATTGTTATTTACAGAGTCTTTCAGATAGTCTATTTCTATGGTGAGACTTAGCATACTGGTAGATATGCTCTTGATATTTGTGGCCATCTTGCCAATTTCAAGGGACACACAGAGCCCTTTCTAATAGATGCTATTGCCCACTAGACATCTCTGTTTCCACAGTTTCCCAAAGTTTTCAGTAGCTTAATGCAGACATCAAATTCCTCCCTCTCTTTGGTCGCTGATGTATTTCTAAGATCATTTCTTTTCTGGTTTTGTTTTGGCAACCCACCAACTGAGAGGGGAATAAGATCTGGATTTTTTTTTTGCCTTAAAATGGCTTTCTCACTCTGATGCCTTCTCATCTGAAAATATCTTTTAGTATAACCTTATTTAAACTCTTTTTAAAATATTCTTCATTTGCTTGTCATTCCATTCCTCTTAGGAAGATCTCCTGATTTTTTTGTCAAGTTTATTAGTAGGATATGGACTCCTCTTTCATTCTCTTTATATCTTCATTCCATCCATAAGGAATACATGGCTTAAATGTTTCCTCCCAAGGGGGACCAATAGCTCAAGTTGGAAAAGCAATTACTGCTAACTCCAGCTTCTCAACTCCAGCTGGCCACCATGGTGAGTGTTACCACTCAGTCCTGCCTAGAGGAGATTGCTTCAGGAGTACATGCAACTTCTCTGGCTCTCTCCTTCATCTGGAGAGGCTTATGCAGCTCTGTTCAAAACCGCACACTTGAGCTTGGGTGCATGGCAAAGCTAGGGCAAAGCCAAGCACAGCCGCCCAGTGCCATATTCTGCATGGGAAACGCCCATATTTTTCTGCTTTTAAAACTTCTGTCTCTGTTACAAATTTTTGTGTGTTCACCTTTTATGACAGCATTATTAATTTCCAGCTCTTTCTCTGTGGGTTCCCACAGCAGTTAGCTCCCTCCCACATTCCCTCTTCTGCATGTAATACAAACCTTTTTGTTGCTGAGGACAAAAGATCTTGCTTTATCTCAGTCTAACTTCGCACCCACGCGGTGGGTTTGTTTTCGTGTTAGAAGATAAAACGGCATTTTCTCGTATTTAAAATTAGAACACCCGGCTGACTTTCAGTCACCGTGTTTTAAATTTCTACCACGCTGGAACCACTGACCAGAAAGGAAGTAGCCACAAAAACAGAGAGACTAAAAATGGTTTGGTGTTTATGCCTCAGTAGGCATTTAATTGTACATGTCATTCTGCTTGAATTTACAGAGCCATGGAAATGCTCCTGGAGGGTTTATGGTGTACAGAAAGAGTAATCATGCAATGTGTTTTTCAAATACCATTGAGGCGAGGATGGCTGCCAACCTTCCCTTGGGGTCTGCAGGACATCTCAGAATTGCAACTGATCTCCAGACTATGGTGCTCTTTCTCCCTGGAGAAAAATGGTTGCTTCTGTGGTATTATACCTGAGATCTCTTCCCTCCACAAATCCCACTCTTCCCAGGCTGCATTCCCAAATGCCCAGATGTTATAATCTTGGAGGAAATGTGGATTTATGTCATTCAACTTGTTATTTTTCTATGTTGTATTAATGTCTGCCAAGGGAACTGTTCAGGGTGTGGTATACAAAGTATATGTGTGCAGGCCTTTATGTATTAAAAATAAAGTAGCATTTTATGCTGAAGTACCTTCAGGACCGCATTACCCCACATGTCCCCACTTGGCCTCTGCGTTTTGCAGAGGCCAATTTGCTGGTGGTTCCTGGCCCCTCAATGGTGTGGCTGGCCTCCACTCGGGCCAGGGCCTTTTCAGCCTTGGCCCCTGCCTGGTGGAACACTCTTCCTCCAGCTGTCCGGGCCCTGCGGAATCTTGGTGAATTCCGCAGGGCCTGTAAGACCGAGTTGTTCCACCGGGCCTTTGGAGTGTCCAGCCGCTGATTGAGGTGCCCCTTCTACTCCTCCGGTTTCGGAGTCCCTATTGCCATCTAGGGGACCCACTTTTTGTTCTGTTTCCCCCTCCTTGGGAGGGTTTAATTGGGGTTCTCGCTGACTCCATTTTTATTGAATCTACCACTGTGTTTTAAATTTAAATTTAAATTCTTTTAATCTCATGGGGTTTTGTCTGTATATATTATATGTAGAATCTGTGTTGTGCACCGCCCAGAGCCCTTTGGGGGTTGGGCGGTATAAAAAACCAATGAATGAATGAATGAATGAATGAATGAATGAATGAATGAATGAATGAATGAATGAATGAATGAATGAATGAATGAATGAATAATAAAAAGTGGTCCAGAAGGGCAGGTGATTTTCATTAGTTACTTTGTCATTCTGTATATCTTTTACTCACACCTCATGTGCCTTTTGCGGTTTTCCTTTCCACCCAGAGCAGCATTTCCAGTATAATAGACTGTGAGACTGGTGTTGGGAGACCTCGGTTTGAACTTTGCTGGGGGTTCTCGGGTGAATCGTGCACTTTCAGCCTAAACTACCTCACAGAATTGTTGTAAGCATAAAATGGAGAAGGGCAGAATGTTGCAAGGCACTTTGGGTCTCTTCTGGTGAGAAAAGTGAGGTATAAATAAAACAAGTACACTAAAAAAAATCAGGGGGTATTTGGAAATTCAACAGAAGAAGAAGAAGAGTTTGGATTTATATCCCCCCTTTCTCTCCTGTAGGAGACTCAAAGGGGCTTACAATCTCCTTTTCCTTCCCCCCTCACAACAAACACCCTGTGAGGTAGGTGGGGCTGAGAGAGCTCCGAGAAGCTGTGACTAGCCCAAGGTCACCCAGCTGGCGTGTGTGGGAGTGTACAGGCTAATCTGAATTCCCCAGATAAGCCTCCACAGCTCAGGCGGCAGAGCGAGGAATCAAACCCGGTTCCTCCAGATTAGATACACGAGCTCTAAACCTCCTACGCCACTGCTGCAGGAAGAGGATGTCCACCTTGCAGACAGAAATTGCTTCCATCCACAGAAATCTCTGGTAGACCCAAGCCAGTGTTGTCTGCCTAATAATTTTTACGCCCTCCCCCTTTCCAGAGGATCTCAGAGCAGCATTCCTGATTCTTGCTTCTTCTTTTAGCTTCATAACAACCCTGTAAGGAAGTTTAGGTTGAAAGACAGGGTCTGATTCAAGGTCATCCAGTGCGTTTCATGGAAAAGTAGGGATTTCAACCAGTCTCCTCCTGACTAGAAAGCAGGAATAATTAGTTTGTGGAGTATGTGGATGAGGTTTCAGATGTCCAGGATACAGAACAGGATAGAAATATTAGTACCTGGAGTAGTAGGAGTGTTGGTATGAAAACGACATAAGGGGAATGTAAATCCAAAAAGGGTAGATGGAAAAAAGACATTTAATTGCTTCCTAATTTTATTCGAATGGGTGAGAACATATAAATAACAAGCAGGAAAAGAGATGCTGCAGCTGAAGTGTTAAAGGGCTGTTTTATGAGGAAATTAATTCTCTCTTCACGTACCCTCTTCTAGGATAATAATGTTAATCAAAGTTCATGCTTCTGGGCTTGAGCAAGTTCTAAAGACACAGAGACTTCTTCCCTTATCGCTCACATTACTGCACTGTGGGTTGTAATACGGGGAATTTTATCTACATGCTGTCGGATGTTTTGTTTCTAAATTCATCTGTGCTAGTTCTTTTTAGGGTTGTTCATGGCCATGGACAGGGAAAGCCTCCGTTATATTCTGCCTTATGGACAAAGGGAAAGAGCAGTTTGGGAAATGTCCCTTATTGGCAGAGAAGTTCATTGCCTAGTGTACAGACGCTCCAGAGCTCGAACTCATGCACTGATTTGTCAAAAAATGAACAGCCCACTTCCTCACTTTGTTTCAAGCAGCTGCGGCAGACGAAAGTTGAAATTCAGTCGTTAAGACAAAATTGCAACCAAAGAAAGGACAAAAGTTCACAATTATTCCACCAACCCCAGTTTATCATCATTCTGGAAGTGCCCTCTGGGACAAAAATAGCCTCACATAGAAGACTGGTCTACAGTGAAGGGGCTAGCACTGAGAATGAGCAAGATCTGGCTATGGGAGATCATAACTGTTCGACCAATGGAACCAGCAGGAACAGCCTCTGAAGACCTGATCCAGAGGTGGGATCCAGCAAGTTCCCAAGAGTAGGTTACTAATTATTTGTGTGTGCCGAGAGGGGGTTACTAATTGGTGATTTTGCCGCTGATTTTTGCCTTAGTTACGCCCCTCCTCTCAGCAGTAGCGCGCAGAACTTGAAGCAGTCTAGCAGGAGGTGCACCTGAGGCATGCAGTATTAATGGCAGCCTCATAGGCGCCTCGCGTGCATTCGCTTCCTACTGGCGACCGGCACAAAGCGTATGCGTCCTTGCCACAGGAATGCCCCGCCCCCGGAATGCCTGGCCACGGCCCCGTCATGCCCCACCCAGCCCCATTGGCGCTACACCACAGTTTGAATCCCACCACCATGGGAACCTGTTACTAAATTTTTTGGATCCCACCACTGACCTGATCTATATGTGGATTGATAAAGAGGAGGAAGTCCTTCATGGGGAAAGGACCAGACTTCACAGTGACACAGGCATAACACAAAACTGTGGTTTGCTGCTTCTCTCTTAGCCTGAAAGCCCCTTATTGGGGTCACCATCAATGAGTAATGACTTAATGACACTTGTGCATGTAGTAGTTTAGGGAACAGAACTTGCATTTGCAGTGCCATAATACAGTAGCTGGAGCATTGGATTACAGCTGGAGAGACCAGACTTAAAATCCCTACTCATCCACAATGGCCGTTTGGTGACCTTGAGCCCATCCCTGGGGCCATGTATGCTGTCTTGGGCTCCATGGAGGAAGGGTGGGATGAAATCAATAAAGAAATAATGTTGTTTGACAGCAGAATGCTGCATAAACCTCGGGCCTGCTTTGATGTGAGCAACTTACATCGCTGTATAAGGACAAAGCTGCAGACGTAGCTTGACAAGCATTGATGACTTAAATCAGTTTTTCAAACAGTACTGCAGCCTATGGTATATTTTCGATGAGCGATTGTTTTCGAATGAAGCTCTGCCTTGGGGCCAAAAGCCAAAGGGCAGAGAGTAAATTGCACTCGCACGATCTGGCGTCAGATCTCAAAAACTAAGGAGGATCGGCCCTGGTTAGTGTTTGAATGGGAGGCCTCCAAAGAAGTCCAGGGCTGTTACACAGAGTCAAGCAATGGCCAACTACTTCTGTTGATCTCTTGCCTTAGAAACCTTACACGTTCGCCATAAGTCGGCTGTGACTTGATGGCACTTTTCACTACTTTTAGATAAGTTGCCCTGGATTGGAGAAATCATTGAGGTATGTCTCCAGCTTATTAAGGCTAATAGAATGCCACTCAGCAATCTCAACTAACTCTTCTTGGCCTCTGAGGTGAAAGGAGGAAAGCACTAAGTACATGAGAGAGACAGACACAGAAACAATGTTAGTATTCAAGCTTAGAGGGTCTTGTAATTATAAACTACCTCAATAAAAGCCATAGCATATCCCAAGATCCCCCCCCCTCCCAATAGTCCCTCTAAACGTTCCCTGTCTCAGCCCAGAAGTTCCCTAAAACTGAGCGGAGCTTTGCTGCCTGTGAGAGCTCCTCCTGCTGGGCAACTGCTCAGTCTGCGTAGCACCAATATGGTGGCCACACGGCTTACAGGGAACATTGCCCCCTCCCCCAAACTTCCAGGCTCAGTTTGCTAAGGAGGTTAAGAGCTCATGTATCTACTCTGGAGAAACCAGGTTTGATTCCCAGCTCTGCCGCCTGAGCTGTGGAGGCTTATCTGGGGAATTCAGATTAGCCTGTGCACTCCCACACACGCCAGTTGGGTGACCTTGGGCTAGTCACAGCTTCTTGGAGCTCTCTCAGCCCCATGTACCTCACAGGGTGTTTGTTGTGAGGGGGGAAGGGCAAGGAGATTGTAAGCTCCTTTGAGTCTCCTACAGGAGAGAAAGGGGGGATATAAATCCAAACTCCTCCTGTTCCTCCTCCTCCTCCCCTCCTCCTCCTCCCCCTCCCCCTCCCCCTCCCCCTCTTCTTCTTCTTCTTTCTTCTTTCTTCTTTCTTCTTTCTTCTTTCTTCTTTCTTCTTCTTCTTTCTTCTTTCTTCTTTCTTCTTTCTTCTTTCTTCTTTCTTCTTTCTTCTTCTTCTTCTTCTTCTTCTTCTTCTTCTTCTTCTTCTTCTTCTTCGGTCCGGAAGATTTTCCTTTAGCTGCTGATACTGCCTTTATTTTCGTATGACCTAATCTGAGAAAAATGTTGTAAAAACATATCTGTGCTAAATTATACTCACCTTCCCTTACTTTCTAATTTATTTGTTCACATTTCTCATTGGTCCTCTCCACAGGGGAGATTGTCGAAAGACGTTTGCTGACTTATGTTTGTTAAGTAATATAGCAACCTAAGCTGAAGCAGCCCTAGAGAACATGCTTTAAACTCCTAGTTACCCAAGAGATATGCCATTCTTAGCAAATGGCATGGGAAAGAAGAGCGAGAGGGTTTGCTTGAATGTATCCTCTTTTTTGAACTTTAAAAATCCTCCTTTTCATTCCTATAGCGTAGCATTGCACTATATCTTTGTTGATATCTTTGTTGCTTTATATCTTTGCAGATTTTACAACTTAAAATTTCCTCCAGCCTCCAAGTATGTGGCGGGTGAAATTATGCCAAAGGTTTTCTACAAGGGACGACTTTCTAAATGTTTAATGATGAGACTTTCTTGAGATCATAAGGCGATAATGCATCCCCCACCCCCATAGGTAGATGGGAGAAAGTGTTACCGCGCTGCTCAGGATAACACTTTCCGTTCCAGAGGTATCCCGCTCTCGGCAGCGCCCAGGAACCCAAGCAAGACCCGACAAGGCTTGGATAAATAAAAGTGATTTATTGAGATGCTGACCTAAGTGTCAGCACCTCCCTTCCGCACAAACACTGCGCCGCCTAGCAGCCTTACAACACCTTAAGTACACTTTCTCCCGTCGGGAGCCCGGGAGAATCAAAGACAGCCCACCACCATTCAAAACAACCAATCATTCATTTGCAACATGCAGGAACCAATCAGTGTCCGATAGGCATCCCCTTTCTCAAGTTTCGCGCCAGAGCAGGGCGAGGCGATGACGTGTCCACTGACGGGGGACACACAAAGGTTTTCTCCAGGTGTCCGGGGTCAGGAAGCAAAGAGCGATGACGTGAGTCCCCTTATCTGCCTGCTGACGGGATTAGGCAGGGCGAGGCGCTTCGACTGAGGTCTTCCTTTGTCCGCGTGCATCAGGAACCTTTACACGTGAATAGGATGTGCCCAGGTGGGGCGGAGATGGCTCGCTGCCTTGGGCTAAGGAGGTTCCATACAATCGCAAATACAAGGAAACTTACAAATCCTACTTCTACCTAATACAAATCAGTTTCTACCTAATAAATACAAAACAGAATAAATCTTCCAATCGTTTTAGTTCAGACATAGTCCAGGAGCGGGATTCTCTCCTGGCTCCGCTATCAAAAGTTCCACAAAAGTTGTGGGATATGCTTCAGAGTAAATGTGCTTAAGTTGAGAGGTAATTAAAGATATGTGAGGTCACGGCTAGCAAGAGTAAATTAGTGTACCTTATTGGTTTTAAAAGCTTCTTTGTGACCTTGCACTCCAGCTAATTATTGGGATTGTTTGTCTTTCTAAGAATCTGGGTAATGGTGTTCAAGAAAAACATCACTCTATCATAGCATGAGGGCTCACCAGACTTCTTGTTATTACAAATCTAGGTGTGTAACAGACCAACTTGCACTTTGGGCAATAGAGAAGCAAAGACTCAGATCTTTGTGTACTGGAGGCTTATACAGATGTACCAAGAAAAATCGCAGCCATACATTAGTAGCCAGACCATGGCTAGTGGGCATTTTTCATGAGTATGTTGTTGCTACATGAGCCAAAATTTTTGACTTGATGCCTCATTTTATTTTCAAGAAGCTATTTTTGTTATTTCTGGAAAGAGGTGTTAAGTTTTCTCCCACCATCTAAATCAAATGAATGAGAACACCAGTACTATTAACTTCCAAACAAGTCCAGACAAAGTTATTTTTCCTTGTAGGCTGCCCAAAACAAACTTCTCTATTTTGGCACTGCTGCTGGGCATCCTAAGGTTTGGTTGAGGTGGTAGAGGTGCTGTTGATAGCGGAGCCAGGAGAGAATCCCGCTCCTGGACTATGTCTGAATTAAAACGATTGGAGGATTTATTCCGTTTTGCATTTATTTAGGTAGAAACTGGTTTGTATTAGGTAGAAATAGGATTTGTAAGTTTCCCTGTATTTGTGATTGTATGGAACCTCCTTGGCCCAAGGCAGAGAGCCATCTCTGCCCCACCGGGACCCTTCCCATTCACGCAAAAGTCTCCTGATGCACGCGGACAAAGGGAAAACTCTCGGTCGAAGCTGCCTTGCCCTGCCTAATCCTACCAGCAGGTAGATAAGGGGACCCACGCCATCGCTCTCTTGCTTCCTGACCCCGGACACCTGGAGAAAACCTTTGTGTGTCCCTCACAGTGGACACGCTATCGCCTCGCCTCTAAAATTTGGCGCTGAAATCCTTGAGAAGGGGATTTTATCGGACACTGATTGGTCTCCCTGTATTACATGTTGCAAACGACTGACTGGTTGTTTTGAATTTTGTTAATGAATGGTGGTGGGTTGTCTTTGGTTCTCTCCGGCCTCCGACGGATAGAAAGTGTAATTAAGGGGTTGCAAGGCTGCTATAGGCAGCGCAGTGTTTGAAGCGGAAGGGAGGTGCTGACACTTAGGCCAGCACCTCAATAAATCACTTATTTATCCAAGCCTTGCCTGGTCTTGCTTAACTTCCTGGGCGCTGCCGAAGAGCCGGATACCTCTGGAACGGAAAGTGCTATCCTGAGCAGCTGCGGTAACAGTTGGGGCCTTATCCCGGGATTCCTGGAACCGACGGGAGAACCTGTCTAGATAGGCTCGAGGAACCTAATCTCGACAGGCGGAGTGCAGTTCCAAAGCACGGTAGCTGTTTGCCAGATCTGCACCTCGCTTTGTCTGAGGTTGGCCATTGTGGACGCCCTCTGCAGGGACAGGTGTGAGACAGATCTTTTGAAAGGGGAAGGGACGGGAGATCCCAGCAGAGAGAGAGAAAGGGGAGGGGGGATTTAGGTATAGCCATAAAGAAGGAACGGAGGGCCTCGGCATTAAGGGGTTGGTCCAAAAGGGACAAGAAAGAACCCAGGCCAGGTTTCAACCCCATGTGTCCCTAGGCTCAGGAATCAGGAAATGCATTTCTGTCCAGGAAGGACTGGAACGGAAGCTCCAAGTCAGGAGCAAGAAAGTGCTTTGAATGAGTAGGAGTTGTGCTCAGTTTCCTTTGCAAGGCAGAAATGGGAGTCTGTGGATCTAAGAATGGAGGTTCCCAGTCTCTGCCTGAATCTACCCCACTGGCTTGTGTCTTGTATAATTGGGACAGGCTCGGACGCAAGCCCCCTGTGTCAAGGAAGAAGTTTGAGTCTTGGTGCAGGGGAGAATGGGTCAATTATAATTTGTCGGGCTGGTTCTTGGGTGGCAACAGGTTCCTTTAGGTTGGCCCATCCTCCAGGAATCTTTTATCAGGCTTTTGAGGAGTACCTGATTAAAGGTACAGGCCAAAACATTAGATAGAACCTTTTATGGAAATATATAGGAAAACTCTAAAAATTATTCCTGCATTCAGGGAACTAAGATTATGCTAGTGGTGGAATCCAGGAGTCCAATGGAGAATCTATAGTTTCAGGAGCCACCCCCTTGGATATTCCTGTCCCCTCCCCCAGACAATTTGCTGGATTTTCCTGTTCCGCAAGCATGGCCTCAGCCCTCTCGGGCCGGTCATAGTAACGGGGATTCATTAGTTTTCTGGTCAGCCATCTGCTCCCTCCTCCAGAGGGAGATGGACCTCCTTCCCCCAGTCCGCCACAGCCGATGTGCACCCCAGTACCTCATCATCTTCCCCCAGGGTGGGGACTAAGCACCTCCTCCCCCAGCTAGGGAAGGGAACTCCCCTAAAGCTCTCCTCCTTTGGACTCCCAGAGAAAGCACACTTAACACAGATGCTAGAGGATGTGGTCTCACAGGTAAAGAACATGCAGTCTGCCCTTAGGAGTTCCCCAACATTGCAAGCATTGTCCCCACAGTTGAGTGCTTCCCCCTCGATGGAATCAGTAGAGACCCTGTCTCTCCCCGGCCCACCCTGTCTACCAGCTCGAGAGAATGGCGGCCACCACCCGTCTAGGGTGCACGCCCCTCCCAACCACCTTTCAGGTCAGAATTGAGCCCTAATGCCCAGTTAGTGCCGGCGGGCATGTATCCCATCCGGGCATCTCAAATGGGACAACTTAAATGGCTAACCCCGGGCTCCTTGTATGTTCATCGCCCCTTTATCTGCCTCAGATTTGTATAATTGGAAAGAGAGGTCCCTTCCAGATACAACTGATCCCTTTGGCTATGACCCAGCTGGTGGAGTCTATCTTTGCTACTCACTCTGCCCACTTATGCTGATATCCATAATTGCTGAGACTTCTTCTGACTGGGGAGGAGAGGGCCCTAGTTATGCAAGCAGCTAAGATAGAAGCCACCCAGTACGTAGATGATCACCAGGAAGGTGCAAACCCCGCCACGCTGGCCCAGGTGTTTCCCGATGTGGACCCAGGGTGGAATGTTAACGTAGAGGCAGACCGAGACAAGCTGGGGAATTATCGGCGCTTTATAATTTCGGGGCTCCGAAATGGCGCCCCACGCCGCCATGATCTGTCGAAGCTCCACCAGCTAGTTCAGAACAAGGATGAGTCACCACGCCTTTTATGGAACACATCCGCTCCGAGTGCCGCAAATGGACACGGGTAGATCCCACAGATCCAGTCTATCGCCCTCTGCTTAACAGCGTGTTTATTGGAGGAAGCACCCCAGATATCAGGAAGAAGTTGAACAGGATCCCTGACAATACCTCTTATGGACCCAGTGCAGATCTCCTGGGCATCGCCAATAATGTGTGTACTCTTTGGAGAGGGGAGGAGGCTGCGCAGGATGCGAGGGAGAAGGCAAAAGAGAACCGCCACCGCTAATTAGTGGGAGCCTTGCAGGCAGCTGTGAGAACCACCGGGACCCTGGGGTCGGTTTACGTTATGGGAATGTACCCAAGACCGCCCCATACGCTCCGATGGCACCAGCTCCTAGATTAGATTCAGAAATCTCTGCAGGAGGCTGTAGGAGCACTGGGAGCCACTGTGGGTGGGAATCGGGATTTTGGCAGGAGCCTGGGTTGCCAGGGACTCTCCCGCGGTCCACCACTGCCTGCATAGTGCCCTTTGTAGATAGGGACCCCACTCGGGAAGGCTATTGCCACCAGCGCGACCATTGGCGCAGAAATTGTGCTGCTAGGGTTGGCATCGGGGGATCGCTTAAGCCCCCCGCAGCTTAGGAAACAGCTGCCAGCAGGCTTCTGCCCTGGGTTCTCCTCGCCTCAATCTCCCTACTTTGAATCCCAGCTGCAGTACTCCCCAAACCTTCGCTGGGATATTCAACCCTCTCTTCAGGCGTGAGCCCCCCCCGTTTTGGATTGGGCACTCGGACCTGGAGACCGGAGCGGCAGGCAGGCTCTGGGATCTTTGGGCTTGAACAAACCGCCAGTTCTCCCCCTTGCCGGGTTGAGAGGACTCCCACACGTTTGGAATGCTCCCCTACTAAAGCCCAGCAACGGGTGGATAGGTTGGAGTCTTGCCGCTTGGCACAAAGCTTTTCACCCAGCTCGCTCGCTGGTGGTGCCCACCTCAGCCTGTTTCCCAAGCTCCCCTGTCCTCAGCTCCTAGCACCCCGGGCTGTGGTTGCTGGGGTCCTCCAGCCCACCCTGGTCCCGGAGGCTGCCCAGGCTTTTAGTGCGCCTCTCGTGCATCCGAGGTGCTCCCCGCCGGCTCTGGAACTCCCTCCCGTGGCTGATGCCCTTCCACGGGCTGCCCAGCCCTCCTCTGGTGCCTCAGAGCATGTGCAGAGTTTCCTTCCTGCACCCGTTTTCCCCTCTGCTCCCCCGGATGGCCCGTCCGCCCTAGTAGACCTGGCCATGGACTCAGTGCCTGTGTCAGAGTCGGTGTATGAAGCCTTCTTGCCGCCCACCATTGCTGGAGGGGCCGCCCTGTAGTTCTCTGGTCGCTTCGCCTTCCTTATCTCTCTCCCACCTGCGTGAGATTCCTGTATTGGTGGGGGGGCTCTCTATCCCCATGCTGGTTGATACGTGGGGCTCCTCTATTCTTGTTCTGAATTCTACCGTCCCGTTCACACGCACGGGAGAGGAGGTGCACGTCGTAAGTGCGTAATGGTATAGATGCAGCTTGTTCCCCTCGCCGCTCCAACCTCTCGCCTCCGTCTGCCCGGGTGTATGTCGAGCATTCCTTCCTCAACATGGAGGACGTTCTGCCCGGTCTCACTTTTTAAATGCCGCGACTTGCTGTTTCCTCGAAATTGAACGCCTTCCCTTTCGCTTTCTCCTCACTCTGGCTGCTCAAGGATTTTGGGCCCTGGATTGATGTGGGAATTTTGACCCTCGCCGCCTCTGCTCTTGACTGCCCCTGTCACAGAATCAGTCCTCCGGACTGCAGACTCAGCTCCTACTCCCGATGTGCTCCCCGCCCGCTGCCTGCATGACTCTGGGGTGCTCACCTAGCTGCACGGATCAAGGTTCCTTGACTCAAACGGTGTGTCGGAGTTTATGCGATCTGCCCTCGCCTCTTTGAGTTTGGGAATGATGTCAGGTTCTCCTCTCTCTTTACACCCCGGGCTCTGTAAATGTGCGCTGGGCTTATAGTTGCCCATGCTTGCTACGTAGACGGGTGGCCTCTGAGCCGTGTGTGGGAATTCCCAGCCTGTTTTGACTTCGCCAGCCCCCCGTCCCTCCCACTGCCTTGGGGTGGCCTCGTCCCAGCTACTTCTTGGCCCACTCTCTGACTCTCCACGCTTGGAGGAAGGCTCACCAGCCTCCCTGCTCTGTCCTGTGTTCCCAGTCCCACTTGTCATGCAACAGGGACAGCCGGTGATCTAATTCTGTTTGTGGACGGGCTGGGTATCCAGGCCCCTACTGCTCCTCACAGCTCTGGAGGCAGGCACACTGGTCTTCTGTTTCTGCCGCCCAACGAATGTTCCTTCTTTCGGCCTCTTACTGGGTCGGCTTGCCGCTTCCTCCTGGCTCATGCAGCCTGTGGGTGGTCCAGCTCCCCGCCCCCTTTTTGCCTCCTCTGTGCCCCTTCGCCTCCTTGCTTCTTTTGCGTCCCCCGGCTCTTTGGGATTCTTGCATTTCGCGGTTTGGTGCTCCTGGGCCCTTGCGTTGTTTCTGAGATATGGCCTCCAGAGGGGGGGGTGAGAGAATCCAGACCACATTTAAAATGGATGCAATATCTCAGATCCAACCAGTCAGTTTTTTCTTTTTTTCGGCCTTTCAGAGACACTGCAGCCTCAGAGCATAAGCAGAATTTCAGTTTTGGGGCCCCAGCTAATTCGTTAGACAAGGGACTAGTGGCTGTGAGTCCCCTGCTGGGAAGCAACTTCAAGGCTGACACGTGCTCGAACTCGTCAAACCCCGGCACCTCAGCTCCCAGCCCTAAGGTAGAGCCTCCCTTGTTAGACGAGCAGACTCAACAAATCTAAACAGAGCTTCCCGCGTGATCCACAATGCGCTAGAATATTGGCACAGCTGCCACTGAAAACCGCGATACTGTGGACGAGGTCCGCTTCAGGGTGCCACTGTGGAATGTTGGGACAGAGCCCACTTACACGTTAATTTTATGTTTGGGTGTATGTTTTTACTTATGACATTTGGAAGGCTCCACCAGCATCTAGACCCATTTTGGTCACCCGGCGCCAGGTTTTCCCGCTTATTTGGCTATTATATTTTGGCCAGGTCTTTGCACCCTGCTTTAAACCGACCTCTCTGCAGCAGAAAGCACGCCAGGAACGGAGGGTAGTTTTGGGCGGTCAGTGTGATTCGTTATTATGGCCCTACTTATTGTGGCATAGGTCTCCTGTTGCGACTCCTTTAATGTCCCCTTCTGTTAAAATCCATCCTCTGTGGAGGTGCTCCTCTGGGTTTTGATTCTGTCCTTTGCCAGCCCAGGTTGGTGGTGGCGGTCCAGACATTGTGGAGCTTCCGTTACGCTTACTTCATGCTGACGCCGCCGCCACGCTTAGGCTCTCGCCTTTGCCCTAAGGATTTATACCGCCTTGACTCTCCTCCTCTTCTCGGGCTTTGCTTGCCTGCCAAATTTCATACCGTGTTTCAATCGGTCGTTTGAGTGTTTTTTCCAGCGTAAAGGTTGTTTAGCAAGTAACATGGGAGGTCTCCAGGCACTTCACCCCTCATAAAATTATGGACTTTTTTGGCGTTCTACACGTGGGACTCGGTCTAAAGTTTTGACAGCAACAGATCTGGACAAGCCACGCTTTATGCTCTCATGCCTCGCTGCGCTGGGATGTTACTCGGTGAAGATCGCTGGCCTGGGATAGATGCCGCTCGCCTCTGGTGCATGAGGAGCCTGGCCCGGCGATGCCATTGACCTACTTCGCCGTTGCCAGATAGCGAAGAGCGGTGCCATGCCAGCTGACAGCCACCCGGCGTCAGAAGTATCGGCGGGGAGTACAGCCTCCACTGACGCTTTCCGGTAATACGGCACCCCGCACTCCCCGCTAAGCACCCGAGATGCCATAAGGATCTCTACAGAGGCGCCAGCCGAGATTCCCTGGACTGGAAGCCGCAGTGTGTGTGTAGCGTTTGGGTTTCGATGTCGAACTGTAGGATCACCAACCGCCTTCATGCGCCAAGTCCGCCAGTGTTCAAACTAGACCCTCGCTTCTACTGGTCCTCAAGATCACCCAGACTTCCATCTGAAGCCAGCCTTTCGTGCCGGTATTTGTTTCAACTCAGCCCTTTCAGGTCTTCCGTTGCCGGAATACCTCCATCGCTTCCACGTTTTATTCGGAGTTGACGTTTCAGAAAATGCCTGGACTACCCCTTTGTCCCCTTCTTAGCATTTGGGTTTACGCGTGTATGATCTCCTGGTTTATAGGTGCAATTGTGATGCTCTGTTTTGTATGTGTATGATGTGTTCTTAGAAGCGCTGACATTCCCACCCGTCTGGCAAGAGGACCTCTTATGCTCCTCGCACTTCTGGATTACCCGGGTGCTTCCAGGGCCCTCCTCGAACCTCCTCGGTTGAGCCAGGTGTCACTGTTCAGCATCCATGCCATGATGGCCATGGCATGAAAGTTCCAGAAAGGGGAATGATAGCCGAGCCAGGAGAGAATCCCGCTCCTGGACTCAGTGTCTGAATCCTAAAAGCGATTGGAGGATTTATTCCGCTTTTGCATTTATTTAGGTAGAAACTGGTTTGTATTAGGTGGTGAAATAGGATCGTAAAGCTTCCCTGCATTGCAGACGTATGGAACCTCAGCATTGGCCCAAGGCAGAGAGCCATTCTGCCCCACCCGACCACTTCCCTATCTATCGCAAAGTCTCCTGATACGCACGCGGACGAAGTGGGAAAAACCTCGGTCGGCGCCTTAAGTTCCTGCTCTAATCCCGCCAGCAGGCGTAAGGACTCACGTCATCGCCTTCTTAAGCTTCCTGACCCCGACACCTGGAGAAAACCTTTTGTGTGTCCCCCCCCCACAGCGGCGACATCGCCATCGCCCTGCTCTGGCCTCTAAGCAAACTTGAGAAGGGATGCCTATCCGGACACTGATTGTCTCCCTGCATGCTGCAAAATGAATGAAAGTTGGTTGTTTTTTTGAATTTTGTTAATGAATAGGTGGTGGTTGCTGTCTTTTGGTTCTCCGGCCCTCATCGGAGTGAAGAAGTGTACTTAAGGCTTTGCAAAGGCTGCTAGGCAGCGCGAAAGTGTTTAGGCCTTGGGAAGGGAGGTGCTGACACTTAGGTCAGCATCTCAATAAATCACTTTTATTTATCCAAGCCTTGTCGGGTCTTGCTTGGGTTCCTGGGCGCTGCCGAGAGCGGGATACCTCTGGAACGGAAAGTGTTATCCTGAGCAGCGCGGTAACACTGTCTTCTGTTAAAAACAGAGCCCCTTGGTCCACCACAGGTCAGTCTGGCAACAGGGGGCTGGGAGAGTTCTGAGAGAACTGTGACTAGCCCGAGATCATCCAGAAGGCTTTATGTGTAGGAGCAGGGAAACAAATCTGCTCACCAGATAAAGAGTCTGCCGCTCATGTGGAGGAGTGAGGAATCAAACCCAGTTCTCCAGATTAGTGTCCACCTGATGTTAACTACTACCCATGCTGGTAGCTGCAGCAGCTGTGGGGAAAATACACAAGTCTGTCCCTACGTGGACGTGGAAAAGACCCAGATGTGCATAGCTTTAGCATATGGGTTTGATCCAGCCACTTTTCAGTTGGTGAAAAAGAAATGAGTGGTGCCCTTTGACCATCCGAAAATGCTAGTCTGGGGATTACAAGACCTGGATGGACAAAAGTCATGTGGGATTGAGACTGTGATAAGGAAGGGAACTGGATAGATTTTAATGAAAGAGCTGGATGGATCCAAGCCAGTAGGTCTCCCAGCCATACCCCGGGTCTGGGGAAAAAAACCCTCTTGTTGAGACCCAGAACTGCTAATTAGGGCCCTTTCCCCACTTACCTTTGTCCGAGGGTTGCTGTGTGCAATTCCCAGCATGCGCAATTCCTGGCACACACCCTGGCTTCCCCACGGCTCTGTCATCAAAAGGTGGCATCAAAAGGGGTCATCAAAAGGCGGCATTTCAAAAGGCTGCAGGAATTATGCGCGCTGAGGGGGCGCGAGAGAGGCAGCGTCGGGGCGGCTGCGTTCTCGCCGCCCCTGAAGTGGGGAGTGCAGCTGGACCCCGCACTACTTGAGGAGAGTAGCGCGGGGCTTAAGGTAAGTGGGGAAAGGGCCTAGGAATGCTAGCATTTAGGATTGCCAGCCTACAAGTGCTGTTATCATACCTCTGTGGCATAGCCGGGGGTGGGGGGTGGGGGGTGGAGTGCTTATTCAGAGGTATCTCTAAAAGGTGATGCTGGTGTTGCACAGATGGAGAGCCCATTCTCTGGCAATAGCCAGGTCTACCCATAAGGAACTTCAGGATTTTTTTCTTTCTTTTTGTTCTCATGCTCTCAGCTTACTTGCCATAGCAGCACATTTTCAGCTCCATAGCCAAGGAAGAATGTGTCCTCAACATGATGCAATAGCCCTGATGAATGGGTACTCGTTTCCAGCCACAAGAGGACCTCTGATGACATTGCCTTCCCTGATTATTTTAACCTAGATACTCCCTTCTGTGATTAACTTCTCCTGACCACCTTACAATGCACTCTATTGTTTCTCAAACAGTCTATCCGGACACTTCCCAGAGGTTATCCTAGCACCTCCCAAAGGTTGTCCTGACACCTCCCCCCCAGGTGGTTCTTCACCCTAAAAATATCTTACCCTCCAAAAGGCCAGTGGCCCAGTACCATTGACACCTTTCTGTCTTTGTCACTGTACCCAGCACATTGCCCCCTGGAACCAGACGTTGGCCGGTTGGTTCCGAACCCCTGGTCTTGACATCGCGATCAGGTTGTATTACCCATATGTATATCTATATTCCATACTCCTTTCTATTCCAAACCTATTTTTCAACCTATTTATATCTTAGGAACTCTGTGTGTGTGCGTTGCATTGAATCAAGTGCTTGTGAACCTCTTATACCTACAATAAAGATCGTTAAATTTGCATTATATTCCTCTCTGTGGAGTTTCTTCCAAGAGCTGATCTTCGTATACATTGGTATTAAAAATTCCCTACCCCTTGCAATATTAATAAGTCTCCTCTGAGCTAATTTTCCCCACATTATTGGGAGACTGTGTCTCCATCCTGGGTAACAGTACAGCCTGGAGATATCCCAGAATTAAAAATGATGTCCAGATGAGGGAGAAAATGGTTGGGGAAATAACTGAAGTTTCCCTGGAGAAAATGGCTACCTTGGTGGGCAGATTGTTTGGTTTATATCCTGTTGAGCTCTCAGCCCTCTCTCGCCCTCACCCTCCTCAGGTTCAACCCCTCCCTCAAATATCCAGAAATTTCCCAGCTCAGAGCTGACAACCCTATTGGTTCTGCCATGTGGGCATGCTTGATCGAATGGCTTATGAACATCAGACTAGAAATACGTAAAGCTCCATTATTCTGAACAGGTTTGAAGATGTCTACTGTTTTATGGCTCCTTTCACTTTTCAGTTAGCCCCACTGGAAGTTAAAGCCAAATTCAAAATACAACTCACATGACACATCTAATGAAGGTGACAAAGAGGAATTTGTCATGTGACTGTTATGTTAACCCAGACAAAGTTCCTGTTTATTGAGCCTGTGCCTGTTTCAAAATAGAGTGAGATGCGAAGTTTCTCAGGTCCTTATAAGAATCTTCCCGGCTGTGAAATGCAAATACTACTGATTCGGCCTATAATTTGGAATGGCATGAGGTTACACCCCCCCACCCCCTTCTAATAAGGTTTAGTTTGCAAGGAAATTACTAGTTTATTCATTTTAGCTATTACCACAAAAGGTGGGCTCCACAGAAATGCCTCAGGAAGCAGCAATGATCAAACCTTTCCAAGTACCGTCAAGTCACAACAGACTCAAGGCAACCCCCTGAAATTCCACCTTACAGAACTTCGGAGGTAAGAGCTGGTCAGAGACAGTTGGCCGTTTCCTTCCTCTGCTCAGCAGTCGCAATTTCCCTCAGTGGTCTCCTATCCAAGTACTGGCCCCGCTTCCTTCTGAGCTGTGGGCTAATTTTAATGTAGTTATTTAAAAAGGTTGAAATTTGCTAATTTTTTATTTTTGGTGCCGCAGGAAAAAATCGCTAAAATTTATCAATTGCAAGTATTTCTGGGCTCCTTTTAAAGAAAAAAAAAATTGAGTCCGCCTGTGTTCTGAAATTGTGACTAGGTTTGCCAACTCCGGGTCTGGAAATTCCTGGAGATCTGAGGGAGGAGGCTGGAGGCAGAGTTTGGAGATGGGAGGAGACCTCAACGGGGTGTAATGCTGTAGAGCAGGGGTCTTCAAACTATGGCCCTCCAGATGTTCATAGACTACAATTCCCATGAGCCCTACCACTTGGCCATGCTGGCAGGGGCTGATGGAAATTGTAGTCCATGAACATCTGGAGGGCCATAGTTTGAAGACCCCTGCTGTAGAGTCTACCCTTCAGAGCTGCCATTTTCTCCAGGGGGCCTGATCTCTGCAGTCTGGAGGTCAGTTGAAATGGAAGAGGTTTGTTCTTTGCATTCTCCTCACCTGGAAGTTAGCAACCTGAATTGCAGCTTGTCTAATTTAAATTCTCCAGCAGGGGTGCTGAACTTATTTATTACAAGGGCCAGATATAACATAAATGTGACTTGGTCGGACTGAGCGAGGGGTGACTTCCTGGGCTGGCGAGCCCCCAGCAGGATGGGGTAATTGCCTGGACGGGCAGACCGGACTGGAAACAAGGGGAAGGGGTTTGCCTCAGCTGGCTAGTGGGCCTGATAAACTCTCTCAAGGGACAAAAGCTGCCCCCCAGGCCACACGTTCGACGCCACTGTTCTACAGAGTTTGGCCATCACAGAGCAGCAATAGGAGGGGACAGTTTGTGGTGTAGAAATGACAGCAAGTTGGGGTTGTCCTGTGCTCCGTTCTTTCCTTATGCAAGTTTTCCCAGCCGAGATCCCACACCCAAGACTGCAAAGGTTAGTCAGGCATTTGCGGATGCAAATGGGCTAATAGCTTGTATTTCCAGACTTTGCAAAAGAGGCAACATTTAAATGTGCTCCTAGGTAGATACCTTATTGCAAGGTTTGTGTAGTACATGAATATAAAGATAATGTACATATTGTGGCATATTAGGGTATCTGTTGAGTTCAACCTGGTTTTTGCGTCTTGCATTTGCATATTTTCAGCTATAACTCATGAAGTTGGAATGTCTTTATTTCTGTAGCAAGATTTGGTCTCTGTGGGAAATAATTAAGAATAGTTCCAGGGTCTTGAAAGACTTTGATGCTTCATATATCCATGTGGCTACTGACATACTTCAATAATAGCTGGTGTTATGGCTTTCAGTGCAGTGTAATTGAAATGCAGGTTGTTGTCAATATTAACAACTGGCAGGACTACAGTTGTTTTGTAAGGCCGTAATGGAATTGTTTTGCACATTCACCCCATGGGCTAGCATAAAACTGAATTGAATTCTTGCATGATGCATCTTTGAGAACATTTTTCCTGCTCCAGATGCATATGAGATAAAAGAGAGCAGTACAAAGGTGTCCTTGTGAAGTTATATGAGCCGTTTCATTGGTAAAAGATTAAAAGGTGCAGAGTTTTTGGAGTGGATATGTCGTAGCAATCCATTTTTCTCCTAGCCCGGGGTTCACACTCCTATCTAAAGTGGAGAAACACCTCAAAACGTAAGAGGTTGCCCAGGCAAATGTGACTGACCGTGGTTCCCTATATGCTTCCTTATGCCTACATGCTTCCTCAAACATATAGGTCCAGGGGCACTTTACCAGGTAGACGTGGCTACGGTAATGAGGGAGCAAGTGACTGAGGAAAAGAAAGATTGATGAACTTGAATTTCCTTGTTTGCTTGTCTGAAATGTCAACAGTGAAGTCTGGTGTGTCAGTTTGGTAATAGAGTTCAAGTCCTGGTTTTTTAGTGGGTTGGATCCAACAAACCACAACTGAAGAGAATTTGTAGAGACTGGATCTCCCTCCCAGCCCTGCAGTCTCCTCTGTTCCTGGAAAACCTGCTCCTGGGGGAGGGAGGTGGGTCAGGGAACCTGCAGCAATGGAATAATGCAGTCAAGGGCTGCAGCGAGAAGAAATCCCCCTTCCCCCAATTGTGTGAGTGCTTGCTTCATTTGGAAGACCTTATGCAAGAGGGGAAAGGGTGATTTTGTGCCCATTTCCCCTCAAGCTGAACCCCTCTCCTCAGTAAAGGTGAAGGTGAATGCTGGGCGAAAGGGAGATATCTCTTCTTTGTATTCTTTCCATTTACAACTTGTGTTAAATTATCTTCAACCTTGGTCAAGTTTTTCTACCTAGGAAGCTCCGGTCTACAAAGCAGGAATGTTAATGATCTGTTCGGCAGGATTTTTTTGTAAAGACCCAACGGGAGCCTGGAGGCACTTTCTATATGAAAAGTACTATATATCAGTAGCTGTGTCTTGGCGCTCCTTTAGCAAGTCCCACTCTTGACTGATGGGCGTCTCTAGACTGTGCAAATGAATCTTTCGGGCATGCAGACTGTTTTGGCAAGTGCTCAGCCTGCATGCTTGGGAATTCTGGGGGGAAGCAGTGCCCCCAATAGCCAGATAAAGGCTATACACCTAAGGCTTATAAGTAAGTGAGACTTTGTTTCACAGTCTACTGATACTTACAGGGTAGCTGCATGATGACTCTGCTCACACCCCTTCCTATTTATCTAATTTCTGTTGTCAGACTTATTCTAATAGAATATGTCTCTGAGGGATGACTTGGATTCTTCACCCCCCACCCCCCGCCCCAACGTCTTCCAATAGTTTGTAATAAGAATGCTGAGGCAAATGAGACCCTTTTATTAATGGATATCACTTAATATCTTGGCATGCTTTTTTAATTATACAGGGCGGCATTTTCTTTCCTTGAATTGTTATGAAATAGAAAAATAGTTCTTATAGCAATCAGACAACTTGAAAAGTCATGTTAAGCAAATCGAACCTGTGAGTTCACTTGATGTGTTCAGTTGGCCATAAGGAAGAGACTTTTCTATTAATGTATCACCTCAGATTGTACATGTGGGGATTGCTTCTTTGAAAATATTCTTGTGTTTTAAACAGGGGTGCACCCTTCTATAGGTCTGTGAGTTTAGAAAAATGTAATGTGGCAATGTTTTTTCCTCAGAAATGTTTTCCTCAGAAAAACTGGAGAGTGAGAGGCAAACATGACATGGAGAGACAATGCACATAACAATCCGTGTACTTGATTTTTCTTGATATATGTGTTGAGTAATTCTCATGTAACATTCAACACATGTACTGCTGAAAGTGTAATTGAAACTCCACATTACTCCAGGTACTGGTCTTCGGTTTCATTTGTAAAGTGAATGTGCCTTGGCTCTTTCTTACAATGTATGCACATCGATGCAGGATGTTCACTGTTATGTATGGACAAGACTAGAGAAGGGCACAAATGGGGTGGATATGAAAACCTCGAATTATTAGGAAATGGCTCTGCTCCACTAATCAAAGGAGGCTCTAAAGGTATGTGTGGTTTCCCTTCTCTTTTGTTATATCCCGACAAGATTCCTGATAGGTTTGTTGGGCTGAGTAACTGAGTAACTGGCTCACGGTAGCCAACTGAATAATGTGGGTTAGCAAGGATTTGAATAGGTTTCTTAGTCTTAGTCCAGCACTCTAACCATTATATCACATACGCATTTTGTACCAGTTCAGAATTATATTATATTCCTTCTCCTTCAACCATTAGACTTGACTTTTAGTGTTCCAGTGAGCCGTCTGGATAAAATAGGTTTGAGGAACTCCCTTTGTATCAATACCGGCGTGGAACCTAGCTCCCAAATTTCAAGAGAAACTATACTATGTGTAATGATTGTACTTGTTTGGCTATACTGCCATCTGTGTTTGTGTGGTTTGTTTTTCTTTTTGCCCTGACTTAATTCTGGGGTTACTTTCCTCCTGCTGGGTTAATATTTATTGGTTAATTATCCTGTACTGATGTTTAACACTCTGTTTTGAGGCAATGTTGTATTGTTATTTTATTGTCAGCTGCTTCAGAAGCCTTGTGCTGAGAGGCAGCGTACATCTTTTAAACATCAATACATAATAAATAATACCAACAGCTACCTCAGCAGAAACTAACAATTCCTGGGAAAATGCCAGTGTCACAGTGTATTGGTCCTACAGGCAGGCACAGTTGTTTGAGATAAAGTGAAAGACTGAGGAAGGTGGTATATTTTGAAGGTCTTTCCAATCTGCTCCTGTTTGTCCTCAAGGAATTTCTTATCCCAGAATTTAAAATATGTAGGTTCTGGAGGTGGAGTCCAGAAAGGCCTTGGGGCTCAGGGGCTATCAGATTTCAGCGATATTTTAGCAATCCTAGGAGTGTGAAACAGAGGATATTCTGCTGCCTTTCTGTTTTTCTGGCAGCTGATTCAAAAGCAAAAGAAGTCACGCTGGGTTTTCTTCCTCACCAGCTGGCAATCTGGAGTCTACTCCCCTTTGGGCAGATAACCTGGATGTGGTCCTGTTAAAACCCAGGGGCTGTCTGATTTTGGAGGCATCTTTTTATATGCCAGATGAATGGTTTTATAAATATGCCTACACAGCAGGCTGCTGGAAACTCTGCTGAGAAAAGAACTGCCATGTAGTTTTATTAATTTGACCCTTACTGTTTCTTTCCTTTGGACTCCCATCTCTGAAATGAGATTAATTATACTTCCCTGAATGCTGAGAGGACAAATGCATTTTATATTTCTCAGGACATAGATGCTATCAGGAGTCACAGGCAAATACAACAATGGACTGGGTTTCCGTTGGTGTGTGTGTGTGTGTGAATATTTTAGATTTTTCCATATAAGCATAATGGAATTATTGTTGGTTAAGAAAGTTACTTTTGATTACGAGTTCGTTTTATATTAATTTCAGGCAAACAGTGCTCCTATACCACATTGGAGGAACTTAAATTGGCTCTTACTTAGTAGCTCTTAAAGATTTTCCATTACATAATTTCTCCCTGGAGGACTGGCCTTTGATTAGATACCATCTTAAGAGTTGGATTTATTCAGCCAGTACTGAGGGAAGGATGAAACTTGAACTTCAGAGGCATGTGTGCAAAATTCATGTTACAGGCAAGGCGGCCTGTGTGGAACAAGTTGGCTAGAACTTGCCTTGGGAGCCACACATTGCCTGTGGTCATACAACATGGCAGCCATGTGTATCAGGAAGATAGTGGGTTGTGTACATTTGCGTTACATTGGTTGGTATGTTTGAACGATTGCAGTGTCTGAAAGTGTTTTCAGTCACTCAGCCTCAAGGTTATTTTAGACATCATGAAGAGCATACCAAGTAATTAACCCCGAGTGTATGCTCTGCCAATCTCAGCTCCCCAATGGGTATTCCCTATGTGCAATACAAGTTTACAAATACACTGGTTGCTTCTGTGAGTTTACATGTGTGAATGGACTGTACCATTGTGTGGTGTATGTACTACTTGTAATTTTTGTGTTGTTTAACAAGTCATGTTTAAATGCTTATGCTTTGTGTTTCCACTTTCTGCTTGTTTTCAGATTTCTGTAATCCAAAACCTGTTGAGTTTATTGGATGTCCAGCCATTGATTGTTTTTGACTAACTCTGTGTTACCCAGTCTTGGATCTCAGTGAGAAAGGCAGACTATGTATGTGTGTGTTAAGTGCTGTCAAGTCACTTCTGACCTATGGCAATCCTATGAAGCCCTGGACATCCCATCATTAGCAGTTTTGCTCAGGCCTTGCAAACTGAACACCATGGCTTCCTTGACTGAGTCAATCCATCCTTTTTTGCTACCTTCAGCTTTTCCTAGCATTGTTCAGTTTTCCAGCGAGTCTTGTCTTTTTGTAATGTGACCAAAGTACAATAGCCTCAGTTTAGTCACTTTGGCTTCTAGGGAGAGTTCAGGCTTGGTTTGATCTAGGACTCACTTATTTGTCTTTTTCGCAGCCTTCAGTATCCATAAAGGTATCCTCCAAAATCACATTTCAAATGAATCAACTTATTTCCTGTCCAGTTTCTTCTCACACCCATACATAGAAATGGGGAATATTACAATATGAATTATCATGGACGCCAGTGACACTTTTCTAGCTTCTTCATGGCAGCCTTTCTAACTCTCAGTCTCCTGATTTCTTGAATAACAGTCTGGCCTGTTATTCATGGAATCCTTACTTTGGGTCTCTTTTCTGCGCAGTGGCCTTGTAGTGTTCTCACCTTGCATTTCTCTGTTTACACGTGAGGAGCTTTTCTGCAGAGAACATTCCTGGGCCTGGTTCCCTTAACTTTGCCTAACAACTAATCCTTAAAGGCACAGATCTCATTACGGATCTCAAGACTGCTGACTTGGCCCTTTCATCTGCACTTATATTGATATTACTGTTTTAAAAATAATCCCTGCCCCCAAATGAAAGAGGCAAAGTAGTGGACCACAGGCTGCTAAGGAAGGGGATTTTCCTAGTGCTAATATTCTCCCCCCTCCCCTCCCCCCACACACACTTCCTGCTGCTGCTGCTGGAGTACAGAGAGACTTGTATTTTACAAGCGCTCTCTGTATTATATTGACATCTCAATGTATCTATATGAGAATTAGAGGCTGGTGTGTTTTGGCTGAGCCTGTGTGAGTAAGATTCTTTTCTGTGACTTGAAGCAGCTGGCAACATGGGGGGGGGCGAGTAGGAAGGCATGAATGGCAGTGTGAGGGAGTAGGAAGGCTGGCTGTGGGCGAAGGGAAGAAGTCCAGGACAAAGCTGTGCTCCCTGGCAGATCTGTCCCACTCCCTGGCAGATCTGTCCCACTCTGGTGGCGAAGCAAATTGAAACTGTGCTAGAAGTGATCTTGCTTGTCGTGAGGAGAATGGAAAGTGAAAGTGGGGCTTGAGGAACTATGTCTGTGCAAGAAATCTTGCTGTGATGGACATTTGCCCCCGTCGCACAGCAAACATCTTGTGCATAATTGGCTGCTGTCTTTCTGTTGATGATGGAGCCAAAGAGTAGCAAATCTTGAACAATTCAATTTCTTGATCACCAAACTTAAAGTTGTTTAATTCCTCACTAGTCATTTTGTCTTCTTGATGTTTAGCTGTAATCTTGCTTTGGCGCTTCCTGCTTTAACCTTCACCAGAAATCAGGGTGGATTTGATTTACCTCAAATCAATTTTAAATCACTAGACAGTGAGACAGGATTTAAATCATGGTCTTCTATTCTTGCTGGCACAATCTTAATATTTACAATCAGATTAAGGTTTCACTTGTAGAATAATAACTTTTTTCAGATTAGTTTTACAGTTATATCAAAAAATTACTGATTTGGTTATACTATTAGAAATAGTATAAGTCACCATTATATAGGTGAGGACTTGATCTAAGAGAACTGAACGAGTCATCCACTGATGAAGGCTAAAGTGGGACTTAAATTTAGATTAGGGATTGATGAATATTCCCTATTTTGTTTCTTTTTATATTCCTTATTCTTCACTGTGGGTTTTATACGTTCATTTATACAGCCGACAAATTTGTTGGCATGTATATCCACTATTTCCTGTGATTATGTTTATGCAGCGTACATCATTTATGTGTGTAAATGAAAGGTTGATTTATTGACACACAAATAATGTTGACATTTTACAGAAAACCGTCTGCGAAAACTAAATTGCATGAAAATTATGCTTAATTCAGTTTTCGCTATAGAGAAGCCAAATTAAGACAGAGATACGGTTCTCCAAGTCACACTGATCTAAAATGGTCCAAGTCTACTCACCCTTTCTATTTTCAGTTGAAATCCCTGATGATTTGGCTGAAAACTTCTCAACTTCCCTGTACAAAATACTTGCACTAAACTACCCAATTATTCATCAGTACATGAAGTGAAATGCCTTCCCCTTCTGATAGGCCCTGAAGCATGAATGTTAATTGTCCACATTATTACCGCTCACTCGGCAGTTTGCTGAGCAAGCTGTCTTTCAAAGACCCTCACAATACTGTGAGGAGCCACCTGTCTCTTATTACTGGAAACCAGAAAGGGACAAGCTTGTCTGATTAATATCATTCAGCTGCTACAAAATTGTGCTTTAGTTTGAAAGCTTTGTGGGTATTGACATGCAAATAAGATAGCAAGCCCTTACTGTTCTGCCTCAAAGTTGCTAAGAGGAAGGCATCCAAAATATAAAAGCTACACTCACATGCACACATCCATTCTCGCTTGTGCATAAACAGTATGTAGTTGTATTGTCGAAGGCTTTCACGGCCGGAACACGGCCATACAGCCTGGAAACCACACAGCACCCCAGTATGTAGTTGATAAGTTTGTGTGAGTGTGAAATGTGTTTGTATGCCAGACTGCCCATCCCTGATGCCTGTTACAGAAGATAAGTGTGTAGCATAGTGTGCAATCTACTAGATTTGATGAATTTTAGCTTCTGCATTATCTCCTTCCCAAGAATAATCTGCATTAATTTCACACCATGTTATGAGACAATGAGGGACCCAGATCTCACTTTTTGAGGCCCTTACCCTAGAGATAGCAAGACCTTGCCAGTCGATGACCAGATGTTACACTTCTTCTGAATTCAGTCTGGTCTGGAGATGTTTGAAGTATATGCATGTTTTGTACTACCTACATGCTAGGATCCAATAACTAAGCTGTAACAATGAACCCAAAGGTTTTTTTTAGCTAGGGATGAAAAACAGACATCCTAGTCCTAAGGCATGGCTGCTTACGTTGAACAGGAATAAGATCCAGAAAACTAGTAGTAAATGAAGTTTTTTTCAACGAAAAGGGAAAAAAAGCCTTTGTTTCTGTTCCAGAGATAAAGATATTCATTTAATAAATAATGTCTTTGATCCACCAAGGATCACACAAGATAATTAGATTTTTTCCCTTTTCCTGGTATGCCAAAAGAACAGGACTGAATTAATCATCTTCTTGTTAAATCTTGCATGTAATACTGTAGATGTGCTTCAGATCCGACACAGATTAGATCCAAACGCCAAGCTGATATGGGAAGCTTAGGGTTTGTTGTAGTAAGAAGAGCGAGCATCAGACAAGAGGAGGGGATTTTTCTGAGTAAGCCATTAAGAGGGGAAAGGGAGGCAGATGGTGGATGGCTGAGAGTGGGGCGGGCAGAACCTAAATTGGGGCACATGGGAGAGAGGAAGAGCCAAAGGAAGATCAAAACCATAATTCCAAGCCAATATCTGAAATTAGTAATGGAAAAGGAAGGAAATTTATTTAAGCCAATGGCGGTTGGACTCAATAGGGCCATATTAAGCAACCTTTTTGCCCCAAAGAGGACCAGAGCTTATATGTGAAATCCAGTTTGTCTAATGTTTGATGTTCCAACTTTCTAATATAAAGAAATACAGTGTGAGGTTGTGTTGTGCTGAATCAAATCATTGGTCTGTCAAGATCAGTACTTCCTTACTCCAGAGGTCCCCATACCTTTTTGAGACTAGGTATAGTGGGAATTTTGAGAGGGGTGGTGAGTGCCACCCCAAGATGACTGTCACAGAAGGTGGAGCCAAATGGCATACTTCAAACCTGAAGCGGGAATGGTACCACCCATTGACTAAGAAGAGCCCCTTTCATTTGATTAAGGGCAGCCAGTGACATCACTATAATGTCATTACACTGTAGTGATTAACTTACTACTTATTTTTTAAAACATTGTCAGAAGACTCTGTGGAGAGGGGAATGACAGGTGCTTAGGAAGAACATGGGAAGTCCCTGTGCGTTCACAGCAGTAATGAGAGCACAAAGGAGAATTGTTTCTGTAGGGAAGCAACCTTAACTGGATTTCAAGAGTGCTGGGAAAATAAAATTAGCTTTGTAAAACTTTCATCCCCTATTTTACAACAACATTAAGGGATGGTAATTACACTGGACCAACAGATGATATTTGCTTTCATCATTAAGTTCTTCAAAACAGAGAACAGCTTTCCTGAAAGAGGCCTGTGCAATACTTTTGCCTGTAACTTTGATCGACTTTGTCGGTTCAGTTTTTCATATCATCATGGTATTTACTCTCTGTTTGCCTGGGATTTCGACTTACCAACTCAATAGCATTTGCTCTAAAAGTTGTTTTGGCATTCATGGCAGTGGGAAAGCAGTAACATTTCTATCCTGAGAACAAATGCCAATCGTCTTTAGATTTTGGAAGCATGCCCACAGCGTGAAGCAAAGTAACAGTATGTGGATGAAGGCTGTTTGGAAAAGAAACAGAGAGTCTGACAGAAAGCAGCACGATTCCACCAAGTTCTTATGCCAAATGAATGAATCTGGTGTTGCTTTTCATAGTGGTCCACCCTTAGTAAACCAAACATATTATAGTAAAGATAAATTACTACTTTGCTTAGTTCTCCAGAAAGTAGACGGTGAAATGCTTTTGCCATTAAGAGTAAAATTATTTCTATTCTTGAACTAGCGGTACCCGGCCACGCGTTGCTGTGGGTTATTGTGGTGAAATGGGAAAGGAACAGTAGCAGCAAATCAGTTGCAGAGGCCAGCAGTACGTGCTCATGGAAACACGCTGACTGATACTGCGCAATGTCATTGATGTGTGTGACCGCATTCCTTGGGGGGGGGGAATGGAAAGGCACCCCTCCCACACATCTAGGCTGGGTGGTCACGATCCTTTACCTGGGAGTAAGTTTGGTTGGTGGCAATGGGTGTCGCTTCTGAGTAAACACTCTGAGGGGCAGGACGCAGCCATTCAAAGTATGTCACGGTTGCTTTACTGAGCTTACTCCTGAGTAACGCATGCCTGGTTTTTTGAACTGTAACCACAGTATTCAGGGAATGTAGGCTGGCTGGCCCCTCCCTCCCGTCCCTTGCATGCCACCCCTCACTCTCTCCCCTTCCTCACTTCTCTTCCCTTGCATGCCACCCTTCCCTCCCTTCCCTCTCCCTCCACTAGGGTGGGTGCGTCATATCCAGATGCTGGGCCCGCTCCCTCCCCTCCCTTGCATGCCACCCCTCACTCTCTCCCCTCCCTCACTTCTCTTCCCTTGCATGCCTCCCCCTCCGCCCCTTCCCTCTTCCCTTTCCCTCCCTCCTGTCTTTTACATGCAATCTTGTTCAATATGGGTGTGGAATATGGGTGAGGAAGTAGTTAAGTGATGGTTGGATGTGAGGGAGGGCAGAGTGAAGAGTGTGAGGATGAGATAGATGTGTATGAGAGTATGTGTATTGTGTGATAGTAGTGGGTGAGGCACAGAGAGTGAAAGGTACCTGCGTGTGAGGGGGGGGGAACCCAACCTGACATCTCACACAGCAACGTGTGTATGTGTTTCACTTCCACTCGAGTTATTGCCTATGTACTGTTTTCACTGCTCATATCTGGCCATCTGAGCGAACATTCTAAGGGTACGAACATTCTAAGGGTGACTATTACACACAGGCAGCTTCATGTCCTTCACTATGGAGCGCCAGGGAAAAGGTGTTTTACCTGGACCAGGTGTGAAATTTCAGGTATGTGAACATCTAAAAATACTCTCGCCTGGCTGACTACAGTGGCTGGAAATTTTCAGAGGAATTGTCCCAGCAGTTCCTGTGCTAGACCATCAGGAACAAACTCACGGTTTGCTTTTTATAGATATAAATGTGAGAGTTCTTTAAATAAAGAGGACTCAGAATGATACAAATACATGCTTTTCTATTCTCTTTCCCCCCCGGGTCTTTTTCTACATGGTTTAGCATATGCACGGTGGAAAAGATGAAAAAGTAATTGGGGGTTATTTTGGGTCAGGTCCATGGATTGAACGGACACCCAGACATAAAATTATTGAGTTAGGCTGCTGTCCTTATATCGTCAGCATCCATAAGAACTTGCTGATCCAATCCAGTCATCTTCAGAGGTTCCACTGTGGGTTTCCTTACCAGCTAAGTCTGGAAGGGTAGCAATCCATGAAAGTGCCTTCGTGACTGAGGGGCTGGAATTTCCTTCCCAGAGGGGGTTGTCAGTTTCCCTTTGTCTTTTAGCCCCATCCAAAGGAGGGGTACAGATCTGCCACTCGGAGCAGCACGGGGTCGCACAAGCGAAGTGGACTTCCCCAGGGTGCTTGCCCTGGCAGAGAGGCAGATTTGCTGGTAGGCGGCCACCACAGCCCTCCACGGTGGTGGAATGCTGTGCTGAACGCCCACCCCGTGCCCCTGCTGCCAGTGAAGCAGGGCCAGGCGAGGGGAGGAGCAGTCACTAGTTGGCTTCCACCTGGCCATTGTTCCTTGTTTCACTTCAGACTCATACCACCTTCTCGGTGGAGTAAGCCCATTAAGCTCTGTGGGGCTTTCCAGAAGTGGGGAGGCTTTTTTGTGTTTTTTGCCTCCTCATGCTGTTGGAAAGACATCTTGGGAATGGCAGGGTGGCGCGCATCTGACGCGTCATCTTGTCACCTGACCCTTGGATGGGGCTGCTCATCTTCCATCAGTGGGCAAAGACCGTTTTTCTTTCCTTTGATGAACCCCCAGTAACTCTTATTAGCCCTCTCCCTGGCTGTGTTGTGTTTGTACATTCCCATATTTTTAATGAATTGAATAAATAGCTTAAATTTGTTTTAGATATGTGTTGTTTGTCGCCTTGGCAGTGAGAGTTCTGGAAACGAAGAAAATACATTAATTTATTGATCCCCCCCCCCTCCCATTCTTCCAAGGACCTCAGGGTAGGGTACATACTTCTCCCTTGACAAGAACTCTGTGAGGTAGGTTAGGGCCAGAGAGAATGACTGGCCAAAGGTACCCAATAAGGGTTATATCAAGCAAGAATTTGAACTTTGGCCTCCTAGTTTTTCATCTCTTCACCGTACTGTTTCACTATGGACTTGTCACATGACCATAGTAATTCCTGCCTGAAGCTGAGTGGGTTGCCTAGGGGTTAAAGGTGAGGAAAGGATGAAGATTGCTGCTCTGCTACATGGGTAGTATATATCTCCATTCAAAAGGACTTTTCATGATGTGCAGTGTTGGATATGTTCACAGATGGCCATACACATTTTTTGAGTCAAGTTTTGGTATATTTAACTAGGGCTTTCTCTTTGTTATATCACCACCTAGTTTTTTAAGATATCGGTTTCAGCCCTAAACAGATGTGTACCTGCGAGGTGTATCAAATGCCATTGCACCTGCTTCAGCACAAACGTGGCTAGGGAAACCACTCTGAAGAAATGTGCGCAGTTAACATATACTGTGCGCCCAGACCCATTTGCCTCCAAATGGTATCAACTTCTCAAATCAAAAATTTACTCAATTGGTTTAAAGATCTCTGTATGCTGTCACCCAGAGAGATTTTCCAAACCTTAAAAAGCAGACTTTTAGAACAGGAATACCATATCTTGTTTGGGCAAGCAAATAAATCATGCTCACCCCATTCTGTTGGAATAGTACTGGCTATTAGCCAAATATCTTGAATTATTAACTGAACCCCAACAGAGATGGATTATCACAAGGGCCAGATCCAACACTTTCCCATCGGCCATTACAAAAAGTCGCTACTTATCTATCCCTCTCCAGGATTGGGTTTGTCCACACTGTAAAAACCAAGTGGAGACTCTTGCTCACATTATACTCGACTGTCCGAGATACGTGGGCATTAGGAATTTCTCTCCCAGGCTGGCCCTAGACAAATCTGAAAGAGACTCTGACAGTTCTGCTGTGGAGCTTCTGTTAAACAATACAGATATCATGCTGTTGGAAAAAGTAGCAACATTTCTTTTACAAGTGACAGAACTTTCTAAGTAATGTATACTGCTGTATACAGTCTTTCTGTCTGCGTTTTGAATATACTCTTGATTTGTACTTCATAAATGTCTGGTAACGCTCCAGAGCCTATTTTAAATGCCTAATAAAGGTTGTTGTTGTTGTTGAATTGTGGCACCTTGATAACTGAGAACAGCTGTGGCTTGTTAAAATGCATTTGATCATATGGTGCATTATACCGCGTTGCTTAAAGTAAAATAGCGCAAGACTTATCTGGATAAGTCGATTTGTGACATCTACAAATATGACGTTGGCGGATAAATCACACAGTTGTATGGCCAAATATCCATCTGGATGGACACAAAGCTTTTAGCGGTTTAAGGAAGAAAATTTAGTGTGTGATAAAATCAATGCCCTGCTGTATTTAAGTCCCTGCATAACGTGTGTCTTTGCTTAGCTTTCACTTCAATAGGAAATCTTGCTTGTGCATGTATCCTCCTTCATTTGTCAAGGGGAAACATACATTTCATGCAGCTTATCTTGACATAGGAAGCATGATTTTGGGAGGCCAGTGAGTCTTTTTGGACACCCCCCTCCCCCCGGTGATGCACCATCTCAGTCTACCCTTTCTCATTCCATTATTTATTTATTTATTTTATTTATTTCTTCAATTTATATACCGCCCGATCCCCGAAGGGCTCCGGGCGGTGAACAACACTATCTAAGCATCAGACAGGAGCGGTCATACAAAATATAAATATATAGGCTCCATCCCATAAAATAACTTAAAACTCATAAAACAGCGAATAACAGTAATACATAAATAAACAAGAGGCGTCCAACCCCAATTTAAAACCTACCCCCAGAAGGGGGGACGGCGGGGCCCCTCAATATGAGGGGGCCCTGATATAACTGCACCAAGGCATGGAGCAGTGAGGGGGCACCATATCAGCGGCTGGACACTCCAAAGGCCCGGTGGAACAACACGGTCTTACAGGCCCTGCGGAACTCACCCAGGTCCCGCAGGGCCCGGACAGCTGGAGGGAGGGTGTTCCACCAGGCTGGGGCCAGTGCCGTAAAAGAGGAGTGTTGAACTATATAATACTAAAAGTATAAAAACAAAAAAAATCATGGTTGAGTATGCATGATCCAGGCACCAGGAAAGGTGCAGAGGAACTGGACCTCAGACTGCTCCACCTGCTATTTTGTGAGCCCGTATAGATTCCCTGTTTTTCCTGCTTTGTTGGAAAGGCTTGCTGCTAGTGTACATGCGTAGAGGGCATGGGTACTATGCCTCCTACCACTGTGTACATGCGTGACAAGAGAAGCAGCGAGACAGTAAAGCCAGTCAGTATATAACACTACTGTGCCTTTGCAGTGTTTAAAAAACTTATGACCATGACCTCATTCTCACTGAACAACAGACTGTACCTGTCGGGGTGGCTTGAGTATTGTGGGATGGGAACTTTGGTCTGTGTGAATATGCTGTGTGAAACTATTCTTCTGCTGTTTCCTGACTGCTTCTCTCTCCTCTGCTCAGCTAGTGAAGGCCAAATATTTTGGTCTGTAGTGCAGCTGTGAGATTGTATGGTGGGCGGGGAAATTGGGCTTGCCAGTTCCTTTAAAATAGATACGTTCTGGCTGGGGCAGCCAGAGACGTCTTTGTACTGTACTGGACTAATCTTACCTGCAATAAAGGAACCATTATTCATCAACAACTGTTTCAATTGACTGGTTTAAGGATGTTCTGACAGTACCCTCATAGGATTGAATTTTCTCACCCCAAAATGGTTTGGTTCTTCATCTTCTCCCAGTACCTTTGATCCCTGAAAAGGTTCTTCTGATGTTCACTGGAACCTGGTGGATAAAGTCCATTGGGTGTCCTTCAGCCAGGGCTGATTTCCCACTTCAACTGAAAGAGGAAGCAGACCATGCTCATAAGAAATGGGTGTTCTTGAGCGCAGTTTAATGTCTCCCCACCCCAGACAGCCTTCACCCTCCCTCCCTCCCTCCCTCCCACGACCGTTCTTCCCTCGTGCGCTCTCCAGCCCGCAGCGCCGGTGACTAAACCCAAGGGGGGGGGGAGGGCGATCCACGGCCAGAGCCAGCAGAGGGGAAAGGCTCTGTGCAGGGTTTTCCAAAAGGCGCCCTTCCGTGCAGGAGCGGAAAAGACGTGCGCTGAGGAGCCAGAAGAGCGGCAGAATCGGGGTGGCTGCGTTGTCGCCAGTGGTGCAGTGGGGAGTGCACCGCAACCCCGGGTTACTTGCCGTGAGTACCCCCCACCAAACAGAGAGTGGGGAAACAGTCCAGGATAGAAACTAGGCATGGTTGCTTCCCTCACTCTTCCAGATCTTCAGCTAGATACAACCCCCATAGTAAACAAGATGTCTAGAAGAAGGGTTCTAGCATAGTCCTCTCCTACTCTCAGCCACTTTTGTCTGTACTGGGGACCCCCAATATAGTGCCCAAGGGAACCATGGAACTCACTGACATATTTTACCACGCCCCCAACTTCTTTTACAAAGGGAGTGGGAACAGGTAGTTTTTGCCCAGCAAGGCTTCGGCTTGACTACTGGAGATTGGATAAACCATGCAGTTTTTTAAAAATGTTGATTTGGCATTAGCTGCCAGCACAGCACAAGGGTCTACACTGTTACTGAAGGTAAGCTGTGGCAGTCATTTTGTGGCAGCCGTTTGGTTGTTGCCCCCGCCATGTCAGGATTCCCAATGTGCCTGCAGGATCCAAAAGGTAGGGGACCCCCTGATCTGCACAGACAGTGTTGTTCCAATTCAGGAGCATTCATAATACGAGCCCTCAACTTCTGCCTGAAGTGGTATGGCTCAAAGCAGGTTCCCCACTTCAGCAAGAGCTTGATCTTAGAACTGTGGTGGCAAACCTGTGGCACACCAGATGTTCACGGACTACAATTCCCATCAGCCCCTGCTAATTGGCCATGCTGGCAGGGGCTGATGGGAATGGTAGTCCATGAACATCTGGAGTGCCATAGGTTCACCACCACTGTCTTAGAAGAAGCCCCTTTCGAAATAGATGTAAGCGGGTGAACCTCACACCGTGTTTTCATGTGAAGATGTTGGAAATGAGTTAACGTTAAACCTTGGAAGCCGATCAATCTAAGATCAAGGCAGCGGTTGCATTCGCCACATGTGAGTTCACATAATTTTAAGCAACTCTTCAAAGAATTTAGGGGGGACTACAGGATTATGGGAACTGATTGAGAGTGAACATTGTGGTTCATTAGTGTATTTAGCGTACTTTGCTTAGGCAGTGTTTAATACACAGTTGTGCATAGCATTGCTTCTGGTGTGCCTATGTTTTGGGGTGTTTTATTTTTGAGGTGGACTAGTTGCGTACCAGTTGCCTTTTCAAATGTCTCTCTTTCTGTGTTGAATGTGCTGTTATTGGAAAATGGCCAAATCGTGACATTTCTCAGGCTCTGTAAATGTATTTCCCAATTCTCTTGGAAAGTAACAGTTCATAAATAAAACTTGGCATCATGGGCAGAGAGTTTCTCATGTCAGTGACTGGAGTGCTTGTGTGCGAAATCTCCGCTTGCTCCAACCAGTGAAGAGAAAGAATTTCCAAATGCCACCTTGCTCCGTTTAAAACTTTCTCACTGACTATGCTTATGAACGTTTTTAATGGATGTGTCTAGATGGTTTTTTACCCCCATCTCTGGTTTACTGACATCATGGTAGCTGTCCGGTACTTGTAGCAAGCTCACCTAGAGGCCCCCCATCTGTCACTTTTGATGTGCAGTTTTTTAGCTGGTCAGCAAAACTAAATAGTTTTCTTTTGATGGAGCAGCCTAGTGATGATATGAAAGGCTGGGGAAAAAACTTTTCTTCCCTGAGGTTTTTATTTGCAGGGGGAGTTTACATGGGCACACATTAAGAATTTGTTTCTTCTGTAGTTTAAAGTGGCAACTCGAGTGGAGCGGGGAAGGGGTTAAATCTGTCGTCCCATATCAAAGTCCCCATCCAAACAGGCGCCCAAGTGCCTGATAACTACGTTTGGAAAATATTCCAGGAACTGCACAGATGAGCATGTATGGTTAGACCAGTGATCCCCAAAGTGGGCGCCACTGCCCCCTGGTGGGTGCTGCAGCGATCCAGGGGGGCGGTGATGACCACAGGTAGAAACATTAATACATATATCGTTCTGTTTAATTGCTATTAAAAAATTTTTAAAAAAATTTCCAGGGGGCGCTAAGTAATATTTTTTCTGGATAGGGGGCGGTAGGCCAAATAAGTTTGGGAACCACTGGGTTGGACCGTCAAAGTGGAGCCAACACAAACCCTATTCACAGGTCACAGAGCACACAAGTGCAACCAATGAATGTTATACACTTGATTTTTTTCAAAATACCTGCCTTTCTCATGTTGCATTCAGTGCACATACAGGTGAACGTTGGGTATACCCCTTGCATTTATCCAGGTATGGTCACTGGTTTCAGTTGTAAATTCATATGAACTGTTTTTTTCCACAAACAGATGCACACACGTCCATGCAGGGGCTATATCAAGAGTAGCAAACATGTGGCCGGGGGAGGGGGGGCAGATCTGGCCCCTTTAGAAGGCTTATCAGGCCTATGAGCTTGTTGAGAAAAAAAAACCCCTCCCAATCTGGCCTAGCAAGGCCATTGTGGGCTCGCCAATCTAGGCACCCGCACACTCCTCACTTCTGACTGGTCCTGGCAAGGCCACTATGAGCTCACCAGTCCATGGGCTCACGACCCATCCCCTTTCCTGATCTGGCCTGGCTGGCCCGCTGTGGAGTCATCAGTGTTCTGCCCCCCAAGTGAATCTGTTTTTGGTGCCCTGTACTTGGCTAGGACAGAGTAGGGGAGACACAAGCCAGGTTCAACAGTTCAACAATAGGTTTATTACTTAAGAGAATCAAGACCCTAACTCCTCCCTTGGGCCTATCTAAATCAGAGTACTTGCTTGTCTTGAGCAGGTTTGAAGCTGCAGACTGTGTCTTCTCTTGGCTGATTTCAAGGAAGTCCGCTGTGTTTTCTTCCTTTCAGTTCTTTCAGTCTTTATCCAGTTCTAACTGCTGTTGAACTTACTTGTGCTCTATGGACCACCATATACGTCATGAATATTCCAGTCTCCAACTACCCTTGGCACCTCCCTCTGACTGGCTGGCTGGAGCTAAAACAGGGGATTGCTGGGTAAAGAGAGGAAACTGCCTATTGGGAAATGTCTTAAAGGGACAGGGGCTAACTAAAATACCCTCCCTTAGAAGGCTTAACTAAAACCATGCTAACTATGGGGAAACTAAAGCTTAATGGGGAAATAACAAAAGCTTCTGTGGGGGCATGACAATCAGTCCAGGCACCCGTCTCCTGAAATGGCAAGCCACCCCCATGCTGATCTGTGCAGCCTTCCCCTCCAGTGCTGATCTGGGCTGGTGAGCCCGCTGTGGCTCACCAAATTTGCCAGCCAGCCCGGTTTCCAGTGCTGACCGCCTTCCTCACTCCCAATCTGACTTGGCATGTCATTCTCCCAGTGTCAGTCTGGGATGGCGAGCCCATTGCAGACTTGTCAGTGGAGGCAGCTTCCCCCCACCAGTGCTGACCACCTCTCCCAGTGTCAAGTGCCATTCTGGGCTGGCGAGCCCACTGGTGAGCCCCCCCCCCCCAATGCCTGTCTGGGCTCCATCTGAGGCAGCCCTTCACCCAGGGCCCGTTTTATGTCACATCCAGTCCTTGTAGCAAATGAGTTCAATACCCCTGGTCCGTATGCTTTCACTGTAATGTGAACAAGCCTATCTAAGATTGTGAGGAGAAGCTACAAAAGCAATTATGTAGTTCTAGCTTTGTCTTTACACTTATCTCACTTCTCTGGCCTCCAGATGAAACAGCATCTGGCCCCTGTCTGTATGTCTCTTGCTGAGCCTCAGAGCAGCAAAATTGCTTTCAAGTTGCCATAAAAGAAACCTGTAGAAAAAGCAGTGAAACTTAAAAATTGCAACTGCAACATCCCCGTGCACACCATGGCGTTCCCCTGTGACTAGGGGAACCAGGATAGCTCTTTGTGGCTTGGTTAGAGTACAAACAAACAGAATTAAAGCCTCTGATCACAGTCTATTCCGGAAAACCACACACACTGCTCCACTTTTAAAATTCTCCTTCCTTTATGAACTCTGCTTAGTTCATTGGAAAGTGGGATGAAATGCTACTATTATGGTTGCCAGTTGTGGCCTACAAAATTGAGGCGGTGCCTGGGGAAGCGGAGAGGGCAGGAGGGAGTTTAGTGGGGATGTTGGAGTAACAGGTCACAAATACTGCCCAGAGCTTTTCCATCTTTGCCAAGCCAGGCAAATTTTTCAAGCATGTCTCTTTGCATATTTAAATAGGAGTTTTTATGCTCTATGTAAAGGTGCGTGATGCCGAATCGACCACTAGAGGGAGCCAAACATGAAGAACTGAACTTCCCCCTCCCCAAGAAACAGGAAGTCGAACAGGGGAACATGACGTTGCAGAAAAGCCCTTAGCCCTCCAGACTTCTGTGTTGGCACACATGTACCCAAAACTGCTCTGCCCACCTCCCCAACTTCAGAAAGTTTAAGAAGCAAACAGAAATAATGAGTAATGCATACAAAAACATTCACACTACATGAAATCCAGGCTTCAGCATGCTTTCCGACAGTTTCATGTGATTTTCACAGGTGCATTATTTAGTTCTACAGAAATGGGTGGATGGGTAATTTAACAATGGTTCAACTGTTGCTTGTAAGACTGAAAAGACCCTGCGTACAGATGCGTAGGTAAAACTCTAGAAACTGGTGGTTCAGGGTCAGCTGTAATTCAAGCAGGCTTAGAAAGGAAATATTCAACTTGGGCATAAGCCTATGATATTGTTTTATGGGTTATATTTTCTTGAGGCAGGCTCACAAAAGCACAGACATCTCATAACTCAACGGTCAGTTCAAATCATCCACGAAGTCACGAGAAGGGATGAAAAATGAGTCACAGACTTGTCCTTCCTCTCTCTCTTTCTCTCTCATGCACCTTCCTTTCCAGTTTCCTGTTTAGGGCTAACAATAGTCTGTTGTGACAGACTCCTGATTCCACATGGATGTTTTGCTCTGCTGTGGCTTCCTTAACTGTTTGGAGGAGCGTCCACATGACGTCATCCTCTTTCATCCTGTTTCCATCTCTCCCCCCCCCCCCCCCCGCCACCTTGCTGGAACTGGTGTGATCTTTTGGGAAAGTGTGTCGTTTGCCCACATCATTGCTATTTTCCTGGCCTCGGTTGCCTGTAGATTTCCAGGCCTCAACTGGAGGTTGGCAACTGTAGGCCTACAAAACCTACTGTCTAATCCAGCAGTTCTCAACCTGGGGGTCGGGACCCCTTTGGGGGTTGAACAACCCTTTCACAGGGGTCACCTAAGACTCTCTGCATCAGTGTTCTCCATCTGTAAAATGGATAAATGTTAGGGTTGGGGGTCACCACAACATGAGGAACTGTATTTAAGGGTCGCAGCATTAGGAAGGTTGAGAACCACTGGTCTAATCCTTTTAGCAGGAGATGCTGGGGTTAGAACCTGGGACCTTCTGTGTACGAAGCAGATGCTTTGCCATTGAGCCACAGCTCTTTCCCCTTGCAGTGCTTCCTCATTAGCATATAGCCACCCTTGCCGCTCCTGGACATGCCTGACATTACAGTTCAGGCAAGTCACCTGAAGCAGTCCATATCTGTGCGACAGTCTTAGGAAGAGTTGCTAACTGGACTCGAGAAGGATTCCCATCCCTTTCACAGAGGCTTGATGTATGTCCGCTTGACGCTTTTCAGGGCGCATAGGGGCAGATAACCTCCCATTTAGCTTTTATTAAAGAGACGGGATATTTTTCTCCAGGCCAGTTTGCAACCTTAACCTCAGGGTACGTCTCTACAAGCCTCATTGCATAGATTTGGTGCAAATTATATCAAAAGGATATCATGGGAGACATTTCCAGGCGTAAAGGCCAGATTCAAGCTATCGAGAGCAATTCCAGCAAGGCAGCTTTTAGAAATCAGCTCTTATTAGGAGAGCCGTGCCACTTTGCAAGCAATTATTAAGGGTAGGACTGTATTGGAAAGCGATTATCAGAGGTCTCTTTGCCTCCTTTCCCTGCAGATACATTGTCAAGTTAAGTTAGTGCTTACAAGTGCTCAGTGGAATACAATTTCTGACTTTTGTAATGTGCGGTGCCGTGTTCTCTTCTACTCTGCTTGGTCTTCTGATGTAAATTACAACTTGTGTGAGATGCTATTTAAATGTGGGAAGGCCTTACTCAGCAAAGATGTGGGGTTGAAGGTCACAGGGATAATGGCCAGATTTCTCCATAAATGACTAGTATAATTTCTTGATTGCTGGATGGAGCTATTTCATGAAAACTGGAGGGATCTGGTTTGTTGTGCCTATTGCCCTTTGTTCAAGGCTTAAATCTGCCGTTTCCATTTGTATCACTTTAGTTTAGCAGGACTGGGAGCTCGAAAACAACAAGCACGGTCAATAGTTTATTGATGAGCCTTGGGCGCTGTTCTTTCATTTCCTTGATTAGGTTCCTTCCCTAATTGTAAAGCTGGACATGGTTTCATTAAGGCACACCAACTGTGTCATGTAATAAATGTTGGGAAAACCCTTGAACTCTGGGCGCCTTTTCTAGGTCCTTGATGCAACCGCAGGCTATTGTCATGCAAGCAGGAATGTATCATTAGTTAACTAATAAAACGAGGTGAATGTGAGCAATGGGAGGGGGAATCTCAGGCTCAAGCTCTGGGGGTCCCCAATTTTTTCAGGCCTTTGGCCACTTCTGGAATTCCAACAGGTGGTGGTGAGCACCACGCCAAAGGAGACAGAGCTAACCACAAAATATCAGGGGAGTAGACTTGTATATGACCCTGCAGGCAAAAATGTTTCTTTTTTCCAATTTATTTTTATTTTATTTTCGTAAGCATAAACAGAACAGAAAATTAAGAGAAATAGGAACCATATTGTAACATTTGCAGTTGCATTAAAATGAAAAGAGAAGAGTAACAGGCAAATCCTATTTCATTCAGTGAGGCTTACTCTCAGGCAAGGGTTCTTAGGATTGCCACTAAAAATTACTTTTACCCCAGGTAGGCTGAGAGATTCCTGCGAGACTGAGAGGTTGTAACTTCACTTGTTCTGTGGTAGTCGTTGGTTTAAATCAGTGGCTCCCAAACATTTTCAGGCCACCGCCGTCTTGGTTCCCTGGACTCGTCCCAGTGCTCCTTACCCTATAAAAAACATTATTCAAAACAGTGGGTTGCGTGACTCACCAAGGAAGATGATAGCAATTAAATTAAAAACGGTCGCAAGTATTCAAAATCCAATTAAAACTTTTTAGTTTAATTTATTCAACAAAATTGATGGACTTGACTCCATGATACCAGTTTTTCAAAGCCAGAAAAAAAATTGTCATCGCTTCCACCAGATTTGCCAGCACGATTCCATAGCTGAATCTATTGTAAATAAATGAACAATACAATTGCTGCCCCCTTGCCTCTTAGTGCCCCCCCCCAGGTAATCACACACACCCACATGGGGCAGTACCGCCCACTTTGGGAACCACTGGCTTATACAGACACAGTCTAGGGTGGCAGAATGATCTTTGTTGTGCCTGGAGCAGCAGTGGCTTAGGAGGTTAAGAGCTCGTGTATCTAATCTGGAGGAACCGGGTTTGATTCTCCGCTCTGTCGCCTGAGCTGTGGAGGCTTATCTGGGGAATTCAGATTAGCCTGTGCACTCCCACACACGCCAGCTGGGTGACCTTGGGCTAGTCACAGCTTCTTGGAGCTCTCTCAGCCTCACCTATCTCACAGGGTGTTTGTTGTGAGGGGGGAAGGGCAAGGAGATTGTAAGCCCCTTGGAGTCTCATACAGGAGAGAAAGGGGGGATATAAATCCAAACTCTTCTTCTTCTTCTATCATGCTTTTGTACTGTGGTCTTGTTTTATTCTGTAGCCTAAAACCATGAGATTCTCGTCTTTTGTGGAAACTGCCATCAAGTCGTAGCTGACTTACGGCGACCCCGTGGGGTTTCCTAGGCAACAGACATAGAAGTGGTTTGCCATGGCCTGCCTGCTTGCAGCAACCCTGGACTTCCTGGGTGATCTCCCCTCCAAACACTAACCAAGGTGACCCTACTGAGCTTCCAAGATGTAACAAGCTCTGACTAGCCTGGACCATCCAGGTTTCTCTGTATTTGTCATAAAACATTTATGTTAACACTGACCACTGAGAAATAAAGGTGGAAAGATGTCCAGTATTTCCAGGTTAGGGCCAAGTGGGCCATTTCATATTGTGTGCTCTGTTGAGTCTCAGAGGTGTGGATGCAAGAGCAAAAGCTTTTCAAAACAGAAACTACAAAACAGGCTTCAGTTATTTGAGTTGCATAGTCTTCCCCCTTGTGTTCATAGGAAGGTATTGACTCAGAAAACAGAAAAGGCAAGAAGGGCAGCAAATTAGACAGGTTTGGAACTGAAAACAATAGATGCCACATTCTGTCATCTCCCACCTTTTCTGGGATGCATTGATTTGTATTCCTCCATGTCACGGCATCTATCAGGAAATCTTGTCGGAGTATTAATACAACTATGGGCATTAGTCTTATGCTGTCTGTGGCGTAATGGTTAAGAGCAGGTGCATTCTAATCTGGAGGAACTGGGTTTGATTCCCCGGTCTGCCGCTTGAGCTGTGGAGGCTTATCTGGGGAATTCAGATTAGCTTGTGCACTCCCACACACGCCAGCTGGGTGACCTTGGGCTAGTCACAGCTTCTCGGAGCTCTCTCAGCCCCACCTACCTCACAGGGTGTTTGTTATGAGGGGGGAAGGGCAAGCAGATTGTCAGCCCCTTTGAGTCTCCTACAGGAGAGAAAGGGGGGATATAAATCCAAACTCCTCCTCCTCCTCCTCCTCCTTCTTCTTCGATTAGAGCTGCTTGGTATGCATTTGTCCTGAGCTCTGTTGAGACCATAAGATAGAAGAGCTTCAGCCACACAGCAACCTTATATGATGGATTACTCTGAGGAGGGAATGATGCAGTTTAAGTGAGTGTGCTATAATTGTGCCCCACCTACATCCTGCCTCTCATTGGCTCGCAGGGCATAGACATGTGAGAAAGTCCTAGCAGTATGTAATATCAGCATTCTCTCTCTCCCCATCCCTTGCTTTGGACAGGAGGCAGTTTTGAACTGATGGACCACTTTTAGGTGTGTGTTATAAAAAGCTCATGGGACCCCAGGGGCACATATATGCTTCCATAGACTCTTGTATTCTCTCAGGAACCACTTCGTATGCTTGGCCAAAGTGCAGCAATGCTGAGCATCTCAAACGTTGCATCATTAATGAGCATATTGCATTCTATGGGCGTTGATGGGGAAACCACGTCAGACGTTTCCATTTGTGCTCTTGTGGAGTCCGGCTGGCCCGACTGCCTCTCTTGAAAGCTTGTCTTAGAGGAGCAGGGAAATGGTGTGAAAGAACCTTCTGCTAAATGGTAAATTACACCCTTGTGACCTTTTCCTTGCAGGAAGATGGATAAAGGCAACGAACGCCTGAAAGAATTGGAAGGATGAAAGGGGTGCATTGTCATGGAAGGCTGAAGAATACTGCAACAAGGATCACGTAGACCGAAGACTGTGCCCGAGGTAAAGGTAGGGCCCTTGACGAATGCTTCTGCCATTTCTGAAGTTGGCTGTGATGATGCAGCCCAGATATTGTCACCCTAAGAAAAATATGGGTTTGAAGCTCAACTTTGAAAGCCTGGTGAGAATTCCACATTTGGTGAGTGGATGAGGTTCTGATACGGCCACATGGTACATAAGATGGCTTCTCTTCCTGAATCCATGTGATGTTTCTAGAAATGACAGCTGTAGTTGAACTGTAGCAAAGGTCTGACTGAAATATTTCTGTTCCCCTTTCCCTCCACTTACTGTCCACCTTTGCATCTCACCAACAAACATCAAAGGAAAACAATTGATACAATCATCAAATTATTTTTTTAAATTAACAATCATTATTGTCTCCATATATAAATTATAAACAAGGACGGTAGGAATGAGCAGGTCTGATGTGGTTGTTTGAGGTTTTGTTCTGTAATACATTTGAATCATGAGGTATAAACCTTTTCAGTACCTTGCCAGAGCTATGGACGGTTCTTCTTCAGGAAGGAATAAAATCTTGACCTATGGACACTGAAATTTTCAATACAGGCAGTGCCTCAGTGGTGTATATTATGTGGGATTGGGAGCAGGGCCGTATTAACCCGTGGCTGGGCCCCTAGGTTTTCAGACACCATGAGCCCCCTCTGGCATTTCTGTCTTCACTCCACTACAGCTGACAGCCTGACCCTGGTGTGGTAGATACTAGACTGCAGTACATAGTCCTGTATCCATTTTGATGGTCTCCTGAAGAATTTTTCTCACACTTTTAATCACTGACTCGTGATCAAGGTCACGACCAGACTGGGAATTGTAGTCCATAACATCTGGAGTGCCAAAGGTTCGCCACCACTGATATATAGTGTATGGCTTCCTCTAATGTAAGATAAGGTACAATTCACAGTAGCTACTCTGAACCAGAACCCAATTCCCCCAGCAGGAGGAGAATGCAGCCCTCATAGGACCAAGGTCACTGGGACGCAAGCAAGTAGGACAGTCTCCGCTATGTTTCCAGGCATGGCTACTGCTGTGCAAGAATGGGTTGGCTAGCTGCTCTACCAAGGCTGAGATACTCCTACTTAACAGCCCTGGGGGGCCCAAGGAGAGAGTTGACACTACAGGAAAAAGGCCTGTAAGTTCAAGACAGCTGTTCCCATCAAGACTAGTGAGACTCGACAGCATCTTCCTCTCAGCCTGCCTACCCTTATCTCACCTAGATCAGCCACAACAAAAAGCTTAACTTCGCCTTGTAGCAAGTCCCTACCGTTTCCCTATTGCTGTCTGTTGGTTGACCACCAATAAGCATCCCTTACCTTCTAGTGCAGTGGTGGCGAACCTTTGGCACTCCAGATGTTATGGACTACAATTCCCATCAGCTCCTGCCAGCATGGCCTGGCAGGGGCTGATGGGAATTGTAGTCCATAACATCCGGAGTGCCAAAGGTTTGCCACTACGGTAGTGATACTTTGGATCTAACCCAGTATTTCTACAGCTGTCTAGTTCCTGTGTTTCTCCAATTAAACCCAATGGCATGGCTCACAAGGGACCCCAGAATAGTAAAAAAAAAATAATATGGAGAAAAGATATAAAGCTACAAAGAGAGGCAAATAATGATGATTACATGGACATGACATATATCGAGAAAAACAGGCGCTGTGCACAGGGAGAAAGAGTGGAGAAGTGACGAACGTCAGATAAATACATGAGAAGAACAAACAGAAATTGTCACACATTAGCCACACTATTTTCAACATGTAGACAAGGAGTTTTTCAGTATATTTATTGATGGAGTTTACGGGAATAATCCTCTTTTAGCTTCGTGACTCCCATTTCGAGAGTTGCGATAACTATGCAGATCTCTTTTTACAAGGAATGTGATCCTTCAGTTTTAATTGTATGCAGTGACCAGTAGAGGGAGTATTATGAATCGATAATCTTGTAGTACCGGTCTTGTAGTAGAGCATAAAACGAACCATCCTTGAATTGCTTGATGTTTAATATATCAGCCTTTATTCTGGAACCCCATTGCACCACGGGATGTTCTCTTTGCTTTTCTTATTTCAGATCAAAACCTTCCTTCCATTTGCATTACTGAATTTGTAAGGCTCAATATAAACAGAAATTTGGTAGTGTAACTAGGTTTATCAACATGGTTGAGGACAGTCAAATGATTTTAGGGATGGGGTCACTAAAAGGTTGTTTCCAGTAGAGGGTTCTTTGAGGGGTATATAGGGTGAGGCAGTCCTGGAGATATAATGATCCCGGAGTATTTGGGACTTTGAAGGCTGAATACCAGCTGTATATGTGGGCTCTCCATGGATCCCTATCAGGACCCACGCCACTGCATTCTGGACTGGTTGCAGTTTCCAGCACAGTCTCAAGGGCAGCCCTGCACAGAGCGAGTTACAGTAGTCCAGTCTAGAGGTGACTGGTACGAGACAGGTAGGGGGTCAGCTGCCAGGTCCAGTAAAGAAGAAAAAAATGCCATCCTGGCAGTATGTGTGACCTGGCCCTCTAAGGAAAGGGCGGCATCCAAAGTTATTCCCAAAATCTTGATGAAGAAGGCTGGCTCCAGCTGGACCCCATCAAGACTGTGAAGCTGAATTCCCCAATTTGTGCCTCTGTGACCCAGCCACAGGACCTCCGCCTTTGGTGAGTTCAATTTCAGATGACTCTGCTTTAATCACTTCACCACAGCCTTCAAGCACACAGGCATATTTTCCAGGGCAGTGCCTGGCCAGCTGTCCGTCAACCCATTCTGCTCGGTGTCATCTGCATACTGATGACATCCCAGCTCAAAACTCCTGACTAGCTGGGTAAGGAGGCGTATTTACATGTAAAAAAGCATTGGAGAGAGAATCACTCCTTGTAGGACTTCACATACCAGAACGTAGTGTGTTGAGATCTTCTTCCCAAGTACTACCTTCTGTCCTTGGCTTTGATGAAACGAGGTTAGCCAATACCCACTTAATGTCCCACCTAATCCAATGAAAGTGAAGAGATGGGTCAACAACTCGTGGTTGACCATGTTAAATGCTGATAAGAGATCGAGTAACACAGAAATGACAAATTTGATATTGGGTGATAGTTGGCTGGATTAAAATGATGGTTTCTTCAAAAGCGGCTTCCCCACTGCCTCCTTCAACATACCATCAGCACAAATACCAAATATATTATCAGTACCCTTTCCTCCATTACTTTATATACCATTTCCCTTTACATTTTTTTTAATTTTACTCTGATTTCTGCATGGAAGATAGGAATGTTGTCATGTGCAAAGTGTGCTGTAATTTAGGCTGCAATTCTACCCTGTTTCCCCCAAATATAAGACATTCCCTGAAAATAAGACATAGTAGAGGTTTTGCTGAAGTGCGAAATATAAGGCATCCCCCGAAAGTAAGACGTAGCAAAGTTTTTGTTTGGAAGCATGCCCGACAAACAGAACACAGAAAAATAAGACATCCCCTGAAAATAAGACATAGCGCATCTTTGGGAGCAAAAATTAATATAAGACACTGTCTTATTTTCGGGGAAACACGGTAAGGGACACATTTGTGAGAGCAAGCCCCATGGAATACCCTGTAAGCAGTGGTGGGATTTAAATAATTTAACAACTGGTTGCTTATAAGCACCATTTTAACAACCAGTGCTGCCGAAGTGGTGCAAACCTGCTGAATCCCACCACTGCCTGTAAGTTACTTCTGAGTAGACCTGCTCCCTTAAATTACTTCTCAGTTTTGGAAAGGAGTAGGGTTTGTCAAGGCTGTGACTGCCTGAGCAGCTGTTCCCATACAATCTCTCCCTAATTATGCAAATCTGTTAATGGCTCTGGATATCTGGTTAGCTCTGGTAGAGCTTCTGACATTGGAGCTGTCCCCTGAGGACCATGTTTAATTGAGAGATTCCACACTTGTGGATAGGCCACATCAGGTTGATACGAGGATCAGAAAAGTCAAGTCTTAGCCACTGTTGGCTTTATAGTACCCATCATGGTATCTCCCTAATGGCACCAGCCAGGATTGGCAGTGAGATTATGGGAATGGATTGTAATTTGATGGAAGCAGGGCATGCTGGGTGTTCGGCAGTACTGTCCTTTAAGGTTCTCCAGCCTCCAAGGCCCCTTCTGCACACGCAGAATAATGCGCTTTCAAACCACTTTCACAACTGTTTGCATGTGGATTTTGCTATTCCGCACAGCTTCAAAGAAGAAGAAGAAGAAGAAGAAGAGTTTGGATTTATATCTCCCTTTCTCTCCTGCAGGAGACTCAAAGGGGCTTACAATCTCCTTGCCCTTCCCCCCTCACAACAAACACCCTGTGAGGTGGGCGGGGCTGAAAGAGCTCCGAGAAGCTGTGACTAGCCCAAGGTCACCCAGCTGGCGTGTGTGGGAGTGTACAGGCTAATCTGAATTCCCCAGATAAGCCTCCACAGCTCAGGCGGCAGAGCTGGGAAACAAACCCGGTTCCTCCAGATTAGATACAAGAGCTCTTAACCTCCTACACCACTGCTGCTCCTGAAGAGCACTGAAAGCAGTTTGAAAGTGCATTATTCTGCATGTGCGGAAGGAGCCCAAATGTGAAATTGCTGGCTTTTAAGATTTCAGTTTTAGCCATTTCTTACCAGACACACATCCTCCGATTTGTCTATTTATAAAAATCCCTGTTAAAAAATGCTGAATGTGATCATTTTTTTCCCCTCTTCCTTCATCCCCCAAATCATCTTTGAGGAGGTCTCATAATGAAATACTGAATGCTTAGAAATGAAACGGCTGGCATTAATGTTTTCCATCATAACAAACAGGCAGCTGGAAAATGTGCATCTGCAATATTCTGTGGACATGGAGCGTCATCAGGAGCTATTTGTTCGAACTGGTATTATACACATTATATGCCATATGCTGAAGAAGTAAGCCATCCCCAGCTTGCCAATAGGCAGTATCCCAAATGTCTAGTATGTTAGTGACAGATGTCTCATTTGGAGGGTAAAAACCATCCACACTTCTAATCTCAGCAGCATACTGAAGTGAACATTGCAACAAATCCTGGATACTGCCATCAGGAGATACCTCATTGGGTAACAGATGGTATACTTCTGCAGTTCTACCTAATGGAAGGTGGGCATGTAATTGCGCAACGAAGAAGTACCCTTTACATTCCAAGTGACGCAGTGGGAATGTGATTTACCTAGAGGCAGAATGAAATGATATTCTGTTTACTGAGATTAGCTGTTTTTTTCCTCTTCAGGATGAAATTGTATCCTGTTTAGTGTGGGTTTTTTTCTTTCCTGGATACCTTGAAGCACAGTGTACAAAATGTGCTTCTATACATACTGCATATATCAGCACATACATTTTCCAGAGTAGTATATTACCTCTGGAGCTGTCTACTGTGAAGTCTGGGGTTTTAAATGCTGCTTAAACAGAAGCAGTGTGCCATGTAATTTGACCAGTGTGGTCTCTACCCCATCTTTTCTGCTAACAGACTGAAACCAGGTGGCCTCCTAAACGCAGTTATTCCATATGATATATCAGGGAAACAGGATTTTAAAAACCCAATAACTTCTCTTCAGCACCAGGGATAGGGGAAATAACGATGTTGATACAAGAGGCTTAGGACTGTTTATAGGCAATAAAGATTTTGCCGGGATCATTTTGTGATAATGTTTCAGTTGTCAGCTTCCAGGTACAGAGAACAGTTATCAGCCAGACTTTATTATTGAGGTGAATATTGGCTTTCCCGTGTTCTTAGAACTCTAATGGTGTAAATGTGAGCTTCTCCCAGAGATACAGTCTGTCAGAGATACAGATCTGACCCGGTCTTTGGATGGTAGAATTGCTGAACCCTGGGCCCTGAACCAGTATAACACACCCCCCCCTTATTTTTCATATATATATTTTTAATAAAAGAAAGGTTGTGAGAAGAACGTCTTAAAAGACATACAGTGAACATAAAATCATAAGGTGCAGTTCAGGTACACAATCAAACTTACTGGAAAAGATACTTGCAAAGAAAATAGTATAGAAGTCCTCAGTGCATAAGCAAAGTTCTTCGAGCAGAGTAGAGGCAAACATGGGCAAAGGAAAAATGATTACTAACTCTAATGTGATTAATTTATAGCATAGGCTGGCCACACCAAATGATTGCCAATGAACCAACCAAATATCCATTGGTGAGATGACTCTAGAAGGTGAGCAAGTTACTCCACCTTTCTGAAACTTTCTATTGGGGCTTTAGCTGACTGGCTGTATTTAACTGAAAGTAATGGAAAATAATTTCATGCCCAGAATGAGGAATCTGGTCTTGGTGGGTAGTATGGCCTATCTCTAACTGCGGACACCTGTTTCTAAACTATGTGAAAGACAAGAGAGAAAGAAAACAGGATTTTTGTAAGCCTTTCAACCATCAGAATGGAGTCTCTTAAGGCATAACAAATGTACAAACAAAATGGTACTTTCTTGACAAAATCTTTAGCCAGTTTTCCTCAGAAACTAGGCCCAAAGACAGCTACAGTCTCTTCCTCAAGCATTCAATTTGCTATCTTGCTTTCTCACAAAGGCTCTGAGACCTGTAGTAGCTGGAATTATAAGTGTGCCACGTTCAAGTGAAGTGTTACTATTTATGCACATCGTGGACGATATAAGAAAGAAAGAAATATTTATATATGGCAGTGTTTAACATGATCAATTCTAGTATTTGAACATATGTTAACTACCATAAGGCTATGGAACATGATAGAGAATTTGTGGTTTTTAAAAAAATATTTCCTCACTCTACATGAAGTGTTTTTGGGGACCTTGGGCCAGTCACTGTCTCTCAGACTAACTTACCTAACAGGGTGGTTGTGAGGATAAAAAGGGGAAGGAAGAACCGTGTACAGCCTTCTCCACATCAAGTTCCTTGAAGGAAGAGTAGGATAAAAATGCATAAGAAGAATTCCACCAGTCCGGTTGTGTCAATAACAAGGAGCTTTGAAATGCTAGACAGCTTCCAATGACTATCTATGAGTACTTGTACTTTGGTGCCAGACATCCCTTTCCTGAACCAAATGGCTTCCTCTGACAGGCCTTATTAGAGAGGACATAAGGTAAGTATTTTATGAGCTCTTGGCAAAAGAAAACCCAGAGTTGCAGAAAAATAAATAATCCAGTTGAATTGCTCATAGAAACAGAAATGGCAGTAATGAGAAAAACCATAGAATATATGCCATTCAGTTTCTACGTTGATTAGTATTTTTATTCTACATGATTTTTATTCTACAGTAATCTCAGATGTAAATAATATGAAATAAAAAGTGTAAAACAAGGTGGTCAATATGTAGATCAAACGTGTAGCCTTACAAAATCTGCAGTTCAGTATTTCTTCTGCTTTTCAGCCTAAGCTCTTTTCTTGCTGACCCTTTAATAGAGGCTTAATGGGATATTACTAGGTGATGCTGTTTACCTTCATATCTTAAAACTCTTCAGCTGCTGCCCATTTCCATAGGTGGGTGGTGGGGCAAGACTTTTCCCCCCTCCAAGCTGTTGAGAGCCATATCTTAGATAAGATGAACATGCAGTAGCTATGATAAAGATCAATAGTAGAAAATGAAGCCATTCAAAGAATGGAAACAAGTCTTACCTCAGCAGTGGCGTAGGAGGTTAAGAGCTCGTGTATCTAATCTGGAGGAACCGGGTTTGATTCCCATCTTCCGCCTGAGCTGTGGAGGCTTATCTGGGGAATTCAGATTAGCCTGTACACTCCCACACACGCCAGCTGGGTGACCTTGGGCTAGTCACAGCTTTCAGCCCCACCTTTTTCACAGAGTGTTTGTTGTGAGGGGGGAAGGGCAAGGAGATTGTAAGCCCCTTTGAGTCTCCTGCAGGAGAGAAAGGGGGATTCTTCTTCTTCTTCTCCTTCTTCTCCTTCTTCTCCTTCTTCTCCTTCTTCTTCTTCTTCTTCTTCTTCTTCTTCTTCTTCTTCTTCTTCTTCTTCTTGTCCACCCTTCTCACTGTCAAGGCTGATCACAAAAATCAAAGAGCAACAGTGCAATTAAAAAAAAATCACTATATCTAACTTTCAACATGGCCAGATCTGTAAACAGTACAATCCAGTGCCTGGTGCCATGAAAAGGCAAGACAGATATTTCCGCAAGCCTGAGAAACGCACCAGGTTTGCAGAAAAACCTAAAATTAAAGGAAAAGAAATAATCGGGTGCTTAACCCTGCCCTCAAAAGGATAGAAACAGCACCTGTCATTTAAAGGGCTTCAGTAGCCATTGATAGGTAACTACGCAGTATCACCAGCCTTCAGGCCTTGGTTTCTGTCAATAGAAGGCAAAAGGAGGAGTTATGACCCTTTCCAGGGCAATTTTAGCCTTTGAGGGATGAGTCATTGGAGTGAGGCCCACCAGCAATAACCAGGTGGCTTGCTGTCATATGACTGCTTGCTGCTGTTCAACAGCCCCCATAACATGGAAACCAGCATGATGTAGTGGTCAGATATTCAAACTAGGATCTGGAAGGCTTAACAGCTTCTCTGGCCTGTCAAAACCAGCGTGGTGCAGCAGTTACAGTGCCTGACTAGGATATAGGAGACCCAGGTTTGTATCTGTAGTCTTCCATGGAAGCTTGCTAGGTGACTGTGGGCAAGTCGCATTCTCAGCCAACTCTACATTCATGGAGTGGTTGTGAGGATAACATGGAGGACAGGACCATGGAAGCTGCTTTGGGTCCCCCTGGGGCAGAGAGGAGGGGTGTGACATTTATTATAAATTTAGTTTTATTTTAAATTTAATTTTACTTCTAGATTGCAAAAAAAACACACCCTCATCCTTCTTGCCATTGCTTCATCAGTTAGTTATTGTTGCCACTCTTTCAAGAGGAGGCAGAAGGTTTATTCACTGTTCAAACTACTGTTAAATATTGTGAGTACATGAGATTAGTAAGCAGAATGGTTAAAGCCCCTGGTAGTAGGAGCCGCGTGGCGTAGTGGTTAAGTGGTTGCACTGCCACTCACACAGTCAGGAGTTCGAGCCCCCTGTGGGTCACATATCCTGGCAGCTGGCTCATAGTCAACTCAGCCATCCATCCATTCCTTGGTCGGTAAATGAGTACCTAGCACATAGCTAGGGGGTAAAGAATAGCTGGGGAAAGCAATGGCAAACTACCCCACAAAAGAGGCTTGCCTATGAAATCACTGCTTGCAGTGGTACCCCAGGGTCGAACACGACTGAAGGGGAAACTTTACCTTTTTTAGTACATACAGTAAACATTGATCTAAAACTAGATTGTAAAAATATAAAATAAAAGTCAGGAATAAAAATAGCAAAATAGGTCTTATCTTGGAAGGTTGTTAAACTGCTCCCATTTCAAGAAGACTTTCCCTGGAGTCCCTGCTTTACAGTGTAATCAAAGAAAATTTTTCAGGAAATGTGATCCATTGAGTTGGATTCTGAATAGATCTGCTAAGGATAGCATTGTGAGCTTACAACTATAAATTAATCTTAGTGCTATCCTTGTCAGACTACCTACTCAAGTCTATTCAATAGGGATTATTCCCAGGAAAGTAGTTTTTGGATTATTTTGTTAATTTGCTTTATTCTTCCTTTGTGCTGTTCCTAAAGTGACCAACTGCCTGAAACAAAAATATAGTATCCTGTTCCTTTAACAGAGGATAAATGGGATGTGATTTAGCAGGTGATTTTCCATGCTGTGAAAAGCTCCAAGTGTCCATTTCCACACGTAAGTCTTTGTTAAAGGGAAAGGACAGTTTCCTCCAGGTTTGCTGGCAACCCGATTCCTTCTTCCTCCCCCCTCCCTTTGTTGGTGTGGCATAGATTCTATTTCCTCCCCATCCTCCAAGCTGACTCCGCTAAGCTAGGACAATATGTATGGGCGGTGCCAATTTCCACCTCCAGAATTTCCCTTTCTAACATCCTTTCCCACTGTTAGTTTTTCTGACGTATCCAATGTCAGCATTCCGACTTGATGTGGTTGCTGATGATGTCAACTCATTGACTGGCAAAATTGATTTGTGCCCTGAAATATTTAAACCAATGACCCTACTGCTAAAGTATGTTGTTTCACAGGGTCTGTTCCTCTTTTAGAGTTCATTTGTCCTTTGTAAGGTAGAAACCACCAAGCTCTTAATGGCATCGCTGTCATCCTATCAAGAACAACAAACAAATTTAGAGGTGGGGATTTCCTGCCTTTTCTGGGCTGACCCTTCATGGCAGGAAAGTCAGCTCCTGTCCAGTTCTCCTTCTTCCTGCCTGCATAATGTGTGAGGTAAATATGTGAGCGTTGGATGATATTTCTTCTACCAACGTTATTGCAGTCCTATGACCAATTTTGTATTTGTGTGTGTGCGTGTGTGCGCGTGTGTATTGTTTTGCATCACGGTGTTGAATTTAGGGCACTTGTGGTTGTAAGGAGATGGTGATAGTTTTGATCAATGCATGGATTCTGCCTCCTGGCCACACTCTTTCTTATTTACCCAAACAATTCATAGGATTTTTTGTTGTTATTGGGAAGAAAAAGAAATAGCGTTAAGTAGGTTCCTACTTGTCCGCTAGCAGCAGGAAATCACCAACCAATTGCAGCTCTTGCAAGCTGATGTTCAGGTGATCTGTAGGAAGAAACTGGGATCAAAAGGGGGCCTGAAATCCAGTGGAGTATTTAAGGTATGGTACATGCCCTGGGCCCCACTAGAGGGGGGTGCCATCCGTGTCTGCAGGATGCAGTCATGCCATCCATGAGCCTCCATGGGGTTTAGGGAGAGGCCACTCACCTCTTGGGGCTGACATACTAGCTCCTCCTCCTCCTGGTCCTAGCACCCACTGATGCCCTCCACTTTGCTTCTCCATCACTCGCTGGCTGGGGGAGGCCACGTTGGAGAAGGGCTGATGGGGAGAGAGCTCAAGAGCATAATGGCCGACTATGCAGCTGCCCTCTGTGTCACCGTGCCACAATGATTGGGTGGCTTCCTGGATAGGCAGGCAGCACCTCTGGACCAAGGGGGGAAGCCTGTTTGTCTGCTTTGGGACACCCCACTCATATGCTCTTTGCTTTGGGTGCACCTGGCCACGCCATCAAGCCAGTTGGGAGTCCGACCTGATTTCGCCTGCAAAGCTGCCTGGTGATTGGTCCCTCTGGGCCACAAAGCAGCCTTCCTCCAGCAGCCCATGGGCTTGGCAGCCCTCCCCACCCCCCAAACGTCCTCATGCAAGGTAACCGCCCTGACAGCATCTGTCTGCCCCAATGGCAGAGAGGCTGCATAGGATCCCACCTCAACCCCCATGAAAAAGAATGGCAGGGTATCAGCAGAGATGGGGGGAAGCAGGGAGAAAGTGTTTTCATGAAAACAAACAACCCTGCAAGAGAGGCTACATTGAAAGATCCCATTGTGGAAATTAACATTCAGGGAACACCAGCCCAGCAGGACATAATCATAGGGATCCCTTCTCGTTAAAACTCACTAAAAGTCAAGGTTTCAAGTGCTTGGGCAATCCCTCATAGGACTTAATAAACAGCTGCACAGCAGCACATCCCCTACCCCCCACCTTCACAGAGGCTCATAGATTTCCCTTCCTGGGGCCTTCTTTTACAGGAAGTACTGCAAGTACCGCATGAACACAAGAGGCTGTCTTCTGCTGTTAAGCCCGGCTTTGCCCCTCTGACTAACAACCACGCTCTCTGCCTCAGCTCCCTAACACCATCTGCTACCTGAGATCCCTGAGATCATTTGCATGCCTCGGTGCTGATGGCAAAAGAAGGTGCAAGTGAGAGGTTTGCATGCTCTCTCTGTTCTGCAAGCACACCCTTATCATAGGAGAGGGAGGAGAAGTAGTCAGATGTCTGGACAGGGACACAATGCCCGTACTTGCCCCAGGCACTGTTTTCTGTAGAACATCCTGGGGATGAAAATGTAAACAAAGGAAGACCTTGGTTACTGACATGAAGCTCTGACATAGAGTTCCTAGAGCTACCCAGAAGTGAGAAAGGTCTGGGAATAGCTCTAGGAATTGGCAGGCACTCTATGGTGAAGACTTCCAGTAAGTAGATGAGGTCATGTTTTTCTTTTCACAGTTTCTCTGGGGACACTTCTCTCCCCCCCCCCCCTCCCATTGGTTGCCAGGTAGTGCCTGGCAACTCTGTGTATAAGGCATTGAAGCCTCTCTAACAAAGTCAAACAAGCCTAGAAATTGGAGAAATTAAATTTCTATCCCCTGGCAGTCTTGTTGCAGTGTCATGGAATGTGCATTAACATTCTGGTAAATAAGGGGAAAGGTTTCCATGAAAGGTATAGATATCAGAGCTGTTGGTAGGAAGTAGGTGATCCAGCACTGTCATCAAGCCTGGACAGCTGATTGGGGTACAAAGGAGGTATGCCATCCACTGGCAAAAGGGACACAAGCAACAAGAAGGTTGTGAGGGGATAAGTGAGGGGAAGTTTTGTGGAAGGGGGAGGAGAAATGGAAGGGAGCGCATGGGAAGGTGAGCCAGGCAGTATGGCAGTATGCTGAGAGGTATAGGTGTAACTGGGATAAAGAAGGCAGTGATGAAGTACAATAGGGGATAAGAGGCAGAAGGAAGCATCTAGTGCAGGGGTCTGCAACCTGCGGCTCTCCAGATGTTCATGGACTACAATTCCCATCAGCCCCTGCCACCATGGCCAATTGGCTGAAGAGACTTATTGTAATAGAGAGAAACCACTTCTGAATGGTTAGGTCCCTGGTTGCCCTGGCTACATAGGTGGGATAGAGCAGCTCACCGTTCTTGGACCGAGCACGTCAGAGCTGTTTGATGCATCAGTCCTTCTGGAGTGCAAATCACTTCAGTCGTCTTGGAAAATCATCCTTGCGTGGAAAGTTCTGTGTAGTCTTAATTTTGAAGGAACTGATGCTAGCTGTTTGCACTCCTATTTAGAACACACGGTAGCTATGCTGCTTCTGCCCTGTTCTTCTTGTTCTGTGGGTAATAAGCAGAAGCATCTACTGGCCTAGGTTGTCAATTCTCAATGAAATCCAGACAGCAGAAAGCTACTGCAGGCCACATGGGTAGAGAATTGCACTATGTTCAAACATCATATTTATCTGTACTTAAGTATACAAAGAGTACTCTGCTTTTTCTTAGTCAATCAGGGCTGTTGATTATTGTAAGAAATTCTTGTACGTGGGAAGTGTCAATAGCACGAAACAGAGAATGAGTGTGAACTGCAGACAGTACTTTACTCAAGGACCTGTTGTGTAACTTGCTCAGTATTTTGATTAGTCCAAAGTTTCCGTAAAAGGCAGATCTGTCTCTTATCTCCACGGCATGGTACTGTTGTGGAACCAATGGTTTTCATTTTTAGTCCTTGTTAGTTTTGGGTTGGGGGGCAGGGGTGGGATTCAAATAATTTAACAACCGGTTCCGATGGTGGGATTGTAAAGCACCATTTTAACAACTGGTTCTGCCAAAGTGGTGCGAACCTACTGAATCCCACCACTGGTTGGGGGGTAGGAAACTTCCCTCAGCTTTTAAGCTTTGTCATGGATCTGTTTCACTTTCATTTGAATAATGTTTGAAGCTCTGTGGAAAAGAGATGAGTGTTGAATTGCTGAGTCGTTTTCTGATCCACGGTCAAATGCCCCCAATAATGCTGAGATCTGATTTCGAGATGTTTAGTGTACCTCACAGCAGCATTTGTGCCAAGTTTAATCTACTATCATAAAAATGTCTATTGATTCACTGCCTGTTCAAGTAGTAGATCTTTACTAGCTTTTTTCTTTGCCCCGGCCTGTCAAATCTTCATTACGCCAATACTTCACTAATAAAAACTAGCATTAGTTGTCTTTATAATTCCTAAAACCGGATTTGTTCACCATCACATGGGATGATGGGTACATTGCCTTTATGAAACAAAAAGTGTGAATATTTTATTGTTATGCTCAGTATTTACTATATATACACAGAGACACACACGAATCTATCTATTTTCCCTCTGAGTCTTGGTTGTTGTTGTTCTGACATATATGAATCAGCAGTGTAATTTTAGGTGTATCAAGATATTTCTTCATTGACTGATACCAAATATAAATCCAGACCAAGTTCTCAGGCTCACTTACCGATATAATACTTGTCTTGGAGCCAAGTTGTAGGGAAATTTGTTTTAAAAACCAGTGGGAGAGCTGATTTCCAAGCTGAACTAAATTCCCACCAGCTTTTAAAATGACATTCCCTGCAGCTTCTCTGTGGCTGTGGGGAAAGTGAGGCAAGTCTGGGGATTCCAGATCCAGCTCTTTAATAACTGCCATGTTTAATTTGACCTCTAGATTGTTTCCCAAATGGCTTCAAGCATGTGTGTTCAGTAGGAGGTTCAGCTAAGCAGGTTGTACACCCCAAAAAGCTCCAAACGCATCCAAGGCAGAACACTACAAACGTTCATTCAGAGCAACAGTGGCGTAGGAGGTTAAGAGCTCATGTATCAAATCTGGAGGAACCGGGTCTGATTCCCAGCTCTGCCACCTTAGCTGTGGAGGCTTATCTGGGGGATTCAGATTAGCCTGTGCACTCCCACACATGCCAGCTGGGTGACCTTGGGCTAGTCACATCTTCTCGGAGCTCTCTCAGCCCCACCTACCTCACAGGGTGTTTGTTGTGAGGGGGGAAGGGCAAGGAGATTGTAAGCCCCTTTGAGTCTCCTGCAGGAGAGAAAGGGGGGCTATAAATCCAAACTCCTCCTCCTCCTCCTCTCTTCTTCTTCTTCTTCTTCTTCTTCTTCTTCTTCTTCTTCTTCTTCTTCTTCTTCTTCTTCTTCTTCTTCTTCTTCTTCTTCTTCTTCTTCTTCTTCTTCTTCTTCTTCTTCTTCTTCTTCCATTTACTACAGATCTTGTTATTAACCAAAGAAGCAAATTTATGCATTTAATTGGATGAAAGTTTAACATTGTGGATTGGCTGGCAAATGTGCCTTTTCAACCAATAAGGGAAACAGGAGGCTCAAAGCATCCAAACACAGAAAGAGGATACAAACCAGGAAAATTCTGAATGACCAGCACGTTGGTTTAGTAGAGACAGGTTATAGCTTGTGGCTGAGGCTAGCGGGGGTCCTGAGAACTTGATCCAAGTTGATCCGAGTTGCATGAAAACAAACGTGTTTCCTACTGAAAACAATGGAATGAAACGACCGATTTTTTAAAAGCGGATTTTTGCACTACTGGAAGAATGAAAATTAAGTACAGAATTAACAAGGCACAAATAAAATTTGGCATTCAGCCATATGGGAAGGACACTGCTGGCTAGAGAATGGAAGCCGTCCAGGAACAACCGTGAGCTAAAGAAGAGGAAATCCGCCTAGCCGCACCCTGGGGACAAACAGATGTTGAGAGTCTGTGCTACTCCCATCAAGAAGGGCAAGGGCAGCCCAGCCCTACACTGGGTGGTGCTGGGCAGAGCTGGAAATTACAATAGGCTGATGTTCTAGGGAACTCAAAAATTCACATCAAGCTTCTACACCTGTTCACTTCAAAAAGTACTCTGCAAACTCCCATCGAATGATCGGTATTTCTCTAGTACGCCTGACCACCAAGAGAGAAAATTCCTCACAATTAATCGTGCTCGTATGTTATTGATTTCAAGTCGACATAAGTACATTTGATTGCTGCCGCTGTTGTCTGCTGATGATGTCAAAACCCTTCAAAAGGCATTCCCTGGCACTCTATAGGTTCAGCAAAATAGCAGGCCAAAGGCGGGGATGACTTTTTAATGAGGGAAAGGAAGGAAGCTGCTAAGTGCTATCTCTGGGTAGCCAACCGTTCAACGCCTGTTTTTAAGGGTTTGTTAGCTAGGCTTGAAAGTGTGTTGGCAGTTTACATAGTACAGTCTTGGGAGGCAGAATGGATAACTGGTTAATAGTTATGATGACCATAGGAGCTCACTGCTCTCCCCTCCCCCTGCCATGACTAGTAGACGATGGACAGTTAACCAAGAACAAATGAAAATATGCATCCACTACAGGTTTTCTAGTGCGGAATTTTTCTCATCTTGGCACACAACAGTATTACCTTCCTGAACTAAGCAGGCATGGACCGAGCAGTTATTTTGCCAGGAAGAATCCCAGTTTGTTCCACAGATAGAGTTGCCAACCTCCAGGTGGTGGCTGGAGATCTCCTGGGGTTATAACTGATCTTCAGGTGAAAGAGATGTTTCCCCTTGTTGGAAATGGCTGCTTTGGAAGGTGGACTCTGGCATTGTACCCACTAAAGTCCCTCTTTCCCCTGAACCCTACCCTTCTCAGACTCCACCCCAAATCTTCAGATATTTACCAACCAGAGCTGGATTCACAGATCCTCTCCACGCACGCACGCACGCGCACGCACGCACGCACACACACACACACATACACTCACTTATATAGTGGGGTCAGCAAGGAGGAACATAGTGGCATTCAGCTTCACCCTGCTGCCCTGAATGTGGAGCAGCCAATGAGGCAGGCTCAAGGGCAGTGCATCTGGCAAGGAGGAGAATGCAGTGGCGTAGGAGGTTAAGAGCTCGTGCATCTAATCTGGAGGAACCGGGTTTGATTCCCCGCTCTGCCACCTGAGCTGTGGAGGCTTATCTGGGGAATTCAGATTAGCCTGTACACTCCCAGACACGCCAGCTGGGTGACCTTGGGCTAGTCACAGCTTCTTGGAGCTCTCTCAGCCCCACCTACCTCACAGGGTGTTTGTTGTGAGGGGGGAAGGGCAAGGAGATTGTAAGCCCCTTTGAGTCTCCTACAGGAGAGAAAGGGGGGATATAAATCCAAACTCCTCCTCCTCCTCCTCCTCCTCCTCCTCCTCCTCCTCTTCCTTCTTCTTCTTCTTCTTCTTCTTCTTCTTCTTCTTCTTCTTCTTCTTCTTCTTCTTCTTCTTCTTCTTCTTCTTCTTCTTCTTCTTCTTCATCATCATGTCCTGGGTTAGAAGAGTGCTGTGGTGTCTTCTTCCTCTCCAGCCATCTCTTTGGCCCACCATCATGTGCAGTGGTGGGAAAGGTCTCAGTCCTTTTTCAGGGCAATGTTCACTTCTGAGTTGGCCTCTGGTAAATGATATTCATAGTTGAGCACGAAAGCAGATTGAAGGGAGTTGGGCAATTCAAAACGGAAGGGTTTGAGATGAATTGATGTGCTCCGTCTTACAGCAGCCCTGGCCTGGATGGCCCAGGCTAGCCTAATTGCAGAAGATTTTGGAAGCTAAGCAGGGTCAACCCTGGTTAATATTTGGATGAGAGGCCACCAGGGAAGTCCAGAGTCTCGAGTCAGAGGAACCACCTCTGCACACCTTTTTTTAAAAAAACCCTGTGGAGTGACCATAAATTAGCTTTGACTTGATGGCATTTTCTGCCAACACTCACAGCTAACCTGAAATTACAGTACAAAGTGTTCCGCAGTTTAAAAAAGGATGGGTTTGGTTTTTTTTGCCCCTGAAGATAGTATCTAAAGTGTGCTTCTCTTATAGCTGTGCCTGGTGGGTGGGGATTAGGCTTAAGAAAGGGTGGTCAGTCTGTTAACAGGTATAAAGAACTTAAAGATCTTTTCTCGTATAACACCTGGTCTGGTAGTGGATGAACTCTGCCGTGGGTTTTATTTAGACTGTAATCGTGCTTAGAAATGTAATCATCGCCCCAAAAGTCTTCATTTTGTGCTGGCTTGGATGGCATGCAGGCGATTCGGTTGTATTTTCTCTTCCAGTCTTGCAGCTGGTTTTTGCTACATCTTTGAATGCAAAAAAAAAGGAAACATGCATCTGTGTGTGTACACATTTTGTGTACTGTGATCTCATCAGAACCAGGCAGTCCTGGGCACCAACTGATAGCACCACAAACAATGTGGTCTGCTGATTGAGAGAGAGAGAGAGATTTGCCCTGCATTACGCACAAGAAAACTCTAGGCTGGTTCTTGGCACTCTTGCTGAGTTTAAAGGTAGTGCCTGATCTTGTTCCGCCAAAGCCATATGAAAGATACAATGGACACATTTTCCTTAAGGAATTGAAGCATGGATTTGGAAAACTATATATCCCAAGTTTCAAGGTCGTTTGCAATATAGATCATAGCTGAGTGTCACGGAGTAACTATCAAATATAGAACAGCAATAATTAATGGCAGTAGTTAAAATGAGATCACCAGTTGATGAAGGTGTCCAATTAGAGGCTGCTAAAAGCCCATGTAAACCAAGTGTTTTCAGCTGTCATCTGAAAGCCATTGTAGTAGACACTGGTTGAATGGATGCAGGAAAGCAGCTGTGATGCTGTACAGACATTACAGTCAAACGCAGCAGTGGCATAGGAGGTTAAGAGCTCGTGTATCTAATCTGGAGGAACTGGGTTTGATTCTCCGCTCTGCCGCCTGAGTTGCGGAGGCTTATCAGGGGAATTCAGATTAGCCTGTACACTCCCACACATGCCAGCTGGGTGACCTTGGGCTAGTCACAGCTTCTCGGAGCTCTCTCAGCCCCACCTACCTCACAGGGTGTTTGTTGTGAGGGGGGAAGGGCAAGGAGATTGTAAGCCCCTTTGAGTCTCCTGCAGGAGAGAAAGGGGGGATATAAATCCAAACTCTTCTTCTTCTTCAAAATGCCCGGTGTTTTTTGTTCATGTGAGAACCATGGTTTCCAGCATAGCATTGGTGGTGGTCAAAAGAGATATCCTTTTTGTGTGTGAGATAATATCATTTCATCTTGGACAGAAGTGTGTGTATTTGTGCTGTGAAGTCACAGCTGACTCATGGTGCCTCGTCGGTGAGAGACATTCAGTGGTGATATCCATTGCCTTCCTCTGCATGGGCTGAGAGAGTTCTGGGACAACTGTGATTGGCCTAAGGTCACCCAACAGGCTTTGTGTGGAGGAGTAGCGAATAGAACCTGGTTCTCCAGATTAGAGTGTACCGCTCTTAACCATTACACCACCCTGGCTCTTGACAGAAATAGAACTCCTTGTACTTCCAAGTTTACTCTGTGCACCGCCAGTCAGAACTAGTCCTATTCATTATATTGCATCACTTTTTTATTTTTCTGTTACGATTTCCCAGAGAAAAGGTGGCATAGTATCGCCCGATCTCTTCAGATCTCAGAACATAAACGGGATTGATATTTGGAGGAGAGACCACCAGGGAAGGCTGTGCAGAAGAAGGCAAAGGGAAATGATCTCTGCTTCTCACTTGCTTTGAAAACCTGTTTCTGGGGTCGCCATAAGTCAGTTGTGACTTGATGGCACAAACTGATTTCCCACATGAAACTGGAAGCACAGAGCCATGTGTGAGTAAAGTTTTCCCCATCTTATTCCCATACTCAGCATTCAACCATTGCCTTGAACTCAAAGCTGCCTCTCACTGGTGGTATCCAAGCCAGTATCTGGAGATACTAGCACTTTCTTCTAAGGAAATGCACTCCCCAGTTTCTTTTTCAGCCTCTGTGTCATGACTTTGTAGCATGACCCTGGTATTCCTTGGATGTCTCACATCCAAATACTAGTCCGGGTCAGGGCAGAGAGCGTGTGACTAGCCCAAGGTCACCCAGCAAGTTTCCATTGTGCAAGTGGGGATTTGAACCTGTGTTTTCCAGGTCCTAGTCCAACACCTTAACCATTAACCCCTTAATCTCCATCAAGTCACAACTGACTAATGGCAACCGCATAAGGGTTTACAAGGCAAGAAACATTTGGAGGTAGTTGGCCATTGCCTTCCTCCTCGTAGGCTGAGAGAGCAGGCTTCATGTGGAGAAGTGGGGAATCGAACTTGGTTCTCCAGATTAGAGGCCATTGATCTTAACCACTACACCTTGCTGACTCTCTAAAAAATTAATCTCAGCCTCCACCAGCCCATGTAAATTCGGGTGTGGGGACTTCACCCCTGGATAAAAATGTAATTTCTTTGTTTACTATCCTTTTCTATGCGACAGATCCAACTGACTTCATGAAATAAGGCTCAGTGTTTTTAGAGGATGTCTATTGGAAATTGTATCTTTCTGTTTGCCCCTTTACTACATTTTTTATTCCCTTGCTCAAGATCCATTCAGAGGTATGCATACACTCTGTATATTCTACTTTTTTCAAGGTTATGAACACAATTCTTTCCCCTGACTTCCTTCACCCTGCTTCATACATACATGGGTGTGGTACACATTTTCTTTCTTTGGTATATCACACTGATTGCTTCCCTTCTACTTGGATTTTTATTTAAATCAGATTGTTTAAATAAAAGGCCTTTTAAGGGAAAAATCTATCTAAAGGTATACTTTCGTTTTCTTTTTAAGATACATTGTAGTCCAAAGGTATCTCATGAAATAAGGATTACTGTTGAATTATGTAGCATGAATCTGTATATTCATGCATGTTTAAATTGTTTGGTAAATGAATTACATTAGTCCAGTCACAACGTCATGATTTTCCAGCTATTTTTGTTAGATTATTTTGGGCCGTTTTTCCACTTAGAAGTTATCCCAGATGTTTGGCTTTGCAGTTCTCAAAACGTTGAATTTCTGTCTGTAGTGAATTTCTGTCTGCAGTGATGAAACTGTTAATTTTTTCAAAGTAAAAATGTTATAAAATAGAAATAAAAAGTTGTGTAAAAAGACCTTAATCCCATTGTTCCTTGGCAAATCTACACAGAATCAACCCCATACCTCTTAAGTTCTATGTTTCAAGACATTCAGTGAACAGAAGATTGTTTAGAGTGGAATAGATCTACCCAAAGAGACGACTGTACAACTCAAATGGGGCGGGAGGTGCTCAAGCCACACTGTAAGCAACAGAAGGGTTGCGCTGGTTTCCATGCCACCACTGCCATCCAAATTAGCACAGATGCCAGCAGTGAGGGACTTACCCTGGTGACCAGTCACTGCATCGCCCAACCCTGAATATTAGGCCCTGTGGTGGATAGCCACCACTGGAAATCCCCGCACTGGTGTGGAGTGGGACATTCCAGGGACATTCCTCGAGGTGGAGCCAACTTTAGTCAGTTCCTAATGCACATTTGGCCCAGGATCATCCCCTTCTAGTGGCACAGACTTAAGTCACCAAAAATCGTGGCATGAGGGAGAGATGAGTTATTTCTCCCTCTCTTCTGGTGCTTGTGCTGCCAATTCCCCCTTTGTAGGTGATGCTGTGGTGCTGTCCCTGGCTGCTGCTCTACAGGGGCATAGCTACAGAAAATAGTACCTAAGGCAAGGTGCTATTGCACACACAGACACACACACCCCCGTGCTTCCCTGGCACAGCCTCTGCAGTGAAGCAGTGCAATCTGGGCGGCGGGTGCATGTGTGTGTGTGCCAAACCACCTTAGTTATGTAAACTGGAAAGAAGGGAGGAAGGAAGAGTGAAAGTCAGGCAGTTAGAAAGACAGAAAGTCAGGAAGAAAAAATAGAAAAGGGGCCCTGTAGAAAGAGGAGAGCAACAGCCACATACCCCCACAAAGCATCCTTCCTGATTCTGGATGGGGGGAGTCCCTGGCCCCTCTCCACTCCAACTGGGCCCTCCCTGGCCTGGAAGAGGGGGGAATCCCTGAGCATAAAGGAGGAAACCACAGAGGGGGAACCCACCCACCTCCCTGGCCAAGCAGGGGAGACATGCCTATGCTCTGTGGGCATCTTGAGGAAACAGTGGGGGAGGGGCACAGGAGGAGCAGGCAGTGCAAAAGTGCCTCCAGCTCCTTGCTCCCAGACAGGGGCAGGCAGGAAGTCTGGCAGAGACAGCTGGGCAGTCAAAGTGGCAGCAGCCCCAAAGCGGGGGGGGGGGGGTGTGGGGCGCACAGGAGGAGAAAGAGGCACAGGCTGTGAAAATGCCCCCCCCCGACTCCACACTCCTGGGAACCTTTCTGGTTCTCCCCAGCCACTACTTGAAGTTGCCATCCTTGCCCAGCCCCCAGAAGAAGCCTGAGTGGAGGGCAGATGGCTGGCAGCAGTCAAGACCAGCAGCCGCAGCAGCGGCAATCGAAGGAGGTGGGAGGTAGAGACCGGTGGCGAAGGGGAGGTGCAGGAGGAAGAGGCAACCCTCCAGTCTCTCACTCCTGAGCAAAGGAAGAGAAGGAGGAGGCGACCAAATGTGTCCCTCAACTTGTTCCCCCAAGTTGCGCTCGAGGCTTGAGCCCCCTCAGCCCCCGCCCCCCTCATGCCACTCTGTTTCCCCCACCTTTGGATTGGGCTGTAAGTGTGAGGAGGGAGAGGCAAGCAGTAAAAATGAAAGTGAAACCTTTTGAGCAGAACATTCCACAAATCTTGGGATCTATGCATGTATAGCCTGAGGGTTATCATAAAAAGAGTTCATAAAAAAGACCAAGCAGGTTATAAAAGGGACTAAGCCTGGGACTTTTTAAAATGAAGTTCCTCTACCTGTGACAGGTATTATTGTGAAAAATGAAACCTTCATCTGGTTACAAATATTAAGATTAAACCAGCAAGTATGAGTCTTTATGTAGGAAACCATGATTTAAATCAAGTCTTGCTGACTAGTGATAGTGATTTAAATTGATTTGGTTTGAATCATATCCACCCTACGTTAAATTAAACGTTATTGGAAACCTATTGAACCGGAATCCTAGTGAGTTGCTGCGTGGCGGAATTTTATTTATTTTATTTATTTTTTATTTATTTATCAATTCGGCTTTTATACCGCCCGATCCCCGAAGGGCTCCGGGCGGTGAACAGCAAGGATTCAGAGACAACAGGAGCAAAACACATATACAATATAAAGACATAAGCTCCATCTCATGTCAGCACTAAAATAACCTAAAACCAGCGGAAACAAATTAATACATAAAAGCATAAAAGCAGGCGTCCAACCTCAAATTTAAAACCTACCCCCAGAAAAAAGGGGTAGACTTCCGTAGGCCCCTCAATATGAGGGGACCCTGATGTAACAGCCCTGAAAACCAGAGGGCAATAAGGAGCAGTAGGGGGCACCATATCAGCGGCCAGACACTCCAAAGGCCCGGTGGAACAACACAGTCTTACAGGCCCTGCGGAACTCACCCAGGTCCCGCAGGGCCCGGACAGTTGGAGGAAGGGTGTTCCACCAGGCCGGGGCCAGTGCTGTAAAAAGTCCTGGCCCGCCGTGGAGCCAGGGCCGCATCATAGCAGGCCAGGGATCACCAGCAAATTGGCTCCTCTGCTGGATCGCAGAGGCTTCGAGTAGGGATATATGGGGTGATGCGGTCCCGAAGGTACGAGGGTCCCAGGCCGCTAAGGCCCCTTTAAAGGTCAAAACCCACACAACTTGAAGATGACTTTAGCTCGACTGGAAGCCAGTGCAGCTGGCGCCCAACACAGGCTGAATATGGTCTCTAAAAGCGCCTCCTGTGAGCAAGACGAAGCCGCCGCATGCTGGACCAGCTTTAACTTCCGAATCAAACGCGAAGGGAAGCAGTCTTCCGCGTAAAGCCGGAAGTTACAATAGTCTAGCCTGGAGGCGGCCGTTGCATGGATCACGTGTGGCCAGGTCCATTTAGGAGAGAAAGGGGCCAGCCGCCGGGCCTGGCGAAGATGGAAAAACGCAGTCCGGGTTGTAAGTGGCCACCTGGGTCTCCATAGAAAGAGATGAATCCAGGTGGACCCCCCCAGGCTCAGGCGGACGGGAGGTCGGCGCCTAATGAGACCCCCTCCCACACCGCCGCGCCTGGAAATCCCCAGCCTCTCCCTCACATGGCTCCAGCCAGAGGACCTCCACGTCGCCTCGATGGATTCATAGTTGCAGCCTGCTCTGTTTCAACCAACCAGCTACCGCCTCCAACAATGCTGGAGAGCCACAGGTGCGATCGCTCCCCTCCATCAACAGGAATGAGCTGGAAGGTGTCATCAGCATACTGATGACAAATCAGCCCAGAAAGCTCGATACTCAGCTGAGCAGGAAGTGTGGTCGCATATAGATGTTAAATAACAGCGGGGATAATAGTGCCCCTGAGGGTACTCCGCCAATGAAGCGGGCACCACCGGGAGGCTTCATCCTCAAGCACCTCATCATTGCTGGCTCCGTGCCCCGGAGAAACCAGGCAACTCCACTGAAGGACAGTGCCCCGCACCCCAGAGGCGGCCAAGTGGTGGGTCAAAGGTGCGTGGATACGCACCATATCAAAAGCGCGTGCGGTAAGATCTAACAAAACCAGCAAGCGCCGATCTCATTTCGATCAAAGCTGGTACAGAGCGCATCCGTGATGGCGGTAGCTGGCAGGTAGCAATCTCCATCTCCATGCCCAGCACTCTAGGCCGGACTCGGAGGGGATCGAAAAGCCGATGTGTCATCCAGGGAAACCCTGAAGCTGCTCCAGCACCACTCTCTCAATTACCTTCCCCAGAAACGAAAGATTCGAGGCGGAGGCGATAAATTTGGCCAGATCCACTCGGATCTAACGATGGTCTTTTTAAGAGTGGAAGGACTTTTTCACTGCCTCCTTTCCTAACCCATCCGGAAAGACTCCCTTGCCTAAGGGAGCACATTGATGATATTCAACAGATGGGTAAGGTGCGTAGCTCCGCCCGGCAAGCTTTTATAAGCCAGGAGGAGCCGCCGGATACCCGAAGAAAGGACAGGTGAAAGTAGGTCTAACAGCAGCCAAGGCCCTTGGTCAACAGCGGCATCGGAGAGCAGGGAGAACTGGGCCGTTAAACTTGGGCCCGAAGACGGCAAGGGAGCCTCCAGTTCACTAATTGTAGACAACGTGGCAGGAAGGTCCTGGCGGAGCCGACGTGGACTTTTATCTGCAAAAAAGCTCATAAAAGCCTCACAGCCAACATGCCAATCGATGATTTGTGGACCTCTCTGATGCCAGGAGGTCAAAGACCCAATTATCTGTTTTAAATAATTCGTGCCGGGCGGGAGCTAGCAGACACAAGAGAGTGAGGAAAGAAAGCTCTCTTTGCCTTCCTTCGTTGCCATCTCATAGGCCTTCATAAACCCTACCAGATGTTACGGCACCGCGTCGTCGCAGGAGGATTTCTCCACACTCGCTCTTCAGTCGTCTAAAGCCCGTTTCATATGGAAGCGCAGCTCCTCGGTATACTATGGAGCCAGCCTAATACGGGGGCTAAGAGGACGATTGGGAGCAAATAATCTCGATGGCATCGGAGAGCCGGGAATTCCAGTCCTCCACTCTGCTCATCGAGTGTGCCAACGGGTTCAGGGTCCCGTAGAGCATTCAGGAAACCAAGTGGATCCATAAGTCTCCGCGGGCGGGCATAAATCAGCCCCTCGCCTAGACGGGGTTGGCGCGACAAGTCCATCCGAACCTTCAGGGCATAATGGTCGGACCATGGCACTCTAGGCCGACACACTCCATGCCAGCGATCTCTGGGACAGGGGCAGCCCTGAAGGGAATGGAATCCCGGATGAACAATGCCACGCCTCCCCCCCGGCCCTGTGTTCGTGACCGGTGGAAACCGCAGCGAGAACCGGTGGCTGGTTTAAGCCCAAGGCACGGTCCCACCAAGCGCACCTTTAAAGTTTTACGTTGATACAAGCCAGGTTCATCTGCTGGAAGCTTCGAGGATAGTCGCTAAAGCACAGGTGGTTTTATTGTTAATGGACCTGGCATTGATCAACAATTTCAGAGACGAAGCAGAGTAACCCTGAACCCCCATCACCGCCCAGGTCCCTAGGGATTAGGTCGGAGGTCAGAAGGCTAACGAAAGCATAGCCATATCCTCATTGGCAGTCTTCTATCATATGGCCCCGCCCTACCGCTATATCTACCCTCGTCCCATCAACACCGGGATCCCCAGCCCCAATTCAGGTGCCCCCATTGCTCAACCACCCACCCCAAACTCTATAGCTCTCAAATCCCACTTCCCACAATGAGTGGACCCAGCCCCACCACTAGGCAGCTATAAGCACTATTCTAATTTTCTTTAATCCCTAAGGACAAACATACAGGTTGAAAAAATTTCCTACACTGCATCAGCTGAACCTGCTAACAGTACTAAACAACTAATCCCCACTAATCCTAAATTCATTAATACAAAGGCCAAAACTATAGCCACTAGGCCAAGTATCAAAGGCAAAAGGGCCAGCGATCGGATAGATAGATTCTTCACTGATCAGCGTGATATTTATTAGTGGGCTAGAAGAAGGTATTGGTTGGCAGATAAAAAATTGCCGCCACCAGGATGTACGGACCTTCAATAAGTAGTAATAAGACTTCTGCTTGGCAGGCAGGCAGGCAGACCAACAGGAAGGGTCTGTCCCAGGCAGGGCTGAACAGGCTGGCTGCTTTTGGGCTGCTGGTGGAATCCTCCTGTTGTAGCTGCTGCCGGGCCCCACCCCTCCAGGTGTTTCCACGTAGGGGTGGGTGGGAAGGACTCTCACTCCTTCCCAGTGGCAGCAGGCGGCAGCTCAACACCCTGTGGACTTCTGCTTGGCAGGCAGGCAGGCAGGCGAAAGACCAACAGGAGGGTCTGTCCCAGGCAGGGCTGAACAGGCTGGCTGCCTTGGAGAAACTGCTGGTGGAACTCACTGTTGTAGCTGCTGGGCAGGCCCCACCCCCTGCAGGTGTTCCCATTGGGGTGGGTGGGGAAGGACTCTTCTCCTTCCCAGTGGCAGCGAGGCGGCAGCTCACCCGGTGGACTTCTGCTTGGCTGGCTGGCAGGCAGGCGAATAGCACCGACAGGGAGGGTCTGTCCCCAGGCAGACTGAACAGACTGGCGCATGACGGAAAACTGCTGGTGGAACTCCTGTTGTAGCTGCCCGAATTTTTTACTGCCGGGTGTTCCCAATGGGGTGGGTAAGGAAGGACTTCCTCCACTCTTCCAGGCGGCCTCTCGCATTGGACACCTGCTTGGCTGGCTGGCAGGCAGGCAGACCAACAGGGAGATTACACCAATACGAGGCAGGAGCTGAACAGGCTGGCTGCGCTTTGGGCTGCTGGTGTGGAACTTTCCTGTTGTAGGCTGCCAGGCCCCACCCCCCTGCAAAGGTGTTCCCAAATGGGGTGGAATTGGGGAGAGGACTCTCACTCCTTCCCAGTGGCAGCAGGCGGCAGCTCACCCGGTGGACTTCTGCTTGGCTGGCTGGCAGGCAGGCAGACCAACAGGAGGGTCTGTCCCAGGCAGGGCTGAACAGGCTGGCTGCCTTGGGCTGCTGGTGGAACTCCTGTTGTAGCTGCCAGGCCCCACCCCCTGCAGGTGTTCCCAATGGGGTGGGTGGGGAAGGACTCTCACTCCTTCCCAGTGGCAGCGGTGGCTGCAGCTCACCCCGGGACCCCCCTGCTGGCTGGCAGGCAAGTGCGTGACCAACAGGAGGGTCTGTCCCAGGCAGGGCTGAACAGGCTGGCTGACATCTGCATATTATGTGCTCATACTTCCAACTTTTGCAACAGTTATGGACTGAGTGGTACGATGGTGCCCCGAAGACCTGATGTGCCCTTTGTCTCCCTGGCTGTGTCCAGTAGAATCCAGTATTAATCACTCTGTTATCAGTGTCTTATGAACCCAGCCCTTTAACCTTTATTTGGATGTTGATACAGTAACTCATAGGTTTTTGCCCATCATATTGCCGGTTACACTTTTAAGACCGTAATAGCATTCCTCCTGACAAAAGTCTGGTGTTCGAGTAGCTCTTGCAAAATTGGTCAGGTGTAGTAGGATCATGCTTTCCTGTTATTTGGTGAATTGTGATGGCTGAGCAATTCAATTATTCCTCTAGGAAACTATAATAAATAATACTGAAACTGAAGGCATCACTGAAGGTAAGTGACATCCATTGTCATAAATGCCACCGATGACTGTTATTGACTTTTCCAAACAAATATATAAAAATGTGGAAAGCTGTTACATTCCAAGGCAGGGGATGCTATGGTTTTCCTTAAGCCCAGACAGACTTCTTACTGTGCTGCTGGTAGTTTAGCCAATTGTGTCCTGATGGCTGCCAAGTGCTAATTAGGCCTGGATTGACTTTTGAGAAGGCAAGTTGCAGTCTTCTGTGTTGAGATTAGATAGTATTTATTCCTTTTAAAATAACCATTTGTTGTCAGTGGAATTCAGCAAATGACTGAAATTATGTCTCCCTGTTTCGTCTCCTTTTCATTTCAGCTTGGAGATGATTGTGCTATTATGTGCAGATGTCACAAAGCGTTTCATGTTTTTTTCCCCCTAGATTTCTTTTTGTGAACTTGTCTCTTAATATTCCGATAATTATTTGCTTTTCGATGGTTCCCGCCTTACTGAAAGACAGCAAGTAAAAATATAACTGAATAGCAATAAATGTGAAATAATCTATGGAAATAGGAGTTCCATTGTTCAGGATTTCTTAAAAGAGGAGAAAACTGCCAGAAAACCAAATTTCTGAGGTGTTGTTCAGTAGCTCGTACAATAATCACTGTGTAAATAAATAAATAAATGAATGAATAAAACCGTCAGTGTGGTTTAATACATGACTAGGAAATAAAAGATTGATGTTGTGATGTTTTGCTTGGGTGTGGGTGGCCAAGTTTGAATCGGTGTTTTTTTACGAAGACCTGAGCAATGTGTTGTCTTAAAGAATCCTTCTTCACAGATTTAGTGTGAGCTACATAGCAGTGATATTTAGAATTTGTATGACTGTTTCAGTGTTCAAAGCTTTTCATGCATATTGTCATAGTAATCCTTACAGCAGTCATGGAAGGTGGACCAGTATTATTATCCCTTTATTGAAGATCAGGTTCTGAAACACTTAGTAAATTTGCAACAGGTGAGTTTATTCTCTTAGCCAGACCAGCTGTATAAGAATAATAATAAAAACTAGCAATAAAACCTGTTGTGTGAAAAAAATATAACAGGCTGTAGAAAACTGTTGTTTGCAAAACTGGATACCGGCTTTGCTAAGGGTGGAGGAGCCAGCGGGGCGCCTGTGAAGATGGGGAAAGTTTGCCCCATCTCATTAGGCATCTCCCACTTGCAAAGCTGAATCCAGGCTTTGCAAAGGGGGGAGGGGTTCAGCAAGGAGCCTGTAAAACTGGGAAGAGTTCTTTCCATCTCCATAGGCACATCCCATTTGGAAAGCTTGAAAAATAAAACCTAAATTATGTTATTGTGTCGAAACTGTCAGAAGGCTTTCACGGTAGGAATCGCAGGTGTTGTGTGGTTTCAGAATGCATGCATGGCCGTGTTCTAACAGCATTCTCTCCTGGCGTTTGTACCATCTGTGGCTGGCATCTACAGAGATCCTCTGAAGATGCAGCACGTCTAATATCGAAATTACTAGAAAAATGTTAACTCGGCTTCTATATATATCTTGTTGCCAGTTCTCTTTAATACTTTCTTTGCTCCCAATTTCTTTTTTAACAATATGCATGTTTTTTGGTATGTCACTAAATTGGTATCGTACAGTGGCAATAATAACAAACCTCTACGCAAATTGAATTGTGCCTTCACAGTGTCGCCCAAAGTCTATTACTTGCTGTAGTTTATCGTGGCACTTCTTTGCTGTCCAAAAGAAACTCAGGGTATTATACTTAGTTCACCAATTGCTCCTGCCGATACTCTACACAGTTCTGTGAGGTAGGTGAGATTGAGAGGGAGCAAGTAACCAAAAACTACTCAGCAAGTAAGTATCATGGCACAGCGGAGAATTGAACCAGGATCTCTCAGATTCTGTTCTGAGACTTACAACCATTTTCATACTTCTGTGGGCCGTTCCCACTTCAAAGTGAAAGTGGAGGCTATACCGTGTTTGTCTGGAACGTTTCTTCCCACCAGGATCGAAATGTGTGGCTGAGGGGTGGGAGGAAGCGGTAGAATACGAGGTGACTTTGGGTGGCGTTGTCGCTGCATTGACACTACTGGTGTAGTGGAGAGTGCTGCGCTTAGGACCGGGGTATTTGCGTGAGGGCTAATGGTGGGGGGGGGGGGGGAATTGACCTGTGATAGTTCATCAGTTTATTGTATGGATTCTGTCATGTACTGCTGTAGTTTTTCTCAGACACTTTCTATTTTTCTGCCTACAAAAAGTTCCTTCACTCTGTTTAGGATTATTACTATCTGCTTTATAATGAATAGGTAGAACATGGTAGCAAGAAAGTCATCTCTTACACCCCCATTTCCCTCCAAAACATAAAATTATCTTCAAGCTGGTAGATCTTTTTGAAAAGATAAATTAGTTTTTGCTGTGTGCAACATAGAGCAACTGTCCCCACTCAAAATCTTTCAGTGTGTAACAGTGTGTAACAGACTTCTCTCTGTGATACACCTCTGAAGATTCCAGCCACAGATGCAGGTGAAATGGTAGGAACAAGATCCACCAGACCATGGCCACAAAGCCCGGAAAACCCACCACAACCAGTTGAATCTGGCCGTGAATGCTTCCGACAGTACATTGCAGGGGATTGCCTGCAGAATGAAAGGCATCGTTTTCAAGCATTAACAGTTTAACTCCCAGAAGGGCAGGGCTTTGGCAGTCTAATTTTATACCGGCTGCTGATTCTCCTGTGCGTTATTATTTCACAGATTGTTTATTTACTGTGGTCTGAATGGCAAAAGCTGCATCTGCGTGAGCCTGTTCTGTTTTTCTTGTGCTGGACATGCTGCATTAATAGGATTACAGTTACTCTTAACGCAGAATCAAAATTGCATTTCTTGTAGCTTGCAAGAGAGCATTCTGTGAGGGAGACAGAATACTAGATAGAGAAGCTGGAGACACGGGAATCTAATCGACACCCTACCTGGGGAGGAGTGTCCTCACGTTTTTGTGATCTAAGAACTGAAGTGGAGTGGGTGGGGGAATATATATCAGGGTTTTCTTCTGCACAAGATTTTAAAGTTGTGTGTGAGGCAGAGAGTGAGAAACTAGGCTCCTTCACATTTTTATTTAAGCCTGGAGGCAAACGAGGACTGTTTTATTTCTTTCAAGCTTGGTAACGAGGGTATATTCGCGTGATTTCTCGCAAAGCTTTCATTTCCATAAGTTGAGAGTCTTGAAATGTTAGAGGAAAGAGAGTATTGAATTACTTGAGAGGAGTTGTTTATAGTCCCTCTCACTCATCCCCCCCCCCTTTTCCAGGGCAGGAGTATTTAGATGAGGTGCTCGTGAGAGGCATGCCACAGAAGAAATGGGTTAAACATTTAATTAGAATCCATAGTAGTAGCTACCGAAGCTTAACAGAGATTTATATAAGCCGTTAAGAAGGACACAAGGCTGCTGTGTGAGCTTCCAGCCTGGCTGGCTGCAATGGTGGACTTCAAACGGTACCAAGGGCATGTCTGAAGTCTGCTAGAAGCGATGAAAGAAGAGTTTGCTGCGGCCTGTTGCAAGCCTCTTGCAACTTACCCTACCACCTTTTTTTTCTGTCCGGTATAAAATGAGCCGGCTAGAACAGAAGTTGTTTATAAAAGAGGAGTAACGGTCCCCAGGCAGGAAGAAGCGCGGCTTGTCAAACTGAAGGCACCGAAAGAGCGGACTATGGCTTCGGTGTTCATGTGCGGAGTTGAAGACCTGCTGTTTAGTGGCAGCCGCTTCGTTTGGAACTTAACGGTCTCGACGCTGAGGAGGTGGTACACGCAGAGAGTGAGGGGCTGCCACCAAACTCTGAGGACATGGTGGAACAAGGGATCGCATCCCGGAGTAAACCCTTCATGCTTCCCCCCCCCCCTCTCTTAAGCTATGTGGTGTTTTGTTTAACGGTAAACAAAAGAAAAAGTCACTCCTGAGGGACTCACCTGCAGAGTCACTTTCAGCAGAGGCTGAAATTGAAACGCCAAAGTCTTTTTACTGTACATGTCCACATTTGTACAGATTTAGATTTTTCAGAATCCCCCTTTGCCCACTGAATTTGTCCAAGTGGGAAGTGTGATGCGGTGATATTTTAATCTGTGGAGCAACTTGATTTGATTCTTAAATATGATGCTTTCAGAAAACTTTTTTTCCCTGGCAAAACATCCTCTGGTAATTGAAATGAATTGTCGCTGTATGTACTTTCTAAAGGTGGCACCACACGCCACTAGTTGGCTTTCAAATTTAAATGGAGTTAATTTAGTGTCAGGTCTTCATGTCCAGCTGCCAAATGGGGAGAGCATGAAATGCTGTGACAGGAAAAATTCCATCCTCTCTTTTTCTCCATTCATCCTTTTTCTGATCATGAGTTATTTATTAGACCATAGAATCAAAATATGCTGTGACATTTTTGCTGTGTGTTTTGTTCGTAACTTCCTTAAAGGAAGTTTAGACTTTCCCCCTTAAGGCGGATGATTTCTAGGTAACTTTCTGCATTGGATTAACATTAGAAAGAATTGTCTCTGTCCATTGGAAAGTGCTAGGTTTTATGTGGACTGAGATCAAAGCTGTGTGAACTTTTGCTCTCCTTGTTTCTGTGTGCAAAAGAGAACTTGTCCATTCAGCTGTGTTTGGAACTTTGCAAAGACTTTGAAGACAGTAACTTTCTGGGGCAGGGATGGAAAGAAAAACCAGGAAGTAAGGAAGTTAAGGGGCAAGGGGAGCCAGAGATAGCAGAGCTGAACACGGATGGTGGGCTGAGAAGAGGTTACCTGGGGAAGAAGGAAAGGAAGAGAGAGGAGAAAAAGGGGAAAGATTCAGGACTAGCGAGCATGGGAAAGAGAGAGAGTGAGCTGATATTTGAACAAACCAACCATTTCTTTTTTGCTTTGAGCTTCTAGATGAGGTGAGAGACCCTCGCGGCTCTCAGATGTTCAGGAACTACAATTCCCATCAGCCCCCCCCCCCTACCAGCATGACCAGTGGCCATGCTGGTGGCTAATCAAAATATGGATCCTAGGTTCCCTACCCCTGTTCTAGATTCTATATGCTGCTAATCTGTGTAGATTTTGGGGCTTATCAAAGACTTTTAAGGGAATGTACTGACTTAACAAGCCTGCCAAATAATTATAGATTTAACCCTTTAGATGTCCATCTTTCCTTGGCTCACAATACCTTCAAGTACTGACTCCATCAATACTTTGGTTGCAGGTATCTTCCCCTGGATATTTGCAGAAGTTCCTTCAGTCCCTGTCATTAACTCTCATATACTCGGTTTCCTGCATCTATTCACTTGTGTAATGCATAAGGGTAACCTGCTTATGCAGGAATTCTCTGTATACATCATAGCCCATGTGAGACTTAAGAGTGATTTCTTCACAGGCTGCCTTCTCCTGGCTTCCTCTCTGGCTTAATACCTGCAGCTTGAGCAACATATACAATCACTTTTTTAGGCAGCTATCAATCCCAGCTGTTGTTGCCTCCAAATAATGTTTCATAGGGTTCATAGCAGTTCAATGTTTCAATGATTTTCTGTTCAAACATGGGAACTAGTTACTTAAGAATGACAGCTGAGATTGTCTGTTGTCTGGTGCAGCCACTCAGTGAAACACATGGAGATGTCAATTCACCTAGTATGCAAAATGCAAGTAGATTATCTTCTTCTTTCAGTGCTAACAGATTATTTGGGTGTCAGCTGTTGGGTCACCCAGCTTTTTAGTCTTGGGGCTTTACTGGACCCATGATATTGCAAATTGAGGTAGGGTATTTTTCATACTGCTTAAAATACAGGTGTCAAACTCGCGGCCCTCCAGATGTTCATGAACTACAATTCCCATCAGCCCTTGCCAGTATAGCCAGTGCTCATGTTGGGAGGGATTGATGGGAATTGTAGTTCATGAACATCTGGAGGGCCGTGAGTTTGACACCCCTGGCTTAAAATGTCAAGGCCACATCCCAGAGATTATTGAATTTTTGGCTTGAAGTGGGGGTATGTCACCTTCTTGATTACTCAGGGAGGTGACAAGCATCACTTAGGTTTGACTCATCAACTTGGTGAGGCATACTCAACAATTTATCAGCTTTTCCTTTACTCACAATCCTGACCCATTTTTTTAAAAAAGTGATCTACTTTCCAGAGACAAGAGAAGAAGAGCCTCAATGTTTGGGGCTTTCTCATTGTCCTGTGATGGATGGAAGCTTGCCACTGAGCATGTTTTAAAAGATAAATATTCCCACAGTTGCATATATGTGTGTAGGAATATCTTTTGATTTAAGATGCTGCCACTGCCATTTTGGGGGCTCTCTAAAAATGATTGTATGAATTATGATCATGGAGCAGGGCCGATATAATTGTCAAATCAAGTGAGCCATGGGAAAGAGAAATGTATTGAGGTGAAATGATCAGAGAACTCTATTTGTGTAAAATATTTCTGTGCCACCTTTCCACCCCAAAAGGCTTTACCCCCCTGAAAATTTCCCATCCAGCATTGTAGTCTGAGACTGTACCTCACCTACAATTTAAAACGTAATGACTGTTATATGTCAGAACACAGGACTGTGAAGGAATGGTGACAAGGAGGCCTAGTTTCAGCCTTAGAAAGTGGATTTGAAGAACAGGACATTACCATTCAATTTGTGTTTATTCCGTGGGTGTTCATTAAACCCTCAGTCCTCGGGGAAATCCTCAGTTTTCAGCCATTCCCTAAGCTGTTGGGGGAAATTGTCCTGCATGTTCCCAGAACTTTTCCTGCTATTCTGCATTTTTTTGGCTCTCTTGTCACACTGGCATAGAGTTGCCAATCTCCAGGTAGGGGGCTGGAGATCTCCCAGAGTATAGCTCAGTGGTTCTTAACCTTCCTAATGCCGCAACCCTTTAATACAGTTCCTCATGTTGTGGTGACCCCCAACCCTAACATTTACCCATTTTACAGAGGGAGAACACTGATGCAGAGAGTCTTAGGCGACCCCTGTGAAAGGGTTGTTCAACCCCCCAAAGGGGTCGTGACCCACAGGTTGAGAACCACTGGTATAACTGATCTTCCCACCCACCACCCAACCTACCTTTTATGTGCCCCCCTTCAGCTATATTTATTACTTATTTACTTCATTTATACCCTGTCTTTTCCCACAAAGCAGTGTACATCATTCTGCTGTCCTCCATTTTATTCCCACAACAACTCCGTGAGGAAAAGTAGGTTGAGGATATGTAACTAGCCCAAGGTCACCCAGTGAACTTCCGCAGCAGAATGGTGATTCAGACCTTTTCCCCCCTTATCCTAATCTGTAACTTCTACACCACAGTGACCTGGGGGGAAACTGGTATGAAACAGTAGCAAGCAGCCAATCCTGGATGAGTCATATATATCATGTGAAATCTGATTGTCTGATGACAGCTGTCCAGTCTGGCCCCAGTGAGTTGTTTCTCAAAGGTCTCAACAGCCCTGGAAAGGGACTTGCCCCTCCCTTTGCTTTTCACTGACAATAACCAAGGCTTCAAGGCTGCAAATAATGTTGTAGTTGCCTAGCGAGGGACACTGAGGGCATTCGTTTCTGAAAGTTACAGATGCTACTTCTATTATGTTTGGGGCTTAAACTCCCCGCAGGTTTGTCTGTTTAGATTTCAGATTGTTCTCCCAATCTGTGATGTTTCCCAGATTTGTACACAGAGCTATCTGTTCATGACTTCAGTCTCCAATTTAAGTAACCACAAATCTGGTCGTGTTGGGAATTAAATTTATTGACAAGCCGGGGACTGCAAGAACTTGCAAAAGAGCATCACATTTTCCCATCCTCCACTTTTTCCTTTCCCTAAAAACCCACATAACATCTCCCCTTTTCCTGCTCCCTTTTCTCCCTCACAGTACTCTATATTCTTTAACCTAGATTTAACAGAACATTTACCTATCTGAAAACCATGGCATTATAACCTATAATATTGTCTCGCAGGCTCCACACATAACCTAGCCGCTTGCGATTAACCTACATTGGAAGATGCTGATGGAGGAGTTGTCACAAGGGGTATCCACAATCCAGGCAGGGTTCTTTACAAGTCAGTGTGAGCTAATACTAATAGTATTAGCCTTTGGCTAGATTCCCAAATACAGGCTGAAGCTAAGAAGTCTCCACCAATGCTATCCTCTTGTTTAGAAGGCCAAACAGATGCCAACTTCCTGTACTATGAGATGTTCCTCTACTTTGGGGTCAAACTGTCACCTTTAGTAATGCTTCCTCCCTCCCACCTCTATACCCCTTCAGTTTCTGTACTGCTTTCCCTATTCTCCTGAATAGGTGCTCATCTGAACAGTCTGAAAACAATTCCCCTCAATTCATTGTTCAGGAGATAGTTGGCATCCCCCTGGAATCTTTGGAACAATTGTAGTCAATTTAGAGCACAGGGCAGCCAAGGACAGTACCGCCTCCAGAGAGGTTTCTGGCAGCGTGGGAAGACCACAAGCCCCAAAACAAAACAGCACAAAACAACTCACACCTCCCTCCCCCCCCCCTGAAAAAAAATGGCTCAAAACAACTTATGCCCCACTTTCTGGTACCCTAAGCCTAGCTTGGGAGGGGGGTGTTCCGCAGTTGCGTATGAGGTTAAGAGCTTGTGTATCTAATCTGGAGGAACCAGGTTTGATTCCCAGCTCTGCTGCCTGAGCTGTGGAGGCTTATCTGGGGAATTCAGATTAGCCTGTACACTCCCACACACGCCAGCTGAGTGACCTTGGGCTAGTCACAGCTTCTTGGAGTTCTCTCAGCCCCACCCACGTCTGCATGCTGATATCAAAGCCCCTTTGAGTCTCCTGCAGAGAGAAAGGGGGGATATAAATCCAAACTCTTCTTCTTCTTCTTCTTCCTGGCCTGAAAGCCCAGTGGAAGCTAACTAAAGTTTGCTCTAGCCCTGGGAATGCCTCCAGCACCTCCTCTCCCACTTTGCTGGCATGGCTTTGCACATCAGTAGAGCCGCAGCACCACGGAGCTGTGTGGCACCCGAGTGCCTGCATGTTCACACTCTCTGATGGCATGTTTGACCCTTACGTCAGTGGGGTGGGCACCCACATCAGCACAAGTGAGTACCGCTTCCAAGAGTCCGTCCCCACACCCTGGATTGGGCTGTCAAATATTTATTTGTTCACTTTGACATTCTGCTCTCCCCGCCAGACGGGCTCAGAGAGGCTGACCACCTGCATGAATAGAATATAAAACAAACACAATATATACAATTTTAAAATACTCTAATCAATTTAAAAACTATCCAAGATGGTGCATCGAGGGCAGAACAACATTTTGGTTCCCCAGTTCAGCCCCAATAATGGAAAAGGGGGAGGGAAGGAAAGAAGGCCAGTCATGATAGACACTGAGCTTGCATAGCTGTCCTCAACTATACGCCTGGCAGAACAGCTGTGAGTAAGAGTGTCTCTCGAGATTAGTAATAACGTGTTCTCTATATATGCATCCTTAATGTTGTAGTTCACTTGTTCCAAAATCTGGCCTCAACCCATGCTTTTGGAATAATTTTGTTGTGACTAAAACTTGAACATACAGACAGGGAATTGACATAGTAGCGAGTTGGGGTCAGGGTTCAGCAACTTTTTATAATTAAAGAAGAAAACTACTTCATAAGCCAGAGCGAGAGACTGACAAACAGCCAGGACAAGAAAGCCACTTGCATAACTGAAAATAATACAACTTGACAGTGCTGATAATGGACTTGTTGACTAATAACAGATAATTTCCACAGCCCAAGGATGTGCTGTTTTGAGTCCTTAATTAAAAAGTGGCACACGTGTGATCTCGTAATAAGTATATACAGAAACGTCCCATGTGATTGTTTTAGCACATTGGCATAAATTTGTGCAGCAGTGATGTAGTGGTTAAGAGCAGGCGTACTCTAATTTGGAGAAGCCGGGTGATTCCCCACTGTGCTGCTCGAGCTGTGGAGGCTTATCTGGGGAATTCAGATTAGCCTGTGCACTCCAACACAATGCCAGCTGGGTGACCTTGGGCTAGTCACAGCTTCTTGGAGCTCTCTCAGCCCCACCCACCTCACAGGGTGTTTGTTGCGAGGGGGGAAGGGAAAGGAGATTGTAAGCCCCTTTGAGTCTCCTTACACGAGAGAAAGGGGGGGATATAACTCTTCTTCATAGTTCACATCTGGGAAAATGGCAGCTGTTCTATCATTTTTTTCATTCTGCACAGCATCTCTGAGAAGCCCTTCAGCCCCATAAAACTCTGCCTGCCATCCCTTCGCAATTGAGCGTGCCATCTACACTTCCAATATATTTTAACTGAAAGATTTTCTTTTCTTTTATAAAGAACTGTTTGGTTCCCTGCTGAGCCACAATTGGCTCTAGAGAACAATGAGTGAGACAGACATTCTCGGCCACATCCAAAGGGGGTGGGGCCGGGTGGGGGTGGGGCCTGAATCTGCCTGTGGGAGTGGCGTGTGGCCATGCTGTTAGATTTGCTTTCCCCGGTGTACTTGCTCCAGTGAAGGGGCGAATCTGCCGACGTGTGGCTGCTGCAGCCCTCCCCAGCACCAGCATCCCAGTTCCCCTATGGCCACCAGCATAGCAGGGGTGCGTTGTGGGCATCGTCGGGGAAGGAGCCCACGTTAGTCAGCTTCCTTCTGACCATTTGCCACTTTAAATCAGCAACTGGGAATTCAGACTTATGGCACCAAAACAAGTAGTGTAAATCTATGAAGCCCAGTGGGGGTTTCTTGGTGGTGGGCAGTTTTTTTTTTCACTTTTTGACCCTCCCCATGCCACCGAGAAACCTGGGAGCGGTGGGGTGGCCGCCTGGCCTCTTGAATGGGGCTGCTCCTCTTCTGACCAGCAGCAATTCCCCTCTTATCTGGCCTGGCTTCCTGAGAAACCAGGAACTGAACACCGTATCGTTTACACACAAATTATACAACTTACTGCCATTTACATTGTTATTACTTTCTGAAGTTGCCATGTCCTGAGACACATGATCTGGCTCATTTTTGTTTTGTTTTGTTTTTCCCTGACTGGAAGCAGATCTCTGGGGTTCCAGGCTGGCATCCTATACTGCTGTGCTTCAAGAAAGCTTGGAACTGTAGTATACTTTCTAACACTGAACTATGGCTTAGTGGGGAGGAATTCCCACATGGAGGGAATACCTAAATCACAGGGGAATATATTCTCCTATTGGAGCCTCCTCTGGGGATGAGGCAACATAAAGTACCACAAATGGGAGACTCAAACCCAAAGGAGTAAAGAAGCATGATGGAAACTGCATGCCTGAAAATTTAAGATTGGCTGACAGCTAAGATTGGCTGACCTAAAGCTACTGCAACTGAACTAGCATCACATAGAGAGAGGTTGGAGGAAGGTTATTTCTTAGGTTTGGTGACAAAATTGATGATAATGCGCTTAAACACAGGACATAAGCTTGGCAACAAACAACTACAGCTCTGCCATTAACTTGGGACAGAGGAATAAAATAGAAAGTCAGGGATTTTTTCTTCCTGTACTTCAGATCTGGACATCTGAACTGTGTATATTTCCTCTGCTTCCCCACCTTGGACTGATTTTCTGAAATGTTTATTACCGCTGTTACAGTATCTTTGCATTTTGCCCCTCTTAGACTTCATTTTTCAGTTAATTGAAATATTTTCCTGTATAGTTTGATTTGGTCACTGCAAGTAGAAGTTCTTTGCCACATTTCTTTGAAAATCTTTGTTTCCTCAGTTGGTGAAAATTGGGGTACCAATAGACTGATTCACTGTTTTCCAAAAAATGGAAAGCAAGCCCCCCTAAATTCAGAGGGATCTTGCAGTTTTATGAATTTCTTAGTATGTGAACATGCTATTTCCCTCCCTCCCTCACTAGTGACCCTATGTTGATAGTATGTGTGGACTTCTGATATGAGGAATTGGTGGACATGTCCCTTCCCAGTGAGAAATGGTGCAATGACTTTGATCTATAAAGAGGTAGACATTGGGTTAAATATTAGCTGTAGATTAAGTTTGGAAAGAATTTTCTAATTATAAAAGCTTGGAATGAATTACTTTGTGGAGATTGTCGATAGACTATACGAGTCTATCTCAGGAATGTGTAGATTAGCTCATTTTGAAGTCATGAGATACAATTGAATGCTCCACTGAGCGTCTTATCGTTTGTTGGGCTGGCTCCACACTGGGCTGGCTGCTGTTGTTTTGAGGTGCAAATAGGCCTTTTTGTTAAAACTTGTTCAAGACATGGATCTTTGCTATATCATCAGTTTCATATATTTACACACACACACACCCCAACTTACTTTGGCCAATTTTGAATTTTGAATAGCAGATAGGTGTGGCTCTCGTCTACTAACCTCTTAAAACATCACAAAATACTTTTATTTTCTTTTATTTCAAATTTACGCCCCAACCTACCCCAGCAAGCCAGGCTCTGAGTGGTGAACAACAGCATCGTAACATAATATACATAAAATCAATAAAAACATCTAACAACCAATACATCTCAGATTAAACCTCCATCATTTGAACTTCACAATACTGGAACCAGGGGGCATTCATTGAAAATGCTGGGGGGAAGAATTAGGACTAATAAAAGGAAACACTTCTTCACGCAACGTGTGATTGGTGTTTGGAATATGCTGCCACAGGAGGTGGTGATGGCCACTAACCTGGATAGCTTTAAAAGGGTCTTGGACAGATTTATGGAGGAGAAGTCGATTTATGGCTACCAATCTTGATCCTCTTTGATGTGAGATTGCAAATGCCTTAACAGACCATGTGCTCGGGAGCAACAGCCGCAGAAGGCCATTGCTTTCACCTCCTGCATGTGAGCTCCCAAAGGCACCTGGTGGGCCACTGCGAGTAGCAGAGAGCTGGACTAGATGGACTCTGGTCTGATCCAGCTGGCTTGTTCTTATGTTCTTATGTTCTTCTATAGTTAATTAACTTGGCAATGTAAAATCTCAGTAATATAAATGCCTTTCCAGAAAACAAAAAAAAAACCCTCTTAGTTCATGTACAAAACCCCAAACTCTCCCCCCCCTATTTCTAAATACATCAAGGGGGAAAGCTAGAAGAAAAGAAAGGGAAAGGGATGGGAGAAGGGAAGGAGGGAGAGGTGGCCAGATAAAATGTCAAGTCCTGACTGCCTTAACCGTAGGCTTGGCAGAATATTTCAGTTTTCAAGGCCCTGTGGAGCTTTACGATATCCCGCAGGGCCCTATACTTTAACATCATACTTCCCCCCCCCCTTAAAACTCAACTACAGTAGTCCTAATAGTAGAGCTTGTCTTCTAAAATGATGTTTTCTTTCCTAACCAAGTACGTGCAAATGAACCAAGGAAATTTGGTATCATCCTCTCAAAACATGAGGTTTATTAATACCAGTTTTGTCCCTTTATGCCATGAATTTCTTTCCCCTCCATGGGTGGAACATTATAAATCATTGAAACTCATCTGGAAATTTTGAAAGTATAGTAAAGCCTCTCCTGCCAATTAACGGTTAACTTTCTCTTTGCTCGTTTAACTTCCCAAAAGCAGCTTTGCAACTCTCTCAGCCAAGCTGGTTTCCACTTCAACCTGTGAAATAATATGTTTTGCTTCTGGGGAGAAAAAAAATAAAGGGGGTGGCTGAATGAAATAAGGTTTTGTATGGCTCTTCCTTCCCCGTTTCTGGACGAATTTCATTTCCAGACTCCATATTTCATCTCGTTTCTTTCTGTGTAGCACAAAGACCAGTTTCTTAACAGTGGTCCCTTATTCACTAGAGGGGAATGTGTGTGTGTGTTATTTATTCTGTGGTGACGTCGCTCGCATGGCATGTAAAATTTTATGCGCATCTGGTGAAATAATATTGGACGCAATATTTTCGCAGAGTCTGTGTCAACAGAATTTAGGGACCGTTTCTGTATTCATAGAAAAGAAATGCGGCTTCAGTATATTCCTTTCTTTTAACTCGCTTCATCCCGAATAATTAGAGACGATGAGAATAATTTTGAGGTACAGTGTCAATAGCTTCGATGGTCTTAAAATGTGATTTTGTCATACGCGTTCCGTTTGTTATGTGCTTTGATGCTGTTTCTGGTGTCCGGGCGCGGACGGAGCGATAGTAGCCGTCCCCGCGCCCGGACTGAAGCCGGTGATCCTGAGGTCGGCTGGGCAGGGGGGTTCCTCGGGACCGGCGCAGAAACGCTGGCCGAACTTCGGGACGCAAGAATGCTTCAAGATACCGTGGCTCAGTAGCTTTCCTGCCGCGCCCAGAGCGCAGCTGCTGAGCCCTGGATTTGGACACTCGGCATGGACGCGCTGCAGCTGGGCAGGGGGAGGGTTTTGAGTCTGGGAAGGGGATTTAAGGGAGAGCAAAGGAAAGCTCAGGAGCTGCCGCTGCAGCAGGGTGACGTGGGAAGGGTGTGGAGTGGTGGAAGGGCCAGACAGCTCGTGAGGAGGTTGCGTTGGGAGGGTGTGCCAGGGCCACCTCCCGGCAGGCAGCAGTCGCTCGTCCAGTGAGGCAACTGGGTGTGGCGCGTCAGCTGTCTAGCCAACTCCGGCTGTTAGTAAGGCAACTGCGGTGGGGCTGGGCCTGACACGCAGGGGGTTTAGGGAAGAGACAGTGGGAGAAGCCAGAGGGGGCAGCCTTCAACACCAGGCGCCCTGTGGGCTAAATTGTTTCTTGGCCCCTCAGGCCAATTGGAAAAGAACACCTCTAGGGAGGACAACCCCCAGGACAGGGAGGGAGGGAAGGTTCCATCACCCAAGGGCCCTGCGCAGGGAGGGGAAGCTCCACATCTGGGGACTGCAGACCCCAGAAAAGGCCTTGGGGGGCCCTCTGGGGGTCTACTGCAGAAGGTCTACTGCTTTTTCTGCTTGGTGTGTGCAGAAATTGCCCAGTGGGTGCTGGCTGAGTCGCCAGTCAGGTTTGCTTTCAGCCTTTAATCTGAATGGATGAAATCCTGCCCCTTGTGGTGAAAATGAGCAGGATCGCATATTGCGGTTGATGTACGGTTACCAACCTCCAGGTGGGGTCTGGAACTTCCCTGGAACAGATGACAAAGATCCGTTCCCCTGGAGAAAATGGCAGCTTTGGGAGGTGGATTCTTCTATCATACCCTACTGAGATCCCTCCCCTGCCCAAACCTTGCCATTCCTAGGCTCAGTCCTCCGATCTCCAGGAGTTTCCCAAACTGGAGCTGACAGCTCTTAAAGAAGTGCAGCATTTTTCATAATGCATGCCTTCTGTTCAGTTCAGCCATATTTAGGTCAGGATTATAAGCCAATGGGTTGGATTTAGGGGCTATCAATTTCTGTTGATTTCTTCTTTCTGCTGCAGGCTGCTTTCTGCCATTCCCCAGGGCCTCCTGTTTTCCAGGAGTAGTGTTTTGTGGAGGCCAGTAAGTTCAGTGGAGGATGGGAGGCAGAAAAGTGCCATTCTGCCACTGGAAAATTTAAACCGGATCTATTTCCTCTTACGCAGCTACCACAAACTACTGCTGAATGTGTCTGTGGGAAAGGGGGGGGGGTAAATTCCCTGAGGCAGTGTTGCTGATTTATAATCCACCATTCTTCAATATAAGTGGAGTGACTAGTGAACTGCCTTGAGCCATGAGGAAAGAGGGGATGTAAATATTTTGACAAATAAATAAAACACATATAAGAGCCCCAAAGGGAGAACCCAGCGTGACTTTTGCTGAATTGGAATTTATCAGAAAGCTCAATATAATGCTATTAGAGCTCACCAGGTATTCCGAGTTTCACACTATAGGTGTATTAACTAGGCCAGGGGTAGGGAACCTGCGGCTCTCCAGATGTTCAGGAACTACAATTCCCATCAGCCTCTGTCAGCATGGCCAATTGGCCATGCTGGTAGGGGCTGATGGGAATTGTAGTTCCTGAACATCTGGAGAGCCGCAGGTTCCCTACCCCTGAACTAGGCAAATCTAACAAGATTGTGTCATCACCTGTTGCTAATGCTGCGAATGGCCACTGGGGCTACCCTGCACATGTTTGTGTGTTGAATAGAAATGTTGCAGATCATTCCCCTTGCATTGCATTGTGCTCTGACTCCATTGTCGACTTTGTTTTCCTTTGTGCCAATCTGTGAGAGAGATTTAAAATCTGTCATCAACACACTTCATGCATCTGCTGATGAATAGTCCCCGGAAGCTTATGCTGGAAGAAACCTGTTAGCCTTTAAGCTGCCCCAAGGATTCTTTATGAATTCTATTCTGAATAATATACATTGTTTGATTTATTTAAGCCCTGACCTGGATGGTCCAGACCAGCCCAAACTTGTCAGATCTCACAAGCTAAGCAGAGTCAGCACTGGTTACTAATTGGATGGGAGACAACCAAGGAAACCCAAGGCTGTTACACAAAGGCGGGCAGTGGCAAACAACCTTTATTTCCCTCAAAGGAGCAGCAGTGGCGTAGGAGGGTAAGAACTCATGTATCTAATCTGGAGGAACCGGGTTTGATTCCCAGCTCTGCCGCCTGAGCTGTGGAGGCTTATCTGGGGAATTCAGATTAGCCTGTGCACTCCCACACATGCCAGCTGGGTGCCATGGGCTAACAGCTTCTCGGAGCTCTCTCAGCCCCACCTACCTCACAGGGCGTTTGTTGTGATGGGGGAAGGCAAGGAGATTTTAAGCCCCTTTGAGTCTCCTGCAGGAGAGAAGAGGGGGGGATATAAATCCAAACTCCTCCTCCTCCTCCTCCTCCTCCTCTTCTTCTTCTTCTTCTTCTTCTTCTTCTTCTTCTTCATCATCATCATCATCATCATCATCATCATCATCATCATCATCATCATCATCATCATCATCATCATCATCCCTTGAAATCCCATGAGGGGTCACTATAAGTCGACTGCAACTTGACTGCAGTTTCTACCAGCGGCTTATTTGAAAATATTTGTATCCTACCCTTGTCCTTCAAAAGAATGACCCATCCAGATACTACTAAAGAAGTATAAATCCTTCAGCAATTAGGACAATCTTTTGCTGCTTCATTTAGGACAGTCTTTTCAATTAGGAGGAGCCGCATGGTGTAGTGGTTAAGTGCTTGCACTGCCACTCACACTTTCAGGAGTTCGAGCCCCCTGTGGGTCAGATATCCTGGCAGCTGGCTCATGATCAACTCAGCCATCCATCCATTCCTTGGTCGGTAAATGAGTACCTAGCTCATAGCTAGGGGGTAAAGAATAGCCGGGGAAAGCAATGGCAAACTACCCCACAAAAACGGCTTGCCTATGAAATCACTGCTTGCAGTGGTACCCCAGGTCGGCACGACTGAAGGGGAAACTTTACTTTTTCAATTAGGACAATCGTTTACAAATCCCCCTCTGATTAATATTTCCATCTCTTTCTTTAAGGCTGTGTCTGCATTTGAAATAGTAGTGCACCATTTTTGCTTCTTCATCATGTCGAACCCAAGTGCCAAATACTACTGCGTCATAATTAGTCATTAGCAATTCCACTGATCTCCTGTACAGATGGAGATGGACATGTTCTCTCAGTGATCACAAAGAGGATAATACTGTCAGCACTAGGATAAACCCATTTCTACGCCTATCGTCACTCATTCGCCCTTAAGCCTTCACAGATATTGTTTATTTCGATGAATCATTTCCACCTCAAAGTTTGGGTTTGACCATACCCTCACTATAAAAGAAAAGCTCCGTAAAGCTCTCAAGAAATCTATCCTATAGAACCCTGTGTGACTAAGCCACTGGATAATCCTCTTGCTGAGATTAGAAAATTAGGGATTTAAAACCAACCTTGAGTCTCTACACATTGCTTATGTGGTGTGAAATACTTGGGACTCTTCCATTTCAAACTGCAAGACTGAATGTTCCCGCACGTGGAATATTCTTCTTGCCAACATCACACCGTTTGAGGGAGGAACCTGAGAATTTGGAAGAGTTCTGCATCCAACTAGTTGATGGTTAGGCTGTGTTACCCTCTAACCCTGAGGGCATTTTGCCATTTCCATCTTGCAGTGAAGAAACCTAGGAATCTCTGTAAAGGCAGCCTCCATAATCCCTATGTGAGACCATCTTCAACTGTTCCCGAAACATTCAGCGCAGCAGGCATTCTGTGCCCCATGTTTGTTGGGTTTTAGACACCAGACAAAGCCAATTTTATTTTAGAAGGTTTTATCTCACCTTGAGGGTCATTGCAAAGCAGGACAGAAATATTTTAAATGGATAATAAAGAAAGAAGGCCCTGCAATCTTGCAAATCATACTAATTTTCAATATTCCGACTGAAATGTGAAATACCAGTTGTCACCACTTGAGGGCCCAGCCATAAGGGTTATAGACTAACATATATGGATGAATTAACCTAGCGTCCAGGTGAGCTGGATTGTTCCAACCAAGTTTTCTTAGTTCTTGAAAGTTTTGAAGCCTTGTTAGTTTGGCCCTATAGAAATCCAGAAAATACTCAAGGGAGTAGTTTGGCAACATCATCCCAGACCCCCAAAAAAGCAGAGGTAAAGGTTCATTCTCTTCCCAACTGAGGACATATTTTACCGGGGGAATTACTAGTTCTAAGACCGCCATTTCTGCTTTTGCATTACATTAATCCAGATTTATTTAAAACATTTATATTCCACTTTATCTCAGTAATCTCAAGGCAGCCAACAAAGCAACATCACATTAAAACAGTCACAAAAGCAGATTGTTCACCTGGCAAGATAAAATCAAATTGAGTATTGTAGCCAGTCAGCAGGTAGCTGTTGTAGGATACAAAGGAGGTGGAGTTCAGGCACACACACTTCTGCTGTGTTGGTTTTGGGCTGGTTCACACCCTTCTCTTCTTTTATGTTGGTCTTAGTACAGATTTGGCAGACAGCTGCTTAACAGGAATGGTTTTTGTCTGCAGAAGAACAACAGTGGTTACAGCTGTTCAGATCGAACTTCAGAATTGGAGGCTTGGTGTTGTCCATTCTGCTGGGGACACAGACTTTCTGTGAAATATGTATTGTCTCCTGAAATCCTTTTGTGTGTTATAGCCTACCAGTCAACAGAACTCCAATTTGTATAGCCTTTGTCTAAGCCTCTGGCATCTGCCTCCGATACTTACCTGCTGTGTAGGAGGGCTTCTGACAGATATCCTGCTCAGCCAGTTCGTTGGTTAATACACACTGCAGGAGGGTACAGGATCAGAGGATCATGTAGGAGTGCGTGAAAGAGCATGTCAGGGGAAGTATATCAAGGGGATGCCCAAGGAATTGGTGTCTGATGGAAGCGGAAGGAACAAAGATGTTATTCATTATGTTCTCAATGAAACAGCAATTCATTTAGGAGACAGCTAAATCAGGGGTGCACAATTCAAAAAAGCACGAGAGTGGAATTTGTGAAATTCAAGAGGACTGCACTGCTAAATTATCTATGTGGCAGTAGAAAGTACCTTCAAGTCACAACTGACTTAGGGCAACCCCATGAGGTTTTCAGAGTTTTTCAAGGGACTTTAAGAGGCATTCAGATATGACTTGCTCTTCATGGGGACCCTGGAATTCCTTGCTGGTCTCCTATCCAAATACAAACCAGGCCTTCCAAGATCTGGCAACATCGAGCTAGCCTGACCCATCCAGATCAGGGCTTAAGCTATCTATAGAAAATCATTTTAACTCAGTGTTTGATTTGAAACCATTCTCTCTCTGTATGCCAGGTCTTCCACGGATGATTCCTTCTGTCTCTGCTCTCCCTCATGGCTTACTCTCTCCTTTCCCTTTTTCCTTCCCCAAGTTTCTATGTCTATAGGTTATCCAATCATCAGCCTAGACCAGTGGTGGGGGAACCTTTGGCACTCCAGATGTTATGCCAATTGGCCATGCTGGCAGGGGCTGATGGGAATTGTAGTCTGTAACATCTGGAGTGCCAAAGGTTCGCCACCACGGGCCTAGACCTTTCTGCCCTTCTACCGCAGTTACTTTTCTTTCCTCCTTCAGTCAATTTTCACCTCTCCCATTGCTCAGTGAGTTAAGTGGTAAAGTGTTCACTCCTTCCAGCAGTTTACGCAATGAGTCCTAGACCCAGTTGAGCCATGTGGCACACTTTGTTGATGACATAAGACTGAGAAAACAGTGCTAAACCACCATCATGTCTGAACTCATTGAGAGGAAGGGCAATGCCGATATAGAGATACGGTCATTCTTCCTCCAGCACTACCATATTCTGGGAATTAAGACATCAGCAAGTTTTCTGCTGAAAAATCTCCCCTCTCCCTGAGTCTAGCTGTAACCATATGTAACTCATCTATTCTTATTGGGCTGTATCTGGGTGGGGTAGAATAAGAAGTTGGCACATTTAAATCTCCCTGAGATCTAAAGAAGCTAAAAAAATTATGGTTCACTAACAGGATTTCATTTTTCTGCATTTGGGATAGGCTACCAGCGAGACACTAGGCTGAGTTACATCCTTCTAAGCCTGCTTTAACTTTAATAAGCCTTTATTGGTATAAAATTCTAAGGCTGTTATAATTAAGATTGTTCTGCAAAACACTTTTTAAATTGTGAAGGCTTTCACGGCCCTGTAACAGACTTCTCTCTCTGATACACCTCTGAAGATGCCAGCCACAGATGCAGGAGAAATGTTAGGAACAAGATCTATCAGACCACGGCCACACAGCCCGGAAAACCCACAACATTTTAAATTGTTCATCAAGTTTGACTTCTAATGCTGTTCTGCCTCGTGCCTCATGAAAACCAGACCTGCTTTCACCCTAGCATCTGTCTGGTTGCTGTCAAGGTGTGAGGGAGAAACTGAGGTGATACAATGGGGGCATATTGAATGGCAAAAAAATAATTCTGGTGTCATTTTGTCTTGTATTTGCTGGCTGTGTGCGTCCAAAATTGGCCACAAGCTGGGTTTGAACTAACCAACTAGTGCAGATTTGATTAATTTGAAAATAAAGCTGTTCTCTTGCCCTCATGGGTGATCTTGGTCCAAGAAGCAGGTTGTAAAAATCCTGCATAGGTCGCTTCTTTAATAGTAACAACATCTGGGCCTCTGGGCCCTGTTCGTTGGCCCTTCAGGGTAACTAGTTGACCAGCGTGTGAAGTGGGATGCTGAACTAGATGGATCACTGGTCTGATCCAGCAGAGCTCTTCATATATCTTTTAGTAGAATTATCTGAAGGAATATTATTCCACAAAAGTGGTTGCAGTGCCTAATTCCATATCTACATCTCCTTGTGACTGAAGCAGCACAGATAAAGTTCTACCAACAGAACTTTCTTATCACCTATCATCAGAATGTTATGATTTTCAGTGGAATTTGTTCACATATTCAGCTGCAGAACATCAAGTTCTCTGAGAGATGAAGTGACTCATGATGTGTGAATGAGCCCTCTAAGCAGGTGGGGGGACCAGTTTAACATCCACATAACCCAAGCAACAACCTGAGGCATCATAGCAACAGAAGGGTTGCAGTGTGGGAAGGAGGCACTTCCTGTGGTTCATACCAAACTTGTGTTGATGCCATCTGGATCCAAAGCATGAATTGTGGACCCAAGAAAGGCCCTTGGGGTAGCAAAAGGACATGAGCCAGCACTGATACGCTCAGAGATCGGGACTGGAGATGTAGCCTTCTTTTGTTTTATCATCTTTTTGAAACTTGTAAGCAGCAAAGAACTTCACTGCACTGAGAAGTATTTCCAATAAAAAAGTTTTCAAGTATGGTTTTGGCTTTCTCTTTTGTACAAATCCATAATATTCTCATGTTGCCTGGCTCACACTGGAAGCCTTTTGTTTCCAAAAAAATGTAATCAAGGCAACAAAGAGTAAGGTCATTTCCTAGATATTATATGGCAACGGAAGAAGTCTGGGACTGTGTGAGTCCCTGCTCCAAGTAGCATTTGTTTATCCAAAAGCTTTGTAGCGGCAGTGTTTGTATTGTATTTTTTGTGATCCATCCAGCTCTTTAAAACCACCAGATTGTGAGCTCAAAGGTAGGAGCATGGTTTCATATTTTGTCTTTTAACGGGTTGTTTGTATTGTTGGCCGTAGTAAATGAGTTGTAATAAAATCAAAATGCAATGTAACTTTGAAGTTAAGGGATGCAGAGAAGGGAGACAAACATGCTAAAATGGCAAATGGAGTAGTAAGTCTTCTAGTACAATTCTAAGCAGAGTTGAACCATTGCGCATCATGTATTTAGAAGGGTGTATCTCCTTTTAGGATTGCACCGTTAGTGTTTCTGCTTGTTCTCCTTTGTAGAGCAATTGGTAAAACGAAGAATTTCATGGCAGATTATATTTTTTTTAATCCAGAGCCCGCTTTGTCAGATGCAGGCAAGTGCCGCATTCTGTCTGGATGGTTGAAGGCATCTGGAGGGATGTATGTATTTATTCAAATGTCAATGAAGTATTATTGCCATTGCTCCAGAAGTGAAAAATCTCTTCTGACTCTTCTGAGCCAGCGTGGTGTAGTGGTTAAGAGCAGGTGCACCCTAATCTGGAGAACCGGGTTTGATTCCCTGCTCTGCCACTTGAGCTGTGGAGGCTTATTATCTGGTGAACTAGATTGACTTGTGCACTCCAATACAACGCCAGCTGGGTGGCCTTGGGCTAGTCACAGTTCTTCAGAGCTCTCTCAGCCCCACCTACCTCACAGGGTGTTTGTTGTGAGGGGGGAAGGGAAAGGAGTTTGTCAGCCCCTTTGAGTCTCCTTACAGGAGAGAAAGGGGGGGATATAAATCCAAACTCTTATTCTCTCCTTCTTCTTCTTGCCGATCGTGCAGTCCACAAGCCAGTTGTAGTGTCTTATTTCACAGCTGTAATACATACATGGTCATCCTTCAGCGTCAGTTGAGTGTAAACGGAAAGAATAATTTTGCACATGGCTTCTCGTAAACTGGGGATGGTTCTGAAGCCTCTTGACAATAGGCAGGAAGTTGCTGGCACAGAAGCCTCATTTCAGTTTAGAACCGTTGAACGTCTCATGAGTGAGATCAGCTCTTCTCTGTCCCCATCTCATCTGGCGCAGGGTTTGGCACTGGGAGGAGCCATGTCAGGCATGGAGCTCATTAGGAGAAAGAAATCTTTGATTCAAACCCTTGTTTAGAGGGTTCAATGAGCCACACAAGCCCAGCTCTGTCCAGTGTGTTGGAATTCTTTCTCACAGACAAAAGAGAGGGAGAGAAGGTGAAGCCAATCCATGTAACATGAGCTGCTCCCATAAATTCACAATAATGCAGTCTAACTTTATGTGTTGTAAGATTAAGATGCTCATGAGGTTCAGTTCCCTGGTCGGTAAGTGCAAGGAATTGGAAAGGGGAATGCAGCCCAAAACTTGGTGGTGATTATCTCAGGAGAGATGCCATAATGGCCCCATAAGCCATAACAATGGCCTCGAGGTACCCTAACCTTGCTCAGAGGCGTATGGTGGGAAAATAGCACCTGGAGACAGCTGTTCTCCGGGTACCCTCCTATGCTCAGGGGGGTGGACCCCCCTAAACCCCAGCACCGTTCCCCTCCCGGCTCCCAGCCAGCAATCCCTTCTGCCCTCCCCTCTGGGACTCCGGCCTCATCTCCTTTGCTTTCATAAGCACAGGGGCGGGGCTCCACCCCCAGTCCCACCCCCGTGCTTATAAAAGTAAAGGAGACAAAGACGGAGCCTTAGTTGCTTCTGCTGTCCCCAGAGGGGAGGACAGAAGGTACTGCCAGCTGCTGGCTGGGAGTCGGGAGGAGGGGGCGAGGCTTGGGGGGTGGTATCCTCGGGTTTCCTTGGCCCCGCCCATGTTGATGATGACATGGGTGGGGCCAAGGGCATCTCAAGATGATGTCTTCCTGGTCATGTGGGGGGCAATTTTGTGCCCCCACGTGACCAGATTAGTGGCACCCAGGGACAGAGGGTACCCCCTGTGCCTAGGGCCATGCGCCACTGTTTATAATACAAGCTATAGGAGGTCAACAATACAAAGCAGGAAGAAGCACTAGACCCCTCTCTCCATTGCCTATATTGAGCAAAAAACCCATCCCAATGAAAAAATTGTGATCACTGTGGGAGACCCTGCCAACAATGTCTATGAACATGGTTTAAAAGGTACTTAGGTACTTCATTGTGCCAACATGTACGTTTACCAGAGTCAGGTTTAAGGATCTGCTCAATACTTTGAGTATATTGAAAAGACAGGAATACAGTTCATAAGATCCTTAGTTTATATTTTTGTTTCTTACTCTTGGCTCCATCCTATTGCTTCTTACCGGAACTGTTGCTCTAATACTACAGGAATTATCCAGTCTCATGAGACTACCCTGGAAATGCAGTAATAGTTCAGTGCAAGAAATTGGGAGAAAATGTGTGCAGGAGCATCTGACAGGTTACTATAACTTGCTATGCTTTGGCCAGCATTATGCATGCAGTGCAGTGTGCATAAGTGCTCATTGACGCATTATGGCCGAAGATCAGATGTACACAGAATATTTCACTGGGTCAGAGTTGATAGCTAATTGAACTGATTAGTTTTCTGATAGTGTTCTTAACTCTAATAGTGGAGGCATGCGCAGGGCTGTTCTTAGGGGGTGGCATTTGGATATTTCTGATCCAGTGATCCAAATGTCATATTTTGTTTCAGATTGGAAGTGCAAAAGAAAACACTTTAAAATGTTTAGATTCTTGAAACGAGTCTCCCAAAATTTCAGCATTATTTTGACTTGGGCAGTAGTCTTGGCATCCAAATAAATACCAGGTCTCTTTCCTCAGTTCTGTCTCTGGAGATGCTTGTGTCTGTGGACCGTATGCACTATTAGTTTTCCTTCTGTGTAGATCTGGAATGTCTTTCTGACAACTTCCAGAGAAAATGTCTTTCTGACAACTTCCTCTTTTATTAAGGAACATGTAGTATCCCAGAAGGGAAAACAAGAGAAAAATACCTGGTGAAATTTTAGAAACCCAAGTGTGAGGATGAATAGGATTTACTGTCAAAGTCCATTAGGTTAGTAGTGGACTTTGGATCACTGCAGTTCAGCTGATTAGGGCCTTGTCATTCCGTGGACATTTTTCCAGCAAAAACATGGTGGCTGTAGAGAAGCACCAGAAATTTCATGGCCTATAGAAATGTAGGAAGTTGCAAAGAAGGAGTGATAAAGTGGACTCCAAATCTAAGTTGTGAAAAAGATCAGAAGCACAATCAAGAACCAAAGCAGGATATATAGCCCTGTTTATGGTGTTAGAGTGAAAATTCAGTTCTTTATCTTTTCCCATTAGTATTTCCATCCTAAACAGCCACCTGAGTTCCTTCTTCTCATTGATTAACTCTGTCCTAAAAATACCAGAATTTTACTTGTTTTAAATTCATGTAATTCACTTTTTAATTCATAATCAGCCTTTTTCATTGTGACTCAGGGTGGATTGCTGACTGGGATGACAGTGCAATTAAAAACAGTATAATAAATACAGACAATACCGCAGTGCAATGCATAGTACAAACAATGTTTACAAAACTGATTGCAAAATTAGAAAATAGTTTAGAAAGCAGCATAATATATACAATAAAAATACAAGATTCATTTTTTAAAAGCCGTCTAAAATGTTCTAACTTTAAAGTCAGAATCCTGTTCCCTTTATAAAAAAATATTCCCCTGAACGGTTCTGTTTGACTGCAACCCAATTTCCCTTACTTAAAAAATTCCATTCTGGCCAGTTCCATTTTGCTACAACCGTATTTAGCTTAAGGAGTACATAAGTATATTGGAAGCAAAGGAAGGAGTTATGCATAATAAGCAAATCTGTATCCTTAGTTTTCTTGGCACAAAGGGGAGATCACCTGGGTGCAGAATTTTGGGTTTTCAGAGTCTAAGGATTAGAGTCCTGATGAATAAACAGTGGCACTCCTCCAGTCAGGGCAGAGAATGCTAGTCTTTGCCAGGACTTTTTACTGGCTCAGCTGGTGGAGAGATTACATGAAAGTCAGTTGATTCTATGGAAGAGCCAAAACATTTTTTTCCGGGGGAACGAGGAGGACCAGTCTTCTATTTGTAGACCAAAAAAAACTACACTAGAATCAAACTTCACGCTTTCACTGAACAGTTATGAAACCATCCCAAAGTGGCTCGGCGACTCAGCCAGAATCAACACTACACAGCCAAAAGTCCCTGGAAAGAAAGCACCATTGGGTAGGAATTGGGCTGCCATTGCTTCCCATAGAATGCCGTTAGCATTTGAGAGAAATGTGAGCCCCCCCTCCCCAGTCCAGCAGAATGAAAAAGCTCTTGGAGCCCAGCTCTATTGCTCCTTTTATTTCAGTACATGAGAAAACATCATAAAAGATTAATATGCAAAAAGGACAAAGCCTACCACTATATTCCATTTTAAAAGTCAAGATAGAACTGCAGTGGGTTAATACATATCACACCTAGGATCATAGATGAGTTGAAAGATTCCATAAGGGCCAACCCCGTGCCATGCAGGAATACACCAACAAAGTACCCTTGACAGATGGCCATCCAACCTCCGTTTAAAAGCCTCCAAAGGAGATTCCACCCCCACCCCAAGGCAGAATATTCCACTGTCAAACTGTTCTTACTGTCAGGAAGTTCTTCCTAATGTTTAGGTGGAATCTCTTTTACTGCACCTTGAATCCACGACTCCTTGTCCTTGTCACTGGAGCAGCAGAAAACAAGCTTGCTCTCTCTTCAATATGACATCCCTTCAGATTTTTAAATATGGCTGTCATGTCACTCCTTAACCTTCTCCAAATTAAAAATGCGTATATCTCCCTAAGATGTTCCTCAGAGGGCATGGAATCTAGACCTTTTACCATTTTGGTTGCACTCCTCTGGACCTGTTCCAGTTTGTCAATATCCTTCTGGAATTGCAGTGCCCAGAACTATACACAGTATTCCAGGTGAGGTCTAACCAATGCAGAATAGAGAGGTACAATTGCATCCCTCGATCTAGACACTATACTCCTATTGAAGCAGCTCAGAATTTCATTGACTTTCTTGGCTGCCATATCACACTGCTGACTCATGTTCAGTTTGTGGTCCACTAAGACTCCCAGATCCCTTTCATATGTACTGTTGTCAAGCCAGGTGTCACCCATCATATATCTGTGTATTTCATTTTTTTTCTGCCTAGGTGTAGTGTCTTACATTTATCTCTATTGAAATTCATTTTGTTAGTTTTGGCCCAGCTCTCTAATCTGTCCAGGTCATTTTGACTTCTGACCCTGTCCTCTGGGGTATTAGCTATCCCTCCTAATTTGATGTCACCTTCATATTTGCTTTGCATGTCTTCTATTCCATCATCCAAGTCACTGATAAAAATATTGAATAGCACTGGACCCAGGACAGAATTCTGTGGCACCCCACTATTCCCTGCTCAGGATAAAGATGGCAGGAAATTTGTGAATTCATCTGCCATTTCCTGTACTGTTCTAGAATGTTCTGCGTGGATCTTAGTGTCTACCTAGTTCTTTACCCAAGGCACTAGGACCCAAGCGGAGCATTCTAGAGCAAGGACGGTCCAAGAAATGGCAGATGAATTTGCAAATCTCCTGTCATCTTTATCCTGAACAAGGTATAGTCACTCCTCTCCAGGATGAAGGTCCTGGAAAGAAGGCATGAAGTTTGCTATTCTTTATATCCTCTTAGCAAGCTTTCCATCCATCATCAATCCCAAGCAGTTATTTTCCCAGTGCAGTTTCTGTAGGTGTAAGCATTGACTAGAATTCAAACTGTTTTGTATGTGGCGAGCTATTCCGGGACACAGAATAAAGAAGAAAAATGAGCATTCTGTCAGCTTCCAAGCCGCCAATTGCTTCCCACTAAGCTCGTCTTGCCCTGACCTGGATGGCTCAGGCCAACCCGATCAGTCTTATGAGATTTTGGAAGCTAAGTAGGGTCAGCCCTGGTTAGTGCTTGGATGGGAGACCATCAGGGAAGCCCAGGGTTGCTGCAGAGAGACAGGGCCAGCTCTTGCCTTGAAAATCCTGCAGTGTTGCAAAAAGACAGCTGTGGCTTGGCAGCACTTTCCCTCACCACGCCGACATTGCCTTCAGATGTGAGCCTGAATCCAGTACAGCATTCTTGCAGGTGGGATTTCTGCATGAGAAGGGAGTCTTTCTCACCTCCCTCTCGCTGCTGCAGTCCTGGCCCAAAACCATGCTAGGCCCAAGCTATGGGTCTTTGGCCTGGGCCAGTTCTGGCCTTGCTCTTCACTTATACTTCCATTGCCTCCCAGCTTCTCACCAACCCATCCAGTAATTGAGCATCCTCATCTACTTGCTTCTTCTTCTGCCTGCAAGTTCTTAAGGCATCCTCCCACCATTGACATCTTCTCAAGAAGAAAAAGAATTGGTTTTTATACCCCATTTTTCTCTACCTTTAAGGAGTCTCAAAACAGCTTACAAATGCCTTTCCTTCCTCTTCCCACAACGGAGCCCTTGTGAGGTAGGTGGGGCTGAGAGATTTCAGGGAGAACTAGGACTAGCCCAAGGTCACCCAGCAGGCTTCATGTGGAGGAGCAGGGAAAACAAACCCCGTTCACCACATTCGAGTCCACCACTCTTGACAGTTCTTGCCGCCCTTGTTTTGACCATTCTTTGAATCCATCCCAATTCTTGATCTAATAATGAAGGGTGGGGGAATGGCCAAATTTTCTTTGTCATATTATTTGGAATCTGTTTAATTCCCCCCTTGCCTGTCAGAACTGTTGAGAACTTGGCTAGCTTGAAACAGTGAATGCAGAATATTTTTATGCGATAACGAAAACCTTCAGTTCTATAATAATATTGGGACCGATACCTCTTTTTATACATTCATGCTTCAGAGTCCTAAGGCATCAATGCTTTGCAGTCACTATAATCGATTTTAGTAAATATACTGCATTTTTGGGACAGAAAAGCACAGAACTTAATCATGAAGGACATCCTTAATAAAGAAGCATATTGTGCTTTTATCACCTGCTTGGAAGAACAAAATATAGCAGCAACGTGTTTGCAGGGATCAAGGCTGACTTCTCGTCATAGAACCTTTGGGGACACATAATCCCTTGTCATGAGCCCTGAACCCCAGTTTCTTAAGCTTCTGAATCTCACATCTTTCATCTAGCATAAGCGATCTGTCCAAAAATGCATAAAACAATTAGACTTTCCTTTTTTTGGAATCCAGTGTCTTCTTTTGTCATAGTACTCACCTGGACTGTACACTAGTATCCTTTTTCTGAGCTCTCTGAAGTTCTGATTCTTATATGCCAGCCTGCCTTGTTCAGCCAATGAAAAAGATAGTGGAGCCTCAATAATAGCCTAATTGGGGAATGCAGAGGCACGGGGGAAGTGGTGCAAATTGGCACAACCTTATATATCAATACCAGCATTTTAACAACAACAAAACCCACTACATTAAAGATAATATTTCTTGGAGTGCCATGAAATTTAGGAGCAGCAGTGGCGTAGGAGGTTAAGAGCTCATGTATCTAATCTGGAGGATCCGGGTTTGATTCCCAGCTCTGCCACCTGAGCTGTGGAGGCTTATCTGGGGAATTCAGATTAGCCTGTATACTCCCACACAAGCCAGCTGGGTGGCCTTGGGCTAGTCACAGCTTCTTGAAGCTCTCTCAGCCCCACCTACCTCACAGGGTGTTTGTTGTGAGGGGGGAAAGGGCAAGGAGATTGTAAGCCTCTTTGAGTCTCCTGCAGGAGAGAAAGGGTGATATAAATCCAAACTCTTCTTCTTCTTCTACCTTGCTATGAAAAGTAAGGCAATGTCATGGACAAAGTTCTTTTTACACAATCAGGATGTATGTAGCACAACTTGAAAATTCTCCAAAAAACATTTATGATGCCTAAAACACAGTATGATCTGATTTATCACATTCATGTTGGCTTAAATTTTGGAAACAGTACTTAATAAAGTGCCTCATTAATTTTGTGCCCCAATAGTAACAGGGCACATGAACTATTATAGTTAAAAAGCTACATTCAGACAAATGCAAAGCTCCCTGAGGAAATTGGTTTTATGAAAACTGTACTCATAAAAAAAAGACAATATAGCATGTCCTTCTCTTATGTTGTTTCAATTTAAGGAGACCCCCAAAGGTATCAAAAAGGCTTTCATGCCCAGAATCAACTGGGTGTTGTGGGTTTTCTGGGTTGTGTGGCCATGGATGCGGGCAAAACATTAGGAGCTAAAACTACCAGGCCATGGCCACACAACCTGGAAAACCCACAACAGCCAGTACCAACAACTGTTGATATATGCAAGAAACTTTGCATGATATACTACTCCCCTATGTCAATACAATTTAACTCCCTTCCAGAAAAGTTTTGCACTATCACTTTCTAAAACATTACTTGATAGTTCCATATCAGACTGGTAACTGCAACGTTCCTTCCACCATGTGTGATGACGCATGTAAAAACAATGTCAGTTTTGGCTGTGCAGATTAAATCAAAACCAGTCAGATTAATTACTTTTAATTTCTGTTTAAATTATTATATGTGTCTGTGGTTTTACTCGCCCTTTCCCATTTACTTACTCCTAGTGAAAATCAGCTGAAGAACAATAATTACAGCTCAGAAACTGCTAGACTTGCCTGTTAGTGCATTGGCAACAGTATCTGTTCATTGTTATTCATTTTATGAAACGGGGAATCTTGAGAAATGAACAATTTTCCTCAGAAAAATAAAACACTAGACATTTTTATGGAGAGGTTTTCACTCCACACTTCTGTAATAGGGAAGGTAGTATAATATGCTTTAAAAGAAAAAATAAAGTCCCTGAAAAGAGCAGGGCATTGCCACAGGATATACATGTAGGTTCTTCCAGCCAGTCAGTGATTGATGCAAGAACGTGCAGAACAGCTGACTGGTGTGGCTGTAGGTTTAACGTATAACAGTGAATATTGAAAAGTGATTCTTTTTGCTTTCTGTCTTGTATTAATTAAATCCACACAGAGCCCACAAAAGCCACAGTCCAAAATAAAACTAGGTGTAATTAAGCTCATTGATTTCAGCTGCCTTAAGTGTGACTAAATTTGTTGTCAAATAATGATAGAAATGCCAATGAACATGGAGAAAAATGGTCCTCCCTTTAAAAGAGGCTTAATGGGAGGCTGTTTACTAGGTGATGTTATTTATTTCAACTGCCTGTTTCCATTACATGGTGTGTGTTAAGTGCCGTCAAGTCCCTTCTGAGTTATGGCAACCCTATGAATTAATGACCTCCCAAACATTGTATCATTAACAGCCTTGCTCAAGTCCTGAAAACTCGGGGAGGCCAAAGCTTCCATTAACGGCCATCGCTTGGGGTGCGTCGGCAGATACAACGCCGAATACACCCTCCTCGACCGCTCTTTCACCTAATGGTCCCGGTAAAAGCAGGGAAGACGGTGCAGCTGTGCACCGTTGCCTGATCGAATCGACGTTTTCTGCTTAGATCTTTTCCGCGCATTATCGCGCTTAGGCTGATTACGCCCCCCCGCCCTTGCGTGACAGCTCTGCAGCTCGCAGGGCAGGGGGGCGTGGTCCCCAGGCTACTGGGCGATGCGTAACCGGAAGGCGAGGGAAGGTACGCTGGATCGGAAAAGCGCGGGATGGTACTTCCAGCCGCTGTTTCCAGAAAACCTTGCTCAGGGAGCGAGGTTTGGAAACAACGGCTTCGCGCCGTTGGGGGAGAGCGAGGGCGGCACGGCTGCGATGCAGCTGCACCCCCCATGCGAACAGCTCCCTAGGGACGGCGTTTTTGCTGTCCCTAGGGCGCTGTAAATGGCCCGTGCAGAAAGGGCCTGAGAGTCCTGGCTTCCTTGACTGAGTCATTCCATCTCGTGTTATAACTTCCCCTTTTCTTGCTGTCTTCAACTCTTTTTTTTAGCATTATTGTCTTTTCCAGTGACTGTTGTCTTCTCATTAGATGACCCAAGTGAGCTAGTTTTAGTCATTTTAATTTTTAGGTAATGTTCAGGTTGATTTGATTATAACCCACTTACTTGTTTTTTCAGCAGTTCACAGTATCTGTGAAAATCTCCTCTAACACTACGTGTTAAGCCTCCATGAACAGGGCAGTCATTTTTCTCCACAAAATCGATAATCTTCAATAGTCAAGAGATTATCAAAGATTATTGGCTTGCTGCATGTAAAAATACTCTTTCCCGCTTTTCTTACTCATATTAGCTTGAGATGTTGACATCACAATTGTGATGGGACACCGAAGTAGAGTCAGGGCTGAGTACGAAACAACATATTGCATGTCTTCTTTAATTACTATTGAACAGATGGTCATACGTTTATATACGTTTATGTTTATAAAAAAATGTTGCTTGGGCCCCAGTTTAGTAACACTAGCAGAGCCCTTCGGGGACGGGGCGGTATAGAAGCCTAAAGTATGTATGTATGTATGTATGTATGTATGTATGTATGTATGTATAAATAAATAAATAAATAAATAAATAAATAAGTAAGTATAAATAAGTATAAATAAGTATAAATAAGTATAAATAAATACACAAAATGCAAAAAAAGTGCAGGTTTTAGGATTCTGTCATTGAATAGGCTTTGGCATTGGTGATGTTGTATGCTTCTTTCCGCTGGAACTCAGAGTTTAGGGTGCATTTAAATCCAGATTTTAATGATTAACTATTTCAGGACAGATGTTGACACATTTACAAATCTTTTGAATTAGTACCCTGATCTTCTGAGAGAAAAGAATATTAGATCACGGCACCAAGTGACAGATCCTTACTTTGGCGTACATCTAGAAACCTCTGAGTGTAATAGACTGATCTAAAGAGCTGAAGACGCGCTGTCTTTTTCTGTTACTGCCTACAAGATGAATCTTGGGTATATGAATCCGTTCTTATGAGATGTGAAAATTTAAACTAGTTTTGCAAAAAGCACCACATAGACACTCTTCCTTTTCAATTAAGAGTGAATTAACCTCAGTTTGCATTCATTGATCCAGTAATGCGATTAGGCTAATATGAGATAAACTGCTCTTAAATCAGGGAGACATTCCAAAAGGAGCTTATCTGATTTAACACAGTGGCTGGAGAAATGGGGGAGATTTCTCCTAGATGATTTACAAAAGTAAACAAGGGTAAATATATAAATTTAATTGAACAAGGGTAAATATATAAATTTAACTTGATTCTCCAGTGGTATTTGATCATCTAGAAATCCTGTTACCAAACAGGCTCTTTCTTGTAATAATTTACTTTAAAAAAAACCTGCCCTTTTCCAGGGTGCTTTGGTTTTATTAAGTAGTAAGCTCAGCTATTAGAAGCCCTGGGCACAGAGTATTGCAGTACTTTCAGTCCAAGCTCTGCTCGCAACCTCAGTCCGATCCCAATGGAAATCAGTTTCAAGTAGCCAGCTCAAGGTTTGACTCAGCCTTCTATCCTTCTCAGGTCAGTAAAATGAGTACCAAGCTCGCTGGGGGTAAAATGTAGACAACCGGGGAAGGCAACGGCAAACCACCCCATAAACATAGTCGGCCTCGTAAACATTGTGGTATCACCCCATGGGTCAGTAATGACCAGGTGCTTAGACAGGAGACTCTTTTTTAACCTTTTTAAGCTCAGCTATTATGCTCTCCTTGCTTCTCAACATTCCATAAACATCTACTGTCCGTCTACTTGAGAATCACATTTTGCATAGTGCTCAGTCGGTTGCCTTGGAAGTCCAGCAAACTGAGAAAACCTTGGCCTCCACGCCCTGTTTGTTAGACTTCCTGGGCAACTGGTGAGCCTTTGTCTGAAAAAGTATGCTGGGCAAGATGGATATCTGGTATGATTCAGCAGGCTCTTGTTTTCAGGCATGGAGTCCAACACCTTCCCCTGATGTTGCCTCCTAACACTAATATTCAGAGAGCTTCTGCCTCTGGATATGGAGGTTCACCATAGCCATCATGACTAGTAGCCACTGACAGGTGGACCTAGCCTACATAAATCCTCTTTTAAAGCCATTTATTCTTGTTATCACTATGTTCTCTGGCAATGGATACAACAGTTGCTTAGTTTGTTCATCCTGAATATAAGAAAATATAAACATTTGATAACTCTTGAGGGAAAAGTAGCCTTTATTTAACAGCCCACTCACCCAGCAGTCTTGGACGGAATCAGTCTTAAAAATACCACGCTCCATTTCCATCGTCACATAGAAGCCACTGCCCTAGTAATACCAAGATTGGTATCAGCAGGAAGGAAAGGCATGGAAACCTTGGAGACTATCACCGGCTATATCCACAGATCTCTCAAAGGGGCAGTCAACACACAGTCAAAGAAACTATGGAATAAACTTTCAGTTGCCCCAGCCCCCCACACACATATCTGAGCAGAGTGCTCCCCAGAATCTACTCAAACAGCAGAGGGGAAAGCATTTAGCCTAGCCAGAAGAGGAGACTGTGGCAATGAAGCCAATTCACAGAGGGCAATATTTAAATATGTTCCTAAGGCGCACGGCTGGTGACCAGAGATGGAGTTAGGAAAGGAAGCTCCTTTGCCTTCTAGGTCAGAACTGATTGTGTTTTTGAGGGATGGAAACATGGAAAGCTATCTTTAGCTGGCTCCTTGGGTGTTTGGGGGCATTTATTCTAATGTGAACGCTTCGACATACATTTGAGGTCATTGCTCAGTATGTCCTGGAACATCTACAAAAAAATCTTGTTGTCCCAAAAGGTAGTGATCCATGCTTGTGATAAATAAACATTCTCAAGAACAAATCTTGGCAGTCTCTAGCAATTAGACCCCTAGACTGTTGTGTAAAAACTCAACAGCAGCAGCATCTAAAGAATGGAAGCAAAACTGCAAAGAACCCAGAGTTGGGAAAGATAGAAATGGTAGCAAGCAGAAGTGCGCCCAGAAGAATGAAATGAGTCAAAATGCGTATTTTGATACTAACTAATCCCTGGACTGTTATATCCTAAAATTATATGTTGTTCCAATTAACCATTTTTAGAAATCCGGTTAACCATTTTTAGAAATCCTGTCTCTTTGGGTGCGTTATTTTTTTTTAAAACTTGTCATAAAAGGAAGAAAGGGTGACAGGCAAAGCTTGCCAAACCAACTGGTTTTTTTTTTCTATAAGTAGAAAATAAAATCACAGTCCAAGCTGGAGGATGAATTAGGTTTAGACATATGTAGCGACTCTAAACACCTCCTTGCTACAAAACTGTTCCGTATTTAGGCATGCAGGTTCGCCTTTGCTTTTTTATTTCCTTAGTTAAGCTTATTTTCTCCCTGAGGCTTCCTGTTTATACAGAATCTAAATATGTTTAGTGTATGACTTGGTGACACTGCGGGGTCTAAAAATATTGCCTCTAACAACATGCTGTGAGTGAAGAGGATGCAGCTCATGGGGAGAAATGACACAAATATCCTGCAGGTTTTACTCCAAAGTAGTATAAGCTTACAGGATGGCCATGAAGTTTACATAGTCAAGAACATATGCTCCCCCTCTTTTTTCCCTGATACTCTAGTTTCAATACCTTTTATTATTGTGATACCTGTTTCACAGGTTTTCTGTATGCAAGCCACTGGCCTTGACAGCAAATGGATTTGTTTTATTTTGTATCTTGAACTATTTTGATCTCACAAAAATACAACCCCACCTCTACAGTGGAGGACCAATATGAAGCATATTGGGGAGCAGAGGGGAAATTACCTTACTAAGTTTCCCTTCAGGACTGTCTCAGAAATCTACTGAGCACATGTACACTCTCTCTCTCTCTCTCTCTCTCTCTCTCTCTCTCTCTCTCTCTCAATTTCTTTCTTTCTTTTGCTGTTAAATCAGAGCTGACTTATGGTGGCTTAGGAGGGTTTTCCAGGCAAGAAACAGAGCTGGTTTGCCCTTTCCTGCCTCTGCATCATAACCCTGGAATTCTTTGGGGGTTGCCCATCCGACCCTTCTTAGCTTCTGATATCTGATGAGATCAGGCTAGGTTGGGGCTATCCCATTCACAAAACGGCCATGATAAGTCCTGTTGCTTACCTGATGGTTCCAACCTTCTTTAAGCTTGGGAATGTTTACATCTTCTGTTGAGTTCAGAAGTAGATTTTTGAGTCCTCCTGGAAATGAGGATCTGAAATGTTTTGTTATACCAAATCTGCCAACCAAACTGTGGACTTAGCACCCCCCTTCCGACCTAGAAAGTTCAAGCTGCCCAAATCTTGTCATCTCTCAGAAGCTAAGCAGGGATGTGAGACTCCCAAACAGTCCAGGGTTGCTGTGCAGAGGCAGGTAATGGCAAACCACCTCAGAACATCTCTTATAGTGAAAACTCTGCAGGGTTGCCATGAATCTGCTGTGACTTGATAGCATTTAAAATTACCCTGTAAACATGTCAAGCTACTTTTTACTGAGGCAGACTGTTGCTCCATTTAGCTGGGTATTATCTGCTTGGAGTAATGGTGACTCTTGAGGTTTGCAAGCACAGAAACCTCTTGCCAAAAACCTTGAGCTGCATATGCTCTGCCCTCTGAGTCATAGCACTACCCTTCATCTTAAGTATTTTTGTTCAGGGATAAATACCAGTGAATAAAAGTAGGTTGTGTACATAGCCTGGGATTGACTTCTAAGATGCCTTTGCATGAATGGAAGGTACATCTGCTTGGGGGAGAGGGATGATCTGCAATTATGCAGATTTCTTCCTCGAGATGTACACTTCCACAATGCATCTCACATAATTCCTCAACCCTCAAGAGGGCTGAACTACACATTACATTTTACATATATCTGCACCAGTACTTTTGGTCAGGTGCCAGCTATGAGTTATGACACTATAGTTGTGGGAGGCAGGAAATATTCTGTTTGTGAGCAGAACTCCCAGATATTAGGATCTGACCCACCATTAACAGAAAAAAATGTGATTGTGGTTTTTGCAGTAAGTAATGTTGGTGTGATTCTTGCAGTCTGGTTAAAGATACAATTACTTAGAGGCCAATTTCACTGAATTTTCCCCCAGCTAGCATTTCAGGCTTACTCTTCTTACCTGCTGTACTTTGTCCTTTGGTAAATATTTGTTTAATTTTTCCCATAAAGAGTCACAAATACTCCTGTCAAGAATACATTGGGAATGAAAAAAAATGAAAGAGCACTTAATTAATAGTACAGAGTTTTGACAGGGAGAGAGGGAGAGAGAGGGAGGGAGGGGGAGGTGAACAGAATTTGGCTGCCAGTGTTGAAAAACTCTAGAATCAAGACAGTGACTGATCAGCTCCACACAAACACAGGACAACTATAGACTATAGCAATCAAAGGGAACAAAGACCAGGATACTTCTATTCAGATCCATCCACCTATTGACCTTGCTATCTTCATTGTTGCTCCCATGTTACAGACTTCTCTGTGACTCACATGCCAGGCTACTTTATTCAGATGGCCTCACCTTTTGACCTCACAGTATATATACTCCACTTGCTTTCCATTCCTACCATCAGATCCTCTGAAGATGCCAGCCACAGATGCAGGCAAAACATTAGGAGAGAATGCTGCTAGAACACGGCCATACAGCCCGGAAACCACACAGCACCCCAGTGATTCCGGCCGTGAAAGCCTTCGACAATACAGAGAGAGATGAACTTATAAAATAGTTTTGCTTTGGTTGCATCCCAGTGTAGAACAGTGAATAGGATGCTGTGCCTGAACTAATTGCTCTGGCTACTTGTAAAGGCAAAGGTCTGTTACCATTTCACTGTTATACATAATGTGTCTCATCTTTTGCAGATGACAGAAGGGAGACACTGCCAAGTACAGCTACTGGATGACAGGAAGCTAGAGCTGCTGGTTCAGGTAAGCCCCTCATGCAAGTTTACCATCAGCTTCCTTTCATTTACCTCAGGGCGGTATGGAGGAGTTTTCAGTCCCTGTTTTTTTATCCTCAGACAACCCTATATATAAGGTTGGGAGATGATAAGGCTATGGTAATCTTGCAAACTTCATGGCAGTCGTTCCTGAGTTCTCCACCCTACTGGCTGTCATAATATGGCCTTATACCCTACACAAATTATTTCAATGGTATATCGCTGACTCAAAAGGTCTCATTTTTGAAAAAAGCTCTGGCCTTACCAACACAAAAACCCAAGTGGGATGAATATCAGCTCAGCCCACAAAAGCAATGTTTTGTGCCTGGGCTCAGTTTGGCAGTGGCTAATCATGGTGTAGTGGCTATGAGTGGTATATTCTAATCTGGTGGGGAACTGGGTTTGACTACCCACTCCTCCATATGAGCAGCAGATTTTTATTTGGTAAACTTGATTTGTTTTCCTGCTTCTCCACATGAAGCCTGCTAGGTGACTACGGGCTAGTCACAGTTCTCTCAGAACTCTCTCCGCCCCACCTACCTAACAAGGTGTCCGTTGTGTGGAGAGGAGGGAAAGGAGTTTGTAAGACTTCTTACAGGAGTCTCCTTGAGTCTCCTTACAGGACAGGATGGCGGGGTAGAAATCCAACCTCTTCTCTTTTTCTAATGTTTGAATATGTCTAAGTAACAGAAAGCGAAACAAGGAAGAGACTGTGGTCGATTCTGCACGGGTTATCGACCTAAGTTCGAGCTGCGTTCGACCTACGTGCTCCGCACAACCACTGGGATCGATGTGGTTTTGTACCAGCTTCACCCCGTGTAACGGTCAAATTTCCGACTCCAGTTGGGAACTACTACTTTTTCAGGGAACTACGCTCGAACTCAGCTCGATTCCAGTAATTCTTGTAATTCCAGCTCGATTCCTGTGGCAGCGCGCGCATGCGGCCGCCTACCCCCCGTCTCGGTTCACAAAGGTGACCATCTGGTCACCTTACAGTACACTAAGCTTCAGAGGACAATGGGCTTTGGAGGAGAACATTTACCTCACCCCAGACAGACATGTACTTGAGGTAGAAAATAACTCCCAAACAACCACAGTATTGGCGGTTAGTTATGGTAGGTTCTTTCCATCATACTTTATGACAGTTCATTAATTTTTTTAATATCTTGGGTTCAAAAAACTTGGTTCTGTTGCTTCGAAAATGTTCCACTCTATGTGAAAGTGTATTATCTAGTCTCTTGGTGTTTGAGTATTGTGGAACACTCCATTGCCAGAAAGATGGATTTGATTGGTAACAGTTGACTGTTCCAAGATACATTGGAGTTTTATTTGCAGTAGTGAATATATCCTAAATGTAGTCTGTGTAAGTGTTTTAGCACGGTTGATAAAGGAATAGATGAACCGCTTTTGCATGGACTGGCTCTCACCATAGTGCTTTGAGTAATTTTGAGTGAATAATTTTGGAACATCTCTTTAAAAGTTCCCTTTTCTGGGTGACAGAAAATGGAGAAGACTTTTTTTCAACCTTTTTCATGACCCACAGGAATTAGTCTCAAATTTGATTGTGCTAGGAATCAATATTCCTCTGGTCAGAAAGTATTACTTGAGGGAGGGAGGTCTGAGATCTCTGTGCCCACAGACCACTGGATCCAACCCTCTATTTTTTATTGTATGATTCTTTGGGCTGCAGAGAGAGAAAGATTTGCATATGTGGGGCTGGAAATGCAAATTGTCAGTTTGATCAGAGAAGCATGGGCCTATTAGGATAAACACAAAAGCCAAACGCCAAGCATAACATCTGGGTCACAGTACAGGGTAGAGGTTATTTGTTCAAAGAAAGGAAGCTTAGACCCTCATATAATCAATGTAATTCTTTTCAATAGCCTAAACTTTTGTCTCGGGAATTGTTGGATCTGGTGGCTTCGCATTTCAGCCTCAAAGAAAAGGAATATTTTGGGATAACATTTATAGATGATACGTAAGTATCTACTTTTGTCCATTGTTTTTTATTACTGCTGCCAAAAAAAGAGATTTGGCTACTGAGAAATTACTCTCTAATGGTTTCAGTAATGATGTAGTGAAAGGTGAAAATCGTTTCAATTTGCTGTACTTTTGTCTGCGTCTCTTTAAATCTCCAACTGACTTCTGGGTCTTTGCAGGGGGTCAAGGAATTTCTGCAGACCAGTCTAAAGGTGCTTTCGCATATGATGAATAATGCACTTTTAATACATTTCAGCAATCATTTGCAAGTTTCACACAGTAAAATCCAGTTCCAGAGTGCATTGAAAGTGGATTGAAAAAGTATTATTCAGTGTGTGTGAACGTGTTTCCCTCCTTGATCCCCAAGCTGAGCCATGTGTTGAAATGGAATCCCACCCTATTTGTGGCATCCATCTTAAAGATAATTTATTCCAAGACCTGTGTGTTAAGCATAGGGTAATTATCACAGACCCAGGTATTTGTATCTTGCTCAGCCATCCTTTCCTTCAGTCCGTGGTAAGTGTTGGAACCATCTAGCAAACCCCTACCAAGATGGCATCACATATTGTGGAGTAAAAACTCACCCACATGGTTACTCTACTATTTCCACATAGGTATAAAATGCACCCATCTTCAGATATAACTGCTACAAGAGAGAAATTATGGTTTCCACTCTTAATCATGTTACAAAAAGGAGAATTTGAAATGCGGGCAACGTGAGATAAGCTCACTTTTCGTCTGTACCAAGTACCCCCAAACCAGCATCCCCTCTCTACAGAATGCCATACACAGATTTGCCTCTTTCCATATACAAGTTGGAAAGTCTGAATTGGGAAGGGAGTAGCTTGAGGGGGCAATTCGAAACAGGAGAGTTGTAGGTAGGGGAATAGTTAAGACCTTTTTCTCTACTCCCAGTCCTCCTCAAAAAGTTGCAGGATATTTTTTTTGTACACAAGTATGTATGCAATATATATTTTTACCATGACGATGCTGGATTTTTGTGGCATGCTTTCCTAGTCAGAAAGTATAATTTATTTTGTTTATTTGCACACACACCCTTTCTCACTCGTGGAAACCCAAAGTGGCTTACATCCTCCATTTTCCCCTCACAAGAACTCTGTGAGGTAAATCACAGTTACCCACCAAGCTTCCAAGTCAGAGTGAAGATTCAAACCGAGGTATCCCAAGTCCTAAGCCATTACTCGAACCACTGTACCATGTTAGTTCTCTCTTACTATCTTTGTTAACAACTTAGTTTTCTCTCTGAAGATTCCTGTGTTTTCACTAGTATATTTATGGAGGAACAGGCCCACCTGGGGAAATCTTCCTGGAAAATAGAACTGTTTTTCCCCCCTCATTCTACACCTGCATCCTTCACCCACAAATGGAAAATGCTTTCTTTTTATAAACTCCTATGGGTTCTGTTTACCTGTTTTCATGCTGAACGCCACCCCCAACCCCCTTCTTGGAGCATTTCTACTTGATGTGGTTGACAAAATTATTTCAAGGGTTATAGTTTCCTCAGCTACAAAGCAGGTGTTTTTTTTTAATTTTGGAGAAGTCTTGGGAGCCCTTCATGTTGTGGAATATGAGGTTCCCACCTCTAGAGGGCGGTCAAGTCTTTACTCTTAGAACTTTCCCCCCCAATTTTGTTTTCACATTATTAGCAGCTCAGCACATTGTTTTTTTCTCTCCTGTTAAACCCACATAGCAAACTGTGCTTCTGGCAAAGATTTTATGACGCAAATTCTATTTTGTGACCCGCTAGTTAATAATGAATTCTGCTTCTGTAGAAATGGCTTTTCTCTGCTCGGATTTTCCCTCTGCACAGGTGCTTTCATATATTCCTTATACTCCATTATAAAAGAACCCTTTAAGAGGGATCAATAATGCTAGCTTCACAAGTGAACATTTTATTTAGAAACACGAGACTTGTTTTCTCCTCCTGGATTTTACATGCAGTAAGGAATTCATTCAAATAGAATGTATGAAGCATCATTTTGAACTGAGCAGAGCAATTACTGCCTCAGTTTGCATTCGCTTACCCCTTACTAGGGTGACAAACCAGCATGCAACCATTTGGCCATGTCTCCAAACACAGCCAACATTTCTGCTTAAGTTCTCAATTTTGCCTAAGTCAGTGTATGCTTCAAATGCTCGCCTGCTTGCTTCATCCAGCACTGAATAACCAGTTTTCCAGTAGAGGCATTTTATCAGTTTGTCTATATTGCTGTTTTCACCCCAGTGGGGACCCAAAGCAGTTTGCACCATCATTGTCTCTAGTTTTATCCCCTCTACAGTAACGCTGTGAGGTAGGTTAAGCTGAGAAGAGTGACTGCCTCAGTGTTGCCCCAGTCAGTTGCCTATGAGCTTCCTTGGCGAGAGTGGGAATTCGAACACAGGACTCCCAGAGCCTAGTTCTCTTTATAATCCCTTGTTTCCAGCAGTTCTGCCATGGATTGAGTCAGTTGTGTGTAGTTGAATCCACTTTTCATTATCTTTATGAGGATTCTGGTCAGAACAGGAATTCTTCAGCATTTTTAACAGGATCCAGTTGTTAGGTCAAAAGCCTCAGAGGCATGATTGACAAGCAGACATGGGCAACCTGTTTTACTTCTTTAGTTTGAATTATGAGGTGTAAAAAAGCTATTCTTTCTCAATCTGTACTGAATCAATTAACTTCTCTTCCTTGTATTTATTCACTATAGAGGTCAGACTATCTGGCTACAGCTAGATCACAGAGTTCTGGAGCACGACCTGCCCAAGAAACCAGGTCCAGTACCGTTGTACTTTGCTGTTAGGTAAGTATTAACCCCATGCAGAATTACAACGTAGAATAAACTCACGGTATGAAATCTGAAATTGTAATTTTTCATAATTGAAAGGGGGGAAAAAACATGCTGTGGGGAAAAAATTCTCTGCCTTTTTTGAGTAATGGCATATTATAAGGACTGCCTCACACATCTTTGTCGCTTTTGAACATAGCATGCTATGTCATGTTTCAATTCTGTATTTAAATCTTAGTCTGGTTCCTCAAAATGTTAGATGTAACACTGTGTGTGTATATGTATACATTGAAAAAGTCAGACAACCAAAGCACTCTGAGGAAAATTAGGTACTGTTATACATTCCAGTGGACCAAGTCTGTTAGTCTGTTGCAGGATAAACAAAAGAAGAGCCCTGAAGCAGCACACAGATTAACAGCTTTAGTGTAGCATAGAAATATCACAGCCCTCACCTTTTCACCCATGTTCATACCTTCCTTTCTCTTGTGTCTATATTAAATTGTGTTAGTTGAGAATGAACTTTACCAACCTAATGAAGGGGGATAAAACACAATAAGATTGTTACATTGTCCCCCAGTTTGCTTCCATGCTTAAGTCAATGAGTTGGTCTTTAAAACTCCTGATGACTTTGGACCCTTGTATCTGCGAGACCAGCTCCACCCATAGGTCGACTACAAGGCAATTGTACTAGCTCTTTCTTTATTCTGTGCTGAATTTCCCCTACTGTATCTTCTGATCCATTTCCCCCCAGTTGAACACTGGGGGTTTTTTTTTGGGGGGGGGGGAATGCGGCAAAGAAGGTGTTGAATGGCTTGTTTTAAAGTATTTCTAAGCAGGTGTGAGCTCCATTGATCACCAAATAGCAGGATATCGATAATAAACATGATCTTCTTTAAGGTACCACAAAATCCAATCAAGAGTTTTAACTGACTTGAATAACTTGTAAGTCACCAAACTGGACATCAAAAGATACCATGGCCCACTAGAAGCCCAATAACCATTCAAGGTTTTTTTTTCCTTTTTTTGGGGGGGGGGCATTTTCTTGGGAACAGAGGAATTGGGATGGCAATTATGGGACTTTTGAATACCCAAGAGTTCCCTAAACATCACTGGTGGGCTGAATTTTCTCTTGATAGGTAACTAGTTATGTAGTTCTTCTATATAGTTGGGTGCCAATTACAAGTCAAAAGACGTTTTGCTTCCTTCTAATTAACTTTCTCTAGCCCATGGGTCGGCAACCTTTACCACCCAAAGAGCCATTTGGACCCGTTTTCCACGGACCCAAAGATCTACTAAGCCGGAAAGGCAGCTCCGCATGGAGCCGCCTCCAGTTTGGCCCTTCCACCCACCTTTCCTTCCAGCGCTGCTCTGTAGGGCCTGCCCGGTGCCACCGCCTCTCACACTGCGGGAGGCAGCGGTGCCGGGCAGGGAAACTCCCTCTGCCCAACGAAGCAGGCAGCCGCCTGCTCCATGGGGCAGAAGGGGGGTGGCGGCTGTGGGGATGGCAGCTTCTCTGGAGGGACACACCCTCCAGGGGTCGTAGGGCAGTCTGGGCGTGTCCCTCCAGAGCAGCGCTGGAAGAAGAGGTGAGTGGAGGGGACACGAAAAGCAGTGCCCTCACGCATGGAGCCGCCTCTGGTTCGGCCCCTCCACTCACTTTTCCTTCCAGCACTGCTCTGGAGGGCTGGAGGGACACGCCTACGCTACCCTCCGACCTCCAGGCCACGTGGAGCCGCAGTATAAGGCTGAAAGAGCCACATGTGGCTCCGGAGCCGTGGGTTGCCTACCCCTGCTCTAGCCATTATTCGGCTATATTCTGGAAGCTACCTAGAGATAAACAGAGCCATCAAAGAGTGAAGTGCAGTGAGTGTATAAGCCATTAGAAAGGCTTTTCTGTTAAATAGTACATCCTTAGACTTTATATTTTCACCTTCAACATTCCAACAAATGAGACATACTTTTGAAAAGCACAATCCTTCAAAGGTGACACAGTGGCCTGAATTAGCACAGCAGACTCGCATTTGACGTGCTGTGACGCAATTCAATATATTGCGCAGTTTGCATGCGTTAAGTAATGGAAGTCTGACTCTTTTTGGAACAGCGACAGGCAGAGACCGCAAAAGATTACGGCAGGAAACACGCTGGCCACTGTCTTCATCATCATCCTTATCTGCTTGTGGTTCTGACTAGCGTTGCCCATTCGGTAGTGATAAGAATGTACAGTGCATATTGTAGTGTAGAAGAATGAAGATAGTCTAAAAGAAATAAACACTTTCAAAGTCTGTCACTTAATAAATTGAGGTTGAACAGTAGAAAAAGAAAATACATATTCAGGATGTGATAAGGATTCCCAGTTTCAGCAGGCGGCAATGGCCAAATATGCCCCCCTCCATGACTGAGACAAGTGGCGCCTGGGTCACGAGACCCACCCCACTAGATACTCTAGATACACTAGATACACTGTGACTCTTCCTCCTAGAAATTCAGGACGATATACCTGGTTTTTCCTTCCCCATTTTATCCTCATAACAATTGTGTGAGGTAGGTTAGGCCGGGAAAAGGTGACTGGTCCGTGGCCAGCAAGTGAGCTTCATGGCAGAGTGGGGAATGTAAACCAGGGTGTTTCACATCCCACTATGAAATACTAATCCCCATCCAACACTAGGAAAATTCAGAATGTGTCTAGGGATCTTTAAACTTGAACTTTAAACAATTATTTTTATATATTTTTTTTGTTTTCCTCTTGTAATTTGTGCCTTTTACCATCTGTGATCTTCTCTGGACATAAAAGATCTGACCACTGTGGAACGTGCCCTGTTTACATCTAGATCAAATTAATTCAATGCACTCTACATGAGGCTATCCTTGAGAAGTGTTCAGAAACTTCAGTTGGTACGGAATGCTGCAGAAGGTTGACTAGAGTGGCTCACAGGAATCCTATCACTCAAGCATTGTCCTGTATATATTAGCTGCAAATTTGTTTCCAGGCATGAGTCAAGGTGCTGGTCTTGACTTTCAAAGCCCTATATGGTTTGGGACCAATTTACCTGAAGGCCTGCCTAATCCCTTATGAACCTGCCCTATCACTCCAGTCATCTTTGGAGGCCCTCCTTCAGGTGCCCCTGCCTTCTGAGACTAGCTCAGTGGCAACCCAGGAAAGAGCCTTCTTGATCACGGCACCAAAAATTCTGGAACTCTCTTTCCCTCCCTTTCCCCCTTTTTCCTTTCCTTTTCTGTTGCCCATTATCTCTTATCTGTTCCTTTTCTTTCCCCTCTTTCCCCTTCCCTTTGCCTTCTGTTCCTTCCCTTATTCTCCTCATGGCAAGTTTCTCATCATCTGGAAGAACTGGTATATGCTTTTAAGAAAATGGGCATCTTAGTCTAGAACAATTAAGAGACAACTGCTAAATTTTTAAATTTTAAACTTGTATTTATGTCTTCTATTTATTCTCATTGTTGTATATTATGAAGACTGGAAACCGCCCTGAGCCCAGAAGGGAAAGGGAGGTGCAGAAATCACATAAATAAATACATAATTCTGTTCCCTTCTGTTGCCATCTTCCATCAGATGAAAACGTCCCTGTTTTGTCTGGCATTCTCTCAGTCATCTCTGCTTCCTGATTTTTAATTTCTGTCTCAAGGCTTTGTACGTATTTTAATTCTGTTATCAGTTTGTTTTAATGGTGTGTGTTGCAGGGTTGGTTTTAACGGTTTTAAAATATGGTTATGTATATTTTAAACTGTTAGCCACTTTGTGGCCCTTGTAAAGGCAGAAAAGTGGGATATAAATATTTTAAATAAATAAATACTCTGACAGCACATACTCACCTTGCAGTTTTGATGACACTATTTTTCATGTATTTTCCAAAAGGTCCCTTTTTCATTATGTCTCAATAACCATAGGTCATGTATTGTCCTTTCATGGTTCTGTCATGATCTGTTGTGTTGTATCACAATCCTACAGGTACTGCTAGTTCATAGTGGGAACCCCGCAATAAGTCAATTGTCTCATTTCCTTCTTTTCTTCCAGATTTTACATTGAAAGTATTTCCTTTCTGAAAGACAAAACTACAGTAGAGCTCTTCTTCTTGAATGCCAAGGCCTGTGTGCATAAGGTAATTTGCTTGCTGTTTGTATGCTTAATTCAGTCCCATGCCTTCACATCTGAACATCACACAGTATTTGTGATAACAGATAGGGGGACAAATGAAAAAATAACCTTGCCAATAGTAGCAGTCATCTCACACATTTTTACACAAGCCTCTGTGATGTCCGGTTTTATGGCACACTCTGTAACTGTTTTGTTGAGATAAGCAGGTCTGGATCTGCTCAATGTGAGGCCCGTGAGACCACTTTAAGGTTTATGATGGAAGAAAAATAGAATACAAATTTGACTGAAAATAATGTTTCTTTCTAATAATGTCTCAAATAGTTGTACATCTATTAAAGGTCCCTACATTTTTTAGCCTGTGGGGTACCTTTGGTATTCTGACACATGGTGATGGATATAGACACAAACGGGTGTCACAGAAGGTGGAGCCAACCGCAAGATGTCTGCCACAGCTTATATAGTTTAGACCTTTGTGCTATGATGGCATCTGCTGCCAAAAACAATGTGTTTAAAAAGTGGCAAAGCCAATCAGAAGCCTTGCTGGGCAAAATTCCCACCTGGCTTTGCCCATTGGCTCAGTAGGCATCACACTGAGCTACACTAATCTTGTATGAATCTATAATTAGGATTTGCCATCAAGAGAAATTCCATTCATAACTTTCTGCCTAATACACCATAATCTTTGCAGGACGCATAAGTGAGACAACCAACAGTGGCAAACCTTGGTATTCTCATCCACATTTCCATGATCAGACTGAGTGAGGCATAGAAGTATTAATGCAAAAAAAGTATTCTCAAGTTTGGTTGAGAACAACCTGGGATGCTTTACATCATACGGTGATTGTTATGGTAAAGTGATGTAAAGGCAGAATTAAGACTGCAATTCAAAGGGGGGCTGAAGCAGCATTAAATGTGGCATGACCTCTACACCAGTGCCACCAGTGCTGGGCAACGAGGCATGGACACTGGCATAAGGGCACTTAGACCAGCACAGGGGAGCCATGCAGCTCCACGGCGGTAGACCTCAGACATATCACTCCATGTCACCACTTCTGCACCACAGGAGGCTGCTCCAACATGTAGTGGAGCATTCCCAAAGTATTCCCAGAGCAGAGATGACTTTAGTTGACTTCCAGAGGCGTTTCAGACCCAGAGCGCCCCCCTTCAGTGGCGTAGACTTACGCCACCTAGAGGTGTGACATAAGTCATATGCTTCTGTGGGCTTTCCTGGGACAGAAAGGAGCTTCTCCTTCTCCTCCAGGCGCCCACACCACTGATGGGTTCTTTGGAGGCAGCACCCATTGTTGTCTCTGGCCACTCCTTACTGCCCACCCCCGCTTTGGACTGGGCTGTGTGACATATTAAAGAAATAGCTGAAGCTTCCCCCTTTGCTCACATTCTAGAATTGTGCAATCCTACTCAAAAAAAGGAAACAAAATCGCTTGTAATTCAGCATAGGTACTTTAAGAAAATGTTCTTTCATGTTTCCCATCCTCCAGACCTTTCTTTTCTTTTAGTGCTACCTAGGGTAGTGCACTCTGTTTCTTATTATCCCCTAATATAGATGATCAACTTTGATAATGTACTAATCCTCTTAGAGACATATTTGAAATGTTAGGTATTGTCCGTAATTGAAATAGCAGAAGTACTTCAGCAGTTTCTGCAAATGAGAAGTACCACGTATCCATGAGTGTGATCTTGTACGTACCTTGGGCCAGTGGCGGAGCTGCAAGGGGACTGAGGGCACCATGCACCAGGCTCACGCCTGGGGGGGTGGAAAAGGGCCCCAGGCCCCTCCCTTTTCCTCCCCCCGCGGCGCCCCCCTTGCAGCACCCCCCACCCACCTTCCCACACTTACCTTAGTTCCTTTCCTTTTCCTAGAACTTTTTCAGGCTGGAAAAAAAGGCCTGTTCACAGCACAGGCTAAAAATGGCCTGGAGGGAAATCCAGCAGTTCCCAGCGGAGCATCCTTATGAGGTCTCCTGGGAAGCAAGCGGCCCTTCCCACTCCACCTCTTTGCTCCGAGGTTTGCTGGGCGGGCAAAGTTCCTACGGGCTGCTGTGCCCTAGCTTCCACATGACTTCGCGCACTGCGCTGCACGTCGCCAAAAGGCGCCATTACTCAAAGGTGCCAGCAATCTTCCTCAGGGCAATCGCGAGGGGGCGGGAGAGAGGCAGCGTTGGGGCGGCTGCGTTCTCGCCGCCCCTGAAGTGGGGGAGGGAGCTGGACCCCGCGCTACTTGAGGAGAGTAGCGCGGGGCTTAAGGAAAGTGGGGAAAGGGCCATAGTTCCCGTCAGGCCGTTTTTAAGCCTGAACTGCGAATAGGCCTTTTTTCAGCTGGAAAAAGTTCTAGGAAAAGGAAAGGAACTAAGGTAAGTGTGGGAGGGGGGATGCCATGGGAGCGGGGCAGGGTACCACAGGGGAACCATGGGAGGGGGGCGGAAAATATAGACTGCACACCGGGCACAGTTTGGCCCAGCTACGCCTCTGCCTTGGGCAGAATGTCTTCCACCCAACAAATGCAACTTTCCTGCAGCAGAGGGGGAGGCAAGAAAAAATTGCATTTTCTGGATAGAAATCATTTTGCCCAGGGGAACATTCCACTGGATCAAAGCCATGATCTGCCATAAACTGTGAGAAGAATTCCTTGATATCAACAAATATTTAAAACCAAAAATGGCCTAAGGACAGCATGTATTTTCTGTTAATGGAACGGGTTCTTCTTTCCAAAAATGTCTGATGAAAATATATTTGCATTATGAAGATAGCGATTTTGCTGCGATGAATGTTCCCAAACCCTTGTATGTTTTAAAATGATATCCTGTAGGGATCGGCTCCACGGTGGGACTTGAATATCTGCAAAGGGAAATGTGAGGTGTAAAAGTGTACAACATGTGGGAGGATTATCACAAAAGCCATTCGCTAGTGATCAAACGGTTAGTGTCAAGTGACATAAAGAACAACTGCTGTTCTCTTTCTCTGGCCCCCATAGAGTTTGTGGGGAGGGATGGGGAAAACCTGCAGCTGCTGGACAAGACAGGGCAAGGAATGAATGAATGCAGGTACAGGTGTAGCTCTGTAAAAAAGAGAGAGGGGGGGTCTATAAAAGTAGAAACAGGTGGGTTCAATTGTTGCCTATTCTGCCAATGTGAGGGAATCCAACACACACGTATAAAACAGGTTCCTGACAGTACAGCCGGTGGGTCATTTGATTCAGCAGCTCTAAATCTCTGTCCTGAGCGAAATGAAGCTGCTTCTGGTTGGCTAAATACCCACATTTCCCTTTTATGGCATAAGAAGAAAACTGATGCCTGCTTCTTTAGGTTTTGTGGAAATAGCAGATTTAGAAAACTCTCAAGGAGGCATGTTTTAAGCCTTTGATTTTCCTTCCAGAGCACACAGCTGACAAGACCACTGAGTGACTAGCAGGGGGCCACAGGGTTCTGTCCTGGGCCAGTGCTATTCAATATTTTTATCAATGGCTTGGAGAATGGAATAGAGAGCACGCTAATCACATTTGCAGATAACATCAAATTTGGAGGGGTAGCTAATACCCCAGAGGACAGGGTCAGAATTCAAAATGACCTGGACAGATTAGAGACCTGGGCTAAGACTAACAACATGAACTCAACAGGGAGAAATGTAAGATACTACACTTAGGCAGAAAAAACGAAATGCACAGATATAAGATGACACCTGGCTTGACGTCAGTACATGTGAAAGTGATCTGGGAGTCTTAGTAGACCACAAATTGAACATGAATTAACAGTGTGATGTGGTAGCCAAGAAAGCCAATGTAATTCTGGGATGCATCAATAGGAGTATAGTGTCTAGATCTATAGTATAGTGTCTAGGAGTATAGTTACACTGTATTCTGCATTGGTCAGACTTCACCTGGAATACTGTGTCCTGTTCTGGGTACCGCAGTTCAAAAAGGATATTGACAAACTGGAACAAGTCAAGAGGAGGGCAATCAAAATAATAAAAGGCCTGGATTCCATGACCTATGAGGAATGGCTTAGGGAGCTTGATATGTTTAGTCTGGAGAAGAGAAGGTTACGAGTGATATGATGGCCATCTTTAAATATTTGAAGGGATGTTGTGTTGAAGATGGAGTGAGCTTGTTTTTTTGCTAGTCCAGAGATTAGGGCTAAGGAGTAATGGATTCAAGGTGCAGGAAATGAGGTTCTACCTAAATATTAGGAAGAACTTCCTGACAGAAAGGGCTGTTTGACATTGGAATACAGCCAGTGGTAGTCTCCTTCTTTGGAGGTTTTTAAACAGAGGCTGGATGGCCATTTCTCAAGGGTGCTTTGATGGTGTATTCCTGCATGGCAGCAGGTTGCACTTCATCGCCCTTGTGGTCTCTTCCAATTCTGTGATTCTGTTCTATTTTGACCAAGATTCAGAATAATGGGTTCAAACTACAAGAAAAGAGATTCCACCTAAAGATTAGGAAGAAGTTCCTGACAGTAAGGGCTGTTCGAATGTGGAATACACTGCTTCGGAGTGTGGTGGAGTCTCCTCCTTTGGAGGTTTTTAAACAGAGACTAAATGGCCATCTTTTTGGAGTACTTTGTGTGTTCCTGCATGGCAGGGGGTTGGACTGGATGGCCCTTGTGGGCTTTTCCAACTCTGTGATTCTATGAGTGGTGCCCTGGCTTCCTGTTTGGCATCTCTCTTTTATTTGTCATTGCAGAAAAATATATTTGCCTGTTTGGGGACACCCTGTGCGGTGTAGCATGCAAATGGGAATAATGGACCTTTATTAGAGTAGTTATTTATGTAGTATGCCACCTCTTTAGAAAGCCTGCTCGAGGCAGCTCACAGAGTAAACCCAAAAGATCCAAAATAAAAACACCTTCATTTACAACTCTAGGGTCTTTGGCAGGACTGATGCACATAAGAGCTCTTAAGCACAAGCACCATAAGGAACAGGTTATCCATATATACCAGCTGCTGGATAGACAGAGTTACATCCAGCCCTTCCCTCCCCTCCCTTGCATGCCACCCCTCACTCCCTCCCTTGCATGCCACCCCTCACTCCCCTCCCCCTTCCTCCACTAGGGTGGGCCATGTCCAGATGCTGGGCCCCCTCCCTCCCCTCCCTTGCATGCCATTCCAGATGCCGGCCCCCTTCCCCTCCCTTTCTTCCTTTGCATGCCACCCCTCCCTCCCTCCCCTTCCCTTGCATTCCACCCCTCCCCTCCCCTCTAGGAATTGGAAGAAACCTAGAGCTACCCTATGTCACTTCCAGATTTATCCCAGAGTTCCATCTTCTACTTTCAGTTGACACCTCACCCCTGGTCTTTTCCCTGCTTTTGCTTGGCCTGTCCTCTCGTCCAGAGGGAAGGCTTCTGAGAGCCTTCAGCTATTTGGAAAGATGCATAGAGGTTCTCCTGGAGGCCCTGTCAAAGGGAAATGTGCCCTTCAGCCACAGGAGATCACTATTTTAGTGCTCAAGAATAAATGTTTCACATGGCAAAGCAGACTACGTACACAACTAGTTGACTGCATGTCCTGCTTGCACCATTTTTAGTTTTTATTTTGCACTTGGGACCCATAAGAACAGTTGCTCTCACAAGCAAGGAATCTTTTTTTTCAGAATGGTACTAATTACACATACTGCATTTAGGAGAGCAGAATAGGGGGATTTTTTTAAATGAACTTACACTTTAGGAGAAAGCCACAGTTTGAGACCAAGTGTAAGGGTGCAGAACTGATGGGCTGAAAAGGGTGTAACTTTGCCCAGCATTGCAAATCCAACACTTTAGGAAGCCCCCTCCCACACAGTGTTGAAGACAAAAACTGATGATTAGTTTGGAAAACAGTGGAAAGATTAAGCACCCCCTTCTGCATGACTACTAAAAAAATCTAGCATAATATGTAAGAATGTTTGCATTGTGTTTAGGAATTTCCTCACTCTGGGGAAGTCGAGGGAAAGACAAGCTTTCTCTATCAGCAAAAACCTAGTGGTGCTTCTTAGGATCCACTGAGCTACATTCAGTAAGAAAAGATTTCAGAATTAGCTGTCTTTTCCTCTTCATATAAGCATCTTGATTCTCATAAGCATAGTTTCTGGGAGTGTTGAAGCTGTTTAACCAGGCATAAAGGTTTCTGATGAAACAGTATAAAAAAAAATCTTTCTGCATTAGTCATGAGTGTAAATCGAGAACAAAGTAGGTATGAAAGTACTGTTGGATTACCCAAACAGCTGGGTGTAGCTGTCCATGTGGGTGTGCAGATGAATGTGTACATATTTATATATGCAGAAGGAACAGAGAAAACGCTCAAAATATAAACACTGCTGCTGTCACCTAGCCCAGTTTTATGACACTTAAATTATCACTGCTGTTCACATAACACATTTTGAGTTGAACTGGTTAATGAATGACACTGATGCACAGATGCGGAATTATAGATGTTGTGCTTTGTCAGCAGTTTATTTAAAGGCTCAAAGGGTGTTGTGGGCAGTTTTGAGTGAGAACAGCCTTTTTTTTTTCATTTGCTAGGTGTGTTTTAATTGGTATCAGGGTAGAGGATGCCAGGTGATGGCTTCTTGCTGAGCCTGCCTGTCAGCTCAAGAGCAAAACAGCTGTCCCTAGAAGTCAGAAGCTAGCAGACAGGTGAGTAGTTCAGAGAAGCAATCAAGCATCCAGTGAAAATCAGGAGATTCAGGCTAGACAAAAGGATGGAGGTAATTAACCTCTAGAAACCACTGTCAAAGCACATGATGTAGTGATGGCCACTAGTTTCACTGGTTTTGTAAAAGTGAGTTATATTACTTTGGGAAGGAAAGGTCCATCAGCGGCTACTTAGCGTCAATAACTAAATAGCATCTCCATGTTCAGAGGAAGCTGCGGACAGATGCTGAGGGCAACCACGGCTTGGATCCTGTGCTGATTTGCACCAACAGAAATGATTTCTGTCCATGGAGAGTGTATTCCTTACATCGCCCCTACCACTGCCAGTGGATCCTAATCAATAGATGGAGTCATTGGCCTCCATGCCCTGCTTGTCCGTCTTCCAAGAGCACTTGGCTGAGTGGCAAGCCACAAACGTTTTGATGGTTTTCTCATTCAAAATAGGCAAGGTGAATGTGTCTGGGCAAGTACATCTGTGTCCCCATGACTTTATAGATAGCTAATTTAAATCTTAAATTAAGAACTCGTTAACTGTCAACAATCATTGCGTACTTTAATTTTACAAGACAGATTTAGACAGAATTTCATGGAAAACCATCCTTACAGATTAGCTGCTCCCCATATGATATTGGTTAATTTATATAGCTCTCTAAAGATGGCTTTTACATAGTCCCCTTCAAGGGTCAAGAAATATATAGTAAGTGTGGTGTAGTGGTTAAGAGCAGTGCACCCTAATCTAGAGAACTGGGTTTGATTTTCCGACTCCTCCACCTGAGCAGCAGACTCTAATCTGGTGAACTGGGTTTGTTTCCTCACTCCTTCACAAGAAATGTGCTAGGTGACTTTGTCCCAGTCACAGTTCTTGCAGAACTCTCTCAGTCCCACCTACCTCGCAAGGTGTCTGTTGTGGGGATAGGAAGAGAAAGAGTTTATACACTGAATTGAGATGGCTTACCGTTCAGAAAAGCAGAGTATAAATCAAAACTCTTCTTTTGATTAACGCTTCATGTAGTTTGCTTATTATTAAAATAATTATACCCTAGCTTTCCTCTTGGCTCAAAGAGGCTTAGCACATAAGAACATAAGAACTAGCCTGCTGGATCAGAACAGAGTCCATCTAGTCCAGCACTCTGCTACTCGCAGTGGCCCTCGCAGGTGCCTTCGGGAGCTCACGTGCAGGATGTGAAAGCAATGGCCTTCTGCTGCTCCTGCTGCTCCTGAGCACCTGGTCTGCTAAGGCATTTGCAATCTGAGATCAAGGAGGATCAAGATTGGTAGCCATAGATCGACTTCTCCTCCATAAATCTGTCCAAGTCCAAGCTCAAGTTATTGTCTGTTAGTTATTGCTCCATAGTAGTACAGATTTGAAACACAGAGTGCAAACCATCCAGAGGTAAATGTTTGAAGTCACATTGGTTTTAATGGTAGAAATAAGTACATGTTTAACACTCCTAATGAAAACATTGAGTCTGGGCTAGTATTGACTGGATTGTACCCATTCATTTGGGCAAGCATTTCATACTCATAAACAGATGTGAGACAGAATTGGAGGTGCTGATGGTGATAATGATGATTGTCTGGTGAAATGATTGGGACCACAGACTGGGAGTGAACTCTGTGCCCTGATGTTTTACCAGTTAGGCCTCAGCCATCATAATAACTTTGTTTTCAGCTGGTGAGCATTCCCAACCCTCATGTCTGCCTCAGATTCCCCTTTATAATTATCAGGGCAGCTGTATACGCAGTCCACACCTCTCCCTTATTGTGTACTTCTCTAGGAAATACCATAACTCCTGCTTCTCCAATCCATCTCCAAGGTTATTCTGTATGCTATATCCCAAATTAAACATGTGTAGAATAAAACAAACCCCCCAAAACTTGCCCACCACAAAAAGATACATTATACTTCATTAAAAGGCCAGTCAAATAGAATATCTTTACAGCGCATCCTAAAAATGTCTAGAGCACAGGTGTCAAACTCGCGGCCCTCCAGATGTTATGCACTACAGTTCCCATCATCCTCTGCCAGCATGATGCTGGCAGGGGATGATGGGAACTGTAGTCCCTAACATCTGGAGGGCCGCGAGTTTGACATCCATGGTCTAGAGATGGTAAAGTCCTCATCTTCTCAGGGAACCCATTCCATCCAAATGGAAACTACAGTAGAAAAGGCCTGGGCTCTGATTGACATTAGAGGGCTACCCTAAGCTGTTATCCAAATTGGAGGGATCTGTCCTGGTTTTGGCTGGGAAATTAGAGGGACAAACCTTGTGCTGCAAAAGGATGGGCTATAGGATCTCCACCAATCATACCAGGGCTTTTCCCCGTAGAAATCCTTAGGAGACCAGGTTTTATGTGAATAAGTTTGGCAATACTTATGGGGGGTGGGGGGAGAGGTCAAGCACCACTGTGGTAATACATGCACACAGAATTGTGGGAAGCCTGAGATTTAGATAGTGGTGAAGATAGATTGAAATAGTTTCAGGGTTGGGTGATAATTACCTTTCCTGACCTGAAGAGGTCCAAAAGAGCAAAAACCAGTTCCTGCACTGGTAGTGTCAAGAAGAAACTATGTCAGCCACACTGAACCAAAGCCAAAGGCAGCTCAGGGTCAATGGGCAGGGAAGTATGGTTTGGAGAGTCTCAGTAAAAGAACATTTGGCCCTCTGGTGATGCTAAAGAGGGAACCCACCCCCTGGACAAAGCCAATGATGGTTTCCAGACAGGATCAAATGCTTGGAAATGATGACTGTACTGAACTATAGCCAGAGTATTGATTACTCTGGAGCTGAGATCACAAGATGGATGCTGAGGGCTATTCAATCAGAGAGGAGTCCACCTTTGATATGTTAAAATGCTCCAGAGCTCTAGATCTCTCAGAGATGGGGCAGGCGATGGCTGCATGCAGAAAAGGAAGGAAGGAGCAAAGTGTGAATTAATTCGGGCACCAGGCAGTTGCCCTGGCCCTTGTTAAGCTGAGCATAGATGTGATTTTCTGAGGCTGTTATCACTGTCCTGTCAATGGACTGGTAGAAAGCTGCCAGGAAATCTTTTGTTGTCATGTGTGTTGATTGGGAGTGAGGAATGGCTTCAGGCTAAGCCCCTTGCTTGGTATCAAAGTCCAGAATTAAGATTTAGCACCCCTCTTAGCCTGAACTGTCTGTGATGCCAATAAAGATGACAGCTAGGGAGGGCACTGTCCAAAAACAGACCCCCTCTGTCTGACCTTGGGCTTACCTGCCAACAAAGCGGTGGGGACAACTATAAGGTGGCAGTCTGAGAATTGCAACTGTCTGAAAAAGTGTGGTTTCCTCAGTTCTCTTGGCTCCCCTTCCTGCTCAGCAGCACTACCTCTGTCACTGCTTCAGCAGAAATAGGTCATGGTTTCCTTGCCATATACAGAAGTAATCTGTTGGACCTTGTAGTCCACCATTCAGAACACAACATTAAACTTTGTTTTTTTCTGGCCCGTCTTAATGTGAAAAATCAAAGGTCATGGCAGGCCTGAGTATATAATTTGCAGGCTAAAAGTTGCCCCAGGCTGTGCTAGACCACAAGTGTAAAACACAGCTCTTCCTTGAACCCATTTAATATAAGAATGTTCTTCATGTTACTTCAAGAATGTTCTGAATTAAAAAGCAGCAGATTAATTCAGCAGCAACAGCAGAGATGCGTTTACATCAAAGTGTAAATAGAGATAATCCACTAGTACGTCACCAAAGCTGAGTGTGTTCTTAAACCAGGCCTGAAGCCATCCTGAGAGGAGTCATGGGCAGATGTATTGTTCAGATAACCCAAGGCTACTCTTCTCTACCTACTCAATAATCTTGGAGGTCTACAGTTAGTTCGCCAGCACATTCTTCTCCAGGAAAAGCATTTTCAACAGTGGTCCAATAACATTTTCTTCAAGAGGCTTAAGGAAAGCCCCTGAGGTCAACCAGATATTCACGATTTTTATTATAGAGAATTTTTAACACCTCCTTACAGGATTTTACCAACCAGGAGGACCATGGATCTGAACTGCAGATGGTGGGTTTTCCACACCCTAGGATTATGTCGACATCATTTATATAGATCAAACAGATAGGAACCATGAAACTAGACCAAACAGAGTTAGAGACACTCCTACTGCCCCCTAATTAATGGTTTTAAATGTGATAAAAGAAACTAATCACCAATCAACTTACACTTACTTAAACCATGAAACAAAGAGACTTGTATCCAACATATTGTACAACTCCCAAAAGCATGTGTGGGCTGGGAATGTGGTAGCCCAAAAGGAAAGATGCTGAGATAAAGGGGTGTGGTACAGAAACCTGGATAGATCGATAGCAGATGTTTAGAATATCTCCAAGAGCCACGTGGCATTGTGGTTAAGTGCTTGCACTGCCACTCACACAGTCAGGAGTTCGAGCCCCCTGTGGGTCAGATATCCTGGCAGCTGGCTCATGGTCAACTCAGCCAGCCAGCCATTCCTTGGTTGGTAAATAAGTACCTAGCACATAGCTAGGGCGTAAAGAATAGCCGGGGAAAGCAATGGCAAACTACCCCACAAAAATGGCTTGCCAATAAAATCACTGCTTGCAGTCGTACCCCAGGGTCGAACACGAATGAAGGGGAAACTTTATCTTTTAGAATATCTCAATTATACTCTCAGACCTTTATCCCAGGTGTATTAGACAACTTACTAATGTCCAACTGTTGAAGGAATGCACTCCAAGAACGTCTAAACACATAATAAAAGTAACCAATTCATTTAAATGCTTCTCTGAATAGGGGCCAAATTGGATGGCTTATGTGAAGTTCTGTAGGATACCATCTGAAGAATGTCTTGCTTGCTTGGCTACAAGGAGTGGCTGCGTTTCTGTTGCTCTTGCACCATGCTCCGTGCCACTGAACAACTCCTGTATATAGCTTATTCCGTTGTGTCTGCACATTGAATGCTTTGTTTCCTTACAGTTACTTTTGTTATTATCTATGTAGATATCTACCTAGCCATCTGTTCGACCTCTATTTCACCCTTCCTTCAAGGAACTCCCAGTATCACATGTGATTTCCTCCTCACACACACAGTTTGTCATTGCAATAGTACTCTATGAGGCCGAGGGACCAAGGGTCGTCCAAGGTCATCCAGGGAGTGTCATGTTGAAGTCCAGATTTGAAGGCAGGTGTTCCTGGTCTTAGTTCAGAACTGTAGCTTCTGCTCCGCACTGGCATTTATGCAGTGTCCTTTGTGAACCCTGCACATCAAACAAATTGTTTGGTTTCTTTTTAAACTGTCAAGTGTGAGGCTATGGAACATACTGCTGCTTTTTAATACTTTTTAATGGACGGAAATGCTTTGTTAATAGAAGGAAAGGAGCTTGAAGAACCTTGAGAAAAAGGTTTGGGGAGGTTTTTTTAAACAAATAACCATCGAGAGGGCTGCAGAACAGGAAAAACAATTATCCACTAGGATATAGAAGTGGACATGCATTTTTTTTTTAATTGAGACCATGATAAAGGGAAGCAAGACTATGACGGCACTGACTGGATTAAAAAGTGAACTCATAATATTATGGAAAGTCAGATTAATGCTTGCTTTATATCTTACTTTTTGAGATACAAATCTTTGTATCACCCTACCTGTTACATTTGCAGTGCAATTCTAAAGTAAGCAAGCCCCATTGAATAGCCCCATTGCCTGGTTTCCACCAATGGACCATTCTGCACAGTGGTAGAAATGGCAATAGACCTCAGAGGGGTGGCTAGGGAAAATGGAGCCTGGTGCAAAATCTGAGTTACCCCCCCCCCATGGGCGACTGCGGTTGTAGCTGGGCCACCCCCAAACAGTATCACTTTCAATGGTGTTTAAACTAGGGAGCCCAGATTCTCCTTTTAAATCCACCTTAAAAGGAGAATCTGGGGTACCCAGTTTAAACAACATTGAAAGTGATACTGATTTGGGGTGGATTATCCCCCATCCTGAAACAGCATCACTTTCACTGTTTAAACTGGGGACATCACATTCTCCCTTTAAATCCATGCTGAAGGGGGTGGATTTAAAAGGAGAATCTGGGGAAATTTGTGTGGTGCCTGCTGTCAGGGATGCAATTGTTACGCTAGCAGCGCCAAAACTTTAGGGTGTCTTTAGGAGACTCTCGTGATGATAGCACCCAGGTTTGGTGAAGTTTGATTCAGGGGGTCCAAAGTTATGGACCCTCAAAGATGTAGTTCCCATCTCCTATTAGCTCCTATTGGAAGCAATGGGCGATGGGGGCACCCGCTTTGGGAGTCCATAACTTTGGATCCCCTGAACCAAACCTCACCTAACATGGGTGCTATCATCACGAGAGTCTCCCAAAAAATTCCTGAAATTTTGCTACTTCTAGCCTAAAAACTGCACCCCCTGCAGGCCAAAAACTGAAAAAACACTAAAAATACAAAAAACACAAATGACCCTGGATTTTTTGCGCCACCCCTCTTGGTTCGCACCCAGTGTCAAGATTTTCAGACAATGTCCAGTACTTAAAATACTATTACAAATGACATTTTAAAATCAGTAGAAAGATCCATGGGGGAGGGATTCTCGGCTTGAGCTGCTTCAGAGACAGAAGAGGGCATGATTCTCTGCTTCCTGTTTTCCTTCTGATAGCTTCATGGATGGCAGTTGAAAGTGGGAGGGAAGGAGCTCTCAGCTGGAGTTCAGTCCAGGCACAATACAGGAATCCTTACTGCTTTCTATCTTCCCTCTGATGATCTCATTGATGGAAGTGGAAAGGGGGGAGCTCTCAACTAGAACCAGAGTCAAGCATGCTAGGAGGAGGCCTGGCTACTTCCTGTCTTCCTTCTAATGACCTTTTAGATAGGGCCTCTCAGCTGAAGTTGGGTCTAAGCATGATTGAGGGTTCTGACTATTTGCTGTCTTCTCACCTGACATTTAAGGGTGCAATTTAGGGAGAATGGGGGCCTCAGAGTGGTATAATGCTACGGAACTATAATGCCAGCCTTAAAGCCAGCCATTTTCTCCCAAGGAATTGATTTCTGTAATCTGGAGATTAATTGTAATCCCAAGGGATCTCTAGGCAACCCCAAGTCATTCTGTAATTGAAGTAGAACAGGATTCCTAATGCAGGCTGGAGCTCCTCCATAAAGTGTGTTGCCTCAGTTAACGCAAACTGATGAACAGGCTGCATTGCTCGTGTTGTAACCAAGACATCAATTACTGTATGAGCTGACCTGTTTGTTCCATAGCTGTCCAGAAACTCCCTTGCTCTAGGCTAACTATACTGCGGCGTACCAAAGTCTGCAGAGGAGCAAATGGCTTAATAACACCTGATGAAATGTAGGTACTCTCCCTCTTCTTCCCTCTTTCCCTTTTTTCCTCTGAGCTCTCTTCAGCTCTCTGAGAAGTACAAGATGGACCGGGAGGGGGGGGGGGCAAGGTCCCTAATGGGATTTTGTGTCTTTTTGGCCATGTTTACTTTCACACACCTTGGTGCCACAGGCTTTTATGAGACAAGGGATGACATCTTTTCAATGCCACTAGGCAAGCTGTGACAGTGAGCATTGCACAAGGTCTTTCCAATTAAAGCCACCACTTCACACACCTATTGACAAAAAACCTGCCTGCGCAGTTCAGTTCTGTGTTTGTTTCATTTTCCACCTGACTTGTTTCATTCTATGCTGTGGTCATGAGGAGAGCATAAATAGCATTGTGCACACAAACTCCCCTTAAGGCAAATTAAACACTTCCACCAAACACTAGTATAACTAATCTTGTGTTTGTTCTTGTGAGGAGATTAGCACCATAGAAAAAAGTGGGTGGTGGTGGGGGAAATGGAGTCTTGTGTTTAGGTTGGGAAAATGGTATTTGTTCAAGTGAAGTTGGCTGTGACCTTGGTCATTTTTTGCTGTCTCCTGTAGCTATAATTTGATAAAGTCTCTTGGGGTTGTCAGGAGCTACTAAGATGGCATGTATCTCATGATGTTGTTTCTTAGAAAACAGAAGCATAGAGCTGGAAGGGACCTCCATGTCAGGATCTGTCAACCCCTGCAATAGCCAGAAACTTGGGTTCAGAAATTGGTTTATTGGCAGGTTGTTATAAACAGCATGCAAACTAGCTTTTGCTGGAACTGAGTTCCACTACAGAATCTCATGGTTAATATCTTTTAAAATATCCCCCCAACCCCACCCTCAAGGTCCCAGCAGAATGAAATTACTAACAGTGTTCCCAAGCAGTTCAGAGTTTACAAGGCCAAATTGAAGATAAGACCTGGTTCTGGACAGCCCAAAGGATGAAAAAGTTACTATGTACCTAAAACCAAAGAAAACAAGCCAGGAGTTCCCACATAGCTACCTGCCCACTCCAAAGTCTCATGGCAAGAACCAGGGAAGAGGTAAAATGCTAACATGTCTTAATAGAGTCTTGACACTCCAGGGTCATCTAGTGCAGTGATGGCGAGCCTTTTAGAGACCAAGTGCCAGGGGTGGAGCAAAGGGAAACTGCACCCGGGGCATGCGTGCGTCCCATGCCCCTGCCATGCCCCTGTCTGCCCCCGCCCTGCCTTGGAATGCCCTGGAACACTGCCACCATGCCCCCAGAATGCCCTTGCCATGCCCCCACAGGGGCGCATGCCCAGTGTATCGTGCACCCCTCGTCCCCTTGGTGCTATGCCACTGTCAAGTGCCAAAACTGGAGCAACAGCCCACGTGCCCGCAAAGAGGGCTCTGAGTGCCCCCTCTGGCACGCCTTCCATAGGTTCGCCACCACTGATCTAGTGCAACCCCCTGCATGATGCAGGAAATTCATAGCTACCTCTCCCCCCAGTGATCCCTGATGTATTTAAGATGTATACCTCTCCCCACAATTATCCCTGATGTATGTAACACCCCCCCCCCCCAATCCCTGACCAATCTGACTGGAAGAAAATTCCTTCCAGACCCCGCCCCCCCAGTGGTGATTGGCATTACCCTGGGCATGTAAGAAAGGGCCACAAGAGTCAAGTCTGGGTTCATACATTCCTAGACTCCTTCTCATGACCTAAGTTTACAGAATCAGCCTTGCTGTCAAACAGCCATCTTGTTGGCTTCTTGGCCTTTGCCTGGGATGTACTGTGTGCAGGATTTTGTAGCAGAAATTGCTATGTGGCGTTGGAAGGTTAAAAGGGAGACAGTGGACCTTCTGAGTTCAGCCCTGTGTTCTAGCCAGTATTTGATTGTACTGAAGCTATTTTGAAGTACATTTAAAAATAAAGTTCTGTCTAGGATCTGGTCCAGACAGCTCACAAAATCAAGGCATTCGGGCACAGCAAAACTACCCATAAAAAAAGAACAGCATAAAAATAAGCCAGATACGCGCACCATAAAAACATGAATTTCTGTCTTAAAGTAGATTCTATAAATTGATAGCATAGATACACATCAGAGGCAGTGTGGGGGTAGATGAGTTGGCAAAAATTGTCTAGAGTAGAATAGAAGGTAGCTAATGAAGTGGATTCAACCGTCCTCCAAGTAGCCTTTCTCCAACCTATGAATCCTCTTCCAACTTCAGTGACTCTTTCTCCAACAGAAGAGCCACTTAAGATGGACGAAGTCTTCTTAGATTGTAAGAGGTCTGCAAACATGAGCCAAAATGAATTGTGAGGTATAAATATTTTAATTAATTGATTGGTTAACTTTGCTCACTGGACTGGTAGTACAGAGGCAGGCTCAACCCCAGAATCTCTGCCTGCTTTATTGTGGAGTATTTCCTGCTCTTTGATCAATCAGAGCTAAGCTTTCCAGGAAGTGACATTCTGTAGCAGATAGCAGGTTCTGCTTCACAATCTGTGCTTGCCAAAGCCCAGTAGATGCACCCCTGCCTAGTCTTTTTCTTCCTTCTTGTCTGATCGTTTTCCTGGCTTTAATAGATCCCCATTACCAAACAACCTAGGAAGTTTATCCTATTTTCATCAAGATCTTCTATACTGACCCACTTGCAGCTTGTAACGCACTATCTGGGATAGTGCAGTAGACCCATTCATTATATCCTGTTTGGTGGCAATGATGGCTTGCATATATTTGTATTGTTTGAGGCACATATAGGAGCTACCATTCAGGAGAGATAGAAGCTAAACTGAAGCTGTCATACTTTGGTCATATGACGCAAAGACGGGAGTCATTGAAAAAGACTGTGATGATAGGAAAGGTTGAAGACAGCGGGAAAAGAGGAAGACCAACATGAGCCATGGTCTTCAGTTTGTAAGACTTGAGCAAGGCATTTATTATTATTTACTTGATTTAATACCCTGCTCCCCCACCAAAGTGGGCTCAGAGCAGCTTCCAATACATCTAATTACAGTTTACAGATAAATATCGCCCTGTCAGGCCCCTCCGTTCTTCGGAGGAGGACGTGTTGGTGATCCCTGGCCCTAAACAAATTACCAACCATAAACCAAACAATGACATTTCTGTGGATGGGGATTCTTCTCTGGCGGAGGAGCTAAATCACTTTTTTGCCCGCTTTGAAACAGGTCTATCAGAAGGAGATGACACACAGCCACCAGGTGATTGCAGCTCACACCTCACTGTGGAGGAACATGAGGTGAGGCAAGTTTTGAGGGCTGTAATCCGGCGAAGGTTGCTGACCGATGGTATTCCCGTCGGTGTTAGCGAACAGCTAACCAACTGGCTGGTGTTTTTTACTGATCTTTAATCGATTCTTATCCCAGTCCACCATTCCATCTTGTTTGAAAGCTTCCACCATTGTTCCACTACCAAAGAGATTTCTGCTGACAATCTTCTTCAGGATTATAGACCAGTGGCACTTCACACTTCATCATCATGAAGTGTTTTCAAGCAACTTCAACTATAGCAGCTAGTTCTGCCTCCAGATACATTTGATAAACATCAGTTCAAGATATCTATCAATAGATCTAATGGAGGACGCCATTGCCATTAGCCTCCACACAGCTTTGACGATCTGAACAGCAGGGGAATTATGTAAGTGACGCTCTTTATGGACTTTAGTTCCGAAGATTTAATACAATTCACACAAAGACTGGTGACAAACTTGTGATCTTGGACTCTCACATTCAATCTGTTTGTGGATTAGGGATTCTTGTCTGGTCGCTCCCAGAGGGTTAGACTGGGAAACGCTTCCTCAGTTCTACTTAAATATGGAACGGCTGTGTGTTGAGCCTTTACTGTTCACCCTTTATACATATGATTGTACTCCTGTCTATCATAAAACACCATTATCAAATCTCTTGTTGATGATTAATAACGGTGGTGGGCTCATCTCTGAGGGATGAGTCTGCCTATCGAATGAAGTGGACCGACTGCTCATGGTGCAGGAAAATAACCTGGTTCTTAACACTTTGGGAATACACAAAGGAGTCTAGGACATAGGAAGGAATATTCAGAAATTCAGCCCTCCCGACTATAAATGGAGATCAAAGTGGAGCCGGTGGCCATTTTAAATTCCTGGGCTTAAGATTAAAGACGACTTGACCTGGGGAGCACAGACTCCCGCGGTGGTTCAGCAAGCCCAGCAAAGACTGTAATTTCTGAGACTTCTTTTAAGGAAGCAACAACTAGATGGAAAACTTCTGGTGTCCTTTACCTCGTGCTATACTGCATCTGTGTATGGTTCTCCAGTTGCACAGTGGCGATTAGAAGGCTTCCAAAGGGTGATCAATACTTTATCAAAGGATTATCGGCTGCCCTCCTCCTTGGAAGAAATTCAATGTCTGAAGTCCAAATAAAGCTCCAACATTCTAAGGGAATCACCATCCAGTTAATACCTCTTTTAAACTGCTACCATCTGGCAGACGATACAGGGCCTCAGAACTAGGACAGAGGCAAGCTTGTAGGGAGCTTCTACTCTAGAGCTGTGGCTATGCTAAACTCCGCTGCTTCCATATTGATGTATTTGGGCTATGTAGGATGGGGTGGAGGATGATGATGTATGAGTCTGAAATTGCAATGAGTCTGAAATTGTATGAGTCTGAACAGCACTGAGAAGTTGCTGTAAATTTCTGCTTGTATGCACAATGACAATAAAATGCTTATGCTTATGCTTAAAGCAATCAGGCTGGCCTCTACAAGGGCCAGACTTTTACAGCTCTGGCCCCCACCTGGTGGAACAGGCTCCCAAGGGAGATCGGGGCCCTGCGGGACTTACAGAGCTTCCACAGGGCCTGTAAGACGGACCTGTTCCGCCAGGCATTTGGCCAGCCTGGATAAGACCATCGCTACGGTTCCATCTGGCTTCCCGTGGGCACAAGGGGGGGGAGGGAGAGGCGGAGGGATAACACCATCTGACATGATATGGTTCCTGGTTTTTAATTAAATGATATTTTATATTGTATTTTATATTATGATTGTTCACTGCCCTGAGCCCTCCGGGGGAGGAGGAGGAGGAGGAGGAGGATGATAATGATGATGATGATGATGATGATGATGATGATGATGATGATGATGATGATGATGATGATGATGATGATGATAATAATAATAATAATAATAATAATAATAATAATAATAATAATAATAATAATAATAATAATAATAATAATAGGCAGTCCTGCTGGAATCCGCACGAATACTATGCCGATACATTACAACTTCCTAGGCCTCTGGGTGAGGCTCAAATTGTAATGAAGGCCAACAACCAGCTAAAGATCTGGCAGCTGTGAAATCTACTACAACAACAACAATAATAATAATAATAATAATAATTTTAAAATTAAAATGTCAAAAACAAGATAACAATAACGTATAAAACGGTTAGCCTATGATGCTAGAATATGCCCAAGGGTAGGGGACACACCACTCTAGTATTTATAAGAAACAAGGGGGAGGGAATGAGGGACAGGACATTTTGGAAGACATTGATTCATAGGGTCACCATGAGTTGGAAGCATCTTGACTTTTAACACACACATTCAGGAGTAAATTTGAAGCTGCTTGAAGAAGCGCCATTGGAATGTAATTAGGACTGGAAGGACCTTCTAGAACAGGGGTCGGGAACCTTTTCCGCTCAAAGAGCCATTTGGCTCACCCTCCCCCGCCACTTCCACCTCTACTCCGCTCGCCAAGACGCTTCTGTCCGGGCTTCCTCCGCATTGACATTTGCTCCCTCGCCTTGGCCAGCTCATTCCCCCCCCACGCTTCGCAGGGCAACCAGCAAGGCGGGCGGGAGGAAAGCCTGCGGCATGGCCTGGCTGGCCCGGGCAAGAGATGCGCCTGCCCTGCTTCCTGCAGGGCAGGCGAAGATGGGCTCGGCGCCTCGACATCGGCCGGCCGCCGCTGGAGCGCACTCGCCCTGCACCCAGCGGGGCGGCAAGAGGTAAAGCCCACGCTCCGCCTGGCCAGCAGCTGGGATGGCGCCCGCCCTGCTTCCTGCAGGGCGGGCGAAGAGGGGACCGGCGGCTCGGCCTGGCCGGCCACCGGGAAAGCACCCGCCCCGCAATCAGCGGGGCGGGCAAGAGGTAAAGCCCGCGGCTCGGGCCTTGGCCCCCGAAATCAGCGGGCGAAGATGGGGCCCCGGCTCGGCTCATGGAGCCGCAGAACAGCGGCGGAAGAGCCGCATGCACCTCGCGAGCCGCGGGTTCCTGACCCCTGTTCTAGAACCTGTCCCCTGTGGCATCCCTTTGCTCATTCAACTACTATTGAAACCTGGTGCTTTTATAGCTATTATGTCTTACGCAGCTTGCCTGCACTCTGCCTTATTTATGTTCCTGTTGTACTGCATTTCATGTCTCCGATTCTACTGCCCAGGTCACCCTGTGTGGTTGTGAGGCTCATTGTCACACCCACTCATATCCTAAATAGCCACCTACTAAGATGCACATTCAGGCGGTTTCAACTGGAGTTTGGACATAGTGACCCAATTTCTGGCTAAGAGGCAGTAGACATTGGCTGGGATAATTAAGGGCATAGACGTTCAGTATCTACCAGTATTTCAACAATGATCTGAGGAATGCTTTTGTTGAGTTGCCATGTTTCTGTTCCTACATTGAAGGCTTCTTGAATGTCCATGATATGTGGATGAATATCTGCCAGTTGTATGTCATATAATTTCGTTTTAAATAGGCAATCCTGTTTGTTTTCTGAAGTCAGTGTAGAAACTAGGTGCTTGCTTTTTTTGTTTCTAGTCTGTCTTTCTCTTAGAGACTCAAGGTAGATTATACAATTACATAACAATGCACTACCAGCAGTAAAATGCAAACAAATAATTGAACAGAGCTGAACTGTGAAAGTGGAAAACGAACCAGTGGAAACTGTTCAGTTGTCACCAGGCACTTCATGGTGGCTGCATTCATTCACTGATTCGCTGAAAATAATAATATCCAACATTTCTGTCCAATAGGGATGGGGGATCCCTTGGGGATGGGGCAGTCTACAAATTTATTTATTTTATTTATTGTATTTGTATACCACCCTCCCCGAAGGCTCATCTAAATCTAAATCTAAACAATAAATAAATAAAATAAAAATAACTACAATAAAATAATCATTGAAATGAACCTAAAAATCAAATTATTGAATGTTCAAGAATTCTCCACTCCTAGAGACATTGACAGGGAACCTGAAACATTAAGGATGACAACTCCATATATGTGTACATATCCACTTACAAAACAGGAAAAGTAATCAGTAAATTTGAACACTCAGTAAATTGGTTACTGTTAAATTATGATAGGTTACTCCATGCCACCCTGCCACCTCCAGAGGGCTTTTAGGTGGTTCAAGGAGGCAGCTAAAACAAAAAAAAAACCATTACCTGAAAGCCTTCCATAGGGTTAAATGGAGTTACTCCACCCTTTTGGGCGATGTAAGTGCAAGAGCCTGGCCACTGCATTCCCGGCCCTAAAATCTGGGTGGAAGCCTACCTCTGGGCACACCTCAGCCCACTGCCCTCTCCACACACACTGGTGTCCAATCAGACACCAGTGTTCCTCTGTCATGGCAGCCACTTTCTCATTTTGTCACCGGTGGGGCCCATCTGCCCCCATCCCCCGATAGGAATGGGCCATTAGTTGGGGTGAATTCTCGAGATAGGCTTTAGAAGGAAGAATATCAAATTATCATGCAAATCAACCAAATGTGGAAAACAAATGATGTAGATCTTAAAAGTATTATAGAAATACTCATGTCAGAGTGTTGGATGAGATCCAGGGAGACCCTGGTTCAAAGCCATATATCCCTGGACCGCTTCATTGTGTTGTTGTAAGGGTAAAATGAAGGAAGAACCAGGTATACCACCTAGTGTTCTGTGGAACTCCAATGGAATTAAAATTAAACAACTTTCAGTGATTATATGCAGCATACCATCTATGTGGTACGTTGACAGACTTTTAATTCCATTCACTAAATTGGATTCCACGTGCCCTTTTTCTGTACTCATGGTACAGTGTTTGTTAATTGGACAATCAAGGGATTTTGTTCAGTACTTGACATAGATTTGCAAGAACTACTTAAACCACTCAAATTAAAATTAGTAGGTTTCGGTTCTCATCTGCCATCAGTTCTGTACACATAGCCAGTTAACATTGCTGGAAAACTCAAATTCCTGAAGCAGGTCTCCGAGCATTTACAATGTCTGGCTTCCTGCCAGTTTGCAAAAAAAAAAAACCCCAAACCCACAGCTCTTGCAAGTTTTACAGCAAGCAAGTTCTATAACAAACATTGCACAATTCCCCAGTCTCGTGTCTGGAGCAGAGGAGTGTTTTTGCTCTGAAGGATGTTCTGTTTTGGTCTGTGACTACTTAAATATACATTGCAGCAGACTAGATTTATCATTTTGTTTCTAAAGATAGAGCTCCTACAAGCCCATAGTGGAGGAGGGGGTGACAGCCTGAAAATGCACATATGGAGAGGTTTTCATGAATGCCAGAATCCCTTAGGTTTAGTTGTCTGTGAAAGGTTAAGGATGTGCTACCTGGAGTTCACAAAACATAAGGTAACGACCACAGATGATTAAAACTCAATTCATGTTTTCCAGCTAAGGATGACCTGTATCTCTGGATTGTGACTGGATATCAGATGGCAATGGACCTCCCATGGTCTGCTCATTCATTCTCTCCACTGCCACTCAGCAGGCTAGCAGGGAGAAATGTGCCAACATTGTGGCTTCTGGCACAAACCTGGAAGTGACATCACCATGTCAGTGTTGTGCTTTAAGATTCACCCAGAACATGTAAGATCCAGGTTATGGTTGAAAAACACATAATGCAGCAACTTTACTGAAGCTAAGGAGGTCTGCTTGTGACCACTGGTTGGATAGGATATTTCTTGAGAATCCCTGTGAACCTTGTGTTCAATTTTGGCAGATCATGAGAAGGAAGGCAAGGAAGGTTGTGTCAGTGTTTGGCTCTCGTGACACTTTCTTACATGTCCACGGTAATGCTTCTTTAAGGTCAGGAAGCCATTTTCCTCTGGGTCAGGGATCCTGGAGATTTTTGCCATCTTCTGGGTATGGAACAAGGGTCACTGGGGGTGTGGAGGTGGTAGTTGAGAATTTCCTGCATTGTGCAGAGAGTTGGACTAGATGATGATGAAGAAGAGTTTGGAGTCTGTATTAAAAGGGACAGGACATTCTTTTCTCCAGGTCAGTTGACAACCTTAACAGCAAAATGGGAATAAAATATTATCTTTCTGGTGGCTTCTGGAGGTAGGCAGCTTATAAAACATATACAAACATTGTGATTTCAGAAGTTAGCCATGTTGGTCTGCAGTAAAAGAGCTCTATTCAAGTCCATTAGCACTTTAGAGACTGACAAGATTTTCAGAGTAGGAGCTTTTTCTACCCTTCGACTGCAGAGATACACTGCTTAAATTAAACAATGTGCTGTAGGTGAGTTTTGCTTGTGATCCTGCAGTCTGGTAACTGGGGTGCTGTGTGGTTTCCGGGCTGTATGGCCGTGTTCTAGCAGCATTCTCTCCTGACGTTTCGCCTGCATCTGTGGCTGGCATCTTCAGATGATCTGAACAGTCTGGTAACTGTTTGCTGCAGGTTCTCAACTTTTTCAACACGGCAGCCGCTTTGCAGGGGAAACAGTTTTTGGAATGCCAGGCATGCTGACTCAGCACACTTGAGACTTGCAAGCAACACTGGGCTGTTTGCTGACAGTCATGAAGAAGGTTGCTCAACTTAATGGCTTTGCAAAAGCACATTCCAATCCAAGTGCCAGCCACATTGAAGGAGTGATTTAGCACTATAACATTGTGTGGTTATGAAACTACAAAGTCAAGACTTCAACAAAAGAAACCCCACTGTAATTAATATATATATGACAAATACAACATTCATATGTGTCAATGTGAGTATATCAATATTCTTGTTTCAGAGGGTAGAACAACAAGAAATCCATCCAGTAGCACTATAGAGACCAACAAGATTTGATGAAGGGAGGTTTTTCTTTCAAAATCTAAACCTTCAAATCTGTACCTTGAAAATCTTGTTGGTCTCCAAAGTGCTACTGGACTTGGTTGTTCTTACTACTAGCTGGTTCCTGACTACCCAGTTCAGGCAGCCTCAGAGGTGGGATCCAGCAGGTTCTCACAGGTTCCCGAGAGTAGGTTACTAATTATTTGTGTGTGCCGAGAGGGGGTTACTAATTGGTGATTTTGCCACGTGATTTTTGCCTTAGTTACGCCCCTCCTCTCAGCAGTAGCACGCAGAACTTGAAGCAGTCTGGCAGGAAGTGCACCGGCGTGCCTGGCAGCCTGTGCCTACGTGCATTCGTTTCCCACCCAAGGACCGGTGCAGCGGCTGCGCCCTTGCCACAGCCCCGCCCGGAATGCCCCGCCCACAGAATACCCGACCACATCCCCATCGTGCCCCGCCCAGTCCCATTGGCGCTACGCCACAGTTTGAATCCCACCACCATGGGAACCTGTTACTAAAATTTTTGGATCCCTCCACTGGGCAGCCTCCTTGTCTGGAGGCTATTGCACTTCATTTCCTGAACTGGTTTAGGTTCCAAGCCACATTCATAAACGATTTTTTTTTAAAAAATTATCATCTAGAACAATTACAAACATGATGGACCTGCCACCCTACATAGAAAAGAAATCAGAAAAGAAAATGCATAGTGTCAACCTATGTCCCCTGTGAAACTACTAATAGCCCGTATAGTGACATTTAAAAGAATAGATAAACATCAGAATTAAAGACTAAACAGCAAAAGAGATCTAACTGATTATCTCGCATTCACCTTGTATAGCATTACTAAAAAAAACCCTTACCTTTTACTGATAACCCAGCTGTTCTGTTGGTTTTTCCCATTCTTGTGAAAATTAACCCCAAGTTGTTTTTAGGAATATCTTGACAGTATAAACGATCCTATTCGAAATTATTCTGTAATCTGTGAAAACTGTGTCAAGACGGTCAATGTTAGTAATATATGTTTTTATTTTTAAAATGAATGAAATTAACTGGAAAGTCAGTTAACTGGAAAGCAATGTCACAGAGAAGTGATTATCTTTTTCCTCCCTTGCACTTCTCCTAAGAAGCTCAGGGCACCGCGCCTGGGTCACTCCTCCTCCTATTTGTCCTCACAAGTGAAGTAAAGTAGCTATAAAAGAGTGACTGGTCAAGGGTAACTTTCATAGGGTTGCCAACAAGCCTGAAGATCAACGACTGTCCTTTAACAGAGGCTTAATGTGATGTTATTTACAGATGTCGTTACTTACCCCCATAATGTGAAAAGCTTCAACTGTCTATTACTGTCTATTACTTCAATTGTCTCTTTGGGTTGGGCGCCATCTGTGCATGCATCTGTGCATGTATTTTTATCTGTAATTTTTGGAATTGCTGCTATAATGTATTTTAATGAATTTTAATGTTTTATCGCTATTGTATTTATAAGATTCTATATTGTATTTGTTTTATGTCTCATTGTACACCGTCCAGAGCCCTTCGGGGGTTGGGCAATCTATCAAGCCTAATTAATAATAATAATAATAATAATAATAATAATAATAATAATAATAATAATAATAATAATAATAATAATAATAATAATAATAATAATAATAATAATAATAGGAACGAGGCATTTTTCTCCAGGCCTGTTAGCAGCTGTGGTCACCCAGTGGGCTGAGTAGCGATTTGAACCAAGTCTCACAACCCTAGTTTGACATGCTAGCTACTACACCACACTTGCCCTCAATTCAGTCATACTGACTATATCTTAATCTTTTCTATCCAGTTTGATAGTCTCCACTGGATGACACCCGCCTTCAGGAAGAAAGCCAATTTTACAGCTGAAAGGGAAGCTCATTTCTGTGCCCATGACTCAGTGTGCAAATAGGTGCGAGGTTTAAAGTCTTGATGGCAAATGATTTAATGCTTATCATTTTTCCAGTGTGCAGTAGATCTTTGCCCTTTGAGGAATTTAAGGTTTGATATATAAAGCCGTGGTGCGACCGCACTTGGAGTACTGTGTTTAGTTCTAGTCGCCACATCTCAAAAAGGATATTGAAGAGATAGAAAAAGGGCAGAGAAGGGCAACGGGGGTGATTGAAGGATTGGAGCACCTTCCTTATGAGGAGAGGCTGCAGCGTTTGGGGCTCTTTAGTTTGGAGAGGAGGTGTCTGAGGGGGGGATATGATTGAAGTCTATAAAATTATGCATGGGGTAGAAAATGTTGACAGAGAGAAATTTTTCTCTCTTTCTCACAATACTAGAACCAGGGGGCATTCATTGAAAATGCTGGGGAAGAATTAGAGGTTAATAAAAGGAAACACTTTCTTTTCACGCCAACGCAGATTGGTGTTTGGAATATGCTGCCCCAGGAGGTGTGGTGATGGCCACTAACCTGGATAGCTTTAAAAGGGGCTTGGACAGATTTATGGAGGAGAAGTTGATCTATGGCTACCAATCTTGATCCTCCTTGATCTCAGATTGCAAATGCCTTAGCAGACCAGGTGCTCAGGAGCAGCAGCAGCAGAAGGCCATTGCTTTCACATCCTGCACGTGAGCTTCCGAAGGCACCTGATGGGCCACTGCGAGTAGCAGAGTGCTGGACTAGATGGACTCTGGTCTGATCCAGCAGGCTATTTCTTATGTTCTTATGTTCTTATATTTGAGTGTATGTAGGCCCATTCCATCTCTTTTCTTCTTCTTTCCTGTAAATTAAGATTTTATCAAGCCCTCCCAAATAAAGGCTTGGCATACCACTGGGAATCAGGTCAAGGTAGAGTTTAGCGAGCTGGGGTTGCCTGTGTGTTCACATTCCTGCTGAGCTATGAAGTTCGCTGGGTGACCTTGAGTAAGTCATATAGGTTAACCCAACCCACTGGGTTGTTGTAAGGCTAAATCCTATCCCAACTCCTCGGAGGAACAGGCAGAATGTCAGTTCCAGTGCTTGTGGATCAACTGGCAAGAAAATCAGGAATAACTTGAGCATGCAGGGAAAAAAACCCCTACATAGAAAAGCATTTATTCCTGTACTTCATAACATCCACCACCTTTTTTTCTGGAGGCTGTTGCCTCCAAGGTGGCCTGTAATCATATTAAAAGACAATTAATTCATATTAAATTTAAATGAGATTTAAATATGAATGCATTTTAAATTAAAGTGATAACAAAGGAGCTAACAGATTAAAGACTGCCAGAAGCATATTTGCCCTGCTGACACGCATTTGTTTGTTACACTTGCATCAGAGCCTTTCTTTTAACGTGGAACTCCTGGCAGAGCACGTAGGATTCCCAGATGCCTCTTACTCAAGGAGTGACCAGACTCAGATCTACTTAGCACATTTGCTGCATTATGTGTTTATTTGTACTATGATATGTATATATTGGTTGATGTGGTTTCCCCGAAGTAATATCTGTGCAGGAAATTATCGTTACCTGAAACGGGTTCTAACTCACAAAGTGTTTTCATAGGGGCTTTTCCCACTGACAGAGTTGAACTGGTTTCTACCTAGGTTCGCCTCAGTGAATCCCCACTGCCACCGAGCTCAACATTGTTTTGTCTCAGTTCCCCCCCTCAGAACTGCGACATCCTTGTCGCAGTTATGAACTACACTTTTCTGCTAGAACAAGGTCGATACCGCTTCGAAGCTTCGAAGTGGGGAAGCATCGAAACGACACCTCATCCATTCAACCAATCATGAGCCGCTTTTGTGGCATGCGCAGAACGGAAGAGTCGTGGTGGGCATGTAACTGTAAACTGTAAAAACTGTAAAAAAATATAACGCTCCCGTTTCCTACCGTAACACAAGCGCTAATCATGATCGAGGAGCGAAACAGGCACCAAGATGATCCTCACTTACTTAGGCGCTTCGGTTCACAAAGGGGGCCAACTCAGTTGCTGTGGGGACAGCCTGGAATCGCCCTCCACTGAAGGGAACCGAGTCGACCTTAGCCTCTTCTGTAGTGGGGAAAGCCCCATAGAGGACTACTTTCATGGGTGAAGATTGACATAATGTCTCTCCCACCCCAAACATCACGCCTGCAAGTCTGCGAGGAGTTTAAATTTGCTTTCAAATACATTCCTGTCGCTAGCAAGAGAAAGGTTCTTACGCAGATGTGGACCATGTCAGCCATGTATTGTCTGCAAACAGTCTTTTAGAAAACGAAGATGCTTCTTGGAGGCCAGGTCTACCTAATACTTTTTAATGGTGGATAGATCAGTCCTCCAAGTGGCTGCAATTCTCTTATTTGTGTAATCGTAGCTAGGAATACAGTTTCCCTTAAACAAAAAAAAGGGGAAAACAACACATGTATGGGTTTGCCAGGGAAAACAAATTTTATTCATGAATGTTTGATAAATAACAATCAAATGAGCTGCAAGCAGAGGAAACCTCTGTGGGGAACAAATGCAGCAAATGGCAGCAGCGGGAGATCCCAGGTTGCTGAAAATGGTGGGAGCAAGGTGCAGCAAAAATGAAAGTAAATGCTGTAATGGGGATGGGGGGTGGGGTAGAAGTTGGGGAAAATAAGATGTCTTTTGGGTTGCATTCTGCAAAGCCGAGCAGGAGACATTTTAAAGAGGACTCCTGGGGGGAAAGTCCACATTTTAGCAACGTTTAAATAAGACTCTGTGAGCCCAAATAAAACATCCTGAGGACATTTTGGGGGGAAAGCTCTGCAGAGTTCTTCCTCAAAATGCTTTCAGATTAAGTGCAGATACATACAAGTGTTTCCATCATTGTCCATTAGGTTTAGTGGAGGGACCCATCTATATATATAAAAAGCTAACAGGGAATTTGTTAGTCCCTACATGCCCCTACTTGAGAAACAACTGGACAGATAAGCCCCCAAATTTTCTATGACATCCCTTGCCTTCCTATTGCGGGCAGGTAATCTGAACCTTCAAATTACTTAAAGTCCCTTACAAACCAGGTAAAATGTCTTTTTCCACAAGCGCACCAGACTGTAAAGCTGGCTGTGTTTAGCTGTCACCCGCAGTATGTTACGTGCAGCATTTCCTGTGGCCCACAAGGGGCTTTGGTATGAGGGCTTAGAATGTTCGTGCAGATGGCCACAGATGAGCAGTGAAAACAGTAAATAGGTAATACTGTTAGGTAATATGAATGGAAGTGAAACACATACACACTTTGCCGTGTGAGATGTCAGGTGGGGTTCTCCCCCCCCCACACGCAGGTAACTTTCACTCTCTGTGCCTCACCCACTGCTACCACACAACACACATACTCATGCCTGTCCAGCTCATCCTCACACACCTCGCTCTGCCCTGGCTCACATCCAACCACCACTTGCCCACTTCCTCACCCTAATCGCATGCAGCTCTCTTTTACTAAAAGCGAGGCTACAGTTTTTTTTTTTTTCTTCTAAGAAAGTCCACAGGGTGGAGGCAAAATAACACTATTGGCTCCGGCTTCTGTTGCACATTGCCCTTTAAGATCCCAGGGAGCTGGCCTGGATCTGAAGCCTCACCACCCTGTTTCTGCCACCTTACGGCTGGGATGACCTGCTTGCCCCAGTTCTGCCTTGCCCAAACCAAGGACTGTGTGTGTCAGCCAGCCTCTCATGGACAATGAAGGGATTACAGCACTCTGGACAGTTCCGTTGTGGAATGGAAAGGGTTAGCTTATACTAAAAAAAACAAGACACCACCATATAACAATGTGAATTGAAAAGGGAAAGAGGGATTCCATTTGACCACCCCAAAAGTCTATTCTGCGGATCATTGGACCTCCATGGACATCTGTGTGGGTTGCAGACTGTGATGAGAAGGACAATTGCCACAGCAACACGTGCAGACTGTGATGAGAAGGACAATTGCCACAGCAACACGTGGCCGGGCCCCGCTAGTTTTAGATAAAGCTTTAGTTCCTTTCAGAAAGGATTTACCTGTAACTTTGAAAGGGAAAGTCCTGTCTGTCAAACCACGCAAGGCATGTGTGGGGCTGGGACTGGCAAACATACATTGCATCAGTTAGCAGTTCCATTCCCTCCCACCCCACCCCACCCCACCCCCTCCCAAAAAAGTTGTTGGGTATTTCTGTCCAGATTACATAAAGCAAGCTAAGTTTGGGCACCTTTTACAACATGAGGCTTTTCATGACCAGTTATCCCATTAAAGCTATCCAATAGGATTTATTTAAAGCAGATACTGGGGTGGGGGTGGGGGGCTGACTAGATGGAATTATTAACATGTTGACTTCCCTTCCCTCCCCTCCCATGCATGCCGCCCCTCACTCCTTCCCCTTCCCTTGCATGCCACCCCTCCCCCTCCCCTCCCTCTGCTAGGGTGGGTGGGCCATGTCCAGATGCCGGGCCCCCTGCCCTCCCTCCCCTCACTCCCTCCGCTTCCCTTGCATGCCACACCTTCCCTCCCCATTTAAAGACGGAGGTGTTGGGATGCAGTCAGTGGTGGGATTCAAATAATTTAACAACTGGTTGTTTACAAACACCATTTTAACAACCGGTTGTACCGAAGTGATGCGAACCTGCTGAATCCCACCACTGGATGTGGTGCCCCTCTGCCTCCAAGAGGGCTTTCTGGGAGCGTGGGGAGCAAGACAAAGAGTGGCATAAGTCCAAGAGTAGAGGCACAGCACTCCTGGCCCGGAATGCCCTGGCCTGTCCCCCCCCCACTATGCCAGTGCCCCCCACCGCAACCTAGACTTCCAGGTTTTGCAACATGGGGCTGAGGGATGAGCACCACCAGCACATCTGCCACCTCCACTGGGAAGGGCAAATGCATTAGTGTACGGCTGTGCCGCTCCCTAAAGCCCTTCCCCCCTCCATTGAATGGGGTTATCAGACATTTTGAATATAATTATACACTTTTCTACTGAAAGATTAAAGTACAGATCAGGGGTAGGGAACCTGCGGCTCTCCAGATGTTCAGGAACTACAATTCCCATCAGCCCCTACCAGCATGGCCAATTGGCCATGGCCAATTGGCCATGCTGACAGAGGCTGATGGGAATTGTAGTTCCTGAACATCTGGAGAGCCGCAGGTTCCCTACCCCTGGTACAGATGAATGTTCATCCACCACATGCTGGACCTTCTCTGTCATAGAGTACTCTGCCTGGATCCTAGTCAGTGGTGGGATCCAAAAATTTTAGTAACAGGTTCCCATGGTGGTGGGATTCAGACAGTGGTGTAGTGCCAGTGGGGCTGGGCAGGGCATGACGGGGGCGTGGCCAGGCATTCTGGGGGCAGGGCATTGCTGGGCGGGGCTGTGGCAAGGACTCAGCCGCTGCGCCGGTCCTTGGGTGGGAAACGAACGCATGCAGGCGCAGGCTGCCATGCTCGCCGGTGCACCTCCCACTAGACTGCTTCAAGTTCTGCGCGCTACTGCTGAGGAGCAGAGGAGGGGCGTAACTAAGGCAAAAATCACGTGGCAAAATCACCAATTAGTAACCCCCTCTCGGCACACACAAATAATTAGTAACCTACTCTCGGGAACCTGTGAGAACCTGCTGGATCCCACCTCTGATCCTAGTGCCTACCTAGTTCTGCTTCCCTCCCCCTCCATTAACCTTTGGCCGTCACTCCTTCCCCTTTAAGATGCTGGGTGTGGTGTGTGGGAGTGACTGTGTGTGTATTTGGCCCCCTGTGCCTGCCTGTGCATTCCCTCTCATCCTCCTGCTCCCCCTACCAGCCAAGCCTTGCTGCAGCCTCCTGCCTCATCAGCGAAGTGTCCTGAAGATTTCTCCCCCTGACCCCCGGGCGGGTTCCTGCTCCCCCCACCTGCCGAGCCCCACTGTCGCAACCACCTCCCACCTCATTGGCGAGGCGGCCTGAAGATGTTTCTCCCTGACGGGTTCTTGCTCCCCTACCCACCAAGCTATGTTTAAATATACAGTAATGGTTTTGACAAAGGCAGTGCTTAAAAATGAATGATAATTCTCACATTCATTCAGGACTATTTTCTAATGCAGAAGCATACTATTCCCTCTTCCACCTTACCACTGATCCTTCAGTGGAAGAATGTATCTGGAAGAATAAATAAAGTCCATGCGTACAAGTGCTGAGCCTGTTCCCTTTGTGCTGAGTCTTCTTCTTTTCTTTTCTGCCGAAGCTGAGAAACTAAACAGAACCCATCTCATCACACCATGTCTTGTCTCGAGGCATAAATATTTTATATGTAAACATAATACACCAACAATTTGAACAGTACGCTGGGAAATACATAGTTGTGAAATAGACAGTTGCTTAATGAAGTCTTTACCTGTTTAGGGGAAACAGAGCATAGACTACTTGGCTCCAAATTAGTGATTCACTTTCATATACATGCCATTTGTGTGTTTGTTTTTCAGTGTACATTGAACCACTTTGTGTGAACTCAGTTTCATTGAATACACAGTGTTACATTCTGCATTAATATCCACAGGTTCCCACAGAATTCATAACCGCATACATCTTATTGTATACCCTATTGGCTTGATGCCATCAAACCAGAGGATACCCACAAATCTTAAAGTAGCAGGACAGAAATGCTAAATGTGCTACTCTTTTCTTTTTTGTTTTCTTTTCTAAAGCTGTGTCATCTTGGCCACTCCTTCCACATGGATGCTTGCCAGGTAGAATTACCAAATTGGAGGATCATGCGCTTGTAATAGAGTCACAGAAAACAGAGACAAATCATCAACGCAGCACTACCACAGGAGAAACTAAGTTTGCTGAAATCCTCTCTTCTGCAGCATTCCAGGCACAGGAATTGCATTCCTTATGAGTTTCAGTAACTCTTTCAGTGCAGGTTTGGTTAGTTTGATATAGTGGTTAGAATGTTGGACCAATATTTGAAGAGGAGTTGAAGAAGAGTGGGTTTTTATACCCTGTTTTTCTCTACCCAGTGAAATCTCAAAGCAGCTTAAAATTGCCTTCCCTTCCCCCCAACAACAGATACCTTGTGAGGTGAGGCTGATAGAGTTCGGAGAGAACTGTGGCTAGCCCAAGGTCACCTGAAGGATTAGGGCAACCCAGTTCAGCAGCTTAGATGAACTGAGTTTGTTTCTGGGAACTAGGAAGCCCAGTTTCAATTTTCTAGCATGGTGTAGTTGTTCATAGTCACAGGGTTACTTTGAGCCCATCTTTCACTCACTGCTTTGGCCTAACAAAGTTGTTGTGAAAATAAACTGGGGGAAGGAATGATGCTGTAACCTCTTTGGGTTTCCATCAGGGAAAAAAGCAGAGTGAGTATGTATGTATGTATGTATGTATGTATGTATGTATGTATGTATGTATGTATGTATGTATGTATGTATGAATGAATGAATGAATGAATGAATGAATGAATGAATGAGTTTGTTTGTTTGTTTGTTTGTTTGTTTGTTTGTTTGTTTGTTTGTTTGTTAGATTTATAGGCCGCCTCACCCCCAAAGGGCTCGAGGAATGGATGGATGGATGGATGGATGGATGGATGGATGGATGGATGGATGGATGGATGGATGGATGGATGGATGGATGGATGGATGGATGGATGGATGGATGGATGGATGGATGGATGGATGGATGGATGGATGAAGCATTTTATTTAATCAGGTTCTCATACATTCATGGTACTTAAAGTATGGTAAACTCCTCCCAAGTCTGTTTCATTAAATGCATAAATCTGTAGAAAGGTTTCTCATCAGTGATAATGCTTAGGGCTGCAGTTTTGTGATTGTGAGTGCTTTATATAATTTTTAAAAAAATGGCCAGAGAATCTATTTTGTGCATTCTCTTCTTTGTAATCAAGATCATTCTTTATTCCAGATTAATCTGTAATGAGTTATCACTTGCTCCATGGAAGGCGTGCCAATATGATGTGTAGCTTCTGCTTTCCACTGAAAGTAAATCCGCCGTGTTGAAAAAGAGCAAATGTACTTCATTAGGCAACCTATTGTAACTTGGACAGGGGAGACTTGAGTGCAAATCTCTATTTAGCCATAGATACTCCTTGGACAAGTCATGTCAACTTTTGATTTCTAGAACATTCTGCAACCTGAGTAAGGATGTAGCAAAGCAGTGCAGAACCTGGAAAGTCATGGGGCAAGAGAAGGAGAGTGAGAAGGAGAGTGTAAGGCTATTTTTAAAGAAGATGTTGGGCTCCCTCTGAAGTCATCTGGCTTTTTTGACCCCAACCTTCCTTGAGTATCTGCCTGAACACAGTTTCCATGATCAAACCAGTAAACTAATAAATAAACATAAAGTTGACAAACATAGCAGATTACTTTTTCCTCAGGAGCACAGTTGTTATAGTGTGTGGAGATTTGTGAATACCTCTCTAAGGCATAAAGGAAAACATCACAGTCATGGCATTGGTGAAGGGGGTGTTCCCCTATTCCCCCTCTCCCCCCTTCTCTGGATTCAGATTTTCCCCTCTCCTCCTCGCTCCCCCTTCCCATTTGCCCAGCCAAATAAATGTATAAACACACGTTGGAAATCTTTTATATTTTCCCTTATAGCTCTTAAAAAAAAAAAAAAAACTCCAGCAGTTATAGCTCCAGTTTGAACTGGATCCTTTGCTGTTGTTTTTACGTTTAATGCAGTGCTGGAAAACTGTTTACAAATCTCCCACTGATACAATTTCCCACCCTCACAATATGAACTTTCTCTTCAAATACCCTCACTTACGAAATGTAAATTGTAATAGTCTCCTCTGTGGGGAGAGCAGGTATTGTTGTAAGAAACAGATGTGGATTAGAAATATCACTCGTACATTCAAGTTGTTTAGTACTTTACAAATAACCAGTGCCTATAGTACATGGAAGTGTTTTCATGCCCTATTCTACACATTTAACTAGAAATCAATTAAGTGTTTTGCGACGGGAAAAGCTAACTCAGATATTCAAAACCAGGATGCAAAAAAGGGGGTCATAAGATCATGGCCTGAAATCTATCCCCTTCCCTCTTGTTTTTGGATTTTGATACGAACCAACACAGTTTTTTTTTTACTTTATATCTCAAATCAATGTGTGTAATTTCATCTGTATGGAACACAGTGCGCACCCGAGGACAGAAGTATTTTGGTTAGGAATCTGGATCTTGGGAGACCTGCAGGGCCTGGATGTGATAGGTTTATACGGTAAAGGTGTGATTCATCAAAGTAGTCAGTCAGATCCACATGTCGGCTTCCTCTGGTCTTCTGGGTCCTCCCTTTTTGCAGAATGATTTTGCTGACTTTCTCTGGGAAGCCCTATTAGTGCCGGAAACTTTACAGCTCAAATTACATCCACCCCTTCTGTCACAATGGTATGGCCTGCAATTGAAGGAAAACCAGAGTAGTGACAGACTAACACATTCAGTCTAGCCCCAGGGGGGCATCCCAGTGTCTTCCTAATATTTTCCTCTTAATTTGAATAGGGACATATTGAGGTGGAAAGTGAGACAGTCTTCAGATTAGCTGCTTTGATTTTGCAGGTAAGTTTTTTTTTCATAAATTCTGTTTTATTTGCATTTTCTAGTGTGCCTTCACTTTGGCATTTTTGCAACCATTGGCATATACTTATGATATGTAAATATCTACTCAACTCCCCCTTGTCCCCAAAAATCCATTTATTGTTTATGTGTATAGCCATAAGGCTAAGGGGAGAGATATTAATATGTCAGCATTTGTGGTGAAGTAGGAGAACAGTGGAGGAAAACTTTTTCCCCCCAGAGGGTGATTGGGATAAGCTACATCCTCTCAATGTAGTTCTAGTTTAATATATTTTTTCCTCCTTAATGCACATGATATGTAACTATATTAGAGAGGAAGAAAAATACAGTCATGATGCTGAATGCAGAGGCTTCTCTTGTAATTTGAGCTTACCAAAAAAAGCCTTAAATACAATATGTTTGGTTAAAACAAACAAGCCAGGGATCTATACCCACTTCGGTCAAGTTCCTTTTAATACATAGCTTAATTTCTTGCGGTTAACCTTGATAGTTTGCCATGTTTGCAGGGGTTTTGTCTTACCGCTTAACATGTTTTCACGTAACACTGCCGGGTCTCCGCTGACAAAACAAATCAGCAGACTGGTGCTCGCTGTGACTTTATGGTGTTGTTTTGGACTAACCCAGAACACTTTAACAAGGGGTGGTGATTTCCCCTGTGATTTTGGTTTCTGAGTGGGTGCAGCTGAACAGACCAAGGATCAGCTCCCTGGTACTTTTGGAATAACATCATTACTTTAAAAGAAAATAACTGTGTAAAACCAGTAATATTCTTTAGACTGCGAGAGAGGCCATGCATACCGGTGGTTTGTTTTAATAAAGCAAAGAAATACCTATTAGGTGATATGGTATCTACATTTGACACACGTTGTTAGAAAAAGAGGGAGCACTTTAACCTTATTTTGCTTTTTTTCCTCCCAACCGTAGGAAGCTAAGGGGGACTATTCCAGGTAATTACATTTCCCTTTTTCAGCATCAGCTAACTGAAAGACTGTGCTTGTTCAATTTACTCTGCATCACTTAAAAAGGATCTTTCTACGAAGTTCACCATTAGGGGAGCTAACTAAACGCAGGCGCGGGAGCAAAATCCCCAGCACCAAATCGGTCCCAGGGGAACTGGGATGAGATTCCTTTGTGAATGGGGTGTGAATCAGACGGTTCTCTTTCCCTGCCATAACCTGCTTGCTTACATTAGCTAAGCTCTAATAAGGCGGAACTTGAATGAACAATACCAGCGTTTTGTGCATTCTGCAGGCTCCTTCATCCCTCTTGTTTCTTTTATTTTTCATTTTTTTAAAAGATCTGAACCTCCTCGTGACCCCACCTTGTGAATAGCCCTGATGTGTGCCCGGAAAGATGAAGTTTGTCAGGTGCCTGCTTTGGAGCTCTGTGGGCAAGGTTTCTTTTGCAGCTGCCCCATGGGGGCCTCACTCGTCATGCTCTTGACTTGACAGTCGTATTGTGGCTAGAGAGAGGCTTTGAGCTCGGTGGGCTTAGTTCTTCCCAGTAACGCACAGAGTGGCCCGTTTGCCCCCGATTTCTACCTGTTATTGGCAGCCACTTCAGGAGAGGCAAAAGAATAAAAAGGAAAAACAAATGTCTGAACTACAAAGTGGGAGGGAGTGCGGGAGAGCGTAATTAGTGTGGCCTAGTGAACAAACAGAAATTCAAAAGGTCAGCTGTAGTCATGTTAATGTTTTACTTCAGCCTGCCTTGCGCAAAAGAGAGATAGCTTGTTTACGGTGCTGCTACAACAACAAGGGGACATAGAGGCAAGGCAGAATTGATGATTGTACGACAGCGGTTTTTGTAACCCCTTCGTGGGTTGGCTACTGGCAAAACATTGCTTATTACATATACAAAGCTGCCATATACAGAATCAGACCATCAGTCAGGCCGTCAAGGTCTGTGTTGTCTATGCAGATTGGCAGCAACTCTCCAGGGTCTCAGGCAGAGGTCTTTCCCATCCCCTGTTGCAAGGACGTAGGTAAGGGGGGGGGGGTTCCCGGGTTCAACCCCCCCATTAAATGTCAAAAGCTCCGCCCCCGTTTGTATTGTTTTGTACTTTTTAGTGTTTTTAGTTTTTGGCCTGCAGGGGACGCAGCTTTTAGGCTAGCAGCATCAAAAATTCAGGGAGTTTTTTGGAGACTCTCCTGATGATACCACCCAAGTTAGGCAAGGTTTGGTTCAGGGGGTCCCTCATCCCCCATTGTTTCCAATGGGAGCTAATAGAAGATGGGGGCTACACCTTTGAGGGTCCATAACTTTGGACCCCCTGAACCAAACTTCACCAAACTCAGGTAGTATTATCAGGACAGTCTTCTAAAGATACCCTGAAAGTTTGGTGCTTCTAGCTTAACAATTGCACCCCTGACAGCAGGCACCCCCCAAATTTCCCCAGATTCTCCTTTTAAATCCCCCTTCGGCATGGATTTAAAAGAAGAATCTGAGGTTCCCAGTTTAAACATTGAAAATAATGTTGTTTCAGGGTGGGGGATAATCCACTCCAAAACAGCATCACTTTCAATGTTGTTTTAACTGGGGATCCCAGATTCTCCCTTTAAGGTGGATTTAAAAGGAGAATCTGGGCTCCCTAGTTTAAACAGCATTGAAAGTGATGCTGTTTGGGGTGGATTCCAGCAACACAATGACCACCCATTGGGGGGGGGGGCGCAAAACTCAGATTTTGCACCCGACTCCATTTTCCCTAGCTACACCTCTGCCCGGAGGGGAGGGGAGACGGGACTGCCAGCTGGGAGCCCAGTCGGTGGCGGGGGGGGGGGGGCAGGGCAGGGGAGTCTGCTATCCCTAGCCTCAGAGAACTGCTTTTCTAAGCACTTAGGCTGGGGGCGGGGCTTGGGAGGTGTGGCCATGCCCCCACCCCAGGGGTGGGTGTGGGTTGGCCCTGCCCCCGAACCCACCCCATAAAAATTATACCTGCATCACTGCCCTGTTGCCAGTTCTTTTGATCAGGTGCCCTGGAGTAAGCCTGAGAGCTTCCGTTTATAGAATTTCAGGTTATCTGAAGAGCCACTACTGATCAGAACAGTCAGTACTGAGCTGAATGGTCTCCCTCGATAGGTTCACACAATGAACTCTTTCCACGTGATTTCTAGGACAGCATGGGAAACAGCTACAGGAAATAGTTCCCATCCCAAGCTGCTCCTAGTAATATGTGAGTCAGCCCTGAGCAACAGTACTTTTCACTGAACTTGCTTCACACATTCGGCTGCCAGCCATCATGTGCTGAGTAACCAAATGATGAGCAGTTTATGTACATCATGTATGAACCAGTCCATAGCAAGCTTTGACTCATCAGTTTGGTGCGTTTGATGTACTTCCTTCTGCAGGCTGCTAGAATTCATATTAAGGACCGAATGGTGTGAATGTCAGTACATTGTATATGAAAATATCTCTCAGTAGACAAGAACCACACATGGCTGAGAGAAGACCAGTATAGTTCCTTAGGTCACTAGACTGCTGTTAGAGCTCTGAGTTCCGTTCATAGCCTCGACAAGCCCGCGGTTCTTTGTTTCCAGTGAAAGTCAGCATGGTGTAGTTGTTAACAGTGGCAAACTAATCTGGAGAGCTGAATTTGATTCCCCTCGCCTCCTCATGAAGCCTGCTGGGTTAGTCACAGTCCTCTCAGAACTCTCTCAGGCCCACCTGCCTCACAAGGTGCCTGTGGCGTAGGAGGTTAAGAGCTCGTGTATCTAATCTGGAGGAACCGGGTTTGATTCCCAGCTCTGCCGCTTGAGCTGTGGAGGCTTATCTGGGGAATTCAGATTAGCCTGTACACTCCCACACACGCCAGCTGGGTGACCTTGGGTTAGTCACAGCTTCTTGGAGCTCTCTCAGCCCCACCTACCTCACAGGGTGTTTGTTGTGAGGGGGGAAGGGCAAGGAGATTGTAAGCCCCTTTGAGTCTCCTGCAGGAGAGAAAGGGGGGATATAAATCCAAACTCCTCCTCCTCCTCCTTTTGTGGGGAGAGGAAGGGAAGGTGATTGTAAGCCACTTTGAGACTCCTCAAGGCAGAGAAAAGTGAGGTATCAAAAACCAAATTCTTCTTCTTGTTGTTTTATCTTCTAGTGGGAGTGCTGAGGGTGAGGCTGACCAGCTACTTAGTGTCCCCCCTGGGACAATCCCTAACATTCAGGAGTTTCTGAACCACCTAGTATAGTTTTAGCTAGATTGCTCCCAGGTGTTGGGCTCTCCAAAGAAGTTATCGCCCCCATATTTGACAATGTGAGCAACATGTGATCATGTACCCATCTACCCCTCATATCCTGAGCCCCCATGCATGGGCCTAAGTAGGATGCTAATAATACAATCCTAAGCAGAGTTGTAGCTTTCTAATCCCATTCACATCACTGACTGCAAGAGTCACAGTGTCCTTGTGTGAATTAGAAGGAAGCTAGAAGGCCAAGGGGTGCCACCATTTGTGGGTTGCCCAGTCTTGCGTGAAAAACAATTAACATTTTAAAAATCCTGTCTGCTTAATCAGCATCACATTTTTAAGGTTCTTAATTATTGAGCAACCTAAATAATTGACTGGCTTTCCAGCCCTGATTGTGACTTAGTTCCCGACTATGCTCTGTCCCCTTTGGGTCCAACATGTGGCAAATGCAGTTATAATTTTGTGGGTTTTTTTTTTTACTTTTGCTGAGACAGAGTAGAGTTGCCCCAACATTGACAGTGGTTTGTTGGGGGAGGGGGCTGCAGTGAGTCTTCAGGCGACACAATAACTGCATTGATTCCATGTTGGGACAGTTGGCAAAGTGGCAGGTGGGAAGCACATGTTTTACACAGGACAGTCTGTTGATATCTGACCTGGGTTCAGAAAGAGAGGGCTGTTTGGAACCGAGTTTTGACAATAAACGTTTCAGGCCTCCCAAGACTTTGACTGACAAGGCTTTTATTTGGGGGCCGGGGGGGGGGGGAGTTAAAATTGTTTTAAACGTCAATACTACATTCTGTCATTTTAGAGAGCTAACTTGAGGAACGAACTTTTTAAAAGTCACGCCACATAGGAGTTTTGTTTTAAAAATGGAATCCGATAGTACCTTTTCTTTTTCCAACCCTAACCATTTTGGCCATTTTCAGATTTTTCTTTTTTAAAAAAAATGTGGGATTGATGGTTTTGTTTCTAATCTCCAGAACTGAGAAAATGACACGCTGCTGGTCAGGGCAGGATTGTTGAGTGGGAACTTTTTCTGACCTGTGAATCAGAGCTGTTGACGGGAAAGAAACAGATTTTTTCTTATCCAAAGCCTGGGTCATACCCAGGCATCAGCTTGTGTACTAATCAGCTGTATACACAGAATATTGTATGCTGCTAATGAAACAGCAGTGCCTGAGGGATGGTGGCACTGATGTTATATTGGGTGGGGGAGGGGGGTGGTAAACAATGTTTGTTTTCAAACATAATTTGAAAGCTCTGTAGTAGCTTAAAGCCAGAGAGGTTTGGCACCAGCATGACCTACTTGAAAGAGGCAGAATTTCGTGGAGTTTGCCAGGGAATTTTGGGCAGAGGAGTTTTGAATGGAAAGTTTCCCAGATGAGGGAATTTTTGTTTTGGGGTGTGTTTGTTTTTTAGAAAAAGCAAACATTTTATTGGTGGAGTTAGCCATAAGCTCTGAGCAGCATGGATCTCTAATTCAGAATTTTAAAAAGATTAGCTAATTTATAAATTGGGAGGGGGGATATTCTCTCAGGTCTATAACCAAGGACTTTATCACAGCACATCCTAGGATATGGCAGGAGGCCTCCTGCCAGCCCACCTTTGTTGCCTGCTGCCTTTGTTGCCTGCAGCAGTTTAAAAAAAAAAAAACACTGGCACAATGTGTTGTTACTTCCAGGGAAAATCCAGAAGCGACATCATGTTGCACTCAGAATCACTGGAGATTCTATGGTTTAATGCTCATCCAGGGCAGGTGCATAGATCCAGACCCTATGAACGGCCAAAAAAACAATATTAATACCCCAAAATGGGTCCTGAGGCAGAATGCGATGACATGACAGGAAAGCCAGAGACAAAAAGCTTATTTCTTTTCCAAGATTCCAGCAAAAGGATAGGAGAAGCTTGATGAGTTGGGAGGACCTACTGCACCCTTCCCTTCCCTGCATAAAAGGTCCACTTCACTTTACAGGTGAGCACCAGTAGTACTGTGTCCAGATCCCCAAGGTGACTAGGACCTTTGGAGGTTTGTCACTTAGCATCCCCCTCCCATCAGCCTACCTCTGAATAAATATGCCTGGATTGTTGTACATATATTATATACAGTATTATGTGCATCACCCCTATTAATAGATTATTTTCTGACAGGTAATCTCATATTCCAGTGTCAAGGTTTCTCTGAGCTCAGACCAAGTCATGCATACTCCGTTGAAAGTTAATTAAATTGGTGCCAGGAAAGCTTCCATTTTCTTTAAATAGCTGACATACTGGATTCCTATTGCAGCCCATGGGTTGCAAAGATAACTAGTGCCTGGTATAGCATAACACAGACAGCGTAATGAATTCCTGATAGCTGACAAGTGCGGGGGAACAGAGGGGCTATAGTTAAATGGGTGATAAACACAGTTTGTGAGAGGAAGTGGTGTGTTTAAAACTATGTCCTGCAGATTGATGTGCCACCTTGATTGCCAAGGCATTTCTACATTAGACAAAAGGAATATGGATTTTCATAGTTCTGTAATTTGTGCAGCATGTAGTTTGATGTACTGTATAAATGCTGAACAACGGTAGTGGTCTCACATTCCAAATTTGCTTGAAAGACATTTAATTTAGACATGGTACCACAGGGAAACTGTTCAAAGGAAAGAGTTTCTCTAGTTTTTAAAAAGCCACAACAGTGCTGTGGTGAAACAGCTGGTTCCCTCATAAATCTGAACTGGCTTTAAAAAAAAGTGTTTGGATTTATACCCTGTTTTTCTCTCCTGCAAGGAGTCTCAAAGCGGCTTTCAAACCCCTTCCCTTCTTCTCCCCACAACATGCACCTTGTGAGGTGGGTGGGCTGAGAGAGTTCTGAGAGAACTGTGACTGGTCCAAGGTCGCCCAGCAGACTTCAGGTGGATGAGTGGGGGAACAAATTCAGTTCACCAAATGTGCCGCTCATGTGGAGGTAGTGGGGGGAAATCAGCGCAAGCCCTTAAAATTGCTGCCAGTTACAAAGTGTCTTTATCTTTATCTTTATTAACCTTTAATAGGCATAAATAGATCAAGATTTACACAGACACATTCTTCAGTCTCAAGTATAGTTCAGCAGCAAGGAAACAGACCACATAACCTGACGGTTGACCCCAAGGGGCTCAAATCACTTCAGATTCCTTTTTTTTAAAAGAAACAGCCAGAGCAAATGACTATTCCAAGGCATCTTGGTTAAAAATGGGCATGGAGCTAGCTTCCTCAGGGTTGTCACAGTACAATATCACCCCTGACAACCAGCCTCCAGACACTCAAGAAGAGGCCCTGCCGATGCCTGAATTTATAAGACTGTTGCTTTAAACTAAGGATGCATCTAGCAAGCACTGTATTCCCCAAAGAGGTTGGTTGTCCCTCCCCAAGCAGTATATGAATGGCTAGTAGCCATTGTTACCACATCTTGTGGCAATGAGTTCTTTAAATGAATGATGGGATATGTGGAGAATCTTTAATTGGAATGGTGGAACTGGGACTATGGGCATATAAATAGTCCAGGCTGGCAATATCAAATATTTTCAAAAAATAATCTATACATGATTATGCTGAAAATGGTTGACACATGGTGACTTGATCGAGTTAAAATGACTACTTGTGTGTGTGTTTGAGGATGAAGAGCAAACCGGGGGCAGGTGGGCAGGGAGGTTGCTGTTACTTGCACAGTCAGAACCAGAATTGCCATATTGTATTGAGAGCAAGTCTAAGGCCCCTTCCACACATGCAGAATAGTGCACTTTTGGTCCGCTTTCACAATTGTTTGCAAATGTATTTTCTATTCCGCACAGTAAAATCCAGCTGCAAAGTGGATTGAAAGTGCATTATTCTGCATGTGCGAAAGGACACACTCGGGTTTTTTCTCTTTTTCTGTTTTCTCTCTCTCTTTTTTTCATCTACTGCAATCCCTAGCTTACAATGAACGAACTGTCTACTTAATTCATCATGACCCTAATCAACAGTTGTACATTTCACTATGAACTTCTTCAGTGTGATTTGGACAGTGTTTTGCAAAATTTCAAATTCTTTTGGTAAATAAGTCTGTCTGTTTAACCATGAGTGAGGAGTCCCCATATCAGGCAAAGGAAAAGTGTAAACACAAGGAATACCTTCATCCATATCAGCTTGTCATCCAAAATTATATTTAAAAGAATGGTGTTATAATTTTTGATGAGTGAGTCAGTTTAAAATAGTGGATTGTTTTGAGAGCTCCTGTTGTTAAGTGCTAGGTACTTTTGCTAGTTCTCTCTCCCATTTATTTGGTACCATTACAGTACAGTCCTAAGGAGAGTTAAAAAGCCTTCTGTGTCCATTGAATTCAATGGGCTTATGATTGCGCTGGTAGCATACTGACTGCTATATAGACTAGAAATAATACTTTTTTGCCTGAAAGATGGACAATCTTCCATCTCCCAGGAACAGAGGTGGGGCTACCAGTGGACGGGATGTGTGTGCCATGCACCGGGCGCACAGTTCCCCCGACCCCTCCTCCTTCCCCAGGGTGCAAAATTCCCCTGACCCCTCCTCCTTCCCCAGGACCCTCCCCCTTCCCCCGACCCCCCTGCAGCGCCCCCCCACGAAGCCCTTCCCACACTTACCTTAGTTCCTTTCCTTTTCCTAGAGCTTTTTCAGGCTGAAAAAAAGGACTGTTCACAGTACAGGCTAAAAACAGCCTGAGGAACTACAGTTCCCAGGAGACCTTGGGGCTCACAAGGACTCCTGGGAAGAATAGTTCCCATCAGGCCGTTTTTAAGCCTGAACTGTGAATAGACCACCAGCCTGGCGTTCTAGGAAAAGAATAAAAACTAAGGTAAGTGAAGGAAGAGGGGAAAGAGGGCAGGAGCCCTGGGGGGGGCCATGCGAGAGTGAGGAAAATATAGACTGCTTGCACCGAGCGCCAGTTTATTAGCTACTCCTCTGCCCAGGAAGCAAGATCGTTATGTCCAAATTAAATCCTAAATACAAGGAGTTTCATTTACTCACATTTTAGTTTATTTTTATTCATTAGGCTTGTAGGCCGTCCTTCCCCATCAGATGGGTTCAGGGCGGCTTGCAACAGTTAAACAAACATACCAAAACCAACCACTGCCATACAAAATCCCGGCACCTTGAATTACTACAGTAACTCAACCAGAGGGGGAATTAATTAACAGTAAATATAGACTGTTGAACTAGGCTCAAAGTAAGACAAAAGAAAATGACAAGGAAAGGGAGAAGGACAGGAGGACAGTCAGTTGGGTACAGTTGTGGCCCTCAGTCATAGGCCTGGCAGAACAGCGCCATCTTCAAGACCCTGTGAAACTGTAAAAGGTCTCTCGGGGCCTGGGTCTCACCCGAAAGAGCATTCCACCAGGCTGGGACCAGATCCGAAAAAGCGCCTCCCTGAATTTTCCTCCCAGTGTTAGAATTTGCAGACTCTAACATCCTTGGAGGCAGGGAGCTCCTTTTTTTTTTTGTTTCAGAACTCTTGTAAAGCACTGGTGTATGTCACTGATGCTGTATAAATAAAAGTAGCCCATGAGAAGCGTTGCCTAATGCAAGTAGACAGGACAAGGTCAAGACCAATTACATAGTGCTGAAAGTGAGCTCTTTTGTATGTATGCTGAGGCACTGTCTAGTTGGGCCTTAATCTGGTCTCTTGCCTTGACGTGAATCAGCCGATTGTGTTCCACTGGAGTGTTAATCGCATTCTTTGCTCCCTTCAGCTTGTTAAGCCAGCGCACAGCTTCCCCTGTCTATTGTGGGGGAAAGGGAGCAGACGTGGCGGCTGTGGGTATTTGAGCGCTCTTTCTTGGAAGGCTGAAGGGGAGAGTGTGGATTTAACTATTCATCCATATCGGATGCCCTACTTCACTGGATATTGCTCTGTTCTAATCATTCCCCACCTGAATTTTAGCATGTACATGAGAAAATCAAAGGCTCATTCCGCACATGCAGAATAATGCACTTTCAAACTGCTTTCAATGCTCTTTGAAGCTGTGGGGCCAGGATCGCGTTTCTGGTCCTACACAGCTGAGTTAGTTTTAAGAAAAACTAAGTTAGAAATAAAAGCAAAAGACATCTGACATTAGAAACAAACAGACAGTTTTTACTTAGCAGAATTTAGAACATTACAGAATGTGAACTCTCCCGAGGGAGAGACACGCCCCAGGTGCCCTCGAGTGATAGACACAGAATTTAGATCGTTACAGGAGGTTACCCCTCCCGGGTGGCTCTCGAAGGAGGCACGGCCAGTAGAGAAAGAGCCTTAATTTTTATAGATGCAAAAACGTCACACAATCCATCCCCTTACTCACGTATTAACGCATACTCCTTTCACGTGCTACAAGCATGTGTGGTCAAACCCCATTGGTCAGATCTGTCTCCTGGTCACATGAAGGCAGCCTGTATTCTACGTCAAACGCTACATGCTGTTAGTGCATGGCCTTCTAGGCATATACAAAGGGCAGCCATAAAACTAGCTTGCTGTCTCCAAGAAAAACCCGTTTTGCTAAGTTTCTCCCAGAGAGAGCTATCCCCTGCAGGGTATTGCAGGTTTGAATCTACATACTTCTAGATCATAAAACTTCCCTTTACCAGCATGAAATGTTTCTAACATTTTAAAAGAGTTATACATACACTGATTCTAACACAATAGAATTATAGTAAAGTACTAATACATGTGAATTTCTCCTTATCATTTATGTGTTCATTTAACTATATAGAAAAACACTTGTTGATTTAACTAATCACATTCATTTCTAACCCCAAAAACCAAAGTTATAAATTGCATTTGTCTTCTGTCACGTAGTAACCTGTAGTTACAAGATACTAAAGATGTTATCTTGCTTGTTTGCATAGTCACTAGCAAGCTGGTAACATGCCTTTTTGACCTGCTGCAAAACTGCAGGCTTTTGCTGGTCACTTACACAGACGCTCCCATTTTGATTCTTTGCAAATCCTTGGTTCTATGACTTTCATGTTACTTGATTAAATACAATTTTTATACACATTCTGATCCGTTCCCACAGAAGCTGTGCGGAATGGCAAAATCCACTTGCAAACAGTTGTGAAAGTGGTTTGAAAACGCATTATTTTGTGTGTGCGGAAGGGGCCATAGAGATCCTGATCGCATATTATCCATTGGATCCTCTTTATCACTAACTATCCTTCCTTTTTATTTGTTTGTTTGTTTTGTTTTGTTTGTTTAAAACAGTAGCCACCTTTCTTCCCTAGCTCAGATAAAACACATACATAAAAAACATAAAAAACAGAATTTAAAATCACAACTCAGGACTGCTTGTAGACTTAACCAAATGTGGTTCTAAATAAACTATCTTCAACTGTCTACTAAAGATTGAGGGGGGGGGGGCAGGTGCACCTCACAGGGGAGCTTGTTCCATAATTGTGGGGCTACCACTGAAAAGGCCACTCTTGTGTACACATCAAAAAAGCTCTTTGACTGATGGGATAGTTATCTCTGTGATCTCAGTTCCTGGACAAAAACATATGAAAGAAGATATCTGTCCCAAGCCATGTACATGTACGTTTAAAAGTCAAAACCACTACTTTTATTGGACTTGGGAGCGGACTAGTAATCAATGTAATTGCTGTAAAATCAGGGTTGGGCAATCTAGACTCCTGGCCCTGACCAGCTGCAGCATTCAGCACTAGCTGCAACCTCTGAACACTCTTCAAGGGTAGCCTCAAGTAGAATGCATTGCAGTAGTCCAGTCCATATTCAACCAAGACATATGACTAGGTCTGACTGACCCAGGAATACGCATAATTGGTGCACTAGCCAAAGCTAGGCAAAAGCACTCTGAACCATTGCAGGTACTGGTTTTCAAAGGTGACTTTTATGTTGAATAGCACTCCCAAACTGCAAACCTGACTTTTCAATAGGAGTGTAACCCAATCAAAGACAGAAGAGCTTTTATGTCCCAGGTCTGCCTTTCTGCTGACCCAGAGAACCTCTTGTCTCATTAATCTGTCCATCTAACATTGGGTGGACAATAGAATAACCATGAAAATCATCCTGAGCCCCTTGGGGGAAGGGTAAGATATTTTTGTGGAAATGTGTGGATTGACAAATCTACCAGTTGGGTGAAAGATATGAGAAAGCTCTTCTTCAGGAATGGCCTTCTCCATTTTGGGGAGCCCTGTTTTCTGTTTCCTCTTCTGGTTGTCCTGTCCTTGAAGCTGGACCTGGGATTCCTAATGGAAGTTAGTACCTAGAGTAAACCTGTTTGTAAGGATTCTGAGAAGCCAATCCCTATTTGATCCTGTGCACAAGTAAACAAGAAATAGTTGAGGAACCCTAAAGTTGTGAGATTGTAAGATCTTGTGTTCCTTATGGTTGATAAGGTTACCTCATGATTTAAGCAAAATGTGTGATCCTTCTGACTAAATCCATCATTGCATTCACCTGGTGTGGTTTTTGTTGTTGTTGTTGTTGAAAGATAGAGACGCACCAGAATTTATTTTAGTTTCTGAGAGTCTAAACCAGCTCTGATGATCATTAAACCATGCTGGCAGTCAGGGACCAACGGTAGTACCAGTAGGACACTGTGGCTTCAACAGATTGAGGACAGAGCCCTGTCAGTTTCTTTTCCTGGCACAGGGTGTGGTAAGGTGATAAAGAAGAGCATCAAAAAGTTTCTTGGATTCCTGGAAAACAGAGAAACTTGATACCATATTGTAAAAGTGAAGGGTAACATCCTTTCCTCTCACAAGAGAGAAAAATTGCCACTTATGATGTAAGCTCACGGTCCCTTGTAGATGTTTGGGCATCTGGCAAGGGTTAGGATTACACTAATGCTACACCTGCAGCTGCTGCGGGAAGAAAACATTTTCACAACTCTTTGTGGGACACTGCTTTGTTTTTGATTATTGTTGCAAAGCCTCGGCAGTATTTGGATAAAAGTTGTCCCATATAAAAGTTATTTTGGTTACTGCCGCTGTTGCTGGTTTGATCTCATCACTCGTGATTCACTCTAGTTAGGTCGCTCTAATAGCTTCCATTGATGGAGTCAGGAAACCATTTAGACCATTGTGACATAACTGTACACACAGTCAACACAAACCTAAAAGCATTGGAAGCGTTCCATTGTGTCACGCTTCACTGTATGATTTCTGTGCTTTCCCCACTTTCTCTTGCCTGTGTCCTTCGACTGAGCTCACTATGTGCAGCAGACACAGCATGGACAGTTGTTTTAATGCTGATGTCCCTTTCCCTTGTAGATATGCCAAATCTGCTATTGTATATTATGCGGTGTCTTTGTTATCAGCACATAGGGCTATGATAACAACCTTTCACTGTTGCGACTGCACAAAAGAACCACCACTAATTTGGCTAATCTGACATTTGTGCAGAGAGGAAGAACCCATGAATGTTAGCAAAAACAAGTCTGTCGCCTTCAGGATAGAGTCTTCAAACATCAGGCAGACCATTAATAACCCCACTTATATCACAATAAATCCCCAGGTAAAGGGGATCAGATTCATTTCCCATCTAATACATTGGAGACCACATCTATTGCTCTAAGGTTATTCTTGAACCTTGAAAGTTTTCCCTGTTAGCTCTGGATGGGATTGAGTGCCAATCAGTAGTGCCCCCCCCTGCCCCCCGGCCAAAGAAAGCTCTAAATGTTTTTGGTTGTTCTTTGACTTATGGCAACCCAGTAGGGTTTTCAAGGCAAGAAGTTAACAGAGACAGTTTGCCATTTCCTTCCTCGGTACAATGAACCTGGTGGTGGTTTCCCATCTAAGTATTAGCCACATATATTGTCACATAAACACACACGTGTGTGTGGGTATGCGTGTGCTATGACTCCAGTTTACACATTTTCTTGGAGTCCAGAATACACATGGAGTCTGTGTAGAGTTTCTCTCTCTGTGTGTGTATGGAGTGCCTTCACCCACTGACAATCTAAGGCAGGGGTAGGGAACCTGCGGCTCGAGAGTCGCATCTTGACTCTTCTGCCCCTTACACTCTCGGCTCTCCCGCGAGCCAAGCGCCCGGCTTCATCCTTGCCATACGGGTGGCAGGGTGAAGCACCAATTGCCTTCAGCTGGCTGGGCCGCGCTGCGAGCACCCTCTCGCAGCCGCCCTGTTGGAGCGGGGCGGGCGCTTTCCCAGTGGCAGGTGAGGCCGAGCCATGACTTCATCCTTGCCCACCCACCTGCGGGCAGCAGGGCGGTAGCACCAATTTTCCAGCGGCCGGCTGGAGCGGTGCATGGGCTTCCCCTCTCGCCCGCCTTGTTCGAGCAGGGCGGGTGCTTTCCCAGCGGCCGGTACGGCCCAGCTATTGGCCCCATCCTTGCCAGCCCTGCAGGTGGCAGGCCAGGTGCATCCATCAAACTTCTCAGGAATGGGGGGTGGAGTAGGGTAAAAAACCCCAATATATACAGTGTTATCTTTATTTTAAATGTCAAAAATTATTTGCGGCTCCAAGTGTTTTCTTTTCCCATGGAAAAAGGGTCCAAATGGCTCTTTGAGTGTTAAAGGTTCTCTACCCCTGCTCTAGTGTATATATATATTTCTCTGCTTATATCCATCATCCATTCATTCTCTATGAGTTATCCCCTTTTCCCATCTCCTCTCTGTTAATAAAACTTTATTCTGTTTAAATGTAAAATCTGCCTTGGTATTATTTTTTGTGAGCGCCACATTTTTTGTGTGTGGGGTTTGCCCAGAAAGGTTTAAGTAAACGAGCATCCTTCACGTTCTGCGTCAGCTACAGGACTGAGGGACATTACTTTTATTATACCAAACGCTACCATTTCTTAAGCACCTCAGTCCCTGAAGGGAAAGGGTGGGAAAACCTGAGAAGTCAGGTCAGTGAGTGGTTTCCCTGCCTGAAAAAGTTAAGGAAGAGTGTGTGTGTGTGTGTGGGGGGGGGGGGGGGGGTCCGTTGCACCTACTTTAAACAAAAGTGTGTATATGGAAGATCATACAAGGAAGATCGTAACTGTCAGTATCACACTTAAGTTAGGCCTCAGTATCCACCATACTCCCATGACAACCACCATATTCAGAAAGCCTTCTCCTTGAGGCGTTCTCATATTCAGAAAACCTTCTCCTTGAGGCATTCATAGGCAACAGCCAGTTCATGGGTTTCCTTTGTGGAAGGTCCAGTCCTTTGGAATAGCTTACCAGAGTGAGCATTCGTTTTTGCCAGTTTAGGAAACTGTACAAGACTGTCCCATTTCAAAGGGCATGGGAGGTAGAAATGTTTTGGCAGATTTCGCTGCGTGTTTTTAATCTCTGTGCTGTTTTTTTTTTAACTTTTTATCAGTTTTCTAGGCTACTCTCCCCTGTTACAACAGGCTCAGAGAAATTTCCAGCATTTACATTCCAATAAAATCAATATAACAGTAAACCACAATGGACGTGTGTTGTTACTGGGCTTGGGTTTTTAAGTCCTTGCAACTCATTCTTGTACTGTAAACTACCCCGAGTCTGAGAAAATAGGGAAAGATACAAATATGTCAAATTAAAAAAAAAATCCTGGGCAAGCTGATGGAATTTTCATTAACTAGTTGTTTATAAGCTACCTCTTTAAATGTTGATTTCATGGAAGAATTCTTCAACAAGTGCCTTGTAATACATGCTGCATTACACAGTGGGTATATTCTACCTACTGATCATGTTTCATATTATTTTGGACTCTTTTGATTTCCTTAGATCAGGGGTCGGGAACCTTTTAGACTCAAAGAGCCATTTGGGCCCATTTTCCCCGGAAAAGAAAATTCATGGAGCCGCACCCTGGGGGGGGGGGGGGATTCCACTTCCTTCTCTTCCCCCCCCCCCCCGCCTCTGGGGGGGGGGGGGCGGGGGCGCGGGGGCCGCTTTTTTCTCTGGGGGGGGGGCGGGGGGGGCTGTTGTTTCGGCTCACTGCTTCTGTTGCTGCTTCGGCTGGTTTCACTTTCACCGCTTTTGCGGCTCCTTCCCCCCCCCTTCTTCGACCTGTCAAAAAATCCCCTGCGTTGCCAACTTTCAGGGCTGAGCTGTTTCGGGGATTTTGGGCGGAACAATAGTGCTGGCTTTTTTTCTCTTTGGGGGGGGGGGCGGCCCGGTGGCGGGGCCTTCTTCTCTTCCCCACAAGTAGCGCGGAGGCCGCTTTTTTCTCCTAGGTGGGGCGGTGTGGCGGAGGCCCGCTTTCTTCTCTCACAGAGGCGGCAGCACGGGGCGCTTTTCTCTTGGGGGAAGCGGTGCGCTTTCTTCTCTGGGGTGGCCCGGCGCGGAGGCGGCTTTCTTCTCGAAGGCTGGCCAGTGGCGGCGGCGGGGAGGCCGCTCGCTTCTCTCCCCCCCGTCCGGAATGGCAACGCAGCGGCAATGGAGTCTCTGCGCGGGGGAAGGGGGCGGAATCCCACGCTGCCCAGGAAGGGGCGTGGAGCCGCACCACAGGCTCTAAAGAGCCGTTTGCGGCTCGCGAGCCGCAGGTTCCCGACCCCTGCTTTAGACAGACCTGCACTTTAAAATTCACTTTTCTCTGCAGGTCGTCACAGTAGGCTTTCTGGTCTCTCTCTCTCTCTCTCTCTCTCTCTCTCTCTCTCTCTCTCTCTCTCTCTCTCTCTCACTCACTGTCTCTCTCTGATTTTTTTATCCATTCCTAAAAACACTTTAACAACAAAGAGTTACAGAGCAATCCTGAACAGAGTTGCGCCTTTCTGAGCCCATTGAAGTAATATATATATATAATTTCAGTATGCCTATGGTAATATAATTTTAGCATTATTAACTGATTAACTGGAACCTTTTTTTTCCTAATTGATTTTATCATATTTATTTTTTACATGAGCATGCTGCCTTTCTGCCCTATGAAGACTCCCTAGGCACTATTATATGAATGTGATATTAAAAATACTAAATGAAAAAGCATAAAACATAAACAGCATCCCAGGCAAAGGAGGCTAATAACAGCAGTGACAGCAATCACATAAAATACTTCTGTATGTCCCACGAGACTAAAAGATCGTATGAAAAACCTGAAAGAGCTGGGTTGGGAGATAGAAGGAGAAACAAAGAAAGCTGGGGTGGCGTGGCAGAGAGGGCTGCGCATTTGGGTAAGCCAAACTGGACCCTCCCCCAATGCCATTCAAGTTCAGTAGGTGAATTTATACAGCAAAATAGATGTAATTCGCCCATATACGTAGAACACATACAGTACAGCCCTGAACAGAATTATAATCTAAGCCCATTGACTTCAATGGATTTAGAAATGTATAACTCTGTTTAGGACTGCACTGTTACTGATTATAATTGATTATTACACACTTGATTACTTGCAGATGAAAGAATGATGTTGAGATGTGAGAAAAAGTAAGTGTTCTATCAGTCATGTGTTGTAGCCTTCGTAATGAAGATGCTGATGTGGACCACTCAAGGAACTGTACCCAGTATAATTTTATCTGAGGGCCACTTTTTGAACGGGGTTTAGTCAAAACCTCTGGGTTTGACCAACTTCATGTAGAAGTTAACCACCTAACTACCTCAGACAAAGCCAAGGAAAATCCTTGCACTGGTATGCAGTTTGGTTTTCTTGTGGTTATATGTAGCTGTTAGCCCTGTAGGACCTAGACTGTATCGGGCCCATACTGTGCTAGTATCGTGCTGAGGGATATATTTTGTTGAGAAACAGTGGATAAATTAGACTGCTTTTTAAAACAAATTATTGACGTATTCTTTTACAAAGGAATACCACGAAACAGAAACTTGTTTGACACCTTGTAACGAATGGTTCTTTTGTGCATTTACTCTCCTTGCATATTTTTTCATATATTGGAAATTCTGCCACCATTGCATCAGCTGAATCTCAACCAGCTCAGTTGTTTAAAGTGAACTGTAGTGGAGCAGGCCTGCTGGTGTTAGCACAGTGCCAGATTGAGTAAAGGATTCAAAATAAATGAGAGAATGCAATTCCTCTGTCCCTCTGTCTGTATATGCCCTATCAGTTGTTAGAAAATACCGCAGGCCCGTAAGCATAGAGTATTCCAGATCTCACAGAGTTCCCACTACCTGGAAAATTGTGCCAGCCCTCTGGCATAGCACATGGCCAAGATGGCTGCCTGCCCCAGACCAGCAGCAAGAGTTCTGTCCCTTTTGATGGTCCCAACCAGAAGAGAGTTTTATCCTTGCTCCCAAGAGTTTCATAGTTCCCAGTTCCCACCCCCTTGACCTAGTCATTCTGGGTCAATGAAGCTTTTCCTGCTTCCTCCAGGAATCTTCTTCCTGATGCCCATCTACACTTTTAATATCTCCAAATCTGTGATACCTGCCTGGAGAAGCAGGGTGGGGTTTGACATCCCATTGTCCCTTGCTTCCTCCTTTAGCATTTTTAAAAGGTGGCTGAGATGAGGCAGGCAAATAATTGAAATGACTTCCCCCTCCCTCCTGCCCAGAGCGGGAAAATGGTTAAAACGTTCCTTCAGACTTCAGTGGAAGATGCCATTTCTTCACATGGCTCAACACCTGATCACACCAAAGCTTGACCCAGCTAATGATGGTAATCTGGCCTCAAGCTGTGACATTTTCACAAAATTGCTTGCTGATAAAATCTCTTTCATCCACTGGGACTTGGAAGCCAAACTGAGAGCAGTTCTTGTACTTGAATGTACGTGAACACTTGTTTGTCCTTTTGTTATGGACAGATTGAGGTTGCCAACAGATGATGACAGTTTTCAGAGCCACCATGTGTGCTTTTGATCCATGTTTGTTCTGGCTTATAAAATTATGCTTGAGAAACATCATGGAGACTCATCATTAATGCCTCCTTAACCAAGGAAGTTATTCTTGTTCCTTTGAAGGAAGCAGTTATTTGACCTGTGCTTTAAAAAATCTTGATTGTCAAGAGATGACATGGCGAAATGTAGCCCAATCTCCAGCATGCCTTTTAAGGGAAGATCATAGAGCAGTGGTTCTCAACCTTCCTAATGCCGCGACCCTTTAATACAGTTCCTCATGTTGTGGTGACCCCCAACCCTAACATTTATCCATTTTACAGATGGAGAACACTGATGCAGAGAGTCTTAGGCGACCCCTGTGAAAGGGTTGTTCGATCCTCAAAGGGGTTGCGACCCACAGGTTTAGAACAGCTGGCATAGAGCATATGGTGACAGAGCAATGCTACAGGTTGACACATCTGCATTTAACCCATTTCAGTGTGGTCTCGGGCCTTGGATCTGAGCGGAGATGGCTTTAGTTGGACTGAGGGGTGATCTTCATTTAAAGTTGGGCAGGTTCAGTTATCCTTTGCTGATGCTGCTTAGATCTTCCAGGGGCCTTTGATACAGACAATTTATCACATCATCCTTATTCATCGGCTGGCATATTAAGTTGTGTTGGAGGAGTAGCTCTTCAGTGGTTTCTGTCTTTTTTTGTCTGTTGGACACTGATGGAGCCCAATAGATGTGCCATGTCTGATTCTGGGCCCTTCTGCACATGCAGAATAATGCACTTTCAATATACTTTCACAAGTGTTTGCAAGTGGATTTTGCTATTTCGCATGGTAAAATCTAGCTGCAAAGTCCATTAAAAGTGGATTGAAAGTGCACAATTCTGCATGTGCAGAAGGGGCCACTGTGCGCCTCAAGTTACTGCGTTGATCCTTAAGCCCTTCAATATTTAGCTGAGGCCACTGAATGAGATTGTCTGAATCTTTGGGGTTGGAGGTCATCAGTAGGCAGATAATATCTGGCTCCATACTTCATTATCTAACAGCATGATCTTAAGGAGAGTTACTCCAGTCTAAGCCCATTCATTTAATTGGGCTTAGACTGGAGTAACTCTCCTTAGGAGTTCACAGTGAGCCTTCAAATGGAACTGTCCTGGCTCTGGACCAGTGTTTTGACCATGAGGCTAAGGCAGATCAAGCTGAATCTGAAACCTGACAAGTCTGAGGTAATGCTGTTAGGAATATATGCCCACAAGGGAAATCCTACAAGGAGGTGTAATTCTTCTGTTCAGTGAGCTGCTTTAGGTCCCCGCTGAGGATAAAAGTGGCATATAAATAATATCTAAATAAATAAAAGTGAACTCTGCATTTTTGTTTTTGAAGAATTGGCCATGTTGTTTAATAAATCACATGAGTTGCTGCATTGCATTGGAATATGCAAAGGCATATTCTGTTAACTCAGTTGCCCCAATGCATTTCTTGATACTGAAAAGTCAAGCCGGAGCTTGATCTGATCACTGCTGAAGCCAGCAAAAATTCTGCAGAAACTGAATGGCCTAATTGAGCTTATCAACAGAAAGTTTTCTGCACACTCACATATGTCTTTTAAATTAACTAAATGAATCTCAGCCCCATCCCTAGATCTAGTGACGCTGTTAAGAGGAAGCATTTTCTCATTCCTTTCAGCTACTCTTTTTGTTCTGGCCCAGAGCTAGATCGACTGGGGTGCCCTGATTTAATTTCATCTAAAAGTTGACTTGTTCTGGCTGGAAACTTTACCATCTACTTTTAGCACTTTTGTGTGGGCTTTCCTTTATGCTAGAATATAGCATTAAGAAATTTTTTTTCAATAATCACGATTTAGTGACCTATTCTTTCTGCCAGCAATCAAACTTTTTGGATATAACTGTCTTCTAATGAGAAAAAAAATTGTGAGTGGATTTTTTTTGTTCAGCCCTATCAAGCAAGGTCTATAGGGTTATGTTTGCAGAAGATTGTGTGAATGGATATGTTTTTGAGTTGCCAAAATTCAATACCATTTCCTAAAATTGATTGCCCATCTTCACAATTCTAAGACAGTGATTTGTAAACCTTCTCCCCCTTTTATAGTGACGAAAATACAAGAAAAGATCTAAAAACGTTGCCTGTGTTTCCTACCAAGACGCTTCAGGAACACCCATCTCTTGGTTATTGGTAAGAACCATTTATTGATTTTTCCCCCCTTTGGTCTCCTGCCTTTTCTTCAGACTTGGCCTAGCATGGTTATTTTGGACTATGTTATTTGTGCAATAACCCTGCAAGAATGTGTACAGTTTCACACTTATGTGTTGAGGAAGCGTTAAATCTACTTTGTTTAGACCCAAATCCTACCTTCTGCGTGCTACATCATGCTGGCTCCTATAAGCAACTAAACATACATGTGTAAATCTTTCTCATGACAGTTGACCTTTGCTTCCCAGTGTTTTAAAACTGCTGGGCAAATACTATAGATATATTTAATCCCAGACACTGCAAGTAAACACTACCAACGTTGAGAAACCTTTAAATAAGCCTAAATCTAGGTCCTGGCTTCACGGTGAGTTTACACAATTAAGATCTTTCTTCTACGCCCTTAGACGTTTGAAGAGACTTAAGAGTTTAGTTCAAAGAATAGCCAATAATACATGGCTTCGAAAGGCTGCTGAAAAGTCCAGTCGAAACTAATGTTGGCACATGGGAACTGTTACTCAAATATAGTGTGTGTAAATGAACAGAGATGTTTCTAACTCTGCTTGAAGCAAGATTCATCGTTCAGCAAAAATAAAACACATTTCACCCTCTGTGATAGCTGTCAAATATATAAAGGTTTTGCTCCTTATTGCTCCTTATTGGCAAGGTCAATTTATATTTATAAATTGAAGTCTCAAAATGAATTCTCTTCCTTTTCTTCTTCTTGTGGGAGAGGACAGTTCATAGACCCTTTCCATTATCCGAGTCCTTAATTCTGCATATTGAAATCACTGGGATTTAAGTAGTGTCCCTGTGTGCAGGATTAATACACCAATGATTAAATGTGATTTACCCAAACATGTGCAACTAATTTCAGTGAGCATAGCCCTATTAATTTTTTGCACACTATCAGTGTGCACACTCCAAATACTGGTTATGGCAATAAATGTATGTTGGATCATCTTCCATGTGGATCAATTCCTTGTGGATCTTACCATAGTTAAAACAATCAATAAGTAGTTATTGAGGAAATGGGTTACATGACTCTGGGTCTTTCCCACCTGAAAGGTGGAATAGAAGCGTCCCTGGGATAGCAAAGCATGCCGTCTCTGGGGGGCGTTCACATAGCAGAAGCTGCTGCAACGCAGCAACACCATCATTCGCAGTGCTGAAGCAGCATGGAAGCATTGCATTTTCGGCTCAGGCCGAGGTTTTCAAGGGGCATGCAACGACTGGAAGGCAGTTTCCACCACCCAGCCGACACCTGCTCCTGCTGGCTCTGGCCATGGGGGCGTGTCCCCTGGCCTGCACAATCTTGACGAGGGGAGCCAGCAGGGCGGAGTAAACCAGCGGTTAGAGGAAGGCGCGAAACCTAATCTGGAGTCGGGGGGGTGTGTGCATTGCACCGGCATTGTGCGGCGCGCAGCACAGTGCCCTGTGGAAAGACCTGTATTGTTATATGCCTAAATTAATAAAAAGAAGGTTTGCCATTGCCTTCCACATAAAATTTCATGTGTAGTCCAGTTTTCTCACTAGGACTTACTGGGAAGTTGCATGAGCCATTTGTGGGAGAGGAAAAAAGAGAATCCATTAGTCTACACCTAGCGTCAGACCGTCTTTCCCAAAATAGTCTGCATTATATCTTTCTTTCCTGCAATATTGACAGCACTTCCTGATGCAGGCAGATATGGCTGCCCCTCCCAATGTAATTCTACTCCGTTTACTAAGTCTAACCATGGTGAAATGTGATGGCATCAGATTATACAAAGGGGGTGGGCATGTGTTGCCTAACCCAGCTCTTGGCAAAAGCTTCTGGCAAAGTTCAGCTCTGCTGTGTTGAGGCGGTTTGCCATTTTGTCAGCAATAATGAAATAATCCAAGTGATATCCAACGTAACTGGATTAATTATCTAATCAAGGTGAAAATTGCTTCACTACTTCCAAATGCAATCTGAAACATGTCCTACAAAGGCTTATAGAGCTTGGGATTTGAGAATATCCCATGTGAACCCACATGACCTTCCCTTCTTTGGGAGCCTACCATCCCGTAACAATATCACAGTTATGAAACGCCATCTCCAGATGGCACCTTATCAAAGTACATTTTTACCAGGCCCTTCATGAAACCACTACTTTCAAAATATTCCTGCTGTTTTTATGATTTGTGATGTTCATTTGTTTTACTGATTGGTTTTATTGTTCATGTTTTGTCACACACATCGTTTTGTAAGGAGCCCGATGATTTCAGGTGATTTCAATCCAGTCAGTCAATAAATGGGATATAGATGCCACTCCACCATATCAAGGAGAGGGCCCATAGTTCTGTCTCTCTCATGTCTTGAATTAGCAAATATACTTTGCAGAGCAGTGGAGTATCTCTTCTCTTATAATGAGTATATTTCCAGACACGGCCATACAGTTCTCAGCATCAGTCAGTTTTGTCCGTCCATTAATGGGCTGTTCTTCTTTTTTCCACAGCGAGGATAGAGTCATCGAACATTACGTAAAAATCAAGGGGCTGACCAGAGGGCAAGCCATTGTTCGGTAAGTAATGCCTTGGCTAATTTGGGAAGTGGGAGGAGCTTCACTAACCATGCATTCATTTGGCAGTTGGCTATCCATGGTACAAATAAGACCGTAATAATGCGGGGGTGGAAATTAGATAAATTTCTTTATTTTTGCTTTAAAAAACCCCTCTTTTTAAAAGAGTGCCCTGCAACTTTCTCCAAAAAGAAAGCTCCTCCGTAATTTTCTTTCCAATACTAGCGCAAAGGGAGTTCCCTATTAGGAATGACTTGGGTAATTGTTCTCTTTACATGGCATTGTATGTTTTGATTTACAAATTATTACACTGTGAATTTTCTCCTACTCTTCATTCCATTATGCTTAACGGAATACTGTATGATGAGCCATGTGTGATTTGGGAGACCTAGGTCACAAACCTCTCTGGATAATCTTAGCCAGATTACAAACTCTCACCCTGACCTGCTTCACAGAGTTGTTATGAAGGAGGCGTATGATTCAGTGGAAAGACCTGAAGTTTGCATGTTCCCAGGTTCAGGCTCCAGCATCTGCAGCTAAAAAATATCAGGTTGCAGGTGATGTGAAAGATCACAGAATCATTGGAAGAAACCACAAGGGCCATCAAGTCCAAACCCCTGGCATGCAGGTACACTATCAAAGCACCTTTGACAAATGACCTTCCAGCCTCTGCTTAAATATCTCCTACATTAAGATTGGAGAAAACCACTAATAAGGTGAACAATGCGATACCATGTATAAAGCAGCTTTATAGGGAGGTGGGGACTATATGTACCACCCTGAGCTCTTTGGAGAAAGGATAGGATACATGAGTATGTTGGAATCTGGATTTGACCTTTCTGGCATTCTGCCACTCAATAGAGTACTTCTGCTGCATTTTAATCCTGCCCTTCCTACAAGGAATATGTGGATCTCCCCTCCTCCTGTGGCAGCCATTTTGTGATTGCACCCTTGAGTCAGAATTCCAAAGGTACTCACCTGCTCAAAAAATGTGAGGACCCCAGCTCAAGTAAATTGATTCGTTACTGATCCAGCAGCAGAAATGATGTGAGCAACTGCTAATTGAGCTCGACAATGTGAAATTCTTCTTAGATTTCAATGAATGTGGGAAATAGGTCAGCTACCTGTCATGCCCCCACAGAGCCTTTGTTTATTTCCCCTTTAGTTCCCACTTAATTGAGTATGGGTTTAAGCTATATTTTTGTATAGTATTCAATTGGGAGACCTAATTTAGTTCTATTCCCTTTAAGAAGCTAGGGCTTTGATCGTTTCTATAAGTTATTACCCAACAGCCAATCCTGGTTTGACAGTTAGGGGCCAGCGAGCTGGGTGACTGCAACTGATTAGGTGCCAGCGAGCTGGGTGACAGCAACAAGTTAGACAGTCAGATGTGTTATAGACTCTCAATTATTTAAGTTAAACAGTCAAAGATGTTATAGATTCACAGTATTTAAGTTAAACAGTTATAGGTATTTATAGTCTCACAGTATTTACAATAAATTCCAGACTCAGAAAGCTTCTGCAACAAGTAACCTTTATTTAGGTAGACCGGGGAGGAGTCAGGGTCTATCAACATTGTTACAATTAAAGCTTTAAGTATTGAACTGTTAACTGAGTCAGTGGGTCTTACATTCTGCTTTGGCCGAGGTGCAGGCACCTAAATAACCACCTAGGGGCAGAACAGTCCTAACTTGAATGTTTCCAGTTTCCAAAAGGCAGTGAAAGTTTTCAGTGGTGGTGAGAAGCAAGTAAAGAGAGGAACAAAAGAAGTCTGCCTAGCAACTTGGGCAGAGATTGGTTCCTATGAAGCCCTAAAAGTAGCTGGGCATGGGAATATTGAAGTCTTCTTAAGCTAGGAGCACTGGAAGAGAGATTGGTTCCTGTGAAAGCCCTAAAGTGGCTGGAGCATGGGAAGGTGAAGTCTTCTTAGCTGGGAGCTGGCAGAGAGATTGGTTCCTATAAGCCCTAAAGTGCTGGGCATAGGAAAATTGAGTGCTTCTTTGCTAGAGCACCCGGCGGCAGAAGAGATTGGTTCTAAAGCCCTAAAGTAGCTAGACACAGGAAAATTTAAGTCTTCTTTGCTAGGAGCACCCGGCAATACAGAGAAGAGAGAAGAAACTCCTCCAGAGCCAACAAGCTCTATTTCACAAAGCAAGACTAGAAATAAAAATACCACTACCAAAATGTTAGCATCTTTGCAGATCAGGTGAATGTATTGCAGCTCAAATGCTCTAAGACATGTAGAACCTCCTAGCTATTTATCAATCTGGAAAATGCAGCGACTGAAGAGAAATATTAAGTTGTAAGGGCAACACAACAACGATTTTCTATGGAAAGGTCAGCTAAGAATCGATCTCCCTCTAGGTATGAATACATCAGAAGCCTTGAATATCCAAGACAAAAGATGGAGAAGGATCAGAGAAAAGACAAACTTCTTTAACAACATTATGTGTGGTTTATCCAGCAAGTTTCAGGGATTGCAAACAAGTCAACAATCAGAATCCAACAGCAAGAAGAACAATCACCAAACCAACTGTAGACACCCATCTACATGAGAGAATAGAGGAATAAGAATGTCACCTCACATTCCAAGAAGGTTACACCCTGAAGTGCCAAACAAGTGTGGCATTAAATCTGCAACTAAAACCTCGTCTTCCACACATCCCCACCAGAACAAGAGCACTAAGTCGGAGGCTCAAATTATAGCAGTGCCTCTTGTGGTTCTAAAAGGTGGCTATGGAAATGAAGATCCTGGAAGCCAAAGGCTGATGCGTGGCTGACTGCAAAGACAAAGTGAATTTCTTAAAAGCGAAAAGAAATCATTGAAGAACAAGCTCCCTTGAGGCCCAGGAGCTGACTCGTCAGGCACAGTTCACAAAGCCAGAGCCCGTCAGGCACAGTTAAAAGCCCAGGAAGGCGGCCCATCAGGCACAGTTAAAAGCCAGAGCGGCCCTTGGAACACATCAAGCCCAGTTAAGCTGGAAGGGCTACGACAAGCAAAAGTAAAACAGCCTTGTCAACACACTAAGAAAAAAAACAAAGAGCAAAAGAGAAGAAGCTGATAACAAAGAGCTCAAGTTTTGGGCAAGGCCTTAAAGAGAGTTTATTTACCTTCGGCTCTGAGGAAATAGAGGAAAGACCCTATGATGAAGGTATCTTCCTATTTAATCCAACAGTCATCCAACTTTGGAGAGAGGCGACACTGATTGAGAGGAGAAAAATTCAGAGTAGAACATCTGGCAGCTGCAGAGATCAACAGAACTAATGTAGATGTCCAAAGAGTGCAGCAATCCACTTGGTCCAGTTCAACACAGCATAGCATGGTTGCACCAGTAGTGGTGAGTCAGCAGACGAGGAGAGGTACCACAAAAGGAGCTGCTAAAGTAATCCAACAAAGCAAGTCAGTTGTAAAATGAACAGAATGAGGGAGAAAACCTTTACAAAATCCAGTTGGGATGCCCAATTCGACTCTGGTTTTAGACAGGAGCAGAGAAGTCTCCCTGAAGACACAGTTGTACCTGGGTATCAGCTTCACGGTTATACTCTACTCCATCATCAGGCAACAAATCCCATTATGCAGCCTGACATCCCAAATTTGTCAGATGTTTTGAAAACTACCCTTTCCAGAAATCCTAGAAGAGAGATTTAGCAGACAGAGAGGCATTCAGAAGTTTTCTGATAAGCCAGAAGACTACCACTTTGGAAAATTACATTTCCAGAGCTCTCAAGACCTGAAACTAGATGCCGAGGGAAGAGCTGACCTTGCTTATAGCCCAGTTTGGGAACAACATCGTCAGGCGCAAAAAATAAGAAAAGGATATGCAGCACGTATGAAACCCTCCCATGGCTTTAGAAGACGAGCATGTGGAGTAGATTAGGCCGAAGATAGACATCTTCAGAAATAGAAACTTCCACTTCTACAAAAGGCTTAAAACCTTTCCAAACTTGCAATGAAGATTGCAAAACTGTGGGATTTGACAGATCTGCTTTCAGAGATGGGTCTGCAAAAGAAAACCAGGCACCTTGGGACTTGCATGTTTTGGATCAGCATTTTGACTCAAAGAGAGAGTTGCTCGACAATTGCCCTTCCCTGAAAGGAGCAATGGGGTAAAGAAGTTTTAATTACAAAGAGAACCATCAACAAGGTATCCACCATATTCATATCTTGTAAAGATTTATATCAAAGAATGGCTAAAGAAAGAAATGATCTCAAACAGGTTGCTTCTTTTGTACCAAAATTTAGAGAGAGAAAGAAGTCGTTCAAAGTTTAAAGGTAAACCTCAAGTTATGGTTAGGAAGACAGAACAAATACAAACTTTCAGTCAAACAATTCTCAAAATGCCAAGCCATTGGAAATTATGTGTCCAGTCCATAAAAAAATTGCACAACCTCAATGACTGCAAAGAGTTCAGAGAAATGCCTTATGAAGCCTGTGTCCTACATAAAACGAAACTGTGTTTTAAATGTTGCTCTTTCAAAGAACCATAGAGACCAACGAATGCAAAAGAAAGGTAAAGTGCCAAGAATGCTCCAGTGAACAGCATTGTTCAGCATTACATCATACAAAACCACTTCAGTTACCAAGAAAGAGACCAAGGAGCCAGAAGGAAATATCCTGGAGAACCATCACAACCAAGGAGAACAAGAACAGCAACAGCGACGTGCACTGCCAAATGATAGATGGAACAAAAGATCACGTGCCATCCAATTTGTCTCACAGATGTTTTACTCAAAAGCTTCCTGTATCAAGCCCAGCATTATGTATGTGGCATTAGGCCTTTCATGATACTTCATTAGCCACTCAAGGTTTTGAGGATGTTTAACATACACTCAGAAGAGATAGAATATGTCACAAGCCACATGTAGTGGAAATCAAATCATGACGGGAAGAACAACACAGGATTTGTTCTGCAATCCAACTGATGGGACAGAGCAATTTTAAACTACCTCTCCTTGAATGTCAACATATTCCCTAAAGGCGAAGACAAATCCCAATAAAAAGAGCATCATACGCATCACAAGCACCTAGGTCTATAGCAGACAAGATACAGAGCTTGACCCAAATGTAAATTCTGCTGCTTATCGGCCTGAATTGTCCAGAGGTGTTAGTAGTCAAAAAAACAAGTGAAAGGTCCCCAGGAATGCCCATTTTGCTCAGAAGAGGAGTTAGGGCTGGGTGGACCATTCCTAGGCCCAGTTTGTTTTGAACCACAAAAGAATACCTGAACATACACACCTTCACCATGGGGTTTATATACCAAATGGGCGATACGCAGATGTTGGACTACCAAATCACATCAGATACAACATCACTTAGCATGGGAGGAGTTAGGTCATCAAGCGTTTAAATTACAGTCATATTATTAGCCAGCCTTGTCCATAGAAGACAAAGCGTTTCCCTAGCCATAATGAAGAGAGAGTGTCAGCAGGATGAGCAGTGGATGCTGCCTTCAAAGAACCCAGAGACAAGTTACCAAATAATGCGTCATTGGCGTACAGCGCCTGAAAGTTCGGAGAGTGAACTAGGAAAGGTGTAATGAGAGGTTTGATGTACCTGCATAGTACTATGTCCAGTGTATGAAGATAGAAAAAACCCAGTATTGCAGAGCATGATGAATCCCATCAGTAATTCATCAGATAACAGGTGTACCTGATATACGACCATCAGCGGAACTGAGAAAAAACAAAGTCATGTACAGAAAAGCAAAAATCAGCTAAGCTGTAAAATCGAAGCCCAGTGAGAAGAATGGTACTGAATCAGAACCTGAGATAGATGATTTGATGCATAAGTTGATTGTTACATCCTCTATGCAGCAAAGAGGAGAGATGTGCATCAGAAGGAGATAGAAACATACTAGATCCAGAAGATGATCTCATAGTAAACAGTTGGCACTCGAGGCGTTCCAGACATGTCCTGGGCTCGAATGTTGTTCTGGACAAGTTCGAGAAAATAACAGGTCCAACACAAACAGGAAGTAAAAATGAAAATATCTCTACAAAACACAAAAGAATTTCTAAACAGGTCTGCAAATGGCTTTTCAATCCACCACATGTGTCCCCATATGGGAGGGGCATGGGAGAGTGATAGGGATAAAAAGACTCCCTGGATGCTATGCCTTTGAATGTTAGCAATCTTCCACAGGGAGTCATGGATTACATTGATGGCAGGAGGTGGGCTCTAGGTCAATAGTCAGCCTGTAATGCCAATTTCATGGACTAGAAAATCCAAGCATTTTAACACCAACAACTTTGTTAGCACCTATCCCAGAGTGGACCTGATATAACTATAGCCTCAGATTTAAAAGGTACACTACAAACAATGGCAACAGGTGCAGTCTTTGGCTAATGCATTTTGGAAGATGGAAGAGAGAATATTATTTGCCATTGTTACAAAAAAAAAACAAATGGGAAGAACCCAACCAGATCTTCAAGTGGAGGCGTGGTCTTGATGAAGGAAAAAAAAAAAAGAATCTCCACGGAGGTTCTGGCCATTGTGGGCAGAAGTAGTTCAGGAGGACCACAGAGTGCCAAGGTTAAAATAAGAACAACTAAAGCAACAGGTGAAGAAGACTTTACACAGAATTGATAAACCACAGTTCAACTTTCCAGGAGCAAGGCGGAGGAATGGCTGCCTTCCCTTTACATGATCACGGCAGCTCAACTCAACAAACATACTCTAGAAATAACCACAGAAACTTCAGACCCACGGTGTTGCAACAGACAAACATGAAAGGAGGCTCCTCTCTTTGTGATTGGATAAATGTCTTGTGGAAAACATCCATTTTCTGCTACTTAATGACTTTAACCCTGAATTTAAGAATGAAGATGGAGAATTCTTCTTTATTCAAGGTTCCTGAGCGTTGAACTTCAGTGAACCACAAACGGTTTGAATTCTACAGTAAGATTGTTGGATTTATAGTTAGCATAGAAGTTTATAGTTATAGTTATGAGAAGTTTACAGTTAGCATAGTTTGATAATATGTATTAGGGATAGATAGTGATTAGAGTAGTACAGTAAGAATAGTTAAGTATAGTTAATGGAAGTTGATAATTAAAACTTCCAGAAGGAGAGTTTTAGAAGTGTCATGCCCCACAGAGCCTTTTATTTCTAACTAGTTCCCACTTATTAGTGGGTTTAGCTATGTTTGTATAATTATTCAGTGGGAGGAACCTAATTTAGTTCCTGTCCCTTTAAAACCCTAGGGCTGGTGTTCCTATAGCAGTTATTACCCAGCAACCCGTCTGGTTTTGACAGTTGGGGGCCAATGGAAGTAATTTGACTGCAGCAGTTAGGTATAGCGGAAGCTGGGTGACAACAACAAGTTAAGACAGTCCAAGATATTTATAGACTCTCTCAGTATTTAAGTTAAACAGTCAAAGATGTGTTATAGATTCACAGTATTTAAGTTAAACAGTTATAGATGTTATAGTCTCACAGTATTTACAATAAATTCCAGACTCCAGAAAGCTTCTGCAACAAAGTAACCTTTATTTAGGTAGACCCGGGAGGTCGGAGGTCTGTCAACATTATTTACAATTAAAGCTTTAAGTATTGAACTGTTAACTAGCAGGTCAGTGAGTCTCCCTACTTTGGCAGGCACCTAAATAACCACCTGGGGGAGGCAGAGACACTACCTTCTGGCCACCTTGAGGAAGAACATAGCCATGCCAGAGAATTCCAATGTGAATCAAAGCTGTAGTATAGAGATCTTAGTCACTACAATTCGAGCCAAGTTTGTAATGCTCAGCTGTCATAGAGGCATGCAGAAGAAGTTGAGCACCTGGCGAATTCCTCTGGATGTTTGACAGCCTAAAAATATGCTTTTTTCCATTTTACTGAGCTCTCCTGAGATTTGTCTTTGCAATGAGCTGCTTTGCTTGAACTCCTTTGTAAACAGAATTGAGGCGCAAGCATTAGCTGATCTGTCCTAAAGCTTCTCTCCCCCCCACACACCCCACACCCCATGTATAAAACAAACTGTAATATGAATTTAACTAATGGAAAAGAAAATATGTTCTAACAGAAGATTGTGCAAAATATCTGATTCGTATACTTATTAACCTTTCTCTAGGTACATGAAATTGGTTGAAGCTCTGCCTACTTATGGAGTCCACTATTATGGAGTAAAGGTTAGTGATCGCTGGAAGACAGGGTGTTTTGTTTATTGCATGACATTGGGGTTGTCGGAGAGCTTAAAGAAAAGCATGATGGAAAAAATACTGCAAAAATAAAACCTCAGCATCTAGCAGTGTAGGGGAGGGACCGTGGCTCAGAGGTAGAGCACCGCCTTCCATGTACAAAGTCCCATGTTTGAACCTTGGCATTCCTAGCAAAAAAGGAGGTAGCAGAGAAGACCCATCAGCCTATCTGAGATCCCAGAGAGTCAGGCCCCTTCCGCACACGCAAAATAATGTGTTTTCAAACCACTTTCACAACTGTTTGCAAGTGGATTTTGCCATTCTGCACAGCTTCAAAGAGCACTGAAAGCAGTTTGAAAGTGCATTATTCTGCATGTGCGGAATGAGCCTCAGTCTAAGCAGAGGACAGCAAACAAACTAGACCTCCAAAACAATCCTCAGTATATTTTCCTAGGAGTAAACTCCCTGGAATAGACCTGCATAGTATTCTAAGTAGACTTGCTCAGGATTTCCCTCAGAGACTGACTCAGTATAAGGCAGGTCATATTGAAGGTCATAATTTACCATGGTAGATGGAAGAAAATGGATTATTCAGTCAGAACCGTTCTTTTTTTAAAAAAAAATAGGCTAACTGAATGAATTAAGTCAAGCTGTCAGTTCTTTCCTAAAGATGTGGGGTCCCAGTGCCAAGCACGGAAGGACATTAAGCTTTCCCTTCCCTGGGCCACAGTCTGCCTTACTGAGGCAAACCAACAGGGCCACTGGGAAATCCTTGGTCAACGTAGCTGGGTGTTGTGGGTTTTCCAGCCTGTGTGGGCATGGTCTGGTTGCTTTGGCTCTTAAGGTTTTGCTGGCATCTTCAGAGGTATGTCACATGATGTGTTTCTCTCTGTGGCCCAGTGCAGAGTGATTGTATGGTGGGGTTTGTATTTTTTTGTCCACTTCACAGGGGGTGAGCCATATTTGCATGTGTCTGAGGGGAATTCATTGACAGTTGCATTTGCTGGTGTGTTTGAATCCCATGCACATTTGCAATCACAAAGTAGCCTTACAAAAAAATCACTTGTTCTTCATCACACCCTTTCAATTTGCAATAGAACCAGCAGTTTGTGCTGTAAGGATTACTGTGATAGCAAACACTTTGAACATACTAATGGGCTACATGAATTCAAAGTGTTATCACGGTTATTATTTGGGGGCCCAACGAAGAAGAGCTTTGTGAAACTTGAAAGCTTGCACGGGCTTGTCAAGAGAAAGTGGCACAATAAAAAAAATCACAACCAATGCTATACTTTAACCCACTTCCATTCTCTATGTCTTTTGTATGTGAACTCGTAAAACAGTTTATGGAAGGGAGTATACCTAGAGGACTACTTTCTTCTCAGTGACTCAATGCTACTGTACTTTGGACGAAGCTATTTCAGTATCCCGATTGTTTTTATTGCTCGCGGACTCTCCCCAACTTGTGCCCCGCCCGCAGCCGCCGTTTCAAAGAATGCAGGCTTCTCCTCCCTGCTGTTTTTGGCCTGTTTGCACAGCATCTTCCAGCTGGGAAAGGAATGGCAGACCCCTTTAAACAGTAATCCTTGCGCCGTTGAGTGCAGGTGTGCTAACAGAGAGCGCCCTCCGTCTGCCTAACTTGCAGATACTTGTTGAAGAGTAAAGTAGATAAATGTTATACCAGCTCTGTGGGTTTTTAAAAAAAAAACTTTTTTCTCCCATTTTAATTATACGTATTCTTCTCTTCTTACAGGATAAACAAGGAATCCCGTGGTGGCTTGGAATCAGTTATAAAGGAATCGGCCAGTACGATTTGCAAGATAAGGTCAAGCCGAGGAAAGTAAGTGGATGTGTTTTCAGCACACATATGCAGAGGCGGGATAATAAAATGGACTGCCAGCACTTGTTTCTTTTGTTAATTGAAATAATTGAATCCAGTAAAACAGCTTCAGTATGAAACATGTCTTGGGGATAAAAGAAAGTTCTTCCTTTCTCAGATATTGGCAGAATTCTGGGAGTATCTGTTCAAATGTACGTGGCAAGAAAAGCAGATGGAAAGATTTGGTTTTTCCAGGGTGGTGTTTCCTTATTGGTATGATTAAGTGAGAGATATGGAACAGGAAGGGACGAATTGTGCCCGTTTGTTGATGGCAAAATGGGAAATGGCTGTCTTCCTCCAAAGATTATCTCTGCGCATAAAGCAATTCAGCATGTTCTTTGTTTTCTACTGGGTGTGTTTGCTGTGGTTCTTGGCTCTTGGGGCCTTAGCCGCATCTACTCTGTGAAAAATGCTCCAAAAGCATTTTTACAAAGCCCTGTAGTACTGCTTGTAAAAGCTTGTTGTGTTCATACTAGCTGGACCCAAAAAACCCAGCTGTTTGACTGCTGATTCAAAATGTGGACTTTGAAAGCATTCTTATATGTGGCAAAAGTAAAGGGCCAGACTAAATCAGACATAGGCTGGGAAGTCATAATAGCCCTGAAGTAAGCCGGGTGAGTTGACCCTGCAGAAGTAAGCAGTATTGCTTTGACTTGTCTATGTTTGCTCCTGGCTGCCAGTAGTCTTCCAGAGGAGTAGATTCAGGCGAGTAGCCATGTTGACCTGAAGCAGCAGAAAAATAAGTCCAGTTGCATCTATTAGCCGCCGTTAATCCAAGCTTCATGAAACCCTCCAGATGTTATAGACTACAGTTCCCATCATCCCATGCTGGCAGGGGATGATGGGAACTGTAGTCCATAACATCTGGAGCCCATGAGTTTATTTACAATGTGTGTTAGACGACAAAATTTTGCTCAGTATAAGCATGCACACGAAAGCTTATAACAAGAATGAAACTTTGTTGGTCTTAAAGGTGCCGCTGGAATCAGACTTTTTCCCCCAGAGCAGTAGTTAACCAGAACTTTCTCTGCAAGTTAAATTGTCTGCTTCAGACTAGGTGTTTTTTGAGAGGTGAAGGGGAATCTTGACTAGGGGCCTCGGAAATGTGCGTCTTCTGGATAGTGAATTTGGAGAAATAACCATTTGAGGGTTCTAATAAAAGTCCATAGTTGGCTGAGAGTTTGCTCTCTGCCTCTGAACTCATTTGAACTGTATCGGGGGTGCTGTGTGGTTTCCGGGCTGTATGGCCATGTTTTAGCAGCATTCTCTCCTGATGTTTCGCCTGCATCTGTGGCTGGCATCTTCAGAGGATCTGATAGTTCTTCAGAGGATCTGAAGATGCCAGCCACAGATGCAGGCAAAACGTCAGGAGAGAATGCTGCTAGAACACGGCTGTATAGCCTGGAAACCACACAGTACCCCAGTGATTCCGGCCGTGAGAGCCTTTGACAATACATTGAACTGTATCGTTTTCCTACGGACTGTGCCTTCGATACTGACACAACTGAAAATAATTTCAGACCTCTTTACAACCAGGGTAGGAAATAAATTGTACTTGTAAATGGTACCTTCTTGACTTATGTCTGGTTATAGGGTGGACAGGATATTTTCCAAAAAGATAACCAAGACGGTATAGGAAAGTATAAGGGCTCTAACTCCAACACACATGTGATAGCCTGCAGGATCATTAAATAAACATCTGAAGGATTTCTCATGTACCCTTTTGGCTTATGTCTGCTAAAAAGATGGCACGCCCATGTTCAGAAGCCATTCAGTTTAGTCAGTCAGAGAAGTGGACCATGATAACAGCAAATGAACTCCCCATTGTCTTATGCTATTTACACATAATTGGAAAATCCCATCTTTCCAAGATCACCTGTCTCCAACAGCCCTGTGCAAAGTTCCTAATTAGGGCTTCTCAGAGTGAGATTTGTGTGTACCTGCAAGTTACTTAAGGCAGCCACAGCTTCCTTCACCTGTTCCTGTTCTCCCTATCCCTGGCTTGCTGTAACAAATGGGCCTCCAGGTGTGCTCGGTGAGAGAGGAGGAGCAAGCAGGAGAAGTTACGATGCTCTGTCGAGGAATGTACAGTTCTCTGGGTTGCAGCCTGGCAGCCCTATGTGAAAGTGGTATGAATGTAGCGTGTTATCATTCTGTTGGCCAGAGCACAGGAAGTCATAACTAGTGGGTTTAATTTTTTTATTGTTTACTTTTTAGAATCTCTTTTCCATGGCTTTACTCTGTGGTTGGTTGGTTGTTTATTTAAAGTGCTGGTTACTGTATATAAGGTTCCCCTAATTTCTACCTGAGGAGAGCCCCTCCCCTTAAATGTGCCCGTACTCAGTACTGATAAGTACCTCCACACAAAAAGCCGTGGCTTTGCTGCAGTACGTAGGCCAAGGGCTACACTTTCTTCCTGATTTGTTTAAGAACTGTGTGACATGCAGAGGTGCAGTCAACACATACTTTTTAGGCTGCAGAGTACCAGCATTTGTACCAATTCATATGTTTCTCTGCTACTTGTGCAATTCATTCTGAGGGAAATGGGCAAATCATTATTTCTTGCTGTTGTAGTTCCTGATTCACATAGGATTACCGCAGAAACTGCATCCCTTTAATAGCTGCACTGCAGGCGGAATTGACAAAAGCCTTGCTCATTGCTGTTAGGAATGCGCCCTTCCTGCACTCGCCCTGTATCTGTGTTGCTAACCCACAATTAGTAGATCTCCCTGGCACAAAAAGAAGTGGTAAGCTAAAATTCAGTGTGTTGGTCTAGGGTCAGACCCCCCCCCCCCCAAAGTATTCTGTGACAGTCTATAGTTGTGAATGCAAGGCATTCTTCCCATGCCTCATTGAGGTGAAATCCAGTCAGTTCAATTTGTGACTGTGATGTGGCATGAGAATATATGGAAGATGATATTTTTTTGCCCATGAACTGCTACTTGGAGCAAAATAACTCTTTTTCGTATGCCCAAGCATGAAGTTTTGCATTACCACACTACTTTCCTCGGCCACTCCTAAGAGGCCCCTTTCCTTGTCCTAGGTACATGATGTCCACATGAGGTTCATTCCTGAACCAATTTAGACATCTGGAATGAGCTCTGAAGTCCCTTGGAAGAACTCATTTACCTTGAAAAGGTGCAGGGAGGAAACTTAAGCAAGTGTAGAGATTATGCTTGAGGGGAAACGCGCCTTGTTTCTTCCCAGCCACACCTTTTGGCTTTACCTGCATATCCGAGCCAAAAGCTGGTTATTCTGCTATTCTTCCTGCCCCCCAGAGCATTTAGGGGTCAAACATCTTATACACAGCTTCTGCCAGCTGCATATTTTTATTCTATTGTTCTATTCTATTTCTAGTCAACTTCTATTTTTGCCTCTGTTTTCTCCCAAACTGAATAACTATGTGTAACTTTCCAAAAGTAGTATTAATGGAGTTGGGGCAGGGATTACCTGGCTATCTTAAATGAGCTCAAGTATTCTTGGCTGGATAAAGGTCTTAAGGGAACTTTCATAAGTATCCTGCATCTCTAGACACAGTGCAATTATGTGCACAGTTATTCCAGTCTAAGATTAATGAAATCAGTGGACAGACTGGAGTAACTCTGCACAGAATTACATCGATAGTTATCGCAAACATCGTCCACAGCCTCTGGCTGAATTACCAGAGAGGCTGTTCTTGTAAGGGTCAAAAGGCCAATCGTTGTGTTCTGTCAAACTTTGTGGGGATGTGTGATGAAGTGAAAAGGAGCAAAACATGTTTTTTTGTCTCTAAAGACCTGTTCGTAAAATATTACCCCAAACCAACATATATACAAAAGTGTTCCCAGGATAGTTATGTGCATACAACATAAAGAAATGGCAACAAGCCAGAACAGGTAGCTATTTATTTTCCTGACTAATCCTCCAAGGGGTTTAGATGGAAAAAGAGAGGGACTGACCACAGGGTCTGCCAACACACTTGCTACATGGCAGTAGGAACTGGAACATGAATGCCTTTGGTCCTAGTCCAGCATTCTAACCAGTGTGTCATGTGGATACTGATACTAACTACCTTTAGGAAACAGTGACTTATTCCAAGCAAAGAGTCACTGGTTAACATGACAGAAGAGACAGGAGTGCAACCAGTTTCTTTACACAGAGGGTGGTTCTCTGTTTGCCATTTGCAACAAACTGCTAGCTAGAAGTAAACGTCAAGCTCAGAACAATCGCAAGGGGAAAGGTTTATGTGTCTTGGCCAGGTCATGAGAAATGGATAGGCTGTGGTGAGATCTGGGTGTAAAATGATGTCAAAAACTTATTTTAGAAAGCATCAAACCATCCCTGAACACTAAAAAGCAGGTCTCTGTTGGGACTGCTATACTGGAACCTTCCTACCTTTTGGCTTTCAATGTGGAAGAATCACATTTGGAATGTTCCCTGTCTAATAACTGATCGAGAATTTCATAGGGTTCAGACGTTGCAAGCCACTGGAAGCTAAGGCCTTCCGCCTTCATCACCTCTACAAACTGGAAGTCAGTAGTGTTTTGTGAATCCTTTTTTCAAGTGTTGTGGAAAATCCCAATAGCACTGTATGTCTCAGCAACTTTTAATTTTGAAAGAGGGATTTCTTTTAATTGTAAATCACTTTTAAGAGTTGTAGTGTTTTATAGTGAGTTATAATGACTGAAAAGAGGCAAGCATAAATTTATCAGCAAATAAATAAATGTGTAGGGAGCATTCTGACATATTGCCAAAAAGCTGTATTATGTGTCTCTTTTGACATATTCAGTGGTTCTAACAAAGCAACTTATTTCCTTCCCCAAAACAACAATTTTGCTGGTACCGTTCCCCACAGTCCAGCCATGACAACCCTTGACCATAAGTTAACTTGTAATGGAGAGGTGATGGGGCTAAAGTTGACTTGATCCCTGTGGCATCTGGCCAGAATCCCTTCCACCTAATCTCAGGTAGTGTGAGCTGAATTACTGTTACTTAGTGGTAAAGAATGGCACGGGACTTACTGTGAACCAGTACTGCTGTTCTGGGGAGGTAGAAGGCAGGTCTGCCATCCACACTGGTTGCCTGGACCATTGAGAGCTAGTGAGCATGGAGTATGATGTTGGTTGGGTGCCTGCCATGCAAGGTGGGTGCCTGCCTGTCTTCAGCTTCTGCTTCTGACATTCTTCCCCCCCACCTGCCCTTTGTTGCATGGTTTATTTGTATTTCCTTTCTGTAACATGTTTGGTCTGTCATGTTGTTCTTTTATTTCCTATTATAGCCTGCTGGGTTGTGCATGGGGTCAAATCCTTTTGGGGGAGACTGAGCTTAAGCACCTGCCCCCATTAGTGGAGCCCCACCCCCAGGAGCCTTGGAAGTGGGGCAGCCTCCATACCACATGCCTAAGTGATGGGCTGCTAACAGGTCCACACCCCCAGGCAGAAATAAGAGATTCATCTAGCATCCAGCACCCAAATGGGTCTCATCAAAACTTGCTGCTCTGCTGGCGAAAGGCATGGTATTGGGTTCGGCAAGCAAGCTTTCCAATCTTAGGATCTGTCCACTATGCTGCAACTCTGCTTCCTTTGCCAATAATCAATAAACCAGGCCGTGGCCAATATTTTATACCACATAATTGTTGACCTGTGTATTTGATTTGTGGGCCATCATCCTCAAATGTGTCCCTCATCCTCAAATGTCAGCCAAGATGACATTTGCAACAAGCAAATGAGCTTTGCATTCAGATAGTTGTTTAGAGGAGGAACGAGAGAATATTTGCTAGCAATATCCATGTCAGTCTCTTCCCATACACTAGATTTCCTGGGACTGTGCAGCTTGTTGTTCAGAATGTAGTTATCTTCGTGAGAGACCCAATACTACAACAAATGTTTATGATGGAGATTAGAAGTCCTGGGGTACAAGGACTTAGCACATGGCAAAGGGACAAGGGAAATGGCTTCATTTTATAGAATCAAATGCACATTGACTGGATTAGCTAATAAGTCAAATTTACAGGAGTGGATCTGTTGCTTTATGTGAGCGTAAATATTTCTCAGTGAAAGGGGACTGTGTATGGAGTAGCACGTTTGTATATATAATACACACAGCATATGGTAAACATTATAAAAATATTTGCAGTTGACTATCAGTGAAGTTGGAAACGTTATCTCCTGATTTGCTTCTGCCTGTTAATGATCAAAGAACCGGAAGATTCTTTTTTAACACTCTACCTATTCATCTATCCTCTATCGATCTTGTATGTGCATAACAGCTTCAGCATGCATTATGTGTATATCGGCACATTGAAACAAAAAATTGAGATACACATATGCATAGAGTTGCGTGAATGTACCATGAGTTCAAGAAGAAAAGTCTGCTTTCAGGAGAAGCCAGTGGAAAGCACTTCTGATACATTCACACAGCTTGGGCAGTGGCGTAGGAGGTTAAAAGCAGGTGTACTCTGATCTGGAGGAACCGGGTTTGATTCCCCGCTCTGCTGCCTGAGCTGTGGAGGCTTATCTGGGGAATTCAGATTAGCCTGTGCACTCCCACACACGCCAGCTGGGTGACCTTGGGCTAGTCACAGTTCTTCTGAGCTCTCTCAGCCCCACCTACCTCACAGGGTGTTTGTTGTGAGGGGGGGAAGGGCAAAGCGATTGTAAGCCCCTTTGAGTCTCCTGCAGGAGAGAAAGGGGGGATATAAATCCAAACTCTTCTTCTTTGTATTCACCATCTCTTTGTGCAGTTGCTTGGTGTGTCATAATTGTTGCAATTGGTTTTCTCCAGAAAATGAGACTTTTCTTCTACCTTACTCGTTTTCAGGGTCATGTAACTTTGTAAGTTGTTGTTTCTATATGCATAGTGAACGATTGCATTTTTGCTATTGTTGTGATTGTGTAATTGCAATGAAGAAATATTAACTCTATGCATAGGTACAGTGCAATTGTTGTTTGGACGTGCCAGTACACGCTGCACATGCTGTATTTGCTTTGGTTGATGTATATTGTACCGTGTACCTTCTGTATAGGGCACATACAGCTTTGGCAAATGCGAACCGGAACCATGAAAAAATCAGTGATTAGTTTACACATACCAGAACAGTCCATGAATTCAGAGACCATGTATTGGGAGGATATGCCTGGGGTTGCCAGCCTCCCAGTGGACATGGCTGTAAAGTCTGAAAAATAACAATAAGTACTATCGAATTACAACCAACATGTCAAACCTATCATGGGGTTTTCAAAGCAAGAGATGACCAGAGATGGTTTGCCATTCCTGCCTCTGTGTACCAACTCTGGTCTTCTTTGGTGGTCTCCCATCTAAATACTAACCATAGCCAACTTTGCTTCGTTTCTGCACTCTGACAAGCTCCGGCAATGTTTGGGCTATTCAGGCTGCTAATGACTAAAAATAGCTGATATTTTTGTACAATGTATAAAATCTTTTACATGCAGCTTTAATTTGTATACTGTTATTTAAACAAATGCAAAGCATTATAAATGCTTGTGTACAAGTCCATAAATTCACTTGTACCTCCATTACAAATGTATGTGTGAAAAAAAAGTGTGTGTGTGTGTGTGTGTGTGTGTGTGTGTGTGTGTGTGTGTGTGTGTGTGTGTGTGTGTGTGAGAGAGAGAGAGAGAGAGAGAGAGAGAGAGAGAGAGAGAGAGAGAGAGAGCAGTGGTCCCCCTAATTTGACCTCGGAGACTTGTGATGACTATTTGTACCAGCCAAAACCAGAAACCATTTTATCTAAAAAGCAGTGATTAAGGGCTCTCCTTACACTAATCCCTCTTTTAAAAGGGAAAGCCCTCCTTTTATATTCTTCCCTTACACAAGACAAAAATAAGTTTGCATCTGGCAAGAAAGCTGTTCAGTATCTGTTTCTACCAACAGAGGTATGATAAGTGAATGCTTCTCTATGTTAAAAATGCTTGTTTCAGAATCTGTTTACATGACGTGCAGTGAGCACTCCATTAAAACGGTTTTCCCTTTTGCAACATCAGGTGTTTCCTACAACACTTGATAGTTTTCAGTATAGTTTACAGATTAGCCATGATATGAATGGGTTACATCTTGAGAGATGTAGAACTTTGATACAGTGAAACTGTCTTCCTACATTTCCAAGGAAATATGTTTTCCATTGTTATACTGAAATCTGGATAGCTTCTATATTTGTTCTAAAAGATACATACCTCTAACCAAGATATAGGCGTGTTACCTTGTTCACTGGCAGAATTCCAGCTGGGTAACTAACCGCATTCTCTTTTTCTTCTGGCCTTTAGTCAATTCCACATTCTTTGAAGCAGTTGTCAGAGATGACTGTGAGCATCCTTTAGTTTCAACCCACCATCTGAGAATAATCTTCTCCCAGGCAAAGAAAAACAGAATATCTCTCTACCTTTTTTAAAAGGGGCAAATCAATTTGAGAACCTTGCGTGCACCCTATGCTTTCCTTTTTCCACAGCACTGTTTGTGTGCAAATTCCTTTTACCCCTTTCAAGACTGTTCCCACACACACCCACACACACTTTCCTCATCGAAAAAGAAGGCTTCAGAGTTAGTGTGGTTGCTTCTCTTGCATGCAAAAGCCTAGGAAGACATATGGAATGAATTCTGTAGCACTCTTTTTGGGCCAGAGATGAAGTAACATATCTCTCTTGTGGTTCCCTATGGCTTTTCCCAGCAGGGGAGAGCTAAATATTGCAGTCTAGTCAAGATGAACCTCATTTTAGCCTCACTAATTTAAATAGGAAAGAGAAATGTGTGCTCAAGCATCTCCTGTTGAAATCAGCAGACTCTCAACGAGCTTGATTCCTTGGCAGGATTGGACATATTATAAATAACTGTCACAAAGGTCTCACAATAGAATTGCTTTAATACGTAGATACACATCTTTCGGGATTGGATCTCTATTAACTTGGACACAGGTTACTGTATATTAGTATGACTTGAAGGTTACTGAAGACTCAGAATCATAAAAATTATCATAGTCACAGTTGAATATATTAGATAACTAGCAGGGCCTGGCCACGCGTTGCTGTGGCAATTGTCCTTCTCATCACAGTCCGCAACCCACACAGATGTCCATGCAGGTCCAATGATCACCAGCATAGCCTTTTGAGGTGGTCAAATGGAATCCCTCTTTCCCTTTTCAATTCACATTGTTATATGGTGGTGCCTTGCGTTTTTAGTATAAGGTAACCCTTTCCATTCCACAACGGAACTGTCCAGAGTTCGAATCCATGAGGCTGGTTGACACGCACAGTCCTGGCTTGGGTAAGGCAGAACTGGGGCAAGGAGGCTATCCCAGTCAGGCAGCAGAGGCAGGGTGGTGAGGCGCTCAGATTGAGGCCAGCTCCCTGGGTTCTTAAAGGGCCATGTTCAAAAGAAGCGGAGCCAGTAGTGTTGGTTCACCCCCACCCCGTGGATTTTAGAAGAAAAAGGCAAACTCCACCTCACTTTTAGTAAAAGAGAGCTGTGGTGAATATGGGTGAGGAAGTGGGTAAGTGGTGGTTGGATGTGAGGGAGGGCAGAGTGAGGTGTGTGAGGATGAGCTGGATGTGTATTACCTATTTACCTAACAGCATATGAGAGTGACCCTCCATATGAGAGTGACAGGGATATGAGAGTGACCCTCCATTCTTTACTCTAAGGCAATGGCTCCCAACCTTTTTTCACTCATGTAACCTTTGGCAACCCATGTCTCTAAAATTGTACCCTCATATTAGTAAATCCATTATGTAATTTTTTTACGTACCCTCTGCAGGTACACATACCCCAAGTTGGGAACCAGTACTCTAAGAGTATATGTACATCCATGTAGAAGGGGCCAACATGCTTAGTGGGGATCATCACTGGAGGGCACCACAGGGGGCCCTTAAATTAGGAATTGGCCCTAGGTATAGCAATGTCAGTGTCCTGTATCTCTGGGTAAATTTGCACTTACTATACAAATGGGGGTAGCTTTATTCAGAAGTTACCATCAGTATACTGTATGTAATTTCCATAGTGACTGCACTGCCAAGTCTGTGTATTCCCCACTGAGTTGGGAATATTAATAGTACATAAGTAAATCTACCACTGGAACTGCAGTAGGTTTTCCAGTATTTCAGATTATATTCGTGAATATGTTTTCAGAATGCAGATAGCATTCCACCATTCTTGGCAGAAAGATCTGATTATGCAAAACTCCTTTGTCAGCATGTATGTATTATTTTTAACTAAATAAAAGTCATAGATTAGACGATGGATGTTCTGATCAGCACATGAGAATAACTAGGTTTAAATAAACTAGCTTTTTAATCTGGCATGCTAAAATTTAGAAGTTGTTACAGATGTATTTGAGCATTGTCATAAAGTAGAAACAGAAGTTTAGCATTATATCCTGTGTGATTATGCATGATATATGGTGAACTGTATATTTGATTTTAAATTTCATTGTTCTAGTTCGTGTTAGTGTCTGTCATTTTATCTAATTCTAAACATGACCAAAACATACAGAAGGAAAACAAATCGCAAAAATAAAGCCCCATTCAGATGCAAAGTAATCTATAGGACTGGGGAAATCCCAGAATATGCAGAAAAATCATACAATGGTGGAAAAATTACGGGATTTTTTTCCTCTTTTTTCAAAGCTAAAAGTAAAACATACTGGGGGGAAATTAGGTCTCTCGATTCTGCTTGATAACGAGATCTCAGCAGCCATTTTGAAAGTTGTCTAGCAACTCCAAAAATATTGTTGCAAACATCAATAACCACAGTTGGAAGGAGAGGAAGAGGAGGGAAGAAGTGATTAAGAAGAAGAAGAGTTTGCATTTATATCCCCCCTTTTTCTCCTGTAGGAGACTCAAAGGGGCTTACAATCTCCTTGCCCTTCCCCGCTCACAACAAACACCCTGTGAGGTGGGTGGGGCTGAGAGAGCTCCAAAAAGCTGTGACTAGCCCAAGGTCACCCAGCTAAGCCTCCACAGCTCAAGTGGCAGAGCAGGGAATCAAACCCGGTTCCTCCAGATTAGAATGCAGCTGCTCTTAACCACTATGCCACTGCGGCTACAATGGCAGGAAAGCAACCAAGGGAAAGAAAGGTTAGGTGCCAAACTAGACAGTGTATCCCATGCAAAAGCTCTTCTGATGGAAAGGATTTTCATCAGTGGGGCGAGATAGCTTCCACTGTCCTTACGTAGCCCATAACGTTTCTTAGAATGCTATTTGTGAAAGAAAGAACTGAGCGAGAAGGGTGGCGATCAGAGGTCTAAAGCAGAAAGGGAGACGCAACAAAAGTCACATACACACCTTCCATCAATGACAATTTCTTCTGGATCCATCTTTAAGATCATATCTGTCTTATGGATTGTGATTATTACTAGTTGTCATTTGTTATGATGCCTGAATTCAGAAATTGCAATTTAAACACCACCTCTTGCAACTGCTGGGCCCCGGGAGAGGGTGTCATTGCTGATTGGGGGCGATAAAAAAGCAAAAAGGTACCAACTGAGGAGTTGTACAAATCCCGCTTTACCACAGTATCTGAATGCAGCCTTAATTCCAGATCAGTGACCAGTCTGCACTTTCTAGCAACCTCTAGCAAAGCAAAAGAGCTTCAGCCTTTAACTTTCCATTAGCCTGGAGATCATGCCTTTTTAACGGTCTCCTTGTCCTAACTGAAAGCGAGTTCTTGCACTTCATGGTAGGACAAGGCTTCCGTGATGTAATGCATCTGAATTAAAAATCGTTAAAAGATTTATCTGCCTTCTTGAAAGCCTGTGAGGGTTTTTTTCTCATTTTTGCTGGGGAGGTCATATTTTGTACATGAATAAAAGATGAATGATAGTTCTAAAAGAAGCCATACGTTGTTATCAGCTTCTCCTGCGAGTATTTTTCATACGTTCAGCACATTTGTATCCTTTTAAGATGACCAGAGAGATATACATGGGGATTGTCTCATTTTACTTAAGTAGTGACCCTATGAGGTATGTAAGGTTGAGCGAGATTTGTTTCTAAGTTAAATTTGGACCCAAGTCGTCCCATCCAAATGTACCTTTCTGCTGACATTGCACTAGTTCTGTGGAGGATACTTACAATACTGCCCTAAACCGACTTAGGCCCCTTCCGCACATGCAGAATAATGCACTTTCAGTCCACTTTCACAATTGTTTGCAAGTGGATTTGGCTATTCCACTCAGCTGCACAGTGCATTGAAAGTGGATTGAAAGTGCATTATTCTGCATGTGCAGAAGAGGCCTTACACTTTTCTAAGTCCATATAACTGTTTAGGATTGGACTCTCAGGAGTTCAACAATATGATTGGTTGTGACTTCTGTAAGGAAATGTCATTTAAGGTGGGGAAGGAAATCGCAAGTATAAATGTTCTACAGGTAGATTTTATTTTTGCCTGAAGCAGTATTGCAAAATTTGTGTTCGTGCCTCCGCGTCTGTATGTGCTAAACCCTGTGATCTTCCTGAATTTCCAGTTGCTTCATTAGGGTCTAGTTTTTGCACTGGCAGGCAAATGACCATCTATTAAATATTTCTAGGGACTCCCCCTTTCCTTAGCAACTCAATCAGATCCATTTAACAGAGAAAGGAGGAGGGTATATGAGCTTTCACTATACCTTGCCTATACTGTGCTATTGATCATATGCGGCTGTTCTTCCTATTTTTCAAAATATTTTTGCCGTTCTGTTAAATTGTTTGAGAGGTTTCTCATTTTTGTTCTTCTCTTTTGAAACAATGAAAATCAGAACGTTTTTTAAAAAATGAAATATATTGCATTGGGGTTTTTAAAAAAGATTTTTAAAGGAGTTTTGAAAATACATGGGATTGAATTCCAACAAATTTCTGTGCAGGGAAGAACTTTCAGTCAGAGAAGTATGACCTGCCCTAAAGACATACCTACTGCAGTTTGAAATGCCCCTTTAAACGCTGCTTCTGGAGAACAGCAAAATGAGGGAGAAGTCAGAGGAATGCTGAAGTCAGGAATTGGCACGCTCACACACGTACACACATGTACACACATGCGCACAGGGCTCCTTTCCATGAAAAGAAGAAGAAGAGTTTGGATTTATATCCCCCCTTTCCCTCCTGTAGGAGACTCAAAGGGGCTTACAATCTCCTTGCCCTTCCCCCCCTCACAACAAACACCCTGTGAGGTGAGTGGGGCTGAGAGAGCTCCGAGGAGCTGTGACTAGCCCAAGGTCACTCAGCTGGCGTGTGTGGGAGTGCACAGGCTAATCTGAATTCCCCAGATAAGCCTCCACAGCTCAAGCAGCAGAGCAGGGAATCAAACCCGGTTCCTCCAGATTAGATACACAAGCTCTTAACCTCCTATGCCACTTCTTTTCTTTAGAAAAGAAGAATTGTTTAGATTTATACCTCGCCTTTCTCTCTTGTTAGGAGTCTCAAAGCCGTTTACAAACTCCTTCCTTTCCTCTCGCCACAACAGACACCTTGTGAGGTCAGTGGGGCTGACAGTTCTGTGACTAGGCCAAAGTCACCCAGCAGGCTTCATGTGTAGGAATGGATAAAAAAATCCATTTCCCCAGTAAGAGTCCGCCGGTCATATGGAGGAGAGGGGAAATCAAACCCGGTTCTCCAGTTAGAGTCCACCACTCTTAACCACTAGACTTAAGCCATAAGTTTCCTTCAAGAGAAACGTGGTGTTGTTGTTTTGATTTTGAGACAGTTGTGGGTACAACCTTGCAGCAATAGCAGCCCTATGCAGAAAGCAGGGCATATGTCATGAGGAATTAGGTGATTTATAGTGCAACCCTGTGCAGAGTTGCTGCAGTTACTGAGCCCATTGAAATTAACGAGCTTCGACTGGAGCAACTTTGTCCAGGAGTGCAGTGTTATGCTCCAAAGGCAGGACTGTTGGACATTGAGCAGTCAGGTGCCAGGGCAGGTGTTTCATCTGTTTCTGTTTCATCACCATCTTTATTGGTTCAAGTATTGGCTTGTAGTAATGCCTTATGGCTGCCATCTTGGCAGTGGTACTGGAGTTGGAATAGGCATGCCACATAAGGATTTGGATTGCTGTGTTTCACTCTGCTAAAGGGCCCTGACAAAATCTGCAGTTCTGTGCACACTCCCCTGGAAGTGAGCGCCATTCAGCATAGGGTTGCCAACCTCCAGGTGGTGACTGGTGATCTCCTGTTAATTCAACTAGTCTCCAGGCGACAGAGGTCAGTTTGCCTGAAGAAAATGGCTGCTTTGGAACACAGACTTTATGGTATTAAACCCCACTGAAGTCCGTCCCCTCCCCAAATGCCCCAAAACCTCCAGGCATTTCCCAACTCAAAGGTAGCAACCCTAATGATGGGATTTATTTCTGCACAGACATGCAAGAGATCGATCTGTTTTTCAGAGTGTGGGCACCGTACTTTCCTTTCCAGTCATTTACTATTCTATATCAGTGGATATTTGTTTCATTAACACGAGAAGTTCCTATGTCAGGGGTCCCCAACATGGTATCTGTGGGCACCGTGGCACCCCCAACACCTTTCCTGGTACTCACCAAGTGTTTTTAGAAAGTGGGCGGGGCCAGTGGGACACTTGCCCAGAAGGACATCTGACTGGCCATTAGAGAGCTGATTGGCTGGGCAGATTAAAGTAATATTATTTCCATGGCAGCTGTCCCACAGATTCCTTACGGTTGAGAACAGACTCCTTACTGTTGAGAAAAGCAGGGTATAAATGCAAACTCTTCTCTTCTTGTCTCTTCCTGTGTAGTTGTATCCCTGGTGGGTGATTTCTATGGGCTTTGTAAAGGATTTACCTGCTAGTGGAGGCAAAACAGTCATCTGAGTGGTAGTGGATTTGTTCTCAAAGCAGGCCCATTTTGTTCCATGTGGTAGCATCCCTTCTGGCCAGAGGTTGGCCCAGATGTTTGTAGCCCATATCTATAGACTACACTCGGTCCCAGTTCAAATCGTCTCAGACCAACGATTCCAATTCGTTTCCCGTTTCTGGAAACATCCTGCCATGTATGTTTAGATCTGTCTGTGGTTCTCTACTTGCCAATATACTGCTACAGTACTTCAATAAAGAATATAATATTCTAATCCTGAGTTTTTCATGGGGCACAGCAGTTAATCCACTTTTCCTCTGCACTCGAGTTTCTTCTGTGCGTGATTCTGCCTTCAGCAGCAGCAATTTTATGGTGGGTTTTACCTCCTGCGGCAGCCCACCCTGAATCAATTCCAAAAGGTGCCTACAGGCTCAAAAAGGTTGGGAGCCCCTTTCTACTTCTCATTTATCCCAAGGAAACCTTATTGTGATGATTCCTGTATGTCAGTCAGAACATAGGACCTAGGGACGTCCAAAGTTTGGTTTGAAATTGATACCCCCTCTGAGGGGGTGTATTTTCATACATTTATGTCTTTCATTTACAATTAAAACAGTAACCTTTAAACTGTTTCATCAGGCTCTCAACTTGTTGTTTTACAAGTGGATCTATTTCATCACCTGGCTCTAAGACACACTGTTGACTTCACAGTGCTTTCTCTCTGCCCTTGCTGGTAGCAAACAGATGTGCTTGTTTGGTTTCAATCTATGCCCACCAGTAGCTGTTTTACTAGTACTGCAGATGTGTACTGTGAGGGTGAAAGGGAGGGGGAACTAGAACCATGCATGCCACTCTGAGCTCATTGGTGGAAGGGTGGTGCAAAAATGTACAATAAATAGTCAAGGAAGCAAAAATGAGCTGGATGATTTTTCCTTCCTAGTCAGGCATTGTACTCGCAGCTGCACAAGATGCTATTTAGTGCTGCTTCATCAAAAGCCAGACTGTAATATTGGGCTGCCAGGTGGAGAGACCACATCAGGCCTAATTTCACGCACACAAATTTTGGCCCTTTCTGCATCACCTAAAATGTCTGCAAAATGTTTTTGATTCCCCCACCCCCCGCCGTTTGTTCGCACTCACCCCCTCAAGATGTTTCATGGCCGCCATGAGGGGGTTTCACTCTCTTTTTTTGTTTTTTGTAGAATCGATGCTTTGAAGATTCAATGCATGGATTCTTTGTTGTTGTAGTTTCATTGATGCTTCAAATATTTGACCAAAAGATTTGACCCAAAAACTTTTTAAAGAACCACAGAGCTGATGAAAATAAAGAGGCAAGGGGGAACGGAGCGACAAAATGAAGCGATAAAATGCTGCTGTGGGAAATGTTTGGGGACAGCACAGAGGTGTGGAAAATGCAGTGGGGGAAAAAAGAAATATGCCACACAGCAAGGGAAAATATTTTGAAAATGTTTCACACAAAAGAATTGTTGTAAAATGGTTTTCAGATAAAACATTTCCAGTCTGGAAACAAAATGCTTTCGGAACATTGGGGGGGGGTGGGGTGGAAACTATGCAGAGGAATGCATGGAGGAAACGTTTTATTCCCTGCCTCAAAATGTTTTTTGAGGTTTGTGTGGAAAGGGCCAGTGTCAGGTCCTCTGTGACGAATGCATGAATGATAAGAGGGGATTGGTGCAGCTCCTCACTATTTATTAACCAACACGCAAAAATCATAGTGCCCTTTTGTCTGCGATTGCAAATGCCTTAACAGTCTAGGTGCTCGGGAGCAACAGCTGCAGAAGGCCATTGCTTTCACATCCTGCACGTGAGCTCCCAAAGGCACCTGGTGGGCCACTGCGAGTAGCAGAGAGCTGGACTAGATGGACTCTGGTCTGATCCAGCTGGCTTGTTCTTATGACAGTGCTGGGATTTCAGCCTCTCACTCCGTCTGCTGGTCCAGATTCCTCCACCTGAGTTTACAGGCACTCAATTCGCCTGCTGTGCTTGTGGACCTAAAAGATTGACATAGATACCTGAACTGATAAGCAGCTTCGCTGGAACCATTGCATGTGTACACAGCAAATGTGTGTTTAGCTGTGCGCACTTCACATTATGACTTCAAGATAAAGTACCTCAGTATTTTTGCTGGCTTTTGAGCAGCAGCCTTTGGAACCCCACAAAAAGATGGCAACAGGATGTTGTCAGTAACACGTCCATATGAACCTGCTGGGTAGCCCACGTAGCCGAGACTTCTGGCGGCCTCTTTCCTGACTTGCTCTTCAGTGCCGCACGATGCACAGTGAGTCTGGGGTGAAAAGGAGGAGCCAGGAGAGGAGAGACCCCCTGGTGAACTGATGGTGTAACTAGAAAGGAATCTTTCCTGGCAACTGCACAGTGTTCTGATGGGAGAGCTGCGCCCCCCAAAGCTATTGATCCACAAGCTTTCCATTAGCACTGCTTGCCTTCTGACACCCCTCCCCACCCCCCGCCCCCACAGAGCATGCAGTCTCCCCCATCCCCTCCGGCCGTACTAAAGCTTCAAGATCTGACAATGCCTGATCTACAGATACAACTGACAGTTTTTTAAGCTATCCAGGAAGGATTTTTTTCTTTTTAATTGTGTGAGCAATCCCAAAGAAAGAGGTGGGTTTTTTTTTTCCTGTGGGTCGATTGCCTTCTCGGTTCTTGCTGTTGTTTTTCAGAAAAGAGGGCACATTGTAGTTATTTATAACATTATAAATTGTCTGGGGAAAGAGATCAGAGAGGGGTTTTTCTCCCTGGCTCGTAGTAGCAGAACCTGGGGCCACTCAGTAAAATGGATGGAAAACAGATTCAACTCCGATTAAAAAGGAGAACTGTTTCACGCATCATGATTTTCCACACTATATAAGGATGGTCCCTGGTTAAAGTGGCTTTAAATCCAAGAAGGGATGTTAGACAGAGGTTAGCAGTGCCACCCTACAAAGAGTTATAGCCTTGTAATCCTCATTGATATTAGTTAACGTGTAAGTGTGTAACTCTGCTTAGGATTGCACTGTTAGTGTTAAAGTAGCAGAGCTAAAAGCTGAGTTAGTGGGAGAAAAGATCAGGACCGTGGGAGAGAGAGGGGCTAATTATGCCTGAGAGAAGAAGAGTCTTCATCTGAGAAGAGTAGATGCGCTGTCTTGGGGAGGAAGTTCTGTAAAGTTCTGTATTGCCCCTGATAAAAGCTCTGCTTCATCCACAAAAGAGCTGGTGATGGTTGACTGTCCACTCTCATGGATATTATCCAGTTCGGATCCCTGATATAATTCAGGCCTGCCTTATGTGTGTGTAAAGCACCATCAAGTCGCAGCTGACTTACGCCCCCCCCCCCCCCGTGGGTTTTTCAAGGCAAGAGACTAACAGAGATGGTTTAGCCCCGTGGTGGCGAACCTTTGGCACTCCAGATGTTATGGACTTCAATTCCCATCAGCCCCTGCCAGCATGGCCAATTGTAGGGGCTGATGGGAATTGTAGTCCATAACATCTGGAGTGCCAAAGGTTCGCCACCACTGGCTTTAGCCATTGACTTCTTCTGCACAGCCAACCCTCATATTCCTCCGCCGTCTCCCATCCAAGTACTAACCAGTTCTGACCCTACTTAGCTTCTGAGATCTGATGAGGTCAGGCTAGCTAGGGCTGTCTGGGTCACAGTGACTGTAGCATCCCAGGTCCTAAATAGAACTTAGTACCTCAGTCCCAATCCAGAGAACTTGAAAGTTTAAGGCAAAGGCAGAGGTACTTCAGGAGAAGATGTGAGACTGGGAAACTTATTTATTCATTTGGTAGGCTGTTTGTTTATTTAAATAGATATGGGTATGTTCTGCTTTTTTCCTCAAAGGAGATCCCAGGAGGCTTATAACATCATTTTTCTCTCTTCCATTTTATCCTCCAAACAACATCAGGCTGAGAGAAAATGACTGGCCCAAGGTTCCTTGTGTTTAATGAGCTTGTAGGGTTCAAATGTCATGTTTTAGTCCTGAGCTGTTTATTTGCAAGGCAATGGTATGTGATCCATGTTCTTAAAAACCAAATCTCTTTGCTATGAATGTGCTTCTGCATTGCCCAACCTTTCTGCTTTATACAATTAAAATCATGTCCATGTAATCACATAAATTCCGTTTCTGCTAATTAGAGGGAGCGGAGAAAGAAGTCTTCAAGTCACTGAAACCCAGTTACAGATTCTGTCCAGCCCTTGAACGTGTGTCCGCCTCTCGAACTAGAACTTGCCGCTGCTCCCATCTGTATGCATAGTGTTCATGAAGAAGTGAGAGTCTCAGAATATTTGCGTCTAAATAAATTGTTCACTTTAATGACAGGATCACAAGAATATCAAACATCACCTGGCCACCTCCCAAACACTTAAAATGCTATTTTATTGCTATGGCCATTGGGTAATAGGCAGCATTTTTTTAAAGCTAAAAAAAGGAACAAATAGGGAAATTAAGAATAATGCTTAGCTCATAGAAGCTGTCTGTGATAGTATAGTCAGTTAAGAACTTAAGAGGAGTCCTACTGGAAAAGACCAAAGAAGGCTCTGTTCAGCATCCTCTTTACCACAAAGGTTGCCAAATGCTCCCAGGAAACCCACACACAAGGCAAGAAGGCAGTCCCCTCCTGCCACATTCAGCAGAACATTGTCTCTGGAGGTCACAGTTTCCTTAATCCACAGGTGTCAAACTCGCGGCCCTCCAGATGTTATGGACTACAGTTCCCATCATCCTCTGCCAGCAGGGGATGATGGGAACTGTAGTCCATAACATCTGGAGGGCCGCGAGTTTGACACCTATGCCTTAATCCATTACTATTGTCTCAGGTAGTGAACTGACCAGCCCTAACTAAATGCTGAAAGAGCAATATCATGGGGTCTTACCTACTTGGGGGCTTCCCTAAGGGTGCACGAAAACATGACTGCCAAATCTGGCCAAAGAAAAGGACAGAGAAGCAGCCTGAAAGGACTGAATCTGCTCTAGGCACCTAAAATGCTGAGAGTCCGTTAAAGACGGATGTGGGTCTATTCAGGTCCCCTGAATCATGCAGGGGAAATTTCGAAGTATGGGATAAAATTTCCAATTTGTTCCCCTCCTTGTGGATTTTTTTAACTGTAGCTGGTTTTAATTATTACTTGTAAGGTGCCTTGACCCAAAAGGAAAGGCAGTTTACAAATATCTGAATTAATATATATCCTCACCACAACTTTTTCAAGCACTTGCAAACTTGAAGCGGTTTTCAGTTTTATTGACTGGGAGTCCAGATGTGCTGGTGCAGATTAATATCCCCTCTGAAGATTCAGTTGAATAGCCCATGTAATTCATTTAAGCCCAACACAGCACCCCACACTGGACCTGAGCAAGACAGGATAGATGCTACATGTTGATATGCCCCCTCCCATGCAACTGCTTTGTCCGGCCTAAGCTGGGCAGTGGTGGTATGCATTTGGGAGGTAAATGACAGGAACAGCCTACACCAGGGGTCTGCAACCTGCGGCTCTCCAGATGTTCATGGCTGTGCTGGCAGGGGCTGATGGGATTTGTAGTCCATGAACATCTAGAGAGCCGCAGGTTGCAGACCCCTGATATAGGGGAAAGAGTTCCAGCACTTCCACACACCAACTCTCATCGCTCAGCTCTTATGCAGCACCCTAGAGAGCTGCGTTTCTTTCATGTATTCCCACAAAGTTGTTGTCGTCTTGCAAATTGTTCCTGTTTGGGTGCTTCTCAGCACTGCGTTCAAATCCGCCTAGGGAGATTATGCAGGCAATTGCCAGGTGTGAACCAGGAGGGATCACTGAGGTGAAAGGAGCCTGCAATGTTCAGGTGCCAAAATCTCCCACCTTCGCAGACTTCTGGTAGAACAGGTTGTCTCTTCTTCGCTGCGCATTTTGAATTTCCCACAGCCTCCAGGTATGCAGGGAGCATCACGCTGGATGCTTTAAATTAAAAATTCCAAGGAAGTGATAAAGAAGGGGAAGGCATGTCAGGAGTCATCATTAGTCAGAGGGAGAGATAGCTGAGGCTTCCAAGAGATCTTGTTTCACCCAGACCTCCTCTTCCTCCTCCTCCTTTCTTTCTGGCACTTTTGAAGGCACGCACACCGTCTTTGGCTGAATAAACCGAATATCCAAGCTTCAAGGGAGTGAAGCTGCAATGCCTCATCCTCTTCTCGTAAAACCTGTTGCTTTCGGGAGCATAACAGAGCAGTGAAGAGGACTGTCTTTCTTTACGGTGTGCTCCCCATCTTGTCCAGAGCTGCAACTGAAATCCCTTCCTGCTTTCCAGTGCTGGCTTGAAGCACCACCTTTCTCCTGTGAGACACCCTTTGGTTTTCCTTCTCCCTCCCTCCCCTTGTTCTTTATCTGTGGGCTGCAGAGGAGAGAGCGTGGAATCGGGAGGCAGCCCCGTCTGATAATGTGGTGATGTCAGCAAAGGGAGGCCGTCCGTGAAACCGGAGTTACACCTAAGTGTCTGAAAGCCAGGCACCGGAGTTGAGCCAGGAAGTTCTCCGGGGTGCCCGGGGAAGGGGCTTAAGAGACGGGACTGATTACCACGCGCATAGTTTTTTTGCAAAACCACCCCAACAGAGAATGACGCTTTGGAGACTTTTTGGATTAACAAACGGAATGTAAAAAAGGGGACTTCCGCAAAGAGCCGAGACCAACAGGTGAGTAAAGAGGACATTGTGTTTAGCTTTTCACTTGCCTTTCGACCAGGAATGAAGGGTCAGTGCAACAAAAAAATGTAGCAATGGTGTTGTTTTTCCTCCCAAGAGGTACAGCGAAAGGAAGACTTCTCGGTGTAAGAGGCAGAGTCTAACTGGGCATACTTCACTTGAAATCAGCCTTTCTGAGACCTGTTTTAAATTGAGAGTGTTAGCTAGCATATAGTTTTGCCTAGCGGTTGCTCTTACACATCAAAAAACTTCATTAATACAAGTCCTCCCCATTTTCTCCCTTGGTGAAATTTTCTTTTCTGTAACAGTAGGTTGCTGGTAAGAGAAATTTAACAGGCTGTTTTGAGAATGTTCTATTTTCTTTTCATGGAAAGATAGCTGGGCTTCTCAGCAATAAGGGTCTGTAAAACATTCCAGCAAACCATAAACAGGGCGTTTTTACAGCCCCACTGATTACGACTTGCGGTGCTTTTCAGTGCAAAAGAATCAAGTAACAATCGTCAAGTACATTTTGGCCGCAGGCGTAGTTTGGATCTAGCAGGATTTGTGAAGACGGAGGTCTTGTAAAAAGAGCAGTTTTGTGGCTCTGTCGTGCATATATTGGAAGGATTATGCTTTATTTAAGACATGGGATAAGTGCATTGGAAATACAGGTGTCATCTTCACGCCTCTCAAACCTGTGGTTGCTGAGTGCTGAGTTTATGTTTAGCAACTATAATGGCATACGCTTGTTTAAAAGTGTTCTGTCCCAGTGTTTTATATGAAGAATCTGAAGCATGAGAAAGTTCTTTTGGTGGTGTTGATCTTTTCTGAGAAACTGCTGTATACAATAAGCGCTTAAGTCTTTAGTCACAAATTATTCCCACTGTGTTTTAATGGTCCTTCTTCTTAAGCAAACATACGCGAGGTTGTGATCTTGTGCATGAAGTGTGTCTAAGGTTGAGATGAAGGACTACAGCAAAACTTGGCTTCCTTCCTAAAGTTTCTTTGGCACCCTTGCTGGTCATTCTTAAGCAAACTCCAGAATCGAGTTGTAGGGCTGTGTCCAAAAAGGATACTTGCTTAAAAGTAAGCTACAGCACTGGAGTTTTCTTACAGTACCTAATTATGCGCAGGATGTGGAAGGACTATAATTCAACGGGTGAACAACCGATCTCTGAGAACTGTACTGAAGTTGTTTTCCCTTTTGTGCTCCAGCGTATCTGATGAAGAGAAAGTGTACGCTGTAATTCATTTTGTTCATCTTGAAGGTGCCTCAGGGCTCCAGTTTTATTCCCCTTTTGCAGTTGCTGTCCTGTGTTGAGGGTGAAAGTTTCCTTTTCTGTAACACTAGACCCGAAGGAATTTCTTACCCCCCTACATCAACCACAGCAGCACAATGTTCTGTAGTTCGTTTTCCCTGTTGACTAGGCCTCTACTTCAGAGATGACTACAGAAAGTACTGAGTTATTGTGACAGGGCTACTCCTAGATTGTCAAACATAGGAGGAGCCAGGTCACTGTGGGGAAGGCTTTAGTGTGATGCCTAGATTGTTGGTCAAGGACTTGGGGGACCCAGTTCAAATCCCTCCACCATCGTCAAGAAGCTCACTGTGTGATCTTGGACTGAGCAGCTACTCTCGCCCAGAGTTGTTGTGAGACCAGAATAGAGAAGAGAACTTCAGATACTGCCCTGTGTGCCATGGAGGGAGGGCAAGATAAAACTGTGGCAGATAATCATTTGCTAATGATATAGGTCATATATTTGGCAGACACCTGTCTGTTGCTGTGCTCGTTCATGTTTTTCCCTTGCATCGCTCGCCAGTCCCGATGCATTCCACTCTCTTGCCTGTACTCGCTCGCCTATTATTCGCACTTTAGCCTCATCCCCTGTACTTCTGCTTCCACTTCACTTCCTGCTCTCATGAATAGCTATGCTACCGAACTGCTTTCTGCAGAACTGGGTCAGCCGACACTGGGCATCAATCTCATGCAAAGGTAACTTCAGCAACACCTTTTGCTCCAATTTGGTAGGCAATAGTGAAGATCAGGGTTCCCGTGACTGCACGGAGAAGATCCCGCTAGTTTGTTTTCCCCTGAAATTTTCACTTGGAAGCAGACTTGTAAACGTCCCACATTTGCAGATCAACACCATTGCTTACCATGCAAGCTGGGAGCCTGTAAAGAACTGAGGGGAAAACAATTTGGAAGTCCTTTTCCCAAACCACCCTTGCAAGCATTAAGTTAGCTCTCACAAGCTTGAGCAAGCTGTTTTCCCTTCCCCGTTTAATTTAACTGCTTTCAGCATTCCTTGCCTCCTGGAGTATAGTCAGTCCTTATCAAGCCAGCCTTTCCTTTTCCTTTTACAAAGTTTTTTTTTCGTACCTGAGGATTCTCTTTAAGTGCATAAAATCCCCTATTTTGTGTGTGTAGCGCCCCATTGTACAACTCTAGGGATCTGCACAAGAGACAGCCACTCTATTATTAGATATAGTAATACTGGAAAATCCCCCAAGCACTCAATAGGTAGAGAACACTCACCAGACCACGTGATAATTGAGAGGGAAAGTCACACCATGGGGTCTTTTCCACCTTTAATATGGCTGTATAGTAGACGACATTGTTGTGGTGTGATGGGGCTACTAAAGGAAGCTGGTCATATAAAACCTGTATTTTCATTAGTGTGCGTTCAGCAAATGCAATTCCAGGAGGAACAGAATGATCACAGTGCAGCGCTGTTAGAACACTGTCCCACTTTTCAAAACCAGGTTTTTAAAAATCTCCGACACGAAACCTTCGATTTAGGAAAGAGAAGCCAGCAGAGGACAATGCCAGCAAAAGCGACAACGATCCAAGTTCACCCTCCTGCCTCTGTGCACCGAGGATTGGAGGATTTTTCAAGATGATTGTCCTGAAAATCTCCCTCTGATTTCAATGTTTAGCAGGGCAGGTTGTTTAATAGGGAAAGGAATAGCTTAAGGAAACTATTACTTAAGAAAGTTGTTCTCTGTGAGCAGGAGTATCTCCCAAAATTAAGTATATACTGTACCAGCATGTATGTTTCTGACTCTAAAAGTTGACAGACTTGTTCTTGGAGAGAAGGTTCTATAAGTTTCTGTGGGGAAATTGGGAACAAAGCTGGCTGAAGTACTGCACCCAGGACATGTTTAGTATAACTTTCTGAAAGAGCCTGTGTGCATGTAAATTGCTCACAAATATTTTGTAAACCCAGTCGGGAACTGACAAGAGTCCTTCATTGCACATATAGAACCTGCACATACATACTTTGCACACATGTGCCTTATGCTGACTGATTCTAGTTCATATTCTGGCAAAGGTTTTCCATGGTCTCAGACAAAGTGAGGTCTGTCCCACCCTGAGATCGTTTAACTAACGATACCAATAATTTAATCTGGAACTTTCTGTGCGCAAAGTATGAGCTGTGCAGCAACAAACCTTCCCCTGCACGTGTAAATTTTCGAGAAGGTCATGTTTTCTGAAAGGAGCTGGGACTAGCAGAAGCAGTCCTTCTCTTCTAGACGTGATCACTGCATGCATGTGACATTTGTACTGCCACCTTTCCCACGGTCCCCTAGTCCATGGATGAGTCATTTGGTGCCCTGGTTCCAAAGTTTACCGCAAGTACAGCGTGTTGCCCAAATGTGGGTCACAAACTGTATGCAGTAGTTCTGCATTCTTTTGGCTACTAGTTCCACCCTTCCATGGTGTTGGACCCAGCCCAGACACTAAGCCCTCCCAAGTAAGTTTGTTTTTCACGGCACCTCTTAGACTGAAATCATTTTATTGTGTCAAATGCGGAATGTAACATTCCTGGCACAAAACAAATCCCCACACATGTGTATGTATAGAATCATAGAGCTGGAAGAAACCATATAGGTTATCTAGTCAGTGTAGGATCAACCTAGAGCATTGGCCATGCTGGAAGGGGCTGATGGGAATTGTAGTCCATAACATCTGGAGTGCCAAAGGTTCACTACCACGGACCTAGAGCATCCCTGGCAAGTGTTTCTCCAGCCACTGCTTAAAAAATCCTAACATCCAGCCAGTACCTTTTGGCCCATAATTTAAGCCTATGATAGCTAGCCCTGTCTTCTGCTGCCAGCAGGAACATCTCCCAGACCTCAATTTCCTCTTTTTCAGACTAAACATTCCCAAGTCCCTCAGCCTTTCCTCATAGGGAAAGGCCCCTGGTCGTCATCCTCGCTCACCTCTGCACCTTCTCCATTCTATCTATATATACGCATGTATCTTTTGGACTGGCAAAATTGTGCAGGTGAGCTTTCAGCCAGAGGTTCATTGCCATTTCACTGAGGCTGAAATTTGAGGTTTGCAATAACCTAGCCAATCATCTTAATCATATTGGGCTGGGTTCATCCAGTTTTTCCATTAAAAAGGGAGGAAGGAGAACCCTTTGACCACCAAAAAGGCCATACAAGGGATCAGATGACCCACCTAGACATCATTCAACAGGAATGGTGGTTGTAATAAGGGTGGGGATTGGCCAAAGTTTGGCAAAACAATACATTGACTGGATCTAATCTACTGAGCTCCAGTTGTTGATATGTATGTATGTATGTTATGCAAGTGCATATATTCTACTGCAAAGACTAATGTTTATATACAGCAGCAGAGGCTGAATGCATGCATTGAAAACAGCTATTGTGTACACACACATGAAAGGCTTTTTACCAGGTCTTCTTAAGATGGACTACCTTTCTGTGACTATTGTGTTACTTTGTTGTGTGTCCATGTATGACAGAAGGGGTGTTCTTTCATCTGTATTTTTGATGCTAGATAAATTGTCTTCTGTGCTGTGTCACAGATTTCTGGACTGGTATCTTCAATTGAGTATTAAAATAAATGCATAAGCCCCAAACTTGCTGCCCCAAGCGACTGCTTGGCACGCCTGTGTGTTTGGACAGGTCTTGATCTACCTGGCACCATGTACCAGGAAACAGGTCCTGTTTTGTTGCTGCAAGTGGTGGGGTTGTGAAAGGACTTGACAGACATACACATTACTTATAAGAGATATGGTCAGGGATAATATTAAATGGACCAGCAGTTCGAAGCAGATCTCTTCCCCAGACTTTTTAGTAGTTCTTGCCAGGTGTGAAATAGCCAACAGAAGCAGTGACTACAATCCCATTCATCATAACAAACATTGTGATACACAGTATTTGTAACGGCACAATACCTTGCCGCCAGTATAGCTTGCCTGCAGCATCAATGCTGTTGTGCCATTTATCGTAGATGTGTATACTGCTTCTGCAAAGACCTGCTTGACTGTTGGGGGAGGGGAGCAAGCAGCTGCATTTACCCCCTTTCTTAAGCAATGTCCATGAAATTAGGTTGTAAAAACAAGTCTCTTTGGGAGTGGTGTTATTGAATCTATGCATCTCTTCGTAGCTTGGTTTACTAAACAGCGAACCCTCCCCTAGTTCATTCTTGGTGACCTTTCTTGGAGGAGACGTTGTCATCAAGGTAAATACACGTTGGGTCCCACAGTCTTTTGGAAAGCAAAAGTTCCAGGGAATGAGGCCTTTTTCTGTTGCTGTTTATGTCTATTTTGCATCAAAATGACACTATCTTCCCTAAAATAACAAGGTTCGTAGAACATGAATACGATATAAGTTCTTTGTTGGGAGGGGTCTAGGAGAGGAAGGAGATGCAGCCATCTGTGGGCCAAAACACACGTGCAGCCCACAGTTGGCAGTTTGCTGTTTATAACAAGCAGTATACATTCATGACGTGGGCCTTTTCATCTTACCAGTAATTACGGCTTTAGACTTTCTACGCAATTAATCTTCCGGCATCATTTGAGCTTCTCTCAGCTCAGTGCTCAGAAAAAAAAATATTAATTATGGAGCAGCATAAGAAGATAAACTGGTTCTTTGATAAATTGCCTTTTCTGTTTTGTTCTCTCCATCTTCCAGTTATTTCAATGGAAACAGCTGGAGAATCTCTACTTCCGTGAGAAGAAATTTGCCGTGGAAGTTCATGACCCTCGAAGGTGAGCAGTTGCTGCTCCAATCCAAACTTTTGTATCCATGTCACAGCTAGTCCATCGCAGGCCAAATTTATTTCATTGAATAGTTCCCAGTACTGAGTGCTGGGCTGGAAACATAGCACTATCCATTATTTAAGTCTGCAATAATGCAAAAGGATTGTATGGGGGTTTTATCTTGTTCTGCAAAATGTTTTCGCAGATATATTTTTAATTGCCTCGCCAAGGGGAGCTGGTTACGCTGGGTTTATTTCAAAAATAAATAAGGCTACCTTTGACACACGTGGCGGAAAAGCTGCCTGAGAAAATGTTGTGAGGACTGAGAGCACCATCTTGCAAATATTCTCTAAAAATGAACTGGAGATAGTTACGTATGTACTAGAGCTCGTTCCCAAATAGAGTGGGCACAACATGCCTAACAGATCACCTTCTCCTAATATTGATTCAACTCAAAATCAAACCAGAGAGTTTTAAAAACGTTAAAACCGGGGAGACTCGACTCAGGTGGCCACTCAACCATGAAGACCACCTTAAGATGTTCAGCATAGCCTAACCCACAGGGATGAAATTGAGGACTAGAGAACCTTCATTGCTCTCTGAGCTTCTTGGAGGACAGGCAAGATGAGAACTGACTAAACTCTCAGTATCATCGGTCTTAGGCGTGTTGGGTCCCACCTGGTCACTGGTAGGGGATGGGGTATTTCCAGATCTAGGTTGGGAAACTCCTGGGGGTTTGAGGGTGGAGCCTGAGGAGACCAAGGACCATAAAGTCCACCTTCCAAAGCACCCATTTTCAGAGGAACTGAGCTCTGTAGTCTGTAGATGAACTGTAGTTCCAAGGGATCTCTAGGTCCCACCTGGAGGCTGGCACCTCTATTCTCTCACTATGAAGGTGATTGATACTCAATGGAAAAGCTTCCTTGTGGTGTCTCAGCTTAGAAACAGCAACATGAATTGGGCGGGTATCTTCTTCCTCTTCAGAGCATCCCCAGAACTTCAGCTGCTCGTTGACAGTGACAGCAGTTTCCTTTAGTGTAACACAGTATGTCATGCAACTCTTGTCGGAAAGATTTGGTGCACATGATTCAGAACTTTAAAAGTCTGGGTGTAACAGAGGATGAATTCTCACCAGGGTTGTCCATCTCTGCCCTGCCACGTCAGACTGTTTCGGGTGAAGACTCGGATGACTGAATTCTCTTTCATTTAAAAAAAAAAGACCCTCCCCCCTGCATAGAAACCTGGCATGTTAGCAGGGAAGGTTTCTAACCTAGTTTTCCCCTGACATGATAGTTTGCTAAGTATAGGGTATTCCCCGGCCCTCAGGAAGCATTCAGTCATGTAAGCAGTCTGAACCCAAGCACCAGTGTAGCATCTCAGTAATAATTAGGTCAGCTATACCAACAACAGGATCAGGTTCCAGTCAGAGTTGAGGTGTACATTTGATTGAGGTCCAGGGGGTCTCAGCCCAGATTGCAAACCTGTTGTGGTGGTATGGTGTGTATTTGTCATTTCAGTCAACAAACAGAAATTTGTATTTCCTGACTTATGAGATTCAGAGGCGTATCGGGGGGAAATGGCGCCCAGGGAAAACACCTGCTCTGGGTGCCCCCCCCCCCCGCCATGCTGGGGGTCAGGGGCAGCATGGACAGGCACCGCAGCAGTAAGCCAGTTCCTGTGCCGGCCAGCTGCCACGGCGCCCATCGGAGCCACCCCCATGGGCCTGGGGAGGGAAGGAGGCAGCTCGGACAGGCGCCACGCTCTGTCTTTAGGCACTTGCCCACGCCAACCCAGCTGAGCCAGGTCGGGGTGGGGATGATTTTGTGCCCCCACCATGCCATTTCGACCTGTCCCCATGGGCACTACGCCACTGATGAGATATTTTGTGTGTGCGTGTGCGTGTGTGCGTGTGTGATGGCTTGTAGAATAACTATGAACTAGGCCCAGAGAAATTTAGTTTGGTCTCTGAGAGGTTTGCCAGTTACTGGGAATGTGGGTGGGGCATCTTACATCACTCCAGCAAGTGGTCTTTTGTTTTGTTTTCAATCGGATTGAAAAAGGCAGAGTAACATCTAAACACATAACAAAGAAATCCATTTTTTGGGTGTTTATGCTTTAGAATTTCAGTATCAAGAAGAACCTTTGGACAGAGTGGTCTTGTGGTGCGAACCTGGTATGCGAACACTTCTCTGATCAAATCCATCTGGGTTATGGCAATTAGCCAACATCAGTTTTACCTGGACAGAAAACAAAGCAAAGTGAGTTATTAAGCATGCTACTGTCTGCCAAAAAAAAAAAAAGTTTAGCCTAGTTGCTGAAAATGCATATTTGTCTTAGGTGGCAGGTGCTTCCTCAAGATTATATCAGCCTTGCACGTCATTCCAGACACCCACAAAATGTTTACTACCTCACCTGCACAAATATACCTTTGCTACCTGTGTCTAGCATACAGATAGCTTAAAAGAAAGGAGGAAGCGTTTTCTAGTTTGCAAAAGCTTCCCTATCTAGTCACTAGAGGCCATTCTTGCTTGCCACAGGTGAATGGGCAAGCTTAGATTACGTACTGATTGGCTTTGCTATAGTTATTTGATAATAACGCAGCTAATGGATCAGTTTTATTTGACCTTCAGTTAGCAGCCCCACAAGAAATCTGCCACATGTACACCTCAGTCAAATCTTTTCAGCCTCCTTTTTCACTTGCTCCCTAATTGGTAATCAAGTGGTTTTAACAAATAGGGGGATAACGTAGGCAGTGAAATAACCTACAGTGGGTCTTGTTGTATTTAGGTCTTGGTTTATTGTGAAGTATCATCTTCCATGACCCTTTGTCTAGAGTTTTCTGAGAAGTCACTTGATACACAATTGCTGAGTAGTTTTGTGTGCCCGTTTAAATTGCTTCAGGCAAAAATCCCCTCAGTCAGAAGCTTGGATGATATTGCCATGGACTTGACAGAGATGGGAACACCAAAGGTTTCGAAACTGGCAACTTTGGAAGTCAAGAATCCATTTATTACGGCTAGCAATGGCAGCTTAATCTCTTCAGGTAACCTATCTAGTTTCTGAGTCTTTATAAACGGTGTTGTGAAACGTGGTTGCATGTGTGCAGTGAATAGCGGGGGGCCTTTTTTACGCCAGAGAAACAGTATGTTTCACAGTACAGTTGGGAAGACTCATTACTTCTCGAATTGCAAGGGGTACATTTGACTGCCCAAGAATGTGGCTTCTGCTTTTGCTGTGTCAGTACTGTCCTGAAGGGTGTAAGGCTGCTAAGGAAAACAGACCTCCCACAAGTCATGCCGTTGCTGATTCTTGTCACAGGAGTTTCAGATTACCAATGTGGCAAAGTTCAGGTTCAGAGTGTCCTTCCAGAGTGTTACATGGACCCCTGCTGTCTTTTCAAGAAAGGGTTCTTCTTTTGTAACTCCCCCCCCCCCAATTCTACATGAATGAATTTGTTTATTGTTGAAAGCCTAAGGCCATTCACAATAAATTCTACCATAGTAAGGTCAGGATTATGCCGCAGTCTCATTGGCTCCCTTCTCTACTGCTCTTGTTGTGGATAGAAGGTAATTCATCCCTGGTCAAGAATATCTAGTTCTGGTGGGGTACTGTCAGGCCCTTCCTTTATCCTGGCTCTCTCTGATTCCCCATCCCCACCCCCCAATCTGCTCTTTTGGGATTTCCTGTTCTCAAGAAATAGATTCCTAAGCAGCTCTGCTCAGATTGTGGCCTAGAGCATTTTCAACTGCTGGTTTAGAACCTCCTTTCCAGTCAGAACAAGGGAAGCAAAATGGTTTCCCCCACACACTGTACTGCTTTGGCTGGCTTCTTCATGCACTTGAAGAAATTATCGCTTACTCATGGAAGCTCATGGTGAAATAAAAGCTGTCTGTCTTAAAGGTGCCAATGGGTTTCTGTTTTATTTGGCTTCTCCCAGCCATGTAACATCCTCCATCCCTTATCGCCAGGTAATGCAACTCCAGTTAGACAGACTGTGGCCTCTCCACAGCCTTAAAGCCTGCCAGGTTCCATCCCTGCATTCCCTTTTCTCCTGGTCGGAAGAAATGAAAGAAGCAGTATGTGATTCCGATCTCTTGGCAGCTAGAATGTTTTTCTTGCCGAGCTATTAAGAAACCTTTTTTTTTTTTTGCCTGCTGTCTCTCTCATTGCCTGTCCCGTCTGGATAAGTAGCTGTACTCCTTCAGCAAACATTTAGCCAGGGCAAGCTCAGGACATCCAGTTCTATTCAGCACTTTCTTTTGGCCCACCCAGGTGACCAAGCACTCTGGATCTTAGGTTGCTTCATTCACACCCTTTACCTTTGGCTCTGCTGCACTGGAGATGAAGTCAAATGGAGTTTGGGTCATGAGTTTTTCTGGGAAATAACTAAGCAGGGAAGGGACATCATATATTTTCAGCTGCACACAATTAAAGTCTTCCCCCCACCCCCAAAGCCTTTCAGCCTATCTAGTGAACTTTGTGTTTAACATCTGTAGCCCACACTGTAGCTCTTCATTTTCAAGGAATATGGGTCAGGTGTTTGAAAAATTACCCTAATATAATTTAAAAGCTGGGGGAAAAAATCAAACAAGTTTGAAAAACTGGCTTTTTGTATCTATCAGTTTCCTAAATCTGGGTTGCTTAATGCAATCTTGTTACCCCAAGACCAGATGACAGTTGCAAGTATGGTGTGTGTGTGCACACGGGTGCGGGCGCGCACAGCTCAGCTGGAAATGGAAGGCAGCCAGTGACTTTTATTGTAGCGCAGAGGTACGCTTTGATCTAAGAAAACCTGCCAGGTAATGCCCGTTGTTGAAGACCAAGAAAAGAAATGGATGGAAAATTGGCATTCCAATGCATTTGATCTTTCAGGGTCTCAAGATTCGGAGGTCAGCGAAGAGCTGAAAAAAGAGAAAATCGTGGAACTGAAAAAGAAAGAGCAGCTTTTGCAAGAGAAGCTCCTGCAGAAAGTTGAAGAGCTGAAGAAGATATGCCTTCGGGAGGCGGTGAGGCCTGTTTCGTGTTTGCAGAGAGAGAGCGAGGGGGGGGGGGATAGAACCTGTTCGTCCTAATGATTCTGAAGCTGATCTTTTCCCTCTATTGCAAAGGAGCTCACTGGGAAGATGCCGAGGGAATACCCTCTGAACACAGGCGAGAAACCTCCTCAGGTCAGAAGGCGTGTCGGCACCTCTTTCAAATTGGACGGCAGCCTGCTTCCCAGCGAAGAGGTACACGCAGCCCGTTTGGAGTTTTTGTTAGTCACAACAGGGCAGCCAAAAGCGCTGGTGGTGCATCTCTTCAGCTGGCTCCTGCTGGCTTTGATATTTATAGTTTGCCTTTTGGTTGTGTCAGGTCAGTAAGCAGAGATTGCAAATCGGAGGATTGTCGGAAATGTGTGGGGAAATGTTCTGCAGCCAGGATTAAAGCACTCTTAATTACTTATGCGCAGGATTCCCGACTTATGTAATGTCTTTAAAAGCTATCTAGTCCCAGTTCTGATTTCACTTCATTTAAGTCGCTGGGAATATTAACCACTGGTTTTGATCAAATCAGAGCGTGCAAAGAGGTGCTCTTACTAGAATTTTATTCTCTGTCTTGTTGCTGAAAAACAGCACTTGGTTTGTTCCCCCGGTTGTTGGGAGTTGAAAAATGTGCGTTCATGCCACTAGGGATTCTGACTTACTGACCCACGGTTTGATGTCTCATCAAAACATTTATTAGGCAGTCTATGTTTATAGGGTGATTTATAGGGTGCTATGTTTATAGGGTGCTATGTTTACAGGTTGGTTTGCCCCACATCGTCTACACTTTGCCCCCAGCAAGCTGGGCACTCATTTTACCAGCCTCAGATGAACAGAAGGCTGAAAACAGTTTCCGTTAGGATCTAACCTAGGTTGTGATCAGATCTTGGACTGCAATACTGCAGCTTACCGCTCTGTGCCAAAGAGCTCCTGATGTTTAAGATGGGTATAAATTCCATGCATTGGCTCAGACTTGAACCTGTCTTTTTAAAACCTGTTCTGCAGTAAAATTTTCAGTCTCACTGAGTTCCTTGTTCCTGGATAGTACTTTATTGCCTAGTCAAAAAGCTAATATAAAGGGAAAGCATTAAATGAAGATCGTGTCTACGGGAATATAGCATAGAAACTAATGCCACCTGCATGTACCCCAGCACAAACGAACAAACCAAGGAGAAAGAGATGCTGGTGTTCTAGTTCTCACATGACATCTTTGCCTTTTATCAGTGTCTGCTTATGAATTCCAAAAGTAACTTGAGAAATTGTCCCAAAGGCCATGGCTGGCTGGTTTTACTTCCTTTGTGGGCTTTTAACATCTCTCTGCCAACAGGCTCCCATCATTCAAAGTGAGGTGAGCATAAACAAACATCCTTTTGTTTGTGCTCCTGTAAACACTTGAGAAGCAAAACTGCCTGGCTCATAAGGGATTATCTTTTTTGCTGCTTTATCTCCTGTAGCAGATTCACTTTCATGCTGTTCCAGGGGGTCTCTGTCTCCCAGGAGCAGGATTTCACTGGGTATTTGGTGGATGGGTTAGAGAAGGCAGATGGGGGCAGAATATTTTAACAAGGGCCATTCCAGTCTGTTGACAGTGGTAGGATCTAGAGCTGTGCTTTTTGCCCTAGAATCATAGGCCCCTTCCGCACACGCAGAATAATGCATTTCAAACCACCTTCACAACTGTTTGCAAGTGGATTTTGCTATTCCGCACAGCTTCAAAGAGCATTGAAAGCAGTTTGAAAGTGCATCATTCTGCATGTGTGGAAGGAGCCATAGAGTAGGAAGAGACCACAAGAGTCACCGAGACCAAACCCCAGCCATGCAGGAATACAGAATCAAAACACTGCTGACCTATGGCCCATCTGTCAACCCCTCTGAGACATTTTGGAATAGACGGTACTTCTTTCACTTGAAACTTCAAAGATGTGTTTTAAATCAATATTACAATATGGCCAATACCTCATTTTTCTATGTGTAGGACCCAGCCCTGCAGGACATGGAGAACAACTTTCTCATTCAGCAAAAGCTAGTGGAAGCCGCCAAGAAACTTGCTGGTGAGCCAGACCTGTGCAAAAATGTGAAGAAGAAAAGGAAGCAGGGGTACACGGAAGCAGTGAAGAAGCTCCAGGAGATTGAAAATTCCATTAATGAGTATAGGATTAAATGCGGGAAGAAACCTGCTCCAAAATCAACCCCAGCCATTACAGGTACTAGAAATGCTGCAATATTAGGAAGGAGAGGGCATGCGGGGAGAGACTTTGTGGTGATTTTTGCTCAAATGTGGGGTGTCTGTGTGTGTTCTTGCTTGGTACTGGCCTGGGAATAAAAACATGCCCTTGATTCAACTGACGGGCAAAGACGCAGTACTGCCCAGAAGAAATCAATAGGTGTTTAGCCCCCTGACTTCAGCAAAGTCTGGAGCTCACCTATAATTTGTCATGCTTCATGTAAAATGTGGTTAGCAAGGAATACAGGTAAAATACAACTCAAGCGCGGGCATGTTGAAGGGGGAAAAGCAAATCAAAGAACTGCTGTGCACAGGAAAAGCTGGTGGCATTGTTCCAGCCAAAACTACTTTGGTACCTTATTTTGTTGAGTATTATATGCTGTGTCTTGCTGATTTGTGCAGAAATTGGCTGCCACTTGAGATTTCTTGACTAACACCGAGCCCATTATGAATCAAGCACATAATTAGAGCACTGATTTCTTCTGCCCCTGTTGGGTTATAACAAGTGTTGGGAAAGTCCACATGGGTTGAGGAGCAAGAAGGGGAAACAACCACCTGTGGTCTATGACTCCGCAGAAAGGCAAGAAGAATGATGGTCTTAAAAGAGGTTCTAAGGTAGCCATTGTGATATGAACGTACATTTATTGGAGGCTGTGGAAGGCACATGTCTGCTGAGAACTGGAATTCTCAGATGATACCAGAATGGAGAAGTGGCAAGGAACAGGTTCAGCACTAAGCAATTGGGGCAAACGTCGCCTAGACTGTTCTCAATCTGCTTGTGGGCCCTTGTCTTTCAGTTCTCAAAGTCCAAACCTTGCTTGAGAAACAGATTGGGGGGGGGGGGGATTTATATGCTGCTAGAGACCTGCCCAAGGCAGCTCACAAGGTAAAATAATGCAATAAAACCCTAGGCACATAGGCTCTGATATGTGTCCAAACAAATAGACAAACAGTATAAATAATAAGCAAGATGTTCAAAACAGTCGTAAAACAACCAGTGAAGCATGAAGGACTGCTTTTTCCCATATTGTCCAGCCTCTTCTCGTGTCCTGTTCTCTGTATCCTCACCTGTGGACATGAGATGAGCAGCAACCAGACGCAGGACTTGTTTGCTGGTGGCATCTTGCCTTTGGAATGCCCCCCCACCACCACCCTTTTAAGGTTTGCCTGGCACCTTCCTTGAGACCCCAGGCCAAAATATTTCTCCTTACCCAGGCTTTTAACAGAGGGGTCCATTTTTTGTACATCCATCACCACCATCCTTTAGAATCATAGAATCATAGAGTTGGAAGAGACCACAAGGGCCATCAAGTCCAACCCCCTGCCATACAGGAAGACACAATCAAAATACTCCTGATAGATGGCCATCCAGCCTCTGTTTAAAAACCTCCAAAGAAGGGACACTCCACCACACTCCAAGGCAAGGTATTCCACTGTCGAACAGCCCAAATTGTCAGGAAGTTGTGTGGTTTCCAGGCTGTATGGATCTGAAGATGCCAGCCACAAATGCAGGCGAAACGTCAGGAGAGAATGCTGCTAGAGTACGGCCATACAGCCCAGAAACCACACAGCAACCCAGTGATTCTGGCTGTGAAAGCCTTCGACAATACATGTCAGGAAGTTCTTCCTAATGTTTAGGTGGAATCTCTTTTCCTGCACCTTGAATCCATTACTCCAGCCTTTAGAACAGCAGAAAGCAAGCTTGCTCCATCTTCAACATGACATCTCTTTAATATTCAAACATGGCTGTCATGTCACCCCTTAACCTTCTTTTCTCCAGACTAAACATTCCTAGCTCCCTAAACCAGGGGTAGGGAACCTGCGGCTCTCCAGATGTTCAGGAACTACAATTCCCATCAGCCCCTACCAGCATGGCCAATTGGCCATGCTGACAGAGGCTGATGGGAATTGTAGTTCCTGAACATCTGGAGAGCCACAGGTTCCCTACCCCTGCCCTAAACCATTCCTCACAGGTCATGGAATCCAGACCTTTTGCCATTTTGATCGCCCTTCTCTGGACCCCATTATTTTTCTCTTCTCCAAACTAAACGTACCCAGCTCCCTAAGTTTCTCCTCATTTGGAATGCTTGTATCTGCCTTTATTCCCTGCATGGTTTTTATTGATTGTGGGTTTTAAAAAAAATATTTCAACCGTTCTTTGCTTCACTCTGTTTTACTGTTTTAGGTGTGAGCCACCTCAACCTAGTCCAGTGGTGGCGAACCTTTGGCACTCCAGATGTTATGGACTACAATTCCCAATTGGCCATGCTGGCAGGGGCTGATGGGAATTGTAGACCATAACATCTGGAGTGCCAAAGGTTCGCCACCACGGACCTAGTCTGTAGTGGCAGCATACAAATAAAGAAATAATAAAAGTTCTAGGACATTCCTCAGACTGAGAAGCAGAGCATAACACTAGCTTTTAGAAAAGAACCCCCTCAGTTTAAAACCGTGGTGAAAAGAGGTTATTATGGCAACGTTATGTCTGGAATGCCAAATAGAGTCCAGAACTGTTTCAGGTTCTCCTTACCTGTTGCCCTTGATGAAGACCACCCTAGCTGGGATTCTTATTACTGTACTGCTAACAACTGCATGTGTGAATGCTTGAAGGAGGAGGCGGCGCTCCCAGCAGGGCCTTTGTTACTTGTGTGCCTATCACTGCTATTGTGGCCATGTATCTGGACTCATCTGCATGCCTTAGAGATCAAAGCAGAAATAATAACCCACTTGTGTAAGGAGTTTCATTTTAACCTCTCTGTCTTTTTAAAACCTGTTTCTCATAAGACGCCAAAATGCCTGGAACCAGCCCAGCTAAGCTCTGACAATGTTAAAAAGGTGTTTTTGATTTGCTCCAGATTACCTTGCTGTTATAAAGATACACAGTTTATCTAGCTGCCAAGCATTTTTTTTGGTGCTGTGAAAAGAAGTAGCTGTCAGTGTGATCAATGTTGCATTAGGCAAACATGAAGGAGCATAAATATAGAAGAGAAATACATGCCAATAGTTTGATCCAGAGCTAGCAGGACTGTCCATGCAGAGAAGGCACATGGGCCCCTTCCGCATATGCAGAATAATGCACTTTTTATCCATTTTCACAATTGTTTGCAAGTGGATTTTGCTATTCTTCACAGTAAAATCCAGCTGCCAAGTACGTTGGAAATGGATTGAAAGTGCATTATTGTGCATGTGCGGAAGGGGCCATGGAGTCTTCTCATGTTCCTCTCTGCTCCTGCAGATCCTTCTGTCCCCAGAAACATAATTTCTGGGGCTGCAGGATCAGTGCAAAGGAATAGTGATGGGGGCTGAAGTGAAAAGGGGATAAGACGCGTTTTGCCTGTAGACAGTGTTGGCTTTTTCTAGCAAGGGCTAAATTTTACACTTCTGGGCTTGTTAATGTTAAGGAGGGGACCTTTGGTGTAATCTTTGCAGTACAAATCAAAAGTGGAAATACAAGCAAATTGTGGTTTCATCAATAGGAGTGAAATTGTACAGATGGATGTGATATTTGTGAAAAGGGGGGGGGGTTGTGACACCTCGTACATTTTTTAAAAAATTCTAGAATATCCTCCTTGTATCTACTATATGGTCTGTGGAAATTTATTCGGGAACAAAAAATGCTGGCTGCAGGGATACTGGGCCCTGGGGTGGATGAGGCTGGGGACACAAGGTGGACAGGTGGACACCTAGTGGACAGGTTGATCCAATAAGGTGGACACCTAGTGGACAGGTGGACACCTAGTGGACAGGTTGATCCAATAAGGGAGGCCTCTAAGCCTCAGCTAAAGTAAGCTGGGAGGGAGCTGAGTGAGACCTAGGCCCTGTGGGACATGTTGCAGTTCCACAGGGCCTGTGAGACTGAGATGTTTCGCCAGGCCTATGGTTGAGTACAGTGACCCTTCCCCTTTTCCCTCCCTCCCTCCCTCCCTCTTTCCTTTTCCTCTTTTCTCTTATTGTTTTATTTTGTTTTCTCTGTCCTGTTAGAATTTCATTTTGGCTTGCCCGTTCCTTTTGACTGGTCCCCTTTTGTGTCGAGAGCCATCTAGTTTGATTTCATTATTTCACTGTTATCTAGTCGTTTTAATTGTTAAGGTTTTTATCGTAAGCTGCCCTGAGCCTGAGGTGAGGTCAAAGGGTGAGGTCAAAGTCAAACACATAATTTTAAAAAAAGTAAACAGTTGTTTAAAAATTCTCAAGAACTGCTTGGGAATGAAAGACAAAACCAAAAAAATGCGGGAGGGGGCACATGCAAATATGCCAAAAAGTATGTATTGGGTAAAAACAGAAGATTCATACACAGATAGGGACAATCAGACACTGCAAGTTTGGCTACATTTCAGAATATCTCTGAAAATATGAGGGCTGGACACTTAATAATCTACAGTGAAAATGGATTTTGCTTCTACTGTAATGCAGAATTAGCTGATTCTATTCATGTGTGGTGTTTCACCCAAGAACTGTTTCTTTCTGGAAGAAGGTTTGTTGTTTGGTGAGTGTTGGTTTGGAAAGGACAATAGAAAATAATCCAGAGTACCCGTTATTAAATTGTGTACCAAGATCTGCTACTGAATTGTGTACCAATTAGGTTATGAGATATAGCTTTGTATCTAATTACTGCATCACATTTAACTTTTGCACATTATTGGTAATCCAGTGATGCCTGAGGTTAGAGAATGGCTCAAGAGAGCAAAGGAGGTTTTTCTTACACTAAAATTTACGTCTCTCCAACAGAACGAGAACTGTTGATTTAATAAGGTCCAAGACTTAAGAAGATAAAAAATGCTTACCAAAAGTCATTACACTTCAAATACTGCTTCACAGGACTTGGGCAATTCATAGTTATGTTAACGGTAAATTACGCTGGGAAATTCCCCATAATAATTGCCATTTCACAGTGCCTGACATCTATTTCTCAGACTCTGCCAGAGTCACAACTCTAAACTGCCCTATAACTAGACTATCAACCTTTCCCACGTGTTTGACCCAATTTTTAACAGCTTTGGATTGTTTGCTATGGATACAAAGTGATGCCTTCTATTATGATACTCACTCTTCATCTGCCTCTCCCTTAACACTGTGTGTGCAGATCCTTTGGCCATGGTTAGCCACCTCATCCTTCGGAAATAACTATTGGCTTCTCTTTGTTCTGGTGGCTTTCGGAAAATCATGGATTGGCCTTCTGGTACAAGTTGCGAAGCCCTTGCAGCTGTAGATTTTCTGAGCATCTCAATAGGCAACATTGTGTGAGAAAGGTCATAGCAGACTCCTTCTCTGGTGTCCTTGGGGAATGGGAGATTAAGTGTGTACTTGGCAGTCGTACCCACACTCCTGTTGATGTCACTTGTCGCGGGCTGTTTGCTCGCAAGTCCTGGCTGACTGCAGAATGCTCTGCTAGGACTGCCAAACATTGCAGAGCAGCTAACGCTTGCGCCAGAGGCAGCAAATGGTGTGTGTGGCCCCACAACAGTTGACAATATGACATCGCAAAAGAGACAGCTGACTTGTCCAGGATCATTTTCTTCTAGTGTCAGTGCTTAGTTGGATGCTCTGACCAGATTAGAGATATTTCTAAGAGTATACCATGACTCAGCTATTGGGATAGATTTAAGTGTGACATTGTTTAGTTTGATAACTGTATCCCTGTTGAAATTATAACTTGAAATAGTAATAGTTTTAAAGATTCCCTTTTCTTTTCCCACAGATGACATAATCCCATCTGAGAGCAGCTCGTTATCCGATACGACAACATGTGAAGATGGTATGTGACTATTGTTTTTCCGATCAAGTATATCAGCATCATGAACTGGATTCTAATGTGTGTAGCCACTTTCATTTTGTGATGAAAAGGAGTACCTTTTCAGAATGAAATGCTGCGTGTAATGCAAAAAAACCAAGGCTTCCTCATTGCAAACTGCAGTTTGTTGTGAACCCTAGTTTTAAACCTCAGTTTGCAGGGAAACAATCAGACTACAACATTACAAGGAAATCTTTCATCTTACTGTATGTGTGGAGGGGAGAGACAGCATGAGGACTTGCTGGCTCATTGTCATTTTAAACAAACCACAGCAGGATCAAGGCATTTGAAAGCAGTTGTATTATCAAGCTGGGATGCTCAACTTTTGTATTCTTAGAGACCATCTCCCCCCTTCTGGAAAGCGTATCAAAGTTAAAAATGCATTTTCCTTGCACACAAATCCCTCACAGTAGGACATGCTTCATAATAATGGACTATTGACTTACGGCGCCTGAGGACTCTGGCGTAGCCATTACAAACAAACCCTCAAAGATGTGACAGTAAAGTGCAGTATATTGCTGTATCGTACAAGTTCACAACATTTATCTTTTGTACACAATAAATTGCAGGAAAACGTTTTCCTTCACCTGACTTGACACTGGGTAGGAGGAAGACTGGTCTGTGTATGCAGCCTCTGAGGTTCAAAAATCATTCTGTAATAATCAGTGAGATCAGAGTATTTCAGTCTTCTCTCTGTTTATAGTTTTTTTCCTCCTACGCATTTGGCCATGTGTGTTTTGGAAAGTCTCCAGAATAATGATACTGCAGCTAAAGTTCTGGGGGAAAAAATCACGAGTCAATACATGTTGCATTCAATAATGAATGCATAAAAAGGATGGCCCAAATCATTGTGGGGGACCACCAGGTAACAGGTGAGGGTCTATAAAAAATTATTCCAAAAGCCATACAAGAAACCTGTGCAATCTGGGAGTGTGGAGAACATCCAATTAACCTCCCAGCCAGGCAGGTGCACTCAGTTCAGCGAAGATAAATTTAGCAACTGGGACCTTTTTCCACATACCGCACTTACCACATTTCTTTTTTTAATAATATTTTTATTAATTTTCTCAAATATAATTTACAAACATGAAAAGGGAAATATAGAACAGGAAAAAGAAAGAAAAGAAAAGGAATACAACTACCCATAGGTTATATACATTTAATTGGATCTTAAAATTATAACACTAATATCATTTAGAAAGAACATACTATACTATAAAAATGTGTTGCCTTCTAACCTTTAGCTCCAAAACAAAAATAGGCATCTAATAATCAGTTATTTATATCTTAATCATTCACAAATTAATAATCTTACTATTATTATTAATCTTACATAATTGATTCAGCCTCAAATAAAAAATACAGTTCCCATTTTTAAATAATATTTTAATCGCACTTATCACATTTCGAAGGTGTATTTAATCCCATCGTTACCACAACGGGGTGCTGTGTGGTTTCCGGGCTGTATGGCCGTGTTCTAGCAGCATTCTCTCCTGACGTTTCGCCTGCATCTGTGGCTGGCATCTTCAGAGGATCAAGACATGGTTGTTTGTAGGGGGGCGAGTAGTGAGGTGAAAGTATCAGGCACCTGGCAAAGCTCCTTGAAGCTGGTCCATTGCTTGTGTGTCTCTGATGAGTCCCTACAGATATTACAAAAGTCTCATCCTTTGGCTGCTCACAAACATGTAAGCTGGAAAAAAATAACAGTTCCCTATTAAAATAAAACTTCTCACCAAGTTAATAAAATATTCATTCTCCATCCATAGAATCATTGCAAACACACACACACATCGTGCACACAACAATGAAATTATCAGCATTCCAAAGAACTAACTGTTAGCGACATTTCAAAAAGAAGGAAACCTGTCTGGTAACAGTCTCTTAATCTCCAAAGGTACATCTCTTTTTCTAACGTACAAACAAGCAATTAGGATCCTTTGGGATGTTTTCAGGATTTTCAGATTTATTTAATTGCCATAATAATACCTGGGCAGGGTATTTCCTGCCTGCAACCTATGGTCTGAATGAAATAACCGTGCTCCTTTAAGTAGTCATTAGCTACCAGGAAACACCTTCCCTCTCTTCCTGTTCATTATCACTTAAGCCAAAATATATGACTTCTTTGAGTTCTACAGTCTAAAGTGCCCCGTAATTTTGATCTGACAACCCTTTTTTCATTGTCTGCTAATGCCAAGTCACATTAGTTATAGCTCCACCAGTACTGGAATAAATCACGTGATTTGGGATCTAGCTTTTTAGTGTTCACAATCGTCTTCTGTGCAAAAACTTTTTGCTTTGGAAGGTCTGTTGTTTTACAGTGAGCATAGAGCTTAATGAGTGGGGAGAGTATGAAGTGTCCCAGAGGCTCATTCCGCACATGCAGAATAATGCACTTTCAAACTGCTTTCAGTGCTCTTTGAAGCTGTGCGGAATAGCAAAATCCACTTGCAAACAGTTGTGAAAGTGGTTTGAAAACGCATTATTTTGCGTGTGCGGAAGGGGCCTTAGTGTTTCCAGGTAACAAGTTTTTCCTTTAAACAAATAAAGATCTGTTTAGAAGGAGTTACAGTCATTTTTACAATGGAAGAAAATGAACCATTTTTAAGGGTACTGGTCAAATTGAGTTCCCATCTCTTAGACTGAGCTAAATGTAGACTGTGCCATGTTAGTGTGATATTAGTAGTCCTTCTATAGAGTTTCTTTATCTGTAACTGCTTTGCGCAGCTGTTCTGCTTTTGAAAGAGACTTAGAATGCAACTCAGAGCCAACAACTGCTTCGCCACGAAGCATTTGCTTCCAAACGGATGGCATTCCAAGCTTAAACTCATGAAAAGAACAACGTTTAGTCCTCTCCTTCAGAGCTTCACATTTCGTTGACTTAATTTAGTTTTCTTTTACACTAAAATGTGCCCATCTAAATATGGATCTCTGCATACAAAACCTCTTCTTTTGCCGGGGGGGGGGGGGGGGGCTACATACGAGAATATTTCTCCCCCATCTTGGTCCCACTTCAGGAGCACCAATGTTTTCCCCAAAGCCCAACACTCATGTTTGGGTAAGAAGCACCACATGTATCTGAATGGGCTGTCCTGAAAAAGGTTTTAACAGCAGAGGCTGTAATGGCACAAGAAGTTACATCCCCTTCCCCTAAGACTTAATCCTGTTCTCTTTTTTTTTTTAAAGCAGGCAGTGATTCCCTTGCTGTTCCTGGCCAAAGAACAAACCACATGCCCTTTTCTCCAAAATCTCCACCACCCAAATCTCTTGGCGTGGACAGAATTCATCTCAGGAAGTCATCCATGAATGAGCCATTCCTAGAATCAAGACACTCCAGGTACTGAATTCCTCTCCCTGCCAAAAAAAACTGCACCTGCTTTATCCTGGTCTGCTTACTTTTCCATTCAAGCAGTCATTCTACTGTCATGTGATGAGATTTTGCGCATTATGTTTAAGGTCTTTACTTACCTGTTGCCCTTTGCTACAAAAAAAAAATCATGCAAAGGAGCTTAAGATGTACTTTTTAAGTTTCTAAGCTTTTGTCTGAGTATTTAAGAGCGACTTCGATGTCTTTCTTTGAAAATCCGAGATTCTAATTTTATCATACGGCTCCAGGAACTAGGTTAAAAGAAACATAATAGTACTGTGTGGCCTGTAATTAAAGCTGCTGTTGACTCTGGGCTGGATCCAGCGCACCTCCACCCACACACAAAGGGCTTTTGAAACCTCTTCTTCATACTGCAGCTCCTTCTGTCTTGTGGAAAGCTGCTCCAAAGATTGAGTGATTGTGCATGAAACTCAAGGAACTGTAGCAGGGATGGAAATGTCAGAGATCCCCAGAGCATACATGGAATTGCATGAATTCAGCCATGGGTCTTCTACTGGAGGCGGTGACCATCTTGCTTGGGTTTCTGATCCTACAGGCAGGAAGGAGTTTGTAAACTGCTTTGAGCAGCCTTATGGTTGAGAAAAGCAGGAATGTAAAAACCTACTCTAAAATCCCAGGTTGCATTTGAAAATGTTCCCATTCTATTTTGCCTGGGACTACCTCACCTGAATGCTGGTTATTGTTAGTCCTGTGAGGCATGAATGTCCTCTTAATACTTCTATTTTTTCATTTTCTGTTTTTATTTTCTGCTATGCCTATCAGCTTCCACCTTCCTAGTTCTCAAAGTAACGGCTGTTCTGCAAACTGTTCCACAGCGAGACGCTTTCCGGGACCATCTTCACTCCTTGCTATTATACTTGCCCTCTCTCTTCTAGAAATCTTGTGCTTTCTGTCTGTAGGCAAGTAATGCCAATGCTCTTCTGCTTTGCATTTTATTGAAGATATTGGGAAGGTGGCCACATACTGGATTCCTCTGTTTATAATCGCAGAGACCCCTTGTCGACCCACAGCAGCCCGTACAGAACAGTGGAGAGGCACAGCCACGGTGGCAGAAGCATGCCCACGACGCCTGTTCTCACGCGCAACGCCTACAGCAGCACGCACTTACAGTAAGCTGATTTCCTTCCTTATCCGCTCTCGTGCTGACACAAATGTATCCGCATTTCAAGAGACTTGTCACGGGCAAAGATTACAGTCATGCACTGCACCGTCAGCACGCTTTTGAATTCTACCGATGTTGTCAGTCAAGAGAAAAATGAGGTGTTGAATTCTTCCTCAGTTTTATGCTGCCAGGCAGTGGATCTGAACGGGCCCAAAAAACCCCAACAGCAATCTGAGCTGGAATAGACTGCATTGTTGCTGAAGGCCCATCAACTGTAGTGGGAGTGTTTATCCTGCCCTGATCTCAGAGGTGGGATCCAGCAGGTTCTCACAGGTTCCCGAGAGTAGGTTACTAATCATTTGTGTGTGTCGAGAGGGGGTTACTAATTGGTGATTTTGCCATGTGATTTTTGCCTTAGTTACGCCCCTCCTCTCAGCAGTAGCGCGCAGAACTTGAAGCAGTCTAGCAGGAGGTGCACCGACATGCGTGGCAGCCTGCGTGCATTTGTTTCCCGCCCAAGGACTGGCGCAGCGGCTGCGTCCTTGCCACAGCCCCGCCCAGGAATGCCCACCCCCGCCCCCATTGTGCCCCGCTCAGCCCCATTGGCGCTACGCCACAGTTTGAATCCCACCACCATGGGAACCTGTTACTAAAATTTTTGGATCCCACCACTGCCTGATCTCCATTTCTTGGTCCACTGGCATGCGATAAAAACGCTAAAAGCTAAACGTGTATAACCAGCCCCAAGAAAGGATTGCTCTTTCCATAATTAGTGCCAGGAATATCCAACATCTGGTTCTACTTACACATACTTTTTTAAAAAAATACCGTTAATATTTGCAAATGTAAGACTGCAACAGATGTTGCACTGTGCCTGATCCTCCAGCACAAATGTCTTCTGCAAAATCAAAGGTTGGCTTTAAGGAATTTGCGTCCAATTAAAAGAAATCAGAGTTTTAGAAATGGTGGAATGTATACAGCCAGTAACTCTCTGATTGTGCTCTTGTGCGATTAAATAGTTAGACTGACTGGATGCTACTCTCTTCCTAAAACAGATAAAATAGTCTGCCTGTGAGGCTGGTTTTATACTGGTAGACGTCAAATTTACAGAATTGTTTTAAACCCTGAAGACAATCCCCTTGTAATTTTCTGCCCCAAGTGATATGTACTTTTTCATAGTCTTGGGATCTCTGTACATCCTATAAGCTGGATGTTTACTTTAACTCCCATCTTTTATTTCCTGCTATTAAATATCTTCCGCTAAATGTATCAACAGCCCCAGATACTGGGAAAGGGAATCAGTTGCCTAAAGGAGAACCACCCCCCCCCCCCTTCTATTGATCAAAAGGATGCTGAACGGAGCTGTAGCAATACCATTTGCCTAAGTTTTGTTTCTTGATGTATTTTCAAGGCCTAGCCCAGGTGAATGTGGCTAATTCAGAAATGCATATTCATCACTTGATTCCAATACCGGAGAGAACTTTCACAGCATCTAATCTGACTTCTGTTGCTATGTGTCTCAGTGCATTGGGTTGTCACCAGAGGTGGGATCCAACCAGTTCTCACCACTTCTCTAGAAGTGGTTACTAATTTTTTCTGAGTGCCAAGAAGGGGTTACTAAAGCAACCTCCCTGCCCAATAAGAACTGCAGGTGCGTGTGTGCGGTGGCGCCACTGTTTGAATCCCACCACCATCGGAACCTGTTATTAAAATTTTTGGATCCCACCACTGGTTTTCACTGTGTGTTAACTGATGTGCATGCATGTAAATCACAGCTGTGCTTCATAGTTTAACACCATCTATGATAATCGAACACTGCATTTCTACATGTAGGAATAAAATAAAGTAGAATAGAATAGACCCTGTAGTCCAGCCTCCTATTATAGTATTTCCTGTGTAGTTTGCTCTATAACTGAACTGCTCTGAGACATAGGAAGTTTTTGACATCATTCAACCTGGGGTTGCTTCCACACGGGGTTCTAGCTCCAGGTCAACAGCAGCAGTTTTTTTTTCTTTGTGTTTCCATGGGACATTATCATGCATTCCCCTACTTTCCAGTTTTTCCCAAACCTGTCTTTCAGGAAATATCATACCCAGAGCAGGTTTGAGGAAGGTGTGGGTTGTTGCAACTGCCAGCCCACGTCCAGCATTTCTCTTCCTTCCTGCCATTTTTCCCCAACCCACCATCAGTGGGTTTTTAGCAGTTTGTTTGAGAGCCAACATGGTTAAATGGTTAGGAGCGGCAGACTCTTATCTGACGCACTGGATTTGTTTCTCCACTTCTCCACATGAAGCCTGCTGAGTGACCTTGGACCAATTACAATTCTCCTTCAGAACTCTCTCAGCCCCACCTACCTCACAAGGTGCCTGTTGTAGGAAGGGGAAGAGAAGGAGTTTGTAAACCGCTTTGAGACTCCTTATAGGTAGAGAAAAGTGGGGTATAAAAACCAACTCTGCTTTTTCTTCTTCGCAAGAAATTGCTACAGTTCCATAAGAACATAAGAACATAAGAACTAGCCTACTGGATCAGACCAGAGTCTATCTAGTCCAGCACTCTGCTACTCGCATGGCCCACCAGGTGCCTTTGGGGGCTCACGTGCAGGATGTGAAAGCAATGGCCTTCTGCTGCTGCTGCTGCTCCTGAGCACCTGGTCTGCTAAGGCATTTGCAATCTGAGATCAAGGAGGATCAAGATTAATAGCCATAGATCGACTTCTCCTCCATAAATCTGTCCAAGCCCTTTTTAAAGCTATCCAGGTTAGTGGCCATCACCACCTCCTGTGGCAGCATATTCCAAACACCAATCACGCATTTTTTCAAAAATGTCAAAAGGCCTGGTGGGGATTGTGGATGCAAAGGAAAACCCGCACGGAGAAGTTCCATTGCCACCGCAAATGCCTTTTCTTTTGCCGCAGCTGAGCAAAACAGGGAATCGTCCCCATACAGAAGCTGCCCAAGTCTATACCTTTCTGTAATCCAGGAATACTGCGCCCTGCGCTTCTCAGTGTTGGATAGAGCCGCTGTCTGTGTTTGTAACACACACAATTTTCTGTCTTCCCAGGCCAGACGTCTCCCCTCAGCACTTCAGGCAGCGAAGAGGCAGCTTGGAGTCTCAAACCAACTTACTGTCCGAGACTTCTAGTGAAAAGCCATTGTTTACCATTTCAAAATCCCAGAGAAGCAGCAGTACAGAAATCCTGGACGACGGATCGTCCTACACCAGCCAGTCGAGCACAGAATATTATTGTGTGGCCCCCAACCCCTGCTATACTGCCCAGACTCTGGACAATCGGACAAGGAACAGAAGGCAGTCTAAGAAACCAAACATTTCCACTGCCAATTCAGGAAGCATGCCAAACCTGGCTCCAAAAGATGTCCGCAATGGTGTGTATCACAAAAATCAAGTGCAGCCACCGGCCAACAGCTATATTTCTGGCTACGCCCCCTATGTGGAGTATGACGTGTACTGTAACGGTCCTTATATGTACGAGAATGGCACAGAGGGGCAATACACGGTCAACCCTTCCTACCGTTCATCGGCACACTATGGATACGAGCGTCGGTATCGGGAATTCAGGTCCTTCCACGAGGACCAGATGGAACGAGTGCCGCACAACCCTTACGCCACCCTGCGCCTGCCACGGAAGCAGTCTGCGAAATCTGAGCACATCACCAAGAACATTCACAAGGCCTTAGTAGCGGAGCATCTTCGCGGTTGGTACCAGCGTGCCTCTGGTCAGAAAGACCCGGCTCTCGGCCTGCAGGTGGGCTTTGATGACAGGGGATCGCAGAGGAGCCTGGGCTTTGCCGGATTGCAGGTGCCGTGTTGTCCAAGCAGCCGTGCGTCATCATTCTCATCAGGTAACGAGCCCTTTGCTACAGTTGTCTTTCCCTCATTTGTGCCTGTGTGGTCCTCACTGATGTCTTAACCCGCTCGAGCAATCTCTTGCAGGCACAGGGGCTCCAATGCAAAGAGCCCCCCTGACCAAAGCAGCCTCCCTGTTCTTTTCGGTATAGCTTTCATTCACCCTTATTGTTCGTGGAGAGCTGCTCCTCTGTTGTGATTAGTGGAGAAGCAGGCACATGTAGGAGCTTCCTGCCTGTCTCAGAGCAGGGCTCTGGACAGAGTCAGGCTCTGGACAGGACAGTGGTCCAAAGATGCATGGCTTACCAGTCCGCTTGGCACTGAGTCGCAGGTGAGGCCGCTGCTCTTAAGAAATTCATCCATAGAGTCATTCATATCACAGCTAGTGGGAGTCCTCAGACGTTCCTTCACCTCTTGTGTTCCTTTTCTGCCTCCCCCGTTTGGGGCTTCCAGAGGCTCAGGACTAAAGAGGGGATTTGCAGCATCTGCTTTGTTATGTATGGGTTGTGTTCTATTTCTCAGCCCCCCCTTCCCCTCGTGGGCTCAGGGCGGCTTGCGGCATAAAGTGACAATGAAATCAACGCAGTCCCTCGAGATTGTGTTAAAATTTGGCACGTTGAACAGATAAATCTCTCATGTTCCTCATTCATACCTATGTAAGAAGGAATGACAGAACAAAATAAAGGAAGGGAAAGGGAGGGGGAGGAAGAGAGGGAGGGAGGCCGCATGATAGAGCACCGTCGCTTCCTCCTCTGCATGCCTGGTGGAACAGCTCCGTCTTACAGGCCCTGCAGAGTTGTGTCTGGTCCTGCTTCCCCTTCCTTTCCACTGAGGCTGACCCACATGCCCCGAAGAGAGAGCCCAGCCCCCTTTTCATTGAACTGCTTCCAAGCCGGTTCTAAGGTCTTGCAAGAGTTAGCGATTCTGCAAGGTGTCAAGAGAATCCAATGCTGCATCTACAGCCTCTTCCCCCCTCCCCATTGTCGCAGATGGGCTGAACCTTGGAGAGCTGCTGGCAGCAGTGGCATTGGGGTCTCAAAGGGCTCCAGCTGCACCCCTGCTGTTGCAGCTGCCCTTCTTGCTGCCATCATGACAGGCCCCCTTGTGGCTGCTACACTGAGTTTCCGAGTGACCGTCCTGGCGATGGGGCAGACCCCGCCCCCGGGAGCACTTGGCAGTCAGGTCAACTACAGGGGGAGAATTTTCAGAACAATGATGGCATCAGAGTTATCGACAAACTCCATTTCCGGAAAATCGGGCACTGGAAAGCTTCTTTCATCCAACTTTCATGTTTGTATTACATCAATGCCTAGCACTTGGAACTATCCCAAAACCTACCTGGAAAGTGCAGTGGTTGCAGAATGCAGATTCCTGCTCCGGAGAGGTATTAACTATAAGGCAGGTGTGGGGAAGGAGCTGCATTGGTTGCCTATTAGTTTTGGGGCCCAAGGCAAGGTGAATAATACTTTAAGCCCTAGACAGTCTAGGCCTTGTGCACTGTGAGGATCGGCTCTCCTCATATGATCCCCCCTGAGGCCCAACCGCTTTGTGGTTAGTTTGACAGGATCGTGGGAGGAGGCCTTCTCTGTCAGTACATCATCCTGCGGGAGAATCCTTCCCAGCCTAGTCTCTGGTGGCTCATCAGCTGGTTTTTCCCTTTGGTTTTATTATTGTTCTGTTGGGTTTCATTAGCCTTTGTGAGAGGCAGTGGGGTGTAGTGGTGAAGAGCAGATGGACTCTGATCTGGAGAAGTGGGTTTGATTCCCCACTCCTCCGCATAAAGACTGCTGGGTGACCTTGGACTATTCACAGTCCTCTCAGAAACCTCTCAGCCCCACCTTGCCTTCCAAAGTGTCTGTTGTGGGGAGAGGAAGGGAAAGGCGTTTGTAAGCTGCCTTGAGTCTTCTTACAGGAGAGAAAGGTGGAGTATAAAGCCAAACTCTTTGTCTTCTCTTATGTAGCCTAGCCTGAATTCTTTCTCAGGGAGAAAAAACCCCTCCGGTATTATAATTTTTAATGTGTATGTATGAACTGTTCAGGGGTAAGCAAGAAAAACCACCACCTGTTCTCCAAATTAAAATATGAAGCAACAAAATCATTTTGACAACTTTTATTATTTGTCTGTCAATCATTTTGGCTTGCTCTCATAAGGAATTAACTTATGGAACTTACTGCCACAGGATAGAGTAACAGCTACTAGTTCGGATGACCGTAACAGTGGGGTTGAGAAATTCATGGAGGGCAGAGTCATCAACGGCTATAAGCCATGACGATTATGTAAAATATCCGTGTTCAGGGGCAGTATCCTTCTGAATACAAGTGCTGAGGGCAACGTTACTAAGCCCCCTGTTTACAGACCTGTCAGGGACACCCGATTACCCACTGTGTGAAACAGAATACTGGAGTAGATGGACAATTGGTTTGAACCAACATGGCTGTACTAACATACTCACTACAATAATTCTATCTGATTCTGTATAGAGTTTGGTGCTCCTCCAAAAGCTACTGTTAGGTATATGGTTGGCTAAAGATACAAATTCTTATTGCTTGTACTTTCAATGGGACTGGTTTCGAGGCAATTTGCTGCTTCTGTATTTGCCTGCTGTACTCACTTGACTCCCTAGGTAAAAAATACTCTTTCTCATTCTGACAGCCTAGATAGAATACTATATAAGAGGCTGCCTCCATGCTTAGCCGGCTGCTCTGGATTCAGCTTATGTATTTTGTGCAACCATCCCCGCCTTATGGGTTTTGACAGGATGCCCAAACTGGTTTGCAAAGTAATTGGCCATGAAGAGTACTCTGAAGGTTGAGAAACTAGGGACCAGCTTACTGGCTCACACAGGAGGTTCCACCAGTCCCATATCCTGCCACCCACACGAACCAGGTCCAAATGGTTAAGGACATTCCTTAAACCACAGCAGGAAGCAGCAGAGGCACCCAAAATGCTTGTACAGTGGGGCAAGCACATAGAAATTATAGGACTGGTGCTGCAGTTTCAACCATTAGGTCATTATTGCCGAACCTTGCAGATGCAAGAAATGCCGAATGTTCTGATAAGACAGTTGACCCAAAGGAAGTGGTCAGAGGTAATGTGAGACTATCGAACAAAATGATTGTAATACGCAAGCTTTCAGAAGTCCTGGCAGATATTTCTTGGAAGACCCGAAAAAGTGTGACAGCATGGGGCCTTCTAATCGCATATGTCCAAAAAGATAACATTTAATTGATAAATAGCAAGAAAGAAATGCATGCAAATTGAGGATAGATTAAAATCTAAAGTTAACAAAAAGGCTGACAATGCAGTTCTTGGGAGTAAATCCCTCTGACTTTAAGACCCCTTCCGCACATGCAGAATAATGCACTTTCAATCCTCTTTCACAATTGTTTGCAGGTGGATTATGCTATTCCACACAGCTTCAAAGAGGATTGAAAGTGGATTGAAAGTTCATTATTCTGCATGTGCAGAAGGGGCCTATCTGAACTTGCAGGGTCATCTTAAACGGGATATTCCATTCTGAACCCACCAACATCAAAGGAGTTAGATTGTGTATAATTCTGTTTATGGTTTCCACTGTTTGGTAAATTATTTAAGACAGAAGCCATAGTTCTTGCAGCAAGAAAAACCTTGAGAAATGTGTACAGAGGGAAAGAGTCACGGTATTTTCACGATTATTCTGTTGTAATATATACAGCATCACAACAAAAATAATCACAAAAAGCAGCAGAGTGCACAGTTTGCTGTTGTTCACTTGGTGACTCCAGAAGAACTGATCTAGTGGCATTAAACAGGCTGCATTCTCCCGAGTCGGTGATCGAGTTTGTCAGTATCGTCTGTGAATTCATCTCCCTTGATCATGTCTCTGTCACTGCTGCTTCTAGTGGCAGTGAGTTTCCTAGGTCAGTGTTGCTTGAGGCAGGATTCTAGGCTTCTGGTCTGACCCATAAGCCTTCTCAAAACAGCCTTAAAATGCAGCCATATTCTGCACATTTGTACACATCTGTGGAAGACAGTAGTGGTTAAGAGCGGTGGACTGTTACAGGACAAGGGGAGAAGGTGACTGTAAACCGTTTTGAGATTCCTTTAAGCTAGAGAAAAGCAGGGTGCAAAAACCAATTCTTCTTGCTCTTAAGATTGCTAGCCAGCTAAAAAAATTATTCACCAGTTATTTTCCCCCCCCTTCTTTTAGCATCTTCTACAAATGCCTCTGGGAACTGGCGGAATCAGATCGCGCTTTCTGATTACGATACGTTGTCTCATTCCTCTTACGCCAGCTCTTACGGAACTATGTATGGCACCCATCCACTGCACAGCAGGTGAGTGGCGTATAATAATAGCCTTGCTGGTTCACCCTTGCGGTCAGAATGCGTGTGGAGCAGCTGCCTCCCGGAGCGTCGGCCAGCCTCATTAGGGGCGCTCAAGCAGCCCGTGCTCATTCGCTGCTTTATCTCTGATCATCGGCAGCATCACTGAAGGCCTCCTGCAAACCTTTCCCTCTGGCCTGGATCTAGACTAAAAAGGGACAAAGGCAGGAATTCACTGATGTCCTGGAAGATTGTGCTGGAGAGGCAACGTAAGCCAGTCTGTGCTCACCATCCTGTTTCCTACAACATTCAGTTTACAGGAGAAACCTTTAGCAGGCTTAAGGCCCATCCTGATTTAGAAAATCTAAAAACCAAGCCTCTTTATTTAGGCCCCAGTGCTAACAAGCCTCTTATCAGCCTGCACCATGTAGTTCTACACCATGGAGTTTTCCAGGATGCATGATGTGACATCCTGCATTTTTGGACAGTTCCGCTTGTGAGCATTTATTTCCAGAGCAGGCTTTAGACTTCGGCACTGCATGAAAGCGTGGATCTCTAGCTGCTATTCATTTGGTAATTTGAACTCTCAGGTGGGAAAGGTTGTACATCACTTTAGCCCTCTTCCAGAAGGAATCAAGTGCAGCCACATTCACAGAGGGTATGCCATTGCTGCCATTTTAGATCCCTGGCAGTTATGACACGTTGCTGAGGAAGGAAGACACTCTTGTCGAGCCTGTGGTGGCGCTGGCAGGAGGCCAGGTTTCCATCCTTATCTGTGGGCAGACTTGGTTGGGAAAGACCGGATAGAACTGGAAGTTTCCAATTGCTTCTATTCCAGGAAGTATGACTTGCTCATCAGTCACTGAGGTACCAAGCTGGCTTGGGTCTCAGTTGCAACTTGGATGCACACTGCAGAAGTTGCAGAATTGTTCCAGCATGCATTTGATGTAAGTGACCAGCTGATGTACACAATCACCAAGTGACTGTTTAAAGCTGCAAAAAATTGGATTATTTTTTTTATCCCCCACTTTTTCTCTGCCTTTAAGGCGGCTCAGAGTGGCCTACTAACTCCTTCCCCTCCCCACAACAGGTGGGGCCGAGAGAGTTCTGAGAGAACTGTGACTGGCTCAAGGTCACCCAGCAGGCTTCATCTGGAGGAGTGGGGAATCAAACTCTGTTCTTCAGATTAAAGTCCGCTGGTCTTAACCACTGCACCATATTGGCTCCACACATATGCCACGTAAATGCTCTTACATGAACTGCAGCCAGCTAAAGGCAGAGGATCTTGTTTATCAGTGAGGTATGGAGGGGGACATGAATTTCTACTCCTCCATTGTCTAAAGCAGGGGTAGGGAACCTGCGGCTCTCCAGATGTTCAGGAACTACAATTCCCATCAGCCCCAGTTAGCATGGCCAATTGGCCATGCTAACTGGGGCTGATGGGAATTGTAGTTCCTGAACATCTGGAGAGCTGCAGGTTCCCTACCCCTGGTCTAAAGTAACATGTGATATAAGCATTTTGCACATAGACCTCGCCCCCCGACCTGAGCTATGCAAATTGGGCCTCATTGGAAGCACACTCAACATGGCAGCTCATTCCATGGATAGATGGAGCGTGCATCATCTCTAATCCCACCAGCATTCAAGGGGGACTTTTGGCCAAGGATGAACCAGATAACCATTTTCATCTGCAGGAGTGGGAATAACTCTGGGATTAGAACAAGATGCACTGAAGTTGCAACTGAATGCCAAGCTGTGGTAAAAACTCTGGTACTCTTTGCATGATTGAGAGAGTTTGACATGCCTCAACACCCAGCAGAAAAATAAGCTTTTCTAGCTAGGTGGATACGTGAATGTCCCCCTTCTGGAACTGTACTCATTACATACCTATTTTCCCATGAGAGCCGGCTTTGAAGGAGGCTAGTGCTTCCCATTGTTGGAAGATTGGGGTGGGATATCCATGCAACAGAGAAATTGCCCTATGGAAACAGCTCCGGGGGCCCTTCTCAGCGGCCATTTCCATGCAGCTTTTTTCTGATGGTGATTCTCCCCGGAGTGTCACTCCAGTGCCACTCAAAAAAAACTTTTCATGCCTCTGCTTCTCGTTTTGCATCTACTCCCTCCCTTCGTTCTTTAACTCCACCTGTTATCTATCGGAACAAAGGCCCTTCTGTCCAAGGACGGATTGTGCCTGTAGGAATGAGATTGTATTTAAATACTCTTAAGGCTAGCAGCTGTAGTGCCATCCTAAGCAGATCTGTAGTGTCATCCTAAGCAAAGCTACTCACTTCTAAGCCCATGTACTTCAATGGAGGTAGAAGGGGGTAACTCCATTTAGGATTGCATGGTAAGCAGAGACAGTACCTGTCAGATTTGAGTGTGTGCACATGCCTGTTTTTTTGATGGGCCGGCTGCAAGCTTATTGTTGCTTAGCCTGTCTTGTGTGAAGTTCCACTCAGGGGGAGGGGCTTTGGATCTGTGTACAGAATTTGCCCGGCAAACGGATGGTCCCAGGTTCCGTCACTGATGTCTGAAATTAAAAGAATCAGGTAATAGATGATCTGAAGGATTTCAGCCTGAGGCCTGGAGAGCCACTGCTTGTCCAAGTCAATAGCACTGACCGTGATGGACCAGTTAGTCTATTTCTATTTGTTTGTTTGTTTGTTTACGTTTATTCCTCCCCTTTACTGCAGTCTCAGTACAATAAAAACCATAATAATAATAATAAAATCACAACAGTAAAATCACAGTAAAAGCCCATCCTAAAAACCCAAACACCATATAAAATCTCCCGCACACACCCACAAAAAAGGGAGGGGTGTGTGAATACCTAGGGCAGTGGTGGCAAACCTTTGGCACTCCAGATGTTATGGACTACAATTCCCATCAGCCCCTGCCAGCATGGCCAATTGGGAATTGTAGTCCATAACATCTGGAGTGCCAAAGGTTCGCCACCACGGCCCTAGGACCTCCCCTCCTAGCAGGGGGAATCAGCCAAACGCCCAGTGATGAGGACAGTCTTCGCCAGGTGCCAAAACTCTATGAGAGTAGGCGTCCGGCGAATTTCTGGAGAGAAGGCATTCCACATTGTAGGGACCGCTGTAAAGAAGGCCCACCAGACTGCCCCCACCCCCCTTACTTCCAAAGGGGGAGGCAGAACAGCCAGCCTCCCCCACCCCCCAATTGTAGCGCCCAAGCAGGAATATATGGGCAGATGCACTCTCTCAGGTTCCCAGAACCAAAGCCATCTGACTCAACATAAGACAGCTTCATGTGTGGCAATTGCCTAGTGAAGTGTTAGCATTCATTCAGGCCTCCGAAATGGTCCTTTATGAGGGATACAGACCATGCCGGCTGGCTTTTAACCAAACTTCTTAAGAATATTATTATGTAGTTGTTTAGAGCTGTATAGCAGCAATGATCAGTTACTACTTTTTTGAGCAGTGGTAAGCTGCAGTACTGCTGTCCAAGTTCTGCTCACGGCATGAGTTCAATCCCAACGGAAGTCAGTTTCAGGTAGCCAGCTGCAGGTGGACTCTGCTTTCCATCCTGGCAAGGGGTAAAGGGTAGTCGGCTGAGAAAGGCAGTTGCTAGCCACCCTTTAAAACATAGTCTGCTTCGTCAATGTTGGGATGTGGCATTACCCCATGGGTCAGTAAGCCCCCTGGGCTTGCACAGGGGACTACCTTTATCTTTACCCCAGGGCTTAGCACATTGAGGTGTGTGCTGTCATTAGTATGGCAGCTCTTCACCAAAGTTCTGGTCCTGAGCCCTGGCCAATGCCACAATTGCAGTTAGGGCCGGAGGGAGCCCCTTTGAATCCAAGCGGTTCATTTGTCTGTTGTTAGGGACACTGGACAAGCTCTACTTGCATAGAAGTGGCTCTCCTCTTTTCACCTTACTTCTGTTCCCGGTTTTTAAAACTATACATAATGTCATGGTGGACAATTCTGACTATGAAACTTGTGAATTGGTAGCACAATTTTTACTGGAGGTGATGCACAATCAATAATTTATATTCTATCTTAAACCTTTGTATTTGTGTACCTTTTATCTCAGGTTTTTTATTGTGTTATGATTATTGTTATGCCAAATAAAGGATTATTATTGTTGTTGTTGTTGTTGTTGTTGTCATGGTTATTATTGATTTTTGTTGTTGTTTTAAGCGAGCATAGTGCAGTGGTTAAGAGTGGTAGACTCTTATCGGGTGAACTGGGTTTGTTTCCCCCTCCTCCGCCACAAGCCGGCTGGGTGATCTTGGGCCAGTCACAGTTCTTGCAGAACTCTCTCAGCCCCACCTTCCTCACAAGGTATCTGTTGTGGGGAGAAGAAGGGATTGTAATTGTAGCCGTCTTTGAGACTGCTTAAAGGAAAGGAAAGTGGGGAATGAAAACCAGCCCTCCTCCTCCTCCTCCAACTGTGTATTGCCTCTTCTAACTCTTCCAAATGAAATAGAAGAGAAAGCTAAATAAATGCATTTCATACAGTGGTGGGATTCAGCAGGTTCGCACCACTTTGGCGGAACCGGTTGTTAAAATGGTGCTTGTAAACAACCAGTTGTTAAATCATTTGAATCCCACCACCAGAACTGGTTGTTAAATTATTTGAATCCCACCACTGATTTCATACCTCATTATAATGGATATTATCTTACAAAGAACATTATAAATGACCAGTGGCAACATGCTCGTGGGGGGTGGGGAACCCACACAAGTTTTGTCTGTGACCTAAACCCATATTTAGTGGGGGCTATTATTATATAGCTGAGGCCTGAACTTTTGGGGCCTTAATTACCAGGGACAGATTTAGATCCCAGGGACAATCCTGCATAATGACGGCTCTCCGGGCGGCACTCTCTCTGTGGCCAAGCATTCGAAATCTGGCCTTGTCATGCACATCACTCAAGTCTGTATTTCTTTTGTCTGGCAGGACGTACGCCGAGACGAGCCAGCTGAGCAGCGGCGATCGGAACTCATTGGAAGGTGATTTGCAAGGCAGTGAACAGAGACTGTTCTGGCACGAGGATTCAAAGCCTGGGACTTTAGTGTGACTCTGCTCTCTGCTCCGGTGACCATGTGTGCCTTGCACCATATGCTGTTCCTGCACACCATGAGCTTCCCAGCACGACTAAAAAACGAGAACTTGGGTGGGGAAATGAAGGGCCCAGTGCAACCAAGCTACCCCCGTCTCTTACCCGTACAAGCCCTTCCTCTGTTAGGCTGCTTGGACGTGAATCCACGTTGTCTAAATGAGGAAGAGCCATCTCCACGGTTTGGTTTTAATCTCTTCCCAAACACAACCTTTGGCTGAAGTTGTTTTTTTTTTAAAAAGCACTTTTTAGCTGCCGGGAAGTTGCCGAAGCTGCTGACTTCCAACAAAAATGTGAAAAAAAAAGAGATTCTTCTTGGGGAAGGCAGGATTTTTCCAGGAGCACAATTCAGATCGTCGTGATGTCCGAGGCCCTTCTGCCGTAGCATCTTCTGATCAAGACAACTTTGTGGTCTATTGAAGGACGACATGAGCCTGTGGGGGGAAGCCAAGCATTGCAGCAATTTACTTGAAGGACGTTCGGGGTTTTTAAACAGTATTTTGTACAAGGAAAAGGGGTGGGGGGTTTTTATAGTGTGTTGTCCTGAGTGTCTCTTTCTGTTCTCAGCACTGTAGAAAAAGGAAGCAGCAGTTGCATTTTGGAATGTACTGCATGAAAACTAATCCAGCGGGGTGGGTGTTTTCTAGGAAGCAAGAGTGGGAGACCGTTGCCCTGATCGAATGGCGTATGCACTTCTGCAGGATACGTCTTTACTTACACAAAGATGCATGAAGGTTTTGATTTTAATACGGGGAATGCACAGAGAAATACTAGGTATGTCATAAGAAACGGCAGATTTGCTACGGCATGCGTTGCAGATGCGAAAAAGTCACCAGTGCATTGGACAATATTATTATGGTGGCCAGTATTCCCCCTCTCCCCCCCCCCCACAAAAAAACCCGGATGCAAATACATTAAAATGTAACACCATGGTGGTGCCTTAAAAGCAAAGGGCATAAAAATGGTTATCTGAATAGCCGAAGTACTGTTGGCAATGCAATCCTTAACAGATCTTCACCCCTCTAAGCCCATGGATTTAAATGGATTTATAAGGGTGGTAAGCCTGCTTTGGATTGCACTATTGGGTTGCTTGCACCAAACCTAAGAGGAAAGGGCTGTGAATTATCTGCTGTTCTCCACAAGTTTCCCCCAACTTCAATCTAAGGTCGTTTCCCCACTTACCTCGACCACGCTTTGCTGCGCGCTACTCCCAGTGCACGTCATTTCTGGCGCGCTCCCAGGTCATCAAAAGGCGCCGTTTTGAGGAGCACCAGGAATGACGCGCGCTGAGGGGGCGCAACAGCGGCAGCATCGGGGCGGCTGCGTTGTCACCGCCCCTGTAGTGGGGAGTGCCGGGGGACCCCGTGCTACTTGGGGAGAGTCGCGCGTAGCAGCAGGTAAGTGGGGAAACGACCTAAGATCAGTTCTGATCAACTGTCAGCAAAGGGAAGGACTGGGGGGACAGGACAGGCCAAGAGTTCCTGGAAATGAGTCCAGGCTGGAGCCTGAACTGGGACCAAGAGCAGACATTTTGTGCATCACCTGGTAGGTATGGTTTTCCCCCTCCTGGAGCAGCCTTTTATTTTTGCTGCTGCCAGGGTGTCCAGATTTGGAAGTCCGTTTTCACGTGTGGATTGACTTCTGTAGATCAGGACTCTCCCTACTGAGTGATAAATTCACATTTTACAAAAAAATAATTGAATATTGTTTTGTGGGCAGGGAGAAGAATTAACTGCAGGTTTTATCTAGGAGGAATAAGCCTACCTCATATCACCTGTCCGTAGGAACAAATTAACAGCGTGATTTAGTGTAATTTTGCAAAACGTACCGATTCCCTCTTTTTTTTTCTTGTTCTCAGATATACTGTGTGCTTCAGGATTCCATACAGTGGTGCTTTTGGGGGGATCTGTCTTTTTAAAAAAAACACACAGGATGAATCACTCCTTGTTCATACTGTAAATAGTTTCTGAAAATAAGTTTTTGGACCTTTTTTTACAGATATTCCAAAGCATGTAAAAATAAGTCTATCTATATATAGATATATATGCTGAGAGAGTCTGAATTTGTTAAGCTGGTCCTTAGTCATTTGTATGATTAGAATTAAAGTTTGGAATAAACATGCGAAAATGAAACAAAAAAAATAATAATTTATTTCTTTTGTGCATATTTGTATAGCCTTTAGAAACAAGAAAAATCTTTTTTGCTTATTCTTTTACTGCACATGACTTTTTAAAGGCCTATGATTTTATGTAGGTCAATAAACTTTAAAGTACCCCATTAAACACGTCCAGCATTCTCTTTTTTTAAAATAGTGGGGTGTGTTTGTTTTTATTTTATACTATCCCAAAAATGGTTACAGCTCAAAAACAAAGCATAAAGATAAGAGGCACAAACACATAAAACACACAATCAAGCATATCCGAGGCCTATTAAATTGCATGGGAGAATGAAATGTGTTCTCTTTCATTAAATCAACAGAGTTTTTGAAAGCACTTAACTTCAGCAAGATCACATTCATTTCCTAAGAAATAAAAAATGGGTTGGATCCAAGCTGTGTTTCTACTGAATCCTTCTTAATGCCCTTCTTCATCACAGCCCTTGTCCTGCGTGACTTTTGTCCAAGTAGGTCTCATGGTCTCCAGCATGTCGTTTTTTGGAGGTCAAAGGGAAATCATTTAGTCTTCCACCCACTGAAAAAAATGTTGGAAGACATACATAGGATGGCAGCTACCTAGCATGCATGCTAAGTGACATGTATCTGAAGGAGCAGCAGTATATGCACACAGCCCTTCTGGCTCCTGCTCTGTGTGGGATACTACTCCGCACTGAGGATACAGAGCAGTGGTGGGATCCAAAAATTTTAGTAACAGGTTCCCATGGTGGTGGGATTCAAACTGTGGCGCAGAGCCAATGGGGCTGGACGGGGCACAACGGGGGCGTGGCCAGGCATTCTGGGGGCGTGGCATTCCTGGACGGGGCTGTGGCAAGGATGCAGTCGCTGCGCCGGTCCTTGGGCGGGAAACTAATGCACGCAGGCGCAGGCTGCCATGCACGCCGGTGCACCTCTTGCTAGACTGATTCAAGTTCTGCGTGCTACTGCTGAGAGGAGGGGCGTAACTAAGGCAAAAATCACGTAGCAAAATCACCAATTAGTAAACCCCTCTCAGCGCACACAAATAATTAGTAACCTACTCTCGGGAAACTGTGAGAACCTGCTGGATCCCACCTCTGATACAGAGGCTCTTGTTTTTAAAACGCTGCTACCCAAGACAGCCCTCCTGTTTTTATAAACAAAAAAATGTAAGCCAGAAGAAAAATGCCAATTGCCAGTTGCAGCTGCCACCAGACACTGCTGTTCGGTAGATATATGATTATGCTACTAATTTCAAAAGTACTGGAGCTTGGGTTGTTTTGGTCACTGTCATCAAATAAGCCCCACGGCCCAGAGTGTTAAGCTACAGTACTGCTGTTCAAGCTTTGCTCATGACCTGAGTTGGATCCCAACAGAAGTTGGTTTCAGGTAGCCAGTTCAAGGCTGCCTTCCACCCTTCCAAGGTCAGTGAAACGAGTACCCAGCTTGCTTGGAGCAGGTAAATTGTAAAGGACTGGGGAAGGCAATGGCAAACCACCTCACAAACAGGTTCTGGTGGGTTTTCCGGGCTGTGTGGCCCTTTGACAATACACCTCACAAACCATTGTTTAAAAACACACAGTAAGGAGGAATAAGGTGACATCACTCACTGCCACCCTTTGCAGATGTTGGAAACGTCTTCAGACGGGATCAAAACTGTTTCCTGATAGTGAACAATGATGGCTTGCTCCAGGCGTCCACAGCTATATTTCCTCCTCCTTCCTGCCTGGCAAATGTCATGATGTGACACCACCCACTGGGTCAGTAATGACCCAATGCTTGGACAGCAGATGACCTTTACCCATCCTATCAATATGTTCTATTTCTCCTTGACAATCACATGTTCACCTGGGCTTTTGTGAATATTAAATGGAATGGAATTGTGTGAGCTGCTTGGGGTCCCCATTGTGGAGAAAGGCGGGGCACAAACGAAATAATAAATATAGCTGAAGGCTGATAAAATTTAGGTTGGTGGGTGACAAAAGTTGATAAAATTTAGGTTGGTGGGTGGATGGCGAGAATTAAGCCATGAAACACCATTTTCTGTTGTTTGCCATGCAAGTCACCCCTCACTCCCCTTCCCTTTGCATGCCACCCCTCCCCCTCCCTTCACTAGGGTGGGTGGGCCATGTCCAGATGCCAGACCCCCTCCCTTGCATGCCACGCCTTACTCCCTCCATGCCTTACTCCCTCCCTCCCTTCCTCCTTCCCTTGCATGCCACCCCTCCATCCTCTCCCTCTGCTAGGGTGGATGGGCCATGTTCAGATGCCAACCAATGAGAATATGGGGAATGATGCCATCATGTTGGAATGATGCTCTGTGACACCCCCCCTCACACACACACACAAATGTGCTAAAACTCTCAGGTGCTGGTTGATAGGCAGAGCTATTGATTAATCATTGGCACGACAGCATGAGGACTGTGGATAAAACCAAGAGACGTCTTCTCATTGTAATCCTGCTGGCAGTCAGTCTCAATATGTCATTCCCCTCAATGCGCCCATTGACGTTTCTCCTTCCCTCAGTGACAGCACAGCAGGAACCCCACTAAACAAAAGAAGTGAGCATGGCAGTCGGAAGCCTCTTTCTCATGCGCGCACGCATATCTTTCCTTCGTAAACAATGGAAACGCTGTGAAGAATAGCCCTTCGACAACTTGTCCTCAGGCTCATAATATTAGAACGAAACAGGTCAGACAGCTCCCTGATGCTCGGAACTGTCTCAGTTTTATTGGTGCGCCTGTCTCTGCTTTTGTTCTGCTTTTGTGCATCAGGTTCTGGGGTGACTGAAAGAGGGCCAGGGTAAGGGATGGAACAGTGACCCTGCACAAATGGTGTCATGCACTGATTTTACGATTTGAATTCGCTGCAAGGGGGCCGAAGATGACATTTTCGCTGGAAGGGTCATACTAGAACTCTGTACCCGATAAATATTAACAGTCTACACAAATACAAGCGGAATTCTACAATCCACATTATTTGCACAGCAGGACATGTTTTTATTTGTTCATAATTTAGTCTACTCCACTAGCCATTGGTTTAAAACAGCACCTGTAGATTCAGGACAGATGGGAGGGGAAAAACCTTCTTCATACAATATGTCATTAACTTGTGGAACTCACTGCTACAGAACATGGTGATGGTCATTATCTTCAATTAGTTTAAAAGAAGTACAGGCAGCTTTGTGAAGGTTACGTTCATCGGTGGTTAATTGTTACATGAGACACATTCAAGGAGGTATATTTATGAATTCCAGTTGTTGATGGTCAACAAGTGAGAGAGGCTTTGGCTTCTATGCCGCACTATGACCCTTCCCAAAACATTGAATCAGCAACTATGGGAAACAGGATGCCGTAGTAGATCCACCGGGACTTTCCTTATTTTATTTTATTTAAAATATTTGTATGCCTCCTTTCCACCCAATTCAGGGTTTCCGAGGAGGCAAACATTAAAAGAAATAATTAACAAATTACAACATTTCAGACACTGAAAAGGCATTTAAAATACAAATAGATACAGTCAAACCTTGGTCTTCGTTGCCCTTGAATATCGACTGTTTCGATCTTTGCCAGTGTCCCCCGGGCGTTTGGTCGCCTCGGAGATCAGTGGTTGCCTCAGCTTCCATCGGCTTCCGAGGCAACTTTTTAATATCTCCAGTGCGCCATTTGCGTTGCGCATGCGCAAACGGCATACCTCGGAGTACGCCATTTTCAGTTTTCACCGCCTGTTGCCAGACGGATTAGCGGCGAAAACCGAGGTTCCACTGTATGCAATATTTTTAAAAAGAAAACATAATAGAAACATATAAAGAAACACAGATACGGAGAAGGTCTAATAAGCATTAATGAAGGAACACCAAACTAAGCAAACAAAACATTTTCATACAAGGGTAGAAAAGAATGACACAGAGAGATTTGCTGCTATTTCTCATTTTGATTTCCCACACTATCATGGGTGAAATTGCTTAGGAGGGTTTTAAGATCAAGGACTCCGTGTTTGTTCCTTTCTAGAGGTCTGTATAATCAAGCACTGAATGAAAAGTTAAGCATTCTGAAAATTTCATTCATTTTCACAAATACAAGTTTCTAGGCTTATCCCTGCTAAATTAATTGGAAAATGTGTGAGCAAATGTTGTAAATTTGGAGGGAAGGCTTGATAGGATTTGCAGTAGTCGGGTTGGGACTTTGCAGTCAGCAAACTCCCCAAAATGAAGGCAAAGCTTGTTCATGCAGTTAACTTGGAGAAACCTAATGAGTCACCACAGAACATGAATTTCTAAAGTGTGCAAAAACATTGAATCCAAAATAAAATTGTATTAGAACCACACTGGCCTCATGTGTTAAGCAATAAATATAACAGTTGTATTAACATCATACTGTGAGTTGGAAATGGCAGTTAGGAATATATCTGGAATAACAGGTTAAGGTTTTCAGGCAATGTAAGGCACTTCTTACCTAAACTGAACTCTTGGTGGGTATAAATGCTGGGGGGAAGAATTAGGACTAATAAAAGGAAACATTTCTTCATACAACGTGTGATTGGTGTTTGGAATATGCTGCCACAGGAGGTGGTGATGGCCACTAACCTGGATAGCTTTAAAAGGGGCTTGGACAGATTTATGGAGAAGTCGATCTATGGCTACCAATCTTGATCCTCCTTGATCTCAGATTGCAAATGCCTTAGCAGACCAGGTGCTCTGGAGCAGCTGCAGCATCAGAAGGCCATTGCTTTCACATCCTGCACGTGAGCTCCCAAAGGCACCTGGTGGGCCACTGCGAGTAGCAGAGTGCTGGACTAGATGGACTGGTCTGATCCAGCTGGCTCGTTCTTATGTTCTTAACCTTTTCTTGGTTCTTTTAAACTGGCCTGTTTCTTGTTTCTGTTATTTCACAAGAAAGGAGTTGAAAGAAAGGAGTTGAAACAAGCAAGAGAAATGCCTTCAAGATGATTACAACAGAGGCACCAAATACGCATCTCAGGCAATTATCCATTTTTAGAGATGGACTATTGATGGGATGGGGTAGATTTTTCTGGCATTTCATTGCTGATGCATAAAAGCTTTCTTCTAACATGAACTAGAAATTAGACAATTCCCTGAAACCTAGATTGATAACGGAAGATGTGCAACCTGTTGAAAACAGCAGTCTCTTGGGTTCACTGAGACATGTTCAGGTGGTTTTATTGTTCACATGTGTGCAGAGGCGTAGCTAGGGAAAATGGAGCTTGGTGCAAAATCTGAGTTTTGCTCCCCCACCCCATGTTCGTTTGTGTTTTTTGTATTTCTTAGTGTTTTTTCCATTTTCGGCCTGCAGAGGGCGCAGTTTTTAGGCTAGCAGCATCAAAATTTCAGGGTATATTTAGGAGACTATCCTGATGATACCAGCCAGGTGTGGTGAAGTTTGGTTCAGGGGTCCAAAGTTATGGACTCTCAAAGGTGTAGCCCCCATCTCCTATTAGCCCCCATTGGAAACAATGGGGGTTGGGGGCACCCCCTTTGGGAGTCCATAACTTTGGACCTCCTGAACCAAATTCACCTAACTTGGGTGGTATCATCAGAAGAGTTTCCCAAAAACTTCCTGAAATTCTGGTGCTGCTAGCCTGAAAGCTGCACCCCCTGCAGGCCAAAAACTGAAAAACAATTTAAAAATACAAAAACCAACCTGAAATTTTTGCTCCCCTACCAGGTGTGCACCCGGTGGAACACGCACCCCCCGTTCCCCTTATAGTTCTGCCCTTCCATGTGTGTCCTTCAGCAGAGTTCCTTTGATGTTTTATTATTTATTATTCCTTCTCACCAATTGTGTATTATTTATTATTCCATATTATTTTTCCATATTCCATAATATTATTTATTCCAGATTCCATAATATTATTTATTATTCCAACTTCTCACCAATTGTGGATGTGATTTCAAAAATACAGCATTATGATTTTTATTTTCAGGCTTGGAGGATAGGTGACCCATAGAGCCAGGTTTCCAGTTGAATGATGGGATGCAAACATCTAAATTAAACAAGTCCAAATTCCACATCAGAAGTGAATGAGGCTCCTTTCAAAATCTCAAAGACAACAGGAGAGAGTGAGACAGAAAGGCGGGGGAAATCTGGGCTTGCCCTCACTGGTTTGGCAAGTTCTTCCAGTTAGGCTGCTGCCTTTCATATAGCAAAATAAAAATGTCAGTAACATCGATACTGAGGTGGCCAGTGAGGCAAGGCTGCTGCCCATCAAAACAACAACTCCCCGGCAAGGCTAATGTAATTACTGTCTAACTACCTGGGAAAAGTAGGGCAGGCCTCGGGTGCTGACTTCTATGAAGTCTTCGCTGTTCCTCCTCCCTGGCTCTGGGCAAAGCTAAATCAAGGGGCAAGGAAATAAACAAAAGAGCCGGCGAGCCCCACATTGCTACAGAAAGCTCCTCCACTAATTTGATGGTAGAAAGGGCCATCTAATCATAGCCCTGTAGGGTTTCTTTTTTTTTTTTCCAAAGGCAAGTAGATGACTTGGAGCAGTGTGGTAAGTAGGAGGTGCAAGAGCTTTCGGGTGTATCTAATCTGGAGTGAACTGGGTTTGATTCCCACGCTCTGCCGCTTGAGCTGTGGAGAGCTTATCTGGGGAATTCAGATTAGCCTCCGTACACTCACCACACACGCCAGCTGGGGTGACCCTTGGGCTAGGGTCCACAGCTTCTCGGAGCTCTCTCAGCCCCACCCACCTCACAGGGTGTTTGTTGTGAGGGGGGAAGGGCAAGGAGATTGTCAGCCCCTTTGAGTCTCCTGCAGGAGAGAAAGGGGGGATATAAATCCAAACTCTTCTTCTTCTCTTCTTGGGGTGGTTTGCTTTTGCCTACCTCTACTTGGCAACCTTCCAATGATCTCCCATCCAAGCACAAGTCAGGGCTGACCCTAATTAACTTCCAAGCTCTGATGAGATCAGGCTAGCCTGGGCCATCCAGATCCAGACACCATTGATTAGCTCCACTGATAAACAACCCTGGCTCACTCTTTGCCTCAGGCAGGACTCTCACCAAGAAGAGTGGAATAATAGCAGAGAGGGCACAGGGAAAATGGCTGCCCGTGAAGTATGGTATGCATAATCTCTCCCATCTGGTCACAATTTGTTCCTCATCATCACTCCTGTTTGTAGTAAATGATTGTTTGTTGACTATTGAAGGCAGCCAAATTAAGCCGCTCGCTCACACAATCACGCTTTCTAGCAATGCAATCCTAAACAGAATGAAAGCCTTCAAAACCAGTTAAATATATTTGGATTGGAAAGGTGTAACTTTGCTTAGGACCGGGCCATTAATGTCTCTTCAAACATGCAGAAAAATATTTATTTTGCACAATCAAAAACAATCCTTCTCCAACACAGAAAATTACAAGATGAAGTCAAGCACGCTATTTGAGATGCAGAATATTGAGGGCAGCTGGAGTGTTGAAAATAGCAGGGAGAAGGAAAATTGACCCGGGGGAGGGGGGGGGTTGGGTCCGAAGGAAATTTCCCAATGATTTATTTCCACATACCACACTTTTAAAGAAACGATGGCTTCTACTTCATTATGACTTTGGTACACTCTTTGAGGTGTGCCATACTTTGTGAATGGTCTTACCTATCAAGACATTGAATAATGCTCTGCCATGATAAAATGCTCTGCAATGGCAGTAATAATAATACTTTGCATTTATCGTTTATTTCAAGCATTCGATGTACTTCATTTAGATCAGGGGTCTGCAACATTTTTGATCCTGTGGATACCCTTGGAGTTTTGAGAAGGGGTGGCTACCACAAGAACCAAATCCAAAATGGCTGCTCTGGGAGATGGGTCCGACCTAATATTTTCCTCCTCACACCACCTGGGAAGAAAGAAAGTCTGAATGGGGAGTAGAATCACATCCTGACTAAGTAAAGGCCAAGTGCTTTCCAGTTACCTTAGTCCTCCAGTGGCTGCCTGTTATCACAACCCTTTCACTGGAATAAGGACAGCCAATAATGAGCCCTTCCTTGCAATGACCACACACACTTTCACACGAGCTTGGTGGGCACCGAGGAGTATTGCTGGCCATCATTTTGTCCATGGGTGCCATGTTAGGAAACCCTGACAGATTATCTCAGTAAACACAGCCAAGGAGGGTAAGCCATATGCAGTCAGAAGACTCAAAGGCTATATTGTATAACCAGGAGAAACCTATAAGACCAACTGGATTCTGTTATGTTAGAGGCATCAATGCAACAAAGAGTTTCCATGGATTAATTTCCAGGAGTGTAAAACCTTTTTGTTCTTAATTTGCTTATTCATTATCATATTTGCCTCCTCCCTTCCCTCCAAGAAGTTCAAGATTTTGTACATTGGGTTATTGCCTCACAAAATAAGACTCAACCCCAAGGGTGCCTTTTCTTGCCTGGAGGAAGCCTACAGAGTTTGTAGGATGGGGTTGTGGAGGACAGGATGTACCTACCTGGATGGGAGACTTTCTGGGAAACCAAGTTAAGCCTTTCTTAAGCCTTCTTAAGCCTTTCTTAAGTTCCATAAGGAAAGCAAGGTAGAACAGAAATACATGCTTTTCCAAGGAAGCAATGATCTCCCTAGGAAACAATGCACAGGTGAATAAAACAAATAAGCAAAAAAAGGATTTTCAAAATTTTCTTCTAAATTTGCCTCCATGCATTTACTTTTTCTGCTGTTCTCCCTAGACAGGGTGAACACAATCAGTTATTTAAAAGAGGCAGAGGTGGAACTACTGGGGACGGGGAGCACATTGGACCGGGTACACGCCTGGAGGGGTGGAAAATTGCCCCCCATGGCGCCCCCCCACTTACCTTAGTTCAGGCTGAAACTGCAGGCTGGGAAAGTGGCCTGTTCAGTTGAGGCTGAAAATGTCCTGATGGGAACTATACTTCCCAGGAGACCTTGTGAGCTCCAAGGTCTCCTGGAAAGTGTAGTTCCCACCAGGCCATTTTCAGCCTCGAGTGAACAGGCCGCTTTTTCCAGCCTGCACTTTCAGCCTGAACTAAAGTAAGTGGGCGGGGGGGGGGGGGCGTAAAATGCAGAGTGCTCACCCAGCTACACCTCTGATAAGAGGGCATGGATAAATGGTAGAGCATCTGCCTGACATACAAAAGGCTGAAGGATCAGTCCCTAGCATCTCCAATTAAAATATCAGGTAGTAGATAATGTGGAAAGTTGAGACCTTGGACAGCTACTGCCGGTCTGAATTGACAATACAGGCCTTGGTGGTTCAATTCAGTTCAAGGCAGCTCCAAATGCATGAAACAAGTCCAAATATTTCCCCTTAGGCGTTTTCCAAGGACAACCATTCGCAGGTCTTTCAGCCGTCCCACAAAGGGTTTGCTTTGTACACGCCTTATCTGAGATAGAAGAAACTCAAAGGGCATCTCATCCAAACTCCTGTGTTAGGCAAGATTGTCTATCCACTCACAGCTGCTGGCAGATCTGTGTGTGCCTTGAGACCATCGTATGATATCAGCAGGAAGCAGGTGCTTTGCAGGAGGCGTCTGCAGAGGAAATAGCCCAGCTGACTCCACCAAAAATACCAAAGCAACCCACATGCTGCAGAGAAGGGAATCTCCACAGCTCTCCTCTGAATCCCCTCCCTTATTTCGAATCATTATCGTTGTTATCATTAGGTTTCATAAGCAACAAAAAGGAGAGTGACCCTGTCTGTAAAGGAGCTGACCATTTGTAATAGGCAAGAAGATGACAGAAAATGGAGAGAAAGTTCAATTCAAACGAGAATGGAATGAGCCCTGACAGAGAACAAGGAGACTACATACAGCTGATAGTGGAAAAGTTGGAGGAACAGAGGCCACAGAAAAAAATAGAATAGGAAATGAGGGCCAGAAGATAAGGTGAAACCAGGCTTTTGAAGAGCTAAAAATGTCAAGATGAGGGTTGGTGCTTTCCCCCCCCCCCCCTTCCCTGCTAATCTGATTGGTAGAAATGCTGCTCCGCCCCTCTCAGACCAAGGATGAGGGAAAGGGATGAGGAGATCTAAAATAAATACAGCTGGTCTTTGACTGGCCCGGCAAATGGTGTCTGTTTCCCCCCATTCCGTGTCTTCCTGCAATCAGCCGCTCCAAGTATTTACTGAGCAGTGGACAGAGTATATCCGACTCTGAAGTGACACCCCATAATTACAGATCAGGGGAAACTGGCCTCTTCTGCAGAATCTGTGACTTTAATGCTTCAGGCTGTACTTGGTTGTCACTAGCAAATTCCAAAGTCTTTGATATAACCACAATTTATTGTGATGTCTCAATTTGGGCAATTCAACAAATTGGTTTCCGGCTGACAAATTTGTGCACCCAAATTCAGATTCCTAACAAACACTACATTCCTAAACGAGGAAGCCTTCAAACACGGGTCCACACATGACAGGAGCACCATCGAATAAAACTCTATGGGTAAAACCATCGAGTGTCAGGAACTTCAGAGACAACTGCAATGCTGATAAACCGAAACCTCAATTTTCTTCTCATCATGCATTCAAGCAATGATAAAGTCATGGAGGCCATGGCAGGAGAACTCCTGCTTACTGGATAAGCTGACAACTCTAGATCGACAATAGGTTGGTACTCGGACAGATTCTGGTACCAAGGATGCAACCCACAGGAAGTCATTGCCGGTTCCCTGTCACCAGGTGATATTCATACAAGGACAGATAGCATCTGGGTCACAAGCACCAGAGCTAAAAGTGCATGCAGAGCAAATAACTCAAACCAGTCAGTCCAACTTATCAAGTTAGGCATGAGACACACATATGCAACATACTTGAAGGGATTGGGCATTTTAAGAACGTTACAAATAGGAACAACCTGGTATGTGTGACTGATGCTAAAATGTCGCCATGCTAAACTACCTCCCACTTCCTGTCCCACATTTGATTGCCTCCACAGCATTGTGACTTGAGATCAGGCACAGGGGGTACGAGTGGGGTGGGGGACAATGAATTAGTTGAGCTTCACGTCACAGCCATTTTTTAAATACTGTTACCACCTGGGGTGCTGTGTGGTTTCCAGGCTGTATGGTCGTGTTCTAGCAGCATTCTCTACGCTGCAGAGATACACGTACTATCCCATCATTTCTTGCCGCCAAAAGGACTTTCAAAACACCATAGGCTCACCGTATCTATAACCACTTAGAACGTACACTTTTACGTGAGAGAATCCACACGACCCGCAAAAGGAGAGAATGCTGCTAGAACACGGCCATACAGCCAAGAAACCACACAGCACCCCAGTGATTCTGCCGTGAAAGCCTTCAACAATACACTGTTACCCCCTGTTTGGCCCTTTCCTTACTTACCTTAAGCCCCACGCTACTCTCCTAAAGTAGCGCGGGGTCCAGCTGCGCTCCCCACTTCAAGGGTGGCGAGAACGCAGCCGCCCCGACGCTGCCTCTCTCGCGCCCCCTCAGCACGGGTAATTCCTGGCGCCTTTTCAAATGGCACCTTTTGATGATCCCGCACAGAGCGCGGGGTCGTGGGGAAGCTGGGGCGTGCGCCAGGAATTGCGCGCGCTGGGAATTGCACGCAGCAACCCTCCGACATGGGTAAGTGGGAAAAGGGCCTTTGTCAACTCCATGCATCCCTTCCAGGGGTAAACTGAGCCAATAATGTACTTCCAGGTTCCCTCCACTGGTTCAGGTATTGCCAGATGAAACTGGGCCAGGGGATCAACCGCAGTAGTAGCAGTAAGTGATTATGATAATGAGCCAGCATGGGGTAATGGTTAAAGTGTCAAAATAGGATCTGGGAGACCCAGGTTCGAATCCCCACTCTGTCAAGGAAGGTCAGCCAGTTATTCTCTCTCAGCCTAACCTACCTCACAGGATTGTTCTAAGATAAAATAGGCATGGAGAACAGAAAGTTGCAAACTCCTTTAGGTCTCCACTGGGGAGAAAAGTAAGATATAAACATCAAAATCAATTTAACCATCTTCCAGCCTTCCATGCTGCCTCCACTGGGCATCATTCATGAGCATGTGATACATTCATCCCATGGTTGCCAACCTCCTGGTGGGGCCCAGAGACCTTCTGGAATTACAACTGATATCCAGACTACAAAGAAGCAGCTTTGAAGAGTTTGAAGAAGAGTTTGGATTTATATCCCTCCTTTCTCTCCTGCAGGAGACTCAAAGGGGCTTACAATCTCCTTGCCCTTCCCCCCTCACAACAAACACCCTGTGAGGTGGGTGGGGCTGAGAGAGCTCCGAGAAGCTGTGACTAGCCCAAGGTCACCCAGCTGGCGTGTGTGGGAGTGTACAGGCTAATCTGAATCCCCCAGATAAGCCTCCACAGCTCAAGCAACAGAGCAGGGAATCAAACCCGGTTCCTCCAGATTAGAATGCACCTGCTCTTAACCTATTATGCCACTGCTGCTCCTGCTGCTGCTTTGGTGGGTGAACTCCATAGCATTACATCTCATTGACGTCCTTCCTCTCCCCACACTCTGCCATCCACCCCCAAATCTCCAGAAAATTCCCAATCAAGAGTTGGTTTGACATCTTCCAACAGAAGTGCCTACACCAGATCTTGAAGATCTGCTAATATGACCTCATCACTTACGAAGAGGTGCTCCAAAGGAGCGGCAGGTGCAATCTCCATGCCATTGTTGCACCCAGAAGACTTTGACTGGCTGGCCACATCCTTCGCATGGAGAATGGCCGGATCCCAAAGACAACAATGAGGTGGATACCTCTTGATGCCAAACAGTGAGGACGCCCCCGAAACACCTGGAGGAGAACATTTGAGCAAGACCTGAAGGCATTGAGTATTGCATGGGAAGAGGCTGAAACACTTACCCAATCCAGAAATGCTGGACAGCACTTGTTGTCCAATATGCTGCTTAGCATGATGAAGATGACGATGACAACAATGATAAGAGTTGGTAACTCTAGCTCAGTGGTGGCGAACCTGTGGCACTTGTGCCAGAGGTGGCACTCAGAGCCCTCTCTGTGGGCAAGCACGCACAGAGTTCATCGTGGGGGGGGGAGAAAATCACACACCCCACACACACATCTAGGCTTGTCTGGGCCACTGGGCACAAAGTGCACACGCACCGCAGCAAACAGGGAGGACTTGGCTGGCTGGCCTGGTGCCTGTGTTCCAGGTGGCTGCTGCCCGAAGTGGAGGCAGAGGCAGAGGAGGCGGAGGTGCTAGGGAGGTGCAGAGTGGAGCCAACCGTTTGTTCTAAACGAAAACCTCAGTATTCAGTTAAAATTTCTGTGTTGGCACTTCGCTATAAATAAGTGGGTTTTGGGTTGCAGTTTGGGCACTTGGTCTCGAAAAGGTTGGCTATCACTGCTCTAGCTTATCCACAAGCAAAATCAATTTTTAACAGAGGACTTGCTGCCATTTTTATTGTCACTTTGTGGTCTAATTGCAGTGGGTTTGTAGCTCTCAAATTAGTGGATGCAAACTGGCAGCACAGACGTTTCTACTGTTGTGCTGTTTTCTCAAAACAATAGGGGACTGGAGCAGGAGCTTAAAAACAAAGTTTCCCCCTTCTCTTGGCATCCAGTAGTCAATTTCAAAGACCAAAACATGCTAGGCCAGCTGGTAACCTAATTGGCATGGATAAAAAATACCCTGGCTCTCCAGTATTAATGGTGACGAATGTAGAAGTGTTTTTTTCTCTGTGAGACTCATATGGGAGAACAGGTATGCCCAGTTTAACCAATATAGTGTCCAGCATGTTCCCTTAGGACTTGGGAAACCCGGGGGCGGGGGGAACCCTTAGATAGCCATGAAATCTAATGGTCATAACTCTTGTGGGCCAGAAACTGTCTGTTGGGCTTCCCTATCTCACGTGGTTATTGTGAGGGTCAAGAGGAGGAGAGATAAATCATGGTCCTGGAATAAACGCCTAACAAGTGGATAGTTCCTTGGAGTGAAATGCCACTAAACTAATGCCATTTATGTTAAAATTATTGAACTTGGCAAGAAAAGAAGGTCAGTTCTCTGCATTCTCACTTTAGTTGGCTAAGCAAGAGGCTTCGGACTGGTAGTAGGGACCAAAGCTGCACCCTCCTCATTTAGGCTGTGACCTGACTTGCTGCTTTTAATTGTATTGTTGGCTGTTTTCTTTATCAGCTGTTGTGTTCATTATTGATGTTCTGTCTTTTTGTTATTGCAATTGTTGTTGATCACTGTAGTAGTATCATCAGCTGCTTTGGAGGGGTTTTTTTAGTAGAATAAAAGTAGAATATTTGTATTTTAAATTTTACACACACACACACACACACACACACACACACACACACACACCCCTTGCTGTGTCTGAAGAAAGCTTCAGGGCAGTTCCTTAGAAGAACCATTGCATTCACAACCATTGTTAATAACTGTGGCAAAAAGCTGGTTTCAGTGCTGGTGCTGTGAGGCCCTCTAGTGCCTTGCTGCCTACATTGCAATCTAGATGGGCTTTTCATGAGGAAGTTCAAAGGAACAGAAGAAGAAGTTTTAATAGAAAACCCAAAGCTATTCAATATGTGCATTATTTTCACAGGTTGTTCCAGTACCTTTGCATAATAATTTATGCTTTAACTGCCATAAATTGAAGAGCCATGCCTGCTTTAAAATAGCCCCCATGCTGCAAAGTAGATGAGGCTGAGATTGAGCGCTTTGCCTGTTTTTGTGATTTTTGAACATCTTTCTATTTATGTACCAGCTCTCCTATGCTTTAGTTCAAGGGGAGTTCCTAAAAAAGGATAAAAATACTCCAAAATACTCATTAACAAAATCACAGACTCAAGATAAAACCACAAAAGGTAAATTCACACAGTATAAAATATCAAGCCATAAAACAGCCCCATCAGATAGCATACAAACCATCAGAACAACATTGTTTATTCATTATTCACTCCTCCAGGAAGCTCAGGTGGGTTTCCACTTTCCCCCCACATCAACTTTATAAGGCCCTGCATTAGACTGAGAAGCACAAGTGACCTCACACAGGGCCAGATCTACAGGGGAAAGGGGGACAGGTATCCCAGGTACAGCGGGGTGCAGCAGCCAAGTCAGTGCATGCAACATGCACACAAACAAGCCAAGCATCTCCCAGCAGGGCCCAGATGCATGGCAGAGGAGGGCTGCTGCAAGGCCTGGGTATGCAGAGATTGGCCAGCACACTCCTTGCCAAGCCCCAGTGTCATGGTCCCTCCTGCTGCAGCTGACAGCTCGTCCAAGGAAGAGTTAACTGAGCCTTGGAGAGAGACAAGCTGAATCAGTAGAGCCTGAACCAGTCCAGGCTTCTGGCTCAGAGCTAATTAACAGGACTAAGGAAGATGCCAGCAGCTCTGGGTCTCCAGATGTAAATCAGCGTTGTAGATGGAGATTGAGACTGGCCTTAAAGGAGAGGCACCACTCAGGAAGATTACAGGCTAGGCATTACCCAGAGTCTTTGCAGAAGCAGTCGCAGGTGAGTAGCTCTGAGGAACAAATGGCCTTTGGCAGGAACTGAGGTTGCAAAGTATGTTCTTCCTGACCTTGTCTGCATGCCACTGTTGTCTCCAGACCCGGACTGACTACAGACTGGCTTCTGACCTTGATTCTTGACTTCTCCTTGTTGCTGTGTACCTTCCTGGCTTTTGACTCCTGATTTGATCGATATTGTGCTGGACTCTCCCACAGACTTGGTATCTCTTTAATTATTACTGGCTAAACTGTTGTCAGCACAGTCCGAGCTCTGAGCCTCCTCAGTGCTGTGCGTTGCTGTGGCAGCACACCAGCCCCACCAGCCTGCACACCCAGCTTGCTGCTGGCAGCCACCCTCTCACTTGCTGTGCCTGGGTTTAGGAAGGAAGGGAGGGAGGGGAGGCTTCAGCCTTTCCCTTGGCATCACCACATGCTAAATTGAAGGGGGCGGGGGTGAGGAAGAGACAAGCAAGCTGATGGCAAGAGCGGGAGATGAAAGTTAGCAGAAAGGCATCAGCTGGACAGGCAGAAGAAACTCTTTTTCTCCCCTACCACTATTGGGATTCTGTTGGATTTTGTGAGTACCAGCCCCCACAGCCTTGAAAGCGTTAACTTGCTGTTTGTTAGTTAGTTTGTTTGTTTGCATGCTGTAACCAGATCAGTTGTAACAAACAGGGTGTTGAATTTAGAATGGTTTATTTAATGTAGGTGTCTCTCGCATAATTAGTAAAATACTTGTTTGGCCATTGGATTTCAATTAAGATGTGAAAGGGGGAGTTCTAAGTAAAAGTTGATGGTTCTTTGTTCCACCATACACTTTTTAACCTCTTACTTTCTAGTCCCAGCATAACTATGATGCAGCTTAGATAGTTAGAAAGGTATTTTCTTGTTTTTCATCCATGTATACCCTCCCTGTCTAGTCTAATTTAGTACAGGCATTTTAATGTGAACTCACTTAACAGAATGTCTACTTGGTTACGCGCTTGTTACTCTGAATATGAGCATTAACAACATCTTAGCCTTAGCATCTTCTTCTCCCATCTTAGCCTTTTGTATGGTTTTATTTTCCTTTCCTCCCCTTGCCTCTCCCTCAGGGCTCATTTTAACCCCCCCTTCCCAAGTTTCCTCTGTTATGTTTGTGTTTTGTAAAAGGTCTCATTTTTGTGTGTGCATCTATATGAGAGAGACAGAGAGAGATTGCTTCTTAAGTTTCCTTTCTGTGCATTTAAAAAATTTCTCCTTTGCACTGTCAGGGTCTCTGTGTGTGTGTGTGTGTGTGTGTGTGTGTGTGTGTGTGTGTGTGTGTGTGTGTGTGTGTGTGTGTGTGTGTGTGTGCAAGCTTTTTTTGTCTGTTTTTCAATTTCCCATTATCAATATAAACTACTTTTGTCTGGGTTTGTTATATAATTTTCATCATAGTATATCATGGTGCAGACCTGGTTTGAATTTTTGATGTTTGTGGTGTAATGCTGACAGCAGCTTTATATTTTAAAAGAGGCTTGGTACACTGAAAGAACGCAGTGGGACATGCAGGGTTGGACTGCACAGCTGAAATCCTTAATGCACCTAACTGGAAGTCTGTTGAACTCATCATGTTTGGAAATCCTGTGATACACCTGTCAAGGATGCCTTCAACCAGGGGTGTCCAACTTTGGCCCTCCAGATGTTCATTGACTACAATTCCCATCAGAACATCTTTCAGTCTCCAGGAGGAAGGGGGTGAATGAGGATTGAAAATGGCAGGGAAAATGAATTTATATAATCTATTAATCAGTGTTTATTGTAATATTTTTACCAGTAACACCTACTCATTAATTATGTGTGGTATTTCTTTAATAAACTAGAACAGAAAGTACTAAGTGACAGGCGGCAACTTCAGGTCCACCAGTAACCAGCAAGCTGCTCCATCTTGTGTGTTATTACTCAGATATTTCCTGTTTTTTGTTGTGTTGTTAAGTTTTCCTGTCCTACCTGCTTAAGGCAGTGTTAAAAGATTTAGACTAAACCAAAGGCTTCCATAGGTTCTCAGCAGGATTGCCAACAGGTCTGTGGAACGATGTCTCAATGGTTGGAAAAGGGCAGCTGAAGCTTTTAAGGGCATGTAGGTAAATAACATCCTATTAAAGGTAAAGGTAGTGTCCTGTGCAAGCACCTGGTCATTAATGACCCATAGGGTGACCTATCATCACAATGTTTATTAGGGAGAATTTGTTTACGGCGTGGTTTGCCATTGCCTTCCCCTGTCATCTACACTTTATCCCCAGCAAGCTAGGTACTCGTTTTACTGACCTCGGAGGGTCGAAAGGCTGAAATCAACTTTCGTCAGGATCAAACTTAGGTTGTGCTCAGAGCTGTCAGAAGGAGAAACCTGTAGAGGTGTGGAGTTGGTGGCCATTGTGGGTTGGGTGCAGAATGGGTGGCCAGGGAGAATCCAGGATGTGACATTATAGCCATTGTTTCAAACACTGAGAAAGTAGGGTTTGACGCAACTACTTGAAACTTATCCTGGTGTTTCTAGAATGGTCTGTGGATTGGTTTAGTGGCTGGGCTTGCATTGTGACATAGAGCATTCGGTGGGATGCTGGGTCCATTGTCAGGAAGCTCATCCAGCACCTCCAGATATACCAACCCACCTCAGGAACAGCCAGAAAAATCCTGAGTCAGACTTCATGCTGACTGTGCAACTCAGGCAGACATAAAATGCTAATAATAGTGGTAAATGCCCACACAAAATGTAACGTCTTCAATCACTGCTGAAGCCATGGTGGAACAGTTTGGGCAAATTTTTGTCTTGTTTGATTTGCCTGAAATCTTAGACACAGGCAACGACTCGACCTTTGCAGGATTTTATAAATTCAATTTTATTCCATGAATACACACTGCCTCCTATCCATGAGTAACTACCCATATGACAACTTAGGTTTCTCCTGCAGAACTCATGATGTTTTTTACAACCTGAAGTGGCCTCTTGATGTGTCAGGGCCAAACAGTTATGCATCATGGACAGTTCTGGCCAACTGGCCTTCAACTGGCAGAGCATATTTGGGTATCTGGTTTGGAGAGAGGCTGCTAGTGTTTGCCTGAGATTGTCAAGGAGCAAACAGGGCCAATATTCTTTCAAGCAAAACTGTCTTCAGAATGGATTTGCCAGAGGAGGTGGTGATGGCCACTAACCTGGATAGCTTTAAAAGGGGCATGGATAGATTTATGGGGGAGAAGTCGATTTATGGCTACCAATCTTGATCCTCTTTGATCTGAGATTGCAAATGCCTTAACAGACCAGGTGCTCGGGAGCAACAACTGCAGAAGGCCATTGCTTTCACATCCTGCATGTGAGCTCCCAATGGCACCTGGTGTGCCACTGCGAGTAGCAGAGAGCTGGGCTAGGTGGACTCTGGTCTGATCCAGCTGGCTTGTGCATATGTTCTTATGTTCTTATGATATTTAAGAGATACCTGTTCAGACTTTACCACCACACGCATCAGAAGCTGACCAATGGGTTTCTCACAGAAGCACACTACCTGTGAGACTCCCAATAAATGCAACTCCACTCACACAAAAACAGCAACCATGCATATTGAGAGCATAATGGGCAATATACACTTCCTCCATGGGCTTCAAGTATGTGTGATTGTGATGACTGAAGAGGACTGTATGTACAACAGGGATACCACAATGTATAGTGTCCCCAGTTGTATGGAGGCAGTTTATACATGTGTAAACTGTGCATAGTAGTCTCTATTCAGACCACTATATGAATGTGTAGAAGCTGGTGTCAGCATGACATGACCCTGCTTTCCCTTATGATCCTATTCATAGTTACATTAAGAGATCAGGGTGTACGATAAGCATGGGTTAACCATTTTGCAATAACTCGTGTAATATTTTTGCTTGATTCAGCTTGTTGCATTAACTAAATCAAACTTAGATCTGTAATGGTACTTATCCATAGATGTTTATTGAAGAATTGGTCATGGCCCATGGGAGGTAAGATGGTGTGTGTGCCAGTGGTAATACACTTTGTTGCTCTTTCTATCCGAGCATCTGTGGTTTCTCTTCTCGGTTGCCACTAAGAATGGTTTTACTGGCTGTGCCCTGCACAAGCAGCTTGTGAAACATAACACCACTCCTGAGAAACTTGGGCTCTTGGCCAAAGAGCCCAGCAGCACAGGACTGTAGCTTGCCAGAGATGAGACCATCAAGGCAAAGAAGCTAAACCCATACAAAGTAATAGCTATGAGGAAAGCAACGTTTACAGAACACCTGGCCAATGATGCCTGTCATCATCGTCTGAGAAATTAAAGATAAATAGGGTTCATGCTGTACAAACATCAGGCTGAAGTCATGGAGGAAACAGATCTCAGTGTCCCTTCAGCTGCAAGAGCGAAATGTCAGTTACAACCCATAAGGAGAATGGAAACAATGAATAACGACACTTCATACACTGAGGTATTTCTGGAGCAATATCTGCCATGGCTTTCTGAGTACCCCAACAAAGTGAAGTGAGAAATCAGTAGAGGTTAAATGGCAGGTGTTTACTATAAACCAACCCACGTGTTACCCCGTGTGATGCAGTGATTGCCATGAAGCTCACTGGGTAACCATGAGCCAGACGCCCTCCGCAGCCTGACCTATCTCAGTACAGGTTTGTGGTGTGAGCAGCCATATCTGCCATATCTGCCACCCTGAGTTCTTTGCAAAAAGAGGGGACATTAATAGTGCCATCCTATGTTATTCCAGTCCGACTCCACTGATTTCAATGGACTTAAGCTAGAGTAACTCTGCATAGGATTGCATTGAATAACCTACAAACAGAATAATCTAAAGTGAGAGCAATTTCCTTACACTTTGGTCCAGTAATACCTTTAGAAAGTTGCAGAAGTAATCTAATAAGTTCTTCTGCCGGTACCATCTTACCATGGACAGTTTCTATAAGAGATATTTAAAACCCTTTTCTATTTCATGTGCTTAATTCTGGGTCATGCTGACATCACTTGTTTGAACCTAACAATTTTCTTAAAAATATGATTTGCCAATGTTATGAAAGACCATATCTACAAACGATATAGAATGTTATGAATTAGAGTAGTGGTTCCCAACCTGGAGTACACATACCCCCGTGGGTACATGCTAGCATGCTTGGGGGTATACAAAATAAATTATGGAATGTGTTTGCTAATATGGGAGTACAATTTTAGGGAAATGGGTTGTCAAAGGGTACGTGAGGGGGCGGGGGGAAGTTGGGAACCACTGAACTAGAGCCATGAAGGATGCTTTCTCACAGTAGGTCCTTGTGGTTGATAGGCCATTGCATTTTTCAGCAATGTGCTTTATAGCAGTTTTTTAACCCTATGAATCATGAGTGTATACTGTTTTAAGAAGTAAGCCAGTTGCTGTTTTTCATCCAAAGGACATGGGAGGAGTTAGGCTCAAAAAGGAAAGTAGCAATGCAAAAAGTGTTTTATTGTTGCCTGTTGTTGCACCCCCAAGCCCCTTCCCTCTGCCCATTAGTCCCCTGGGGAGATTTTCCCTCAAAAAGCTCCAACTGCCACTATGCTGTGCACGAGCAGCCCTTTGGTCTGTTAACATTGTGATGCTATAGCATGAATGATGTGATTTTACTTTATTTCTTTTCACTTTGTGTTTTTCCCATTTTTATATTCATAATAAACAGTAAAAATGTTCTTCAGCTGCTCACCTGGGTACCTCTCAGTCAGGCAGAGAAACTGCTCTGAGGGAACACAAAAATAACCTCTTTCCCTTATATCAGAAAATAAAAAGCAGGCACCAGAGGCTCTTTAAAGTAAAATGATGGAACAGGAAGATTTTATTTACCTGAACACAGAAACTGATTTTGACAAAGGAACAAATATTAATAAACAAGAGGTTGGTATCAAGTGGTTCTTAAATACAAGAAGTTACAGTGTCTCTCTTTATCAGTGCTACCAGTTTGGCTCGGGTCACTAGTTTACTGTCTTCACAATGTTGCATTCAATTTATTTTTGATAGACGTACATACCCCAGTTTTGGTGACACTGTATTCAGTTGTCCTTACTGTTGGTTTGAAAAAAACCTTTCTTTTACCCTCAGGTAAGTATTTCCTTAAGATGCTAATTTCTAGACAATCCTCTCCATTAGATTTGTTTAGCTCACACATTGCTAACAGAGCAGGAATTCCAGTTAACCTTCAGGAAGCCAATTCCTCTCTTTATCTCTGCCACTACTCTCATAAGATTCCTTGCTTAATATCAGAGACAAAACAACCAAACAACATGTGTGTGTGTGTGCCAGGGGCGTAGGGGGCAAAATGGCGCCCGGACTTGGGGAGCCCTGCCCTGCCCCGCCCACTTACTTTATTTCAGCCGACAGCCAGCTGGAAACACAGCCTGCTTCAGCTGCCAGGGTCTGGCAAGTGGTGTGGGGCAAAGAGGAGGGGTGTGGGGGTGCCCCTGCGAACCCCGCCCCCTGCGAACCCCACCCTCTGCTTTATTTACTTTATTGCAGTCGGCAGCCGGCTGAAAACACAGCCTGCTCCAGCCATCGGGGCAGGGGGAGGGGGCAGGGGGAGGGGTGTGGGGGCAATTTCTGCTCCCCATGTGACCCCAATGGTGTGAGCCTGAGGTGGGGCACCCCCCACCCCATTATTGCTATGCCACTGGTATATGCAGTGGCATTGTTATTGTTAACATCATGGATGTAGTACAGATTCTCCTTTTAATCTGACCCTCCAGTCCCTCAAACAAAGTAGCTTAGCCAACTAGAATGGAGCCCAATTGGCACGCACCCGTTCACTCTGGCAATCTGTTCAGAACTCCCAAACCACCAGAGAACAGGGCTACATACACACCTGTTCACTCTGGCATTCTCATCAGAACTCTACCGCAAAATCTCCTCACACCGCCTTTTAGAATTCTGCCTTTCAGAGTCAGCCAATCAGCAGTTCTGACAACTCTTTATGAGCTACAGTACTTTTGAAAAGAAAAAAAAAAGGCTTAACTGTTGGTAATTGTCACACTTGTACTAGTCCAGGCTCCTGAACCTTCAGATGGTTTTTGTAAAAATATAGTTCTGTTCCTTCTATAATTCCTCTACGCTATCAGGTGGTGTCTGTTGTTTCCACACCCTAATAGTAGAAAGATGAGAGAGAATTAGGAATATACGTACAATTGGTTATAAAGACCAGGGTACTGTGATTTGGGGATCACAACAGTGCTGAAGAAAGTGCAGAAAAAATGGCAACCAATATTCTAATCCAAAAGAGAGTTCGCTGTAGCTTACAACTTAAATATATTTTGTTTCAAATACTCCAGACCATCAGTGCTTATTACTTACTAGCGGGCCCGGCCATGCTTTGCTGTGGCAATTGTCCTCATCACAGTCCGCAACCCACACAGATGTCCATGCAGGTCCAATGATCCCCAGCATAGCCTTTTGGGGTGGTCAAATGGAATCCCTCTTTCCCTTTTCAATGCACATCGTTATATGGTGCTGTCTTGTTTTTTTAGTATAAGGTAACCCTTTCCATTCCACAGCGGTACTGTCCAGAGTGCAAATCCCACTGTCTATGAGGCTGGTTGCCACGCACAGTCCTGGCTTGGGTAAGGCAGAACTGGGGCAAGGAGGCTATCCCAGTCAGGCAGCAGAGGCAGGGTGGTGAGGCGCTCAGATTGAGGCTAGCTCTCTGGGTTCTTAAAGGGCCACATGCAAAAGAAGGGGAGCCGGTAGTGTTGGTTCGCCCCCACCCCGCAGATTTTCTTAGAAGAAAAAGACAAACTCCAGCTCGCTTTTAGTAAAAGAGAGCTGTGGCGAATATGGGTGAGAAAGTGGGTAAGTGGTGGTTGGATGTGAGGGAGGGCAGAGTGAGGAATTAATGTGAGGATGAGAGCTGGATGTGTGGCCATTGTTAATTGTGTGGTAGCAGTGGGTGAGGCACAGAGAGTGAAAGTTACCTGTGTGTGAGGGGGGGGGGACCCCACCTGATGTCTCACACGGCAAAGTGTGTATGTGTTTCACTTCCACTTTCGCATGTGCCTATTTACTGTTTTCACTGCTCATCTCTGCCCATCTGCACGGTAGACATTTCTAAAACCCCTCAGAGCCACAGACCAGACACAGGGCTGCCACCCGAACATCTCTAAGGGTGACAGTTGAACACAAACAGCTTCATGGCCTGGTGCGCCAGGAAAAAGAACTTATTTTACCTGGCTCAGGTATGGACTTTCAGCAATTTGAAGGTCTGAGTACCTGCCCGCAACAGGGAGGGACGTCCTGTGAAAATTTGGGGGCGATCCGTCCAGCAGCTTCTGAGGGAGACAAACACACTGTTAGATTTTTATATATATAGAAGATGAAGGAAGCAGTAAGTTTTTTTAACTTCGCCAGTTGACACATGATCAGGGTTTACAGAACGATTAACATTGTGGTGCCAGATTAAAATCCTGCATTCATTGAATAATAAGAATGTAGGCTAAGGCATGGGGGGATAAGCAGGTGGGTGGGAGAGGGGCTTAATCCTGGTGAATACACAGAGGTGGGGTTTTTTTGCAAATTCTCCTCAAGACCATATTCTTCTCAGAAAGCCGTAAAAATACAGAACTCTTGGAGAAGGCAAATACATTTGATAGATCACGATAGAACATTTTAAGCAGAGGCTGGATGATCATATGTCCTGAGTGCTTTGATTGTGTGTTCCTGCATGGCAGGGGATTGGACTTGATGGCCCTTGTGGTCTCTTCCAACGCTATGATTCTATGATTTGCTCTTCATACAGAAAGGTTCCACTTTTATTTTCAGGCATCTCCAGTTTAAAAGTTCAGGTAGGGGATGATGTGAAAGGCCTCCACTTACAGACATGGAGAGTTGCTGCCAATCAGAATGGACAATAAAGGCTCCAATAGACCAAGAGTTTGACTCGCTATAAGGCAGCTTCATTTGTATGTGCATTATGTCAAACTATATCGTTTATAATGAGCAGTGACGTCATGGGAGCTCATGATTTCTTGCTTTGGACTACGGACATTGGACTATGAATTTTCACCATACACGATGTCTGACTAAGGTTTTAATCCAAGTTAGATAATCATTTCTCCCTCCAGGGCTCAGTGGTAGAATGTTTGGTTGGCATGCAGAAGATTCTGGGCTCTAACTCTAGCATCAGTTAGTAGGTGATGTGAAAGACCTCCACCTGAGAGCCTGGAAGACAACTGCCAGTCTGAATAGACAATAGTAACCTTGATGGACCATTGGTTTGATTCACTAAAGGCATGTTCATGTGGACCTGTGGTGACTGCTCCAGTGTTTTGAGTGCAGGCTGTGAATCAACCAGACACAACTGGAACAGTCTAAATCTTTCTTCCACTCTTCCCTCCCCCCCCCCCACTACATGCCAGATCAGCCTTCTTCCACAGGGTCAGAGCCTGGATAGAAAATATTTTCCACTGGGCCAACCTAGTGTTCAGTAATAGCACCTTCTGGTTCTTTGACTTGCTGGCTATCAAGCCTTGTTTAGTTGAGAGCGCAACCCAGTACTGGCAACCAGTGGGAAAGAAGATGGTGAAGGCCAGATAAAATGGCAGAATGTGGTGCTATTAGGTTGTGTGATGCTCTAATATCTTCTGAAATTCTATGGTAAAAATCATAGAGACTGGGAGCCAATTACTAGAGTGTGGGTGACATGGAAACATCATTTCTGTGTTCCTTGCCAGCAGTGACATGTTATTGCAAATTGATGTTGCACTGTACTATCTCCCCATTTGTCCCCCTGCCTCTCTGCTGAGCATGTGGGGGGTGGGCAGCACCAGCAAGGTGCTCCTAGAAGGCATCTGGCAACCCTACAGGATCAGAAGGAAGGAGAGAAACTCAAGTAGGATCCCACATGGCAATGGGTGTCATGCTCATCTTTCATACTTTCTTGTGTGACGTCCTTGAACTTTCGGTTTGTGAATTGCTGTGGTATACATGAAAAATCCAAATCACATGGGGATCCAATCTAGTTGCTTTACTCGTTGTTTCTCATACACACACACACTTCGTTCCCTTTTCCTTCTTGTTTACTCAGTTTTATAATCCCTATTGTAGCTGGGTTTGGACTGCCTGAACAGAGTCTCCTTACACTTATTACCGCTAGCTTGAGCCACAATGTGATCGAGGGGGTCTCATTATTCTACTACCTTTGTCCCATTAGGTGCCAGGAAGCTTGGCACAGAATGCTAGCGTTGCTTCTTAACACAGAGGACTAAGGCACCCTGAACCAGGGAGTTTTTTTGTATTCTGGGGTGGGTCTACAGAATCCCCTTTCCACAAGCCATCTCTATGGTTCCTCTGGTAACCAAGACCAATGTTGTTCTCCACAAAGCTTTCCTCTGACCCTTTGCTAATCTGATATTACATTACAGGGTTTTGAGGGGCATAAATGCAGGTGCCTGTCACTGTTCTTCAACTTTAGACTCCCCACCCCCCTCCCCATCATGCTTGGTTACACAGTGGTTTACAAGCGATGCTCGGTTTGGAATTTCCTTAGCTCACGTTTCCTCCAATTGGATCCGGTTAATGCTCTGGCACAACCATAGGGAATGCCTGGAGGGAGCGGTATATGTATTGCAGGGAGAGATGGGGGTTATCAGCAAAAAAAATGAAATGCCAGAGGGGCAGAATCTGCTCCGAAGTATTTGGAGTCAGCACATGTCCCATCAGTTATCTTAAAAATAGCACCCATTCAACATTTGAGGCACTTCAGGCATGTTTTGATGACCCCACTACCTAGGATTAAAATGGTGTCATATGAGGCAGCCTTGGTGAATGTGTTTGTTGCTACCCTCACTTTTATCTGAGGCAGCTTTTAGCTTATAGGTGAATGAGGAGGCCAAAGTGTTTGAAGAAGATGCATGGGACTTGAGAAAAAACGGGGCTGTGCTTTGTTCTCCGAGGGATTCATGTATTCCTATGAAGCTGTGGGTAAGTTCTTGCTTTTGAAACCACAGATTTTTGATGTTCCTTGAAATTGTTCCTTGGTTGAGAAGGTCTGTTCTGGAGTCAGTACTTGGATTAATGCTATGGAATACCCTCAACATTCAATATTTTTTTTATACCAGGTTAGCCTTGAGATACTAAATGCACTGACTTAAAAGTAATTCCCGCAATTATTTCAGTGGCATTTCCTTCCCAAGTAAATGCACTGAGTCCCACACAATGTAATCCTAAACAAGAATGTACCCTTCTAAGTCCAAATTGACTTCAAAGGTCAATTACCACAATAGAAAGGTACTGCTCTGCTCAAGATTGTTATGCACTATAGACACTGTTTTTACTTTTTTGTTTTGGTGTTGACTATGGTATTACAGCGTGAGTGTTAAGACAATTGCTATGTCAGAGTTCTGGCAGTATCCATTGATCTTACTAAAAGTTCCATGGCTTAGACTTCCTGTATTTTTTAAATGAATATACTAGCCTTCAGGGTAACAGAAATAAGGGGTTGCACACACATGTGGTGTTTGATACATGCTCCTGGCTGTTTTGGCTCATCTGGGTGAAGAAACCAAATGAAGTAAGGTTGCATTATTTGGGGTCCAGTTAAAAAAAAAATGTATATGCTGTTTATTTGCATATTTCTAAAAGTTGGTACATGTTGAGTTTTTTGGTTTACCAGTTAGTTAGTTATTTCTATTTTGATTTTTTTCATATGTACTGCTTTAATACTAAGGAACCAGAAACCTAAAAGGGCAATGGCAGAATTTACTTGAGAATGCAAAATGGAAACATTTAAAGTGTCTATGCGTTGCATGCAGTAATTACCTTGTGCAGACATAATTACAGAAAGAAAATATGTTGTTCTTCTGAGTTGTGCTTCTAAATTTGAAATGAGTTCACAAAATTGATGTTCCCTTTCTAGCATTACAAAGTTGTTAGCATTGGCATTTAGTGTAATTGGCCTGCAGGACCTCTCTAAGAACATTAATCACTCATGTCAATAAGATGCTGCTCCAAATGCCAACTGGGAGAATTGCTAGAAGAAATAGAGTTTTTTTCAAATTGGAGTCAATTTTTCCCCAAACAATGCCAATCCTAAAAGTATCATAGACTTTGAACAAATACAGGTGATTTGGGAGATGAATTAAGTTTCTGATCAAAATATTTTTCTATAGTTCAAAGATTTTTATGCTGTAAACACTGTCTTTGCCTGGTCTTTTCAAATGCCATCAGCTCTTTTTTTTAAAAAAATAAGCAGCAACTGTTTAAAATCGTAATAGACCACAACCAAGTTAATTAGATCTTGGTCTTTTGGATCCTGTAGGGTATGCAATTGGAAATAAACCCATGGCACACCTTCCACACTTCCAGTCCAAGCAGTCCAGATGGATATTTTGTGTCGAACCATACCTAGTCCTTAGCAGTAGGCCAAATGCCATATATGGAGTGCATTAGGAACCATTACAGATGGATTCAGGGTTGGGAGTCTGGAGAAAGCCTCAGTCATTTTATGAGACCAAGGGCAGGCCTTTCCAAATTTAGGCTTGGATTGTGATGGAGTTGGCTCTTTTTGCCAGTCCCAGTTGCAAATCCCCAAGGGGATAAAATCCCTCTGAGAAGAGATGTCATGTGTGAGAGGAGCTTGCCAACCAAGGAAATAAAACTTTCTTGTGGTCATAATAGGAACATGTTTTCTCCTCTGGAAGACCACTAGATTTGAAGTCCTCTCTGTTTCTGGGCATAGTTTCTTGAACCACAGTTGTGTGTCACCTACACCTAGCAATGATACATCTATAAACCCTATTCCTCTCTCTATCCAAACGAGACCTCCACATTGGCTGTTACCATTAGGGGGCATGTTTTTGTTCTTTGAAAGAAGGGGAACTAGCAAACTAGAGAGGACACACATTCCATTTGCATATTTTCTGAGCTTTCTCTAAAAGGCATGTAAAATCCCTGCAGTTTCCCCACAAACTTTCTGGAAATATTTGGAAAAAATAATAGGATTATGAGGTAAGCGACTGGGATAATGGGTATGTTGTAATTTTTGTTGAGGTTCAAAGGGAACCTGTATCATCCTTAACATACAAAATCTTTGTTGATTCCAGCTCCAGATTGTTTGGATTTTTTTTGAATTTTAGAGACAAAGCACATGATATATTTGGTGACAGGTTTTCCCCACTAACTTGTTTATACTAAAGTGATGTGCATGGTATTTTAACATACAAGGCCTAATTTGGATCCTAGACCATGGTGTAGGTTTACCACCCCCATGGAGGACATTTTGCAGCAAAAGACAGCAGCACAGAGAATAACACGGTCTGAACTGAATTGTAAGAACGTCTTTCTATGGGACAAATCCTATGTCCATTAGAAAATAACACATGCCCACAGGCATTGAATAAGATGACCACATGGTCACCTTTGTAAACCGGAGACTGGTGGTGAAATGACCAGCTGCGCCTTGTAGCGCAGGGAGGCGCTGCACGCCCAGCACTTGGGGAGCTCACTACCTTCTGGGAGCTCCCGTTTCCCGCGCTGTCACAGGGCAGGAAACGGGAGCGCCCCAGAAGGCAGTGCTCCTGCGGCCACGTGACACATGCACTCCTGTGGCTGCGCGCTCATGTGTCACAGGGCGGGAAACCAGGAGCGCCCCAGAGGCAGGCGCTTTCCACTTGGCAAGCCACTGGCTTGAGGGGCTAAACACCCCTTCAGGTTTGAGTCGGATCACAAGAACTTAAGCAGCTCTCTCCACCCCCTCAAAATGTCTGCAAAACAACTACGTTGGGCGATTTCTTTTCCCGCTTTTCTTTCACTGTCCATTTTTACGAAAGCAACAAACAGCTGATGCGCTGCGGTGCAGCCTTCGGGGAGGGTGGAGCTGCTTTACTGAACATCCAGCGCTGTCCTCTCCCCTCCCAACTGGGGTTGGCGTTCGATCCCAGACATCCGGCTCCTCCCTCAGCGCCCGTTCCCAGCCTTGTCTCCCCTTCCTGCAGGAACTTCGAGGCGGGTCTTCGCAGGAACTGCCTGCAGCGGGCTGACTCCCAGCTAAGCTTAGTGAATGGTGTTTGGAAGCCGGAAATTGTTGATACGATGCCTCCCAGCCATGGCAGGTTCTCGAAGCTGTCATGATGCCCGCTCAGCTGGACATTTTGGCTTTCTCAAGACACTGCACTTACCCGCCGTCAATTCTGGTGGTAGCCATGCAAAGACATTGAGGCTTATATCAGGGTGCTCTGTTTGTCGGAGGCCAAATCCATCCGGGGAAAGCCCATATGTGGTCTGTTAAAACCTCTCCGTTGCCTCCATACAGAAGTTATCTCAATGGATTTTATTACGGTTACCAGAGAGCCAGGGAAACACAGTCTTGTGGGTGGTGGTGGACCTGTTCTCCAAACAAGCCCATTTCATCCCCTGCACCTCCATTCTTCCGGCTCCTAAATTGGTAGCGATTGTTCATTCAACATATATATGCGTCTACACTCCTCCCCTCAAGGTGATGTCCGACCCAGCGGGCCCAATTCATTTCAAGAATTTTGGAAAGCTTTCCTGGGCTTGTTGGGGGCTACCCGGCAGTTGCGCCCTACCGCGTTCAAAGTATTGATTGAGTCGGAGAGCAGAACAGAACTGAACAGTATTCACGTTGTTACACCAACTATCACCAAGACAACTGGTGCGATTTAATTCCGTTTCGCGGAATATGCCTATAACAATGCCCGTTCATAGCCGTACATAAAGACCTTCGAAATTGTGTCTGGTCAGCGCTCCTTCCCGCCATTGCCCCAACTACCGGGCTTCATCCTCCAGAATTCCAGCAATTGGATTTCATCTCTGGCTGAGGGGTGGAAACGGGTTCAGACTGCCTTGCAGCAAGCTAAAGATTCCCAAAAGTTCAAGCGGGATAAACATCGGTCTGACTTTCCTTTCGCGTTGTTAGGCGGGTCTACTTGTCTACTAAAATCTCAGAGGCGTGCATAAATTCTCAAACTGGGCAAAAAAAAAGTTAGTGGGACCTTTTAAATTCACGAAAGTGATTAATGATGTTACTGCCCAGTTAGATCTGCCTAATTCTTTAAGTAATATCCATCCTGTCTTTCATTCCAGTTTGCTCAAGGAGTCAGCTTCCGCCTCGATGCCTGTACCGACCCTCGGGAGAATACCCGCCGACTATAATTGATGGCCACAAGCATTATGAAATTGACGCCATCCTGGACTCTCGTTTTACAATCGCGAAACGGCAATACTTTGGTTTCCTGGGTTGATTATTCCTCTGGATTTATAATCAATGGGTGTATTCAGAAAATATTGACGCCCCTCCTTATTTCTGCTTTCATCATACCTTCCCACACAAACCAGGGGAAAAGTGTTTCTTAAGGGGAAGCCCACAGAGTGCAAAGGTTTCAATAGTGTTGATTCTCAGCGGCAGCAGCCTTGGGTAGATTCAGGGCTCCGAGGCGATGGGCCAGAATCGGCAGCGATTACTCTGGTAGAGGCCTTATCTCACAGAGAGAGATGATGAGAATGCCGTTCCCATGAGAATGGGACTGGGGAAACCGGGAGGGGGATGGGACGGAGAAAGTTATAACCTGTGGGTCTGGCGGGAAGACTTCATTCCTGCCACGCCGTGTACGTGAGCTTTCTAAGATGTCTGAATAAACGGTCTTTCAACCAACAAAGCCTTTTATTTCTGCTCTATGGAATTCCTTACAGTCAGAGCCTGGATAGAAAATATTTTCCACTGGGCCAACCTAGTGTTCAGTAATAGCACCTTCTGGTTCTTTGACTTGCTGGCTATCAAGCCTTGTTTAGTTGAGAGCGCAACCCAGTACTGGCAACCAGTGGGAAAGAAGATGGTGGAGGCCAGATAAAATGGCAGAATGTGGTGCTATTAGGTTGTGTGATGCTCTAATATCTTCTGAAATTCTATGGTAAAAATCATAGAGACTGGGGTAATTACTAGAGTGTCAGGTGACATGGAAACATCATTTCTGTGTTCCTTGCCAGCAGTGACATCATTGTGCAAGTGTTGCACAATACTATCTCCCCATTTGTCCCCCTGCCTCTCTGCTGAGCATGTGGGGGGTGGGGAGCACCAGCAAGGTGCTCCTAGAAGGCATCTGGCAACCCTACAGGATCAGAAGGAAGGAGAGAAACTCAAGTAGGATCCACATGGCAATGGGTGTCATCACTCATCTTTCATACTTTCTTGTGTGATCATGAACTTTCAGGTTGTGAATTACTGTGGTAGCACATAATCAATCACATGGGGATCCAATCTAATTGCTTTACTCATTCATTCTCTTACACACACACTCGTTCCCTTTCCTTCTTATTTACTCAGTTTTATATCCCTGTTGTAGCCCAGTTTGGACTGCCTGAACAGATCTCCTTACACTTATGCTACTTCTTGAGCCATAATGTGATCGAGGGGGTCTCATTATTCTACTACCTTTGTCCCATTAGGTACCAGGAAACTGGCACAGAATGCTAGCGTTGCTTCTTAACACAGAGGACTAAGGCACCTAGACCAGGGAAGTTTTTTGTATTCTGGGGTGGGTCTACAGAATCCTTTTCCACAAGCCATCTCTATGGTTCCTCTGGTAACCAAGACCAATGTTGTTCTCACAAAGCTTTCCTCTGACCCTTTCTAATCTCCATATTACATTACAGGGTTTTGAGGGGCATAATGTGGTGCCTGTCACTGTTCTTCAACTTTAGACTCCCCCCCCCCTCCCCATCATGCTTAGTTACACAGTAGTTTACAAACGATGCTCGGTTTGAATTTCATAGCTACGTTTCCTCCAATTGGATCCGGTTAATGCTCTGGCACAACCATAGGGAATGCCTGGAGAGAGCAGTATATGACGGCAGGGAGAGATGGGGGTTATCAGCAAAAAAAATGAAAGCCAGAGGGGCAGAATCTGCTCCGAAGTATTTGGAGTCAGCACATGTCCCATCAGTTATCTTAAAAATAGCACCCATTCAACATTTGAGGCACTTCAGGCATGTTTTGATGACCCCACTACCTAGGATTAAAATGGTGTCATATGAGGCAGCCTTGGTGAATGTGTTTGTTGCTGCCTCACTTTTATCTGAGCCGGCTTTTAGCTTATAGGTGGACGGAGAGGCCAAAGTGTTTGAAGAAGATGCATAGGACTTGAGAAAAACCGGGGCTGTGCTTTGTTCTCCCGGGATTCATATTCCTACCCAAGCTGTAGGTAAGTTCTTGCTTTTGAAACCACAGATTTTTGATGTTCCTTGGTGTTCCTTGGTTGAGAAGGTCTGTTCTGGAGTCAGTACTTGGATTAATGCTATGGAATACCCTCAACATTGTATTTTTTATGTAGGTTAGCCTTGAATACTAAATGCACTGACTTAAAAGTAATTCACAATTATTTCAGTGGCATTTCCTTCCAAGTAAATGCACTGAGTCCCACACAACAATCCTAAACAGGAATATACCCTTCTAAGTCCATTGACTTCAAGGTCAATACCTATTAGAAAGGTACTGCTCTGCTCAGGATTGTTATGCACTATAGACACTGTTTTTACTTTTTTGTTTTGGTGTTGACTATGGTATTACAGCGTGAGTGTTAAGACAATTGCTATGTCAGAGTTCTGGCAGTATCCATTGATCTTACTAAAAGTTCCATGGCTTAGACTTCCTGTATTTTTTAAATGAATATACTAGCCTTCAGGGTAACAGAAATAAGGGGTTGCACACACATGTGGTGTTTGATACATGCTCCTGGCTGTTTTGGCTCATCTGGGTGAAGAAACCAAATCGTAAGGTTGCATTATTTGGGGTCCAGTTAAAAAAATGTATATGCTGTTTATTTGTATTTCTAAAGTTGGTACATGTTGAGTTTTTTGGTTTACCAGTTAGTTAGTTATTTCTATTTTGATTTTTTTCATATGTACTGCTTTAATACTAAGGAACCAAAAATGTAAAAGGGCAATGGCAGAATTTACTTGAGAATGCAAATAAAACATTTTAAGTGTCTGTACGTTGCATACGTAATTACATACAGCAGACATAATTACAGAAAATATGTTGTTCTTCTGAGTTGTGCTTCTAAATTTGAAGCCAGTTCTAAAAATTGATGTTCCCTTTCTAGCAGGTACAAAGTTGTTAACGTGGCATTTAGTGTACTTACTTTGGGACCTCTCTAAGAGGCATTAATCACTCATGTCAATAAGATGCTGCTCCAAATGCCAACTGGGAGAATTGCTAGAAGAAGCCAAGTTTTTCAAATTGGAGTCAATTTTTCCCCAAACAATGCCCAGTAAAAGTATCACAGACTTTGAACAAGCCACAGGTGATTTGGGAGATGGTCAAGTTTCTGATCAAAATATTTTTCTATAGTTCAAAGATTTTATGCTGTAAACAGTGTCTTTGCCTGGTCTTTTCAAATATGTCTAGCTGTTTTTTTAAAAAAATAAACAGCAGCTGTTTAAAATCATAATGAACCACAACCAAGTTAGTCGATCTTGGTCTTTTGGATCTGTAGAATTGTAATTGGAAATAAACCCATGGCACACCTTCCACACTTCCAGTCCAAGCAGTCCAGATGGATATTTTGTGTCAGACCATACTAGTCCTTAGCAGTAGGCCAAATGCCATATGGCGTGCATTAGGAACCATTACAGATGGATTCAGAATTGGGAGTCTGGAAAGCCTCAGTCATTTATGAGCCAAGGGCAGGCCTTTCCAAATTTAGGCTTGGATTGTGATGGAGTTGGCTCTTTTTGCCAGTCCCAGTTGCAAATCCCCAAGGGGATAAAATCCCTCTGAGAAGAGATGTCATGTGTGAGAGGAGCTTGCCAACCAAGAAATAAAACTTGTGATCGCAACCAGGAACATGTTTTCTCCTCTGGAGACCACTGAATTTGAAGTCCTCTCTGTTTCTGGGCATAGTTTCTTGTTCCTGATTGTGTGTCACCTACAACTAGCAATGATACATCTATAAACCCTATTCCTCTCCTATCTAGTGAGACCTCCACATTGGCTGTTACCATTCGAGGGCATGTTTTTGTTCTTTGAAAGAAGGGGAACTAGCAAACTAGAGAGGACACACATTCCATTTGCATATTTTCTGAGCTTTCTCTAAAAGGCATGTAAAATCCCTGCAGTTTCCCCACAAACTTTCTGGAAATATTTGGAAAAAATAATAGGATTATGAGGTAAGCGACTGGGATAATGGGTATGTTGTAATTTTTATTGAGGTTCAAAGGGAACCTGTATCATCCTTGGCATAAAATCTTTGTTGATTCCAGCTCCAGATTGTTTGGATTTTTAATTTAGAGACAAAGCACATGATACATTTGGCGGCAGGTTTTCCCCACCCCAACTTGTTTATACTAAAGTGATGTGCATGGTATTTAACATACAAGGCCTAATTTGGATCTGGACCATGGTGTAGGTTTGCCACCCCCATGGAGGACATTTTGCAACAAGAGACAGCAGCACAAAGAATAACGCGGTCTGAACTGAATTGTAAGAACCTCTTTCTATAGGACAAATCCTGTGTACATTGAAAATAACACATGCCCATGAGCATTGAATAAGATGACCACATGGTCACCTTTGTAAACCGGGACGGGTGGTGGCTGACCAGCTGCGCAGCAGAGGCGCTGCCAAGAGGAGCTCACTGCACCTTCTGGAAATCCCGTTTCCTTCCTGTCTGGGGCAGGAAGCGGGAGGCGTAAGGCAGTGCTCCTGACTGCGATGTGCAGGAGGCTGCCGCACTGCCTTGTGCCCCAGAAGGCAGTGCGGCAGCCTTCCAAAAATCGGGACACTTCAAAAATTGTTTTAAGGCAGGACTGTCCCGCCAAAAGCGGGACGTCTGGTCACCATAGCCTTGAAGATTCATTGAAACCAGATAATTACCGGATACTGGCAGCTCATTGTGGATTTTCTAATTAGCTTAGAAAAGCTTACATTGGTTTGAAAGTATGAATGATTGTATGCTTTGACATATACTTGTAGAGATTGGGGCACTAGCTATTTCACACCCCATTTGCAGACTTTGTTCACACTATTGATTTAGTAAAGTGTTAAGCTATGCAGTCCTAGTCACTGCTAGCCATTGTTTGCGCATTGCTCACAGTTTTGATTACCAATTCAAACCCCCCATCTTTGTATTCTCTGTGAACCACCATGCCCAGCAGAAGCAAGGAGTCCTCACCCCAGAACTCATTTCCCATTGGGCTGACGGTGTGACTTCATTTTCAGGGAAACCTCAGGTGGGAGAGGGGGTACCAGATCATTCTTTGCCCTGTTGTAGATCTTCATATTAAAAATCTTTGGAGGATGGAGATTCACCAAAACAATGCCCCATAATGCCATTGCATTATTTCTAGCCATATCAGTGGAAGTGATGTCACTCTATCACTGGATAATCTAGGATCCTCTCAAATGACAGAGTTTTGGGTGAATGCTAGGATGTCTAGGGTTGCAGTGATCCATCCCACTTATGGCCATGCAACTAGAAATAATTTCATGGTATCACAGGACCTTGTGCTGGCACCCATATCCCCGTGCCTGAAGGATTGCCAATTCCAGGTTGGGAAATTCCTGGAGGCTGAGTGGGGAGGCAAGGAGCCGGAGAAGAGAAGAATTTGAGGGAATAGAGGGGCCTAATTGGGGATGTGATGCCATACAGCCCACCTTCCAAAGGGAGCTATTTTCTCCATTGATCTCTCTGGAGAGAAGTGCAGCCCCTATCTGGAGGCTGGCAACCCTTCCCACCGGCCTGAGCAACAACAAACAATAGGGGTGGAGGTGAGAGTTTCCTCTCCTTCACCTGTCAAATGGCAATCTTAATGTGAACTGACCACAGTCCAGCAACAGAGCATAAGGCATCCCTACAGGTCAGTTTTTGGCTCAAAAAATAGTCCTGGTTGGAAGGCTAGAGCACCTCCTCCCCCAGCGCCGTGGTCTCGATCTGAAGCTGACCCTGCATCATTTAAGCCAATTCTCTGCAAAAGCAAGTCATGTTTGGAGAATTCATGGCCAAACATGCTGCTTAGTTTGGCCCTTGTAAAGGTCTACGTGATTGACCAACCAAGTATGGTGGACGGTTGTACTGTTCTTGCTGCCTCGGTAGTGCTGACTGGCTATTGAGCTCCTACTGACGGCCATAAACACCTAAAGTACTATGTTTAACATCATACATTACAAAATAAGGAGCCTTCCTTCCTCCAATCATTTACTACATTTTTAATCCATGGGGGTAGAAGCTGCTGGAATCATCAGCAAGTATAATATATTGCTTTTAACAGTGATAGCTCCACGCTGGGCGTTCTGGGGAAATGCAATTCAGATGTCACTACAAAACTGACTGGCCTGGGCACAGCTTGTTCAGATGTCTGCAAGCTCCTACCTCCTTCTATTGTATGGTTTGATGGAAGTGCAGATGGCATCAAAAGCCTTAAATCCAACTAGTGTAGATGTTCAGACTAATTGGAATTTGCTTCTTCTACACCAGGGGTAGGGAACCTGCGGCTCTCCAGATGTTCAGGAACTACAATTGGCCATGCTGACAGAGGCTGATGGGAATTGTAGTTCCTGAACATCTGGAGAGCTGCAGGTTCCCTACCCCTGTTCTACACAAATCAGAGTGCTAAACTTCAGTTTAATCCCAGTTGAGAATCTTGGTTTGTGAGTAGGAAACAATCACCAGTTCTTATAGAAGTCTGGATTTACAGTTCATGGCAACTAGAGTTTGAATTAAGGCCCTCCAAAACCAGGAGTCAGAGTGGTGTACTGGTTAAGAGAGGCAGATTCTAATCTGGAGAACTAAGTTTGAATCCCCACTCTTCCATATGATGCCTGTTGGGGGACCTTGGGCAAGTCACAGTTCTTTCAGAACTCTCTCAGCCCATGCAGAGGCAGGCAATGGCAAACATCTCTTGCCTTGAAAACCCTTGATGGTACTTTCCACGGCCAAAACCAGGAAGACTTAAACAGTGAAAATGTGAAAAGACGAGGTGCAACAGTGCATGCAAGCACAAAAACAAACTCTGTTTAATCCCATTAGGACAACTAGAGTTTTGAAATATCCTAATACAACCAGCATTTGTTCAAATAAGTCAGTTTTGGGAAAAAATCAAACATATTGAGAACTTTGACACGATCATAACCACCAGGCATACCCACCAGCTTGATTTGCCTTGCTTTTATGGTAATAATAAATACTTTTGCCACATTTTGCCACGTCTGCCACATCTTGTGGCCACGTTTGTGCTTGCAATCCACAAACTAAATCTTTTTGATTACTAGAAAAAAAAACACATGTGCCATGGGACTGTGGTAGGATCATTACATTGATCTATTTGCTAAGCAAAGAATCACCTGCGTGCCATCCTCTCTTTTGACCTGTAGTGATAGGAGTCTTTGAAACATTTGCCTGTTTTTCCACATCCGCAGCCAGCAGCATCTGTGTGTGACATGATCACGTGAATTGATTATGATTACATAGGCTCAAAGACAGACACCAAAGTCATGCGGACATATCCAAGCAACAAGTTACAACTCAAAAATCTCAAGCGGATTTTTTTCTTGTAACACTCTGTGTATTAAGTGTCATCAAGTCACATCTGATGCGTGGCAACCGTATGAATCAAAGTCCTCCAGAATTGTCCTATCATTAATAACTGAGGATGGCAGCAGTGGCAGAAGGGTGAAAAGGAGCCACAGCTGCAAGCAGTGTAGTCATGCAAATGGGCACACATCTAATTCATTTGGATGTATTTGAACCAGCTAGCAAGTGATTAACTCCATGATCACAACTGCTGAGGATGAAATGAGTCCATAAGTTTCGTGAATAACTATGATGGTGCAAAATTATCTCTCTAGTGCTGCAGAACAGCTATATGGTAAAATGTGATGTCCTTTGAACATTTTAAATTCAACCATCAAAATAGTGTCGCAGTTCAAAATTACTGTGTTCATTTGCTGAGCCTCTTTGCTTATTGACATGGATGGCCCTGGCTAACCTAATCTTTTCAGACCTCAGCTGCTGAAAAGGACTGGCACTGGTTAGTATTTGGATGGGAGACTACTGAGAAGTCCAGGGTTGCTATACAGAGGAACACAATGGCAAATCACCTCTGAGCAGACCCTCCACCCTGCCCAAAATCTGCACACCATTGGTCCCTCCACAGCACTTCCTTATTGAGTCCTTACTGGTCACATGGGGGGGGGGAGAGTTAATCAGCTCAGTACTTCCCATCCCCCCCAGACTCTGGTGTACCACCCCAACCTGGGTTGTGCAGTCTAGCTTCCACAGCCCTTCCTAATTGAGGAAGGGTTGCAAAGATCACGCTGGGATGACAGAGTCTGAGCGGAGGAATGTGGTGCCCCAGCACAGTCACCATAGCTCAGTGGTGGCGAACCTATGGCACGGGTGCCAGAGGTGGCACTTAGAGCCCTCTCTGTGGGCACATGCAAACAGAGTCCCCCCACACACACACACACACATCTAGGCTGGCCTGGGCCGCTGGGCTCGATTATTAGCATTAAACCTAAGACCTAGTTTTGGGGAAGCAGTGTAGGTAACCCTGTTAAGCGCTGTTAAACTCCACTGATTTTCATGAAAAGAACTAAAGTGCGATCCTTTACCTGGGAGTTAGCTCAGTTGCTGGCAATGGGGCTTGCTTCTGAGTAAACCCTCCTAGGGTCGTGATTCACCTGTTTGAAGAGTTGCACGGTTGCTTCAAAACAAAGCCACTGACTACCATCAAACTTACTCCTGACTAATGCACGCCTTGGAGCCAACTATTTTTTCTAAACTAAAACCTCAGTATTCAGTATTGCTGTGTTGGCACTTCACGATAAATAAGTGGGTTTTGGGTTGCAATTTGGGCACTTGGTCTCGAAAAGGTTCGCCATCACTGCCATAGCTTTTCCTCACTGAGGAAGGGCTGTGGAGGCTATGCTGGAACTGCGGAGGGTTGCTTGACTCAGTGCGCCCCCTGGGCAGCAGAGTCTGGATGTGGGAATCCTCAGCTTGGATCAACTTGACTCTTCCTTCCTTCCTTCCTTCCTTCCTTCCTTCCTTCCTTCCTTCCTTCCTTCCTTCCTTCCTTCCTTCCTTCCTTCCTTCCTTCCTTCCTTCCTTCCATTTCCTCCCCAGTTTCTATCTATCAGCCTTCCTGCCTTCCTTTTCTTCTTCCCTTCCTTCCTTCCAGTCATCACAGCTAGGGTGGGTGGCTCAGAACCACAACCCCTCCCCTGCCCAGACTTCACTGCCCCACTGTGGATACTGTGGTGGAGTAGTGGAGTCTGGGCAGGCAAGTGCAATTTTGGTGCTTGCCCCAGGTGCCATTTTCTGTAGCTACTCCCCATATGGGGTCGCCATATGTCGGCTGTGACTTGATGGCACTTTTTACCACAACCATTTGCTTAGTTAGCACCAAACTGGCACTTGAACGATCCACAAAACTACTCCAAGCAGCACAGTAACAAAGTTGTCATGTCTAATACTCAACACCCTCAATGAGTTTAAAATTAGTCTCAGCTGGACTTAGAAGTAATATGTGAGAATTTCCTTGAAATTTAAATACATAGTGGGTCATCCTGATTCTCATAAATAATGGAGCAGTACGGATATTTCACCAGCTATATCCAGATTTGACCCTGCATTTTTCTTTCTTTTTTCCTTTTTTAACCTTCTGACACAATAATTATGAATCAGCAGAATTATGAGCGGACCATCTTATTCGGCATAGTGTTTCCCACAGCTAAGAATGAGATGACGTTGAAAGACCCACAAACAACAAAGAGAAAACAAAGGCTGCTCCTGTTATTGACCCCCTCCCCCAGCAACAGGCAATTCGAAAAGATACTTCCTCTAAACATGGAGGGGTTTTTTTTTGTTTAGCCATTATGGCCCATGGCCATTAATGGATTAATCCTCCACAGATGTGTACATTCCCCTTTAAAAACCATCGTGAGAATGCTGATGATGAAATTCGGCATGGTCCTGTCAAATTAAGCACATGTCAACCCCACAGAAACCAAGGGGATTGAAAAGTGCTTAACTTTGATGATAATCTGTTATCAGACACACGACAGTTGAAATTATTTATTTCACTTGTGACTAAAAAACCCCCCCTATATTTCTTAACTGTCTGAATTATTTCCACATACTTTTAACATATTCCTCCTTAAGTTCTTTGGAGGACTTTGGACCTGGTCAGGAGTTTGCCTCATGGCTTCAGTCCAGCATTGCATGCATATTTATTTATTTAGAAAAACTATATGCTGCCTTTCTAAAGATCTGCTTGAGGCAGCTGATACATAAGGCAATAAAATGTAACCATTAAAAATAATGCAATTAAAACAAACCATGGTAACAAGAGTGTAAAATAGCCTTAAAATGTAGATAAAATGGCCAGATAAAATGGCCCTCTTGGGCTCATTCTGCACATGCAGAATAATGCACTTTCAAACTGCTTTCAGCGCTCTTTAAAGCTGAGCGGAAAAGCAAAATCCACTTGCAAACAGTTGTGAAAGTGGTTTGAAAACGCATTATTTTGTGTGTGCGGAAGGGGCCTTAGTTAAAAGTCTGGGTATAAAGGAATATTTTAGCCTGGCACCTAAAAGAAAGTAAGGTAGGCACCAGGTGAACTTTACAAGGGATGGTAATTTAACACTGAAAAAGCCCTGTCTTTGGTCTCTACCCACCTTACCTGTGAAGGTGGGGGCACAGAAGGGGATTTTTACTGCAAGGACCCACAGCCACAAGGACACCTACAGCAGCCTTTCAGAAAATTGGCAGGTATGATTATCTGCAATTTAGGAGGGTGAGGGAAGTGAGAAAACCAAAACCAATTACCACACTCCCTGACTTGAAAAACCGAGCAATGCTATTGCCAGCTTGCTAATTGGATTGGGGAAGAAACCCCATGCACAGCAACTGACAGTGCGGCAGATCACTGAGCTAAAAATATATGTCCTAGCTGAATGGGGCATCTGTCAAGGACAATGTCATTTTTGCAGGTCCATACTTGAGGGCTCTCAAGCATCCTTGCAATGTATATAGAATCACAGACCGGCTTGGGTGGCAGGCCGCTGAGGGTCCTTCACTGTCCAGCTCTCTGCACTGAGACAGATTCATCAGATCCGGCATTTTTCACAGACGTTGATTACATGTCACAAGCACACCATGCCAGCATATCCTTCTGTGAATATAGGAAAACGATGTGGAATAATGAAATTCTATTCAGTGCCTCTGTATAGGGAAATATGATAAAACATACATGAACATGCCAGCTAAAGAGATGGTTAGATGATAGAATCTCCAGTTCTTGGTTTAAAATGTCGAGGTTCAAGGGGGTTTAATGATTAAAAGATTAGTGTGGGTAGGGGGGGAGAGGGAGGAATACAATGATACAATGTACAGTGTGAAATAGTGGAAGAGAATGAAATTTAATTACCAGTATACATACCTACATACATACATTATATGTGTGGACATGTCCCTCTGCAGGATAATGAGACTTTATTATCTTCCATCACTTCTCATTATATCATAATGCTCCATCACAGGTGAGACAGGAAAATGAAACTAGGCTCAAAATGGTGTTACATAGAAAGGGTATCGGTGGGTGGAAGAGCAACATGCTTTGTAAATAGATGGTCTTGCATTCAGTCAGTGACATCACTAGTTAATGGATTTCATGTAGCAGGTACTGGCAAAGTTTCCCCACTTCTACAGTCTTGCTGGGTGACCTCGGGTTAGTCACAGTTTGTTCAGAACTCTTTTAGCCCCACCTACCTCACAAGGTGTCTGTTATGAGGAGAGGAAGGGAAGGAGTTTGTAAGCCACCTGAAGTCTCCTTACAAGAGAGAAAGGCAGGATATAAATCCAAGCTCTTCTACTACTACTACTCAGATGAAAGTCTCATGATACTCATCAGGTACTACTTCCAGCAGTGTGTCCTTTAGATAGTAGAACAGAGGTAATATTTAGCATTTATGTAATACCATTTTCAAAGTATTTAGGATTATTTTGCTAATTCTTTCAACAGCTGGCCAAAATTATTTTCCAGCTGTTAATTAATTGCTCCATAGCAGTACTTCAAACAGAAAAAAAATGTCAAAACCGACATGCAGACTTTATCCTAATGTGAATATAGCTCTCATAATCATAAACAGAAATGCCAAATTAAAATTGCTGATAATTCATGTCAACCCTATCTTCTGTTCCTTGACAGTTTCTCTGCAGGGCCTATAACAAGAGTCTTCTTGACCCTACTTAACTTAACAGATCAGACAAGCTCATAGTCCCAAGATGGCATGGTTGCAGATCCAAGGAAATATAAGAGGGTGGCTAAGTACTTTATTTACAGGCAAGAAATCAGCAGGAGATTTGCAAGTGGAGAATGGATAGCTTCAGTGACCCAAATGACATGGTTTGAGAGAATAAGATGCCAGCTAGAGACCACGGTTGATTTATTTGATAGCATCAGGAAACCATTTATGGGATATATTAGAGATGACTATCCTGGGGTTTAGAACACGTATGAAAAGAGATATTGATATAGGAGGAGGGCTTATGAGTGCTTATGCCTGCATAATACAAAATAACAAGATTACCCAAATGTGAGAGATGTAAAGCAAGATCTGGTGCTAATTTCTTTGTCACTTTTAGCTTAGTTTCTTGGTAGTTGCTTTAAATGAGTACTATTTTTGCCTTGGAATTTGGGATGTGTTCATATGTTATTCTCCAATTTTGAAATATTCTTTCCATTAGAGACTTGCCAAGGCCTAAGCCAGCAGCACAAAGCAAGACCTTTCTACGTCTACTAACTTTTAGTAGCTGCCCTTGCTGTGTTCCGCCTTATGCCTTTGGGACAGGGTTGGATATGTGCAGTTAACAACAGATTTGACATGTAAAATCGTCACCATCATCATGTTATAATATCCATATTGATGTCTCCTACTTCACACTCTTCCTTTTCCACTTCAGAATGCGGGTGTGTCCACTGTACAAAAAATAGGTTTACATAAATGCCCAACAGCAGACAAATAGCAGACCTGAGGGAATCCAGTACTTCCTTACTTCTTTAACTTTAGCAGGGCTGCATTCATGCATGGTTGGGCATTGAGCTGTTGTCATGCTATAGTAATAATCCACGACAGGATTTTCCTGTGTGGACAAGCCAATCTACTTGTGACTGGCTGGTGTTTATTTATTTATTATTTAATTAATTAAATTTATAGACCGCCCTTCCCCGAAAGCCAAGCAAACTATTGCTTAATAATTGTGTAATGTCCAGTCACGTGTAGACACAGCCAAGGATTCTGTGTATATGCATGACCAGCCAAACATTATAAGATTTCTAAGTGCAACTAAATGTAATGCAAGAGAACTCGACGTTGGCTGAACACTCCCATTCACATCAATGATTTTAAGAGTAGCTACCTTTGGCTGTATTGTGCCCTAAGATTTTAGAACAGGGAATCTTGGGCTGCTTTGACACATGATTGGTAGTGTAACTGCCCTACAGCAGTTGTTGTCTTCCTGGATTGTCTTTTCTGCCCAGAAGAACCCAGTTGCAAAAGACTACAATTGCACAACAATATCCAGCAATGAGTGGATGCATCCTTTATGGGATGCCAGAATAAGCAGGAATTGAATGTCCATGGCCAAATTCCCACTGAAAATGTAATCTGGATACAACCAAGTTTCAAAAGAATCGGCGCCTTTTCATCCAGGTTCCAACATCCTCAATGCAGCATGTTTCTTATGAAGACGTCTAGGCCTGCCCCTTGGGGGGGAGGTGCCTGCTGTCAGGGGTGCAATTGTAAAGCTAGCAGCACCAAAATGTCAGAGTATCTTTAGGAGATCCTCCTGATGATACCACCCAGGTTTGGTGAAGTTTGGTTCATGGGGGCCAAAGTTATGGACCCTCAAATGTGTAGCCCACACCTCCTATTAGCTCCCATTGGAGTGTTTTTTCAAAAAGGTGCCTGTACAAGCAGGTCCAGGAAAATCCCATGATAAGGGGGAGGGGAGCGCAAGAAATGGGACTGATCTGTGTTTTGCGGTTCGGCAGTGGGGAGATCGTGAGGAAACCTGGGGATGGGGCGGTATAAAAATTTAAATAATAAATAAAATAAATAAATAAATAAATATTTCAGGTGACTTTTCCAGGATTAATCGCCAGTGGGAAATCGCCCCACATGGAGCAATTTCCCACAGTCAAAAAAGCATGTGATAATCATGGTAAAAGTCCCGGTTTGAGTGAGGAGTCCCCACTGTTTCAGTGCCCAACTCAGCTCCATCCTGGCCCTGGTGTGCATTCTCCCCCCACCCCGCATTTTTCAAAAATGAGCAAGAAGGTACACCTTTTTGAAAAATGCGGGCCGAGGCCGCATCAGTGGGGAGGCAGCAGAAAAACAATATGGTTCATTTTTCCCGCCCTAGGAGGCACGCACCAATCAGAGAGCAGTGGGCTGGGCACAGAGCGCGCAAAGGTGTTTTTTTGTGTGTGCTGGTCATGGCTTCGTAGGCATAAACCTACAAAGAGAAGGAGTGCTAGCTAGCACTGAGTGTGTGTACAAATGAAGCTGCACAGCTAAAAAGTTAAAAAAATAGAACTTCCTATGTTTCTATGAAGCTGCGCAGCCAGAATTTTTTTAAAAAAACTTCCTCAAGCAGAGGGGGCGTGCATGGGGTTGCGCTCCCACTCCAACACAACAGCCAATCGGAAATAGCCACAGAACAGATCGCGGGCTCATGGAAATAGTTACAGGTTTTGATCCTGGGATTAACTTTGACCCCCTCAACAGACGCATGCTGCGGTCGGGAGGCAGAGACCGAGATGAGAAAGTGCTGTATCTTATGGAACCGGGGAGGGGGGGGGGCACATTTTTCCACTGGAAATTTGCCCATGGTTATCTTGTTTTTGCAGATCAAACTGAAATGTTCTGCCTTCTGCACATTTCTACTTTTTTTATTAGCAAAACATGTAATGCTTGTGATTATATTGCATACATTAATATTAAATGGGGGAAACAGAAATTAACAAAAGAAAGATGCTTGCTAATCATTATTCACTGAGACAAATGGTTTTGTTGGGTAAAATGTGCATCTTGGGCCTGCACAGCTGACATTAAGAGAGAACAAATATCAGGAACACATGTTAGCCATTACTGAATTGCTGTCAATAAACAGAACCATCTTAATTTAATTTAAAACAAAAACAGAAAGAAGTTGAAGATACATTTTTGAAGGGGTGCAAAAGTAAAAAATATTATGCCCCTCATATATTATGTATACATATTTTCTTTATACATACATATATAATCAACTACTCTTTTAAATGATAAAATAAATTAAACTGACCTTTACAAACTCATAATGAATAATTACACTTTTACATTATTTTATCTAACTGTAATGTTTGAATCTTCCCACAATCCCTCTGCGCACATAAAGAACTAATCCAAAAAGGTTTTTCAGCCTAGCCTTTTCTCAGACATTTTTAAAAATATAGTATGTATAACTTTTACATATGCAACACCAATCACATCGCATTCTCTTTCACAGCCTGATATGTATAGACCACAAAAAGCTGCTAGAAGTTAAAATGACTAAACTGAAACAACTGTACTTTAGTCACTGGAAAAGACAATAATGCTAGGAAACATTGAACATAGCAGGAAAAAAGGGAGACCCAACAAGTGATAGATTGACTCAGTAAACGTAGCCACATCCCTCAGCTTGCATGACATGGGCCCCTTCCGCACACGCAAAATAATGCATTTTCAAACCACTTTCACAACTGTTTGCAAGTGGATTTTGCCATTCCGCACAGCTTCAAAGAGCACTGAAAGCAGTTTGAAAGTGCATTATTCTGCATGTGCGGAATGAGCCATGAGCAAGGCTGTTAATGAGAGGACTTCTGAAGGTCACTGATTCATATGTCAGAAGCGACTTGATGGAACATAACACATGTGAACAGACCTCCATTCTTGTCCCCCCCCCCCCACTCCTTCTCAAAGTGTAAAATCAGGCTCTTTGGGGAAGGCCAAGCCTATCAGATAAAGGGGTAGGAGCAGCTGTGGTGTCGGAGGTTAAGAGCTCGTGTATCTAATCTGGAGGGACTGGGTTTGATTCCCAGCTCTGCCGCCTGAGTTGTGGAGGCTTATCTGGGGAATTCAGATTAGCCTGTGCACTCCCACACACGCCAGCTGGGTGACCTTGGGCTAGTCACAGCTTTTCGGAGCTCTCTCAGCCCCACCCACCTCACAGGGTGTTTGTTGTGAGGGGGGAAGGGCAAGGAGATTGTCAGCCCCTTTGAGTCTCCTGCAGGAGAGAAAGAGGGGATATAAATCCAAACTCTTCTCTTCTAGGGCTACTGGTGACCTTTGGCAAAGCCAAGCATAACACAGCTCCCAATTTTAAAGTGGGGAGGCAAAAGAAGAACCTGTCCTCTTCCCCTCTACCCCCTTTGACTCCAAGCTACTTCAGGGTTTTTAGTGCCTCAGCAGAGCATAAGGCATGGGGGTGCATGAGGCATCCATAACTGTTAATGGTCACCAGCCCCCAAAACTCTTCTCGTGCAGTAAGTGTGTAGAACACGCCCTAAGCCTCCGACAAGAAACCTTGTGTGCCCAAAGCCTACCCCAGCCACTGTCACTGTGTGGCCCTTCAAAGGAGGTGGCAGGGAAGACAAGAAATTGGAGGGTCCTGCAGGCGGAAGAGCTGAGGGTGCCTCAGCCAAGAAAAGGAGGGAGCTCAGCAAGGCCAAGGAAGGTGACCTGCCGGTCTGTGTCTCTCACTGCACAGAAGCTGACATCTTTGAATGTCTCCTCAGGAACCTTTAGCTCTCTCTTGCCTTTGCTCACCATAGTCTTTCCCAACTAATTGCTGCAGCTTCTGCTTTACCAAGGGTTGCGATTCTGCTGTGACCTGAGGTCTCTTTCTCTCTCCCTCACCTGCTTCACCTCCTCCCAGCAGCCTAACTGGGGGAATGGGGCACATGTGCTACAGAATGAGCCATCTCTTCCATGTAAGTGAGCCTCCCCCATCTCCTAGCGGCACCCTAATTAGGGGAACAGAGAGCATGTGCAGCAGAACAAGCAATCTCAGTTGGGCAACTGAGCCTCCGGCACTTCCTAATAACAGCCTAATTGGGGGGGCAGGCACAGGAGCACAGGAGCAGAACAAGCCATCTCTGCTGACCAATTGAGCCTCCCCCACCTCCTGTCACCATCCCTTCTCTGCCCATAGCAAGGTGGAGTGGAGGATATGGGGGCAAAACAGCACCCCACAATGATGTAACATCACTTCCGGCTGTGTGATTGGAAGTCCCACAATGTAACAAGGTCACTTCTGGTTACAGACTGGAAGTTGTAGTGTGGCAGGATTCCCTTAGAGAAAGCCCCCTTCCCACCAGTCTCGTGGGGATGCCCAACCCTTTGCTTCAAGTGGAGTGCAGAATGGGTAGCCTTCCAGTTATCCATCCAGGCAGTTAGCCAGTGTCCATTACTGTGGTGCTGGCCATCTATTAAGGCCTCTACTTCCCAGCTCAGGGAGCTCCCTCAGCTTTTATAAGGGATTTTTTTCTGTTGGGAAATGCTATTTAGCCTTAGCCAATCGCTGTCTGATTACCACATCCATCAAGAGGAGCCAGGCAAAGTCAAGTTTACAAGTGGCTAAGACAACAGGGAGAATGGCAAAGATTCATTAATTCACACTGATGTGAAACAAGGACTTATTTTTGGAATTCTTGCCTTGCTGCATTCTAAAGTATCTAGAATGTTTAAAAAATAAGGACGGCCATACTTTAAATAAAAGAGGAACGCATGTGTAGAAAGCAGTCTGAGAAAGAAAGGGAGAGAGACCAAGGATAAAAATCCTGGAAGGATACAGACCTACATCTCAGAGCAGCTGTGAGGATAAAAATGAGGTGGTGTTGTGAACACTGTTGCAACCCTTGAGAGAAGGGTGGGATGCACATATGCCAAATAAATCCAGCACCTAGGACAGAGATAACAAACAGAAAATGTGTGGTCTTGTAAACACTAATAATTTTTTTATTCCAGCGTAAGTTTTTGTGGACTAGAGCACACTTTTTCAGATACAATTAATTCCAGTGAGTGGGAAGTTGAGTGGATCATATCCTTCAGTGTTAAGGTTTAGGATATTTTGTCCTATCTAGATTGTAAGAGCTCATCATTGATTGTAAAGCTGCTAAAACAATGCAATGACTATCCCTGAAGGGGCCAGGTCCTATTGGTGCATGTACACACACTATTATAAACTTGTATTTCCTAATACTTTCAAGTGATTTGTTTCTCCTTTTTCTAAAAAAAATTGAATACTGGTTAATCCCAGTTTGTTCCCCTCACAGATTACATAAACCAAAAGAAGAAGAAGAAAAGAACACACTGACTCAAGTAATTATCCTGGCACATAGAAGTAATTGAAAAAGCCATTCTCCTCTGCAGTTTGCACTGTAAGGTAAAACAGGAACTGATTGGGGCATACTGCAGAATCTGCCAAGTTTGATTTTATTTAAAATATTTATTGACCTTCTCTTCTGTAAAAAAATCTTTGAGGCATCATGGAGATGGAAAGTGCCATCAAGGCACAGCTGATTTATGGAAACTAGAACAATTTAAGAAGACAAATAATGTGTCATCGAGCTGCAGTGATCCACCGGATATTCCAGGCAAGAGATGAGCAGAGTGGTTTGCCAGAGTGGTTTGCCATTGTCTTCCTCTGCATAGTAATCCCAGCCTTTCTTGGTGGTCTCCCCTCCAAGTACTGACCATAGCCAACCCTACTTAGCTCTTAAAAGAATTACTATTTGACATGACTTTGCTGACTAAAAGAAGCTGATACTTTACTTTGAATCCCTAAGCAAGTTCTCCCATGGGTTCATGTAAATTTTTAAACAGCATAGGGACAAAGATGGAATTCTGTGGAATGCCGTAGCCTAAATACGAGGGAGCCAAGCAGGTGTCCCCTCACCCTAGCACTATTATTTGGAACTGATCCACTACCTAGTACTAGAAGAGGCAGAGCTCAATGCCCTCAAAGACATTGTATTCCCACTCTCTGGCCATTTAAGCCATTGTTGTCTGCCTCATAGTGAGCGAACATTCCCTTCAGGTCAGATTCTTGGTTGCACACACATTTTCCTGGCTCCTGAACTCACTATGGCACAGTTCAGAGAAACCCTACAGTTTTTGAAATCTGGCAAAATGTGAATCTCCACCCCCATTTGTAGGGAAAGTGAAGGGAAATAGCATGTGTTTTGCTTTCTTTGGGTTTCCTCACACCTCCCAACTATCCCTATCCACACAACAGCAGTTCCTCCCCCCACAGATAGAACAAGGAAATTAAGGATGGGCAAAAGGGTGGATTGGATCACCGTTACTAGGCAGTGGATCAGTTCCAAATAATCACTTCACAGCAGGAGAAACTGTTGAAACAGAAAGTTGTAAAGCATGTAGTTGCATGGTAAACACTTAATGCATAAATGGCCTGTGTTCCATGATGAAGATCCTCTGTCAAGTTACAAGGGTATTTCTGTCCTAAAACCAGGCCAGAAGTCAGATTGAAATGGGTAATCTGTCTCATCAAAGAATGTATGAAATTATATGTACATGTCCCAATTGAGAATCTTTACTACTAGTTGATATTTACTACTAGTTGATACTAGTAGTTGATACTACTAGTCCAACATGCTGGGTCCAGGGATGGCTCCTGCAGAGGCATATGGTGGGAAAATGGGTTAGTGACCAGATTAGTGGCGCCCAGGGACAGAGGGTACCCCACCCATCCCTAGGCAGATACACCACTGTTTAGTAGTAGTTTAGAACTACCTCCTTCAGGGTGGTTAGCATCACTGAAGGCAACCATTCAATGGCACATTGGCACAAGACAAGACAGGCAAGCATCTTGTTAACGCTACACTTCTGAGCAACCTCCCTGTATTTTGGGTAGCTAAATTCACTCAAGCAAACATGACTAGCCCAAGCTCTAATAACATTCTGAGACTGGATTGACAAACACATTGCAATTGCCACTGTGGAAGTATACATTTTATAGTGGCAGAGTAGTTCCAGCTTTAGGCATGATAACTTTAAAATTATGATAAATACACATGCAGAAATAATGGGTTAAGCCTTTTATGGTTCAGCGATTGCTTATGAGCTCCACTGGCTAGTTTTCTCCCACACAGATCTCAGTTGAAAATTTGAAGGGCACTGTTAGGGGTCATTTAATGTCTGACCTCCTCTCCACATTCTGGTTGAATAATCTGCTCATCACAACAGGAACTGTCCTAGCAGCCATCTGGACCAAATTAGTTGCTTGGTTCTCCTGTAAGGAAAATTTTCCTATTTTTAAAAAGCTCATATCAGCATCTTTGAAGAAGTTTTTTGATTCAGTGTAAAGTTCAACAAGCGTGGGGCAGAAAATAAAATGTATTGTAATAGTTTAAATAAGTAAACACACAATATTATTAAAACAATATTGAGATTAATGTGAGGAGATAAGTCTAACTACATATTATTGGCAAATGTTTGTAGTTGACTATGATGGCTCCCTCAACAAGAAATCTGCTTTGGGAGGGTTGATCTGGGGCAAAAAAGCAGTGGAAGAAATGAGACTTCTTAGTTCTATCCCCATTTGCCCCTCTCTGTGCAGAAGCCAGTCTTTACAAGAACACATACATGTTTAAAAAGCAGGTTGGGGAAATGATTTAAAGCATACAGGTAGCAAGCAGAGAAAGGCTAAGCACCCCTCCACTCTGCCATTTCTCTGCTTCACATTTTTCCTGGAGGGACACTGAGGTTCTGTGGCATCCCAACACTCTTTTCTCTCTTGAGGATGCAGGTTTCCCTGCCTTTATTATGACCGAGCAGCTTTTCAGGTAGCGTGTGAGGATTTATAGTTCTAATATTGTCTCACACTATAGTAGGTATTTCAGTGGCTTATCTGCTCAGCCCAAGGAATTCCTGAAAGAAGCTTTTTATTTAAAACAAAACTCCCTTTTAAAGTCACTAGTGAACTGAGGCAAGTTCAACAAATAAAAACAAAGATTTATTGAACACAAAGATGGAATTAGGAGATATTTCAATCAATAGAAATCAAGCATGAGTAAACTATATACATATTTTTGCTGTTACAGGCTTAGAGATTTTGAAAACTGTTTTTGGTCTCTTTGGCTCATTCTGCACATGCAGAATAATGCACTTTCAAACTGCTTTCAGTCCTCTTTGAAGCTGTGCGGAATGGCAAAATCCACTTGCAAACAGTTGTGAAAGTGGTTTGAAAACGCATTATTTTGTGTGTGCGGAAGGGGCCTATGTTTCTTAAATGTTATAAAATATAATATAAGCATCTTTCACATGAAGGTGCAGTTTCATCTTATATTTCTTAGGTGTTACTGAATTATGAATTCACAAAGACTCTGGGTTCTAGCTGGCTGGTACCCTTTGTCTCAGTATACCCAACCCTTTCACTGCTAGACACTCATTCTATAGAAATCTCCCTCAGAAGATAAGCAGAATACTAATACACCAGAGAATCCTCCTTTGAGTATAATTCCCTTAGGAATTAGGAATTGATTTAGAAATTCTTCTATCTCCCAGAAGATATATTTCCCTCACCCCTTGTTTCTGGTCACTGTGGAAAGCCCAGCGGACATCTGATTCTGAAATTATAAATGTGTAATTTTTGAAAAATAAACCTTTCTACTTTATTATAAGGATAAATCCTCACCCAGCAACTGTCCAGAAAGGAGAAACAGCAGTCATGCAAGTGGAAAAACTGGCCAGTTAGCAACCTTGACCAAGAGGTAGACATCATGGCAGCAAACCATCATTTAAGTATCATAGAGGCATTTAAACATAATAACCAGGTTTTTCAATTGCCCAGAAGTCAGTGCCACTGTTTTCCAACTGATGAGATGTGTTCTGGTAACTAGCACTGATCAGCAATCTTGCATCAATTAAGGCTGCTAAAGAGTCATCTTGGTAGCCTCACAGAGACTGCACTGTGGTAGTCCAGGCTGGTTGTGATCAGTTTGTGGCCAAATCCTGCCTATCCAGGAACAGCTACAGCTGGAATGCCAACCAGTGTAGAACAAAATCACTACATGCCACAGGGGAAAGTGGAACCTTGTTCTATAAATAGATGTCTAATAATACCTCAGCTTCCCAGTAGGTATTGCATGTTTCTGAACAATGCAAATGCTTTACTCAAATGTCAATACAGGACTTTTTTGTGACAGTAGTCATCAGTACTGAATACTGGCACCTTTTTGGAAGGAGGGCTCTCCCAAGTCCTGGGGAGGGAATTGGTGGAAATCAGTTCAACCTTACATACAAGACATGACACCCTTTTTAAAAAACAAAAACCACTGTATCTACATAACCTACCCCTCAACAATAATAAACAAACAATTTTCATGAGAAAAAAATTGGTTGGGTGCTTTTATACAAAATTATTCCCATGAGTCTATAAATAAGCATTATACCTTTGGGGAGGTCTAGTATGGGAGTCAGGAAAGCCTGCATGTTGTACATAGTACTTGTTCTCCTGTATAAAGCAACATCAGAGGAGGGAAGGCAGCATTGTAATGGCCTGGTCTTGCCAGATCTCAGAAGCTAAGCAGGGTTGATACTTGGATGGGAGGCCATCAAAGAAGACTCTGCAGAGGAAGGGGGTGGCAAACTACCTCTACTTCTGATTTGCCTTTGCTGGGGGCTGCTGACAACCCGTTGCTGGGGTTGCCGTAAGTTGGCTTTGACTTGACAGCATTTTACACACACATAAAGCACCATCAATCCATATGTTATCTATAGTATAAACCAAAACAATTTCCCCTTCCATGGGAATTATTATCTAAATGCCATCCATATATGTATGTGGAAGAAAGGGGAGAGGAATGGACAACAAAAGGAAGACAGATAAATGCAAGCAAGTGCAATTTACAGAGACTTAGGCTTTATTTTCATTGGGGATCAGGTCAGAACTAAAATCTTCACAGATCAGGTGGGTTTGGTGTGAGATAAATGTTGAAGGAATGGGGTGGGCACCATATAGACATTCCGAGATACAAACTATACAGACGAAGAGCTCACAAAGCAAGGAGGGAGGGAGGTCATCTGGACTTGTTATGTCACTGGTTACTTTAATGCATTTGCTATCTCTGTTGCAAATGGTCCCCATCCTCTTTCATGCCTCTAAAATTTCATCCACATTATGAAACATGTCCATCTCAGTATTGCAGCCATAAGTAAATACACAAATCAATTATTTATGTGATAAAAGCAGTCATCAATCTTGTTTAAAAGACTGAACCCTGAGATTCCCCAGAAAGAGTTAGTTAGGCCAATAAGATTTCCAGTTTTCTTTGGGTTGGATTCTGAGGGTCTTTTCAGCTGTCAACGCCCCATGGAAGAGGTTCTTGCACTGGTGGATGTCTCCTTTTGCTGAAGGAAAAGAACACAGTGACCAGAGATGTTTCATAGACTCCAACCTTTATCACGAACAAATGTGTCTCTTAAAACTATTTGGCTGATGGTCAGATATTGTTTCAGTGGTTCTCAACCCCTTTGATTTATTAACACAAAATGTCAATGACTCAGCCAAAGAGTTCCCAGAGGGCACTGCTCAAGACTAGTAACAATAAATAGAGTGATGTTTGCCAATGTAATTTCAGAAAGCCTTCATAAATCAATCATTTTCCAAACATCTGTTAAAGGCTACCTTCAGAGATTGAAATTGATTGGTGTACAAAGTCATCACCATCACAAAGCATGAGCGTTAGCTACATGAAAGAGGGGCAGAAGTCAAGCACAGGTCACCAAGTGTTACATTTACCTCAATATACAAATATTTTGTATATATAATGAGCCATCAAGAGGCATATCCTTAGGGGAATCCTCTCAAACATTATAGTGAAGGCACTACAGGGCAGCAGCTGTACTGAAATGTCAGACGGGCTTACACAGCTGACACAAGCAGCTGAAAACAGAACATGGCAGCATCTCCACAAATTCTCTTTAACTAGCCAAGCACTGCTTAATATAGATTTACCATATGCTTCAATCTCACTCACTCTAACATGAGTATCTTCTATGACTGAGTTGCGTTATCAGTTGGGACCAAAAGCTCATATGGCTGTTCTGGATTTAATAGAACTGTAGAACTGCTCTACTTTCACCAATCCTGGTGGTCGGTTTTGTTTTTGGTTTGATATTAGGTCCTTTAAAAAAAAAAGAAAGGAAAATGTCCGAATTCAGCCAAAACTCTGATCAAGAAGAGATCTATTCTGAGGAGCTGGATGAAGACGAAATCTTAGCAAATCTGTCCCCTGAAGAACTGAGGGAACTACAAAGTGAAATGGATGTCATGGCTCCAGACCCTCAAGTGCCAGTTGGAATGATACAGCGTGACCAGACTGAGAAACCTCCGACAGGAAATTTTGATCACAGATCTCTTGTTGACTACCTGTATTGGCAGAAGGAATCAAAGAACATACATGAGAATGAAAGAGTCCCAGTCACTCTTTTACCTTCGGAGGTAAGCAGCCGGAAATGCCATTTGGTATTCTGAATTTTTAGATATGCATTCATTCGTTTCATTTTAACCTTTAATGGCATACATTAAAATGACTTCTAAGCAATCAGCCATTTGCACGTTTTAAATGAAAACGTGTTGATGTTACCAACTGCCTATACTGTATTCAAGAAGTCTTCGGGGATTTTATTCTAGAGTTTGTGATCTGGTACTTCCAGATAAGATGCATGGATCTGGATGGGTAACGCTTCATAATTTATCTTAGTGAAGAAATGTCTTAATGTGAATCGGTTCTCTTACAAAATTTAAAATGCTGTTGTTATAAAATCATTTTAAAGTAAACGTATCCAGTCTGATAACATGGCGTATGGCACAGCTAAAACAAGATGCTGTATAGCTGCAAGTTACAGTCTTCCTGGAAAGGAATTGTCTGGCACATTTTTTTAAAATGTAAGCAAAGACAGGCTCCGGTGGGCCTTCTTGGGGAGGGAGTTGCACAGTCAAGAACCACCAGGGATACCAATAGTTGGAAGGATGAGGCGATACAAAATTTCAGAGGCCTGATTCACACTGGGGTTCATAAATCCAGGCAGGATACTTTAGGGCAGGGGTCTTCAAACTATGGCCCTCCAGATGTTCATAGACTACAATTCCCATGAGCCCTACTACTTGGCTATGCTGGCAGGGGCTGATGGGAATTGTAGTCCATGAACATCTGGAGGGCCATAGTTTGAAGACTCCTGCTTTAGGGGGACAAAGGCAACATACCTGTTCTAATCAAACATATTGTCTATGTTCTTCTGAATGTGAATGGGACCAAAAATGTCTGGGTCCCTCAAGCGAATCTTTGCCTAGAGGTCCTGCTTCATGACCTAACCAAATACACCTGTCCATTTGGACCAACAGTTTCCAATCCATGGGTCAGAATCCACAGGTGTGTCACAGAGCACCACTTAGTAGATAGCAAGCCCCTATTGGGCCACTACTATGTCAGTCCTTTTTGGAAGACACGTGCTGCTAGTGCCCATGAGTGGAAAGCAAGGATGATACATATTCTGCCTATCTTTGTGTGCTGCTTAGAGGAGCAGCAAGATGGAGAGGAGAGATCACTCAGGGGTGGCTCTGACCCTTTGCTTCCTCACTGTGGTACATCTTTTGGTGCCTGATGCATTTCCTGTCCTTGACTTATAGGTCTGATGCTCATAGAGCAGACTTTGAACCCAGGGAATTCGTCATTTTGCATCCCCTCTTCCTCTCACATATCTCTGATGACACATGATTTCCAGCCATGTGTTTGCATTTCAGGGGGTCCCATGCTTAGTGGGCCTTGGGACTATGTCTTACATCTTAAATAGACAGGGGGCTCATTTCAACATGCCTGGTTCTACTCAATTAACTGTCGTCAATGTTTGTGTTTTCATGTGTTTAAATATGATTGTCTTATGATCCGCTTCTGTGAGTTGTTAGGCCAGCACAATAGCTCATAGGATCAAGTGTGAGGGTTTAGACACCAGAAAGTGAACAAAAATATTTTTGCACCACTTTGGGGACCAACACAACACAAGCAACAGTACAATAGAAACCATCAGGGCTGCTGTGCCCTTGCTTCCCTTCTGCCTGTGTAATACAATTATGCTGCCATACATGGACAGCATGCATGTCAAAGCCCAGTACCATTGAGACATGCTGTGAGAGATCTAGGCTGTAGCTTATGGCCACATCTGGGGCAGGGGGGCTGTGGTCAGTGTATCCTCAGTGAGGCTCACCTCTCCAAGTGGGCCCTGGGACAGGCAATGGCAAAATGGCTCATGCTCTTCCTCTGAGCCCATACTCCAAGTGGGCCCATACATACTGCCACCCAAAGGGAGAAAGTGAAATATCTTCTTGTTCTCTCACTACTTGTTATTTCAAAGAGGTCAGGCAACAGCAGCCTAAAAGGAGTAATGAGGCCAGGAAATTCTAGAGCAGTGGTTCTCAACCCAGGGGGTCGGGACCCCTTTGGGGGTCGAACAACCCTTTCACAGGGGTCGCCTAAGACTCTCTGCATCAGTGTTCTCCATCTGTAAAATGGATAAATGTTGGGGTTGGGGGTCACCACAACATGAGGAACTGTATTAAAGGGTCGCGGCATTAGGAGGGTTGAGAGAACCACTGTTCTAGAGAATGTTGGTGTGCTCTCTGCTGAGGCAGAAGTTCGACAACGCCAAACCCTTGATAACAGGCCAGGAGACGTGAAATTGTAAATTCAGCCTCTGATGAACAACAAACAATCAAACCAGGGAAAGGAGAAGCAATGGTGTTTTAAAGAGCTGCATAAGAGATAGTGGTCAGACTGAGAATGGCAAGAAAGAACTCAAATCTCCACATAGCCACGAAACTGGCCACTGTCTCTCCATGTAACCGAATCACTGAGACACAGCCTGCACAAGCACATGTCTGTAGAAGGCTTCTCTGAGGCAGGTGAGGCCGAGGGAATGTGACCAGTCAATTGATCACCCAGCAAGTTTCATGACAGAGTGGGAATTTGAACCTGGATCTCCCAGCATCTAGTCCGACACCCAGCACACCACACTGACGGAGCAGTGGCAAGACTGCATTGAAGAGATGTGGTCCCAGACTGCCCTGAAGGACAAGATGTGGAGAGAGCCTGCCTCATAGGAGCCCCCTACAGAAATAAGGAAGTCATATAGGCAGGGCATGAAGTTCTCCTGGAATGACAATGGATCTCCAGACTAAAGAGATCTGTTCCCTTGGAGAAATTGGCAGCTTCAGAAAATGGAATCTATGGCATCGTGTCCATTGTCCCCACTGAGTTGCCTTCTCTCCCTAAACTCTGGTTTCACCAGGCTCTACCCTCAATCTTCTAGGAAGTTCCTAACTGAAGTTGGTAACCCTAGAATTCAGCCATTGACCAATGCATACATATTATTAACCAATAAGGATGTAACATAAAGTCACATAAAACTGGAAGTGTAGGCCAGGTGACTGTGTAGAGCGGTCAGGGGAAACTGCTGGTGACAGTAATTCTACAGGAGAGAAAGGGCAGTAACATGATAAACAGAAAAGAAATTTTAAAAAGGTGTAGTACAACAAACAGAAAAAAGCTCAGAGAGATGGGAGTGAGGTAGGGGATGGAGGAAGACACCGAGTCACTCACTGCCTCTCCCCCATAAGACAGCAAACAGACTTAGTGAAAACAAAGAGTCACAAAAATCGGATTTAGAGTTACACAACCTTACCTGTTTCGCCTCAGGCTGATATTCTGCCAAAGCTAAGTTAATACTTTGCTGTATTAGCTATTTTGCTGCCCTGGCATCTGACTGAATTGGATAATTCTTCCAAAAGAGCACTATATATAACTATTAAAAGTTATGTATTGCTGTGTAAGCACAGTACATCCCAGCTTTACTGTCCTTGTAACTAAATCGCATGTGCTAAGGTGGTTCCCAGCTGTGTCAAAAGGGGGGGAAAGAGCCCTAAGCCTGCTGTAATGGCTTACACTCGAAGAACCACTGTGCAATGGGTCCTAAATAACTGTCATTTCTTGAAGTGGGGCAACATCTGGAAGAACATAACATAGTAGAGAAAAGAGATGTTCTCTGTTGACCCAAAAGGTTGGACAAGAACCAACGGATTGAAATTAATCCAAGAGTTTTCAGCTAACCATTAGGAAGAACTTCCTGAGTGGTTCCTCTATGGAAAAGGCTTTTAAAGGAGGTGGTGGACTCTTGTTTGGAGATTTTTAAGCTGAGGCTAGACAACTGCCTCTGAAGGCCATACATTGGCTGCGATTTGACAGCAGTGTGCACACATGTACACTTTCCCCAAAGAGTCAATTCAACTAGGATTCATTTTGACTTGGTTGGCCTAGCACTGTTCCCCATTAAAGCCGGTTTAGCCGTACACAGAGAAACAGGTTGCTTCAGTTACAGTCTGGGAGGCCTGATCAGATCCTTATCACAAAACTCCTAGTCATAAGCATTTAGAGACACTCATGATGTACTTTAATCGATACTCTTTTCTTGTACATACTGCAGATATTTCGTTTTTATTTCATCGCTCCAGTTTTTCACATATCACTTCAGGTCCACTGCAGGGCAGCTTGAAATAAGACCAGTTCAAATCTCTCCTCTGCCATAACCTTCCAGGAAGCCATTCCGCCTCAGACCCTCTTCTGAAAAACGACACCTAACAAGGCCCTTATAAGGATTACAAGATGGATGTGTATGGAGTATTTTGACCAATAGCTAATTTTTATTTTAGAAGAGAAATAAAATTGTGCCCAAACAAAAATCCATTGTTTGATATTTCGGCATCTCATTGTACTTCATTTCAAGAATGAGAGCTGAGAATGCGCTCAGATTTCTCAAATATAGGAACTTACTCCACTACAAGAAAATCAGCCAAATATTGGAGGAGTTGGGAATCAAATCCAATTCTCCAGAGTAGAGTTTGCCACTCTTAACCACTACACCAGGGTTCAGGGAAGGTGCTACAGATCAGTTCGCTGATAATTGTGGGCAGATGTGCAGATCTTTCCTAGGTGAATAACCACAGGATACATTCTGGATTAAAATGGGCCACAGCCCTTTATTAATGTTGAAGCTGGGTGAGCAAGAGGAGCGTATCTTACAGCTGGACAGCATCCCGGTTGACCCAGCAACAGCCCCAATTCCAATTGGGGAGGACAGAGAGGTACAAGGCCGCCGGGCGTTCGCTCCCTTGCGGCCCCCTAACTGCTGGGGGGCCTCCGCGGCATGCTTCCTGAGCCCAACCCACCCCAAGCCTCTGTTGGAGGCCCCGAACTGTGAAGAGGCCCATTGCATTATTCTGGCCTCCCCACTAGGATGCATTCCTCGGCCCAAGCCACCAGGACTACGACTGAGTAGCATTACCATTGAAAACCCTGTCCCTAAAGAGGGAGGGAGGGTCAGTTTGCTAAAAGCGCCAAAAGAGGCTGAAGCAACCGCGTGCTGCCTAATACATAGGGACCGTGCTCCACCCATTGCCCCATGTGTGACGCACGACATTGCCGGGTGGTCAGGTTCTGCCGTTTGGCCGCCCAGGGTCACGCACTCTCCTTGCCCAGAGTTCACCATGTGTTAACCACCTGCCTCCTGTTGCAATTATGGGCCTTGTTGATTCAAGTGCTGTTATTTCTAACGGTCTGTCTTTGCCACTAACAAGCTGAGACCCCTGACACGCAAAAGGGAAAGCTCTCATCTGAAAGGTCACCAAGATTAAAGTATTATTTGCCCTTGCGCCAAAATCAAACCTAATCTTATTTTATCCATTAAAAAAAAATAGCACCAGGTTTAGCAAATGCTTTTAAGAGCAAGCTTGTACATTACAGAGAAAAAAAATTTGTCCAAGATATTTTCTTTTCATAAACATTGTGGTTTTAATATGAATAAGAGATGAGAATGCTGAGATACATAATACAACATTGGCAGCCCAATCCATAGGCCGCCATGACTGGGGACAGCTCTACCACCATGCGGCCTCCAGACGGCTTTCAGATGGAGCAGGAAGGCAGTGAAAAAATGAAAACACTTGGCTGCTTGGAAAGCCCTCTATAGGGCTCAACAGTTACACCACTTTTTGGGGGGGCATAGGTCCGAGGCCCCTAAATTTGTGTTCCTGGCTCCAAAGCTCAGGTGGAAGCCAAGTAAAGTTGGCTCCACCCCCGGCAAACCCCAGTCCACCTCCCACCCCTGTGCCAGCATCCACACAGATACCAGCATAGCTCCACAGCAGTGCCCACTTCTGGGTTTGGCCACTGTGGGACACCTGTACACCAGTGCCTTTGCCCTCTCTCCTGGCAGGGTTGCCACCAGCAGAGGGGGCAAACGTGTCTCAATGAGCCCACACTGCACCCAGAGCCGGATCCCCCCACCCCAGATTGGGCCATCAATGTACCATATGGTAAAGGTATAATATAATAAATGTTGGGTAAGAGAAAGCACAGACACATTCCCTTAAGGGTGAATTCCTGCTTGCATGAGTGTGGAGGAACAATGGGGCAGGGATGTGGTGGGGGGATAAATCAGCTGCTTGGTATATAGAAGGTCCCAGATTCAGTCTCTGGCATCTTCAGTTAAAAAGGTCAGGTTGTAGGTGATATGTAAGACCTCGTCCTAAGACCCCGGAAAGCCAGTGGACAATACTGGCCTCGACAGAGCCGTGATCTGATTCATGTGTTTATATGTTCAGGGATGTGGCTTAATTGGAAAGCCCATGCTTTGAACGCAGAAGGGTCCAGGTGTAATTTTTGATATTTACATTCAAAAGGATCACACGTAGCAAACAGGATTGGATCTACAAGAAGAGTTCACAGAGGTTTTGGTGGCGTGGATCTGCCTCCATCTTCCCTTAGCAGCCTGCCATTTGTCTGACCCTGCATGTCCCAGTTCGGCCTCTGCGCTTGGCACAGGCCAATCTCCTGGTGGTCCCCGGTCCCTCGATGATGCGGCTGGCCTCCACTAGGGCCAGGGCCTTTACGACCCTGGCCCTGGCGGAACGCTCTCCCTCCAACGTTCCGGGCCCTGCCGGATCTTGGCGAGTTCTGCAGGGCCTGTAAGACTGAGCTGTTCCACCATGCCTTTGGAGAAGCTGGCCGCTGACGGCACCCCCCCTCCCCCCCTTTTTAACTTCTGCGGCCCATTTTCATCTCTGGACCTTTCCGTCTCCCTCTCAAGAGGGGCTTTTAAGATCGTCTGGACGCTGTATTTTGTACGCTGTGTTTTATATGGTCTTAATTATTTTAATGTTTAGAGCCTATATTTATATTGTACTTACATTTAAACAGAGGTGGGATCCAGCAGGTTCTCACAGGTTCCCGAGAGTAGGTTACTAATTATTTGTGTGTGCCGAGAGGGGGTTACTAATTGGTGATTTTGCCATGTGATTTTTGCCTTAGTTACGCCCCTCCTCTCAACAGTAGCGTGCAGAACTTGAAGCAGTCTAGCAGAAGGTGCACCGGCGTGCGTGGCAGCCTGCACCTGCGTGCATTCATTTCCCGCCCAAGGACTGACGCAGCAGCTGCATCCTTGCCACAGCCCCGCCCAGGAATGCCTGGCCATGCCCCCGTCGTGCCCCGCCCAGTTCCCGTCATGCCCCACCCAGCCCCATTGCCACAGTTTGAATCCCACCACCATGAGAACCTGTTACTAAGATTTTTGGATCCCACCACTGCATTTAAATAATAATTTGTCTCCAAACTCCAATCTGAGGACTTGGGAAAACTTGCAAGCAAAATGGGCTGCAGGAGGGGGAATGAGGAGAAATAAAGTTCAATTACCTCTCTTCTCCACTTCCGTGGCACAAGCATTTCCCTTGATCACTGCACCCCCTGTCTTGTGGTGCATTTTGCATTTGAGGCTTTTCCAACACCTTCCATGAATTCTTCCAGTTCTGCTTAAGACCATGGAAAGCTGTTGCCAATTGGTGCAGATAATACTGAGGAATAGTCTGATCCAATACCTGATTACAAAATCACATGAGCACTTAACAAGTGCAACCAAAGCCACCAACCAAAGCCGCCAAAAGAATTTTCATCTCAAACATAGTAAGTAATAGAGATGTGGCGTGAGGGTGCACTGACATGATTACACCTTATGTTGGCACAAGGGGCAAATGTGTTGGCAGGAGGCACGCAAATACGCCGGCAGCAGGGTACCACACAGCTTCACGGCTGAGTTGGGAGGTTTGGGAATGTCCGCATTTTTGGTTCTTCTCTGTGCCTCCCCGGTCTTCTTTGGAGGTGGTGCAGCAATGTGGCAGTGGCACCGTCATCGACCTTTGCAAAATTGAAACCCCCCTGCCCATTGATTGCCCTGCCTGGGATATAATTGCATGCGTAAAACAACCCAAATTCTTTGTTATCAGTGTCCATTTACTATCTCAGAGAGAGAAACAGAGTCATGGATACGAGTTTTTTTGTTGCTCTTCAAGTAGTTGGCAGCTATGCTGAAAACAGGCCAAAGGGGCAGGAAGCCACAGCAAAGACAGCACACCTGGCCATGTTTAGTTTTTAGTTGCAGCCCATCCAGAAATAGTGGGAGAGTTGCCTGATGTGGGCTCAGCTCAGGATTTGTGTGAGTTCTCCCTTTTTTGATCAGCATCATGAACCTTCAAGACATAAAATAATTACTCTTGAGTATAGTGGTTAAGAGCGGCGAACTCTGATCTGGAGAGCCAGGTTTGATTCCCCACTCCTCCACATGAAATCTGCTGAGTGACTTAAGGCTCATTCCGCACATGCAGAATAATGCACTTTCAAACTGCTTTCAGTGCTCTTTGGAGCTGTGCGGAATGGCAAAATCGACTTGCAAACAGTTGTGAAAGTGGTTTGAAAACGCATTATTTTGCGTGTGCGGAAGGGGCCTTGGACTAGTTACAGTTCCCTCAGAACACTCTCACCCCCGCCTACCTCAGAAGGACCTTCATAGTAGCTCAGTGATACCATGTGTTATATCAACTTTGTGAACATTATCTAATTGATGTGGTAAAACTATTTTAAATTATTTCAGCTCTTAGCATTCTGTTTCCTGCAGAGACTCACTGGAGAAAGGTCTGAAGAAAATGTAACAGATGTTGACAACAAGAATGAAATGGCCGATGGCAGCACAGAAGTAGAGAGAAATGAAAGCTATGAAAATGAACAGCCCACTGAACTGGGCACAGGGAAAATAAATGGAGATGTGAGAGACTATAAGGAGAATAAAAAAGAAGAGGAAGAAGAAGAAGAAGAGGAGGAGGAGGAAGAAGAAGAGGAAGAGGAAGAGGAAGAAGAAAATGAAGAAGAGGAAGAAGAGGTGGAGAAGGAAGAAGAGGTGGAGAAGGAAGAAGGAAAAAAGGAGGAAGAAAATAAAGAGAATAGAAATGTTAAGGAAAATCTGGAAACAAAGAAACCATATGATGAAGAGGATAGCAGAAGCACAGAATCAAGGGAAACTGAACAAGAAGAAAACAGTGAAAAGAAACCATCAAAGCTAAATATTCCCTCAAAACTAGCTCTAGATACTAGTTTTATGAAATTAAGTGCAAGGCCTTCAGGAAATCAAACTAATTTAGATGAGAGCCTGAGAAAAGTCCGAAAGAATGATCCAAGTATAACAGAACTCAACTTGAACAACATTGAGAATATCCCCAAGGAAATGCTAGTAGACTTTGTCAATGCCATGAAAAAGAACAAGAATATCAAAACATTCAGTTTAGCCAATGTGGGGGCTGATGACAATGTTGCTTTTGCCCTGGCCAATATGCTGCGTGAAAACAGGAGCATCACTACTTTGAACATCGAATCCAATTTCTTCTCAGGCAAAGGCATTGTGGCCATTATGAGGTGCTTGCAATATAATGAGAAGCTGACTGAGCTACGTTTTCACAACCAGAGAAATATGTTGGGTCACCAAGCAGAAATGGAAATTGCCAGGCTATTGAAAGCCAACCCAACGTTATTGAAGATTGGCTATCATTTTGAACTTCCGGGTCCCAGGATGGTGGTTACCAATCTTCTCAGCAGAAACCTTGATAAGCAGAGACAGAAAAGAATAGATGAACAAAAGCAGCAGCGGTTGAAAGAGCAAAAGGAGCTAATAGCCATGCTAGAGAATGGATTTGGGTTGCCTCCTGGAATGTGGGAGATGTTAGGTGCACCAGTGCCTCCTTCGATGGTGCCTCCACCCATGCAGCCTCCAAAGTCACCAGTCCCATCGGTTACGAGGAGAAAAGAACCTGTAAGAAAGCCAGCCCCTGAACAAGAAAGGAGTGATGATCCACCCTCTTTCAAAATCGTGAAGCTCAAGAGAACCCAGCGCAAACCCACTATAGAACAATACGTCGAGCCGGCTGAAAAAACCAACCTCAAAGACGTGATCAAGACTCTTAAACCTATTCCGAGAAGGCGGCCACCTCCTCTGGTAGACGAAACCCCTCGGGATAAGCTGCTGAGCGATATCCGTCAGAGCAATGTAGCTTATCTTAAACCGGTAAGTACCCAGAACAGAGAAACATAAACAAGTAGGGAAATGTTGCAATCCCGGGAAGGTATTAGGATATCGTTCTTTTCAAAATCAAAGGATGTGGGTGTCGGGACAATTGTATGTTGTGGAGAAAATGCGGCTTGTAAAGAGCATAAGTAATTTTATTTGCGCACTGAGGTCAGTATTACATAAATATAATTTTCGCATGCTTGTCACCTCTCTACGAGTAGAATGTTACTGTTTTCAAAATAAGCAGATAACACTGTTAGAATAAGGAACTGCTGCAGTAGGAGCTGGATTACAGAAAGAATAAATACCTCACATGCAGAAAGGTATCATCCTTGGCATCTCCAGTTAAAAGGATCTCTAATAGCATGTATGTATGCATGTATTTGTTTGTTTGTTTATTATTAGCAAGCCTTTATTGGCATAGACAACAGTACAACAATAAAAAAATGGATTAAAAAGCATATACAATACAGGAAATAAATGTTAGGTCGAAGGAAATCTACTGGCGTTTAGTAATTTCCAGGAGAAAGTCTTCCACTATCATACAGAGTACAAGTAGTGTAATCTAATTAAATTGGGGAGATCTGGTAAATGTAAGGGAGTAAGATTCACATACTTGGATCTGATTTCCTTGAATCTGAGACAGTGTAGTAATTGGTGGGCCAGAGATTCAACTGAGCCATCGTTACATGGGCACAATCTTTTTGCCTTTTCTTGCTTATTAAATCTGCCATGTAACAAGGTAGAAGGCATAACATTAAACCTGGCGAGCATTATGGCTCTCCTTTGAGCAGGGTTTATTAAGCAATACAGGTAGTGTGCCAGGTGGCCCCGTTCAAATAGGAGAGAAAAATACAGGGGGGAAGAAAAATACAGGGAGGATTGTTTGTTTATTCATTCAGCTTGTCGGCTGCTCTTTGCCATAGGGGCTTAGGGCATTTTACAATAGTCTATTCAATAAACATAAAAACCAACTAAATTGGAGAGCCACTCCCAGTCTGAGTAGCCTGGGATGTTTATCCCTCTCAACATCCTGGAGTCCTGCCTTCTAGATTGCAAGGAACTATGGAGCTGGCAGTTTTTGCTGCTTTTTGGACCTAGTGCTAGCATTCAGGAACTGACAGCAAGTCTCCAGCCTCTTCTTGCACGGGTGCTGAGAAAGCTGCAGAATGGTGAGCTGAGGTGGCTCAGTGAGGATTCTTCTGCAGATTTAACGCCTGGCTCATTTCTCACTGTGGTACACCTCCTAGCGTGTGTCTTTTTTTCTTGGCGTGCTGCCTGGGTCATTGGGGAGATCAGAACCCTAGCTTCCCCCTTCCTTTCATGTGACTCAAATGTCACATGACTTCCTGTACCTAGTTGCAGCTAGGTGGGTCCTGTGCTTTGACCACTGCACTAAACTGAAGTTTGTAAACTCATTGATTATCAAGCTCTGTTGTAATACAGTTCTTAGAAATGTTGGATCTGTAGGTTCAAAGTTTTTGCTGTTGTTGTTGCTGACTTTGATAAATTGGTTAATGCACCCCATAGCTTACAGAGAAGGGCAACAAGGATGATTGAGGGACTGGAGCACCTTCCCTATGAGGAGAGGCTGCAGCGTTTGGGACTCTTTAGTTTGGAGAGGAGGCGGCTGAGGGGGGATATGATTGAAGTCTACAAAATTATGCATGGGGTAGAAAATGTTGACAGAGAGAAATTTTTCTCTCTTTCTCACAATACTAGAACCAGGGGGCATACATTGAAAATGCTGGGGGGAAGAATTAGAACTAATCAAAGGAAACACTTCTTCACGCAACGTGTGATTGGTGTTTGGAATATGCTGCCACAGGAGGTGGTGATGGCCACTAACCTGGATAGCTTTAAAAGGGGCTTGGACAGATTTATGGAGGAGAAGTCGATTTATGGCTACCAATCTTGATCCTCCTTGATCTGAGATTGCAAATGCCTTAACAGTCCAGGTGATCGGGAGCAACAGCCGCAGAAGGCCATTGCGTTCACATCCTACAGGTGAGCTCCCAAAGGCACCTGGTGGGCCACTGCGAGTAGCAGAGAGCTGGACTAGATGGACTTTGGTCTGATCCAGCTGGCTTGTTCTTATGTTCTTATGTTCTTATGTTCTTAAATTTCATCTGTTGTTGTAGGAGGTAGCCATCAAATTGGAAATTCCAGCAAACAAGAGTTAGCGTAATGATGTATTATTATTATTGTTGTTGTTGTTGTTGGTAGTAGTAGTAGTAGTAGTAGCAGCAGCAGCAGCAGCAGCAGCAGTAGTAGTAGTAGTAGTAGTAGTAGTAGTAATTCAACTTAATAAACCGCTCTCCCCAAAGTGCTCAGAGCAGTGTACAGGCAATAAATATCAAAATACAAAAAATATCGAATAATAATATTAAAATACATAAACCAGTAAAAACAGTAGGAGTGTTACAACCCACCCCCAATTTGGTGGATGGCATCCAGTCCTAACCCTGGGAGGGGCCTGGCAGACAGCTGAAGAGAAACAGATGATACGTGGGCATCAGGAAGGGGCGGCAGCTCAGCGGCCAGCCTCCCCCCCAACGCCCGGTGGAACAGCTCGGTTTTGCAGGCCGTGCGGAACTCCCTAAGGTCCCGCAGGGCCCTGACAGCTGGAGAAAGAGCATTCCATGTAAAAGCCCTGGCCCTGGTGGAGGCTAGCTGCATCATAGAGGGGCGGGGGACCACCAACAAATAGTAATGTAGTAATGTTAATGTAATCTTAATGACTGAACTATTATCTTTACATCCCTGGGCACTGTTGTATAGCAAACCCTATTCTGGATGGAAGCGTTGTCTCTTCTGCAAGCATATCCTTGCTAAACAAAATAAGGTGCTAAAGGGATGATAGAAGAGGGGAACAGAAAAAGGAGCAGAGGATTCGAGGAACACTTTTCAAACATCAGTTTATTCATGAAATGATGAGCTTCTGGATGTGTCCATCAAAATGTTTGTTATGTTTTTACTATCACTATCCATTTTACAGCTACTGTTACGGCAAGATAATCTGTGTTCTTAGGACGAAAGGAACCAATCTATCCTTTGGCCTCATTTTAATCATCTTGATAACAAAAGTGTAATTCCTTCATTTACACCGACGTTATCAGCTTCACAGTTTCATTTTTATCTTCCCTCCAGTCGCTCCACTGGAGGAGCATTTTTTAATAACCTTTCTGACCCTCAGTGGGGAATCTCAAATGTCAGCCAGTGAATGCACTGTAAGCTATGGGGTGCATTACCCAACAAATCCCTCCTCTCAGTTACACAGCTGGGCAGCTGTCCTCTGAACAAGCCGGTCCACACTAGATGTCTATCCTTACGATGTTACACATTCCATAGATACTTGCACTCAGATCAAGTCCAGTGTGTTGCACCTGTTAATCGTTGGGATCACCCATAGCATTTATAATTCATTGGGTCTCCTTCAGGAGTGCCGAGATAATTTTCCAGGGCTGAAAATCAAGAAATATCCATCATAGATACTAGCATCTTTATTAAGATGCTTGAACTAGTTCTTAGCCCAAGAAATATCCATCATAGATACTAGCATCTTTATTAAGATGCTTGAACTAGTTCTTAGCCCAGGAAAAAACAACTGCATACCAATTATAATGGGTTTCACAATTTCTCATTTTGATTTGGTGCAGCTCTAATGGTGCAAGCCATCTGGGTAGCACAAGAGTGTTTTATTTTATAATGTGCATAGCTAGCATGGTGTAGTGGTTAAAAGCAGGTGAGCTCTAATCTGGAGAACTGGGCATTGGTGGAGGCTGGAGTGGTAGCTTGAAGGCATCCCCAGACAAGAGCCAAAATGAAGTAGGCCTGGTCTGGTAGGCCTGGTCTGGTAGGCGTGGTCTGGTCCACACAGCAGAAAGAGGCCTGGTCTGTCCACACAGCAGAAAGAGGAGGTGATAAGGATGCTGAGGGGGTAGAATACACCATTCCTAGTTGGGCACAAAGTAAGAGATCCCACTTCTAAATGTATGGACAGGCTTTGATGTGCTGGAAGGTTTCCACAGATGAAACAACTTCTGTCCACCAAGGGCGACTTTCTTGCCTTCCCTTCCTGCTTCCCCCCACTGCTGATCCCTGTATTCCATGTAAACAGAAAGTAACAGAACAGAAAATGACCCAGCCTACAATTTCTCTTCCTGTTCTTCTAGTTCAGGGGTAGGGAACCTGCGGCTCTCCAGATGTTCAGGAACTACAATTCCCATCAGCCTCTGTCAGCATGGCCAATTGGCCATGCTGGTAGGGGCTGATGGGAATTGTAGTTCCTGAACATCTGGAGAGCCGCAGGTTCCCTACCCCTGTTCTAGTTAATATAGTGCTATAAGCTGCCTTGAGGTAAGAGATAAGGTGTGGTGTAAAGATTTTTAATCAATATTCATGAAGGTTTTTTTAACAATGGGGAATATTCACCGAGGCGTCTCCACCTGCGGTTTTGAGCAGCACCATCAGTTCTACAACCTCAGCTTTTGAGGAGCTGGTTCTCCTTCATATGTAGACAAGGCAGAGCCTTCTGTGAAGAAAAATGGAAATGTATGGGACAAGAGGACAGCTCCTCGGGGTATTGTTTGGATGGAGAAAGGAGAGGTAGTCAGACAAGCAGAATGTGAAGAATAGGTCTCCTCAGCCTTGGTGAACAAGCAATGGAATGGCAGACAAGATGGAAGATGAGATAGGATGTTAATGCAAAGTGATACATATGTATTATGGGTCATCAAGTCACAACTGACTTTGGCTTTAAAGAGGCTTTCGAAGCAAGTGAGAAGCAGCAGTGATCTATCGTTGACTTTGAAGCAAGTGAGGAGCAGCAGTGGCGTAGGAGGTTAAGAGCTCGTGTATCTAATCTGGAGGAACTGGGTTTGATTCTCCGCTCTGCCACCTGAGCTGTGGAGGCTTATCTGGGGAATTCAGATTAGCCTGTACACTCCCACACACGCTAGCTGGGTGACCTTGGGCTAGTCACAGCTTCTTGGAGCTCTCTCAGCCCCACCTACCTCACAGGGTGTTTGTTGTGAGGGGGGAAGGGCAAGGAGATTGTAAGCCCCTTTGAGTCTCCTACAGGAAAGAGGGGATATAAATCCAAACTCTTCTTCTTCTTCAGCAGAGTCTTCTTTGTTGGTCCCCTATCCAAGTACTAACCCTGCTTAGCTTCAAAGATATTTTGTAATTGTGCCCTACCATATTGCCTTTCCTCAGAATGATACATATTGGGGCCCAAACGTTTGCAGCTTTACAGATTTGCTTATTTCAGAGCGTGTCTGCAGGGCAATTTTTTTTCTGCCCATTTTCCTACCTCTCACCTTCCCATTGCAGCCCAAAATGGCCCCCAAAATACAGCGTTTCAAGTGACAATTCGGGACTTCTGTAGGCAATGGAAAGCAAGAGCATTACACCATGCAGACAGAAATCTTTCATGACTGGAAAGGTCGAACTTCAAAGAACAAGACGAAAAAATCTCATTGCTGGGAGAAGGCAATTTCCTTTCAACAAAATGATTTCCAAGAATGTCACAAACCTCCCCACCCCCCAACCCTTACACAGACAATAGCTGTATGTCATTTGTGCTTTAAATGTTAGATATGGAGAATTCGTACAAATATTCAATCATCTGAAAAACATTTTCCCCATCCTGGGATTTCCTTTAGCATTTACTAGACTTTCTCTTGCTTTAACCAAAGGTTCTTTTTCAGAAAGAAAAGCCTTCCTCCCCTGTTCACAATTAACATTTCTTGGTGTTGTTCCTTTCTACACAGGTACCTGTTCCCAAAGAGCTGGAGTAAAGCACCCCATTCAGTTGAAGGAAACAACTTGAAAATATACAGACTATGCCAGTGTTGCTTCAGATCATTTCGGGGCCCTTTCCTTCAGGTGGAAGACAAATAAGGTGTGGGAACAATGTGTGAAGCATGCTTCCTGTTGAGGTGATGAGCAAAAGAGGTAGAATGCAAGAATACATGGTGAATGGTTTTCATCCACTCTGAAATCATGGGCTGCCTCCCAGTCTATACCAGTTCACTTAATTTTAATTGCTTCCAGGGGTGGAGAGGGGAGAGTGGTACTTTATATCAGTTACTAAGCATGTTACCACTTTTATATCTTCCTTTAGTAAACATTGTTGGAACTATTACTTTCGGTCGCCATGTTTGACAGAAACATGTGGTATCCTTTTGTGAGTGGGTGATTAGTTGCTTTCTCTTTCTCTCTCTCTCTCACACACACACATGCACATACATGAAACACTAGGATTGTCAGCCTCCAAGAATTGCCTGGAGATCTCTTGGGATTACAACTGATCTCCAGTCAACAGAGATGAATTTACCTGGAAAAAATGGCTGCTGAGAAGGTGGACACGACATTATACCTCGCTTTCTCCCAGCTTGGTGTAGTGGTTAAGAGCAGGTGGACTCTAATCTGGGGAACCAGATTAGCACTACACAGGAACAGAAACAAATCTTTACTTAACAGAGGAGATCAGTGTGCATCTATGCTTATCTGGCTGCAGACATGGTAAGAAAAATCTAAACCTGTTTGACCCTTGAGGGGTCTTTCAAAAACAAACGCAAACTGCCGGACAGCCTTCTGATGTGTCAAAAGCCCAGTACATCAGAAAGACTATTTTAAAATGCATCTGCCTTGCCCTGCAAAAATCTGGTCTTGAGAGTTAGGGAAACTACGGCTCATTCCGCACATGCAGAATAATGCACTTTCAAACTGCTTTTAGTGCTCTTTAAAGCTGTGCGGAATAGCAAAATCCGCTTGCAAACAGTTGTGAAAGTGGTTTGAAAATGCATTATTTTGCGTGTGTAGAAGGGGCCTACCTTGAACCTGATCCGGAACTCGATCGGCAGCCAATGGACACTATGTGCTCCCAAGAGGAGCCTGGCTGCCGCATTCTGAACAAGTTTTAGTTTCCGGATCAGGGCCAAAGGAAGGCCAGCATACAGTGAGTTACAATAATCCATTCTAGAGGTGACCGTTACACACTGCCCTTGTCAAAACCATTATTTGTGCATTATTAAACATTTCTGAACTTTGTACAAGAGCATTTATGCCAAAATGTATTTTTATTTTCTAACTTTCAAATGGATGGAGGGAACAGGGATAGGTAGGCACAGGGGTAGGTAGGACCCAGGTGGAACATTCTACAACAAAGAAGGTCCAGCATGCTTTGCTCTGTGGTGGAGGAATATACAATCTAACATCTTTATGTGAAACAGAGTATAGAGGTCTGAATGGCAGGATTGGGCAAAGGCAAGGGAGAGCTTGTATGGGGCTAGCCAGGGAATATCTGGACAGGCCTATCTGCACCAAAATGTTTTTCACGTTCGGCGGACCACGTCCCATCACCCTGCTGTTTTTTTCAGGGTGTGTGCAAATAGAGATGGCCACTTGTTTACTCCACATGTGCACCAGCAGCAGATCCTTCCCCAAAGCAACCCCTTTACCTCCCCCAAAGCAACCCCTTTACCTATGCACTGAAGACAACTGCTCAAGGCACTGAAGTAGGCGTATAGCCGGCTCTCCCTCCTCTCTCAGTGTGAGAAAAGGGGGGGGGGGTTGATATTGCAGATGCAACAACATCACTTCTGGTCACCACAGCTATGATGCTCAAGAAATTTCCCAAGTCTCTATCGTATATGCCATAGAGATTGAGGGAACTTCTAGAGTGGTGGTGAGGAGGCTGTGATATCACTTCTGGGTAATCATCTGCAACTGACTTTGCCATACTGGTGATACTTTCTCTCCCTGCACTCTGCCATTCAAAAGCTCCTGGGGGTGCTGACAACCCTAAAATGAAGGAATAAGTAGGGTAAAACACTGCTGTGCCAAATCAGACAGCTTTTTAAGGGATAACGTTAGAATGCATTTATTCAATCATGCTGTTTTTTCACCATCAACTTCAACCTACTTCTCAAAGTTACTTTTCAATTTTGTTAAGGAAGTATTTCTATTATATAGACAAAGTTGGCTTTTATGCAACTTCTGTTACAGATTCTTGCAGGTGGCACAGGGAACTTGTAGGGTGAAGGGTAAAGCTTACAGAGAGGGGCTCCTTTTTCAAAAGCCGCAGAGGTATGAATGATAAGCTTCAACAGATGTAAGAAAAGGCAAGTTAAATTTGCCTACAGTTATATCTCAAGGCAAATGAGGCCAGACAGCTGAACTGGCTCTGGGAAAAGAGAACATACTCTTCATCCTGAAGGCACTGTCCTACTGATAAAGACTGGGGCTCTCCTATGGGTAGCAAAAACTTGGCAGCTTCAAACAACAGGGCACAGTATGCCATTTGACTTCTGGTGCTTGGCGATACCTAAACAGAGCATTCCAAGCTCGCTCTCGCTCTCTCTCACAGACAACTTCGTGGGACTTGTTTTGGCCTGGCAGGTCCTTATTGTCCTTGCTATATCTTTCTCTCATTCCCCATAAGCAAAGACAATCTCTGTAGTTGCATCTCAGAAACTGATCTCTATGGATTCAGTAATCTCTTTAGGATGATTGACCAACAGTAGGAATTTGCTAATGCCAAACTCCTCCTTGGGTGCACACAGAAGGCTGCTTTAAAAGTCAGACATGGCATGTGGAGTCAGACCCTTGTTGGTCTACTGAAATTTGTATTGACTACTCTGACTAGCAACAGCATTCCAGAGTTTCAGGGGGAGGCGTTTCACATCACCTACGGCCATATTTTTTAACTGCAGGTGTTGGGAGATTGATCCTGAACTGTTGCAAAGCAGGTGCTCAGCCACTCATATATGACCCTTTCCCAATGGTTTAATCCAGGTATTTGGGACATTTCACATTCTAATGTGAAAGAGTGAAGATTTGTCACTGGATACAAAAGAGCTAAAGCCTTGAACAATCCCCCTGCCTTTTTTGGCTGTCAAGTCACATCTGAACTTATGGAGACCCCAATGAGTTTTCAAGGGAAGAGGCATTCAGGGGTGGCCCAGCCCAGTATCACAACCCTGGTATTCTTTGGTGGTCTCCCTTCCAAGTACTAACCAAGGCGGCTTAGCCTCCAACATCTGATGAGATCAGACCTGCCTGGGTTCTCCAGGTCAGTTTCCAAATGCTGTTTTGTTGAAATCCTTAACTGGCTCAGCAACTTTAATTTTTTTTTAAAACCATCACTGTGTCATAAGATGAAAGCCAAACGACAGTGTGTAGGGGAAAAAAAATCTCTCTTTCAACTTGGGAGTGAACACACATGTAGCTGACCGTCAACCATTTGGTGCCTCAAGGTCAGTACTGTCTACTCAGACTGGCAGTGTTTGTCCTGGTCTCTAGCCTTTCCCAAAACCCAGTAACTGATCCTTTTAACTAAAGATGCCAGAGATTGAACCTGAGATCTTCTGCATGCAAAGCCTCTGAACCACAGCCCCTCCTGTTTGGAAATAATATTTTGAAAACACAGACATGTTCATTCCTGCCATCTTTATCCTTTAGGATTACCTGGTCCTCCTAGCACTGAGGCTGACAGCTTTGTCCGGGCTCTGTGCAAAAAGTTCCATCTTCCTTTCAGCAAATATTTGCATCTGGTTCATACTTCTAATTTATCCACTATAGCCCTTCCAGTTCTGATACTGTACTTATATTGACTATAGGGCAGTGGTGGCGAATCTTTGGCACTCCAGATGTTATGGACTACAATTGGCCATGCTGGCAGGGGCTGATGGGAATTGTAGTCCATAACATCTGGAGTGCCAAAGGTTTGCCACCACGGCTATAGGAACTTGCTAATGCCAAACTTTTCACTGGACAAACATATAAAGCTGTGTGGGGTAGTGATCAAGAGCAGGTGGACTCTCATATAGTGTTATAGGGTTTGTTTTCCCCACTCCTTCACCCGAAGCCTACTGGGTTCCCTTGGGCCAGTCACAGTTCTCCCAGAACTCTCTCTCTCTATTCTGGGGAGAGGAAGGGGTTTGTAAGCCTCTTTGAGACTCCTTACAGTTGAGAAAAGCAGGGTATAAATCCAAATCCAAGCACTACTTAGCCCCTGCCCCTTACTTCCTTCATACCTTATTGTCCAGTTACTGTTTTTTCTCAGGGCTGACACCTGCAAACGACTTGCTCTAACCAACCACCTTTCCCCGTGATGCTCACAGGATACCCATGTATGCAGCAGTTTGCATTGCACACTTTTCGTGAATAGAATATAAAACTTTCACATGCTGCAATACTTTTGGCTGTGCACTTTGAGCTATGCGATGCAAATCTATCAATTTGACTGGTGGCAAACAAGCATAGATCCTCACCCCCAAGACTGATCTACACCACAGGCTTGAACAAGGCATTGATGCTTGCCTAAATTAGCTTCACTGCCAAGGAAACTGTGCGTCTGTCCGTGACACCAGATGCATTCTACAGATACTGCCTAACAGGGTTTACACTTACCGCTCCTGAATTATATCTTGTTACTGTTTAGAGGTCAAGCTGGCCCATGTGCAGATCAACATAGAAGTGACTCTTGTTTAATAACCAAGAAAACCCAGCAAGCTCTCATGCATATTTGCTGGCTTTTACCCATCTGATGGCTACACACAAACAACGTTCCTACCGTTTTCTCATTTTGCCCCTCCTCAATCTGGTCCTAGCAGGCTTGGCTTGGGTGTCCAAGTCCTATGGTGCTGCCAAATTTTGACACACTGTCATCTCATAAGAACAAGCCAGCTGGATCAGACCAGAGTCCATCTAGTCCAGCTCTCTGCTACTCGCAGTGGCCCACCAGGTGCCTTTGGGAGCTCACATGCAGGAGGTGAAAGCAATGGCCTTCTGCTGCTGCTGCTGCTCCCGAGTACCTGGACTGTTAAGGCATTTGCAATCTCAGATCAAAGAGGATCAAGATTGGTAGCCATAAATTGACTTCTCCTCCATAAATCTGTCCAAGCCCCTTTTAAAGCTACCCAGGTTAGTGGCCATCACCACCTCCTGTGGCAGCATATTCCAAACACCAATCACACGTTGCGTGAAGAAGTGTTTCCTTTTATTAGTCCTAATTAGTCCTATCTCAGACCGTTAATGGAAAATCTGTCACCACAAGGTGGCCTCCCCTCATCCTTGAGCACTGGCCTTCTGTAAGAAAGGGGGTCACAGTGCTAGCTGCCTAGTTATTTTTCACCCCATCCCAAACTCCCAATGTACCTTAGAGGAACTAGTATGGTGTAGCAGTTGAGAGTGGTGGACTCTTATCTGTGGAACTGAATTAGTTTCCCCACTCCTCTACATGAAGCCTGCTGGGTGACCTTGGGCCAGTCATGGTTCTCTCTGAACTCTCTCAGCCCTACCTACCTCACAAGGCATCTGTTGTGTAGAAAGGAAGAGAAGGAGTTTGTAAGCCTCTTTGAGAATCCTTACGGTTGAAGCGTTGTACAAATCCAAACTCTTCTTCTTGTAGAAATGTTAATACGAGCATTCCATGGTAAGTGGTTCCACTGCTAAGCTGGGTCCAAGGATGACAGAGAGTATACAGCGATTCCTCTATTACTACTGATTGCTTTTGGATGGGTCTAACCATACTTCCCATATTTCTGAAGTTTGCCATAATTTTAGGCAGAACAGAAACAGGGCATGAAAAGAACAATGAAAAACAATAGCATCCCAGGAAGACTCACGTTCCGCCAAGGTGCAAGAAGGTACATGGGAAGTAGAGCACCAAGGTTCTGCATAGCTATTACCAGCCCAGCAATTCAGAACACTATTTTAATTCCCTACCCATACACTTTTAAAAATGAACCCTTGTAAAATTGTCTAAGGCTTTCACAGCCAGATTCAACTGGTTCTGGTGGGTTTTCCAGGCTATGTGGCCGTGGTCTAGTGGATCTTGTTCCTAATGTTTCGGCTGCATCTGTGGCTGGCATCTTCAGAGGTATCTCACAGAGGGAAATCTGTTACACACTATGTCCAGTGAGAAGGGAATGTTTTAGTGGGGTATAAATTGTCATGTCCCCAGGTGGCAATTTATACCCCACTAAAACATTCCCTTCTCACTGGACACAGTGTGTAACAGACTTCCCTCTGTGATACACCTCTGAAGATGCCAGCCACAGATGCAGCCGAAACGTTAGGAACAAGATCCACCAAACCATATATATAAATAAATTATATATATATAAATTATATAATTTTATATATATAAATATAAATATTTTATATATATAAAAGACATAGAAGAGGGCAAGCAAGATGATTAAGGGACTTGTCCTGAAAGAAAAGGCCGAGGAGTCTGAAACTTCAATTTTAAAAAAGAAAGAATGTGAGGTAGAAAAAGCAGAGAAGACTTCTTCTCCCTCTTCCATATTATTACAACTTAGGAGCATTCCGTGTTGATGACAGATTTAGGATGTACCACACCCAAAAAGTACTTCACTCAAAGTGTGATAAAATTTACAAGTGTATGGAGTTACGGTCACAAGCATATATGGCTTTAAAAGTGGAACAGTCAAACATAGATGATAGACCTAGCAGTGGTGTAGTGCTTAAGAGTGGTAGACTCTACTCTGGAGAACTAGGGGCCTTTCCCCACTTACCTTAAGCCCCACACTACTTGAGGAGAGTAGCGCAGGGTCCCCAGGCACTCCCCACGACAAGGGCGGCGACAGCGCAGCCGCCCTGCCGCTGCCGCTGCCGTGCCCCCTCACCGTGCGGCATCCCAGGCGCTCTTCTTAATGGCGCCTTTTGATGACCCCGCACAGAGCGCGGGGTCGTGGGGACACCCGGGCGCGCGCTTGGGATGCCGCGCGCTGAGAGCAGCGCGCGGCATAGGGGGGATCGAAGAGTGTGGGGAAAGGCCCTAGGTTTGACTCCCTACTCCTTCACAACAGCAGTGGACTCTTATATGGTGAACTAGGTTTCCCCACTCCTACATACAATGCTTGCTGGGTGACCTTGATCTACTCACAGTTCTCTCCGAAGTCTCTCTGCCCCACCTACCTCACAAGGTGTCTGTTGTGGAGGAAGGAAGGCGTTTGTAAGCTGCTTTAAACTCTTCTTGGTTGAGAAAAGAGGAGTATAAATCCAAACTCGTCTCTTATGTTGATAACTACTGGAAACATCCACATCCAGAGAAAGCAAGCCTGCAAAGGCCAGTGCTGGGAGACAACATTAGAAGGCCTGGGCCTCTGTGCTCTGGCTTTGGCATTCTAAGGCAGCTCATTAGCCACTATCAAACCGATTACTGGTCTGATGCGGCAAGGCTGTTTTGAGTCCCTACATATATGGCAACGAATCCACTGCAGATACCTATAGAGTCTACAGAGAAAAAGGATTTGTGTGGTGGGAGAATTCATTGCAACTTATATGAATTAAAGTTCTTTCATCAAGGTCCGTATTCTACAGAAAAGGGTTTAAGAGTAAATTCCACCAAGATTATCCTGCAAATCCAAGGCTGAATTAGAACACAGATTCCCCACAATCTAGTATTTGTACTGGACAACAGAGGAAACCTCTTGCTTAATATGGAGAACTGCAAGAGTTCTTGTGAAAAGCATACACAAATTTACAGCTTTACATAAGTTTGATTCCATGCTTTTCTTTTTGGCTTTCTTTTGAGACTGATAGAATTCTGCAACCCACACAGTACAGTTCTAATGTACCTTATATGTTCAAAAAAGAATACTAGAACCTGATTTTTTAAAAAAGTTAACTGGGGGCAATCACAGTTCTTCCTGTGAGCTGCAGAATTCCAGGTAGCAGCAGCCAGACACAAGCAGCTGCAGTGAGGGCTGTTGACTGTAGGAATACTGCCAACAGGCATTTCTAAACATGGCATCTCTTTGTAAACTTAGGCATGGGACTTCAAGTTTCGTGCCTTGGAGCACCCAGCCCATCTGTGCATTACCGGCAGGTCAAAAGTACATTCTAGCTCTGTATACAATAAATGTTCCTCTCTCTCTCACACGCACACACTCTCTCTCACAGGCACACACAATACCTTATGAGAAAGACAGAACTTTAAACAGCAGGTAGAGATAATTTGTTAGAGGCAAGGGAAGACACTGAAAGTAGAAATTTATCAATGAAAAGTATACATACACAATACACAAGGTTATAATAATTATAAGCATGACATCCCCCCTTTTTAGTGGCATTTGAGTACACAAGTCACACTTACTGGGATGGATCCTAGTGCACATTTTTGCAGAGGAAAAGAGATTAATTGCGTCAACCTTCTTGCCTCTTCCCTCTGCAGACATGACTTATCCCCTCACAGTTCATGGGACCCCTGACTCTCCAATCACAGCATTTGAGGGTGGAAGTGGCTGAGAAGTTCTTCCTTCATCAGAGATTTGATGAGATCCAAACTTTAGATTCTTCCATAATTTTTCAAAAAGGTATATCCAAGCAGTCGTGATCTTATTGCTTCACCATGAGAGAAATTACAATTCTAACTTGAAATTACACCCCGCCCCCCATTTTACAGGATATATGAGAATTTTGAACTTTTAGATTAGAACGAAGTCAGATACATCTTGTAAAGCCCAAAGACAGGGGTTATGATCGAGAAAGCTACTTGCGTTTCCACAGGTTGTTGCTAAGTGACCAGTTCCATTCCTCAGGCCTCCGGATCTCAATTCACAGAAAATAGTGCACCAATGAACAAGGAACGTTTAAGATGAAACTCTCCATTCTCGGGATAATGCAAACCAACACACAGGCAGTGGAGGTAAGATAAACCCCATGTCACTGTACTATCCCTGTCCGTTTAGAAGCCAAAATCCAAAGAGCACTTGTGTTGTGTTTGCCAGCCATGCGTGTCATTCCCATGAGTTGTCTGAGCTTCATTTGGCACATATCACTGGCCTGCAGAAAGCCTTCATTCTTAACAAGCATCACTAAAACAACGACAGCAATATTCTGAGTATTTAATCAATTTTATTCTTTGCCGTTTTTAATCTTTAAAAACTCTCACTATAGTGAAATACAGGCTAAATTAGTTGTTGCAAGAACTAGTCCATATAATTAACATAAGACAACATACAAATCAAGCCCGCCGCAAAGGCTTTTTGAAAAAAAAACAACAACCTTGGAATACATTGAAAATATATCCTCAACAAAATACTGTCCATGTTATAATTTATATATGGAATGAGGTGTTGCAACTCTCAGTTCTGGGGGAAGAAGAAAGCATTGCCCTAACCAGGCCTTAGAGGTTTCTCTTGTGTGGATATTTGCAAATAACAGTCTGGTCAGTGCATACATGCATCGGAAAAGAAAAGAAAAAAGAGGGTGGTGTTGCAGAACAAGGAACAATTTTTTTTTTTTTGCACACAAAACTCATGCCACTGGCTTTCAGGCAGAAAGTTAAAGATGCATGGAATATGCTGTAAGGGGTGGCTTCAAATGCCCCCTGCCACGTCTGTAGGGAAAAAAGCCAAGATACTCTCACTGCTACTATGATGTATGAACAACCAAATCTAGAGACACTGAGGAAGGTATTTCCAGTTCATTTATTCTGTAAAATATATCTATATAAACACATCAACAGTGATCAAAGCTTCCTAACAGCCATAATTCTATTAAATAGCAGATACTTAGCCTTGGCAGAGTTATTTTTAATTACCTACATGTCCCACTACATATATACTAAAGCATGTATGTTACAGTCAGATGTGGCATGCACAAAACAGCAGTCTTCTTGTTATTAACTCCTCCACCACCACCCCCTCCCCAACTGCTATAGATTCTGCAAAAGGTGTGCTGAAGGAATGTCTATTTGCAAGATGTTATCTATGCAGACTTGGAATTCTGGTGCAGAAAAAAAGTTGGTTTGTAAACAGGAGAAAGGTCTAGATTTGTCACAACTTCCAAAATTTTCCTTATGTGGCTAAATCATACGTCTCTCTCTCTCTCTCTCTCTCTCTCTCTACTTCCTCCCTCAATTTCTTTATTTGGAAACAGATCTTTAAAAAGGTCTATTGAAAATACATACTCGTTAGCCCTAGTAGTTTTGGATGTAGGCAAGAGTGCCTTTGTTAGTTTAAAAAGGGTCTATTTGCTTTTAGCACACTATCACATAAATGTCCACACTTCAGAAAAACACTAACGTACAGGAAAAGGGTTTTTTTTTAAGAGAAAAGTAGTCCTTCCTGTTATTTCCCTGAAAACAAGCAAGTGCTATGAACTACCAAAAGCATTTGTGCCCCATGCACTGTCGCATGTTATGTATAGGTTATAGTCTCCTCCCCACCCTGGTTGGAAGAGCTCTGAAGAGCTTGCGATTTGTTTTCTCTTTGTATTTCCTACCCCCACCTCCCCCAGTAAAGACTGAAAAATTAGCTTGGACAAGATCAACCAGTTTCCCCCATCAAAAGAACATTATTCCTTCACTTTGCCTAGGTAGTCAGCTAGTTTGTTAATGCTTCCTTCTTGTTGTTCAAGAAGATCCAGGACGACACCCATTGGAGTCTTCTTCAGCCCTACGTCTTCCATCTTATTTTCCAGTTTGTTCTTTATATTCCGAAGTCTCAAGGAAGCATGGATAAACATCACTGAAAGAGGGGGAAAAATATATTAGTGAATAGATACTGTCTGATAAATCCCTATTTTATTATCACAGTATCCCAGTGGTGGGATCCAAAAATTTTAGTAACAGGTTCCCATGGTGGTGGGATTCAAACTGTGGCGTAGCACCAATGGGGCTGGGTGGGGCATTCCGGGGCGGGGCTGTGGCAAGGACGCAGCCGCTGCGCTGGTCCTTGGGCAGGAAACGAATGCACGCAGGCGCAGGCTGCCACGCACGCTGGTGCACCTCCTGCTAGACTGCTTCAAGTTCTGCGCGCTACTGCTGAGAGGAGGGGCGTAACTAAGGTAAAAATCACGTGGCAAAATCACCAATTAGTAACCCCCTCTCGGCACACAAAAATAATTAGTAGCCTACTCTCGGGAACCTGTGAGAACCTGCTGGATCCCACCTCTGCAGTATCCCCAAAAGAACATATTGGGTCAAAGCCAGCTCAGCATTCTGGCCACCAGCATGGGGTCAGCCATATGTTTCATACATGACAGGATGGTAATTCAGAGGGGTTTGCATGATAGTCAGAGACATCATGGCTAATCAAGCACCAAAAGGACTACGTAATGTCCTGTCTTCTGGATTTACACCAAGAAGTAAAAGGGTCTTGCATTAATTTTTTAAAAACCAAATGTAAAATATCTGCATATCGGAAGCAGCTCACAACACAAATTCAAGTGCAGCAAGACATTTAGGATTTTCCCTGCAGTGGAATGACTGCAGCACTTAAAGTAATGCTTGAACACATAGCATAACACATTTTTAGTTTTTCTTCTTGCAGCTGGACACAGGCATGTACAGCCTAGCCCCAAGAGCAAGCCACGGGTTCAGCTAAAAAGCATAGTTATGAACAGAAAAGATAACGGACTACAGAAAGTGGCTTAACAAGCCTCATATCTGTTAACAAATAAAACAAAGTTTTAAAATCCCTCCAACGTAGGGCAGTCAACTCTTCATTAAGAAATTCCTGGAATTTTAGGGGTAGTTCTGGGGTGGGCTAGGTTTGGACCCCAGCAGGGTATAATGCCACAAAGTCCACCCTCCAGAGCAGTCATTTTCTCCAGGAGGCCTGATTAGCCTGGAGACAAGTTATAATTCTGGGAGAATTCCACATGGCATCCTACTCCAACAGTAAAAGTATCTCCAGGTTTTCTCAGTGTTGCTGTGGCTAATGTAAGAGTTTGCCGACTGGCACAATATGGCCAAAATTGTCAAGAAGGGAGGCGAAGAGAACAAAATCCCCACGGCTCAGGTTGAGCTGGGCCCCTGAGAAGCCATCAGTCTCATTTTGTCCTTCGCTGACAGCAAAGGAATATCCAGCATCAGCCCTGGCTGAGCCAACCATGGTTGAAGCCCTAAGAGTCTGCCTATGAATCAGCAGCCATTCACTTTACCCCACTGCCTGACCTGAAGCCACAGAATATGCTCTGCTGCAGCAACCGAGCCCTTTCTAGGTTCCATGGTTACGCAAAAGCTAAAATAAGATAACCTAGATTTGTTTTTCTGTGTTCTGTTCAGCAAGCCCCATGAATGCATGCCTTTCTCTGGTTTGCCTTACTGAGAGGCAACAATGAGGGAGAAAAAAAATCTCACTGAAGTTAGTGGAGTTTATTATGTCATTTCCTCCTTCTTCCATTCCTATTGTTTGTTCTTCTTTCCTTAAGTGGGGGTGGTAGAATAAAGAGAATCTTTCGCCAGGGACATGCGGTGCCTCTCCGCAACACCGAAAGCATCTTCCATTTCTAAAATAAGCAGCCTCCATCTTTACTCAGCGTTTGGAACGTGCATGCATAAGAGAAACTCACACAGCAGAGGAAACGTGATTCCAAACATGAACACCATGACGCCTCCGAAAAAGGATATCAGGAAATAGCTTGACAAAATGATGGTTATGACGAACGCAGCGGGATACTGCTTCTTAAACGTGCGGATAAACTGTTTGTTGTGAGACGCCCACACAAATCCTGTGAACACCAGGACTACCACAGCACCACCAAGGATCATGTTCAGTGGACTCAGAAATCTATAGACAGAGAAGGGAAATTTAAAAAAAACAGCAATTAGTGCAACAAACCCACTCGGTTTTGAGTTCAATATCATAACGTACTTTATAGCCTAATGCATTTTTTTTAAAAGCTCCCCCACATCCAACCAATGAATGGCTAAAAACTGCCTATTAAATACAGTTTTTCTTATCCACATTCACCAGCCCCCCCCCCCCCAGTTAATGCTGCTGTTTACATTAGTCTCTCTGCCAGAAGACTAGAAAATAGTCAGCATTATGCCTTTTAAAAAAATGAATCCAGAGGCAACATGGAAAACACAGACCAGTCAGCTTAACTTCCATTCCAGGTAAATAGGCATAAAGTGTTCAAAACAGAATTGTGAAACACGGAGCCTTGTTGAAGCAGAAATGGTGTGGCTTCTGAAAAGGGAAGATCTGCCTTACCATTCACTTAAGAGTGTCAACAAAGATGTAGACAAGGGCTACCCAGTACACACTGTTTGCTTAAACTTCCTGAAAGCACTTGACGGAGTGGCTTAAAAGACCTCTGAGTTAGTCATGAAACAGAATATGTCCTCTCAATAACCAGCAAGTAAATAAAGAAGAGGAAGCCAAGAATGGACAGCTTTCACAGTGGAAGGACAGTGTGGGTCCATTGGGCTTGGGGGCCTCCCTGCCATGAGTTGTAGAGATGACTGCTGGTGTAGTTGGCTTTAAACAGGAGTTGAACAGAGTTAAAGAAGACGTGTCCATTGCCAGCTGTTAGCCATGTTAGCCAGGAGGAGTCCTCATTGTCAAATGCTGGGGGGGATGTCAAGAGGTTATTTTTGTGAACCTTGTTTGTGGACTTTCATATGACATTTGACTGGTACTGTTGGGGAATAGCATGCAAAGATTAATAGAGCACTGGTTTCACCTAGGATGGCTACTTTTATGTTGCTCTGTTCAATTCTCTGTTTCTGAACCTCTAAAAGTCACCAGATGTATGAAATTTAAATAGAAAGAAATGTAATATATTATATTTAGACAAGATACATATATAAGTTCAGCTGACTTGAAGTTTAAATTCCAAAACATTAAGTCCGTATACCATAAAATGATGCACAGCTCCAGGGAGACCCATTCACTGAACATTATGTACCATTTCACTGAAATAGCTTCCCTAATGGAAAGGATTTAAAGGCAAAATCCTCTTGCAATTTAATTCAGCTACAGTAATTAGTCTCAAATCATCCTTGTCCATAATACTCTTGTGGCATCTGAACATGCAAAGGTTGAGATGGTTTCTTTATATGTGTTACTTTCTCCAAACTCCATAACACCAAATCGCAGAGAGGCTCAACTGTCACAGTTTTAAGCACATATGTAAGAAATCAGACCCAGAATTATCACTTCTGAAACTGTTGCTCATGCTGCGCTTGTTTGTGGTTTCCAGATTTCTTCTAGACTCAGGCATTATAGATTCTGAAATGGCTTTTTCAAAAAGCTGATCAGCTAAAGTATTAGTTGCAGAATATATTTAACTCTTCATCCTCTGAAGATGCCAGCCACACGTGCAGGCGAAACATCAGGACAGAATGCTGCTAGAACACGGCCATACAGCCCGGAAACCACACAGCACCCTATATTTAACTCCTTCCTTTCAAGGCTCATTCCGCACATACAGAATAATGCACTTTCAAACTGTGCGGAAGCTGTGCGGAATAGCCAAATCCACTTCAAACAGTTGTGAAAGTGGTTTGAAAACGCATTATTCTGCATGTGCGGAAGGGGCCCTAGAGAGAGCAAACGAGGGTGACACCACTATTACATCATTTTTTACTCAAGATAGTAAAAGAATATAACCAAGCTTGTGTGAACAAGTGTAAAGAGGTTTGGCTATTAAAGGGTACAGACACAGAGCAATAAGAGTGCGTTATCCTGAAAGTGCATCAGTCATATATTTTATTCTTCACATTCACATCCTGCCTTTCCTCCATGGAACTCAGGATGATGTACTTAGCAAAAAGCTTTATTGCCAGTGGTTTGGCTCACCAAGGGCAGAGAACACATTGAGCCTTTGCCCCCACAGGGCCAAACAGCTCACCAGTAAGTTATCAGCATTTAAAGTTGCCATTAATTTTCCACACAGAAAAATGACCCAGGAGGCCACAATACATATTTCACTAATTGACACTCGATGACCTGACTTGATAGCAGAAAGGTGAAGCATGAAGCTCGGCACAAGGGACACAAAAAAATACACCCCACCCTCAAGGCCTCCTTGAAATATACCTCTGAAAGTCCTTCAAGGAGCTGCATTTCACAAAGGGCACACTCCTATCACAATTCCTTATTCCTTTTGAACACAGGGAACTTTGGGGCAGATTTATTCCCGTTATCGCTTCACAATGAAGAGGGTACAACTTGGACTGATAACAGGAAAAAGTTTCCCCTTCCTTCACATCTTCAAGTTCATTCCCCACCTGTTCCCACTGCTCATCTGAGCTTCAGGGCGTCATATTAAAAATAAGTCAGATCCGCTTGCTGTTTGCAGCATCCTAGTCGCTCGTGGTTAGCCAAAGACTATATTTAGATCAAAGCTTCTTGAACATTCAGCCTGAACAGTAATTCCAGGCAGAAATCACTCCAGTGTCTGATTCACAAGATTACATGTGAGTGCTGAGAAAACTCTCACTTTCTAAAAATGATTGCGTCAATTATATTTTGGACTTCGTTATAGTCTGCACATCTTGTGCTTCACTGAGCCAAGCACAGTTCACAAGCCACGTGGTGACCTGCCACCAGCCACATAAGCCTGCCTGCCTCCCTGCCCATAGTGTATCCAGGCATCTATATGTATGAGTAATACCCAGAAGGCCATCGTAGAGATTGATGGGTTAGTTTCATCTTAGTTTGCCACAATCTGTACAGATCCCATTTAGTAACAGCCACTTAAATGAAAATAACCACAAACAACCCCTAACTAGACATGCCCCTCCAAAGTCAGTTGAACTTCCTGCCAAGAACTTCCTGGCAGTTGCGTTCAATGGGATTTGAGTGGTGGCAGGGAGCAACTGGGACCTCTGATGAGCTACAGGGGCCAGTATGTCACCTTCTCTCAAATGAAGCATCAAAAAATTCTCAAGAAGAGAAAAGCAACTAGTTACTTCGTGTTGTTCTCGTCATTCGCCACAGTGCACCTAAAGTTCTCCAAATTCCACACGGTCATTTGATACCACAGGTGGTGTCAGACGCAAGGTTAGTTACGGGATACGCTCTAAATATAGCTCTCATTAGCGAGATTTACTGGCTGCCTCAGTGTATGGACAAACACCCAGCACCATGGTAGCACGGTAGTAATTTGAGGTGGAAGTTACTTGGACAGCTTGAGAAGACAGAAGCTTGGGAAGAAGGTGATTAGCTCTTATTGCCTAGAACAGGTTACCGACTGGTGGCAGGGATAATCAGGGAGGTGTGAAGAACACAACATAAATAGATTGCTAACTGGAGGACTTCTGCCCTCTCTTTGATTATAACAAGGTGCCAGCTCTTGGGAAAATGCTACCAGCCGAAGAAACTGTGGGAGGTGAAAGAAGTGATCCTCGATTCCGTTTTTTTCTGTTGGGAGATTCCCCTTTGAGCAACCAACAGCAGAAAAAAGATGTGGAACAGACTGCAGTTGAAATTGTGCTTCCCTATCTCAATTTGTTTCGATTGAATAAAAGCCCAGCAGGGATCGAAAACCTTGGTCAGTAGGCAAAACAAGCAATTTTAGATTGGGAATAAGCACTTTTCTAGAAAAAAAGGACTTTGATACAGTCCTGTAGGAGGACAGTCTCTTGAGAAGAGAGAAAGAAAACATCTACAAAGAAAAAACAAAGTCCTAACAAAATAGGGTTCTGTTCGGCCAACAACAGGTAAGCTCCAACAACAGGTAAACAACGGGAGGTGGGGGTGGGATGTTGGATTCCCTCCGTAGTATTCCTCAAGGACATTCAAGCAATAGATTACCATTGCACGACATTAGCAAATGCATATTTCCAAACTATCACTGCCTGATAGTTTAATTTAAAAGTTAACCATAAGGACACAGGATACCTGGTTGTGCAGCCAAGAGGCAAGGAAAGTTGCCTCCTAAATTATGAAGGAACCTAGACTGAATTAATTAACACTGGAGGATGCCTCCATGATCACAGTTTCTAACATTTACTTTTGTTTTACAAATGCTAAGCTTTACAGGGCTGTACCAGGATCACCGAAAATCAGCTGTGACTTGACGATGCACACAGACACACTGATTTTGTGAAATAGTTGCCTCCTTGCAGTAGTGCCATGATAATATTTCCAAAATAATTACTTGTTACTAATGTGCTAGGGATAAATGTATACGGCAACAGAATAAATTACTACTGGCTGCACACAGCACTGATGAAAATTAAGTGATGAATATCTGAGGAAATATTGGAGAGAGAACTAGGACACTGGGGCTGATTCCGCATGGGCCAAAAACAGCAGTGCGAAAACGGTGTGAAAATGGTGTAAAAGGGTTTAAAATGGTGTAAAAGGGTTTATACTGTTTTCACAACATTTTCACACCACTGTTTTTGGCCCATGCGGAATCAGCCTGGGCGACAGGCATGTAACTAAAACCATATAAAGAACTGTCGCACAACTGGTGGTTTATTCCAAACTTAAGCTAACAGGCTCTTCCTGCATTCTGCACAACTTCCATATTTTGAAGAGAGATTCACAAGAAAGGCAAAAACTAAGGAGGGATCTAGTGGCACCTTCAAGAGTAACAACATTTTATTCCTCGTCACGCTTTTATGGACCTGCTGAGTGGCTCATCACTACGTACATAATTATGTAAAAGGCATGCTGCCAAACTCCAGGTGGGGCCTGGAGATCTCCTGAAATTGCAGCTGATTTCCAGACAATATAGATCAGTTTAGCTGGTGAAAATGGCTGCTCTGGAAGGCAGAGTCTATGGCACTTTACACTGCTGAGCCCCTCTCCTCCCCAAATCCTGTCCTCCCAAGACCCTACACCAGTGGTGGCGAACCTTTGGCACTCCAGATGTTATGGACTACAATTCCCATCAGCCCCTCCCAGAATGGCCACGGCCCTACACCAAATCTCCAGGAATTTCCCAACCCAGAGTTATCAACCCTTGTAGAAAGTACGAAAGAAAATATCAGGGCAGGGAGCCACGAAATAAAAGGGTAAAATGTAATCATGTAAAATTCAAATTTAATTTAGAAAAACTGAGAGACCGTTCACTGGCGTTGCTAAGCATTATAAGAATTTCTCACACAGCTGACTGAGGGGTATTTCTGAGGCGTGAATGTAAAGGAGGAAGAAAATGGGATTCGGATCAAATAGGACTGCTTGTAACACTGCTTTTTAAACTACAGGAAAAATCTTCAGAAACAAGAACACAAGACCTGCTGTAGCAGCACTATCCAGAGCCTTACAGTTCACTAGTGGTCTCGTAGTTAAAAAATCTTGCAGTGTTCAGTTTTGGGAAGTCCAAGCACTTTTGACACACGGCTGGTGCATACATTACATTAAAAACAGAAGTTTTACCTGAGAAATGCTATAATAACGCTAGGTACCCGATAAATACCTTTATCCTACCAGCTTTTCTGGCTAGCTCATACTAATGTTGTTTTAAAAGTATACAACACTGAAGCCATCCTTTCTGAAGGGGAAGTCAATCTGCACCTAATGATACCTGTAATTATTTTACAGAGAGAGAGAGTTTAGAGAGACTTTAAACTGAGAGCTGAGTTTGAGAGAGAGGGGGGAATGAGAGCGAGATAAGACTGGTTGATTCTAGATTGTGCCGGGGGGAGCTGAGCCAGACTGGAAGAAGGTGACAGGATTTCAGAGTGAAAGGACTGGGAGTGCCAAAGCTCTAGTCAGAGAGAGTTAAAGCTCTGTGTGAGCAGGGAAGAATGTGTTAGGGCTTCTGAGTGAAAAGACCCAGTGTTGAAAGAATTAGTTCATGCATCAGAGTGTATACAGAGGAAGTCAGAGCCTCAATAAACTGTTAGACAAAATAGAGATTCTGAAAGAACTATGAGAGAGAGAGAGAGAGAGAGAGAGAGAGAGAGAGAGAGAGAGAGAGAGAGAGAGAAGCTGTCAGAAAGTATCAAAGTGAATTTATATTGAGTGAAGTCCTCAAAATATTTCTTGCCTCAGTTTGATTTTTTATTTTATAAGTCTTTTGCTTGAGACCCTGAAGTTACCCATCAGTTATAAATAAAGTCTTACTTTGTTTGAAGAAACATTGGAATCCCAGCCTATTTTCCTTAGGACCACTTTGCCTTATAAACTCATACGTACTACCAAAAGGAGATAAAGGAGTTATTTGGAATTTATATTCCTAGTGGCAGCTACCATGTGTGGAAGAATTAAGGGAACAAATATTAGTTGGCACTTGTATATTTATTTATACAGAGAAAAAGAGTGGACATTGCATTTGGTGGCCATGAGTGGAAGGGTCATCACAATACCGTTGTCTCATTTAAATGAAAATCAAAAGAAAAAGTGTTGAACTAAAGAAAGTCTTTTTAGACTAGTATGTAGACTCACAATAACTGCAGATGCAGCATCAAATTGGCATCCACAGAACTTTAAGCACAATGGTGTGAAACAGGATATTACCTACAGCAGTTTTACACAGAACAACACTGTTGTGATTTGTGCTCTTTTTCTTCCACTTTCATCTATTGACAAAAGCCAATGAACTTGCTGATTTGTGCAAAGTACCACTCCTCACAAGCTGTTACCATAGCTCTTTCACTGGCAATCAATGCAAAATACACTATGCAGCCTACTCCCATATTCGTTTCATGAGAATCAACTCTGACTCCATTTGATGTGGTTAATTCCTGTTAAATTAGCACATCGCTACTACTTAGCCTGCCACCTCAATTCTCAAAGAATCGTAAGAGTTGGAAGGGGCCACACCAGTGGTGGGATCCAAAAATTTTAGTAACAGGTTCCCATGGTGGTGGGATTCAAACTGTGGCATAGTGCCAATGGGGCTGGGCGGGGCACGAAGGGGCGTGACTGGGCATTCCGGGGGCGGGGCATTCCTGGGTGGGGCTGTGGCAAGGACGCAGCCGCTGCGCCGGTCCTTGGGTGGGAAATGAATGCACACAGGCGCAGGCTGCCACGCACGCCGGTGCACCTCCTGCTAGACTGCTTCAAGTTCTGCGCGCTACTGCTGAGAGGAGGGGCATAACTAAGGCAAAAATCATGTGGCAAAATCACCAATTAGTAACCCCCTCTCGGCACACACAAATAATTAGTAACCTACTCTCGGGAACCTGTGAGAACCTGCTGGATCCCACCTCTGGGCCATACAGGCCATCTAGTCCAACACACTGCTCAATGTAGGATCAGACTAGAACATCCCTGACAAGTGTTTTCAAGCAGCAACTGGACAGACTACCAGTGAGGAGAAGCTCATGGCCTCCCTAGGCAGCTGTTTCCACTGATCAACATCTCTCATAGTAAAAAAAACCCATATCTCTAACATCCTGCTGGAACCTTTCCACCTGTAATTTAAACCCATTGCAAGTCCTATCCTCCGCTGCCAACAGGAACAGCTCCTGCCCTCCTCTGTGAGCCCTTCAAATATTTTAAGAGAGCAATTATGTCCCCCCACAACCTCCTCTTTTCCAGACTAAACATTTCCAAGTCCCTCAGCCTTTCCTCATAGGGCGTGGTCTCCAGGCCCCTGATAACTCTTGTTGCTCCCCTCTGCACCTGCTCTATTTTGTCCTTGTCCTTTTTGAAGTGAGGCCTCCAGAACTGCACACAGTAGTACAGATACAGTCTGACTAATGACATTTTGCATATTACGCCTCTGTTGATACATTCCAAGACTGCATCAGCCATTTTTTGCCCCTGAATCACACTGATTGCTCATATTTAACTTAAGGTCCACCCATACTCCACGATCTTGTTCGCACACATTGTTGCTCCTCTATTATGTGTGCTTCTCATGTTTGTAACCCAAATGTTTAACTTGGCACTTATTCTTGTTGAACTGCATCTTGTTCCCATCTGCCCACTTTTCCAGTATATTCAGATCTCACTAAACTCTGTCGTCCAGGGTGTTCGCTGTTTCTCCCAATTTAGCGTCACTTGCAAATATAATGAGCCGTCTCTCCAACCTCACTCCCATTGAGATCATTTACAAAAAATATTGAAAAGTACCAGGTCCAGAACCAAATCCTGTGGCCCCTCACTGGACATCTCCCGCCAGTCAGAAGAAATGCCATTAACATAAGAACATAAGAACAAGCTAGCTGAATCAGACCAGAGTCCATCTAGTCCAGCTCTCTGCTACTTGCAGTGGCCCACCAGGTGCCATTGGGAGCTCGCATGCAGGATGTGAAAGCAATGGCCTTCTGCGGCTGTTGCTCCTGAGCACCTGGTCTGTTAAGGCATTTGCAATCTCAGATCAAAGAAGATCAAGATTGGTAGCCATAAAACAACTTCTCTTTGGATACAGTTCCTAACCGCTTTCAGAATTATTAGTTTCTCTTTTTGCATGAAGGTCCCGTGCAGCTTCCTCTAGATCGAACCACTGGTCTTCCGTATCTCCTAATGAATATTGTAGCAAACTGTATCCCAGCTGGATTGCATATTTTACCCAACTGCACTGATTTTCTTCACACAAATGTTTTTGGGAAAACAAACAAAAACGCTATTCACTTGTATTTTAAACATTAGGAGTTTCTATGTTGCCTTTACTGAAGACAGTACTTTTCACAACATACTGTAATAGGGTAACTTAAAAATAAGAAGTAGCCATATGGATCCCTGATCACTGTTCAAAACATTGATGAGAGAGGCAGTTTGTTCGAATGGAATAAATAAGGATGGAGTGAAAAAAGAAACATGGTCAAGGAATGACGTTTGAAACGCAATCTGGACCTTGAGCAACATTTTTAGTATGGAACCATGGCAGCTCAACACCATCCTCTAAACCCGTGGTGGCGAACCAATGGCACTCCAGATGTTCAAGAACTACAATTCCCATCAGCCCCCTGCCAGCATGGCCAATTGGCCACACTGGCAGGGGCTGATGGGAATTGTAGTCCATGAACATCTGGAGTGCCATAGGTTTACCACCACTGCTCTAAATACTACAATTGTGCAGTTTTCATATTCCAATTCAGAGCTATTCACAAGAAGTGACAGAATGGCTCAGATCGTTGTCCCATTCTCTGCTAGACCCTGGATATACCATTGAATCAGCAGTCATCACTGCTATAGCACTGATGTTGGGGCCCCAAATTTTCATGGCTACCAAGTAGAGAACATATCACCTGCACCATAGCCTTCCTCACATTTCCCTACTACCTCAATTTATGGGACATGCTGCCAGAAGTACCTAGCCTCCAGGGACACTGGAACAGCCTGTTGTGTGATCTAACAGAACAGCAGTAATTATAAGAGCTGAATCAGCAGCCTTGACACAAGTAATCATACATACTAATAATAATTTTTTTAAAACAAACAAAATTAGACCAGTGACCTAAAATAATGGTTCTACACCCAGTAGCATCCCCTCAGCACCCAATTATTCAGAGAGGTTTACTGGTACGAGTAATGACTAATGATAACCAGCACGTGGATTTGAAGCATTTACTTTTAAGAAAACTTGTTTATTTCAATAAAATATCATCCCTTAAGCAAGCGTGTTTAGGACAAGGGCCCAAGCTGCACTGAATGTATTTCTCCCTTGAATGTTTTGTTTCTGCTTGTCTACTGGGCAGAGGTTTACAAAGTGTGTGTCTGAGTGTGTGCCCACCTCATCAAGCAGTGGCAGAGCTGTTCACATCCAACCCCAGAGTGGCATGAAAGGATAGACAGGACAGGTTGCACCTTCTGTGTTTCATGATGAAGTATGCAGCTATGTCGCTGTGCCTCCTGAAAACTGAGAATTCTAGCTACGCTTTTATGACGTTCTGCAGACAAAGAAGCTTCAAGTTGCTAAAGAGGCAGCATTTTTTTTACAGCTATTTCCATACAGATTGGTTATTGCATAGGTGGGTCAGGTCAACTTCTAAGCTAGCATGACATCACCAATCATGCTATTCGGCACTTAAATGCCATTACACCAGAACAGCTGATGATGATGCAGGAACCAGTCCGCAACCATTCAGTCAAAGTGAGGTTGCTTAAAGCGAGTCAACAACGTTATGTGCAGGAGATTTAGCATTGGTGAAAACTGCAATGGTAACTAATCTGTGTTTGGCCTTGGCAGGAAAAAAACCTCCCAGCCTGTGTTGAAAAGAAACAATCTGAGTTTCTTTCTTCCGGAAAGTTCTAATAAATCCATTGCTCATTTGATAATAACAGGCAAATTTTTTTTCAGAATGTGTGTTGGCTATTTCCTGCCAGTCCTTTGTAGTTCTCCACAGACAAGCATGATGACATTTTTAAATAACGCTAAAAGGGGAGCTAGCGTAGAGTAGTGGATAAGAGCGGTGGACTCTAATCTGGAGAACTAGGTTGGAATTCCCACTTCTCCACATGAAGCCTGTTGGGCGATTTTTGGGCTAGTCACAGTTCTCTCAGAACTCTCTCAGCTCATGAGGAAACATCAGGCAATGGAAACCTCTCTTAATGTCTCTTGCCTTGAAAACCCAACAGGCTCGCCGTAAGTCAGCTGTGAACTGACAGCACAAACACATATAAACATTTTGAAATACTTTTAGGGAACGTTTGTTGCCACTGACAAGAAGCCGGATCAAAAACAAATGAATGGGAGACCAGATTCTAGAACATTAACAGGGGAGGCATCCAGACAAGATTCCAGTCACAATGACTGTGCAGTGGGGTTGAGTCTGTGAAGACTCCAAGTTAGAAGCAGGCTGAGTCACTACCAGCACCAGTCAGAAGTCTTTTCAGCAAAACCTGCCACACAAGAGAAAGACTGAGTCATTACTAGCTCCACACTGCCGGGAGGACTTGCATACCACAAGAAGACTTGCCAGGAACTATTTTTTAAAGATGAAATACCACAGATGCAGTGGGAGAAACATGACTCATATAGAAAGTTACAGCTGAAGTCTGAGCACTGGTTCCATCTGTTTCCAGTTATGTCGAACACTGGGATTTTGTGCCCCAGTAATAGCTAGTCAACTATCTTAAAAACTGTCATGCTCACTCCTTAAACTAGGTAAGGCTGCATTTAGTGCCAGGCCTGAGGAGGGGGCTGGGTTTAAGCTATGCCTATCACAGTCCATTCAACAGCTGTGACTAGTACAAGCAGTTCATTTGACATTATGCGTGTGACTGATACCACCAATATAACAATAATTCAAATCCACGTTAGTGTCAAACACATATTGACTACTGTATTGCTTATCTTGTACAACAGGGATAAATTATGCATCAAAGCCACTAAGTGGCCTACAAATGCAAACAAATGTAAGATACACAAAAGGTGAGCAAGATGGAGGAGGCAGCAAAGACAGTCCTAACTGGAGCTTTTCTCTTGGGTTAGCTACATTTCACAGGAGGAAACTGGGTGGTGGTTGTTGTTATTGTTTTGCAAGACTGTATTATACTGTACAAGTGGAGATGAGTTTAAAAGCAGAGGCAATCAAAGCCGGGTTCAAAAGGAACATCTGAAACGGAAAGCCAACAATTGACCTGCTCCGCCACACCTAAACAAGGCAACCCTAATAGATGTCTTGGGTGGCAAATTAAAGGTAGATTCCTTAACAATAACAGACTGAATAAACAAGTAATCCTGCCAATAGAATATGCATGCATTTAGGATTAATCTCCAAGTATACAAAGACCTTTTATTTTTATAGCCTACTGCTGTTAAGACCATAACACAGCAAAAATGCCGCAGCCAGGGCTAGCCTGTTCTGTGCAGGCACATAACCACAGCTCCATGTGCTTCTGCTGAGCTTCAGAATCCATTTTTTGAGAAATCCGTTTTTTTGAGAAATGCATTCAAGGGACTAAGCAAAAGAGTTGACCTCGATCCTTTTTGGTAGAGAAGACCCGATCGGGCAGCCATGCTCAAGAAATCACGAGGAAGCCAAATTCAAAGCAATAACGCCTGCTTTATTCAGCCAGGAGTAGCAGTCTTCACTTGGGAGGAAGTGACACTTAAGCCACCGGGTGCTCTCCGAGTATACACACCGTTTACGACTACCGGATTTAGTTTTCGTTGCGATTGCTAGGTTTTCGTATAGCGTCTCGCCATCTTTAAAAAAATTCTGAAGACCAGAGGCTGCAGCAAGTGCGTACTCAACGCAAAAAATCAAAATAAAAAATCGCCACTATTTTGGTTAGAAAGGGGGGGGGGGGGATTTTTGCAAATGACAATTCCGTGCAGCAAAACAAGGCGGCCTCACCTATCTTAGGTTACAAGGACAAGTTTGCAAGTGACAGTCAGAAGGCCAAGTCGAACTGGGGGCGTCCAGGTGAACAAGGCCCCCCCCCCCCCCCGCCCATGACACTTAACTCCTTCCACCGTTTGCTTACCCCACGATAGAGATCACTGTCGCGGCCACCATCAGATAATTGGTCTGGTAATAGAGCAGATTGCTGACTACCCGGTTGTTCCATTTCGAAATGTCTTTGAAATCCGGCACGGAGAAGCGATCGTGGCCGGGAATGAAATCGTCCCAGGATCTCAACGGCGCCACTTGCACGTCCATCGCGCGCGCCTCTCCCGTCCGGAGCACCGCAGCGACCACAGCGCGTGAGCAGAAGGCGGAGTGAAAGAGTGGCCGGCCAACCAGCTGATTAGGATTGGTTGTATGGTTGCCAGCCCTCTTAGCGGAAAGGAACCGTTGCGGGAGGGCGTTTTATTTCCCCAGCCCTTCAAGGGATCGGTTAGGTTTCAGACATTTAGCCAATAAACCGACTCCGGATTTTTGATCAGTAGCCTTTATTGAAAGGCAACGAAGCACCCAGCTTCAGATAGTCAGTTCTGCCAGACCTGGCTTTTCCGAACCCCTTTATCCCCAACAAACCCTCCCTCCCGTTTTCCCAGAGAATGTGTGAAAATAGTTATTTTGGGGCTTAGGCGCCCCAAGGTCGGAGATAGGGACAGCCACTTGGCTGGCCTACCTCCGCAGGGCAATAGACATATCCTGTTTTCCCTGGGGAGTAACTCACCAGGGTCAGTCTAGTTATTTACATTCCTTGTTGAGCCATAAAGATGGAGAGAGAAAGGAATGGCCCATTACATTACATATAGCAGGCAGATTACATATATCTTGCAACAATTACACCGAAGTGAGGTTTCTGACAGGATCAGAGTCCAAGAGTTATTGGAGACCAACAACGATGATAGCTCAGTTACAACCTCTGAGTTATGTTACAATTGCTTCTTTTAAATGCTGAAACCAGCAATTCTTCGATTTGTCATCCTGTTCTAAGGACTGTCAGCTCTGGAGTGGGAAATTCATGGACTGGGAGTGGGAAAGGCAGAGTTTGGTGTAAGGAATTCCATAGAAGCAGAAATAAAAGGCTTTTTGGTGTAAAAGACCGTTTATTCAGACATCCTAGAAAGCTCACGTACACGACGTGGCAGGAATAAAGTCTCCCGCCAGAAGCACAGGTTATAACTCTGTCCATCCCATCCCCCCTCCCGGTTTCTCATGGGAACGGAGTTCTCATCTCTCTCGAAGAGATAAGGCCTCCATCAGAGTCTCCGCCGCAGATGCTGGCCCATCGCCCGGGTTATGGAATTCAGTCAAGGCCAGGCGGCTGTTCTGAACATCAACACCATTGAATCCTTTACACTCTGCCTCCCCTAAGAAAAACTTCTCCCCAGGTTTGTGCGGAAAGGTGCGGTGGAAAGCAAAACTGAGGGAAGGGGCGTCAATCTTTTCTGCATCGACCCATCGATTATCCCCAGAGGAATATCCACCAAGAGACTAAATATTGCAAAGCGTTTGCGATTAAAGCGAGAGTCCAGGATAAGCGTCAATTTAAGTGAATGCTTGTGGCCATCAATTATAGGTTCCGAAGCGGGGTCTCTCCGGCTGGTGCGTACAGGCATCGGAAGCGGGAGCCTCCTTGAGTAAACTGGAATGAAAGACAGGATGGATATTACTTAGAGAGTTAGGCAAGTCTAATCGGCAGTGACATCATTAATCACTTTAGCAATCCTAAAAGGTCCCGCGAATCTTTTGCCCAGTTTTGAAAAATTTATGTATCGCCTCTGAGATTCTTGGTAGACAAAATATACCCAGGCGCCCTGCAAGGGAAATCCGGTGCTTATCCGCTTGAAGTTTTTGGGAATCTTTAGCCTGCTGTAAAGGCGGTCTGGACCGCTTTTCCACCGGCCAGAGATGAAATCCACTGTTGGAACTCTGGAGGATTCAACGCTTCTGCAGAGTAGTTCGCGGCAACGGAGGGAAGGACCGACTCAGACACAATTTGAAGGGTCTTTTTGTGTACTGCTATGAACTGCATTCTTATAGTATTCTGCAAACGGAGATGAGTCGCACCAGTTGTCTTGGTGATAGTTGGTGTAACTCGCGTAAATACTGTTCTAGGGTTCTGTTAGTTCTCTCCGACTCCGTCACTTTGAGGCGTGGTGAGGCAGTGCAGTGACCCCAACAAGCCCAGGAAAGCTTTCCAGAACTTTGAAATGAATTGAGATTGTGGTCCGGAGACCACCTTAGCGGTGTAGACGATAAATATGCTGAATGAACGAGCCTTGGCTAACTTAGGGCCGGAGGGGATGGAAGCACATGGGATGAAATGGGCTTGCTTGGAAAATAGGTCCACTACCACCCACAAGACCGTGTTACTTGTGACTCCTGGCAAATCGTAATAAAAATCCATGGAGATGACTTCCCAGAGCGGGAGGCCACCGGGAGAGGTTTCAACAGACCATGGGGTTTTCCGAACGGATTTGGCTTCCTTTCAAACAGAGCAACCTTTGATATATATGTCTCAATGTCTTTAGCGCCAGCGCCACCAAAATGAACGGGCCAAATGCAGAGTCTTAAAGGAAGCCAAAATGTCCAGCGGCGGGCATCGTGACAGGCCTCGAGAACCTGCCACGGAGGGGAGGCACATACCAACAATCCCCGCCTCCAAACACCATTTTCCAGAAGCGTGGCTTCAGAGTCACCTTCCTCGCTGGCTCAGCAGCCATGCTCCCTGGGGCACCGAAGTTCGTGGAAAGGAGAGACCAGGCTGGGAATGGCTGGAGAAGGAGAAGTGGGACGCCTGAGATCGAAAGTGACAGCCAGCCCCAATTGGGAGGAGAGAACAGTGCGGGATATCCCGTAAAGGCAGCTCCACCCCCCTCGGGCGAAGCGGCGAGTCGCGTCAGCCAGTTTGTGATTTTCGGAAAAATGGACAGTGAAAGCGAAATCATTGCCAACGGAGTTGCTGCGGACATCTTGAAGTGGAAAGGGCGTGAAGTTCTTGTGATCTACCAAACTTGAAAGGGGTGTTTAGCCCCTCCAGCCAGTGGCATAGGTGGAAGCTACTTTGATGGTCGCCCAGTCTCTTTATCTCCTACAGTCCAGTTGAGCTCAGCAATCGGAGAATTTTGATAAATAAGCACGGAACAAGCCTATCATCTTTATTTCTGCAACAGGGCTGCACCAAGCTTTGTCCGAGGCATCCACGTGGAACCACAAAGGAAGATCTGGGTCAGGGTGTTTTTTTAGGATAGGTTCGGTAAGCTGATTTTAAATGTTGAAAGGCTGTCTGACATTCTTTAGACCAAGAAAGGGGCCGGGCTTGGTAGCCTGTGGTCTTTACCTTTAGATTGTGTAAGAGGTCTGTGAGTGGGAGAGTCAGTTCAGCGAAATTGGGGTATAAAGTCCGCGATAGAAATTAGCAAACCCTAGGAAAGACTGGAGTTCCTTCCGATTGGTAGGGGCAGGCCATTGGAGGACTGCTTCAATCTTAACAGGATCCATTTTAGCCCCTCGGAAGAGATCCGGTAGCCCAAATAGTCGATGGAGAGTTGGTGAAAACAACATTTAGAAAGTTTTGCAAAGAGGGAGTTGTTGAGCAAAGCGTTTTAACACTTCGAACCAAGGCTTCATGCTCCTACATGGCTTGTGAATAAATTAAAACATCATCTAAGTACACCACTACTCCCTTGTATAATAAATCATGTAGAACTTAGGTTGATGAGGGCCATAAAAGCTCCGGGGGGCCCCACTTAACCCGAATGGCATTATTAAGTATTCATACTGTCCAAATTTTGTGTTAAATGCAGTCAAATGCTCATAGCCTTCATAATCCTGACTCTATAGTAAGCTTCTCTTAAGTCCAACTTAGTAAAAATCGTCCCTTGCCCAATGCATCTAAAAGGTCCTTGATTAAAGGCAAAGGGTATTTATTGGACAGAAACCGCGATTGAGTCCTGGTAATCCATTACAGAGCCTTAAAGACCCGTCCTTTTTTTTCTAAATAATACAGGAGCATGTGTGTGTTTGGTAGCTTCGTCATTATGAACCCATGAGCAAGGTTCTTGTCTAAGAAGAGCACGAAGTTCCTTCTCCTCATTGGGACTAACGGTAAATTCTACCCTTGGGCAGTTGGAGCCCCTGGCTGTACACGATTTTGCAGTCAGTGTCTCTATGGGGTGGCAATTGATCGCATTCTTGCTCCTGAAATACTCTGGCTAAAATCTTGGTAAGCCGGGTGGAATGCCCGGTAGATTCGGGAGCAACTGGAGCTGCGCTGGCTGAAGCCTGGGGGTGTATGTCATTAGGGGTGGAGTTTTCCCCAATTCATGTGTTCTCCACAGGGAGGGTCAGTAAATTCTAAAGATCCGTTCTTTCCAAATGAATTTTGGTTAGATGCAACAACAACCATGGCATGCCCAGGACTATGGAGTGTTTGGCCACTGGAGCCAGAATAAAACTAATTTTCTCCCAATGGTCAGGCGCGAGGAGGACCGGTTGCGTTTTGAACTGGGCCGGTCCTTCGGCCCCGAGAGGGCTGCCGTCCATTTGGCGTGAACGGTATGGGCTTAGCTAGGGGGGACTCGGTCTAGTCCAAGTTCCTCCGCCACTTGGGACCGCATTAAGCAATGAGAGCACCCAGAATCTACAAGGGCTGAGGCTATAATACGAGTGTGCTTAGCGGGTTGGCCAGAATGCGCTTGAATCGTGAATGGGAGCGCTGCCTTCACTCCACCGCATCTGGAGTCGAACCCATATCCATGGGGCTGAAGAGAGGCAAACGCTGCTTCCCTCTTTGGGTCGCCCGTTAACGCCTTTAGATGAGCCCGTTGGAGGCGGCCCAGATTTACGTGGTGGCTTGGCAGATGGGGTCGCCAGTCGAGGCGGTTGGCTTCTGTTTTTTCGGGCAGTTGGCAGCTAGATGACCCGGTCCTCCGCCCGAAGTAGGGAACCTACAATTCCAAAGCGGCGGCGGGCTCGGAGGTGGTTTCCGTAAAGCTGCTGGGCTTGGCTTGCGAGTCGCGGCGGTGGAGTAAATAGCGGCGGGTTTTGAAGCGTGAAATTTGGCGTGGCGTAATCAAACGAGGCGCCACTTGAGATCCTAATTACGATCCATTCAGGCGTAGATGCGTGGGATCGAATAAAGGAACACCGTTCGCAGTTTGCCGTCGGCGGCATCCAAGAAGTATTCACATTTCATGCGCTCAGGCCACTCAGGAGGGAGTCGAGCAGCAGCCGCCGCAGGGAAATTCGCGAACCCAAATTACGCAAAGGAGCTGCTGCCTTGCTGAATAGATTTGATGGTGCGGATGGCTTCATTTTCAGCACCGCGGATCTTGGAAGCGAGCCCTTAAAGGCTTGAGGAACGCCGGCACCCGTGCGGGTATCCTCCTTGCAGGTCAAAAGAGTCACAAACCAGTCGGCTGCCGCTCCATCCAAGACGGAACCGATAGTCCCGTATTTTTTACGTTCAGACCCGGTACAAATCGTCATAGTCCTCCATGTGGGCATCGAAGTTGCAGGATGAGGTAGGGAGTTTAGGCGGTCCCCACATCGAAGCGGGCAGGTATTGAGGTCTGTAATATCCTCTTTCCCTGACCCTCGGCCGGCTGAAGGCGGTGGTTCTGCGCAAAGGTTGAGGCAGCGGCGCGAGGGACAGCCGGAATCGGGCGGAGGTGGGGAGCACCCGGCGGCGGCCGCTGGTGCTCTGGTGGAGCAGGTCTTTGGGCGAGATACGCCGGTAGCAGGACCCAGAAGCGTGTCGCCCACCTCTCTGGCGTTGGCTGTACCCAGTAACGGCGTAGACTCCAGCTTGGGGCATCTTGTCCTGCTGCTTCTTCAGCCTCCTTTTCAAAGTATTTCGTCTCTTTCCCTTGAGTCAAAGGCATCTTGAATGCGCGATGCAAAGCTGCTTTCTCTCGCTCCAGTTTGGCCAGTTAAGCCTCGCTGAATAGCTGCAGTTAGTTCACTTTCGTGCGCGATGGCCTTAACGCTTCGCGTTGACGGCTCTAAGTCCAGTTTGGAGTGTTCCAGGACCTTATCATGGACCGATAGATTCTGCATATATTGCCGTTACAGCTGCCTTTGCACGGTCAATTCGAAGTTGGATTTCTTTGCGCTGCTGTTCCCGGTCCTTTTGCAGGTTTTCAGCTCTTGCTGCAGCTGCTCGTTCCTCTTCCCACTTAGCTGGCGCTCACGGGCCCATGCTTCCTGGCATCTCGCAATTAGGCCCAGCACCTCATCCCAGCTCTCTTTTGACGGGAGGGGAAATAGATCGGATGGAAGGCAGGCTTTCAGTTCATAACTTCGCTTCGAATGCAGCACCTCGTGGTTCCACCGGGCGGCTCCACGGAAGCTCTCAGGTGCAACTGCTGATCCGGGATCCAGTCCGATCGAGGAAGCTGAATGCGGATACCCTCCCAATCGATATAGTCCGGTTTCAACGGTAGTCTTAGGACGGGCCCCAGTGCTATGCCACGGTGGATTCTTGGGAGCATCACCAAAATCTGAGTCCAGGAATGGATTCAATGGACTCCCTGGGTTTGCCGCATGAAAAGTGGTCAGGCCATCTCCTCCGGCAAGTTTGCATCTGAGGTTTGTAATCCACTGCGGAAGCGGGTAGATATCGATCCACAGGCTCGATCCATAGACAGCCCCAAACGACTCTATACAGAAGTCCACATGATCGTTTCCTCGTCCCTCGATCCCCAACGGTAAGGGAAGACTTCGTGTTGATCTGAGGGGCCGGAAAGAGTTACCAGCCGAGACCCGTTCTCCGCCTGTTCCTCCAAATCCATAAGGGAAAGCTCGGGGCCCTCTTTGGGGGCTACCGCTTTTATCCACAGATTCAGGAATATTCAACCTCTCCATGCCGAGACGCAGGAGGTCCAGCTGCGGAAGATAGATGAACTAGGATTCCTGCCAATGTAAGGAATTCCATAGAAGCAGAAATAAAAGGCTTTGTGGTGTAAAAGACCGTTTATTCAGACATCCTAGAAAGCTCCCGCACACGACGTGGCAGGCATAAAGTCTCCCGCCAGGCGCACAGGGTATAACTCTGTCCATCCCATCCCCCCTCCCGGTTTCTCATGGGAACGGAGTTCTCATCTCTCTCGAAGAGATAAGGCCTCCATCAGAGTCTCCGCCGCAGATGCTGGCCCATCGCCCGGGTTATGGAATTCAGTCAAGGCCAGGCGGCTGTTCTGAACATCAACACCATTGAATCCTTTACATTTGGGGCGAGAAGAGACCTCAGCAAGGATGTGGTATCATAAAGTTTGGCTTCCAAAGCATCCTTTTTGTACAGGAGAACTGATCTCTGTTGTCTGGAGGTGTTTCTTAATTCTGGGAAAACTCCAGCCCCCACCTGGAGGTAGCCTATCCTAATTTTTATGTATTTTATTCAAGGTGGTATACAATTTCCCTTTTTTCCTATGAATTGTTTTGAAATGAGTTGAAAGCAGTGAAAAAACTCAACTTTGAATTCTCCAATTTTTCCCTACAAGTTGGTTGGTCATTTGTTTGTATCTAGGAGGAGGCAGGATGTCATTTCACCCAGGTGCTATATGCCTAGGTCATGTGGGTGAGGGGTTCATTTTGGCCCCTTTCTCCCCTGCACCCTCCCCCCAGCCAAACTCCCACACACACTGCAAAAAACTCACAGCCCCCGTGCCTTCTGGTAAGCCGAAAAGGAAGCCAGGAGGGAGGCCACACCACTTGCTCGCTTGTCCAGTGGTGCAAAGAAAGGGGAGCCATCCCCACATAGGCAGACTTCGCTGAAACAGTATATCCACAGCATGTTTATTCCTTTCTCCCAAATTCACCACACCCCCTCTGTTCCCCCATTGGCTACTTAGAATTACCACTTTCTGGTCCACCTATTTACATGTTACTCCTTAATATGTGGCCCCCTCCCACATTCTTCCTGTATGTTAGTTACAATATAGTTTGTTGTCAGAGCAGGAGGAGAAGTTAATATGCAGTAGCCTATTAAGCATGCTCAATACATACAATCTGATACAAGCCTTGCTGACTCATCTCCTCATTTCTAGTAGAAACACATTTCTTGTTTATCACACCACCTCTACTACAGGAGGGAATAGATATCCATCATGACTAGTAGCTGTTTTGTAGTAGGTTTGCTGTTTTATTTTTGGTTTTAGCTGGGGATATGTTAACTATTATTGCAAGCCACCTTGGACTACAAGGGAAGGCTTGTAATAATAAATAAATATATACTTAGCTCTGTCCTCCATGAATTTGTCCACACCCCTTTTGAAATTGGTGGCCACCACCACATCCTGTGGCGATGAGCTTCACAATTTAACTATCCACTGTGAGGTGAAGTAATTTTATTTTGTCTGTCCTGAATCTCCCACCTTTCAGCTTCTGTGAATGACCCAGGTTCTAATATCATGAGGCAGGGAGAAAGTCACCTTCCTGTCATAATTTTATAGACCTCTGTCATGTCTTCCACATACCGTTCTTCTAAGATAAACAGTCCTAAGGATTTGTTTTAATTACACTAAATAACTTGGTGTCATCTGCAAACTTGACCACTTTATTACTCACTCCTAACTCCAGATCATTTATGAATTTATGTGCTGCTGTTATAGGACAGGAAGAAAGGAAACCAGAGCTGATCTCATTGGTCTACAGGCCAGGACTGTGGGCAGCAGCGTTGACATACATCAGATCAATACATCGGTCTTGAAAATTGCTTTTCTAACTGACAAAAAGCTTTGCTTTCCATCTATGCAAATGTAGTGGACAGTAATGCTGCTAGCATGTATTTTACTGAGACCTAGAATATACACATCAATTGCCTTTCACATGTTTCTGTTACTGAACACCAAAAAGGGCCACCTCCCCTTGAGGAAGCACAAATGAAAAGCAAGTAAAGGAAAGCAATGGAGGAAAATTCTCCTACACAAAAGGGTGTAAGATTTTACTGTGAGGTAGCCAAACTTTTTGGTAGGAATCTGTTCTGACCTTTCAAGGAGGTTTTCCTTCAACTTCACAGTAAAGCAGTGGATGTCCCAGCGAACATAAGGAAGAACACTGTCATGTTTGTATTTCTCCCACTAATGTTCAGAGGAGGAGATGGCTTAGTGGATGAGCATTTGTTTCATATCCAGAAGGTACATGGTTCAACTCTTGGCATCTCCAGTTAAAAGAAAAAGCCCATCCCACTTGTTTGCCCAGAAGTTTGTGCCATGGAAGTTTGCTGAGCGACCTTGGGCCAGCCACTCTCAGCCTAATCTACTACCTTGCAGGGGTAATGTATAGGTAAAATGGAGGGGAGGAGCGTGATGCAAGTCACTTTGGTTCCTACTGGAAAGAAAAGTGGGTTGGGAAATTCCTGAAGATTCAGCTTTTAAGCGGTGTGTGTTGGGGACGGAAAGAAGTTGAGCAAGACAACGTTGGAGTTCACCCTCCAGAGCAGTCTTTTTCTTCAGGGTAACAGACCTCTGTAATTCGAGCTCCATCTGGAGGCTGGCAAGTGGCAACCCTTATTTAATGTCATGTATCTGAGTCTATGCAAATTGCCCCTGGAGCGAAAGGAACCTTCCAGAATCACTGCTGCCACTATGGATGCTCAGGGCGGTTTTTGAGTGTGTGTGTGCGCGCGCGCAAAATCAGTTCTTGCCCCGGAATCCATTTTCTGTAGGAATACCACTGTAGCTCTGTCCATCAGATGAAGTGAGCAGTACATGCAACAAAAATTGTGCTAGTTTTTAAGATGTCAGCTCCCGCTTTTTTTAATGCAACGCGTATAGGCGACGTCGAATGGACACCAGAAGTGTACTTTGGATGTAACTCTTTGTCCTTCCTCCACGCCCGCTCATAGAGAAGTGGGAACCGTCTCTTCGGGGAGGAACCCGGCCGCGGGGGAATCGCGGTGCATTGTGGGTAGGCCGGCAGGCGCGCGGGGCGGCAATGGCGGACGGCGAGGAGCCGTAAGTGCGCGCGGGTCGCCCGCCTCGTTTCCCCGCTGTGGCTGCGGGGTGGCTCCTGGGGGGAGAGGTCTTTGCATGGGGTGGGGCGGGGGAGGTCCCTTGATCCGGTTACTGACCCTTCTTTTATTCTCTCTCTTTTTAGGGAGAAGAAAAGAAGGAGGCTAGAGGAGCGGCAGAGAGAGATGGGGTCAGTGCGGGGGATGTAGGGGCTGGGGATCCTGAGGAATAAAGAAGGGCCAGGAGAGGAGGAGGAGGAGGAGGAAGGCCAAGGCAAGGGCGCGGGCGCCTCCCGTCCTGAGAATGAACCTAGGAAGTGTGGCACGTTCTTTTTTTTAACATTACCTGTCTCTCACACCACCCTTTTATTTTTATCCTGCCTTTGTCCAAAGAACTCAGGGCAGTTCCCCTATTTTACTCCCCAACAACCCTGTAGGATAGGTTGAGAGAGAGTGATTGGCCAGTTGGAGATTTGGTACCCGTCCAGGACGCCAGCCACTACACCGTATCTAGTTTTATTTTTTGAGGTGGTGAATCCTGTGTTTGTGGCGGTACCACGTCTAATGCGAGATGGCTGCTCCTATTTATCCATTTTGGTTTAATGTGTCTATTTAGGAAAAGTATTGATTTGTTGCATTTGAATCTCGCCTCGCTTCTGTCGTGGAACTCAAGGTTTCCCATCCCGAACTGACTAGTCCTGTATGTGCTTATTGCTAATATGGTTGCTGTTTCAGGTCTTTAGACCATGCCCTGACTAATAATAATCCTGCAGGTAGAAAGCTAAGGTTAGAACCTTTGTCTCTGTTTTTCTGATCTGTCAGTTCATATGTGCAGGGGGTTTTATATAGCGATGCTCATCTGCTTTTTAAAGTTGAGCAACTTAGACATGGGTTTTCCACTGCGGACCTGCAGGGCGAAGTGGGCTTGAGTATTATTATAAATCAGTAGGGCTGTATGGTAGGTGTGCATGAGAAATGCACATATTCCTTTGCATAATAGTGAGATATGTGCCTTTAATCTGTGATGCACCACTGCTGTTATTAAAATGCTGTTAAAATAAGCTGCTGTACAGTGTAATGTTATATGTGCCTCTACTTCAAATTGAAATGGTGTCCTTGCTAGAAATGGTGTGAGGGGTCAGGATTTCCTATTCAGGATGCCGAATGATTGCTAGGTAGAAGGCAGGGAATAATTGGCAAATTGTTTGTCAGAGGGCCGGGTTTATGTATAGTGTGTGATTTCAGCTATTTAAAATTTTTTTTTCTTTTTGGCAGTGGTGGTTGTAGGAAAACTTGCCAGTGACTAGGAATCTACCCATAAGATATCAGTAGCTATTTTGGCTTTTGAAAAAATTCAGAATGGAGCTTCCAAAGAGTTGGTATCCCTTTATGTGTGAGCATGCTATACCTGTCTTGTAGCCTCCCCTTATTGATGTGCTAGAATCTGGTCCCCCTTTCATTTGTTTTTGATCTTGCTTCTGGCCAAAGGCTACAGACATTGCCTAAATAGCTTTAAAAATGCTTCCACAAAATCTTTCTACCCTACTCTACGGATCTTGGACTGAATGGGTTTAAGTTTAATGGCTCATAAAGGGGTGGAAGGGTTTTTTTTAACAGTGGAGATTCACACTGCAATCAGCCAGGGGAGGGGTAAAACTATAATGGAAGCTGCATGCCCCTGCACTGACGTGGGGGTCCCGTACACCAGCGTGAAAGGGAAATATGCTGATACAAGGGGCAAACACTGGCAGTGGGGCACTGTAGCTCCAAGGTACCCAACCCTGTAAGCCACTTATTATGCCATCTCCGGCACTGCTAATGTAATATCTTATCTGGCACTGCTGGCCCCCTCCCGGCCTTGGGATCGGGCACTGTCAACAAAATTGGGGTCAATTAATGGAGGTTATGTTAATGCTGCTGTGTTTTAAGGGTTTTAATATCACAGGTACTTTTTGTCTTATTTATATTGTATTGTAGTTTTATGCACTGTTTGTTGTACACCGCCCAGAGCCCTCCGGGAGTGGGCGGTTAATAATAATAATAATAATAATAATAATAATAATAATAATAATAATAATAATAAGCTGTTGCAGCAACACTCCTCCGGTGCAGGAACCTTTGCTAGTGCCGGCAATCTGGGTGTGTTCCCACATGGTTTGGGCCCAGGAATGCCTCCTATGTTGCCTGGAGATTTACTTGACATTTTAGTGTGACATAGCCCATTGGGCTCCAGGAGTTTTCAGATCAGCTGAGAGTTATTTAGTTTTTTTATGGTCTCTGTGCCACCTGGAACCCTTTAAGGGTCCCTGGCTGCTGTGGAACTGTGCCCTCCCCACCCCCTCCTGGTTTGCACTGTTAAGAGTTAAGGATCATGGGCCGTGCAAGTTTGTGTATTGGAGTTATAGGCAATAATGGGATGAGATGAGTATTTGGGAGTATGGACTATCGTATGTGGGGGGGGGGGGTCATTCCAATTAAGCATATGTCAGATGAAATAGCAGATCTGTGTGGAGAAAATGCTTCTTAGAAGTAACTGTTGTTTTAAATCTTAGCATAAACAATGTTATAAAGTGTCTGTAAACCCACTCCAGTAGTTCCTACAAATTTCAGTTCCAGTTCTTTTATAACAAGTAATGAAATAAACTATTACAATCCTATTAGTATTTTGCAAATTAAATCTATAATTGCTTAAATGTGGCTCTTTTAGGAAGAGCACCAGCTGTATTCTGAAACCTTCAAACTTAATGTGCATAACAGAAATCTGTGAATAAGTTATAATTTCTTTATAAACTGTAACTCAAATTTTCTAAATATTTGTGAATATTGTTAATTATAAGGTACACCTTTCAGAGAATAACTGGCTGGGTACACAGTTTTCCTTTTTGAAAACTTAAGTATAAAGATTGTGCTTTATTCAATGGAAAGATTTTATCCAATGAAAAGATACAGACCTTCTTGAATGAACTTATAAGGAAAATACTTTTTGTGCTACTACCAATGGACTATAGTTGCAAAGAGGCACATTTGCTGCTATGTATATATTGTAACCACATAAAACATATCAAAATACGAAGTTAGTGAAATACTCATTTTGCTTTTTTCCTTTACCCTGTACAGACTGTTTTAGAAGTAAAAACTCTTGAAAAAATATTGACTCTGTTTTTAAAGTATTAATGTATTTGTCTGAAGTCAGCAAAGCTGAAACTTCAGCCTGTGTTAATAGGTAATGAGAAGCTACTGTAGGTATGTTTTACACTCCAAGTCATCTTTTCATAATGTATCGCAAAGTTAACTTTAATGGAGAGAACATTTGTATTTTGTTTCAATACACAGCTGTGTTAACTTCCAAGTAGTTAATCTAATCCCAGATATTTCACGTACTTAATTTGTCATGAGTTTTTTTATCAGGAAGGTCTAAGCTTGCAGAGAAACTGCTTTGTGTGCATGTGTTCTGTTTTTTTCCTACTGGTTTTTGCAGCTGAATTTCTGTGTTCTGTGCAGAATGGCTGTTGATGGTGGGTGTGGGGACAATGGAGACTGGGAAGGTCGCTGGAACCATGTAAAGAAGTTCCTCGAGCGATCTGGACCATTCACACACCCTGATTTCGAGCCAGGCACTCAAGTGAGACATAGTTATTTTAAATACAAATGTTTGTGGTATTGTGCTGTAAACTGTTGTGAACACTTCTGTTTGTTTGCCCTTCATAAGATTATCAGGACTCCAGGGGCACAGTTTTTTTTGAGTTTATCTATTTATGTAAAACGTGTCTAAGGCTGCTTTTCACCCACTCCACTGGAACTCAGTTAAGCAACTAGTTTTCCTACGTAATTTCAAGTAGCCACGTACCGGGAATGTGCATGAATGACTGTATCACTGCTGAAAGTTTGTTTAGGTGCAGTGGCTGAATGAAGTCCTGCACTATGGAGAAAATATTGTTTCATGTTTACAAGAAAAAAGCTAACGATTCCCTAGCTACAGAAATACAATTGTTCAGTGTAAATAGATTGTTAGGATAGTGGTAAATTGCTGGTTTGAGACACACACGATGAGCTGAGTATTTGTAATTACAACTAAGGCCTGATGGCAGTTAAAACTGTCTGAAGTTAAGGGCTAAGAAGTACACATCCCTGAAATGCTGTGTTTACTTCTTGCCCCTCTCCATTGGTTGCCAGTTCTTTCTCTGCCCTTTTGCCTTGGGTTGTCCCAAAACCTGACTGCTTTAATGTTTGTTAAAATGAACCTGGGGATGTCCCTAAAGTTTACTTCAAAAATCAGCATTGCCTACAATGACTGGATATTTCTGTAGATGCTGCAGGTCAGCAGTGGGCAGCATTAGCTTTTTACTTGGCCATATGACGGTTACGTGACATGCTTGATTCTGAGATTAAACCTGCTAAGATTGCATAGACAAGAATCAGAATGGTCAAAAATGTATCCCATAGATTCAACAATTGCCTGCCTGTAAAGACGGTGGTTTGATCTATTTTTTCTTTAATTAAAGAGCTATGCTGTCTGTTTGTGTATATAAGCCAAATTATTGCTTGTTACTGAAAGATTGTCTATTCTAATCAAATGAAGCAGGGCAATTGCATAATGTCAACAGTGGATTCTGCTGCTATTCACAGTTTTTAAATATTATAGCCCTATACGATAAGTTTTGTGAATCTACATAGGAATTTACTTGTTTATTTTCTTTTTTTTCACCAAACTGTTTGTCTTGGTTCTTTACAGCCTCTTGACTTTCTGTTAAACACATGTAAAGTTCTAGTTATTGGAGCAGGAGGATTAGGATGTGAACTTCTGAAAAATCTGGTAACGATTTCATTTTTATTTCTTGATCGTTCACTGAGCAGATGTTAATGTTGCATGTGTTTGTGCGCTGGAGACTGAGCTGCAAGAGTTGCATGCTCATGCATAATATGTTGACATTTGTTTTATTATTTACAAGTCACAGGAAATACCACATGCACATGAAGACACATACAAAATTGAGGTGTTGTGTGGTTTCCGGGCTGTATGGCTGTGTTCTAGTAGCATTTTCTCCTGACGTTTGATCCTCTGAAGATGCCAGCCACAGATGCAGGTGAAACGTCAGGAGAGAATGCTGCTAGAACATGGCCATACAGCCCGGAAACCACACAGCAGCTGTGAAAACCTTCGACAATACATATAACATTGTATGGAATAAAAGACAAGCTTAACACAGACTCAAAGGCCTGTTCATTTCTGTAATCATCTAATAGTGCAGTCCGGGGGGTGAAGGGGTGGGGTGGGAAAAAGGCCTCTGGATGTAACCCTCTTGCCATTGTAAATGACACTTGATGCTGCATAAGGAGGAGTCCATGCTGGTGCTAATGGGGGCACTCCTGGGGGCAGAACTGACTTTAGTCAGCTTCCTGAGTCCTTTCCCCTTTTGTTTGCACCAACAAAAAGGGTGGCACAACCCATTGGGCAGTATAGGCACTTTTCAGTGCTATTGGAGGAGTTTGCCTGCTTTGGTGCTGGACGTGGCACCACACCCTTCTCTTGAGGCAGCAAGGCTGTGAAATTTGTAGTTCATTCTTGAGCATCTTTTTACGTTATTTGCTGGCTTGACCAGCCACTTCTGCACTTGCCTCGATGGGACAACTAACCATCTCTGAAATGTCTCACCCTGAAAATCGTACAGGGTTGCCTTAAGTCAGCTATGACTCAACAGCAAAAAAAGTGCATAATTGGCTCATGTAGCCTTTTTACCTCTGTTTTTTGTTGCTGAAGTCTTGTCAAGGGGGAAAAAGGCGTTTCTTGTCATTTTACATTTTATTGGGAATTAATAGGCACTTCCTGTATTGTCTTTTTAATTGTTTGATGATGTTCTGCATTCCCCTGCCTTTCAGTACAAGTTGGAGAATTTGTAAAATTTCCCAATGAGCACATTCAAAGTGTATTGAAGTTTTAAGTTGCTCTGGGGGAGGGGCAGCGTTTTTGCCTTACAGGTTATTGATGTGCACAAGCTCTTATGAGCATTAAACCCTGCAGAAAAATGATACTTGATGCAGTCACTCGATTGCATCAACCTTTTTTTTTCACACTGTGACTGGTTCATGTGCAGTAGTAACCTGTAAAGGCAGGGGAGAGAACACGAACTGAAAGAGGCACAAGTGCAGCTGTCTGGGTGAAGTCTAAAGAAGATAGGTGGCTTGCTAACGCATCAGCGTAGTTCTGTAATTTCTGCCCCAAATCTGGGAGGAAATTCAGATGTAAGACACTTTGTCAGACTCCCCTGTTATTTCCCTTTACAAACAAGATGTGCAGGTTCGGATCAACTTTCAGTCATTTGTTTAAAAATAATTAACACCAGCAAGTTTGGATTTGGTATAAAAGGCTGCATGTTGGTTTTTAGCCTGTGCCCCCACCCTTCCTCCAGTACATGCCCACACTGCTAGTGGAAAGCTTGTCACTTCTATAATGCTACAGCTATCCTAATGGATCGCGTTCTGAGTAAACGAGCGGTATTAGTTGTGTTTAGATCTGGTATTTTTTTGTGTGCATGAAATCAGAAAGATTGGTCTAAAACACATTTATGTGGAGATATGTTTTGCAGCGCAGCTTCCCATTGACTGTCTTTATGACAGGAATAAAAAACCATGTGATACCTTTTATTAAGACCACCCAAACTATTGCAGTACAGTATGCAATCTTTTGAGATCTCCAGAATCTTTTTATCAGACTGGATGTTAGAAAAAGGGGAGGGGATGCAGAAACCAAGATCTCTCAGGCCACTGACATAAGGTATTTTTGTCAACAATTTGTGTAGGATGCTGAGTTGGTTTCAGTAGTCACAGAGTATGGCTGGTATTGGCTTATAACCCTGACATGTTGTGAACAAGAAGCAAAACAGCAACAACAAAAAAGTGCCACTCAGTTTCCTGTTTAAATTCTGAGGTTGGCAACAAATTTAAATGCCTTTTCTGCTCTCTTAAATAGTACAACCTGGATCTTAATATGTTTTCTAATGGCAGAAAAAGGGGGTGGGACACCTTTTGGCCAATTCTTTTTACTGGCTTGCTCTTACTGGATTGCCCTGTTGACCACTGAGGGCAGGATATCAGGTGTCATGGTAGACTGCAGTGCTTGGGAGAGCGATCAAAAGATTCACTTCTCTATACTGTCCTCACACAGAATAGGAACCCGGCTTGTGTCTGATACACTGAAGTACCAGTTTTACTAATTCTCATTAAGTTGTTGTGTCATCTAAACACAATTTATAAATTGAGTTGGAGTTATAGGTATTATCCTTGCTAGTAAAGCATTGTGATGCTAAAAAGATTTGAATATAAATTCCCGAAAAACACGAAGTTGATCCAGATAATTTTGGTACAAAATTGGGTGCTTCCTCTAGTCTGTTTCAAATGTGACTAGAGAAAGTGTGGGGTGTAGTGCCTTATCTAGCTGCCAAGTTATTTTTTTGGAAAGCCATTCCCATAAGTCAATGAAGGAGAAGCACTAATGAGATGAAAGAGACCTGCAGTGATCTGCTGCTGTCAGGTAGCAGATTTGTTTCTTGTTTGTATATAACTGCAGAAGATTTTAGTGATACCATTACAAAGCCCTGCAAGAAATGAAATTTTTCAAAACCGTAAATTCATCACAGCAGATCTGGTTTTACAGATGTTCTCCTTTGTTTTGTAACATTCCTGTCTCTGTTCTTTTTCAGGCATTGACTGGTTTTAGGCAGATCCATGTCATTGATATGGATACTATTGACGTATCTAATTTGAACAGACAATTTTTGTTTCGGTAAGTGGTACATTTTGAGACTTGTATGTGGGTACGAACTATAAAAGGTAGCTCTTTGCTTCAGGTCACCTCTATTAATTTTACTAAGACTTAAAACAGAACTCAGTGGAGTATATCTTCTATGGAACACTTACAAATGGTGTTTAAATACTAAATTAGTAAGTTAACTATGATTTCACTTATTACAAATGCTTTCTCAAAGTCTTCCTGTGTACCTTAGTGCTTGCTCTGTATCCTGTTGTCTGCCCTTTCCTCCTGCATCACTTTTACAGGATACTTTCCCCTAAAATGCCCTGTAACTTTATTAGCATGCCCAAGCAAGAGAAGTAGCTCGGGTGAACCCTGTGGTTTCCTGTGTGTTATAGCATTAGGTCTCATTCAGAAATCATGAGAAACATCTGGTTGACCTTGCATGCTCTCATAACTCTTGAGTCAAACTCCACTTGGCCAGTATGTGCAAATAGAGGCACCTGGGTAAACTGAGGATCCTGAACCAAGCTCCATTTTCTTCAAGTGCCTTCATTTGCACTTCAAGGCCAATTATAGTTTGATTCAAGGCTTCCCAAAATAAGGAACCGTCACTCATATTCTGTGTACAAAGGGGAGAGGAGTTCTTTTCCATGAGAACAGTTCCTTGCTGTCACAGACAAACTGGTTAGTCATGGCATGTGAAACAGCCCTAGACTCCTGTGTGCCAGAATGCAATGCGTCTCAGATTGTTTTAAGGCTAGGTATGGTAAACAGTGGCTATGTAGCATTTTTCAAGGAGAGGCTATGATTCACAGTGCTGCATACCAACATTTCTCTCTGTGCTCCAGTAATTTCCTGGGTTTGATTGTGGTGGCCGTTACCTGCACCAGAAGCCATTTCTGAAATTTCCCTGAGCTTCAGTGCTTGTAGCAGGTTGCTTTTGAAATCAGGAGGCTCAGAAACCTTACTGTTCGTCAGGATCTCACAGCTTACTGAAGGGAAAACTAAGGAAATAACTGTTTCAGTAACATCTCTAATTGAAGCACTGATTTCCAACAGCGTGGTCATTTTCTGAGCAGAGCTAGTGGTTGTTGCAAAAGAACTTGTGACATGTTTGGTTTTGTGTATTTCGTACAAGAAAACTGATCTGAAGTTCTAACAAGTGTTGTGTTTTGTTTTGTAGACCTAAAGATGTTGGGCGGCCAAAAGCAGAAGTTGCTGCTGAGTTTCTGAATAGTCGAATCCCTAATTGTGCTGTCGTACCGTATCCTTTTTGGAAAAAGTAACACCTTTGGGTTTTTTCCTTCCTCCATTCTCATCATTGGTTACTTAATTTTTGTGCATTCAACTGTATTTGCACAGGCTAATATTGAAGAAGTTAGTGTGCTGGGCTCCTTCGGAGGAATAAAAAACCCTAATGTTCGCAGAGTTAACCCACCTCTGGCAGCAGCCCCCTCCCCTTACATTAACTTGGTTTGAAATGTCTACTGAAAGGCAGTGACAAACAAAGCCTGGCTTCTCAGATAGGAAAAAAATTAAAAAGCCCCCCCTCAAAAAAAATAGAGTGGATTTATATAATTATATTTTTGGTGGCAAGTTCCAGTTCCATATTATACTTTATGTCACTATGATGACTCTATTAGGACTGATGACTCTAGGGTCGAGCTGTTGGTTCCCAGAAACTGACCAACATGTTTTCTGGATAGTGCTTTGAGAGGTGATTTGGAAACTGGATGATAGCTTGCAGTGGGTGATAGCTTGCTCCTGCCATCATTTGAAAGAGTGATACATTGTTTGTGTCCCTGGACCCGTTCCTAGAGAACTGAGCAGATTTCATTTTTGTGAGTGGCATGTCCTTGATCCTCGCATGTTCCATTTGAGAAACGTTGCTATATAGCTGATTTCCCCCATCCCTGTAGGCCACTGTATTCATGTTCTTTTTTTTAACAGCAACCACTCCCGTGATGCTTATTTCCCTGCTTTGGCTATGTGGTTGCCTTAAACAGTTCCCAGTTCCTGGAATACTGACATTGTCTAGTCCAGGGGTAGGGAACCTGCGGCTCTCCAGATGTTCAGGAACTACAATTCCCATCAGCCCCTACCAGCATGGCCAATTGGCCATGCTGACAGAGGCTGATGGGAATTGTAGTTCCTGAACATCTGGAGAGCCGCAGGTTCCCTACCCCTGGTCTAGTCCATCCCCATTTAAACTATTCTGATCATTTAACGCATCATCCCCAAGGGGTGAATTGTCCTGGACCCCCATGCTTTCTGACTCCTGTCTGCTTCCCTTCATAATTTATTTTAAAAGCATATCTCTTATCTTTTTGATAATTCCGCAGCAACCCTTGGGTTCCCTTTATATTCAAGTGGATGGAGCCTCTCTCTTTAGTGCAGGGCTGGCATATCCCAAAATATCCCGCTGTGTCTCAGAAATTTAAGCTCTTCTTGCCAGGACCAGCATTTCATCCACATACTGAGTCCCAGATCTCTGCCTGCCTAGTGCTGGCTCTGCATGTAGAACAAGCACAGTTTCTGAAAATGCTACCTTGGAAGTCTGGACTTCAATTACCTGCATTGCAACCTGATTTTTTTTCTCTACAGTGCTGCACAGCTAGCATAGCTGGTGGTGTTTTTGTGTACCCATAACTATGCACACCTCCATTATACTATCTAGATCTACCCAAACAAAGCATAATATCAGGCCAGTTTTGCTCAGATGCCTGTCACAAATGCCCCTTTCTGCATTCATAAGGATTAGATCTCCCACTGCCAAGAGCTTGCTGAATGTTTGTTCAGTTTCAGAGCAGCTTCCTTTTGTACTCTGATTCAATACCGCTCTTTTGTGTAGTACAACGAGAGATATGATCAGCAGGTGTGCTTGTTTTTAAGTACTGAGTGAGATCATCCTTGTATTCTCAAAGGACAAGTTTGTTCTGGCTGTCTTTAGGCTGCGTCTCCCCAGATTTAAGTGCAGTTATTGCAATTTGGTTTCTTGGAAAAACTCAAATGTTTATTTATTTTATTTATTTTATTAAACTTATAGGCCGCCTATCCCCGAAGGGCTCAAGGATGGGGGCGAAAAAAGTTAACACTTTACTCCTGGAAGTAGTGACTTGGGGCTAATGAGTGCCTTGAAGTTGTACTGTAGGAAGAATTTTGACTGAGTTATACTCAGGCCCGTTCCGCACAGGCCATTAAAACCGGCTTGGGGCCGGTAAAAACGCCATTGTGAGGGAGGACTTTGCACAGCAGCCACAGCTGGAGCGAAGCCACAATGGCCCACTTCCCTCACAACAGCATGTTTCTGACTCACTCAACGAGCGAGTCTTTTGAAAAACGGTGGCGTCTGCCTGGTGCCGAGCGAATGATGCTATTTTCCCCAGTGTCAAGTTTGCTGGTGCACCCCAGCTTGCGAGACCCATGTGGAACAGGCCTCAGTTTCACATAAAGAAATTAGCAGATTGCATATTCCTCTACCACAGAACAAAGCTTGCCAGACCTCCTTTGTTGTAGAATGCTCCGCCTGGATCCTAGTGCCTTCCTAGCCTTGGTCCTCCCATCTGTTTGCAAGTTTTGAAAGTAAAAATACATTTTGGCATAAAGGCTCTTGTATCAAATTACCATATTCAATAATGCACACAACAATGTTGTTTTTTACAAAGGCAGTGTATAAAAATGAATGATAATTCTCATATCTGTTCAGGACTATAGTCTAATGTGGAAGCATACAATTTTCTCAACTGCTGCACCTCAGCTGACTGAACTAACATCTTTATGTGAAACAATGCATAGCTAGTTAAAGTGTTTTGTGTTAAGGGCTTGATTTATGATTTTAAATTCTGACAAGCAGCCAAAATTAGACTTCCTTATTTCCGTTATGACCTTTACTCCTTGTGTGCACAGACATTATAAAAAGATTCAGGACTTGGATGAAACTTTCTACCGACGTAAGTGGCTGTCATGAACATGATGCTTTTTTCTTTACATTGGTTGAGAGAAGTGTTCTTTAAAGAAACGTTGAAATTCCCTGAGCCGTAGTCCAAACTCACAAATTACATTTCCTGCATGAAAACAAAATGCTGATTGTTTTAGAGAAGGAGAAATGCTCAGGATCCTTGCCATGTGATGCCTTCTGCAAGAACATTATGTGTGTATGAATGGGGGACCCATGATACTTAAGACAGGGGTGCCAGGCTCTGTGCGTGTGTGAATCCCCATCTATACTTGTATCTTGATCCCCCCCACCCAGCTGCCCCCTCTTTCCCTTTTTGTTTATATTTATTCATTAAAATATGTATTTCCTGCCCTTCCTTGTGGCTCAGCATTGCTTACAGTAATAGTTTAAAATGTTTTTTGTTAAGACTAAATAGCCAACCTCAATTTTTGCTCCGTCTTTGTTGCTCCCCTGCCGCCACCCCCTTGCTAGCTCTTTTTATTCTTTTTTAACCTTTTTGGTGTTTTTCCCCCCCCCCCCCCCACTTTCTCAGCTTACCCACCCCCTTGACTTGCCTGCTTGCTCTCTTGCCCGCTCACCAGCTCAGCTGTTTGGCTCGCATGCATGGCGGCACCTCGCCTCTCTGTTGGTCCCCACTTCCCCCTGCTCCCTTCCCCTTCTTTGCTGCTGCATCTTCATTTTCTACCTTTCTTTCGCTGCTTTCTTCTCTCTTTCCCGCTGCTTGTGGAACTGCCACTGCCACTGCCTCTCCTCCCCCACCCCCATTGCCTCCCCATCCCTTCCCCAATCTCTCTACAGCAGTCACAGTCTCCTTCACAGTTTTCTCTCATAATTGCTGTGTTAGTTGGCTCTTCCTTTCCTCAGTCACCAGCCAGCTGCATTAGTGACAGTGACTGTGTTGCCTCTAGGCAAGGGCAGATATCTTCTCTCTGGTTAGGGTTTTTTTTTTGGGGGGGGGGGGTTGTTGTTGCTGCAAGCTTTGAGATTTTCCCAAGTTTGTAGAAACTTCCCCTCTCTCTGCACATGGTCTTGATCCATGGATTTAAGTATCTTCAAATGGGGCCTTGTTGAGAATTATATATATAGATTACATATTACTCTGTTCTCTTCCAGAATTTCACATAATAGTGTGTGGTCTGGATTCAATACTTGCAAGAAGATGGATAAATGGCATGCTGGTAAATACTTTAATTATTCAGAAGTTGTTAGCATTGCAAAATGTGGGTGCTACAACTATTCTTACTACTGACTAATATTCTGATGGAACCCCTTTTTGATAAAGACCAGGTAGGAATGACCAAAATATGTATTCTTGGAGAGAACACGCAGAGAAACATCTTATTATGACATGCTTCTGAAGATGCGAACCATTTGTGCTAAAAGGTGTCAATTTGATTACAAAGACCGACCAATCTGTGGACAGATCATTATGGGTACAAATGCAGTCCTAGCCTTTGGATTACTTCAATACAGCATGGATATACACACAACTCAAAAACCAAGATGCCAACCAGAGATGCAGGTGACATGTTAAAAGCAAAGACTGCTGGACCGCAGTCATACACAGCCCAGAAAACCCACAACAGCCAGACTGTGTTTTTGAGTTCTGTGTATGTCCATGCTGTATTGAAGTAATCCAAAGGCTAGGACTGCATTTGTACCCACAATGATCTGTTCGCAGATTGGTCGGGCTTTGTAATCAAATTGACATCTTTTAGCACAAATGACATGCGCGTTCACTCATTTGAAATGGACTAAAAAACTATTTTGTGTTAATTTGATGCTTTGATGAGGGGCGCTCTCATATTTTGGAAAAACAAGACGAAGCTGTCTTCCAGTGCAGTCAGTGTTGCCATTGTTTCAGGCATGTCAAATTCAGCTTGTCATATTGGGTTATACAATACAGAACATATCGTTCAGAAATTTGGGGAGGAGGGGCCGTAACATGATAAACGCTGTGCAGTACATTTTCCAAACATTCTTTCCCCCCCACTGTAGATGTCACTTTTAAACTATGAAGACGGGGTGTTGGATCCAGGTTCCATCATACCTTTGATTGATGGAGGAACTGAAGGCTTTAAAGGAAATGCCCGTGTCATCATCCCTGGCATGACAGCTTGCATCGAATGCACACTTGAACTTTATCCACCTCAGGTAGTTAAAATGATGAAATGCCTTCGAATTGGTCCCCTTCTTGGCAACGTCATGTTTAATCACTCTGTAATCTGTTCTCACCAGGTAAATTTTCCTATGTGTACAATTGCTTCAATGCCTCGGTTGCCAGAACATTGTATTGAGTATGTCAGGATATTGCAGTGGCCCAAGGAACAACCTTTTGGAGGTAATCAATAAATTATCTGTAGGCCTATTCTAAATTGGAAGTATAATGAAAGAAAAATCCTGGCCTGCTTTATTCTTCTTGCTCTACATAATGTCATATAATAAAAATGTCATGGTAGAACCTTTCCTACATGTGCTATTTGTTACATCTCTGATTCTTTAATCATCAATAGTTATTTTTTATTTTGCAGAAATCACTATTTTAATAACTATGCTGCTTGTAAAATCCTTATGCTGGTTGCTTCTTTCTTAAAATGATTTTAAAACATTTAAACAATGTCGTATTTTGTGCCAACCTATACTGAAATTCTGAAGAGCTATTTTTAAAACTAAGCAGATAGGAATTTTTTCATTTTCTTGCAGGCGTTCCATTAGATGGAGATGATCCAGAGCATATACAGTGGATTTATGAGAGGTCTTTAGAGAGGGCGTCAGAATTTAATATTAAAGGTCTATCCTACAGACTCACACAAGGTGAGAAACTTGCTTGTCTTTTTGGTTTGCGCATTTCATCTTTGTCAGAATTGGATAGTATACATAAATTTGTTTTCCCATCTATTTATTCTTTTTTTTTAATCCTCCCCCACCACAGTAAGCTCAGGGCAGCTAACTACACATGTAAAATACAGCAGTTTAAAATATCCCATCCTTAAATAATATAAATCTAAAGACCCAACAAACCATCTAATAAGTTTTCCAATGATGTGGATGTTACCACTTTTAAAATGTGGTATTGTATGTGTTGGTATTTGAGTGTTTAGCTATTGTCAGGTTAGGTAAATATTTTCCCTCTAATGATTTTTGTTAATATAGATATTAAATTTCAGTATACAGGATGATTTCCTATTGAATACTGGCATGTAGAAAGTATTTAGGAGTTGCTTTTCCTTCCAATGCAGGAGTTGTAAAGCGAATCATTCCAGCAGTTGCTTCTACAAATGCTGTCATTGCAGGTATAGTAATGTCAGAAATAAATACTTATGTGTGTTTGTGTGTTCCTTAATTATGTGCACAATAGTAGCACTAGGAATCCAGTCTAAAAAAAGGTCTCCCTGTCCTTTTTCTTAAACGTATGTGTGCCGCATGTGCTCAGTTACTAGACAAGAGTTAAATTTATGAAGAAAATTGGTAGCGTTTCTGAGCACACTTGCTGGAAATCAATGGGATTTATTTTTAAGTAAACATAGTTTACTGGTGTAGTGGTTAAGAGCAGCAGACCCTAATCTGGAGGACCAGGTTCAATTTCCCACTCCTCCACGTGAAGCCTGCTGGGTGACCTTGGGCCAGTGACAGTTCTCTCAGAACTCTCAGCATTTGCAGAAACAAGCACTGACAAACTGCCTCTCAGTCTCTCTTACCTTGAAAACACTATGGGGTTGCCTTAAGTCATCTGTGTCTTGACAGTACATACGTACACGCAAACATAGCTAGAATTAGCTAGATGGAGGAAACTGCTATGGTTGGATCCACCAGGTTTTTCACTCAGTCCAGCCCAATTCTCCTCCTAACCACAGACTCATTCTCACGTGATATTTGTCCATGCAGGTCCTATGTTCTTTTTGGGTGGTCAAAGGAGAGATTTCCCTCATCTCTGTTTTACCAGCTGAAAAACCCTAATTTAAAACAAAAACTCTTTCTAATGACTGGCAAATGAAAAAAATATAGTATGTGTATGCATAAAGAGACAGTGGAGAAAATGATGTGAGGTATTTAAATGTATTCGTTCAAATGGTTATCTCTTTATCATTGCAACCTGAGAGGTTTTTATAATGATACATTTAATGTAAATAACTAAATAGAGGCAATTTTGGGTGGAAGTATATCTCTGTTCACTTTAGTATCAAAATCCAAGTAATTGTTGCATTTATCAATCGCTTTACAGTATTTCAGGTGAATCCATTTCTCTTGGATATAAAATTTTTGCCATACCTTGTAACTTTCAGAAATATGTCTATATGTGCTGGCAGTTTTTACCTTGTTTTTAAAGTACAATTGATCTTGAATTTCCACTTCTGAATTTTCCCATAATTTTGTTTTTCTGTTCCAGCTATATGTGCCACAGAAGTTTTTAAAATAGCCACAAGGTAATTTTTTTACAAATCAAATATTTTTAGCAAACGTATCGCTTTACAAATGCTAACAGACTTTTTGTTACAGCGCATACATACCTCTGAACAACTACTTGGTGTTTAATGATGTTGACGGACTCTACACCTACACATTTGAAGCTGAAAGGAAGGTTAGTGTCGCAGAAAATTTTTTAGCTTAAAGAATGATAGTGTTCATTCTAGGTCCTCTGATGTCTAAGCATTGGGTCTATGTTACATGCTTGTGTTTTAAGAGTTTTATTAGTTGTAAGCTGTCTCAAGCAGCTATCTGGAGAGATAGCATGTACATTTCTACATAAGTAAAAGTAAATAACTGTAGTTCATTGTCTTATTTTTGATCTTATTATTTTATTTACTGTTTTGCAGGAGAACTGTCTGGCTTGTAGCCAGCTTCCACAAGATATAGAATTCTCTCCATCAGCTAAACTGCAGGAAGTTTTGGATTATTTGACAAACAATGAGTCTTTGTAAGTATGGAATAAATCCAGTCTGTAAATATTTGACCCTAGATCCTGAAGATTCACTTATTCTTAGGAGATTAGGAATAATGCTTTACTAATTTCTGGTTTTCTGAACAGACAAATGAAATCCCCAGCAATAACAGCCACAGTGTATGGGAGGAATAAAACTCTTTACTTACAGGTGATTTGTACATACTGACTTTGCATTATTTGTATTTTATCTTGTATCTTGGGGATGTTGGAGCAAACTTTATGTTTTTTTTCCCAGTCAGTAACTTCAATTGAAGAACGAACAAGGCCGAATCTTTCAAAAACTTTAAAAGGTAATTTATCACTTTCCAACATTGCTTCCACGTGAAATTAAGTAGCTTGGGTTTACAGAGCTTGGTCCCTAAATTATGAAGTCACATGATGCTGCTCTGTGGAAATACGCTGTTTGATATATCGCTATACACTAAATGTACTGGAATTTTGTTTGTTCAGTAGATTCTTTAGTCTCAAATTTCATTTTTTTATAAATCTGAGTAAATTATTTGAGTGAAGTCATGTTACAATCATGTGGCCTTGTTAGACTCTTGGAACGCATGCACGCACGCACGCACGCACACACACACACACACGAGGCTCATGCCACTTTAAAGACTAACACTTGTGAAAGCTAGAGTCGAGTCCAGTAGCAACTTAGAGCCCAGTGCAATCTTTAAGGTATAAGCTTTCAAAAATCATCAAGACTCCCTTCTTCAAATACAGATGAATGGAGCTTTGACTCTGAAAAACTTACACCCTGAAAATCTTGTTGACCTTTAAAGGTGCTACTGGACTTGAATCTAGCTGTACTAATAAAGACCAATATGGCTACTTTCTGAAATATTTTTGAAAGTATGTGCCTACAATGTGCTTCGTCAGATGTACAAAATGGATTTCTAATAATATTTTTATGTGTAGAGAAGGGGTGAACTGTTCTGGTTTGTGACATTTCTGTGCAGAACTCAAATGTACAGAAATGCACGGTCACGATAACACAGACTTCTTAGATATAACAATCACTTACAGCACGTAGAGGCACTGATAGAACTGTGATCCTGTTGAACAACTGGTTTAATGCTGTTCATCCTCTTGATACACTCTAATCAGCCATTTTCTGTTGTAGTCGCCCTTTGAAGTCCTGTTGTTGAAAGATATGGACTTTTTGGTCTGCAGTAGAGTGTCCTGGAAGACTGAACCATTTCTCCTCCTGATTTTTGAGTCTTGCCGCTGTTTATGTTGAGCAAGTTGCATGTTTCCCATAGTTGCACCGAAGAGATTCTGAAACACTGTGCTTATAGACTGTTCCTTGTTACAGAGCTGGGGCTCGTTGATGGGCAAGAACTTGCTGTTGCAGACGTCACTACTCCACAGACTTTGCTCTTCAAACTACATTTCACTACTTGATGATCCACAGAAGCGATGTCAACGTGCACTGAAGCAGATTTGCACACTTTGCAAACAAGACAAGTTCCCCAGAGCAGTCACCGTTAGTACAAGTCTTTCTGGGCCTCTGTCCTGAATAAATTGCTCTTATTTTAATTCTGTACTTGAAAACCAACATTTGGTTGATGGTATTTGTATAAACGCTCATTAATGTACAGCAATAATCAATTTTTTCAACGTGTATGTACACTAAAATGCCAACAGTCCTTCCTGCATGTTGAAACTTTATGATGGTTGATGGATTAGTTATCCAACGTCCTCTGAATGTATAAGGTGACAAGGTTTTAAATTACATTTTAGAGTCTGTGTACAATTCTTGTATTCAGACTACCAGGCAGTACGATATACTTCCTATCAGTTATTTAATATGTTTGATCTATTTATCAGATATTAAGTGTTGCCAAAACTCTGTATTTTTTCAAAACACAGGAAAACTGTACTTTAACATCTGTACATGAAAATTAAGTACTTCATTTGTATATTTGCAATTATTAGTAGTTACTAATAGCATGGTGTTAGCCACTGATATTGGTGATTTGCTATTAGGATATTTATTAATAAAATATATAAGGATACCTTAGTCTGTTGGTATGTCCTGATGCCTTTTTAAGATGTGGGCATAACTACAAAAATTGAAAAAATCAAATGTAATTCCTTTAAAACCAATCAAGCGGTTACTTTTCCTTTAACTTCCAAAATTGTTTAAGAATAGGTGAGTTGTTTTATTTCTTGCACTATCTCCTTTTAACAAGCAATCTTGTTAATTCTTGAGTGCAACACTCCCAAGACTTCTGTGATACTGAGATTAATCTGAAAGGCAGACGATACAGAATGCTGACAGTTTATCTGACACAGTTGGGGGGGGGGGGGAGGAGGGGATCTGAGTTTGAGAGATGATCTACATAAAGTATTGCAAGGTAGTTTAATTTTATTATGGTTAGCTATTGGCATAAAGAAGGATTTTTTGGAAAACCCAGCAGGAGAAGGGATAGCAAATAAATGACAAATGTGAAGTTAAGCTGTTCGCAGCCCAATCCAGGGGGCCTCTAGGTATCATGGGAAAGCAGCAAAAACCAGATAATCCCTGGTTGCCTGGAAAGCCACCATTGGTGAAAACAGGCCTGTACTGGGGGCATTCTCAGGTCGAAAGCCCAGTGTGAGTCAACTAAGGTTGACTCCATTCCCCCCCCCCCCCATCCCCCATTGTGCCAGCATCTACCTTTAGGCCAGCACAGCTCTGCAGGCAGCAGGCTCTTCCAGGTTGGGCACCGCAGAACTCTATGTTTGCCCTCCATGTTTGTAGGCAGCCTTCAATAGAGGTCTTTCACGTCACCTATAACAGTGGTCCCCAACATGGGACCAACACTTTTCCTGGTGGCCGAGTGGGCAGTGCTAGATGGGGCTTTGCTTCTGGTTGCCCATTGGAGATCTGTCCAGCTGAGTAGATTTTTTTATGTTGCTTTTGAAGCAGTTGCCACCATATCACAAGGATCTTCTCTGAATGACTGAAAGTGGACTGTGTAGAAGCAAAGAACAATTTTAAAACAGTATTTTAATTTGAGAAGGCATCCTGTCATACAGCTTTTTTTAAAAAAAAAACATTGAAGAGTTACTATTAGCATTATGTGTAACTTCACTTCCTGATATTTTGTAGTTGGCCCCACTTCCCGCAATGAACACTGTGTGGTTGCACCCACCACCCTGTGTCAAAATTCCAAAGGCACCCAATGATTTAAGAGTTGTGTTTCTCTCTGGTGTTTCGCCCATATCTATAGTTGGCCTTTTCAGAAGCATGTCATGGGAAGATGTGTTTCTCTCCACAGCAGTGTGGAGAGAAACACATCTTCCCATGACATGCTTCTGAAAAGGCCAACTATAGATATGGGCAAAATAGTAGGAGCAAAAACAACCAGAGCATGGCAACACAGCCTGGAAAACCCTCAACAGTCAGTTGATTTTGAGTCACGAAAGCTTTTGATTCCCCTATTCCCTATGCCATTATTTGTTTTTCACTGCACACTTGTATGGTACAGTCTGTTTCAAAGTAAACTTTCAGTGCAAAGTATACCATATCCTAAGTACCCTACTGTCACCCTTTCACAGGAGAAGGGCTGTGGCACTGGATGTACAACTCGATCCTTTTAACTGGAGATGGTGGGGGCCTTCTAGCATGCCAAGCAAGTGCTCTACCACACTTCTCATTGCAAAGCATGTCATGCTAAGATGTGCTTCTGTCCATGGCACAGTGCAGACAGAAACACCACAGGGAGAAATGCATCTCACTGTGACTTGCCTTTGAATATGCAAGCCACAAATGTGGGTGAAATGTATTGTTGAAGGCTTTCACGGCTGGAATTACTGGGGTGCTGTCTGGTTTTCAGGCTGTATGGCTGCGTTCTAGCAACATTCTCTCCTGACGTTTCGCCTGTATCTGTGGCTGGCATCTTCAGAGGATCTGAATCCTCTGAAGATGCCAGCCACAGATACAGGCGAAACGTCAGGAGAGAATGCTGCTAGAACACGGCCATACAGCCTGAAAACCAGACAGCACCCCTGTGGATGAAATGTTAGCAAAAACAACCCCCTCTTGGCCCACAGCCCAGAGATGGATGCTTTGCCTTCTATTCAAAATCACTCAGGTTAGCTTACATTACACACACTCAATCAAATCCTAAAACCATGTTTAAAATTTTTATTATGGTTAGCTATTGGCATAAAGAAGGATATTTTCGGATGTTCTAGAAGCAGAAGGGATAGCAAAATCAGTTGAACTTAATTGAATGCATCCAACCTATAAAAGCAAATTCCCAGCTTATTTTGGGTTGCATAAAGTTTTGAAAAACCGAGAAAGGACACCCCCACCCCGGAACGAATCGCCAATCGGTGGACATTCAGTGACGCAACCCGACAAGGCAAACCGGACGGGATACTTGAGCCGCCTAGCGTTAAAAAAAAAAAAAAACCCACTCGGCAGCTATGGCAACGGCGCTCGGTGTCACGTGACTGGTACGGCAAACGAGGGCGCCGGCTTGTTTTGCTACGTGGAGGCTGCCAGCCTTGCGCATGCGCGCGTTCGCGGGGCTCTCCTGAGGGGCTGGCGGCCCTATCCGGGTTCGCTCATGGCTGTCGAGGCTCTGCGGGATGCGGGTGGCAGTTTCCGCCACGGGACTCTCCGGGGCTGACCGAGTCAAGGGAGCGCCCGCTTAGCTCGCCGGGGCCTGGCTTGTCTTGCCTCCGCGCAGCCGAGGGACATGAGCTGGTTCAACGCCTCGCAGCTCTCGAGCTTCGCCAAGCAAGCCTTGTCGCAGGCGCAGAAGTCGATCGACCGGGTGTTGGACATCCAGGGCGAGGAGGAGGATGAGGGCGAGGGGCCCCCCGGCGGAATCGTCCCACTCAGGCCCGGCGAGCGTGGTACGGGGAGGGGGAGCGGGAAAGTAGGGGTAGAGAGTCCTGCACGAAGTCCAGTTTCTGTCTGTCTGCACCCCTCCCAGGGTCGGCACCTGAGACTATCGTTTCTATATGGGAAAAATGGGTGATTCCAGTTCCTCGCAACTTTCTCCTCATTTTTGCATTAGTTATATTATTAGGCTCCGAAATCAGAGCCCATAATTATCCGTACATTGTGTAAATATATATATGTATACATGTACTCTGTGTGTGTGCATATATATATATGGTACATGTACATATATATATATATGGGTGTGTGTATGTATATGTATGTGTGTGTATATGTTCAGGCTGCTTTGTAACATACATGTTTCTACCTATTTGTGGGGAAGGGTATATATAAAGAAGTAGCTGCTAAACTGGAGATCTGGATAAATTTTATGACAAGAACTTCTACAGCATGTAGTTGCCACTTATTCCTCCTATATGCTGCCTGTCTTTTCACTTAAACTTAAAAAAAAAAGTACTCACCATGGTGGTTTATGCTAAGTTTTGAATAGCACAATGTAAATAAAAGAACAAATCAGACCAGCACAGAACATCAGTTTACAGATGCTCAGACGTTTGGAGAATTTACACTTTGCCTCACACAGTTGTGTGTTGTGGTGCAGCCTCCATATTCTTTGACAGTTGCTCCTTTGGTGAACTCTAATTCTACTGATCACACCCATGATGCTGACATAACGTCTCATCTGGATGTGTTTTTCCCCCATCTTGTCTTTGTGTTCTGTGTTGTTATCTCGTAGTTGCATGTTTTCCCAGGGAAATTTTGTGCTTGTTTTTCTCAAATAGCCACCTTCCATGTTCCATGGCAAAATGTAGATGGGCTAGAATACTAGCTGTGCATAGATTGAAAAGCTAGAAAAAATGCCATTTATTACTTTCCAGCTATTATGGTAATTAATCTTTAGAATGACAATCCCATACATCCACCTTGTGGAGTTTCTTCTTGTCAAGTGGCTTTCCACCTTTTGTCAGCAATTACTCTGAGCCGTATATATATAATCTGTCAATCTATTTGCATGGGAGGTGAGACCACTATCAGCTATTTCCCTGCCTCTTGGAGATTTTCAGTAAAATAAATATACAGCAGGATGTCATTGTGCCCAGCATGTTCCAGCCCCCTCCTTACTCCAGTTCATTCACTGCTGCTTGCAGGTGGTGGGGAAACACTCATGAAACACTTGACTCATGCATTTCTCTTGCAATTGTTCTGGTCGGAGAATGTATTTGGCACCAGCCATGCATCTCCTGTGAAGAGTAGGTAGTCTATTGTTCATCTTTTTCTTGCATATATATATACCTTGTCATAATACTACTAGACTTTAAAAAACTTTTAACATCATACTTTTCACTCATGTCCCAGAGCATAATGCAGGCATACTGTGCCATCGCTCTGTTAACACTTACTGAGTATCGTGAACAAACATATCTAGTGTTATAAAAGATCCTGTGTTTTATAATAGTTGTTTAATGCATTGTAGCTCTGCTTTTCAGCAAAAGTGGTTGCTAGGCAGCCTAAAATAGTTCAAAATGAATACAGTTAACATAATTCTAGTACGGCTTTGGTCCAGTCGTGTCGGATGGATGCCTTCCCCACTTCATCTGTCTCTGGTATTACTTATGGTTGGTGGAATGAGCAGAGACTCCTGCAGGGGCATTTTATGCATCCCTTAGTAGCACAATGTTTCCCTTTGGACAGATTTTCTGTCTTGTAGGGGAGGAAAGATGATAGAGTGGGCAGGCAAACGGTAGTCAAGAAGAAACAGTTGGATGGGTTTGCAGCTTGCCAGTTGGAGAAAGAATTAGGCAGGTGGGTAGCCCAGAAGCAAGGGGGTGGGGGGGAGAGAAAACCAGGCAGGTGGACAAGAAAGTGCTCATGCATCAAAGTCTTGCCTACCCGTTTTTGAGGACTTGCAAATTATTTATTTCTCTATTTCTTTATTGTAAATTTGAACATAAAAATGTTAACTTAAACTTGAGATACTACTAGGTATCTGTTTCATGGTTTCTTAGTAGTCTGAGTGTGTTCTGGAGTCCAGAGTCGCTACGTGTCCGTATCTCAAAACATGGAACGTTGTTGATGTGAAATTTCTGATCTGTGTTTGTTCTTGGTATCCCACTTGAGCGTTGTGTGTGGGGAGGAGTTTGTCCTGTGTTCTGTGACTCCTTCCCAATATCAGCAGCTACCACAGTCTTTTGTCAGTTGGTGTTCATTAAAATCAGCACTAAAGGTGCTTGTTTTATTAGGGAAATGTGGAATGTATCCTGCTGGCCAAGCTAGGTAAATATATTGATCAATTCCTACTGGGCATAGCTCATATTGGGGTACTGTTGAGAAATGGCACGATTGGTGGGTGCAAAGAGAAAAATCCTGGGCATTGTCAGTTTTCCTGTGTTGCTGGGTGCTGGATATTACACCAGCTGAACTGTGGACATGACTTGCATAAAAGTAATAGCAATTTTTTAAAGTTTTTTTTTTTAGGCTGTCTCTGAGTTATATTCTCCTGCATTAACAAAGTTTCACTAACATACTTTTAAGCATAAAAAAACAGTTATGTGACACTTCTTTGAATTCATGTAAAGAAAGGGGTAGTAAAACATGTTCAGGATCATCATTTCTTGCTTAATAGCAGCCAGATAGAGTTCATTCAGTAGGAAATGTTTACAAGGTATAACTTTGGCTATTTAGTGGTTAAAACTGTCAGGCAGGGGACTGAAGGTAGCTTTGCCATCCAGTTAATTGCTTGTTTTGTTAGCAGAAGGATTGCATAAGATGAAGGTACTATTCTTTGCTGAGCTGGGCCATACTGTTGATGTGCAAACAGTAGTCACAGCATGGCATCAGCAGGGAAGCTAAATATGACCTGCATTTTAAACATACAAAGATATTGATTAACATGCATTCAAAAGTCCACGATAAATAAATCACAAATCCTAATAAACATACAGATTTTAAAGATTTTTAAATTTCTCTTAATGTTTTAAATAGCATGATATGATGTAGGCGGTGAAATACTTTTTGACCACACAGTAGTTTCTGTTTGGAGTATATGAAGCTGCATAGTGAACAATGGCTTGTGCTAATGGAATTACACTAAGTTACATCTTTGTTGAAAGCGCCAGCATGGTATAGAGAGAATCGGAGCCACATGAAGCCTGTGGATCCACTTCTCCACATGAAGCCTTCTGGGTGACTTTGAGCCAGTCACAGTTCTCCTAGAACTCTCTCAATCCACATGGAGACAGGCAATGGCAAACCACCTCTGAACATCTTGAAAACCCCCAAGGTCCCCCTTAGTCAGCTGTGATTTGATGACACACAGATATATCTTCTTTCCTCATTCATGCTGGATCCAGCCCACACCTATACCTTTTAAAAAAGGGAGTACCAAGAAGTTATAGAAAAAGGAATGCCACTGGGTGATTGTATGATGAAATCTATTCTTGAAAGCCAGAAAAAAACCCTCCTGAATGGGGGACCCCAAAGCACTGGGGAGCAAGTGCAAGAAGATGAACCCTACCTCCTCTTTAGCAATATTTGTCTATACGCATTCAGTATAGAAAGTTCACAGTTGAGAAGTATTGCAGTGTATGCTGCTGATCTCATTGCTTGCCAGTGCAGCTTGGCTGCTGTGACCATTATACTGACTGATTTAAAACTGTATAGGCCATTATACAACCTCTGAGGGTACTCTGTATGTTTCTTAAATGTCTCTCTTGTTTTCTAAAATTGTAAAATATTATACCACATTGTTTGTTTTTAGGCAATGTTGCTCATGACCCTAGAGTCTCTTTAATTATCTGCAGCTACCACAATCTTCTGTCAGTCATTGTGAGTTAAAATCAGCGCTAAAGGTGCTTCTTTTGGGGGCTCCTTTCTATTTTTCTGTGTCCTAGAGCTGCTTTTACTTTCCTTGCAAGTAAAAGTAAATAGTTTCAACCAGAAACAAGGGTTAGTGACAGCTACAAAACAGATAACTGGTTGCCATGAGATGGATGGGAAGCATCCACACTATTTGGTTGCCTAGGGCAGTCATAAATGTTTATAGTTAGAGTACTGAACTGATTGTGAGATTAGGTAATTCTTAGATATAAAATAGGAGTAAAAGATCACCCAGATGAATTAGTGGATGATCCCTGGGGTAACTTGCAGTATCAAGCCATATAAGTGCATGGACTGCTATGCTGTATGACTGACCAAGAGAGTTCCCCAGAGTGTGTTCTTTATAAAGAAAAGCAGTTCATAACAGGGTCATACAGTCATATTTAAGAGCCTAGTGAACAAGTTCTGTGTGCGCTGAATACTCTTGCTAAAGTGAGCACTTCCTATCTTTCTAAACATTCATTTGTGAAGGAGCCCATTGAAAACAATTGAGGTTGGACAAGCAGAATTTTAGAGGAGGAGGGAGAATACTTTAAGGAGAAACTGTTGAGTGTGTGTGGAATTTATAGGATCCAAACCTAGATGCTTTCAATTAAACTCAGATTTTGTTTTATGCTTGGTTATCTTGAAAATAGAAACTTCTTATACCTTCTTTGTTTGTTTGTTTATTAGTTATTCAAATTAAATATACCACCCCATCCCAAAGGGCTCTGGGCAGTGTACAAGTCAATAAAAATACACTCACAATAAAATTCCAGTTAAAACATCAGGTAACAACAACTCCAACGTTAACTCTAAAAATCAGATGACAACATTCTGTTCCATATAGGGCCACAGGGCGGATAACTGTGGTGTACATTTTTGCCCTCAGATGTTCAGGTATTCTTTTGTCACATAGGACTTCAGTGCTTTGCTACCACTTCATCCATACTTCTTATACCTGCTACCTAATTTTTTAAAAGTCTGATAATTAAAAAAAAAGATTTTTAATCCACCCTGGCCCACTAAGAATATATTGTTATGGAAAATATTACAGATAGTTTGGGTATGTGGTTCTATGGTTCTGTTAGATTCTACATAGATATTTGTAAGGGTTGTATAATGAAAGTTGTATATTAACTTTCCTCTGTCTTCCCTTTCTCAGGAACAAATTCACTTATGAGTGGAGGATGGGATACTTCTGCCTGGGGGTTAAATTCTGATACTGAAGGTGAAACTCAGCCGATACCCTCTTCCACTGCCATCACCAAACCAGTTAGAAGGACTGTGGTAGATGAATCAGAAAACTTCTTCAGTGCCTTTCTCTCACCGACGGATGTTCAGAGCATACAGCAAAGTGCAGTAGTATCTAAGCCTCCCACCAAATCACAGCGACCTAAGGAAGAAGTGAAAAGCACGCTACAGGACTCTCTGCATAGTGGCCCACCAGAAGCATCCGTAGAAACTGCAGCAAAAGACTTCTCTGTAATTGCACTAGTAGAACTGGAAAACCTCAGTGATTCCCAGGAACAGTTAGAAGAAAGTAGCTCATTACTTGATACTGATGACAAGCATGATGAAAACAAAACCAAAGACACTGAACAACAGGTGTCTCCTGAGAATGTCAGTGCAGGAAAGCCCGCTGATGTTGTAAAATCAGATCCAGAAAGTGATGAACCTGTACATATTCCTGAAATTCCTGCGCAAACTCTGCCCACAGAGACAAAGAATGCTACCTTGGAAACGAAAGAGCGCAAAAGCGAGGATCGGCAAAGCAATACACCTTCCCCTCCCGTTAGCACTTTCTCCTCAGGGACATCCACAACTAGCGATATTGAAGTTTTAGATCACGAAAGCGTAATAAGCGAGAGCTCGGCAAGTTCAAGGCAAGAGGCGGCTGATTCGAAAGCTAGCCTTCACCTGATGCAAACATCCTTTCAGCTTCTCTCAGCATCTGCTTGCACGGAATATAACCGTCTCGACGACTTCCAGAAGTTGACTGAGAGCTGCTGCTCCTCCGATGCCTTTGAAAGGATAGACTCCTTCAGTGTGCAATCGCTGGACAGTCGTAGCGTCAGCGAAATCAACTCAGATGATGAACTGTCAGGTCGGGGATGCATTTCTGCATCTGTCACCATCAGCCCCGTGACACCCAAAAGTGATGTCACTGACACTGTTCAAAACAAGTCTGATCAGACTGCCAGTGAGACTCTTGCGCTGCCCGCAGAGGAAGCAGAAATGGAGGAAAGTGGACGAAGTGCCACTCCTGTTAACTCCGAGCAGCCAGATGTCTTGATTGTTCCTGTGCGGATTCATGAAGAGGGTGCCCCAAAAGAAGAGGTGGTGGTGCCTCAACACAGTGCTGAAAAGCTGTCCAGCGCAGAGTGCGAAAAAGAAGAACTTTGCAAGGTAACCTCAGAACCAGCCTTCAAAACAATGGTCTCCTGTTCTTGTAATGTTAACGGGGTGCTTGAATTGGGGCAGAGGTTAGATGCGGCAGAGGTTAGCCTGCTTATCTTGTGGGATCTTTGAATCCTTCTCTGCATGTGGCTTGTTGATTTTTCATGTTTGCATAGCTGTGTTCTCTCTGTATAACATAAACAGATTGAGGATGGCAGTAAGGAAGAAGGCTGCTTCGTTGTACTGTGGAATGGTATCTTAGCTCTTATCTTTATGCAGCCACTCAGTGTTGACTCCTATCTGTCATACTGGATAATGCATAAGGTGTTTCTATTTTATCCACGTCTGCTTAAACTCCAAGCCAAGTCATCCATGTTAGAAAACTGTTCTGTTAGAAATAGATTTGGCACTTATCGTATAGTGTGTTTTGTTCCCTTGGTCTCCCAATAAAATAGACTCAGTTGCAAATGAAGTCCACTTAATTGACAAGAGAATCAGAAGAGTTACACTTTGGAAAGCTTTTGTCAAATCTGAAAATGCACCAGCACCCCTCCCAAGCCCCTGTTGCCAAGCAACAGGTCTTCCCAGCTTTGCACCCATACGTGCTTCTGATGAGAAACTGTCTGAAGCCATGAGAAGGTCATGTGCAGAGCAGCTCTCACCAGCATAAACAAAACAGAGACAGACAGCAAAAGGAAACCAGGCAGGCAGATCTCCCCCTAGTTGCCAGGCCCCCACCTGGAGACTCATGACAAGGCCAGACCATTAGGTCTTGACATAGTGGAAGTAGCCACTTTTTACGCTGCTTCTGTGGTATCCTTGAAATCCTTCTTGTGATCCCCTTTCCCCCATGAGCAGAAACCTAGAAGGAGCTTCTGGGCTGCTATGTAAAGGTATAGTTGCAAAAGTCTCATTTAGCACCCTTTGAGAAAGTTAAAAGTCATTAGCAATGTGAGGTGCTGGATGTTATGTTACTAAGGAAAGCATTTGAGAGGAACTTCAAACTTTATTCCTACACTGCTGCCAAGAGAGACCTGGCAGTCATTCTTTCAGCCTTTTCACCTCCTGTCTGAAATCTTCTGCAGATTATTGATTCATTGACAGAGAAGCTGGAGATAAGGGAAAATCGACTGTTAAGTGTCAGCAAAGAGAAGGCATGCCTTGAAGAAGCTTATGATAACCTCAAAGAGTAAGTGTCAGTCAACAGCATCCCTGTTGAGTCTATGCCAGTTTTGTGAAAACACTGTGATCCTGTTTGCTCTTTGCAGAATAATGCATACATTGGTGTGTCGGAGCTTTTGTGTATTTAGGCTTAATGGATTATAGCAGCTTATTACAAAAGTTGATAAGGGTTATTGAATTTTAGTGATGCAGCCCAGAACTGGATGGAAACTGCCTCGATTGCTGAGGTAAACATTTATGCGTTATCTGGCATAAATATTCCTGTGAGCAGGAATGAAAAACCTCAGTCTTGGGGGTTACAGTTTTCCACTTCCCCACGTTCATTTTGCTCATACGCCAATTCTATTTTAATAGTCGGTCAAACAAAGGGGTTGCTTTTATGGAAACTGGTGAGGGTTCTGCTTTGATCTTGAGGAAATAGCATGATAATAGGAGTTCGTAAGCTGCTGTGTGGGCCCTCCTGCATGGATGAAGCCAGCCGGCCTTCAGAAATGATATCAGCACCTTCTGTTACAGCTGACAGATAAAGAAAAAAGGAAGTACATTCCAATGGTATTCATTATCTTATGCAAGCATGGCTAAAGCATAACCTCTTCAAAGAAAGTATCACAGGAGGGGAGCACACAGATAGTTCCTCCGTGCTTCTCTGCCATTTTTGTCTTCAAAAACTGAAGGGCTGGTGTGTGTGGCTTGTAACCATAGTGTCTACTGTCGAACCTGCTGAGCACATCCATAATTACAGGAATCTTTTATATTTAGTGAAGTCTTCAGAATGAGAGAAGAAAACAGTAGCATTTCATCTCTTAAAGAGGAGTTTGCTCAGCGAATAGCGGATGCAGAGAAAAAGGTCCAAATAGCATGCAAAGAGAGAGATACAGCTAAAAAGGTAATTCTTTGATGTCTGAACGATATTTCTCCAGTAGTCTTACAGTGATATTTTGCATCTCTTGGTCGGAAGAAGAAAAACTTACACCTTGAAGTAGCAGGAAGCCAGAGCCTAATGTAGAACTGCCTTGTGGCATCTTAAATACTAACAGATTTATTGGGGCATACCTTTTCATGGAGTGGAATCTACTTAGTCAAATTTACATCATGTTCTGTCATTGGGAATACACATAGAAGCCGTTTGTGAAAGTGGGATGAAAGGGGCTATGAAATGTCCATGACGTTTCTTCTCAGAGCTAGAAAAAATAGGCACAGCAATCAGTTATCAGCAGTAACTGACAAGCTAATTTAATATCTGTGATATTAGCTTTAATATCGCCTAATTTTATATCAGATGTATATACATCCTGAAGGATACATCTGGTAAAGTGAGCACTAGCGCTTCTAAGTAAGTGCAACAGTAAATCTGTTAGTCTTTAGTTCCATGGTTGTTTGCAGTAAATTCAAAAGCCTTGTTGCATGCCATGGGCCCAGGTTCAGCCAGTGAGGAATCCTTGAGGGAAGAGGAGAACTGGCAGAACGACCCAGCTACATCAGAGCCCCAGCTGGTTGAGCTCCCGGAGCAGTCCGAAGTCTCACAGGAAGGAGGTGATGCAGACCCACAGATAGACTGAGAGCAGGAGGATGCTGACAGAATCCCCTCCAGCTATAAATGCCAGAGCCAATAGCCCACTCAGCTCACCTGAACTGGTTAGGCAACTCAGAGTCTGCGGCTATCAGGAACTGCAAGCTAAAAGATGCAGTGCAAGACTAGAGATGCCTTAGGGAATGCTCTTAAGTTCTCCCAATGGCCAAACTGGCCAAACTGAGCAGAGGAGGAGACCCATAAAAACTAGAACTAAGAGATCTGATGTTGTAGGAGCAACTTTGTTGAAAGCCTGTGACTCGGCCGCTCCTGCTCTCAGACTGCTATCCCTGGATTCAATTACCCTGGACTGGACCCTCAGAGACATTCAGTAAGCATGTTCTTTCCCTCCTCCTGGGCCATGCTTGCGGCTGGCAGTAATTCAACACTCCCTGAACTCAGCAGGCCAGGACATTGCACCTTAAAAAGACTAAGACATTACTTTAACATTGTGCAGTAACTAGCCGGATATTGTCTATGGAAAATTGATGGTCTAGAAAAAGAATTCTCAAAATTTATCACAGCAGATCAGTTCTTGATTTAAGTTATCACCAATCACTGTGGCTAAGTGGAAAGGCAGTTTTCTGCTGCATGTCTTCTTGCATAATAAAAGACAAATAATAGTTACCCTTTCAGGAGTAAGAAGAATTGCAAGAGTTAATTTTGTGAGCCTAACGGGGGACCAAATCCGCCAGTGAGAGCAGTGCACAGCTGCTTTGGCAGATTTGCCATCCCCAGAATGCTTGCCCTGGGGCAAAGGCCATTTTGGCCCTCCCTGGTGGTGGGATGCAGTGCCAGTCGAGGTGCCACTGCCCCTGTGCCCCTTCCACTGGTGTAGTTGGGGTGGGACGGGGTGTGGCCGGGGGAGGAGCCGACAGTAGTAGGCTTCCTCCTGGCCATTCACCGCCTTATGCCAACAGTCAAAACTGTAGTCTTATGGCACCTAAAAAGGTGTTGTAAGTCTATTAAGCCCAATGGGGGCTTCTCAGCAGTGGGGAGACTTTACTTTGCAAGCCTCCCCATGCTGTCGGGAAGCCCCCATCAGAGCGGTGGGGTGGTGCGGCTGCGACTGGCAGCCTAGCCTCTTTGATAGGGCTGCCTGCCATCGTTTATCTGGCACAGTAGCCTTTTTTCTTCACGCCACATGGCAAACTGCATTTGAAACGAAGGGTCTTGTAATATGGCATAGGAATCAGCCATATAATCAAGAACAGTTTAAAAATCCCACTTAACTGGTACTGGCTTGTTACATGAGCCTCAACAACTTCGTATCCCCATCACATATAAATGGAGACAGTACAGGGCCTCTGGACCAACATGCTGTGTCTAGGCTGAGAGCGTATCATAGAGAAATTTTCACTTCAGGTTGCAAGCACTTGTGCTGCTCTTTGGAGATATGGGAGGATAACTAAAAAGCAGTGTTTAAGTATGGAGCAGGAGGATTTGGACATAGTCTGACTTTTGAAAACCGAAGCTGTCTTTCAGCCGAGGTAGCTTATGTTTGTACACTGAAGAGTGGAGTTTGACTGTTTAAGGTAGATTTGTTTCAAGTGTTTGAAAGTTGATTGTAATCCCCTCCACCAGTAATTTTCACACTTTTGATTTCTTGGATTTAATGGAGAAGCAATACTTTTCTACTGCATAAAAGGTTCTTTCTCATTCTTTTTCATTCCCTGGCCAATAAAAATGCACTCTAGTGTTGCACCACATTGCATTTTCAGCACCCTGGAAAGTACAAGATATATTCTATTGATTAAAAACTCATATAGTTTGTAATTAAATTTTTACAAGTCTTGGTCTAAAATGACATTTTTGTGATGAATCTTTTCATTTGTAGGAAGTGAAGACGCTCAAAGAAGAGTTAGCAACACGACTGAACAGTAATGAAACTGCTGAGTTACTAAAAGAGAGAGATGAACAAATTAAAGGGTTAATGGAAGAAGGTGGGTATGAGGGTTGGAGTCAACAAAATACAAGCTTAAGGGCATTAGTAGAAAGCAGTATTTCTTCCCTTCCCCCTCGTTTTGAGGAAATGGTTTTATTAGTTAATTTAAGGTGCTACTCTGTCACTTCTCCTGGAAAAAAAAGTTAGAAATGGTTTGTGGACCATTAAAACAATCGTGAAGCTTTAAAAAATAACTAGTCAAACTAACAAATGTATAATAACTGAATATAAAAGCACAGCAGTCCTAAGGCTCAGCATATGAAAAGCGATACATGATGTAAACTTGCAGAGCGGGGTTTGCCCCTCCAGCCTCAGCCTCGTCTATTTTCACTTAAATACCTTTCAGTGCCAGTAGCAATGATGGAAGCGAGTGAAAAGAGTGACTTTGCTGGCATCTCTGCTAGTGGCATCATGACCTTCCATAGCAGCAGATGGAAAATGTACAGATGGAAAATGGGGGGCAGCTGGAACCCTTTGCCGTGCCATGGGTTGCCGATTTTTAATGAATATTCTAATATTTCAGAGAAATGTTGTAGCACTATTTCTGATAATCTAGTTGGACTGGAAATGCTTTTGCAGAAGAGGTAAACTGAGACAAACTTTTCAATATCTTGTATATACTTTATGTATAGATAACTTATAGATAAATGCCATGTAAGTCTTGCTTGATCACTCATAGACCAGTCTAGATACTACTGAAGCTGAATTACCTGGATTTAAGTCACTATCATCTATTGATTTCTGCGGCAACAAGTGGACTTTAGATCCAAGAGTTTAGCCAAACCAGCTGGTCAGTTGTAATGCAGGAAGCCATAAGGCTGTGATAAATATGCATTGAAATCAGTTGCTCAGATTCATTTTTCTCTTCAGGAGAAAAGCTTTCAAAACAGCAGTTGCTAAACTCAAATATCATTAAGAAACTGAGAGCAAAGGAGAAGGAAAGAGACAACTCTTATTCGAAACAGAGTAAAAAAGTGAAGGAATTAGAAGAGGAGTTACAGCATCTGAAACAGGTCAGGTGAATTTTTAGATACCACCTAGATATCCTTTGTGCTGTATCCTTTTCTGTGGGCCAGTTCACCTTAATTTAGTTGAGTTTTTAATCCAATTAAGTTTGCAAATTAACATCCTGTCTTACTCAGGCTTTTTAAAAATAATATTTTTATTGTTTTTCAACATTTATAGAACATGAAAAAAGAAGAAAAGGAAATAATAGAAAACAAGAAGGGGGAGGGGGCAGCCTCGATAGCCTGGTAGCTGCTTTTTGTCCCCACTGTCTAGATGTCAAAGGAGAGTTTAACACCCCCCCCCTCCCATCGCATTTAGAGACCCTTTTGGGAGTCTAGGCATACAGCCACTCACCTAAGCCTGCTTAATAAGCTCTCTCAGTGGGAGACATGGGAGCGCTTCACTGAGGCTCCTGAGATGAGGTGCCATCCTCCCGAACTTCCTGCCTTCCCGAGGCTTGAAGAAATGGAAATAAAATCCGATTAAAAACAATAACATACTGTAAAGTCAACTGCCATTGCAAAAAAAGGCCTTTCTTGGCACCTGTGGGCCATTTGGGAGCAGTAGGATTTCATTCTCTAAAAAATCCATAGAAGCGCAGCAGCCATGAAACTCAGTGCTGAAGAAAGACCCAGCTTCTTATCCCATGTCCTCATGTGATTCACACAGAAAGGAGGTCTTTCCCTGAGTGTAAGACACACACCTGCCATTCTCCTGATTTATCAGTAACCACTTACATATCACTCTTTTCTGCCTCGTTCTTCCATGCACAGGGCCCAAAATGTCCGGGTACTTCTTTTGTTTGTTTGTTTGTTTATTTGTTTTCCATAATCAGTAGGCATGTTGCAGTCTTTGCTAATAATAAGCTTTTCTGGAGATCCTTTGTTTCCAGCTTCTTGGAAGCTATTTCACACTGATAAGATTGTCGTTGTTTTTCATTGTAAAAGGTACTGGATGGCAAAGAGGAAGTTGAAAAACAGCACCGGGAGAGCATTAAGCAGCTGAATAGCTTGGTTGAGCGGCAGGAGAAGGATCTTAGCAGACTCCAGGTGGAAGTGGAAGATCTTGAAGAGAGGAACCGGAGTGTCCAAGCAGCCCTTGATAATGCATATAGGTAAGGATTCTTCTGTAACAATAGATGCATTCAGATTCTGCTGCGTTTTGTAGAAGTAACTCTTTGCGTCAGTCCAATAGAGCACTGTGAGCTATATTTTCTCTCGGATTCTAAAACATGTGAATGTTTTTATGTTCTAAAATTATAATTTTTCAGAGATCTTGCAGATCTTCACAAAGCAAATGCTACGAAGGACAGTGAAGCACAAGAAGCGGCATTAAGTCGTGAAATGAAGGCTAAAGAGGAACTTGGCATGGCTTTAGAGAAGGCCCAAGAGGAAGCTCATCAGCAACAAGAAGCTTTAGCAATTCAGGTTGGACACAGCAACTCGTGTACATGTTTTTATTGACACAATTTGGTATATGCCCTAATGGTTAAGTGTTGAGCCACAGCAGCGCACCTGTGCTGCCTCCAGTGGGGTTTCAGGTGGACAAGGAAGGGGGGAAAAAGAAAACAACTCCAGCCCCCTGAAAAATCCCATAGGAAACACTGACTTTTGCCTCCCTTTTGGATATCATAAATCGGCTGCTGCGGGCCAAAAGTCCTTGGGAATCCTTCCTGGACAGCTGGCTGCCAAGGCAGTGGCGTAGCTGCCATGGGAAGGGGGGGATTGCCCTCCCACACCCTTCCCCCGCCCCAGCAGAAGCCCGGAGCAGCCAACTGAACTAAGTGGGGGGGGGAGACCCCGTGGGGGGGCAGCCCAGAGCAGCCTGCAGTTCAACTGGCTGCAAAGAGCAGCCAGCTGAACTAATGTAAGCAGTGGAGGCACGGAGGGCAGTTCCCGGGCACCCTTCCCACCCCCCACAATGCCACTGTGCCAAGGTAAGTCCCTCTGCTGAGTGTCCGTGCTACTTTGCACAGCACTAGAGGCACAGGCACCAGCTCAATCCATTCACTGCTTCCAACACATCTTCAGTCCCTCTGAAGAATTTCATTTTGTTCACTTAGTACAGCAAAACAAAACAAAAATCCTTATGAAGAGCACAGTCTATTCCAAATGTAAAAGTTATAGTTCTGTAAGTTCAAACTGTATCTTTATTCCTGTTTAAACAGGTGGCAGATTTAAGGCTGGCCCTGCAGCGTGCAGAGCAGCAAACAGGTAGAAAGGAAGACTACTTACGCCAAGAAATTGCCGAACTGCAGCAGGTACGCTGGCAATTACTCCTGGATGATGTTAAACTGTCAGTGAACTCTTGCAAACCCTAGAACTGTTTTTCTTCACAGAGTTGGTTTTTAAAAATTTTCCAGCAAGATAAAACAGGTGGGAATGAGCTGGTCTCCCAGTTTGATTGGGACTTGTTCCATCCAGTTTTTCAAAATACAGAGGGAATAGTAGATTTGGCCACAGTCTGTTCCTTGTCTATGAGGTTCTTATCTGTGTGAAAGTGTTCTCTCTGCACTATACTGCAGTTTTATTTGGCTAATGCTGGAAGGTTGAAATGTGAGTCTCTCAGTACGCTGTTAAGAGAACAGGGCCAGGGGATGTCTGCTTTATCTCAGGATCATTCAATATTTAATGCGGTGGTTCTCAATCTTCTGCTTAGACCCACCCGTCTTTCTGAAACTGCTGCATCATTTAATCCCCTTTACTCCAGACTCTAATGAGCTGTTTGTATGTGCAGTCCTCCCCTTCATTTGTTCTCTAGCTCCTCTTTCAATTTCAGCCGGGGTCATCTGTTGACGTTTTCCTCTGTGCCCTCCCAACCTGGATGCTACCAGAAAGAGGTTCTTTTTCTGGAGGGGCTCCTCATCTATAGAATGCATTCCCATCAGCTGCTTACTTTAAGAAGTTGGAGCATTAAAGGGAAAACATGTACTTTTGTCCATTGTTTATAAATAAATGCTATTATTTTGCTTGTCTGCGTGACAGACATCTAAGGTATCACGTAAATAGGAAGAGATACAAAACGGTAATCAAAACATGGTCAACCAATGAAACTACTTTTCTTCTGCTGGGGGAAATAAAGGGTTAGGTGCCCTCCAGCATGAGTACAAGACAATGGCAGTGGTGGATCTTTTCTGTCTTGGTAGCTTTTCTTAGCATCTGTATGTGGAAAGGCTGTGCTGAGGCCTGGGAGACTTGTGTTGGTGCAGTGCTGTGCACCACAGGGAGCTTCGCTGAGATGGGGAAAGTGAGCAGAATCGCCCCCCTCCGTCTGACCTCTTGATTTACTCAAAGCACCAGTGGCAGAAAGCAGCAGGGAGATGCAGTTGTTCCTGCTGTCCTCTTTCACTGCAGTTGTTCAGGTTGCGTGGCCCTCCACAACATCCTTCAACGACCAGAAAAGTTCACTTATGCTAGCATCTTACATTTGTGATGCATGGCATCTAAACCAAAGCTTTAAATGCTGCCTTAAATCCTATGCCGTAAAATAACTCCAATTACTCCTGACAGTGAGAAGAAAAGAAATTATCAGGAGTTAGTCAATGTGTGCATGGTTTTGTTTTATACAGGCACAGAATTCAGCTTGGCAAGGGATCTTTAAAAAAAAAGCATAGCTTATTGCATATTGTTTTACACGGTGCTACATGCAGTTCTAGTTCAAACAAGAATTGACTGCTAATAGTGGCTCCGGCAAAACATTCTGCACCTTAAAACAAGGCAAACTGTTAAATGTTTAGATCTGTGCTAGTCTAGAGCTTCACTTATCCCATTTCTGATCTTAGAGACTTCAAGAAGCAGAGACTCGCAATCAGGAGCTCAGCCAAAGTGTCACCTCTGCTACAAGGCCACTGCTGCGGCAAATCGAGAACCTGCAGGCGAACTTGGGAGCACAGACCGCATCTTGGGAGAAGCTAGAGAAAAATCTTTCCGATAGGCTGGGTAAGGCTAAGGTTTATTGGTTCGATAGGAAGATCAAGGAGGATTTTTCATGTATTGACATTGAGAACGTTCACTGACATCAGCTGGCTGCCCCATCCACCCACCTATGTTTCTGCTAAGGATATTGCTTCTGGTCTCCCATAAAAACTATCGGGAACCATTAAATATGCCAATTCTGCTCAGCAGTCCCTGTACTGGACAGGGCTAGGTCCCTGTCCCCCTCTGCCCCCATCACTGAACAATGCTATATCTAGACGATCTAATGTGGGAATGATTACATGCCACCTCAGGGCTTTTTAGGATTATGTTACATATATTTAATTCTATGTATTTATATACTCACCGCATTTTAATGACACATTATAAGTTGTTAGCTGCCCAGAGTCTGTATGCAGCAGGGGAGGGGATGGGTTAGAAATCAAATTAAATCAAAAATAAAATTTATAGACTGAATTTTGAGTACAATTTCTGTAAGAGAAATTGAGGACTCAGTTAAAATGAATATTTAGGAAAGTAAAAGACCATGTATTCATCCAGGTGTATGTATGCACACGTGGGCTCATTATTATCATTATTAAATGGTGATGATAATTTCATTTATAGGCTGCTGTTCTCACTGAGACTCAGGGTGGATTAAAAAAATATGAAAAGCAGTTCAGTCAGATGGGAAAGAGTGCCAGTAAGCAATGCAGTTGGACTAGGATTAATAGTGATAATCGTTTACTGTCAGACAGTAATAGTCCTGACAGCCCCGGGACCAAGGAGTTTTTGAGGCAAGATATGAGTGAAGGTGGTTTGCCATTGCATTCCTCTGCATAGCACCCCTGTCTTCCATCCAAGTACTTACTGTGTCCAGTCTTTGATGAGATTGGGTTTGGCTGGGCCATCAGGCTGTTATGATTATGTACATGTGTCAGTGCTGTCAAGTTGCAGCCGACTCTGGCAAGGGGCTTTCAAGGCAGGTGAAAGGCAGAGATGATTTGCAATTGCCTCCCTTTGCAGAATCTTCCTTGGCAGTGTCCCTTCCAAGATCCGACCCTGCATAGCTTCCAAGATCTGATGAGGCCACTCTACATCTCCCTCCTAGGACCACAGACCACAGAAAATCTGGAATCTGTGCTGTGGTAGTTCATTGATTTGAATGGCTAGGATCAACATGTGCATGATCAAAACAAACACACACACACACCCCTTTCATTGTGAAAATTTGTTTGTGTTTTCAGGTTTTATCCTACAATAATTCAAATGTTGTTTTACAGGATCTCTGATTTTTAGAAGCAATCTGGAGAAGAGTATTGTGGGGAAGGGTGGGGAGAAAAGGTGTCATTGCATACTTGGACAAATTGTATGCATTTTTTGGACCCTGGTCATTGTAAATGAAGTTTGCTAAACTGCTTTTTTTTAAGGGAGGACAGCGAAACAACGAGTATAGAGCCTGACATTCAGTGTTGAAACTTTCAACTGGCTAATAATATTGCAAACATTTATGGAAAGGCTAAGTTACTTGCTATTAGTCGAAGCAACAGATGCCTAAATGTAACATTTAGTAGTATGATTTGTTGTTGTTGTTGTTAGGGGAATCTCAAACTGCCCTCGCTGCACAGGCTGAAAGAGAACGGGCTGCTACAGAAGAACTTCTTTCCAATAAAATCCAGTTATCTTCTGCTGAATCACAGAATAGTCTCCTCAGGCAAGAAAATAGCCGCCTTCAAGCCCAACGAGAAGCAGAGAAAGCCAGGCTCAAGAAACTGGAAAATGAAAACAATCGGTAAATTCCTTTTTCAAATATATACTTTAATTAAGAAATATGCATGATTTGAGTAACCAAGGTAGGATGTTAGCATTTGTTATTTCAAAACTCATTTTTTAATTATCTTGGGAACATTTAATCAAAGGCAGTAGAAAGGAAGGGTCACACCATTAACAACTGGCAAACATAATAACGACTGGTCTGGTGCAGAAACATTTTTGATGCTATGCATTTGCCAACACAGTGTACACACTGGTCTTCCAGCAGCAGTGGCATAGTGGTTAAGCAGTGACATAGGTGTACTCTAATCTGGAGGAACCGGGTTTGATTCCCTGCTCTGCCGCCTGTGCTGTGGAGGCTTATCTGGGGAATCCAGATTAGCCTGTACACTCCAACACATGCTGTCTGTGTGACCTTGGGCTAGTCACAGTTTTTCGGAGCTCTCTCAGCCTCACCTACCTCACAGGGTGTTTGTTGTGATGGGGGAAGGAAAATGAGTTTGTAAGTCCCTTTGAGTCTCCTATAGGAGTGAAAGGGGGGATATAAATCCAACTCTTCTTCTTCCTAGCAATTCTACCCATGTGTAATGAAGATAGAGAGCATGTGTATCCTATTGTTGTGTATTTTATTAATGGCCAGAGGGTGGCCAACTGCTGATGTCCTGGATAGGCATGTATATTGTATCAGCTTCTTTATGAGACATTCCTGTACACTAATAATAATAATAATAATAATAATAATAATAATAATACGGATCTTTCATCCTATGGATAATAACCAAAGACGGACAATGGAGTTGAGCAGCCTTTTTCTTTAAATTCTGTTGTACGAACTAACAATAGAAATACATATTACTGATTTTTTTAAATGCAAACTTTCTTTTCTCTTTTAATATAGGTATGAAGTTGAACTCGAAAATCTTAAAGAAGAGTATGTGAAAACCGTTGAAGAGGCCAAGAAAGAAAAGGTTTATTTAGTTCCTTGATATAATATGGCTGTAGTATAATGTAGAGTTTCCATTGAGTTAAGACATCTGTGTTTTTTCTTTAGATGCTGCTAGCCACTCAGTTAGAAATGGAGAAAATGAAAGTAGAACAGGAAAAAAAGAAAGCCATTTTTGTACAAGAAACCGCAAGAGAAAAGGTACCGTTCCATTCCTGGATATACCTCACATTAAACAATAAATAGATAAATGGACCAGTGATCTGGCTGGGTACAAGGCACCTTCCTGCATTCATAGGACATTCTGTTTCATGAGCTTTGTTTCCCTGCGAATCTGCTTGCAGTAAGCCAGGCCCTACTGTTATGCTTGCCCCTTGCTCCTTCCTTTTCCCTTGGCTGTGTCTTTTCATCCGCTTTTCTGTGAACAATGTCTTTTGGAAGCACTTATTTTTGTTATGATTACATTTCCCCTTGTTCACTATGGTACACTCACTGGGGCATGATTTGAAAACAACAACAACAATTTATTTTTTACTAAGAGCCATATTGCTCCGAGAAGGCATGAATTTGTTCTCATTCAGAAAAGCTCATTCAGAAAAGCACTAACCTCTGTTCTTTTTTCTCCCCATGGATATTATGTGTTTTCCTCAAGGAGCGTAAATTATTGACTCAATCAGCAACAGAAACTGTCTCAAGTACTCCAACACTGTCTCGTTCCAGCTCCGTCAGTGGAGTGGACATGGCAGGGCTTCAGGCCTCCTTCATGTCCCAGGTATTGCAATACTTTTGCATTTGCTGCTTCTGTGTGATATTTTCTGTAGATCATGGGGTTTTTTTGTTGTCTTAGCTGGATGCAGCTAAAATACTGTCTGGCAAAAATGAAAATTTTGCTGCTTCATTGTATCTGAAGGAATGACTGTGGGAATGCAGATAGAAAACATTATACAGTATATGCATCAATTAGATATATAGTCATAACTAGAAACTGAATTTGGTTCTCTTTGTTCAAGTGGCTTATATTTGTGATATTGTATTAAGCCACATAAAAATTGCATTTCTGATGAAATCTGACTTTTAACCCACCTCTACCAGTTTCAGACATTTCTATTGTTCTGTGTTAAATGCAATTGTTTCTGGAATATTGTGCAAACCACTGAAATGTCTTTGCTACTACTATTTGAATTTCCTCATTAAAACTTTGGATTTTCTTCACACTTTCTCCAAGAACATCAAGGTGTTGAATGTGCCTACCACATTCCCGCCCCCCACCAATTTTACCATCATAACAACCAGTGAATTATGTTAAGGTGATAAGTAACTGGCTCATGGCTGCACAAGGATTTGGATTCAGTGTTTTAGTTTCAAGCCCAGTATTTTGTCCACTACACCACAGGGTATTTTTTAAAACCCAGGAATTGTTCATATTTTTATTTTTCAATTAACTTCGATTAAGGAATCATTGGACTGGATCCAGAAAGTATTTCTGCTATTAGTAGTTATTTCTGTTAGCACAACAGAGTTTTTCCTTTTCCCTTCTCTTGCTGCAGCCCACAGATCTCCCTGAAATGCTGCTTTTGGACACAGGAAAGGGAGAATGGGGGGAGGGGGGATTGGTGAATATAGCCCCTCTCTTTCTGTTAACAAAACTGCTGTCTGGATCCAACCATTCATTTAATTTAAATTCTTTTATCACCCCGTTTCACAGTTGTCTTTCACACTTTACTTAACAGGATGACACTCATGAACATTCCTTTGGTTCAGTGTCTACAAGTGGAAGTAATCTCTATGATGCAGTGAGAATGGGAGCAGGTTCAAGTATTATTGAAAATCTACAGTCACAGTTAAAATTGCGTGATGGAGAAATATCTCACCTACAGGTAACCTGAATGTTATATGTGCATTTTGTGTATGGATGTAGGAACACTTGTTCCAGCATGCACCATTCCTGTTTTCCATGCTTGTTTTGCTGGAGTTCATCTCACTTTTGCTGTAAGGTTAGATAGATACCGGCTTCTATGCATCCATCTATTGGGTTGAAACAACAGAAATTCTCACCCTACTTTGGAGGTCAGAAATCATGTGGGAAATTTCCTTTGCAGTTGATGTTTCACATTAGCAGGTAGCTCTTCTTAAGATGTTGGTGAAGAGTCACTTTCAGTCCCAAAACCATGACTACATGGATTCTGAGTATCCTTTTCATATGCTTGTCTTACTGTGCCTCCCCTGCTTGCTATCAACACCATCTGGCAGGGTTCATAGACTAGATGGGTTGAACCTCATGTTAAAATTGTTGCCTGCATGGTGAAACCATTTATACTAAAACTTTCAGTACCCTTTTGCCAGTAGCTGTATAAGTGATGGGATGCCCAGGGCACAGGGAAGGAAAGAAACAGATGGTATTACTGATAACTTTCATATTCCTACAAGTGCAGCTATTATTGGATCTCTTTTTTCATCAGGAGCAAAAGAGCACTGGAGATGCTTGGTTGTCTTTACTGTTACCCGAAATGGTGGGACGCAATGACCCTCTTTGGTTGGGGAAATTAGCTGTTTTGCACAAGGTCGCTTAAGGAGCTTTGGTTAACTTGATCAATATATTGCCTGTGTATACGGGTTTCAACTCTTTATAAGAATGCAGCAGAGAAAAATAAATTATTTTAAATGTTTTTATTTAAATGAAATAAAACGAAATCTCACTCACAATCACTCAATTACTGGGGTGAAAACACACAAATGCAAGGTTTTCTAGGAACAAGATCCACCAGACCACAGCCACACAGCCCGGAAAACCTACCACAACCAGTTGAATCCGGCTGTGAAAGCCTTCGACACAAGAAGGATGAGTCACAGGAAAACTCTTGAGTAGATTAAGAGAGGTAGACAAAAGAACTGGTTTCACCCAGGTGTGCTGCTGTTCATATTCAAATGCTATTTCCTGAATATGGGCCAGGCATGAGGTTGGGGGGGGAGGGGAGGGTTCCTTTAGACCACAGATGTCAAACTCGCGCCCTCCAGATGTTTTGGACTACAGTTCCCATCATCCCCTGCCAGCATCATGCTGGCAGGGGATGATGGGAACTGTAGTCCATAACATCTGGAGGGCTGCAAGTTTGACACCTATGCTGTAGACGTTCTTGCTCACAAGGTCAGACACAGTCCCAAGATGGAGTTTCTGAATTCAAACAGTCTCTTCAGGGCACTGTTCTGCCAGGTCTGACAGGCAGCATTCTGGGAGAAAGACCATTCTCTCCCCCTCTGCACCACCCAGGTCAGGTTGTCTACATTACAGTAATCTTTTTTCAGATGTGCAGGTTAAACAAGTGGCATGGGGACAAACAGGACTCTGCTTCTGTTTCTTCTTACATACTTATGGTTCTAATGGGGCTTTTGAAACCATCATAATCAATATGATGGGATTTAAGACCTCACAAAAATGTTCTTATGATATAGAAATAGCCCTACCATTTTTGTTGTGGCTTACGTTTGGGGATCCTGAAAAGAGAGAGCAAAGACATGACATTCAACATTGTTCCTATGTGAGCTAGTATAGATGTCATTTTTAATCAAAACGATCAAGGCCAAATCTGTCAGATTTCTGATCTGGACATTAATTTGAGCTGACCGGTAAAACTCAACTATGCCTTTAAAAATGGTAACTTTGTAATAAAAGCCATGCTAAAAATATATCTTCCATTCAAAACAAAATGTAACATATATATACATACACTATTCTATCGATATTCAAACTTCACTCTTATTGTCAGAATTCAAGAAAAGATTTCTGACCCACCATAAATGTCGACTTTTGTTGTCTCTTACCACTGAGACTAATGTATCCTGGATGAATTGACTAGCTCCTAATAGTAAGCAACCAGTAACTTTCTAAGAAACTGAAGTTTCTGAATTGTTTTGAAAGGCAAAGTGCATTGTAATACACACTCTAGTCTTGAGATTGCTGTGGCTTGTATGTTGTACTTGCCTGGATCCAGATGGCCAGATTGGCTGAATCAGGATTGGGAGCCATCTTCCAGGCTAAATTAAGAATGGAAAAAAGCATTTTCTGCAGCTGATTTAATTTGCTTTTCCAGAATTATGCTGGATTAAATAATAACCCTCAGCGTCTTAAGTGAGTCAGAGTTTATTTGTAAATGAACATCAAAATCTAATTGTGAGATATTTATTATTTCAGCTGGAAATTGGAAACCTTGAAAGAACTCGGTCAATAATGGCGGAAGAGCTGGTAAAGTTAACAAATCAAAATGATGACTTGGAAGAAAAGGTAAAGGAGATACCCAAGCTACGTGTGCAGCTAAGGGTAGGTGAATTTTATTTGTGATGAAACCTAATATGTATTCAGTATTTAATGTAAATGTTTTTGTTATCTATTTGCTGTCTATGTGAACTAGCACACTTTTGATGTACGTTGTACTCCATCAAATCTCAGCAATAGACAAAATTGATCTTGTTTGGAAAATGGTGGTCAATTTTTAGTAAAAATGGAAAAGATTGCTGTTTCAGTAATCACAAACAGATGTGTTTGTGGACTTTACCGTCTCGAAATGACTTAATAGTGATTGTTCTCCATAGAAAATCAACTGTGGTTGCTTGTTTATTGTCCCTATGTCTAATATCTTGATACTGATCTAAATGGAGGAACAATATCACTTATTAAATATATTGATCAAGTGACATTGTTGAATAAAAGGGGATAAGTGCTTTTAATACATCAAAAAAATGGAATTAATGCTTTTCCCCCCTCAACAGAATGGAGAATTTAATGTTCTCTATGAAACTTCCAGAGGTTTACCTATTGTACCCTTAAATTCTAGTTTCGATACTATAAACTCATTCTCAAATATCAGTGCTATCATTTAATTCTGTCCTTGAAATAAGATCTCTGAATGCTGAATGAAACATGAACTCTTCAGTGGTTTTCTGTTGGGGAGAAAGAGTACACAGTTGGCACCTGAAATGGATTAAAGGTAGAAAGAGAGACAGGTGCCAGCTGCTCCTTTGTGGAATTATGGCCAAAGAACAGGTTTCAGTTTCTGACACATGCACCCTCCAACACACCACTAAGAAGCAGAAAGAGGGGAAGGCTACTAGAGATTTGGCTCTGAAACTTCCTTCCCTTACAAAGCCCATCAGAGGCTTTAAAGCAAGTGTATTCGGCAGTTTGTATAATTTAAATTTTAAAAAGCTTCCAATAAACAAATGTACACAGGGGCCAACTGCAGATCCACAGAAGCATAAAATAGTATATTAATTAACAGGAGGTTTAATATTTTCGATATCTAGAACACTCTGCCTGCAGGCAGACAGAAAAGTGTTAATCCTGTTGTTGTTGCAAATGTGGAGAGTAAGTTGGTAACCACCAGGCCATGTTGTTATAGGATCTGGATCAGAGATATAATACCATTCTCCAGATGTATGGGGAGAAAGCAGAAGAGGCAGAAGAACTGAAATTGGACCTTGAAGATGTCAAAAACATGTACAAGACTCAGATTGATGAACTTCTAAAACAAAGACACAGTTAATTACTGTTGAGGTTGCCTCTTGCATTAAACTTTAGGAAAATTCATGTAAATTCAAATGAATTGTAAAGAATCTGTATTATAAAGTGATTTATGGTGTAGAGTTCATATCCTGGAAGAATCGTTATGCTTTCATGGTGGCCAACTGTTAAATTATTTGTTAAATATTTAAAATAAGTCCTATATCCATGGCTTTATCAATGCATACTAAAAGGAAGGATACCTTACATGTGTACAGTAGTATGCAAATTTGTTGGTAATATTAACTAATCTGACAGCAGGGAGTTCTTAATTGCAGCTGTTGCAGAATGTGACTGGATAATTCTAATAGTTATCTGATACCCTGATATTGATCTAAATTCAGGGACAATATCTCTTATTAAATATAGTGATTTCAAATGACGTTATTGAAACAAAATGGATGAGTGCTTTTAATATATTTTAAAAATTAACACTTGGATTTGTACTATGATGCTCTAACCAGGTAGAGATAAATATTGTGTTGTCCACAAAGGCAGTTGTTTGCCTTTCTCCCCAAGTACTGAAAAAGAAACCAAATTCCCTCCTGTTTAGGAAGTATTTGGTTCCTTGTCCCCTATGGGGCTTCCATTCCAAAAAATTAATACATTGCCATTTAGAGGAGGTTGCTTAGCATTTTCAGTGGCATTAAGTTAGATAGGTGTCAAACTCACGGCCCTCCAGATGTTATGGACTACAGTTCGATGGGAACTGTAGTTCATAACATCTGGAGGGCCGTGAGTTGGACACCTGTTAGATGATGCAAAACTTACTAATTTTATGAGGAAAGAAGGGAACAAGATTCTTATATATTCACACACTGAATGATGGCTTCTCTTTTCCCATGGTCTGTTTTTTAAAGTGGGTTTGAATGCCCTTTAATTTAAAAAAGTGCATAAAACTGTAGATGTTTCAGATTATCTTCAGTCATTTAGAAAAGATTTTAGAAGGTAGATGTCAAAAAATAACAGAGAACCTTATTGCCTTTCCGGAAATTTAGCCTAAATGAGACAGCTCACTTTTGTTCGCCCAATCCACAGAAGGAATTTGTTCACGGTACTGTCCTACCTACTGTGGTTAAAAAAATTAATCCCCATAAAGTTCACTTCCATGGCTGTTCTGAGAAAAGGTATGGTTAATACCATATTTAAAAACCCTTAGCTGCTTCCGGGTTTTTTTTTAATGTTCTCTTCAGAAATTGGAAGTTGTGTTTTAAATGAAACCTCACTTGCTCATTAATACATGACATCCACTCTGAAAATATATTTCTATCAGGTTGATTCTGTCTGTTTTTCAATTAACTGTTGATTCTGTAGATTGATACCTGAGACATTTTTCCTAAGTCAAAATCTGCAGAGTCCTTCACTGACTTCTTCCCCTTGTGAAAAATGTCCTGCTTGGGGGGAAAAAAAGTCTTGGATTTCTGGCTGCTGCAGGAAGAAAAGGGGCAAGAAAGTCAGGTTCTCTGGGCCAGAGACAGTTGCGCCTGTGGAAAAACTCCAGTGGATCTAAGCCATTGCCTGTATGTGGGGAGGAGTTCTAGCACCCACATCTCCCTGATATGCTAGTTTTTCTGTGTGTGGGAATGTTTGACTTGGTAAAGTACTTGATCATATAATCCTGATTTAAAGTGCAGGCAGGCCTGCATAGAGTGTTTTTTTGGCCAAGAAAAAAAATTGCCAGTCGATGCTGCTGTGTGGAAAATTTGACTTATTTATACCTTCTAATATGAGAACAGATCTTGAAGTTAGCAGATATAAAGAACAATGTATTGTCGAAGGCTTTCACAGCCAGATTCAACCATGGCCACACAGCCCGGAAAACCCACCAGACCAAATAAAGAACAATGTTTTAAAAATGAACCCAAAGCTGGAATAATATTGAAACTTTTGCCCCTTCTTACATACATGAAGTGTATTTCAAACCAATGAAAAGGGTGCAAGTAATTAGTTTTGGAACCCAAATTTGGGCTCAGTCTTCCCATATAACCTCAGCTCTTCATCAGCATGCTAATCTCTTGACAATCAACAAGTATGAAGGGTGTTTCTCTTTTGAAGTATTTAAAGCCACTTGCAATTGAAAATGGACAACATTGCTATCATTGGTTTTCACAGATTCATTTGCATAATATTTTGCAAGCCCACATGTATCTCTGTAGCCTCTAAAAGCATCTTGTAAGCGTGAACATTACATCAATGGCCCCTCCCACAAAAATGTGCCCTGGCTGATCGGCCTCTAGAGTTTTTTGCCTATATATGCAAAACTCTTAAAGCTTTTTTTTTGTGCAGATAGAGCCATGGATGCAATCTCCCTGTATTTACAAAAGGATAATGTGGAAAGCGACCTGCATGGCATTGGTGTAAAAAGTGATATGTCAAGAAAGAAAAGATTTAGTAGTAAACTGGAGACGCATTATTTATACTAAATAAGAATACATTTCTTGAGGAACTGTGTAGCTGAATCTATGTTCAGACTTCTGCTCATTTGCAGCCCCACCGAAAGGGGGGGGGGATGAATTTGCCAGTGGGAACCGTATGCGGCCACACCGGCGGATTTGCCTTCCCCGGGGCACTTGCCCTGGCAGTGAATTCATCAGTGTGCGGCCACAGCGCACTGGACGTTGTGCCAGCATCCCTGCTCTCCCAAGGCTGCTGACGTAGTGGGGGCAATCTGGGGGCCCTTTTGGCCATTGCCACCCTGGCTCTGGCTGTCTGAGCTTAAGAATTACATCATCAAGAAGGTGGTATAAAGCCCAATGGGGGTTTCCCAGAAGCGGGGAGGCTTTTTTGCATTTCAAGCTTCCCCATGCTGTTGGGAAGCACTCCATGGGAGTGGCAGGCCACTGTTGCTGCAGCCTGGTGCCCAAACCCTTGAATTGGGCTGCCCACTTGCTTAGTGTACTTACATGTTTCTTCCATTCTTGTGTGCACTCTGTGATTTTAAAATTTCCTGTTTTGGGAGGCCTTAAATTAAACTCCACTTTACCGCAGCATTTAAATGTAAGTGTGTGGTCAGATGGGAGTTTTTCTTCTCCGTAAGTTAAGAAAGCAAACTCTGTTTTGCATTCAGACATCGCTGTACATTGAAGTTTGATTCAAGACTTCTTAAATCAGGAATATTTCAATCCTATCTGCAAAAGGGAAGAGTGTGTGTAAGCACAACAAACAAGCAGAGGTTTTCTTAAGATCTGAATATGGCCTGTCATTCAAGGCAGGGGCAGGGGAAAGGTCTATGAGAAGAAATGCTGCCTTCTACAAAGCCTTCAAGACATTGCTCAGGAGCTGGTTACAGTAAATAAAAACTCTTGAAATAAGAAAATGGCCTCTGTGCATTTGGATTGCGCACATAATTGAACCAGATCCTTATCCAGTACTGACTGAACAAATATTTGAACTCTATTGAATTAGCTAGAACTCATGCCAGTATGTTTTTACGGTTTTAACCTGTTACTGCTGTGTTAACACGGTTTTCCCTCTTGCTTTACAAGAGATAGTCTTCAGAGTATACATAGTACATTTTTTTATAAAGGGCTGTAAAGTAGTTTAAATAGAGTATGTACATTAATAACCTGTTACAGAAAAGAGGCAGTTGAGTTGAACAATAATGTAAATAATTTAAAAGTGTTTAAATCTTGGTCTAAATAAAATATTTGCATTAACAGAGTGTTAAGAGTCTTCTTAAAGAAGTGCTGAAAACCAGTGTTGATGTTTGAGATATTTTTATGGCAGCTTGGCTACAAATGAAGTGGCAGGTAGAAAATGTGCGTTGCTCTTCAGGTGTGATGTCCGCATTGAACTGTGACTACTTCTAAGTTGCCTGTTCCTATAGCAAGCAAGTAAGGTCGAAGTATCTTCAGCATAATAGGGCTGCAGTTTAGCTATCCATCTGAATTGGCTGAGCTAGGGCCAATCTATGTATTTGGGAATTTAAGATTTGGGCCTCAATTTTGAAATAGTAATGGGTGGGAATTATTTTCCCGTTTTTGCTGTTGGACATGGTCTATTCTGTGCCCAAGGATCAGCAAAAAAGGGGAAATAACTAAAAGCCATTCCTTTCAACTTCAGTGTAGCTGCAGTGTAGCTGGGCCCAGTTATGTAAAAAATCTGAATGACCGATTTAACCCTCAGTTTACCCAGTTTTCTACAATCAACGTGATGTTCACTTCATATGTTCCCCTTACCTATGGAGTTACAAGATGCTGTGAGGATTGACATATGCCCAGTCTTACCTAATGAGCTTCACAACAGAGCAGGGAGCTTACATCTGAGGCTAGCGCTTGGACCCCTGTGGCCACTCTGGCTTGACTAATTTAATAGGCCATACTTGCCTTGGAAGACCCTCTTGGAGATGAGGGGTGGGGGATACAATTCATGGTAGCAGATGGTTCTTGGGAAGCGTGCCTGGTTTAGTCGTTCAGTAGTTTCACAGTGTTTTACGCACACACATTTTTTGATCTCTATCTATTATCCTTCAGATTCTAGTAGTTATTGCTTTCTCCTTTTCTGGATTCAGGACTCCAGCTAATGCAGGGGGAAACTATAAAATAACTACACTTTACAGTTGTGCACTCAGTACAGAGAGCTGATAACAAACTTTAAATTTAAAAAATGAAGAAGAGTTAGGATTTTTAGAACCTGCTTTTCTCAACCATAAGGAGTCTCAGAGTGACTTGCAAACTCCTTCCCCTCCACAACAGACACCTTGTGAGGTAGGTGGGGCTGAGTGGATTCTGAGAGAACTGTGTCTAGCCCAGGGGTAGGGAACCTGCGGCTCTCCAGATGTTCAGGAACTACAATTCCCATCAGCCTCTGTCAGCATGGCCAACTGGCCATGCTGGTAGGGGCTGATGGGAATTGTAGTTCCTGAACATCTGAGAGCCGTGAGACTCTACCCTGTTAGCCTGGCATCACCCAGCAGGCTTCATGTGGAGGAGTGGGGAAACAAACCTTGGTTCTAGATTAGAGCTTCAAATCCACTTCACCACACTGGTCCTCCCGTTATGTTAGGATGCCAAAAGAACCCATTGACAACACTGAGTTCTGAATGAAGCAGTTCTGCAAGTCATGTTGGGTTGTGGAAATGATGAACATCTGCTATTAGCTAGTGATAACCAAGATAAGAATAACGCTGAAATGAACAGCCAGCAGATCCTGATGTTTCTGTAGCTTCCCATTTGGGGGCAAGCAGGTCTGAAATACGTTATTTGTAAAGAATAAGAGAGTTTTAAAGAACAGTTGTGCTTAAGAACAGGTTTGTTTTGAAGAAGAAGAAGAAGAAGAAGAAGAAAGAAGAGGAGGAGGAGGTTCGGCTTTATACCCTGCCTTTCTGTCCTATGTGGCGTCTCAAAGCGGCTTACAAACTCCTTCCTTTCCTTGTGAGGTATAGGTGAAGCTGAGAGAGCTCTGAAGAACTGTGACTAGCCGAGGTCACCCTGCAGACTTCATGTGCTGGAGTGGGGTACAAATCAAGTCCATCAGTTAAGAGTCCACCACTCACTTGGGGAATCAAACCTGGTTCTCCAGGTGAGAGTCCACCTGCTCCTAACCACAACACCACACTGACCGTCTACAGTTGTCTTACAAGATGCCTTAATGGAAAACTGCTTTCCATTATGTTTTTAAAACTTCAGTGTGATTTTGTTTGTTCTTATAGAATTAACAGAGACCCAGCATCTGCTACTGTAATTGTTTTCTGTTGTTTTCATGATTTCACGGAACCATAAGATTGGAAGACACCATACGGATCATCTAATAGTCCAACCCACTGCTCAGTGCAGAATCACTTACACCCTTAAAAGAAACAAACAAATCTGGGCTGTTCCCCCTGCCTTTGTTGTTTGCTTGCAGGACACATTAAATGTGTAGTTGGTCCCAGACAATTTCCAGAAGTATTCAAAAACTCTTGATATTTTCTCTTCTAAAAATCATTAACTATGTAAGCAGTAATACAAAATGTGGAATAATTCATAATCTTCCGAGTTGGATGTTTTGTTCTACTGACATTTCTTGAGATTAGTTTGAGGAGATCATTAAATTGGAGCATAAACCAGGAAATGAGTTAAAGACGTGGAGGAAATAGAACAATGGTGTTTGGTTTGAGTTACATTTCCTTTTCTGCCATTGAAAAAAGGTTTTCCCCACACGACTTCCACAATAATAACACATATTAGATGTATTAGCACAACTTGGTTGCTTTTTGCTGTGCGCGTAAGTGTTTAGTTTTAACAATTGCATTAAAAATATGCACTATGAAGGCAGGTTGCATTATGAGGTAAGCGCAACTATGATAAAATTGCAAAACCAGATTTTTGGGAGGTGGATTTATTTTCCAGCTGTGTGTGCTTGTTTTTGTTTTTTTAACAGCATGAAAAATGTAAGTGGTGGACGAGGTAGTCATTTCCTTAAAAGCGGGAGGGAGCTTATGCCCACTCTCGCTGCCATTATTCTGCCCCAAAAAAAGCAAAGGGAAGATTTTACTCCTAAACGTTTGGAGCCACGACTGCAACAAGCTACCAAGATTCTGAGTCCTAATTGAAGGCCAGAGTTGCATTTGTATCCCTACTTCTTTTCTAAGGGAGCCTCAAAGCGGATTACAATCACTTTCCTTTCCCCTCCCCACAACTAGATAGGTGAGGGCTGAGAGAGTTCAGAAAGAACTGAGTGGCCCAAGGGTATCCGGCAGACTTCATGCATAGGAGCAGGGAAACAAATCCAGTTCGCCATATAAGAGTCTGCTGCTCATGTGGAGGAGTGGGTAATCAAACCCGGTCCCCCAGATTAGAGTCCGCCACTCATGTGGCGAAATGGGGAATCAAACCCGATTCTCAAGTCCAACCTCAACCACTGCACCACACTGGAATCCATAACAGGCGGGACCCCTGTCATTCTTTCCCCCGCCTCCACCCATTTTCTCCCCCAGCTTCTAGTAAGGCCCCTGCTAGAGGCGTAACTCGTGGTTTAGATGGAGAAGAGGGGACTCAGTCCAAAATAAGGACCGAGGGCCCGCCCCTCCCATGCTCTGCTGCCAGTCTTTCTGGCCTGGGCGAAAGGGAGCTTGCGCGCGGCTTGCACGAGCAGCTGCGGCCCAGCGCTCAGGTTCCCGGGTCGGGAGGTGCGCTTGCAAAGAAGAGATGGCGAGCTCCGTGCACTGAGCTTTCCTCCCTGCTGTCTCCATTAAAACGCCTGGTTTCCGGAGGGTTGAGCCAGCGCTCGCAGGCTCCTCCTCCGGCTCGCTGCGGCCGCTTCTTTCCCCCTCAGCAGCACCGGGAGGAGCGGCCGCCCTGGCATCCCTGCGAAGCGGGAGCAGCTGCGCGCGCGCGCGCGGCCTGGCGCCTGGACCCCCCTCTCTCTGCCCGGCTGGCTTCGCTTCGGGGCGCCTCCCTTTCCTCGAGGTACAGCGACGCGGGTGCTTTATGGCGAGCTTTGGCTGGCAGCGGGGCACGGAGCAGAAGGGGGCACCCCTTTGGCCAATTTCCTTCCGGCTTTGAGATTTGCCTTTACGTTCGGGGCAGCCTTTAGGTTGAGTGGGCTCCTCTCAGTCCTTTGTGAGGAATTGCAGCCTGGGAAAAGAGGTTTCCGGAGTTACCTTTCCACGCCCGTACTGATATTTAATATTTATTTTATTTATTTATTTTATTTAACTTCTTCCGTTGCCGCGCAATCCTGTGCATGAGTTATCTGGGAGTCAATCCCGCTGAACTCCGCACCTGACGCCCCAGTAGCCAAAGGAATGCGTGTTCACTTAGAAAACGTATGTTAAGAGCTCCCTTCCGCACATGCAGAATAATGCACTTTCAATCCGCTTTCGATCCACTTTGCAGCTGGATATTGCTGTGCGGGAAAGGAAAATCCACTTGCAAACAATTGTGGAAGTGGCTTGAAAGTGCGTTATTCTGCATGTGCGGAAGGGGCGTTGAAGAAGAAGGCTTTCTCACGGCTGGAATCAACTGTCTGCTTGGGTTTTCTGGGTTGTGCGGCTGTGGTGGGCTGGTAGTTTTATCTCCTAGCATTTGGCCTGCGTCTGTGGCCAGCATCCTCGGAAGCACTCCACGCTGTGCCACAGAGAAACGCAGCATCTTTACTGTGACATGCCTCTGAAGATACCATAGTTGTAGATGAAGCGCAGAATAAGTCGTTTTAGGGCAAAAAAAGTACCAGATTGATGTTTCTCCAAAAAATCCTCACCGGGTCAATGCATATTGAATTGCGCCTCCACTGAAGGAGCTGAGGCAACAGGAAAGCCCACTGTTTTATTTGGTAGCTCTGCTTCCAAATTTCAATTTAAACTCAGAATCACTCTTCTTCGTTATTGTTTTGCATGTACCAGGAGTCCTAGAACTGAAAAAGGACCTGGGAATGACCAATGTATGGAACGAACTATTCACCGCTTGAAAACACTGTTTCAGGGAGTTGAAACGTGGGTATCTCTCCCTCTCCCCTAATGAATGACCAAAGTGAGTGGGTAGGTTTATATGGAAGACAGTGTTCCTCAAGGTACATTGATCCCAGTCATACAGGACCTTTATAGGTCAGTGATGGCGAACCTTTTCAAGACCGAGCCGCCCAAGTACCATAAACTCCAGTATTCTAATTTATTTATCGTGAAAGTGCTAAACACGGCAGTTTCGAATCCTTAGTCACTGAGTAGTTTCTTGTTTAGAAAAATGGTTGACTCAGCGGCTTTACTTCCAGGAGTATGTGATTGGTGGTAATTCGGTGGCTTTGCTTTGAAGCACCGCGGCAACTCTTCCAACTGGCGAATCCGCGACCATCTCATCAGAGTTTACCTCAGAAGCAAGCCCCATTGCCAGCAACCTAATCTTTACTCCAGGTAAAAGGATCAACAAGGCTTATAGTTCCTTGCAAGGAAAATCTCAATAGCGTTTAACAGCGCTTAACAGGGCGGCCTACACTGGCTTCCCCAAAACTTGTAGGTCTGAGTGCCTAATGCTATTAATCGAGCCCAGCGGCCCAGGCGAGCCTAGGTGGGGGGGGGGGGCACACTGAGAAGGCTCTGAGTGCCACCTCTGGAACCCGTGCCCTAGGTTCGCCACCACTGTTATAGGTCAATACCAGCACCTTGACTTGCAACTACGAAGTTTAACTGGAAGCCAATGTGGAGGTGGAGCAGTTCTCAGCTATTGTCTAACTGGTGTTGCAGGTGGGAACTTTATGACCCAGATGTTATGGACTGCAATTCCCATCAGCCCCTACCAGCATGGCCAATTGGAGTGCCAAAGGTTCGCCACCAGGGTCTCAGGCAGAGAGAACTCTACTGGATGGCCTTTAAATTGGGGTACTAGAGTTCAGCACAAAACATGTTCTGCCATTGATCTACCTGCCCTCTCCAGTTCCTTTTTTGACATCACTAATTGCCCATCTGCAGCATCACCTTGAAACTATTTGCATGACTAGCAACCAAAGGGTAAAAATGGCAGTGGTTTACAAATCTAGAGCAAAGAGCAACCATTACTTGCCTACCCCCTTAGCTTCAGTATATTTCTCTGGCCATATTTCCATACAAACCCCATAATTTGTGTAGGCGTTCCTCCGGTTTTTACAAAACGTGTTCACGAGAATAGTTCCAAGAGCTTCTTGTGATGTATTTGGTCTGAGTCTTCCTCCTGCCTTAATCCAAAGCGATTTCCTAGGGCTGAGTTTCTAACTTCTTCCTCAGCCTTTAGTTCTAGATGTAGAATCTCATAGAATTCATACACAAAATGCACATCAGTGGCAGTCTGATCAGAAGTTGCTTCCCTGCTTTTGTTTTGGCTTCCACCCAATTCAGTGTCTAAGAAATGAAGCTCAAGGGAGTCTTGCCTGTTTTCCTAACTTGTTCCCATGCATGCCTTGGGAACAGCAAATACTCTGCATGTTGGTTTAGCGTCAGTAGCAGTGATAACTTTAAATAACTGAGTTGGACATGAAGATAGGCTGGTATCCAGAAGAGAGGCCTTTCTGGCCAAGTGATGAATAACTGCATGCTAGAATTAAACGCTGGCAAGAGTCTGGTTGGTTGAAACGATGTCATGCTTAAATCTTTGTAGTGTTGTTTTTTAGGATTGCTTGACTGCCATGTTAATGCTGCTTGCTTTTGGAGTGCTGCTTCAGGAAATCTTGGCCAGCGTTCAAGATGAAAATCTTGCTGACGCCAGCAATATTCCGGAAGCGCCATTGTTGAGCTATGAAAACATCAACTTGCCAGAGGAACACATCCCGTACTTTTTACAAAATAACCAGCCCATTGCCACAGTCTGTAAGATCTATAGGATCCTCACTGCCCGTATAAAGTAAGGGCTTCTTCACTCACTGAAATGTGATGATTTGTTTTATTCTTAGCATCTCAGAGATTAATGGTTAAACTCTCAGAAGTTAAAGATGGTTCATTTTCCAGACAGTTTCAGGGTTTGGATTAGGTGGGGTGTATTTGCTGGGGTGCATTTTCCGTCAACTGGTTATGTGAGAACAGCGTTTGTATCAAAACTGGATATGCTAAGTAGGTCAGCAGAGTTTAACTCTAAAATAATTTCATGCACGTCTTCACCAGACTCGTGCAGTTCTTTCAAATATGGTGACGAAACATTAGGAGTAAGATAGTGGTTTGCATACTTTGAAATATAGCATTTCTGCACTGAAGTTGACCTCAAGACTATTTTATTTATTTATTTGTTCATTTATCTGATTGTATTAGTCGCCTCCCCAAAGGCCCAAGGACGCATTGTGCAGAATAACACGCACAGCGTGCAAAGAACCTACTTATGACTTTAAAATTAGTATGACTTTAAAATTACTTATGACTTTAAAAGTAGTACACAGATGGCGGTAAAAATCCACACACACACACACGCACACACACACCCACACACACCCACACACACACACACCCACACCCGAGCCCACTGGAGGCCGGGGCAATGGAACATGTTTTCAGCCCGGCTGGCCAAATGCCTGGCGGAACAGGTCAGTTTTGCAGGCCCTGTGAAAGCTTCACAAGTCTCACAGGGCCCCGATCTCCTTAGAGAGCCTGTTCCACCAGAGAGGGGCCAGGGCTGTAAAGTCCCTGACCCTAGTGGAGGCCAGCCGGATGTATTTTGGGCCAGGGACTTCTAGTAGATACCCCTCCAAAGATTGGAGGGTCCTTGCAGGGCAATATGGGGAGATGCGGTCCCTCAAGTATGTAGGCCCAAGGCTGTTCACAACCTTAGTGTTTGGGGGGGTGGGGCTGCAAAGAAGTCCACATCCTAAATATTTGCATGAGCACAACAACTGCAATTTTTATTTGTTCCTTACAAAATTTTAGTGGCCTGTTCTGTGGCCCATAATCTGACAGATCTGTGTACATTTTTAATTTCGTGCAGTTTTACAGTTTATCTGAAAACATCCATGTGTGAAATTGGGTACACAGTACGACTCTTCCTAATTTTTGATGTATTATACAAGATCTGGCAGATTTTCTGTGCATTTTTACAACCTCAGGATAGTTGTTTTAGCAAAATGAAAAATTCGAAACAAAGTTAATCTTTTTTGGAAACATGGATCTTTGGAAATCAACTGCGAGTTGCTGTTTGTTTTTAAACTCAGATCTTGTCTCACCAGAAATACTTGAAGAAATTGAAATTATGTTGGGGATATGAGAAATCCTGTAAACCAGAAAAAAGGTTTGGATATCCAGCATGTCATTATGCAGAGGCAGGGTGGTAAGTATGCACATAACATATATGGAGTGCATTTGCATATACCGTATATACTTGCGTATAAGCCGAGTTTTTCAGCCCTCTTTAAAGGCTGAGAAAAGCCCCCTCGGCTTATAATGCTGTAGTCACCCATTTTCATTAACTTCATAAAGGATCAGTGAGGGCTACAGGACAAACTCACTGCCCCTGAGAGACGCTGTTGCTGCCCTCATCCGAGGGGAAAGGAACGAGGAACCTCTCGCATCTATTGGCTGGGCTTCAAGTGCAAAAGCCCAGGAGGCAGAGGGCTCACTGTTAGGCATTGGCCCCCCTGATGTCACTGCCCAAATAAGGAGCTCCCTCTGCCTGCTGGCTGGGTGGGTTTGACCAAGCCCAGTGGGCAGGCAGAGGGAGCTCCTTATTTGGGCAGTGACATCAGGGGGAGTCACTGCCCAAATAAGGAGCTCCCTCTGGCTGGGTTTGACAAAGCCCAGCTAGCCGGCAGGCTCTGCCTCCCCACCCTCGGCTTATACCCCAGTCAATAAGTTTTCCCAGATTTGGGCAGTAAAATTAGGTGCCTCGGCTTATACACGGGTCGGCTTATACACGAGTATATACTGTATTAAGTTCAATCTAGCTAGTGGTAAAAAAGGACAAGTTCCCTTTCACCAAAAAAGAAAAGACTATGCTGGTGATCTTGGGATCTACAGTTACAAACATCTTATGGGATGGGAACTATAATAAGGATGGGGGATTGGGGAAACGGGAAAAGCCAGCAGGATCCAATCCGTTTTCTTCTTTTGAAAAAAAAATATGGCTCGTTTCAGTATCAATTGTTGCTGTACTTCACTCTGTGCCTTTAGATGCATGTTGCACTTTTGAATGGTGCCATGTCAGTATTGCAAAAGGTTCATTTCAGAGATAGTCCTTGCTTAGGAGCCTGCAGGTTTTATGGTAGGTATGGAATTGGCATGCTTATAATAATTCAAAAAGTAACATAGTTGCACATCCCAGTGGCTGGGGGCGATTTTCAGTGGTAGTGTGGTGCATACAAGCTTGCATTTCCAAAGTAACAGTTGAGATTCTTAGTCGCTAGATTCTTTACAGGTTGCTGTGGTTGTTAACCTGATGTTTGAGATTTTTTTTAAAAAAATCTGCAGCCATTGTTTCCCTTCTGTGGCTCAAGTTATTATTATAGTAGGACTTTGAGAACTGGATGGCAGCTTGACAGGATCTGTGGCTGTGAGGAAACCTCTGGATTTGGCAGCGTCGAGAGTTTAGAATTCTAGGGTTGAAAAGAACCTGGTGATATTTGCCGTGAGATTTTAGATCTCAAGTCATATAAACGGATGCCATTGTGTAGCTATTTTATGTTGCTGATTCTAATGGTTAATTTATTGTTGTATACTGTTCTGAGCCCATTTTACAAGGAAGGTGGTTTATAATCAAATAAATAATAATATGTAATCTGACTCCAGCATCTGCATGTTGGTCACTTCCCATCTCAAATGCCCATAAACCCCATAGACACATGTACAATTCATGGCAAAATAGAGGCATTTCTTTTCATTCCCATCTTGAGGGTGTTGCAAGGCAACCTGTTTTGTAGGTGGGCAGTTTTATTCTTATGCTGTATGTTATCCTGCAGTTAAAGCTGGCATCGTCTCCTTCGAATGCTGTTGTGACACTCTTTCTCCATTCTAGGGCTAGTACTGTTGAGGAGGCTCAGCATGTGTTCTGGAAACAAGCTGACTTTGGTTATATTAAAGAGAGGATAGATGAAGTGAGGACTCACTGCAGACCTAAGGCAACGGTGAGCATATTGGAATACATTAAACATAGGCTGATTCCGCATGGGCCAAAAACAGCGGTGTGAAAACGGTGTGAAAACGGTGTAAACCCTTTTACACTGTTTTAAACCCTTCTCCGTCATTTTCACGCTGTTTTCACGCTGCTGTTTCTGGCCCATGCGAAATCCATCACAAATTCCTTTATACATCTACTGTCCAGCTTCCTGCTACACTTTAAAATCCAAATTCCAAATTGTTTCTAATTTAATTTATCTCTGTCCGTTTGTGTGTGTGTGTGTGTTTGTTTTGCAGGGAGATTCTTCACTTGAGTGTTCTCGTTATCTCCAGTACTGCAGAGCAAAGAATTTGTATATTGATTTGAGAAGCCCGAAGAGGAACCATGATAGGTCTGGCTTACTTGTGTTCCCTGAAATGCACAAGAGAAACTAAAGTCTAAATATCATGCTAAGCAGCCTGCTCGTCCTTTTAGCTGTTCATAGCTCTAAGGATCTGTGAGCACTCATTTTTCCCTTATTCTTGAACAATGTTCCTGTGTTGGTACTTAGAAATCTTCATTGACTGAAGGGAAATTCTGCTTCTTTATCTTTTATGTAGAGCACATTTCTGGTTGCAGAGCCTTAAGGATCAGAAGTTACTTATTTTGCTTTGAATGGTTTGGGCCCTTTTTCTCTTTATGTTCTCTGCCCTCCCTTGATTTCTGATTCCTGCTCAGATCAAGTTTATGTTAAGGCAGTGAGCCTTATCTAAGCACATGCTGAATGATACGTGGATCCATGCAGTTTCTTTTCAGTGTGTTGTGTCTATCAAGTGCCATCGAGTCACAACTGACTTACGGCAGACCAGTAGAGACTAACAGCAGTGGACTGCTATTGCCTTCCTCTGCATAGCAACCCTTGGTATTCCTTGGTGGTCTCCCATCCAAGCATTAACCAGGGTCAACCCCAGAGGTGGAGCAAGGGGAAACTCCACCCGGGGCACACCCTGCACCCCTGCGGCAGCAGGCCCGGCCCCGGAATGCCCCTGCCACGCCCCCTGTGCGGCTTGGCCACGCCTCCACCATGGCTCCGCCCAGGGCATTGTGCCCCACCTTACCCCATTGCGCTATGCTTCTGGCCAACCCTACTTAGTTTCTGCAGTCTAAAGAGATCAGGCTTGCCTGGGTCAGAACTTTCAGTGCATTAGACTCTCAGTTGCACGTTAGCGCTCATAAGAACATAAGAACAAGCCAGCTGGATCAGACCAAAGTCCATCTAGTCCAGCTCTCTGCTACTCACAGTGGCCCACCAGGTGCTCAGTTGTATGCTAAGCATGTTGCTAAACTGGTTGCAACCATTTTTATCTTGAACTATCTAGCTAGTGGAGGGACTTATCATTTACTTAATTGTGGGATTTCACTGGCTTTGCTTTGAAGTTTTTCATATGCAATTTTTTTTAAAACTTCAGATTTAATGAGAACTTTTTCCAGAAGGGGCAAATTGGAGGTCATTGTAATATGGATGTTAAAGCTTTCCTTGCCGAAGATCAGCGGAAAAGTCCTCTACAATCTTGGTAAGAGTTTTAGCTGAATCTGTTGTCTCTTATTAAGGTAAGGTAAAGTGTGATCTAGTCACACCCAACTCCTGGTGACCGCCTAAAGTTCCAATTTATGAGGCTTTCAAGGAAAGATATGAGCAGAGGGGGCTGGCCTTTGTCTTCCTCTGCATAGCAGCCCCAGCCTTTCTTGGTGTTCTCCCATCCAAGACTGACCCTGCTTAGATTCTGAGCTTTGACAGGATCAGATTAGTCTGGGCTATTATGGCTGACAAAAGGTTGCTATGGGATTACACATTAACTTGGATTTTTTGTCAAAGGCCCTTTCCGCACGGGCCATTTGGGCGCCCCTGCACCGGCAGGAATTCTGCCAGTGGAGGGGTGGGGAGGCAGCTAGCACGGGCGTCTTGGCCGAGCTGACCCCCATAGAAAACAATCCCTCTCCCACTCACTTCTCCCACTCACCTCGTCGCCTCCGTCGCCCTGCTGGCCTCCTAAGACCCGCCCACGCTGCCCTCCGACCTCCAGGGGTTGGAGAACAGCGAGGGAGGTCCTTAGGAGGCCAGCAAGCCGAGTAATCAGAGGAAGAGGGATGAGAAAAACAAGCTGTCTTTCCCGGCCCAGTGCCGTTAGCACCAGCATCACAGGGAATGCATTCTCCCAAAAACCTCCCAAAAACCTCCTGACGCTGCCCTGGGGGTGGGGGAGGGGAGCCAGGTCGGCGCTGCTGCGTTTTGGCAGCACCGCCTGTGTGAACGGCTCCCTGGGGACAGCGTTTTTTCCGTCCCCAGGGCGCCGTTTATGGCCCGTGCGGAAAGGGCCAAAGAGTTATATACTGGGCATTCTCCTTCTCTCCCAGCCAGACACCAAAAAGATCACAAATAAGATTTTTTAAAAGAGAGGAGGAGACAGGTAGGATAGTGGCCAAGATGAAGGTGGATTCTGCATCGGCCAAAAACAGTGGTGTGAAAATAGTGTAAACCCTTTTACACCATTTTCACACCGCTGTTTTTGGCCCATGCAAAATCTGCCAGAGGTTATTGGAGTCCTGGCCCAGATGTGAGATACATTATATGAAGCCCACTTTAATGTGTTGTTAACTTTCACTGAAAGAAAATCAGAAGTACTCAGCAGTTCAGACTTGGGAATGCAGAACAGCACGTTCTTTGTGCCTGTATCTAAAGAAATGTGTGACAAACTCCTTGGAGCCAGAAGGGCTTTGAGATTCTTTCCTAAATAGCAACGCCATCACCACCAATGGCAGTTCAAAGTAGAAAACCTCTCAGCTAAAGGAAGTTTCAAACGCAGCTGTGAAGTGAAAGCGGAATCTGCGATTCAAGGAGTGGTGGTGATAAAATTCTGTCAGGCACTTCTATAGTAGATCTTCTGCTTCCAGTCCACACCTTAGTTATGTACCATATGAAAAGCTATTAGTTCAGCCTCCTCTTGTTTTATAACAATTGGTCCCTTCCGGATAGTCTCTTTCCCCACTGAGGCGTGGGTGGAGGGAGTACTCAGGAGGGTTTTCTCCATTGCTGGCCCCAAACAATGGAACAGCCTCCCTGGGGAAATTTGCCAGGCGTTATCCCTCTATTGGCATCTGGTAAAGACCTTCCTAGTCACCCCGGCCTTTTGCCCTAAACCCCCCTGATGCCCCCTCTGGAGGTTGCTAGTCTGGGGTTGGGGAGGGTATGTGGGTGGGTACTAGTGTGATTTTATGATTGTTTTAAATGTTGATGTTTTTACTATTTTTACCCTTGTTGTTAATTTTGTATTCCATAAATAAATAAAATTTAACAATTTTAGCTTCAGTGTTGCAAAACTTGCTTTAGTCCTTGCAAAGCTGGAAAAACATGAGAAGTCGTATGGATTAAAAATGCAATAACTTATTTAATAGCTTCTGATCCTAGACTACTTTAGCAGCAGGTTTCCAAGTGCACTGCTGCCACTGTCAGAAATGCCATATATCCCAACTGCTTTTGGGGAGAAGCTTCAGGGCAGCAATAGTGAGCTTGATTTACATGCGGAAGGTGCCAGGTTCAATTTCCGCTAAACTATATAGCTAAAGAACTTCTGTGAGGGAGTTCTAGGAAAGACCTTTCTTTGCCTGGGGCACTGCAAAGTTGTTGCCAGTCGAAACAGAAGATACTGAGATAGAATGAGGCACCTTTGTAGGATGGTATATGACCTGCTGTTGTCTTCCCCTCCCCAGAGGTCATGTACTTCTTCTGAAGCTTTTGAACTTTATCAGCTCCCGGTGCAACTGGAACCTTGTTGGACTATTAAATGGATCCTGCTAATTGGTTTCAAATTCTACCAGTCTTGGGTCTTCAATCATTAATAACTTATGTCTTTGGGGAAATGTCTTTAAAATCATGGTCAAACGCATCTGACAAGAGCCTAGATGTATTCAGATTAGCTGAATTTTGGATACAGGGGCAGAAAGCCATCCTGTGTTGCTCTCTCTTGAAATTTTCTCCAGCCCTTGATTTGTAGATCAAAGATGTTGCTTGCTCCTGAGATCAAAGGCAGAGTTTAACCTTTTGAAGCTGTATTGAAGAAGCTTCAGTTACAATTAACAATAATTTTAATTGTCAAACTTGGTCAAACTTTGCAAATATTGTTAAGACAAGCCCAAACCTGGGGCAATAAATCAAGAGCATCTTGGCTGTAATTTCAGGTTTGCTGAGCTCCAGATGTATACAGAACTGAAAACCAGACCTATGGAAGATGGTAGTTGTGATGTAGTTATTGACAAGCCGACGTATTTCATGAAGTTTGATGCAGGTATAAAAAACTCTGTTTCTGCTCTGTATAGTGAAATTCAACTCTCTGTCAGGCGATGCTGTTTTTCTGTAGCCTACAAGGCATGCTACTTCAGAGGATCTTCAGTGACAATCATCACAACAATTGATGTGCCAGTGTGGTTTTTCTATGTGCTGATTCTCATAAATTTAATTTTTAATTTCAGTTAAATTGTTAAATTTATAAACCACTCTCCTCTGGCAAGCGGGGGTCAGAGCTGTGCACAACAATGTATATTATTTAAATTATACAATTAAATATAAAGACGTAAAACTATAATTTCCCCAGTATGATAGCAGCGTGGCAGCCAGTTGGTGGTGTCATGCCATTGCAAGTGGGCCTTTTGCGGTATATTAAAAATCAACGTTTTAAGTTCTTTGTATACCAGCAGTTTCCCCATAACCCCAATAATTCTGTGCATATTGTGTGCAAGTCTGAAGTCAGCATGAGCAAATCTGGCATGTGTGATGCAGCCCTACCATACAGTGGCTAGGATCTGCCAGGTTATTTTGGTGGCTGGAAGGATTTCTTCCTGTGGAAGGTCTCTCTCTCAACCAACCCCTCCTGCTGCAGAACAGAATGCGCCCTGAAATGCTTTGCTGTGTATTTTTGGTCTACAATTGAGAGATGGGAGAGATGGAACTCATTCCATGGGTCAAAATCATTGCATCTGCTGGAATGCTTCCATGGCTCCAAACTACTTTGGGTGTTTTTGTGTCATTTCTTCTTGGTGCCAGGAAATGACTCCTGTGCTATTCTTTCTGGGGCTTTGAAGGTAGACTCGAAACTTGACTGAAGGACTGAAATTCCAGTCTGTGTAGCTAAATCTAAGGTTGTTTTCCTTGTCACGCTGGAGTGAAGGTCCAAGTTCTGTACAATTCAGAAGTGTTTTGCAATGTCTTGTGCTTCCTAAAGAAAATTAAAACACAAGAGCTCTTAACTCCAGAACTGCTAAGCCCTTAAATAGACATAACACAGTCACAGTCTACATAGCACATTTCTGCAGTGCTCAAAATTCCGTATACACCACATCCTTATAAAAACTGTGTAGGATAGTATTATTATGCCATTTTTTCCTTCCATTAGAGGGACAGTGATGGCTAGAAGAAAGTAACTGGTTCCTTAGTGCCATCTGCTTAGTTTATCAGTAATCAAACCAGAGTCAAGCCAGAATCAAACCAAGTCAAACCAGAGACTTTTCAACTCCTACTATTAACTATGTGAAACAAGCTCGGTCATTTATCATCTTAGCATTTGGGCAGCCACATTTAAGAGTCTGGTGCCCAGCCTCCACTGCTGCCCCCAAAGAGGCTTCTGGATGGTGTAGGGAGGCTTTTGCACTTTTCAAGCCTCCCCACATCACCCAGAAGCCTCTTTGGGGGCAGCAGCTGGGAGCAGTGGAGGCTGGGCACCAGACTCTTAAATTGTGGCTGCCCAGCGCTGAGAAGCCTCTAAGGACCACAGTAGACCTATGTCACCATTTCGGTGACTTGAGTCTTAAGTGTGGCCCACTGGCATAATGGTGGCTAAGGCCAGGAGGGAGCCGACTAATGTTGACACCTCCCCTGGCCACAATTCTTGGGTCACCCCCCCCCCCCACATGCCAGTGGTAGCAGGGACTCTGGGATGCTGGCGCACCATTCAGTTCAATGTTCCAGTGCTAGGCGGTGGTGGCAGCTACATGCTGGTGAGATTGCCCCTCCACTGGGGTAAGTTCTCCAGGGAGGGAGAATCTGGCAGCATGCTGTTCCCAAGAAAGGATTCTCCCCCCCCCCCCACACACACACATTGGATGGGGCTTATAATTGGCCAAAGACTGCCAAGGCATGGATTCGTATAGAAAATCTGGCACTGGTAGGGTCCATATCCCTCTCTTCTGAACAGAACTCTGTCTGGTGGTCCCTGTCGGATCTATCAGTTTGTATGCCAGTCTCATATTTTTAGGGTTCACGTTCATGTTATAACATTCTGGGTCTCCTGATGTCTGATTTTTTTTTTAAAAAAAAAATAGGTGCTGCCAATTTAATCCTAGCCATGGTGCTTCAGAAACAGTGTCTCACCCATTTTCTTTGCATCATTTTCCTCAACAAGAATTTCACACCCAAGGTGTGCTGTTTGGGAGAGTATACAAATACCACGGGGAAAATAACAGCCTGGGCAAGGGACCTGTTATGGGCACATGGCGCTTTGTGAACTGGCTATTCTCCCAGTATCTATCCAATCACATTTGTAGCCCCTCTCCGACTATCTTGTATTAAAGTAAAAAAATAATAATTCACAGATATCCATTGTAGTTTGTCTCTTCTTTAACTCTCTTAAGCAATAGGGCCTTGGACTCTGTGACAAAGCTGTGGTTTGATCCAAAATTTGCACCCAGTGAATCAGCATTGGTATGAACAGATTATATGTAAGTGTCTGACACGTCTGTATTTCTCTAGAACAGCAAAAAAAAAGCCATAAATTTGGATGCTATCCCTGCCAATGGGAAGCCTTATGTGACCTTTGTGTGAACTTAACTGTTCATGAAAAGCGTCTTGTAATAAAGCATGACATTGCCCTTAAACTTTTCTGGTGAGAAGAATATAACGTCTTCTTAAATAGTTGCCCCGTAAAAAAAACCCAGATATTAAGGTTTGCTGATGAATAAAGGTGGGAGCTTTATATACAAAACCAGCTTAATTTTTTTCTGTGTCTTTCAGGTGTTAATATGTACCACCATTTCTGTGACTTCGTCAATCTTTACATCACTCAGCATGTTACCAACTCGTTCAGCACAGATATCAGCATTGTCATGTGGGATACAGTAAGCAAGAGTTCCTGTTTTATAACAGGATGGTGCCTGTACTTGCAATGTATTATTTCGTGATATATACCAGGCTCACTGATAGGACCTCCTTTAGCCTGATGCGAGAAATAGACAGTTAAAAGCAAGGGGTAAAGTCACTACTGCAGATGGATGCCAGTTTGGCTTTTGTGGTACATCTGCCTATCTTTTATCCTGCTCTTCCTCCAAAGAACTCAGGGTTATAAGCACATTCTTCTCCCATCCCCCATGGTCTCCTCACGATAAAAGAGCAAAGTAGATTTAAAAACCTTCAATCTGATCTATCGAAGAAACTTTCAATTCTCTGCACAAGGTAAAGATAAGGTAAGGTAAAGATAATTCCCCTATGCAACCACCGGGCCATTACTGGCCCTTGGGATGATGTCATATCCCAATGTTTTCTAGGCGCACTGTGTTCACAGGGTGCTTTGCTATTGCCTTCCCCAGTCATCTGCACTTTACTCCAAGCAAGCTGGGTACTCATTTTACCAACTTCGGAAGGATGGATGACTGAATCCATGATGAGCCAAAGCTACCTAAAACTGTCTTCCATTGGAATCAAACTCATGTCATGAACAGAGTTTTTGACTACAATACTGCAGCTTACCATTCTGCGTCACGGGGCTCACTGCACCTTGTTTAGGAGTCTATAAAAAGAGACCCCATTGTCCAATTACCTTCACACTTAAGAATCTTTAGAGGAGGGTATTTCCCCCATTTGCTGTAAAACATTCTGCATCACAGGGCTCACTGCACCTTGTTTAGGGGTCTATAAATGAGACCCCATTGTCCAATTACCTTCAAACTTGGGAATCTTTAGAGGAGGGTATGCGTGTTTGCCCCGTTTGCTCTAAAACATTCTGCATCACGGGGCTCTCTGTACCTTGGTTAGGGGTCTATAAAAAGAGGCCCCGTTGTCCAATTACCTTCAAACTTAGGAATCTTTAGAGGTGGTATGCGTGTTTGCCCCGTTTGCTCTAAAACATTCTGCACCACGGGGCTCTCTTCACCTTGTTTAGAGGTCTATAAATGAGACCCCGTTGTCCAATTACTTTCAAACTTGGGAATCTTTAGAGGTGGGTATGCGTGTGGCCCCGTTTGCTCTAAAACATCCATTTCAAATCTTCAGAAATATTGCCCGTTTCCCCTTAGGAAACAATGGACCAATAAATTCAGAAATTGGGTGAATGGACCAAAAACAAACCAGAAATGGCATAGGTATACCTGAATATTCAGGATTACAATATTGATGTCCGCCCCCCCCCCCCCAGTTCCAAATCTAAATTCTATTGATTTTTCCCCAAAATGCACACTTTTAGCTCCTGTATGCAGACTTTTCTCCCTTTTGCCCTTGCTCATTTCTCTTTTGCCATTCTTGTTTGATCCACGTCCAGTGTGAGGGCTGGCGTGATGTAGTGGTTAAAGAGAACCAGGTTTGGTTCCCCATTCCTACACATGAAGCCTGCTGGGTGACCCTGAGCCAGTCACAGTTCTCCCAGAATTCTTTTAGCCCCGCCAGTCTCACAAGGTGTCTGTTGTGAGGAGAGCAAAGGAAGGAGTTTGTAAACCACTTTGAGATGCCTTACGGTTGAGAAAAGTGGGATATAAATTCAAACTCTTCTTCTATTTAAAAAGAGAGAGTTCTTCATGCAACCGTTGTGTCAGTAGTCTGCCAACATTCTTTTTTAGTTTATTGTTGAATATTGTTGAATATTCCCAATAAACAATATCCTACAGGAAAGGAACAAGTAATCCCTTAAGGTTGCTTATTGGTAGACAATGTCTCCTTTAACCTTTTCTATACTTGTTTCTGCCACTTTTCTACTTTTAACTAAAGTTGTCTCATGGTTTGTTGAATCTATCCTTGCCCCATATAGTATATTTTAATAATCTGCCCTTGTACTTTTATTTGGCTTTGTACTCTTCTTTAGGAAACTTTGGCTCATTCCACACATGCAGAATAATGCACTTTCAAACTGCTTTCAGTGCTCTTTGAAGCTGTGCGGAATAGCAAAATCCACTTGCAAACAGTTGTGAAAGTGGTTTGAAAATGCATTATTTTGCGTGTGCAGAAGGGGCCTTTGACTCTAGTATTAGCTCAGTATTCTTTTTTAGAAGCCCAGTTGCTGAAAATCTGACACCTGAGAGTATTCAGAATTTCTCCCTCCCACGTCAGAACTTGCTGCATTTGGTTTATGTTCAGTTTATGTTTTTTTCCCCACTTCAGTAGCCACAAAGTCTTTCTGCATGTTTCTTGATAATTAACTATCCCTTTCCTCATCTGTCCTTCCTGCTTGCCTCTTTCCCTCATTTCTTTGTTGTTGTATTAGGAAATACAGTGGCATACGTAACAGAGAACCACAGGGATTTAGCTGTTCGTTCCTACTGGAGCTAATCCTTGGCTAACAGTGTAAAGCTAATGCTTTATCCTTCTGTAGCCCTCCTAGGATTTGAGGTCTCTGTTCCTGTGCTGTTAACTCTGGAAAACCGGTGTTCCCATCCAGCTCCATTTTTATCCTGTTTCCATTCTATAAGCATGTTTGCTGCTTCTGTATAGTAAATCCCTGTATGCTATGCTGTTCGTTACAGCTCGTTAATTCCTTGAATTGCCAGATGATGGTGCCAGGGAACTATTTAAACAGGCTGGACAGTGACATTGAGGCCAATGCATCCATTCTGTCTTTCTGATTCTCTCTGGTTTTTTTTTTTTGTTTGGCTTTTGTTCATGTAATTGGATATGCTAGTAGATTTGGGGTATTGGAGATTTACTGTCCTTACAGGTCACTCGTCTTTTTTTTAAGAAAGCCAAGCAGATGTGAGAAACAGTCATCAAGCATGTTTATAACCACTGAAAAATGGTAGCGGTGTTACTTTTTTTGAAAAAGAATTGTTGGGCCAGTTCTTGTCATGGGGTTAGGGAGCAAATTGTAGATGTGTGACATCTTCTATCTCACTGTACTAACTTCTCATTGCGACTATGGGCCCCTCCGCGCTGTAGGATTTGACCTTAGTTCGACATAGGTCCGACCCGGGTACTCCGCACAGTTGTAGCGTTCGACTCGTGTCTGACTCTGCTCCCCCCCCCCACTGTCAAATTTTTGAGCTCGACTGGGAGGTGCAACTTCCTGGCGAACTCGGGTTGCACTCAAGCCAGTTGTGTGCGGAATCTCCCTCGGATCGACTCTGCCAGCCAGCCAATCACAGCGCAGTATTTCGGCCATGCGCAGAACAGGAGACTCGTGGTGGCGGCGAGAAGCGCGCCTTAAAAAAACCCCCAGTAATAGCAGAGTTGAACTCAGGTAACTCAGGAACCAATCAGGACACAGTGCAGGGAGGTGGTCCCGCCCTCTGAACTCGGCTCCGGAGACACGAGCTCAGCTGCTGTGCGGAGTAACAGAGGAGTCGAGCTCAGGTATCGATTTCCGCGAACACGAGTCAAACCTGGGTTGCCTTGTGTGTGCGGAAAGGGCCTATGAGTGGAGAAATGACAAAAGTTGTGCTGTAGCCACTGAACAACAAACACATTCATATTGAAAGTTTGAATTTTGAAAAAATTCAAACATCAGGAGTCATGGAGATAAATTGTTTTGAGGTCTGAGCATGTATTGAGCTTTTCAGGAGAGCAAAAGGAGTATGGATTTTTTTGAAGCGACCTCCACCTTTCTAAAAATAATTGTAGGTATCCAATTAGTTTGGTTTTGTTGAAAATCTGCTCAGACACAGAACTGATTTGAGTTGTTTGCGACTTGCCTTTCACTTGTGCTTATTATGTTTCTGTTTTCAACCAGAGTGCCTATGGATATGGAGACTTGTTCAGTGAAACTTGGAAGGCATTTACAGACTATGAAATAACGCACTTGAAATCGTACGATTCAAAAAGAGTATGGAATTATTATTATTTTATTTTTAAAAAACTTCACATGCGTGGCATTTGGGCCTATTCCAAAAGCAAGTGTATCAGAATCAGCTCTGAGGTTACACTGTTTGATGCACTCTTCACCTTAGTTGCAAACCGAACCATTGGTTCTTGCCCGAGCTACAGTGGCTACAATAGTTAAAAGTAGTGCTAATGTTCTATAAGTTTCTAAATGCACAATGGTGCCTCAAAGATTAACAAATGTATATTATAACCCCTAGTAGTAATGTGAGTTTATGCCTAAATAACTGTCTTGATCTTTTTTCTCAAACTCATAAACGTTGCTACAGCACTCTGCTGAGTATCTGAAGGCCTGTTAGTATCTGACTTGGCCTGCTTGCTTTTGAACCTTGTCATGATGCAAACATTTTAACAGGACTGTTAAAATGACCAATTGCATTCATACTAAATCCATAACTAAAATTGTATCTGTACTGTTAGCTTCCGTTAGTGTGAGAAAAATGCCAAAGCATGCTAGGTACCTTCAAAGTGTCTCCTGTACTGATGCTATTTCTTATACCAGACGTGGACACTGATTGCACTCTTGAGAAGTCCAGGGGGCAGATGTTTGGGGGTGCCTCTCTTTAGCCCCCCTCCTAGACTGATTCAGCTGGGGTTAGGGGCAAGTCTTTATGAGCAACTTTTCCTCTGGGTGGAGGGAGATCAGTTCTTGGGCAAGTGCTGCCATGTCTCAGTACTTGTGTGACAGCAGCCATCTTAGTTGCCTTGCTAGCTAACTCAGTGGCAATGCCACGGCCAAGGTTGGCACTGTGTGTGACTTGCCCAGGCTGGGTTTCCGTCCATGTTGTGGGAGGAAGGTGCTGGGCCCTTTCCAGAGCCCATTTTGACCTTCCAGTCTGCTTCTGCACCCTTCTGTATCACTTATTAATTTGCTTTCGTAGGTTTGCACCAAAGCAGCATACTGACTGCTCACAGTGATGACAACCAGGAGCTTCTGCACATTTATTTTTGTAGCCCGCTTTAAGAAAAACAGACACACGTAGCTGTCATGAAAGTATTAGCAAAATACACCATAAGTGCAATAAAAGTATATAGTATTTGCATAATGTTCAGTATAAGGTGTGATCTTCCTTTAGCTTTGTTCTTTTTAATAAAATTGTAGCACATGATCAAGAAGTTTGATGCTGTTGTTGTTGTTATTATTATTACTATTAATTGAACTTGATAAACCGCCCACCCCCAAAGGGCTCTGGGCAGTGTATATAAGTAGATACTGTAGGAGTGGCAGGTGTCTGCTTGATTACCTTTTATCCTCTTTTTTTTATTTTTTTATTTATTTATTTATTTATTTATTTAATTTAATTTAATTTATTAATCTTATATACCGCCCAACCCCTGAAGGGCTCTGGGCGGTGAACAACAGAAAACTATAATTACATAACAGAATTTAAATAAGTTAAGTTAAAATGCAGCAAATAATAACACCAAAGCCCGCAACAGTTCCTATTAGACTCTCCCAAAAGGGGAGAAAAAGAATGGGGCCCATAGATGGTATGGCCCGAAATACAGGAGGGTAAAAGGGGCACTCAATCAGCAGCTGGACACTCCAAAGGCCCGGCGGAACAACTCCGTCTTGCAGGCCCTGCGGAACTCACCAAGATCCCGCAGGGCCCGGACAGCTGGAGGAAAGAGTGTTCCACCAGGCAGGGGCCAGGGCTGTAAAAGTCCTGGCCCGCGTGGAGGCCAGCTGCATCATTGAGGGGCCAGGGACTACCAGCAAATTGGCCTCTGCTGAGCGCAGAGGCCTAGTAGGGACATATGGGGTAATGCGGTCCCGAAGGTATGAGGGTCCCAGGCCGCTTAAGGCCTTAAAGGTAAGTACCCATACCTTGAAGATGATCCTCGAATTCAACCGGAGCCAGTGCAGGCGCACGCGAGTATTGGTTGGAATATGCGGTCACGGAAGGTACGCCCCCCGTGCAAGCAAACGTGGCTGGCCGCATTTTGGACCAGTTTGTAACCTCCGGATCAACCGCAAGAAGGTAGGGGCCCCGTGCCAGAGCTGAAGTTACCAATAGCCCAGCCTGGAGGTGACCGTTGCATGGATCACTGTGGCCAGGTCTGTGGGAGAGGAAGGGAACCAGCCGCCGGGCCTGTCGAAGATGAAAAAACGCAACCCGGGTTATATGGGCCACTTGGGTCTCCATTGAAAGAGACGAATCCAGGTGGACCCCCAGGCTGCGGACCGAGGGGGCCGGGCCAATGAGTGCCTCCCTCCCACACACCGGGCGTGGGTTGGAAAATTCTCACCCTCCCCTGGTGACCAAGCTAGGCTTTCCCAGAGGATCTCCGTCTTCGATGGATTAAGTTTTAACCTGCTCTGTTGCAACCAACCAGCAACCGCCTCCAAACAGTGCTGGAGAGCTGCAGGGGCGATGATTATTGTGTAATGTGTAATATTTTTCTCCATTTGAATTCCTCCCTTCCATATATACACATACTTCCTCATCTTACCTAAATAGAACCAGAAATCCAGTGACACCTTTAAGAGGAATAACATTTATTCTAGCATAAGCTTTTGTGAATCAAAGCTCACTTCATTAGATGCACTGGAGTGTACATCCATCAGGTCAATGCTTTTGTATCACAGTAAATATATTCTGTTGGGGATATAAAAAAGTATCAGCTTAGTTGCCTTACACTTCCATGCATCTGATGAAGTGACCTGTGACTCAGAAGAATTTATGCTAAATTTTTGCTAAATATTGTTAGGCTTTCTCAGGAGGACACTGTCAGACACTGTCTTTGTTTCAGTCGTTTGGCAGTCCTTAACACAGTGCCACAGATGGGTGATCTGATCCGGTTTCTGTTGCAATATTAATAGATCCTCCTTCATATTCATCCCTTTTAATTATGTATTAGGAGTTCCACTATAACTTGTAAATGATCTTTCTTTCCAGGTATGCTTCAAAGAAGCAGTTTTTGCATTACTGCCTCGAATGAGGTATGGCTTATTTTATAACACTCCATTGGTAAGTAATTTGTTTTCTTTTAGCGTTTGTATGCATTCTGTATAAGATGTGCCAACTTCATAAGAAGGTATGTAATGTGTAAATGTTTAATACATAAAAGCTATTATGTTGCATAAAAGACTTGAGTGCACAACTAAATTATATTACTGTACAACTGCTCTGATTTCAGATCTCTGGCTGCTATGGTACAGGATTATTCAGAGCTTTTTCCCAGCATGTCTTACACAGATTAAATGTCACGCAAGACAGACCTAAGGTATTAATGCTGCAGTATGTAATTTCTAAGATTTGCAGTTGTTACCCAAATGTTATTTAGGCTTTCATGTGCCATTTCTCCTCTCCTCTTGCTTTAAATTCCACATCTATCATAATCTGAACCCTACATAAATATTTCTCCTAGTGTTCATAATCCAGACTTCTGTTTCTACTGGCTTGCCCCATACACTTGTTGTGTTGTGAAATGTGTCAAGGGGTCTGTCTAAAGCTTCCTTTCCATGATGAAGAGGATATCATATTTTCAAATGCAGCATAATTTACCCTGCTTCTCCTGGTATAGCCCATAATACCTCTGTGTCTCTGTGCATGCGTTATACACAGACAATGTTAAATATTCAATAAGATGCCTAATTGTAGCAAGGGCTTTGGCTAATTTATTGGAAACATGTCAGACTGCACAGGGAGGCAATTGAAATTCACAAACACCAAGACAACTTCAACAGGAAAGAAGAGACTCTGAAAATTAACAAAGCTTGGCCACCAGTACTTAAAAACACCAAAAGCAAACCCCATAGGCATGCTAAGTTCATGAACAATTGACTCCACCCAAACACAGGGTTTGCATTCACCAATACTGCTGCTGCTGCAGGGCATGAAAATGTGAATCACTCCCTGGACTGAAAAACCCCACCCACAATACAATACTATCAACCACATCTTTGCATAGCAAGTTCCACCCAAACACTTACTGATCGGTTCCCCACCCTGGGACATGGACAATATATACCCCACTAAACATTCCCTTCTCACTGGACACAGTGTGTAACAGACTCTGTGATAGACCTCTGAAGGTGCTAGCCACAGATGCATGCAAGACGTTAGGAACAAGATCCACCAGACCACAGCCACACAGCCTGGAAAATTCACCACAACCAGTAGAAGCAGAACATTCTACACTGTTCAGAAGTATAGTTGGAGGCCATTAGTGAATTTACTACCAGTAACAAGTCCAGGTGAGGATAACCTGTCTTAAACTAATCCCTGCTCCGCCAAACATTTGAGTTGCCTCCTGCCCAGTGTCTCCGTCTACAGGGAAGATCACGACTTTCAATGAATGGGACTAGTAAATTATTTTAAAGAATACTTATAGTGTGGACACTGTCCAGGAGAGGGAAAATCAACCCAGAAACTTTTGATTTCTTTGAAATATTTCCTTTAAAAATATGCTACATGTTGATCACAAGGGGCTGTGTTTTCAACCATTTGCCTGTGTTTTTTCTGCGTGTGTTCAGTATTGTGTAGCTAGATTGCTTCTGTTTTGTTTTACAGTTGACCTCAGCAGGTTCAATGCCTGTGGTGACATGGTCTGTTTGTATAGTTTGAAAGCCTTTCTTGTTCTTAATTCTCTCTTTGTGTGTGGGATATTAGGCAAAGCATATAAGGGGACTGTTAAGTAGTTTACAAGTTATTTTATTGCAGATTCTTCTTTGTGGGAACAAAGGGATAGAGAAAAGAGAACACGTGTTGTGATCATCTGTTTTAAGGGTCCTCTTAAGAAGTGTGTGTGTCTCTGTGTGTGGTATTAATGAGGCGATTAAAAGAAAAAGACATTTTAATCATGCTGCTAATTGTTTCCATTAAGGCCACTAATCTTCTTGTTGTCAATCAGCTTGTATTTTTCTCCTCCCCTTCTTGCTCCCAGTGGAATTATTGTATGACTTTTTTTTCCTATTTTTGTGTTTTTCCAACAGGATGGAAAAATCAGAGTTACAATACTTGCCCGAAGCACAGAATACAGGAAGATACTAAACCAAAATGAGGTTAGGATATTTTCTTAAGGCACAATAGAAGAGTGGGAATATGGGAATGTTTTATGGATACAAGGAAACTGGTGGGGACAGGGTAGAAGAGAGTAAAACTGACATTGTTCTAAAATGTTGAGTATTTTCCTTTTCTAGCTTGCTGGTGCTTTGAAAACATTGTCATTATTTGAGGTCCAGATAGTCAATTACAAGTACAAGTAAGTGTACCTCTAAGGGTGGTGGTTTTACTAAGGCGGCAATCCTTATTATAATGACTTAGAAGAAAATCCTTTTGACATCATTTGGATTCTAGAAGAATAAGAATGTGCCCCTGAGTTGCAACCCCTTCTACAGGATGTTCCATGGGCGGAGCAGACGTGGTTTTCCATTGGCTTCCTCTGCATAGTGACCCTGGATTTCCTTAGTTGTCTCCCATTCAATACTAATCAGGGCCAACCCTGCTTAGCTCTCAAGCCCTGACAAACTTGGGCCAAATAGCTAACTAATTAAGGGTCTCTCAAGTGCCACTTAAAATACACGTTTGAAAAATATGCAGTCACTGGTGTTGAAGTTAGTTCACAAGTTTGCATTTAGGCAGAGCCGTAGCGAGTGGGAACTGCGCCCCTGTCACACACCCCGCCCACCCCGGAATGCCCATGCCACACTCCCGCCACACTCCCACACCGGCGTGTGCCCGGGTGCAAGACGTCCCCCCCTGTCCCTTGGGCACTACGCCACTGCATTTAGGCAATATTGTAGTATTGCAGTTTTCTAAAAATGGGCACCAGACTGAGATATTTGCTTGATTAGGTTGGGGACTTCAGTGGACGGGTAGTCTAAAAATAGGCTATATAAATAAAGTCATCTAAATTACCTAAATAAATACACTCATTTGCAAGTCAGGCCAATTAAGCTTTTTTTTGGTGAAATTATATACTGTTCTAAGACTTTTAAAAAATGTAATTGCAAGCGTATTTTATTTTAATTTGCTTCTTGTAATGTTGCAGTAATATAAGTTTTATCTTTGCGTGTGATAAGTGTGGGGGGGCGAGACAGGGAAGTCGAGAAAATGGCTGCACTTGTTGCATATCCGTTTTTATGTTTTGTTTGGTTTTCCTGAGGGAGCTTGAGTTTACAAGGCAGCTGAAAATCACGCACAATTCTGACATTTTCATTGGAATGCATGGAGCAGGCCTTACTCATCTTCTCTTTCTGCCAGACTGGGCTGTCATCTTTGAACTGTAAGCTTCCCATTTTATTCTTATGCTGTCTCTATGTTATGTAGTCCCACAATGATGGTACCCTACAGTTTCATATTTCAAAGAGGGTTCTAATTTGTTTAATGGCTGTATGACAAAAAGGGAGGTTTGGCTCCTTGTCCTGCCTTACTAGCTATCAAATTAGTCATAAAGCCGATACTTTTTTCAAGATATGAGTAGCTTCTATACGAATTTGCCTTACATGTTCCTCTAGGGATATGACCAGTGGTGGGATTCAAATAATTTAACAACAGGTTCTTGTGGTGGGATTCAAATAATTTAACAACTGGTTGTTTACAAGCACCACTTTAACAACCGGTTCTGCTGAAGTGGTGCGAACCTGCTGAATCCCACCACTGGATATGACTAGTGTGGTAGCTACATGATGAGGGTGGTGGTGGAGGATTCGGAGGCAGTTTCGTTTTGGACTGGAGAATGTCCAGTTTCCCACTCTGGCCTCTTCTATGGATTTTTTAAAATGCCACCTGGCTGCAATCTGGTAAAAAGAGATGTCACGAGCTTTGTTTAAAGGTTTATTAGCTTAGAACTCTATGGTCTCTAAAGATCTCTTATTTAGGAACCTGCTAGACCGAGGATTTAATTATTTATGAGGTAAGCAGAAATTGCTTTTTCATAGATATTTGACTAGACAAACAAGACACAGGTGAAAATGGACAACAAATGTTTATTTAACGGAAAGTAAATTATTTAACAGGGTAAATGTTTTGTATGGGCTGCCTCAATGTATAAATTGAAAGTGGCTCTCAACTTCACATCCATAGGTTCCAGACTTTGCCCAGTGAGAGTAACGGCTTTGTAGCTGAGCCTCAGTTAATGTAAATAAAAGATTTGATTCCCCTTTCTCTAGCCAGTTTTTCTCAGTTTACAAGGTTTTGCTGGAATTTAATTCCATAACCAACAGGATTCTTCCCAGGAGCAAGGTTGCTCTTTTAACACACACAGCTCCTGTCCACAGAACCTGTACACCCAAGGCAGGAATGTTGGGCCTTAACAGGACAATTATGTATTCAATGTATTGTCGAAGGCTTTCATGGCCGGATTCAATTGGTTGTGGTAGGTTTTCCAGGCTGTGTGGCCGTGGTCTGGTGGATCTTATTCCTAACGTTTTGCCGGCATCTGTGGCTGGCATCTTCAGAGGTGTATCACAGAGGGAAGTCACAGTGTGTAACAGACTTTCCTCTGTGATACACCTCTGAAGATGCCAGCCACAGATGCAGGTGAAACGTTAGGAACAAGATCCACCAGACCACGGCCACACAGCCTGGAAAACCCACCAGAACCAATTATGTATGCCATTAAAACAAGCTTTCTTCCTTATGCTGACCACAAACCCTGACTAAAAGCCAAATGAAAACCTGGCTAAACTGATACCCTTATCCAGAGCCAAAGGATCCCCTGTCTGAGGGAGGACTTTTTTCTCCCTGTTTTTAAAGAGGCTTGCTCATTCCCCCCCCCCAATTCCTTGGTGTGCCGTGGGCTCTGATTGGCTGACAGTCCTTTGAACATTCATGAGGATAACATCACAAGGATTGGTTCAGAGTCCTGCAGGTGAGGCAAGACTTTGGGGCATGACTGCATCAATTGATTGCCATTAAAATGAGAGATTCCCAAACACCCACTGGTCCAGCTGACATTCGGTTTGCTGGATGTGAGCAGGGAGCCTGTTTGGTTATTGTTGAGAGAGAATGCTGTTGAATCTAAGTCTGCGACAGCATTCCTAATGTAGAAAACTGTACCTAGATGTGGGGAATTCCGAAACAAAATGAAGTATCAAGGGCTCCATCTCATGCATACCCCTTGAGCCATCTTTCCCCTATTGGGAAGGAAAGCCCCAGGTTATCAGGTCCCCATAGGATGGAATTTCAAACTCTCTATCCCCATTCCCCCTAAAACACAAGGCAGGTACTAGGGCTTTGCCCTCTTCTAATGGGCTCCCATCCAATCCTGTTTCTGCATATCTCTAGGTACAACTGTGAAGATGAACGCTGCTATTTAGATCTGGCAAGACTGAGAGGTGTCCATTACATGACCTGGCAAAAGAAGGATAAAGTTTTCCCCCAGGATCAGGTGGAGTACATGGGTGTCAGGGGCAGGGGGATGGAAGGTGCCCCCAGTTTTAAATAGTGTTTTGTTTTACCCTTCTTGTTGTGTGTGCATGAAATATGATACTGCTGCTTCAGCCCAAATTAAATTCTCTGCCCTGATTAAGGAGTCATTTTATATTAATAGCTAGAGGAGGCAGAGAAATGAAATTAATTGGCCATTCATTCAAGCTGTCAATAGGGTTGCTGTTTGGTGTTTTCTTACTTGACACTGTTGCTTCAGGGTGGATCAATAAATCAGCGATTATGAATTAAAATAATTACTCAATTTGCAGCTTGTTTTCCAGCAGAAGGGCTGACTTTGTTTGCTTCCTTAACACCATTTTAACTCTCTTTTTCTTCAGGGACATCACCCAACACTTGGAAAACACCCAAAATTTACAAATTACTCCTTTGATGTGGAAGAATTTGTCCGCCTGGTTCTTCTGGCGGCTGATCATGTGTCACAACATTCCAAATGGCCATTTAAGAGAAAACAACATGATGAATTCTAGGCTATACAGCAGTGTTTATACTGGGGGTCCCCAACCTTTTTTGAGCCTGAGGGCACATTCCGACACAGGGTGATGATGGGCACAATCAAAAAATGGCTGCGGCAGGAGGTGGAACCAGCTCGCCTTTAACCTCATGGTGAAGATCCTTGTGTTGTGGTAGCCAAAGCAGTATTTTTTTTTCAAATGGGCACAGCCAATCAGAAGCCTTGCTGGGCAAAAGACCCACCAGGCCATGCCTACTTACAGGAAATACTTGATGGACACCAGAAACGGTATCTGCAGGCACCATGTTGGGGGGCCCTGGTTTATTTTGATACAGTGTGTTTTTAAAGCTCTGTGTGGTGAATGTGTCACCTATTTTGATACACAATCCCATACTGCTAACTTTGTTTTTCTGGAGTAAAAGGAACGGGAGTTGCATCTTGGAACTCTTCTCCCTCCGCATTGTTGTTCCTGTATTTTTATTTCTGTAATGTCTTCTCCCTTCCTAATATTATTTGAGAAGTTAGTGTTGTGGAACATCTATTTATTTAATATGATGAATGTTTGCACTGCTTTGTCTTCATGTTGTCACCTCCAGTGCTAGAAATGGTGACTGTTGCTTTAAAAGTGGAGGGCTGGAGACAAGCACGCTGGGTCCTGTTGCTTCCCACTCAACTCCTTCTGGAACTTTCCAGGTTTTGACCTGTCATCACCTTCTGACTCTCCCATTTTTGCAAAACACTCCTCGCAAAAGAGCAAGGCTGTTTCCGCACGGGCGGAATAAAAACAGCGTCCCTGGGGAGGAGTTCACACGGCCACCGCCGCTGGATCACAGCAGTGGTGGCCTCGCAACCCCCCGAGTGGCGCGAAGCCATTGTTTCCAAACCTCGCTCCCTGAGCGAGGTTTTTCGGAAACAGCGGCTTCCAAACACTGCCGTGTGAACGGCAGTGGCTGGAAGGCGCCATTCCCCCCCCTTTCCTGAACGCCTTACCGTCCCTCCGACCTTCCGGCGCGCCACCCAGGCCAGGGGACACGCCTCCTCTGCCCTGTGACTCCAGAGCTGTTGCGCAGGGCAGGGGGGCGTGTGCAACAGTGCAATGCTTCCAACGGGTGAATCACGATCCTAGGAGGGTTTACTCAGAAACAAGTCCCATTGCCAGCAACCGAGCTTACTCCCAGGTAAAGGATCGTGCCCAGGCCAGCCTAGATGTGTGTGTGTGTGTGTGAGGGGGGCGGTGATTTTCCACCCCCTCCCACATGATGAACTCTGTGTGCGAGTGCCCACAGAGAGGGATCTGAGTGCCACCTCTGGCACCCGTGTCATAGGTTTGCCACCACTGCCCTACTGGGACTGTTCGTGCAAACGGTCCCGGGGGGAGGGGTGCGTCGGCGTCATATACACCAACGCACCCCCCCGAGCGTGGCTGTGTGGAAACGGCCCAGGAGTGGGCAGGGTAAGAAAACCACAGCTAAACTGCTGGGATTTTCAATAAAAAAGCAGAGGGCCAAAGAAAGCAAAAGAATCTTTCCTGCAAAGTTTGTACTTAATTTACTTTTTTTTTTCAGTGCCACCCATTTCATATGGTGGAGGTTCAGTCGCAAATGTTTCCATGGATAAACCCCACATTTAAGTACTGTTGTGCATTGTATGACTAGAACAACTTACTTTGTACTGAAGTATTTTTTTCCCCATAGCTTTTTCATTTTTGAACCTATCCTGGGTGTAAAAACTACAGTGGAAAAAATGTTTAAAGTAGGCTCAGCACCAGGGTTTATGGAAGTGTGTTACTATTTATGTAACATCTTCAAAAACAGCTTGTAGAACTTGACTCTTGGATGCGGACAACCTTTGAATTAAAGATTGAAAAGAATAAACCTTTAGCTGAATTTTATGTCTTTATTATGCCCGAGGGAGCCAGCAGTGTGCAGTCGTTTAAGGGTAGCAGACTCTAATCTGGAGAATTGGGTTCAATTCCCCCACACCTCCACATGAAGCCTGCTGGGTGACCTTTGGTCAGTCAGTCACAGTTCTCTCAGAACTCTCTCATCCCACACAGGGGCAATAGCAAACCACCTCCAAACATATCTTGCCTTGAAAACTTTATGAAGTCGCCAAAAGTTGCCTGCCACTTGATGGTACTGTCCACCACCACCATTATGCCCTGAAGGCTCCAAGTACAATCCTCAATGCATTGATCTGGAAATAAGGAAATTTCCAATAGTCTTATGGGTCATGCTTCTGAAGGTGGGGAGAAAATCCTGTTGTGGCCTCATTGTGTAACTGGGATAGTTGGGCATGGACCCAGTGGAATGCTGAAAATGGAGCCTCAGACGTGGAAAAGCTTGTTTTGCCTTTGTTATGCATGAAGCAGACATTGAACGTTTATTCATTGAGTTCTGTTTGCAAAAGATTTCGGGCAGCACCTACTCAGGGGCCCCCATACTTTTGTGTCTGTGGGCACCTTTGGAATTCTGACACAGATTGGATAGTACAAGCGCAAAGTGGCAGCAGCTGGAGCAGGAGCCAATTGCAAAGTATCCAGGGGTGGGGTTGTGCATAAGGGTGATAGTAACTCTTGGACATTTCTGGTGGAAACTCCATTTAACAAGATGCCTTTTAAAATTAACTTACCTGCAAAATAAGTGTACACATTGAGTTAACTAAGAAAGCCACACCTGACACACCTCTTCATTTTGAAGGCATCTAACTTGGGCCCCTTCCGCACACACAAAATAATGCGTTTTCAAACCACTTTCACAACTGTTTGCAAGTGGATTTTGCCATTCCGCACAGCTTCAAAGAGCATTGAAAGCAGTTTGAAAATGCATTATTCTGCATGTGTGGAATGAGCCTTGGTGGCATGTGAGCTGGACTAAAGCTTGACCTGGCCCCATTTTCTAGGAACAGGTTTTGGGCACCAGGAAAGGTTTTGGTAAATGCTGTGGCACCTGTTGTCGCTATGTTGCAGACCTCTGACCTAGTGCTTTCCACTCTATATACTATGACACCCAGGAACTGGTTGCACAAGATCTTTTGCAAACAAACACAAGTGGGGATAAAGAAACTTGACTTTGCCCAAGCAGCTATCATTGTCTTCTTTCCTTGAGTTTGTGTAACAGAGCTAATACAAGCAGAATTTTTTTTTGCTGGATCCAACCTTCAATGTGCAGAAAAGGCTGATCCAAAAAATTAATTTAGATTCTCTCCTTTTTTTCTGTTAGCAGGCGTCCTTTTATTATGCAATGTCCTGCTGGCTTATTGTATTGTGTCTGCATGCATCAAGCTCCTTTATTTGCCTTGCTAATTGCAATAGTTTTGCTGGGTTTTCTGCTTGCTTTATCTCCCTCATTTAGGCAAGACTCACACTTTTCAAGCATTCTTGACTCTGCTGTTTAACCATGCTGACGTCCTTCTAGTTCTTTGCTGCTGTTTTTTAAAAAATAGTGTATGTGCTACTATAATTGTCCTACATATTCTCTGCGCTTCCTGAAGTGATCTGATGTTGCTAAATATTCTTGAAGTCTCCTTTAGTCTTTGAGAGGGTTTCCTTTCTGAAATTAAATATGACTTTGCCTTTCTAAAAAAAATGTTTCACTCGCGTACTTTTTGGAGCAATTTTTCATTGTCTGATAGCACTGCCGTCCTCTCCAATTCCAAGGTCAGGCAACACTTGGAACTCAGAAAATAAATCTGGGTACATTCCACCTGTAGGCAGTGCAGTGTCTAGGATGCAAAGCAGCCGCTCTTTAGTTGTAACACTATTATAATGTGCTGGTAGTTGTCCGTCATCAGTGGTGGACATCATATAATATCTAAATGACTTGTACTTATTTGCATCTCGTCTTAGCTGTCTGCACCACACAGCAGGAGGATAGTACCATTGGTACACTTGCATTATCAGGGTCGATTCCCCACCAGAAAAATGAATGTAGATACTAACTAGTTTGGGAAAAACCAGGACCTTTTCATCACGATTTCAGTGTCCCCACTGCAGCTTCTGCCCCACAAACGATCCTTGTTTCCAGAAACGCATCAGCAATGAAGGATTCCCCACTGAGGCGAATTGAACACTCCATCAGCTCAGGGGCTACCCTGATTGGCTGCTGTGTCGTGTTGGGGCAGGATTTTTTATTTTTAACCTTGCGGATCAACATCTGCATGAGTATGCGCAGAACTCTACGTGGAGATGAAGAAATGGGCAATTAAAGCCCTGTTTCCACGCACTTCCATGTAGTCAGATCCACGTGGCTGTGACGTGTAGCACTGCTTTGTATTGCCTTCCACTTAGTCAATCAGTCAAAACCGGGCCCATGTTTTTTTGTATTCACGTGGATCTCCGGTCCACGAAATTAAAAAAAGGCTGCGCATGCATCGCACACAGCCCACTGTGTTCTCATTGGATGGGAGGCTCCACGTCACTACCAGCGGCGGGAAAAACAAATCCGGATTCACCCCCACAACTTCCCCACTGCTCCAGATTGCCCACGTGTTTTTTCTCCCAGGTTCTAAAATAACATGTGCTGGGGGGGGGGGGGGGGCGCCAGAAATGGGATGAAAACGTGTTCGGTGCTGGTGCAGTGGGGAGTTCTTCTGGAAACCTGGATATTTTATGTGACAAGCACGCATCTAATCCTCAGTGAGGAATTGACCCAGGACAGGCAGAGTTTTGAATGAGTTGATCAGCAGATGTTGCAACCCAGGATCAGATTTCCATAATACTGGCGTCTTGCTTGTTGTTCTGTTAAATGTAAACACTTGAGTCATATATAATCACAGATATTATTGACTTTTATTTTTTTAGCAACCACAAACAATTTTGTAAAGAGTAGGCCTGCTTGCTCTGCTGCTTACAAGGGGTAAAATAAATTACTGTCAGAGTATTTTGCACTTGTACTTTTCATGATCTGAAGCACTGTGAAAGAAAGGTAAAGATCTCTGGAAGTGGACCAATAACGAGCTTTGCCTCCTCTTCTTGGACCAGAGCAGATGACAGAGAAAGCTGTATTTGTAGAACTTGAAGGAATGGTGACACCAAATTGTATACTTGGTTATGAAAAATGCCTCCCAAGATGAACTATATTTTTAACGCTTGCATTAGGGTTTGTATGCTCCATTTAACAAAGCAAAAATGTCTGCTAGTAAACATGACAACAGTCTTTACAAAAATATCAAAATAAGGAAGAGCTATTTCTGCAAAACGCGAACATTTACTTGAAAAAGCATCCTTTTCACTCAAAGCTTCACTAAATGTTTTACGGTCTAAATTTTGCCAGCATTTAAAGGGATATGTATGTATAGAATTTTGCATGGAACTGTTTTATTACCTTGAACAGTTGTTTGACGCTTATTGTTTTTCTTATACAGTAACAAGTTGAAATCCTTGACTCGGGTAACTTACACACTTTACACACTTTGTCAATTACACACTTCACAGATGCGCAATGTCTGACAAGGTTGCCAGTTTTGGAAGATCCAAGAAGAGAAGAGATCTACTTCCTGCTTTCATCTCCTTTCATCATGTGAGAATGGGATGATGCGGGCGGGACTCCAAACCGGAAAGCCAATGTGCTTTATCTGTCAAAGCCTTGAGGATGATACTAGCCTGCTGATACTGGCTCAGAAGGAGTGACTGGTTGAAACAAGAAGTATGACTCTTCTGAAGTTGGAGCTTTAGCATCTCGTTCACAGTGGATGTGCATAAGCAGTACCAGAGACAGAAGCATGTGCATCTTGCGGCAGAAGCAGTAGAATGCACAGTCTGATTTTTAGGAAAGGAAAATATTTACATGTTCACAGATGAATGCATTTGTTTTGTTAGGACAAAGAAGAAGAGTTGATTTTTATACCTCACTTTTCTCCACGTTTAAGGAGTCTCAAAGCGGCTCACAAACCCCTTCCCTTTCCCTCCCTGTAACAGACACTTTGTGAGGTGGGTGGGACTGAGGGAGTTCTGAGAGAACTGTGGCTGCCCCAAGGTCACTCAGCAGGCTGCATGTGGAGGAGTGGGGAATCAAACTCAGCTCTTCAGATTAGAGTTGGCCACTCTTCACCACTGCATCATGCAACATCAGTCCTATACAGAATTCAAATGTTCACAATGATGAAATTCCTACAGAGAAAGCACTCCTGCGTAACGAAGCGTTGCATCTAGAGTGAATTGTGTGGTAAGTGTATACAGACCCTGTTCTGAACACACATTAAATCGTGTTCTCTTTTGCATAGGCACGTGTGATGTATATGCACTGTATTTACTCAAAGGAAGATAACCCTTTGGTCATATATATACACATAATTTTTTTACTGGACATGATGGTAATTTACAAGATAATGTAATGTGACCCCCATTGTTAATGACATACCTGGAGAAACAAGAAGAGCTGGTGTTTTTTTAATGCCCCGCTTTTTCTCTGCCCCAAGGAGTCTCAAAGTGGCTTACATTTGCCTTCCCACTCCACACACAACAGGAATCGTGTGAGGTAGGGGGAGCTGAGAGTTGTGAGAGAACTGTATGTTGCCCAAGGTCTCCAGCAGGCTTCACGTGGAGAAAGGGGGAAGCAAGCTGGCTCTCCAAAGTCTGCCACTCCTACTTGCTGCACCATGTTGGGTTTGCCGTTGCCTGCCTCTAGGCTCTGAGAGAACTGAGACTGGTCAAAGATAATCCAACTGGTGTCATGTGGAGGAAAGGGTCTCCCGATTAGAGTCTACTACTTTTTATGACATTGGAGCAAATACCAGAGCAGACTGGCCATTTTAGGTATAGGGAGATTCCTTGTGGGCCATTGCCCTGGGGGCGACTGGTGATCAGCAGCAGACCCAAGCCCCAGCAACTCTGCCATGCCTTGGACCCCTCATCAGCCATGGGAATTCATGTCAACTCACCAAATGTCTCTTCCTGAACCACTTCCAGTTTCGGGAGCGATGCAGCGGGTGAGTTATTGCCAACTGTCAGCCCCACCAAGCTGAGTGTTTATTTCTGTTCCAATACAAAATGAAAGGCTACCATGTCTCGATGAGCGTCTCCCAAGTCTTACTTTTTCCTTACCACATTTTTACAGAGTGCAATTTCATCTATCAGCACAATGAACCATAGTTTATGAACCTGTTCATCAATATCCAACAGGAATTTACACTACATATTGACTAGAATGTCTGTTACATGATTACAGTTTCTCAGCTTGTCTTGTTTCTATATTTAATGGATTTCAGTGTCAGAATATCTTTGAGCCTGATTCTGAAATGAAAACTAAGAATATTTCAGCACTGTATGTCTTTTTATTTTGCTTTCAAAAGTTTAGGTGGACACAATCTCTCCCCTGCATAGCAAGCTAAATGCTATAAAATACTGTCAAAGGCATTTTATGGTGAGAAAGTAACTTCCCACCATATGTCCAGATATGACACTGTCATCTTGAATCCATGTGTCACACAGTGATGCACTTGTGTGGTTTCCCTGTTGTGGCTTCTAATACAGCACAGTGGCAACAGGGCTTCCATATAGCAGATTTCCCCTCACTTTCTCTGTCCAGCCACCATAATTATTTCCCTCCCAGCAGTTTGTTTTTCAAAAGATGACATAATAAGATTCTCTGAATCCCCAATTTGTTTGTTTTTAAAGTAAACCCTGACCCCTTTTGTTGTCTTTCCCCTTACATCTCAGCAGTGGAAAAGGTTCAAGATTCACATTTTTTAAAGGAAGCTGGAAATGTAGAGAAGCTACCGTGTTTCCCTGAAAATAAGACAGTGTCTTATATTAATTTTTGCTCCCAAAGATGCACTATGTCTTATTTTCAGGGGGTGTCTTATTTTTCTGTGTTCTGTTCGTCGGGCATGCTTCCAAACAAAAACTTTGCTACATCTTACTTTCGGGGGAGGCCTTATATTTCGCACTTCAGCAAAACCTCTACTATGTCTTATTTTCAGGGGATGTCTTATATTCGGGGAAACAGGGTAGTAGATTGTTATAATAATATGTCAATTTCCAATTAAAAAGGTCCTCTACTGGTGGGGAAAGAAATGACTACCTTGGGAGGACTGGGGCAAGGAAGACCTGTCCTTTCCTATCCACATGGATGCTTCCCAAAACATCACATCAAAGCAGGTTTGAGAATGATCTGGCACAGAAAATTCAAGAAGTGCTGGAAACAGTATGATGCTATAGGGAAGCAGGAAACAAAGTACTTGAGTGGCATGGAGATGTATATTGAATTGCCGGTTTTAATTGTAAACGTGGTTGGGAGCTGCCCGGAGTTCATCCAGTGGGAAAGGGCAGCCTATAAATTAAATAAATACTTCCCAATTACATCAAAACCAGGACAAACAGCTGTTTGGTAAGTGGCCCCTATGTTAGCATTTTCCACATTTTCTGGCCAGATGTCACATAGTAGCTAGGACGCTAGATGGCACTAGAATACTTTCAAATATCACAGTTTTGTTGCCTTAAGGAATTAAAACTTTTACCTATGGACCAAAGGCGCACCGTGGAAACTACTTGTGGTCCAAATAATAATGGCTATCTGATGCAAATAATTGCTTATACAGTTCAATTTGTATTTAAATGTATTGTTTTAATTGAAACGATCCCTGCAAACAGGTTTCAGTGTTGAAAATCTTGTTACACACCATCGCTGTATGCTCCCTATGATTCAAGCACCGTATTCACTGAAGTGCAAATGTTGCATGAGTTTTAAAAGTTCACAATGGCCCCTTCCGCACACGCGGAATAATGTGTTTTCAAACCACTTTCACAACTGTTTGCAAGTGGATTTTGCTATTCCGCACAGCTTCAAAGAGCATTGAAAGCAGTTTGAAAGTGCATTATTCTGCATGTGCGGAATGAGTCAATGCTACCTATACTGGATTCAGAGATATTTTAATCCATTTTGATGCAGATACCATAGAGCTATTCATCTGATGCAGATCTCCAAACCAGGAAAACAACAGTAAGGACAACATTAAATGAAATATGTTTAAGCATCACATCAATGCCTTTGGGGTATATGAGACCTGTGACCTATACAAATTCTTGCTGCTGTTTATCTAAATGTGAGTCAAGGGTAGCAGTGTCTGTCCAGGTAACTGCAGTGCAACTACAGGTAACTGAGGGTGGAGTACAGGTGTTATAGTGCTGATCTATACAACCTGCCTATAACTCTGAGGTGGGAAAGGTGGGCTTTTACTTGGCATCCACATTGCATCTGCACAGATAGGGACACCTGTTTCTATAGAGGCAAGCGAGGATTTGTGCCTGAGAGACACATGGAGAGAAACACATCATACCATGACATACTTCTGAAGATGCCAGCCAAAAATGCAGACAAAACTGACAAAATGTTAGGAGCCCAAACCACCAGCCTACACCACACAGCCTGGAAAACCCACATCAGCCATGAAGGTCTTCAACAATACCAGCGGATCCTTTTAACTAGAGATTATACTTTGGATCATCCTCACGTAAAGCAGATAACATGACTTTCTCCACCCTATTGGCCTAGCCTGCCTCACAGTCCCACGTGTGGCCACTGGGGCTCTTTGAAGAAAGTGGGAGAGCTCAGTTGTCTCATCCAGGTAACCAACTTATCACACTTCGTAAAAATGGAGAAGAAAAAAAATCTACCTGGGCTTCTGAAAACAAAACGTCGTAAAAATTCTTTATACACAGCTTTCAGTGAAAGCTTTTGTTCATAACCCACTCAAGATTCCTTATGGTAGGCTCAACTTCCTGTGCAAGATTATTGAAATTCTTGGCAGATTAAACCAAACCATGACTCCATCAACCAAAGTGATTCTGCCATCTTCTGTTTTAAGGAAGACCACTCAGGGCATCTTGGTAATTTCCGAAATTAGCAAGTAGTATGAGAATGTATAACAAATAGCTATCTTTCACCATTTCTTTGAACTTGGTTTACTTATCTACTTGTAATCGATGAACATTATTTATAGCTCACCTTTCTCTCAGGGACTGAAGGTGGATTACACCTAGGCCCCTTCCACACAAGCCAATAAACCCAGGCTAACCATGGTTAAAACCCGTTGGGAGGTAACTTCGCACGGATCCCCCTCCTAACATGAGTCTGTAACCCCCATGCTCAGAATGGGTTGACCCAGAAAGGGGTGGAGACTCAAAGCAGCAGAAGGCTGCAGAGCTCATGTAGTTTGGAGGAGACATGGCTACCAGACGCGGACATTGGTTTGTATAAGCCCCTAACACCTTGTTAAGGTAATTGCAATGTGGTTGGGAACTAGTGGGAAGGTAGTTGTTTGTTTTTGCTATGTTGTAAATGTTGAAGTTTATTGTTTCAGGGGGTTTTATGTTTGTAATGGGTGAGAGTTCTCCTGGAAACTTTCATCATGTTGAATCCTGTTCACCAAGCCCTTGGAGTCTTCAGGAGCCAACCCACTTGCAGGAAGAATTGGACTTGGCAATATCAGAAGACTGTAACTAGAAGGACTTGAAGTGAAACCTGAACAGGACCTTGAAGTGTGATGTTAAATGTTGATGTTTGATGTTATATGTTAAGAAAGTAAACCATTTTGTTTTTTAAAATTTGTTGTTGCAAACTCATTCCAAGTTCTGCCCCACAGAACCCACAAGCTGAGGTTACAAGTCCACTCCACGTTCCCCCCCCCACATGGAAGCACGTTATTTGGCCGCACTTCCCTTTTTTTCCCCATCCCTGCCTCTTTGCTGTGTAGCTACAGAAGGGCACAGGGACGGCAGCATGGCTGTGGAGGTCCATGCCTGCCAGGCTTCATAGCTATGCAGTGGAGGGAGGGGAGTGAAAAAAAACTTGCCTCTGTGCGAAGGTGCGCACCCCAGCCAATGCACTCATTGACCACAGGATGCCCAGTCATGTGACGGCCCTGGGGTCACGACAGGTTCATTTATCCCACCTGCAACCCACTTGACATTTGCTGTGCGGAAAGGGCCATAGTGAGTCAATACAATCAGCCAAACGGCACATTCAGAAAACAGTGCATTAGGATGTTAGAAGTCTGGACCCACCAGAAAGAATCGAAACACAGCATAATTATTAACGTGACACACTCAGCAGTACAGAAATTCACATAATGGGATCCTCCATATAACAAGGTATATGCAGCAGTCCCAATAATCTATCCAGGTAAGTTTGTGAATCGTTTTGTACAGTGCAACCCTATTACCTGCACAGAAAAGCCTCCTTGGATAGTTCATTTTTTTCATAGTTTGAGGAAGGCTTGAATCCCACTCCTCTTCCCAAGAAGCTCAGGATAATATACATAACGCTCCCCTCCTCACAACAGCCCTTTGAGGTAGGCTGGGCAGAGTAAGACAGGATGACTGGCTCAGGGCCATGCAATAAGTTTTTGTGTTACAGTGAGGATTTGAACCTGGTCTCCTAGATCCTAGCATGATGCTCTAACCACTACACCACATTGGCTGTCAACTAACAAATTGACTCCTTACCTTATAAAAGGTAATCCTACTCCCCCCCCCAGACATTAAAATGTATATTTTACTAAATATGTTATATGTTATGTCTCCATCTCACTTCATGTTGCGATCTGACAACTGATAACATTATTCTTGCTGCCAGGTTGAACCTAAGGATTCAACATAAATGCCCAATTACCTCATCCTGCAAATGCTTTTTGGAATGCAGTGAAAATTTGGGTGGGCATTTCAGCTATCGTACAGGAGTTTGGTTCTTTAAAGAAAGATCTCATTACCCCTGCACAAAGAGATGCTGCCCAAGTCCCAAGGTCTGGTATCAGCGTTAGCTACGCGTTTGCCTCTGCTGTTAAACTGAAAGGGGATTGAATTGGATTCGTTTGAGTACATAGCATCAGCGGCATTTGATAACCAAGAGCAATTGCCGGAACCAAAAGGAGCAGAGACTGGAATGAATAATGAAGTCCTCACTTTGGTGGTGACTACTTTACGAAAATAATGTGGTTTTGAAGGAGGCGGTATGAATATATTTGCACTATGCTTTCCAAATGCTTGGTCTGTGAGGAAAGCCTGCAGTAGAAAAGAACTATGCAAATCAATTTCATTATTAATGATTTCTACCTGCTCCTCTTCCTTCATAGTTTCTCGTAATGCCCATACTGGAAGGGAGTCCAATCACCCCTGAGCAAAAACACTGATGTTCCCAGTGGAAAGTCAAATGGAAGTCAAGTAACGAAAGATTACCTGTAAGTAATAGTTCGTTTTTTTGATTGGATGAGAGTTGAGTTTTGGGAGTTGGAGTTCACCTCTTCAGTTTGATAGTATCTTTTTTTATCCTTTTTGGAATGCATTTTAACAAAAACTTTTTGAAAACAATACATCCGTATTTATTGTGTATGTTCTGGATGCCTCTCTTCTGTATATTGGGTGTGAAGATAGAAGAGATGCAAGAAATTTACTGCATTTCCCAATAACTAAAAACACTCAAAGTTAAGAGTGAATCAAACGTAACATAAGCAGTCAACTTCTGCCCTTTGGCTTACTGCGACACTAGCTCCAGGTGGACTATTGGATCAAGTTTAAGGTGTTAGTAGTAATGTACAAAGCCCTAACCAGTCTGGGACCAACATGCCTTCAAGACCGTCTCTCCTGCTGTGTCTCCCGACAGACACTCTGTTCATAGAGAAATATTATACTCCTAACGTTTCACTTGTATCTATGGTGGGCATCTGCAGAGGCATGTCACAGTAATTGTGACACGCCTCTGAAAAAGCGAGCCATAGATGTGGGCGAAACATTAGTAGATAAAACTACCAGACTGTGCCACACAGCTCAGAAAACCCACAATAGCCAGTAGCTCATTCTTTGCCCTAATATAGAATAGTCCACAGTAACTGATTAATGGTATTTATTTTTATTTTTTATTATCAGATAAATAATTACACAAAATATGATCAAAAACAGGTTGTAATATCATTTTGACATGTTCACACAGATATGCAGAGGTCAAAGTCTTGTTTCATTTGATGCAGACCTTTGCATCTTCATTTAGACATGACGAAGCCTTAAATTATATCAATTTAACCGTCCCCATATGATACTAATAAAGCTGTGTTATTATTATTTTCACAGAAAGAACACTGAAAATATAAATATGAAAAGGTGATTTTAGTATATGTTCAAAACAACACATTTTTCCTGACTTTGAGGTCCCTCATATTGTGAGGGCCTAGTTTGTAGCTTACTTAGCCAATCCCTAAATCCAGCCCTGCTCACAAATCAGCTGGCTTCTCTCTAAACCAATTTTCCATGACATTGTCCTTTTCTGCTTCTTTTCTTCCCAGAACTGAGTGCTGCTGACAGAGAATGTATCTCTAGCCAGACATGCTCACGACCGGCTCACAGCCATCGCCTGGCTGTCTCTGGCAAGGTCCATTGGAAAGTTACCCTTCCTGGAGATTCCGCCCCCTTTCATCAGAGTCATTTATTTTTATTGGGTGGTATACGCTACAGGTTAGAAAGTGGAAATGTCTTGTGCTAACAGAAGCTCACGAGTCTCCCAATGATCACAGCTTGAATTGTTTGTCTTTGAGCACAGCTGGTTAAATAGGTTAATGGACAATGAGAAACAGCAAATCTTCGATGAGTGAGATGGTTATGAGAATGGTTGCATGTGCTGTATGTTTCTTGGCATGGAGGTTTACTAGTTTATGGCTTTTACAGCTATAGCAATTCAGTCATTTACTGGAAGAAATGGTGAAGGATAGGATTCCATGTGATCCTTAAATCAATTTCTGTTCCAAACAGAGTTAAAATGCAATTTAAACATCTTACTAACATTTTCCTACAACACTAGGTACATTGGTAGTTCAGTTTTGGCAACAAGATAAGGTGCCTAATACCGCTATTTGGATTTATAAGGTTTAGGTTTTTTTATGCCTGTAAACAAAATTAGCACAAATAGATATGCATCAGAAAGGAAACAAACTATCAAAAAAAATTCCTTAAAACCTGGCAACCTATTGTATATTGGAATAAGATTAGACCAAATGAGAATGCTGTAAATGGAATTTTGCATTGTATAGGCAGAAAAAGTGGAATATTTTTGAGATTGTATCATATTACAATTATATTATGCTATCTTAATTTAGAAGGTATGATTCTATTGTATCTTCTGTTCTTTGTATATTTATAATAAAAAATAAAAACAATTCAGTCACTTAATACATTCCTTCTAATTATATTCAATTCAATTCATTTTATATTATTTTACTTTTCTTTTACATTTTTATTTTACAGAAGGAAATTTTACAGAAGGAAAATGGCACATACAACATGGGGGAACACGGGAACATACAACTACTATCCCAAACCTGTGGGAACTAAAGTGAGTCACTATTTCACAGGAATAGAGAAAACTTCACTAGAACTGGGATTTTCATTTATAATCCTGTCATCTAACTGAAGAGCACCCCTATGAAGGCGCACTAACTTCTGCTGAAGAAATTTTAAAACAATCAATTATTTTATCCTGTTCAGTCAAAGAAAGGGAAGTAAACAAAGCAAACAAATTCATTTCAGTTGGATCCAGATCTGGAGAAATCAATATGTTTTCAGGTTTAGTTCCTTCCTGCTCATTATTCAAAATAAAGATCCTGTTTTCTTCCACAGTATCCTCTGTTTCCATCTCTTTTTCTAAACCCATCTCCCTCCTATTTAATCACTCTGTCACTGATTCCCTTATAAGTTGATTAACAACTTTGTCTAGATTCCTTTTGTATATTTTCCCTCTTGTCTGGGAAACTTAAAGGGATCGGGGGGTTTGAATTTAAACCACAGAAGTGCCACTGCAGAACTACACCAAAAGTCTTCAAAAAGTTCCTACTATTTATTAAAAGGGTTGGGATCTTCAGGGGCAACTTTGTATATATTTGATCAGAATAGATTCGTCAGTAGACTGTCCTTACAGGTTTTTAATCAATCTGTGTTATATACAAAAGAAATCTTACGTGATGTATAGCTCTCTGCTTAACAGACAAATCTATATGCTTTCCTCGGTAAGGAAAACTATTTAAGATGATAGAATATGGATTCATAATTGAATTAGATTGATCTTGTCTTGTTTCTTTGCACCCTTGTCTTGTTTCTTTGTACCCTTGCTTAAAAGGAAGCATCTGGTTTTACCCATAGGTTATTCAACACCCATAGTATCTATTTTTGGATGAATTTCCTGGAGTGTGCAGGCAATAAAAAATGTCTGCTTAGCCTGCAGCTCCAGTATTTCATCCCTTCCCTTTAACATTCTTAAACATCCCTCACTAAAATATCAGTGGACTCAAGAGTGAAGCCAATCACTTCTTGCAGACCCTCCATCATTCCCCACTAAAATAAAGGAGTCCTCCATAAGACAGGCAAGTCTATTAAAATCAACTGGAAGGTTGTGTGAACTTGTCTCAAAAATAATCTATTTGGCTTTGTTTACTAACTTGAGGCAAATCTCCCCCAGTGGACGACCGCTTTCCACCCCCCATCCCAAGTTATTATACCAGTACAAATGCAAAATCTAGTTAATAAACCAGCGACGATATTTAAGCCAATGAATTCCCTAATATTCAAGTCTCTAATAACTCTAATTGCTATCTATCTAAATTATCTGAAATTCTAAATACCAAACATAGATATGAAACCATAAACTATCTGCTCACTCAGTTGGGATACGTTAAACAAAATAAACAAAACAACCTCCCGCTTCACCAGAATTTTAAGGGGGGTATTTAAGGAGGTCTAAATCTATGCTAATTGTAAATAATCCGTAGTAGAACTAAATCACCAACTCTTAACTACCAATAAGGGTATTAAAATATTAATCAGCCTTCAGCCAAGTACTTAAAAATCTCTCTTACTGAGAAAATATCTCATTACACCTCTACCAACCCCATTTACAAGGAAAAGGAGGAAAGCGAGCTAGCGCTAACTTTAAAACCACAAAACAGGATAAAAACGAAATAGTAACAAATTAAAATTCCAAGGGAAACCAATAAAAATGGAGCTTAAAGAAAGATAAAAGCCCTGAGAATGGCACACTGCCTTCAAACATCTTCGTGCTACTGGGAAAAAAAAACATGAGTACAGACCTTTAGAAAGTCTTGCAGTTCCTGGTTCTGGGCCTGGGAGAATAATAATACAAAGGAATTCTGGAAGTTGGTACTGTCCTCAATAGACTCTAAGAATGTTGTACTTTTTTGTATCCCTGCCCAAATGTGGAAGCAACTGTTTTATAACGTTGTTTAATGTCCCTGTGTAAACAGAGATATTCCTTACTGACATCAAGTTACCAGTGAAGAAGTGAGATCTCTGATGGGGAAAATGAAGGTGGGAAAAGCCCATGATCCTGATATGGTTCTGCTGAACTTGTCTGTTCAAGGTAAATTTTTGGAGTGATTTGTTAGCCCAAATTTTCATAGTCATTAACCAAACAGGTAAAATTCCTGAAGTCAGGAGAAAGACTATCATTATTCCAATCTATTAACAGGGAAATAGGACTCATCTAACTACACAGCAATTAATCTTCTCTCTGTAACTGGGAAACTATATGCTTCATGGGCTTCAGGAAAACCTTAAAGAATGTCTCTTTTCCCCCGAAAAAGAGCTTATTAGACCAGTGCAGATGGAAATATGTTATCCAAATGGTTGTTTATATGTCACCTTTATGGATCTTCAGACGGCATTTGATTCAATCCTGTGTAGACAACTGTGGGAAAAATCAGGAAAGCTGGCTACAGACCCCAAATTACTTTGGCTGATGCTCCCATTATATGACACTACCTCTGCCCAGGTGAGGTGTAACCAGGAAGGTCACCTTTCAAGGACTTCCTTATATGTAAAGGGTACTTGTTGACACTAATTTGATTTCACTTATCTGACATGGTGACCTCTTTGAGTAAAATTAATTCACATTCTTTTATGATGTCAAACTCCCCAGTATCTGTTCTTCTCTATTGATGACACTGTTTTCTGCTCCAGAACATCTGTGGGGTTGCAACATTTAGTAAAAGCCTTTGCTGATTATTGTGGACAAGAGGGGCTTACTGTTAATTGTGGCAAGTCAAACATTTTGCTTTGTCTAAATCACCTACACCAGGGGTAGGGAACCTGCGGCTCTCCAGATGTTCAGGAACTACAATTCCCATCAGCCCCTACCAGCATGGCCAATTGGTCTAAGGTGCCTAGGGTAGTTGGAAGGCTGCAATATATGTTACATCCAAGGTGTATAGAGATAGCATAGAGTTAAGGTGTACAGAAAGTAGAATCCAGTTAAAGGACACTCAAGGAACCCAGAAGAAGCACAGACAAAGTGGACTTTCTTGGAAGCAGTCAAAGAAAGAACAGAAGTCTCAAGCTTCAAACTGTTCCAGTCAAGCAAGTACTTTATTTTAGTCAGACCCTGGGAGGACTTAGGGTCTCAATTCTTCTAAGCAATAAACCTGGTTTTTGAACTGTTACACCTTGCTTGTGTGTCTCCCATTCTGTTCCATCCAAGGACAGGGCACCTTTAGATTGTTTTACTTGGGGAACAGAACAGGTGGTCTTTGGTGGATTCCACAGGCCAAATATAATGGCTGTAGGACATTATATAAACCATTTGGGGGGGGGTCTCGCTCCCAAAATGATTTTATTTATTTTATTCCTCTCAACCAGGGATTTTCAAAAATCACTAAACCAGCAATCCTTTTACACAGTCCTGGTTTGGAAGTGCTCCCTTGTGAACACAACAGGCAGGAGATGCTTTATTTACCTCCCTTCCACCTGTTCACTTCAGGTTTGGTGCCATCCACGGACACAGAGAATCCCCATTCTGTGCAGGTTACCCATATACTGTGTGGAATTCACCTTTGTCTTCGATAAGTCTGATTATCTTTTCTTGTTGAAGGGGAATTTTTATACAAGTCCTTGAATACACCTGATTGAATCTGTGCTCCTCTTTCGGGGAGTTCAGATGGAGGCCCTGAGGTCATCAGGAACGGAAGCTGCTCTAATGTTGATTTTGAGCTGTTCGTATGAACTAAATTTCCTTACCGCTTATGATACAGCATGTGAAGTTTGCTCCCCCCTCTATTTAGGTTTGTCATATCCGTGGGCCTTCCCTGAACATTTATAATATTTAACTGCCCCACAATATAGAAGAGTGCTTAGCTAGATTAAACCCAGTACATTCTCAGGTAATGAATGGTTGTACAAGAAGCTTCCTTATTTGAACAGATTGCGTGTGTGTCGATCAAGGCAAAATGATATGTTGGAGCATTGTCTTTTGGAATGTGTCTTTTACTGGGATATAATAGAGTTATGGATTTTGTTGTTTCTTCAAGGAAAGACAAATATACCTATTGGAAAGAAACTAAAAGGGCTGCCAGCAGGCTGTGCCCAATTTTTTCCCCAAGCTGTGGGAAGATATCATGATATGAATAAATAAAAGTGTCTGAGTCTGGAGTCGGGTCATTAGGACTTTTTTAAATGTATTAGTATGATACTCCTCAAGGCAATTGTATTGAATAAGTAGTTTCATTGAAGTAAGGATTGTACTATAGAATTGTTAACCAAACTAATGAATTTTAGTTGGTCGAACGTCTGTTTTAACCAGTTACATTTAAGTGTAATTATTACCAAAGCCTCAGTGTTGTAAACTGGCGTGGTCTCTCCAGACTTGGAAGGTAAGCAAGGTCAACCAAGTTGGAGGATGTTTAGTGAATGGTTAATGGATGGGAGACCACTAAGGGAGAGCGGGATTGCTATGCAGAGGGAGGCAATGGCAAATAATCTCTCTTCATCTCAACCCCATAGGTCCAAGTGCTGCCATGACCTGAAGGTACACTTAGTATTATCGATATCATCTGTACAGGGCAAAAGAGAGTCAAAATGCATTTAGAATTGGAGCTGAGAGAAAACACACACACACACACACACCCCGCCATATATATTATTGTTTGTTGCTTAAAAGATGATAGAATGGCTTTCTCTTGAGAGAGAGTTCCACAGATGGGAAGCAAGCAACCACACGTCCAAAGTCATGGTAATCTGAAGAAGGGACTCTGATGGTCTCCTCAGTTGCTCGGCAGGCTTATATGGGGGAAGGACCCAGGCCTCAAATCATGTAGGGCATAGGTGTCAAATTCGCGGCCCTCCAGATGTTATGGACTACAGTTCCCATCATCCCCTGCCAGCATCATGCTGCCAGGGATGATGGGAACTGTATTCCATAACATCTTGAGGGCCGCGAGTTTGACACCTGTGATGTAGGGCTTTAAAACTGAACAAGTAACATTGTGGGTTGTGTCCACACACACACACACACCCCGAACAAAACATCCCCAAACAAATGGGAAGCCACTGTAGATCTCTGAGCATGCAAAAACTCATTACGGCCTATTTCAGGTAATAGCCTGGCTGTTATATTTCAGCCCAATTGAAGTTTCCACAGACTTTTCAAAGCTAGCCCACCATACAACTCATCGTAGTAGTCTAGTCTGGATGTTACTAAGGTATGAACCACAGTGGCAAGATCCTCCTTTTCCAGGGGAGACCACATACCTGTGAGTGTAGCAACAGAGAGCATCCCTTCAAAAGCTAATTCTTGAAATTTACATCAGAAGAGGTCCAAAGTTTCCCTCTCATGAATCTCCTTTATATGCAGAGTTGTACTAAACCTTTCTTATAATTTATTTACCACAGTGTTAAGTTACTTTAAAGTATCAGATCTGCCCTTTCGGCCCTCTTACATCTTCCTCCTTTGATGCATCATTATTCATTATTAAAGAGGCTTGGATCCTACTTGACTTTTTAAAGCTTTTCCATCCTGTAGTTTAATGTTATCATTGGGAATTTGCATAGGTATGTCAAAAGCATTTCGGCAAGCTACAAACCAAGTTGGCTAGCAAGGCTCTCTTTTCTTTAACTTATGTGGCTCTAAAGCCCCAGGGTGTTTCACCTGTACGAAACGATACATCATTAGAGGCCTTTGAAAATTTCTTAAAAATACATGATCAGCAATGGCCTTGCAGAAAGAAATCTTTGCTGATGATCGTGGAGCCTCCAGTTTGGACAAATACTTTGTTGTAAGTGTAACCTCTATCTGTGGGTTCTGTGGGGCAGAACTTGGAATGAGTTTGCAACAACAAATTTAAAAAACAAAACAAAATGGTTTACTTTCTTAACATATAACATCAAACATCAACATTCAACATCACACTTCAAGGTCCTGTTCAGGTTTCATTTCAAGTCCTTCTAGTTACAGTCTTCTGATATTGCCAAGTCCAATTCATCCTGCAAGTGGGTTGGCTCCTGAAGACTCCAAGGGCTTGGTGAACAGGATTTAACATGATGAAGGTTTCCAGGAGAACTCTCACCCATTACAAACACACACAAAAAACCCCCTGAAACAATAAACTCCAACATTTACAACATAGCAAAAATAAACAACTACCTTCCCACTAGTTCCCAACAACATTGCAGTTACCTTAACAAGGTGTTAAGGGCTTATACCAGCGATTCCCAACCAGGGTTCCGTGGTACCCTGGGGTGCCGTGAGCATGTCCCAGGGGTACCGCAGCAATGCTACCAGACCCCCTCACTTTTGCGGTGTCTCCCGCCAGCACCAGCAAGGATACAGAGCTGGCCCAGGGGGCAGGGCCTGCCGCAAGGTCAGCAGCCACTTCCCCCCCACCCCCCATGCTTCCCTTCACCCGGGGAGGGGAAGGTGGGGGGAGGATGGCAGGGGTACTGTGAGATATGAAGAGTGATATCAAGGGTACCATGATGTCAAAAAGGTTGAAAAACACTGGCTTATACAAATCAAGGTCTGAGTCTGGTAGCCTTGTCTCCTCCAAATTACATGAGCTCTGCAGCCTCCTGCTGCTTTGAGTCTCCACCCCTTTCTGGGTCCGCCCATTCTGAGCATGGGGGTTACATAAGCTTCATGAGAAAGACCAAGTGGAATAGTGGTTAACTTGTCAGACTAGGATCTGAGAAACCCAGATTCAAAACTCCACTGTGCCAGGAAAGCTTGCGGGTGACCTTGGGCCAGTCACACACCCTCAATCTCTCAACCCTGGCAAGTATGTGGATGGGAGACCTCCAAGGTTGTGACACAGAGGCAAGCAATGGCAAACCACCTCTGAATGTCTCTTGCCTTGCAAACCCTATAGGGTCACCGTAAGTCTGCTGTGATTTGACAGCATATATATGTTTATATACATGCACCCGTTCTGAAGACATATCTTTGGCTGAGATTTCCTTCTCCCCCTCCCCTCCTTCAGATCCACAACCACCTGCAATGAGGTTACAATAACCTGAAGAGGTGACTGGAAGCTCTTGAGTCAGTGCCTAACACCAAAACTGCTGTTTACACTAAAGGGAATTGAAAAAATAGCTTGGTGCGTCAGCAGTGAGGTCTGCTCGGGTGCATGCAACTCAGTGCCCCATTCTTGCCTCCTTGTGTGTAAAAAAATTGCAATGTGTATATATGCAGACTAGAATCTCATGAGTTTTCTCTGCAGTTCTTACCAATGGCAACTTTGGCGGATTTCGCATGGGCCAAAAACAGCAGTGTGAAAACGGTGTTTCAAACCATTTTGCACCATTTTCACACCCCTGTTTTCGGCCCATGGGGAATCTGCCTTTGATTGGAAACTTCAGTGAAACATGCAGAATAGGTCACCAGCATGCATGTGTGCAACCAGCTTACGCTTGTACAGAATCCCTGGAGTCCACTGTGTGATCTGAAAATGGGAGCACGAACAAGCACTGCTGCATTGCCATGGATGTGGGGTGGGTGGAAGGAGACATCTGAAAGAAAGCAAAATCAGACCTGTGCTTTACTCTGAATCTACCCCAAATCTCATGTGAACACTGGTGAATCCTTTCAACCTTTCTCTCCTGTGCCTAGGGATCCCAGAATGGCTAAGCAAAACTGCTTGCGAATGTTCTTGTTCATGCTTGCAGAATGAACCAGGATCTTTCAGCGGAAGACATGATTGTCAGGGCGCAAGCATTACGCTGGCTTGTAATTAATTACTTGGTAAGATAATAAGCATCAGTTGGGGGGGGGGGGGGCACCCAAGCGCTGAATGTGTACATTGTGAAGTCTGAGAGAAGTGCATTATGCTGTCATTGGCATGCCGGGGAGCAATCCGTTTGTCTGTTGAATGAGTGCCAGTGGGGAATCAAGCTAGCTCGTCTCCACACGAAAACTCCATAGGACACGGATGTAAGAAGGGTGTGCATACTAGCTCTTCATCCCCTTCATTTCTCCCCTCCCCCTCTCTCCCCCCCCAATCTGGAGGGGGGGGGGACACAGACACACCAAGAATCCTAGGCAGAATATTAAACATTTCATTAAAATACTGTTAAGTAAATGCAGAGGGGCGCAGATGCTCCACAGCCTCCTTCCAATGCCCTTGGTTACAATATTGCTTTTGATATTATCTGCTCAGCATTTTTAGCATTCTGCCCAGAGTAAAAATTGGGAATACAAGACCTTTTAATTCAGGCTTCAAAGATAACACTTTGGAATGTTATGTAATAAATCAATCATTACTACACTTAATAACCTTAATGCTTTTCTTTGAAGTGAGGGATCCAGGGGAGAGACGGGAATGTTTTAGAATAAAAAAGGAGAGAAAAGAAAAGAGTCATTCTGGTGATTTGAAGTAAAACCGTTTTATTGACTGGAACCAGAGAAGTGTTGGACTTGGCTGAAGGTGATAGCAACAATTCAAAATGCCGAGAAAGTCAAAGAAAATAGATATCAAGTTCTACATCGGCTCCAGAATCTTGATTCCTAGGAAGCTCTCAGCTTCATCCCATCCATTTCAAATTAGCTTCTCTGTATTCTGGATTTTGCTCTGACCTATACAGCCCAAGCTAGCCAGAACTTGTCAGATCCTGGAAGCTAAGCAAAACTGGGTAATACTTAGATGGGAGACCACCAGGAAAGTCCAGGGTTGCGACACAGAAGCGGGCAATGTTAAATCACCTGTGTCTCTGGACATTTTCTCACGTGCAGAATAATACACTTTGGCCCCTTCCGCACATGCAAAATAATGCGTTTTCAAACCACTTTCACAACTGTTTGCAAGTGGATTTTGCTATTCCGCACAGCTTCAAAGAGCACTGAAAGCAGTTTGAAAGTGCATTATTCTGCATGTGCGGAATGAGCCTCTCAATCCTCTTTCACAATTGTTTACAAGTGGATTTTGCTATATCGCACAGTAAAATCCAGCTGCAAAGCGCATTGAAAGTGGATTGAAAGTGCATTATTCTGCATGTGTGAAAAAGCCCTCTCTCTTGTTATAAAAACCCTATGGAATCACCATAAATCAGTTCCACTTTCCACCACCCTTCTGGAATTCACCTGTAGACTCCGGTACTGAGAGACTCCAGAACAAAAATTTTAATGGATCTGCCTGCGTATAATTTTCTGAGGGGGAAATATGATCTGGTATCTCTTTGCAAAACAGCCCTGCTACATATACCTACTTCTGAGACCCACGGCTTGCCAAATGTAAAACACTGTCTCTCAAGGAGGCCAGAAAAGAGCTTTCCCTGAGAGCTAATAACTGGGAAGGAAAATAAATCATTTTCTTTGAATACTTGATGGAGAGACTGAATATGCCACAGGCAGCAAAACCTCCAGAACACGGAGGGAATCTCTCTTCTTGCTAATCCTGAAAACACACAGACACACACACAGACACAGACACACAGAGCAAAATTATAATGTGGAGTTTACAAATGATTTCACGCACACACACACACACACACACACACACACACACACACACACAGACACCACTTTCCCCTGATAAATCTTTGAGACTGGAAAGTGCTGGGTCTTGATAGAAAACCAAGACTACATATTACATTGAAAAATGTTTATAGTGCTACAGGCATTTATCTGATGAAGGGGGCTTTTACTCTTAGAAGTTCATACCCTGAAAATCTAGTTGGTCTCTGAGGTGTTACTGGACTTAAATCAGGCATTTATCTATCATCCACTGACTACGCAGTTCAATGAAAGGATTTTAAATGATCTTAGATTTGGCTGTCTCACGTATTTATAAACCAGGGAATGCAGAGGAAACTTCTGAAGTCCTTCAGAGTTTCTTGAAGAGACATAGAACTGGTATTGTCCTCATGAGCATTGTTTGTGAAATGGGTATTGTTTGGTCTCAGGATCTAGCTTAGTGGTTTTCAAACTCTTGTTTTGCAGAATCCTAGGGTTTCTCGGGGGCTTGTCTGGAATTCCTCAAGGAGAAGATCATTAAGAGAGGAAAACCTTGCTCAGCATTTCCAGTGTTTTCCTTCACTGGAAAGCTGTGTGGAAATTGCTCATCATGATTTAGGCCTGTACAATCCCAGTTCATACTGGTAACATAGGCCCTTTCCACACTCACCGTTTGCTGCATGCTACTCTCGCTGAGTAGCGCGGGGTCCAGCTGCACTCCCCACTACAGGGGCGGCGACAACGCAGCCCCCCGACTCTGCTGCTCTTGCGCCCCCCTCAGCGCGCGTCATTCTGGCGCTGCTCAAAGTGGCGCATTTCGATGACCCCGCGCAGTGGGAAAGCCCGGGGAACATGACCCTCACGCTAAAAAGGTCTGGGACCAGACGAAACCGATGTCATTTTAGAAGTGGGGAAACGGCCATAGAGGTCCAACAAACATGCCCAACTAGCCATGAGAGCTGAGTGTGCAGCCTAAAATATACTCCCCCAGATCCTCCATAAGGTGCAAGGAATCTTCTGTGGACTATCATGTTCTTGTCCTGCCCTTCTACCAAGGGGATCAGGGCAGCATATGAAGTTTGGGCCTCTGCCATTTTGCCCTGAAAATAACCACACAAGAGCTTAGAACAAGACAGTGGCCTTTTTCCACACAAGTCACTGAAAATGTCTGCAAAACATTTTTGACCCCCCCCCCCCGTTTGTTTTCACTCACCTCCTTGAAATACTGCCTGGCCGCCATTTTGTGATTTCCATTTTTAATTTTGTTGTGATTCGATGCTTTGATACTTCAACGCCTCGTGCTGTGATTCCCCATATTTTGTGCCCTCAAAGCTTCAAACATTTCACCTCTGGAAAATTAAAGAAAGTTGACAAAAATAAATAGGTGAGATGTCAGAGCAAGTTCAGAATATGGTGTCAAGGAGGAAGTCCAGGGACTGCAAGGAGGCTTAAAGAGATCATAAGGCAAGTCACAACATCTTCAATAAAAGAAATGAGGACGCGTTTAAAATGTTTTCTGGCTGGAAATGAAACATTTTGGTGTAACGACTATGTGGAACTCCTTGGAACTCTTGCCTCACAATGTTTTATTTTGATTGTGCGGAAAAGGCCAGCGACTGGCCCAAGGGCACCCAGCTGGGATTTCAGACTGAGTCTCTCAGGTCCAGCCCCCATCCAATGTTCTGGTGATCTGGAATGCTTTCCCTTAAGGCAAAGTCACACCTAGTAGAACTATTCTCTATCTATCATTTTTATTTTTTTAATGACAAAAGGCTAGAAGTGTTAGTAGATCTAGGATTGCCAGCCCTTGGTGGGTAAATACCGGTACCTGGAGATTTGGGGGAGTAGAGTCTGTAAAGGGCGAGGGTTGGAGGGAGAGGGACCTCCGCAGGGTATGGTGCCATACAGTCCATCCTCCAGAGCAGCCATTTTCCTCAGCTTCACCTGGAGGTTAGCAACCCCAAGGGGGCCCCATTATAGTTGGAGGCTAGAGTGTGAAGGGAACTGAATAGAATATGGATGTTTTGGCCTAGCAACCATCCAGAAAGAGGGCAGAACATGTGTTTCCCCAGTTGTTGCTGTTAATGTTGTTGTTCTTGGTGTCGTTACGATGATCATCATTGTTATTGTCATTATTATTATTATTGATTCATTTTGTATACCCCATGGGCTTGGGGTGGTTTCCAACACTTGAATGATTACAGTTTAGTAATTTACAAACTCACATTAAAACTCAAAATAATTCAAATTTTGTTGCAATCATTAAAATCACATTATAGTCAGTATATTTCCAGCGATGGCACTGAGTTTCTTAATTATACCTTGCAGAGGGATATAAATTGGATAGGGCAAAAAAGGGAAAGGAAAGGGAGAAAAGGAAAAAGGGAGATGGAAGGGGAGACCTAGATTTTATACCGTAGCTGCCCCAACCATATGCCTGGTGGAAAAACTCTGTCTTACAGTCCGTGCAAAACTGTCCTATATCCAACAGGGTCCATGTGTCATCAGAGAGAGCCAAGTTGGAGTCCTGGCTCTGATTGAGGCTAGCTGGATCTCTTTAGGGCAGTGCTGGTGAACCTTTGGCACTCCAGATGTTATGGACTACAATTCCCATCACCCCCTGCCAGCATGGCCAATTGGAGTGCCAAAGTGCCACCACAGCTTTAGGGTCAGGGACTTCCATTCATTGAGCATAACCAGGAGAGATGGTCCCTTAGGTATGCAGGTCCCAAACCACTTAGGGTTTTATAGGTTAACACCAAAAACTTGAACTTGATCTCGTACTCCACCCAGAGCCAGTGTAGATGGTGGAGCACTGGTTGAATAGGCTCCTATGGTTGAACAGGTTCCTATGAGGATTCTTGCTGCTGCATTCTAGATTAGTTGGAGTTTCTGGATCAGGCCCAAGGATAGCCCAGTGCAGAGAGAATTACAGTAGTCTAGCCAAGAGGTGACCATTGCATGGATCACTATGGCTGAGTCTGTTTGGGACAGACAGGGGGCCAGTTGTTTTGATTGGCAAAGATGAAAAATGGCATGCAAATTGTGTGTGCTATCTGTGCTTCTATTGCATGAGAGGTGGCAAGTAGCATGTCCAAGCTCCCGACGGTTGGTGCTGCAATTTGCCGTACTCTGTCAAGAGCTGACAATCTCCCCTGTTTTTCCTGAACAAGCCCAAGTCTCAAGTCTCACAAAAGACAGAGGAAAGAAAGCACAGTATACTCTGGCAATGTATTTTTTTTTCCAGGTATGAAATGTCAGCACTGGCAGATTTGGAGAATTTCATTCTTTCTGCTTTACAAAAACTAGTTCCAGGTGTGTTTGAGTTTTAATTCTTCCTAAGGGTGAACAGTTTGTGACTATCATCAGGTAGATAACCTAGTATTGAAAGACCTTCAGTGCATCAGGTAAGCATTGTTCCCTCGGTATACATAGTGGGTTGAATCCAGCCAGCATTTTAATGTCACAATGGATAGATGGCCTCAACCAAAAGCCCAGCGGAACATCTCCATCATACAGGCCCTGCAGAATTTAGTCAGTTCCAAGGGGCCCTGGTATCAGCAGATTTAGAGTTCCACCAGCTTGGAGCCAGGGGCGAAAAAACCCTGGCTCTGGCCAAGGCCAATTGAATGTTCTTAGGGTTGGGAACTACCCCTGTTTTCCTGAAAAGAAGCCCTACCTCGAAAATAAGCCCTAGCAAGATTTTTTTGAGATTTTTGGAGGATGCTTGAAATATAAGCCCTACTCCAAAAATAAGCCCTAGTTACAGATTCCTTGGTGCAGCTGATCTGGTCACATGAGGGGTGCAAAATCATGGGGGAAAAAATAAGACATCCCCTGAAAATAAGCCCTAATGCATCTTTTGGAGCAAAAATTAATATAAGACCCTGTCTTATTTTGGGGAAAACATGGTACTATTAAGTTTCCATCAGAGAAACAAAGTTACCTTCACGGTCAATATGGGAATATGCGGTTCCTAAGATATGAGGGCCCCAGACTTAAAGATATGAGGGTCCCAGCCCTTTGACTTGAAACTGGAAACCAATGGGCAGACAACGCAGAGATCCAAAGAACTGTACAAACAGTTCTGCGTATTCAAGAGAGTTTTGCGTTTGTGCTTCTTGAAGACTATGGCAAGCTTGAAGACTATGACAGATTTCTCAAGGCCGTTCATGACATAGTCTCAGTAGCAGTGGTGGGATCCAAAATTTTTAATAACAGGTTCCGATGGTGGTGGGATTCAAACAGTGGCGCCGCCGCACACACGCACCTCCAGTCCCTATTGGGCAGGGAGGTTGCTTTAGTAACCCCTTCTCGGCACTCAGAAAAAATTAATAACCACTTCTAGAGAAGTGGTGAGAACTGGTTGGATCCCACCTCTGCTTGGTAGGCGTGGAATTTTCTGTTCATAGGTGAGATGCAGTCAAAAATCCCATTGGGCATACCAAAGCTCTAGCACACAGGTGTCAAACTTGCGGCCCTCCAGATGTTCATGAACTACAATTCCCATCAGCCCTTGCCAGTATAGCCAATGCTCATGTTGGGAAGGACTGATGGGAATTGTAGTTCATGAAGATCTGGAGGGCTGCGAGTTTGACATCCCTGCTCTAGCACATAATTATAGAAACTATATGGGTCCGTGTATTTGGTGCTCAAGAGAATTGCCATTTCCTTTGAATGGTCATGCACTCTTAAATGAGCACACACTGAAAAACATTTGCGAGTGGTTTGTATACTATAAGCATTAATTTTCTAGGGCTAATTAAAAGATAATGTCATTGAAATTGAAGATTGGGACTTGGTAACAGGCTCTAGCTCTAAGATTAATGCAACGAGAATAAGCCCAGGATCTTCAGGAAATTAATGTGGAGGCAAACAGCATGTTCCTCAGATCCCTACACTTGCAGAAGCGCCAGTGGAGGTAGTCTGATAAGAAACAAAAACAAACTTGCAAAATAGAATCAAAATGATGCACATTTCAGAAAGTAAAAATAGGCCCATTCCTAATATGTTAAGGAGGAAACATTTCTCGTTTTTCACATGGTTGTTCTGCATTTCATTAATATCTTTTTTGTTTGCTAATCGCTTGAATGTGATCTGCTAAATGCGAAAATTCATTTGTTTCCCAGTGTGAAGCGTCAGAAGATCATTTTACTTTCAGAAGGGCTTGGATGCCGCAGTATCATAAAGCTTCCTGTTTGAACCGTGGGAATGTTGATGGAGTTGGCAGCAGGTTGCCAACTCTGGTGTGGGGCATTCCTAAATAATAATAATAATAATAATAATAATAATAATAATAATAATATAGATTTATAGGCCGCCTCACCCCCAAAGGGCTCGAGACAGCTCACAATACAGCTGTTCCAATAACAGTACATAAAATACATAACTAAAACTAACCACATTAAAACAAATTTCCACAGCAGCAGTTTCTTAAAATTTAAATCACAAAGTTAAAAGCAAGCAAGAATAAAGACAGGCGCCCGATCAAAAAGGCTGGGACGGGAAAGGCAGGGCCCAAGATGGAATCAAGGCCCTGCTAAGGAAAACTGGCAGCCTCAGTGGGGGACGGTAGATCCACAGCCGGCCTCACCAAAGGCCCGGTGGGGAATGAAGAAGTTTCAGGAGGGGTGAGAGCTCAGCGGGAACATGATGCCATAGCTGCCATTTCCTCCAGGGGAACGGATCTCTGTAGTCTGGAGATGAATTGCAATTCCAAGAAAACCCCAGGCCCCATCTGGAGGTTCACCATCTTATTAATTCAACTGGGGTAGGTGCACCTAAAGTCAGTAATCGCCAAAAATCTGCACTTAGTGGCTTAACCGGCTGAATGGCAGCTTGTATTCCACAAATTCTTTCAATAAAGCATTTAAAAAGAAAATTTTATATTTTTCTGCCTGTATTTATGTGGTCTGTTGTCCATGAAATTTATGGTCCTTGGGCATACCACAAGAAAATTGAAGATTCGCATTTTGGAGCACATCACGCATCAGGAACTGTGTGGTAGAGGCTCCTTTGGTGTCCCACTTTCTGGAACAGAAACATCCTTTGGAATCCTTGAAATTCCTGGTGTTAAGAGACGGTTGCCAACTCAGAAAGTTTGATATCAATGAAACAAAGACTGTTACAAAGAGAAGCCTCCCATACCTTTACATTGGACTGTGTCACATCAAGAGGATTAAATCAGACTTTGGACTTTTCCTCTTTTGTTTAATTTACAGCTGTTGGTCATTAAGAGCAGCCAGGGGCATTTAAGTGTAAGTGACTGCTGTGCCAATTCTCTGTTTTTGAAAACATCGGCTGGACATGAGAGTGAAGCGGTCCTATTCTGTTACATTTGGCATGGTTTTATATACCAGCACTATGCAAAACATGATACGTATATTACAGTATTATTCATTCGTTGGATCACCGTTTGTTTTTCTAGGAGGACTGACCAATAATAGTTGAGAAGTCTTTTGATTAGAGCATCTTCAGAAATGTCCATGAGGTCAGTGCGTGCAAGTGTTTTTATTTACTTCAAGAAAGGTTAAAGAACAATGGAAATGATGTGTGTTGTAATACTTGCATAATTTGTACTTTATACAGCCAAGCTGGCTAAGCTGAAATGTGAATCACAAGATCAAACTCAACCTGGGAATTGACTAGCCAGGTACTCTGTTGTGGAATACAAGATTACGTGTGCTTAAGTCTTGTGTGACCATTTTCTACACTGGAGTAATATTTAGTTAACAATTGTATTTATAATTGTGTGTTGATGAGTAAGCACGTGAGTAGTAGAGGCTGCATTTAAGAGTTGGAAACAAAAAACACAAACATACGTTTATGTTATTTTGAGTTTATTGACCTTTATTGGAAGAATTTGTGAAATTCAGGCTGCCATTCAGCTGGTTGAGCCACTAGGTTTAGATTTTTGGTGATTATCCACCTGGAGGTTGGCAGCCTGGGAAGATGAATTTAAGCCCTCAACCATGAGCCAAATCTAAATCAATTCTCCTCGAAAAGGATGATGTCACGTTTGCTGCAACCCTGGATGAACGGAATTTTGGTTTTCCTGCAAGCCACCAACATGCAACATTGGAATTTAGGAATCCTTGTGTTTACCAGTGTTTTGGTCTTCTGAGGTTGATTATTATTTCAGTGGACTGTTCAAGTGCAAATGTAAAAAGTGTAAGTTGGCGAGTGATTGTGGACTGATGAGAGCAACTGAGATAAATAGACTTTATAATTTTCTCTAACCATTCCATCCAGGATTTTTATTCTCTCTGAGGGTTTGGTTTTACAAGATCCAGCGATATAAATGAATGAAAAGACCCATGCAATGCAGTTAAAGTCACAAGAATTAGAAACAGCTTTATTTTTAGATCTTAAAACTAAGAACTCTGTGGAGTTTCCTCATTTGTTGGTTCTGGGATGATGAACGGTTGTATTTAATGAGTTCACATGTGGTCATTCTGTGTGTGTGACTCATGTCTTGTTTATCCCCCAAGTGCTTTACAATTTTGCAAACTAATGTCTGTGCTTAAAGGTATTTTTTGCAGATGCTCTTCCTTTAAAAGGTTGTATTAGAAAAAAAAGACTCACTTGGCAATAAAGCTCTCGAATTGTGTGATTAATATTTTAATACTTAAAAATCTAGCAAAGTGGAAGAGACAGGGGTTAATGTGGTATATAAATCTTGTTGCGGCTTTTAATGTGCAAAGATAGGCAGCAGTGGTTTAGAGAACTTTCCACAAGTGCTTAGATCTATACTCTAGTACCCTCGGTATCCGTAGCCAGTGATGCTTTGCTGTTTGTTTTTAAAGTACAACTGGAAGGTACAAAAAAGAATACAGGAAGAACTTTTCACACCTAAGATTTTGCTTTGATATTCTTTAGGCTAGGAATGTGTGCCTACTTTTGCTTCCTTTGAGTTCCAAACATTGTCATCGTTATTGGTTTTTGAGCCACCTCATTTCCATTGCTGTGGCTGAGTTCTTTAGCTTCTTTTCCACCATTATTTCACCATCTGTATCCTACTGATACTCAAACAAAACTGAAAATTGTACATGCTTTGACAGGGAAAAAATGGACAAAAGAAACAACCAAACAAACAAAATCCAGTGCAAAAAAAAAGACTTGTACCTTCATTTTTCAGCAAGAAGAAGCAAAATGAAGATGGGGATACTCTGACTGAGTCAGTCAGCAAAAGTTAACCTCATTCCTCCATTAGGCTTGCCATCTAGGCATTTTAAAGAATAATTCCAGCCCCCTCCCACACATTTTAATAATGGGCACAATCCAGACAGATTTAGGATTTTAAAATTTTTTTGCAATAATAAGAAAAAAGAACGATATTAACACAGAGGAACATGAGAGTATAAAGGAAACAAATCATTACATAGTTACAATTCTGGACACTGAGAGAGCTAATATAATTTTGTCAAATAGTGTTGTATAAAATCATAAAATGGTCTAAGATTTTCAAAGGCTTTCACGGCCAGATTCAACTGGTTGTGGTGGGTTTTCCGGGTTGTCAAGAATTTTGTGGCACTTCATCGTGGGACAAGTTTTTGAAATATATGCATATCAATGTGTAGATACAGGGAGAAAGAGTGACAGAAAGAGATAAAGAGAGAATGGTGTTAATCATCTATCAAATATAAGAGGTGCCACCTGTGACAGTTTTGGCTCAAAAGTCTACAAGATACTATGGACATTCACAACTGCTGAAAGCAGTGATAATACAGTGTTTTTAGTTAAGCTAATTTAACACCAGAGAAATGAATAGTCCCTGTTGAAACCTTGATTAGTATAACTGAAGTTGCTGAGAAACTGCAATGCAGCAATTTCTTGCTGGACTTTCCCTTTGAAATGCCTTTGTTGAAGAATCATTCCTTTTAGGTTAGCAGCTGATTGAAATTTTCTCCCACTGGTTTCTAAACTTTGCTGTTTTTGATAGCTAATTGGAGTCCATTCGTTCCTCTGTGTAGAGACTGACCTGCGTGTCCTATTTAGCCTGAAAACATGTTTATGTTGACAAATGCTGGTGCATATTATGTTGGGCAGTGGCATAGCAAGGGGGCTGCAAGGGGCCTGGAGCTCTGGGTGCCACTTCCTGGGTGCTGCCCTCACAACTATGGCCCCAAACTTTCTGTGGAGTTTGAGAGTGGGGTTAGACAGCTCACCCTACCCCCCCAAACTCCTCGTGAAGGTCGGGGGGGGTATGGTTGTGGATGTGTGTGCATGTGGCACCTGTGGTGAGCCCCAGGCACCATTCTCTAAAGCTACGGTCCAGCGTTAGAGGATGAACAGGTATGATGAACAGCTGATGGTACAGCTGGTAACTTATAGAACAGTGTTATTCAGTGGTGGGATCCAAAAATTTTAATAACAGGTTCCGATGGTGGTGGGATTCAAACAGTGGCGCCGCCGCACACACGCACCTCCAGTCCCTATTGGGCAGGGAGGTTGCTTTAGTAACCCCTTCTCGGCACTCAGAAAAAAATTAGTAACCACTTCTAGAGAAGTGGAGAGAACTGGTTGGATCCCAACTCTGGTGTTATTTGCATGAATATGGGGACAGAATTGGTGTGGGGATCAAAGTGCCCACAAACAACTTTTCTGGAGCCTCCCAAGAGTTTTTAGAAAGTGGGCAGAGCCAGATACGGCTTTTGCCCTGCAAGCCTTCTGATTGGTCATTAAATATTTGATCGGCTGTGCAGATTTTTAAACATGTTGCTATTACTGCCGCCACAACACAAGGATCTGTACAGTGTAACCGAAGGTAAGCTGCAGCGGCCATTTTATGCCTGGCTCCACCTTCTGTGGCAGTCAAGTTGCCGCAGTCATCTTGTAGCTGCAACACCACTCTATGTCAGAATTTCATAATAGGCCACAACCTAGAAAAGGCTGGGGACTGTTGCTGTAGTAGTCCGTCTTTCTCCTCCTGCCTGCTAAACCTAGCTAATCTGTCTGTCACTCCACTGGATGGATATTTTAGTTTAGAGCCAAAAGGTTAAAATCCTTAACAATCTGAAAGGCAAATAAAAGAAGGTGTGTACTTATGAAATGAGTGGCTGCAGTGAGTGGCTGCAATAAGGTGGTCGAGGTGGTCCTCCTCCCCCAAGATGGCGCCGACGAGGGCTGCCTCGGTGGAATGCTCTCAAATGGCTTCTACATTTTCTACTATTTCCTGCAATTTACAACGAATTTCATACTCCAGAGACCATCTGCTAAGAATTAGGGAACGTTTCCTTAAGGAGTGGCTCTCTGCAACTTTACCCCTATCTGTCTTTACAACCACGGAGGAAATTTCAGCACAGGAGGCAGCCATTTCCTGGCAACAACAGATCTTTACAACCATGGAGGAAATTTCAGCACAGGAGGCAGCCATTTCCCGGCAACAACAGATCAGCAAAAACAAGCACAGGCGGCAGAGACGAAGAGGTAAAAGGGCGGGAATTTTAAATAGACTAATAAATAAGGGAATTAAAAAAACCCCGCTCCCTTCAATCTTTCTTACCAATTTATGCTCACTTGCCAACAAGATAGATGAAATACTTCTTTTAAACAGATGCAATTCTGATTTTTACAACGCATCTGCCCTATGCTTTACTGAAACCTGGCTAAATGAGAGCATTGATGATAATAGCATGTGCATACCGGGGTTTCAGATATTCGTTCAAGACAGGATTGCAGAATTATCAGGGAAGAAAAAAGGAGGAGGGATTATGTATATACATCAACAAAAGCTGGTGTCAAGACATAACAATAATTCAAAAAATTCTGTGATGAAAATTTGGAGTCCTTACTTATTAGTACAAACCCTTTTATTCCCCTCGAGAGATAAATTCAGTTCTGTTTTTTTTTGGTTTATATTCATCCACAAGCATCTGTAAAAAAAGGCATTAAGAACTCTAACCGATCAGATTATGGAGGCTGAAGCCAAATACCCTGATTCACTGGTTATTATTTTGGGAGATTTAAACAAAGCAAACTTAAGGGAAGACCTACCAAAATACTTTCAGCATGTCAACTGTCCCACCAGAGGCAAGAATATCTTAGACCACTGCTATACAACACTGAAAGATGCTTATCGGTCTTTACCACGAGCAGCTGTAGGCCATTCTGATCATTGCATGATTCACCTTGTACCTGCTTACAAACAAAGATTTAAAGCCACAAAACCAATAACTAAATCAGTGAGAACTTGGACTGAAGAGGCAAAGTTAAAGCTGCAGGCTTGCCTTGACTGTACAGACTGGAATATTTTTAAAGACACCTCTGCAGATTTGGATGAACTCACAGATACTGTAACATCATATGTCAGCTTCTGTGAAGATCTTTGTATACCAACCAGGAACTTGCGGATATATAGTAACAACAAACCTTGGTTCACAGCTAAACTTAAGCAGTTACGTCGTTCCAAAGAAGAGGCCTACAGAAAGGGTGATAGAATGCTGTACAATCAGGCCAGAAATGTATTAACAAAGGAGATCAGAGCAGCAAAAAGAAACTACTCTGAAAAGCTAAAAAATCAGTTTTCACCAAACGGAACAGCAAACATGTGGAAAACTCTCAAAATATCACCGGTTACAGTAAACCACCTTCCCAAGCTGAAGGAAATCAGCAATTGGCAGACGACCTGAACGTGTTCTACTGTAGGTTTGAAAACAATCTACAGTCACCTTTCTCCACAACCTCTATCTCAGATGCACCAACAATAGCCAAACTTCCTATAACTGAACCCATTTCATTGGGTTTACAACCCCTGGTGATCTCAGAAAAGGAAGTGCAAGATCTATTTCACAGACAGAAGCCTGGAAAAGCACCAGGCCCAGACAAGATAACACCTTCTTGCCCAGAGAGTAGCAGGGAGCAAACTGTAGCCCTGAGTTATGCACCTGGCATGCCACACCCCACCAATTTACCAAATTTTTTTTTTTTTGCACCAGGTCATTTCTAAATCATCACATTATAGAATATGCCCCAACTCACAAATCTGAGCACAGCAATGGGCCATGCCACACAGCAGAAATAACAAAATGCTTAAAAAAAATTTTTTTTTACTGTGAAAAGTGCTTTAGAAAATAACTTTAGAAAATACAACAACAATAACTTAGTCTTTGGAAATAAGTTCTGTGAGACAGAGGGTGCCAGTCTGAGGTGGTGGAAGAAGCTCCCTTTAGCCGACCCCTTCCTTAGCTGGTAGTCAGATATCCTCTGCATTGAGGATACCCTCGGGAGGTGGGGGCTCCTTGTAGTGGGTGATTTGATCATTAGGAATATAGAGTTGGGTTTGTGAGAGGCATGATGACGCATGGTGACTTCTGCCAGTTGGTGCTAAGGTTATGGATGTCACGCCGTCTAGATAGGCTGTTAGACAGTGCTGGGGCGGAGTCAGCAGTTGTGGTCCACATTGGCATCAATGACATTGGGAAATGCAGCAGGGGAGGTTCTGGAAGCTAAATTTAGGCTGCTAGGAAACAGGTTAAAATCCAGGACCCTAAGGTGGCATTCTCAGAAATGCTACCTGTTCCATCGCCAGAGGCGAGCTAGGGCAAGCGGAGATACAGGGTCTCAATGTGTGGATGAGAAGGTGTTATAAGGCAGAGGGTTTCAGATTTGTCAGGGAACTGGGAACCTTTTGGGACAAGGCAGGCCTGTACAAGCGGGACGGGCTTCATCTTAACCACAAAAGAGGAACCAGGCTGCTGGCTCAACATTAAAAGGTGGCAGAACAGCTTTTAAACTGATCCCTGGGGAAAGTTTGACAGGTGAGCAGAGGTGACTTCGGTTCAGGAATAGAGTATCAATAGGGATGCAGACAGAAAGAGAGGTTTTTTCTAAATCAACCACATACAAGCAAGGTGCATAGCAATGTGATAAGTGATAGTGTCTACAAAAGGCTAGAGGGAAAAAAACACATAAATCCCAGGTTAGGGACAGAGACAGAATATACAAAGTGTCTCTATGCTAATAGTAGAAGCCTTCGACCTAAAATGGGGAGCTGGAGTACAGAGTTTGAAGGAGGACATTGATATAGTGGGCATCACAGAGACATGGTGGAATGAGGAGAACCAGTGGGATGCTCTTATCCCAGGTTACAGGCTCTACAGGAAGGATAGGACAGGGTTTATTGGGGGGTGGGGTGGCCCTCTACATCAAAGAGAGCATAGTGTCACATAAAAATAGACAATGCAGGAGCTGATTCTCTACAGAAGCACTGTGGATATCAATATCAGGGGTGAGAGCATAGTTTAACATTAGGAATATATTTGCTCGATCCCCCCCGACCCAAAGGGTGCACAAGAGGATTCTGAGATGGAGAAAAAAAAAAGAAAATCAGAGAGGCCAATAAAAGCAAAAATGTAGTGGTAATGGGCGGTAATGAAGTTTAACTTTATCCCCATATAAACGGAAAAATGTCCATCCTCAGGTCATAGTAAAAAAGGAGAGAACATTCCTTGATATGCTAAATGATCAACTGTGACTTAGGAGCAGATGGTTGTGGAACCAACCAGGGAGAGAGGTGATCCCAGATCTAATTCGATGTGGTACCCAGGACCTGAGTGCTTGGGAAGTCAGTGTTGTTGAGCCACGATAGGGAACAGCATGGAAACCACAATGCTGTCAGATTCAGTATCTCTGCATGTGAACAAGTGACAACTACTAATGTAGTTACATTTGCCTTCAGAAAGGGAAATTTCTCTCAAAAGATGAGGGGATAGTGCGCGAGGAGAGCTGAAAGGAGGAAAAGGAAAATCATGAGAGTCAAAAAAACTGTCCAAGATGCTTGGAGGTTATTTAAAAACACAGTCTTCAAAGCTCAGGCTGGAATGTATGTTCCGCTTAAGAGTTTAGAAAGGCAGCGCCCAGTCCAAAAGAAAGCCACCATGGTTAACAAAGAGGAGGGTTGAGGAAATTATTAGGGGAAAAAAGATGTCTTTTAGAAAATGGAAGTCCAACTTAACTGATGAAAGGAGAATACCAGAGAGGAGAACACAAATGGTGGCAAAAAAGAGAAGCAAGTTAGCTGTAAGGGAGACAAAAAAGAATTATGAGGAACGCATGGCTCGCGAACATCAAGACCAGTAACAAAACAGTTCTTCAAGTACATCAAAAGCGAGGAAAGCCAGCTGAGGGGAAGCCGGTAGGCCGTTAGGATGACAAAGGAATAAAAGGTGTGCTAAAGATGACAGGGAGATTGCAGAGAAGCTGAACAAATTCTTTTGCATCTGTCTTCACCCAAGAAGAGGTAAAGGAAAAAATTCCTTGCACCTGAACCAAGCTTCTTAGGAGGTGAATCCGAGGGAACTAAGCGAAGATACTCGGTAGGACAAGGAAGAAGTTCTGGCAGCCATTGATAAACTAAATGCTACCAAATCCCCTTTGGCCCAGATTGCATTCATCCAAGAGTTCTTTAAAGAGGCTCAAGCATGAAATTGCTGGATCTTCTCACTCCTTTAATAATGCAACTTATCCCTGAAATCAGCCTCCATCCCTGAAGACTGGAAGATGGCCAATGTCACACCAATCTTTAAGAAAGGGTACTTAGGGGGGACCCCAGGAAAGTACAGGCCAGCTCAGTTTGGAACATCTGTTCCTGAAGTAAAAATTAGTAGAATCCTATCATTACAGATAAAATTATTAAACATGTATAGAAAAGCCAAAGACCTGCTGAGGAAGAGTCAGCATGGCTTTTTTTGCAGAAACAAGTCCTGTCTTACAAACTTACTAGGAGTTCTTTGAGGGTGTGAAACAGAACATGTGGATAAGGGGAACCAGTGGACATTGTCTACTTTGGATTTCCAAGAAGGCTTTTGACAAAGTTCCTCACCAGAGACTGTTAGTTGAGAAAACTGTAGGCAATCAAGGGAATAAAGAGGGAGGAAGTCCTCCTATGGATTAAAAACTGGTTGAGGAACAGGAAACAAAGGGTGGAGTATAAATGGGGAAGTTCTCACAATGAAGAGATATAGGGAGTGGTGTCCTCCAAGCGGATCCATTATGGGACCAGTGCTCTTTAACCTATTCATAAATGATGACCTGGAAGTAGGGGTGGAAGCCCAGTAGTGGTGGCCAAGTTTGCAGGATGATACCAAATTATGTAGGGTGGTAGGGAGAACCAATAAAAAGGATTGAAAAGAGCTCCAAGTGGACCTTGATAAATTAGGTGAGTGGGCTAAGAAATGGCAAATGCAGTTCAATGTAGCAAAATGCAAAGTGATGCACATAGGGGCAAAAAATCCAAACTTCCCACATACTACAAGGGTCATGCTATCAGTCACAGACCAGAAGGAAAGGGATTTGGCTGCGTCTTAGTTGATAGTTCCATGGGAATGTCAACTCAATGCATAGCCAGCTTTGAAAAGGCAAACTCTTATGCTGGGGATCATTAGGAAAAGGAGTTGATAATAAAACTACAAGGAGTTGTCATGCCCATATATATAAAGCCGTGGTGCGAGCCGCACTTGGAGGTACTGTGTTCCCAGTTCTGGTCGCATACACATCTCGCCAAAAAAGGATATGAAGAGAGACAGGTGAAAAAAGTGCAGAGAGAAGGCACACTTGAGGATGATTGAGGGGACTGCAGCACCTTCCTTATAGAGGAAAGGTTGCAGCGTTTTGCAGGAGACTCTTTAGATTTGGAGAGGAAGCGTCTCGAGGGGGGATATGATCGAAGTCTACAAAATTATGCATGGGGTAGAAAATGTTGGGACAGAGAGAAATTTTTCTCTCTTTTCTCACAATCACACACTAGAACCAGGGGGGCATACATTAGAAAATGCTGGGGGAAGAATTAGAACTAATAAAAGCGAAACACTTCTTCTATGCAGCGTGTGATTGGTGTTTGGAATATGCTGCCACAGGAGGTGGTGATGGCCACTAACCTGGATAGCTTTAAAAAGGGGTTGGACAGATTTATGGAGGAGAAGTCGATTTATGGCTACCAATCTTGATCCTCCCTTGATCTCAGATTGCAAATGGTACCTTAGCAGACCAGGTGCTCAGGAGCAAGCAGCCCATGAGAGCCATTGCTTTCACCTCCTGCATGAGAGCTCCCGAAAGGCACCTGGTGGGGCCACTCGCGAGTAGCAGAGTGCTTTGGACTAAGATGGACTCTGGTCTGATCCAGCAGGCTAGTTCTTTCATGTGTTCTTAAGTAAGGAGAGAAACCAGGAAGCTGCTTTCACAATTGTTCAATAATACCAACAAAACAAAAGCAATGGTGTAATGCGATGTGAAGCAGTGACAAACATGGAAAAGCACCGCACCATTCGGCCACACAGGCTCAGGCACAGATACATCAAAAGGATATTAATGACAAAGTCATTAGGCTCATTCACTATAACAATTATAGGCTCATTCACTAAGATCTTACCAGACCACGGCCACGGACAGCCTGGGAAAACCTACCACAAACCAAGTTTCTCTGCTTGGATACACTCCCTCTGAAGATGCACCAGCCACAGATGCAAGTGCGGAGAACATTAGGAACAAGATCTACCAGTGACCACCGCGGCCACACAGCCCAGAAAACTCCACAACAACCAGTTTCTCCTGGGATGCACACACCTCTGAAGATGCACCAGCCACAGATGCTGGTGAAACGTTAGGAACAAGATCCTACCAGACCAAAGGCCACACAGTCCTTGGAAAAGCCCCACCACAACCAGAAGTAGGGGGAATGTTTAGGGTGAGGCCATCACCTTGTGAATACCCACTGCAAGGGACAACAATTAAAGAGTGAATGAGCCCATTACCCATTAACAGGAAAATCCAGGTACAAAAGTCCCCCTCAAATGAACTGTTATTTTCCCTCATAGCAACAGGAAAGAGCCACTGAAAGAGGCTCTAGAGTCTCCAGGGAAGCAGGAGAAATCGCTTCCAGCCCCCCCTCCCACCCATCCTCCAGGAGCTCCCCAAAACACCATCCAGTCAAAAGATGCTGGACTCCAAAAGCCTGCCCAGGAACTCATACCTGGCAGCTCTGCACCCACCTAAGGGCAGCAAGGGCTCTGGACGAAAGCAAAGCTGCCGGCATCCCCACCCACCCCTCGCCAGTGGCAAGGCGTCTGGCAGCAAATCCCCACCCAAATCAGAGGTTGTAGGCCTCTCCTTCCTGTAATCCATAGACCAATGGAAAATGAATAGCAACATAGCAAGGTTTTAGAGATGTCAAGGCAAAGCTCTTTTATTAATTTTACTTTTATTTATTTTAAAATGTTTTCTTAACCTCCTTTCCATTTTGCAGAACTCAAAGGGGTCTTACAGTGTAGAAAAATAAAATGGTAGTATTTTGTAAAAATTTGTTTTGAAGGTACAAAGTAAAAGCAATTCAATGATGATGTGTGTAGAAGCCACAGGGTTGTAGAGCCAGTGGGAATTGAATGGAACCCAGAATCCCAAGGATGATGGATCCACACCACCAAAAATCCAGAGGGTGATGATGTCATTAATCCTTTCTGGTGACTCAAAAGACAGAGTCTATCCTCAGATAAACAAAGCAGCAGGAAGGAGGGAGGATCTTTTTCCAAAGAGAGGAAACTTGGAAGGGTGGAGCTAGTATTTTCAGGGAAACTTTTGCAGGAGCTAGTATTTCAGAAACTTACAGAAGATAGTATTGCAGTGTCACTGGGAGGGAATGCCTGCCCTGGTGTTTGCCAACCACTGAAAGTTCAGAACCTGCTGCTCCTCCTCCTTTTCATCCCCATAGCAAATGCAAAGCCCGTTTTGCAGTGACAGAAGAGAGGGAAAGAGAAAGGGGGGGGGGGATTTGCTTTGCATCCCAGAGGGAAGAGGAGCAAACTTTAGCTGAGAGGAAAGGTCCCACCGGCTGCTCTCTGACCCACTGAGTCTTGGAAGCTAGTTACCTTGTCTCTTCCCTTTTTTTTAATCGCTTCTCTCCAGACTCCCAGACGGAGTCTCTCTCCTCTGCTGCGTTTTTTGACCCACGTGTTGCCTGCAGCTGGCCTCGCCTCCTGGCTCCAGAAAGTCTCTGTGTGTGCGAAGGGAGGGGGCGGAGAGAGCTGAAAGTCGACTGCTGAGAGTCGACTGCTGGCTGGCCGCCCCACCTCCTCCTTTTGTTTACCTTCAACTTCCTTCACAGCCTGAACTCTGAAGGTGCTGCTGGCTGCAAGTCTGTTTGCCTGGCAGGGCAGGGATGCAGCGGCCGGTGAGGGGGGAAGGGGGAGGGGCCAGGCTAGCCCTTAGCAACCCCTTCTCGGCACTAAAAAAAAATGAGTAACCACCTCTCGGGAGCCGGCTGCATCCCACCTCTGCACGTGACTACATCCCTCACATGCCCCCCACGTGACTAAACGGTCTCATGCCCTGGGCAGCCGCCCATCCTGCCCAATGGACGTTACGCTAGTGTTCTTGCCTAAAAGTCTGTGCTGTCCAATTGGCCCCCATCTTCACCCAAATCTTTAACAAATCACTAGAGATGTGCTATGTTCCTTCCTGCTTCAAACGCTCCACTATCGTCCCAGTGCCGAAGAAGCCTTCCATCAAGGAACTTAGCGACTACAGACCAGTTGCTCTAACATCTGTAGTTATGAAAACTTTTGAAAGGCTAGTGATGTACCATTTGAAAACCATCACGGATCCACTGTTGGACCCCTTGCAATTTGCATACCGAGCAAATAGATCGACAGATGATGCTGTTAATATGGCTTTGCACTATATCCTACAGCATCTTGAATCGCCAAAGACCTATGCAAGGGTCCTCTTTGTTGACTTTAGTTCAGCATTCAACACTATCAGACCGGACATTCTTCTAACCAAACTAAATCAGCTAGCAGTACCTGAGCATATTTGTAAGTGGATCACAAGCTTCCTAACAGATAGGAAACAGCAGGTGAAGCTAGGAAAAATTACATCAGACACCTGTAAAATGAGCACAGGGGCCCCAAGGCTGTGTACTTTCACCACTTCTGCTTCTCTCTGTATACCAATGACTGCATCTCAAATGATCCATCTGTTAAAATACTGAAATTTGCAGATGATACAACAGTGATTGGTCTCATTCGAGACAACGATGAAACCGCATACAGGCGGGAGGTTGAACAACTAGCCTCGTGGTGCCACTGGAACAATCTAGAACTGAACACACTTAAAACCGTAGAAATGGTGGTAGATTTCAGGAGAAACCCTCCCATCCTACCTCCTCTCACAATACTAGACAACACAGTATCAACAGTAGAGACCTTTAAATTTCTAGGCTCCATCATATCTCATGACCTAAAATGGACACCTAATATCAAAAATGTCATTAAAAGCACAACAAAGAATGTTCTTTCTGTGCCAACTCAGGAAGCTCAAACTGCCCAAGGAGCTGCTGATACAGTTCTACAGAGGAATCATTGAGTCTGTCATCTGCACCTCTATAACTGTGTGGTTTGGTTCTGCAACCCAACAAGATCGACACAGACTTCAGAGAATAATCAGAACTGCAGAAAAAACAATTGCTGCTAACCTGCCTTCCATTGAGGACCTGTATACTGCGGGTCAAAAAAAGGGCTGTGAAAATATTTACTGACCCCTCGCATCCTGGACATAAACTGTTTCAACTCTTACCCTCTAAACGTCGCTACAGAGCACTGCACACCAAGACAACTAGACATAAGAACAGTTTTTTCCCGAATGCCATCACTCTGTTAAACAAATAATTCCCTCGATAATGTCAAACTATTTATTATATATTTATTATATAATTACTGCACTACTTTTTTCATCATTCCTATTACCCATCTCCTCCCAATTATGACTGTATGACTATAGCCTGTGCTGACATTTCATTTTATTTTATGATTTTACATTTTATGTTTTTATTACTATTGATTGTTTCCTGATTGCTTACTAGACCTATATGACAATCATTAAGTGCTGTACCTTATGATTCTTGACAAATGTATTTTCTTTTATGTACACTGAGAGCATATGCACCGGAGACAAATTCCTTGTGTGTCCAATCACACTTGGCCAATAAAGATTCTATTCTATTCTATTCTATTCTATTCTATTCTAAGGCTGCACTAGACTGAAATTGCTTGCCTCTCACTCTTCCACTGGCAGAGGAACTGCAGCCGAGCAAGTTTTCTGTTGCATGATAGCAAAATGGGGACAACTTAACCCTCTTAACCAGTGGTGGGATCCAAAAATTTTAATAACAGGTTCTGATGGTGGTGGGATTCAAACAGTGGCGCCGCCGCACAAACGCACCTCCAGTCCCTATTGGGCAGGGAGGTTGCTTTAGTAACCCCTTCTCGGCACTCAGAGAAAATTAGTAACCACTTCTAGAGAAGTGGTGAGAACTGGTTGGATCCCACCTCTGCTCTTAACTGAAGTTTCTGCACATGGGGTCTCCTAGGCCCTGAGAATGCCCTTTGGGGAGTTGCTGTGGGAAGTGGACAACACCTTCCACTCGCACAACCATCGAATCTAATGGAACAGCATCACCCAGTCCTGTTTATACAAACTCACCCACACACATGAAACGGGCTCATAAGGAGTCAGACCATTGATATGTTAAGAGTTAGCACTCACCAGGGTCTCACAAGGCTACAAACTTCGATTATTGTGCTACCATTTCACCACAGCAATTATTCAAAACCAGATTTTCCTATGTGGGTAAGACAATCCAGCAGAGGACATTGACAGCTATTGTGTAATGATGGAACAATATCCCAGCAGTGTGTGGATGCCGCTGTAACTTGCCCGACCAAGAACTATCAATAGGTTTGGATGCTGAGCTCCTCACAACCAAGGCATGACTGGAAGAAAGACACCTGTATGCTCTGACCATGTGTCTTTAATTTAGACAGGTATGAATCACATTACATTAAAGGATCCCTTGTACATATTTCTGTACACTGTTGAGGCTTATGCGGATCATTCTGCCTGAATAAACTTGCAGAAAAACCTTCTTGCTCAGGAACAATTGCCCATTAAATCAATCTGAGTGCCTTGAAGAAGGGATTGGCACTACACGGCAGATGCGGTACTGGGGGAAAGAGAACACCTCCTCGATTGACACAGAAAATGAAGTGCTGCTGAGGATACTTGGAACAATACACTCAACGGTCTGGAAGGCTGAAATGGTAATTAAGTCAAGTGGGGTTCTTCTCTTCTCTCAGGCTTTAAACAAGGAGGGACATCTCTGCCCCCTTTCCCCATTTCTTTTGTTTCTGTAGGTTATGGCTGTGAACGGTTACAGTCCACTTTTTTGTTGCTGGTACCAATTTCTTTTCTGTGGTTCTTATGCGATGTATAGGGTAAACAGGAAGCATGCTGGGACAAGATTTCTTTCCCCAATGCACTTCTGGTCCCACCATGGACCAGAGTGCCGGTGGGTAGTCATTTATATGTATTATGTATGCACAATGTACAGAGCTGAGTTATTGATACAGTCTTAAAAATGTGTACACTTTGTGGGAAAAAAGGGGAAGTGGAAGATAGGACAAAAACAAAGGAGAAGAAAAACTGCAGTGGGGCTTCTCAAATCAAACCAGTAAGCATATAACGTTTGACTGCATCCCTGCTTTTAGGCACCCCATGGTCAGAAAGCCCAACAGTGAACTGGTTTCATAAATGAACGATAAACTGTTCCTCTCTCTCAGCTTAATCAATGGAATCATTGAACTATAGCAATGGCGGGATCCAAAAATGTTAGTAACAGGTTCCCATGGTGGTGGGATTCAAACTGTGGTGTAGCGCCAATGGGGCTGGGCATTCTGGGGGCGGGGCAGGGCATTCCGGGGTGGGGCATTCCTGGGTGGGGCTGTGGCAAGGACGCAGCTGCTGCGCCAGTCCTTGGGCGGGAAACGAATGCATGCAGGCGCAGGCTGCCACACACGCCAGTGCACCTCCTGCTAGACTGCTTCAAGTTCTGCGCGCTACTGCTGAGAGGAGGGGCGTAACTAAGGCAAAAATCACGCTGCAAAATCACCAATTAGTAACCCCCTCTCGGGATACTCAAATAATTAGTAACCTACTCTCGGGAACCTGTGAGAACCTGCTGGATCCCACCTCTGAACTATAGTTTGGGATAACTATTTACATTGGTATAGTGTTGATTCAGCCAAGATGTACTATTATATTGTTACAGATAGTTTTGGAATGGTTCCTAGGAAATCTGATTAAGCCCTGAACCAATGTATAAGATTGAGATTAAATACAAGACTCATAGCAAGACAGGGATCTGAGAAAGTGTGGGAGGGGATTGACAACAGGTGACAATTGGTTTGTCATATGATGGCTGTCTTACATAATAGTATTTGATGCACTTAGAATCAATGAACAGTTAGTGGGGGGGGGGAAGAGTCGGTTTTTGCAATTGCAATATGGTATTTGGAGTATCCACTGATATCCCATCTAATTTCAAAAAGCTGTTTTGCAAAATGGCATATTTGAAATGAAGGGTCTGAACTTCATCGAGAATCTTTTCCGTTCCTGTAAACGGAGTTCCAGTATTTTTGTACACGAGGTAATTGAGAACAGCTTTTGATCCCTGGCCGTTCTCATTATGCTTTACCCTTAAGAAAGCAAGATTAGAAATAATCTGACTCTAAACCAAGAGGCTTTAATCACCCGGGACAGAGAGCACCAAAACGGCATAGATGGGGGAAAGAGCAGAAATGAGAATCCTCTAATCTTTGGTTTAGTTGTAATGAAATTGTCCAGTATACGGAGGAAACAGATGGATTCTGATTAATTTCTCACCGAGTACAGCAAGCGCAGACCCCTTTCAGCATCCAGCAGCAACAAGTGTGGCGAGTAAAGGATGATATTGCTGAAGTGTGATGGCATATTTTGTGGGTGAACTCTCAACATTTGTGCCTGTGCTTTGCAGTTAAGTCATTAATTAAACAGGCACGCACATTTTTTTCAACTTGTTTTTTTAAAAAAATCCAAACTGGAGTTTAATCAAATGAGTGAAAAAACTGAATGCTCCTGTCTTTGGACTCAACTGATCTGATTAGCTATAGTTGAGTGGCAAGTGCTCTTGGGAAGGAAGGCGTAAGATTCTCAAGCAAGAGGTGTCTGTGAAATACCAGGATTTCCTGGATACGATGACGTTTCTAGGTGCATTTTAATTTTGCTTTCAGTCTGGTGTGGGAACTGAAACTGCCTCTGTCAACCTGATGGAAATCAGAAGAGAGCAAAGAGGTTGGGTAACCTTGTTGATTCTCATGGACCCCATGGCAACTTCTACCACAATTGACTATGATATACTTCTGAACTTGTTCATCAAGATGGCCGTCAGAGGTACCACACTTCAGTGGTTTTGATTTTTTCTGGCTGACCGGCAGCAGAAAGTTATGCTGTGAGCCACTGACGTGTGATGATTACCGGTAGATGCTTGAACTAGAAAATCTACAGCCTGCTACGAACGTTTCTGGATAACTGTTGAGTCAGTCATCTCTTTCAGTCTAACCAACCTCACAAGGTTGTTTGGAGAATGAAAAGGAAAAGGGAGAACTTTGCGTATCAGACTGAAAATCTTGGAGGAGCAGCGGGATACCAATATGTTAGCAGATGCTGAACGGCAGCCCTTTGACACTTGCATTAAGAAGCTCTGTAGAGTTCTGTTTTGTAGCCTATTTGTTATCCACCTAAAATTACTGCAGTTGTTGTCTGGAGATTGGGTGTGAAGTGTCATTGTCAGGGTGGGCCTCTTCTGGGTACAGTACCCAGGTCATCACGCCCTCAAGGCAAGTCTGGGGTCACATCACTTGGTTGGAGATGAGGTACATTTAGTCTTATCCCAAACCCATTTTCTTTGGCCTTGTTCCCCTGTGCTCCTGGAGAGGCTTCTGGCTCTTCATCCTTCACTCACCTGCAGCCTACCTTTTAAAGGGAGGACTGAGGTTGGATTGGCTGTGGCACTTTCTGTTACCCTCTGAGAAAAGGCAGGGGCTCAGGAGGCCTCCAAAGGCAAGGAGTTCTGGCCCCGGGTGAGGTGATCTTCCCCAGGTTCTTCCCACCCGCCAGTATGATTGCCAGGCTTATCAGGGCAACCAGGTGGGTTGAGGACACAGGGGGATCACATCCCTCCCAGGGAAAACCTGGAATTTTGGGCATTGCCAAACATTTGCTGGTTTTGCCATGGAGTTTCCAGTGATTCATTTATAAACAGCTGTCACCCTCACAGTAGAATGCTCTTCCTGACATTTTGTGACTGGTCACAGCCCCCATTGTCACTATTATGTGGCTGGCTGTCTTCCCCCTGGCAACCATTTTATGGTAGTACTTGTGAAGAAACGGCTCTCCCCCTTTGAAGTTTGAAGGGAATATTTAAACTTTTTTTCCCTGTGGGCGGGAGGCTTGCAGCAACCTTTTAGAAATGCTGATACAGGTAGCAAGAGACAATGGGATGGGTTAAATTCCCCCCTCTCTCCAAGCAAGTTATCACAAATCAGGAGATCTCAATGGGATAGAAGAGCCTCAGGAAGAGGGTACCTGGAGCCACCAGGAAAAAAATCCTTGACCCAGACTGATCAGATCAAGGGGTAGGTGAGAACTGGGAACTTATAATACTCTTGAGAGCAAGGAGGAAGGCTCTGTTCTGGCTAAGGCCAAGGAAGGTGGCAGAGCTCTTGCTGAAGTTTGGAAGGAGCAGCTATTTTGACCATGCGCTTGCACAAGGAGCTGAAGGACTTCTTCCAAGTAATAAAGAATCTAAGGCAGCTGAAATTTCCAAAGTTTAAGAGCATAGCCTATTTCAACAACTGATAGGCAATGCATAGAGAACAGGTGTCATACTCGTGGCCCTCCAGATGTTATGGACTACATCTCCCCTCATCCCCTGCCAGCATAATGCTATGGCATAGAGAAAGGGACAGAGGAATTGTGTTTATCCCTCATTTGTTTTGAATCCCTTGCTCAGTCTAGTGCGGTGCTAAAAGTATTATTCTAAACCATAGGTGTCAAACTCAGGCCCTTCAGATGTTCATGGACTACAATTCCCAGCAGCCCCTGCTAGCATGGCCCATTGGCCCTGCTGTCATGGCTGATGGGAATCGTAGTCCATGAACACCTGGAGGGCCTGAGTTTGACACCTATGTTCTAAACCTTTTCTTTTTAATAAATACTTTTAAATATTGGATGCTGGCAGTCGTTCTCTGTACCTCATAGACCTCCACTGTCTTTGACACACTATTTTAAAGGAGGGTGCTAAGGAGAGGGGGCAGGAAGACTATCAGTTGGCAAGCAGCTGTTCCTCCAGGGGTGCACCAGACCATAAACCATACCCATGGTACCCAGGAGAAGGGAAGCAGGAGACATAGAGAAAATGGTGCCGCCGCGGCCCCCCCCCCCTTACCTGAGTTCAGCCAGCTGCTTTTTGCATCCTGGTGGGAAAAGCAGCCTGGTGGGAACTACACTTCCCATGAGACCTTGCGAGCCCCAGCTCGTGAAGGGGGGTGCTGCATGGGGAACTGCAACGGGGGGGCGCTGAGGCCCAGCTACTTCTGTGAAGGTGGAAGGGCATGGCTGGGCCTTGGCACACTCAGGCAGCGCATGCATGGCGTGCCAAGGCCCAGCCACACCACTCCTCTTTCCTGGAAGTGTAGGGGGTGATTTTTCCACCCCCACATGGCTCCCACGGGGGCACCTGGTGCATTTGTCCCCGGATGTCCCTGTGGCAGCTACGCCTATGACTGCATGTGTGTGTAAAGAGCTGTCAAGTCACGGTTGCCTTATGGTAACCTTATAGGATTTTCAAAGCAAGGGATTAACAGTGGCCCTTTCTTCACAGCAGAAATAAATGTCCTGTGGATGGGAAAAAAAGGAAGTCTGCCCAACTGTTTCCCCGCAATGAATGCAGGACGTTTTATTTCTGCTCAACTGGGTGTTTGTGAAAATGCTAAACTAGTGATATTTTTTTTGCCAAGTTGGTTTAAAGTCATCTTGTGCTTGTTATGTGGAGCTCAGGAGACAACTTATTTCTCCTGTCCAGTCAGAAAAGCTCTCGCTTTCGTTTTCTCCCACAGGCTATTTTCTGCGGCTTGAAACCTCCTTTCTCTGGGACATTTCTTCTGTGCGCATTGTGCTCGAGCTTCTTTTTAGCTCAAAAAGGACATGTTTCAACTCAGCTCATAAAAGTGAGATTTTTTTTTGATTGGGCAGGAGAAATAAGTTGCTCTTTCCTCAGACACTTTTTTTGTCCTGTCCAGATAAAAAAATGAGGAGATGGGGTTTTTTTTAGACGTCTTATTTTGGTGGTGTAGAAAAGACCAGCGATGGTTTTGCCATTGCCTTCCTCTGTATAGCATTACATACACAGTGCTCACTACCTGTTCTCAAATCCAAAAATGGCCATCGGTTGAACTAGATTGGGGATCCTGGCATGGCAGTTCTGGCTCCTGATAAACTCCTGTTGAGCCACTGCTTCGCTTTCTTCAGGGAACTGCCTGTGAAGAGGCTCTGAGGACAGCTGCTTCTGCAAAATCAATTGATTACCTCTTAGTGAACTGAAAGCACACAATCACACACTATACCCATGTTACTTATGCTCAACCGTATTGGTAAGTGTGCAAGCTCAGTCCAGAACATAAGTGTTTATCTAACCAGCCCTAAATATCAATTATCTTTCATACGTATTCAATGGAATACCTCCTTACAAATGTGCCTTCCTTCCTGCCCACTGGGGAGATTAAGGAGTGATTTTAATATTTGCATTTGGTGGCTTCTGTTGTGCCCTTTTTCTTCCCCAAAGAGTTCTACCAGGTATTATTTTAAATCTGATTTTTAGTTATTCTGAACAGGATGCAGAACTCTTAAGATCTGGGCCTGATCCGCCCCGCCCTGCCCCGCCCCATGTTTTTTCTTTTTTAAAAAAACCATCCAGCCTGATGAATAGATCTGGGAAACTTGAAAGCTTGCATGCTGTTCAGTGGCGTATCTACCTAGGGACAAGGGGTAACCCTTGTCCCGAGGCGCCACTCTTCTGGTCACATGGGGGCGCAAAATTGGCCCCCCATGTGACCAGGAAGTCCTGCTGCCTTGTCGTTTTCACGTGCTTTGACCCCGTCCATGCATCACCGACATGGGCGGGGTCAGGGCGCTCAAAGACCATGAGGCAGCAGGAAGTCCCTAGATAACCCTAGACCTTGCCCATGTCCATGGTGACATGGGTGGGGTCGAGGGCACTGGCAGTGGGGGGGGGGGTGGAGCCTGAGGGGCCTCATGGAGACAATTTGTGTCCAGGCACCATTTACCCCGGTACGCCTCTGATGCTGTTGGTGCCCTTTGGGATGATTTTAGTAAAAGGAATGGTGTGGCTTTTGTTTTGGGGATCCAGCTTGTGTGCCATCTTTTAGTCAGGTAGGGTCTTATGAGAATGATACCACCCAGTTTATGGACACTTGGCAGGATTTCTTGTCACTGGTGGATGAAGATCTTTCTCCACTAGAAACTCTGCTTTGCATATTGAGGAATGTTGGCTGCTGCTTTGAGCAGATGTGATTATATTAAGTCTATTCAGTTTTCTTCATGAATTGGTTCTTTAATTGTGTTGGTCATGTTTTTGTCATTATTTTATATTGCATATCAATGTAGGCAATTTCAGTGGGAAAGCAATTAATAAATATACTTCAGAGAGAAACACAAACAGGAAGACAGCTCTCCAATGCTGTAAATTTGAATTGTGGATGAGACATTGAAAGGAAGAGAGAGGGGAAGAGGAGTGTCATAGTTGGTTTTTTGGTTGTTTCCTGTGATGCATTTGTGTAGTGCAAGTTTTTTTTAAACACCAACAGAGACACCCATTGCAATATGTCGAGGAATCCATAAGCATATCCAAGCCTAAGGTATGATGCAAGATGGCACAGAAAGGGAAAATGCTTCATTCTTGTTTCTGACGCATCACACCTGGAAATCCCAGTCCCAATTATGTAACTGCTACCATTACATCAGTCATATAGTTATCCATAATATCATGACCCATGACCAACTCCACAAAAATTCAGTAAATGACCACTCCAGAATTCCAGCACTCCCATAAGGTTGTTCCCTCTTCGACATGGCATCCCTTCAAATATTTAAACATAGCTGTCATGTCCCCCCTTAACCTTCGCTTCTCCAGACTGAACATCCCCAGCTCCCTAAGTCTCTCTTTGTAGAGCATGGACTCCAGACCTTTTACCATTTTGGTTGCCCTCCTCTGGACCCGTTACAGCTTGTCAATATCCTTCTTAATTGCGGTGCCCAGAACTGCACACAACATTCCAGATGAGGTCTAACCAATGCAGAATAGAGAGGTACAATTATATCTTTTGATCTTGACACTATACTCCTATTGATACAGCTCAAAATCGCATTGGCTTTCTTGGCCGCCGCATCACACTGCTGACTGATATTTAGTTTATGATCTACTAAGACTCCCAGATCCCTTTTGCATGTAGTGTTGCAAAGCCAGGTGTCACCCATGCTATATCTGTGCATTTCATTTTTTCTGCCTAGGTGTAGAATCTTACTTTTATCTCTGTTGAAATTCATTTTGTTTGTTTTGGCCCAGCTCTCTAATCTGTCCAGGTCATTTTGAATTCTGACCCTGTCCTCTGGGGTATTAGCTATCCCTCCTAATTTGGTGTCATCTGCAACTTTCATTAGCATGCCCTGTATTCCATCATCCAAGTCATTGATAAAAATATTGAATAGCACTGGGCCCAGGACAGAACCCAGTGGCACCCCACTAATCACTTCTTTCCAGGATAAAGATGAGCCATTAATGAGTACCCTTTGAGCTCGATCAATCAATCAATTAGAAATCCATCTAATAGTAGCATTGTCTAGTCCGCATTTCACTAGCTTACTTGCGAGCTTTACTAAAATCAAGGTATGCTACATCCACAGCATTCCCTTCATCTGCCAAGCTTTTCACTCTATCAAAAAAGAGATAAGATTAGTCTGGCATGACTTGTTTTTCAGAAATCTACACTGACTTTTTGTGATTACGGTATTCCCTTCTAAGTGGTGGCATGCCATCTGTCTAATGATCTGCTCCAGAATCTTTCCTGGTATTGCTGTCAGGCTGACTGGATGGTAATTATTAGGGTCCTCCTTTTTCCCCTTTTTGAAGATGGGGTTAACATTAGCCCCACTCCAGTCCACCAGGATTTCTGTTCTCCAGGAGTTCTCAAAGTTTATAGCAAGTGGTTCTGAGATTACTTCTACCAGTTTTTTTAATATCCTGGGATGTAGTTCATCAGGCCCTGGAGATTTGAATTCATTTAAAGTAGCCAGGTATTCCTGCGCTATCTCTTTATTTTGTGCTGAAGTTCTCCTACTGTATCTTCTGTTTCATTTTCTCCTGGATGAGCACAGTTTCCTCTTTGTGAAAAGACTGAGGCAAAGAAGGTTTTGAGTAGTTCTGTCTTTTCTCCATCCCCTGTTAGTATTTTGCCATCTCCTCCATGCAGTGACTCTATCCTATCATTTTTCTTCCTTTTGCTAGGGACATAACCAAAACAAGCCTTTTTTGTTGTTTTTAACCTCTCTGGCAAGCCTCAGCTCATTGTGAGCTTTAGCTTTTCTGACTTTCTTCCTACACATCCTGGTTATTTGTTTGAATTCCTCTTTGGTGATTTGCCCCCCTTTTCCATTTCTTGCACATGTCCTTTTTAAATCTTAGTTCAGTTGAAAGTTCTTTAGACAGCCTTCCTGGTTTCCTGAGACACCTCCCGTTTTTCTCTTCATTGGAACTGTTTGAAATTGTGCCCTCAAGATCTCACTTTTAAGAAACTCCCAGCCATCATGCACTCCTTTCTCTTTTAGTAGGGTAGACTCTATAGCATTGCACCCTGGTGAAGACCCTCCCTTTCCCAAACCCTCCCTTCCCCTCCACCCGCAATCTCTACATTCACCTGGCAGCCTTATTTAACAATAACAAAGTATTCCAGCTACTGAGCCATATCACTACCTGAGCACATACAGTGGTTTGAAGGCTTGGGTCTTGATCAGGCCCTGACTGGAGGAAAGCCACAGACAGGCTCCTCTTTCTTCAGATAATTAAAGCCTAGGACTAAACAGAGAGCTAGGCTTTTAGAGTCGTTTCAGCTGCAGCAATTTGTTTTGTCCTGTCCTCTTCAGACAAAGGATATTATAAATGGCCCTGACTCCACATTTGTGGGAAAATGCAGTATTGTGAATAAAATAAGATTTTGCATGGGGTCTTTTAAGTACCCCAGTCCCAGACTGTCTGTTTGTTTATTGAATTTAATGTGCCGTCTCTCTCCTTCTGGGCTCGGGCGGCTCACATCATATACATAAAACATTTCAAAACAGGTATTAACCGTAATAGTAAATATTAAATAAATCCAAGCAGTGATTACATATCTAGTCTATCGTAATTCAAACAAGAAAGAACCACACCCACGAGTCCAAATGGACTAAGACAGAGTTGAAATCAAGAATTGAGAGTTGGATCAGATTGAAGGGAGAGGTCTTGATAGCTGCCTCAACCATATGCCTGGCAGAACAACTCTGTCTTGCAAGCCCTGTGGAACTGTATACGTTCCCACAGGGGCCTGGTCTCCTCTGACAGAGTGTTCTAAAAGATTGGGGTCAGGTTCAAAAAAACTGTGGCCCTGGTTGAGGCCAGCCAAACTTCCTTTGGGCCAGGGATCACCAGTACGTGGGTATTTTCTGAACAGAACAATCTTTGCGAAACGCATCAGGAGATACAGTCCCAGAAGTACCTTGGTCCCAGACCACTTAGGGCTTTGTACATTAGTACAAGAACCTTGGATCTGAGTTGGTGCTCCACCTGGAGCCAGTGCAGCTGGCAGAGAGACAGGTTGAATATCCATTCACCACGAGGATCATGTAAGGACCCTTCAGGACCAACTGGAGCCCCAGGAGCAGACCCAAGGGTAGCCCTGCATTCAGCGAATGCAGTAGCCTGGCCTATAGGTGACCATCACATGGATCACAGTGACTAGGCTGGCCTGGGAGGGATAGAGCACCAATTGCTTTGTCTGGAGGAGATAGAAAAACACCACCTGAGTAGGTATGAGCTTCCTGGGCTTCAGGACTGTCAGGGAGGCATCCAGAAGCAAGCCCAAATTCCCGACGGTCAGAGCAGCTGTCAGCTGCTCAATGTCCAGACGGCATTCCCCAGTCAGCCCCCTTTTATCCAGTCACATCACCTCCATATTTGCTGGATTCAGCCTCAAATGACTCTCTTCCCTCCATTCCACCACAGCCCCCAAACAACTGGCCAGAACTTCCGGGGCGGCTTTAGAGCTTTAAAGGACATCGCCAGCATTTGAATTGATCCCAGAAGCTCAATTTGCTTTTGAATTTAAGCCAGCCAACAACCTCATCCCCACTTTTCAAACCAATTGAAGCGCCTAAGTCTTCTGCAGAGCAGAATCCGGTAGACCACAACACAGTCATTTTAAACTGAATGTGAGCAGAGCGTGATTATTGAGGCCAAATCTTGCCTCTTGAGGAAGGGCCACAGCTGGTGCAGAGTTTTCTTATTAAGGATCTGAGCTGGACTGTGCATTCTCAGTACAAGCTTTCACAGTATTCACATATGTGACAAGGGGGCACTTTGTGAAGCTATAAATGCTGTCGTCGCCCCATACATTAATAACAGAGAAATTATGTCACTGTGTTCACCGCCCCCCTCCCCCTGTCTTGTCTTGCATTCTCCACTCCTGGCGATTGGCCCCCAAAAGTAAAATTTTTGGTTATGACAGTATTTCTTAAACTTCTTTACAGTGGAAAAGTTTTCAGCAGCAGAATAAGAGGAGGACATTGAATGGAACGGCTGTCATTGAAAGTCACTGGATCTCTTACTGGATAGGAATAAAGGATAAAATGGAAGTCACTGGCATTTTAAAGCTAACTATTCTTTTTCCAGCACAAACTTTCATGAATCAGAGCTGACCATCACATCACAGGGTATACAGACCTCGGTTTTATTTTACTACAACAGATTAACAAGACGGAATCTCTGGAATATACATGAAGAAAGGCCTTCACAATTTCTTCAACAATGATAATGCCGGAAGGAACAGACTGTGCAATGTTGCTTAAATGCTCGCACAGACTTTTGACTCTCAGGGGAGAGTGGTAGACAGTTTGTATAGGAATACAGTCATAGGATGTCTTTCCTTTGTGTATTTTTGCTCCAGTCACTTTATTACTGCGAATGCTATTCTCTGGGGTTCCCTGAGAGTCCATTCATGGGGTCTTTCCATCACTCTCCCTCCGAGTGAGAAACAGAGGGTCCACTCCCAAGGGCATAGTTGGGGAACTAGAAGGTTAATAGGAGGCAAGGCCACCTGAGGGGATGTGCCGGCAGCCTCCCTTGCATGCCACCTCTCACTCACTCCCCTCCCCTCCCCTCCCTTGCATGCTGCTCCTTACTCCCTCCCCTCCCACTGCTAGGGTGGGTGGGCCATGTTCAGATACCAGGCCCCCTCCCTCCCCTCCCTTGCATGCCACACCTCACTCCCTCCCCTCTCTCCCCTTCCCTTGCATGCCACCTCTCCCCCTCCCCTCCCTCCACTAGGGTGGGTGGGCCATTTCCAGATCCTGGGCCCCCTTCCTCCCCCTCCCCTCCCCTCCTTAGTGCAGTGGTGAGGGGAAGGGCAGGGAGTCTGGGGCCATCCTAGTGCTTACGGGCAGGGGGAATTATGGCACTGGGGGTCAGAGGAGAATGGTTTTCAGAATGTGCCCTGGATGTCTTCAGGCCATTGCTCCTTCTGCTCTGCTCCCCATCCAAAGAGAGGTAGGGAGGTCAGTTGTCCTGCTCACTGGCCTGGTGCTGTTGCTTTTGAATGCTAGGACAACCCTGAACAATACAGACCTCATACAGGATTAGATACTGGATGAGGGGGCCAACCTGGCTTGTATAACAGAGACTTGGGTGGGTGAGCTGGGGGTGGGGTTTAGAACTGACCCAGCTTTGCCCCCAGGTGATCAAGTGCAGCACCAGCCCAAGCTGGGGGGGGGGGAAGGCACAGTCCATAGGGTGTCATACACATTCACCAGGCGCCCCTCTCGTCCTGTGTCCCGAGTTGAGAGTTTGCATTTGGTGTTTGGCCAGAGAGATAAGTTGAAATTGTTTCTGGTGTACTGCTCACCCTACTACTCAGCAACCTCCCTGCCTGAGTTGGCAGAGGAAGTCTCAGAGGTGGTGATGGATTCCCCTAGGACTGTTGTTCTGGGGGACTTCAACTACCACACTGAGGATGCCTCTCATAGACCGGCTCAGGACCTCGTGACCGCCATGGAAACCATGGGGCTATCTCAATTTGTGTTTGGACCAACCCATGTAGCATGGCACACTGTTGATCTCATGTTTGCAACAGGGGGAGTGGAATTTGATCCGTTGATCAGAGGGCTGGTGACTCACCCATTGTCATGGACGGATGATTAGCTGGTGAAGTTTGGACTGCTGGCTGCTCCTTCCCACCACAGGGGTGAGGGCCCTATTACAATGGCCTGCCCCTGGAGAAGAATGGAGTCTGATAGATTCCTGAGAGCTCTGGGGGAGTTTCCAAATGACATGGCTGGTACTCCTGATGAGGCCCTGGTTTCTCTGTGGAATGGCAAAATCAAGATGGCCATCGACACAATCACTCTCGAGCATCCCTCCCCAGCCTGTAGAGCCCGCTCAGCCCCTTAGTTCAATGGGGATTTGTGGGTAATGAAACAGGAGGGGCGACGGGTAGACTGCAGCTGGTTGAGATCCCACTGCAGGTCTGACCAAACACTGGTTAGAGCCCATTTTCAGCCCTATTAGGTGGCGGTGAGGGAGCCAAAGAGAGTCTATTCCTCCTCCATCATCGCATCCTCAAGTAGTCATCCAATGGAACTGTTCTGAGTGGTGAATGTCTTGCTATCCTCCAATTGGGGGTAGGGGCCGGGACACCCCCGGAGATCTGTAGTGACACTTTTGCTGGGCATTTCCAGGATAAAGTTGCCCAGATCTGCAGGGGATTGAATGCCATCGTTGAGCAGTTTCCAGTGGGGGTGTCCAGAGAGCTGTCAGTTTCCAGTGGGGGTGTTCAGTAGGGGTGTCCAGATGGATCAGTTTCAGTCTGAGCATTTGAACAGATTGCTCGCAGTTATGTGACCTACCACTTGCCTCCTGGACCTGTGCCCATCTTAGCTGATTAGATCAAGCTGAGGAGGAGTGGCTGAGTGGATCCAGGATGTTGTCAATGCATTGCAGGGTCCTACAGTTCTGAAAATTACCATCCAGTTGCCAGTGTCCCCTTTTTAGGGAAGGTCCTGGAGACAGTAGTGGCTACCAGAGGCATATTGGGGGGAAATGTCACCCGGAAACTGTTCCTTCTCTGGGTCCCACCCCCATGCTTAGGGCATGGCTTGGGGCTTGGCCCCACTCATGAGCCCCATCCCTTGGCCTCTGTGCCGGCTGGCTTATGAAAGCCAGAGTTTTTGATAGCATGGAGGTCGGGGAGGGGCTTGGGGAGGATGGGGCTACATCCCTGACCTCCGTGCAGGCCAGGACGCATGGCTCGGGGGTGAGGCCATGCCCCGAGACCCATCCCCGGCCTTTGTGCAGGCAGGCTTTTGAAACCCAGAGCTTTTGAAAACCAGGTTTTAAAACCATGGAGCCCAGCACTACCTCTCAATTCCAGCTGAGTCAGTTGAGGCCTTCCAGGTGCTGGATACTTGCCTGGAAGCAGTGTTGAACTGGATGAGGACCAACAAACTGAGGCTGAATCCAGATAAGATGGAGGTGCTGTGGGTAGTTGGTTCCCAAGTCCAGGAGATCAGAGGGCATCTGAAGCTGGATGGAGCGGTGTTGCCCCTGAAGGACCGGGTGCAAGATCTGGGGTGATCTTGGATTTTGCCTTGTCCCTGGAATTACAAGTGGCAGTGGTGGCTAGGAGTGCCCATCAGCAGCTCCAACTAGTTTGCCAGCTTAACCTTTATCTGGACAGAAGGGACCTGGCCACAGTACTGCATTCCCTAGTAACCTCCCATCTCGATTACTGCAATGCACTTTACATGGGGCTTCCCTTGAAGATGGTCTGAAAGCTGGAACTTGTGCAAAATGCAGCAGCTAGGTAGCCGATGGTTCAACCTGGTTGGTTGCATATATTGCTGGCCTTGAAATAACTGCACTAACTGCCCATTCGCTACCAGGCCCAGTTCAAGGTATTGACAATTATATTTAAAGCTCTGAATGGCTTGGGTTCCACCTATGCTCGTATGAGGCTGCCCATGGACTGAGGTCAAGTGGGGAGGCCCTCCTGGTGATCCCTTCTGCTGCCAAGGTGCGGTGGGAGGGGGCACAGGGAGGTCTTTTTCTGTTGTAGGCCCCAAGCTGTGGAACAGCCTCCCTGCAGAAATTCGGCAGGTGCGAACACTTTATGGACTTTGGCGCCTGGTTAAAACCTTCCTCCTTACTCAGGCCTTTAATTGTGTGACCCCCAGGGTCCCCCGAATCGATGCCAGCTGAAGGGCAAGGGGAGGGAGGGGTGGGGATTTTTAATGGATGTTTTTATTGACTTTTGAAAAAGATGTTTTTATGGTGGTTTTTAATGTTTAATGTTTTTAGGGTTGTAATGTTTTAAAGGGTTTTTTAACCTCATTATGTAAGCCCCCCTGGGACTTTGTGTAGGGTGGGGTATAAACGGAATGAATGAATGAATGAATGAATGAATGAATGAAAACAGTTGAAGCACCAACATACCCTTTCATTCTGCTAAAATAGCTCAATAAATTGGTTTACTTTTACTAGGTCATGTTTTATTTGGGAAACATATACATGTGTTTACAGTGAATTTGCTGTAGAATGACTACCAAAAAAAGAGGTGTGTGTTTGTGTGTGTGTGTGTGTGGGGGGCACTAGGGATGTGGCCTAGGAGCCAGGTGGGCAACAGTCCGAAAAGGTAACTACTGACCTACAACATACTCGTTTGATGTTGTAAAAGAAGTAAAATTAATTTGGTTTTGGTAAGAAAGTAACAGCTCAATCCAGTGGGGGGTGGTGGTGGTGATAGAACTGCGGCCAGAACAATGCTGATGGCAACAACCAGCAGTACGGCCTCCAAGGAAAAATCTCTACTCCTCTAGGAAAGCCCATTGTGCAGATTGACATACACCACACTTTTCTGTGGCATAAGTCTGTGCCTCTTGAAAGGGACATTCCTGGCTTGAAGGAACACTGGGAGCTGACTAATGTTGGCTCTGCCCCTGAGAATGCCCCCCACAACACTGGCCCTGGCATTTTCAGAGGAGGCCCACCACCACAGGGGGCAGGTTCTAGGTTTGGCCACCATGCATCTGTACAGCAGCCCAACACTGAGGTAAGTGGGCCAGCACAGGCATCCATGACACTTTGTGTGGTGTAGTGGGCATGGGCATTGGTGTATGGCTCTCACCACTTCCAATGTGGCTTCAGTCTCCCCCCCCCCATTGCATATATTTACATTCCCCCCCCCAAATAAGTTTATTTTCTGGGGGGGGAAACCCTCTGGGGAAAAATGTTTCCCCCACCTCCGACCTCAACATTTCTGGAAATTTTACACTGTAGCCATGACCTCAACCCGCAGTTGTCAGCAATGTCAAAAACAGATCCAGATGCCGTTCAATTCTTCAGTCTCAGATGTGCCAGACATGGAGTTCAGCCATTCATCCATTTCTTTGTCAGACATGTGCCTTATAAAACGATGTGAACTGTTACGTTGAAACAAATATTAATGTGGAGCAACGATCTATTGAAATGCGCTCTGCTGTTAAAAGACGGACAGTGTTCAACTTAGTCACAATGTAAAAAGATGCACTTAAGAATAATTTGACAGCTGTATGGATAGCATTGACGTCGAGTCTGGGCCCTGATATTAAGAATGCTGAATTATCTGATATTGTACCATTACTTCATGTCTCATGTACCCTGTGGTCAAAATAGTCTGCAACCCCTTTTTCAGTCCAAGGTTTACATGATTGTAAGTGACAGAAGATCAACAATGAACAACTGCAAATGTATGCCTTAAGTGTTGGGCACCCCGATCCTAGAGATAAGGACAAAGAACAGTGCACAAACACAGTTACAACAGAATCCTGGGTCAGGTGCATACACTGCAATCCAAGTTAGCATGTGACTTCAATTAGACATGGAACCAAGTCAGAGTGCCTATTCTATCATGGTTCCCTGCTTAGGGAACTCTCTTCCAGTGGAGATGTTTAGTTACTAGGCTAAAATATTTCTTTCCCCAGGCTATCTTTTTCAGGGTAAAGATGACACCAGATTTGCCATTTCCTGAACTGTTTTTGTTCTAGGATTGGGTCCACTTGGGTCTCAGTACCTTGGGGACAGAACTAGGTAGGCACCAGGACCCAAGCAGACCATTCCAGAACAACGACGGTACAGGAAATGGTGGATGAATTCTCAGATCTGGTATCATCTTTATCCTGAAAAAAACATAACTCTCTGTCTTAATCACCTTTACGGTCCTGATTGAGTAGAAAGGTAAGATATAAACTCTGTAAATTAATTAATTCATTTCAAATTGAGTTTTTCTTTGTGGGGGGTATATCTGTGTTAAACTGCCTTAAAAACCTTTTAACCTTTTTAACTGTTCCGTCTTTTTATTTCTGTGACTGCATTGTGAGCCCAGAAAGTGTGGGAGCACGTATTATTTTGTTGTATTTTAAAATACATAATAAATACAGTTGGAATGATGTAGGAAATTCCTGCCCAGCCTTGTTGCATCAAGGTGTATCATCTCTTGTTTTAAGGTTGCCAGCCTCCACATAGAGCCTGAACATCTGAGGTTACAAGTGGTCTCCAGACTACAGAGGTTAGTTTCCCAGGAGAGAATGGCTGCTTTGATGGACAGATTTTTATATCTGAATACCCCACTGAGGTCTCTGCCCTTCCCAGTCTCCATCCTCCCCAGGGTCCACCCCAAATCTCCAGGAATTTCCCTATCTATAGTTGGCAACCCTATCAGGTTTCTAATCAGCACAACAGTTTCATTGGATTTGGCAATCCCACATCCAGAGATTGCAGCTCTTTCTAGCCTAGTAGAACTAACTCACCCTGATACATAGATGTCCTGTCTACACAGAGACCAAAAAGTAGGTCTTACTGCTTTGATCACAAAACCACTGGATCCAGTTGAGTGGCTTCATCACACACAACCATCATCATCATCATCATCATCATCATCATCATCATCATCATCATCATCATCATCATCATCATCATCATCATCATCAACTAGATTTCGTAGACCGCCTCATCCCCAAAGGGCTCTAGGCGGTTTACAATACAATAAAGACAATAAAAAGATATGAAGTGGATTTGGACTGAATTCAAAGACTGGTTAAATGAAATTGGAACCACAGAAGAAAAATGGAAAAGAAGAATAGAAAGAATGGACCTGCTGCTGCACATTTAAAGAAGAAAAGGAGGGGGGAGGGGGGGAAAGGGGGGGGTAAAAGGATATGGAGGATGAAATATAAAGATGTATAATATAAATCTGTAACAATCCAAAATATCAATAAAAATTTATAAAAAAAAAATACAATAAAGACCAATAAATTACTTTAAAACATCTAAAAACATTTAAATTTCAGTATGCAGCATCAAGTCCAATAACAACAGTACCCGGTCTTAAGGCCGGTCTTAGGGTTGGGAGGGGCTGGCAGTGCCCAGAGATGAAACCAGTGTGGGCACTGCCAGAGATGACAAACTATGGCAGGGCCTCATAAGGGGGCTATGAAGGACAGGATCCACTGGCACCTCTGTAGTGCCTTAATAGTTAAGTTTCAGGAGACAAAATATTTCTACACAGGTATTTTGTAAGCCTTAGCTGATGCCAAAGTGTCTTTACATCTCATCGCTTTATCTGTTGTTCTTTAAAGTGTCTATTTCTGCTTATTGTTTTAGTGTTGGTAGTGCTGCTAGTTTTGTCCACTTTAAAAAAATAGTTTTAACTGATTGCTATAATAATTGTTTTGCATGCTATCTTTGTACACTGTCTTGGGAGCTTTGGGTTATTGGGTATAGTAATGACTTCCATAAAATTAATAAAGGCACAGGGGGTTTTCTGGAGTCCAGGGAACAAGCAAATGCCTCCTCGATTTCCATGCTGGAAAACTCTGCAGATGCATGCAGAGCGGTCTCTGAAAAGGAACAGGGAACTTAAGGAAAGCCTTTTTCTCATGCCGAGTTTTTGTGAAGGCTGATTATGTGGAAGTCAGCATCTCTGAAATTAATGGCGCTAAGAGCCATGCGTGCTCAGCCCCAGGATGCAAATTTCTCAGGGCTATGAAACAGGACTTTCAAGTTTGGGTGACTCAGTCAGTCCTTGATATATGATGTTTCTTAACAAATGGTCAGTTTTTCTTTCAATTCAGTATCTTAGCAAACATTTGTAAGCCCTTTGAAATGTTCGTGTAGATAAGTCCTGTATATTGAACTTCTGGCTGTTTGATGACAGGAATGGGACCAAAGGCCTCTTGTGCTATGTGGCTTTGAGCGGGAGAAATCATTCACTAGATCAGATTGTCCTTTCTTGCCATGACCCTGAGGATAGTACAGAAATAGAACAGGATCCTTTGCAGAAAAGAGTAGCGTCTCTCTTTCGAGTTGTCTGTTTAGCTGTGGTCACATGTCATCGGGTGGAAGAAACTGATGGAAAATGAAAGAACGCATTATAAAGGAAAGGGAGAGACATGGAAATAATGTCACTGGAAACAATGTGTACGATATATTTATTCTGTAACTAATGCAAGGTGAAATGAACTTGAAATGGAATTTTCTCAAGACACCTGTCCCCATCCATACAAGCTGCTGGATCAAAAACCATGTGTGTAAACTGGACGTGCATCAGAGTGTGAATCCAAATGTCAATACTCAGTGGGAGGCCCATTCTAATGTGCATTCAGTTGTCCACATTTTGAATCTGGTCATGCGTACCAGTCTTCCTGCACAAAAGCAGACTTAAAAGCTGGCATATTTTTGCAAAAGAGGTTCTAAAGGGAGATTCCAAGGTGAAGCTGTGTAGCTGGCGGCGTTCGTATACAAATTTGACTTTATTAGGCGTGGGCTCAATACAGATCAGGAGTGGCTGGCTCACCACAGAAAGCAATCGTCCTTTTCTAAAGGCCTACACACACCATTCATCTTGCTTTGCCCCTTCATTACCTGCAAGGAGTGGTCCACTGCCTTTCCAATTGGATCATTCTGTCTTTTTCATTGACTCTTGTTTTTAGCTACTTAACACACCATGTCTGAGTTTGTTGGCCTCACTTTGTTATATTCCTCCACGCTTTCCATTTGTATCAACATATACAGTTCTGCTATATTTGATGTACCAGAAGAAGGCTAACAAAAGCCCTTGCCACAATTAAGGTGACACAAAACACTTTGTTGCTTTTCTTTGTAAAAGTGTGGCCATTCCTTGGGTTTTAGCATTGAAAAGGATGGGGCCAGAAGACAGGAAACCACAAAGAAAGGGGACTCTGAAAAGAGGTGGAACAACACAAGACATTTCCTCCTTTCTCCTTCCAGAGGTCAGTTGAGACTTACAATGGGATGGAATGCAGGTGAATCAGGAGAAAGAACTTTATAGGGCAGAAATCTGGTCCCTTTTCCTTGCTCTCTCTGTATCCCCAGCCATTTTTCATTCTACTTTGTGCCCTTCATGTATGAACTTTAGGTCTTCCTTAGATTCATAGATCCCCGTGGCATGTATCGTTGTCAAGCCAGGTGTCACCCATCTATATCTCTGCATTTTATGTTTTTCTGCCTAAGCGGAGTATCTTACATTTATCTCTGTTGAAGTTCATTTTGTTTGTTTTGGCCCAACTCTCTAATCTGTCCAGGTCATTTTGAATTCTGACTCTGTCCTCTGGGGTATTAGCTACCCTTCCTATTTTGGTGTCATCTGCAAATGTGATTAGCATGCCCTCTATGCCATCATCCAAGTTGTTGAAAAAAAAATATGGATTAGCACTGAGTCCAGGACAGAACCTTGTGGCATCCCACTGGTCACTTCTCTCCAGGTTGAAAATGAGCCATTGATGAGCACCCTTTGAGTTCGGTCAGTCAACCAATTACAAATCCATCTAATAGTAGCATTGTCTAGTCCACATTTCACTAACTTACTTGGAAGGATATTATGGGGCACCTTGTCAAAAGCTTTACTAAAATCAAGGTATGCTACGTCCACAGCATTCCCTTCTCCCCACAGATTGTGACTTTAAAGCTGTATTTTTTTTAAACAAACAAACAAACATACTCCACACTGCACAACCTGACTCAACCCATGGTCTTAGAAGAGCGTAACTCTGCTTAGGAATGCAGCAATAGTGGGTCAGGTTCGGCAGCAAAGCAACTGTTTTGCATAACTCTGGGACTGCAGTGACATATACTTTGAATTTAAATAAATGTTTGATGATGGTGCCACCAGTAACTTGAGTTTCATGTTGATTATGACAAACACAAATAAGAGCTGCAATAACAGTGGGGATGATTAATTAAATAATAGTAGATTAACTATTGCCAGCAGGTCTACTCAGAATTTACTTGGGGCTATTTAGTAGAGCTTACTTCCAGGAAACTGTTCTTAGGGTTACACTAAATGCCATGCAGTGTTGAACTGACAACAGGAAGTCCTGGATTCAGGTCCCCACTGTGCCGTTAAGCTCACTTGGCCATCATGGGCCAGCCACTCTTTCTCCAACCTCCCTCATTTGCCTTTATAAAGAACACATAGCTTGAATTGCTATTAGGTATTACACAGCCTTGCAAAGGTTTGGTACCTTTAGTATCAAATAGTATCCTATTTATCTGAAAGTTTAGTTTCAAGTGGATAAGTAAATGGAGAATAAATTGGACGGGGTTGATGTATTTAGGTTTGTAGAGGTCCTGTTGGGCATCTGTTTTGACTGGCCATCTTTAATGTTTATTGCATTTTTGAAGTTTTCATTAGATTTATATAAGACTGTTTTAAGACTGTTGTTTTTAAATAATGTGTGGAAGCTATCCTGAGCCTGGCTCTGGCCAGGAAGGGCAGGGCATCAAATATAATAAATAAATGAGTGTGCCATCAAGAAAAGCAAGAGCTCATCTCAAATTTGTGTGCAAATTACAGATAGGAATGGTGCTCAAATCCAGAGGCAATCTTAGCCATGGGGCAGCTGGTCTGGGCCCTGGGCAGGCTGGGCTCCTGATTGCCCGTCCTCCTCCCCCAACAGAAAAGGAAAGAACCAGAAGACATCACATCTGCCTGCCTTCTCTGGATCTTGGGCAGGTGGGTGGCAGACAGTTGTCTTGGAAGTTGCCATGTATAGCTTTCCCCTCTCCTGTGGGGCTTGGGCAGGGGGACAGCAGCTGGCTAGCTTGGTTACTGTGTGTACCCACCCACACCTTCTCCAGGGTTCAGGCTGCAGCTGGCTGGACTGCTACAGATTGTAGCAGATTGTGGAGCATGACTGCCCCCAGTGGTGTACCTAGGATGAGACAGAGGGGGCTGATGCCCTAGGTGCCACTTACGAGTGTCACTTGGGGGATGGATTCGGCCGCCCCTTCCCTCGCACAAGAGCTGCAGCCACCATCTCCTCCCCACCCACCAGCCTCTACCCGTCTGCCACCTACCTGCCTACTCCCCACCCGCCTGCTGGAGAGGTAGGCAAGAGGTCAAGGCACCCTTTCCCTCTGCCCCTCCATGGGGGTGCAATTTTTTTTTGGGGGGGAGGATGCAATTTCAGTACTTGCCCTGGGCACCATTTTCTGCAGGTACGCCACTGGCTACCCCTGAGAGTCTGATGGTTGGTGACTTTTGAATCAGGCCCCCTCCCCTGGACTTTTGTCTCAGGGGCCAAAGTGTGTGCTCGATAAAGCTCTTTTTGGACGGGAAGGGCAGGTTGTCTTACATTTAGGGTCATTTTCCTTTCTGGTGAACACAGTAACAAACTCCCATCTATTTTCAAATGAATTTTTAATAATGGCCATCTTGGACTTGCTTTCAGTGCTGAACAGAAGTTGTCTCTGTAGCCAGCAGCTCCTACTAAGAGCTATGATCTGTTTTCATGATTATCAAATGATGACGGCGGCTGCAGGCTTAGGGCTTGATAGTCTGGAGGCATTCTTACAGTGCTGATCAGTGGTGGGACGGAAGGATGCTGACTCTGCTTCTCGGGGATCAGTGTGGAGTGGGAGAAATTAAACATGATCCTGGACCCCACAAAATCTTAGCATAGGTGGCTCTGAAAACTATTTGTCAGGTTCGCAGAGGTCAAATGTAGCAATAGTTGGTCCAGGGAGCTTAGTTGTGAGTAAGAAAGTTACATAGGCTCAACAGAGCTGCTACCGTGTTTCCCCGAATATAAGACAGTGTCTTATATTAATTTTTGCTCCCAAAGATGCGCTATGTCTTATTTTCAGGGGATGTCTTATTTTTCTGTGTTCTGTTCGTCAGGCATGCTTCCAAACAAAAACTTTGCTATGTCTTACTTTGGGGGATGCCTTATATTTCGCACTTCAGCAAAACCTCTACTATGCCTTATTTTTAGGGGATGTCTTATATTTGGGGAAACAGGGTAGCTCCAGGTCGGAAAATACCTGGAGATTTTGAGGGTGCAGCCTGAAACGGGCAGGAGGGATGGACTTCAATGGGTTATAAAGTCACAGAACCCATCTTCCAAGTGGTCATTGGCCCTTTCCCCACTTACTGTTTGCTGCGCGCTACTCTCCACAAATAGCGCGGGGTCCAGCGGCGCTCCCCACGAGTTCGGGCGGCAACAACGCAGCCGCCCCAACTCTGCCGCTCTCGTGTCCCCTCAGCGAACGTCATTTCTGCCGCTGAAAAAATGGCACATTTCTGCCGCTGAAAAAACGGCACAGTGGGGAACACGACCGCGCCAGAAATGACTCACGCTGAGAGTAGCACGCCGCAAACGGTAAGTGGGGAAAGGGCCTTTTCTCCAGGTGCCCTGACTTCTCCCCTGGAGATCAGAGGTAATTTGAGATCTCCAGCCACTGCCTGAAGGTTGGCAACAGTAGACCTTGGCCTATAAAAGTGTTTAGGACTGGAGGCTAGGACTGCCAATTCCAGGTTGGGGAACTCTGGGAAAATTGGAGGCATGGAGCCTCCGGAGGTTGTGTTTTGGGGAAAGGAGGGATCTAAGCAGGGGATTTTGCCATGCAGTCCAACCTCCGAAGCAGGCATTTTCTCCAAGCGAACTGCTCCCTTTCCAGTCTAAGGATCAGCCCACACCTTGAGGCTGCCCACCTTACCTGGGAGTTGGTTGTTGTCTTCCAGCTTTGTAATTCCCCTTGAGCCACCACCGTGACAAAGGCGGGCTACAATGCAGTGAAGAAAGGAATACTCTCAGCTGTCTTCCTTCTTTCCAAGTCAGTGTTGTCTACATCTGCAACCCCCAATATTTCTGTCCTGATTTCAATTACGTCAGCATCAAAGAGAAAATTAACCAGGGAAGGAGCAATAACCCTTTGGATTCCCAGCCCCACTAGACTCCCCCCTCCCCCCATGCGCTCTCGCCTATAGCCCTCCTCGGGGGAGGAGCTCCGCGACCCCACTGCCTTGGGGGGCGAGCGGGGGGGGGGGCGAGAGTGACGGGCCTGGGAAAGGGGCGGGCAGCCCAAGCCCTGCGCTGCCCAATCGGAGCCCGCCGCTCCGGAGCCTTTCCAAACCGGCGTGGGAGTGGGAGAGCCGGAGATCCTCGCTTGAGTTTTGCAAGGCGAGCGGGTGTCTCTGCGCCGTCCGCTGCTCAGGCGAGGTGCGGGGGGGTGAAGTGGTTTTTTTTTTTTTAAATTGCAGATCTCGGCCGCTGCAGAACTTTCTGCCTTCGCTTTTTTTTAAAAGACCCCAGGTCTAGTCATTGATCCGACCTCAGCTTTCCTCGCATGGATCTTCTTCCTTCGATCCCCTGAGCCGTCCTGGATCTACTCCACCTCTTTCTCTAGGTGGCCACAGGAGGAGCGGAGGCTTCGTCGGAAAGCTGTACAGTTGACGAGACGTAGTTAAAGGATCGAGGACGGGCAGGGAGCTTTCAGTTGGGGCGATCGATCCCCTGCGCTTTTCCCCGCTGGAGCCAGTAGATCCCGGCTCTTCGCTCGCCAGGTAAGGCTTGCAACCTCTCGGGAGCGCGCGCTGATGTGCTCTCGGGCAGCTCCGGGCAGCTTGAGGAGGCTGCTGCCGCCTGCAGCAAAGGAAGGCGGCCGCTCCGGAGAGGGGTGTCCGGGCGCCTCGCTCCGTGCATGTTCCGGAGTTCAGGATCCCCGTCGGTCATGCCGATCCGTTAGCCCTCTTGCTTGCCAAAGACGCCTGGAATAACTTTCCCCGACACAACCAGGCTGCTTTCTTTCCTGCTCTATGGGAAGTTTCGCCCTGTGTATACTATTATTATACATACAAGGGGTGGAGGACCGGATCCCGAATGAAATACAGCCGAGGAAAGCGGCGAGTGTGTGTGCGTGCGAGCTAGGGAGAGCTGGAGTTGGTTCTCGGCGCAGTGAGATTTCTTGGAGCGGCTTTCCAACGTGGGGGATCAGTTTGCATCTGGGAACGGGACACCTCTTAGACGAGAGCGGGCAGAAATCCGCAAGGAAGCTTCCACAGAGAGAGAGAGAGAGAGAGAGTCGTGCCTGTCCTCTGATGTGTGAAATGGGGTCTCCCCCACCCCCATGTTTACGATAGATGGTCACGATTGCTTGTAAGTCCTTTTTTGGGGGTCTGGGTCCTTTCCCCCATTTGGGGGGGGGGCTTGTGGAGTGCGTAGGGGCTGAGGTCAACATGGAGCCTAATCGACGAGGCCGCTTCCGCACACGTTTACTCCGAAGTAGATTCTGGTGGGTTCAAACGGGGCTGACTACTTCGGGCCTTGACCTCGACGGCCCAGGCAAGCCCAATCTCATCAGCTCCAGGGAGCTGAGCAGCGTCAGTCCGGGTTAGTTTTTTTTATGGGAAAATGTAGGGGCCGCCCCTGCTTCTCGCTGGCCTTGATGGGGTCGCCCTGCATTGGTTTGGCTTGACGGTACTTTGCGCGCACCACTGCAAAGCGGGTGGTCTCAGTTTCAGCTTTGGGTGGGCGCTGGGGGCGGCAGGTGGCGGGGGAGCTCCAGAGCTGGGGGGGGGAAAGCCCCGTCTCGGACGCGTCTGAGAGCCGGTTGGGTTCAGCTCGTCGAGGAATGGATCCCCCCCCTCCCGTAGGGTCGCATGAGGCGAGCTTGGGGTCCGACCGCAAGGAGTAACTCTCGATGGAGCCGCAGGAAAGCCAGCAGGTGTCCGCTCAGCCGGGAAACCTCCCCCTGGCCGGAATAGAGAATTCATAATCATAACGAAGAGAGTGCTGGAAAGCATGTGCAGAGCACGTTTTTGCCAGTCTGTCCACTCACCGCTTACACCTGGCTTAAGTCTTGGAGCAGTAGTTCTTAACCTTTAACCCTCTCCTGTCCCTTCGAGGATACAACACTGGAACCGACGCTCCCCCAACCAAGGCACCATGTTAAAAATTAGACTGGGACCTCCAGACTTGATGGAGATCTATTCATGATCCCCGTCTTTTGTGCATATCTGCCTCCCCCACAGAGCCGACGAGATTCTTGCGATGGGGGCCACCCGTCAACTCTTCCGAGCTAGGCTGGGTTCCTGTTTGCCACTTTTTAAGCCCTCCCTCCTGCCAGTTTTGGCCTTGGGGTGTTCTTCAGATTCACAATGGGCAGTATGAAGCCAGTCGCCTGTCTGAAGATCGGGGCTGCCGACCATCCCAAATGGCCCTCCCCCTTTTGGGAACGCCGACCCTCCAATCTGGAGACCCCGCGAGGAGGATCTGGCCTGGAAACTCCCTCGAGTCCCTTCAGATCTGTGAGAAGGGACCGAGTTGCTCCAGAGCGATCTTGATGTGTGTGTGTGTGTGAGAGAGAGAGAGAGAGAGGGAAGAGGCGTACAGCGACCTTCCATCTGCGCCGCGGTTTCTTCCCAGAGCTCCGGTGCGAAGAATTCTCCCCACGGCAACTTCATTACCAGCAATAAAGCGGGGAAGCCTCCGGGGCTGAGCTGCTGCTGCTGCGCCCGCCCTGCCTGGTGCAGCCGAGATCTGGTGGCGGGAGAACGAGCCGGTCCCTTTCCCTCGGCTGCTTCGGGGGAGGGGGAAAGAAGAGCGTTGGAGCGGAGAAGAAAATGCAAAAAAGCGCGAAATAAAAAAACTTTCCGCATTCCTTTCCAGTCTCTCAAATAAGGGGTTTCCTACCGTTCTTTTCTGCCTAAGCTGAGGGGTGGATCTGGCCATCTTTGATTCCTCTCTCTGTGGGGATCAAAATCTGTGCTTCAGGAGGGGCTGGCTCTCCTCTGGAATTCACCACAGAGGGACAGGCAGTCGTCCCCCCCCCCTCTCTCTGTGTGCGAGAGAGCTCCCTCTTATTTTATTTATTTTATCCTTGTTGCAAATAAACTAAAAAAAAATGCTTCCCAACTTTGCAGTGATGGCAGCATCTGTGGTCAAACAGCCACCCCAAAACTCTGGAAAGTTATTTTTCTTCCGAAACAGTGGGCCCTGTGTGACTGAGGTGTCTTCAGGAATACGGATAAGACAAGGGGCATCTGGCTGGGCTACCTTCAGTTATATGGCGAGGAGGACTACAATTCTCACCTGTCCAAAAGCACCTTATATGTTCTACAAATATCCACTGGTTTTATTTCCAAGCAATGGATATACAACAGGACTGGAGCATAGTCCCCTCATGGCACTGCATCCATTTTAACACTGCAGTCTTGTGAACTTGGAGGAAACCCAAAATTGAGGGAGACATTGGATTGGACTGCTTGTTGAGAGAAAGGGGAAGAGTATAAAGTGTGCCCAACTAGTAGCTAGAAGAAGACCCCCCCCCCCATCCTGCTGGCTGTTCACTTTTGTATCAACTGTTCTACCTAGAAGTCACCTTCAGCGGAGTTTATCTAGTAGTTGGCCTAACATTGAATGACAGTGTCTGTGGTTGCGGAAACATTTCCTTGCGCCTCCTGTTTTGTCCCTCCATACTTTTAGGTAGCCGGTAGCCAGCTGAGGTATTCTGACTCCTCCCCCCTCCCCGCAATTTCTGATTCCACAAGCTGTAAAAATAAATAACTCATGACAGCGTAGTCCCAGTATGCCACTCAATGTATTCCAAGGTGCATGCTCAATTATTGCATGCAAACCTTTGCACAGATGTGTTTTCAAATTGCTTTGACATACATTTTCCCTGGCACGTGTGGTATTTGCATAGCTAGCGTTTTCTGTCCTTCCCTTCCCATATGTTTTGGAATGCTAACATATTTGAGGGAAAGCACCGTAAGTTATTTTGTTCTTTTCACGAATCTTTAACGCCATTGAAAAGCCACACTCTGATATCAACCGTGCATTGAATCATTTGCGAGTGGCACCGTTTGCCCCTCAATCCAAGGGAATCTACTGCAGTAACTTATATTTATGGTGACAATTATCTGACTAATTATGTACAATAAAGACCTGCCGGTTCCAAAGTGACCATCTGGGTGTTTGCAATCTGTCTGCCATTTGTGCAAAAAGTTATTCTGATACAGTGGCAATTTGTTTTATTCCTCAGAAAGTACACTTGGCATTTTTAATGCACAATTTTCCATTAAGTTTGCCTGGCAGTACCCCTCTCATGTAAAAGTGTTAGGTTGTCTTTTTAATAGTCTTCAAAGGCTGTAATTTATGGATGCATTTTGGTTATAAGGCAGTATAAATATACTTTAGCATTAAATTTTTATGAGTGCAGTTATCATGTTATGAAAATAGGAATTATGCAGTTTTCTTCTTGCAAATTATTATTTTTTTTAAAAAAAAACAAGCTTTAGTTATTAAACACCCAAATTCTTGGTATAAGGTTTTTGGGAGGGGTGGGGGAGGGTGTGACAATTGTTTTTCAAAACGAGAGATTCTAAAAAAAAACCCACCTTGTTAACAAGAATGCTTTTGCTGCATATTATTAATATTTATTGTTATTAAACATTTATATGTTGCATACTCTCAGAGAGTTTTAGCTCTTAAGGTACCTTACAGGCATAAGTACAACTGTTGACCTTCTTTAGAAAAAAAATTTAAACAAAAGAACCCCAAAGTAATTTATTTTTAATGCCACACTGTCCTTTCGGTTTCAGCAAATTGTCTGAATCTCACTTGCTATTTACTATAGTGCTTACACTAATGTGCTTGTGTTACAGCTGTGGCGTAGGTAAGGCTTTTGAAAGAGCAGCAGACAAAGAACAGGGATTGACACTGGACCAATCAGATGCTTTTTGGACACACAAGCGTCTCATGGTTCTGATTTGGTGGCTTTGATCCAGTGTCCTCACTTGATTCTGTAAGAAGTCCTGAGCGCCACTGGCAAAACTGAACAGTTTTGGTTCAGAAGTTGGAGAAAACGATGCACCTGAAAGCTCAATCGTGAAGGCATTTTACCTGGGTCCCCTAGGAACTTTTAAGACTGCAATTCTGTGCACGGCTACTTGGAAGTCCACTCCATTGATCACAATGGGATTTACTTCAAAGAAACTGTGGATAAAATCGAGCCACAAAGAAAGATTCCCCATGTTGTAGTATACCAGGATGCCTGATTAGGTCAAAGGTTCCATTGCTTGATTAAGTACCTCTTTATATTTTAATTTTCTTTTAGTCATAGTGATTAGTAAAGTGGAGAATTTTAAATAACATTTTATCTAGCTTACATGATTCAGGCATCCTCTCTGATTAATTCTATTTATCCATGCAGTCTGCTTTGGAGGTAATTAAACTGCACTAGTGTTGTCTAATCTTGCTGTCTGATCTAATGCGATGTTGTCAAACAAGGATATTTACGGTAGTGCCACTGATTATGGCTTAAAGGCTATTCATCTAAAGAAGGGATGGGGTGCACTTTATTTTGTTAATGTGTTGTGCTTTGGGTTCACTACTTAAGCCCAGTTTTATTTTCAGAATTTAGTAGTTTTCTGTGCCTTAGAAGTGCTGCTGTGACATTTAACTCACTGTTGATGCACCTGAGAACTGGAGGAGATTTTTGACATAGTAGATGGAGCGCTGGAGAAATAATTTCCAGTGCAGCTCAGCTGTGGTACCCCCGGTGAGTTTGGGCAAGTTGTTGTCCATGATTCTTACTAGTTAACTGAAGAGCCTCCTTCACAATGGGGTTTTGAGTATGAGTGGAATTAGGAGTGTGGAACTATTTGTGTGTGAAGTATCATCAAGTTGCAGCTGACTAATGGTGTCCCTAGCAAGGGGCTTTCAAAGCAAGTAAGAAGCAGAGATGGTTTGCTGTTACCTTCCTCTGCAAAGTCTTCTTTGGAGGTTCCCCTTCCAAGTACCAACCCTGCTTATCTTCTGACGAGATCAGACTACACTATGCTGTCTTCCTTCCCATGAAACTATTTACAGAGTGCTTAACTGGGGTTGCGAAACAATGAAATCAATTCAGACATTGTATGTGCCACCTCCCTGTGCAGTTCAGAATTTAAATTGCCTATAAAGTGGAAATCTATACACTTAGCTGCTGAAAAATTGGGAGAGAAGATTCCTTGAATGAGTGGATGGGGTATAACCCCCGAGAATTTGATCCCATTGACATGCGTGGGGGAAATTATACCTGAAATTGTGTTTTCCACTGAAACAACATTTCAATTGATTTCCTAATGTGACTTGTTTTAATTCTGATATGAAAGATTTCAACAAGAGAATGTAGAAGAACAAATGACATGGCTTCAAATCTGGGTGGGTTTTTTTTCACACTTCTAATGATGATAACTTTTAAAAAATGGTTAAATGTAAACAATCCTTTTTGGCTTTTATGCTGGGTCACTGGAATCAATCTAAAATTTCAAAATTAAAGGGAAAGATGCATTAAAACAGACCAAAAGCAAAGCAATATCATTATTTATTAGTTCCTGCAGCAAGCAAGATGGAATCAAGAGAGGTCCAAAGGGAAACAAAATAAAGGAGGTGAACTTACCAAAAAACTCTGTGTGAGAGTGTGACAGGCAGATCACACTCTGTATGTATCTGTGTGAAATAATCCAGTATCCTTGTTCCAATATTCCACTGATTCTTCTTCAGGAAGAAGAAGGTGATTGTAAAGGGTATTTCGCCAGGGTTTGTTTCTTTCTCTTTTGGACAGCTCCCAGTGCTTTGTTATTTGTTAGCTGATCCATTACAAATTGCTATAAGGGTGGAGAAATCTGTGGATCTGTTGTGTGATTGGTTCTTTTCTTCTATTCCTCTGACCATTGTTTCTGAAATCGACAACTGGAGTGGTGATAATGCCCCTGTAGACATCTCTTGAATTATTATGTGATCTGGGGTAATTTTTCAGACGAGCTTAATAACTGGTGGTACACCTGCATTAGTCAAACATTTAAGCAAATTTAGTTAGAATGGAGCGGAGGAGTGATGTTGGTTCAATCGACAAAGTAGATAGGTCTTTAAAGGATTGTATAAGTACTTTCATAGTATTTATTTTATTGGAGGTACAGCCATAAAAATGTTTTAAGATTTTAGGTTGTTTATATATATTTTGTGTATATATATAAATTGGTATATTACTTTTTGTTTACTGAGTAGGGTATGTTGGTATTAATGTTTGTAAAGTCCTTGGTTGGACTTTTAATCAAAGTGGCTGTACCATTATTCCTGGACCTTGTGTTAATACACACACGCATGCACTCACACACATACACACACAGGGTCAAAGGTGGGATGTTTGTTACTGAAGGTATCTTGTGTCCGGATCTTGTTTGAAAATAGTTGCAGTTCTAGTGGGTGACCTGTCGGAAAATCTTTGCTAGGCTGGTCCCCCCCCTCCCCCCCGCCTGGCTAACAAATGACCCCCTGTAATATTTGACTACTGTAGAAATAATGACCTTGTCCTTGATTTGTCACCCCTATCAATTGATCAGACAGCTACTACAAATTGATCATAACCGTTTACTATTGGTCATTGTCAACTGATAGTATTTGACTGATCATTTGATAGGTGTGCTAAATCAGGACAAGTTCATTATTTCTAATAGATAATTCAGATCAATTCGGATGCAACACATATTGGCTACAAAGGGCAATTTGTGTATAATTAGAGGTTTGCCCTTGTTTACACATCTACCTAACTTTACTGATGTAACCTGGTCAAAAGCAACTGTCCTTTGGGCAGTCCAGTTTCAACTCCAGCAAATAGCAAGAAAGACATCTGTGATTTAGCAGTTGTAAAGGCTGAACTACACCAAGTATTTATCAAAGCAGCTTTACGAAGTGCAGCATCCTTGGTTCTCTGTTCTTTCGTGGCGTCATTTTAAGTAAGTTGACTTATTAAATATGTCATACAGTTGTCAGCTTGTGTATTTAAGTGCAATGGAATATTGAGCTAGTGCTCTTGAATTGTGTGTGCGTATGTTTCTGTGGATTGACTGTACAGCGCAACAAGGCGTATGCAATGAATTACTTTAAATTTGAACGCAATAAACAACTTGTAATTTGATTAGAGAATATAACTGTATCTTGATATACTGTGGCCTCATTTTAAAGAGTTAGATTATTATCAGTCCAATTCACAGCTCGAGGCAGCCGGGGATGGTGCTGCCGTCTCACTGCTGCGTTGCCTCTAAAGGGCTTTCAGGCAGCGAGGGGAGGCAAAAAAAATAACATCCCCACCTGCCGCTGGAAGCCCTCCATAAGGCTAAATGGAAAGACTGAGTCTTGGGCCGTGGTGTACCTGCCTGCAAAGCTGGGGTAGAAGCTGACTAACGGTTCCATGGGAACTTCTTGGCCGTCCCTGTGCCAGCGTCCAATCAGATGCTTGTGCAGCTCCGTGGCAGCCCCAACTTCCAGATTTTTAACTGTTGTGGAGCTGAGGGGCACCTGGCCTCCAGCGCCTTTGCCTTCTCCACTGGTGGGGTTGCTGCTTGTGCCAGTGGAGGAAAAACACGTTGGCCAGCCCCAGACTGGCTCCACTTCTCGATTCATCTTCCTCCATAGGATTGTACTGTAAAGAGTCTACTGCTAAGAATGATCTCATGAAGAGGATTTAAATGCTTTTTACACCTGTTTGAATTTTTTGTAACTGCACCTGTTTGAATTTTTTGTAATTGCTGTATGATGGGTGTTTAGGCCCTGTCTTGGCAGATTTATTATTTGATACAGACTGGTGGATGGTTCACCCATGCATTTGAGCTGGCACAGGCCTCATTCAGGGAATGTATCAGGTGGTTTTCACACGCAATGCTGTTTGTCTTTCTGGGATTACTCGCTTTCCCGGATAGAAACTGTAGAATTTTTACAATAATGACATGGTAAATTTCAGACGCCTTTCCACATACATCTGAGGTGGCATGTTTAAGAATGATGAATATGCCATCTCAGTAACTTGTTACGTATGAATTGTCTGTTGCTGTTTACAAATGTAATTGGATATGTTCTCAGGGGTCAAATAATTATGGAAACAAGGTATGGTCTAGTGCAGGGGTAGGGAACCTGCGGCTCTCCAGATGTTCAGGAACTACAATTCCCATCAGCCTCTGTCAGCATGGCCAATTGGCCATGCTGGTAGGGACTGATGGGAATTGTAGTTCCTGAACATCTGGAGAGCCGCAGGTTCCCTACCCCTGGTCTAGTGGATTTGGATGTGGGAAACTTCTGTTCTTATTCGGAATCAAAGGATGGCTAGGATATAGAAGAAGAGTTGGTTTTTATACTTTGCTTTTCTCTACCATTAAGGAGACCCGAAGTGACTTACAATCACCTTCCCTTCTCCTCTTCACAACAGAATACCTTGCAAGGTAAATGGTGCTGAGAGAGTTCTGAGAGAACTGTGACTGTCCCAAGGTCACCCAGATGCTGGCAGAGGAGCTATTAAGCCAGCAGCAGGGCACTGCGCAACTGTGCAGCACCTTATGATGGAAGTTGCCATGCACACTGGTGCCCCTCCACTGCAGGAGCTCTCCCCAGCATGGGTGAGGGCAGTCTGGGGTTGTTCCAGTGCAGTTTCTGCCTAAGAATACTCCCTTTTTTTGTGGCGTTGACTTACCTGATCAAAAAGGGTGGCGTAAGTCATTCTTGGCAATTGGCTTCCCCAGGAAGGAAGAGGTTTTTCTACTTCTCCCCCAGCTCCGGTGCCGCCGATTGCCTCTTTGGAGCTAGTATCATGTCATTGTCCCTGACTGCTGCTGTATGCGCCCCCCCCTGCCCAGATTGGGCTGTCTGCCGAGCTTCCCTTGATAATCATGAGAGCTGACTGCTTCCAAATGCAGTTTATTTATTTTACGTAAGACATTTTTAATCATTCTCCAGTAACAAACTCCAGGTGGTTCCAACAATAAAAAGATATTATTTCTAGTGTTCTTGTAAAGCATCTCTGGCACATGGAAGGCTGAGGAAAGAGGTATCCATTATTTATTTTGGGGAAAAGTCAGTGTTTCCAAAGAGAGGAGGGATTTGTCCCTGAGCAGCCACAGCGGCATAAGAAAGTCTGGTTGTTGTTTGGTACAGTTGTGATCCATCCGACCAGGACGAATTCAGGACTTTGCTAATCAGTCAGCTGGTAGGAAGTGACATAAGTTTGCTGAGCAACATTTTGTCCCCAAGACTCCAGAAGAAAATGGTCACTAGGAAATTCACTGGTGGGTGCTGTGGCATCCCCTTAGACACCACGTTGGGAACCACTGGTTTAGGATACCTCAGTGTCACATTCCAGTCAGTAAAGTGGGAATAGTCTTGACTTTATCTCAGTACTATGGTGAATTTGAATGAGGCAAGCACTCTAAAGCAGTTTGTTTGTAGCAGTGTTTTATCAATCTGAATAGCGCTATACAAATAATAAATGAGATTAATCGTGCATTCTTCAGAGAGGTCTTACTTCTGGTAGTGAGAAGCCCCCCCCCCCCCCCGGTTTCTCATGTGGATCCTTAGTTCAGACTTATCAGAAGACTGTTTTGTCAACATCTGTACATGGTCAACTACTTCCTGCTTCTCTTAGTGAAAACAGTTTTTCCTCTACATGGGAAGTGTAGTCCTAAGCAGATTCACACCTTGGTAAGGTCATTGAAGTCATGAAGGGTGAAAAGGGTGTAATTCTGCCAGCCTTCTAAAAGATTACCAAAAGGCAGGTTGAAAAAGTATATGCTATTGAACTAATCTCTGTCACTTGGTATAGGAAGCACCATGTCATCTCATGTACAGTACAATGGGAACATCATCACCACGTATTCTAGTATTTAGAAAACCCAAGGCAGCCAAAGGGTTAGCAGGCCAGACATAACTATGGTTGTCAGTTGCTGGTTTAGATGTCCAAGAGGCTTGGTCAGCAGTAGTAAGTCATGGTGACAGCTATGTTGCTTCCTCCTATGGCCCCATCAGGGTTCAAGCTGAGCAGCCTCTGCAGTGCTGTCAGTACCACTGGAATTTGATTGAGCCGTGCTTCTAGCCATCAGCAGCCCATGGGCAGGGCAGAGACCCACTTGGAACTTTCTCCGCTGCTCCTCTTTCTGTTCTTTCTACCCATTTATCTCATGTTGACAAATGCATTATTATGACTAATTATTTAGTTTGATGTTTGCTTGTTACGCTCTACCTACAACACTTTCTTGCAGCTGGGTGTTTGCTTCTCTGATTGTCGTCCTACACTGGAGTCTGCATGAGCAGCTTTTATATAGTAGTGGGCCTTGTAGTAGATGGAAAGCTTGAAAGCTATTTGCCCTGTGGATCGTCCTGACCACTCAGACAGTCTTCAAGTCAGAACTGCACATAACTGGTGCCTACTGATACGATATGGAGACCTCCTTGTTGAACTTCTGTTGCAGGGAATCATTTGTTGTCTTTAGACGGACCCGCCAAAACAGCGGTTCTCAACCTGGGGGTCGGGACCCCGGGGGGGGGGGGGTCGAACGACCCTTTCACAGGGGTTGCCTAAGACTCTCTGCATCAGTGTTCTCCATCTGTAAAATGGATAAATGTTAGGGTTGGGGGTCACCACAACATGAGGAACTGTATTAAAGGGTCGCAGCATTAGGAAGGTTGAGAACCAGTGCGCTAAAATGATAATGTGTCCTGAGAGAAAAGTCATTGTGTCTCCTTCTCCAGTGGTATCTGTATTTTTCTTGATTAGATTTGAATTTTACATAATTCCATATTACTTCCAGCATTTCACGGCCTCTTGACCCAGCTGTTTTTCTTGGTGGTGTCACACCACATCAAATGACATTGTGGTGATCGCTAGATCTGACAGAGTTGTATCTGGTCCATGAATGCTTATGCTGCAGTACAGTTTTATTAGTCTGCAAAATGCCACAAGACCCCTGTTTATTTTTGCAGCAGCAGGCCAACACTGTTACCCTTGCGATATTATTTTGTTCCAAGGTTTGCCGATTTTGGCCACCATTTTGTATTGCTTCAGCAATGTCTCCTTCCCAAAACTGGCTTTTTTCTTAGAATCATTCATTCCCATTTTAGAGTCTTCCAGGCCTTTTGGCAGGGCTGTTGAAAGGGAGGGGACGGGGAACAAAATTCCTAGAACCCAAATCAGTTGGACGACCCTTGAAGTCCACAACATGTTGCAGTCACAGAATGCATACCTTTTTTTAAAACAACAACTGCTATTATTCTTTTCTGCATTGTTCTGCATTGCAAGCATTGGGGGTTCAGGGAAGGCACAGCACAGTAAAATAGTAGTTTCAGTGTTTACAACGTTGCAGGCCTTTCTGCAATGTTTGCTATAAGTGTGATGGAAACCCCTTGCTTCTCAGTTTCTGCTGAACCCATCAGTCAAGAGCACTGGAGCAAAGCAAGATCAACCAGCACAAGTTACAGTCACTGCCAGGATGCAGCCTCCTAATAAGGTTGTTATCTCTAGCAGATTCCCTCTTCCTCTAGTTCCACCCAGCTCCATAGTTTTATCTGACCATGTGAAGGCTAGCAGTCATGGACTTGTATAATTTATGAGGTTACTAAGCCTACAGTATATACACTTATGGGACTGTATCTTAGTAATGCCCCAGTGCACCTTCAAATATTTTTCTCAGGTAGAAATAAGTACATTCATAAGTACCAGTCAACACTTCTATAGAGATAGCTATTAAGTTAATATTGAAAACCCAACACGAGCAACCAGCTTCTGGATATGTTCTGGCTTCGAACACCTTCAGTGGCTCGTGAGTGTGTGGTACGCTGTTTCCCCAAATATAAGACATCCCCTGAAAATAAGATGTAGTAGAGGTTTGGCTAAAGTGCAAAATATAAAGCATCCCCCGAAAGTAAGACGTAGCAAAGTTTTTGTTTGGAAGCATGCCCGACGAACAGAACACAGAAAAATAAGACATCCCCTGAAAATAAGACATAGCGCATCTTTGGGAGCAAAAATTAATATAAGACACTGTCTTATATTTGGGGAAACATGGTATCTACAATGTAAATATGTGTGTTACTGTTCACGCTCATATTACAGCTCCAGATCTTAAGGCAGGGCTTCCATTCTGTTTACTTTCAATGTTGGTCAATAAGTCATTGTTCTTCTGGATGTTTTTGTTGCAAGAGAAAGCTTTGCAGAGACAAATGAAGTCCATCCTGATTTTTGTAACAATAATCTTATGTGTACCTTATTGGCCAACATTGAAAGTTATTTCTTTATCCCCACTTCTAACTCCCCCTCCCCCCACTTTTCCATGTTGGTCTCAACTCTTCAACCATCCTGGCTGGCAACTTAAAAACATATTTAATAATAATTTAGCAGCAAATCTTTGTTAACACTGTGAATAGTAGGGGAAAGTTAATATTTCTCTATGATGTGTCAAAGCAGTGAATGGATGCTTCCTACTGTCCACCCTTTACATGTGTGATATGTTACCCAGCTTAACAGGTTATGAACGTATTTTTAAAAAATCTCCACCAGCTGCTAAGAGTGTAACAGCACATGAATATCTTTAAAATGGTGATGGGGAAAATAACTCGGCTTGGCAATGCTTTGGGGAAATAGCTCACTTGGCGATGCGAGAGGCAGACTGGGAGGGGATCTTTTAGACTATGTATATGGGGAAATATAGCATGGAGCGTTCTGCAGAGTAACACAAGGAGTCCAAATCAAATTTAAAATGTTTATATAAATTTGGTTTCAAGCACACATACAGGAAAATATGGAGGCACATACACACAAGTTCCTAGAGATATAAAAAGGTGAGAAAAATAGGTTTGGATGATAGAGAGGGAATTGGGAAGGCAGCAGGGTGATGCGTTACCTAATTGTTCCAATGCAGCAGACGAAATAGAAGGCAGGGACTCTATGCCAGCACAGAGATCCCATAGAAGGACTATATCATGTCTCACACCAACTTGACCAAGGGAGGTTCAGGTTAGAAATGAGCAATGAGCTTAAGGTGAGCAGGGTTTTTATAGGGTGGATTGCTAGTTTGGCAGGAAAAGAGACCCTTTGCATTAGGTTTCGTTTCCTACAGCTGTGCTGGGTTGTAGGGGCTGAGCTAATCAGCAGCTCTATCTATTGTCCTAAACCCAGGGGATGGTAGCCAATTGTTTCCTTGATTACATTAGCAACACCTTGAATAGGTGGTCGGAAGAGCGAGTCTCTGGCTATTGTAATGTAGCTGAGACAGCGAGATTAAATCAGGAATGGGAGCATTTAGAAGCTTTTAGGAACAGCTGAAGGGAAGGAAGGGTGCAGCATGTCATTCAAGGAATACTTCACATTTACAACTCTATTGACTGTAGCTCTGGCTTGGGTGTGGACATCAAGGAACAAATGAGTAGATTTATTTTCTACTGACTGTTTGCTATTCTTTGGGCTTGCTGTTGGCCCATTTTATCCTGCGCCACACCATATATATCTGCTAGCCTTAATATAACTCAAATATATATCTCACATATACCTTGTTTTTATAAATATCCCGCTTGGATGCGTGTTTTAAGATGTGGGGTGGAAGGGGTACATAACAGATAATAGAAAGTTAATTTACCTCAGTGATAACAAATAAGGAACAGATGATAGAACTTCGTTTAGCTTCCATTGCAAATAGCATGAGGGAGTTCTGGAGAAAACCCAGGAAAGGATATTCCAGTTCCTTCATTTTTGATCCTTGATCTCCCATTCTCATTCTGAAGCTGGTGACCTATTTTGAGATACCTAGTTGTATTTTCTGATGAGTTATGGACAGACAGATGGACCTGTGGATCCCTTTATTATTATAGATGCATGGTAGTAACTAGCTGAGTGATTTGTTTCGTGATATGACTTTATTGGTGTCTGTCTTTGTCCTTTCACATATGCTGCCTGCAAAACCGACTAGCCTTAGTCCGAGCGATTCCATTCATATCAAGGGGAAGCATGATCTTGCATTAATTCATAGTTCACAGTAAGTTTTGTAGTCTGTACCTCCTTCCAGTGCCCCAAATATTCCTTTCCAAATGTTATGCTGTGGAAAACGTCTGCAGTGTCTAGAGTGGAATGCCCTGTTGCACTTAACATCGATGCAGCTGCTCCATGCTAACTGGTGCAGAAGTGGAGATACACAACTTTATTTGGTGGCCATCTACACTTGCCTAGGAAAGGTAGATTTGACAATGGGTGGGAATTAACCAGAACCTAGGGCTCAAAGGGTTTTTCCTGCAACAGAGGGTAGACTATGGTCTCCTTTACAGCTAATGGAAAAGACCCTTTCTTTAAGGAGTCATTATTATCTGTTCCATCTACTGACTTGGCACTTTCCTAGTGACTTTTAATAGCATGAAGGGCAAGGGTCAAGAATATCAGAAGTGGCATGCACCTCTCCAGGGATTCTGTCTACACACTCAGGTGAAATAAGCTCAAAAGTTTCCGCTGAGGTGGGGCGAGCAGAAACTTCAGGAACACCAACATTTAATATGGAGTTTAAGTTGACACAGATATAAGCTATTTTTTCTGATAAGTGTCTGGTGAATTCTCACAGTGTGATAAAAATAAATCCTCTAGGGATCAGAATGTAGAAGGTCCCTGGCTGAAAGAGTGTTCTTGGCAGCTCTGAGTGGACAACATGCTGGTGGGAAGTAAGACTTTTTCATAACCATCACTACTGCATGATAGACTGGGAAATGAACTCTATCCTGTACAGCCTTTGGAATGAGTCTTTCTCCGCAATTATTCTAGCCATCATCCCAATTCTTTCATTGAGCCAATGTTTTGGAGGTTGAGGATGTTACTTTCTTCACAGGGGAGGAGGACAATTTGGTGCACGCCACAGAGCATTCAAGAAAACATGTGGCTCCGTCGTTCTCCAGTGGTAAACCATGTTTGCAGAGTTCTGGGGCCCTCAAAGACTTAATCCAAATTATGATCTGTCCATGACAACCAAGTTCCTAAGCGTTCCTCCGTTCTCATCTGTTTTCTGCTGTAAATAGAACACTGCATTGAGAACGTGACCAGATATACTTGTTGGACACAGTGTTAACTGAGATGGTTCTGTGCTTGCCATAGTGACTGTGAAATCAACATAGCTTCCGAATGCTGACTTGGTGGTTGAAATGCAAACACAATGAAATACATTAAAAACCAGACGTTAAAATTAACCATTTAAAACTGCCAATAGGCAGAAAAACTGAAATTAATCAAATTCCATTGTCAGGTAAACCGAGACTAAGGAGACCATGCATACATCTCGGTGTGTGTGTGTGTGTGTGTGCGTGTGTGCCCTACTGCATAATCAAGGGGATGTCACCGAAAAGGTCCTCTCTCATATACCTACCGGTCCAGCTTCTTTGGTCAACAGAGCAGTCGAGAGGACCTCTAACTGTGATTTTAGTTACTGGAAGGAATGTAAGAAAGAAAGAAAGAAAGAAAGAAAGAAAGGAAGAAAGAAAGGAAGAAAGGAAGGAAGAAGAAGAAGAAGAAGAGTGGTTTTATATCTCCCCTTTCTCTCCTGTAGGAGACTCAAAGGGGCTTACAATCTCCTTGCCCTTCCCCCCTCACAACAAACACCCTGTGAGGTGGGTGGGGCTGAGAGAGCTCCGAAAAGCTATGACTAGCCCAAGGTCACCCAGCTGGCATGTGTGGGAGTGCACAGGCTAATCTGAATCCCCCAGATAAGCCTCCACAGCTCAAGTGGCAGAGCAGGGAATCAAACCCAGTTCCTCCAAAAGACGGCCCTTTAAGAGTTGAGGAATAATAGAGTCACTCCCCTTTCCCTGAACCTTTCCAGCTTTTTTTTCCTGGATTTTTCACATCCTTGTGCAGGCTATGCATTTGCAAATGAGTCTTCATCTACAAAATAACATACAATTGTCTTTTTTGTGCATTCCTTCTATATTGTTCAGGGGTAGAGATAATCCTTTATGCCCATACAGTCCCAGGCATGGTAGGGTTCAGTTTTCAATTGGCTCCTTGCTGGTATTGCAATAAGAATAATATATATTAATAATGTAATTTATTTAGATTTACCTCTTTTAAAAGCACATACAGTAGCTTAGAGCAGTCTGACTACAATGCGACATAGCATGACAATGAGACTATCCCAGCAGGGGACGATACTAATAATATACACAGAAATTACTTCCCCTTGCTTCGAGTATTAAATAATTGGAGGTAATTGTCCAACTCACCCTGCTAGTATATTTAAAGTAGTAGCATTGGTATTGGTAATAATAATAATAATTGTCTTCTTCCAAATTGGTAAGGTATTCACAGGTATAACAATGCAAAATATTACTGTGGTAGTGTCACATGCTTTTTCGTGCCTGTCAGTGTTGTAAGCATAACCCAAAGCCTACACAGAAGTATAGGCTTGATTTGGGTTGCACACCACAGCTATTGTATTGTGTTCGTTAGGTTCACATTATTTTCTGTTCTTTTCTTATTATTCTCTACTGTACCCAAACCCTTGTGTGTTTGCAATTCTCTTCTTCCTGGATCATTGTAGTTATCTGAAGAGGTCGGCTGGTCAGGCTCTAGGGGTCTGGAGCTGAACTGTCCAGTGACTGGATCCAAATTTTTTGCTTTTTGTGCCATTAAACTGGAAAAAAAAGAAGGGAAAGGGGCCTTCAAAAGATTGAAATGCTTTTTGTTTTGTTTAGTATATCCTCAGTAATGAATATTGACCTTCTTTTTTGGTTCTGATGTTTGTTTATCTGTTTCAGTTGAATTATCTTATAATTTTAAATGGCGTTTTTAATTGTTGAAATGTTTTAATAATCTCATGTTTGCTGTCTTGGGGACTTTGAGTAGAGAGGTGGTGTTAAAATGTTTATTCTGAATAAAATTACTATTGTGGCATAAGGTTTTGTGAACTAGAGCTGATGTCATCAGATACATGTTCAGTTGGGTTCTAGTACACAAAAGATTTACACCACAATGCATCTGTTAGTCTTTATGATGACGCAGGACTCCTTATTGACTGAAGAGGGGGCACCCTGTTGTTAGCTTGTCAGTGGTGTGGTGACACACAACTGTCAATGGAAAGCTACCTTCTCTGCCCTGGTTCCTTTGCCAGACTACAGAGGATGATATCTGACCAGACCAGTAATTTAAACCTAACCCCCACCCCCGGTGTGGTGGTGGGAAGATATTGCCCAGGTCCCCGCTACTATAGAAGAGGAATTGAACTTTTCCTATCCATACTATTACCCAGTTGGAAATGCCCTCCTCCCCTTCACTTGGGCTTCTTTAAATCTAGGTAGGTAAAAGGCAAATACGCATTAGACAACCATTAAGGTGTATTAGTCCTGGATTAATGTTAGGCAAGGGATGAGCTTCATGTGGAGTTCAAAAAATAATAGATGGTTGGTTTCATTGGCACATTTCTGTGGACACTGTGATTTCAACTCATATAGCATAACTTTAGCAGCTCCTTCCTCCAGTGGCGGCCCAAAATGTCCCCCCCGCAAGCCTGCTCCTGTGCCCACAAAAACTTGTAATTTGATCCACCCCAGTATCTGTTCATTACAGTAATAATTTATCTCAGGAATCCCCTACATCACTGTGTTGGCCCAATGGGTTACTTCATTAGTTGTTTATTCCACATGATGCCAGTACTCTGTGCCAATGACTTATCCCAGTGGTTGTTTATTCCTCAAGACTGTCTACCCCAATTAAAGGGAAGCTTTTTTCGATTGGGGAGTTATCTTGTTCTGGAGGTTGCATTTACCTTGAAAGACCAGGTTTGTAGCTTCAGGGTGCTTCTGGATCCTGTTCGATGGTTGGAAGCATAGCTCCATTTATCAGTTTAATTTGATATGCCAACTGTGGGCCTTCCTCAGAAAAGTGTGATCTGGCCACAGTGACCTATGCTCTGATTACATCCGCTTAGATTACTATACTGCATTTTGCATGGGGCTGCCTTTTAAAAAGGTCTAGAACAGTGGTGGCGAACCTTTGGCACTCCAGATGTTATGAACTACAATTCCTATCAGCCCCTGGCCATGCTGATGGAAATTGTAGTCCATTTAGCCATACTGATGGGAATTGTAATCCAATTGGCCATGCTGGCAGGGGCTGATGGGAATTGTAGTCCATAACATCTGGAGTGCCAAAGGTTCGCCACCATGGGTCTAGAACAGGGGTAGGGGACCTGTGGCTCGAGAGCCGCATGCGGCTCTTCTGTCCTTGCACTGCGGCTCCACGAGCTGAGCCACTGGCCCCATCCTTGCCCGCCCTGCAGGCAACAGGGTGGGCGCACCAACTGCCCGCGGTCGGCTGGGCCGTGCCCCGGGCTTCCCCTCTCGCCCACCCCGTTGGAGCGGGCCGGGCGTTTTCCCGGCGGCCAGCAAGGCCGAGCCACTGGCCCCATCCTTGCCCGCCCTGCAGGCAGCAGGGTGGACACATCCATGCGCTTCTCAGAATGAGCAGAATAAAAGGTAAAAAAAACCCCAATATATACAGTGTTATCTTTATTTTAAATGTCAAAAATTATTTGCGGCTCCAAGTGTTTTCTTTTCCCATGGAAAACGGGTCCAAATGACTCTTTGAGTGTTAAAGGTTCCCTACCCCTGGTCTAGAAACTTCAGTTGGTCCAAAAGGCAGCAGTTAGACTACTGTTTTAGGGGAGGATACAGGAAGCCTATTGTATCAGTGGTGAAAAATTCACACTAGCTGTCCAGCTGTTTTCAGGCATAATTCAGAGTGCCAGTTTATTCTGATAAGGCCTCACAGGACTTGGGGTCAGGGTACTTGAAGGGTATGTGAAGGTTTTCCCCTTTCTGTACTGGCCAGCTCATTTCTGTTTGTTTTGTTGTTCTTCGGAACGGGTGTATTAATTTTAATCACGCATTATGAAGAGTTAGCAGTGTGTTGAGATTTATTTACATTGCAAGTCTGTCCTCATTTGGACTGAGGAGCTGGATGAAGAAGTTATTGAATTAACCTTGCTGCCTTAAAATCTTCATTCATGACTGACATAAAATTTATCATGGAGTTCGTGTACTGCACTCAGTTGGCTGAATAGTGTTTAGGTTTTGTTTGATGCCTTTCAAATGGGACTTTATGGGAGGACTAAAGGTTCTTTTGAAATCCTTCAGGAGAGGGATAGTTGCCACATGTATGCAACTCTGAACTCCTGAGAAGAAGAAAAAAGCATAATAAAGAATAATGTGACTATATTTTTTTCCTTGCCGTGGCTTAAAGCAGCTGGGGAGCATTTGTGATCAGGAAAAAGTCAGCTCCCCCTCAATGCCATGACAGAGCTGCTTTTCAGGAACAAATGACAGCTGTGTGAATCATGTCTTTATGATCAAGACCAACCTGTCAGACATTTCTACTTCTCAAACATCTCTACTAGTTCACTCTTCGCCGGTCCCACAGCTTGCCAGGTCACCTGTCTCCAAGGTGGGAGCGAGGGGGAACTGCACCTGGGGCACGCGTGTGGCCTGCATCCCTGTCACACCCTGGAACGCCCCCACCATGTCCCCAGACCGACGCACTCCCGGTGCATCGCGCACCACCCCACCCCTTGGTGCTATTGTAACCTCTAACTGTGGGTTCTGTGGGGCAGAACTTGGAAGCAGTTGCAAAGAACTAAATTTTAAAACAAAATGGTTTACTTCCTTAACAAATAACACTTTTAACATTAACATTTAACATTAACAATTTACAGGCCTTCTAGGTTGCATTTCAAGTCCTTATCTTGACAATCTACTGATAAATGCCAAGTCCAATTCTTCCTGCTGGTGGTTGGCTTATGAAGACTTCAGAGGCTTGGTGAATGGGATCCAAGATGATGAAGGTCCCCAAACGAACTCCCATCAATTACATACATAGCAAGCCCTGAAACAATAAATTCTAACATTTACAAATATAGCAAAAATAAATAACTCCCTTCCCACTAGTTCCCAACGACTTTGCAGTTACCTTAAACAAGGTGTTAAGAGCTTATAAAGAATTAAATCACGGTCCTAGCCTGGTAGCCTTGCTTCCTCCAACTTCACCAGTTTTTGCAGCCTTCTGCTGCTTTGAGTCTCCACCCCTTTCTGGGTCAACCCATTCTGAACATAGGGGTTACGCTATGCCATTGCCTGTCTCCTAAACTCATGAGTTGTTACAACTCCTCCTTTTCTTCCAGGCCAACAGAACTATTAGTATCTTCTTTCCTTCATGATACTTCATGATAGTTGAATCAAACTATTCTTTCCCTCAGAAGGTCATGTCACTATAAATCAGATTCTAATCCTCCAGAATATTAAAAAAAAATTCCGCATATTCTGATCTTGCTTCCTTTCCCTTCTACAACCCTTTGCAATGTGAAACCACCCGCTATATTGCTGTGTATATTTCATGTGCTTTGGAATTCTCACGCCGCCATGGCATTGTAGAATGGTTGTCATTTTTTAAGCAATGAACTGTGGACTTGCTTTTTTTGGGTGGGGGTGGGGTGCTGTGATTTGTAAATAATGTCATGAATTTAAAGCTAGTCTCTCATCCATTATACATAACTATACTCTGCTTCACATAAAGACATTGGTAGATTGTATATTCCTCTGCTACAGAACAAAGCATGCTGGACCTTCTTTGTTGTAGAATCCTCTGTCTGGGTGCCTACCTAGCCCTGCTCCCCCCATCTTTTTGAAAGTTTGAAAGTAACAATAATATTTTGCTCCTATATTAAAGTACCATGTTCAATAATGTACAAAATAATGGTTTCGACCAAGGCAGTACGTAAAAATGAATGATAATTCTCATATTTATTTGGGACTATATTCTAATGCAGAAGCATACGATTTTCTCAACCACTGCATCTCAACTGACCAAACCAACATCTTTATATAGAGCAGAGAACAGCAATAAATAAGTTGCTCATTTAATGTCATGTATTTTCTCTCCCACTTTCTGCACTGAGATTATAAACTCCTGTGGGCTGGAACCCATCAAACAAATGTGCTGTCATGGCATTGCTTCCTAATGCCAGGGGTGCAAGTAAATGTGACTCTTTTGGTTGATAGTGTTGTCAGCGTGAGATGGATTCACTCTGTAAGGGAAGCTATGGCCCTCAGTTTGCAAGATCTGAGCAAGGCTGTTCATGATAGGACATTTTGGAGGACATTAATTCATAGGGTCGGCATGAATCGGAACTGACTTGATGGCACTTACAACATTGTCCACTCTGAATGGCAGGTGCTCTCCTTGGCTTTAATCAAAGATTTTTTTCCCCTAGCTCTGGAATACTTTAGCTGGAGATTCCAGGGCTGAACACGAGGGCCTTCAAAATGCCAAGCATGTGCTCTACCTTTAATCTTTCCCACTACATATGTCTTTTTGTTTACATGGATTTATTAAGCATTTAATAATTTGATAAACTGTACAATCCGCAATAGCCAGTCCTCACCAAGTGACTACAAGTAATAAAGATTAGAGTCTATCAGGTGAGATCGGATCTCAGGACAAATGTTATAGGCGTGGATTATGTCAAGCAGGGCATTTCTAGATCAATGTGCATTGTTCCCAAATGTGGCACTTCCCACCCCTCATTTCAGCAAAGTGGGCGAGATCTTTGCCTGGTAGGACTTGTGGTTGTCAGAAGGTTCCCGCCTTGAAAGAGCTGCTGCTGGAGGAAAGGGTAAAGTACAAGTCCTCCCTGAGGGATTAAAGCAAATGTGACTCTTTTGGTTGATGGTAATTGTGGGCATAGTCAGAGGTGGGATCCAGCAGGTTCTCACCAGTTCCCGAGAGTGGGTTACTAATTATTTGTGTGTGCCGAGAGGGGGTTACTAATTGGGTCCGCTTTCCCATCTCCACGCCCTTGCCTCCTCGAGAGGCATACTGCTTTTGAACGTGAAGGTTCCATATAGAAATTGTGAATAATAATGTGACTCCCTGAACTGGGTTAATCCCTTTCAGGTACTGCAATTCATTGATTCTCCGCCTTTCGTACCTTTTATCTCACCAGTCTCTATCAAAGAACTTGTGTGTTTCACCATTGCTGTGTTCAGATTTGTGAGTTGGGGCATTTTCTATAATGTGATGATGATTTAGAAATGACCTGGTGCAAAAAATGTTTTGGGGGTCGTGGTGGGGTGGCTAACCATGCGGGGGCATCCAACTCAGGTTTTGCCCAGGGCTCAGGTTTGCCTAGGTATGCCTCTGCCCCCTTTGCTGAGGGGCGGGGGGGCTGGAGAGGGAACCTGTTACCAAAATTTTTGGATCCCACCACTGGGAATAGTTCTCCGTGAGCTTCAGAGTGAGTCCCGCTGTTCTAGATTCTGTAAATCTCTCTCCCATAAAGGGCTAAAGAAGAGCAAGAGTAGACAAATGCTTTAATTGAATCTTTCTCCTATCTTGTACCCCCTTATAGCGTGGAACATTATTTCCACAATAATACATAATTTGTTGAGAGCATATTTTCTTCTTCAGAAATGACTTTATTCCCCCTCATATTTCTCCTGCCTGATTTACGTATTAGACATTTGCGGTGTCAGAAGAGCTTGAGCAAAATGAGGTTCTCTGTTTACTTTTATTTAATGGTACCTTTTGGTGTGTTGTTTTTAGATGGTAAAGTGGCCCTGCAGTGCCATATTAAACACTCCTTGAAGCCATTGACGCCAGTGTTAAATATCCTAGTGCTGCTTTTTCTCTATCCAGGAAGGTTGCAAAGTAGATTTTAAAAAGAGTATGTCTGTGTTGTTGTTTTTAAAAAGTATTTGACAAGCAAGTGCCAGCTGTAGTTAGATTTAGAAAAAGTGCCATGTGAGTTAGCAATATGTTTTAGGCACTGAATCAATACAAACCACTCGTTACTGATCATGGCCAAGGGCCAAGAATTCAGGCTATCGCTGCTGTTTAATGTTGCTGATATTCTTCGGGATCAGTGTTTAGTTTTGTCCAGTGGTCACAGCTATCACTTTGCTTCTTTGGATTGTTTTATCTGCAGGATTAACAATCCTAATATTTTGCCAAGTGACAGAAGTGAGCAGAAATACATATTTTGGCATCTGTATGGCACCCCCCCTTTTTCCCCATACAAGTTGAACATACACATTTCCTCATTGGTTACGAATGTTAAATCTTGATTTGAATTGTAGCAGATGATGGTAGCTATTTGTCAGAGACACATTTCAGCATATTTCTCCCTGTAAAATAGGACCTTGCCCTTTTGGGCTTTCCTTCCTGCCAGATATAACCTAATTGCTGTATTGAAAATACATTTCTCGATACAATGAGCCCTTGGATTTTTTTTTTTAAAAAACTAATCTCGTTTTGCTATTCTCAAGCCTCCAGCGAAATGTACAAGGAAGGAGGGCGGTACATACTTTGAACTCACTTGTGGAATTGCTTTTTTGCCTATTGTCTCCGTGAGGTTTAGCTAAAGATGTGACTGGAGAAATGGATTTCCAAGTGACTGTGCTGCGAATTGGATCTTTCCCAGCAATGCCGCTTGCTTGCTGTAATGACTGTTCAATGGCTTTTAAACTGTTGCAACAACTTTGGCTTGTGCTTTTTAAATAGGTCTAAAACACAAACTGCACTCCTGCAGAGAGGCGCCAGGAAAGGCTGTGGATGTAGACATGGTGGCATGGCGTCACAGTCTCCCCCCCCCCCCCCAAACAGGAGCTGATTTATTTGTTGATAGTGAGGACACGTTGCCATCAAGTTTATAGAATTAACAATTGATCAGGTTGTTCGGCTCGAAGTCCTTCATGAGCACAGCATGTTTATTCATTATGATCATTACCTAGTGGGGAAACGGCTGAGATTGGCAATGCAAAATGTCAACATTTTGAACTGTCCTTTCATGTTCCAGCTTTTCCCCCACCGATCCACCCTGTTGCATGTGATGTATTGACTTGCTTCTACTAGGAATGAACATGATTTTTTTTTAAAAAAACTTCCCAAATGTTTTTTTAAATCAATTTGCAGGGCAAACATGTGGCATGATTTGTTTCCCAGCCGATTTTTTCCAATGTAACAAGATGTATGGGCACAAAATCTCCTCTCCAAATTCTATTAAGCTGTGGCTTGGTTAGTGAAAAATATGCAGATACGTGAAATTACAGCTGATGCACGAAACAATTCTGGCACAGCCAGAGAGAGCGAGAGAGAAGGCTTTGCAGTAAATATATTCATGATTGTTTATTTTGTCAATAAAATGAAACTCGGTTTCAGTCAGCAGCGCTTAAAATGTGGATTTCTTTGTAAAACAAAACAAAACAGAAGAGAGAGAGAGCCTAAAGAGATTTTTCTCCGTGTATTTGTCTAATATAGTTTTTAGAAGATAAATACTCGTTATGATATGCTTGAATTGAGCATAAACACAGTTTACAAATATGAAAGTTAAGGTCACCCTGAAAAGATAAGGACATTGAACAGGGCTAGAAAAAAAGTCTCTCTCCAGAAGAAACTGGGATTCAAAGTTTACTGTTTTTCAGTTTCTTTTTACAAAGCTTGAGGATCCCAAGTGTAAAAAACCAGAGTGCGTTTTGATGTGCAAATATTGTTGAATTCTGTAGGGTACGGGACATGAACATATTAGCTTTCAAGCAGAACTATAGATTAGCTTACAAATGCTTAATGATGCCTCAGCATACTAAGGCTAATCGTTTCTCTAAAAATTCTATTTATGATATACTGCATTTAATGTCAGATATTGGCTTTTTGAAGTCCAGGAAGAGCATCACATTTTAATCATACAAACCAACATAGAAACAGAAATACATAATACTGAAAGTATTTCAGAAATACACTGAAATACTTTCAGTGGCAAAACAACCCCAAGAAAATCTTTTAAAAACTTTTATTAATGTTTCTGTGAATAACTATGATCCCAATCCTGTGCACACTTACTCGAAAGCGAGTCCCCCCATGGTCTACAGATGGTACTCCCTGATAAGTATGCTTTTGTATAGGATAGCATCTTTAATTATCTTTTTCCTTAACGGAATCTCATATTTTAACTAACATTTTGTTGTACTGCAATGAATTAGCATAGCAAATGGTAGGACAGAAATACAAGTGAGTTCTTTTGTAGAACTTACTCCTGGGGTATTTTAGAAGGTGTTTATAAGGAGCTCACTGTTATTTATTGCATTTTATGGAAATTTAATTAATTTATAGTATTAATTAGTATATACAATTTATTGATCTTGGGGAAGGCTGTACCTTTTTAGTAAATAGGCTATGAATAACGAATATCTTAATCCTGTCTTTTAAGTGTAGTTTTACTACACCTGTTCACAATCCCGTGTACAATGGAATGGACAAAAATTTTTTAATCTACGTTATTTTTATAAATGAAGTGTGATTTTAGAATGTAAAACTACTCATAGACGCCATGTACAACTCTTTTACATTTAGTGATGGTCTATACTCACGCTTTTGTATCTTATGCCAATAAAGGTCTATTGTATTGTATTGTATTGTATTGTAGAACTTTACTAGATAACAAATGAATTTACACTAAGTAGTATAGGAACAGCAAACTCTAGCTATGCAAATACTCAGTCTGGGTGTCTGTTCAATCTACCTGTGTCTCTCTCCTCTTCTTCTGGAAGAAGGAAGGAGAAAGATCTTTCCAGAAGCTCATGTGATTCCAGGCATGTGACTACATAGTTAACTCTTGCACTTGTAAAATCCCATTAGATTTCCTGGCTTGCTCCAGCCATAGGAAATCAAAATTATATTGATTTTCCTTAAGAAATGACTGATGATGGCATTTGACTCTAGTATGTAGATGAAGACTAGTCATTTTTTTTGCTGGGGGTGGGGGAAGTGTGTGTTTACCTGCTTATTGTTGTGTGTGTGACTTTGGAGAAATGAAATCCCCATAGAATTTCCCATACAATATGACTTTCGTATTTATATCTTAAAAAACACGGGTTTAGAATGCTTCCGGTGCTGCCATCTTTTGCTTGGTCTCTGTTGTTACTCTGGGGAAGCCTCTTTAAATCAAGAGAGGTTTTAGCTGTATCTCTAATGTAGTGGTGGCGAACCTATGGCACGGGTGCCAGAGGTGGCACTCAGAGCCCTCTTTGTGGGCACGCACAAACAGAGTGCCCCCCCACATCTAGGCTGTCCTGGGCCGCTGGGCTCGATTATTAGCATTAAACCTGAGACCTAGGCTGATTCCGCATGGGCCAAAAACAGTGCTGTGAAAATGGTGTAAACCCTTTTTACACCATTTTCACACTGTTTTCACACCGCTGTTTTTGGCCTATGCGGAATCAGCCTTCGTTTTGGGGAAGCAGTGTAGGTAACCCTGTTAAGCACTGTTAAACCCCACTGTTATAGGGTGAAGAACTAAAGCATGATCCTTTACTTGGGAGTAAGCTTGATTGCTGGCAATGGGGCTTGCTTCTGAGTAAACCCTCCTAGGATCGTGTTTCACCCATTGGAAGAGTTACACAGTTGCTTCAAAGCAAAGCCACCGACTACCACCAAGCTTACTCCTGAGTAACGCGCGCCTCGGAGCCAACCGTTTTTTCTAAACTCAGTATTCAGGTTAAATTGCCTTGTTGGCACTTTGCGATAAATAAGTGGGGTTTGGGTTGCAGTTGGGCACTCGGCCTCGAAAAGGTTTGCCATCACTGCTCTAATGCAAAGCAGCAGCACTGGAGTATTTCTGTTCCAAACTAGAAGACTTTGTGGGGCAGAAGGACTTCTGGGAACAGAATGTGATTTTCCCTCCTCCTGTGACATCTTATTCCAGAGGAAGGTAGGAGCCCTCCGAAAAGAAGGAATTTAGTGCATCGGCAGGAGCGGGAAGTCGGGAGGATCTGACCCTGTGAACAGAAGTCCTTGCACCTGCAGAAACATTAGTCTACATCCAAGCCCATGGTTTCATTCAGCTCTGTTTAGACAAAAGATTGTTTGTAAGCCAAAAACTCAGCAAATGCACTCCCATAGATATCTCGTTTAACCCATATATGTACATATAGTAGTATGTATTGACGTTCTGTTGGGAAAACAGAGCTCATTGTTCCTAAGTGGTATAAGCTATGTTAAAATGATTCAGTGACGAATATAATTATTACTCCAAACTTACAAATTAGAATAGTTTGGAGGCATTATGTTTGCTTTTTGTTACCTGCTGGTTTTCCTGCTTTTCTTACTTGCTTTTTCTTACCTGCTGTTGATAATCGGGAACATGAATAGCATACAGTTTTCCCCATGCTCAGTGTCCCAGGTTGTTTCTAGAAAACATGTCAGGGAGATTGAAGGGCTGTGGAGGAGCGTAATTAGAAGAGCAAGTATTTTCCATATTTTTTAAAATACATTTTTTTTTAGACCAGAGGGTGGTATCTTAGTATACTGGGAAGTTTATGCATCCCACACTAGAAGCTGACACAGGCTCTATCTATATGCACAGGCTGCAAGGCTAGAAAAAGAGCTCTTGCCAGTAGCTCTGCTTCTTCTGGAGTCTGCCAGATTCTTCCCCCTCCCTGGCTATATCCCCAACTTCCTCCTGGTACCAGAATTTTTGGACAAGTTGGTATTTGTAGGAATTAGGTAGTTGCACAAAGAATGTCCCCGTCCCCCCCCCCCGCCGCCCCAAGTTCAAGCACTGATGTCCTTTTCTTTCTTTCTTTTCCCTCCCCTGGTACATCTCCCAGCTCTAATTTTGATTAAACATATATTTGGTGTCAGTGAGAAGAGTAATAAACACCTGCTACTTTAATATGGATTTAGCTGCTGCTGCAGCAACAGAATGGGAGCTTGTGTTCTTAGTTCAGAGAAACGGAAAACTGCCAGAATCAAAGATGTAAATAGGAACTGGTGAAAATTAATTGCAAACCTGTCAAGTCTAGTTTATCTGTCTTTCTGTTTTTTTTATATTTCTGCTGTAGCACCGTTTCAGCAGGCAATTTTACAGGAGGGAAGAACGCCTCTCGTCCAAGATCAGGTAGTTTGTGGGAAATTATAGTTTTGTCACATGGAAGGAAAATATAAATTATTATAAGATAGTCAGTCCCACGTTAACTTAACCTCCCCACCCCCACCCGCCCGGTATAATATTGCTTTGCTCAAACACTTGGAAATTACGAATCAAAATCTTGCCAGCTGTTGTCAGGTTGGCTGATGGTAAAAACATGATAAACTTTTGGATGCTTGTTTTGTGACCTAGGGAGCTTTTAGAAAACCCAGAAATATCCTTTTTTTTTTTTAACATTATGGAGCTGGACCCAGCTTGTGCCTCCCCAAAACCCCTTGCAAACAACTGGGGGAAACACAGAACAGAATGCCATCTGGGACAAAGATCTAAAGCAACTGAAGGCAAATGTGAAACAGCTTTGTCCTGAATCTTCCCATTAAGGCAGTGGTGGCAAACCTATGGCACGGGTGCCAGAGGAGGCACTCAGAGCCCTCTCTGTGGGCACGTGCAAACAGAGTCGCCCCCCTCCCCCACACATCTAGGCTGGCCTGGACCGCTGGGCTGGATTATTAGCATTAAACCTCAGACCTAGTTTTGGGGAAGCAGTGTAGGTAACCCTGTTAAGCGCTGTTAAACCCCACTGATTTTCATGCGAAGAACTAAAGCGTGATCCTTTACCTGGGAGTAAGCTTGGTTGCTGGCAATGGGGCTTGCTTCTGAGTAAACCCTCCTAGGGTCGTGATTCACCCGTTGGAAGAGTTGCACGGTTGCTTCAAAGCAAAGCCACCAACTACCGCCAAGCTTACTCCAGAGTAATGCACGTCTCGGAGCCAACCATTTTTCTAAACTAAAACCTCAGCATTCAGGTTAAATTGCCGTGTTGGCACTTCGCGATAAATAAGTGAGTCTTGGGTTGCAATTTGGGCACTCGGTCTCGAAAAGGTTCACCATCACTGCATTAAGACCAGCCCTTGTATTTGGTCCATTAAGGTCAGCATTGTCTTCTCAAGATTAGCAGCAGCTCTCTGAGGTGTTAGGCAGAGGTAGGATGCAGCCTATTTGCACCTATTCGGTAGAACCGGTTGCTAAAATTTTCCTCTGTTCGGAGAACCGGTTATTAATGATTAACTCCACTAGGGACAAGGGGGTAATTTCTATCCCTGGGTACAACAAATCTTGTCAAGTGGGGGATGCAAAATCACCCCCCAGGGCCCCCTGCGGCCCCCCTGCGCCCCATGGCACCCCCCACGTGTGTATGAACTGTATGAAATAATACAATATGTAGTAATTCTATTTTTTTGTTCATTGGTATAAAGGTTGGGAAAGTATTATAGTTAAAGATTTTTCATTTTCTTTTTTTCTCTTGAAATTTATATTGGAAAGAGAGGAGTTTAAACTGCTCTTTTAGATTAAGGATTTTGGATCTCCCCCTCTGTTAGTTTTCTTTCAAGTGGAATAGATAAAGTAGTTATAGGAATACTGAAGGGGAAGTAGAAAGTAGGGAGGGAGGGAAATATGGGAAGGAGGGAGGCAATATAAGGTGTTTTAGTGGGGGGGGGTTTTGAGAGAAATACACAATTAGATATATTTGTAATATGTTAACAATTGTAAACAGTTTTTGGTTTGTCGAAGGCTTTCACGGCCGGAATCACTTGGGTGCTGTGTGGTTTCCGGGCTGTATGGCCGTGTTCTAGCAGCATTCTCTCCTGACGTTTCGCCTGCATCTGTGGCTGGCATCTTCAGAGGATCTGAAGATCTTCAGATCCTCTGAAGATGCCAGCCACAGATGCAGGCGAAACGTCAGGAGAGAATGCTGCTAGAACACGGCCATACAGCCCGGAAACCACACAGCACCCAAGTTTTTGGTTTCTCTCCTTATGTTATTATTTAAAATCAATCAATATAATTATATAAAAAAGAAATAATAGACTACCTTTCGGTATATTGCTTTTTTAACAGTTTAAACAGTCATTATTTGAATCTAGAGGCAGGGCGAAGGGGAACTGCACCTGGGGCGTGCGCGCCCTGTGTCCTTGCCACAGCCCTGCCCAGGAATGCCCTGCCCCCGGACACGCTCCCGTCTTGCCCTGCCCAGCCCCATTGGCGCTACGCCACTGTTTGAATCCCACCACCATTGGAACCTGTTACTAAAATTTTTGAATCCCACCACTGGTCTTAGGTAGAGGTCTTTCGCATCACCTGCTACTTGCCCGTTTAGCTGGAGAGGCTGAGGATTAATCCTGGGACCTTCTGCATGTCAGGAAGATGCTCTGCCACAGAAATAGTTGACTTGTGAGCTGGGCAAGTAGAAAATTGTTGTGATGTATTCAGATTCTGGTGTTGGAAGGACATCACTTAGGTCACATTCATTCTCTGTATGTGCATGTTAGGTGCTGTTAGGGTGCTGTTAGGGTTGCTTTATGAGGACCTGCCAGAGCAATCATATCAACCCAGTATTATATCACCTATATCGGATTGCAGTTTATATTTGGGCTCGGGACATGGCACTTTTTTTAGGCCTGTAAGGCCCTGAATTGCTTACCTGAGACGAGAGTACCCAAGGGACTTCCTCTTGAAACCAGCTTTAATAACAGAGCTGGCAGGGATCCAGGAAAGAGATGGCAACAGCCTCCCATATTGGTTACTAACTAATAGCCAAAGATGGCTGAAAAGAGGTGGGAAGTGGGGAGAATGCTCAGAGCTGCTTATAGAAATGGAAAAACGGTGTCACACAAGACATGTTGAAAATTGCCATTATTATTATCTGTGAACGAAAAGTGGCCCTTTTTCCTTTGTGCTGAAATCCTTTGCATTGGAAAACAGAACAAACCCATTTTCTGCTTCATACCTGAAATAACTGTGACAACTTTATTGGGATTGTATCTCCTTGCTGCCACTTGGAATTTATAGGGCAGAGCTATAAGGTTCCTGTGACCCAATCAACATGCTGTGCTTTGCTTCCTAGAAAACGGAGAGGGCTCGTTTTCATGTTAGCAGGACAGGTATGAGACGGCTCCCCTTCTATCCTTACAAATATGGATGTGGATCCTCAGCGTTCTTCAGACCTCAGTTTGTGGAATGCTGGACCAAAGGATTTGAGAAAAGACAAGAATTTTAATATTCTTTTAAAGGATGTAGCTATTTCCCAAACAGGCAATTCACCTTCAGGGTAGGGCCTCAGACCAGTGTGCTGCAGGATGTGTATTTATATGTGTGTATGTGTGTGAAACTGGTTTGCGGTTAGATTAAACATAGCTACTGGATTTAAATCTGGCTTTTCCATTGCAGTCCAATAAATCAATCCTTGAAACTACCCACAGATTGTCAAGAGTCTCTTTCAGGAATCTGGTAACTCAGATGCAACTTTAAGGCTGCGTAAACCACTCTGCTCTAAAGATCTGTTCTATTTTCTTCCACTTTTGAACTGGTTGAATATTTGTGAATCATGCAAATTCTAGAAAGAAACAGTGCAGTCAAGCCCTCTGCCATTGCTGCTGGAACTTTTCACAGCTTGGAAAGTGGAAGTGCACAAAATATAAGAACAGATAGTTCATGTGCTGGTAACAGGTGAGACTATCTTTGAACAGGTGTCCGAAGCATCTGTTACTCCAGCTGTGTGGGGCTCACTGCTGGGATTGTTCCACACCAGTCTTAATACATCTGTTCCAGCTACTTGTTTATCCTGGGCGCACAATATAACATATCCAAACATCTATATAAATCTCTCTTAAAAAATAACAACATTTGAGCTGATTCCTGGTCACAATTATTTTTGGTGGTAGTCTGGTTCCTGATGCAGTCTTGTGTCAAATTGCCTTCACAGTGGGGATCAGGGATCTGCAACCTGCGGCTCTCCAGATGTTCATGGACTACAATTCCCATGGTGGCAGGGGCTGATGGGAATTGTAGTCCATGAGCATCTGCAGAGCCACAGGTTGCAGACCCATGATGGGGATTCTAGATAGCAATGGGCAATCTGTTTTCTTGTGAAGGTGGTTTTCTTCTCACATCTAATGCACATCAAAGAGTCCCCTCCACTGTGTTCTCATGTAAACCTCAGAATTCCACACTCACTTTTTTTAGTTTTGAGGAACATCCACATATGTGTCGTCATCTTTGATGATCCCCCCCCCCATTCTATCTCTAAATCATTTTACTGACCTTGGAAGGATGGAAAGCTGGGTCAATCTTGAGCCGGCTACCTGAAACCGACTTCCGTTGGGATTGAACTCAGGTCATGAGCCGAGCTTTTGTCTTCATTACCACAGCTTACCTATCTGCACCACAGGGTCCTTAATACAATACCTTTACAACCTTAAAAATAACAGCCCCTTGTCTTCCAATCCCTCTCCCTCTGTTTAAAAAACAGGAGACTCATTTCCGTTATTCTAATTTTTGCTGGGGAGTGGCTCTTTGCGGTCATCAATACATGAAACTTATTTGTTTATTTTACAGAAATTTTACCTGTCTTGCTGCCCTCATAAGGGATGAAGTGACTGACTGGTACTTAGCTGAAGTCCTTCAGTTGTACTGTTTCCCCTTCAGACATAAGAAACTGTTAGTGCTAATAGCATTTTGCCCAGGAAGCGTTGTTGTTGTTGTTTCAAAAAAGGTTTAAAATAAAGCAGTTTTTCTTTGTGTTAGGAACAGTCTGAATGGTTTGCTCGAGTAAAAAAAGGATGGTATCATGTGGAAAGAGAAAGAGGTGCACTGATCCTTAGAGTGGAAGCAGCTCAGTATCAGATTCAAGGGCAGCATAATATTGAACTAACATTCTCCATTACTTCTTTCTAAAAGAAAGAAATGGATTATCTACGCGAACTTCTGCCTTTCTGATGTTGCCGGGAGGCCCTATTGAATGTGAGATTTTTAAAAAATTAAAATAACACCTGAAGCCTTTTTTTTTGCATTAATGATGCCGCTTTTCATTTCGTTAGCACCACAGCGAGAGGCGTAACAAATCCCTTCTGCGGCTTGCGACACAAAGTGCAATTTTAATACGAGCAAGTTCTCATTTAAAAAGGCCTGTTACGTTCTGCGCTAACAGGCCTTTCCTGCTTGCTGTTTTACAATGCCGGTGAAGGGCTACATGTTATAAACTTCCTGTTTGAATCGGTGACATCTGCTTCAGAGGGCTTTTGTGGGGGGGAACTCACAGAACTGGAACAGTGAGGAAATTCAGTAGGGAACAGTTAGAGAGTGTGAGAGTCTCACTTTTGTGTTCCACTACATCAATCATTAAAAGAGACAGTGGCAGGTTAAACGGGCCTAATTGGCTGATTTACAAGAAGAATCACCTTTTTGAAAAAAAGGAGTTGCAGTTCATTTGCACCGTGAAATTAAAAACAAAACTCGCCCACGCAGTGGGGTCCCCGTTAGGGAGTAAATGAGCTCGAATCTTTGCCCCACTTAATGCTGTTGAGCACCAGTGCCTCAGAAATAAAAATAAAAAATGGCTAGCTTGGATTAGAAATGCTTTTTTATTTTTCGCCTCAGAAGAAAAAGGAATCATTCTAACAAGTTCCTTTAAAACTGTGAATTTGGGCCAGTGGAGGAAGGATGTCTCCTGAGAATGGGATGCTCTTGTTTATCCATATGGAATCCTGTGAATGAATAAGGTGGCTTCCGAACATATAACAGCTCTAGTATGAATTACTTCCATTGTTTGCTTGTTTAAAACTTTTATTAACTGCCTGTCGACCTTCCGGAATCCAAGACAGATTACAATGTGCAATACATAAACTCTCTTCTCTTCTTTATCCGTTTAGTCGTGTCCGACTACCAGTCCCCTCCATGCTTCCCTGTTTGCCACAACTTCTTTCAATTGGTTGGTGTTCATGCCCATGTTCCTCTTAATGGTTTCCAACCAACAAGTCATTGGCCTACCCCATTTCCGTTTACCACTGACCATTCTGAGTAGCATCTCTTTTTCCAGTGAATTTGCCCTCATCACATGTCCAAAGTAGGTCAGCTTCTGTCTAGTGATCTTGCCCTCCAGGCAGAGGCATTGCTGGGCCAGAGTGTGCCCGGTGCGCACTCTGGCTTTTTTGCGCCCCCCTCCCGCAGTGCCGCCCCCCCACTCCCACTTATTTTAGGAAACCGAGCAGGCTGGAGGGCTGTTCTGGTGGGAACTACATTTCCCAGGAGACCCTGGGAAATGTTGTTCCCACCAGAACAGGAAGGCATGTTCTCTAGCCTTCTCGGTTTCCTAAAGTAAGTGTGTGTGGGGGGGGGGCGCCGCAGGGGGGTCGCCGTAAGGGGGGAAATCACGGCTGCCCCCCCCACAGCGCCCCCCACTTACTTTAGGAAACCAAGCAGGCTGGAGAACGGGGGGGGGGGCGCGAGGGGGTGTGGGGGAGGAGAGGGGCCGGGGGGAATTTTGTGCCCCCCGTGTGACCCAAATCCGTGCGCCCTGTGCATGGCACACCCCGTCCCCTGGTGGCTTCGCCACTGCCTCCAGGGACATCTCTGGATTAATAAGCTCCAGGACAGCTTTGTTGGTGACTATAGCTGTCCATGGGATTCGCAAAAGTCTTCTCCAACACCACAGCTCAAAGGCATCCACTTTTCTTCTATCTGTTTTTGTCAGTGTCCATGTCTCACAACCATATGTCATGATGGGGAACACGATGGCTGTTACCACTCTTTGTTTGGTGGTGACTGAGACATCTTTGCATTTCCATAGTTGGTCCATACTCACCAAACATAAAATTCACAGAAACTAAATTGCAATTTAGAACTGCCTATAAATTAATCAAACACAGTCGTAAATAAAACTATTTTCCGCTGTCTCCTAAGGATCAGAAATGCGGAGGTCAGGCACACCTCCTTGGGGAGGTTGTTCTGTAATCATGGGGCCACTACTGAAAAGGCCCTCTCATGTATACCCACCCAACGAGATTATTTGATTGCTGGGAAAGTCAGGAGGTCTTCTCCCTGTGATAATTGGCAGGTGGGAGAAGGTCCTTTAGATACAAGCCGTGTAAAGCTTTAAAAGTCTAAATCAATACCTTGAATTGGGCTCAGGGGCAGATCAGTAGCCAGTGTAATTGATGTGGTATAGGGTCACATGTTCCTGATACTTAGTCCTGACCAGCAATCTAGCTGCAGCATTTTGCATCACCTGCAGTTTGCAAATTCTCTTCAAGAAGTCATCTCTAGTAGAGTGCATTGCAACAATCCAGCTTCAGTGTAACTAAGACATAGGTCACTGTGGCTAGATCTGACTGAACTAGGGATGGACACAGCTGATGCACCAGGCAGATCTGAGCAAAAGCCCTCTAAACCATCGAGCCACTTGCTTTTCTGAGGTGACTACAATATTGAGGAGCACTTCCAAGCTGCAACGTTGGGTTTTCTAGGGGAGTATAACCCCATCCAAGACAGGAGAGAAGTCCCAGGTCTGCCTTTCTATTAAGCCAGAGAACTTCTGTCTTGTTGAGATTAAATTTCAGCCAGTTCACCCTCACACAGCCCTCATGCAACCCATTACTGACTCCAGCTGGTTCATAACATCAACACCATCCTCAGAATTGGTGGGAAAGAAGGGCTGAGTTGGGTATCATCTGCATTTTGGTAACACAGCAGCCCAAACCTCTGGATAACCTCTCCCACTTTGGGATGTTCTAATTTTCAATGCTCCATAAAGTAAAAATCTCTGACATGCATGCATGCATGCATTCATTCATTCATTCATTCATTCATTTATAACCCACCCTTCCCCGCAGGGCTCAGAGCAGCGAACAACAATAGTGATAAAACATACAAAATATATAATCATAAAAACATAAAAGCATAAAACAGTTTAAAACAATAACAATGGATGGCACCATCCCATACCCTTAACATATTCCTGGGAGGCCACAGACAACAAGTTGATTCAATTCAGATCTGGCTGGCCAGATGTAAAAGCCTGGTGGAACAGCTCTGTTTTACAGGCCCTGCGGAAACTATTCAAAGCCCCCAGGGCCCTGATCTTGCTGGGGAGCTTGTTCCACCAGATAAGGGCCAAGACCGTATAATTCTATGAATGAGATTATTCATAATCTAGTTCTCCTGGTTTCATTAATCTGTAGTGGCCCTGTACAGTGTGGTGGCCAAAGCTGAATGTAACCCATACCTGCTATATGGTATCATCCTCTGGGAATCTGAAAGATCTCCATTGGAATTGGGGGAAAAGAAGGGGAGGCGTCTGGCTCAGTGGTAGAGCATCAGTTTGGCAGGCAGAACATCCAAGGTTCGATGCTCAACATCTCCAGCTAAAAGGATCAGGTAGTAGATAATATGGAATCCTGGAGAGCCTGGTCTGAACTTCAATTTGTTTATCCTCATCTATACCATTCTTTTCTCAAGGCATTTGTCCAAGCTTTCCACAGACCCACCAGAATCAGCTGTGATTTAAGTTGATTAATTAACTTCATTTATAGACTACCTTTCTCACTTGAGATTCAAGGTAGATGACAGTGTAAGTCATGGGCCCTCAATCATTTTGAGCCTGCAGGCACTTCTGAACTTCTGACACAGCATGGTGGGTCCAGCCACAGAATGGCTGCCACAACTTACCAAGACCTGTGCAGTGAAGATCTTTGTGCTGTTGTAGCAGCTGCCGCCAAAGCAACATTATTTAAAATCTTTACAGCCAATCAGATCTCCCACAACGAGTCAGAAACTGTGCTGGGAAAAGCCATATGGCCCTGCCCAATTTCTAAGAACATTTGAGGGCACCAGGGAAGGTGTTGACAGGCGTCTTGGCTCCCACGGGCACTATGTTGAGATCCCTTGGTGTAAGCCAATTTAATCAATAGGATGAGACATCTAATAAGCAGTGTAAAAGGACTGGGATTGCAGAAATCTGAAACAAAGCCTGGCGTATTAGACATGGTATATTAAAATAATTAAAGTGTTATTTCATAAATATAAGAACAAAGCAGTAAGGATAGGATAATAATACGGAAAACAGATAATGCAATCCTTTATGAAAGTACCTTCCTAGCTCATTTTGTTATAATATAATTCTACTAGCAATAAAGGCCATTGTACAAACAAATACAATGGGCTCTATAAAAGTGTTGGTGGGTTAATGGTGCCTATCCAGAAGCCAACCCTTCCTACCTTTCCTTCCCCCTTGGCCCTGCATCACCAGCACCCTCCTTCTTCTCTTCCCGGATGCCTGAATCGCCACACAACAGTTATTTTCACAGTCGTAATCCGCCCATGGGGAGCAGCCAATGATCGCTGCTCAAGCAGGCTCAGATGGAACAGTGTAATTATTCCACAGTGCAGGAGAAGGGCGAGTACATGAGAGAGTGAGTAACCACCATATTCTGCTGTTTTGTTTGTATTGGTTTTTACCTGTGCTGTGTAAGCCCTGCCCCAAGCTTTGTGTGTATGGCAATCGGCTGGAAGTGAGTTGGTGTGGTGATTGACTAGAAGTGAGTTGTTGCCACCACGTCGAGCCTTTTATATAATAGGATTATTGCCCTCCTGTACAATTTTGTTGTAAATATACATGCGTACAACCTTTAATGGCATAAGAGGTCCAAAGTGAAGATAAACAATTAAAAGAATATACCACACTTATAAGTAAAGCATAGTAAAAATGGTAGTTACAAGCTTTTGGAGCGAATTGTGATAACATAGGAAACTTGGCTGTCATTTCCAAAATATGCAAATCTTCATGAAGTCTTATGTAGATCAGAGAGGCAATCAGTGCCCATAAGTAAGGGAAGTAATAGTTTTGCCCTAACAGTGCCCACAAGTAAGGGAAGTAATAGTGTTGCCCTAACAGTATTATACAGTGGGCAGTGGTTCAGTACATGTACAACAGTTTTTGTTGTAAATAGTTTGTGGAATGTCAGAAATATGGGAACCTTCCTGACAACCTTGGGCAGGCCATTTTACAAGATGGGGTCAGAAAAGGGAATGTGCTTATATGGCCAATTTCTAATCTTTCCCATTTGGTGGGTGGCACTTACAGAAACCCTTGTTTAGCTGAGCAGAACTGTTGTCGTGGAGCATAGCAGAAAGGGTTGGTCCTATAGATGGGAGATACTGACATTCCATTTAGCCACTGCTATAGCTAATAGTGTTTAGGAAGAATGTTCATCTTATTGGTCATGTGGGAAAGGGGATATTGGACTTGCTGGGCAATCGTTTGATCCAGCAGTGCTCCACTTAAGTTTCTACCAAGATTATTTGTTACTTTAACCAAGGGTCTCCTTGCATCACAGTAAGGGTTGTAACAGCTTTATTACCTACTTTAAAAAACGAATAATCTGTCTAGTGCCGTTTAAGTTAATCAAATGCATTTGAAAGCAATGGAGCTGCTGTTGAGTTTTAATACAAAGAGAAGAAAAACAAGGCCTCATCTTAGATGAATAGAATGAATGTTCCAGACACATCATTGAACTGCAGATGGGACTGGGAGATCACGATAGCATGATGGGAAACCATAAATACTTCAGCCGTGTACGTCGCAAATATGACATATATGTGAAACGTTTCAGCTGGAATAGGTAGGCTAAGTGAACCTTGGTGAGAAACAAAAGACCACTGTGAGAGTCTTTGATGATATTCTTTCAAATTTAGTGAGTCTGTTGACTTCTGCCTGAGTTCTGATTTTTCCATTTATTTGCTTAATCTGGAAATGGCACCTGCCATTGATTTATTCAGAAGATTTGTATGTTACCTGTCCAGAACTTCCTTGAGGTGGCTCACAGGAAAATGATTAAGCAATGTCAACAAGCCAATGAAGCGTTAAGTCAAGCCAACAAAACATTAGGTTTGAATTATAATGTACATTAGGTTTGAATTAATGATAATCTACTTGAATTAACAATAATCATGAGATTAGTGATAGTCAAATCAATGATAATCCAATAATAATCTAATTAATGATAATCTAATGATACTCCATTTAATGATAATCTAATGATACTCTAATTAATGATAATCTAATGATAGTCTACTACTTTTAGATTATCCTCATTGGCTATGATACTGCCATAGCAATGCTTTTTTGGGGGGGTGAGGCGGTATGGGGTACGTGGTATCTGTGGAGAAACCAGTCCTTACCATGTCCAGGAAAACAATTTAACAAGAATATTGTTGGGAGTGTTAAGTTGTTCCATGAAAAACAAACAAACCCGAGTTGTATCGGTTTGCTGCCATTTAGATGTCCCATGAAATTTATTTGGACATCAATCTGTCATAAGATGTCGCTTCAAATATGATTGCAGAGTACCAGAGTATGACCTCGATTGTATGCTTGTTAAGATCCATAGAAAGGTCTTCAGTGGGCATTGGATTAAGCCCCACAGATCCTTTCTCTTGCTACTCAGAAAACCCAAGAGACAACAGTCTCTGTGCTATCAATATTCAGTGTCTGGCCCCCTGCAGTTAAGACCCAAGGAAAAATCAATGTTCCAGTGAGCCATAATTTTTGAAAGCACCCGTGTAACATTATCCATTGTTGCCCTGTCTGGTATTGGTAAACCAGAAATAGGTAAAGATCTGTGGGAACCTTTCTCTGAATGTATTTTGAGCCACTTAACTTACAAAAAAAATTGGACGAGATTGGGTTAATCTTTTAAGTGCAATTATTTATTGATCGGACTTTGAATCACCACACCGGTACAAATGCCCTTCTAGCCTTTTAGCTGTGTTTTGTTTTCAGTCAGTGAATTATAGAAAATGAAGAGTGACATTAAACAAACCATTTTCAGGAATAATTGCTAAACTTCACAATTTGGGAATTGGTGTCAGACAGGCCCCCCCCCATTTTTTTTCATAAGGCGCAGAAACTTAGAAGTGGCGTTTAATTTTCAAAAATAATTTCATGAATGCATTCCCTGAAGTGAGCAATTGCTGTTTTCTTGGGAAGAAAATTCATAGTGTTTCCCCCTAGAGAGATTGTTTGGAAGAACAGGATGAAGAGGGAAGAGTCTTTGTGTATTTGATCTGCTCCTTCCCCATATTGATAATGCTCATCATTAGTGCTTAACATTTCTTGTTGTCACCAGAGTATGTGTTACTCTGTGAAGAACGTAATGCACGATTTGCAAAGTAGGTGTTTTCAGCCCATTTCAGTTTGGACTTTTCTGTCCTTATGGGGAAGACTGATTGTATATACTTGTACGAGCAAACTGTGTGAACAAACAAGGCTTTCCAAAGAAATATAACAAAAGCGTTTCAAAAAAACATAACAAAAGTTTGCTGCTTGAATTTGCCATCCAACATAACAGTCACTCTTATTAAGTTGGCAAGAAAGAGCATCTTGAAGTGCTTAATTCAAAATAGCTGTCAAAACATTCTTTTAATCTAGTTGTAATCATGTGTCACCTCATCCTGAAGAGTATTTCTACCCTCATGGAAATGTATGGATAATTTCCAGTAGTGTATTTTGTATTCTTCAGGTGTAAGGTGTACGGGCAGAATTTAGGACTCCTGTCAGTCTGGGTGCAGCACCTTTCAGCCACAACATGCAGCATCTCCTGGGTTGCGTTTTTGCTCCAAGACTTGAATCACCTGACTGGACACATCACCTGCAATGACTGTAGGAGCCAGTTATATCCCGAGGACCTCTAAACCTTAGTTTGCAGGCTGCCTGCCTCAGATTATGTTTCTCAGTTCCCTTTGGCTCCTTGCTTACACAGCAGACCTGTATGGTGCCCAAATCCAGATGGGCTCGCTGTTTGGAGGCTGCACCAGCGTTTGGGAGCACTCCAGCACAGCGAGGTGGAGTGGAGATGACTTTGGTTGGCTTTCACCAGGATTTCAGCTCAGGAATGCCTCAGCACAGCCCTGTGACTTACTCCATGGAAACACATGGTGTAAGTCATTAGTTCCAGTGGAGTTTTTCTGGGTGGCACTGGGAATCCCTGATACTTGCTGCACCCACCCAAAGCTCCATTGGAGATGGTGTGATGCCATCTTCCTGTGCTGCCCCTGGCTGCTGCAGAGTCCCCCCCCCCCGTCTCCCCCGCATCTGGGCTTTAAGAAAGGTTTCTGTTTTGATTTTTCCTGCAATTTTTCTTTCAAATGTTTCACATTAATTTTTTTTTACTGTGTTGTTTTGAGCCTCACCTTCTTGGACCTACCTAGAAAGTGGAATATACTGGTAGTTGTTTTAAAAACCAAATACATGCAATGAATTCAGATCAAATCAAGTTTAAATATAGGGACGCTCGAATCAGTTTATTTGGGGGCATAGAGTTCCATACTGTTCAAAGCGCTTGTGTGGCATTCAGTCATGCATATTGTATGTTCTTAAAGTCGCAGAATTGTTGTATATAAAATTGTGTGGGGGAATCCATATTGATTCATTAAAGGTAGGGATCATGTATAAGTGAAAATATTTTTGATGATTTTCTGCTATTCTACTGTATTAGTGCGTTGGCCATTTGACCCTTCGAAACAATTAAATCAGTGTATTGATTAAGCATATTTGTGCTTTTCTGAAAAACACTTATTTAAAACTTAAATTTTTACAGAAATTCCATGTATGCTGAATCATTCCATTACTATCTAATATCAAGCAGAAAAATATACTTGCAAATGATTGCTAAACCACACTGCTGGTGGACTGAAAGCTGATTATTTGGCATACGTGAAATAGACCAACACATGTAGATATCACAATCTAACATCACTTAACTGTCATAAGCGAGCAAAGTTAAATCCCAAAGTGTTCTAATGAATTAATATTTATAGATGATCATGTTATGCTGATATATGACTTTGGTAATCAAGAAATTGAACTCTTCCTTTATTCAGAACACCAGGGATAGTCCAGAGGCGTAGCTCCAAGTGGGAATGGGGTGCACGGCACACCGGGCGCGCGCCCCTGTGGGGGTTTGGTGAGGGCTTTCCGGGGGCATGGTGAGGGTTTCCGGGGGCATTCCGGGATGGGACGGGGGCATTCTGGGGTGGAAGGGGGCGGAGGATGCACCGGTACACCGGGCGCTTTCCCCCCTCGCTACGCCTCTGGGATAGTCAAATAGTTGGGCATCTTGTTTAAGTTGGAATGAAATAAAGGGCAAATAAAAACTGTTAAAATCTGTTTTAAAATGGGGTTGTGGTTAAAATGCACCTTGCCTCCTTGGAGGAGAATGTAAGTGCTTTGTTTGCTGCAGAAGTGAGAATCAGGGGGCAACATTCTTGCTGTTCCTACTAAGAATGGTGCCATGATGCACTTCAAAATGTAAGCAATCAACTACATTAAAAAGTTGGTAATGGCACTGGTCCATACTAAAATTCAGAAACAAAAGCAATATAATACTTCTTGATTAAAACTAAACAAAATAACACAACGTGTAAACTTTTGAATTCTTCAGAATTCAACTCGACATTCATGGCTACATCAAATATTTGATGACAGCAAAGTATTTTCAATTAATAGGCCGACAATAACTGACCTATCAGCCGACTATTGTCACAGCAGGTAACTGAAGGTGTCTCTTAAGCAAACATGCAGAGCTATTGAAGACCACAAGATGGATTTAATGATTCTCTTGTCCGGTAGTAAATACAGTGCCTATGCGAAGAACTGTGTACTATGGGAGACAGAAGCCTGTGTCTCTCCTTTCTTTTTTCCCTGTTAAGTATAACAAAAGAGAACACTTAACAGTTTGAGATCTAATTTCTGTGTTCCCTACTCCATTTCATTGGCTGTATGAATCACCCATAACAACTCCCATAATGTTATCCCCTAAACATAATCTTGGGAAATAGGGTTATAAACTAGCACAAAAGTCATGTCATTGGTGAACACTAGCTTGGATCCTGCTCTAAATCTTTCCCTTTTCTCTTCCTCACTTACCCTGTGTAGCCTAAAATGATCCCTGAACTGTTGTTTCAGGCAGACAAGGGATCACCAGAAACATCACAAAGAAGAAATGGTGGTAGTGGGGAATTAGTGAAAAATCTCAATTGCTTCTGCTTTCCCCTATCGCATACAGTTTTAGCTCTGACCTGAATAACCCTGGGCTGGAGTGATCTCATCTGATCTCAGAAGCTAAGCAGGGTTGATCCTGGCAAATATTTGGATGAGAGTCCTCCAAGGAATACCAGGGTAGGGATGCGGAGTCAGACAATGGCAAACTACCTGGAAACAAAAGAAACTGATCAGTCAGTTATTGTCGGCCTATTAATGGAAAATACTTTGCTGTCATCAAGGTGCATTAGATGGACTTTGGTCTGATCCAGCTGGCTTGTTCTTATGTTCTTATGTTCTTACCTCTGACTGTCTTCTGCCTTCAAACCCCCACTGGGGGTCACCATAAATCAGCTGTGACTTGACAGCAAAAAATATGCAATTTTGGGAAGATACTGAGTTTGTGGATGTCCACAGTCCCTGTTTGGATTTGTCAGGTGTCTAGATTTGACTCTGTTTGCATCTGCGTAGTTTCTCCATCTTTGGTAATCTGTGGAACTAGAACCTATTCTTATATGAGGGGAGTACTACCTTATGCAAAACGTGGGCCAATTTTGCATGGAAGTAATTCCTGCTTATGTGGAATGAAGGCCTGCTTTAAACATGATGCTCATAATGTGAAGGGACTCACCTGCAGCACTTTGAACAGTCTGTGGTTTACACTGGGCTGCTACATGTGCAAAGCAACTATGTGTGCTTAATTAACTGACGTGTCTCAGGACTGTCCAGTAATAAGAGTCAGATAAGGATGAAATCTTTTGTTGCTGGACAGCATTCAGAAGTGAAGCACGATCATAGGGTTTTTTGGCAAGACTGGTTTTTGGTGCACAAAACCTCAGAATATACAACCTCCAATCCCCTGCCCATCGTCCCAGCCTAGTTCACTCCCCCATAGTACATTCCATAAGCACTGCAAGGCTCCCAGAGTTCGTGTCCTTCAGTATATTTCTGCTCTGGGCAACTGGCCCTTTGAAGCTCAGGAGCAAAGAAAAACAAGAGATCAGCCAAAGTGAAAGTGGAGAAGAGGAGTGGTGTGAACAATTGAGAGACATTAATGAATTATAGGGATCCAGGGTATCATATCTAGCCCAGGAGACAAGGTGAGAACAGTCTAGGACTTGACATTAACACACCCACCCACTATGTGTGGAAGCCTGAGGTGTAGCAAGGGGGAAAAGTGCCCAGAGCACTGGTGCATCCTCTGTCCTGGAATGCCCCTGTCCCAACCCTGCCATGCCCTGGAATGCCCCTGCCACACCCCGACAGGGGCACGCTCCTGGTGCATCGCACCCCCCCGGCCCCCTTGGAGTTATGCCTCTGGTAGAAGCTATAGATCTCCAGCGTGCTAACTGAGCAAGTGTAGCTCCTCTGAATAGGCAGCAGTTCAATTTCAGTTGAGAGTTCAAAGTCCTGCAGAGCTACCTTGCTGCTGCTGGTGGAAAGTGCTATTAGGACACAGCTGACTTGTGGTGATCTCTAGTTGGATTTTCAAGGCAAGAGACATTCAGAGGTGGTTTGCCAGTGCCGCCTTCTGCATAGCAATCCTGAAATTCCTTGCTGGTCTCCCATTCAACTAGTAACCAGGGTTGACCCTGCTGAGCTTTGGAGAGCTGATGGGCCTGGGACATCCAGGTCAGTGCACCTTGCCAGTATTCTGTTTGAATCAGACCTTGGACTGCATATAATAATGACCAGGAGTACAGCTTTAATTGGTGTGCAAGGAGCCAGAGAGTCAGCGTGGTGTAGAGGTTAAACTTCAACACATGAAACCTGCTGGGTGACCTTGGGCTAGTCACAGTTCTCTCTGAACTCTCTCAGCCCCACCTACCTCACAAAGTGTCTGTTGTGGGGAGAGGAAGGGAAAAGGAGTTTGTCAGCCGCCTTGAGACTCCTTACAGAAAAGAAAGCCAGGGTATAGATTCAAACTCCATCTCATCTCTGCTAAGAGATAAGGAAAATATGTAGTTATCAGTGGCTTTGGCTAATTTATTTAAGTCATTTTTACCCCACTCAATAAGGACCAAGCACAGCTTTCCAACTGCAAACAGTATGAATGAACTGACAGGGGTGAAAAAAAGAAAGAAAAATTACAATTCTCTATTTCTTGGAGTGGTTCTGGATCCATTAGGCTGGCTCACTCAAGGCTTCAAGCTGCAAGTCATGGGCTCAGAGCCAAAAGGTCAGACAAGATTGGGTTGGACTGGGTTATTCAGGAGAGAGTTTAGCGGCATGGTTGCCCCCAAATATCAGGACTATATAATTATCAATCCATGTATGACACACGTTGTGTGAAGTGACGCCCACGCTTCTGAGCCAGTTTTAACTACCACTAGTTTAGAACTTTGGTCTGAGGCCTCAGGAACTAGATGGCTCAGTGGACTGACTCTGATCTGGTGACTCAGCTGAAAACAATTCTTTATATCCCAGAGCGAAGGAATAGAAACGATCAACATATTGTTGTAGTTTTATATATCTCTATGCACGTATACATACAGAGAGAGAGAGATACAAAGGATGTAGCTGTAGTAGCACTTGGAATCCAGCTGGCACACAACAGGCTTCCAGCAACAATCTTCAAAAATGGTAGAGCAAACAGACCCTCACGAAGTGCCCTTTTATGACATCATATTCCACTCTCTGCTGGCAGTCTTTTCAATCTGTCACAGCCAGTCAGCTCTTGACACTGGCATATTTCAAAACTCCATTTTACACTGGAGAGGAGGTGGAAATAACAGTGGTTTGGAAACTGCAGAACTGGTAGATCTGCATGAGTTAATATGGCAGAGAGTAAAGGGTTATAAACTCTAACCTCGGTAGTCCAGACTGGCCCAATCGCATCACATTTCAGGAGCTAAACAGGGTCAACTTTGGTTAATACTTCAGGGGGAGACTACCAAGGAAGTCCAAGGGTTTTTCACTGAGGCAAGCAATGGCAAACTGCCTCTGTTCATCTCTTGTCTTGAAAATCATATGTGGTCACCATAAATTGGCTGCAATGTGATAGTACTTTCCACCACCAAGGGTGACAGACAACTTATGCCTGAACATAAATAATATTGCATCTCCACAGGTAGTCTGTACCACAATATCCAATGTCCGCTGGCAATAAGTAACTCTTTAGCCTAATAGCCTTGCTATGGGACAGGTGCAGTGGGGGGATCCAAAAATTTTAGTAACAGGTTCTCATGGTGGTGAAATTCAAACTGTGGCGTAGCGCCAATGGGGCTGGGTGGGGCGGGGCATTCCTGGGCGGGGCTGTGGCAAGGACGCAGGCGCTGCACTGGTCCTTGGGCGGGAAACGAATGCATGCAGGTGCAGGCTGCCACGTACGCCGGTGCACCTTCTGCTGGACTGCTTCAAGTTCTGCGTGCTACTGCTGAGAGGAGGGGAGTAACTAAGGCAAAAATCACGTGGCAAAATCACCAATTAGTAACCCCCTCTCGGCACACACAAATAATTAGGAACCTACTCTTGGGAACCTGTGAGAACCTGCTGGATCCCACCTCTGGACAGGTGACAACAGTTATGAGAGCCAGCATGGTGTAGTGATTAAGAGCAGCAAACTCTAATCTGGAGAATTGGGTTTGATCCCCACTTTTCCACAAGAAGCTTGCCAGGTGACCTTGGACTAGTTACAGTTCCTTCAGAACTCTCTCAACCTCACCTACCTCACAAGGTGCCTGTTGTGGGGTGGGTGGCAATGTTGATTCTAAGTCACTTTGAGACTCCTTAAGGTAGAGAAAAGTGGACTATAAAAACCTACTCTTCTTTTATGTTGCAGCTCACTGTTTCGTTTTTAAAAAAGAAATCCTATGGGCTGTGTTCTGACAAAGAAAGGGGGAGGGTATAGAGCTGCCGGAGAAAACTCAAAGGGAAACTTAACGTGCACAACAGTTAGTAGCACAGGTGCGGATGACTGCTAATTTGTCTTCCCTGTAAAGCGGAGGTCGGTTTTATTCATCGATGAATTGAAAGTGAAGAAGCAAAAGGCTTCAAAATAGTATGGGCAGGTGAAAGAGAACAATGGGACCAATCAATTGTCTTTCTTGGTTCTGATGATAAGCCTCTGAGGGATTACCACAGACAGACAACCCTTGGCAGACGTGCCTAGCGATAGCATGCTGGACCATCTGGCTTGGCTTGCATGACATGTCCAGTGCTTTAATCCTGCATGAATGGAACCACTTGCAGGAGACTTTCCACAGGGAAATGATTGCAAAACCAATGGTAACTTCTATGTGACTCATGTGATAAGGCTTACATGCATTGCTGCACCCTCCCTCTCCTCTCCCTCCCTCCGCTAGCGTGGGTGGGCCATGTCCAGATGCCAGGCCTTCTCCCCTCCCCTTTCCTCCCCTCCCTTGCATGCCACCCCTCACTCCCCTCTCCCTCCCTCCACTAGGGTGGGTGGGCCAGGTCCAGATGTCAGGCCCCCTCCCCTTTCCTCCCCTCCCTTGCATGCCACCCCTCACTCCCTCCCCTTCCCTTGCATGCCACCCCTCCCTCCCCTCTCCCTCCCTCCACTAGGGTGGGTGGGCCAGGTCCAGGTGCCAGGCCCCCTCCCCTTTCCTCCCCTCCCTTGCATGCCACCCCTCCCTCCCCTTCCCTCCCCCAGTACTTCTGCTTTCATCTCCCACTGCTGCAGCTACCTCCCACCATGGTTTTCTCCTCCTCCCTTTCTGCCCTAGGTTATAACCCTTCCCCCCCCTTTTAAAAACTGTAAGTAGGTAAGAAGGCAATACAAGTAGAGATTCAATGATAAAGGTTCTGGAACTGGTGAATGTAGTGGGACAAGACGGACTGCAGGGTCAGTGCTCAAATGCTGTTCTTAAGAGAGCTGAGGTATCTCGCTTGTTTTTGAGCTGAGAACATGCCAACTTGATGGCACATGTGAGGTCAAAAGCAAGCTTCTCTTTCAGATAAACAGATACACTTTTGCAAAAGAATTGTTAATCAGAACATTGTACAAATGCCTATCAGTAACCACCCTAAAATCTAGGGCCTAGACGAGATCTTAGCCCATTGCTCTCATTTGTCAAGACCTGTAATACTCATTAGAAGAAGAAGAGTTTGGATTTATATCTCCCCTTTCTCTCCTGTAGGAGACTCAAAGGGGCTTAAAATCTCCTTTCCCTTCCCCCCTCACAACAAACACCCTGTGAGGTGGGTGGGGCTGAGAGAGTGCCGAAAAGCTGTGACTAACCCAAGGTCACCTAGCTGGCATGTGTGGGAGTGCACAGGCTAATCCGAATTCCCCAGATAAGCCTCCACAACTCAAGTGGCAGAGCGGGGAATCAAACCCGGTTCCTTCAGATTAGAATGCACTTGCTCTTAACCACTACGCCACTGCAGAGCAAGTCCAGTGGTTTTTAATTCCTAAGCTCTCTGATAGGGTAGAGGAAGAGAAATGAATCCTTATATTTAAATATTCTTTCGGTGATGTTAATGAGGCTGCCCAGGAAGACTCTCATTACAATGTTGTGTTTGGGATCATCACAATCACTGGAACTCATAATTATTTTCAAAAAGATATAACTGGGAGCTCACTCTGTGTACCTGGCATCCACAAAACATCTAAATTACTATCTCAACTATCATTCACCGGTTCTACCTGAAAGGCCACTGCATTGTTAAAAATATTGCGACCGTATACAAAAATTCATACAAAGATACCATAATTCTACTTTCATCTGATACTGATCCTTTTATTGCTCACAGTGTGGCACTCTTTCTTATGGCTGCTAAAAAGATTTGTAGTCACGCAGTGTAACATCCTTCCTGAACAATTTTAACAGATATTTTTAACACTGATTTTGTAAGCTTGAATTTACAATGTATATATAAATTTTTACTATATAGTAAAAATTTATATACACACATATATGTGTGTGTGTATTTATGAATTTTGAAGTATATAGCTTATATTGTAATGACCTGTGGCTCCAAACAATAAATCAGTACTGCTACTACTACTAAAATAATTCTGAGAGACAGTGTTGTATAGTGGTTAAGGGTGTTGGACTAGTATCTGGGAGACCCGGTTTCAAATCCGCACTCATGTCATGGAAGCTCATTGGGTGACCTTGGACCAGTCACGCTCTCTCAGCCTAACCTACCATATAGAGTTGTTGTGATGATAAAATAGAGGAGAGCAGAATGGCATAGGCTGCTTTGGGGTCCCACTGGGGAGAAAGGTGGGGTTCAAATAAAGTAAATAAATAAAATACATCACAGGAAACAATTCCATTACAAGCTGAACTACGTATGTACAAGATGGCAAAACATGGGGGACCGCATTACCCCATATGTCCCGGCTCGTCCTCTGCGATCAGCAGAGGCGAATCTACTGGAGATCCCTGGCCCCTTGATGACGCGGCTGGCCTCCACACGGGCCAGGGCCTTCACAGCCCTGGCACCGGCCTGGTGGAACACATTACCACCAGCTATTCGGGCCCTGCGGGACCTTGGAGAGTTCCGCAGGGCCTGTAAAACCGAATTATTCCACCGGGCCTTTGGAGAGTCCAGCCGCCGATAATGCCCCGCCCCCCCTGCTAGTAGGGTCCCCTAACATCATTGGGACCCCTCCTCATTTTTGGAAGAGGGTGGTATATGGGTCTCGCGGGCCCTATTGTAGAATGTACCTGTTTTAAGATTTTTATGTTTTTTGTATGATTTTATGTTGTTCACCGCCCTGAGCCCTCCGGGGATAGGGCGGTATAGCAAGTTTAATAAATAATAATAATAATAATAATAATTTATTATCCACCACTGCCAACTTTGAATGCTCCCACCCAGAGGCGTGGGGGGGGGGAGGGAAATGGTGCCTGGGCAAAATGGTGCCCGGCCCCACCCCACTTCCCCCCACAAGGTCTCCTGGGAAGTGTAGTTCCCACCAGGCTGCTTTTAAAGGCTGCTTTTAAACTAAGGTATTTTATACCAGACTGCTTTTAAACTAAGGTCAGTGGGGTGGGGGGAGTGGTGAGGGGAGTAGTAGGGGGCATGGGGGAAAGGGGGGAAAGGGGTCGGGGGTGATTTTCTGCCCCCACTGGTGCGCGCCTGGTGCACGATGCACCCCCGTTCCCTTATAGCTACGCCTCTGCCCCCACCTTCTGCAATTAGGTTTGGGGCAACCCAGGAGGTGGCCCTCTTGGTTATGGCACAAAAGCTCTGGAACTCTCTCCCCAGGAAAATGTGCTTGTCTCCTTCCGTAGCTGTCTTTCATTGGTGGGTGAATACTTTTTTTGCTTTGGCATTCTCTCAATGATCCCTCCTTCCTAACCAATTTTTGAACACTTTGTATGTATTTTAACTCTGTTTTAAAACTCTTTTAAAAGTTGTTTTAGTCCTGTATGTATTATACAGGATTTTTATTATAATGCTTGTATAATGTAATTTAATTGGGTACCCTTTAAATTGTTAGCCAGCTTGGCAGAAAGGACAGCAAGATATAAATTTTGTGAATAAAATAAATAAACTGTTTGTGTTGTGGATGGGGAAGGGTTTCCACTCATATTTTTAACTGAAAATAATGTCCAGGAAAGGATTTATATCCTCACTGAATGACTTTTTTTCAGAATGCATTGTGCTGTATGAAGAAGAACAGTTTGGCTTTATACCCCCCTCCTTCTCTCCTGCAAGGAGACTCAAGGCAGCTTAGGAACTACTTTCCCCTTCCTCTCCCCACAACAGACACCTTGTGAGGTAGGTGAGGCGGAGAGAGTTCCAAAGAACTGGGACTAGCCCAAGGTCACCCTGCTGGAATGTAGGAGTGGGAAAACAATCCTGGATCACCAGATCAGAGTCCTTTGCTCATGTGGAGGAGTGAGGAATCAAACCTGGTTCTCCAGAGTCCATCTGTTCTTAACCACTACACCACGCTGGCTGTCAAGTGACAAATATCTAATGTGCAAGCTTACATTCAATTATTTAGGTACTTAGAGATGTATAGTGCACTTTTCTCCTTAGTGGGGGAAACTGTGCCACTGGGACCTGAAGGGGTGTCCAGCTTCATTCTCCATCTTCTTGACAGCAGCCTTTGGAGGAAGTTTAGCTTGGCAAGATTGTGATTATTAGCCCCAGGTGCTCCAGGTGAGCTTCCTTTGCAGAGCAGGGATTTGAACCTTGTTCTTGCAGGTCCTAGTCTGACACTCTAACACCGTGATGGCGAACCTTTGGCACTCCAGATGTTATGGACTACAATTCCCATCAGCCCCTGCCAGAGTGCCAAAGGTTCGCCACCACTGTGAGTCTAACACCACACTTTAAAGATTCCCAGCAACATTTCTTTCCTTCTTAAATGAGTGAGGAGTCTGTGGTACCTGTTTAAAAGCAGTTTCTGTAATTGCTCGAATGATCGGTAAGAGACTCCTGATAGAAATATACCCCATGCCTGTTTTTAGCTGATGCAAAGCAGCTCTGTCCAGAAGAAGAAGATGCTGTCAAGTCACAATCGAGTCATTGTGACCCCATCCAATGGCTGTTACAGGCAGAGGTGGGATCCAACCAGTTCTCACCACTTCTCTAGAAGTGGTTACTAATTTTTTTCTGAGTGCCGAGAAGGGGTTACTAAAGCAACCTCCCTGCCCAATAGGGACTGGAGGTGCGTGTGTGCGGCGGCACCACTGTTTGAATCCCACCACCATTGGAACCTGTTTGGATCCCACCACTGGTTACAGGTATGATAGGTGCAGATGCGGTTTGTCATTGCCTTTCTCTGTGTAGAAACCTCAGTCTTCCTTGGCACCAGTTGTGGCTGATGCTGCTAAGTTTCCAAGCCCCGAGCCTAGCTGAGCTAGTTTAGGCTACTGGGCCCTACATTTTTTTGTTATTGATCAGGGTACTGTGACTGTTTAATGTCTTTGTAAAAAAATCACATGCCCTGGCATGGAAAGCAATGGCAAACACTTCTGCTAGTCTCTTGCCTTGGAAACTCTGTGGGGTTGCTGTTAGCTGGCTACGACTTGACGACACTTGATACACACAGTATATCCCACATTGTATATCACCTTGAGCGAGAAAGGTCATGTATAAATATTCAATAAATAACTAAAAAAATTACAAGCTGTCCAATTAGAAATTGTTCAACACAGTGGCTGGTTTGAAATCTTCTCTAGCATTGTATGCTGCTGTTGCAGGGGCATACCTGCAGAAAATGGGGCCCAGGGCAAGTATTGAAATTGTGCCCCCCCCCCCAATTGCTCCTCTGGGAAGGGCAGAGGGAAAGGGTGCCCTCAACCTCTTGACCACCTCTCCAGCAGGTGGGGAGTGGCGTGCGGCAGGCATGAGGCAAGTGTCAGGACCATGCCTGTCAGTGATTAGATGTCTTGCTGTGTAAGAATTGCAAATGTTTCCCTGTAAATGCTTTCCTGTTTCCCTCTTCCCTTCCTGGCAACCTCCTGGCGCCAGCTCATCTGCAAGAAGGTGTGAACGGTTCCCAGATTCTTTGAAGCTCTGTAGTGCAAATGTTGTAGAAACTGTAAGGGACATTTGGCGAGGGGCGAAACAAGGGGGGGGGGTTTGAAGTATATAGTTCCTGGATCTAAGCTCTCTAGCTTAGATCCAGCTTTCTATTGTTACTCTACGCCAGGGGTCCCCAAACTACGGCCCGGGGGCCAAATGTGGCCCCCTGAAGGCATTTATCCGGCCCGCCAGGCATGGCGGCGATGGCTCCATTCATGTGCAGTGGGGGCTCGAGGGAGAGGAGGAACCGGCCCCAACGGCTGTTGATTGCAATTACATGATGGCACCCCCAAATCTCCATGAATTTTCTGACCCAGAGTTGGAAACCTTACATGTGGCAACGCCTGCTCCGCCCTTCCCTCTCGGCTACCCCATGTGTTGCTCTCAGGCTTTCTGTTCCGCCTCACTCCCATTGGCATCAGCCAGGCTGGCGAATCGCTCACTGGCTGCTAGGGAGGAAAGAACCCAGGAAGATACCTGATCCTGGGTTAGATGGAATGCTTCATTGGGAAAGTTCTGCTTTTTTTTTTTTACAGGGGAAGGTATTCCACAGCCTTCCCAACAATATTTGGAGCCACCCTGTACTTGACATACTTTGGTCACTGTTGTAAAAATAGACCATGATAGAAAGGCTGAAAGGTGAAATCAAACATTTTACAATCATTTGTGCATAGGAATTTGTTCATAGTTATTTTTAGTCCAGCCCTCCAACAGTCTGAGGGACAGTGAACTGGCCCCCTGTTTAAAAAGTTTGGGGACCCCTGCTCTACGCGTTGTTAGAAATAAACTGCTTTAGGACTTTCCTACGGTCTCTGTTATTTCCACCTTCGAGAGTCTGACAGCAAGTGGGTGGGCAGGTGACAGGCAAGGGGGTGGGCAGGTGACAGGCAAGGCGGTGGGCAGGCAGTGAATAGTGGACAGCAGGAGGGCAGAGGCTGGTATTGCAGGGGAAGAGGGGCTGCCGAATGCGCCCCCCATGTGACACTCAGAAGTGGCACCTGGGGGGTGGTCCCCTCTGTCCTGCCCTAGGTACTCCACTATTCTCTTGGTGTAAGTTCAAAGGGCAAACTACAAGTGTTAGAAGGGCTTTTAGCAATGAGACTTTAAACATAGGTTGGATATTTTTCCAGCGCCTGCTACTGAGGATGTTATTTAACCTCAGTTTTGTTCCATCTTCCTAGCTCATGATGGCACAGACAGAATGTGGCCATGATCGAATACTTATGTGACTGAAAAAGCAGAGATGATATACTCTGGTGTCTGGAATAGCATGCAGGAGAGAATGAATGAAGGCATCCTTGACACCACCACATTAATATGATGAATGGCGCAGCTTAATTTGCACGGATGATTCATCTGTACACAAAAAAGAGAATCCTCAAATTAGTGGTTTTGTGGCAAAGAAAGTGACTTTGAAAGAGGTTTTTTAAATCGTGAAAAGCAAGGAAGCAAGGAACACTTTTTTTTGTTTAAAAAAAAGTGTTTGCTGTATGTGTTGCCAGTGTGGTTATAATGAGATTATGACCCAATTTGGAAAATGGTTAATATCTTTTATCGGTATAAATTATGTATGCACAATTTACTGTGCTTGCCTTCACTCCCATAAGTCAGGGAGGACTTAATTTGACTCGAAGAGAGGGATGAATTTCATTTAGACCGTCTCTGATTATTTTAAAAACAGAGCTGAAATTACAATGAGCCCACACAAGCCCAGTGCAGCTGTTGATAGTCTATGGATGGATTGAGAAATGTGTGAGGGTTTTTTTTGTAACCACAAGGTGGCACCCTTGCTACACTAAACCTAGGAATGCCTAGTGCAGCGCTGCAGTGTTTGCTCTGAAACGTGGTTATTTAACTTACTGGTTTATTTTTGCATCTAATCCTTGCCCTGAGGAGGTTTGAACCACCCGTGATCATAGGTTTATATTTATGCATTGCCTGTGGAAAGCTTGCTTTTTGATGCTTTTAAAGAAAACAGACTTCTGGATGCAGAGTAACGTCATTCCTGTGCTTCCAACAGGGTGATCCTAAGAAGAACTTAGATCTTCTAAGCCCATCAGCCAAGATGGGCGTCATTTAGTTTAGGATGGCACTGCAAATCGGAAAGAATACAGGAGAGAAATGGACTGATGGGTGTAGTTTGTGCTGTTTCTAACGTGTATTTTGAACATGAGTTATGCTCAGTGCCGGATTTAGATGAAGAGAGGCCCTGGGCTATTCCTCTTGTGAGGCCCCTCCTGATCCCCCACCCTCATGACTAGAAAATGGGGTTCATTTCAGTGAAGTCTGGAAAGGACAAAATCGATACAGAAATCAATGCTAGTGTTGAGTTATTGGCTTAAGACTGTATTATTCTGAATTGGCGTGCGAGGAAAATTACTGAAGGTTTGTTTAGAAACTACAGTGTGTTATAACAGCATGGGTAAGAAAGGCCTATAACAGTGTCAAAACTACTATACACCTTGGCCGGAGGCCCCCTAGATTTTTAGGCCCTAGGCTTCAGCCTACCAAGATAAATTCGACACTGGTTATGTTCGTATATTTTGTAGAAAGGCCTTCCCATTGAGTATCTAATTTATGAAGAACAGGGACACCACACGTCATCCTGAGATTCGAGCCTGATCTGGAAATAAAGCAACAATATACTCCTAAACACAGTTATACTCTTCTAAGTCCATTGTAGTTAATAGGCTTAGAAAGGAGTAACACTGTTTAGGATTGCACTGCAAATGTTCATCAAAAAGTGGTGCTTCAGGGACTGATTGAGAATTTGCCCACCATGTTTGGAGTCTCAGAACTCTCTTGGAATTGATTGAAAAACTCACAGCTGTTCTTTGTGTTTTCATTGAGAGATGTATGGTCACTGACCGTAAATAAAGACTTCACTTCACTTAATTGAGAGATGGCAGTGTAGTAGACTGGAATAAACTGAAGCTGGAAGAAAGCACAAGAATGCAAGTGTTGCCGTGTGTTTCACTGAGGTGTATTCCGCACAGCACAAATATAAAGTCTTTAGGATGTTGTAAATAGTGTTTTGGGGAAGAACTTTGCACAGTTCTCTTCCCCAAAATGAATTCAGCCCGTTATATTCCTCTCAACCTGTTTTTTTCAAAAATTGCTAAAGTAGTGATTGTTTTCCCCCAATCTGGGTTGAAGATGATTCCTACCTGCTGAGCGAATGCCAGCAGGCCATAAACATTTTATTTCTCCTGCCCAAACCTCTTACCTTCATTCCCACTGTTCACGCCCGCCATTTTGTGTTTCTGCAAGAGATTCATTGTGGAGATTCCCTACAGAGGTTTTCTCTGCTTGCAGTTTGTTTTTGCTATTTTTGGAATTGCTGCTATAATGTATTTTAATGAATTTTAATGTTTTATCGTTATATTGTATTTATGAGACCTTATATTGTATTTGTTTTATGTCTCATTGTACACCGCCCAGAGCCCTTCGGGGGTTGGGCGGTCTATTAAGTCTAATAAAATAATAATAATATAATAATAATAATAATAATATTTTGCTGTAAAAAGTAGATGAAAATAATTTGTTTTGCCTAGCGATCCCACACACATGTTGTTTTTCCAATTTTTGTTTAGAGGGGAATATCTGCAAAGCTGTGGCCACATGATTAGAGAAGCTATGATATGCACATGTTTGTGTTGTCGTAGCTTTGCAGACAACCCCCTCAAAAGAACAACGAAAAAATGACATGTGCATGGGATCGCTAGGCTAAACAAACTTTGTTCATCTACTCTTTACAGTGAAAATAGCAAACAGTTGAGCTCCAAGCTGAGGAAACTTCAGTCGAGAATCTCCACAGAGAATTTGCTGCAGCACACAAAATGGCAGGCGCCACTGTGAAACTGACAAGAACTCCATGTGGCAGGCGAGAAAAAAAGATCCATTTTGACTGGCAACGCTTGTGTTCTCCTGTGCTGTGGGAACACAATAACAAAACTCTTAAAAGCAGGATTGATATTTATTAATTAATTTATTCATGCATGTAATGCTTTGTGGGGTTCTGCCTCACCAGCACAGACTCCAGAGCTGGCAAAGAAGGTACGGGCATATTGTGTGTTGTATTGGCTTGTGTTCTGGAACCAGCATAGTTGGCAGTGGTGTCAGGAGTCAGGCTGGGAGGGAATTGAGTCTTCCTAAGTCTGGTGCTGGATTCTACCATAAAAACCCATAGCACGGTCTGAAGGCCCCCTGAAAAAGTAAGGCCTTCAAACCATCAGTAAGGCCTTCAAAAAGAGGGAATATCTCAGCCAGGAGGAGGCAGATGTGGAGGCCTCCCCCAAAGCCCCAGCCAGCTGAACATAGGGCTGGATTCTAGAGAAAGGCCCCAGTGCGTGCCCCTCAAGTCAAGAATTAGTTTATATAGGTGTGGGCAGCCCTTCAGATACTGTGAGCCCAAGCCCTTCAGAGCTAAAAAGGATTAAGTTAAAACCTGTCCAATGGATACTATCCACATTGGAGCAGCACTGGCGTAGGAGGTTAAGAGCTCGTGTGTCTAATCTGGAGGAACCAGGTTTGATTCCCAGCTCTGCCGCCTGAGCTGTGGAGGCTTATCTGGGGAATTCAGATTAGCCTGTACACTCCCACACACGCCAGCTGGGTGACCTTGGGCTAGTCACAGCTTCTCAGAGCTCTCTCAGCCCCACCTACCTCACAGGGTGTTTGTTGTGAGGGGGGAAGGGCAAGGAGATTGTAAGCCCCGTTGAGTCTCCTACAAGGAGAGAAAGGGGGGATATAAGCCCAAACTCTTCTTCTTTTTTGAGCCCTCCGGGGGAGGGCGGTCTATAAACCTAATAAATAAATAAATAAATTAAATAAATAAATAATTTTTTCACATGACGGGCAAAAATAATTCCATGTTCAGAAGCAATATATCTGTTTATCAGATGGGAATACAAACAATGAAAGATGGACGTCACCTTTTAACTCATGCTTGTGAGATGCGCAGGAGTACGTGGCAGGCAAGCAAGTTATCAGATAGAGAGTAGTATAGTAGATGGACAGAACTCTCACCTCCTTCATTAATTCCTTGTTTATGTGGGTAGAGTTTATCTTTGGTTAACAGATGTGCCCTCACATCTTCTGGAACATGGTTGTATAAACAAATCTACAAGAACGGTGGTATAAAAACTGTGAAAGGGATGGAGCCGATTTGTCCTAAAGCATATTAGATTGGACATAACAGTGACATTTTACGCTATAAGAGAGACTGAGCACAGAAGTTATGAACCTAATAATATTTACTTGCGAGTAGCTTTTTTCATTCCATTCTGAGGGATTTGCTCATGTGTATAACATTAGGGACAAAGTCCAATTAAAAATGCTTGTCCATTTAAAAAAAAACTTGAACAAAGATGAGGTAATTGGGCCTTTAGGGATTTATAGCTAAATATCCATTACAGTTTACACTTCTTTAACCTATTAAAAGGGCAAACTCGTTTGGACAGCAGGTTGTGATAAAAATTTGGTGAGTGGATTTGTGCTACATTTCATCTCTTACTTATCTGTCATGAGCGTATTGATGGTTTTGAAATATACTTTCTCCAAAGCAGAGTAAGTTGTTTTGTTTCTTATTCCATTTGTGCTTTTATTTGGGCTCCTCATTCTTTAGAATATGGAACTAGTTTATAGTCAGGAATTCAGCAGTAATATATATAGGTATATATTCAAGTCCATTTGCTAATAGTCTTTGTTGTATAACAGTTAAAATGAGGCATATATATTTATTGATACAAATAAGAGTATTCGAGTAGTATATATATAGAGAGAAATGGGCCACTTATTTAAAAGACAGAGAACAACTGGGGAACAATTCAAAATTAAATCCACATTCATAAATTCCTTAATTGGCGTAGTCATCATCTTTAATTGCTCGTTATAAAGGAGAGTATAAAAATGCGCTGGGAATAATGTGTTATGATAGGGGGCTATAAAATGCATTTTAATATGTAAATATTGATGGGGAAAAAGAGGATTTTGCTGCAAGGAATGATGTGACTTAGGATAGCATCTTAATAAAAAAACAAAAACAAAACCATGCCACTTATCACTGATAAGCCATAAACCACTGTTCTAGAATACTGACTTTTGGATAATATCAGCACTATGATCTTCTTAGTGCAAGCCCACCAGTTTAAGATTATTGCCACCAGAATGTCTGTTGAGTGATCGTAACTCAGAAAGACAAAGTGTTGTGTTTTTCAGACTGTATTTACAGAACTTACAGTGTTGCAGTGAGTCTTACCCAGTCACAGTACTTGCTATTCTGAAGCTGAAATGCTTTGCAATAAGGACCAACTATACAGGAAGGGTTGGTCTTAGACTGTTCAGTGACTGTCCCCACAAGATTCAAACACTGGAGTGAGAACCCCACTGGAGTAATTCAGACAAGTCCAGCTGAAACCAGTGATCCAGTCGATGGGTGCTTCTGTTGTTGTCAAGTATACTTGACTCATTTTGGATCCCAGTTTTTTGAACTCAATAAAGCTGCAAAAATGACAGGTTCTAGTATGTTGCCTACCATGGTACGAAGGCTCAAGGGAAAGGCTGCATTTGCAAACCATGCTGCCCCAGTAGATCTCTTGCCTCAAAAGGTCAGGAGCGATCTAGTTGTTTATGTTGTGTATAGGTCATTATTCAGCATCCCAACGTATCCCGGTCTGATGCAAAACACGGGCATTACACTATGACTTAATTCCAGATTGTATTAGGCTTTTGCGACAAAAAGTACAGGAGTCTTATGGTATGTTAAAGACTAACACATTTTCATTTGAACGTTGCCATTTGTAGATTAGATCCTCACTAGGCAAACACACATAGATTTTTATGAATAAAAAGTGGGGAAATATTAGAGTCAGGGGGCTATGAAATGGAGGGATCATGTTACAGACTGTAACATAATTATATAAAATTCAAGCAGCGTTGAGACAAATACAGAGACCATTTCACAGTATAGGTAACAATGCTGCTGCCATTCCTTTTAGTCTTGGAAAGTGAGTTAATGCTTACAGTGGCTGAAGAATGCCAGGTCTTTGTTGAGGCCTTGAAAGGTATATTCAGATTTCCAAATGATTTCCATTTCAGCAGTTGTACGCTGGACTCTCCCTTTGAAGTTATTTTGTATGATAGTGGTGACATTTTGATTAGCAACAGAATGGCCTGGAAGACTGAAATCTGCCAGTTTCTGAATATTGCCTTTTAAAATGTCAGCCCAGTGTCCGTTTTTGTGTAGGAGCAGACCTGTTCATTCTGTGAAGTCTATAGAAGGGCATTGTTGCTGCATGATAGCATATTTCACATGAGAGGATGAGCAAGCAATGAAACTCGGTGGCATCATGTGGTATGGAATTGTCAGGTCCAGTTGTACTTTGATGAGGGACGTTGGTCTACAAATCTTGATATCCAGGAAGCCAGAAGTAGTCTTGCAAATAACTGGAGTGATGGTGGCATAGAGCCTGGAGATGCTGGGTATTGAACCTGGAACCGTCTGCATGTAAAACAGAGGCTCTAACTGAGCCACGGCGCCTCCTCAGGATTGTGCCAGTGTAGGAAATAATGAGACACCCCAGTCTGCCTGGTGTTTGCACTTTGGGTAATAAATTGAAACTTGCTGGCTGAAGCTCCTTCGGTGTGTCCGTGCAGATTAGTCCTTGTACATATGTAGAACATTCCCTTTATTAATTTGTATAATTCTTTTTGTATTCCATAGTATGGTCTGAGGATAGTGTCTTGAAATATGTGGTGCTGGAGAGTTCTCCCTTGGCCTCCTGTATGTAGTCAGACTGGCTAATGTATTGTCGAAGGCTTTCACGGCCGGAATCACTGGGGTGCTGTGTGGTTTCCGGGCTGTATGGCCGTGTTCTAGCAGCATTCTCTCCTGATGTTTCGGCTGCATCTGTGGCTGGCAGATCCTCTGAAGATGCCAGCCACAGATGCAGGCGAAACGTCAGAAGAGAATGCTGCTAGAACACGGCCATACAGCCTGGAAACCACACAGCACCCCAGACTGGTTAATGATTTCCACCTCATTCCAAGGCTGCTGTTGATGTTCCAAGCAGTGCTTGGATTCAGTGATAGGTTCAGTGGTGGGTTCTAATAATTTAACAACCGGTTCACCCCTCCACTGCGCCCCCCCTCCACTTACTTGCTGCAGAGGAACTTCTTGTGGAGGTGGAAGGGGGGCAGCGGAGCCTTGGTGCCGCTGCTCTGAAAGCCCCCTTGCTCCCCTGGGAGAGGGTGCTGTGGGGCTTTTAGCATCTCAGAGCAGCTGGGCGGCAAGGCACCTGGCTGCTCCAGGACTCTGCAAGCCGCTTTTAACAACCGGTTCTCCGAACTCAACAAAAAATTAGGTACCGGCTCTACCGAACTGGTGCAAACCGGCTGAATCCCACCACTGGATAGGTTGTATAGAGGTGAACATGCTGAATCTGAATCCTGTAAAGACAGAGATTCTTTGGATTAGCAGAAAGGCAGACCAGGGTCTTCAGAGTTCTTCTGACTTGGATGGGGTTGTAGTCCTGTTGAAAAGCTAGATTTGCAACTTGTGTCCCCCCCGCAAAACAGGAGTATTTTAAATAAATACGTTTATGGGACCAAAATAAATATCTGTTGCTTTAGGTGCAGAACTCCAGCTCATGAGTAATTTGGCCGTAAATTGCCTCCTTATCTCAAGTGGTGTGTGTGTAGATACAAATAAATAACCATGTATATAAGGGGTAGGATTGTGCATGTTTGTGTGTGTGTATGCGTATGCTTTTAGAAGTTTACTGGAGCTAGTAAATGATGCTTGGGCCTTGATTGTTTGCAAATTTGGAAGTAATGTATATGCATAGTCACAGAGTGCTGTAGCAGAACACTACAGGCAAGGATTTGGGGGTTTTTTTTGGAAACTGCATGACTTCCCAGTGTGACTTGTTTTGAAAAAATGGGATCAGAAAATGATACAATCGTACAAAACAGTGCCATGTTAGAAGAAGTCCTCTGGATTCTCATTGTAGAAATTTCACCTCGTCTTTGTGCTGCAGATGGCACTGTGTGACAATGTTTTTATCAAGCAATTCTGCAACATCCCTTTTAAGCCCTCAATAATGGCTGCATATTCTGGTTTCTTCTCTAGGCCCTGAGTGTGGAGACAAATTTAGGAGATGTGGTTATGCTTGGACGTATTTTCAAATGGGAATTTGGATTTACTACGGATTATTTGTGACAAGGTTGTTTAACTGCAACAAAGACCAGGAAAAATCCCCAAGGTAAGGAGAACTTTTCATCCTCTTCATCCTTTTTGTAGATTCGTAGAATTAGTGAAGTTTGTTGTGATGAATTTTCTTGAATATTATCTCTTGCTGAAGTAACATAATCTTTTTACAGTTCGTGTGACTTTTCATTTTTTTTATTTTTCCGTTCACACTGATGGGCTGGTTCCAGTGCTTATATATTTTTAATTAAATTATGTTCAGATTCAAATATCCCTGACATCTGTACCCTTTCTGCTAAATCAGGATGGTAAACACCTGGCAGGGTCTATTCATTCATGAGGGGGAAAAGTCCACCCAAGTCTAGTGTGACCAGACGTCCCGCTTTTGGTGGGACAGTCCCACTTTTGACTAATTTGTCCCGCGTCCCGCGGGGTTTTTAAAATGTCCCGATTTTTGGAAGGCTGCTGCACTGCCTTCTGGGGCGCTCCCCTGTGACAGGGCGGGAAACAGGGGTTTGGCAGTGTGGCAGCCTCCCGCGCTGCTGCACTGCCTTCTGAGGCGCTCTCGTTTCCCGCCCTGTAACAGGGCGGGAAACAGGGGAGCGTCCCAGAAGGCAGTGCGCTCCTGCGGCTACGTGCGCGCATGTGCGCGCATGTGCGCGCACCCCCCCAATGGTGTCCCGCTTTAAAAAGGTGAAAATCTGGTCACCTTACCCAAGTCACTTGCCACTACTGAACATCGAATGTTCAACAGCAGAATGCTGGTGTTTCAAATTGTGCATATATGTGGCTCAACATGTATGAGCATTGTCTGAAATTATGCCCCTGCTGGAGTGTAATTGACCCCAAATGAATGACAGAGCAGACCAGTTTCTGAATTGTGCTTGCGGTCCACTGGTGTGTTCTGCATTTCATTTCCCCCCATTCATCCCAGAAATGTTTCACTTTCCTTTTAATCCACCGTATTTGAAAACCTTTTTACGACGATTCCTTGATTGAAATGTTTCCAAGCCGACTTCTCTTGCAGTGTTCTACTCTTTAAATGTTTTAAATTTCCCACTGAAGAGTTGGCCTGTTTTTCAAGCCCCTACACCCTTGCTCAACTTCCCCCTTAGAGTCTGGCCTGCCATTTTCCCCTGTCTGTTACTTCACCCCTTTCCCTCTCACCCCATCATGTCATGCATTTTATATTTTTTGGCTGTTTTCTCACTCCTCTCCTGCTCACATTTTCTTTTGTGCATGGGTAAATTTACTAATGAGTAAACTTGTGATTACATGATGCAATAATTCAACAGACTGGCAAGGCATTGAATCAATAGATCATCAAAAAAAACAATTGAAACATTTGGAGGAGCTGAATGCAGAAAAACATGGTAAAGGGGTGTGTGTTGTTGAAAATGTTCTGGAGAGCTTCTAAACAATGGCCTCTTCTGCACACGCAAAATAATGTGTTTTCAAACCACTTTCACAACTGTTTGCAAGTGGATTTTGCTATTCCGCACAGCTTCAAAGAGCACTGAAAGCAGTTTGAAAGTGCATTATTCTGCATGTGCGGAATGACCCAATGTGTGCAGAAAAGGCCATGATTAGGAATGGTAACTGTTTCTGTCCTACTGGGTAGAAATAGTTACATCGAACGGGGGAAAAATATACTATGCTCTCCTGGATGGTTTCTGGTGGTCCACATAACATCTGATATCTGGAGGGATTTCAAATTAACCTTCCCTGTGTGGATCTTAGTCTGATCCAGAAAATGCCTACTTATATTTTCTACATTTAGGATAACATAAAATAGATTAGGTAAGTCCTAAGTGTTAAAAGGTCTTGAAAATGCCCTTTATTTTGTACATTTAAAATAAGTCAGTGGCTACTTCATAACCCCCTTAAAACTAGCAATTCTTGTTTGTTTCAAATAAATATGAAGAAGAAACTTAACCTGCCACTTTTGAGTTCACCACCCCTAATAAAATGTAGTTACTCCCTTCTTCAACTTTGCCTGCCTATTGTATAGTTTTCATTGACACTGTTTGGCATCTAGCCAGCACTGTGTCCACATTGTAGCTTTGTTGCGATTCAGGGCCCAGTGAACCATATGGGCAGCCCATATCCATCTGGTGATGATCCAGAACAATGACATAACCTGCACCACCCCATGCCACACAATTCATGTTTCACAGAGCTACAAAATTCATTTTAATCCCTTCTTCTGTTGACTTTTCCATAATTTTTATCACTTAATTTGGTAATGTTCTAATTTTCTAATCTATTTAGGACTCTGCAGTCTGTGATCTAGGATTCCAACATGCAACTCCTTTTGTGTTTTGTAAATCTTACATATTATTTTTCCTTTTCACTTTCCACTCTTCCATCCTTTTTCTCATTTCTTTCTTTCTCACTTTCTGTTTCCCTCTCATTTCTCCAAAAACGAGGAAGCATGGGTGTTGAAAACCTTTGTGCATCAAGTTTTGGCCAACCACCTGAAAACCTGAGATTTAAATGAATGGCCCAAATTTTGCCCAACAGGAATAGTGTTTCCTTAATTTTGGGGAAAGGCTGTGTAGATCCAAGCTCCTGTGTCTCCCAGCTCCTGTGAACCAAACATGGCTGTGAAAGTAGTTGCTGTCCGAGGGCGGGGCCACCCCTGGTCAGAGTCTTTGACCCAATAACCACATTACACTTTTGGCTGGGGTAATAATTTTGCCATAGCCATCATTTTATCATACAATCAGAAGCGTGAGATGCAGCATGGGATTTTGATCTGCTCTGTGACATGGCTGCGGAGCTCCAGCGGGTGGTCGACCTCTTGCGAGAGCATCCCGTTGACGTAATGCTCAACTGAATGGTCGGTCTCTTTCTGTAGCATTCCCTACCAGTAGGGAAGGGGTAGCTCCCTAGCTCCCCCCCCCCCGTGACCCTTTCAGATCAATACCCATGCAGTAGTTACTATATGCATTACCTCTCTTCCCAGTGTCTTTGTGTGCCCCCTGAGGGCCATTGCTGTAGAAGTGAGACTCCTAAACAAGTTGCCCTTCTCTTGTAGAAACAAAGTCAAGCTGCTTTGGCTAGTGCAAGGAAGTGGGTGTACATTTATATGGGGCAGGAGAGGGAAAGGGTTGCCAGCTGCAGGATTGGAAATTTCTGGAGATTTTGGGGTGGAGCCTGGGTCTGGCAGGGTTTGGAAAGGAACCTCTGTGGGTTATAATGCTAGAGAGTCCACCTTCCCAAGCAACTATTTTCTCCAGGGGAACTGATCTCTGTCACCTGGAGATCAGTTGTAATTCTGAGATATCTCCAGGCCACAGCTGGAGGTTGGTAACCCGACTGGGCTGTGATTTCGTCTTGTCGCCACTTTCCTCCTGCCGCATGGCATATTCTCAGCAGCGAGTTTCTAGCAGCTTCTGGGAAAAGGCAGAAAAGATCCGCTTTCAGAGAAGCCTTGCATTTACAGGACTGATCTGCCCCTCTTGAGATCCCAGCAACCTTGCTGACCTCATAATATTTTCAGCAGAGTAACATAAAGATGACCGGCAGAGAGAGGGAAGAAACACCCTGCCGTCTATTGCCCTGCTTCCTATTAAACAGGTTTGGTGTAGAATTGATCTCGGTTTAGGTGTGAATTTGCTTCCTCCACCTCCGTCCCTTAAGTATTATGTTATAATAAGCCATTTCCCTTAATTTCCAGATTGTCTTCAGCTTTTCCTCCCTTTCTGTAGCATTCCCTTTTTCACATTACTTCCAAGCTATATATTGTCCCTTTCGCTCAGTGGCTTCCTTTTTCTGCCCGCAGGATGAGGTTCTGTGCCAAATCAATGCTTCCATCTCAGTGGCTGTTCCTGGCATATGTGTTAATGGTGTGCTGTAAATTGTTGTCTGCGACTAGCTACCATCCCCGGGGGCATCCAGGTAGGAGCTTTTAAACTCATTACGCCGCTACCGAGGCCAATTAATAACACTCTCCAAACGTTAGAGTCCACTTTTTAGCCATGGGTAATTGATGAAGCTGTTGACAACGTGTTACGATCAGAGCAAAAAGGTTAAGGAAACAACAAAAGGGGAAGGCGGGGGAGAGAGATGAGTTATTCGTGCGATTTCAGTGGGATTATGGTAACATTTTTGTAGAGTGGTTTCTTGAGTGGCTTCATTATCCTCCGCAATCCTGGGCTTATTTCTTTACTTTTTCTTCTGTGCCCAAAAGCAAGAATTCCATCAAACTTTTAATTTTATAGAAGAGGGAGAAAGAAGCATTTTGGAAAAGATTAAAGAGAAAACATTTAAGAGAGCCAGTGCAGGTAGGGGTTAGAGGGCTGGTCTAGGGTATTGGGAGACCCCGGTTTGACTCCCCACTCTGTCAGGGAAGATTGCTTGGACCAGTCACTCTGTCTCTGTGTAACTTACCTCTCAAGGTTGTAAGTCATTTTGGGTCCCCATTGGGAGAAAAGTGAGGTGTAAATAAAATAAATAAATACTTTGAAAATGAGGCAGGAGGGAGTTATTTTGATATTGTTGTTATTGTTGTTGTTTTGTTGTCAAGTCTATCTGACTCATGACGACCCCTAGTGGGGTTTTCAGGGCAAAAGATGTTCAGAGGTGATTTGCCGTTGCCTGCCTCCATGTCATGTCCCTTATATTCCTTGGAGGTATCTCATCAAGTACTTGCTAGGGCTAGCATGGGCTGTACAAGGGAGGATTATATTTTACTAATTCATTTTCTGCAGTAAGCTTAACAAAATACATTCCTGATGTGAATACCTGCTGCAACTTTTAAGTCCTAGTAGGCCTTCCCTCCAGCCCATAGGATGAGAAAAAGAATGTGTTAGGAACACTCTGCCAAAAGGATGATGAGACGAGGAAAAGGAGCGGGGGTAAGAGTTGCAACAAAGAACTGATAATGCTTGGGAGCTCTTGGGGGTAGAATAAAGCTGTTATGTAGAATTGTGCTATGCCATGACATCACTTCCACTTCTGTCAGCAGAAGTGACATCATACATAACTGCAACACTCTAGCAATTTTCCAACGGTTTTACAGTGATGTCATGCTTGCCATGATGTCACTTCCCCGCCCCCCCATTTTCTCCCACCGCTGCTCGTAGATCTGAGGGCATTCTCAGATTTAATGTTGGGGGCAGAAGGAACTTTGCAACCAGGCTGAATGTGGAGGATATTCCTCCCCACAGTATCTTCTTTCTTGCACTGTGATATCTATTTCCATACAGAAACCAGTTCCTCTAAATCTCTCTTTTCTGTAAATTAACACTGCTTGAATCAAGTGAGAATACTGTGCGGATGTTGTTTGTTTAACCATAGCCTTAAAAGCAAATTCTCTATGGTTCAGTGGTCAAGTGTTGGACTCGACTTTTGGAGTCAGGATTCTTCATGAAGATTCCTCAGCAGCCTTAAGCAAGTTTTGATCACTTCAGTCCCAAATGTTGTGAGGCTGAATGAGTTCGTAATTGCAAGGGACTCAATGTGATAAGTGCAGAGTGAGGCATCAAAATACCAGCCTTTCATGGTATGCCCTTCTTCCCCTCACAGAAAATTAATAGAAAGTTCATTAGGAAACATGTCGCACCAGAGACACACACCCTAAACTTTGTGTACCTTAGAAATGTGGCTCTGTAAAGAATGAAACCAGAATTTGCTGATCCCATATTGTCACAGTTTTATGATTCTTTCTGGAAGCCGAGAAAGTTTAAAATTGGTTTATGTTTGTTCTGTAGGTATATCCTCAGACTTGATATTGTTGCTAAGTATCTTTGACAGCCCATGTTTTAGTTTACCAGTGTTTGTCAGCATGTGATGAACCATAACTTTTCTATGTTACTTTTACATCCCAAGTAAGCATTAAAAGTTTCAGCAGTGCATCATGGACAGCTCTCAGACATTTACATGACTGGGGTGCTGTGTGGTTTCTGGGCTGTATGGCCGTGTTCTAGCAGCATTCTCTCCTGACGTTTCGCCTGCATCTGTGGCTGGCACCTTCAGAGGATCTGATGCCAGCCACAGATGCAGGCGAAACGTCAGGAGAGAATGCTGCTAGAACACGGCCATACAACCCGGAAACCACACAGCACCCCAGTGATTCCGACCGTGAAAGCCTTCGACAATACATTTACATGACTGTTAATTCAAAACTTTTTCATTACTATTGCTGTTATTATGCAATAAGCTAGGGTTGCCAATCCCCACGAGGATAAAACAGCTGCTTTGTAGTGTCAAATCTATGGTATTATGCCTCACTGAGGTTTCTCCTGATACCCACTCCTAAATCTCCAGGAATTTCCTAACCTGGAGTTGGCAGTCCTATATATGGCAGATGACATAGACCATAAACAAGGCATGGCCAGGAATCAGAAAATCTGACACTCACAATCACACAAAATCCATTTCTAGAGTAGAATCTGATTACTTTTATAGAATCCTGACAATACTGGAAGAAGTTTGAACAGTCAACCACTCATGTAGGCCTGTTTCATTCATCTGCATCTTCTTATGATATATGAACATTTGAATTTAAATTCAAAAGGCTTCACTTTATATCAGCTGCTTTTGATACTTTTGACACAAAGGTGGGATATTAATATTCTGAATTAATCATACAAAATATCTCATGCCACACTTCGGAATAGTCCTTTCTTTCCATAAATCCTCTCAGGTGATCAATATGCAAGACTTCTCTTGTGAAATCTGTTTTGTGAAAAACTGAGAATGGTCTATAGAACTGGAAAGGTTTCTGCAAAGCTACCATGAAGGAGAAATGGAGGATCAGTTGTTTCCCAATATAATTTCCCTTCCTTCTTCTGTGCTGATGTTTTTGCTGTGAAAACAGCATTATAGCACCACCTAGTTATAATTTATAAGTATCACAACATATTCAAAAGTAATAATGAAGGGAGAAAGTGAGTTTTCAGGAAACAGACTAGGAAACCAGCCATTTAATCCTAACCATAAATATCCCTTATGTCAATTCTGTCTTATTTTAATTTTTGGCAACAAACAGCAAATTTCTGGGCATCCTAGTTGCTTTGTAAAATGTGTAAAGAAATAAGGAAGCGTGCTTTCTTTTAAAAACGTAGCCCACATGGGAAGGGGTGTTTGTGACTGGGATGTTTGTGTAAGCCAGGGGTCCCCAAACTTTTTAAACAGGGGGCCAGTTCACTGTCCCTCAGACTGTTGGAGGGCCGGACTAAAAAAAACTATGAACAAATTCCTATGCACAAATGATTGTAAAATGTTTGATTTCACCTTTCAGCCTTTCTGTCATGGTCTATTTTTAGAACAGTGACCAAAGTATGTCAAGTACAGGGTGGGCTCCAAATATTGTTGGGGAGGCTGTGGAATTCCTTCCCCTGTAAAAAAAAGCAGAACTTTCCCAATGAGGCATTCCATCTAACCCAGGATTAGGTATCTTCCTGGGTTCTTCCTCCCTAGCAGCCAGCGAGCGATTCACCAGCCTGGCTGATGCCAATGGGAGTGAGCCGGAACAGAAAGCCTGAGAGCAACACATGGAGTAGCCGAGAGGGAAGGGCGGAGCAGGAGTTGCCACGTGTAAGGTTTCCAACTCTGGGTCAGAAAATTCATGGAGATTTGGGGGTGCCATCATGTAATTGCAATCAACAGCCATTGGGGCCAGTTCCTCCTCTCCCTCGAGCCCTCACTGCACATGAATGGAGCCATCGCTGCCATGCCTGGCGGGCCGGATAAATGCCTTCAGGGGGCCACATTTGGCCCCGGGGCCGTAGTTTGGGGACCCCTGTAAGCACTCTTGTAGTCACTGTGTTGATAAAAAGAAGAAACAAAAATTCCAAATTTCCTGCACTGACAGGTCTGCCAAAGAAATTGTGGAACCAAAATCAACCATGCAAATGTATGCAAATCTGTCTAATTGGAATATTATCCTAATTTCATAATTTGTGGGAGATAGCATAATTATAGACAATTTCCTTGAATGTTTTACCAGGCTATTTTGATTTTTCCCCACGTTCATCATGTTTACTACTTATTATATAACATTAAAACATTGAATATCCACACACACACACACACACACACCCCGCTAAAAAAGTTCTGGAACATGTACTTCATAACCTCTGTCAGCTAGTGATTAACTTTTGGGAATCTCAGGTTTCAAAAGGCTATGGCCACATAACCAGAATATATGAACCTGACCCTGTCCTTTCACATGTTGCTTCTTCAGCCACGTGGCTTCTTCAGCCACGAAAGACCCAAAAGTGAGGGGTTCCAGTGGATAGGTGAGAAGACTTGTTTACGTTTTAATGTGTATAACCAGCCTTTCTGCTTAAGTCTTCAGAGTGGTTTACAACATTAAAAAGACCCAACCATTGAAACAACAATGAACAATAAAATGAATCTGCAATACATATTCAAAATGTAAAGATTAATGTATAGCATCTAAAACTGAAGAAGAGAACAGTTTGGATTTATACCCCACTTTTCTCAATTTTAAGGAGCCCAAAGCAGCTTATAGACGTCTTCCCTGGGTGAGGTAGGTGGGGCTGAGAGGGTTCCGAGAGAACTGTGACAGGCCCAAGGTCATCCAGCAGACTACATATGGAAGAGTGGGGAATCAAAACCAGCTCTCCAGATTAGAGTGCCCCGCCCTTAACCACTACACGACCCTGGCTGGCTTTATTGCTTAGCAATTTGGATCTACTGACTTGTGTCCTATGATATGGTTTCCTTTGCACTGCTTTGTAGTGGAGGTTTTCCTATGCTGTGGCAGTTGCTTACACTGCTCCTAGCACTTTTTAGCTAACACTGTAATCCTAAAAACGTTTTTCTGGGATAGACTTTTGTATGATTCTGAATAGACCTTCTTAGGATAGTCCTCTAAATGTATTGTTGCTAGTGGTGGAAAGTGCCATCAAGTCACAGACGACTTATGGCAACCCTGGAAGAATTTTCACGGCAAGAGATGAACAGGGGTATTGTCGAAGGCTTTCATGGCCGGATTCAACTGGTTGTGGTGGGTTTTCCGGGCTGTGTGGCCGTGGTCTGGTGGATCTTGTTCCTAACGTTTCGCCCGCATCTGTGCCTGGCATCGTCAGAGGTGTTATCACAGAGGGAAGTCTGTTACGCACTGTGATAGAGGTAGTTTGCCATTGCCTGCCTCTTTTTTGGTGGACTTCCACTCAATTACTAGATGGGTTAGCTTCCAAGATCTAACAAGTTAGCCTGGACCATCCAGGTCAGGTCATATTATTGAGACCTGCAATCATATATACACAAAAGCTGAGAAAGGAAATCTATCTGAGAAACACTGCAACTATATATCCCTAATCTTGTTGAGGCTTTGGCACTTTTGGAATGGCCATCATTGGTAGATGGCTACTATAGTGATCAATCACAAGGGGTACTGGATTTGCCATGCCCCTCTTCTAAATTAAGGGGACTGATTAAGAATGCCCAATGGACTACCAAATCCTGGAGCTAACCATGAGTGAATGCTCCAAAAACCTGGATCTATATGCAAGAACTTGTGAAACAAAAGGCAAAAAGGTGTTTCTGTGAAAATGGACCATCACGTTGAATCTTGTGAAGTAATACAGCAGAGTGTCTTCTCAGGACTGACACTTCTTTTCCAAAGCATTTGAGTAGTTCAAGATCTATTTATTGGAACAGGACTTGACCCTGAGTCTTGTATTATTTGTGGCACTGTGTGACTTTTTTTCCTTAATACAGCAAAATCAATACACATGTTTTTGGACAGTAACTGAGGGTAAAAATGTTGTTGATGCACAAGTGTCAGCATGGTGACTTAGTAGAGGAGAGCTTCAGTGTAATGAGTGTACAAACGACTCTGAGTCCATACTTTCCACTCTCCCTTCGTCATCTAATCTGGCAGCTGCATCATGACATCAGCATGGGGAGATAAGAAATATGTGTCATTTTCAGGGCACACCACAGAAATTGAGTTGCAGTGAATAAAATGTCACCTTTCTCCTTGCTATCTAAGAAAATGTAAGCACTCAATTTTATGTCCCCTCTCAACCTCCTTTGCTGCCATTCTGAAGCTAATTTAAGGTAAGAGATCCACACGATAAGTACAGTGCTTTCTCGCATCTAAATCTTGAAAGAGCTATTTCTGTTTGTCTCTTTTAGAGCAGGAGGCAGCAGGTGGTATGCTATTAACAATGCCTGCTTATATTGGCTATGTATCACACAACATTTCCAAAATATTTCTCTCCCCCTCTCCCCAGCCCACTGTGGGAAAGAATGGTATGGGACAAGGTGTAGAGCAGGGGTGCCCAACCTTTTGAAGCATGCATGCATTTTTAGAATTTTGAGAATGGGTTGTGAGTGCCACCCCAAAATGGCTGCAACAGGAGATGGAGCTAAACCAAAATGGCTGCTGCAAGAGGTGGAACCAAATACAATACTTCCCTGTTTGCACTTTTTGGGAATAATAAGGGAAGCTTGAAGGGGGAATGGGTGCCAAAGTAAGTACTAGTAGGACCATGGTACAGAGGGTAAGAGAGGAAACATTTTGCGAGCATTGACTCATGGTTTGGACATACACGTACAGAAGGTATCCAGTGGCAAACCTCACTGCCCTACTGTGTGTTTTCTTAATGCTGGAGGCTGAGAATAAATTGCAGGTGTTGTTGGGATACTAGCTAATCCACAGCTGAGCATGCCGAGAGTTGGTCTCTCAGGTGGGATTGAAATCTTCCCAGCTGTATTGTTTTCCAGACGCAATAAGAGATGACAACATTGACCTATAAAAACTCTTAATGGCCATTTCCCAATAGGCTTAAGACAGTGCGTCCTTCATTGCAAACCGGTGGTGATCTTTACGGTCAACGTTCCCTTTTACCATCTGGTATGAAACTCACTTTCCTTGGGGGATTCGCTTGTGTGTTCCAGAAACTACGCAAGCCCTTCCTGCTCAGTTCAGTTTACTATGTATGTTTTAAGCCAGGAAAGTTGTTGCAGTTCCAGCCTTGATGCTTTATTTTAGTTAGGTACAAATTAGCTATTTTCTCCCTCTCTCCCTTGTTTTTTTTTTTAATGCTTGCTGTTGCTTTCAGGAAGGACCGGTTTTGAAATTAAAGTAACTTATCCAGCCATGCTAGAGCAAGCACAACAAGCAAGCTGTACTGGACAATATTTGAAGAATCTCACCCTTTCCTGTATGCCGAATTTCTGAATATCCTGTATTCTCAGTCATCATGGCTAGGATGTGGTCATGGCTGCAAACTTGAAAGGCTGTAAAAGGGGAGTGGACAGATTCATGAGAGACTGGGCTACCAGTGGCTAGGAATCATGATGGATGTCTACTCCCTCCAGTGCCAGATGTTTGCCTTTTTAAATCACCTGCTGGGGAGCACGGGCAGGATGTTGCTGTTGCAGTCTTCCTCTTTGTAGGCATCCTAGAGACAGCTGGTTGGCCATCATGTGAACAGGAGGCCGGACTTGATGGGCCTTTGTTCTGACCCAACATGCCTCTTCTAGTGTTCTTATGGACAGTTCACAGTGCACAGTCCTGAGCAGAGTCAGTTCCTTCTAAGCCCATTGATCTTAATGTGTTTTGAAAGGTATAACTTTTCTTAGGATTGCACTGGATGTGACCCAAGAACAGAGAAATCAGGAGTAGAGTCATCTTCACTACTCCCTTAGATCTGTTTTATAGTGATTTAGTGAAGTTGGCTGTTGTGGGGTTTCCAGGCTGTGCAGCTGTGGTCTGGTAGTTTTTGCTCCTAATGTTTTGCATCTATTGCTGGCATCTTCAGAGACATGTCATGGCACAATGTGTTTCTCTCTGTGACACAGTCTTACAGCCCGGAAAACCCACAACAGCCAGTCGATTCCACCCTTGAAAGCCTTTGACAATACATCAGTGAAGTTGCTTCCACAAGTTGTTGGTAGGTGCTGATTTCATGCCTTCAGCTCATAGCTGATTCTTACTTCTTTGACATTTTTATTTGGGTGTGGAAAGGTGGGCCGAAAGCACATGCTGCTCTTGCCAACACTGATATGTGTGTGTGCGCGTGCATGCGCATGTGCAAAACTCTGGAAAGCAGTAGGGGGGAAAAGATTGGGATCCTGATTCTGAGTGTTTAAGGGCAACAAGTATCAGAATGACACCGCTGAATTTGTAGGCAGGTCTCCCATAAAGATTCATTTTGCAAGCAGGTGATCCTCATTCAAGTATGCTGTGTGAGGTGGCCTTCAGTGGGTGGACGTGGAACTGTGGCTATTGTAATTGAAGCCAGATTTTGCAGTAGTAGGGATAGCAATCCTTCTCGTGAGGGTAAAAGAATTTAAATACTGCACTAATGAAATAGTTGTGTCTTAATATTCAGTCTAGAACTGAAATATCATGTGTATTCTGTCTTTGTGCCTCAAAATATTCGCCTCAATATGTGCCTCAAAAGATGTGCCTCAAAATATTCGGACAAAACCATAGTTCTCTTTGTCTTCTGTTTTGTTGAATGCTATTTACTCCTAACACGAAAGGTGTGTTCTAAAGGTAAAATAACCTTTAAGCCCCACTAGAGGGCTCTGCAAGGCTGAAAACCGGGCAGGAGCTGCCAGACAGACGGAAAGATCTCCCACTAATGATGGAAGCAATACCTATGCAGTTTGCTAATCAAAAGGATGAATTCTTTATCTTTTCACAGGTCAGGCTTGAAAGGGTTATGATGTGCTTTATCCTGCTTAAGTCCATTGACATCTTAATTTTTTATTCTATTGTATTTATGGATATTTTTGCTTTGCTTCTAAATAAAGGTCTTTAATTGCTCCAGGCAATCATGCCCAAAGGGCACACGGGTATAACAAAAGAATCCCTTTAAACCTCACAGTTCTTGGCTCGAAAACAGGCATGTTTCTGAACAATAAAGAAGGGGTATATATGGATTTGTTGTATTAGCTATTTTACATATGTAGGAGAACATAGTACACACAGGATCCGTTTTGACAAAGTCTTCAATTTAAATGCATAGGTAGGTTTTCCACCAGGGAGCAATTCAATGTTAATTTGGTCTTTTATAATGTAAAATATAGCCTCTGGTATAGTTTCCTCCAGGAACGTGCACTTTACAATGTGTTCCTGTATGAATAGATTTATGTGTCCAAGGAAGCTGGAAACAAATTACAGACTGGATGATTAATGTGTAGGTTTCATGGATCAGGATTCGTTACAGCATCAAAAAGAATAACAATCCTTAAAGGCATGCAGGGTGAATGTTTGAATGATCAAATCTCCACCTTTCCCAGGCCGTTGTGTTTGGACATCATGACAAATTGGAGACTGAACAAAGCCTTTCCAGTTCAGGAAGTTTGGATTTGGATTTATACTTTGCTTTTCTCAACTGTAAGAAGTCTCAATGTGGCTTCCAAACTCCTTTCCTCCATCTTCCCTCAACAGATACCTTGAGAGGTAAATGCATTCAAATGAATTCAAATCTCCAGGGTTTGATGAACTACATCCTAGGATATTAAAAGAACTGGCAGAAGTAATCTTGCAATGATCTTTGCGAATTCCTGGAGAACAGGAGAAGTCCCAGCAGACTAAAGAAGGGCTAAAGAAAAAAAGAGAGGACCCCAATAATTATTGCCCAGAAAGCATGACATCAGTGCTAGGAAAGATTCTAGAGCACATCATTAAACAGTCTGTAAGCAGAGAAGCCATTGAAATCCACAAGCACATGGACAATTTCAACAGAAAGGAAGAAACCATGAAAATGAACAAAATTTGGCTACCAGTACTTTAAAACAGTAGAATCAAGAAAATGCTTAGTGAACACCACTCAGACACAGGATGTCTCCAGGCAAGAAGCAATGAAATGGATTAAAATGGATTAAAATACTATGCAGATGCCCTCACTAATTGATTTTGCAACTTCATTGTTACTTACATATGCTAAAATGGGTGGATTCCACTGAACACATGCAAATCACGCTTGCTAATTGCATCCTTTACATTTGTTAACCAGTGAAAATGGTTCTTTCTCCCACCCCGGACATTCCACAGGTATATATACTCCACTTACTTTACTACCATCAGATTCTCTGAAGATGCCAGCCACAGATCAGGCGAACCGTCAGGAGAAAATGCTACTGGAACATGGCCATTCAGCCCGAAGACCCCACAACACCCCAGTGATTCCGGCCATGAAAGCCTTCAACAATACATAGTCTATAAGCACTTAGAAGGGAATACTGTGATCACTAAAAGTCAACATGGGTTTCTCAAAAACAAGTACTTCCAGACTAATATTTTTTTGATAGAGTGACAAGTTTGGTAGACGAAGGGAATGCTGTGGATGTAGCATACCTTGACTTCAGTAAGGCCTTTGACATGGTCCCCCATGACATTCTTGCAAGCAAACTAGTAAATTGTGGCCTAGATAATTCTACTGTTAGATGGGTTTGTAATTGGTTGACTGACCAAAGGGTGCTCACCAATGGCTCCTCTTCATCCTGGAGAAAAGTGACTAGTGGGATCTGTCCTCGGTCCTGTGCTATTCAATATTTTTTATTAATGACTCGGATGTTGGAATAGAGGGCATGCTAATCAAATTTACAAATGACACCAAATTAGGAGGGGGTAGCTGATACCCCAGAGGACAGGGTCAGAATTGAAAATGACTTGGACAGATTAGAGAGCTGGACCAAAACTAACAACATGAATTTCAACAGAGATAAATGTAAAGAATGGGTGACATCTGGCTTGACAGCAGTACATGTGAAAGGAATCTGGGAGTCTTAGTAGACCAGAAACTGAAGACCTTACCTGGAATACTGTGTCCAATTCTGGTCACCACAATTCAAGAATAATATTTGCAAGCTGGAACAGGTCCAGAGGAGGGCGATCAAAATGGTAAAAGATCTGAATTCCATGCCCTGTGAGGAGCGGCTTAGAAAGCTGGGTAAGCTGGAGAAGAGAAGGTTAAGGGGTGACATGATAACCATAATAATGGATTCAAGGTGCAGGAAAAGAGATTCCACCTAAATATTAGGAAGAACTTCCGGATGGAAAGGGCTGTTTGACAGTGGAGTGTGGTGGAGTTTCCATCTTTGGAGGTTTTTAAACAGAATCTGGATGGCCATCTGTCAGGAGTGCTTTGATTGTATATTCCTGCATGGCATGGGGTTGGACTTGATGGCTCTTGTGGTCAATTCCAACTCTATGATTCTATGTAGGTGGGCTGAGAGAGTTCGCAGAGAACTGTGACTAGCCCAACTTCACCCAGCAGGCTTTGTGTGTAGGTGTGGGGAAACAAATCTGCTTCACCAGATTAGAGTCCCCCACTCAAATGGAGGAGTGGGGAATCAAACCTGGTAATGTAGATTAGAGTTCACCACTCTTAACTACTACACCATGCTTGGAAAAAGGTGTGGCAGGTGTGAAGAGGCACATGACCGTGAGAACAAGCTATGCTCATACCTGTCATGAAGAAGCAGTGGTTTGTCATAGTCGAAGGGTTCAGATAGGATTGTACCATATGATTGTCATTATCCTAAAGTGCTGTCCTCAAAAAAAGTAATGCAACAAAGTAGAATATAATGTCACTGAGGTATTGCACAGTAGGTCCTCTTAATATTTTGTGCTTTGCAGTGATCCTGTTGGTTTTCTAGTCTGCTGTTCAGGTTTGTCGGGATTAGCATGTTAGATCGAGGGGGCTAGCGACATGACACAATACTTGCTTTCCCTGCAGCCACCCAGCAGCTGCAGGGAATGCCATTTTAAAGATCATTGAGAGCTTGATTCAGCTTGGAACTGTGCCGTGGGAGGAGGCGGTATCCTATATTTTGGCCTAGAGTGCCTGTGAAGTATGTGTGAGTTAAAGCACTGAGAAAAATAAGCTTTTTCTGGATACCCATTGAGTGCTCTTGGTATACATATAAAAAAGCTAGTCAAACCACTTTCACAACTGTTTGCAAGTGGATTTTGCCTTTACGCACAGCTTCAAAGAGCACTGAAAGCAGTTTGAAAGTGCATTATTCTGCATGTGCAGAATGAGCCTATGTGTGGAATTTCCTGTGAGCTGGAGACCAAGGAAGTAGTTCGGATTCCATCCACTCTGTGTATGTACGTGTGCATGCGTGAAGATCAAGTTGCACGTTCCTTTTAAACATGTTATTTCTGTACCATTCAGTTCAAACCCTTTTCTGTAGCTTCCGGGTCTATTTAAGTCTGTAGAACTATATTCTTATTAAATTGGTGGGAGAAGTTTTCTCGTCTTTCTCTGAACAAGGAGTAATGGATAGCATTAATATCACATGAGGTTTGTTTTTTTTTTTAAAAAAATGTTCTTACACATCTTTGTAAAATCCTTCAAGGAAGTTAAAGGCAGCCCCCCTTTTTCTTTCTTGATTTTACCACAGACGGCTTGTTTTGTTTCAGAAAGACAACAGTTGAAGGGCAGTGGCGTGTTTTTTTTTTTTAGAAAAAGCAGGAGATTAGACATATCATCTCGTGTTCAGCTGGGTAATCTCTTCTCATCACACTGGAAATGATATCTGTCAGAACAGAGTGGAACCAACATTTGGTATTCATTAACTTTCTGGACATCAATCTCTTAACAATGCTCCCTAGAATAAAAATAAATTATGAGCAAGAAAGCTCAAGGATCAGAGCTCTTCTTAGTTGGTATCAGCCCTTTGTTTTTTTTGTTTTTGTTTTTTTACAATTTTCTTTTGTGTTCGGCTGCAGCAGAAGGACCAAACAGGAGTGGAACCGCTGAAGGCTTTCGTTTTTGCTACCATGCTCGAATTTTCAGTTTCCTGCAAAACCGCTTGATGTCTGAGATATTTGCCCTATCTTATTATCAACTTTCCTCCTTAACCTTCCCCTTTCCAAATATACACTTCAAAAAGGCACCTGCTGGTCTTGTAATCAGCGTGCAAGAAATGTGTAGTTTCATGCGGTGTGATAATAGGCATCATAATCTGTATAGGAGGATGCATTTTAGAAAATACTTTGTGTTACTTTATGGATGCACACATGTTCATTCCCCTTCGTTCACTGAGATACTCATTTAGCTCACTTCTCTATCCAAAGCGACTTACTTCCCCACTTTGGCCTCACTGTGCATGTTTGCATACTGTCCTCTACTGTCCTCATTGTTCCTGTCACATGGCCCCTGCCTTATAAATATAGGCACCCACAAATCACTGTACTAGACTCAAATAGGCCCGTAATTGCGACAGGGGGCAGAACACGTGGTAAGAGCTTCAGAGGAGGGGCATGCAAATCTCTGGGGCTGACCAGGTGGCTGCGCCTTACCACCTGGCAATGAGCGTGCTGGCGCACGTGGGCATCAGGGTGGAGCAAGCTCCCTATATTAGGCAGCATGTGGTTGCTTTGGCCTTTTTGACACCCGAACTGACCCACCCGCCCTCCTGGAAGGGATGGGACTTTAGTTTTTTCTTCATCACAGCCCTTGTGCGGGCGGTTTGAACAGAGGAGTGCATCTTTTTTGGGGGGAGGGCTGAGCTTGCATGCTGGACCTCCCCACCTCTGGGGGCTTCCATAAGAGGCTTGGGGCTAGGTGGGCTCGGGGCGCTTGCCACAAAGGCCTCTGCAAGTGAGCCCGACACCCCAGCAGTGTGGGGCCTCAAAGAATGGGGCGAATGCCTCATGGCCCAGTACCCTGTCCTACCCAACAGAATTGGGGTTGAAGCCGGGATCAGCCAGGGACGGTGACCATCAGATATGATGCGCTCCTCTTGATCTCCCAGCTTCAGATAATAATAATTATAGTTTTAATAAAGGGCTCTGGCCCATTTTCAATCCAAGCTGTGTTTGTGGTTATTACAAGAAAGCCTGTGCACATCTGGCCGCAAATACCCTCATAGCCACATGATTTCCCTTCTACCAACAACCCAGTTCCTTCCACCTATTTTCCCCTTCTCTTCTTCCCCTTGTTCTGATATTTCTAAGTGCTGGGGAAGAGTGTGGGACCTTCTCCCCAAGCCATTCACCTGAGCCAAAACACCGGGGTGAGCGGAGGCTTTCTGCCCCTGCGCTGGGTAGCATGATAATTGAACACTGTGTAGTTTGGCCCTGAGCTTCTGTGTCTTCTGTTGCTTATATGACAGCAAGACTTTTGGCAGGCAGAACTTTCTGTGTGTGCCTGAGCATTATCAACGACAGATGCTACCCCTTTACATTCTTTCACTGGTTTCCACTATTAAAGGCACAACAGTCTTATTTGTTGTTGACCCCTACTTACCTAGCTGATTGGAATAACAAAAAATATTGCCCTGTATATGTGCAAAATGGGGCTTGCATCATAGAATTTATCTGATGTGGGATATTGTTGTTCAGAGCAGAGTAGTTTTCTTTCGTTCGCTCACATGGATAGAGATTGTTCAGTGTTTTGGCTTCTTTGGGAGAGGAACTCATTTATGTATGTATTTATTTTGAGCATTTTTATTGCCAGGGATTGCACCTAGTTGATTGAGATGCATTGCTAGGTCAAAGTAGTTGTTACAAAATATATTGCCAGTGATTATATCTAGTTGATTGAGATGCATACCTACCTCAACGTAATTGCTACAAAGATATATGTAACTAGCCTGTTATATGTTACCACTGATATAATGGGACATTCTTTCCTTGATCTTTTCTTTATGGCTTCACATGCTACGTAGATAACTAGGATTACCCCTGACACTTCTAGTCTCATGGGAAACCAGATGCTTCCATTGTCCTGTGGGGGCAGGAGGCCAGGTGGCTTTATCTTTATCTGTCACCGACCTTGGGGCACCTTGGCTCCGAAATAACTCTTTCTCACATTCTTTGGGAAAATGGGAGGGGGGGATTACTTGTGAATAAAGGGGATGGCAAAAGCCTTCTAATAAACACTGCTGATCAACAATACAGAGTTCATTTATTGATTCAATTCAATTTAAATGTCTGGGTCTGTTACCCAGTTTGTACTACCGATGCCTAATAAAGGTCTGATTGATTGACTGAATATAAAGACAAAACAAAAAATCAATAGAAATAGAACTGTAAGTTAAAAATGAGCCCCCCCCCAAGAGGTGGGGTTCAACCAGTTCTCACCACTTCTCTAGAAGTGGTTACTAATTTTTTCTGAGTGCCGAGAAAGGGTTACTAAAGCAACCTCCCTGCCCAATAGGGACTAGAGGTGCGTGTGTACGGCGGCCCCACTGTTTGAATCCCACCACCATCGGAACCTGTTATTAAAATTTCTGGATCCCACCACTGGCCCCCCCCCCCAAAAAAAAATCTGGGTGGCAAACAAGACAGAGCTGTCCTTTATTCTTGATAGAGAACCAAAGACCTTATCTGAATCCTAGGATGGTCTTACTTCCATGGGGGAGGGGTGATGTATCTTTTCCACTTGCACTCTTTCTATCTCTGTTATGTATGATTTATTGAAAATGCACCATTAGCATCTCCTGGAAATGAATATTGCTTTGTCTCCAGCTGTGGGGAAGTTTTTTTATATGTCTCAGCCAGAGAGGTGTTGATCCTTGCTGGGCTGCCGTTAGTGATCTTGGGAGCTGCCCTGACCCAGTCTGCACCTGCATTTCCGTAATAATGAGAGTCCACTGAGTTCCCCCACCTTTCGCTGCTAAGAGCATTTTGCTCTTAGTAAAATGCCGACTGAATGGTAAATGAGGTAGGGAAGTCGAGGCTGAACCCCAAGGTGAATTGCCAGTGCCTGGAAGTTGGGCGATCTTAATAACTTCCCTGTACTGACTTCACTTCTTTGATTGTATCCTCGCTTGAGACTCCGCGCAGGAAGGGAGAGACAGGAGAGACTGCTTTGTTGTTTCCTGCCAGCCCCCATACTTTACCCCCCTCCTTTTTGGTCTGAACTACAGAAGGAAGGGCATGTGTGTGGTATTTTTCGTTAAAGAGACTGTGACGAGTCCGGGAGAGTCTCTCCAGTATTTTCAGCTGGAAAAAAAAATATGTAGCCTAATGGAGGTTTGGAAACACAGAGAAAAACACTAGACTCAGCAAAACGCTCTTTAATAGCGGATGATGCTTCAGTCCCCCAACAAGGAGCCAAGATAATTAGTCTGCCACTTGTGAATAACTATGTTTAGCTAATGTCAAGAAGCATCCCTTTTATCAGATTGAATCACATGGCAGTTAGTGCCTGATGAGGGAAAGGCAACGTAGTATAATCAGTTCAATAGTCCAGCTGTAACACATGGGGGAGGGCAACAGATTCCAGCACACTCATGCCATTCCATCATGATTACTCCAAACACTTGTTTTTCTTTCTTCCTTTTTGAACAAAATTCCTGTCAAGCGTAGGTGGATGCTAATACTTTCAGAAGAAAAAAAGTAGTAATAATACTAACAATGATACAAACTGGGAGCTGAAAGTATAGAACAGTGGTGGCGAACCTATGGCACGGGTGCCAGAGGTGGCACTCAGAGCCCTCTCTGTCGGCATCTGCAAACAGAGTCGCCCCCCTCCCCCACACATCTAGGCTGGCCTGGGCTGCTGGGCTCGATTATTAGCATTAAACCTAAGACCTAGTTTTGGGGAAGCAGTGTAGGTAACCCTGTTAAGCGCTGTTAAACCCCACTGATTTTCATGCGAAGAACTAAAGCACGATCCTTTACCTGGGAGTAAGCTTGGTTGCTGTCAATGGGGCTTGCTTCTGAGTAAACCCTCCTAGGGTTGTGATTCACCCATTGGAAGAGTTGCACGGTTGCTTCAAAGCAAAGCCACCGACTACCACCAAGCTTACTCCCAAGTTACGCACACCTTGGAGCCAACCGTTTTTTCTAAACTGAAACCTCAGTATTCAGGTTAAATTGCCGTGTTGGTACTTTGCAATAAATAAGTGGGTTTTGGGTTGCAATTTAGGCATTCGGTCTCAAAAAGGTTCACTATCACTGGTATAGAAGGACAGGGCAAGTGGGGAAGAAAAACGGTTTTCCACTCTGGAATGTTTTTGCCCCAGATTCTTCCCAAGGGTTTGATATATGGGAAGTCCCCTCTCTTTGTCCTATTTCACTTAGCCAACAGCTGCCTTTGGACCTTTCAAGAGGGTTTGACTCCAGTTGAGATTCTGAGTCCGTGCTCAGTAGATCACCTTGGAGATAGAACAGCAGTGCTTGTAGCAAACCCATGCTGCTCAAGAGACTGTAGGGGGTTTGCCTTGGTGTGAGGGAGGCATGCCTAAATGGGGACAGCAGGATTTAGGGAGAGTTTGGGGTGGGGTCAGGTGGATTGTATATCATTAATATTAATTATTTGCAAATTGTGCAGTATCTGCCTTTCCTCTTTCTGCTCCCATCCTTTGTTGTCAATATTCCATCCCGTGGTGAGAGTCAGTCTGGTGTGGTCGTTAGTCTGCTGGACTAAGATCTAGGAGACCCAAGAGTGAATCCCAGTCTGTCTTGAAAGCGTGCTGGGGAGCTTGGACCAGTTACGCACTCTCATCCTAACCTACCTCACAGGGTCATTGTGGGGATAAAATTAAGGCAGGAGAATCATATAAGTCATTTCAGGTCTCCATTGGGGAGAAAGGAAGGATGTAAATGAAGCAAATAATACATACACCCAAATTTACTGCAGAGATACATTTTTGTTAGGGCCAAGGCAAACTTGATGCAAAAGGCCCTGTGCACTGGGTTTTTTAAATTACTGGATTTGTAGATAGTGGAAGCACTAGAGTACTTTTTCCCTTCCCTGCCTCTTCCGTGATTTAAAATGCCCCTCTATCAAGCAACAGTTGGCTTTCGTGGCAAGAAACAAGGGTTCCCTTGCCTGAAATAACTTGCCTGTATTTGTAACAATAGCTAATTGTTCCTTGAATTCATGGAAGGCATAGGAAGAAAGGGTGAACTATCGGTCCCCCAGCAACTGTTTCATGATCACTAAAGCCATCAGTTTGGGATTGCAGATTAGCCTTGATGTGCCAGTATAGGGCCTTCAATGCCACCTCTGATTTGACCTTTAGATTACTCTCCAGAATGCCATGAAGGGTCACTGGAGCATAAGATGGGATTCACACCGCCTCTCTGTACCCTCAGCTCCTCACTTTTCTTCCTTCCCTTCTGTAATTTTTCTTATCAAAATATGGAAGTTGATTTCTTGTTCATGTTTGCAGAAGTGAGCTCTATTTCATGAAAGTTCATTCCGGAATAACTGGAATTGTTAGTCTGACGTATGACTGGAATTCTGGGTTGTTTTACTGGAACAAATGCTTATGACAAAAGAATGTTAATATTTCTTAGTGGCACAAGGAGTCAGCTGACCTGTAAGACTGTCTTTTACATCTAATTGTGTTATGGTTGTATATTAGTAAAGAAACCTGTCCTGATGTGGCAGTGGCTGCCTGTGATGAAGCAAGCCCCTCTTCTCCCCTGCTCCACTGCAGAGGGTGTTGCCCAGGACAAGGCAAGCCCCCTCCCTCTTTTCCCCACCCCAGTCGTGGCCCTGGTCCCAGGACCTACTGGTACGGGCAGATTCTGTGGCAGGTTAGAGCAGGCAGCAGGGGAGAGTAGGCAGAGGTGGTCGAGGGGATCGTTCCGTGAGGCAAGCACCAGCTGCAATACTGTGGCAGCACCAGGCTGGTGGCAGCAGGCAGAGGAGTTGGATGGACAGGGAAGGAGGGCTTTCGTGGCAGGAGATGAGGGTGGAGGCAATTAGGCAGTGGAGGCCTTGGCACCTGCAGGCATTCTGGGAGCGGGGTGGAGAAGGGGGTAGGGTTGAGACTGGGATGGAGGGCAGAGTGAAAGTCCAGGCAGCCAACTGGGTGGGGAAAGAGACAGCAAGGGCACAACCCAGAGGCCCTGGATGGGCAGGGAGAAGGGAAGAAGGCAAGCTGACTCCCTATGTAAAGAGCAAACAAGAGAAACCTGGGGAGGAAGCAAGGTGGAGGTTCCTAGAGCTGGGGAACTTGCCAGCTAGGAGTGTCAAGGAGCTGGGCGTCTTCACCTTGCACACCACTTCTGAGGGCAGCTTGGTGAACAAGGATCTGGAGCCAATCCCTGCACAAGGGGTTGGTAGCATGGCTCTACCTGCTGGAGGTGCTACAAAAGCAAATATTATTCAAATGCCTCCAGTGTTCTGCTAGCAAAAGGGAACCAAGCTGTTTAGCTCTTCCTGTAGAATTTCAGCACACAAGGAAGTGGGGGGTGGAATTCAGAATCCCATCTCATTCCAGCTATTACAAACCAACTCAACTAGTAAGTCACCTCCAGAAAGAGGTTTAGGGCTGGGTATTTGGTGAGACTCCAGAATAAAGTATTTCCATAATAGTTGCGCAACCTTTGGAGAGAGTTGTTCCAAGGGCCAGTTCACGCTTGACTTTTATGTTGTCCACTTCCATGGTCAGAGGAACACTCTAGGGAAGCTTTTCGCGGTCCTTTTCCTTGGGAGAACAGGGGGGCAAATGTTGTTTATATCTGTTTATTTACAAATGTACAGGATGGGTGGGTTGTAAGCAAGCAGTTATAGAATGCTAGTTCCAAAGCAATATTGTTTGTGAAGCAACAGTAGGGCATTGGAACCCCAAGGTTACTTCTATCAGTTTTCTCATCTTGGGCCAAATTCAAACAAACAATTAGGTTGTTTTGGCACACATTCCATGAAAATGGTCTTTCATAGTCCCATGGAAGATGTGTGTGATAACTCATGGTGTGTGTGTGTTTTTTTTAAATGGAAAGGTAAATTCAGTGTCTCTTTTCTATTAGGAATTATTTTGAATTCTCATCCCAGCCATTTTGATCCCCAATTCCCCTTGGATTCAATCCCATCTTTTGGGTATTGTACTCTGTGACGACTTCTTTTCCTTTTATTTGCATGGAGCACTGATTGTAAAATGGATGCATTTTCTCCCAATCGCATCCATGCATCATTATACCCACATTTTATATGTGCTATATGTGTTAATGTCGTATATTGTATGTATAAATACAATATGCATTGCATGTATAAACTAAACAGCATGAATATACAATACAAATTAATTCCTGTCACCAACAGGGAAAAGCAGAGAAGTGAAACTATTGACTAAGATATAAATGAATATAAAATGAAAGCGGGGACTTTCATTCACTCCTAATTTCTATGTGCTGCTGCTTTACTCCTGTTTTAATAGATTTTCTATATTACAGCTTTTCGTGAGCTTTTGTCCCTTGATCAGGTTATTTCTAGCTTTTCATGCGGAGAAGGAGAACACTATAACTGTGCAGTCGTCTGTGAGGATACAAATCAACCACAAATTGATGAAAATGGAAGAACAAGAAAGTATGAAAATGTTCTGACAAACAGTGAACATTCAACCTGCTACCCATGTCCAATTGCCAATGGGCCCCTCTGCTGCCATAAGAGCTATTCCTTGTAGTTATTATTGTATATATATGTTTTGGCGTAAATTTCACCACGTAAACTGTAGAATTGATAATGCCAAGCTGATTGAGAAAGCAAATAGGACATGACAATCTGCAAGAAGGAAGAAAGGATTGGGATGGGGGAATCATTTTCAATTGAGACAGGTTCTCATGATGTCACTTAGTGTTTGATAAGCGGATTGAGAATCCAAAGATCAGATTTAAATTACTGGGCAGTGAATCGAGGTGGAGATAAATAGGTCCACTCTAGTGATTATATCTTGTTTTGACTGAAGTAAGAGATTAAATGATACATTGTGCTGTTTTACCTAATTCCATTTTCCTGGTGGGATTTATCCCCTGCTCCCCAAGCAAGGTTGATTGCAACACTAAGCAATAACCTAGAGAAAACATGTCAGAACTGAGATTATCTTTCATGTTACATATTCTAGAGAAACCTTTTGTACAGAGTTTACAAAAATACAATTTTATGCAATGGTGCTTATTGAATTGTCTCACTGAGGAATACTGAAAAGTAAATAACTACCACAAAGAAACAAAGCTGACATTCCAGTGCAGTGATTTCCAGCCTGGGGTAAGTGTACCCCCAGGGGTATGCACAAGGGTATTTGGAGGAACACAAAACATTGCATAGTGGATTTGCTAATATAGATGTACAGTTGTAGGGAAATGGGTTGCCAAGGGGCACATGAGTGAAAAAAAGGCTGGGAACCACTGTTGGTAGTCGTATTACATTTGAGTCATTTAAATTGTTTTTAACCAGGTAAATACATCAACCGCAAATGCTGAAGGGTTGTAATTCCATGTTCCCTGGCATCTCCAGTTAAAAGGCTCTTGGGTAGAATCATTCTGTGACTGCTATCCTGGATAACCACTGCTACCTAGTTAAAGGAGCAGTGCTGATCTAGGTGGATCAATATGTTTATTTATTTGTTTGTTTGATTTGGGAACCGCCTGCCCCCGAAGGGCTCTGGGCGGTATACAGTAAATATAAATACAATAGTACAAATACAGCAATACATAATACATTAAAATTCATAATTCAGATCTATAAGACATATAAAAACATAGCAGCATCTATATATATAAAAATCTAAACGTGTGTTTGTCCTTGATGGTCTCCCTCAGAAGCTGCTGGACGGATCACCCCCAAATTTTCACAGGACATCCCTCCCTGTTGCGAGCAGGTAATCGGACCTTCAAATCACCGAAAGTCCATACCTGAGCCAGGTAAAATGTATTTTTCCTGGCGCAGCAGGCCATGAAGCTGGCTGTGTTTAACTGTCACCCTTAGAATGTTCGTGCAGCCTGTCTGTCTGTGGCCTGAGGGCTTGGTATGAGGGCTTAGAATGTTTGTGCGGATGGGCAGAGATGAGCAGTGAAAACAGTACATAGGTAATACTGTTAGGTAATACGAGTGGAAGTGAAACACATACACACTTTGTCATGTGAGACGTAAGGTGGGGTCCCCCCCCTCACATGCAGGTAACTTTCACTCTCTGTGCCTCACCCACTGCTACCACACAACACACATACTCTCATACACATCCAGCTCATCCTCACACACCTCACTCTGCCCTCCCTCACATCCAACCACCACTTACCCACTTCCTCACCCATATTCGCCACAGCTCTCTTTTACTAAAAGCAAGCTGGAGTTTGCCTTTTTCTTCTAAGACAATCCGCGGGGTGGGGGTGAACCAACACTGCCGGCTCCGCTTCTTTTGCACGTGGCCCTTTAAGAACCCAGGGAGCTGGCCTCGATCTGAGCACCTCACCACCCTGCCTCTGCTGCCTGACTGGGATCGCCTGCTTGCCCCAGTTCTGCCTTACCCAAACCAGGACTGTGCGTGTCAATCAGCCTCATGGACAGCGGGATTCGCACTCTGGACAGTTCTGTTGTGGAATGGAAAGGGTTTCCTTATATGAAAAAATCAAGACAGCACCATATAACGATGTGCATTGAAAAGGGAAAGAAGGATTCCATTTGACCACCCCAAAAGGCTATGCTGGGGATAATTGGACCCGCATGGATATCTGTGTGGGTTGCGGACTGTGATGAGAAGGACACCGCAACGCGTGGCCGGGCCCACTAGTTCAATATAAAAATGGTGGCGCCTGATCCAAAGGCCGGGAGGGGACAAGCCGTGCTGACAAGATGTTATACCGGATGCGCCAAAAGTGGTATGGCACTCAGCACGGGGGCATCTGGGGGAGGGAATCCGCGGCCAGCCTCCCCAAAAGCCCGGTGGAACAGGATGGTTTTACAGGCCCTGCGGAATTCACCGAGGTCCTGCAGGGCCCACACGTCAGATGGAAGCATGTTCCACCAGGCAGGTTGACTCATTGTAATATATAAAGCAGCTATCCACAGTGAAGTATATCATAATGATAAAGCCTAATGTGTCAGATGTCTTACGGAGCAAGACAGCAGTTTTTGTCTGCTGAATTCTTTCTTCTTTAGACCAAATCATATATAACTTAAACTTATACTGAAAGTGCTTTACTATTTACTGGATTCCCTCTGATTGCCAGAAACCTTTATTATTGTTGAAGAATAAATGCATTCCAGGCTGAAGTGGATTATTCAGTCTGGTTTCAACCCTGGTTACTGAAGCAGCCTTGGTTATACTGGTTACGCTGCACCAATTTGCAGCAGCTCTTCATGGTGTCTTTCTGGATAAATTTCTGGCCTCAGACTCTTGGGCCCTTTCTGCATAGGTTGTTATTCTGAAACATGGATGACATCCTACCACATCATATATAATATGCTTTCTGCAGTAGTCTGTGGAATAAATGCAACTGAAGGGGACCCTCCCCCACCCCTTAAAAACCCTATGAAGGTCTCTGGAATGATTTCACAGAAAACATTTCTAAGACACCAAGTTTGACCACCTTCTGAGATTAGGCAGATGCCAACCCAGGAGAGGGCCTTCTCAGTCACAGTACCGAAACTGTAAACTCTGACCCCCACCTTTCCCCTCCTGTTGCCATCTTTCACCAGCTGGTGAAGACTTTTTGTTTCATCTGGCATTCCCTCAGTGACCTCACTTTCCTGTTTTAATTGCTGTTTTTTGTGTATTGTATGTGTGTTTTAGCTTTGGTGTTTGTTCAGTTTTAATGGTTTTTAACATGTGTTTTTGTTGCATATGGTTTTAAAATGGTAGCTACATTGGTGGCTCCGACGAGGGCAGAAAGGTAGGGTATACATTTTGCAAACAAAAAAATTACACGAGTGGGGCATGCTCAACATTGGCAGAACAGGGAACAGTTTCTATGCTGTGGGATATGGCTTTGAGTCAGCCGTGAGGAAGTAACACAACATTTGAATAAAGGAGTGTTGAAATATTTGCGTTATGCTGCTGGCTGACTTTTGAAATCCTTCTTTGGAGAGATGTAAAAACTGAAGAAATCAAACCAAGAAACCAATTGTGGCCAGGCCGAACTTTTAGATTTATGTTCCGCTCAGGATAGAAAGAGCTGAAAAGACACCCTTGCAGTGGAAAGTGGTACTAGCCCAGGTGAGCTGTACCTCACACAGGAAACATGGCTCCCAGCTTGAGTGAGCTGATCTCAGTCCAGGGAAGGCAGTTTGCACCTCAGGTGAGCCGTACCTGGCCTGGTGAAAGTGGCTCCTGTCCTGGGGAAGGTGGAGCCAGCTAATGCAAGCCATGCCTGACTCTGGGAGGGTGGCTCCCGGCTAGCATGTGTATCACTCAGTTCTGGAAATGTAGTCCTCCACTGCCATGAGTTCTGCCTGGCCTTGGGAAGGCAATTCCTGGCTGAACAAGTGAGGCACAGGGCCTGGCAGAGCTGTGGAGCTAGCTGACTCCTTCTTCCTCTACCTGTGCCAGTGGAAGGACCAGGATTTGCATTTCAAAAGGAATTGGAAAGGGGAAGTTGTCTCTACATGCATTGTTCTGTACCCTCATTCATTTTCAGAAGGCCAATTTGTGTCCCTAACCTTTTAAAATAGTCTGAGGCTAATGAAGATCCTGGTGGTTTAGTGGCATTGCTGGAATTTTCTGTGTGACATTTGCACAAATACCTTCAAGGTTTACTCGTTTGTTATTTTTGTTTCTTTTTTGCCGTGTTTGCTTCTTTACAGATAATGGACACCAAAGTAAAGTTGGCCAGTGTGCTAATTTTAATGGGAAATTTTCAGCTAGCGGAAGGAGAAAGAAGCAGGCGAATAAAGATGCATTCATTTATTTCTCATTAAGGAGATACGAAACCAAAATGGGGATATGCAAATTGAGCCGGACAGCTCTTGAATGTTGGTCTCACCACTAACTTTATAGCAGCAAGTAACCCAAAAATTTACATCGTACGGCCTGTTATATTGCTATATTTGCCAGACAGGACCTTCCACCTTTCCCAGATTGAATTATCTGCTTGCCAAAACCATCAGATCATATTAGAATTATCTGTTGCTAATTAGCAACCGATCCAAGATAAAATATTCTTAGCAACGTCAGGAAAATGACAAATGGTCTTGAACATATCACTGTGTTTTTTAAAAACAAATCAGTGGATGTTGTTATGCTTACAATTCACGGCATTTAGCTTTCACAAAAGCATCTCTAACTTGGGCTGAACGATACCTGAAACATTTGAAACTTATTCCATCCATTCATTATCCTTTAGCAACACAAATAAGTATCTATCCATGAGGTAGAAATAACACCTTCAACAAATTTTTACAATATCAAATGCTTTGGCAATGGAGAATTTAAGATTAACAGATACTGCTTCCACAGCAGGTGACACCTGCTTCCCCAAAAGCCCGTAGGACACTTTGTCATTGCAGTTACAGAAGCAGCCAGAGTCACCTGTCAGCAGCCTTTCTGTCACCCTTCAGCAGAACACGTCTTTTCTGTGCAGGTGACCAGAGCTGAGATCCAGTTGTAGCAGCAGCAGAAGTTCCTCTGTAATTAAAACTTGCATTTTGGTCAATGGCGATGAAAATGCTCAATGTCCCCTCAAGCTCCAGATGTCAAACCATAATCGGGAACCGTGTAAAGAAGCTTGTTTGCTTTGGCCCCTGCCTCGCCCCCTTGTACACTAAACCAAGTAGTGATTATTAATTTGTCTTGAAACATTGTTTGCCCCTTCTATGTGAACACTTATAACTGAACCAGCAAGTTGTGGATTGTGCTTCCCCTCCAGACTGGGTTTAAAGCAGTACTGGTGAAGTGCAAACCAGAACGTTAAAATCCTACAGAAAGATAATGGAAGCTGCTTCATGAAACGAGCCTCTTATCCACTGCTTGCCATCCTGTGTACTTCCTATACACAGAGGCATACCAGGGGCAAATGGTGCCCAGAGACACATTGTCTCTGGGTGCCCCCCTTGGGGGGTGGAGCCAGGCACCCTTGACCCAGCCCATGTCCATGTTGATGATGACATGGGCGGGTTGAGGGTGCTCGGAGACAAAAGCAGGAGGAAGTCCTGCTGCCTCGTCATCTTTGAGGGCCCTTGATTCCGCCCATGTGTCATCGACACCCCCGCTGCTGTCTTCCTGGTCACGTGGGGAGGCAATTTTGCGCCCCCCACATGACCAGGAGAGTGGCGCCCAGGGGCAAGGGGTACCCCTTGTCCCTAGGCAAATATGCCACTGCCTATACACAGTGTGAATCTGCTCCAGAAAGATGGGATCCTCAGGAATAGATGTCATATGGTGTGTGTGTGTGTGCGCGCGCATGTGCTGCTGTATCAAAAAGGGTTGGTTATCAACTGATGCTTAGGGTTATTAGCTTCCAGGTAAAGGCTGGAGATCTCCCGGAATTACAACTGATCTCCAATTGACAGAGATCAATTCCTGTAGAGAAAATGGCTGTGTTGGAGGATAGTTGCAACGTCCCTTCACTTTCAAATTTAGTAAGGTAGCTTTTTCCTCATAGGAATTTAAAACTGTCCCCTCAGGATCTGAACAGCCCTTAAAGTAAAGTATGGTTTCGTTCAATAGGGTAGTGTATGAAAAAGGAAATATGGATAAACACATTACACAGACACAGACACAGACACAGACACAGACACAGACACACACACACACACACACACACTCTTCACAAATTTTAAGGAGTTGCCACAAAAGAAATAAAGTAAGTTTAAAAATCAGGGAGTTGTTTACAGCACCAGATTGCTACTTAAGTTTAAAAACTATTACAAGGCTTTGATACATATCTCAATCCCTAAACAGAGGTTACAGGTAACTTCAAATACCAAATTTGTTTAAAAACTGTGACTTTTCTCCCTAGAACGTTTCAAAGCTAGTTGGGTCTGTGAGCCTCTTGACATTAGAGTTCTCAGACCTCCTTCTCCACTAGTTAATTTGAGATAAAGCATTTACCCTGAGGTAAATAGAAGCTCTCCCTTTCATTATACTAATGAAATTCTTCCTGGAGAGTATTCAAATGGAGTAACCCCCCTTTTAGGATTCCACTTCTCTTTCTTGGAAGAATAACTCATCCATGTTTGAGCTCATTCTGAAAAACCTTGCTGCTTCTTCACTTCAGAGTATCCCCCCAAAGAAAACCACAATCCACGTGTGTGTGTGTGTGTGTGTGTGTTGACTGCTACTAGGGAACAGTAGTCTAGACCAGACCAGCCACATGTCTGTCTGACACTTTCCCTCAGTAACATTCACACTCCCCTCAAAGTACACAGATGCTCTCTCAACTTCTGCCTCCAAAGCTAATCTCTCCAGCCATGTTTTTTCCTTCAACACCACCAACTGATTAACTGGCACTCTCTCCTCCAATCAGTCCAAACTTAGCTCTTGTTTCCTTCTCTATTAAACCTTTTCCAGTCATCTTGGCACTTGTTGGTCACACACTGACCTTAGAGTCATGGAATCCATCACAGTGGACAATATGGCATTATACCCAATATATATTTAAAATGATATCATACTCCTCTGAGGTCCCTTCCCTGCCCTGCCCTCCCCAAACCCCACCCACCCAAGGCTATGCCCCCCCAAATATCTAGACCTGGAGTTGGCACCCTAGTTGTGCTTTGTATATTTATGGAAGACTCATACAAGAGGGCCCTGACCTAGATAGTCACAGGCTATCCTGATCTTGTTATACCTCAGAACCTAAGCAGGGTGGGTCCTGCTTAAAACTTGGATGGGCAATCTCCAAGGTCTACTAGGGATGTAACACAGAGGCGGGCAATGGCAAACCACCTCCAAAGGTCTATTGCCTTGAAAACTATAGGGTCATCATAAGTCAAATGTGACTCGACAGCACATAAACGCACAGATAAAGAGGAAAGGGGATGTGATTTCCACTGATTCTCCTAATTCTGCAGCTTCCCGTATTGCATCTCACTTTGTTTATGAGACGGGAACAATCTTTTGAGTTGGCATAGGAAACTGCAGTGATAAGGGAGAGAAGTCTGAACTCTGAACTTTTCCCATTCAAGGTTTATAGGTTCCAAACTCATCATTTCCTGGTGTGAATGTAATGCTGAACTACAGATTCTGTGAAAAGTGGAAGTCAGAATTTGCCTTTGATTGCATGAAGGGAGGAGGAACTATGCAAGTCTAGGGCTCGTTTGTAACCCCAAACCATCATGTCTAAGTACACCCAAATTTGTATGGAAATTAATAACTTCTAGGATTTCTATAATGAAATTTAAAAACTGTAAAAGCTCTTTGTGCATAACTTGAATCTATTTTTTTCTCCCAAAAGTAAGCCACAGAACATGCGTAAGACTTTATTGCAACCATATCATTTTAGATATTGCTAGCTTGCAACTCCACCCAAACTAGAGGGGGTGAGCTGCAGCACTGATGTGGTGCTGCTCTACTGTTCCCATAGAACTTTGGTGGCAAACCTTTGGCACTCTAGATGTTATGGACTACAATTCCCATCAGCCCCTGCCAGCATGGCCAATTGGTTCGCCACCACAAGCTTCCTGGCATTGTGGGGAGGCTTACAAAGTGCAAAAGCCTCCCTGTCGCTGAGAAGCCTCTATGGACCACAGTGGGCATACACAACCCAAAGGGGTGGTTTAAGTCTGAACTGTGGCCCACCGGAACAGGCTGGGAGGGATCTGTCTGAGGTTGACTCCTCCCCTGGCCATGACGCTGGCCCGCCTCCCATTATGCCAGTGGCTGTAGGGACCCTAGGATGCTGGTGCAGTGTTCAGCGCTGTGTTTCAGCGGTGGCCATGCACTGGCAAAATCACTCCTGTATGGGGGAGGGGGGGGTAAGTGGTCTGAGGAGGGCGAATCCACCAGTGTGGCAGTGCACTGCTCCGAAAGAAGAAGAGGAAGAAGAATTTGGATTTATATCCCCCCTTTCTCTCCTGCAGGAGACTCAAAGGGGCTGACAATCTCTTTGCCCTCCCCCCCTCACAACAAACACCCTGTGAGGTAGGTGGGGCTGAGAGAGCTCCGAGAAGCTGTGACTAGCCCAAGGTCACCCAGCTGGCGTGTGTTGGAGCACACAAGCTAATCAGAATTCCTCAGATAAGCCTCCACAGCTCAGGCAGCAGAGCTGGGAATCAAACCCGGTTCCTCCAGATTAGATAAACGAGCTCTTAACCTCCTACGCCACTGTGCTCCAAAGTGGATCCCCCTTCTTTGGATGGGGCTCTTGGTCTTCAGATCTAACTTATTTGTGTTGTCACATTTACCTGCTCTCTTTGCTGTAAATGGGCTAGAGCATGGAAAGAAAACTGTAGTTTGAATAGAATTCCACGTTCCATAAAAGCAAAGAAGACCATGAGCCATTAGGACTGAGTTAGGCTATGGAAATGCTTTCCAAGCTGTTTTAATATTCATTCTAGCAAAGGCATAGTTATTTTAAATTGATAAAGACTTGGTGCTCTTTAAGAAGTTTAACATGAACTGCTGTTCAATCAACTGAAAAGACAACTCCTTATTGTGTTTATCTGAAGCTATGACCCTCAGTCTTATTTGTCCGGCTATTTGTTCAGGATGGAACTGATGACTTGTCAGACAGAATGTATTGAATGCGTGAATTATATCTCTGGCTGAACAGAATTACAACATTCCTCTCCAGCATTTCAAGAATTTTTCCAAAGAACATTAGGCACACAGCTTAATTTTGTGTCTTCGCTGCAGCAGATAGGAACATGAATTATAAGTTGAGGTATTGTTCTGTGAATCTGCAAAGTAATGAAAATGTGACAATTAAGTGAGAAAAGTAGGTCTAAATTTCGTTTTCATAGTAACTTTTCCACCCCATCTCTCTCTTCCTCCCATATTCTATACCTGGATCAAATTAAGCTGCCCTTTAGGGGCTTCACCTGTCTTTTCATGATGATGCCACAATTGACATAAGATTGATCGGCATGTATATCTCTATTAAACCTTTGAATTTTGATTGTGCAATCACTTCTGCACCTTTCTGCAAAGTCTTTCTTAACTGCAGGCAAAATAAAAAAAACTTTTCACTTCCTGGCACTTGTCTGATTGGATATTATGTGCGTTTGCCAGGGTTCAGAGTGGCTGAACTGTCAGACTGAGAGAACATTTCTACATCTGTAAAGTCATAGTGCTGCTCAGATAGAAAGGAGTGCTGTAGAATTTACAGCCTTTACATTTTTGCGGGCTGCTTGCTCACTTCACTTTAATCCATAGGTGCTGCAGAAAAAAGGTCTCTCCTTTCCTCGAGTACTTCAAGTACAGCCCAGCTATTATTGTATGATCTCTTCTGATCCTCCGAATAAACTAGGCCTTTTGAATGGCATGCAGTAATTCCTGCCTTGAGCCTGAAGTCTTCTGGCAGCTGACTGAATGTGCATATAGCTGAGACGGAAAGACTGTAATTGTCTGGGGAGATGGCATGAGAATGGAGGGAGCAAAAAGCTCTTTCTATTGTAGATCAGCAGTCATATGCAAATAGAACTCAGTTAACAGCAGGGCTGTTAAAGAGCTGGCCTGCTTTTCCTTGATTGTTTAGCATGTAGAAATAACAATCATCCGTGCATGTGACAAGGATCCACATTCATTTCTGGTGGTGACCAGCCATATTTACTGATTTGTTCCTTACATACATCCTGGGCAGTAGGTGGCAGTAGAAGAACATACAGATAGGAGATACTCTGGGATTTTATTTGGAAGTAGAAGTTATGCTCTCATTACATCTCCCTCCCAGCTTCATAGGTGATTTTTTTTTGGTTGCTTTTCTTGGTTTATCTCCATTTTGGGGCGGTGCATCTATGAAACATTGCTTTAATTTAATAATTACTGCAAGGATCAGAAAAAAACCCAGATATGTTTCGTGTCCATTCCTAAAGACGCAGGTGGTTGAGTCATACCTTGTCTATGAGAGATGTGCCAGGATGCATTTCATGGATCATACTCCAGAAATGAACAGCCCAGCCCGGCCGAAAGCTTACTGGAATAAACATTTCCTATCTTGGTTTATATCAAGTTGCAGCAACATGCAGAGACTTTGTTTCCACAGACCTCAGAAAAACAGTTTGGTTTTTCACTTACAGTCTCCTCCACCCCCCACCCCCCTCAAAGTCGCCCATCTCTTTCCAGTTAATTTTGTAATAGATTTGTCCTTCAGTTTCTGATATTACCTAGCTGAGATATGCAACTTAACTTTAATGCTGGATCACACATTTGCTGCATAAAATGTTTCACAACTTAGCTTCGGTGTTTCATACTGATTGTTTTTGTGTGTGCCCTGTTGTCCTTTGCCATAAAGTGCAGTGCTAGCTTTTGAAATGGTGGCCAGGAAGTCTCTTAAGTTAACGATCCATTAAGATGAAAGGAGGGAGTTCATTGTGGTGCTATATTTTCAGACTGCCTGCAGAATCCATACAACGGTACGGGAGAGATTTGTACTATAAAGGCCATTCCCCAAGTTAGATCTAAAGCTTCCAGCTTCATGAAAGTTACAATCCAGATGATTATGTCAAATTTGAAAGCTACACGACGATATTAAATAGAACATAAGAAGCTGTCTTACTGAGTCAGAACGTTGGCTTCTCCAGGTGAGAATGTATATTCTGACTTAAGAATGCATCCAGAAATTAACCAATCAAAATTCAAACTGAATCGCCTCTATTATTCAGTATGTTTAATGCAGTGAACCAAATAATGATAATAGTTTCTGGTTGTCTTCAGCAATGCTGGTAATTTATTTTTCACTGTTAGAATCCTAGAGTTGGAAGAGACCACAAGAGCCCTCAAGTCCAACCTCCTGACATGCAGGAACAAAGCACCCCTGACAGATGGCCATCCAGGCTCTGTTTAAAAACCTCCAAAGAAGAAGACTCCACTACACTCCAAGGAAGTGTATTTCACTGTCATACAGCCCTAATTGTCAGGAAGTTCCTCCTAATATTTAGATGGAATCTCTTTTCCTGTACTTTGGACCCATTACTCCTTGTTTTAGTCTCTGGTTCAACAGAAAACAAGCTTGCTCTTCAACATGATATCCCTTCAAATATTTAAACATGGCTATCATGTCACCCCTTAACCTTCTCTTTGCCAAACTAAACATACCCAGCTCTCTAAGTTTCTCCTCATAGGACATGAATCCCAGACCGTTTACCATTTTGGTTGCCCTCCTCTGGACCCATTCCAGCTTGTAAATATCCTTCTTGAATTGCAGTGCCCAAAACTGAAAACAGTATTCCAGGTGAAGTCTGACCAATGCAGAATAGAGAGGTACTATTACGTTCCTTTATCGAGACACTATACTCCTATTGATGCATCACAGGATTGCATTGGCTTTCTTGGCTGCCGAATCACACTGCTGACTCAGCTTGTGGTCTACTAAGACTCCTAGATCCCTTTCACATGTAGTGTTGTCAAGCCAGGTGTCACCCATCCTAAGACCCCCACAACGAGATCACTGCTTTTTTCACCCCCTTAATTTTTACCCAGATGCTCTCATCATGGCTTCCAGGAATAAGTCATGGATCTGTTCACAGCTGTAATCATTCCTGATGTATAACACTCCTCCTCCTCCTTTCCTGTTTGATCTATTTCTCTGAAATAGGTTATACTCTGTGCATTAGTGTAGAGACAGTTGATGAGGTGAGGGCATCAAGAAGAGAAAATAACTCAGCAGACAGTCTGACAGAGGTGTGTGCCCACTGGAAGAATAAACAGATGTTCCCGCTGAAGAAGATCACTCAGTAAACATTTCTGGAATCAACCTTTTCACTTGGTACTATGGATGGGAGAAACTAAGCAATTGGGGGTGGGGAGATGGAAGATAGGAAGAGGAGCAGACAAGGAGACATTTGCCTCTAGTCTGCTACTGTAGTTGTTGCAAAGGGAACGGGAAGAGAAAGGAGAGGGAGTTATCGTCTATCTTGGATACACCATCTGAACTGAGAAAAATTGGGAGTTATGAGGCTTGTCTTTCTTTGAAGGTGAGTTTTAAGACCTGCTTAAACTCAGCCTGAACCAAATAAATATGACCTCTAGTAGTATTACTCCTTTCAAACAGGCCTTGTATTGTTTCACTACTTTGGGCAGTGTGTCGTTGATTTATTTGGCATTTCATTCTCTTTTCTGCTGCTGCACCTATTAGCTAGTCATAGGAACAGAGGCACCACTGACTGGGGACAGAAGTTGTGTCCACCATGATTCTTGACCTTCCGTGCTTTGAAATGTTTTCGAAATGTGTAAATATGAGTTGAGTAAATGTGTAATGTGGCTATTTTTAGTTCTGTTTTATATTGTATGTTGCTGTTGTAATTGGATATGTTTTCCATTATTTTGTTACAGTTATACCATTTATACCCTTTATTTACTTGTGTCATGTTTTGTGATTTTTATGCCATTTATAATCCTGTAACACTTATGTGCAATTTGTGGAAAAAGCAATGCTGCCATTTAAACAAATGAAGTCCTGAATGTGGTAAAAATCACAGGTTTGTTTCTTACGAGTGGAAAAATTAGAGTTGCTAGGTATCCCCTGGAAACTGGTGGGGAGTAATAGAGTAAGGCAGGAACTTACCAGCAGAGAACTGAAACCACCCTTTTACTTCATTTGCAGTGTGTCAGTATCACTTCCAGCACTCATGTGGGGACACTCTGGTATCTGGACAACAACTCTATGGTAGAAGCCATTTTTACCATAGAGTTTTTGTCCAAATAACAGAATACCCCCGCATCATTGGCAATGTGATGATGTCACTTTTGGTGAGTACCAGAAGTGATGCTGACATGTTGGCAAAGACATGTGTTGGTAAGACATCAGCCACCTCCCTAGAATAGATATCTGAACAGAGCATTCATATTTGCTGTCTGGTGAAACTGCTCTATGAGACATTGTGAACTAAGCCTGTTAGAATAATTTCTGGGACACTGTGATGAGTTCAGCACTGTTATGTAGCTTGCGTCCTACTCTTAGCCAGGCCGATTATTTCCAAGAGATGACAGTGATTAAATAAGGATCTTCAATTCTTTACAGAAGTGATTATTTCAGTCCTTTTGAATATGGTTATCTACCCTGGGAATAGGATGAATTCTCACAGACTGGTAGAAAGAAACAAAGGACTAGCATGTGGGCCTTTCAAACCTCATCTTATTGGGGGCCACAGGATGCTAAAAGCAGCACTTGCTTCAGTCACAATTGTAATATAAATGTAAAAGTCCACTGAAGCCAGAATATTCATCCGTGTTTTAAATTCCTCTCTTATGCTTTATTTTCTGCATGAGCGACGATCAAGCATTAACATAACCAGAGCAAAAGAGTTTCAGGAACAACATCAACCTCCAGTGTGAAAATTCCCCAGCTCTAGTTTTGACCACCTGTTGTCAGGACTGTGACAGCTGACTGACTCTCTAGGGGGCTTTCCCCACTACAGAAGGGAGCTAAGGTCGACTCGGTTGCCTTCAGTGGAGGGCGATTCCAGGCTGTCCCCACAGCAACTGAGTTGGCCCCCTGGAACCGAGCTAAGTGGGCGGAATCATCTTGGTGCCTGTTTCGCTCCTCGATCGTGGTTGGAGCTTGTGTTACGGCCGGAAACAGGAGCATTCTTTTTTTTTTACAGTTTTTACAGTTTACAGTTACATGCGCTTTCTGCCCACAACGACTCTCCCATTCTGTGCATGCCACGAAACCGGCTCGTGATTGGTTGAACAGATGAGGTGTCGTTTCGATGCTTCCCCACTTCGAAGCGGTATCGACCTTGTTCCAGCAGAAAAGTGTAGTTCATAACTGCGACAAGGATGTCGCAGTTCTGAGGCGGGGGGGGGGGGCGGGAACTGAGACAAAACAATGTTGAGCTTGGTGGCAGTGGGGATTCACTGAGACGAACCTAGGTAGAAACCAGTTCAACTCTGTCAGTGGGGAAAGCCCCTAGGTCTACTGCAGGCCTAATGCTTTTCTTCCATAGGAACTCATGATCTCCCCAGGTTGCAAAGGCTCAGAACATTTCAACAAAAGGACATGGGGGAATAGCAAATGGGTTATCAGGCAGATCCCTCTGGATGGATGACTTGGCTTAACTGCTTCCTGTCAAGGCTGCAGGTTTCCTTTGCAGCTGCCCTTTACAGGAGCCACCTTAAGCAGAGTAACCCCTTGTAATCTCCTTGATTTCAATGGACTTAGAAAAGAATAATTCTGTTTAGGATTGCACTTCCGTGGTAACATTTCATGGCAACGCAAGTTGGCCACAATATGTAAATCTGTCCTGCAGGCTCTCTGGTATAATGGTGGATAGCAAATAAAATGTTACCTTCTTGAGGTGCGAGAACAGTATAGTTTGGGCTACGTACATTACATAGCATTACTGTGAGCTAGCTGAACTATTTGGGTTTTTAGGATTGTTTGAACTGATTAACTGAATAAATTGAAAGATAAAAAGGTAGATTATATTAAAAAGCGGGGTGGGAGTAGAAAAAAATCATAATTAAGATTAATTTTGACATCCTTCTGAGATGACCGGTTAATACTGTTAATGCATGGCTGTAACTGAGTCCACAGGAATGATGATGTTTCATGCTTTAAATGAGGTGCGATGAGAGACGGAAGATATTGTGAGGTCTGCACAGAGACTCTCAGAATCATTCTAACCAAGGATAGACTTCTCACGTATCCTGTGGGTTATATGAGAAGTATGTATCACCAGTAAGCCAGTTAGTTGCTTCTTGATGCTGCTTCAGGTTGGATTCAAAAGAGAGGACCGAAGTCCCTTGACAGATTGATTGTTCGATTTATAGGCCACCCTTCCCTGTAAATAGGTTCAGGGTGGCTTATAATGGTAGATGTACAGTTCAATCAAACCAGTTTCTGAGTATGCTATGGCACCTCAGTAATCAATAACTAAGGGGAATGAATGAAAGGTGAATTGGAGGGAAAAGAAAGGGATGATGCATTGGGAAGGGTCTTCGAAGAGCGGTCAGCACCTGACACGCATATATGGGACATCAGACAGGTTTTGTTCCTATCGAAACCTTTCCTTTCCGTCTTAAAAATGCAGAAAGTAAGTACAACTCATCACACCTGCTGACAAATAAGAAGCGGAAGCTTGTTTTGAGAGTGCTACCGCCCAGGAAAATAGCCAAAATATTTTCCTGAGTCAAGTTACGTGACTACACTGGCTCCAGGTCAGGACACAGAGACCTGTGTGGTTCAGAAACCTCCATAAGGCTTGCAAAGGACATATATCTGTGATTGTGTAAATGTTATATGGTTTCCCTCTTGCCTCTGCCCTTTTAAGATGAAAGCCTCTTTAGTGTTGAATTTATGATTTGCCCGCTGTTTAGGATTATATTTTGACTAGGTTCTCCAGTTGGTTTAAGGTTTTGTTATTGTTAATTTAGGAAATTCTTATGTGCTTGTACTGTATTAAAGACTCTCTAAGGTTTTCTCTAATGTTGAAATGTATTTTTGATATTTGTGTTTGTTAGTAAAAGCAGTAGCCTGTAGAAGCTGATATTAAGGGACAAGGAAGTTAGCCCTGGAATTCAGCTTAGACCAACACCCAGCCGACTCCTTAGCAAAGACAAAGACCCCTTTGGTTTTGCAAATTAAATCTGATGGCAGCACCCAGAGGTCCCAGCCGTTGGAAAACGTGTCGGGACCACCATTGGACAGTTTGAACTCTCCTTTGTTGCGGAACTGAGCCACGGGAGCCTCAGGTCATAACTGAAGGAAATAGCCCGTCTGATAACAGAAATAACTGGGTGCGGCAGTTCTCCGCTCTCCTTTCAGCACCATTGCGAAGTCTCCCAGGAAGATGCTTGACAGCGGGATTTCGTGATCCCATTCACAAAAGTTGTAATTGTATCTTTCTTTTGTATTGATGTTTCTTTATTGGTGTTCGGTAAGGGACCTGTCCCCTTACTTGCCCCCTTTACCTGCCCCTTTGCCCCTTTTGAGGTTTGTGTATATATGGCCTTCACTTGGTTCCGAGGGCGCGATTCTCCTGCCCGAGCCGTCACCATCACTTCCGAATAAAATACTATGCTTTGAAGAACACCGGCTTCCTGCGCCTCACTACGTTGCTTGAGCTGAAATCACTTATTGTTACCCAAACAGCAGCGGTAACAAAAGCATCATCTAACCAGCCACAGATTATCTGCATTTGTCGATTACACCAATCATGCCACTATTTCAGTCCCAAATTACATGGAAAAATAAACACCTGTGGAAACATCCCCCCCCCCACTTAATCATGCTCAGTGCCAACTTTGAAGAAGAAGAGTTTGGATTTATATCCCCCCTTTCTCTCCTGCAGGAGACTCCAAGGGGCTTACAATCTCCTTGCCCTTCCCCCCTCACAACAAACACCCTGTGGGGTAGGTGGGGCTGAGAGAGCTCCGAGAAGCTGTGACTAGCCCAAGATCACCCAGCTGGCGTGTGTGGGAGTGCACAGGCTAATCTGAATTCCCCAGATAAGCCTCCACAGCTCAAACAGCAGAGCTGGGAATCAAACCCAGTTCCTGCAGTGTTATTTAACAACAATGCCGTGGATAATTTCAGAACCTAAATGTAGAAATATTGTACAGAGGGCGGCTTTAGAGAGCTGAAATTTGTGTAGGGAGCTGGCTGGTTCCTCCAGAGCCGGATTACTTCTGTAATAGCTCTGTGCTGCTCTTTCGAAGGCCCAGCAGGCAAAAGGGAAAAGTCTACCCTTGGAACCTTAAGGAGTCTAATTTGAGAAGTCTTATGGATGCCTTTGTGCAGCAGTTCTAAGCATTCTTGCCCCTAGTGACCTAATTATGTCACCTGCATGCTGAACAAAAAACTTTGTTCTTAGGCAGGACTGCCATGAGGCGCGCAGGGCTTTGTAGTGAAATTCCCAGTAAATTGGATTCCATCGGCTTGCTTTGCTATGAGCTGCTGACTTCATCAGTTTATTTCAGGTTATGAAGCTCAACTGGGTTTTTGTTTATTTGTTTGCATTGGGGGTTTCCCCTCCCCACTCCTTCCAGGAGGCCAAGGAGGCAATGATAAAACTCATTTGTCTTTTGCAATCTTTGTCCTGTCCTTAGACTTCAGAAGGGGAAGGAATAGGAGCCAAAGAGCCAATTCTCTACCCCTCAATAATTGTTCTAAACCTGTTACTGGCCTGGGGGGAGTTGCATTGGAAAGAAGAAAATGGGATGTGTGTGTGTGCCAGCAAAAGGAAGATTTAAACACACTGTTTTTATTCAGGTTGTGGGAGAAAAACCCATTTGCACCAATCTCTTATTTTCTTTTTAAACTAAGAATTGAGCAGCTGATGAGCTTTAAAAAGAGTCTTCTGCTATATTTCTCTTTCATTGCACCCAACAATGACCCTTAAGGATTTCAAGATGAGCCTCAAAGGACCTTTTCTTCTTGCTTTATATGCGGATAAACATTTTGGTAAGCACCTAGAGTCCTGAGCCTAAGCTTATAAGACAAAAGTCTGCAATAAAGCTGTATTGTGGTATAAAACTTGTCTTCGAGCCCATGATGCACAAACCGCTGAAGATGGCATAATGTGCCCCTATAATGTCAGCCAACATAATGTCATACTTGTGTGGTGGCGCTAGTACAGGAGTCAGCATAGCCTGTCCTGAGCACCAATTTGCAGATACAGCAGGTCTGGTAGTAGTTGTCTCTTCATCACACTATTTGTCAGCTAAAATGTTCAGTGGATTTGTTCAGTATTAAAGGATATGAAGAATTTTACTTGTGAGTTGTTATGCCAATAAAGTTTGACTTGACTTGACTACTTGCGAGTAAGGGGATCTGTCAGAACTCCTCTGCACAGACAACAAAACAATTGACAGTTCAAAGAGTTTTTGTTGCTACCAGTAGAAAGAAGGCAAAAGTCTGTTCTGAGGATCAGCCTCAGAACAGCACACAAAATACTCCAGTGTAATCCCCCCCCTCCCCGCAACATGTGAAATTCCAAAGCAAAACATTCTCTGTAACTTGCTGCCAAGGTTATATAGGCAGGCCAGGTAAGATAAGACACCTGCGAGAAGCACAGCACAAACAGCGAAACACAGCAATATCCCAGCAGCCTCCCATCCCCCATTATACCCATCCTGACAGAATCTGAGGAAGGCAATGGCAAACCACCTCTGTTAAGTCTCTTGCCTTGAAAACTGCACTGGGTTGTCAGGTTGGCTGCGACTTGATGGCACTTTACACACACACACACACACACACACACTCAGAGGAATTTGTGTTTTTAGAATAAGTTTCACTGCTGCTGAGACCACTCAGGAAAAATGGTGTTGTGGTAAATTTTGAAACAGAGGGAAGTCACATTCATCTAGAGAATAAAAAATGCTGAAAGATGCACATCTTTAATACCAATGAATCTGTGGTGGATATTCACAGTGCATTTCATGCAGAAATGTGTGTTCAGGGGACAAATTTCAAGCACAGGCTACAGTTTATAAAGTGAAATTCCAGTTTATGCCTTTGTTATTGCTCCAATCTCATTTTATGGTAACGATGCAGGATTGTATATAATTGGTCAAGTCAAGTTTATTGACAAATTGGTTACCATAATGAATAGGTTACTGCATTTACAAGTCTAATTTCTCAATACAAATGTGTTGTGACAGATATGTTATAAAACGACATGTCTGACTTGAGAATGGACGTTTATATTTCAAAGGTGATGTTCTAATTCTAAATCGTTTGGGGTTGAAAATTATGCAAGAGGTGGAGAAAGTTGTCAGAACTATTTCACCCTCTCCCAGAATGCCTAAACCGAAGGACACCCAGTGAAGCTTTAATTCATACTTCGATGAATTAAAGAAAACAATTCTTTACAAAACAAGTGATTAAAATGGGAATTCGCTGTCAGAGGATATACTGATGACCACAGAGCTCTAAAAAGGAATTAGATTCATAGAGGATAAATCTATCAGTGGCTACTAGTCATGGGGCCTAAAAGGAACCTCCACTTTCAGAGGCAGTGAACCTCTGAATCCCAGTGCTGGGAGGCAACATTAAGGGAGGGCTTTGGCTTCTGTGCCCTCCAGAAAACTGTGCCCTCCACACAGGCACGTAGCTAAATGGGGACATCCTGGGCGGCTTGTCCTGGGTGGCCGTCACGAGGGAAGCGTGGCCTCAGGCGTGTTTGGAGCGGGGAGAGAGCACACGGGCAGTTCATGCCCCAGGCATAGCTCCCCTTCCCTTCATCACAATGGTTGGCCACTGTGTGAGACAGGATGCTAAACCAGATGGGCCTCTGGTCTGATCCAGAAGTGCTCTTCTTATGTTTCTTTGAATCTTTTCAAGTGAGGAATCTTTCTAAGGCCCTTCATGGGGGAGTGTGCGGGATGGGTGGGCAATGATACCAGAAACTGGCATCTCATATCACTGTAAGAATTTCCAAATCTCTGGTTTTTGAGAAACCTAGAAAATCTTGTAACTTAAAACTACAGTGTAAACTAACTGATTTTAATGGATTTAGAAGGATGTGACTATTCATTCAGTTGAGTGTGGTATGCCCCAGATTGCATACTTGATTCCCCCCCCCCCCCATTATGATGTTGAACACGTTTATTTTGTATCCTGGTTCTGACCACTGAGCAGAATATTGTATTAGGGTTTAATTCTCTATAGTGTTTTTGCCTTTGCATGCTTGATAACAACAGGTATTCACAGAGCCAGTCAAACTGGTGCTAGAGTGTGTGTGGGAGGTATACCTTCTCCAGTGAGGCTTATGCTTCCAATTCAAGTGCCATTTGTGATTGGGAAGGTCTCATGTCTTATGGACAGGCAAGGAGAGAAAAGTCCTCCACTTTGCCAACCTGTGTTCTTTCAGAGTCCACACGTGAGAATTCTCTATCAGATCAGGGTAACTTTCCAGCCGCTGACTGAACAGTAGTGCTTGCAGGAAGTCTGGAAGAACATTTGGAAAAACACAACATCATTGCGGTGTAGTAGTTAAGAACTGCAGAGACTAATCTGGAGGACCAGTTTTGGTTTACCAATCTTCCCCATGAAGCCTTCTGGGTGACCTTGAGCCAGTCACAGTTCTCTCAGAACTCTGTCAGCCCCATGTACTCACAAGGTGCTTGTTGTGGAGAGAGGAAGGAATTTTGAGAGTAAGGTGTTCTGAGACTCCTTAAAGAAAAAGAAAAATTGGGTAGAAAAACCCAATGCCTCTTCTACTTTATTTTATTGTGGATCTTTGCTTGGATATTGTTGTTGGCTCTCCCTCCCTGCTTCTAAAGACAGTTGTTTGGCTCCAGAGATTAGTGACTGTTACAGTGGCATGCAGGGAAAAGAGGGACACTAGTTCAAAAACAGGATCTAAGCAATAGGAGTGAATGTATTGAAGCCCTCTCTACCCTTGGTTGTCTTTAGATGCCAAGTTAATTGCTCTAGATCAGGGGTAGGGAACCTTTAACATTCAAAGAGCCATTTGGACCCGTTTTCCATGGGAAAAGAAACACTTGGAGCCGCAAATAATTTTCAACATTTAAAACAAAGATAACACTATATATATAGGGTTTTTTTACCTTTTACTATATATATAGGGTTTTTTTTTACCTTTTACTGCCTGCAGGGTGGGCAAGGATGAAGCCGGCGGCTCGGCCTTTGCCGGCCGCCGGGAAAGCGCCCGCCTCGCTCCAACAGGGCAGGTGAGAGGGAAACCCACGGCGCGGCCCAGCCAACCGTGGGCAGTTGGTGCGCCCGCCCTGAAGGATGGGGCTGGCGGCTCGGCTTGTGGAGCCACAGTGCAAGGGCAGAAGAGCCGCATGCGGCTCTTGAGCCGCAGGTTCCCTACCCCTGCTCTAGATAAAGTTTTGTACTCTGGTAATTAATTTTTGTCTAAATTAAGAGTGGGGGTTGTTTTGTTTTGCTGTCAAATTGCAGCTGACGTTGTGGCCCCATTGGGTTGTCAAGGTGGTTTGTTATTGCCTTCTTCATAGCATGTTATTGCCTTCTTCATGGTCTACCATTCAAGCACTAACCAAGCTAACCTTGTTTAATTTCTAAGAGCTGGCAATATCAGGCTAACCTGGACCATCCAGTTCAGGATTCTACCTTTGGTTAATTCAGCTGTGATGTTGATCTACTAGTTTTAATTTTGTGCTGTGATTTTTATTTATTATGGGCCTCATTTATTTATTATGGGCCTCAAGTCATTGATAAAATTATTGAATAGCACTGGGCCCAGGACAGAATCCTGTGGCACTCCACTACACACTTCCCTCCAGAATGAAAATGAACCATTGATGAGCACTCTTTGTGTTTGGCCAGTCAACCAATTACAAATCTAACAGGTGCATTGTCTAGTCCACATCTTTCCAGCTTACTAGCAAGAATATCATGGGGCACCTTGTCAAAGGCCTTACTAAAACCAAGGTATGCCATGCCCATAGCATTCCCTTCATCTACCAAGTTTGTCACTCTATCAAAAAAGGAGATAAGGTTAGTCTGGAAGGGACCTCAGAGTGCTAGTGGGTTAACAGCATAACATCACTTCTGAGGAAAACCTGGAAGTGACACCAGTCACATAAAGAAAGGGAGGGGACGTGGTCCCTTTGCTCTCTACACATGTACAGCTGCAGAAAGTCTTTCCCAAAAGAAATAAAAATGACTATAGAAGCTCCCATGACCCAGCAGATGGTTTGCTGTGACCTACACGTGGGTCACAATTGGTGGCTTGAAGATCACAGCTTTTATGTATGTCACAAAAGTGGGGAATTAGTTTATCAATCTTCTACCCCCAAAGGGAACACCATTTGCAGAATGCCATATTCGAAGTGTCAAGGGCTTTGAATATGAACAAATATATTGGGTGTCATTAAACTGTTTCAGCCTCCGTGCTAAATAATTAAAATGAACTAGCTAGCCTTAATATACATATATACACAGAAGTACGTAGGGAGAGTCAGAATGTTAACAGAAGACCTTATTAGTATACTATCCTATCATACTGGTTTAAACCTTCTGATCTCCAGCAAGCTTTATTAAATATTTAGTGAATATTGCTTTTCTTAAAAAGTTAATATTGTCTTCTCTCTTTCTTCCAGCTAATACATTTCAAAGTCCTTTTAATACCCTTAAATACCTGGAGTGTGTGTGTGTGTGTGTGTGTGTGTGTGTGTGTGTGTGTGTGTGTGTGTGTCCGTCCATTGGTATTCCGACAGGCCTGGAGAAAATGTGTCATCACTTTAATAGAGATTGAATGCTATTTAATTGAATGCTACCTGCCAGGTGAGCAGCCTGACTACCCCCTTTTTGTCAGAGTTTGGAAGCTTAAGCAGAGTTGGCCACAGATAAGAACATAAGAACTAGCCTGCTGGATCAGACCAGAGTCCATCTAGTCCAGCATTCTGCTTCTTGCAGTGGCCCACCAGGTGCCTTTGGGAGCTCACATGCAGGAAGTGAAAGCAATGGCCTTCTGCTGCTGCTGCTCCTGAGCACCTGGTCTGTTAAGGCATTTGCAATCTGAGATCAAAGAGGATCAAGATTGATAGCCATAGATCGACTTCTCCTCCATAAATCTGTCCAAGCCCTTTTTAAAGCTATCCAGGTTAGTGGCCATCATCACCTCCTGTGGCAGCATATTCCAAACACCAATCACACGTTGTGTGAAGAAGTGTTTCCTTTTATTAGTCTTAATTCTTCCCCCCAGCATTTTCAATGAATGCCCCCTGGTTCTAGTAATGTGAGAACACACAGTGGCTAACCAGGTGTTTCTAGGAAGCCCACAAACAAGATGAGAGACCACTGAGGAAAACTGGGGTTGATATGCAGAGGAAGGCAACGGCAAACCACTTATGCTTATCTCTTGCCTTGAATGCCCATTTTCACATAGTAATCCTCTCTTAAAGAAACAGGACCTTTTGTGCAAGCCTGCTGCCAAGTCCCTTATCTACATTCTGTCACATTGTAAAGTGGCCAAGAAACAGTACATGTGGGGCTTTGCAAACTGATTCTTGATGACTGGCACAGAGAGCATGTTTTATCAAAATCACCTGATGCCAATGAATACATCTTTGTGTATGTACACTGATCTATACTGAAACCCAGAGCGGTGTAGTAGTTATGAGCGGTGGACTCTAATCTGGAGAACTGGGTTTGATTTCCCACTCGGCCACATGAGCGGCAGACTTTTAATTTGGTGAATCAGGATTATTTCCCCACTCCAACACATGAAGCCTCGTGGGTGACCTTGGGTGACTCACAGTTCTCTCAGAACTCTCTCAGCCCCACCTACCTCACAAGGTGCCTCTTGTGGGAAGGGGAAGGGGAGGAGTTGTAAGTTGCTTTGAGACTACGCACAAGAGAGGAAGGTGGGGTGATCCAAACTCCTCTTCCCTCATATTTTTTTTCCTCTGGACGTGGCAAAGATTGAATCTGGGACCTTCTTCATACAAGACATGCTGAACCATTGAGCTACCTCTACCCAACGCATAAATCAAAGCTGTCATTCACTTATAAGATGGGAAAATGATATACTTGCAGTGCAATCTTGAGTAGTTATACCCCATCTTGGAAGTCATTGAGCTTAGAAGTTCGCAACTCTATTAGGGTTGTAGAGTTGGAGATAGTATTACAGTACATAAAAACATAAGAAAAGCCATGCTGGATCAGACCAAGGGCCATCAAGTCCATCATTCTGATCACACAGTGGCTAACCAGGTGTTTCTAGGAAGCCCACAAACAAGACGGCTGCAGCAGCATTATTAGCAGCATGGATAGCCCTATCCTCCACTCCCCTCTTAAAGCCTTCTGAGTTTGCAGCCATCATTAAGGGCAAAGGCACCCATCTGCTTTTGACACTGGAAGTCCCATTCTTTGATGGAGAACCTGCATTGGGTTCAATAAAGGGTACTCATTGCAAGCCTCAAGTTTTTTTTGTTCAACTTACAAGCCCACCCATCATCATGACAGGCATTTTGCTAGTCCACTTCAATAAATAGCTTTTCCAGTCTGCCAATATCTAGTGCAAGGGAAACACTTTACAACATTGTTCATTTTGTTAACAGAGATCTTGATAATTTGGCAAGAACTGATGCTCACTGAAAGCTTTCTGCTAGTCTGTCTTTCTCCTGAAGAAGCCTTATCCCCAAATAGCCTTTATATTGATTGATCTGACAGGTGTTCCTTCAAACAGAAGCAAGATACATGTCAGCCGTGGGGTCTGTTTTTCACGTTGTTGATCTCATGCAGTTCAGTGAAGCTAATTGATTGGACAGTAATTGAAGGCGATGCATCATGGCTGAATTGCAATTATTATAGATGATCAAGTGCATGGTGCTTGTGAATGAAGCGTGTTTGGCCCACCTCCTAGCCATGCTCCATAACCAGCTGGTTCACATGACGTGTCCAGGGCTTGTGTTGTACCACTTCAGATTGTAGGCGAGGGTAGTGAGAAATAGTGCACCAATAATATTAACTTACATAAATTAAAATGGCAACTTGGCTTTGTGGTTCATAATTTTTGTCCGTGTGCAGCCTGAAAAACTGATGAAAGTGTTCATTGCTGTGGTAAACACATGAGATAGACTCTCAGCCAAAGATATAAATCCAAACTCCTCCTCCTCCTCCTCCTCCTCCTCCTCCTCCTCCTCCTCCTCCTCCTCCTCCTCTTCTTCTTCTTCTTCTTCTTCTTCTTCTTCTTCTTCTTCTTCTTCTTCTTCTTCTTCTTCTTCTTCTTCTTCTTCTTCTTCTTCTTCTTCTTCTTCTTCTTCTTCTTCTTCTTCTTCTTCTTCTTCTTCTTCTTCTTCTTCTTCTTCTTCTTCTTTCTTTCTTTCTTTCTTTCTTTCTTTCTTTCTTTCTTTCTTTCTTTCTTTCTTTTTCATAGCAACACTGGTCTTTTAAGGAAAGGTGCCAGAGAGATTGAACCTTGGCTTTTGTATGTACAACACTGATCAGAGCCTTTAGGGATCAACCCTCAGAGGTATCATGCTAGTGTTGTACACATCTAGTGGAGGTAAACTGATGAGATTGTAACTAACTTAAGGCCAAAGCACCCATGATAGAGATGAGAGATCTCCACTCATCTTTAAAAGTTAATTGCCCACATCATTCTGATTGCGGCCACAAGAGAAAAAAAGAGGGAATCTAACTCTTAACCTTCACTAGCCTTTGCTATTTGAAACTGAGGTCTCTCTAACATTATTAGCAATTTTATAAAGGAAGCATCCTTTAAAATCCTGTCTTTCCCCCTTCAAATCTGGTAATAGTAGCATGGAAACTCTGGGTAAACCAAGTAGGAATTGAAGCATTAAATTCCCACTTTCCTTTCTGTTACTGTGTGAATTACCTTTAACAAATTGATGGAGAGCTATGATCTGGTTCCAGGATTTACTGGTGCCAAGTGCATTACACACGTGCGCCAAAGAGTCACAAATACTCTTCCAATCTCAAAGTGAATGATTTGGCTGCCCTTCTTTTGCCAAATGTGATGGATTCCAGGACTTTGCTAAAGTGTAAGTAAGTAGAGCCAACATGAATATAAAGAGTTAACTGTGGAAACGAGAGAGAGAGAGAGAGAGAGAGAGAGAGAGAGAGAGAGAGAGTGAGAGAGCGAGAGAGAGAGACTGCTTCTGATTGGCTGGAAGAGAGAGTGCCAATTAATCAGTGAGTGGTTGATTTGAGCAGAAAAGACAGTTGTAGGAAAGTTTTGGAGAGGTAGAGGTTGTACTCTTGGCTGAAAGTTTGGTTTTCTGAAAGGATTGTCAGACAGATGTGGTTAGTCTGATCTGTATTTTCTTGCCACAATTTCCCACAGATACACACAGGGATATTGGTTATCTTTGAGATACACTGTAGGGGAGAGGCAGTGAGGTTTCTAATTCAGTCAGTGCTCAAAAAAGGAAAGGGATTCTTTTGAGGGACAGAAGAGAAAATCCTGATCATAATATGTATGAAGAAGGAATAATTATATGATAGATTGTCCTTTATCTGGTGTTAGGTCAAACTGCCAAAAAATTACCTTAGGGCAAACGTATAATCTCAAGCTATTTAGAGGGGAAGGAATTCTAATCTCTAGCATCAGGAGATGCACAGACCTCACTGGAATGATAAATTTCGAAGGGAAACTGACAGTATTTAAAGCTTTGTGTAAACTGAGTTACTTGTAACTTGTTGCCAGGGTCTGAGAAATATGTCCAAATCTGGTAACAATATCTAAACTGAAACAGCAACAGCACTCTGTAAATAACTGCCTGATTTTGAAACTTACCTGTTTTCTCTTTTGTGACACCAAACAGCTTGCTTAGTTTTAATACTTTTTCTAGATTTGTTTTTTTAAAAAAACAATTCAAAAGCCTTTGGTGCCAAATTGTTTCTGATAAGAAATAGAGTGTGGAAATACAGTGACACTCTACAGCTTTTTGAGAAGGTCCTTAGGATAGAGAGGCAAAACCCAATTTATTATTTATAAGTACATGTATACATATATATATTAAAGGTGGGACAAGATTTGTGTGTGTGTGTGTGTGTGTGAGTGTGTATATGGGGGACTCTCTGATGTTTTCTGGGGGGCCCTGCCTCCGCCCCCTGTCGCCGCCGCATCCCAACGCCGCATCTGCACGTTGTAAGGGGTCCCTGCCCCCGACCCCCATCACCATCCAGGCATCCTCCAAGATGGAATGGGCATTGTCCTCTTCGGCACATTTGGGGGTGTCTCCGCCCAACTTCACTCTGCTGAACCTTGTCCAGGAATCCCAGCCACAGTGGTAGTCGAACGCTGTCGAATGCTGTTTGGGGGTCTCTGCAATCATCCCCACCCCTTCTTGCAAGTTCAAGGGTTTCTGCCACTAACCCCTTCTCCATCTCGCAAACCAGGAACTCTCTCGGCAGCCCCTGTCCCAGAATCATACTGCTCAGGTCGCCACCAGGAGCTGACCTTTGCTGAAGCGAGAGCTGACTGTCGCTGCCAGTGGTGGGATTCAAAGAATTTAACAACTGGTTGTTTACAAGCACCATTTTAACAACCGGTTCTGCTGAATTTGGTGAGAACCTGCTGAATCCCACCACTGGCTGCCACCCTCCATACAACGAGAGGAGATCTGTTGCCATTTTATTTAACTAAGCAGGATGCCAAATTAACTACAATTAAGGGAGAGTGGTAAAAGAGTAGTTTAAAAAGTTATTCAACCCTTACACATCCTAAGAAGTCCTAAAAAAATTCTAATTGCCAGAGCTCCGAACTGCTGCATCTGCTCCGGGTGCCATCCTGGAGCCACCTGATGGAGGGTAGCTAGAGAAATGTTGGAGGGTAGCTAGAGAAATCTCCAGGACCCCTGTGGACTTACCAGTGATTTCCCATAATTTCCAGTGATTAATGGCACATGCAAGGTCACCCTTCTCTCGCCACACCGTGTCCCTGCTGTCAAACTACCTGCCAGTTTCCAGATGCAGCCTAGCAACCCTACTCAGAAGTAAGTTCATTGTGATTCAGTTGGGCTTAACCTCACTTAAGTACCCTTCGGATTACCCTGCTAATTGTTTCATCAAAGGTGCCACAAGACTCCTTTCTTTTTTCAGCAAGAGACTGACATAAATAGAATTTGTATCATTTTGTGCACTTGGAGATATTTTTTCACCATGTAGAGCTTAATTAAGCCTGCATAACACCTTCTCCATTCCATTCTAAATTATTACAAGCTGCAGACTTTTAGCTTTCTATCATACTCAACAACATCTGTTCCCTCCTCCTTTGTGTGGCTTGCTTAACATTCAGTCTGATAAAGAGTTTCATGGAATTGAAAATGTGCTAATTTCCTTGTGTGAGTTTTTACTCGCACCAAATAGGATTCTACCACTGTTGCCTTTCTACCTCCATTTTTGATGGCTGATGTTTCCTTTCTCTTAAAAGGCCTGACAGCAATCATATGACTTTCCAGAACATTGTAATGAGAAAGGACAGAATTTAGGAAACAAATTCCGACTCACCCACTGACACAACCTGAGCACCATATTGTTACCTGCATTCCCCTTTTTTGGCATGGTAGCAGACCTGTATATTTCTCATGGAGCTGGGCTGTGATCAGTCAGCTGGGACTTATGGTGGTGTTGAAAATGGTTTTGTAAATACAATATTTGATGGGAGTAAAAGTGCTACTTTCGGGCACAACTGCAACTCAGCTCAATCTATTTCCTGTCGTGCCGCTGTGGAACAGGAACCGGAGGCAATTGCTCAGTAGATTCTTTGCTTTCTCTTGTTTAGTGACAATCCACATTTTATTTCTGCACTCTTAGAATGTATTAGAGTAAAAACTGACATTAAAGGATGCAGCAGAAGAAACTGAAATGAATATAACTTGACTAGCCTGTGGGCAAAGAGCTGTACCTGTCCAGACTCACTTGCTTCTGACACATCTGTGCTGCAAATGAAAGAAGGAGGGAATGTCTGAGGCACTTATTCAAATGATTGCTGTGAGAATGCAGTGATTTGATGACAGACCATGAGAAGGTTTCATATTTTGAAGACTGTGCTGTTGGGCTAATTCTTTGTAGAGAATCTGAAATTTCCGTAGAAGAAATGTGATGATTGACAGTTATGCGGAACCTCGAAGGTTGAGCTAAAAACTGTAACATCTTAACAAAATAATTATATTTGTTATATGAGGTACACAAAAGGTTTTGTTAAAAACACAGAGTCTGGAATACAGTAAAAAGCATCAGTGTAAACCAGGGGTAGGGAACCTTTAACACTCAAAGAGCCATTTGGACCCATTTTCCATGGGAAAAGAAAACACTTGGAGCCGCAAATAATTTTTGACATTTAAAATAAAGATAACACTGTACATATTGGGTTTTTTTACCTTTTACTCCGCTCATTCTGAGAAGCGTATGGATGCGTCCGCCCTGCTGCCTGCAGGGCGGGCAAGGATGGGGCCAGCGGCTCGGCCTCGCCGGCCGCCGGGAAAGCACCCGCCCCGCTCCAACGGGGCAGGTGAGAGGGGAAGCCCGCGGCACGGCGCAACCCAGCCAGGGCGGGCAAGGATGGAGCCAGCGGCTCGGCTCGTGGAGCCACAGTGCAAGGGCAGAAGAGCCGCATGCGGCTCTCAAGCCGCAGGTTCCCTACCCCTGGTGTAAACTGTTGCTCAGATCTTAGACACTGTTGATGATACAAACATTATAAGTGACCCATATAGGACAATATTTGTTTCTGTCGTTCATCAGTGGTCATAAATACGAAACAATATTGTTAAAGAAAACACGTTTGGAAATATACCTTACATGTGTAATGTTGAAGGCTTTCACGGCCGGATTCAACTGGTTGTGGTGGGTTTTCCAGGCTGTGTGGCTGTGGTTTGGTAGATCTTGTTCCTAACGTTTCACTAGCCACAGATGCAGGCAAAACGTTAGGAACAAGATCTACCAGACCATGGCCAGACAGCCCGGAAAACCCACCATATACCTTACATATATTTTATTTAAAAATGGGAAATTCTAAAAAGAGGAAGAATAAAGATAGAACCTAATTATTGCTATTATTGTTACATTGAAATATTTACTAATTTTTTTGCACAATTCATTAAAAATAAGATTTTATATACCTTATATCTAGCGTGGCCTGAATTTGCCTATTCACACAAACCATGGGTCCTTCACCTTTAAAACCGGCTCCACTGAAATCTGAACAAAAGTATTTCAAAGAGTCAAATTACAGTTTCAATTTAAGATTCCTAAGACCCTCCCCACACCAAAATTTTTTAGATAGCCAATTAAAACATACCTGATATATGATTACCAATTCTTCCAGATGTGTTTAAAATCAATTAGTGATAAAACGTAATTGGATAATTGGCATGCATGGAACGCTAACTATAGTTTTACAACTTTGTTTGTCACCAGGTTCCACATAGCATCTCTCTTACTCTGTCTCTTCCTAAATTCAGCTACAGAAAACCTTCTAGTCATAACTGTCCATTGGGATTGTTTAAAGTTAAGAAAAGTATATTCTTTCCCTACATCCAAGTCAGCCATTTTTGTATTAGCATTTTTGGCCAATCTTCACATAAGGCCATTTTCTAGGAGCTTGCATATTTATGATAGCCCCAGGCTATCTGTTGATCTGTCACTGATATTACAAGCTAGGAAAAAATGCCTTGTACTGACTGGAACCTTTCTTATCAAAACAGCACTACTTATTTCCCCCACCATATTTTATATTTTAAAAATGAAATTAAATGAACAGTTTCTAATCTCCCACCTTCCACCTGAATTCAAGCATGAGGGTGGAAGGCAGGGGAAAGAATTTTGATATTCCACGTGCTTTTCTCTTCATCGTTGGTTGTTTTAAAATCATCCGAATAACAGTCACGTATCAGAAATTCTTTCCATGCCTATGCAACTTAAACAAGTTGCTAAACAATACTGAAATATAGATGTTTTAAGGTGATATGTATATATGATGACACGTTGGATAAAAAAGTTTAACAAAATGGTTATTGCTGTCAGCATTTTTAAACTGCTGAGGTTTGGTTATCGTGCACACATGCCGGCACACGTCTGTTGTTGAAATATGGTTCTTGAACTCTTAATGGGAGCTCCTTCCTCCACATATTTTAGTTCAGTTTCTAAACTGTAAAAATAAAAATAACCCACTTGTTTTATTACGCTTCTACTTGTGTAATTAGTAATATTTTTACTACTTTGTGACATCTGCAGCACTGACATAATGGGCTGAATCTATCCAATTTTCAATCCGGCGAAAAAGGAATGATGCTCCCCCTTTGACCACAAAAAAAAACAAAAACGCTATGCTGAGGATTATGGGACATATGTGGACAAAAGTCATATTAAACTGGGATTGTGATGAGAGGAGTTTAGCAGGATGATGTGAAAAACCTGGCTGGATCTAACTCAGTGTTTCCCCCAATGTAATGTAACAGGCTTCTGATATTGCTGCACTGGTTGCTGCATCTCATTTTAGGCACTGCTTTGCTGATGCAGCAAGCCTGAAGATGGGAGCGTCTATATATACAAGAACAATATATTTATACACACACAGGGTTCCATGCTCTGTAAACTGTTGCCTGTTGAATGTGTGACTTGCCAGAAGTTAGGAGGAAGTAGACTGGAGGGGTGGTTTCTGCACAACACCCACTTTTCCCTGTATTGTCGAAGGCTTTCACAGCCAATTCAACTGGTTGTTGTGGGTTTTCCGGGCTGTGTGGCATAAGAACACAGATCTACCAGACCAAGGCCACACAGCCTGGAAAACTAACAACAACCAGTTTCCCCTGTTTGCCATCGCATTGGAGATTCCACCTCGGAGGAAGCGATTGCAAACAGTCCGGGTTGCTGTGGCTCCTTTGGTTTCTCCAAAAAGATTGTTTGTTTAGTGATTTTTGTAAAACACAGGTTGAGGGAAATATAATGGGCTGAACCTGTTTTGGGGAAGAGCCCTGTGAGAAGTTCTTCCCCAAAACAGGATAAAAAGCTTCCTCAACCATTATATTCGGGCTGTGCCGACACTACTATGGAGGAGCCAATGATGCTTTGGTCTCTGGAATCTGATGGTTAGGAAGAACCAATGAAGGATAAATCAGACACTAATCTTCAGTTCTTCAAATTGCTTCCTCTCCAGGGCTGCCATTCACCACCACTACTTCCTTTGACCCTAGGTCAAAAGTCACCATCCTTTTCCTTAGTGAAAGCTACTAATGAGTAATGAAAAGTATCTCAAGCTACTCTCCCATCTCAGCATAATATCAAGTTTTGTTCTGTCCTAGAAACAGAACATGGACTAAAACGATCACAAGAAATGAAACTGTCAGGTAACCTGTCCAAAGAACCATCCTACGAAATCAAAGCTGTCTTAAAAAATAAAGCATAGAGATCATTTTTGAACTTTTCCTGGATCTTCTGAGAAGACATGGGCCAGCAAACTACTGTTGGACACCCCTGTTCTGAAACTTGTGCTGTTCCATCTAGTTTGTACATGGGTAAAATGGGTGACATATCAGCAAGCAGGCACTAGATCCTAGCAGTGTCCTTCCTGTAATTGGACTATTTAACATCTTCTGCAGTCTTAATACTCAGGGCAAATATTCTCTCCATCAGTTGGCTTGGTCCTAATGATGGGAGGTGCAAGGAGAATCTGGCTGATAGTTTAGATACTTTATTATTAATCTATCCCATCTTCCTTATGTTATGAAAATCAAGGTGGCTTACCTTACCCAGCAGATCTGTTTCGCTTTAGCAAAGCTGTTCTGTTATGTACCTTCAGACGATACCCAGACTCAAGAGATTCTGAAGACAAATCTATAGGAACACCAAGTAGCTCACTGTGATTTCAAATGCTTATCTTTTTAACTTTAATAATGGTGCTAGGGGTCTTGTTTAGAAATCTTAAGCAAATCTTCTTGGAAGTAAGTCCCATGCTATTCAATGGGACATACTGTCAGTAAAGTGTTCGGATGATTACAGACTCTGGCCGTTTCTGCATGGCCACGCTGCGGGTTGGGTCGGTGTACATGACGCCGACCCACCCCCCCCCCCCCGGGACCGTTCGCACAAATGGTCCTGGTAACAAACGGGAAGACGGCGCCATGGAGCGCCGTCGTCCGATCGACCTACCTTCTCTGCGACCGTCCGGTGCGTCGCCGAGGCCAGGGGACATGCCCCCCTGCCCTGCGTGACCGCTCCGGAGTCGCAGGGCAGGGGGGCGTGTCCCCAGGCCTCAGCGACGCGCCGGACGGTTGCAGAGAAGATAGGTCGATCGGGCAAAGGGGGGAGGGATGGCATCTTCCAGCCGCTGCCGTTCGCACAGCAGCGGCTGGAAGCAGCCGTTTTCCAACAACCTCGCTCGGGGAGTGAGGTGGGAAAATGGCAGCTTCGCGCTGCTGGGGAGACGCGAAGGCGGTGTGGCTGTGAAGCAGCTGTGCCCCCCATGCGAACAGCTCCCTGGGGACGGTGTTTTTGCCGTCCCTAGGGCGCTGTATTTGGCCCGTGCGGAAAGGGCCTTAGATATTTGGCAAGTGTGGTCCCAAGAGGTTTTGGCCCCAGTTTTATCTGTTCTTTTTTCCATCTTCTTTTTGGTTTGCACTTAGACTTGAGCAATGGTTATTTTTATTTTTATTACATTTTGTGTAAGCTACCTTGAGTCTTTAGGTAGGGACATTAATTTATATCAATTCTATAAATATATTGAAGAGGCATTTTAGAAAAAAATATTTTTGTGGCCTGAAGATTCTTTTGGATTTGGGAAGCATTTCTGCAATATTAACAGGAACTTATTTTTCTAATGAGGCAAAACAAGGAAAAAAAACTTTTAATGACTGAGGGGAAAAATGACTTGTCCAAAGAATGCCTGTTTTAATTGGATAACTAGACTTTTCCCACAGATAATGGAATGAACATTCACTGAGCCAGGTCACCTTTGATCATATTCAAATATAGTCAATGTGATTGAAGGTGGGCTGTGAGTAGGGCTCTGTACCTTAAAGTTGTGTCCTCTTCTGCCAGTTGCCGCTGCTGTGTTCCTCATGAAAGCAGCCAGTACATTTGCAACAGCTTTACATCTCTTTTCCAGTCTTTCAGTTTGCTTCTGGAAAGCACTGCACTTTGTCTCTGCCTCACATTGCCTGTGGACTCTTAAAAAATACCATTACCCATTTAATCATTCTTTTAATTCATCTTTGGTTTTGCAGATGGCCTCATCAGAATTTGGGGGGGAAACCCACTCTGCCAGAAGACATGCTGTTTTCCTGGATAGAGAAGTTTTTCATATCAGACAAGTTCATCTGTGCAGTTCAATAACACCCATTCATTGTTTGTCCATTTGTGATGAACTGTGCTTCATTGCTGGACATCATTTGCTGTGCTTCATTGCTGGACATCGTTTGAACTTTTGTCTTTTTTCCCCCAGTAAACACGTTTAGTGTTTTTGTTTCCCATAGAGTTAAAAAGCTGGAAATCTAAAAAATAACAACAGTTAAGATCCAACTCACATTTTCATTCAATCCTGCCCAATTTCCTTCCTTACCATAGACTCCATTCCATTTGACTCTTGCCCATGAAGTTCCCTTGATTCCCAGTGTAGCAATTTTTGTGTGGGGGTCAAAGGGGACCCACCTTCCTTTTTCAGCGGATGAAAAGCAGGCTGGATCCAAGCCATCATATTAACCACTGTATCTCCTTCAACTTCACCAGTCAAAGCTTCTAAACTCTTTCACTTGGTGCCAAATTCTCTAATTAATTATGATGTTAAATTGTGAGATCTTGCTCTTTCTTTGTCTCTGTCTCTCTCTCTCTTTGTCAGCTAAAGATCAGTTAATGTGAACTCCCTCCAGTGGCAATTGAGGAATAAATATATATTTAGGTAACCATGAATATAGGTGGCATATATCTTCTCTTTTTTACTATGGGAATTAAAAACCTTCTCGGAAGAATTTTCAGATGTGTAGTTGATAGGGTTGTTTTCTTGTGAACCTGAAATAAAATTCATCTTGTTTTATTTTACGAACAAGTGTCTTAGGAAAATCTAGCTCTGAAGTATCTGCTTTGCCTGGCAGGGATTAAGCATCGGAGACAGAGAAATATCTGTGCCAACATTTGCTATCTTCAATCCTTTAGCACTGTAGATTAAACCTGGGATCTTCTGGATATGAGGTAGATGTTCTAAAACTAAGTCATAATCTCTCCCAAAGGAGTAATGTGTTGCTCACCATAGGAAGTTATGTTACTATTGGCCCAATCCGAAGGGGGAAACAACTTTTTGGTGCGGCGCAGCCTCGCACTGACATGTTTGCCTCCTTTGCCAATGTCAGGGACACCAGTCAGTGGAGAGGGCAAATGCGCCTGCATCTGGATACCCCACAGCTTTGTGGTGGCAAAACCCAGAAGTGGGCCATCATGCAGAAGCCAATGGAGGGAGAGACAGGAGGTTCCCTGGAGTGGAACCAACTTTAATTGACTTCCACCCAGGTTTTGTGGTTGAGAACACCATAGCTGGGGCCTTGGCCTTAAGCCACCCTCCACTGAGCCCTCCAGAGGGCTATCTGGATGCCTGGAGGTTTTTGTGTGTGTTTGCTGCTGCCCTGCACCACCGACAAGTTCTGAGGAAGTGGCGTGGAGCACAGTAGTGGTGCCGTCTCCAGCTGCTGAAGCTCTTTGCATAGGGTTGTCCACTAGAACCCATTATTCATTCTCGATGGGTGGTATAAAACTATAACTGAAACACATTTGCTTCCAAAAATTCTCTCCCAAATACTTTTCTGAGAATTTGGTATCACTAAAGATTCTCTGGCATTTTCCCCACAGCCAATATGTCCCGGGGAAAACCGGGATCATACATACCGGGATGTTTCCATCTCGGTTCCTCCCTCCACACGGCAGCCCAGCAGCACGTTCAGGCGGGGAGGAGGAACTCCAGGTGATTACGCATGCCCCCGAGTTTGCTTTCATTTTCCTTGCCGGCGATGCCACACATGTGCAAACTGTCCCGTTTTTCCAGCATTCTGATTGGCTGCAGTCGGCGAGGCAGGAAAAATAAACAGGCCTGTCTCCCGCGGTGTTTGCATGGGAGCGGGAGCGCAGCATTTTTTTAAAAAAGAACCATCAATTTTGTCATTTTTTGAAAGGCACGGGATAAGAGAAATCTCGCAGGGCAGGGCCAAGTTAGACCCGGAAGTCATGGGGAAGCCATGGCTGAACTGGGATGGTTCACTTCCTTACCCCAGGACAGTGGTGGCGAACCTATGGCACGGGTGCCAGAGGTGGCACTCAGAGCCCTCTCTTTGGGCACGTGCAAAAAGAGTTGCTCCCCCAACCCCACACATCTAGACTGGCCTGGGCCGCTGGGCACGATTATTAGCATTAAACCTAAGACCTAGTTTTAGGGAAGCAGTGTAGGTAACCCTGATAAGTGCTGTTATACCCCACTGATTTTCATGCACGATCCTTTACCTGGGACTAAAGTGTGATCCTTTACCTGGGAGCAAGCTTGGTTGCTGGCAATGGAGCTTGCTTCTGAGTGAACCCTCCTGGGGTCATGATTCACCCGTTGGAAGAGTTGCACGGTTGCTTCAAAGCAGAGCCACCGACTACGACAAAGCTTACTCCCGAGTAACGCATGCCTCGGAGCCAACCGTTTTTTCTAAACTAAAACCTCAGTATTCAGGTTAAATTGCCGTGTTGGCACTTTGCGATAAACAAGTGGGTTTTGGGTTGCAGTTTGGGCACTCAGTCTCAAAAAGGTTCGCCATCACTGCCCCAGGATATATTGGCCGTGGGGAAAATGCCTTTGAATATTCAAAAGTTTCAGAATGGCTCATATTGATGTAGTGGTTAGTGTGGCAGACTAGGATTTGGGAGACATAGGTTTGAAACCCCACTTGTCATGGAAGCTTTCTGGGTGATTTTAGGTCTGTCATATAGTCTCAGTGTAGCATAACTCATAGGGTTGTTGTGAGGATAAAATGGCGAAGAGAATAATGTAAGCTGCTTTGGGTCCTTATTGGGAGAAACAACAGGGTATAAATGAAGCAAAATAAATATAAAATAAATATATTTATATGCCATGTTATTTGTTTTATTTGATACTTGGGTCTCCTAGGACCATCTCTGAGATGGAGCGCAGACCTCAAACATTCACCCACCCATAATATCTGTCCAGAGTTCCAACTGAAGATCCCCTACCTCCCGATTGTATTGTTTTGCTTCATAAAGAAAATTTGTAAACCTTTTTTGAATATATCAATCTGGCTTTATAGATCTTTAATATTTGATACTTGAAAGTATTTGATTTTTGGCAGGCAAGCATATGTCTGTATTTGGTACCTGGTGTGTGATGGTATTTACTATTTGGTGACTTGGCACTAGCAGTTAATATTTGACAGGTGCCATATTTCACTGCTGTCAAAATGAAAAGAATTCAGACAGAGCTAGTATGTCTCAATCTCTTTATTTCTGAACGCCGCGAAGAAACGTTTGAATTTAAAACGGAATTCAAATTAAAAATGTGAAAAGCCACATCCAATATGTGTGCTGTGAATTGGACATTTTAACACATATTTGTGGTTTGTAGGAGCTGAAGTAGATGTGATGCTTGGAATTCACCCCAGAGAGCTGCTGAGGAATGTATGTGGGTTATGTTTTGGTATGATGATGCCTTGGAAGGAGGCTAAGGATCAGCACCAATTGGAAATGCCTCTATGGATGACTTTAAGCCTGTGGGGGGGAGGGGAGAGGAACCTGTCTTTTTGCCCCTTGGGGCTTAAAACAACCCAAGGGGACATGTCTGATTATGGAAAGAGTGTTGGGCAATGACTGCCCCAGCCCCAGTTCAGAGCTGCCTCATTCCCGCTGAGTGCTGCCACGACCTGGCAGACTGGTTGCAGATTCCTAGAGTCACAATTAATTTGTCTTTATTTTAGGACTTTCCAGAACCCATTAGCATTGGGGTGTACAATATGGGGCCTGATTAGGGTTGCCATGCCTCCTGCTACAGGGGGAGATCTTCTGATGGAAACTTCCACTTGCTGCTCGTCAGGGTTGGAGAAAAATTTTTTTAAATCACAGTTGAGCTAACAGTGCCTCTTTCTGCACAAGTCACCTAAAATGTTTGCAAAATGTTTTTGATCTCCTCTTTTACCACAAAGTTTGTTCGCGCTCATTCCCTTGAAATGATTCATGACTGCCATGAGGTGTCTTTTTCCTTTTTTTGTTGGTTATTTGTAGAACAGATGCTTCAATGCTTCCTAGCTGCGATTCTCTGTAACTATAGGCCACTTCTGCACACGCAAAATAATGCGTTTTCAAACCTCTTTCACAACTGTTTGCAAGTGGATTTTGCCATTCCGCACAGCTTCAAAGAGCACTGAAAGCAGTTTGGAAAGTGCACTATTCTGCATGTGAGGAATGAGCCTAAGTGTGTTCAGTGGCCCTTTCCACATGGGCCAGTAAACACGGGTTAAGGGTGGGATAAAACCTGGGTTGGGGGGGACCTTCACATGGATCCTGCTCCTAAAGCGAGTCCTCCCCAGGTTTCCCCCCACCAACCTGGGTTTTTCAAGAATTGTGATTTTCGAGTGAGTGATTTTCAAGTGAATGGCCGTGGCTGTGAGGCGCGTTATGCAGGTGCAATTATCTAGTTGGATTGTCGCAGGCGCACATCTGCGGACTCATGCAGGGACAAAGGGCTGTATCATGGCCCTGGGGGTCGGTCGTGCCTGGCTGTGAAGCTGTGCATTGTGGGGAGGTCAGAACCACAACAAAAGACGTGCCGCCATGTGAAGGCGTTTGACCCATTTCCATGGCTGGCTGTCCATGGGACAGGGCTGAGAAGGGGTTCATGTAACCTGGCCTTTCATCTGCATTTATTGACCCATGCGGAAAGGGCCAGTGATTTGAAAATGTAATCCCACCCCCAAAAGAACACCCCCCCCCCACATAAATGACAAAAATAAAGAGGTGAAGGAGAATGGAATGAGCTCAGGGATGCAATAAAATGGCGCTGAGGAAGAAGTTTGGGGACGGCACAGAGGCATCAGCAGAAAAGATAAAATGTTTTAAATATGCCCACACAACAAGGGAAGATGTCTTTAAAATGTTTCAAGCCGAAGAATCATTTTAAAAGGGGATTCAGATAAGATGTTTCCAGGCTATAAATAAAACATTTTTGGAACCAAAGGCGGGAAAAACAATGCAGAACTCCACATAGGGAATGTTTTATTTCCTGCTTGAAAACATTTTAAAAGCTTTGTGCAAAAGGGACCAGTGGAAGACTTGGAAATCAGTGTTCTAGGCATCACCAAAAACTTTGATTTTACCAGAGTTTACAACAATTCCCAGAGAGGACTGACATCACTTCTGGGTTTTCCCTGGAAGTGATGTCACACCATTGTTGACAGCGCCCAATGTCCCCTCCCCCCAGACTCCCACTGGTTGCTGGGCCAACTTCCTCTAGTAACCATGTCCTCCACAGGATTTCCACCTTAGTTTTGAAAGACCAGTCAGTGGAATTCTGATGCCAACCACAGACTAATTCCTCATTGCATGTCAGCTGCTTGTGGGCTCCTGAGATAGAACAGAGAAATTTCTGAGGAGTGGAATGAGAAAACTTGAAAGGCTACATTCTGACACCCCCCCCCCCAAAAAAAAAAACCCACCTCACTTGAAAGTCTTCATCACGAGGTGGAACTAGTCAAGATTTTTTATGGCCTACCTAATTGTTTGAATTGGGCACCCCTGTGTTAGCATGTCATAAAAGTGTTATGGAAACTTGATGCCGCTGTTTGCCAAAACAGTCAATGTATTGTCGAAGGCTTTCACGGCCGGATTCAACTGGTTGTTGTGGGTTTTCCGGGCTGTGTGGCCGTAGTCTGGTAGATCTTGTTCCTAACGTTTTGCCTGCATCTATGGCTGGCATCTTCAGAGGGAAGTCTGTTACAGAGGGAAGTCTGTTACACACTGTGTCCAGTGAAAAGGGAATGTTTTTAGTGGATTATATATATAGTGGGGCAGGTTTTCCAGCCTGGAAAATCCACAACAAAACAGTCAATCTTTATGTGACAAATGCACCATCTTCCATTTATAAAAACCCTACTCTGTTTTTTAATCCACCTGAATTTGTACTGCAGGCAGAGAAGTAGCATAAGCAAATGAGAGTGCAGGAAGGAAAGGGGCATGGCTGTACTTCACCCCAAAGATAAACAGCTTATCGTAACCTTTGACAGCATCTGATCAAGCTCTTCTTTACTGGCCTTGAACCCTGCAAGACTGGAGACTCTTCATCATTTTTTAAAGTTGCAGCATAGGCACCACAATGTATATGCTAATGAAGCCCTTCAAAAAAAAAATTGGTTGTGTTATGGTAATTTCTTTAGATTCATTGCTGCAGATTGGAATTCCATGGTTTTTACAACGCAAGATACATTTTTGAGGCCATAATTCAGGTAAAGCAATACAAAAGGTTTTCTTGTGTATGCTTTATGTTTATTCTTTATTTATTTATTTAAGCCATGCTTTTTACCCTGCAATAGAGATCGGAAGCACCTTTAGGGTTGCTTTCTCTGGGTTGGGAAATACCGGGAGATTTTGGAGGTGGATCATGAGGAGGACGGAGTTTGGGAAGGGATTTCAATGGCATAGAATCCATCTTCCCACGCAGCCATTTTCTGCTGGTGAACTGATCTCTATCGACAGGAGACCAGCTGTAGTCCCAGGAGCTCTCAAGCTGGTCCCTGAAGATTGGCAGCTCTAACCGCCTTATGACACTGTTCTCCATATTATCCTCTCAACAACCATGAAAAGTAGTTTGTGAGACAGTATGACTGGCCTGAAGTGACCCAGTGAGCTTCCATGGCAGAGTGGGGATTTGAAACTGGATCTCCTAGATCCTGGTCCAGCTCTCCAACTGCTACATCACATAAGAACATAAGAACAAGCCAGCTGGATCAGACCAGAGTCCATCTAGTCCAGCTCTCTGCTACTCATAGTGGCCCACCAGGTGCCTTTGGGAGCTCACATGCAGGATGTGAAAGCAATGGCCTTCTGCGGCTGTTATTCCCGATCACCTAGTCTGTTAAGGCATTTGCAATCTCAGATCAAAGAGGATCAAGATTGGTAGCCATAAATCGACTTCTCCTCCATAAATCTGTCCAAGCCCCTTTTAAAGCTAATCACACTGGCTCAAATCTTCACAGTCATATATGCTTGTATCCCTGCACGGTAGAAGTAGTCAGGCTTTGGATAGCTGCAGAGCTAACACAGAAATGCTATAAACATTTTAGAAGGGCTTTTTCTCCAGAATTAAAAATGCACTTGTGCGGTTTCGTCTTTGTGCATCATTATTGCCCGGATAACCGACGGATCTCAAATGACTGGGAAACCATTCTCATTGGTTTCATCTGAATAAGCCCCAAATAACTGTAAAAGAATTCGAAGGCCTGTTATAAAATGAATCAAACTCGGGATGTAATTAAGCAGCAGTTTCAGTGCAGAGGGCTTTTCCAGAGGATTAATGACTAGCTGAGAAGCAGTTGATGGCCTCCAGCCCAGGACATTAGCCAGCCTGATTGCTTGAAACATCTCTCGACAATCTAATCATCTTAGATTTTAATACATGCCTCTCATATTAAAGTCTCTTTTCCTGTTGCCGGACCATGTAGATTGCTCTTAATCAGCCCCCTCATCTGGTTTTTCAATTCTACGAAGGGTATCTTGCAAATTATCACATGTTTCTTTGATAAATGAGGAAGGCGAACCGGTTGCCAGAGTTGTTCGTCTTGAGGCTCTCCTGCAGTTCGCTTCACAACTGTTAATCTCGATTGGATGCAGTTTTGTTTGGAATGCGCAAGATGGCCTGCTTCATCTGCATGAGCACGCCTCATCAGAGATGAAGCTCCATCAACTTTGTTGCACTACCCTGTTGTGATACTATGTCAGTACACAGTACTGACAAATGTGTTTTGATCAAATACAATTGTTCCTGGTTTTTTTCTTTTGTTATGGAGATGGACATGATCATGGCTTTGCCAGCGTGGACTAGTGGCTAAGAGCAGGTGTACTGTAATCTGGAGAACTGGGTTTGATTCCCCACTGCTCCCCATGAGTGGCAGACTGTTATCTGGTGAACCGGATTTGCTTCTGTACTCCTCCACATGAAGCCTGCTGGGTGACTTTGGGTCAGTCATAGTTCTCTTCAAATTCTCTCAGCCCCACCTATACCTCACTAGGGCCCCTTCCGCACACGCAAAATAATGCATTTTCAAACCACTTGCACAACTGTTTGCAAGTGGATTTTGCTATTCCGCACAGCTTCAAAGAGCACTGAAAGCAGTTTGAAAGTGCATTGTTCTGCATGTGCGGAATGAGCCAAGGTGTTTGTTGGTGAGAGTGGCAGAGAAAAGGAATTTGTAATTCTCTTTGAGTCTCCTTACAGAAGAGAAAAGAGGGGGCATAAATTCAGATTCTTCTGTTGCCCTGGAAGCATTTTGTCTGCTTTTCCTGGGCTGAAGTTAAACATGACAGTGACTGACAAGAAGAAGAGTTTTGGATTTATATCTCCCTTTCTCTCCTGTAAGAAGTCTCAAAGGGGCTTACCATCACTCATCCCATGCGCTGTGGTGCTGCAGTGGCACAAAAACCTGCTTGAAAAACATGGGTCCTCATGATTTTTGCACTAAGTCATCTCAAAATCACCAGCACATAACAACTCCAGCCATTAGCCACGTGTCTGAACACAACAATCACACATCCCATGCTTAAAGGGGCCACAGTGGTGCAACAACCTGCTTGAAAAACATGGATCCTCATTATTTTTCGACTTGGTCACCCCCAAATCACCTGCACATCACAGCTCGTACCTCTAGACACATCTGAACACAATAATCCTGCATCCCGTGCTTTTTCTCTATCCATGTCCAAATGTATCTGGCAATACTTACTCTGTTTCGTCTTTTTCTTTGCTTACGGGCATTCCCCACCCTCCTTTCTTTCATCTTGTATGTTTTGATGTTGCATGTTTGGAGCACCCACTTCTGTCAAACCCATTTTGATTTATTGACCGCTCTGATTCAGTGTTGCACTTTTTCCAGAGCAAAGCCTTCCAACTAGTATCTGATCCGAGGTCACCTACACTGTTTGTTTCCTGGGGACTTTAATCTTCATACTGATGTGACCTCTGATACCCACCAAAAATTTAGTGCACTCTACAGCCTACTCTGGCTTTGTCAGCATTTCCCTGCTCCTACACATATGAAAGGTCACTGTTCTGATTTAGTTAACTTCTTGAGTCTCTCATTACCAGAGCTGGAGGTTGCGCACCTTGATTTCAAATACATTTTTCCCATTTTATTGCACCCTTACGATTCCATACCGATAAATTGCTTGTAAGTTGCAGGTTGTTTCCTTCGCTTGTCACTTTCAGGATGAAAGGTAATAAGGTGGGTTGGAATTTGTTTTCCACCCATAATATAAGCTTGTGCATTTTTTTTAAAAAAATATGTCATTCTCCCAGTCAAATGGTTCTCTTACTTTTAAATTTTAAGTCCCCTCACTACTTACAGCTTCCACATTCACAACCCACACGTTGCACACCTGTTTTTCCAGATATTACAAACTTACATGCATTGTTACAGCTGTTGGTACCCAACTAACAGTGATATCCTCCACTGAAGTCAATGGGCTAAGAAGGGTGTGACTGTTTGGGACTGCACTGAAAGTCTGCTCAGTTCTGACTCTCATCAATCCATTCATTCCCCACAGCTATCCTCTTCTCATTTATTATCTAGAGTATAAGATATTTGTGTAGAAAAGTCAGTTTCCCAGTGGAAGAACAGAAACATGACAGGAAAATAAAGACCACAATTACACTTACATCAGCAAACTAAGAAAAAGGAAGAAAAAGAACTGCATATACAGTCTTACACACTATAATCTAATAAACAATAAATGATAATAACTGTGGAAAACTGTGGAAAACTGTAAACAGTGTAGGTGACCTCGGATCAGATACTAGTTGGAAGGCTTTGCTCCGGAAAAAGTGCAACACTGAATCAGAGTGGTCAATAAATCAAAATGGGTTTGACAGAAGTGGGTGCTCAAAACTGTGGAAATAACTGTGGAAAACTGTGGAAATGATAATAACTGTGGCAAACTGAATAGTACAATACTGGCTGTTGGTATAATACTGACTTTTGATTCTGGCTATGAAAGCCTTCGACAATACAGTAGTTGAATAGTATAATAGTTAACATGGAATAATGATTATTGTATTATTGTATTGTCGAAGGCTTTCACAGCTGCATTCAACTGGTTGTTGTGGGTTTTCCGGGCTGTGTGGCCATGGTCTGGTAGATCTTGTTCCTAACATGCCTGCATCTGTGTCTGGCATCTTCAGAGGTGTATCACAGAGGGAAGTCTGTTATGTGTGTAACAGACTTCCCTCTGATACACCTCAGAAGATGTATCACACCACAGATGCAGGTGAAACATTAGGAACAAGATCTACCAGACCATGGCCACACAGCTTGGAAAACCCACAACAACCAATTATTGTATTAATCTAACAAAAATAATAAAGTGCCCTATAAAATATTTAATACACCTGATAATAACATTAAACAGTATTATACGGTGGATTATAACAAAATAAAATAGATGAGAAAGACTGATAATATTAATTATCTTTATAGCTTTCTAAAGGTATTTTCCAAAAATAATTATAATTATTTTTATAGATTTTCAAATATCTATAATTATTATTGTAGATTTCTAAGATATTTCCTAAAATATATATTTCCCACATATTATTAATTTCTTATAATTTATTCATAATACCTTTAAATGTTTTTTGACTTCTTTTTGATATAATATATCATGAGGGTTAATAATAATTTATGTAGCTCATTTCATCAACCTCCTTTTCAGAATCCCCCCTTTTAAGAATAGTATAAGTAATATGGTTTCCATTTATCTTGGAATTATTTAATTGATCTCCTTTTCATGACTTTTGTTAGCTTTGCTATAATTTTTTTTCAATATAAAGGATGCAGGAGATGTGGAAATAAAGTCACTACATCTTCCTGAGCCTTTTGTTAGGAGAAATGCCACCGGGGTCCTTGTGCTTGCCTCCCTTTCTGCTTTTTTTTGAAGGCTAGAGAGCAGTACTGAAGGACCATCTTTGGCCAAGCCATTATCCTTTGCAATGTTAAATAGAGCGCTTTCATAAAAGAGCATTTATAGCGCTCTGGATGGCTTATAGCAACACTTTTGCTATTCTGCTGTTGTGCCTACCATTTTGTATCCCGTGGCATCATAGAGTCTACAGAATGTCTTATGTTGTTTTAGTTAAAACAACAGTGATTCATGCACATGGCACAGACCATATTCAATGCATTGAAATAGCAATGTAGGATCAGAAATTTGGCAGCAAAATTAATAAGTAGGCACAATACACACAAAATACTAAAAACACTGCAGAGTGCAGGGCAATAACAATAAAATCAACATTCAAGGAAGACTCGGTGGAAAGAAAAACTTCAGTCTGTTGCTAAAAGGTTATGAAGTTTGGCTCCAAGCTAGTGGTTATGGGGAAAACATTCCATAGGTGAAGGCTGCTGAAATGTACCCTGGTGCAAAAACAAAACGAGGAGGGGGCTTGAGGAATCCTATAAATCTTTCAAATGCAAGGCTGCAAGCCTGAATTTTTTTAGCCATCTTCATAGACACCATGGTAAACCATGGGATTATAGGATTTGTTAATCCTATGACCATCCTCTCTTAAGTGTTAGCTGCTGCCATTGCATAAGACTGGCCAGTGAGGAATAAGATGGTTCTGATACTTGGCACAAAGGTGGCAGAGATGTGGTACTCACCTTGCTCTAAGCAGACACCTTTTGGGAGTCTGGTTGGGGTGCTGGAATGTAGGTGGTTCTGTGCAGTGTATGAAAGAGACAAAACATGTAGGAATTGTTGAGTCAACACATCTAAGAATGCTTTCTAGAAACCATAGCTGTTTATTAAGTGATTTTTTTCGCATAGACAGATTTGTCTTTTGACAATCTTTTCTTATGAAAGAACAACGGTAGCTCTTTCTGTCTGGCTGTCTTTGTTCTTGTCTCCTCAAAGAGACCCAAATTAGCCTACAGGAGTGCACTCCCCCCCCCCCACACACAGTGAACATAAACAAAACAACAAATGGAATCTTGATCTGTTCAGTATTCAGTAGCTGGTGCACCAGCTACAAATCACAGTCTACGAGGCAAAAGGCCAAGAGTCTTGTGGTTCTTGCTCATTGAGTACTTTGAACCACATCCAAACTTTATACTAGTTGCAGTAGGAAAGGAAAAGAAATGCTCAGCAAGATGCTACAGCTGGCCAAGGTGTTCATCCCATGTTTCCTCTTCCAAAAACAACTTCACAAATACTTGTTGCAGCACTATAGTTAACGAAGAGCTGACAAGGATTAAGAGATTGATGGATATAAACCAAGGCTACTAGCTTTCATATAGGATTAGAAGTTATATAGCTTTATGACCCTAACCCTGAAATAGCAACATACAAAATTTCAATATGGATCGCTTCTTTTCTTACCATCAGAACAGACTCTATTTTGTGGGCCTTTGTCCTATCAGACTGTAGTAGAGGATGAATGTGTATTAAATGTTTAGACTCCTACTGTGTAACTGCATGTAAGAGATTAACACGAGGAAACTGCGCATTCCTGACGATTTTAATAAGTGGGACCCATGGGACTTTGTTCTTCAGAGTGTGAAGATCACAGCGAGTGGATTCCCTTTCTCTCTTTGCAGTTCCTTTGTTATAGCTTACCTGATATCTTAGGGAATTCACTCACTGTGATCTTCCCTTTTAAACAAATTCTTTGCACCTAGATTTTGGTTGCACTGACTTAGTTGTGGCACAGTGACTAAAGGATGCTTTGAGACTATTCATGAGTTGCTCAATCTTTCTGCGGTGAGCTGTGCCATGCAAAGGATGAGGTTTTGTCACTCAGGGAAAGATTGGGTGTGAAATGTGCGGAATAAAAAGCATGCTAACTTTTTTCTCCTATTCATTCTTTGTGACATACTCTGCCTTGGGGCAGAGCAGGGGGCAGGGGGGGGGAATGTGTTACTAGATTTGGCACTTAGCTTGTCTGATAAATGGATGGTTTTTCTGCTGAAGACTCAAAATGACATCCTAGAGCCATGGTGGCGAACCTTTGGCACTGCAGATGTTATGGACTACAATTCCCATCAGCCCCTTCCAGCATGGCCAATTGGCCATGCTGGAAGGGGCTGATGGGAATTGTAGTCCATAACATCTGCAGTGCCAAAGGTTCGCCATCACTGTCCTAGAGGCATCTTGATATGGGTGACTGTCCAACACGGCTGGCATTGTTTGGAACAGAAGGGTCTTAAATGCCTATCTAGCCCAACAGCAGCCTTCACTGACGCAGGACATCGTACAGGCAAAAAAAGAAGAAGCTTGTATTGGAAAACTTCATTGCTGGCACTGGGTGCTAGAGAGGGCCTTGTATCTCAATGTTATGGGACTTTCTGACCTGGACTTCCCTGTAGGAGCGATGGTCATATCACAAGAGAAGGGCTTGTGGCATCACAATTACCACAAGCTACATAGAAAGGACCAAAAATCTCAGCTGTTTTAACACAATGACAGGTGCTTGCTGGACTGGATTTAACTTGGACTGGAGCTCAAGCAGAAGATAACAGTGGTTTATATCCCCTGAAATAGAACTGTTTGTCATAAAACTGGGAGATGGACAATATATACTCCAAACATTTCCTTCTCTCCAGACACAGTGTGTAACAGACTTCCCTCTGTGATACACCTCTGAAGATGCCAGCCACAGATGCAGGCAAAACGTTAGGAACAAAATTCACCAGGCCACAGCCACACAGCCCGGAAAACCCTCCAGAACCAGTTGAATCCGGCCGTGAAAACCTTTGACAATACATTGTCATAAACCTGTTTGTCGTTATCAAATCATTGACTAGTATTTCACATGGAATATGAAAAACTTAACAAAGTGGAAGTGGGAAGCTAAGATAGCAGAACTACGCCTTGATCGCAGTAGATGGACTCCTGAGGAGGTGATCTACATGCCAGGTTTTATCTCCAGCACTTCCATTAAGAGATCAGGAAGTAAGTGTTGTGAGATCCTACGGAGCCACTGCCACTGTGAGTAGACCAGGGCTCTGCAACCTGCGGCTCTCCAGATGTTCATGGACTACAATTCCCATCAGCCCCTGCCAGCATGGCCAGAAATTGGGGCTGATGGGAATTGTAGTCCATGAACATCTGGAGATCCGCAGGTTGCAGGCCCCTGGAGTAGACAATACTGACCTGATAGATATGTGATTCAGTTGATGGCAGCTTCGTACGTTTCCATGTGCTACAAATTGTTGCATGTGTATTGACCCTCTGTGATGAGTGAAACACTTAGGGCCTCAATATGAGAGGTTTAAGCCAAGCAAAACCTTTCTTCACATAGCTTCACTTGTAATTATCCTGCATGTGAGCTCCCAAAGGCACCTGGTGGGCCACTGCGAGTAGCAGAGAGCTGGACTAGATGGACTCTGGTCTGATCCAGCTGGCTTGTTCTTATGTTCTTATGTTCTTATGTGCCTGTGTTTCTCTGAGCCACCTTCTTTCGCTTTGCATTGAAAGTGTCTGTTTCGAGCCTAACCATAAGTTGCTGAGGTGACCCGGGCATCAGTATCTTGCTTTTCCTGCTTTGGCATTTTCCTGTGTATCCGTCTTCTGCTGCAATTCTTCTTTAGCTAGTTTCTTCAATCAGGAAACCCTCCTTATTCTCTTAAGGCCGTTGTTTTGAAGTCTCTTTGACTTATGTGTGAACTTCGCTGTCATCTTCCAGCCTTCTACTCTGTGGTGAAGCACACTGTTCGCACTGCTGTTATTTATCTGCACTTTAGCTTTCAATGGGAGCTGTTTCAGTTTCACCCAATACTTGCCATAAATTGCCCCACTGCTCAGTGATCAAAGTACGTATCTGTGTTCATAGCAAAAGACGCATGTTGGGATGGTACTGAGTTGGTGATGGGGAGACTATTGTGCAATGAATCAGTCAAATCTCATAGCCTTAAGCTTTTCAGTGTCCTCTGAAGGCAAACCAAGAGCAATGGCTTTATAGAAGTCTGCCTAAATGGGATCTATCAAGGGAGTCCATATTTCCTAAAAGGGAGAGAAATGGCTGGATTAAGATTATCCAAGAGTTCCGGTCATCAACACATTGACAACCAACTTGTGTGTTGCACATGGGTGCTTTATTTTCCCTGAATCCAAGACACTGAGGTTATTTGCTGAAGGTTCTTCCTCTGGTGTTACATTGTTAATGTAAACAGACTACTGCTGTGAGCTGATAAAAGTGCAAATGCAAATCATGGCTAAATAATAGACAAGTAAAAAGACACTGAGGACTGTACTACTGTGTATAGTACATACTATCTGTTGATGTATTTATCACCTACCATGTAGTTTTTGCATTGTTTCACATGCCATGTTGATAATTATGCTTTATTTAATCTCTGGAAGATCTATTCCTCCCTGGTTGTATATATGGCCACCTCAGCTTGGGCCCCTCAAGTTAGCCACCAGCAGTTCTCTCAGTCTATGGCCCCTTCTGCACATGCAAAATAATGCGTTTTCAAACCACTTTCACAACTGTTTGCAAGTGGATTTTGCTATTCCGCACAGCTTTAAAGAGCACTGAAAGCAGTTTGAAAGTGCATTATTCTGCATGTGCAGAATGAGCCTATGTGTATTTGCTCTCACTCAGCTCAAGTTGATACCAGTAGAACCAGTCACGCATGCTTAGCACAGTAAAGGCAGTTATACCTTGTCTCATTGAAAGATAAAAGCTCAGTTGTGACCTAATACCCCTCTTCTCCCTGTGGAATGCTCCACTGTGGAATATAAGACAGTGTCTTATATTAATTTTTGCTCCCAAAGATGCGCTATGTCTTATTTTCAGGGGATGTCTTATATTTCTGTGTTCTGTTCGTCAGGCATGCTTCCAAACAAAAACTTTGCTACGTCTTACTTTCGGGGGATGCCTTATATTTCGCACTTCAGCAAAACCTCTACTACGTCTTATTTTCCGGGGATGTCTTATATTCGGGGAAACAGGGTAGGTCCGCTCCTGAAGAGCCATGCCCACAGCAGAGCATTCCACAAGAAGAAGAGGAGTATTTGAACTTCTGTCTTCCAGTGAGACAAGATATAACTGTTCACTAGTAGATACCCAGATCCAAAAAGACTACTTGAATTTTTTTGTCACAGGGAAATATTCTGCTCCCTCTCTGTGTCATCAAGTTGTTTAACCAGTCAGAGTGCCGGCTAGCCCGTCCAATCAGGTTGCTTCCCCAGTTATTAAGGCCTTTATGCCTCACTCTGAAATGTAAACAATAATGGCTACTGACAAACCTGTACTTTTTAAGATGCCAGAAGATGCCAGCCACAGATGCAGGCAAAACGTTAGGAACAAGATCCACCAGACCACGGCCACACAGCCCAGAAAACCCACCACAACGTATACCTTTTAATTAACTCTTTCTGTGTAGTTCACAGGTGTCAAACTCGTGGCCCTCCAGATGTTCATGAACTACAGTTCCCATCAGCCCTTGCCAATATAGCCAATGCTCATGTTGGGAGGAACTGATGGGAATTGTAGTTCATGAACATCTGGAGGGCCACGAGTTTGACACCCCTGGTGTAGTTCATCACAGAAGAGTTTTTACCTATGGGTCTTGTTTAAGTTTTATGATTTTATTGTTCAAGACCTCTATCTGAGAATTGGGGAGGGGGGCAGGGTGAAAGAAAGAAAATACTGGAAGTAGACTCCCCAAACAGGAGTCAAAATGGCAGTACTTGATGAAATTCCTTAAAAAGATTTGCTTTCGGCTGCTTTTAACATCCTCTGCCTATATTTGTTTGTTTCTAAATTCGGCCTGGAAATGGCTGCAGTCTTTTTTGTGCCTTTCCCACTAATGGGATATTTTTTTCTAAAAAAACTAGAGAGAAATCCGCAGCTACCGATAGAGTACGTTCTGTAATTCATTTCCATTAGTGACCTGCCAACCAGTCATCTTGAGACTATTAGCAAGTAACCAGCCTAACTAAAATTAGTCTTCCAGTGTATAACATCATCTTTCTTTCAGTCCTTCATTTTAATATTTTGCTGACTAATCCTTGAAAGTATTTACTGGAAGACTGTGCAGATTGATCTTTTGGAACACAAAAGGATATTGTGATGTTCTTGTTTATTTCGCAGACCTACAGTGCATCTGTTGCCCAATAGAGCTTTTTTCAGGGCTATTACTTAGGTTTGAGGCACTTCCCTGGAAATGCACAGCCCGCCAATAAACATAATACAGTGGCTGTGAGAGAGACTTTTATGCTGTGATCAACATTTTCTCAACTTTCCGCGAAATGCATTATGCATCTCACAGCTGTAGCATATTTTGTTTAAAAGTACAGTGGGAGGCAGGGTAGAGTCGAATATGTGCCCTTATATTTTCTATACATTATTCAGTGTGAAAATTGAGGAGCGCATTTTCTTTTGCAAAGTTTTCAGAGCACAGCATAACTCTGCATGCCAATTAGTAGCTCAGCCATGTTATCCCAAACATGGATGCTATATAGAGCTATGCTGTTGGGCCTTTGTTTAAATTCCCTAACAGGAAGATCTGAAATCCTGCAGACCGGCTCCAGGTTTCCATGGTGAAGAGTTGCTTTCGGGGTCCTTTTCCTGAATTCTCAGGTTGTCTCTTCCAACAAAATGAATAGTATTAGTGTTGGAGATCATGCATGTGATGTCATGTGAAAACAGGGCTTCCACTTCCTGGTGGTGGCTGAAGATGTGGAATTACAGCTGATCTCTAGTACCAGTTTCCCTGGAGGACATGAGATCCAGTGTGGTATAGTGGTTAAGAGCGGTGGACTCTAATCTAGAGAACTGGGTTTAATTCCCTGCTCCTCCCCATGGACAGCAGACTCTTATCTGGTGAACTGGATTTCTTTCCCTCCTCCTACACATGAAGCCTACTGGGTGACCTTGGGCCAGTCACAGTTCTCTCAGGACTTTCTCAGCCCTATCTACCTCACAAGGTGTCTGTTGTGGGGAGGGGAAGGGAAGGAATTTGTAAACTGCTGTGAAACTCCTTACAGGAGAGAAAAGTGGGGTATACATGCAAACTCTTCTTTTGGGGAGTAGACTGTATGGAATCACATCCCTGTTGAACTCCTTCTCCACAAATCCTGCCTTTTCCAATCTCTAATTGGGAACCTCTTTCATCATAACATATGAAAAGTTGCCATTGGCTGAAAACCAATTGAATCAGGCTTAACCAAACTATGAATGATTTCCAACTGGTGCATTACCTTTTCAACCATGAGTCCCGGACTCTAAAATACTATCAGTTAGTGTCAGGGATTGACCAGTCTGTTCAAGGAATGCAGTGAATGAGATGAGGTTCTTAAAGGAGAGACTTACATTGGCTGTCCAAGTCATGGTCCAGCTATTCCACTGGAGCTGTCTGCTTGTTCGGTTCCGTGTATCAAATTCTACTTTACCCACGAACTGATTGGTTGGGAGAGGACAAGTCTAACCTTTCTATTGTAAGAACTGTTTGCTCAAGAGAAAATTCCTTCGTTGTTAACAGGCCACCACCAAGTCAAGCAAGGGACCTGTGAAGTGGTCGCAGTGCATAGATGTTGCAACAAGAACAGGATCGAAGAGCGGTCGCAGACGGTCAAGTGTTCTTGCCTCCCAGGGCAGGTTGCTGGCACCACACGAGCGCAGCCCTCCTGTGTGGAAGGTAAGCTCTTCCGCCTCATTTGTCACTCAGACTTAATAATTAGAGATCACTCCTTGTCTCCTTGATGGTTTGAATTCCTGCTGTCTGAAAAAAGTATAATCCTCCCCCTTGTTAATTTTGGACACATTTCTCTTTGTTAATGATAATGAGTATGTGCCTAATCGTGGTGCAATTAATCTCCTTAATTTATGTAGTCATCCATTCCCAGCCTGTGCCAAGAAGATTTCTTACTACTTTTTCTCTCTTAGCTCAGAACAATCTACTCTGCAGCTAACCTGAAACTAGAACAAGGGAAATGTGTTGGGACTTCTTCGTTAGCTAGATCTATACTGTTTGGGGACATGCCATAGGATTTTCCTGTTCCAGTCAAATAATGCTTTACTAGTATGCTAAGCACAAGCCTGAACCAAAGGTGTTTAGTTATCAGTGAGTGCCATCTTTTGCCTATGTTCAGATCATGGTTGCTTTCCTTTGACATATTACTTGGAGTCATTTATCCCACTCAGGGGGCACATGTCCCCGGGCGCATGCCATTCTGTCACGTGGGGGGATGCAAAATCACCCCCACACCCCTCCTCTCCCATGCCAACTTGGCTCCCAGGCCAAACTTGGCTCCCATGCCAACTTGGCTCGTCGGAGTCGATGCAAGGGGGGAGGGGGATGGGGCCAATGGGGGGTGCAAAATCACCCCCAGACCCCTCTTCCACTGTGCCGCACCCCAGTTCATCTGAGTTGGATTGGGGGAGGAGGGGATGGCGCCTATGGGGGAGGGGTGCAAAGTCCCCCCTCAAACCCCTCTCCTTTCCCCCCTGGCTCGGCCCAGCTGGCGGAGGCTGAATGAGTGGCCTAGCAGGGCCACCACAAAGCGCCCCTTGGCTTGGCTCCGTCCCAGCAGGCCTGGCGGAGACCAAAGCTGAGCACCTGTTGGCCCCACCAGGCTGTCCTGGACCACCGCCAGCTCAGGCAAATGGGGCACGTGGGGGCATAGCTACCACAAGGCACGTGGGCATGGGGGGCGCAGTGGACACCATTTTGCCCTGGCCACCATTGCCCCCCACTACGCCTCTGATCCCACTAGCTGATAATTTGCATGTTACTGCAGGTCTCACCCTATGTCCCATTTAACATTCAGGTGTGAGTTGCAGGTTCTCAGTTTCTGTGCACATGATGCCCAGTTCAGATAACTGACCTGGGAATGCATGCACCATTTTCCTAACCGGGGTGGGGGGAGGGGGAAAGAGGGAGACAAGATGCCCAAAGATTTATGCATGTAAACTCCAGCTGAAAAAAAAATCCTGGAGATTAATTGGGTGATATCAATGGATTGGGGGATATCAATGGAGATAGATTTTATCCAGAATCTATGGTCTACCATAGAGCCTGCCCTCCAAAACTGCCTTTTTCTGCAGGGGAACTAATCTCTGTATTCTGGACCGCAGTTGTAATTCCAGCAGTCCAGGGCCACACCTGGAGATTGGCAGCCCTACAAAAGGATACTTTGACCGATTCCCCACATACTTGAGATTGGAAGGTCCAGGGGCAATGCACTCTCCGGGTTTCTGGCCCTTTTAGTACATGGCTTATTTACAATTATACAAGCAGAGCACAGGTGAAGGAAAAGACTTGTGGGACAACACATGGCATCCCCAAAGGAGAAGGAAGAAGCCAGCTCTACACCTTGAAAGGCTTCACGTTCTGCCGAGGCTCCCCTTCCCTTGAGTGTATTTGTGTGTTTTCCAAAACTGTTCTTTCTTCACACGCACACATGCTCCCATCGTATGGCAGAGTAATCCTTCTCCAAACTCCGATGGGTCCCGCCTGGAGCCCCTCATGAGGAGAAAGTGCAGGATATAAATGACCTGCAAAATAAATGTGTTCCAATTGAGCAATCATCCACAACCACCAAACAACACAATTGTTCTTTTGTGAAAGGCCTTAACTACCATCAAGTATCTCTAGGAAATATCCTAGTGATAGACCCATTCAGTGGCGTAGTGGCTAAGAGCAGGTGCACTCTTATCTGGAGGAACCGGGTTTGATCCCCCTCTCTGCCGCTTGAGTTGTAGAGGCTTATCTGGGGAATTCAGATTAGCCTGTGCACGCCTACACACACCAGCTGGGTGACCTTGGGCTAGTCACAGATTTTCGGTGCTCTCTCAGGCCCCCCCCTCACCTCACAGGGTGTTTGTTGTGAGAGGGGAAGGGCTAGGAGATTGTCAGCCCCTTCGCGTCTCCTACAGGAGAGAAAGGGGGGATATAAATCCAAATTCTTCTTCTTCTTCTTCTTCTTCTTCTTCTTCTTCTTCTTCTTCTTCTTCTTCTTCTTCTTCTTCTTCTTCTTCTTCTTCTTCTTCTTCTTCTTCTTCTTCTTCTTCATCAGACACTAACTCACAGTCTTGTGTCTGTTGTAAATGGACAATGCCATTGCCTTCACTAAGCAGACACATTTGTGTTTATTTTCTAAAGCCTTCCTATGTCACTGCACTATGCAGTTTTGTTGGGCTAATATAACCATTGCAGGAACACCCACTTTGTCTTGCCCAAACAAGACTGCCTTACAAAGAACTTGAGCAAGCAAGCAGAACAGTGACAGTGTAGTCTCTTGAACTGCTGGTAGATGAGACTGAAGGTGGAATACTGGAGTGTTACACTTCTAAGTACTGACTGTAAATTTAGCATGTTGTACCTCAAGGATATGAGCCCTGTGACACAGAGTGGTAAACTGCAGTAGTGCAGTTCAAGCTCTGCTCCCGAACGAAGTTTGGGCCTGACAGGAGTTGGTTTTAGGTAGCCATCTCAAAGCTGACTCATGCTTCCATCTTTCTGAGGTCAGTAAAATGAGTGAGTACACAGGGGGTTAAGTGTAGATGATTGGGGTCAGTAATGACCTGGTGCTTGCATATTGACCTTTATCTCAAGTATTCTTTTCCCCACAAAACGAGAGTCTATAGCCATTAAGATTGCATTCACATGGGACCCTTCCGCACATGCAGAATAATGCACTTTCAGTCCACTTTCACAATTGTTTGCAAGTGGATTTTGCTATTCCGCCCAGCTGCAAAGTGCATTGAAAGTGGATTGAAAGTGCATTATTCTGCATGTACAGAAGGGGCCACGGAAATGCCCTGTGATCAGTTTCTAGAAAGCAGAGCTGGATTTCAGTGAGTAATAGAAGTCGCTACAGTGCCCTGAATCAGTTTTTATCCCCTCCATCCCAACTTGCTATGCCAACGTGAAGTACAAGACGTTATGCAGAATAAGGGATCTATATGTATGGCTTGTGTAATTTATTTATACTTCCAAGTTTTATTGCTTCAGAACATCTGTTAGGGATTTTTTTTGAAGACAGAATCCACACAACCTCAATTAAAATTGATGGTTATAATCATGGTGATCTTTGGTCAGGTGAACATTCCATTGTTCCATTAAATATTGTTAGAATTATTGCAGTGAGTGCTTTGGTATTGTCTTAGATGAAAATTATTATTATTAGTATTTATTAAATGTAATAGACTGCCCACCCCTCAAGGGCTCTGTAACATCTTAGTTTGTCGTGGTTTAAAACATATTTCTAATGATTGAAATTTAGATTGCTGAAAGGATTCGGGAAATTGCCCTATAATTTACCCCTACCTCACCACTACACAAGAGATACAGAGTGGCATATTTCCGCAGTTTTATTGGATAGAATTATGTTAGCAAATAACGTCTATAAGTCTTAATTAATGTGTCTGACAGTACAGACAAAAAGAACCTTAGAAATAAAATATGGTGTGATTTCTGTTTAAATAGAATCAAAAGCAGTACAACATTTTAATAGCTTGCTGCTAATTAATATTGACACAGAAATCATATTTGTTAATCCACCTGGAAGATACTTATCTTCTATTTTCATTGCTTTGCACACAAAACCATGACCTTTTCAAGTGAAATAAAGAGCCTCAGGTTTTCCTAACTTTCCCTGATGTTTTAATTTATGAATTAACCCATCAAGATATGAAAGTCTGCAACACACATCTTACTAGAACATTTTCATGGGTGACAAAACCTGTATTTGATACTCCTATTTTTTTGTAGAATGTCCGGCTGATCTTAACGTAGGGATGAATTTGGAAGGGAAACCAATGTAGATGTAATGTGGAAGCATCTCTACACTGGGGAGAGGGGTTTAGATGTACATGGCTTGCCAACTTTTTGCTAAGCACTCACATGACAATACTGTGGAGTCACGGTGTGCTGTGATGACAGCTTACTGCCAGTAGCTAGTCTATTCCTGCTTTAAGGGCTCCAACTGAACATGGCATCTGCAGTGTGTGTGCCTACATATGAACAGAGGCGTAGCAAGAGAGGAAAAGCCAAACCGCACATCCTCCGCTCCACCCTCTCAGAACGCCTCACACACCCCACAGGGTGCGTCCGGTGCGTCATGCCCCCTGTCCCCTTGGAGCTACACCTCTGCATATGAATTAGAATTGGCACCACTTTTCATGAAGAGTATTGTGTACATATATCCCATCCAGTCATAACTGACTTGTGGCAATCTCAGCAAGGGGCTTTCAAGGCAAGTGAGAAGCAGAGGTGGTTTGCCATTGCCTTCCTTTGCAGAGTCTTCCTTAACGGTCTCCCATCCAAGTACTGACCCTTCTTAGCTTCCAAGATGTGATGAGATCATGCCACACCATCCTGCTTTCACTCCCTGGAAGTATATTCGGGAGGACAAAACTTTTTTATGAGTTGCCAAAGTGGTTGGTATTAGAACAATTTCTTCCAATATTTACATATTCCTATGTATCACCCAGGCTCTTCTTTTATTTAGACATTAGATTTGCCTCGATGTTTGCATTTTTCATATCACGTTATTTGTGTATGCAACTCAAATTTAATTACATTAAATATATTTTTCCTGCTGAATCATAGGCTATGCCTGTAAATTTTATGTCATGCTCCATGCAATAATAAAGCAGTACTTTATGGCAGATGATAAATTCAAAATATTTAGCAAAGGACATGGTCGCCCAGCAAAGGTAATGTTCTGCTTTTGTGACAGAATATGTTAATCACACAGCTGTAATGGACACTACATCCACTTTCTCAAAACAAAGCCTTCCTAAAACAATTTAATGTGTTCGTGCCTCACATTTAATAAGTGAAAAAAACATTATAAATGCAAGAACTGGAGATATAAAAGCAGACATCTTTGCATTTTCCCCTTTAGTGTGATGGTTTAGCATATTTTATGTCTCCTGCAAGCACTGAAGTAATTTATTCAGGGACTTCAGGGCAAAAACCCATGCATGTCCACTTACACTTTAAAAATTTGATTTTTCGTGATCTGTCAAACCCCGTGGAGGTTACCATACTGTAGACGCCTGAAGGAGGGCTTTTTTAAAAAAATTAAGCTTGCCTCCTCCTGACCCTACTTGTGCAACTAATTATTTTCAGTATCATGAAAGAGTTTCATTACTCATTTTCTTTTGAAATAGCTTTTACCCCCCCCCCCCCCGATTTGGACTGTGTAACTGGAATCTGTGTTGTCCTTATGCAGCAATAGCTTAAAACAAGAAAAGATTCATGCAAACTAAATCATTGGGCATGGATCCATCCATTGGGACTTATATGAATGGGATTCAATACATGCTAATCATTTAGCATCACATATGTGCTTCATGCCGTTGGTCATCAACATCTGCTATACACAGTGATCAATAACATACATTGGATTTGTGGAAGAACCATACAGACCACGTCTTTGAAAGAGACCTTGTCTGACAGAAGTGTGTTGTTCTCAGGGAAAGTTCACACATGAGACTTTAGTCACTTTTCATCATTATTTACTCTCCTCCATTCATTTATAAGTGGATACCCTATGTCAGAGGTCCTCAACCCTGTTAAGCCGCTGGAATTTTGTAATGGGGGAGTGAGTGCCAGCACAAAATGGCTGCCGTGGGAGGTGGGAACAATCATAAAATGACTTCTGTGGATGGCACTCACCAAATCCTGGGAGGTTCAAAGTGAACCAACCTCCTATTATGGAGACAGGTTTTTTCTGAATGGGCAGATCCTGCAGCCACTAAGTTGATATTTCCTGAAGTATCTTCTATTTCAGTGAGGTATAATAATGAAAACCAGTGCCTATTAGAGAAATGGCACTTTGTGGAAGAAGAAAATGAGTGCTGGAAAGCACATCACTAGGCATATTTCTCTCTTACACACACTCTCCAATCACCTCATAGAATCATGGAGTTGGAAGAAACCACAAGGGCCATCAAGTTCAACCCCCTGCCATGCAGAAATACACAATCAAAGCACCCCTGACAGATGCCCAGCCAGCCTCTGTTTAAAAATTCCCGAAGAAAGAGACTCCACCACACTCTGGCCAGTGTACTACCCTATTGGATAGCCCAGGGGTAGGGAACCTGCGGCTCTCCAGATGTTCAGGAACTACAATTCCCATCAGCCCCTACCAGCATGGCCAATTGGCCATGCTGACAGAGGCTGATGGGAATTGTAGTTCCTGAACATCTGGAGAGCCGCAGGTTCCCTACCCCTGGGATATCCCTTACCATTAGGAAGTTAGCAAATGCCTTAACAGTCCAGCCACCACCTCAGCTGTGGTGGTGGCTCAGCTGTGGTGGCCTCAGCTGTGGCCTCAGTTGTGGTGGTGGCTCAGCTGAGGGCAGCCACCACCACAGCTGAGGGCAGGAACACCAGCAGGGACAGCAGCCCTGCCGCAGAAGGCCGCAGAAGGCCATTGCTTTCACATCCTGCATGTGAACTCCCAAAGGCACCTGGTGGGCCACTGCGAGTAGCAGAGAGCTGGACTAGATGGACTCTGGTCTGATCCAGCTGGCTTGTTCTTATGTTCTTATGTTCTTAAGTTCTTCCTAAAGTTTAGGTGGAATCTTTGTTCCTGTGCTGGAGCCACATAGCTGCCAGAGGCCTTGAGGCATTGGAAGTACTGCTGGCACCTGGCAGTGTTTGATCAAGTTCAGTCCCCATTCTTTGCTTGCACAACAATGTCTTCACTGGTACACTGGAGTTTTTCGGCATTGAGCAAATATGTTGCTTAATCTTGTTCTAGAACAGAATACCACATTTAAATAAGATAGTTAATGTGTTTTATACCCGTATCTATTAATTTAGGCATGTTTCTATTCTACTAAGACATACCTTGACAACACAGTCTTCATGGTAGCTAGTGTCCAATTTGAAAAAAATACATTTCAAGTGAGGCGGCCATGAGGACTTGTGGGAGCTTATTTTCCCCCTCCTTTTCTCACTCTACCTTTTCTTCCTCTAGCAGTGCCTTCAGCCTATCCCTTTATCTTTTTCCATCTTCAGCTTTCCCTCCCATGGCACTTTTTCCTTCCTTTACTCCCACCCATCTACGGTGTTCTGTATCTCTCCGAGACTCAGTTTTTCTCTCTCCTTCTATTTTTGGTTTCCCTGCCTCAACTTCTTTTTTTATTCCCCTCATTTTTCTCCTCCCCCATACAACGTTAACCTCCCTTCTTCCTATTGTCTTACTCCTATGCTGACAGTAACTCAGGCTTGGAAGCCTCAACAATGTTAGTTGCTCTACATGGCCATTGAGATCTCACACCATAGTCTCAAGAGATTCTGCTTGTGCATTTTTCTTAAGGAAGCATGCATTGGTTCTACGATGTTCAGGTTATTCAATCCTCATTTTTGTTTTATTGTTTACATTTCATATTTTTTCTACAAGCCCTAGGCTTGCAGAAAAAAATATATTTTATTTTATTATATTTGTATTCCGTCCCACTCTAGCTGACGCCAGGCTCAGGGCAGCTTACACACATTAATTTAAATACTATAACAATTACATTCATAATTCAAAGCCAACACTAAAACCAAGCAGTAACAGATGGTGATAACAGTATCCAAAAACCTTAAGCCTATCAGCTTTTTCCAGTTCTCCCTAATCTACAGTTCTGTTTGTAAGTTATCGGGATGGGAAGATGAAGGAGTGGAAGAATTTGGGAGGGTGGCAGTGAGAACAGATTGAACCACTTGACTGCTTTGACCAAAAGCCCAGTGGAACATCTCTGTCTTATAGGCCCTAAGAAACTGGTTAAAGTCCCACAGGGCTCTGGGGGCATCTGATGGAGAGTTCCACCAGGCTGATGCAAAGATCAAAAGGGCCCTGGGTCTGGTTGAGGTTAGTCTTATGTCCTCGGAACCAGGGACCCACCAAGAGGTAGGACCACAGCACTCTCCTTGGGCAATATGGAGATATTTGGTTGTGAAGATACGAGGCACTCAAGGCCTTGAAGGTCAAAACTAAAACCTTGAACATGAACCGGAATTTAACTGGCAACCAGTGTAGGTGGAGCAATCCCAGTAAGAATTCTTGCTGCCACATTCTGTACCAGTTTCAACTTCCAGATCAGTCAGAAGGCCCACATAAAGTGAGCTAAAGTAATCCAGCCTGGAGGTGTTGAATGGATCACTGTGGCCAGATCCAAATGGGACAGGTAGGGGGCCAAATGCCTGGCCTGGCAAAGAATGAAAAAGGCCACATTGGCCATATGTGTGACATGGGCCTCCATCGATATAGAGGAATTTAGGATCGCATCCAGGCTCTTGGTGGAGGAGGCAAGTGTTAATGCCACTCCATCAAGTTGTGGCAGTTGGAAAACCTCCAGTGGTGACCTTTGGCCCAGCCACAAGAGCTCCATCTTTGATGGATTAAAGTTCAGCCTGCTCCTTCTCAACCTCCCAGGCAAAGCCTCCAAACACTGTGCCAAAACATCAGGGGCCACTCCCGGCTGGCCCTCCATCAACAGAAAAAGGTGCCATCTGCATATTGATGACAACCCAGCCCAAATCTCTGAACCAGCTGTGCCAGGGGCTGAATGCAGATTTTAAACAACCCTGGGAAGAGGATAGCCCCTTGCAGCACCCCCCCCCCAATACTAGTGAATGCCACTGGGATCTTCCCCCTTCACGTGTCACCTGCTGTCCCCTGTCCTGGAGAAATCAGGTTAGAAGAAGAAGAGTTTGGATTTATATCCCCCCTTTCTCTCCTGCAGGAGACTCAAAGGGGCTGACAATCTCCTTGCCCTTCCCCACACACAACAAACACCCTGTGAAGTGGGAGGGGCTGAGAGAGCTCTGAGAAGCTGTGACTAGCCCAAGGTCACCCAGCTGGCATGTGTGGGAATGCACAGGCTAATCTGAATTCCCCAGATAAGCCTTCACAGCTCAAGCGACAGAGTGGGCAATCAAACCCTGTTTCTCCAGATTAGAATGCACCTGCTCTTAACCAATATGCCACTGCTGGTCCTTTTCAAAGCTGTCCTTCAAATCCCTGTAATGGCTAGATGGTGGGTTAAGGGGCCATAATCAATCATGTCAAATGCTGCAGTGAAATCTAACAACACCAGCAGTGCTGACCCACCTTGGTCCAGCTGCATCATCTGTGGCCAGGATGGAAGCTGGACTGGAGCTAATCCAGTGCCAATGTGTCATCCCAAAATACCTGCAGCTGATTCACCACTGTTCTCTCAACTACCTTACCCAGAAAGGATAAATTCGATACTGGGTAGTAGTTGGCTTGATCCAAACGATCCAAAAACGGATTCTTGAAGTGCAGACATACCACTGCCTCTTTCCGCCTCCCCTGGAAGACTCCCTGTTCCAGGGAGAGGTTGACAATATCCAACAGGGGACTCCGTACCTCATCACAGCTGGCCTTCACCAGCCGCAAGGGGCATGGATCAAGAGGGCAAGTGGTAGGTTTCACAGCTGCACAGGTACTCTGTCAACATCATACTGGGAGAGCAAACGGAAATGGTCCAATATTGGACCAGAAGACGGCCATCCCCCATCTGTCCTTGGCCCCATTGTTCGGATTTTTAAATCCACCCTCTGTGGCCTGGTTCAGAATTAATGCAAAACATATTTTTAAAATGTCTAAAATAAGAGGGGAAAATAAAAACTATCTGGATTAGGTGAACAAAGCAGCAAAGAACTATCCCAAATACTTTTTTTTAATGATGTGAATTAAAGCAGATTTGATTTGGTACCTCAAAGAAGGAAGAAAAAGCATGGAGCAAATGTCTCAGAAGAGGGCATGTCATTTACATTTTTTAAAAAATATATAAATATTTTATTTTAAAATTTTGTAGTAGTTGTTGTTGGTGTTGACGTATGTGTTTTTGTTCATATAATCATACATAAGCCTTTATTGGCATAGTCAGAAAAAAGTTACATGAATTGGGAACAATTGCATGGATACATGATGGATAAAAAGCCCCACAGGGAGCACAACAAATACGTTCTACTGGGAACTCTCAACTATCTCCGCAATGAAATTGGCGATCTCTTCACAAAGACCGGGGTCTGAGTTGTTTAACAATAGAGATAACCTAGTCAGATCAGGCAGCCCAGATTGGAAGAAAAAATGTAGATTGGTATATTTAGATCTGATGTTATCAAATCTGGTGCAGTGCAAGAGTTGGTGAGTCAGGGTTTCAACCACATTAAGTTTGCAACTGCATAACCTTGCGGATTTATCTAAATTGCTGAACCTACCCTTTAATAGGGCAGAGGACATAACGTTAAAACGCGCAATGGTAAGGGCTCTCCTTGCGCGTGGGTTCATTAAGGCATGGAGGTAACAGGCCATACGTCTCTGCTCAAATGGAATTAGGAGTTGTGTTGGGTTCATATAAGAAAAAAGTTATTAAAAAAAAAGACCAGGGCATTTCGCAACCAGGGACCATCACCAAAATGGCCCACTCCCTATCTCTAAAGAGAAAAAAAATGAGTAGCTGAGTTGGTCTGCAGGAACAACCCCCCCCCCCCCCCAGAATTAGTGAATCCGTACAAATTCAAACTTCTGAAAGTCATTGATTTGAGCAGACCATAAGTGGGGCATGTCTACCCTGGGAAAAGTTTGGTTACAGGTAAAAATCTTTGCAACACAAAATAAGGCACCGTGACCAGCAGATTATCAGGAGCTAACAGCAGGCAGCAGGAAGGAACACAAGCAGTAATTAAAATTTGAAATCCATCTGACCGAAAACCCTGGAGTGCCATCATAAATAAGAAGATTCCAGCCTTTTAAATCGACTCTTGGCTTAAACCGTCTCATTTGTGAAATGGGTCTAATAATAGTAGCCATCCTGTCGCAAGGCTTAATTAAAGCTGGTACTGCAGCTTGGCTGTTCCTGCGTGCTTTTCAGCAGCAAATGCGGATAGTGATAGAAGCGAAAACATCTCATTAAAAAGCAAAAGATGGTGGGGAGAGAGCACAGATGAAAGGGCTGGTGGTGTTTCAAACAGCTTACGAGAGGAACACCTTACTCCTTTTAAAAGTGCTGGGAAAGGAGGATTTTGGTGCTGTATGGCTCATTCACGTGCCCTTCTTTCTTCCCTTTACAGGAAGTGACCACACTACTACCTATAAAAAGCAGGATAGAAGGGCAGGTGAATGGGCCATTTTAACATTAGGGTAGGAATTGTAAAGGTTGTTGTCCAGAACTCCACAGGCCTCCCTTTCCCCACAATACTTCTTTGCTTCTCTCTGGGACTCTGACTTTCCGTTCTCAGAAACAGGCCTGCCTTGTGTTCTGCCCAGATATATTGATTTGGTAAGCTCTGGAAGGAGCACAGCAAATGAAAAAGAAGAATTATAAATAAAAAAAAATTCAATAGAAAAGGAGGAGAAAATACCAGCATTTAACTCCATTGCACTGCAGTTGTAGAACTCAAACAGAGCTGCAGACCATTGTGTTTAGTAAAGGTCAACCTCTTGTGTGTTTCAAACAAGCAGTAAACACTTAAATTCAGAGCGATCATCCAGAGATTTAGTTTTCTCTCCTTCTTTTTGTGGGGAAAAAACACTCTTGGGTAAGTACCTAGAACTTGGCCGTCAGCCACTTTCGGGAAGATAAAGCATTAATCAGCCTTGTGTAACTACCTTCTGTGAGTGTGTTAAATGTGGCTCTGAGTAAATCTTCCCAAGCTGTAGAATCCCCTGTGCTACAGAAGCCTGGAAGGGTGTTATATTGTTTGCTAATAATAGAATTTCACTGTTACTTCTGTTGTGTCTAGGGAGCCAAATAAACCCAAAAGATTTAATCCCAGTAACATAATAAATTTTCACCTTCCTGTTGGAGTGTTCTGGAAGACCGAAAGCAGACTTCTGATATATTCATTCCTTAGGAAGCATAATTAGGAGAGCCTCTGCAAACATATTTCACTGTGATAAAAAAGAAGAAGTCGTTCTACATTCCGTGGGGGTTTCCTCAGCAAGAGTGACAACAGATGTTACCCATAGCATACTTGTAACTATAGAAGGAAAAACAGACACAATTTAAACCTGTTAGCTGTTGGCTTCACCCATGGTGGTTGGAGAAAAACCAAAGTATCCAGTCTCCCCACAGTTGCAATGAGAGAAATTATTCGAGCAAAATACAGGACCTGGTAACGTTGCGATCTATTGCCAGGCACCATTTATTCATTGTCATTTCTTCAGAGCACTCCCTGGGAACAGGGCAGGCACAAGCTAGCCATGGAGACCGGCTAACAAGCTTCCAGATGCTTCTGAGGAGCTCTCCCCCGCCCTCCATCTTGAACCAAAGCTTTTTTGTCCAAATGGTCAAGTGATGGAAGCAGAGACCACTTCTCTCTCATTTCTCACCTTCCTACCACGGAGTGAGCAGGCTTTCTATGGGGCTTTTCCCACTGACAGAGTTGAACTGGTTTCTACCTAGGTTCGCCTCAGTGAATCCCCACTGCCACCAAGCTCAACATTGTTTTGTCTCAGTTCCCCCCCTCTCAGAACTGCGACATCTTTGTCGCAGTTATGAACTACACTTTGCTGCCAGAACAAGGTCGATGCCGCTTCGAAGCTTCGAAGTGGGGAAGCATCGAAACGACACCTCATCCGTTCAACCAATCACGAGCCGCTTTTGTGGCATGCGCAGAGCGGGAGAGTCGTGGTGGGCAGAAAGCGCATGTAACTGTAAACTGTAAAAACTGTAAAAAAACCCGCTCCCGTTTCCCGCCATAACACAAGCACCAATCACGATCGAGGAGCGAAACAGGCACCAAGATGATCCCGCCCACTTAGCTCGGTTCCAAGGGGCCAACTCAGTTGCTGTGGGGACAGCCTGGAATCGCCCTCCACTGAAGGGAACCGAGTCGACCCTAGCTCCCTTCTGTAGTGGGGAAAGCCCCTGAGTCTCCCTGTAGTTGTCCTCTGACATTCTTACTGGGGCTAACTGAGCTTCAGTATTATTATCTGACAGGAGTTCACTGGTGTGTCAGTCAAGCCTACACATTTCAATCTGCCCAGGACTTCTTCACTATCAAGGAGAAGATTTTCTTCACCACATTCCTCTGATGGGGACATCTTTGAGGTACCCGTGTGCACTGAAAGATCATGTGCAGTTTTTTCAGTACATCCAAGAATTCATGCAGGGTGCATCGTGATAGTCTCCTTGGGCCAGGAACGCATATGTCCCACAGTCAATGTGATATTCCCACCCTGCCCCATTGCCATCCTTCACATCACAGACAAACAAGCCTGCCATCTCATCTCCACATCTCATCTTTCACCAGAACATGAGGATGTGCCTGATGCTGAGTCTGACAGAAAATCTGACTGTACAGCTCAACCTCCTCCTGAGGACAGTGGGGGATCCCTCACCTGTTTCACCTAACTGCGGGTTTGAAATGTTACTCAGAACAGTTGGTTTGGGAGTGACTTATGATCAGACTGATCTTAAGTCAACTGACCTTATTGTGAATGTTCTATCTCAGTGGTTCCCAATCTGGGGTATGTTGCCATCTAATGTTAGTTTTTTTCTTGTTTTTGTTGAGGCTGTATTTAACTGAGCCTATTTTAATTATTAGGTTGTGATTTTAATTGTTTATTTTTTATCCTCTGTACACTGCCCAGAACCCTTTGGGGGTAGGCGGTTTAACAAGTTGAACAAGTAAATAAATAAACAAACCATATATGATGCCATATGATGCCATAGAGTTCACTCTCCAAGGCCGCTGGTTTCCAGGGGAACTGATCTGTGTAGTCTAGAGAGGAACTATAATTCCAGGAGATTGCTAAGCCTGACCTGGACATTGGCAATGTAGGATTAATGGAAGAGGCCATGACATTTTTTAAATTCTGAATCAGCTATGATGAACTGGAAACACCCAACTCACCCAACAGCTGCTGGGCACAAAGTTCCTCTCCCTTTTCTATTTGCACTGATCTTGCTTGGCTACAGTAAGATCCACACTGTGTCCAGGATATGGGCTGGTAGGAAGGAGGAACCACAAGGCAAGAATGACTGTTTGTAGTTCATTCTGCCTTCGTGTCTCTGCCGTGTGGGTGTTTTCTGCTGCTTGTTTCTCGAGAGAGTCATCTCTCTTTCCTGCCAGTGCTACATGACGACTGAACACAGTTCCACCTAGTGACTCTCCGGGCAAATGCCAGATAACCAGATGCCCCTTGCTGCTAATTTACTCCCACTCCCATCCATTTTCAGAAAGATTTCTTTGTTGGTATAATGGCTTATTGATGAGCACAGCCATAACTTGGACTAGTCAGTGATTTTAAGAAGAAATTATTTTTTGAAGGTGTAATGAAACATTGATTAAATCAGAACAATTTTTTTCTGGGAACATTGCAAAATATATGGCTTTAAAAAATATCTCTGATGAATTATATGCACATTTATTAAATGTAACATCAGACAATGAACTTAATAATAGAGTTCCACCCAAAGGCGCCTAACACTGCTCCCTGCATTGAAACTGCGGAATAGAAAGGAAATAATTGAATCCGCTTCCATGGTACTGATTTGACTATTGTCAACCTGCTGTTAGTTAATTTAATTTGAACTTTAAAAAAACACTTCTTTTGAATTAATGGGCTATTGACGTTGCCCTTTGTGGTAATTTTGTACACTTTGGTAGAGCAAGGGATACTGAAGTCCTGGAATAATGTATTCTTAGATAAATAATATTAGATAATGGAATTAACATTTCTTCCCATTGTTCAGCTTGTAATTTTGTTTATCAAGCAGTATCTTCTCAAGTAATTTCATACGAAGTGATGAATTGCTTCCACCAAAATAAGTAAATAACAGGTGTATAAAGACGATTTATGACTCCCCCCCCTTTTGAAAAAGTCAGTATGAATAATAGCCACAATCATTCTGCAGAAATGAAAAAAGACGACTGGCTAAGGGCAATTGCCTTTGGCTCTAGTCCTATTCTGACTTCGGCATTGACCTCATAAATGTATAAATATCCTAATTCTGCTTTGGGACTGCAGCAAATATGGATTCATAATTGCTTTGAGTGAAGACTCTTACTGCAGGCTGCTAAATTATGCTGCACAGAAGATTTTTAAATTTATTTATCTGTTGTAAAATATATGTCGACATGTAGCCAGCAGTTGCTCTTACAGACACTATTGAAGAGTCAGCGTAGTAAGTGTTGGAGTGGTTTAAGTGTTGGAGAAGGAGCTGGGAAACTCAGGCTTGAGTCTCCACTGTGTCATGGAAGCTTGCTGAATGACCTTGGGCTACTCACACACTCTCAGCCTAGCCTACCTCAGAGGGTTGTTGTGCAGATTGAGTGGGGGAAAGGAGGGGAATGTGAGCCACGTTGAGTGACTGCTAGGGAGAGCGGTGGAGTATTAATGGAATGAAAGGAGGATAAAGGTTAAAGGTCAGGGGATGATTTTAATAAATGTCCCCCTTTCTTTTCAGAACTGCTTCCCCCCCCTTTTTTGGTAATTTTGAAAGGCTGAAAATAAGCATGGCAGGAATTACCATGGCCAAGTTGAGTTGATGTTCTCTGTTTTCTACTTGATGCTGTAGTGCCACAAAAACAGGAACCACTGACACAGTTGGTTTAGGATTGCCCGTCGGAGAAGGAAGACTTTGTGGGCAGCTGAGGGGGAAAAAGAGGATGAATCCCTGTTACTGCGGCAAGCAAGCTGATGCTTCTTGCCGGACAGCAACAATACGCTGGCAGGCAAAGAAATTATCAGTGCAATATGACAAGGTTGAGTGACAAGTACTGGCCTGGTTTCCTCAACAATGGGAACATGAATCTGCCCCCAGTTCTATGCGCAATTGCAATGTGGTCTTCTGTGATTTTCTAACTCCTCCCCATGCTTGGGGGGAGGGCAGACTCCTGCCTTTTCTCCTCTGCCTTCCTTCTTCACACAATGGCTGGCAGCTGTTTCTTCCTTCTCCAAAATGGCAGCCAAGAACTCATGACATAGCATCGAGTGATTTTGGTCTTTTTTTCCTAAGAAATGTTTTGTTCTTTAATTTTTCTGCAAGCCTGGGCATTCCCCTCGGTATGCACAAAATTGTCCTTGTGTCTTTGGCCCCATTCATTGGGTTTTTCTGTCTGCGCTGGGGCCAGTTCGCGTTGTGGCGTAATATTGCACCTTCTTCACTTTGAGCAGCAGCGGGAAGCTCAGAGCTATTGGGATTTGGTTTCCTTTGGGTGAAAGAAAGAACACTGGAGGCGTGTGTGTGTGAGTGGGTGAAGTGCTATCAAGTGGCAGCCAGCATCTGACAACCCAACAAGGGGCTTTTGAGGCAAGTAAGAAGTAGAGGTGGTTTGCCATTGCCTTCCTCTGCAGAGTCTTCCCTTGTGGTCTCCCTTCCAAGTATTGACCCTGCTTAGCACCTGAGATCTGGCAAAATCAGGCTATCCCTTGCCTCCTTCCCTGTCTATTGGAGACGTATGGTGTCTTTATAATATTTGCATGAGATGCTGTTAATCCTCGCATACTTTACTTTTCATCTAACACATAGCACTCCCTCTACCAACCTGCTATTTCTCCATACACAGTGGCTGTATTCAAAGAAACAGGGGTTGGTCCACCATGAGCATGAACATAGTGTTACCGCGCTGCCTGGGTAACTTTTATATCCCCAGATCTGCCAGCTCTCAGCAGTGCAGAGGAACAGAAACAGGACCCAAAACAGCAAGAATATTGAAAATAAAAATTAGATTAATGAGATGCTGACCTACGTGTCAGCACCTCCACACCACGGCAACTGCAGCTGCCTAGCAGCTTTACAACAACCTTTATACACTTTCTCCTGCCCGGGATTCCGGGGGAATACAGGACAGCCCACAACCATTCATTTGCAGATATATAGCAACCAATTAGAGTCCGGAGGGCAGTCCCTTCCTGAATCTTGAAGGCAGAAACGGGACGAGGCGATGACGTAGGCACAGGCAGGAAAACCACAAAAGAATCCTATGGGTGCTTAAGGCCAGGAATCGAAACCTAACGACGACGACACCCTTATCTGCCTGCTGGTGGGATTAAGGCTGGTGGGATTAAGGCAGATGGAGGTGCTTCTTCCGGGGTTCCTTTTATCCAATGTCCATTCATGGTTTTAGCACATGAAAGGGACATGCCCAGGTGGAGCAGGGGTGGATTCCTGCCTTGAGCAAAGGAAGTGCCATGCAGACACAAATACAAAATACAACAGTAATTCCTACATTCCTACATCTTATCTAATTCCTACAATTCCTACATCCTATCTAATATCAACTTGTTTCTATCTAACTTATAAAGAAATAAAACATAATTTCACCTTTATTAACAACAAGATCAGAAAGGGAATAATTCATTTCTGACTCCGCTATCAATAGTATGTGCTGTCCCTTCCCTTCTGCTTTCACTCAGGGGCAGAGGATGCTTGAAAACTTACTGACTTGAAAAGACTTAAGGCAATTTGCCACAAGCATGTGAGAAGGAGACAAACGCCGGCTTGCCCAGGCATCTGTATTCAGATGTCACAGAAGCCTGTGTTTTGACGGAAGCCTTCCCTAACAAGGAGATTTTAAATTGTACTCTGCACACAAGGAGGAAGGAAAGGTTGTGGCCATGTCAAGAAGATGCGTTCCTGCCTGTCGTGAGGGGAGTGGTCTCCTTCACTAAGCTCCTGTGCATAAAGACAAGCTAACAAAAGGGGGGAAACACAGATTCCCTGCCTAGCAAGATATGAGATCCTAAACATTTGCTCTCATTGATAAAACATTTGCTGGCCATTCTGGGCTATTAACCTAACAAAGGAACAGTCATTCAGCTGCTGGAAACAGTAATTATGTAGGTACTTACGTTTCTCAGCGATACTCAGGTTTTGTGGTTCCTTGCAATATTTTATTGGCACAAGCTGCTGAGGGGAGGGGGGGGATATTTGTCTGTGGACCTATTGACGTTGTGGTTTACATTGCCATTTCCACATCTTGAGATTTCATACTATACTCTTTTCAGGATAAAGATGACAGGAGATTTGCAAATTCATCTGCCGTTTCCTGAATCGTCTTTGTTCTTGAATGCTCCGCTTGGGTCCTAATGTCTTGGGGTCACAACTAGATAGGTACCAGGATCCAAGTGGAGCATTCTAGAACAAATACAGTCCAGGAAATGGTGGATTAATTCACAAATCGCCTGTCATCTTTATCCTGAAATGGGTATAGCTTGTACCATGAAATGAAATGGAGCAGGTATTCCAAGCAATGGCATAGTGGTTAATATCAGACTATAAACCGGAAAACCCAGGTTTGAATCCCCACCCTGCTGTAGAAGCTTACTGAGTGACCTTAGGCCAGTGACTCTCTCTCAGCCTGCCTCACAGGGTGGTTGTTTTGAAGATAAAATGAAGGAGAAAACTGGATTTGATTCCCCCTTGAGGAGAAAACCAGGGTGTAAATGGTAAAATAAACAAATAGCAGATACTGTTTGTTTGTGTTAAGATATTTTCATTCTGCCTCTCAGCAAACATATTCAAGTCAGAATTTCTCATTTTCTACCTTCATTTCCAATTGTTTTTTTAATCAGTTCAAAATCTATATTTATTAATTTAGTAACATTATTGCCTTTCTGACTAAAGTCACCCCGAGACAGTTCATAGTAAATATAAAACCAGATTACACAATGTTTTAAAATAAGTACAATTAAATAATAGAATACTGAAGTCAATTGGTTTAGCAAGGTGCAACTGTACTTAGGATCACAGTGTATAATATGAAACACAAGTGACAACAAACCAGCAGCTAATCACAGTCAAAAGAACCATAGCAACTATGCAGTTTAAAATAAAGGAAGCATGTCTCTGGGACTGTCTGTCTGTATTACTCTCTAAGGTCTTCTGGAACAAACAAATGTCTTTAGTGTGGTTGAAAGAGCAGAAGAGTCACTTTTATCTTGGATGCTAAAATGTTGTCCAGCCTTAGCATTTTACTCGTTTGTGCAGATCTTGTGTGGTGTCACTCAGGTTTGCTGAAAGCCTTCATGGGGCCTTAAAGAAAGATTTGAATTGGGCCTGGCTTACATTTAGCAGCACGCATATGAGGTGTTTGATCAGAGCATGTATATTGTATCTATCTCAGTGCAGCAATTTGCCAAGCCCAGGTGGGTGAAGGTGTGTGATGTTCTTGGGGGCTCAGAGAGCATAGTGGGGGTGCTGGCAGCCAACGTGGTACTGGCAAAAAGATGTAATAGTCATCTCTTGAGTTGTTTCAGTACCAAAGGACTTTGCTGCATTTGGTATACAAGGTTTCCAACTGGCTATGGCCGCTTTCGAAACCAATCCAGTTTCCATGCTGGCAGTGGGGTGGAGACCATTTTGACCACCCTAACAGATGATCTTTGGAGACACCCGGACCAAGGCAGGTTGGTGCTGCTATTACTGCTTGACCTGAAAAAGGTGTTTCACTTGGTTGATTATGACATCTTGACCAACCGCCTTGCTGGCATTGGGATTTGTGGAGCAGCCTTACAGTGGCTGGGTTCATTTCTCCAGGACCAGGGACAGAGGCAAGAGGGTTTTGTGGAGCAGCATGACAGTGACTGGGTTCAGGACCAGGGACAGAGGAGAGAGTTCTGCTTTCCACTCACTGGTATATAGAATCCTGCAGGGTGACTCTCTCACTGATATTATTTAACATTTGTATGCACCCTCTTGAGGGGTGTGTGGGCTATGGGCCAATAGATAATAGAGCCAATCTATGGGCCAATAGATAAAAGAGAACCAGCTGAAGCTAAATCCAGCTAAGACAGAGGTTCTGTGACTGAGTCAATGTGGGTGTGTGTGGATGGAGAGTGCTAATTGCTGGCACTTGGTGGAGTGCAGTTGATTGTGGCATCTACCACCAAAAGTCTGGGCATGTACCTTGATGCCTCCCTGATGATAGAGGCACAGATGGCACACGCAACTCGCATGATGTTTTACCATCTTGGCCAGGTGAAACAGGTGGCACCATGTCTATCCCAAATCAACAGCCACAGTGATCCCTGCAGTGGTCACTGCTAGGCTTGATTGCTTCAACTCGCTCTACACAGGACTACTTTTGGGCCTGCTCCTGAAGCTCCAACTGCACTAGCTCTCGGTGGAGCACCAGATCCAGTTAAAGGTTTTGTCACTGACATACAAAGCCCTAGATCAGGGGTAGGGAACCTGCGGCTCTCCAGATGTTCAGGAACTACAATTCCCATCAGCCTCTGTCAGCATGGCCAATTGGCCATGCTGGTAGGGGCTGATGGGAATTGTAGTTCCTGAACATCTGGAGAGCCGCAGGTTCCCTACCCCTGCCCTAGATGGTCTGGGAACAGCATACCTGCAGGACCCTCTCTCCTGGTATATCCCCCAAAGGCTGCTTTGATCAGCAAGTAGAAATCTTCTGGAGGCCCTGGGCCTGAAAGATGTCTGGCTAGCCCAAACCTGACGGAATGCTCTGTCCAGCAGGATTTGATGCAGTTCCACAGGGCCTGTAAGATTGATCTGTCCACCAGGCATACAGTTGAGGCAGCTACAGTTGACCATCCTGGCCTCTCCCCGACATCTGATCTGCTCTCCTTCCCCTTAGTGATTAGTTGTATTATAACCATCTGAATTTTATCAGAAAGTTATTGCTACTTATCAGGAAAGCTGTTACTGTATTTTGTTGTGAAATGTGGTCTTAACTGTTGATAGCCACCCTGAGGCTGCAATGGGAGGGGTGGGATATAAAACAAAAAAATGAATAAATGAATAAATAAATGTCATGCCTATTTAATAGAGGCTTAACGTGTAGAAATGGGCAGCTGGAGTTTTTCATATCATGGAAGTAAATACGAGACCAGGTAAATAACATCCAGTGTGTGTGTGGGAGGGTGGAGGTGGGGTTAAAGTATTGGAGTAAAATCTGGAAGATGCTGGTGTGAATCTCTACTCTGCCGTGGAAGCATGCTGGGTGACCTTGGGCCAGTCACACACTTTCAACCTAACCTACTGCAGAAGGTTGTTGTGAGGATAAAATGGATGAATGCCACTTTGGGTCCCCATTGGATGACAAGATGTGGGATAAAGGAAATAAATAACAACAACAAAATTAGTCCTATTATGCATCTATTAAACAGACAGGACACGCACCCATACCCTATGGGTACAACAGGCTTTTCCACACAATTGATTTAAAACTTACTGAGGCAGGAAATAAAACATCTCCTCTATGGAGTTCCGCATTGTTTTTACCCCCAAACATTTTATTTCCAGCCCCAAAATGTTTTAAATGAATCCCCCTTTTAAATGATTCTCTGGCTGAAATGTTTTGAAAATGGCTTCTGTTGATGTGCACTCTGTTGACTACGTTTCCCATGCTTCTCTGTTTCCCTGAGCTTCTTTCTCGGCACCACGTCCTGAGTTTACTGAGTTCCCCGTCACCAGTTTATTTGCAGCATTTTTCTGTTCTTTTATTTTTGGATGGGCCAATCTTTAAAGCATTGAGTATACAAGGCGTATAGAATGCAGCACAAGGCTGCGCAGCATTGATTCACTGTGGAACTTTTTTTTTTTAAGGGAAAAATTATGTAATTGCAGCCAGGAATCATTTCAAGGGCGTGAGTGCGAACAAAAAGGAGACTTGAAAATGTTTTACAAGAATTTTACAAATGTTTTCGGAGATGCTCGTGTCTGGCAGTATTGTATGGGTGTTTTGGCCTTTGCACCTACTCCATTTTCTCTGCATGGCAGAACTGAAAGTTACAAAGTGACTAAGATTACATAAGCAGGAAATAAACCCTGCATTTTTGGTCAACTACAAAGGACCCACTCATAGGCTTAGCTCATGGGAGTTAGCTTTATATTTACACCAAAATAGTTGCACTTTCAAGAATTTATGTTTGCTGTGGTTTGGGGGTAATATTTGTCTCTTCTATTACCTGCACATATAGCTTCCATTTTCAGGAAGTCTTATAATCAAATTTTCAAAAGTGATTGATGCTCTGACCTTCAAATTGTTTTCTTGATAAAGGTCTATTTGTTTCCAGCTGGTTCCACAAGGGTATTTGCTTTCCAAGACCTTCTCCTGCTTCCTGAGATTTCTAAGGTCTGCGCCTGGAAACCTAAGCTGTCCTTTTGATGAAAACTAAGTTATACCGACTTCAGTGGGACTTAACTAGACAGCAGACATGCTTAGAATTCAACTGTGAAACTACTGTCTGGGGCAGGGGAAGGGAAGATGATCCCAGATTGTATTCATCAGTTTTTTTTGTTCTATTTCACTCTGGCTATTTTGGAGAAAGCACCTTAAGCGTTTGCATCTTAAAGACTAGTTCTGATGTGGTTATTTGATCCACAGGATGTCTGACTGAATACACATAGGAATATTTTGCCCTAATGGATCATTGATGAAATTTGGCAGTGACTCAGAAAAACATGCACCCCCCCCCCCGCTCCTTTCTACTGCATTGCAAACATGTTTTCCAAGGTCAGAGAGGGCTTTTTTAAAATCCTGCCTTTCCTTGAAGAAGACTTGGTTTTTTACACCCCGCTTTTCTCAACCATAAGCAGTCTGAAAGCAGTTTACAAACTCCTTCCCTTTCTCTCTCCACAACAAACACCTTGCAAGGTAGGCGGGACTGAGAGAGTTCTGAGAGGATTTTGACCGTCCCAAGGTCACCCAGCAGACTTCATGTGGAGGGGTGGGGCAACCAACCCAGTTCAGCAGATTAGTCCACCACTCATGTAGAGGAGCAGGGAATCAAACCCAATTCACCAGACCAGAGTCAACAGCTCTTAACCACCAGACCTTGCTAAGGATGACATATATGCTTCTCTTGTCTGCTAATTTGTCCTCATCTAAACCTGGTTTGGTAGGAGAGGTACAAATGAGCCGCCCAGGATCATTAAATGAGCTTAATAGCTGAGCAGGGTTCAGAAGTAGGTCTCCTAGATCTTGATCCAGTGTTCTAAACCACCATAACACAGTTCTTCAAAAGTGTGTCTAAATACCCAGCCTGGATTATGGTTGAGGCTGCATGTGATCCACGGCTACTAACTTGCCTTTGCTTGCACGAGGCAGTTGCTGCATCAACAGCAGTCTCATCAAGTACCTTAACAACACCGATCCCATTTTGCTGTTTGTTAAATAGCCAAGCAAAAATCACTCATTTTTTTTCAGCTGCTATTGTCGTCCAGAAGTGGTGGTGCCAGATGAGCCCTTGTCTGGATGGAGAGGAATGTAAAGTCCTTCCTGATTACACAGGGTGGTCTTGCAGCAGCGGAAACAAAGTCAAAACTACCAAGGCAAGTGTCTGTTCCATGTGTTTTTGTGTTGTTTTGCAGTTGTTTCTGTTGTAACACATGGGTTACTCTTTCTTAAGATCCCTGACTTTTGGTGTTGCGGAGGTATTGTTGGTGGGTCTTAAATTTTTACCCTTTGTCCTTGGCCTCCACAGTCACTGAAGAAATAGGGAATAGCACCCTTTTATCAGTCCTGGGGATCTTCTGCTTGAAGGTCTGCCAGTTTCATGAAAGATGGTTGGAGCAAAAGCTTGGATAGAGCAAATCCTACAAGGGACAGACCTGTGGGAGTCGGCTGTTGCTTATTTTGCAGTGTGTGTTCTTCTTTGTGGAATCTGTACCAGTAAGTGGGAGTGACTTAGCATTAGGGGTGGAGAAAGAGCGTTCTTCAGGTACAGTCCTTTAATTTTATCCACAGGATATAACAACAACTTCTTAAGTATGAAGAAGCAAATACTGTTGGAGAAGATTCCTCGAAGGCTTGCAGTTCTCTTACTGGGGGTGGAGGATCCTTTGCTCCCCAGCGGGTGGTTCCACACAGCTGCTTAAGTGGCTGGCAGGGGGCAGGGGAAATGGCAGGAAACAGGGGAGACACTGACAGATTCCGCAATGTGCTGACATCGCTCCCATGTGCCGCAGCATCCATGGTTAGAGTTTCTTCAAAATGCCAGAGCATTCCTGGCATCCTCCAGCAATATCCTGATACTGCTTCCAGAAGCACAGGAAGTGATGTCAGTTCAGCATTGGTAATGTCATTACATCGTGAACAAGAGTCTCCACTGCATGTCAGTCCTTCCCCCAGTTTCCAGGCCCTGCCTGTCAACCCAAATTCTACGTCTGTGGTCCTCCTGATGGTCCAAGCCATTGAGAAGCAACCTTGCTCCCATCTTTGTAGTGTCCCCTTGACTCCTGCTTTGGGTGGACTACGGATGGTTTCTTCACCTTAAATCACAAGAACAGGCAGAGTATACATGTTTAAATAAATACCGTATATACTCATGTATAAGTCGAATTTTTCAGCACATTTTTAATGCTGAAAAAGCTCCCCTCGACTTATATGCGGGTCATTAAATTTTTTTGTGTGTTTTTACTTTGCCGGCCAGCAGGGGGCGCAGTTTTTATGCTAGCGGCACCAAAATGTTAGGGTGCCCTCAGAAGACAACCCTGCTGATACCAGCCAAGTTTGGTAAAGTTTGGTTCAGGGGGTCCAAAGTTATGGACCCCCAAATGAGGTGCCCCCATTCCCCATTGTTTTCAATGGGAGCTATTAGTAGATGGGGCTACCCTTTTGAGGGTCCATAACTTTGGACCCTCTGAACCAAACTTCACCAAACCTGGCTGGTCTCATCAGGAGAGTCTCTTTATGATACCAGCCAGGTTTGGTGAAGTTTGGGTCAGGGGATCCAAAGTTATTGACCCCCAAAGTGGATGCCCCATCCTCCATTGTTTACAATGGAAGCTAATAGTAGATTTTCCATTTCTGATAATATCCCTCTTAAAATCTAAGTTGGGTTACATTTGGACATGCAGATGATGATGAGGAATCCAGTTTTGGAGGATTTTAACTCTTGTGTTTTAGCTTGGTTGCTGGTTGAGCTAAGGTTTTTGTACTGATGAAGTGAGACATGACTTACGATTCTGTGGGAAACGTCGTTCTTTGAGGTGCTGCTGAACATTTGTTTTGAATACATTGGAATGAGCAAGGGCAGGATCAGCCACGTGATTGGAAGAGAAGTCCTGTTTCCCCGAAACCCTGCTTTGTTTTGCTTTGCATTACTTAGAGTAATGCCTTTGACATTGATTTTGCCACTGTCAGAGATCTTACAGAGATTAATGTAAAGGTCAGACTTGCATATCAGCATATGCTTGTTTTAAACTTAAGAAGAGTTCAGCATAAAATGTGACAAACCTGAATCTTTTTTTAAAAAGTCAAAACAAAAAGGGACAATTCTTATTTTCTTTTTCGGCCATTCTGGGTCAGACCAGAAAGATAAGCAATCATGACCACTAATAGACCAAGTATATAAAATAACCCAGTTATTTTGTATGCATTTTAAAAGCAAACGGTTCAATGATTTCATGCTGCACATAATGCATACCTTTGTTCAATATGTATTTTTGTATTCTCATAATGTTTTATTGTGGTATATTTGATTACCGCTGAAGAAGAAGAAATGGTTGAAACGCGTTTCTTATCTGTTTTAACATTTCATGTGTACTGAGATACGTTGTGGATCATTCATTCCTGATTTGTCTTGGCATTTTAAATCCAACCTTTTGTCCATCACGGAGATCAAGGCATAAAGACTCCATGATGTCTCCCATTTAGTACTCACTGGACCTACTTAACTTCAGCAAGGTTGCTGTGTCATTCATCTTCAAATTACACTATACTCATATTTCATTTAGTTGCTTATTTGTTTCCTTTGGAGGAGAGCACATGGGGATCTGGACTGGAGCGATAGTGTTGCAGCAACTAATTGGTTTGGGCATTTGGACTTGGTAATGTGCAAATAAACAGGCAGCCCAATGTACAGAGGAGGTAGTTTTGTGGTGGCCAGGGACAGTGCCGTCCCGCTGCCTCCAGGAAGGTTCCCAGAGAGGCATGCTGCAAGAAGAAAGAGCCACCCTGAAACTCCCTCATGCAGCCAAAGGGCTGCACTACACTTTCAGCTGGTGTAAGTCCACACCAGCTGAAGGGGCCATTCCTGGGCTGAAAGCCCTCAGGAAACTGACTACAGTCAGCTCCACCCCCAGAAACGCCCCATTGGCAATGGCGTGGGCTGCTATGGTGGAGGAGCACTGGCACAATGGCTGTGAGGTGGAGCTGCCAGTGCCCGCATCAGTGCCACCTACGCCGTGTGGAATGAGATTGATGCCTAGGTCATACTGGCTCTGCAGCTCTTTTGCTCCCCGCCCCAATTCTGCATGGTGCTGTACATGTCTTTTTGTTCATCTCGTCATCTCTTTATTTAAGCACCCCAGCTTTTCCAGTCAAGCGTACTTGAGGGGCAGTCTACATGTTTGGATCATCTGAATGCTGAGAAGTATAGGTCATTTAGGGTGACTCTGAAATAGGATGAAGTCAGTTTAAAAAATAGCACTTATATGAACTTATATGATCCACTCTGCTCTAGCCATGTGTCCAGTTGACGATTGATTTAAAGTTGCCTTTCAGTCTCTACAGAATATATTTGTGGACTGGTATAGGTTCATATCAATCCAGAGAGAACATTCACCCATTGAGAGACCATAAATGTATGCCAAAAAAAATCCCACAGTACAACGAGTCAGTCATTTGTATCAATTGATTGTCTTTTTGTACCCTTCATTGTCAGCTTGGCGTTATTTTTATTTTCCTCGTTTTTGAGCCCTTGTGCTTTTTTTGTATTCCATGAGTGTTGAGAAGCTCCATTGTTCTGGTGGTGTTAATGGTAGAGATTATGGCATCTGGTGTCAGAGACAAGAAAATCAGCAGAGCTACATATCCTTAGATCAAACCTTAGCCTTTCATGGGTGTCAGTTCACTGTACAGAAATGGAGGGAGTGTTCCATTTCTGATTTAGGCCTTTGCACACATCTATGGTTTCAGATTAACTACTGTGCTGAATTAGCACCCGAGAGTGCCCTAAACTGGTTTTGCTTCATTAAAGTAACAAGCTATTAACTCCTCTCTTCAAAGAAGAGTTCCTCAAGTGTGCAATCCACATCCCACTGAAGTCAGGGGCAAGGCTCACTTTGATCTTAATGGGCTCACATTGCACCCAAAGGTGCTGCAAGTAATTTTAATTTGATAAGGGTTTTTTCCCCATTTCCTTGATATTTCATGAATATGTTTTTCACACAGAGATGGGAGTTGAGGATTTCCCGATAATGCAGATAAGCCGTCGTTTGTACTGTGAATACGTGAGCGCTGTTTGTTTACCTGCAGCTGTATCTGCTTTAAATCTGTTTGACAAGTTAAATATAAATTTTAGCCAGACTCTGCAAAGTACAGCCATTTCAAAGGGCACTTCTTAGAGTTAAAAAAAAAAATACAGTCCCTTGGTCATCCAAGAGCAATAAACTGGTTTTTAGCATTATTCAACTTGGGAATAATTCTGAATTTATATGTTAAAAAGTTGCCTCTGCTATCATTCAAAGAAAACATGCCTTAAACAATATAAAACATTTTGCTTCTCTATACAAACATTTTTTACATCAAAGTAAACTATGCTGCTATTGCTAGCATAGATGAGAGGCTATTCAGAATATGTTGTTGTTGTTATTGTTGTTGTTGTTGTTGTTGTTGTTGTTATTATTATTATTATTATTGTTATTATTGTTATTATTATTATTGTTGTTGTTGTTGTTGTTTATTATTATTATTATTATTATTATTATTATTATTATTATTATTATTATTATTATTATTATTATTAATTTGACTTTTATACCGCCCACCCCCGGAGGGCTCTGGGCAGTGTACAACATTTCAATATAACATAAATAGGCAAAAGGAGCCCTCTCAATAAATTAAATACAATATAAGCAGAGGTGGGATCCACAGGTTCTCACAGGTTCCCGAGAGTAGGTTACTAATTATTTGTGTGTGCCAAGAGGGGTTTCCTAATTGGTGATTTTGCCATGTGATTTTTGCCTTAGTTGCGCCCTCCTCTCAGCAGTAGCGCGCAGAACTTGAAGCAGTCTAGCAGGAGGTGCACCGGCGTGCGTGGCAGCCTGCGCCTGCATGCATTCGTTTCCCACCCAAGGACCGCCGCAGCGGCTGCATCCTTGCCACAGCCCCACCCAGGAATGCCCCGTCCCCGGAATGCCCGGCCACGCCCCCGTCGTGCCCCACCCAGCCCCATTGGCGCTACGCCACAGTTTGAATCCCACCACCATGGGAACCTGTTACTAACATTTTTGGATCCCTCCACTGAATATAAGATAAAATAAGGGCTCTAAGCATCGAGTTAAAACCATTTAAAATACAGCATACAAAATGAAGTAAAATAATAAATGTAAAAATATAGCGTCCGGTCATCTAAAAAACCCCTCTTAAGAGGGAACGGAAGGCCCAAGATGGAAAAGGGCCACAGATGATAAAAAGGGAGGAAGGGGTGCCATCAGCGGCCAGCATCTCCAAAGGCCCGGTGGAACAGCTCGGTCTTACAGGCCCTGCAGAATTCTCCAAGATCCCGCAGGGCCTGGACAGTTGGAGGAAGAGCGTTCCACCAGGCAGGGGCCAGGGCTATAAAAGCCCTGTCCCTAGTGGAGGCCAGCTGCATCATATAAGGATGTTAGTAGGAACTCTGAATAACAGTACCCATAACTTGAAATTAGAATGCTGTAAAAGCCTACATTTATTGATGCTTTTATTATTACAGGATGGTGAATGGCTTTAATGTATTCTGAATCAGTGGCCTTCATGGTTGTGGAGACGCTCCTGCTGGGTCACAAACCCCTAGAGCGGCTTCAGCACAGTCAATAGCTAGGTGGGTGGTGTCAGCTATCCATATATAACTAGGACATGGGAACCCGTGCCCTTTGGATGCCCATTCCATGTGAGCACAGGATAATAAGCTACATTCCACTGGAAGGTCCCCCAACAATATGGCCAGCAGGGGACATGTTTGTGAAGCAGTATGCCCTGGGCCAAAATTCAGAAAAGACTCAGAAAAGGTGATTCTTTGGTTTTTATTCTGGTCAGAGCACCACTGCAACACAGTCTGTGTCGCTCATTAAAATCCCAGTGTGGGGCTGCACTGAAGATGAAAACAGGGTTGTCCTTACTTGTAACTGTTGTCCATCAAGGCCTTCAGTCCAGACACACATTTCCTGTCTACTGCCCTGCCGTGAGCTCTCTCACTGGCTCATTCCGCACATGCAGAATAATGCACTTTCAAACTGCTTTCAGTGCTCTTTGAAGCTGTGCGGAATAGCAAAATCCACTTGCAAACAGTTGTGAAAGCGGTTTGAAAACGCATTATTTTGCGTGTGCGGAAGGGGCCACTGTTAGCATTGAGATGGCTCTTGAGAACTGACAGCAGCAAGCAGGAATTGAGGGAGAGGGGTGTGCCTCTTTGGAGCACATGATAGTTTAGGCAGGAAAGCCATTCCCTGCTTTCCGGAGTAAAGGAGTGCCCGCTCCATGTCTTAAAGCTAGACAATTCTACCAATGGCAGGCCTTCACACAGGTGCAGTTCCAATGTGTGTCTGCACAGAAAACCCCAATGAACAGCAGTTACAGGTAAGCTCAACTCTGTTTTGTGTGTTGCTTGTGGTTACAGCAACTCTTTGGGGGAAATGAAGATAGGCACACAGCAAGGCATTCATTTTTCGAGTGATTATGAAGCCAAATAAAAATTAATGGAACACAGTTTACTGTTTATATTCATGAGCATACCTAATCCACAGAGCTCTTTTAAAAATGCATGCCAACTGTGCTCAGAAAACATATTTTGCACTATAAAGTCAAGAGCACTTACATGAAATAAAAAAGGGAGCTTTCAAACCTCCCCTCATTGCCCGGACGTAGAAGTCCTTTTGCTACAATCCTGGAGCTTCTCAGTCCTCCTTCAGCATTTCAAGTGTGGCTTGTATCTGCCAAGCAGAGTTTGACTCAGCATTCAATAAGGATGAGGTTTTTACCCAGCCGATTGCTGAATAACTTTGTTTTAGAACAGTCTGTCTTCTGCAATGTGGTAAATACATATCTGAACTAAGCGTTCCTTTTATTTAAAACTAAGAAGATGTTAACAGCAATTTCTACAAAAAGGTGCCAGTACTCAGTATCGTATGTGTGGATGTATTATGGCTCGTTCCGCACATGCAGAATAATGCACTTTCAAACTGCTTTCAGTGCTCTTTGAAGCTGTGCGGAATAGCAAAATCCACTTGCAAACAGTTGTGAAAGTGGTTTGAAAACGCATTATTTTGCATGTGTGGAAGGGGCCCATGTGTTAAGTGTTGTCAAGTTGCTTCTGATGTATGGCAACCCTATGAATTAATGACCTCCAAAAAGTCCTGGTCTTTAACAGCCTGGCTTAGGTCTTGCAAACTGAAGGCTGCAATTCCTTTATTGAGTGGATTCATCTCATGTTGGGTCTTCCTCTTTTGCTATTGCATTCAAATTTCCCTAGCTGTAATATCTTTTCCCACAAGTCTTGTGTTCTCATCTGACTAAAGTATGATAGTTTTAGTTCAGTCCTTTTAGCTTCTAGGGAGAATTTGATCTAGAACCCACTTATGGTATTCGTTTTTTGGGCAGGGCATCGGTAAAACATTCCTCCAACACCAACGCTGGCAAATACTTTCACAAAAAAGGCCCAGCCTATACTCCTTATTTTCTTAATCCTTGTGCTTAGAGGCATTTAAAAGAACAGAACTATTGCAGTTTCTGAGAAGGTCAGGTTTAGAAACTGTCAAGATCTGGTGAAAAATCTATTGGGATGACAGGTTTTCCCTTCTCATGCCTTGGATCTTTGGAGAGGTCCGGGAAAATGTGCTGTGGGAAATCCCTGCCTTATTTCCCATTCTGTTCTGGACGTGAAAATGCTTTCTCACCCTCTAGCTGGTCAACATCAGTCTTATCTATGGGGCAACCATGAAGATCCCACTTTGCTTAATCCAGTGGTTCTCAACCTGTGGGTCGGGATCCCTTTGGGGGTCGAACGACCCTTTCACAGGGGTCACCTAAGACTCTCTGCATCAATGTTCTCCATCTGTAAAATGGATAAATGTTAGGGTTGGGGGTCACCACAACATGTATTAAAGGGTTGCGGCATTAAGAAGGTTGTGAACCATTGGCTTAATCCATTGCAAGTTACTTCACCCCACTGGGATTGCACAGGAGGGGGTTAGAGGGAAATAATTTTAAATGCAAATTGCTGTTTTGAGTTTTAGTTCCAACAATGAACTGTTGGTTGCTGTTCAATGAACCGATTTATGCACCTTAGAGTCTGGTTATTGGGGGGGGGGGGGTTTCAACAAAACCTGAAAGAAAACCCAAATGAACACTGAAATGCCACATTATTTCAGCTGAACAGTTACTCATTCTACATAAAACAAATAAGACATCCTGAGGACAGGAAAAAAGCATCTTGGGGAGGGACTCCACTACCAACTTTTTCCCCAAGGCATCCTCAGGACATTTTATTTCTGCTCGAGCCATCTTGTTTTGAGGATGCTGAAATGTAGACTTTCCCCCCAGAAGTCAGCTTTAAATGACCATATGATTGAGATGAACTCCATCTTGGTTGCTTCCCTCCAATACCATCTGTCAAAACATTTTGGAGCTGAGGAGGTGTCTTATTTTTCCCACTCGACCGTTAAAGCCTCTTGTCAGTTTCTTCCACCATGAGCACCCGATATTTTGTGCTGCAGGGATTCTCCTTGCGCCCAGCAATTTGATGAAGGTTACACTGGATGTTTGCTCTGCAGGCTCCAATCCTGGGCTCCTTTTCAGCCTGAAAAGTACATGGTTGTACTGTTCTTATCCTACAGATTCCAGCAATATATAGTTTCTCTTTTTTTAAAAAAAATTATGAGCTGTCTTCAAAGCTATGCACGCATGATACAAAAATTGCTTGTGATTATGAAATTGCGTGTTCGTGTCTTTGAAGACAGCTCATGAAAAATAAAAAAGGGAAAACAAATATTGCCAGAATTGGCAGGGCGAGAAGAGTACAACCATGTAGTTTTGGGGCTGAAAGGATCAGAACTGGCAGAGCAAACGTCCTAGGGAAACCTTTAGCAAAGGGGGGCCATGCATGAAGAGTCTCTGCAGCACAAAATGTCGGGTGCCAGTGGCAGAGGAAACTGACCAGAGACTTTGGCCCCTTCCGCACACGCAAAATAATGTGTTTTCAAACCACTTTCACAACTGTTTGCAAGTGGATTTTGCTATTCCGCACAGCTTCAAAGAGCACTGAAAGCAGTTTGAAAGTGCATTATTCTGCATGTGCGGAATGAGCCTTTAACAGTCGGGCAGAAAGAAAAAGCCTCTTTTTTCCTCTGACACCTTTTTGGTACATGCTAAAAATTAGAAGGCAGCTTCTTAAAAGACGTTCTCAGGACGTCTTATTTATGCTGTGTGTAATGGACCGTTGTTGACCCAAACTAGCCTAAATAATGAAGCCGACCACCATTTCCAGAAGTGCTGATGTTTCAGCAAGGAGGAAGGAGTTGCATCAATCACACTCCCTACATGCCCAACCTGCTAGAAGCTGCTGCAGGGATGAGGGAGTTTAAAAGGACATTGTCCGTTATCTAAGAAATTGTGATGAGACATGGATAGAAACACGTTTTTGGTACGTGCACACTCTCCCCCCCCCCCCCGACATCTTGGTAAGATGCCTTTCGGTTTGACAACCAATGACACTGGACTGGATTGTGCTATGTGTCAACAGAAGGTGTGTATGATTGCAAACCTTCCTTGTATCCCTCTTCCTCCAACAGTCCTTTCTGACTCTGGGAAAATTTATTCGGTGAAGGGGGGGGGGGGAGTGCTGTGACTAGAATACTGAAGTCCTGCAAAGTTTTATCTGAGCTGTGCATTGGCTATTTAAATTGATTTGCTTCGAAATCAGCTCCCTGCTCCCCATTCCTGCTTGTCTGTGCATCGAAAATGTCCTGGCTATACTTAGAAACGTGCAGACTTTATCAAGTGTGGGATTGGATGTGAAGTTGTGGAAGCTCAGGTGCTTTTTGAAGAATCTGCCTAGTTTTATCCCTGTTGTAATATTCTATCCAACATTGTTTAGCGGCTAGAGTGGTTGGACTAAGCCCTGGAGACCCAGGTTGAAATCCCTGCTCTGCCATAGAAGCTTACTGGATGATTTTTAACTGGTGCTCAGTTTCATACCTTTTGTGTTGTTCTACTTTGGAGAGCCAGCATGGTTGAGTGGTTGGAATGCCAGACCCAGGTCTAAATTCTCATTCTACCTTGGAGGTTTGTTGGCTGACCTTTGGTCAGCTGTTGTGAGAATTAAAAAGAGATGAGAAGAACGATGCAAGTTTGTGTTTTGAGTCCCCACTGGGAAGAACAGGGGAATATAAATGAAGTTTTCAAAAATGTTTTAATACTTACTTTCCCTTTTTCTTTGTTTGCAGGTGACCCGGTAGCAAAGCATGCAGTGGGACACTAAAATGTATGGATACCTTGCTTGACTGTTGCAGAGAGACACTGTGTGTGAAAAAGATCCAGTTTGGATTCTTAGCTTTTTGACTTAGTGGGCAAAAAGAGACATATTTCTGCTTTTTGACTGTGGCGACACTTCTCAAATGTTGACTTTCATACAAAGCACTATATACATTTTGAAGACAGGACCTGTATGGCTTTGATGCTTGAACGTGAGCAACCGAAATTCCTTCTGATGCACATTATCTGCAGACCTTTACTTGTTGCATTATAAAGTCTGAAAGTATGATTCCAAGAACTCTGGGAAGTTGGTAAGATGAAGAACCATGGACGATGCAGATGAAGGAGCCTCCTCCTCCTCCAACTATGGAAGTTGTAGGAAGGGCAGTTGATGTATGCTTAGAAAATCCACTTCAATATATTTTTAGCTGGCATTTAGCAAGTAAGAAAGTGAATCATGTTTATAGCCCTTCCCCTTATTATGTTACTGACTGTGTGACTGTTTCTTTCCATTTGTACAGGTTTAGAGAGAATAGTCAAGGACATGTAATTCTGAAAGTAGGTAGATCTTAGTGTGCCAAATAACCTATCAGAAAAGAGCAGAATCGAAATCTGTATTGCCTGTTTGCTTTGAGAAATTGAAAGAAAACGGATGAACTAATTCGCTACAGATTCTTTAATCCAAAGCAAGAAATGTACAGTTGAAAGTACTCTTCTAGATATGTGTAGAAAATGTCTTGGGAAATGCTGATATCTTGGTTGTCCCACACCACATTCACTTGGATGAAGCCAGTCAGATGAATTGTATAGCTTGTATCATTGCCATATCAGATTTTCTGGCTTTGTGCAGTGATTCAAGTTGGACTGTAGGTTGACATTTCCTTCACCTTTGTAGAGCAGAAGGAAGAGGTACTGCAACTGCATACCCCATTTGCAAAACTGTCTCATGCTCCAAAACAAACTATGATTGAGCATTGAATGTGGCACTTAATGCAGGATTCAACCCACTATATCTGTCATGGAACAATGTACTCCTGCCTTCTTATTGTAGCACATAAAAAGTGGCACGGAAAATGTCTGAGGCAGCAGGAACACTTTTAAAGGAAGGGGCATACAGATTTTCATTCATTTCTGGACTATGTCGGAGTTTTGCTACATCTGGTAATTTTGGCTCACGGTGCCACTTCCGCACAGTGGGGAGAAATAAGACTTTACAGTACAATCCTGAGCAGAACTGATGGGGGAAAGAGCTGTCAAATCGCAGCTCGCTTATGGCAACCCCATAGAGTTTTCAAGACAAGAGATAAGGAGAGGTGGTTTGCCAAGGTCTTCCTGGGTGGTCTCCCATCCAAATTCTAATCAGGGCCAGCCCTATTTAGCTTCCCAGGATCTGAGCAGCAGTGGCAAAGTGGTTAGGAGCAGGTGCATTCTAATCTGGAGGAACCGGGTTTGATTCCCAGCTCTGCCGCTTGAGCTGTGGAGGCTTATCTGGGGAATTCAGATTAGCCTGTACACTCCCACACACGCCAGCTGGGTGACCTTGGGCTAGTCACAGTTCTTCTGAGCTCTCTCAGCCCCACCTACCTCACAGGGTGTTTGTTGTGAGGGGGGAAGGGCAAGGAGATTGTAAGCCCCTTTGAGTCTCCTACAGGAGAGAAAGGGGGGATATAAATCCAAACTCCTCCTCCTCCTCCTCCTCCTCCTCCTCTTTTCCTTTTCCTTTTCCTTTTCCTTTTCCTCCTCCTCCTCCTCCTCCTCCTCCTCCTCCTCCTCCTTCTTCTTAGCCATCCAGGTCAGGAGCAGAGTTACGTGTTTCTAAATCCATCAACACCATTGGCAGTCCGTCTTGAACTCTGCTTAGGTAGTTGCTGGCACACTGGGACTTAGGACTGAGTGGCTGGGGATGCACATAGAAAGCAACTTTGGATTTGTGTTGCTTCACTTGCATCCTAGTTGGTCGCGTATTTTAGTTTTCATGAGCAAAGTTCTCCATAGGAAGAGGATTTTTCACTTTGACTTAGTTTCTGTTTATAATGATTATAATAATTAAGTGTCTAGTCTCTGACAGATCACATTTTCTAGCTCATACGATTTATGACATGTAATTGCTTCCTATTATTTTAGTTGTATCTCATTCCGGGTTTCCATCTCTTCCTAAGTGTTACATGCTTTTGTTTTGTCATCAGCCTGCATAAATAGAACTGTAAAAGGGAGGCGAATTTATAGCCCGTCCGTTCCCCGTTGCATCATTTGACTTTAAGATGCATTGGAACATATTCAAATGCAGCAGTGCGCGCACATCTCTCTGCAGATGAACTGTCACTGACCCAGCGAGTGCTGTGCTTTATGTAAATTTCCTCTGTATTAACATACAACCGATTTTTGTAGATAACAGCAATGCCAAAAAAATGGCGATGGTGTTGCACTAATTTATTTGATTGTGCACAGGATGCATTGTGAAGCTGTCTAGAATAATAGTCATTGTTTGCTTTTATTTTGTGGGGAGCATCTTGAAATATTCATGCAATATTCATTCCACTGGAGATCTTCAGAGGACTTTTTCCACTCCTCCCTTATAAAACGGAGATTGAGCTCTTCTGTTTTGCTTCTGGTTCTTAGTTTTTGTCCCATTTTACTTTTGTATCTAATAATGATTGGGATTACTGGTGATGACTGTATTTGTTTATTAGTAAAGGAGTTTATTTCCCCCGGCTGCATGTTTTGGACAATTCCTCCACTGTTTGGACAATTCCTCCACTGTTTTGGACAATGTCCTCCACTGAAGAATGATGCCGGTTCCTTGGTGATGGTCCTGCATGCAAATGATGCAAAATGGTCTGACGATTTGTTTTAACTTGACCAAACTATTAAGGCTGAATGATCACTTATAAAATTGTATGTGCAATATCATAAGTAAACAGACAATTAAAATAGCCCTTCTTTATCCTGGGCTGCTAAATATCTGCCCAATGGCCAGCATGGTGTAGTGGCTAAGAGCAGTGGACTCTAATCTGGAGGACCGGGTTTGATTCCCTGCTCCTCCAGATGAAGCCTGCGGGTTAACCTTGGGCTAGTCACAGTTCTGGTTAAAAGAACTTCATCCAATAACCCAAATATCAACAATGGAAACAATAATGCAATACATGAACAACACAGGCAGAGAAGGAATCCCAAAATATGCACAAAAGATAAGTCTCTGTATAAATAATATCCTTTCGGTGAAATAATTGTGATTCAGTAGATGCATCGGTGTCAAACTCGTGGCCCTCCAGATGTTATGGACTACAGTTCCCATCACTGGGGATGATGGGAACTGTAGTTCATAACATTTGGAGGGCTGTGAGTTTGACACCTGTGCGTAGAGGCTTGAAGTACTCCAGTTGCCAGATCTCATCTGGATACCATAAAAAGAAATAAACTGGCCATGCATAAGCATGAATAAATATCAAAAGAATCAAATATCAAGTTGCCAGATGTTCAGCTAGATGCTGCATCAGGAGATAAGCTGGCCACATGTGAACATCAAATAGATATCAGTAGTAGTTTAACGTTACACGCACGCACGCACGCACGCACGCACGCCCCTGGGATGCAGCCCCTGTCCCCTTCCAGAGCACCCACTTCACTGACAAGTTCCAGCTTTATAAAGAGCAAGGGAGCCTGATTCGTAGTCCACAGCTGTGAGAAAAAAATCCTTTTCCCAGGAATCCACTGACAAGATTATTAACACCAAGAAACTCTTGGCCAGAGGTTAAATCCCCCTGTCTTCCATGCCCATTACCACCAAAAAGTTCAAGCTACCTGGAGCAACTGGGCTTCCGCAACTCGTGGCGGCTGCAGGACGAGGGCCTCGATGCTAAGACCTGCTCCCTCGACTGCTTCTATGCAGCCCTGCCTGCAATACTGCCTGACAGCCAGAGAAGCCTGCATTGGATACTGGAAGAACTGCAAGCCTGACTGGGTGAGCTGTGGCCTGCAGCTCCTGAACCCCACCCTATTGGGAACATTTGCAGGGGGTGGGGCTTGGCAGCTATTTGAACAGCAGCAGCAGCCCAAGGCAGTGGCCCTAGGCAGCGGCTGAAGGGTGGTGGCATAAGGGTGCTACCCACTGTAAGCCTGTTTGGGGACAGGCCTCTTCTTTTTATGCGAGTTGGGCATGTGGATTTAGTGGGATTTATGAGCATGTGGCTTGTCTTGGCAGACTTAATGGGGTTATATTGTTATTGTTAAATCTATTTAAAGCTTTGTTTTAGCTTGTGGGATTGTGGGGTTCGTTGGCATTTGAGTAAGAGGGGGACTGCCTCCGTGGGTCCCCTATTGATATTAATCCTCCTGCTTGGGAGTGGGATAGAGCTCCTGGGGTGTGGTGGGGGGACGCCCTGGTCAGAAGACCCCAGTTTGGAGTGAGAGTCCATTCATGGGGTCTTTCTTATTTTTTTTATAAAGATTTTTATTGAATAGATTAAAATACTTAATATATTACAATAATGCATCATATTTGTTATACATAATTGTCTCATTTCAGTCTAACAACATGGTTACTATAATAATGTTTGGTTTGTTGCTCCCAAAAGAGACTGATTAATTGCCGATTAACTAAACAGGGCTTCTCTTCCTGGTTTCCAGTTCTACCATATCAACAAAATTGTGGAAAAGTTTAACAAACAGAGCTTCACTTAAATGACACTATAATATTAGCTTTATAACAATGAAAACTAAATTTATCTATCTCAGATTCCATCTTTAAAAAAAAAATTTTTTTTAGAGGTGTCCATATGGTTTCTCTTCCCTTCGTATCTTCTTCCTGCAAAGATAATGCGATACAGTCCACATTCATGGGGTCTTTCCATTGCTTTCCCTCCAAGTGAGAAGCTGAGGGCCCACTCCCGAGGACATAGTAGGGGACCTAGAAGACCACCTGAGGGATGTGCCTGGGTGAAGGGGGAGGCAGGGCCATCCCAGTGCTTACGGGCAGGAGGTATTATGGCGCTGGGGGTCAGAGGAGAATTGTTTTCAGAATTTGCCCTGGATGTCTTCAGGCCATTGCTCCTTCTGCTGTGCTCCCCATCCAAAGGGAGGTAAGGAGGTCAGTTGTCCTGCTCACTGGCCTGGTGCTGTTGCTTTTGAACGCTAGGTCGACCCTGAACAATACAGACCTCATCCAGGATTTGATACTGGATGAGGGGGCCAACCTGGCTTGTATAACAGGGGTGGGCGAGCTGGGGGTGGGGGTAGAACTGACCCAGCTTTCGCTCCCCAGGCTATCAGGTGCACCACCAGCCCAGACTAAGGTGGTGAGGTAGCCATAGTCCACAGGGAGTCACACACATTCACCAGGCGCCCCTCTCATCCTGTGTCCAGAGTTGAAAGTTTGGATTTGGTGTTTGGGCAGAGAGATAAGTTGGGATTGTTGCTGGTGTACCGCTCACCCCACTGCCCAGCAGCCACCCTGCCAGAGCTGGCAGAGGTAGTCTCAGAGGTGGTGATGGACTCCCCTAGGACTGTTGTTCTGGGGTACTTCAACTATCACACTGAGCATGTCTCTGATAGACTGGCACACAACCTCATGGTCACCATGGCAACCATGGGGCTACCTCAATTTGTGTCTGGACCAATAGGAAGAGTGGGGTTGATTCATTGATTGGAGGGCTAGTTACCTAGTGCTGTCTGTCCCACTTCTCTTCCTGCTACTCCTCTCCTTTGCTACTCCTCTCTGCTGCTTCCAGAGAGTGAGCAGAGCTAATAGCAAGCCCCACCTCTCAGAAGCTTGGAGCAAGCACATGGCCAAAACAAAGAAAACAAGAAAAAAGCTCCTGTTAAAAACACACTGTTAAAAGATGAAAAGATTTGGCTTTGGGAAAAACCCTCCAAAAAGAAAAACCAGAGCTCACCTAGTGCTGTCTGTCCCACTTCTCCTCTCCCTGCTATTCCTCTCCTCTGCTACTCCTCTCTGCTGCTTCCAAAGATTACTGCAATGCACTTTACATGGGGCTTCCCTTGAAGACAGTCCAAAAGCTGGAGCTGGTGCAAAAATGCAGCAGCTAGGCTGCTGATGGGTCAACCTGGCTGATTGCATATAACTCCGGCCTTGAAAAAACTGCACTGGCTCCCTATTCGCTATCAAGCCCAATTCAATGTATTAACAATCATATTTAAAGCCCTCTGTGGCAGGCCCCAAGCCGTGGAACAGCCCCGCTGCAGAAATTTGCCAAGTGCCAACACTTTATGGATTTCGGCCCATGGTTAAATTCTTCCTCTACTCAGGCCTTTAATTGTGTGACCCCCAGGGTCTCCCATATTGATGCCAGCTGAAGGGTGGGGGGAGGGAGGGGTGGGGATTTTTAATGGATGTTTTACTGACTGTTTTAATGGATGTTTTAATGGTGGTTTTAATGTTTTATGTTTTTAGAATTGTTACATTTTAATGGAGTTTTAACCGCCTTGGGACTTTGGTGTGGAGCGGGATATAAATTGGATGAATGAATGAATGAATGAATGAATGAATGAATGAATGAATGAATGAATGAATGAATACATACATGCATACATACATACATACATATCCTGCCTTTCCTCAAGACTCAGTTAAGCTACATTTTAAATCCACCCAACTGGCAATCACCAGGGACAAACTGAAGGTTTTACCAAAATGAGATTGCGAAAACATTTCGTTTTTCTGTTTCATTTATTGTTTTCTTAAGCAGGAATGTTCTCGTACCCCCCCCTCCCCTCACATAAGCTTATTGAAGAACAACCAATTTGTAAGCAAAAGTGCCGGTTGTTTACTTACCCTTTAAATTAAGTGCCCCTCAAAGTAATCTACTGTAGTGGCAAAATCAATGTAAAATACATTAATCTCAGTCCCAGTGTAGTAAAAGGAGAGCTGTGTGTAACAACACTTGCATTCCAGATGACTACATTCTGATATCAAACCTTGGCAAGGCGGCGAGTTCACAAAAATCTGGCTGAAGGCAAAATGGCTGGTCTTATCCTTGAAAACATTCTTTCAGTGATCTGATAGCATCGCCAAATCCATAAGGAATATCTGGACTAACTTGCATGCACACACATAAAACAGATTCCAAACAATAACGTGCTCTAATCAACTCTTTCCCCCACCCCACCCCAAGCCCTTCAAACCACAAATGTTGTAAGAGGGACCATTATTTTGATAAGTTTTTTTTGTTAACGGGGAGGGATGGGAACAAACTGTGTCACTAACTATTTGACAGGTCTGATGGGGATATAAACAACTGCTTTTAAACCTGCTGTCACTGACTAAAAAATGGTATGGGTGATCATATCATCACATGGAATAGTCCTCAATATACGGCACCTCTTCTGCGCCCGAAGCCAAACCACAGTTTAAGTTTTTCTCTCATTTTTTAATCCTCTCATCTCAAATTCTGTGGCCAACCACCTCCCAGCATCCCATCCTGATGATCCACCAAACAGTAGGTTCAGTTACCAAGGAATACAGTTTAAAACAAACGAACAAAAAACTCTCCTGGAAGCCTCATTCAGCATGCAGGTATCAGCTCATCTGCCAACCAAACCTAAAGCTGCTAGACCGTGTTTGACACTTCAGAGCACACCAGGACAGCCGGCAGTTCCTAATAAAGCCATCTTAAGGCTTCACATCTATACCCAAAGCAGCAGGAGGCAATAATAGTGTATAGATTTCCTGTAACTTGAAGCTGGCCTGTGGAAATGCAAATGCCCTTTTGCAATTTTATCAGCTTTTTATTACAATGCAATTTGTGTCTACAATGTTTACTAATTAGTTCACAGTTATATTGAGATATAGATCAAACACACGGTAATCTAGCAAGAAAACACAAAATGTCAGAGGAGATGGAAATAAGTTCAAGAAGCCACTGTTTTAAAACCAGCAGAGGCTGAAGAGTTATGGTAAGCTAAAAGACAGAATAATTTTGTTGAAGACCTTTGTTTATTTGGTATGTATATCTTTACCTGCTGTTCCTCCATGGATCTTGGTTTGGCATACATAATTCTTTGCTTCCTCTAATTCATCCTCACAAAGTTATCAGGTAGGTCGGACCAAGAGTGACTGCCCCAAGCTCCATGTCAGAGTAATAATTTATCTCCTGAGATAACTTTGACAGAATACTAATACTTCAGACTGAGAATCCACTTGTGTGTATCCACTTGTGTGTATAATTCCTGTTCTAACTAGTTTAGAAATTCTTCACCCAGAAGATATATTCCCTTCCTTTTTATTTATGGTCACCTGTAGAAAGTCTCACTACTATTCCACCATCAGCTTTGGCGGGTAAATAAAACGCCCAGTTTTCTTCTGTCTGCAGATTGTCTGTCAGTACATACTGAACTCAGTATATTTCAAGTCATATCCATTCCCTGATTGAAATTCCCTCTGAGTAGATAATTAGCACATTGACTTGATGTTAACTCACAGGAATCTAAATCCAAAAGCTTACAAAACTTTTCCTCTCAGAGAGATACCTGGTTGCTTTACCAGAGTGCAGGTCAGCTTACCCAATAAGGATGCTTTCCCATTCCTTGGAAATTTTTCCCCACTCTGTTGCGATAGCACCTTGTTCCACTGACTGAGTTGCACTTTTAAACCTCTATGTTTTTGTGCAATCCATTACATCCAACAGACACCTTGTGAGGTAGGTCGGGCGAAGAGAGTTCTGAAAGACTAGCCCCAAGGTCACCCAGCAGGCTCCATGTGAAGGAATGGGGAATCAAACCTGCTTCTCCAGATTACAGTCCACTGCTCTTAGCCACTGCACCACACTATCTCCAGGGCCTGATGAGCTACATCCTAGGATATAAAAAGAACTGGCAGAAGTAATCTCAGAACCACTTGCTATAAACTTTGAGAACTCCTGGAGAACAGAAGAAGTCCCAGTGGACTGGAGGAGGGCTAATGTTATCCCCATCTACAAAAAGGGGAAAAAGGAGGACTCTAATAATTACTGTCCAGTCAACCTGACATCAATCCCAGGGAAGATTCTGGAGCAGATCATTGGACAGATGGTCTGCCAGCACTTAGAAGGGAATACTGTGATCACAAAAAGTCAGCATGGGTTTCTCAAAAACAAGTCATGCCAGACTAATCTTATCTCTTTTTTTGATAGAGTGACAAGCTTGGTAAATGAAGGGAATGTTGTGGATGTAGCATACCTTGATTTATTAAAGCTTTTGAAAAGTTGCCCCATAATATTCTTGCTAGTGAAATGGGGACTAGACAATCTACTATTAGATGGATTTCTAATTGGTTGACTGATCGAACTCAAAAGGTGCTCATTAGTGGTTCATCTTCATGCTGGAAAGAAGTAACTAGTGGGGTGCCACAGGGTTCTGTCCTGGGCCCAGTGCTATTTAATATTTTTTATCAATGACTTGGATGATGGAATAGAGGGCATGCTAATCAAATTTGCAGATGACACCAAATTAGGAGGGGTAACTAATAGCCCAGAGGACAGAGTCAGAATTCAAAATGACCTGGACAGATTAGAGAACTGGGCCAAAACAAACAAAATGAATTTCAACAGAGATAAATGTAAGATACTACACCTAGGCAGAAAAAATGAAATGGGTGACACCTGGCTTGACAACACTACATGCAAAAGGGATCTGGAAGTCTTAGTAGATCATAAACTAAATATCAGTCAGCAGTGTGACGCGGTGGTCAAGAGAGCCAATGCGACTTTGGGCTGTGTCAATAGGAGTATCGTGTCAAGATCAAGGGATATAATTGTACCTCTCTATTCTGCATTAGTTAGACCTCATCTGGAATATTGTGTACAGTTCCAGGCACCGCAGTTCAAGAAGGATATTGACAGGCTGGAACGGGTCCAGGGGGTCTGGAGTCTATGCCCTGTGAAGAGAGACTTAGGGAGCTGGGGATGTTTAGTCTGGAGAAGTGAAGGTTAAAGGGGGACATGATAGCTATGTTTAAATATTTGAAGGGATGCCATGTTGAAGAGGGAGTAAGCTTGTTTTCTGCTGCCTCTGAGACTAGGACACGGAGTAATGGATTCAAGGTGCAGGAAAAGAGATTCCACCTAAACATTAGGAAGAACTTCCTGACCGTCAGGGCTGTGCGACAGTGGAATTCACTCAGAGAGTGGTGGAGTCTCCTTCTTTGGAGATTTTTAAACAGAGACTGGATGAACACATGTCGGGAGTGTTTTGATTGTGAGTTCCTGTATTGCAGGGGGTTGGACTTGATGGGCCTTGGGGTCTCTTCCAACTCTATGATTCTATCTCTTAACCACTATACCACACTGTACCTTTTGAAAATGACCTCACACTTTTAAAAATGCTACTCCATGTGTTCATGTATTCTGTGTGGTAAACTACATACAGAATACATGAACACATGGAACAGCATTTTCAGAGAACAAACTGTATGGAATTATTGTTATAAGCCGCTCTGAGCCTATCTTGACAGGGGAGGGTGGGTTATAAAACAAGCAAACAAACAAATAAAATGTAAATATGGTACATGCTCAGAAAGCCTATTTCAGAGATAAAAGAAAATGAATTAAACATTGAAGGAAGCATATAGACATGAAGCCCCATCATTAAGTGTAGCTTTCAGTCATAAAGCCTCAAATAGTTGCTATGACTAATACAAAGTATGTTATGGAATTTGGGTGGAGTGATGGAGACAGGATTTTAAACAAAATCTGACCTTAATGCCAAAGGAAATTATGCCTGACTATACTCACTTATCAGAAATGTTTTTTCTAATAGACTAATTTATGACTTCTTGTTTACCAACTGTTAAAATGGAGTACTTCAATCAAAGCCAATTGTAATCCCATTGACTTTTAACAAGTAAAGTCAATGTATATCACAGCAGGTCTGTAGAGTAGCCTATTCATGTATATTTTGTTATAAGTAGTTCCAACATTTAACAGAGGAAAACAGGTGAGGTTGAGGGAAAAAAACAAGTAAACAAGGAACTCATTTTATGGCACTGAGAAAGCTAGTAAGTGCCAATTCCCACTTGCTCACCTCAGAATGGGCAGGCGTGCTGGACTTGTATGTCTGGAATTGGCATCTCCATATGAACAGAGTGTCTGTCACTGCTACATATCACATAAAGGAGGTGACCAAAAATATGTCACAATCATAATAGAAGCCAGGTGGGCTGGGACATTCTTTTAACATTGCAACCCTGAAAGGCTTCCTGCGATTCCCCCCAAGCCCCCCCCCCCATTCTATTGATGTGATTGCATGGAAGACAGCACATCTACACATCGGTCATCTATGAAGTGCGGGGGTAGGGGTGAACTGAGAACAGGTGCCATTTTCTGAACCCGTGAAGCTGCCATATTCTGCCCCAGACTTTTGGTTTATTAAGTTCAATATTGTTTACTCTGCCTGACAAGTGCGCCCCATGATCTTTCTCAAATCACTTGCACCCGATTCTTCAAAATGGGAAAGCCACAACCCCACCCCATATTAGAGCAAGGTTTGTTTGCTACCAAGAACATTTTGTATCTTCTAACCTGAAAATGTACATTTGTCATTCATTTTGTTTCGTGTGTTTATGTTTGGTTGAATTGGTTAAACATTTTAGGTATACTCATGTTATAAATGCTATTTTAATGTCTTGATGTTTTAATGTTGAATTTTATTCATTTATTATTAAAGTTGTACATTTCAGTGCCTTGATGATTGCTGCCATTTTGTTTTAATACTTTGATAATTGCTGCCATGGGGGACCCTACTTGAGTGGAAAGGCAGCATAGAATTGACAGCTGGGCCCAATCCAGTTCAGGCGGTGGTGGGGAACCGCTGCTGCGGCCAGGGAGGGTGTGATGAAGGTGGCACTACACCACCTCCAAAGGGGCTTCAGGTGGTGCAGAAAGGAGTGACAGTTGAACACTTTCCAGCCCCTTGAATTGTCCCTTAGCTGAAACATGCTTATGCTACACTTTCATGTGGCATAAGTCTGCGGTTTCAGAGGACAGCATTCCCATGCTGGAAAGCTTGGGGAAGCTGACTAACACATGTATTAAGCATTATAAACTTATTCTCTTCATCCAATGCAGCCCTCAGGTGTAGAGTACCATAGTGAGTGGTGGATGACAATTAGTTAGCAAGGCATCTTACCCCCCCACCCCCCCCCCCAGAGAAGAACCAACTAGGCCGCAGTGGTGGCGAACCTTTGGCACTCCAGATGTTATGGACTACAATTTCCATCAGCCCCTGCCAATTGGACAAGCTGGCAGGGACTGATGGGAATTGTAGTCCATAACATCTGGAGTGCCAAGGTTCGCCAACACGGAACTAGGGTATACTTCATAATAGCTCAATAGGCACCACCTTTGTGTCTGCAAGGAACTCCCATTCAAAAAGTGCTACCTCCGTCATAAACTGCTTCACTTGGAATCTTCCAGCATGCTATATAACTTGCCCCATCTCTCTTTTTTTCAATATCATAAAACATTTTAATGTGAACACTTCTTCACTTCCGCAAAATGATAAAACTATTTACAACACTTTGCTTGCAGTTTGGTCACCTTTACATTAGCTACAGACATCTGCAGATGTTCTTAGGTGGGAACTAGTATGTCTCAGGCATTAGATGACAGGCTGGTAATATATCTTCCTTCTATGCAGTGGCTTTTGACAGTGCACTGTGCTGCAAATAAACACTTTCTATTTAATGTATTGTCGAAGGCTTTCATGGCTGGATTCAACTGGTTGTGGTGGGTTTTCCAGGCTGTGTGGCCGTGGTCTGGTGGATCTTGTTCCTAACGTTTCACCTGCATCTGTGGCTGGCATCTTCAGAGGTGTATTACAGAGGGAAGTCTGTTACACACTGTGTCCAGTGAGAAGGGAATGTTTTTGTGGGGTATAAATTGTCATGTCCCCAGGCGGGGTATAAATTGTCATGTCCATGAACTTAGCATGCCCTTGGCCTTTAATTTTGGTGTTTTTAAGTACTGGTAGCCAAGCTTTGTTAATTCTCAAAGTCTCTTCCATTTTCTTCACTTGCCTTTTCAGGTATAGCTTCCAGATTTTGACGAGAATTGGAGACCTCAGCATTTTCAGATCCTGACTTATTCAATCCACACGAGACAGTGGCAAAGTGAATTTGTTTTTTAGATTCTCCTGTGCTTCGTTTTTAGCATACTTGAGAAGATCAGACTGGCTCTTTAAAATTGTAATAGTCCAGGTAAAACTCTCCACAGTTTTTTGTAGTCTCTCTGTTAAACCTTCCTTTGTACCTATGTTTTGCAAGTTTTCATGGAACTCCATTGCAGCTTTTTGCCGCTGGACTATTTTTTCATATACAGCATCTGCATTTTCTATCAGAGTCTTGATAGTAAGAATCATAGTTTCATATGCTGTTACAATTTTTTTTCAAAACCTCTGGAACAATCCCTTGCATTTCCATTGTGGGATACTGATTGTTGAGATCCATTAGCACTAAGGGTGTATTATCAGCTCTCGCCAAGCGTGTCGATACTGCTAATATACATTACATGAGATTTGCTACAGGAGAAAGGCCACACAACTCTTTGAATGAAATTACTGCATTCTGCATGTTTTCCCTCAGGGCAGCCATTTGAGATTGACCACCAAGAGCAGCCATCTTGTATTGGTGTCCACTACCTATTTTCAAGTTTGGGATCTCAGCATGAAACTATGGACAAGGATAGAAGGTAAATAAGAATAATCATGAACGTGTCCAATAACAATGCTCTATGATGTGCACTTACAGGAACAAATACACACAAACAGTCAAATCATAAACAGGAAATTCATTTAACAATAACATTATTTCTTTGGAAAACTAAAAAAAGTATATAGCTACTATTAATGTACATAGTGGGAAATAGGTGATGTTCATGCTAAATATCACTTTTTATGATGGCCTTTGTCCAAGAGTTAAGGATGACCCATATTTCCTCACAACCTGTTGACAGAAATGTTGACAGAAAGTGATTCCCCCAAGGCCACTTAACTGAGCTCTATATCTAGGTAAAGATGTGAACCTGCTTCTCCCAACTCCTAGTCCCGTGGTGGCGAACCTTTGGCACTCCAGATGTTATGGACTACAATTCCCATCAGCCCCTGCCAGTGTAACCCCCATGCCCAGAATGGGTTGGCCCAGAATGGGTTGACCCAGAAAGGGGTGGAGTCTGAAGGGAAGCAGAATGCTGCAGAACTCAGAGCTCTTTGGAGAAGACAAGGGTACCAGACTCGGACCTTGATTTCTATAAGCCCTTAACACCTTGTTAAGGTAATTTGCAATATTGTTGGGAACTACTGGGAAGGTAGTTGTTGTTTTGCTGTGTTGTAAATGTTGGAGTTTATTGTTTCAGGGTTTTCTTTTGTGGTTGTAATGGGTGAGAGTTCTCCTGGAGACCTTCATCATGTTGCAACCTGTTCATCAAGCCCTTGGAGTCTTCAGGAGCCAGCCAACTTGCAAAGAAGATTTGGACTTGGCAATATCAGTAGACTGTAAATAGAAGGACTTGAAATGCAACCTGAACAGGACCTTGAATTGTAACGTTAAATGTTGATGTTTTAAAAGTGTTAATTGTAAAGAAAAGTAAACCATTTTGTTGTTTAAATTTGGTTCTTTGCAACTCATTCCAGGTTCTGCCCCACAGAACCCACAGAAGGAGGTTACACCAGCATGGCCAATTGACCATGCTGGCAGGAGCTGATGGGAATTGTAGTCCATAACATCTGGAGTGCCAAAGGTTCGCCACCACTGTACCTAGTCTGATTCTTTGTCTCCATCTCTGGAAAAAACTCATAAGGCTATATGAAAAATAAAACAAGTGTAAAGGGCTATCCTTTCCCTCTTAATGCTAACAACTCATCTGACCAACAGCAAATGCTTATCTGATCTCTCGACACAGCATCCGCAGATGTATTTGTCAAAATGCCACGCTGCAAACTACATCATGCAAAACCACCTGCAGACCGGAAGCGAAGCAAACATATTCATTGATAGAGTAACATTGCACATGGGAAGTTTTAACAAATTGCTAAGGTTACACATTTATTATTTGAAAGATAATTACAAAGGAAGTGGTGTTTATTTAGCTGATGCAGCCTGCTGCTTTGTGTTATCAACGTTCATGGGCTATTTGCATGATACTGGAACTGAGAACAAAGCTGTGGTGGTAATTTTCACATTGTAGTTATCATAATCTCAGAAGATGGTCCCGGACCAAATACAAGGAGTGATGTACTGGAACAGATTCAGAAGGTCAATAAAAATAAATCAGGGGCAAGCATTTCCAACCCCAATCGGATAGGGCCAGCCTAGGGTAGCAAAATAATTGGAAAGCGAATGAAGACATGATTAAAGACAAACTATGCTAGAGGCAAATATGCAATTTTGAACTTGCCCTCAAAACAGATAAGGAAATCCACATGATGGGATAGAAAGCTGGAGACCAAAAAGGGAGACATTTCTGCAAATTCCCAGGTTTGTGAAAAATCCTGAAAGAATGAAAAATGGGAGGGAATTGCCTCCCTCTATTCCATAACAGAAATGCAATATGTTGAATCTAGACTAAATTTTCCATCAGCAGAATGGAATTTTCATTTCCACCGTGGCCCACTGATCTCCACAAAACATTGCTCCACAAAACATTGCTATAGGGAAGGGGTCTGCAGCAAGAAGGAAGAATCAGGAGGAACTGGCCATTAAGTTTAGACTGACCCCAATGTCAATGCCTATATAAACATCACAACCCTGCCCACTTGTCATTTGTACATGGCCCCATTTTGCATTTTATTTGATCCATATTCTGGGACTAAGTTCAGAAATACTGTAGGTGTATGACACCAATCACTAAATGCTCATTCAAGATGTAGTAATGCAGTTCTTAAACCAAGCTCCTATGGCTTGCTGCCACAGGACTCAAACTTGTGCAACATGACCAGGCCTGGCAGAAAAATCAGATAATCAAAAATACGAGGGAGGCATGAACTGCCTATTTCAGCAATGACTCAGCTTGTGCAAAGATTATAACTTTTTAATTTAATTTAAAAAAACACCAAACAAAAAAAGAACAAGGGAAAAAACTCAAAAATCAGCAACTAAATAGACTTTTTAACAAAAAGAAAGAAAAGGGGAGGGGAGGGGAGGGGAGGGGAGGGGAAGGGTGGCATGCAAGGGAGGGGAGGGAAGGGGCCCAGCATTTGGACATGGCCCACCCACCCTAGTGGAGGGAAAGGGAAGGGAGGGAGCGGGAAGGGTGGTATTCAAGGGAAGGGGAGGGAAGAAGTGAGTGGTGGCATGCAAGGGGAGGGAAGGGAAGGGGAGGGGGCCTGGCATCTGGACATGGTCCACCCACCCTAGCAGAGTGAGGGGAGTGGGAGGGAGGGGTGACATGCAAGGGAGGGGAGGGAGTGAGGGTGGCATGCAAGGGAGGAGAGGGGAGGAGTGGTCTGGCTGTGACATCTGTCACCCTGTTCATCACCAGTGTTGATTCAGCTGATCTGGCTGGCTAGGTAGGTGTATCCTACTTCCCTCACTGCTCCACATGTGTCCTTCTCAAAGCTGTGCAATCAGTGGAAGTGGATACAAGAGATGTACTGTTCTCCGATTAAGGGTCTGTGATAGCTGTGCCCCCCTACTAGATCCTATAAACAAGCTCAAGGTCCATGTGCAGAGATCACAACTTAAAAAAAGAAAATGAGAACTTACAATACTACATCGTTTCATTTTACTTCGTTTACAACCCACTTTTCTCCTGAAAGGGAACCCAGAGAGGCTCCCATTCCTTTCTCTATTTTATGCCTACAGCAACCCTGTGGGAAGAGATTAGGCTGAATGACTGGCCCAAACTCACCCAGCAAGCTTTCTTGACGGAGTGGGGATTTGAACCTGGATCTCCCACATTTTAGTCTGACGTTCTAATTACTACACCACTCTCAGCCACCAGTTGGGGGATTGCCCAGCAAACTCAGTAAACAATGCCAAACAATGCGACAGTAGGAGAGAGAAGATAGCAGCAGCAGTGGGAACACAATGGAGGAGGAGGTGTAGTGGCAGTAGAAGGTGGCTGCAGTGACCAGAGGTAGAAAGAAGATGGTGACAGGAAGGTGGGAGGCTAGTGGAAGATGCGATTTACCCTCTGAACTCCTCACTGATCACCTCTCTGTCCATTTACAAATTAGATCATATTTCTTATGGCTAAAATGTTGCAACAACTTATTGCTATACATGAGGTCAGACTAACATATTAGCAAGATTTTCCCTATAGGTGTCAAAAAACTAAAAAAAGGAAAAGAGCAGAACAGCAAAAGTGAAATAAAATTAGAATCACCGTTTGAGAGGCCCGCCTGCTTGAAAAGCTTTGGATAATGTTCGGCTTTCACTGAACGGAAGAGCACGGGGAAGAATTTTGTTGTCCAGACATACTTTGTCTCAGACGTAGACTGAAAACACACGCACAAAGTCAAAGGGTTTGTGCTGACAGCAACCTTCTGGCTTTTGTCATTCATCCCCCCCCCCCCCAACCTCTTCCCTCTGGCTCTTCAAAGTCATAAACTGGGCATGAACGGCTTCCCAGCCTTCCCCAATCATTGTTAAATGCAGCAGAATGCACTTAGATCAAGGAAATGAAGGTCCAGGGAATGAAAAGTCTTTTGACATAAACTCTGCTGTACAGCTGAGCAATTGACAAAAATACGCCAAAAACTTGCTCTTGCCAATCAACGTGGTTCATCCATTGAATTTATGAAAAGCAGGCGCATTATAAAAAGCCATTTGTGACAAGGGCAGATGTTGAATCACATGAGATATCTGCTAACAATATTTTTGCATCTGATTGCATTCCTAATGCTTATCTGGCTCATCTATTTGAAATGAGGTGGACGTAATTGCTTTGTCCTGAAAAGTGCCCAGAAAAATGGATTGTGCAGTAGGGATCAGACCATGGTGGGGGGGGGAGTAGAATGATGGCATAGACCAGGGGTCTGCAGCCTGCGGCTCTGCAGATGTTCATGGACTACAATTCCCATCAGCCCCTGCCAATTGGCCATGCTGGCAGGGGCTGATGGGAATTGTAGTCCATGAACATCTGCAGAGCCACGGGTTGCAGACCCCTGGCATAGACACACCACGCTGGGAGGAACCAGGCCACAATCTTAGTGATTACAGTTTCTTTAAGTTTTGGTGCAGCATAGGCTGGGGAAAATGGGTGTAGTTCAGTGGTGTAATGTCAAGGGGGTGGGGTGGGGTGTGATGCACCAGGCGCACGCCGGTGCGGGGGTGTGGCGGGGACATGGTGCGGGTGTTCCGTTGTGTTGTGAGGTGTGGCAGGGGCGGAAGATGTGCGCATGTCCCAGGCGCTTTTTGCCCTTGCCAAGTCATAGAGGAGATTTTCTTGGTTTTAGAGAAGACCATAAACTTTGATTTTCAATAGTTAATCAGAAGTACCTCATATTTACAGTATCCTGAGAAATGGTTTAATAGACCAATCTGGTGGGTAGAGAACAAAGGGTCACCCAGGCAGTGGCCAAGTATCTCTCCACCATATTTTCCTTAAAAAAAAGAGCTCCCTATTTACTGCTCAAGATCTTTAGATCAAAGTAACGTGAAAGAAGGAAAGAATACATTTTGACAAAGTTCCTCACCAGAGACTGTTGAGAAAACTCAGTAATGAAGGAATAAGAGGGGAAGTCCTCCTATGGATTAAAAAACTAGTTGAGAAACAGGAAACAAAGAGTGGGTGTAAATGGGAAGTTCTCACAATGGAGAGATGTCGGGAGTGGTGTCCCCCAAGGATCCGTTTTGGGACCAGTGCTCTTTAACCTATTCATAAATGACCTGGAAGTAGGGGTGGGTAGCGTGGTGGCCAAGTTTGCAGATGATACCAAATTATGTAGGGTGGTGAGAACCACAAAGGATTGCAAAGAGCTCCAAGCGGACCTTGATAAATTAGGTGAGTGGGCCCAAAAATGGCAAATGCAGTTCAATGTAGCAAAATGTAAAGTGATGCACATAGGGGCAAAAAATCCAAACTTCACATACACGCTACAGGGGTCAGCGCTATCAGTCACAGACCAGGAAAGGGATTTAGGCGTCTTAGTTGATAGTTCCATGGGAATGTCAACTCAATGCATGGCAGCTGTAAAAAAGGCAAACTCTATGCTGGGGATCATTAGAAAAGGAATTGATAATAAAACTGCAAAGATTGTCATGCCCTTATATAAAGCAGTGGTGCGACCGCACTTGGAGTACTGTGTCCAGTTCTGGTCGCCGCATCTCAAAAAGGATATTGAGGAGATAGAAAAAGTGCAGAGAAGGGCAACAAGGATGATTGAGGGACTGGAGCACCTTCCCTATGAGGAGAGGCTGCAGCGTTTGGGACTCTTTAGTTTGGAGAGGCGAGGTCTGAGGGGGGATATGATTGAAGTCTACAAAATTATGCATGGGGTAGAAAATGTTGACAGAGAGAAATTTTTCTCTCTTTCTCACAATACTAGAACCAGGGGGCATTCATTGAAAATGCTGGGGCGAAGAATTAGGACTAATAAAAGGAAACACTTCTTCACGCAACGTGTGACTGGTGTTTGGAATATGCTGCCACAGGAGGTGGTGATGGCCACTAACCTGGATAGCTTTAAAAGGGGCTTGGACAGATTTATGGAGGAGAAGTCGATTTATGGCTACCAATCTTGATCCTCCTTGATCTGAGATTGCAAATGCCTTAGCAGACCAGGTGATCGGGAGCAACAGCCGCAGAAGGCCACTGCGTTCACATCCTACATGTGAGCTCCCAAAGACACCTGGTGGGCCACTGCGAGTAGCAGAGAGCTGGACTAGATGGACTTTGGTCTGATCCAGCTGGCTTGTTCTTATGTTCTTATGTTACATTGTCATAGAACAGTGGTGGCGAACCTTTGGCACTCCAGATGTTATGGACTACAATTCCCATCAGCCCCTGTCAGCATGGTCAATTGGCAGGGGCTGATAGGAATTGTAGTCCATGAGTATCTGCAGAGCCACAGGCTGCAGACCCCTGGTCTATGCCATCATTCTACTCCAATTGGCCATGCTGGCAAGGGCTGATGGGAATTGTAGTCCATAACATCTGGAGTGCCAAAGGTTCGCCACCACTGTCATAGAAGATGTGTTGCTAGTCACGTAGGCAAATCTGAGAAAACGCTGCGGAGTAACTGCCTTTCTTTGTTCTCAGCAAGGATCACATTTTCCCATTACGTAGAACCAGCATGTAACTTAGCTTAGAGAGGAATGTTTTATTGTTGTTTTCTACCTGTGCTACCATTCCCTTCTGTTTTTCTCAGTAAACTTTTTAAGCTAACCAGCAGCAGCTGTGATTATTTTACTCTGCTAACTGTATATATTTTTCCACCAACACCTCTGTTTCTCCCTTGGATTGAAAGCCTCTTGCTGGGGTTGCCATAAGTCAGCTGTGACATATGTATGTGTGGTGGGTTATTTGTGGTCTGACTTATGAGTTGCGCAAGTAGAGGTGGATTGGGTGTTTTTTTTGGGGGGGGGGGAGGTTGCAGCCTGTGCTGTGTCATTCAGGCCTTCTTCATATGTCTCACGGGTGGCAGGGTTGCCACTAGAGCCCACATCTTTATGGAGCAATTATATATGAGAGTAACTTTCTCAGTTGACTTTATGGCTGCCAGTCTGTGGCCCCTTCCGCACACGCAAAATAATGCGTTTTCAAACCACTTTCACAACTGTTTGCAAGTGGATTTTGCCGTTCCGCACAGCTTCAAAGAGCACTGAAAGCAGTTTGAAAGTGCATTATTCTGCAGGTGCGGAAGGAGCCTGTGTTTCTGAGCGGTATCTTCCTGATGTTTGCTGTTCCAATGATGCAAGGATTTTCTCTGTGACAGGAACACTTCATAGGGTCAGTTTCTAAAATAGATCATAGCAGCAGTATCGAGTTCCTGCCATACACAAGCTAAGTTGGGGGTGGGGTGGGGGGTGGATAACTTCTGCACGACCTCTATGAAGAATGAAGTGGGCCTGCACATAGCACTCCTAATAAAGATGTGTTAACATCTGTTAACATGTGTTAACAGCTTCTGAAACCCGTTTGACAAGAGTTGCCATCCCCTTGAAAAGCATGATTCTCATTTAATTAAATATGAAGCAATTAGGCAGAGCATTATAGCGATGATTTGCTTTTTCTGCAGCATTTTGGTTTTGTAATTAGCTTGTTGGCATGAAAATCATTAGTGGATAACATCAAACAATCGTTAGGCATGTTTGTGATTTTCATAGCCGAGTAACCAGTGCTGTGGTTGGTGTGGTTTTCCATTCCATTCCATTACAACAAATGGCTTACTGCGTTCCATCAACGGTGGAAATAGGGAACTTTCCAGGCAATTGCAATCGGCCTATTGTGTTCATGTGTTTCTAGTTCTGGAAATTTTATTTATTTAATTTTATTTAAGAGTAGCAAATGCTGGGAGTGGGAACAGCATCCTACAGGCCTCAAAGTGCTAAAACTTCAAGCAGGTGGAATCTATAATCCTTTCTGGAATGTTCCGCATATGTACTCAACAGGTGATGGATTGTACCCAAATTGAAACCGACATGCTTTGAAGTTACCACCACATTTTGTTGCGTCTAATTAAAGAAACGGAAGGGGAATACAAACACCAAGCATCCGCACTGAAACCTCCGCCCACCCCCTGAACAGTTAAATGATTTGTGTTATATTTGCAGTCATCAGCCCTGAAGTTTACAAGATCAGGGAGAAGGTCTGACCCTGGTGCTCTTGCCGTGAGAATGTTTAAATTAAGCAGTAGGCTTTGTGAACGGGCACTGTCACCGCTTAATTAAAAGCTCTCTTTGCTCTTTGCTGCCTCGCCTTCTAATTCCAGAGCAACATGGGGACACAAGGTGCTTTGTCTTTGCAGCTGGTAATTAGACTTGGTAATGTGGCTGTCCTGTTTACAGTGTAAATTCAGATAATGACAAAAGGAGTAGGCTTCTGGAGAGTCCTGATGGTACTTCAGGCAAGCTGAGTGGATGGGCTTCCCAAATAACTAGTGAACAGTAACCAAATCGGTGCCTCTTAATGTCTCCGTGATTGCCGGGAAATGTCTTAGCATGAACTCTCGCTAACATTCTGTTTGCAAAGTAGGGAGCCTGGAGCAAAGGTATATGGATCTTCTGGATGGGTTGGAAAGTCATGTTTCATATTTCAAAGCTGTGTCATCAATTTGGTGCTCTGATAGCAAACACCCCTTTATAAGGGAGAGGGTCCATGGCTCACTGGTAGAACACCTGCCTTGCATGCAGAAAGTTCCAAGTTCAATCCCTGGTATCACCAGTGAAAAGGGTTAGGTGGTAGTTGAGGTGAATGACATAAGAACATAAGAACAAGCCAGCTGGATCAGACCAGAGTCCATCTAGTCCAGCTCTCTGCTACTCACAGTGGCCCACCAGGTGCCATTGGGAGCTCACATGCAGGAGGTGAAAGCAATGGCCTTCTGCGGCTGTTGCTCCCAAGCACCTGGTCTGTTAAGGCATTTGCAATCTCAGATCAATGCCTAAGACCCTGGGGATCTGTTGCCAGCCAGAGTAGAAACTATTCACCTTAATAAATTGTCTAATCCAATATAGGGCAGCCCCATGTGTTCAAGACATAATGGACTAATCCCTCCCTGCTCCCATTCATCCAGCAAAATTAACTGCCAGCAACTTCCATTACACTCTCCACATCCTTTTTTTCAGGTTGATTGATTGCCTGAAGAGACGAATGGCACTCCATCGGAGAACAGGTTTGACAATGGGACCTATAGTTGCAAACCTGTAGCGAACCTTTATGTGTATGTATTGTTGCATCATTTTGGGGCTTAAATTTGGATCTTCCATTCCAGTTTTGTTGTTGCTGGAGACTGAGGAGCAATATTGAAGGACAACAAGAGAAGAGCTATGATCTTTGGATGAAAAACCAGCATAACCTGGCTACTGAAAGCTCTGTTTTTATCCCTTCATAAATCTAGTTCTCAGTGAGTTGCTTGTTGATGATGAGTCATCCAAAAATGTTACCATAAAATGCCTCTGAAGATGCCAACCATAGACGTGGGTGAAACGTTAAGAGCTAAAACTACTAAACCACAGCCACACAACCCATCAATCCCACAACAGCCAGTTGATTCCAGCCATGAAAGCCTTTAACAATAAACCCTCAAACAATAATAATTAAAAAGCCCACACTCAACCCCTGCATGTAGAAAACTAGATGGCAGGGAGAAACAGTTTCTTCACCACAGGCTAGTTTTCTACATGCAAGTCCAGATTTATGTTTACCATCACAGTGGGAACTAGAGAAACGCATGACTTGAGAAACGCATTGTCTGCCACTGGACAATTTATGTACAACTGGCCAGTGGTGCACTGCAGGGATGCTGAACACTTTAAGCCTGATTCACATAGCAACGTATACTTTGCACCTTCTGCTTTGCAAGGAGAAGACTTATATAACATGTGTAATCTTACCGTTGAGGTTTTCTGACAGCAGTTGATGTATTATTGTTGCTGTTTTCAAAAAGTACAGAATTCTGATGTGAGTTATTAATTTGGGCTGAAAGCTGATGGCCCCATGAGGTAGGCCAGATACACTATACAGTAAATTAGGTGCCCCCAAATTCTCCTAATCTGTGAACCAATGTACATAACCTGCGTTGTTTTATGCAAGCATTTTCCCTCATCTCTTCCACCTGAGATGAAAGGGAGCTCATGTTTACACTTTTTCCATGGAAACATCTTTGATGGAACCTAAATATCAGAGGGCTAAGAGAAGAGGCCTAACCTTTTTTTCTGAACTGCTAGCGGTCTAAGAACAGAGAGATATTTTTTGTTGAGGAAGCATTGGGACCAAAATATTCTCACCATGTTTCATCTGCTGCTTGAAGTGACATAATCCTGGAAAAAAATGTAATGTGTCATTCTGATAACAGCACATTCTAAACTTAAAAGGAATTTGGGTGACTCCACCCTTGCAGAGGAGAGGTGTTTGTATGCATATTGGGGATGAGCAGATTTCTTTCATTTATTGCTCTCCAACTTTGATCTACCCTGTATACCATTCCACCAATTCCAGTGCAATTTACAGATTTTTAAATATCAGTTCTGGGATTTGAACATTTGTAGTTGGCTACAGCTTCAGTCTCTTCAGTATCCCTTTCCTGTTCTGTGGCATTGCAGCACTTGTGTTCATTGATACAAAAAACCCCTTATCTTTATAAGATTATAAATGCATCAACATTCTTTTTTGGAGAAACAGCTGACATATTTGTGGGGATGGACACTGGTTAAAACACCACTCACACAAAATTATGGACATTTCAGATTCTATCTGAAACATCCAATTTCTGCCCATACTAGTTATTTTATTTTATTAAAGCTCTTATAATGCGGATGAAACTGCTGCTGTCTTTTTTCACCAGCCACATTTCACCAACCACCAATCACATATGACATTTTATAAAAATAACTTTCTGTTTGCTTGATGGCATAAACATGTGATAAAAGAAGCCATCATATTAAAAAACACACACACAGAGATGAAATGCACGATGACAACAGGTGAGCACAAAAAGAAACAAAAATGGACACATTCATCCATGCCAGAAAACGATCTTAATATAAACACATGTACAAATATACCACTTTTTATAGGGTGTTATGGCAATTCACACACATGGACTGGTAGATTGTTTACAACCCAACAATCTGATGTGCACTGGCAATGTAGAGGAGAGGAAAAGACGTAAAAGAAAGTAAAAGACATAAATTTAGAGGGCAGTAAATGACAAAAAGGAACCAAAACCTGAAGCAAATTGAGCATGCACAACACTTCGGAAGGTTTTGACAGAAAACTTCAATTTCAGGAATAAGATGGAGACTTGTAACATGCAGTCTGTTTTCAGTGATGGCAGGAAACCTCTGTCATCAGAGAAGGAACCATTTCTCCTGTTACCCCTTCCTACTACAGACCCTGGGTTGCCTGCTCTGGTTTGGAAAATTCCTAGAGATTTGCATATGAACCCTTTGGTGGGTGGAGTTTGGGGAGAGGAGGGACCTCAGCAGGGAATAATGCTCTTGGCAACCCATTTCCCTAAACTCCTACTCCCATATTAGCAACTCATTATGTACATTTTTTTCACGTAATCCCATATGGTCTGGTGCCCTGTCATAAAATAAACTGTAACGAACCAGTAAAGTCCAGTCAAAAGCAACCATGTTAAGTTCTTTATTGAGCTGGCATTCTTAGTCAGGCACAGGCAATGCGAGAACTGACACCCAGATCTGAAGCAACCGCTTATATAGGGCATCAGACAGGTTCCCGCCAAAAGAATATAAACAAGGCAGTTTTTTCACACAGAGTTTCACACAGGCAAGCAAGCAAAGGAAAGATAACCAAAACAGTAACATTCCCCTTCCCGGGCGTTGAGCCAAAACCTCTGGCGAGAACCTCTCCAAGGTCGAACTACAACCTTACATATACCCAGTTTGGGAACCAGTGCCCCAGGAGTCCACCCTCCAAAGCAGCAACCAGTTGCAATCATGGAAGATCTCTAGGCCCCACCTGGAAGCTGACAACCCTATTTATGCTATTAATGCACTTTCCCTGGCCCTAAAAATATGCTTCTGAGAGAGTGCTCAGTGGGCTGTTGAAGGCCAGAGCAGGGTGGGAACCACTTCACAAGTTCCACTCTGTTCATGGATCTCGTCAGATAAAAGTCGCTGTAATTCAGGCAATATTTTAAACCCATCTTTCCATGGCACCTCTTGAAGGGAAGCCCACTCTGTAGAAACAAAGTATATAAGTATATACTAATCCTCAGGCTATGCAATCATTAGATAGACTAGATAAAACATTTGTAGCAGACGCCACAGCATTATACTGTTGTTTAGCAGTAGTCTCTGGATTTGGCTCATCATAAAAGAAAAGACAAGGGAAGCAGGGAAATAAAGCGTGTATGAGAATTTATAGAGTTGGTTACATGACAATGGGTTTTCCCCTCAAGGTCACCCTGGCATAAAATGTATGCCTAAAATGACTCTGTAGAGGAGTATGCTATAAAAACAATAAAATGTGTGCAGACAAAGAAGATGTCAGGTGGATTATTGCTTTGACGGTCTCATGAGACTCGAGTACAGGTGCTGTCGAACAGCAGCAGATAAAATAAATGCTGACAGCCGGGCGACACTCCCAAAGTGTAAAACTGGTAATGCACCGAGGAGGCCATTCCTGGGGTTTACTTCATTGGTGCTCACTTGGAAATTGCTCTGAGCTAGCTTGGATGGAGGAAATATTTAATAGAGTTGCAAGTAAAATAAAATGAATTGATGTTACAAATATGTCCAGCAGCTTCCGGGTCTCTCTTTGCCTAGCTATTACTCTCTTCTCCTGCTGGCCTCTCTTCATGGCCCTTTAAAAAAAGTCAAGTATTACCTGGATTGCTTTGACCTACTTCAGCGCTTCCGTCATCATGTGGTTCAGTGCTATGACATAGGCTTTGAAGACCCCAGGCGCAACTGGCAGCATCTCCAGATCAGAGGTCTTAGCTGTTGGGTGCAGTCAAAAATCTCTGTCTGAGATGTTGGAGAGACATTACCATATTCCCTTGGTTCTATTAGAATTTAAGGCCAAGTTCTTATCTGTGGTCCCAATTTGCATCCAAACCCCCATACTTTAAATGTATCCAAACAATATTTTTTTCATACCCGTTCTGGAGCGCCCAGATGTATGGCTTCATTGGACTTGTGCTTGTAGGCTGGATAAGGTTGCCAGATCCCTCTTGGCCACTAGTGGGGGATGGGAGGTAGGGCTGCCAGATTCAGTTGGGGAAAGTCCTGGGGATTTGAGGATAAAGCCTGGGGAGGACAAAAACCTCAGCGGGGTTCAATATGCCATGGAGTTCACCCTCCACAGCATCCATTTGATCCAGGGGAAATTATTTCTGTTGTCTGGAGATGAGCTATACTTCAGGAGGATCCCCAAGTACTACCTGGAGGCTGACATCCCTAAGCAGTGATGAAGGGAGGGGGAATTGTGCCCAGGGCATGAACTGCCCATGTGCCCCTCCCACCCCTGCCCTACCTTGCTCCCCAAACGCCCTGAAATGCCCCGCCCCGATATACCCCGCCCCTGACACGTGACTGCAATGGTGGCATCTGGGACAAGTTGCCCCAGATGTCCCCACTGCAGCTACGCCTCTGTCCCAAAGGCAGGATCAAGAAAATTTTCTATGGCCCTTTCTGCATGGGCCAAAATCAACGATTTCAGCCCAGTAAAACACCGTATTGGTGGGGACCCTTCGCACAGGTGCCGCTGCCAAATCGATGCAGTGGCACTCTGTTCCCGCCCAAAAGGTGTTTTCAAACCTCGCTTGGGGAGCGAGGTTTTTAGCAAACGCCGGCTTCCATTTGGTGCCATGTGAACAGCACTGGGTGGCAGCCAGCGTTTCTCCCCTGGCTCTCCCAAATGTTGCTTACCTCCCATCTCCTTTCGTTGCGTTGTGGAGGCCAGAAGACACGCCTCCGACTCCAGGGTTGTTGCTCTGCCCGGGGGGGGGGCATGTCAATGCAACGAAAGGAGATGGGAGGTAAGCAACATTTGGGAGCGGCACAGCCTGTGCGAAGGCTGAGCTGCAGGCAGTGCGCCTAGCATGACCCTCTATGCTAACGGTCCCACGGGGGTGCTACTCCCAGGCTACAGACTTCTTTGTGACCCACATACCAGGCTACTCTATTCAGAGGGCCTCACCTTTTGACCTCACAGTATATATACTCCACTTGCTTTCCATTCCTACTATCAGATCCTCTGAAGATGCCAGCCACAGATGCAGGCGAAATGTCAGGAGAGAATGCTGCTAGAACACGGCCATACATCCCGGAAACCACACAGCACCCCAGTGATTCCGGCCGTGAAAGCCTTCGACAATATATTTCTGTGTTCTGTTCATTGGGCATGCTTCCAAACAAAAACTTTGTTATGCCTTACTTTCAGGGGATGCCTTATATTTCGCACTTCAGCAAAACCTCTACTATGTCTTATTTTCAGGGGATGTCTTATATTCAGGGAAACAGGGTAGATGGACCAGTGGCCTCATCCAGTATAAGTCAGCTCCATGTGTAACGACTTCCCTCTGTGATACACCTCTGAAGATGCCAGCCACAGATGCAGGCGAAACATTAGGAACAAGATCCACCAGACCATGGCCACACAGCCTGGAAAACCCACCAGAACCAGTCAGCTCCATGTGTTCATGTTTGTTTGTTGATCCCAAAACCTATTAGCCTGGGATTTTCTGGTTTGTTCTTTCATTGGTAAGGACACAGCAATAAATCCACCTTTGGAATAGACACAATGATGGTAAAAAAGAGAACCATATCTTTATTCTTGTTAGTCGGTATGCTTCAGCTTGTTCCTTGAAGGTGACAGGAGCAGCTATTCTTCTTTTCAAATACTCTTCTTTAAAAATTATGGCTACAGAAATAGATCCTAAGGGCTGATTTATTTGTGTTAAAAGCTCCTTTGGTGGCTCTCTGTTTAACTATATGCTCATTATACACTCCCAAATTCCAATCAATACACATTCATTCAGAATACATTGCAAAAACTTGAAACCTCTGGTAAAGGTGCATTGCTAATTGATGGAAATTTTAATTGATGGAAATTTTAATTCTGTTATAAATCAGTCGCTGGGCTGATTTATACCAGAATTAAAGTCTAAGATACTAAAGATTGTGAAAAGAACTTGCAGGGAATCTCCCTTGAGCACCTCTTTGCTATAATTGTGTTCCATAGATCCATAAGAAGGAGATTTTAGTTTCTCTCTCCATGTTCCTGCATTCATTCCTGTATTGATCTTCTAGTTACCACCTCATCTCTGGCAGATAAAATTCAGTATAAGGGGAAAATATGGTCCAGTAGATCTGTTCCATGATTGTCCCTAGAAAAACAGATGGCCAAATATTGGACTGGGACATTAAGCCTTACGTGGCTTGGGACCTATGTACCTGCGGGACCGTCTTACCCCGAATCAGCCTTTGCATTCGGCAGAGGCCAATCTACTGGTGATCCCTGGCCCCTCAATGATACGGCTGGCCTCCACCCGGGCCAGAGCCTTTACTGCTCTGGCCCCTGCCTGGTGGAACGCTCTCCCGCCAGCTGTTCGGGCCCTGCGGGATCTCGTTGAATTCCGTAGGGCCTGCAAGACAGAGCTGTTCCACCGGGCCTTTGGAGAGTCTAGCCGTTGATTGGGGCCCCTACCCCCCCTCCTCCTATGACCTTATAACATCAAGTGGATTCTACTGCCCGTCCCCTTTGGTGTTTGGGAGAACGGAAATTGGTGCCATCTTGTTTTAACGCTACACTATTGTATTGTATTTTAATGGGGCTGGGTTTATTTTTATTAGAGCCGTATTTAATTTATATTACTGAATTTTAACCTATTATTGTGCTCTATTATATATTGTTCACCGCCCTGAGCTCTTCGGGGGAGGGCGGTTTATAAACCCAATAAATAACAACAACAACAACAACAACAACAACAACAACGACGACAACAACAACAACAACAAAATAGTTTTAATATGCAGGTTGAAAAATATTTTCATTTAGAAATTTAAGATTTTTTCCCCCAGAACAATCTTATGCATGGATTCTGGTTAAAGATAGTATGAGATTAATATTTTTTTTTCTTTAATGGGGGAAATGCATTAATGTTTCCAATGGAAAAAAAATCCCCACAAATAAATAACAAATTATCAAAAACGATGCATTTGATGACGCTAGCACACAAATGTTAAAGCAACAAAATACGTTGTTATTTTTGCCTGCAGGATATTACCTTGGCTACCCTCTGAGATTCAAGAAAATAAAGACTCTAGAAATGAGACAGAAAAAAATGTTTGTTTTAAAAAATGGGGAAAAAAATTGCAATTCTCAGAAATAAATGTGGTTCGGAAAGCTGAAAAAGAAAACAGAGCTGACTGAAGTTTAACCAGGAGGAGCAGACTTCCTTGAAAGATCAAAATGGGAACAATCCTCATAATTAAAAGCTTAGAAGATGATACTTACCTGTCCACATCTACATTAACAGCAGAAGCATTTACTAACTATGCAAACTTTTATACTTCAGAGATGCCAGCTAGTGCTGACATTAAGGAGTTTTTGCAAACCAATTTACCTAATACTTTCTCATAAGATCTTGCTATGTTTTGAACAGGAAGTTGCATATGCAGTGGTCCAAGATATGATCCAGAGGCTAAAAAAGCAAAAAAGCTCCTGGCGAGTATGAATTCCCTGCTGAGTTTTATGGAAAAATGCCATGATCTAGGTTCAACCACTCTCTTTGCTATCTCAATTGAGCCCTTCAAAGCAGCTAACGGGAATTATACAGAGATCAAAATAATTAAAATAAATAATGTACCTCCAGGACAACACAGTTCTAGCTATTATGCAATAGCTAATTGAACAATATAGAACATCAATTTTTGAATAAATAATAATAATAAATCTAAAATCTCACAAGACATGCATTGAAATCCAATAGAAATGGGTTGAGCCAGTAAGAATGAAAAAATATAAGAAAACCTTGTTAAGAAAAATCAAGAAAACAAAATCATATAAACAACAATAATAAGATACCATTAGCTCTCATTACAGAGATTTTATGGTTTGGAACTAACTGGACCTTTGCTTGCTAGGCAGCATTAATGTTGTTACTATTATGACTTTCCAAATGTTTTATTTCCAAGAGAAGTTTCTCAGTACACTCTCTAATTGACACAAATGTCATTTACCATGAAGTTTTCTGGGTAGATTACATATCTGAGTGCTCTGAAGTCACAACTGACTCATGGCAACCTAGCAAAAGGCTTTCAAAGCAAGGGAGAAGCAGAAATGTGTTGTTGTTGGCTTCCTCTGCCCAGCCTGCCTCAGTGGTCTCCCATCCAAATATCAATCCTGCTTATGTAATCCTGAGTCCACTTGGAACTCAGTTGGGATATTCCATTGAAGGAAGAAACGACGCAATCTTCCCAGATTGACTGGAGGGCCTGAAGCTGCAGATTGTTCACCTCAGAAGGACTCCAACCAGTGTTGGGATTCAGCAGATTCGCACCACTCTGGCAGAACCAGTTGTTAAAATGGTGCTTGTAAACAACCAGGTGTTAAATTATTTGAATCCCACCACTGACTCCAACCTTGTTTCAAACTACACATTAATATTCTAGGGCTACACTGGAACTTTTGAAGAGGAAGAACAGACAACTCAGCAAGGCAGAGAAAAGCTGTAAGTCCATTCATCTTTAAGGGACCTGGTTAGAAAGAAACCAGAAAGACTGAGATCCTGCTGGTCTACTTGAGCACAACAGGCCTGAACTGTTCTATGCTAATTATTGTTTTACATATTTGATTGTTGTTCTGTATATTACTTTTTATGAAAGAAAAAAGAACAAATTTGAAGTTGTTTACTGTAATTTTTATGAATGTTAAATGTCACAAGGTGGGATTACCCTGTCAAAGATGTGAACTTTTTTAGTTCTCAATTGAGAATGATATTTCTTTGATATTCCTCTTGGAATTAAAGTTCGGTTACACTTAGCTTCTGAGAGCTAACAAGATGAGCCTACTCACCATGCCACTTTTCCTCCCCTGCATAGATTAGATAGGAAAAAGTCCGGTTGATTAGTTTTAATCGCCCTGTGGACATTATGTGGATTGTTGTCGCTCCCTGAATCTCCAGCTTTGTTTGCCATGACATGTAGGGGTTTTTTTTTTGGGGGGGGGGGGCATTATTTGCCCTTTCCACATTCCTGGCTTGCACTGGCCCATTTTTTGCCCTTTCCCCAGTCCTCGCTTCCTGGCCTGTTTTTTGCCCTTTCCCCAGTCCTCGCCAAAGCCCAGCCCGTTTTTTGCCCTTTCCCCATTCCTGTCTTTCCCGGCCCATTTTTTGCCCTTTCTCCAGTCCTGACTTTCTCTGTCTATTTTTTGCCTTTTACTCAGTCCTGACTTGCCCCGCCTGTTTTTTGCCCTTTCCCCAGTCCAGTCTTTCTTGGTCCATTTTTTGCCTTTTACCCAGTCCTGTCTTTCCTGGCCCGTTTTTTGCCCTTTCCCCAGTCTTCACTTTCCGGTCGTTTTTTGCCCTTTCCCCAGTCCTCACTTCCCGGCCCGTTTTTTGCCCTTTCCCCATGCATTGCTTGACCTGACCGTTATTTGCCTTTTCCCCAGTTCTGGCTTGCCTGGCCCGGTTTTTGTTCTTTCCCCATTCCTGGCTTGCCCAGCCCATTTTTTGCCTCTTTCCCAGTCCTCGCTTCCTGGCCCATTTTTTGCCCTTTCCCCAGTCCTGTCTTTCCCAGCCCATTTTTTGCCCTTTCCCCAGTCCTGTCTTTCCAGGCCCATTTTTTTGCCCCTTTCTTTCCCTCAGTCCCTGTCTCTTCCCCAGCCCTATTTTTTTGCTGTTTCCCCTGGCCGTCTGTGTCTTCTTCCCCCATTCCTCGCTTTTTGCCCTTTCCCCAGTCCTGTCTTTCCAGGCCCATTTTTTGCCGTTTCCCCAGTCCTGTCTTTCTTGGTCCATTTTTTGCTGTTTCCCCCCGTCGTGTCTTTCCCATTCCGTTTTTGCCCTTTCCCCAGTCCTGTCTTTCCCAGCCCATTTTTTGCCCTTTCCCCAGTCCTGTCTTTCCAGGCCCATTTTTTGCCCTTTCCCCAGTCCTGTCTTTCTTGGTCCATTTTTTGCTGTTTCCCCCCGTCGTGTCTTTCCCATTCCGTTTTTGCCCTTTCCCCTGTCCTGGCTTGCCCAGCCCATTTTTTTTGCCTTTTCCCCAGTCCTCGCTTCCCAGCCTGTAGTTTGCCCTTTCCCCAGTCCTCGCTTCCTGGCCCATTTTTTGCCCTTTCCCCATTCCTGGCTTGCCCGGCCCATTTTTTTGCCCTTTCCCCAGTCCCATTGCGAGAATCCATCCCCTCAATAGGGTTGTTCGTTGCTACCGTCTGAGGGGGCGAGTCATTGGAAACCAGATCAAGATCTGGTTCTAATAAACAGTCTTCCAGTGCTGCATACTCCATAAGTTCTTGTGCCCAAGATATGCCTTCCGAAGATTTAACGCATGTTTTTTCCAGGGACCATTTACAACTTTGCGTCTTGCTTTGAATCTCCTCAAGGTCTAGGTCAATTAAGTTACATGGTTCCCTTTCCCCAGTCCTTGCTTCCCGATCCGTTTTTTGCCCTTTCCCCTTGTCTCGCTTGACCAGACCGTTATTTGACCTTCTCCTATTCATCTCTTGTTCAGCCCATTTTTTGACCTTTCCCCAGTCCTGGCTTGCCCGGCCCGTTTTTTGTCCTTTCCCCAGTCCTCGCTTCCCTGTCCGGTTTTTGCCCTTTCCCCAGTCTGTCTTTTCCTGCCCATTTTTTGCCCTTTCCCAAGCCCTTGCTTCTCGGCCTGTTTTTTGCCCTTTCCCCTTGCTTCGCTTGACCGGACCGTTATTTGACTTTCTCCCATTCATCTCTTGTTCAGCCCATTTTTGACCTTTCCCCAGTCCTGGCTTGCCCAGTCTGTTTTTGACCTTTCCCCAGTCCCCATGCATCCATGCATCCATGCATCCATCCGTGCATCCATCCGTGCATCCGTCTGTGCATCCATCCGTGCGTCCGTCCGTCCGTCCGTCCATCCATCCGTCCGTCGGTCCATCCATATTAGTATAGTGCAATTATGCCATGATGATATATCTATCACCCATATTTAAAAGCCAGCAAAACCTACCAGTGGTGCTGGGAATATCACCAAATGTGGATGTGCAGGTTTAATAAAGACCACATCTTTCTATTCACATGGTGACTTTCAGTGCAATGTTTGTTGAAACAGCATTTCACAACAGGTTTCAGAAAAAAGGCACTGAGGCAAGGGAGAACCTGGAAGATGAAAGATTGCACAATCATGTGTGAAAGCAAAAAAAACAACAGCAACCAAAGACCATATATTTTGACTCTACAATACTACTAATCTGTGCTCCGATGAACTCTTGCAGAGGAACATTAGTGGATTAAGTTGAGGTCCACCTTTAGTACTGCTTGCAAGAATCTCAACAAGTATGCACCAGGCAGTCCACAGAGAATGGCCAATGATGTATTAACCAACTATATTGTAATTTTTTAATCCTTCCTATTCTCCAAAGGAATTTAGGTTGGCACTGATTACCCCTTTCCCCCTGAACTTGTATCCACCTCTGCTAAAGATCTAGCTTACATGGAAAATAGATGGTGTGTATGGACATCACTGTTTACCAGGATATCTGTTTCTCATTGGGCAAAGAAGCATTCATTTTTGTACACGGTTGTAAAAAAAAATCAAAAACATTTTTTAAAAGTTAAAAAAAGAAAGCAAAAGGTGCAACTTTAAGAACATAAGAACTAGCCTGCTGGATCAGACCAGAGTCCATCTAGTCCAGCTCTCTGCTACTCGCAGTGGCCCACCAGGTGCCTTTGGGAGCTCAAGTGCAGGATGTGAAAGCAATGGCCTTCTGCTGCTGCTCCTCCTGAGCACCTGGTCTGCTAAGGCATTTGCAATCTGAGATCAAGGAGGATCAAGATTGTAGCCATAGATCGACTTCTCCATCAGAGAGACCCACTTCAGAGCAGACCCACTTCTACTGAACTCTGTGAACACTTGCTTTCTAAGCATGCTGGGAATTCTGCTTGCGAAATCAATTTCTGTCTCCTAATAACTGTCCCAAGGTTTGTGGGGAATACCAGGGAAAGAGAGAGCCTACAGAACTGAAGCAGGCCTGGGAAATTCATTAGAAACTAGTCCAACCAGCTGGCATCGTATGCTTAGAGGCTGGTATGTAGGCAAGGTGGGCTATATTCCTCAAGAATGAGATCACAACCTTGAACTTACTGTGAACTTGAACTTTATTCACATCCAAGAATCCTGTGGTACAACAGACCCTCACTGGAGCTCAGGCCTCTGCAGACTCATGATGACAGTACCACTCTCCATGATCCAACCAGTTCTGAATTTCCTAATCCTGCCACCCAATTTTAATTTTTTGAGATTCCATTACCCCTTAAATTTATCAATTGTTATTCAGCATGTCAGACCAATCGGTGTTCACTAAGGCAGAACACATACACCAGCTAAGTAGCCAAGATTCATAAAGCGAATATGCGCAGCAGGAGATTAGGTCTTGAGTGCACTCATTCAGTGCACCTGCTGCCCCTCAATCATCTGAGCACCCATGACCCTGCACCTGCCCACATGGTAACTGTTACTGTCAGCAGTACACAGATGAGACACTCCACACTGAAGAAATGGGTAAGATGTCAACACGCACAAGATGTCAACACGCACAAAAAAAGGAGAGCACATGTGATATAATGATTAAGAGTTATCAGCTGGGGAGACTTGAGTTGACTTGAGCCATGACGCTTGCTGGGTGATTTTTGGTCAGCCTGATCTTGCTTCTTAACGTTCTTGTAAATTAAAACAAGGGCCATACCATTCACATACGCCATACTTCATAGAAAAGGGATGGGATATGAGACATGTATGAACTTAGTGCCAACATTTTGGGGGGTGCATCTGCATTTTGAGAGTTGTACAGGCACAACTCAAATGCTGGCTATTCATATGAGTTCTTTAAGCAGCAAACTGAATTCATGGTAGATGATCTAGTCTGCTCAATAGACTTTGATGGTAAAATTGGCATCAACATTCTTGTTTAGAGGTTGGAGGCTTAAAAGTCACCATCCTTTCCCTACTGCTGCAGCTGCAGGTTGGCTAGTCTTTTGTTGCACTGATGACATTGAACGGTTAGCTGATGGTTAGTCAGTCTTAATTGTTAATCCATGAACATCCATGAAAGTGGGAGTTCTACAGAACAAACAGAATTTTGTTTAGTTGTTAAGGAAGCAAATATTACAAAAATGCAATAAAACTCCATTGCTGTCTCCAAGGTGACAAAAAACAAAACAAAAAGAAGAAACAACCACACTTTCAGAGCCTCATAGTCAAATTATGCTTTTAAAAAGTAGGGTTCTTCTAACAGCTGAGATAGCAGCTGAATTAACTCAGAGTGTTGAATAATACGAGTAATTATGTAAGAAAAATGTGAGACAAAGGGGCATATCACCCATAAAGACACCAAAACAGAAATAAAATAGCTGTTAAACAGCCACAAAGGAAAGAAATAAGCTCAGATTTTTTTTAAAAAAGGAAGGGGGAATATCATCTCCCCAAATTAAGGTTGAAGGCAACAGGAAAAGACCCAACAGGAGGTAGATCGACTCAATCAAAGAAGCCTGGGCTCTCCGTTTACAGGACCTGGGCAAGACTGTTAACCATTGGACATTTCGGAGGACAATGATTCATGGGGTTGCCATGAGTTGGAAGCAACTTGACGGCACTTAACGCTCACACATTGGATGCACTTCCACTATCATAGTTTGCTAGCAACAGTCCCATGCCAAATTGCTTTTGGAGGATCCAGCAGTAGTTTATTGCTGCTTCTCCTGGCATCCTTAAAAAAGGACAACACAGATGGCTCATGAGTGATATATAAGCTTCACTTGGTGAGGAGGTGAACAGAGCTATAGGCAGAAGAAGCATTAGGGGCCACATGCCCCTATCCTAATCTATACTACTGGCATCTATGGATGTTTCTACTGTCTGTTTTAACTAGTAATATATTATGAGGCATCAGTGATGGATGGATAATGCTGCTAATCCACAAGCCACCTGCTCTCTCTACTGTTTTGGCAATGGATGACTTCCACCACAATCTCATAATACCAAGTATGAGTAAGCATACATTATATAAAGCCATAATGTAGTGGAGTTCATCTTTTCATGTCCTGACAATTGTCACCCCACCTGCTATTCATTAACAAAAAAATAACGATGCCATAGCAACCTGCTTTTCTTTTAAGTACCACCCTCCTCCCTTTCTTCCTGCAAAAAATAAGAGAGCCGGAGGGGAGGGGGACGGTAAGGGTGTCTTTGTTTTCTAGGTTAGAACAGTAACTTTCCCGCCCCCGTGTCCCATAAAAATGAAATAGAGGAGGCAAAGTTTTGTTTTCCATCTGAGTGCCATAAAGTGCAGCTTGCAGGCATGCAGGGCTACAAGCTGCTTCCCTCACAAGTTATGACAAATAGAGGCCTCAGAGGAAACCGTGGTGCTTGTCAAAAAGGAAATACTACCCTGAGCATTTTTTAGTAATTGCTAAGAGGCAGGGTTGGTAGACAGCAATAACTAGGTTGCTACCTAATTTGATGGTGCAAACTTCTAAAAAACAAGGGCGGCGGGGGAAGGGGGGAAGCCATTTTTGTTTGTAGCCTCAAACAGGTAATTATATATGTTACCAACCGGGAACAAAACTGGGATGAAGCTGTTTTGAAGAGGTTTGCTTTCACTGATGCAGAAATTCCAGACTCAAAACAGTTTCCATTGACCAAGTATTAAACATGAGGTTGAAAGCAATCAGTATTTCTGCTGCGGAAGAAGGAAGGATGGTAGGGTCAGAGGTGGGATCCAGCAGGTCCTCGCAGGTTCCCGAGAGTAGGTTACTAATTATTTGTGTGTGCCGAGAGGGGGTTACTAATGGGTGATTTTGCCACGTGATTTCTGCCTTAGTTACGCCCCTCCTCTCAGCAGCAGCGCGCAGAACTTGAAGCAGTCTAGCAGGAGGTGCACCGGTGTGCGTGGCAGCCTGCGCCTGCGGGCATTCGTTTCCCGCCCAAGGACCGGTGCAGCGGCTGCATCCTTGCCACAGCCCCGCCCACGAATGCCCCGCCCCCAGAATGCCCGCCCAGCCCCATTGGTGCTACGCCACAGTTTGAATCCCACCACCATGGGAACCTGTTACTAAAATTTTTGGATCCCACCACTGGGTAGGGTTGACATCCTCCAAGTGGGCCTGGAGACCACCCAGAATTACTACTAATGATCAGACTAAAGAGATTACTTCCCCTGGAGAAAATGGCTGCTTTGGAGGCATTGACTACTATGGCATTGCGCTGAGGTCCCTCCACTTCCAAACCCTCCCCTCTCCTGGTTCCACCCCCAAATCTGGAGTTGGCAACCCTATAGGAGGCGCCCCCTTTGACCACCCAAAAAACTATAGTGGGAATCGTGGGATCTATCTCTACAAAAACCATGTGGACTGGGAGTCGTACTAAAGAGGTAAATTAGGTGAGACAAAAAAGCTGGCCAGATCCAACCTATGATGCTTTCACCCTACTTTTTAGCACCATGAAATGCAGACATGCTCCAGAACTTTAAAAATTACTTGAGACAAATGCCCCAAAGGTCAGCTGAGGCACCTGGGCCCAACTGTCATTTTTTCCTCCATGTATAAGTCATCCTCCCAATCTTATTGGGTTGACATTCTCAGGGTTGCACTCACCTAAAGAAACCTCACTGACAAATTCCAGCCAAGCAACAGAAAGCGTCCTGATTTTATAGACCGTTAAGATTCTTGTGGGCAGATCAGTCTCAGAAAGGCTTTCTCCATCTCATGAGCATCAACACAGTATAATAAACAATGGGCTCCTTGTAGGTTAACAAAGGCCTGTCTCTTCACATATAAGTTAAGTGATCAGAGCTGGAGTCTTTTCAAACAAAAATAGTGCATGTAAACACACACACACACCGGCTTTGATGTCTCTCTGTACTGCACCTGGGTGCTTGAAACATTTTTCTGTCCATTGGGCTTCAATAGGAGAGAAGTGAGTCCAGTTGGGAGAAAAATGCTTTAAGTACAGCTGGGTGAGGCACAGATAGCAACAAGAACAGGGCCAGTCTTGCTCCCATTCCACCAATAGAGGGATGAACAATGGGAATAGGTTAGAGGTGCCTCCTGGGGCAGCCCCTGATGCTGCAGGCCATCAGGATGTGGTAGGGCAGGGGGAGATCCAGGCTGACTAGTGCCTCTCCACCTTTGGTGGCTTAGTCAGTCACCTCGGGCCTCCTAGTATAGGGGCTGCCCCTCAGTGAGCTTTCAAGAAATTTGGAAACACTACCCTACTTCCTAAATCTTTCTCTCCAGGATTTTCTCAGCTTTCAGGAAGCAGGTTGATTTTTTTGCCTCTTCCAAAGGGGCATATTTACTTTGGGTTTTATTCAGTGAAGAACTTGAGGGGATAGCAACAATGTCCTGTGGCTGCATAGAAGTGCGTGTGAGTAAAGCGCCCTCAAGTCACAGTCAACTTATAGTGACCCCAGCTTGGGCCTTTTAAGGCAAGTGAGAAGCAGTGGTGGTTTGTCATTGTCTTACTCTCCTGAGGCTTCCTCAGGGCCCTCCCTTCCACATATTGATTAGTGATGCCAGCATCCAGATGGGACGTGGGGAAATTACATCTGATCTCCAGACTACAGAGAACAGTTCCCCTTGGATAAAATGGGTGCTTTGGATGGTGGATTTTGTGGCATTTCACCACACTGAGGTCCCTATCCATCCCCAAATTACCAGGAGTTCCCAAACCTGGATCTTATCCCCATCCCCCACTGGTGGCCTGAGGAGACCAGGGCCATCTAAACACATGGGCACCCTGGGCAGTTGCCTGGGGCACCCACAAGCATAGCAGCCCCATGCTAATCTATGTATGTTTTGACTTGCTGTCAATACAGAAATACTACACTATACGAAAGCGTACATATTTGTTATTGGAAAATGTGTATTCTACTAAAGCTAATGGACAATATGTACTAAAGCTAATGTACAATATTCACGTTAATTTTTATAACATTATGGAAATTGGCATTCACCTCTGATTTGGTAGCATGGTCACCTCTGCAACCACACATGCATGTATGTGCCTGTATCTAACACACTACATAGCGTGAAAGCAATGTGTAGGTAGGGATTCCAGTGCATTGCTTTGCCCGGGGGTCTATGCTGCCAAGACGGCCCTGGAGGGGATGTGGCAACCCTAGCACTGGCTCTGCTTATCTTCCAAGATCATATAACAGTGGTGGTGAACCTTTGGCACTCCAGATGTTATGGACTACAATTCCCATCAGCCCCTGCCAGCATGACCAATTGGCCATGCTGGCAGGGGCTGATGGGAATTGTAGTCTATAACATCTGGAGTGCCAAAGGTTCGCCACCATGGTCATATAAGATGGGGCAATACCATGTTCCCTTCCCTCCCAAACAGAATTTGTAGAGCCGCCCCCCCCCAATCATGTCGTTAGTATCCTGAGGACTACCTGCTAAATTTCACTTACTTGAGAATAGCAGTACACTTGCAGCAACCCATTTCTCCTTAATGCCTCTTAATGCCTCCAAGGCTTACTTCCAGCTATAATTTTCTCTTTACCTTCAAGCGTGAGGAAAGTTTTAAATCACCAGTCTGGTTCAATGTTTGCCACAAGCAGGAAAAAAAGGAGACAGGAAATAGCAAGCTGGAAATTTTAAGCCAATCAATTATTTTTTTTGTTCATTGCAATTACTCTTGCTGTCAGCAGGAAATTTTTTTTTATAGCTGCTCAGATAGGTTAAGAGGGAAATGCCTTCTTGTAGAATACAGCTGGCTTTAAAAATGTGCCTGCCCGTTGGTAATAGATTCCTACCAATCGCATCTGGAGCAGCTTAATCAGGAAGTGCTCAACGAACTACCAGGCCGCTTTAGTTTGTCACTGTCAATTTCTAGCCTGTCTTTGTGGTGTCTCCTCAGAATTCCATCTTTATCAGCAGAAGAAAGAAGGAGTAACCGAAAGGTAATTTCATGGGAAGGATTTAGGAACTGCAAAACAAAAAAGGAAAGGGGATGGAAGCTTCAAACCAGAAAAGCCAGGTAACTAGGAAGATTGACAGAAGGCTTGATGACAGGGTGAACACTTAAGGGTTACATGTGATAAATTAACAAAACTGTAATACAGTACAAATAGTAAAAAAAACCCCAACAGCAATCATTTAAACCAGGGGTAGGGAACCTGCGGCTCTCCAGATGTTCAGGAACTACAATTCCCATCAGCCCCTACCAGCATGGCCAATTGGCCATGCTGACAGAGGCTGATGGGAATTGTAGTTCCTGAACATCTGGAGAGCCGCAGGTTCCCTACCCCTGACAAAGGCATTTCAGCCAATAGATCTTCCTTGGCTATATCTTGCTTCTGAATGTGGATGTACACACCATTCAGCTACGATTCACTCAGACCAGGTATAACTATGTCAAGAGGCTAAATTCCTAGCAGAGACACTCAAGGCTAAATGGTCACAGCTGGGACACCAGACTAAGATGCATTCCCCTTCACAGATCTATGGCCACATCAGCAGAGGAGACAGTTCCAGTGGTGATGGGGCAGAAGAATCTTTGAAGAGCAGCTTCTGGTTAGCAGCAGTAATGGAAGATGACGCTGGTGGAAGATCTTTCGCAGACAAGGGCAGTGCCACTACAGATAACCTAGTTAGTACTGTGCAGAAGAAGGAAGTGGTAAACTACTTCTGGCCAACTGTTAATTTGGAAGCCCTATGATGAGACAGTCCAAACATTAATTCATTTTGGTCCATTCTGCACAGCACAAAAAATACGTCTGTGGGACGTCTTAAAAAGAGATGACAGATTTATGGAGGAGAAGTCGATTTATGGCTACCAATCTTGATCCTCTTTGATCTGAGATTGCAAATGCCTTAACAGACCAGGTGATCGGGAGCAACAGCTGCAGAAGACCATTGCTTTCAGATCCTGCATGTGAGCTCCCAAAGGCACCTGGTGGGCCACTGCGAGTAGCAGAGAGCTGGACTAGATGGACTCTGGTCTGATCCAGCTGGCTTGTTCTTATGTTCTTATGTTCTTATGACTGCCTCTTTTCACTTTGGATACTCAAAATGAGACGGCTGGGGGATGTTGTAAAAAGAGGCCGTTTCTGGTGTGCTTTTCTGGCAGCAAAGGCATCGGCAGGGAAAAGTGACTGTTTCCCACCCAACCGTTTTTGCTCTCCGGTTTGTTTCACCCTAAGCTTGGACCCAACATTTTGTGTGCAGCTGTAGAGATTCTCCCTGCTGCCATTTGCTGAAGGTTATTTGCCAGCATATTTGCTCTTCAGGCCATAATCCTGGGTGTCTTTTCAGTCCAAAAAATGGCATCATTGTACTCAGCTGGTCCTGCTGGTTCCAGCAATATAGTTTTCCTGTTTTTTAAAACATTTTTGAGAAGCTATCTCCGTAGCTACGCAGACACAAATATGAGAATCTTACCCACTCGGAAGATCCGTCTAGCATAAGCATAAGCATTTTGTTGTCATTGTGCACGCACAACGAAATTTACAGCAGCATTCCTCGATGCACACAATTTCAGACTCATACCCCATCCTCACTTTCCCCTTCCTCCACCCATCCCTACACAGCCCCAAACACATCAACATGAAGCCACAGAGTTCAGCCTAGCCACAGCTCTAGAGTAGAAGCTGTCTCTAAGCCTCTTTGTCCTAGTTTTGATAGACCTGTCTGCCAGATGGTAACAGTTCAAAAAGAGAGTGTGCTGGATGAGGCGGGTCTCTCAGAATATTTTGGGCTTTCTTTAGGCTTCGGGAATTATAGAGTTCTTCCAAGGAAAGGAGAGGGCAGCCGATAATCCTCTGTGCAGTAGTGATCACCCTTTGGAGCGCCTTCCTATCTGCCACTGGGCAACTGGAGAACCATACACAGATGCAGTAGGTTAAGATACTCTCTATAGCACAGCGGTAAAAGGACACCAGGAGTGTTCCATTCAGTTGTTCCATTCAGTCCTTAAAAGTCTACCTCCCATTGAGAAGCATTGAGTTGATCTGCCCTCTGCAGATTGACAAGTCGTTGCACAGAAAGCAGGTCAAGCCAATGCTTTTCAATGGGCAGCAGACCCGTCTTTCGAGCAGATAGGATTCTCCAAAGCTTAATTTAAATCTACAAAAATAGCTTCTCGAAAATTAAAAAAACATAAATAGGGAAACTATATATTGCCGGAATTGGCAGGACCAACTGGGAACAACTATGTACTTCAGCGAATTGTGGCAGGGAGGATTCCTCCAGCTGCACACACAATGTCGGGCGCAAGCTGAGGGTGAAATGGACCAGAGAGCAAAATGGTCAAACGGGAGATGTCTTGTAGGCTGCTTAGGGGGGAAAAGGTGCACTTTGAAGCATTTTCCAGAAAAGACACCTTGAGTTAAAATAAGACATCCTGTGGACATCTTGGAAAGAAAGCTGAACGAAGTGCTTTCCCAGGATGCCTTTTTTTAGTGTCCCCAGGACATCTTATTTACTGGTAGGCTGTGCAGAATGGATTTGCTGGCAGAAACAACAGAGTCTCATAGGCGTATTCTCCAACACACTGGTGTTTCAACATATTTATACTTTTTTGCTTATCTCTTTATTCCCTACATGGTCATACCATGCTCTGTAGCTGTTTCACTGGTTAAGACTTGTGGCACAGCATTTAATTAGATTGCGCATTTGCGTGACTTAACGTCTACAATATTCATGTCTGAAACTCTTCAGGCTTTTCTACACTAATTGGCAATTATACTGGCTGCTGAGCCTGTGTCCACCGCATGCCATTACCTTATATGGGCTCCCCTTCAAGTGTATCCTGAGCCTACCTGCTTATGCTGTATGATTTTATTATTATTATTTCCTGTGGTCCCAATCAACATGAAGGGGCAACTGACAACAAAGCTGTGATAAACATGTCCAGGAAACTCTATGGCAGGGGTGCCCAGTGTGATGCCCGTGGGTGCACTGGTGCCTGTCACCACCTTTTCTGGTGCCTACCAATTGTCTATAGGAAGCAAGAGGATCTAGGTAGGACGTTTGCCCAGCAAGGCTTCCAATGACTATTGGAGACTTGATTGGCAATGCAGATGTTTTTAAAATGTTGCTTGGGCAGCAGCTATCATCACAGCACAAGGACCCACACTGTGTTAGCTGCATCAACCATTTTGTGGCTGGCACTGCCTCCTGTGGCAGCCATTTTGGTGGCAGCCATTTTGTTGCTGCACCCACCACGCCGTATCAGAATTCCAAATGTGCCCACAGGCTCAAAAAAGTTGATAACCCCTGCCGTATGGTTTTATTATAGAGTTTCTAGCAGTTCCTAGAGGGGCATGACGTCACTTCCAGAGTAAACCATACATAACATCATTCAGTTGCGCCAACTTTTTTTTTCTTTATTTCATTGGCTACTGGAGTGCTGGAAGCAAGGCCAGTTTGAGGGCAGGAAATCTCATTCCCTTCAGTGGGCATATGGAAACCCTGTTGAAAAGGAATGCTGTTGAATTTTGGGGATTTTTGTAACTTTTTTTGTTTTCAGAAACTGTGTGTTTGTTGAAATGTCTCTCAAGGCAAGTCCACAGCAGTTGAACTTGATGTATTTGATACAAGGACACTGAAGAAACTACTTCTTCACAAATATTTGTACAACTGTCACAGAGGGAGGCAAAGAAAGATGCTTGGTTTTGCCTCTGCTGTGAGCCTGCTCTTGAAGCCATTTTTGACAGCTTTAAATTCCACTATGAACGAATGGGATTCTAACTTAAAGCTTGAATTTCTTGAATTTTTTTACCTGTTTTGCCATTAAACAAACAGAGTAGACTTATGGGCAGGGGTATAACAAAGCCTTATCTGGTAATATACTTTTCAGAGATTTTCCTGGTGATCTCATCTTGCCTTCTATATTGGGCTCCTATGGAGTAACCTGTAGTTCAGCCAATGACAGTTTTTACTTTATCACAGGAGAAAGGAACCACAGCTCTGTTTCCAGCACTTTTTTCATTACTTAATTTCTGAGTCATAGCAGATTTCAAGAACCAACATCGTGATGGAACAGATTACATTATGAAATAGCATTCAGTTTGTTGGTGGACAGCCTTCTGAAGGATGGCAGATTTAAAGAATGGCAGCTCTAAAGGATTCTTCTGTAAGATGGCATATGACAATGACAGCGATAACCTTCAAACTTGCCCCCCTATTTTTCTCCCCTCCCCTCCTCCCAGTCAGTTGTTGGTGATTAGATCCCTCGTGGCCTTGCTATTGCGCTGCTGCCAACTTAAACCATCCCCCAGATAGGACTGAAATTATGCCCCAACTGTGAGAACTACATATTTTAGTGGGTTTTATTGTAATTTATGGTTTTAAATCCAACTTGTGTTTGTTTTTATTATTACTATTTTTCATAATTCTTTTAAAAATGCCTATATTTAAGTACTTTTGCACATAATAATTAACACTAGTACAAGAAGTATGTAGAATGATCTATTTTTTTATAATTCTTGATGAAAGTGGTCCTGAGCCCAGTTCACTAGGGGAGGGCAGGGTATAAATAAATTTTTCATTCATTCATTCATTCATTCATTCATTCATTCATTCATTCATTCATTCATTCATTCATTCATTCGTAGTCTGGTTTATGGTACAGTTTAGTCAAGAACGTGCACATTTTTTATTTATTCGTTTTTCTGTATATTTAGTACCCACTCACCACCAAAATCCCTTTTAATTAATTAATCAATCAATCAATCAATCAATCAATCAATCAATCAATCAATCAATCAATTAATCAATCAATTGTAACGGCCCAAGTAATATATCTAACACTAGTACAAGAAGTATGTAGAATGATCTATTTTTTGTATTTTCTGTATATTTTGTATACTTTACTGTATATTTTCTGTATACTTTTGCACATAATAATTAACACTAGTTCAAGAAGTATGTAGAATGATCTATTTTTTGTATTTTCTGTATATTTTGTATTTTCTGTATATTTAGTACCCACCCATCTATTACTGTATACAGTATATACAGTATACTGTATATTTTCTGTAATACTTTTAAATATACTAATTAACACTAGTACAAGAAGTATGTAGAATGATCTATTTTTTTTGTATTTTGTATTTTTTGTTTTTTTTCTATATTTAGTAAATTCACCCATCACCAAAGTCACTCAAAGTTCATATTAGATCAAAATGCAAATGAGAATTAAATCAAATTCATGGTCAAGAGGAGCTGGATTACAAGAACAGTTTCACTTTACATATGCCTTATTTTGTATAACATATTCTGTATAGTGAATATGTAGGGTGAGGGTGAGGTGTACCACCTGCCACTGAAAATATTAGGACCAAGCTACAGAAACCAATGTTTTACCAGTTGGGCCAGAGTTCTCCTGATGTGACTCTCACTCCATCAACTGTACTTTGCTCAGCTGGGAACTCATTGGCCAAGTGTCAGGCTTGATTTGGATTGGAAGTGCAGCACATTGGGAGAAGCCAAAAACAGGCCTGGGGCACTCATTACCTCTGTTGGGGAGCTGCATGTGGGCTGATGGGCTACACATTGGTGCCAAAGATCAACAAGAAACGTGGAAGGTTTTTCTTCTGCTATGTGCTATGTAAACTACAGTATGGTATGATGGCTAAGAGTGGTGGAGTCTAATCTGGAGATCCAGGTTTGATTCTCTATTCCTCCCATATGAGTGCCTCCATTCCTCTTCTGGTTGCTTGGAGGGTGTGACTGGGAGAGGCAAGCTGGAAGGGCTGAACCAAGCCACTCGCTCCCTAAAGCAGCCCCGGGTGAGCCAGCAGGGCTCTCTGACAGCCCCTATGGCTGACAGGGAGGTCATAGGTGGGGCAGGGCAGGGTGTGTGAGGGGAGTTGGGAAGCTAGGAAAAACAGGTCTTCCCTTGAAGCCATTTTCTGCCAGTATGCCACTGGTGGAGTCTAATCTGTAGAACTGGATTTCATTCTCCACTCCCTCCACATGAAGCTTCCTGGGTTGTCTTGGACTAGTCAAGTGTTCTCTCAGAACTCACTCGGAGACATATCTACCACAAAATGCCTCTTCTAGGGAGAGGAAGGAGGAGAGTTTGTAAGCCACTTTGAGACTCCTTATTGCTGAGAAGTAAGTGGGGTATAATATCCAAACTCTTCAAATTTCGCCAGCAGTGTTGGTGCTGAGGAGTGACAATGGTGAGAAAGCAGCATGCAGCCATGCATACACAGTCATTTTTTTTTTCTCCAGAGATGTGTTTGAACCTGTTCAGATGGGGACAGATAAGAGCCTGCTGAAGTTCAACTCCCATTGCCTCTACATACAAAGGAGAACATGAGCCGAACCAACAGGTAATTGAGTTTCACTCGGACTAACATGCCACTAATTATGCTTGAATGGTACCACCTCCCATATAATATTTTGCAATGATATTTATAAGCACTGGAAAATATTTCAAAAAAGAAGTGTGCCTGAGAAACAAAATGACTGTACATCCCTTTCCATTTGATTTGCCTCTTTATGATAACAGAAGCTGAATCTAAATTGTGAGTATCTCATAAAATGTTCTGACTTATAGCTACAGGCAATTCTTAAATTGGAAATTGGACTTTGATGGGTCCTCATTTGCATTCGTAAGCACACCCATCTTCAGACATTTGCATTTGATTTGTACTTTTCCATAGTTTAGATGTTGTGCGTGTGGCTTTTAAAGGGAAGTGGGAAGTGCTCTTGATTAAGTTGTGTTTATGCTAAGAGAAGTTTTATAGGGCAATGGAGTGTTTATGAAAGTGATGGAGTTAATACTTATCATGAGTTATCATGTAACAATCTTAAAATGAATTCTGGACTGGAGACAGATTGAACCTAGTTTGATCGCAGATTGCCTCTTGTGGTATACTAGTATTGCACCAGTGCTCCCTGGTGTTCAGTTTTTTGATGCAAAGGTTTTTCTGTTTCAGTCCTTTCTGTAATAGTTGTTCCCTGAACTTTCTACTTCTTTTATTTTAACTTGAAAGGTTTTCAGGATGCAATTTTAGCAAATCAGGAATCACAGAGCAAATGTGATGGCTTCATTGCCAATGAAATTTGGCTATTTGCCGACATCATTAAGCATTAATAACATCCATCCATCACCCTCACTCTCAGTGGGGAAGGGTAAAAGTGGGGCATGTGGCCCATTGCTTGGCTGATCCCCCCTGGCTTGCTGCACTATTTTATTGTCCACTAGTGCTGTACAGCAAGAATGCTGCCCCTGATCCAATTTTGTGCGACATGTATAAGGTGACCAGATTCTTACTATTGGCTGGGCGCGCCGCATCGCCACATCGCGCCATCCGCATGAGCACACTGCCTTTGGCGGGGCGGTAATTTTAAAGTCAGAGAGGCACTGCGCAGCGCCGAGGCCACCCTCCTGCGCTGCCGCAGTGCCTTCTGGGGCGCTTCCCTGTTTCCTGACAGGGCGTGCGCGCTGCCACAGGAGCACATTGCCTAATCGGGACAATGTCAAAGCCCGGCGGGACGCGGGACACATCGTGCAAAAGCGTGAGTGTCCCGCAAAAATCGGGATGGCTGGTCACCTTAGACATGTACCATGTGATTAATTGCTGCAGGATTTATTTTATTTACCATGTTTATATCCTGCCTTTCTCCCTCAGTGGGAGCCCAAAGTGGCTTACATCATTATTCCTGTCCTCTGTTTTGTCAATCACAACAGCCCTGTGAGGTAGGTTAGGCTAAGAGAATGTGACTGGCCCAAGGTCACTCAGCAAGCTTCCATGTCATGAGTGGGGATTTGACCCTGGATTTCCCAGATCCTATCCTGGCACTTCAGCCTCTGAACTGTGCTGTGGATAAGGATATTGGGAACCACTGTGACAAATAACCTCCACTGCAACCAGTGGTGGAATCCAAAATTTTTAGTAACAGGTTCCCATGGTGGTGGGATTCAAACAGTGGCATAGCACCAGTGGGACTGGTTGGGGCATGATGGGGGTGAGGCCGGGCATTCCGGGGGCGGGGCATTAATAATTTCTCTGTTGCTGTAAAAAACTCTTACTGTTAAAAAAAGTTCCTAATTTCCTGCTGATATCTTTCTGCCCATAATTTAAACTCATTATAGCAAGTCCTATCGTCTACTGCCAACAGAAACAACTACTTCTCCTCTAATTGACTGCCTGTCAAATACTTAATACTTTCAAATACTTAATTTTGTTTCTAGAAATCAAAAGAAGGATACTTTCCTTAAACTCTGAGGAGCTTTTACCATGATTTTCTAAAACATGTTTTTAAAACAGCCCAACAGGGAGAATTATCCCGTTTTCTACCTTCGCTAACCAGCCACATAGGAAACAACAGGACTTTATGATTTTTGGACCTAATGGAATTTCTAACGGAAAAGTGGACCCAATTAGTAAACCCCTCTCAGCACACACAAATAATTAGTAACCCACTCTCGGGAACTGGTGAGAACCTGCTGGATCCCTCCTCTGACTGCGTCCCTGCCACCTTTGGTTAGCCTAAATGTAAACATCCTACAAATGATACAAAAGAACCAGTGTTGTCTTTTGTGGACCTTAACGACAGTTCCAGATCATGAACCAAAGGTAGACAGAAGGCCTGCCTCAACGGTAGGAACAGGAAAGACTGAGGTGTAAAGCCTCAGCTGTAGGAGATTTCCCCATGCTGGGGCCACCTAACAATCTGCTATGACACAGCAGAAGCCGACTCTTCTGTTCTTGGCACCAGGCCACGATGCTGAAGAAAAATGGGCCACTATCTCAGGAGTGGACTGAGAACTGAAATGCTCCAGGAGCCTGGCAAGCCAAGGGGCCCTTTGCTATAGGACACCACTGAAGAGCCTCTCCGTTCAGCAGTTCCAACAGAGGGGATCAACTCTCTCATTGCTTCCTCCTGCAAACTGGCAGCAGTTCAGGAGGCAGCTGAACCAAGTGGCTAGGCACTGGTAGAGCAGCTGCAGGTTGGCTCTGGTTGTTCCTTGCTTCTAGTGTCCCATTAGGGCAGTGCGCCATCTGGAAGCTTCCATTTCATGGCTGGTCCTCCCCTGCACTTCTGAAGGAGTGGGGTGTGCAGATCTAGTAAGAAATCTGAAAAAAAAATGTCTCCTTTTCCACCATAGCCTAGAAACAAAGAGTTCTCTCTGGAGGTTATAACAAAGGCCAAGCGTGAGGTAAAAGTGTTATTTTGTCTGATAATCCTGCCGTGAAATTCACTGACCTGGGAGGACAATAACTCCTTCTGAGGCCACCACAGATCCTTGAGAGGACATTAGAATATCTGAATGTATCTCCGTAAAATGAAAATCACTTTCCCACCCACATCTGCTACATTTCCAGATCAGGGAGCATTGGACTTGTTGTCATGGCAACAGGGACTCCTTTGCACATAGTTTTGCACTCTTTTCCAAAGGGGTGAGTTTCCTCCCATTTGGATTCAGGATTATGTGCACTCATATTCCATATTCAACTCTGGTAATCAGGTTTGTGTGTTGTTTCAAAAAACCTGAGACACTAACTTACCCAGAGGTGACAGTGGGTTGATGGAAGTGTGTGTATACAACATGGACAATGCAGTCTATCTGAAATCAATTTTACCTCTCTCTCAGCCTCTTGCCTTGATGACATCCTTACTCTTCATTACGAAGTAGCAAGCTATTTTTTTTCCTGCTCAGTAACTTGAGAGAGAAAAAAAATTACAGATATCCACAGGATTTTCTCATCTCTGCCTGATATACCTTGAGTGAAAGACCCATTCAGATGGCACATCTTCATAATCAGCCCAGTTGGCAGCCTAATTAGGCTAAGTTTTAACTTCACTGCCTTCTTCTTGCAAGAGGAATCCCTTTCCACATGAGCAGCCATTGTAGATCTTATCAGCAAGGGCAGTGTCATACAAGGCAGGCCAAATCATGTTCTGGCAACCAGCTGGAGTGGAATTAGTCTTTCCAGCCCACTGTACAGCTTAGTCTCAGGGGAAGCCTAGTTCATACTATTCTCTACCTCAAATTATTTACTAGGAACATTTGGGACTCATTCATCATCGCAGCAGAAAAACAAAAATTACCTGATAGTGAGTTATATCTCTACATTTCAGATATGCAGATGGGAAATGGTCGAAAGGGCTCTGTGTTGTGCCGAAAGCTCTTTTGGCTCATAGTATGTTGTTCACCATCCCTAAGCAATCCCACAGGTGTTGTTTAGGACATTTTTCTTCTTCCTCTGCCCCTGTTTCAGAAGTCCCCTTTTTAAAAAAAATACATGGTTGGTAAAAAGTTGATGTAATTTCCCCTGGCAAGGAGCCAACACTACAGTTTTAAACAAGAAAAATGTACTCGCAAGGCAAAATATTCCAACCTTCTTGTCGCAGGACTCTTTAGTCCTGTTACTCAAGGACACTAAGATTAGAGGTACTGCAAAAAGGACATAGTTTGCCATTTAAACTTCAAGCACTGTCCTTAACTTAAAGCCATAGAGCATGACAGGAGTGCTTGACCATGTCCCCCCTCATTAGAATCATGCACAATACCAAAGTTTTACAGAAGCAGTGCACATATGCAGGAAAGAGAAGTGCAGCTGGAGCTTTGGTTAATATCTACTGACGCAACATGATAAAAAGGGGAGAGGAAAGGGTGTTCTTACTCTGACAGGAACAACCTTAAAGTCATTTGATGGTGTCCTGAGTTTTCCTGCTGCCAAAGAGTCAAGCTGTGTTCAGTATCAAGGAGGCTTTTCTCTTTGGTGGTGAACACTGCTGGGGCGAAAATATCAACACTTTGTGCACACAGTCTGTTCTCCACCAGTATGTACATGCTGCTTCTTTGATCATGGGCCTAATCCTTAATCTGGATTACAGATACACATAGGGCTGGTTTATAAATTACCAAAACCATGTGGAAGCTGCTTACAAATGCACCCTCATACTGGAAACTTATTATCTGCAAATTCTTACTTTGTTCCCTGAACCACATAGAGTCTCAATATGGTGCCCCTTCATGAATCACAATGGTACTAATGTGGGGAGACTTCAGGTAATTTGAATCCATGGGCTAAACATTTTTATGACCCATGTTCCTCTTTTTTCATGCTGGAGCATGGTCACAAAAATATACAAATCCTTAATTCATGTAGGAAAAACTGAATAAAAATTTATCGGGGCATAACTATGTTGCATCCATTTTAAATTACAGATGTAGTACTGACGCCTCTGATACTAATAAACTGGACTGAAACAAAAAGCACAAGCAAAAGAGAATACTGTGGTAACTTAACCTGCTAAAGTGTTTGGTTAAAAACACCCTTCAGTCTAAAGTTCAGTGTTCTGCCCCTTTAACAGAGGTTTAATGGGATGTTGCAGCCTGAGGAGTGGAGAAGGGCCCACAATAAAAAACAATAAGACAACCATTTTTGGGTGGAAAGAATTTGGCCACAGTCTGTTTGTTGGAAAGCTGGCTGAGGAAACCAAGGTGCATTATAGCGGACAGATCTGACCACTTGCTGTCATGAACCACCAGTTTGATTCCCCACTCCTCCACCTGAGTGGCAGAGGCTTTATCTGGTGAACCAGATGTGTTTCTGCACTCCTACATTCCTGCTGGGTGACCTTGGGCTAGTCACACTCACAGTTCTTTGGAACTCTCTCAGCCCCACCCACATCACCAGGTGTCTGTTGTGGGGAGAGGAAGAGAATGGAGCTTGTAAGTCACCTAGAGTCTCCTTGCAGGAGAGAAAGGTGGGGTATAAATTCAAACTTTTCTCTTCTTCTGATGAAAAGTCAGCAGGAAGCCCTGGCTCTTGTCTACACCCAATAGTAGAAGTGGTACGGGGAGAAGCCGCCCCTGTGGGGTCAGACATGAACCCACAACCACACCAGTGAAGTGACCCCAAAGCCCTCCAGCTCTGAGCAAGCGGTGGAAAGCCAGAAGCCAGCCTGCTCACCTCCCTCATCCCCAGAGCCTCAGGAACAGACCCTCAGGTGCACTCTGGCCCAGCTACGCCTCTGCATGCAAGCTCCTTCTCCCCAGAACAGATCAGTCCCCATATCAACATGCCAAAGAGCGAGGTTGCCACCCTGTTCCCACCATTGCTTCCTAAGCCAACAACCAATCACACAAAGCAGACCTGATGCTGTGAAGCCAGATGTCCATGTCCCATTCTGATTGTCATCCCCCCGATACAGGGCCAACATGCAGAATGAGATATCAGGATGGGCCATGCACCTGCCAAAACAGCAATTCCACAAAATATACCACAGGCTTACTAGTCCTTCATCTGGCCAGGTCCGCTCTTTCTGAGGCCATGGTCCCATGCCCTAGGCGGCGCTCCAACAGCTGTGACCACGGCATGGTCATTTCCAGGTCTGATGTCATGCAGCAAGTCAGCACCGTGCCTTTCTCTGCAGGCAAATCATTCTCACCAAGCTGAACAACCAAGGTGTGAGGTGGTCCATTCCTGGTGACTGGTCTTTCCAGCATAGGCAGCATGCCCCCCCCCCCACACACACATTGCCACTATGAAAAGAAAATGACATTTTTCTCTATGCTGTTGTCACCCCTATGTGGGGCACAAAAGTATGCCACCCCCCCAAATTGTGATGACTGAAGACTGTATTTCACAGGACCTGGAGCCCCAAAACACACTTTCACATGAGGCAAAACCCTCTCAACATTAATCCTTGCTAATGCTGATTGCATCTAGAGTATTTTTGCTACCTGCAAAAACGTATCTCCTCCATTATGAGATAAATGTTATCCAGATAACCAGGAGAGGTTATCAGGGGATGCATCTTGTCAGAGCACTTTGAAAAATGCTTCCCTGGATCAGCATCTTCAGGAAAAAACCCTCATGGATATTTTCATACCCTTCCATGATTTGGGGACTAGGGTAACCAAGCAGCCTAAAAAAACAAAGTTAGATTTCAGGTGCCTGGTTTTATGCAGAGGTGGGATCCAGCAGGTTCTCACAGGTTCCCGAGAGTAGGTTACTAATTATTTGTGTGTGCCGAAAGGGGGTTACTAATTGGTGATTTTGTCACATGTTTTTTGCCTTAGTTACGTCCCTCCTCTCAGCAGTAGGACGCAGAACTTGAAGCAGTCTAGCAGGAGGTGCACTGGCGTGCCTGGCAGCCTGCGCCTGCGTGCATTCGTTTCCCGCCCAAGGACTGGCGCAGCAGCTGCGTCCTTGCCACAGCCCCACCCAGGAATGCCCGGCCCCCGGAATGCCCGCCCCCGCCCCCGTCGTGCCCTGCCCAGCCCCATTGGCGCTATGCCACAGTTTGAATCCCACCACCATGGGGACCTGTTACTAAAATTTTTGGATGCCACCACTGGTTTTATGGAAAGGAAATATGTGATAAGTGACCTTAGTTACCAGATCCTAATTTGACGTTCTAACCACTGTATCATATTGACTCACTCACAGAGATCTTGACTTGAAGTACGATTTGTGCTTGTGGAAAGACCACCTGAGTATGACTGTAGTGTCAAGTGGATTTTACAATGTACAAGCCCTTTTCCCAACAATTATCATACCACCCGTCAGACTGTTGCACCCCCTGTGACAGCCAAGCGCTTTCTTCACTTCCCCACTCTCCCACATCACACCTTCCCATAGTTATGGTATGGGTTGTGAGTGGTCAGCAAGGCAATGCTGACAAATAACTGTGCCAGGCTATTCGCTGCTATTGCAGAAGTAGCGGAAGTAAAATAGAAACCTGGTAATTTCTATTGTTTTTTCCCTCATCGTCTCCTGGAGTAATTCGCACCAATTCTTTCTTTTCACAACACACACACAAAAACGCTTATTGTCTGTTCTTTAGAAGGGCTTACACTTAGTGGTTTGAGGGATAAGTCAAGAAATGTAACAAGGGATCAGCTATTTATAGTAAGGGAAAGCAGAAACTCTGCTGTAGAAAAGATAACAATTTCACACACACAGGGCTTTACAGGAACAACAGACTATTCTGGAGAGGGAGAGGGAGAGAGAGAGAAGGATTTTTCTTGGAGTTCCTCCATAAGCCCAGGAATCTCAAAATTTGGCAGAATGGTAGCTTGTTTCTTGGGATGTTTCCCTCAATCCCCTCACAAGTCATTAACACACTGTTTCCTAAGGTAACTTGGGATACTTGCTCTAGTCCTGCCTCTCCATAGGTCTCTGAATCCCATGTATCTAAACTAGATGTTTGAGACCTTTCTCCTCACCTTGCAAAGCCTACCTAACTATTGTTCTGGTAGTTTTGTCCCCTGTTTCTCGGTCATTTTGCCAAGCCATATCTGAAACAATGGCTGATTCCGTACAGCAAATATATAAGTGGTTGCAGTCATGATAAAGTTTTCCTGTCCACCCGTTCACATGTGCTCCGTGCAGACATTGTTTGGAGTCCATGGAAACAATCCAGATTGCTTTCATGATTCACATGGAGAAGCTCCTCTCTTTTTTTTAAAAAAAGTCTTGCTACGCATGTGTAGCTATTCAGGCATGTGGAGATGAACCCCCATAGCAATGTTGATAATCCCACAATATGACCGGCTGCACCTGCATTGCTATGCAGATGCAACCCACAATTTTTTAAAAAAAGGAAAAGGGACCTCCCTGCAATGGTCGGGCGATGACAGGCAGCTTCTCCCTCACTGTGGAGGGCACAGTGGAAACAAAGGAACTAAAGAACCTCCTGCCTGGCCGTTTGCTTGGGAGCAGCTACAACCAGGAATTTTTCAAAATAATTGCTAGTTTAGTGATTTTAAAAAATGAGTTAGGGGAAACAAAATGGGGCAGACTCATTTGGGGGTGGTACCTGTGCAAAGTCAGCTCCAACAGGTTTTACACCATCTTACATCACAGTTTATTTGCCCATGCAGAATCACCCAATGATGGACTCTCTCTCCACATAACTCACTCCCCCTCCCCTGTTCCACAGCCTTCCATGGCTGATGCTGAGGAGTATCTGCATACTCTCCCTGTTGGCAGGGATTTGCTGGGATGCCTGGAGGGCAGAACTGGAGGCTGTCCATCACACTCCCTATGAGTGTGCACTTCTGGTCAATTGGCCATGGTGGCAGAGGCTGATGGGAATTGTAGTCCATGAACATCTGGAGAGCCGCAGGTTGCAGACCCCGGGTATAGTGATTCTGAACCTGAGTAGAGGAAAAGTAGTAGAGCAAGAAGCAGAACTAACCTGGTCCCTAACCTGAAGAAGTGCCTTCAAAATGTGGACAGAGGCCCCTGGTCCATACACTCTAAAACACAGCTTAACTCGTTTTGTATTTTGTGGAGAGATATGCACAGAACTTTTCCATGCACTCTTGAACCAGTGGGTTAAGACAGCCGGCCGCTCAGGGATTAATCTGAAAGGAAGAAATGAAATATGCAATGAAAGTTGGAATACACATGCCCCAGTTTTCATTGTGGTTGTAATACATGCAAAAGGATAGGTGTTTTGCTAATGGGTTTTCTCTTCCATACATGGTAGAAGATGCTAGTGTAGATTATGATTTTTCAGGACATGGAAGGAATCTTCATTCAAGCCTATTAATAAAAGTGCTCCTAAAGCCAAGAAGAGCTGTTCTTGGAAAGCCCATACAGATTCTCTCTCTGACCCAATTTAAACAATGCCATGAATTGGAACAGATTGCTATCAAGTCTGTCATGCTTGTCATAACATAGCACTCGAATACAAGACTGCCCTCCCCAAGAGACATTGATCTGATAAAGAACTGTATCAATTAATGGAGTTCAAAGATTTTTTCCCTCCAAAGTTTCCGAAGTCTGGTTATTTGAGAATTCCATTTTTTTAAAAAAGGCAGCTTAGGTTTTGTTCAATGGCTGCACATATCTTGGCACACAGGGAGAGGCAGGAATTAATTGAAGCTGCAGGAGATGTGTCAAAGACACAATCTTTTTTGTTGTTGTTATTCAAAGGCGGGGGATTCGGAATGGATGGAGAAAGCGATTGGAACTGTAGTAGCCGTTTAGAGTGCATCCAGACCACCTCCTATGTTGAATTTAATCATATATTTGAAATGAGTCAGGCAGCCCAATCCAGGTGGGGGAGGCACCGCTGTGCGGTCTCCATTGGAGCTCCAGGTGGCACAGCAAGCAGCAAGGGGGAAAAAAAACACCCCTTTGCTGCCATTGAAAAAAATGACTTGCACCGTGCATTTTGTGGCATTACGTCAGAGGGCTGAACTGAGAATATTCCTAGGCCACCCCTAGCCCATTCCCAGCAGTGCTGGGTTCCTCCAGCATGGTGTAGTAGTTAAGAGCCAGCATAAGAGCAGGTGCACTCGAATCTGGAGAACCGGGTTTGATTCCCTGCTCTGCCACTTGAACTGTGGAGGTGTAAGGTTGTAGTGTGTGTGTGTTTTCCGACCTTGAAAAGGTTCCCGCCGGAGATTTTGGCTCAATGCCTGGGAAGGGGAATTTCACTGTTTTGTTTATCTCTCGCTTGTCTACTTGCCTGTGTGAAATCCTGCTTTGTTTAATCTCTTTGGGCGGGAGCTTGTCTATTGTCCTGTAAAAGCTGTTGATCGAGATCTGGGGCCTCAGTTCTCGCATTGCCTGTTTCCGACTAAGAATGCCAGCTCAATAAAGAACTCATAACGGTTGCTTTTGCCTGGACTTTACTAGTTCGTTACAGGAGGCTTATCTGGTGAACCAGATTAGCTTGTGCACTCCCAACACATGCCAGCTGGATGACCTTGGGCTAATCACAGTTCTTTGGAGCTCTCTCAGCCCCACCGACCTCACAGGGTGTTTGTTGTGAGAGGGGAAGGGAAAGGAATTGTAACATGCTTTGAGTCTCCTTACAGTCTCCAAACTCTTCTTCTTCTCCTTCACACCAATGCAGCTTTGTGGGCAGAAGCTTCTTCTGGGTTGGGCTCCACAGAGCTCTGCAGCAGCTGCCCACTGCCCTGTTTCCCCTCCCCGTTGGTGTAGATGCTACTTATGCAAATGTGTCGGTGCAGGCTCGTGCTGCTCCTATAGCCCATTCTGCTGTCCCACTGGGCTGAAGGAAGAGAGGAAAATCTAACATGAGATGGATTGACTCAATAAGGTAAAAAGTTTCCCCTTCAGTCATATCCGACCCTGGGGTACCACTGCGAGCAGTGATTTTATAGGCAAGCCATTTTTGTGGGGTAGTTTGCCATTGCTTTAATGGCAATAAAGAAAGAAAAGCCTTAATTTTCGAAGACCTGAGTAAGGCTATTAATGATAGGATGTTTTGGAGGCCACTAATTCACAGGGTCATCCAGTCATCCAGAAGTGACTGGTTGGCATATAATGGCAGTTCTTACAATGGGTTTCCCCTGCTCCCTGAAATTCTCATAATAGATAAGCCCTCTCACCAAACAATTGCCCAGCACCAGATAAACATGGCAGCCTTTGCTCATAAAGAATCTGATCAGTCTGCTAACCTAAATGTAGAGCCTTCCTCTGATGCAAGAAGGTATAGTATGGAGGCAGAGTTGCCAGTGGAAGAGCAACTTCTGCTCAAGGAAAGCTCCTTGTTCTGGAGGAAGGGTCCATATTTAACTCATAAAGTAGTAAGATCCAACACAAATTTGCTTAATTGCCCTGAAGGTTATAGAACTCTTGGCACAGAGACGCAGGTAATGTGTTTATACCAGCAGCAGTGCCAGATACTGAGTACGTGAATGAATTGTTCCACAAACAGTAATGAGCTAAGGAAGTTCCAGTTTCACTCACAGTTAACAGAACTCTGTGGAAGGATTTCAAAAACCAATTCCCCAAGAAGGGTCTTGGGAAATCGGCGCAGGCTTTCTCCAATGTGGGTGCTCACCTTGCAGGCGGAAGTGGCAAATGTGCCAGCAGAGGGGGCAAAGAGAGTGGTGGGCAGGTGCTGCACAGCTCAGCAGTGTCTGACCTGGAAGCAGGCTGAAGCCTAAGAGTTGTGCCAGACTAAACCTAGCACAGCCTGGGAGAGGCTAGGGGCGTTTCTGGGGGTGAAGCCAACCGTAGTTGGCTTCCACTGGATTTTAAGCCTGGGAACACCCTTGAGCTTATACCACGTGAAAGGGTGGCATAAGTCCATTTTGTGGCTATGTGGGATTTTGAAGTGGTTAGTCTTGCTGCCTCACCACACTGCCTGGAAGCCCTCAGGAGGTAGCAAAACAGTGCAACAGCAGCACTGTCCCCAGCCCCCCCCCCCAGCCCTCTAGATTGGGCTGTAAGTCTCTTCACTTACTACAAATTCAGATTTCATTTGATTATATTAGCTTGCTTACTGAACAGTGGCATACCACCTATGGGGACATATGGGGGCAAATGTCCCTGGGCAGAGGCCATTTAGTCACATGGGGGGCAGAAAATCGCCCCCACACCACTCTGCTGGAGGCACCCCCAACCAGCTTTTGTCTCACCAGCTCTCAAGGCGCGATCCGGCCGGCAAGGAGATAGCGCTGGCACCACTCCCCTCTCCAGCCCGAGGAGTTCTTCTGTGGAGCTGGGAAATGGCAGGTGGGTGCTCCCGGGTCAGGGTCAGTTGTCTGGGCCTGGAGTGGGGGGGTGTCTCTCCTGGGGCTGCAGCTCAAGGGCAGGGAGAGGCTATCCCCTCTGCTGCTGGCTGTAGTGGCCCCCTCCAGACTCGCCCGGCCTGCCACGACCCCCCCAGCTTTGGTGGCCATTGTACCAGGGGCCTGCCCAATGGTTTAGTTGCGGGGGGGTTCCTCCTCTCACAGCCCACCTGGGACCACTTCCACCCCACTTGGGATAATCAGGCCGGGGAGCTGCTGGCAGCTTTTCCCCAGGTGAGTGACATACAGCCACATATAATTCATTATTATATATAATGCAGATGCTCTGAGCTGAAGGCCTCATGTCGGGGGCAGGGCAGCAGAGAAACATTTGCAGTAGCTAGGAGCCACCCCGGCTCCCTCTCCTCTGCGTGGGGCCTTGCTGCTGAAGGGAGGCCTGGGTGCTCAGAAGGCACCTTCCAGTGAAGGACTCGTCGGCTAGGGTCTCCAGCCAGCCTCCCACCCATGAGTCTCAACTTAAAACACAGCAAAAGCCACACTGGATCAGCATTGGGGGCAGCCACCCTTTTGTGAGTATTGTCTGGGTCTGATTGTGAGTATTGACACATAAGTGAGACAACAATATGGAGACCAGAACAATGCTTTAGATTCATGGGAAATTTCTGCAGTCTGAATTTCTGTCCATAGAACATGACTTTGTGACCTTCCCCTCTACCCAAAGGTTTCCTGTAATGCTGCTCCTGGGTGAAAGGGAAATCAGTGAAAATCACCTCCTTTGCATCTGTGGAAATCATCTGGTCCTTGTTGGAGTAAAGGTGACTCAGGATGCCCAGCAGAGGCGTATCTATAGAAAATGGAGCCTATGGCAAAATCTAGGGAAAATGGAGCCCTCGTGTGTGTGTATTTGCCACAGGCTCCATTTTTCCCAGGTATACCTCTATTACTGAATTAAAAATCTACATATGTTCCCTTTGCACAGCTTCACACATGTGTTTCTGTTGTCACATTTTGATCTTTTTTTGGCATCTACGTTGGTGTTCATGATGTCAAAGCCTCTTTTGGGGAGTTCTTCACACCAACCCGGCCTTTGTGTTGTAGGCAGATGTGGGCTGCTCCATTTTGCTGCGGCTGATTGCTGACTTGCGGCTTGCAGTTGCTCCAACAACACCTCTTAGCACTTCAAGATCTGCTTCTCTGCCTCTATGAATAGAAAATTGATGAATCATATGGCATTTCTGGAATAAGTAGAAAATGCATGTTTCATTGGTGGTACTAAGTAGCTTCCAAAATAAGTTAAGCTATTGTCTCTTCTGTTAAGGCAGATATTGGCAAGTGAATATTTAAGTATAGGTTCTTCATTCTAACGTGATCAAAGATTCTTGTTTGTTTCTCATTATGTTTTCAGCAGCTTATGAACATGCAAAACTGCCTTAGCCGTTGTATTCACCTTATTCCAACCACTGATGAAGAGAACCATCTTAAGCAAGTCTACTCAGAATCCTATTCAGGTTTATTCAATGGAGCTTAATTCCAGAAAATTGTTCTTAGGATTTCACTAGAAGCCTACTGGTAATGTATCTGAAGGGTTTTGTTTTTTTTAAAAAATCAACCTACTATTACTGCAAATCCATAAAATTTACAACCCAGAATGGTCTCTTGTCTCAGGCAACAGCACATTCAGTGAAAGAATATTTCTGTATATTGATCTATACTTACCTAATCTAGTACAAAATCTTTCACAATATATCAAAGACACCTGTGATTTCCTACTTGAGTAAACACCATCAATATAACAATACTATATTGGAGCAATCCTAAAGAAGTCTAATAGGTAGTAAGCTCCACACTATTCAATAGGGCTTTCTCCTGGGAAAGTGTCTTTAGGATTGCAGCGTTACAGTGCCATCCTAAAAAGAGTTACAACTTCTCAGGCCATGCATTTAAAACAGTGTAAATCTGTTTAGATTGCACTCTTAGAGAACAATCCTAAACAGGTCTACTTGGAAGATATTCCCTTTTTATTCCATGGGACTTACTCTCAGGAAAGCATTCTTAGGTTTGTAGCCTTAACATATTACTCCGTTAATGTGAATACATGTTGTTGTGATTATTTGAAATTCACTTACCGTATATGCTCGAATATAAGTCAACTTTTTCAGCACTTTTTTTGTGCTGAAAAAGCCCTCCTCGACTTATACTCGAGTCAATACATTTTCCCAGTTTTGGGGGGCAAAATGAGGTGCCTTATATTATATTTGGGTCGATTTATACTTGAGTATATACGGTACATTAAATAATGTATTCTTGCATGTTGCACTAACTACAGTGCATGCACACTTCAGAGTGATTTCCATCGAGCACAATTCCAGCAATTTCACCAACCTCTCACACTTGGTGTGGTACCTCTCTCTCACTCTTTGTCACTCTGGTGAAGAAAACATTGATCGTACCAAGCTGCCTCATACTAAATCAGACCATTGGTCCATCAAGGTGAATAACATTTACTCACACTGGTGGCAGCTCTCTGGGGTCTCAGGATGAGGCCTTCTGCATCGTCTACTACCTGACCCTTTTAACTGGAGATGCCAGGAATTGAACCTGGGACCTTCTGCGTTTCAAATAGGTGCTCTACCACTAAGCCATGGCACCTCACCATTCTTGACATCCTTGTAGGCACCCTTAGTGGCAGTCCACTCTCTAACTTTAGGTGCATACCTTTCTGAGAGGGGGGGGGTCAAAAGCAGAATCAGAGCAACAGGTCAGGATATTAGCTTATAGCTACCAGTCTTCTCTGCAAAGTCTAAAGCTTTTCCCCAGCTAACGAAGCCTTCCTCTGGCAAAAGTATCTCGTCCTCTCATGGAAAAATAATGTCTTTAAGAGGAAGACTCCTTTAGGAAGGCTTTGAACTTTGTGGACCAGTGAGGTAGGACAAAAACCATTCATTCATCTGTATCTATAAATGCGAAATACCACTGACTGACTCATCAAAAGAACTCAAAAACCACCAAACCTACAAAGTTGAAATTTGGCACACCGGTTCATTATGTTGTTTAGGTGCTCACTAAGAAAGGATTTTTCAAAATATTCAGTTTTACTCAAGTTATTACACATTTACTGTTTTAACTGCTCATCTCTGCCCATCTGCGCGAACATTCTAAGGGCAAACCAGCCCCTCAGTCCACAGACAGGCTGCACAAACATTCTAAGGATGACAGTTAAACACCACCAGCTTCAACAAAGAGGCTGCAAAAAAGCATGCTGAATGTTAACAGACAGGCTGTGAAAAAGTACTCCACCCACCCTCACGTTAAAGTACTCCACCCACCCTCACTGCTACAGCCAAATACAATCAAAACAGATTACAAACCACACTGTCACCTTGGACTACTAAATATTTGTCGGGTTTTGCACATGGACATCAGATTGATTACTGTGCAGACAAGTTTACTGCTCTCGGCCTCCGATCACCCTGTGCTTGGTGTTATGCTCTGAAGTGGTGGGATGAGTCCCCAGGAATGTGCTGCAGTGGTGGTACAGTCCACCTCCCTGCCCTTCAACCCTACCCTGAACCTCTTCACAGCCTTCTCACTCATCAGCATCCAATGGCAAAACACTTCCTTTCTGCATCCCGAAAATACAACGGCTGCTTCCACATGACGTCTTTTGGAGCCCACCAGGTGAAAGAGAGCAATAACACATTGCATTAGAAAAAGACAACTAGAGGAAGCTGCTGCAAAATATGCAAAAACAAACCCATCAGTCCACAGACAGGCTGTGAGGAAATATGCTGCATGTTGCCCCAAAGTTCACAAACAGGCTGTAAAGAAGTATGTTGAATGTCACCCCGAAATTCATAGACAGCCTGTGATGAAGTATGCGTAGCGAAGCACAGGTGCCCTGCTAGTGTGATATATAGTAGCAGCAGCTGCAATGAAGAAATAGAACCCAGTAGGCCGGAACCTTAGCAGATGTGGCTTTCACGGGCTTTCTACACTCACCTCACTGGCCTTTGCCAGATTCTTCCCAATACTCATTGGACAGCAGTGGCAAACATTTCTCTCCAGGGAGTCCTTTTGGGATCAGATAATATAGCTGATGTTGGAAACATTTTCTCTTTCATAAGACTGTCCTCAATGGGGAGGATTTTGTTGACTAGGAAATCTGCAGAATAAGGGGTCCCATTTGCCATCTCCAGTAGAACCACTGCGTTTTGAACCGGGCTTTTTTTTGTTCCATGATAAGACAGAGCCCTTATCAATCTTGTTTAATCACTGGTAGGAATCCCAGAGGAAGATCCCCTCTTTCAATCATCTGGTTTTTCTATCTTCAGTTTTCTTCATTTTTGTCATTGTCTTCAGTTTTTCCACATTTCTTCATCACTGGATTCTAGCTCTTTCCTATGGCCAGTGTCACACAAATGCTCTTACCTGGAGTGATTCAAATGACCCGTCGTCATAGTGTTGCTGGGTTATCTGAAATAGTATTGCTGCAAACGATGGCACACCATAACTTGTTAAGATTAATGGCTCATGATGGTTGATGGATGATCCATAAACTTAACGATATCCTGCCACTGGTACTAACATCCACACAGCATATATTTCATCCAGAGTATCCCTCCTCCTCTGCAGTGAAAAAGATACTAATAAGAAATATTTATTATCTTTTGAGATTTTTTTTAGTCACTGCTCACCCAAAGGGTCCTGTGGCAACTTACAACATTAAAATAGTGTATGTGAGTTAAAACGACATAAAAGCAGCTAACTAATTTAAAATATTAACGTTAAAATATTAAGCTATTAAAATATATATTGTACCTTGCACCATTCCACTAATAAAACATCCCCAAAACCAACCTAAACATTATGGCTTTGCATGACCTGTGGAAACTAAACACGTCTGGCAGGGCATGCATGCCATCCGAGAGTGCCTTCCACAGTCTAGGGGCCACAACTGAAAAGGCCCTGCTCCTGGTGGCAGATAACCGTGCAATCCTGAGGCACCTGCAAAAGGTCCCTAGAGAATGACTGAAGGAAGCAAAGCGGGGGGGGGGGGGGCTGGCCTCCATGCGGGCCAGGGCGTTTACTGCCCTAGCCCCTGCCTGGTGGAACGCTCTTCCTCCAGCAGTTAGGGCCCTGCGGGACCTTGGGGAGTTCTGCAGGGCCTGTAAAACTGAGCTGTTCCACCGGGCTTTTGGGGGGACTGGCCGCTGATTCCGCCCCTCTCATTGCCCTGTCCACTGGCTGTGTATCTGACCATCTGCCACCCCCTCCCAGAATTTGGACCACTTCCCAGGATTTGATCACTGGGGTGTGATGCCAGACGTTCTTATTATCATTAATTATTAACTATTTATTGACGGATGCTGCTGCTATAGTTTTAAGGTTTTGTATTTTTAACTGGGGCTATTCGATTTGTTTTATTACCGTATGTTTGTTGTTTTTTTGTTTTTTTGTTGTACACCACCCTGAGCCCTTCTGGGTAGGGCGGTTTATCAACTCGAATTAATACCCACAACAACAACAACAATGTCAACAACAACAATAACAACAACAACAAACAACAACAACAACAACAACAATAATAATAATAATAATAATAATAATAATAATAATAATAATAATAATAATAAATACATGGGAGTGGCTCAGAAGGGGAACTCTAAAGAAGGAAACTGAAGGCCTGATTTTTGCTGCCCAGGAGCAAGCATTACGGACAAATGCAATAAAGACACGAATCGAAAAGTCTTACAATGACCCAAAGTGCCGTCTCTGCAAAGAGGCGGTAGATGAAAACCGGCAAATTGGATGCACATCATCTACCATACCGTTTGTAAGAAAATAGCCCAAACTGACGATATCCTTGAACGTCACAATAGGCTAGCAGCAATGGTGCACTGGAACCTATTTTGCAAAAAGTACGGCAGAGCTGCCCTGTCAGCAAGACCTGGTACGAGCTATAATGCTTTCGTAGAGAAGACCACAGAAAATGGAAAAGAAGCAAAAATACTCTGGGACTTTAGAATACGAAACAGACAGACACCTGGGTACACACAACACCCCAGACATAACAGTGATAGAGAAAACATGTTTTGGATCCCTTAGATGTTGCTGTTAACCAGTTGACAGCAGGGAAGAGGACAAAGAGCTGGAAAAGAATCACAAAATACCCTAAGGACCTACAAATTGAAGTTGAAATCCATTGTGGCAGAAAAAGAACAACAGTAATCCCACCTAGGGGTAGTCGGTGCTCTGGGAGGAGGAACTCAAGAAATCTTGAAAAACATCTGGAAAGCCTAAACTTGGACAGAACATCAGTCCACATGCTGCAGAAAGCAGCACTTCTAGGAACTGCACACATTCTACGCAAATACCTCTAATATCCTAGGTCCTTGGGAAGGACTCGATATTCAGAGATGAATTCCAGACACTTGTGCTGTGTTGTTATGTGTATAATAATAATAATAATAATAATAATAATAATAATAATAATAATAATAATAATAATAATAATAATAAAGGGAGAGGTTATAAGGGTCCCAGTCTGTTAGCCAAAACAGTACCTTTGTAATAGACTCTTATCCAGACTCTACTAATTACTACCGTGACATTAAGGAGAGCTGCCCTTTGGTAAATAGTATTTTGCAAAAACCTGTTTGCCAGTCTCAACTTCTGCAGATTACTTATGGGAACTGAAATAAAGCCACCTGTCATCAATCCTAGACCAGTGTGACACTCTTTTTTAAAAATGGGAATCTGATAGAATTCAGAGAACACTACCTTCAGTTAGACAAAGACAGCATTTGACATGTTTATTTAAACAAATACCCCTGAAAAGGGTATTTAAACATGAGAGGAGAACCATTAGAGACCATGTTTGCAAATGGGGAGAAAAACATGTCAGAAATGTATTTTGTGGGCTCAAGAAAAGCAAAACATCTTCCTTTGTTCCTTATGATGTTGTTGTTCCTGAGAAGATGCTTTTCAAGTGTGTGGCTGTCATTTACATGTTTAATATTCTTAATCATAAAGCAGCAAAGCAGAAATATCAACAATTTCCAATAAGCAGGATTCACCGAGGAATTAATCCACTCATTAAATTTAGGATCACTGCCCATGAAGATGTCCCTCCCTGGAAGGGCAGGGTCCACCCAAGGAGATTAATAGATCCAAATAATGCACTTGGGGATTTAGATAGCTTAGGTAGCAACTCTCAGAAGTTCTAACAATTTTTTTTCTTCTGCCCCCAAATAGAGCCTCTGGCTTTCCAGTTTGCTGCAAATCTGGGGGGACTAAAGAGAGTTGGAAGACAGAGGGAGTTGCATTCTTTTTCTGCTGGGATAGGGTTTAGATTTCCAATTACACCAGAGTGATGGTTGCTTTTCTGAGATCTCTAATAGGTTCAGAAGAAGAAGAGGAACAGTTTGGATTTATACCCTGCCTTTCTCTCCTGTAAGGAGTCTCAAAGGGACTTACAAACTCCTTGCCCTTTCTCTTCCCACAACAGATACCTTGAGAGGTAGGTGGGGCTGGGAGAGTTCTGAGAAAAATGTGACTAGCCCAAGATGGCCCAGCTGGCTTCATGTGGAGCGGTGGGGAATCAAATTCGAATCCACTGCTCTTCACTATGCCACACTGGCTCTTTAGAGATTTTGGACTAAATACTATCACTGCTGCTTATTTAACTTTGGTCAGCTACAGGGAAAAAAAAATTGTTATCGAGTAAAATGCCTGAACAGTCCAGTTGGCCTGAGCTCTTTGGAGCTAAGCAGGGTCAGTCGTGCTCAGTACATGGACTGGAGATGACCAAGGGAGACTGGGGTTGCTACTCAGAGGAAGGCAATATATAGCCTTGAATACCCCATGGTTGGGGCTGCCAAGCGTTGACTGTGACTTGACAGCATATTCTTCTTCAAGATTGTGTGGGTGACTTGTTTTAAACATGCCTTTACTCTGATAGATAAATAAATGGTTTAAACTTGTTTAAAGAATACATTCTGAATCAGTTCTCTATGGAATGTGATGGTACAACACATGGAGAATGAAATTATATCGTATATTTATAGTGGGTTTTTTTTAAAAAAAGAGAGAGCTGGTAGACCTCTTGAGCACTTTTATTGTAATGCTTATGCCAAATTCTGTTTCAGAGCTCCTCTGAAAGCGTATAAGGCCGTGGTGGCGAACCTTTGGCACTCCAGATGTTATGGACTACAATTCCCATCAGCCCCTGCCAGCATGGCCAATTGGCCATGCTGGCGAGGGCTGATGGGAATTGTAGTCCATAACATCTGGAGTGCCAAAGGTTCGCCACCACTGAAGGTATTGGTGATAGCACAGAAGAATGTCCCCCCCCCCTGCACACTGCTATTATATCTAGTGAATCCCCTCCAGCTAAGTTATTTAGGATAGTTCCTAGTCTGATGACTCCCAGGATGCAGTAAATTAAAAGTATCAATTTGGTGAGGAGCACCAGTGTGATATAGAGCTTAAGGGCAGTAGTTAAGAACAGTAGTCTTTGATCTGGAGAGCTGGGTGTGATTCCCCACTCCACATGATGCCTGCTGGGTGACCTTCAGCCAGTTGCAGTTCTCTCAGAACTCTCCCAGCCCATGCAGAGGCAGGTAATGGCAAGCTACATCCAACTGTCTCTTGCCTTGAAAACCGTACAGGGTTGCCATCAATCAGCTGTAACTTGAAGGCACTTTCTATCACCACCAGCTTGGTTATAGACAGTGATGTTACTATGAGATTCTGTGCAGGTCAAATATGAGAGATAATCTGATCAGACTTGGGTGCCTCCACATCTGCACTGCATTTGGGACCCATTCTGGTCCCCTTAGGAGGACTCCATAGGATGAGGAACTTGGGACAGCTGAAAGGCCATGGAATTCTACCTTCCTACATTTCATTCGCCCTTCACACAAATCTTTACCTGCCTAACTTTCAGGGTAGAACTGTTAAAAAGCCAGAGAATAGTGCTGTTTTGCTGAAATCCACCCTCTCTCAACAGAAAATTGGAAGTCACCACATGTGTCTCTGGGTACAGTCTCCTATTTTCTGATAGGAAGGGAATGAGTGTAGTGTCTACAGTCAATAAGGAGCTGTGAATGGGCAAGACAGATCTTTCTACAAATCTGTAAAGGGAACTCAGGTTTTCAGAAAAATGTGAAATCTTTAAAAAATGCATTGGGGGTTTCAAAACCCCAAAATGATAAAAGAGGCACCTGTAGCTTTAAGAAATTGGTTCCCTCAGTTGCTGTTGATGGGCAACCACACCTTTTCAGACTGGGTTTCTGCAAGTAAAAAAGCAGAGAAAGAGAGAGAGAGCAGAGGATCCTTTCCAGGGATGTAATTTTGGGAGATCTCTAGTCCCATCTGGAGGCTGGCAACCCTCAGCCTAGCACCAACTACTGGGTGACTTGGTATCACCTGATTTGCATCTCAGTTAGGCCTAGTGGCTTGCTACTGTTCAACAGTAGGCACCCTATGAAAGCCAGTATGGCGTAGTGGTTAGGATTTCAAAATAATGTCTGGAGAGAATCAAGGTTCAAATCCCCGTCTAACTGTGGAAGATCACTGGGTGATTTGGGGCCAGTCACATAGTTTCATCCTTACATACCTCACGGGGTTGTTATGAGGATAAAAAGGAGGCAAGGGGAATAATGTAATCTTTTTTGACCCCCATTGTGGAGAAAGGTAGGGTATACTTGAAGAAAATTAACAATAAATATAGCTGAAGATGGGTGGAAGATAAAATATGTTGGTGAATGGCTGAGAAGGAAAGAATGAGGGAGGAAAATGGGAGAAGATATGGGGGTTGCCAGGGAGGTAAAGTGAAAATAGAATGGGGAGAAGGAGATAGGGGAAAGTGTCGGGCCCTGCTCATAAGTTCCCTACAATGAAAGTGGGCATGGCCCAGTAGCTGGCTCCATAATTGGATCACAGTTTTCCTAGGTATAGGCTACTGGGGAGTGTATGAAAGGAAAAGGTGAAGACAGAGGGGCAGAGAAAAATAGGTTGCCTGTTGGGTGGGCAGGATAGGGTTGCCAACTTTAGGTTAGGAAATTCCAGGAAATTTGGGGTGTGGAGTCTGGGAAGGGTGGAGTTTGAGATGGAAGGGTGCTGCAGAAGGGTATAATGCCATAGACTCCAACCTGAGTTGCTGCACTGTGGGTTTTTTTTTTAAATTCTGTGTTGCTTTGACAGAAGGCTGCAAGAACATTATGGTATTAAAGGTTAATTTGTAAATAATTTGCTTATGGTATTAAAGGCTAATTTGTAAAGATGCTTGGACACCCCGTGTCCAGAGGTGGGATCCAACCAGTTCTCACCACTTCTCTAGAAGTGATAACTAATTTTTTCTGAGTGCCGAGAAGGGGTTACTAAAGCAACCTCCCTGCCCAATAGGGACTGGAGGTTAAAATGATATGGCAACGCCACTGTTTGGGCCTCCTGCATCCGGGAATCTGGCCGTAAAATAATTTGCCGGATCCCCACCACTGCCCGTGTCTGCATGCACCTATTAAAAACCATCAGATTCCTTTCACTCCAGTTCATCAGTCAGTTCCAATGCAAAAAAACCAAGGCTCAAAGGCAAGCTGGAATAATCTAATTCCTTATATAGAGAGAGATCAGCTTAGGTTTATTGGTAGGTGAAAATCCTGAGATAGCAGAAGGCAGTGCTAATGCCTGCAGCCCAAATCTCTAATAGTCAAGTCTTTTATTTGGGTTTTTTTGGGGGTTTGATAAAATCCAGGATGTGTGTGTGGGTCTGTTGTATTTCCACACTTATTAATTTTGAAGGACTTTGAAATTTATATCGGAGGCTTGACTATTGTGGGTTGGACTTCACATAATTTGAAGTGGACACGACTACTTTCACGACTACTCAAAGAATATTAGCCATGGGGGGAAAACTTTAGCACCTGCTGGCTCAAGTCTTTGACCCTGATGATCACCACATCATTGAAAATCCGGCATGGTGGATTTATACAGTCCATTGCAGGTGCTTGGAAAAATGTATATTTGTAATCAAAAGTCAAAATTGCAGCCCGTAGGACTTCACCCAAGTGATTTGCCTTATGCTGGAAGTGGTGCAGGCTGATTTCTATTTCCTTGTAGCCAGCGTGTGCGGAATGGTTCGGTGGATTGGCTCCAGTTTTTGTCACCCGTTCCTAACTGACACCTGAACTATTGAGACTGATTTCAACATTATTCTCCCAGTTTGCCAGGTTAATAAATATGAAAACCAAGGATAATAGAAGCAAAAGCAAACCTTTGCAATGATAGAATGGTCAGCTGTGAATCTGTTCAGCCTGTTAAAAGGAATATTTCAGGACTCCTGATAGTTCCATGTTCCATGTTAGCATGCTACAATTTCCACTGCATCAGTGCTGGGAAGATCCAGTCATGACTATGATCATGACTCAATCTCTTGTCAAGTTTGGCCCAAAGAAGCCCAACACTGCTTCTTTGTAATGATCTGCCAACATTTTTGCTGTCTTTGGTAGGTAGGATATCACACCTCCTGCTAGGGTTACCAACCCTGGGTTTTTTTTTTAATTTATTTTTTCAATTTATATACCGCCCGATCCCCGGGGGCCCCCAGGGTTGGGAAAATCCTGGTGACTTGTGGGTGAAAACTGGGGACAGCAGAGTTTGGGGAGGGGGGTATGATACCATACAGTCTGTGCTCCATAGCTGCCTTTTCTCCAGGGGAGCTGATTTTTGTAGTCTGGAGATGGACTATAATTTCCGAAGATCTCTGGGCCCCTCTGGAAAGCTGGTACCCTAATTATGGGCCTTTCCCCACTTACCTTCTGCTGCGCGCTACTCTCCCCAAATAGCGCTGATTCCATGGCTTTCCCCCCCTTCACAGGGGAATTGCGGCAACACTTACCCGGCGCTGAAGGCTGCTGCATTCTTGCGCCTCACTCCGTTAATAGATAATACCTGGCACTCTTCAAATAAGCGCCTTTTGGTGACCCAGCGCCGAAGCACGGGTTTGTGAAGAAGCCCGAGCGCGTGGCATCTTCGAAATGGCATACGCTTGGGAATGGCGTTACAGCAAAGGGGAAACGGTAAAGTGGGGAAACGGCCATATGAGGTAGAAATACACCTGTATTGCTAAGTGCCAAATGAGGGAGATAGGAACTTGACATCTTCCTGAAACCCAGCCACGGAAGAAAAAAAGGTTTTGCCAGGGAGAGGTGACTGGAAACAAGACCATGCAAGTGCCCAGTTGGTGACTGGCTAACAGCACCCATTGGAAACCTAAACTGCATGCTGATAGGCATTTATCAGCCATACATGTTTATGATACTCCAGCCACCTCCTATGTATACATTGTGTCTTTTAGTGTTGAGATTCAGCTCCTTTGCTTTTGTTTGCCAGTCAGTGATGGTAGCTCCCCCCCCGCTCCAGTTTCTTATCCTCCAGTAAACCACCTTACTGACTACTGCTGGTTATGCTGCCTTCAGTTCTTGCAAATCTCTTGTAGCATGAACTGTTTATCATACACCGGTTCTTCAGAAAGGCTGATTATGCAGTACATTTATTAATCTTTAAGTTGCCTCAAGACACTTGGTTATTTCTGCAAATTCCATGTATCGGCTGCATGTCTCATTATTTTAACATCACTGAAACTTGTGTCTGCTGTCAGTTCCCCCCTCCTGCCCCCAGTGAATCCATCCTCACATCTTAAAGACATCTGCATTCGTTCTCAAGTGTTGACAATTTTGCCACGGAAGTTTTATGACTTTTTTTTAGTCAGTTGTGGCAATGGAGAGATGTGAGCAGCAGAGTCCCCCAGTGATCTGTATTGGGACTAGTACTTTTCAACTTGTTCTTAAATGACCTGGAGTTAGAAGTGAGCTGTGAGGTGGCCTAATTTGTGGATGACACCACAATTGTTGAAGGTGGTGGGACAAAAAGCTCTCCTAAAGGATATCTCCGAACTGGGGGAATGGGCATTAAAATGGCAAATGAAAGTCAGTGTGGGCAAGTATAAGGTGATGCATGTTGGGGTAAATAATCTTACCTTTGCATATGCATTGATGGGATTTGCGCTGATAATGCAGACCAAGAAAGAGATCTTGGGATGGTTGTGGATAGCTTGGTGAATATGTTGGCCCAGTGTATGCCTCTTGTGAAAAAGGCAAATTCTGTACCGTGGAACCTCGGTAATCAGCGCCTTCGGTTTACACCAGTTTCGGAGTTCGCCAGTTGCACCCGGCCGTTTTTCTTCCTCAGTTGTCGCCGTGCACCTCGGTGTTCACCTATGCCATTTGTGCAAATTTACACTTTTTGTGTAAATTTGCTACGCCGTTCGTGTAGCACATGCGCAAATGGCGTAGCCTCGGTTTACCCCAGTTTCGGAGTTTGCCGAGCTCTGCCAGATGGATTACCGGCGATTACTGATGTTCCACTGTACTGGCCATAATTGGAACAGAAATAGAGTATAAAACTGTTACTATCACACTGCCTGTATACAAATCTATGGCGAGGTCACACTTGGAACATAGTTTTGCTTAGGACACCCCAAAAAAGCTCGGAAAAAGTTTAAAATCGTGCCCCCTGAACTCTAAGTCTACGCAGCAGTGGCGTAGGAGGTTAAGAGCTCATGTATCTAATATGGAGGAACCGGGTTTGATTCCCCGCTCTGCCGCCTGAGCTGTGGAGGCTTATCTGGGGAATTCAGATTAGCCTGTACACTCCCACACACGCCAGCTGGGTGACCTTGGGCTAGTCACAGCTTTTTGGAGCTCTCTCAGCCCCACCTACCTCACAGGGTGTTTATTGTGAGGGGGGAAGGGCAAGGAGATTGTAAGCCCCTTTGAGTCTCCTGCAGGAGAGAAAGGGGGGGGATATAAATCTAAACTCTTCTTCTTCTTCTTCTAATGTGGCAGCACTGCCTCCACAGTGGGACAGTGGAATCGGGGGGAGGGTGCCAAGCCAAGCCAGACTGACAAGCAGAAAGACAGAAAAAGGAGGTGAGAAGGGCCAGGCAGCCCTTCCAGATGAGGTCCAAAGAGGCGGGCAGAGAGGGCCACCATCTTCACAAAGGAGGTCATGAGGCAGAGGGGGAGGGGATGGTGTTCAAAAGCTTCAAAGGCTGTTCACCGGGGGCCTTTGCCTTTATTTTCTAATATGTTGCTGCTGTTGTTTGAGAGAGATACTCCATGGCTCTCAAGTAGATTACTCTGGAGCAGATAAGGCAGTTGTAAATGTTTGTCTTTGCCCTTTTTTGAACTGATCTTGGAGCTTAGTAGTCGGTATACTGATTTTCTCTCTCTGTTTTCACACCAAATGCTAATCTGCTCTATTTCTATCCTGTTTCATTTGCTGTTCTCATTTATATATGAAAGCATTGATGCAGTATTGGAGAGTTTATCTCCATGCTTTAAACTCATTCGAATCATTCTAAATTCTGTTTCAACTCTTTCCTGATTTAATTAGTGCTTCTTGACATGATCCAATATTGCATTTTTCTCCCTCTTGGGGTTTTCACTTCCATTTCAGAAATCTAGGTGCGTTTGCATAGTGACAACCAGGGAATAAGCAAGCACTGTAACAGCCTTGGAGTAACCATGTGATTTGTCTAAGGGGGTTTGCACTGAAACAAGGTTAAAGTTGGCGAGAAAAGGGTCAATACTGTAGTGCATTGCCAGATTATAAATGTTAATGGGCCTTTCCCCACTTCCCTTAAGCCCCGCGCTACTCGAGGAGAGTAGCGCGGGGTCCCTCGGCACTCCCCACTGAGAGGGGCGGCGACAGCGCAGCAGCCCCGACGCTGCTGCTCTCGCGCCCCTCAGCGCGAGGCATTCCTGGCGCTCTTTCAAAGGGCGCCTTTTGATGACCCCTCTGCGCGGGGTCGTGGGGATGCCCGGGCGCGCGCCACGGATGCCGCGCGCTGGGAATTGCGCGCAGCAACCCTTGGAAAAGGGTAAGTGGGGAAAGGGCCAATGTTAATCTTGTTTTCTCTTAACAGTGGAAGTGATAAAGTCACGGAATATAGAACTGGTCAGATGAAATGTAGCACTCCCAAATGTATCAGCTAGCTAGTTAGCTCAGTGATGCCGAACCTTTTTGAGACCGAGTGCCCAAAGTGCAACCCAAACCCCACTTATTTATTGCAAAGTGCCAACCCGGCAATTTAACCTGAATACTGAGGTTTTAGTTTAGAAAAAAACGTTGGCTCCCTCTTCCTCCGCCCCACCCGCTCGAGCAGGGGCCAGTCCTGCGTGCACCGCTCTGTGCCTCTCTAGCATCTCTGCCTCCTTCGTGCCCCCCTCTCAGGCAGCAGCCACCTGGAGCACAGTCATCAGGCCTGCCAGCCGAGTCCTCCCTGCTCACCGTGGTGCACGCACGTCGTTCTCAGTGGCCCAGGCCAGCCTAGATGTGTGTGTGTGTGTGTGTGGGGGGGGGGTGATTTTTCATGATGAACTTTGTGTGTGCGTGCCCACAGAGAGGGCTCCGAGTGCCATTTCTGGCACCCGTGCCATAGGTTCGCCATCACTGAGTTAGCTGAATAAGACTGTTACAATTGGGGGACCTGCAAAGGATTGTGGGGATATCTCATTTCTCTTTCCCTCACTGTTTCTTTTTCCATAGCCTCTCTCTTTTTCCTGCTTCCTTCTCTCCTTCCCATTTGAAAGCCAACCTATTATTATCTGACCTCAGCCCCCATCATCAACTTTCCCTCATTTCCTGGCAGTTTCTGCCCTGGAAAACTGTGTCTAAGTTGCATGGTGCTCACAAGGTTGTTTTGAAATGAAATGAAAGAGGAGAACCCACATATGCCGTCCTATGTTTCTTGGAAGAGGGGAAGGGGGAAAAATATGTCCACTAGATCTTAGGTAACTCTAAACCTCCCTCAGGTTTCAAAAGCATTTTGGGGGGAAAAGAATATACTTATACATGTGTCTGCTTCCATACTACTCCAGAACATGTCCTTGCCCTTATGTTTTCCTTGTATGGTTTTAAAAATTCAGACGCAATAAGATTCTCCAGGAACATAATTTTGGGGGAAGCAATGGATTGATCCCTGAGGGGCTACAAAGACTGCTACACTCCACAACAGATTTTGATGTTATTTTATCGCTACTACCTCCAGAATCAATTAAAGCTATGGTGATATTTCTGACCGAAATGTAAAAGAACCAGAGGGTCTGACTGGTCTTTTCAGTCCCCTACCTCCAGTTATAACAAGCAAGACTCCAAGTGTGTCAGATAATAACAATAGATGGTGGGGTGGGGTGGGGTGGGGGGGAGATTCCACCAAAACCCTGGGAGCAAATTTAGAAGGCAAACTATATAAGATATAAAACACCTAATGCTTTGTGGCAATTTTCTTTGATGAACTGTTTTTAACCCTCAGTTGGACAGATACTGTGACATCTTTTTTTTAAAAAAACATACAAGCTCAGACCCTATGAAGTGGTGGCAAACCTATGGCATGCATGCCAAATGTGGCACTCAGAGCCCTCTCTGTGGGCACGCGTGCACAGAGTTCATCATGTGGGGGGTGGAAAATCCACACACACAAACAGACACAGCTGGCTGGGCCCCTGGGCATGACATACACGCACCGTAGCGAGCAGGGAGGACTCGGATGGTGGGCCTGATGCCTGTTCTCCAGGTGGCTGCTGCCTGGGGGGGGGGGCAGAGGCAGAGTAGGTGGAGATGCTAGAGAGGTGCAGAGCGGCATGTGGAGGACTTGCTGGAGGCTACAGCAGGCTGGCCCCTGCTCAAAGGGGTGGGGCAGAGGCAGAGGGGTGGGGCAGAGGCACTGGAGCAGCGCAGGGCAGAGCTGTGGGTGCATGCAGGACATGCTGGAGCAGGCTGGCTACTGCTGCTGCTTGAGGGGTTGAACAAACAAAATGTGTGCCTTTCCAAACACTGGGAAACACTCAGACCCAATTTTTTTTGCTGATTGCCTAGGGAGATCAAGCCTAGGGAGGAGGCACCAAGATGCATTTAGGATTTTTTAAAAAAACACACCAAGGACTTTGCTGGAACTGCTTTTATTTTTCTGTTCCTGTTGCATTTTTGTGGGAAGTCAAGTGCTGCGATGACACGTGAAGGAAAAATCGCAGATCAGATAGCTGCTCCACCAATTTAGCTTTCCTGAAGTTATCCCACCCTGGAGTTAGGTGGAGAGAAAATGCCTGGCCAAAGCTCTCACCAGTGTAGAACACCATGTAAATGAACAAACACAAATGGAGTGAAGAAATAAACACTACCGGCTGCTGGGATATGGTGAGGGCACAGCACCATTCAGTCCAGCGTATAAAATTACTTCAATGCCCAACTGAGGTCTGACATGATGAAGATTTGAATCTTTGTCTCTCTGGTGTTACTGTGACTCTCTAACCATTGTGCCATACAACACAAGGGTCTTAGTCAGTGAGGGGTGGGGATGAATTGTATACTATGTTGTGAGCATCTCAGCTTTGGAATGCACTGTATTGCTATTTGCACAAAAATGTGAGCTGCCACTTTTGTTTTCAATGAACCTATACTGAAATAAGAAATATGTGTTGTGAAGTTCAAGAAGCAGCTATTTGTATGTCTGAGAGAGAAAGAGAAAGAGAGTGGCAAGCACTGGCCGTTTCAACCACAATTGTTCATTATTCAGGCTAATGGCAATGTTGATGGCATTGTCATGGAAGAGGCATTTTAAAGGACAGGGGCCAACGATATCAAAGGCATCCGAGAATTGTACCTCACAATCATGCTTGATTGAAATGCAGTATATAACTCAGAGACACACTCGATGTCTCTGCTCTTCGTCCAGTTAGCTCAAATATATAATAAATTTCTGGTGAGGGTATAATGAAAAAGATGCATTAACTTGTGTTTTGTGACTGCCATAAATTATACTGGGGAATGTGGGAGGGGGGGGGGGTTGGAGAGAAGAGGAAATTGATGGAGATGATATAACCTACTGGATGGCCTGTTAGAACTATGCATGCAGAACCTGCTCCTGAGAGATATGAATCTTTAATACACTCTCCCTCTGAGTGCTGGATGCACATTAATGACAGGGAGTTGGAAAGGGAGCGAGGAAGCGACTGAGGCAAACATACTCCATTCAGATACGATTGGAAAAACAAATACCCTTCCTTCGCCCAATGCTCATTACATTCCTAGGAGTTTGACGACTGGTCCACATGTTGCCTTCTTAATGAGGGAAAGTATACAGCAGGGATAGGAAACTGGCAGTCTAAGTATTTAGGGCAGCTCTCAAGGACTAATACCACCTCTTGTATTAACAAAGCATTCACTCGGGATTGATTCTATAATGCTGCTCATCATAGACTCAGATACAAAGAAAGGTCTAACACCCTCCCCATGAGTTTCCAGGGCAAATATCAACAAAGGCTTTCCCCCCTTATTTACCTCAGTGGCACATTTCTGTTTGCCTCTATCTTGACTCACCCACAGGAATGAGCACCTTGGTTATGTGAGGATAAGGCCTACCTTGAGGCCACCTCACTGAATACATATCTTATCAAAATGAAGAGGAAGGTGTTCAAAAAGTCCCCATCCTCTATAATAAAAGTTGTCAGATCTGCCACAGCTGTAATCCAAATTAGTCTGACTTTTTCCCTTTTAGTTGGAGGAATGAGCTGGGAACAGGCCTGCAATGCAAGAGGCAGGTAACTAGGAAATCTACACTTGTTTTTTTTTTACAGAGGTCACTCCCCAAAGAAATCTGCTCAAAAACCAGAATTGAAGGAGGAGGGTCGCAATTTTATTAAGGGATTAAAATAATTTAAAAAACCGCACACAAGGTGCATACACACTGAGAGAGTTTTGAGAAACCTAGGGTATACAGAGATGACAAATAGCAAGGATAGTTCATGGTATTGGGAGGGTGATATTTGGCATTCCAGAAGTGAATATGTCCAAAGAAAGAGTGAGAGACAGAGACCAGCACTGCTCATGGTCACAAGGAGGGCATCCAATTGTTATTTTCCATTGATCTTTGGGGTCTAGTTACAGAAAAAAAATTACCCTCTGGCTTTGATAAGAGGGGCAATCTCTCAGACTTCTGGTCTAGTCATGATATGAGATAGTTGGTCTTGAGTTTGTTCTAGGATCTGAAGCTCCAGTTAATGACTCAAAAGGAGCCACAAGCTTCCCCAGATAAAGGGAAGAGCTAGAGGAAGCTGCATAGACTCTCAAGAATGTCTCCCCTGGCTATGATAACATGGGAGGGATGTTTATTTGTTGGATAGAGAAGTCAAGTCAGCAGCATTGTTACTATTTCCTGGCAGAGATTTTGCTTTTCCTCTGGAAGACAACATCCGAAGTCATACATCTCTCATGAAGAAATGAAGATGAATTGGAGATCAATATAAGAAATCCAGAATCTGTTGCAGACAGGTCCAGCAAAAACTTGAAGATCTTTCTAGAAGGTATGGATTTATAGTAAATAAAAAATTTAAAAAGAAAAAAATAAACAAAAAGACTGGTTTTAAAAGAAAAGCTTAGAAATAAAGGCATTTGAGAGAAATAGCTGCTTTGTGGCTATAAAAATAAGACTGAGCTGACTTTCTTTGTTTTCTGGAGCTGGCAGGGTGCCAGGCTGAGATTGGTTTAGATAGGAAAAGATACAAAGAAAGGAAGTTTTACCGAATCATAGAAAGGGACATTAAAGAAAGGATAACTTCAGCTATATACTATCATAAACGTGGAGGCATGTTGCAGAGCGACATCTAGTGACTTTACTGGCTCTAGTGTTTCAATATGTCTACTAGAAAGGATTCTTTTTAATTGGGTTATCAAGAGCTATTGAATACTGTTAGAACCATGAATAGAAATTTATGAAATTTACAGTTGGAAATGGACTCTGTAAAATGTAGTTTTTAAAACATACCTGCAATGATGGCTGAACTATTAAAGGATATTAAAGAAATAAAGAACCATCTTAAAGAAATTGGACAATTGAAGGAGGATTTGAAGGCAGTACAGGAACAAATTAAAGATTTTAAAAAGAAGTTTACTCAGTTCAAATGGAATCTAAAGAACATGAACAAGCCATTATTTGCTTGGAATATCAGACTAGAGAAAAGGCTCTTAGAGCATCAAAAAACGAGGTTTCATCAGCTCTGGCCAAATGTATGATGATAAAAGAAGAACAGATGGCTTGATATATTGAAAACATATACAGACTAAACTCCAAAAATCCAAAATCACAAGGATTTTGTAGAGTTATGGTCATATTCTTCTATTCAAAATACAATGTGGATCAAATTATAGAGGCCCATCAAAACTCTACGTTTAAGATGACAAAGACATTATTATCATGCAGGAAATTCCTTTGAGAGTCCTGCAGAAGCAAAATAAGTGGATGCTTTGAATAAGAAACAAATACATTTTGTTTAGGTACCAATGGTAATGGTATAATATTAAAGATAAATTGTGCAATGGGTTCTGAGTGGGAAGTCAAGTAGTTGTTTTGGTTTTGTTCCTTGATGTTGTTGTGTAAGTAATGTTTTAGTGTTAGGGTGACTGAATCACCATAGTATTGTATGCATTGTTAGTTATATGTAGTTGTTAAAAAATTAATAAAAAACCATTATAATAGATTCAAGGTGCAGGAAAAGAGATTCCACCTAAACATTAGGCAGAACTTTCTGATTGTCAGGGCTGTTCACTGCCTTGGAGAGTGGTGGACTCTCCTTCTTTGAAGGTTTTTAAACAGAGGCTGGATGAACATATGTTGGGAGTGCATTGACTATGTGTTCGTGCATGGCAGGGGTTTAGACTTGATGGCCCTTGTGGTTCTATGATTCAAAGATTCTGTAACCCTTACAGAGCTTGATAAAGTAAATATGCTCTTGAACTGTAATGATCTTGACTGTTGTCTCGCAGTGGCAAAGTTTCTGCCTGAAGTTTGCGAACTGAACTTATGATCCAGTGTGAAGTTTTATCTTGTAATTTTAACTGTATTTATATTGTATGCTCTGTATGCCAATAAAGGCTTATTAAAATTGAAATTGATTCAAAGATTCTATGATTTTTTTTAAAAAAGAGGGACAATAAGAACATAAGAACAAGCCTGCTGGATCAGACCAGAGTCCATCTAGTCCAGCACTCTGCTACAATCTTTTTGGAACAAAACAAAGTTTTATTCCTAGGTATGGACAATGCTGTGGAAAAAGGGTTGATCAGATTAAGACCTGGAGTGTGGATGCATAACTCTTGATGAGTTTTGGGCTGTGCTGATGAAAGTAAGACTGGAGTGTTCCAAGTCAGGATGAGCTTGGAATATTAAAACAAAGAAACTCCAGAGGTTAATGAGAAACTGCCAAAAATGAAGGAGAATAAAGAGGGTGAGGGAAAATATCAGCCCAGGGACAGGAAAAAAATGGTGCCAATAGGGAAGTTGAGCTAGGTCACAGAGGTATGGAAAACAACAGTGGGAAAGATAGAACACTTTTGTAAAATGATTGCACAGTGAGCGAAGACAGCTTGAAAACGTTTCAAATAAAAGAATGGTTATCAAAGGATTTTGGGGGAGAAATGATTGCAGGCTTGAAATAAAAAGTTTCTGAAACTGCGGGGTGTGTGTGTGTGTGTGTGTGTGTGTGTGTGTGTGTGTGTTCAGAAATCCATGGAAGAAACATTTTATTCCCTGCTTGGAAACATTGTGAAAGTTGTATGTGGAAAGGGCCAAACTTTCCTGTTAGCGAGACCCTTGAATTACAATTGGTGTCCATCTTACTTTTGCTCTACTCCTTGAGTCTGGACGATCTATGATATAAATAAATGATTGATAGGGCCTTCAGAAATGGTCTCCCTGTCTGGCTATAGGCTTGCATGCCAACATAGCCACTGCTGGGGTGTGGGGGACTGGGTTGCCAGATCCAGGCTGACAAACTGGAGATTTGAGGATGGAGCCTGGGGAAGACAGGGGCCTTAGTGGGAGGGGTACAATGCCATGGTGCCCACCCTCCAAATCATCCATTTTCTCCAAAAGAACTGATCTTTTAGTTTGGAAATGAACTGTAATTCTGAGGGATCACCAGGTCCCACCTGGAGGCTTGCAAGTTGCAACCCTAGAACTGATTCTAACCAGTCTCTTCCCAACTTCCCTTAACTATCTTAGATATACCTTAAATATATTTGTGTGTGTGTGTGTGTGTGTGTGTGTGTGTGTGTGTGTGTGTGTGTGTGTGTGTGTGTGTGTGTGTGTGTGTGTGTGTGTGTGTGTGTGTGTGTGTGTGTAGAGTGCCATCAAGGTCCAGCCAAATTCTGGCAACCCTATGAGGTTTTCCAACAAGTGATTAGGTAGAGGTGGGTTGCCATCAACTTCCTCTTCTCAGTCTTCCTACCAGAAAAGTGGACACTAATCTGGAGAACTGGGTTTGATTCTCCACTCCTCCACACGAATGGCGAGTTCATACCTGGCAAACCAGATTTGATTCTGCCCCCCTACATTCTTGCTGGGTGACCTTGGGCTAGTCACAGTTTGTTCAGAACTCTCTCAGCCCCACCTACCTCCCAAGATGCAAGTTGCAGAGAGGGGAAGGAAAAGGAGTTTGTAAGCTTATAGGAGAGACAGGCAGGGTATAAATCTAAACTACTCCTGCTCCTCCTCTTCTTCACAGTCTCATGTCCAAGTGCTGATCCTCCTTAGCTTCTGAGACCTGATCTGATTGGGCTACACCAGGGGTAGGGAACCTGCGGCTCTCCAGATGTTCAGGAACTACAATTCCCATCAGCCCCTGCCAGCATGGCCAATTGGCCATGCTGACAGAAAGACTGATAGAGATAGTTCAACCCTCTGAGCTTACTCATGCTGCCTTCCCTCCCATGAGTTTAACTTTCTTTAAATAACTGAGCTACATGATAATATTAAAATATGCTAACAGTTTAAAGTTGGGCTGTGCTAGGCAGCTTAACCATGGCTGCCTTTGTTGGTCAGATCCACTCTGATGCCAAACTTGACCAGTGGTCTTGTTTATCCTTACCTGAACATAATATGTTGAGGGGTGCCCAACCCCATCCTCCTGCTCTGATGCTCTGCAAGGCCACTAACAGGTTTGGAAAAAGACTGCTCAGGACCAAGGGTGCTCCCTCCCAAGCCCTTCCTCACTACCAGGCCATTGGACATAGATGGTTACTGCCTTTATTGTTCGTCTACTTCTAGTGATCAAGACAATTAAAGGATGGAGGTCAAGTTTTAGCATATCTGCCCCTGATGGTGGAGGCAGCAAATGAATGGTGGTCCATAGTCTTCTTCTAGTGCCAACAAAGGTAAAGAGAAGGCAACATTAACCGGTAAAATCCAAAGATTTGAAATGGTATTTAATTAGTATTCACACATACTGATGCGTGCTTAGGAAAATGTCAGTGGGGCATTGGGGTAGCTGTACATAAACAGTACGTTTATTTCCCTGGCCAATGTTGTTATATTCTGTTTCCCTAATTTTTGCAAGCTATGATACCATGAACCACAATGCTAGATCAGTGGCTCGTGGGAGCTTGTGCAGTGTTGCTTAATGGGGCAGTCAGGGGGGTGATCGACAAATGTTGAGAGGGTCCTTTATCCCTGTTTTTAGTAGCTTCAGACAATGAGCGGAGGATAGATGTTTTGTACTGCTCACCCTGCCCTGAGGGTAAAATCCCATATCCTAGATTTCCTCCATCAGGCACAGGGGTTTCATTGAAAGTATGCCTGAGATACTTGTATCATACACAAATGGCATAAATATGCCTATATAAATAATGTTGCCTTCTCTTACTGGAATACTGTTTGTTATGGCTTAATTTTTTATCTGTGGCTTGGGGCATATTCAATAATAATGTTACATACTTGGTAGGGCAACACTGATTAAAAGGTAAGAACCATGGAGCTGGTTTAAGGACATCAGTGCCAGGGAATGGCATTTCAATATACTACACAAGGACATTCAGCAGATGGGGGCAGGGGACAGAGAAAGCAGGGCCCACCGAGATCATAAAAAAGACAGAGTAGGTAGTATGTGAGAAGGTGATGCCGAAGCCTGAGTGAGTAATGGGGGAACAAAAGAAAGGTACTCTTTGTCCCTGCTCCTATCTGATGTTAGAGTATAGCAGAGAAACCTTTCTTCATCTTCCATTATTCTGAGTAGAACATTATGATGGCTGACACCAACAAATCATAAGAACATAAGAACATAAGAACAAGCCAGCTGGATCAGACCAGAGTCCATCTAGTCCAGCTCTCTGCTACTTGCAGTGGCCCACCAGGTGCCTTTGGGAGCTCACATGTAGGATGTGAAAGCAATGGCCTTCTGTGGCTGTTGCTCCCGAGCACCTGGACAAGGCAACTGGGCCAGAGACTGGTTCCAGAGACTGAACTAAAGACTGAATGACTCACCTCAGGAGCTGGGGGGGGGGCCCAGTTGCCTTGTCCACTGCTGCTCCTTTCTGCTGGTTCCAGAGAACTCCTTTCTGCTGGTTCCAAATCCTTGAAAGGTCCTCTAGTACCCACCCTTCATGTCTTCATAAAGTCAGACAAGGCCATTACTTTCTCAATAAGGGGATTGGTTTAAAATGTTTTTAAGCTGGAATGAAAACATTTTGGGGATGCTTGGGGGTGGGGGTGGGGGTGGGGGTGGGGGTGAAGAATACAGAACTCCATGGAGGAAACATTTTATTTCCTGCCTCAAAATGTTTTAAAAGGTGTGTGTGGAAAGGGCCAATGGCTGCCACAGAAGGTTGAGGTAAAGCCAATCAACAAATGTCAGGAAGTGAAGTCATGAATAACTAATAGTTGAAGCAGAAGCTCTGTTTATCATGATGCCTTTTAAACAGTGGTGGAGTGGCAAGGGGACAGGAGGTGTGTTGTGCACCCGGCGCATGCCTGGGGGTGGAAAATCGACCCTGTCCCTCCCCCTTTTCCTTGCACCCCCCTGCGCCCCACTGCGGCGCCCCTCCATCCCCTTTCCACATTTACCTTAGTTCCTTTTCTTTTTCTAGTACTTTTTCAGACTGAAAAAAGCAGCCTATTTACAGTTCAGGCTAAAAACTGCCTGAGGAACTACAGTTCCCAGGAGAAGGGGAAGTGGGGGGCAGGGGGGAGGCGTGGGGGGGTGGAAAAAGCACACTGCGCACTGGGCGCAGTTTGGCCCACCTACGCCTCTGTTTTAAAATGAACATGTTTTTTTTTTAAAATCTTGTGCACATAGAGCTTCAGTCACAGTGAAGAACCTTGTGCTGTAGTGGCAGCTGCTGCCAAAAGCAATATTATGTGCTTAGCCAATCAGATCTCCAATGGACAATCAGAAGCCCAATAGGGCAAAAGCACCACCTGGCTCTGCCCAGGAAAGGTGTCAACAGGATCCCTGCCATATGCAGTACCACAAGGCCCAGTTTGAAAGAAGGTTTTTAACTCCATCTCCTTGACAATTGACAGCTCCCTGGCTGCCATGCCAATGCTATAGAAGCACATAAAAATGTGCTGGTGAGGACAAGGTTGATCCTGACACATTCATGTCAAGCTGTACCTACACCTTAGTTACGTGTACTGGACTGAGTGTTCTCCAGTGACTTTTAGAAGTAATTGGCTTTTTATGAAATCAGACAAAAAGGATGAAGGTGTTCATTTCACTAAAAAGAAGTAAAAGGAAGTATACAGCCAAGTGTAGGATGCTGAAATGCTCGAGAAAAGTGTCACAGAGGAAAGCAGCAATCTCATTTCCTTTAGGACAGACTCCTGCTGACTTCATTGGGCATTATTTGCTTAAAAATATTTACAACCCACCCTTCTACCTAAGACAGGCAGCTAACAACATGATTAAAAGCAAGCCAGCAACACAATTAAAAATAATTACGCAAATAAAATAAGAGCAAGCAGCCAGTAGAGGAAGACAACAACCGAGTGGGTAGTCAAACAAATCAAGTGCTAGTAAAAGTCTGAGCAAACAGGAAACATTTGAACTGGTGCCAGATGAAGAAAGTAAAATGTGTGCAGAGGTGGAGGGTGGGGTAGGGTAGGGGAATGAACCTAGCCAGAGAATGAAACCTGGGGTGAACGAGTGTCTGGTTCCTATGGAATAGGTCTGGAGGAACCGGGTTTGATTCCCAGCTCTGCTGCCTGAGCTGTGGAGGCTTATCTGGGGAATTCAGATTAGCCTGTGCACTCCCACACACGCCAGCTGGGTGACCTTGGGCTAGTCACAGCTTCTCGGAGCTCTCTCAGCCCCACCCACCTTACAGGGTGTTTGTTGTGAGGGGGGAAGGGCAAGGAGATTGTAAGCCCCTTTGAATCTCCTGCAGGAGAGAAAGGGGGGATATAAATCCAAACTCCTCCTCCTCCTCCTCCTCCTCCTCTTCTTCCTCTTCTTCTTCTTCTTCTTCTTCTTCTTCTTGATCCAGACTAAAAGTGATAAGATCTTCAATATTAAACAAAAGTATAGTATAGAATAAATGTAATATATTATTATTTTATTATTTACATAATATTCACAATTCAATTTTTTGGCCCTTGATATGATTTTTTTGACCTTTTGGTACTTTATTCTGTTATCATAGGATTGAGGCCCCCCCGTTCTAAGAATTTCAACACAAATATAATCGCTAGTCAAATTTACATGAACTGAACATCATTTGTCAAACACATCGGAAGCTCTGGATCAGATCACGTTGTTGGTTTTTTCCAACTTTGTCCTGAGCACCATGCTGAGCAGCTGGGCCCCTGTGTTGTAGTTGCTTGCACTACTTCAAGTGATGACTCCATACCATTCCTCCATTGTCTTGTGTAATTTGGCCCTTGGTTCATTCTGCATTGCATGGGAACAACAGTTGTGTGTACTGCTTTATGAAAGCTGTACTAGTAAGTATACTTGTATACACCATTCTATTTATGCAGTATCATTGCTGTATGCATTTCTAGTCTCTGCAGTGGAAATAGTGTAGAATCTCTAGTCCAGGAACACTGACAATTCTTCACCTGCTCCTAGTAAATAATCATAGTGCTTCCTAAAGACATATCCATCTGTGATGCTGTAGCTTATTACATAGCCTTCTTCCACTTTTCTTGTTGATGCTTTCTTTTGCTTCCATTAATCACAACCATCAGTTTCCATTCCAGTACCTCTCTCCTACCCCTTATCCTTTTACATCAATGATGTAAACATTAAAGTAACCATTTACGGATAGTGTGTTGGAATGTATCACCACATTTCCAACCAAATGGAATGGAATTACCTGATCTTATTTCCAACAGACACAACTTTAAGGCACTATAGTAACAGAAAGGGACCAGGTGCTAAAATACTAGGGTACTTCTTGCATGTGTACTTGGTCGTTTGGTGGTCGAAAGTGTTATGGAGTCCTTAACGCTATGGTCACAGTTGAGGTCTGAGTACATTGAGTTTCATGGCTGTTCATCCACCATAGCAACTGGACCTGTGTAATGAGAAGTAACACTAATTGATTTCTCATTCTAATTTACTTATTCATTCATCTATTTATTTATTTATACCCTAGCTGTCTTCTTACTGGGGTCCCAAAAGGGCTTACATCAAACACCTCTCCTCCATAACACAACAACTCTGTAAAGTAGGAAAGGCTGAAAGAGTATGACTGGCCCAAGGCCACTTAGCAAACTTCCATGACATGAGTGGGAATTTGAACGTGGGTCTTCCAGATATTACTCCAACAGTCTTAACCACTATACCACACTGTCTCTGCAGTGCATTCCATCCCCCCAGGATAAAGTAGCCATCTGCTTGCTTGCTTGCTTGCTTGCTTGCTTGCTTGCTTGCTTGCTTGCTTTCTTTCTTTCAATACTGACACCTCAGGTATGGTTGCCAACTTCCAGGTGGGGCCTGGAGTGCTCTAGGAATTACAAATGATCTCTAGCCTTCAGAGATTAATTCCTCTAGAAGTAATGGTGACTACAGAGCGGACTCTCTGGCATTTCTTACCTGGGCATACCAGAACAATAACAAGAAGAGTTGGTGTATATACCCCACTCATTGGTGGGATTCAAATAATTTAATAACCGGTTCCGGTGGTGGGATTCAAATAATTTAACATTTTAACAACTGCCGAAGTGGTGCAAACCTGCTGAATCCACTGGCGTAATGCCCATTGGGAAAGGTGGGCAGCTGCCCAGGGCATCACCTTGTGGGGGGCATCAAAATGCTGGGTTCGTTTTTGGGTATTTTAGTGGTTTTCCATTTTTGGCCTGCAGGGGGCGCAGTTTTTAGGCTAGCAGCACCAAATATCATCAGGAGACTGTCCTTATGCTACCCCCCAAGTTTGGTGAGGTTTGGTTCAGGGAGTCCAAAGTTATGGACTCCCAAAGAGGGTGCCCCTATCCCCCATTGTTTCCAATGGGAGCTAATAGGAGATAGGGGCTACAGTTTTGAGGGTCCATAACTTTGGCCCCCCTGAACCAAACTGCACCAAACTTGGGGGGTATCATTAGGTTAGTCTCCTGATGAGACCCTGAAAGTTTTGAGACTGTGCCTTCAGAAATGTGCCCCCCACAGCCTGCAACCCCCATTGACAGCAATGCAGTAAACTCAATGCAGAACAAAGATTCTTGGGCACATTTCTAGGATGTTCCTGCAGGGGGTGCATTTTTGGATGTATCGGCACCAAAATTTCAGGGTATCATCTGGAGATGATGGCACCCCCCCCCCCAAGTTTGGTGCAGTTTGGTTCAGGGGGGCCAAAGTTATGGATCCTCAAAAATGTAGCCCCCATCTCCTATTAGCTCCCATTGGAAACAATGGGGGATGGGGCACCCCCTTTGGGAGTCCATAACTTTGGACTCCTTGAACCAAACCTCACCAAACTTGGGGATTAGCATAAGGACAGTCTCCTGATGATATGCTGAAATTCTGGTGCTGATATGTCTAAAAATGCACCCCCTGCAGGCACCAATGTCCTGGTGCAAAACAAATTTGGTCGTGGTGGAGTAGCCGCCCATGGGGGGTGGGGCATCCAACTCAGGTTTTGCCCAGGGCTACAGTTTTCCCAGGGCTGCCTCGTTACGCCCCTGGCTGAATCCCACTACTGACCCCACTTCTGCTTTAAGAAGTCTCAAAGCACCTTACAATTCCCTTCCCTTCCCCACAACAGAAACCTTGTGAGGTAGGTGGGGCTGAGGGAGTTCTGAGAGAACTGTGATTGACCCAAGGTCACCCAGCAGGCTTCACATGGAGGAGTGGGGAAAACAAACCCAGTTCACCAGATTAGAGTCTGCCACTCATGTGAAGGAGTGAGGAATCAAATCTAATTCTCCAGATCTGACTGCTCTTAACCACCTCACCATGTTGGCTCTGTTCAAAATATTGACTGGGTTTTCTGGTTCAAGAGATGAGATTTTTGTCCATTCCATATCTACAGTTTACTGCATCTACAGAAAAAAAATCATAACAGGCCCAGATATTGTAAAAGTGAAGACATCTGTAACTTCCTTAGAGTGCTGAGCAGCTGTAAATATTTGGACTGCATTAATTTAAAATGTACATTTCCTTTTTTCAATAGATCTCTAAAAAGATCCACAGTTCTCAAAGTTTCAAGTAGGAGCTCACTCCACAGTGCTCATGGGCTACCTATCCTGTGACGTCTTCAGGAAAGCCTGGAATCCCAACGTAATTTTGAATTTTTAAAGTGCTCTGTCTTGATGCATTGGTCAACGTACGAGTGGCTACACAAGTGAACACTGATCCAATACTTCTAAAAATAAAATGGTGGACAGCTGGTGGACAGCAGGGGAGAGGGACAAGATTGATCACTGAGCCAGCGCTCAATTTGCCAATGTTCACATCTGTCACTTCGGTTGTGATGATGGGTTCATAATTTTAGCTTTTTTTTAAAGTACATCTGGCCACATCCTTAAGCATGGTGTGACTCCCGGAGAAGCTGCTAACTTATCAAATGGTGCTCTGGAAGCAAAGCAAGAAAGAGCATTTGCTTGGATTAGGTCACGTCAGTTCAGTCCTTGAAGTAGGAGCAGTCATGGAAGGACTCCTTTAGACCACGTTCCCTGCGTATGCCTGAGTGTTCAGCAGTAGGAAGAAAGTTGTGGCATTTTGAACAGGATTCCTATTTCTGGCAGAGGCCAGCTGTCTAGCCTAGGAAGTCCATCCTAGCTCATTCAATAATTATTATATACAAATTGCCATATTACTGCCATTGCCACATTACCGTCAATTCCCATGAAACACCACATTTATGTACTGTACATTCCATTTGTTGATTTGTTTATTTCAGTGCATAAATATGAAAAGCGGACTATATTGTCTAGTGAAGGAACTGTAATGGGAAAACACATTTGTAGCATCAATTTTGTATTAGCCAAATACAAAATGATATTAATATATGAACCAATGAAAGCAGCAATATGCTAAGGTCCTCTTGGGAACCTGGGATAGTATTTATTAAAGATGCATATTTCTAGTAATGAAGATTCTTTCTCAGAGAGTGGTTATTTTACTTTAAATGCACAAACAATTCCCATTGTGTCCTGTCTGCATTATTAGTATTAATAGTAATCATATTGATCACTTCTTCAGCATGGTAATACACAAGGTACTCTGCCATCTTGCTCCCATTTATTTAGTCCTCACTGAAAACATAGGCTGCAATTTTGCAGTCAGGAATACACCAATGACTTTAGCAGGAGGTACACATGAACAACCGAAGGGAAGATTGTGGCTACGATGAATATTTTAATCTCATCCGAATGATGCCATTGTTACCATTTGAATGCAGAAGCTTCTGGAAATGATTCGATAAGACCGCTTGTGTGCTGTCAATGCCTAAGTTTAACAGTGTATCAACATTGCTAAATCCTGTGCACATTTTCCTGGGAGTAAACCCCATCGAATACAACTGAGTTGGGTTCTGATTAGACCTGCCAAGGATTTTTCTCTAAATGTTGCATAGCAGACTAGCGCCTCACTCTTTTCTTCAGCAGGCCATTTATTTTCTTGTATTAAATAGGCAGTCTGAATAGCTTCTTTATTAAAGCTCAATTCCTTCAAAAATTCAGGACACATATACTGAACAGGTAAGAAGCATGAATGGAAATGGAATAAATCCTAGGTCTTCATTAAGTTATGTGTCCCTGAAACATATGTCATTGACGTCACTGCCAGCAGTGAGAAATTGTTTTTCATATCAATGTGCACAAGCAACAGACTTTTAATTATCCATCCATCCATCCATCCATCCATCCATCCATCCATCCATCCATCCATCCATCCATCCATCCATCCATCCATCCATCCATCCATCCATCCATCCATCCATCCATCCATCCATCCATCCATCCATCCATCCATCCATCCATCCATCCATCCATCCATCCATCCACATCTGTCTGTCTGTCTGTCTGTCTGTCTGTCTTCTTCCCAACTTTCTTCCTGGAAGTTTACATAGTTCTCTTCTCTCCATTTTATTCTCACACAACCTTGGGCATTATGTTAGGTTGACAGCCAATGACTGTCTAAGGCAGTGATGGCGAACCTTTTCAAGACCGAGTGCCCAAACTGCAACCCAAAACCCACTTATTTATCGCAAAGTGCCAACACAGCAATTTAACCTGAATACTGAGGTTTTAGTTTAGAAAAAATGGTTGGCTCCGCTCTGTACCTCTCTAGCATCTTTGCCTCCTCTGCCTCTGCCCCCACTTTGGGCAGCAGCCACCCAGAACATAGGCACCAGGCCCACTAGTCGAGTCCTCACTGCTTGCCACGGTGCAAGCACGTCATGCCCAGTGGCCCAGACAAGCCTAAATGTGTGGCCCCCCTGATTTTCTGCCCCTCCCCACATGATGAACTCTGTGCGTGCGTGCCCACAGAGAGGGCTCTGAGTGCCACCTCTGGCACACGTGCCATAGGTTCGCCAAGACTGGTCTAAGGGCCTAGAATTATAGATCATCCTCAGACTGCAGAGGTCAGTTCCCCTGGAGAGCTGCCCATGGGGCAGTTGAGTGTGGGGGTGGGACCACCATTACCCCTTTATATTTACTTTCCAGGGAAAGCTGTAGTTTCGACTTATCAATATTGTCTTCCTGCTTTGCTCTATAGCCCCCTTTATTGCACTAATTCTTTCTTTTCAAAGATTCAGTGAACAGCTCGAGTTCATGGAAATTCAGCTTTCCTCCAGCAGCTTCATGAAAAATCACTACTGAGAGTTCCTTAAGGTAGGGAGGGGTGGCAAGAAGAGATGACTGCCTCATGCTTGTACTGGCATTTGGTCTGGCTTTTGCTTCCTTCATACAGGTTGGTTGGTTTTTGTAAGGGTGGCTGGGATTTCAGCCAAATCCCTCTTCTTGCTACAGTCTCCCATATTGCCTGGCATTGGGGTTGGCTGGAGATCTCCTGTGATTACAACTGATCTCCAGGCAACAGAGATCAGCGCATGAGGAGGATATGGCCACTTAGGAAGGTGGGCACTCTGGCATTACATCCCATTGAAGCCTCTTCCCTTCCCAAACCCCTCCCTCCCTCAGGCTCCACCCCTCAAATCTTCAGATATTTCCCAACCAAGAGCATGCAACTCTACCCGGCATATTGTTCTGGTCAGCCTCCTGATCCTTAGCAGCAGCTTTTTGAAGGAAGTAAAAATCACGCCTACATTCTTTTTTCTGATTCTGGGAGCCTTGGATCAAAAGTTCATTTCAAAACAGTTAGAAAGTGGGTACAGATTTCTGAGAGTTACTTGGTTGTAGTGGCAATAGCTGACATAAGAATCCCTTGCCTCTTCCAACAACCTTCTTGTGAGAAACTTTTTTGTTAAACTAAAACACCTGCAGCAAATATGTATGAAGAAATTTTTAGAATCCAAAATGTGAAAATGCAGAACAGCCCAACTACCATGTACTATCAAATTCTTTTAGCATCAAAACTGAACACAGTTCAACCAGCCATCATCTCCTTATGTCTCCAAGTTTTGCAACCCCTAATGCTGAAATTGAAATGTATCCAACTTTTGAACAGTCAGTCTCCTTGTAACATTGCATTTGACCAACGAAGATATTCCAGAAGGGGCTGAATCACATTCTTCCCCTTAAAAAACCCTCAGAGTTTGATGATGGTATTAGCTGCTTAATAGCAGGAAATGACGACATTTTGGACAAACACATATGAGGCATAGAGGAGCATCCAGCATTGTCTGATTTGGGGCATTATTGTGTTTTGTGTTTTCTCACTCTGTAGCAGAGCTCAGCATGTGGCAATTGATCAGCTTGGATGAACAACAGCATTCAAAATTACAAGGAACAACATGAGTTTGCTCTCTTGCTGCAATTAGATATAACACAGGCTCGATGGATATTGTGTCGTGCCTAAAGTCAGATCAGTGCAGTGCAGATGGAAAGCCTTTCTCCTTTGTGTACAGTTTCAACTGTGCTGCAAATTTATATGATGCTTCCATACAATAGTGAAATTCTGGACTGGGGGGGGAGAGCTAAATACCAGAATGAGTTGCTGAATAATAATGTATTCTCTATTACTCTCTCTCTCAGAGAGTAGAGCATCAAAAAGCAATGGAGAGACCTGACTAAAGATAGCTAGAAATGCAAGAAAGGAAACAGTTCACACACAAATGTATTCATTTATCTATTTACTTCACTGGTGGATTCTGCACAGCATAAATATAATGTCTTTAGGACGTTATAAGAAGATCCATTTGGTGATTTTGTGTTCCCTCAGTGCAGGAGATCACAAGCATTGCCAGCCAAAATGAATCTAGGTGGAGTAAAGAGTCCAGATTGATTCCAATATGGGTGATTTTTTTCTGGATTTTTGTGAACTACTCAAATTGTTGGGTATTCTCTAACAAATAAGATGTTAAACTTGGAGTTGAAACTTGGAAATGAATTCTAATGTTTTATAGTTATAATCCAGTTTCTGGTCTCCAGTAGCCATTGGTTGATTTCTCTGCAGATGGTAAAATATGTAACACAGTTCGGTAGGTGTACTAGTTGATGGAGAAACCGGGACTGGATTTGATCTTTTTCAGTGGAAAATGCATGTATCCAGATAGGTATGGCATAGAGAAGTTGTGGTACTGCTTTGGTGTTGAAAATTTGAACTGCCGCTGGAATTAGCTGGTTCCCTTGATGGAAATAAAATCGTCTAATGGCTGATGCTGCACATTTTGCCAGATTTATTACTCGAGCTTTATGTTGTGTCCAATTCCGGTTGTAATAGAAATTTAAGACAAATATTTGAAGCACTTTAATTGTTCTATGGTTACATTGCCAATTTTCCATATACGTTATTGTCATCTCTTTGCAAAGACCATGATTTTTGATTCTCAGATTCTCAGGCTTGTAAATATCATCTTAGACCAATCAGAGTACGATAGCTCAGAATTGTTTGATCATGTGAATGTTGTCATGTGGCCTGGATTACTCAAGAGAGAATGTGATTTACAATAAACATGACATAAACTTTAATGACTAAATTTGCTTTTCAAAAAGGGCCCAAAGCCCCCTTTCTGGATTCAGGCTTGGGCTGCTTTGTGTTGCTTGTCTTTTGCTATGACAGCCAGAACCTAGCTCTCTCTTTCTCCCTTTCCTGACTAATTACTTGTTCCCATCAATCTTGAGAGTTCTGCAAATGCTCTAGAGGTTTCCTAATTCCTGTCAGATTACCTCACGGAGTGTCAAGTAGCCACTCTGTCTGTCCTGGGTTGAGCTGGTCACTGAACGTATAGGAATACTTCAAATTGCTGTGACTGAGTTGGATCTTTTCTGCAAGTGGAAATTCTTTGCGTTGCCATCCTTCCATTCTCATCCTCAGAGTATGCCTTTCTTGCCTTCTCCTTGATGTCCCTTGTCTCTTGGGAGCAGCAAGCACTTTGGTCTGCAGCAGGAGGAAGAGAGACAAGTAAGTTGTGGTCCATGTATGGAAATCCTTCTGTTCTCTGTGGGGTACATATACAAGCCATTACCTTGTCTAAGGGAACCATGGTTGGATATACTGCCTTGACTGGTTTTTTCCCCCCAAGCCTACAGTCACAATGGCAAAATCAGCCCAGACCCCAGGACAGTGAGTTATTAGGAAGGTTGGCTGAGAGAAGAAGAAAAATAAGGAAAAGAAAAAAGGAGGGAAAATCTGGGGAGGAGAAAGACTTTATTTTTAGTAATTCAAATCGATGAAATGACGCAGGAATTTTTGGACCCTTTGCCCCATTTTGTGGGGGGGAAAGATGCACGTCCCTAACCTGCTGCAGGGAAAAATACAATCTTCCCACAGCAGAAACCCATTCTTGAGCAAAGCCAACAGGGTGCACAAAACCCATGGTTGAAAATGACACTCTTACGATTTTGCAAAACCAAAGATTCCCATCGAATCAACTTTCCTAGAGTCAGAAATGGCTGTCATTAAAGGCAGAGATGCTAGCTAGAAGAGATACTGCTTAGCTGGATTGTTCTTGTTCTTACAACCATTAGGTTGTAATGGTCAACAATGAATTGTTGTTCATTTTCATCTAAATAGGTCACCAACAATTCACAATAGGTCAACAATAATTGAGTTTCAGAAACTGTGCATATTTCCGTGGGCCTGAGATCCATGATTTGTAAGGAACCAACCTCAGCAGAATATTTATTGGGTGCTGTGTGGTTTCTGGGCTGTATGGCCGTGTTCTAGCAGCATTCTCTCCTGATGTTTCGCCTGCATCTGTGGCTGGCATCTTCAGAGGATCTGAATGCTGCTAGAACACGGCCATACAGCCCGGAAACCACACAGCACCCCAGTGGTTCCGGCCGTGAAAGCCTTTGACAATACATAGAATATTTATTGTTTTAGCCACACTGTGTGACAAACAACTTTTAAAGTTTTTTATCTTAATAGTCACTTTTAAATGTCAGCAGCGTCACTTGAGAATAAGGAATTTAAGCCACTTTGGCTAATAGCAGCACCTTCCTTAAAAAAAAGTTTGAATACTGTTCAAATACTGTCATGTTGCCCTGAATTTTAATGGCCACTTCAGACATTTTGCAATCTGTCACCATAATATCCAGAACACCTTCGGTATTTTTGAAATCGGCCAGACTTCTCTTTTGTTTGTAATGTATTTTTTAAAATGCAAACTTCACAAAACTTTAAACCAAAAAATTAATTTTGACAGTTTTTACCTTTACTCCACATGGCCTGTCGATGCACTGAATTATCAAGTCATGGCTGGCTCAAATTGGCAATCTCTGTTTGCAATTTAAATAGCATTGGGGAACAGGGTACAAGATTGCCGGTAACAATGCATGAACAAATTGTCAACCTGCCCGTTTCATTCTCACCTAACATACCTTCCTCCCTCCTTTAGGGGATTTACTTACCTACAATCTTTGACTGGACTTGATTCAATTGAATGCAGGATATGATGCACAATGGGTCCCTTCCACCAGTCTTCTCTGTTAGACAGGCTTGATTCAGACATCATCCGAAAACATGGTTTATTCTAACTAGGGCTAGCTTGTGAAACTGGGGATTTGAACCTGCCAGATTTTCAGCTGGCGAAAAAGGAAAGAAGTGTTCCCTTTGACCATCAAAAATGCTATGCTGATGATGACCAGCATGGAAAAACCCATTGGGAATGGGTGTTATGGGAAGATAGGGAATTGGGGAGGCCGGTAAAACATTTGTGGGAAAATATTATAATATATATAGAAAAATATGTGAATGTAAAAATAAAGATAAACATAGATTTATTATTTATAGGCATATTGGATTGTACAATAATAGAACAAAGAAAGAGAAAGCTATTCAAACTCATGATCAGAGCGGCCCATGCAGTAATAGCATTGGGGTGGAAGGACAAAAAAATCTGGACAACGCAGAAATGGTTGGAATATATATGGGAGCAGCAAATACAATTAGAAATTTTTGACATAATGTCCAGAAACCAAATATGGCAAGAAAAACAAAAAGACATGAAGTGGATCTGGACGGAATTCAAAGACTGGCTAAGGCCCCTTCCGCACATGCAAAATAATGTGTTTTCAAACCACTTTCACAACTGTTTGCAAGTGGATTTTGCCTTTCCGCACAGCTTCAAAGAGCACTGAAAGCAGTTTGAAAGAGCATTATTCTGCATGTGCGGAATGAGCCTAAATGAAATTGGAATTACAGAAGAAAACTGGATAAGAAGATTAAAAAGAATGGACCTGCTGCTTCACATCTAAAGAAGAAAAGAAGAGGGGGGAGGGGGGAAAAGGGGTAAAAGGATATGGAGGATGAAATATAAGATGTACAATATAAATCTGTAACAATCCAAAATATCAATTAAAAATTATTTTTTTAAAAAAGGGAATTGGGGAGGCCGAAGTCAACAAGCTGGCTGGATCTAACTCAGTTATCTGAATAAAATCATTTACCAGTATGGGCATTCCGCTTTTCCAAAAATGTTCAGGTCCAAAAAACCCCCCAAATCTGAAATATAACTGGAAAAAAAATGGCACACACCCCTGTTGCTTACCTGTAATAGAAAACTTTATACAAGCTTGTTACATTTAAAGCTTTGAAAAATGGGCCAGATAGGTGGTTGAATACTCAAATGAGAAGTGACTAAGTGGGTCATTCTCCACAAGGCTGAGGCAAGCACTGAATAATTTGCCTACGCTACATTTTAATGCCAATATAGCTTGGATACACAGAACATTACATGCTTCTGGGCTTTTAAAAATAAAATTGAGGAAAATATCCAATTTGCCTTTTGAGATAAGCTTGTACTTTGTATTATTGTGATAATAGCAACCGGCAAATGGATGACATTGGTTTGAATCCCATACTCTTCCAATGTTTAGATTCGCTGAGTTTTATTATTGTGCCATTCACCTTTGTAATAAAAGTTCAAATGCATCCCGTTTGCTGTGACAGATGAGTGCATATCAGCACCAATATGAATCCTTAGCATTCATGCCTTTGATATATAACAAGCTTATGTGCTAGTTCTAGTATGAGAGATGAGATTCACTCTTGGCTTTACAATGTGCTTTTTTTTGTCTTGAGGAAACTGCACATGTTGATCCTCAAACACATCCTTTTTCTACTTCGTGGCACAGATCTCTCTGACTTTGTGCAGCAATAGGTGGAAAAACAAGTTCTCTGTTTCCCTCTTTTAGCCAGGTGAGAAAAGTACAGATAATCCCAAATTAGCCAACTTCAGTTTCCTCTTCCAATTTAATTCTACCATTCAGAAAAGAAAAAAAAAACTTCTTTTTCCAGGCTTGCTTCCTGCTATCACAAAGTACAAGTTGAAAAAAAAAAGAGTTTAAATAATAGATTCCTTGTTATTTTAGGTCAAATGGAGCACATCCTGGGTTCTGTAAAGACCATGGACCATACACGCTGAACAACAGAGAATTCAGCTATTCACATATAAAACGGTCATTGCTGGAGTTTAAAAAGTTGAACCAGTAAAATTTGTTTCCAGTAGTTGAACTAAAGGTATTGGGTGAGTGGGAGTGTAGTGCAAGAACATTTTCTTCCCCTAAATTTAAGTTTATGCTTAAATGACAAAATAAAGAACAATAAACAAAGACCAGGAAGTAAACTTGGACTTCCAGAAACAACTGTATTTGCTCCTTCTAATGCATGACTATTAGAGGGATAACTGCAAACCTCTATCTTTTCTTCAAGTTTCCCCAATAGAGTCTCTCCTTTCTTTTCCTACTTCTCTCCTTGATGAACAGATCTTGTAGAATCATGGAATGATGGAGTTGGAAGAGGCCATACAACCCATTTAGTCCAACCAGCCTGCTCAATGCAGCATCAGCCTAGAGCTGCTCTGACAAGTGTTTGTCCAGCTGCTGCTTAAAGATAAGTGGTGTAGGTAGCGGGTCCGGGGGACAGAAGCCCTGGAAGCCACTTCCTGGGGGCACATTGCAGCGCCACCCCTTGCAACTGCGCTCCAGTCCTGAACTCCTCGTGCAATTCAGGGCAGGGGTGCAGTTGACCGCTGAGCCCACCCCCAATCTCCATATGGAGATCAGGAGTGGCAAGGGCCCATTTGATCCTGGCCTCAGCAAGGATTGGGTCCAGCTTTAAACCGCAGGCTTCCAGTCTGCAATTTAGAGCTTGATCCAAGCCTCACTGAGGCCAGGATCAGACTGAGCATGGGGACTGTCCAGCTCTAGCTTTATACTGCTGACTCTACACTCCCCCCCCCCCAGCATATGATTTACTCCATACTTTTTGGTGGTGTCAGTCAGTGCCTTTCAAATCCTCTGAAGATGCCAGCCACAGTTGCAGGCGAAACGTCAGGAGAGAATGCTGCTAGAACACGGCCATACAGCCCGGAAACCACACAGCACCCATGTGCCTTTCAAACTTCTCTGGTCTGAAACTCCTCTGGGAACCAACTAAAGTTGGCTTCGCCCTGGAGAATGCCCCTGGAACACTCCCCTCCATGCTGCCGTGGCCTCCTGTAGCACAGAAGTGAAGGAAACTTCCAGGTTTTGATGCTGTGGATCTATGCAGTTCCCCTTCGCCAACCTTAGTGTCCCTATGCGGCCGTCCATGTCTCTTTACACAGTGTTGGTGGCACAGAGGTCAGCATAAAGGTCACAATGCATCCAATGTGGCTTTAGCACACACCCCCCCCCTCCATTGCAGTATATGACTCAGTATAGTCATTTCAGCTTCTAGGGATAATTCAGGCTTCATTTGATCTAGAATCCGTTGTATTTTCTGTTTAGTATCCATGACAGCTTATGCTGGAATAAATTAGTTTTTAAAGTGCTAGTGGGTACCTATTTTACTTTGCAAAGATGTGGGAAGATACTTAGGGCAATGGCCATGTATTCATGGTAATGTGTGGATGGGATGTAGTGAATTTGCTCACCGGATGACCTTTGAGATGTGCTAGTGTAACCTCAGCTTGTGGGTTCTGTGGGGCAGAACTTGGAAGGAGTTTGCAACAACTAAATTTTAAACAAAATGGTTTACTTTCTTTAACATATGACAATTGTCAAACATTAACGTTTAACTTAACACTCCAAGGTCCTGTTCAAGTTTCATTCCAAGTCCTTCTAATTACAGTCTGGTAGTGCCAAATCCATTCTTCCTGCTGGTGGTTGGCTCATGGAGACTCCAGAGGCTTGGTGAACTGGATTCAAGATGTTGAAGGTGCCCAGAAAAAACTCTCACCATTTACATACACAAAAAGAAACCCTGAAACAATAAATTCTAACATTTACAATATAGCAAAAATAAACAACTGCCTTCCCACTAGTTCCCAACAACATTGCAGTTACCTTAAACAAGGTGTTAAGGGCTTATACAAATCAATCAAGGTCCCAGTCTGGTAGCCTTGCTTCCTCCAACCTCATGAGTTCTGCAGCCTTCTGCTTCTTTTCAGACTCCACTCCTTTCTGGGTCATCCCATTCTTAACACAGGGATTACACTAGGACTGGGCCTTCCATGCAGAGTTAACTTGAACCCCATCGTAGATGGAGAATATAGAAGCATGCACCCAACCAACATTATCCCTACCCAAGTTGTACAGACTGTTATAATATGTTGTGTAATAAGTTCTCAGGAATGGCAAGGTTATGTTAAAAATGTTAGATTGTCATAAATGAAATCTTTTTGCCTGCACCTTCAATTATGGCATCTTTTCCTGTTTCCTGGTTCTTAAAAGCATATGTAAGAAAGGCAAATTATGATGCTGAAAAAAAAAGATGCTTTCCAAACGATTCACTTTTTAGTATGAAAGTAAGAGGAGCACAGAACCTGAATTATTTATAAAGCACTGCAGCCGGACTCTAGTTAAGTGTCTGTCAGTGTTTCCCGAACTCTTTTATCTACTAGAAGTTAGCACATGGCCCCTTTACAGTTTCATTAAATGCAAAATGTGGTACAAGTAATGACATAATTTCTCTTCTGTAAATTACAAAATGGTAAATGATAATATATGCATCCAAACTTTTGTCCAAGAGCCAAAGGTGCGCCAAGGCCAGTATTCCCCCAGGACAGACTGCATGGTGAAATAGAGGATTAAAAGTGCAAGTCAATCAGTGGAACAAAGTGCTATCACAACAGGATGGGGAAAAACTTCCTAGAAACCAGAAAGCACCCTGATTGGGTAAACTGATGTGTGCTCTGGAGGAGCAACCAGCTGACTCAGAAAGGGAGGAGATATCTCTCTGAAAGGAGACATTTTGGGACATTTGGATTTGGATTCCAGCAAGTTAACATCAAGTCCCTTAACTGCATGTGTTAAACATCTCCGCTGAAGGGATTTCAGTAAGGGAGTGGATCTAATTTGAAATATACTGAGTGTCAGCATGGGCTGGAAGCAGAAAATACTCACACAATCTAGACCATAGGTGTCAAACTCGCGGCCCTCCAGATGTTATGGACTACAGTTCCCATCATCCCCTGCCAGCATCATGCTGGCAGGGGATGATGGGAACTGTAGTCCATAACATCTGGAGGGCCGCGAGTTTGACACCTGTGATCTAGACTAAGAACTGTGCCTGTGCCAAAACTGATGCTTGTGTATAGTTAATTCCTACCTCATTCCCATTTATTGAAATATCTCCTCATGCCATATAGTTTGTTCAATAAATTTTAATTTTGTTTGTTGAATTTGCCTCAGTTCTGTGATGTCTTGGAAAGGTGGATTTGCCATAGATAAAAAGGTTCCATCTTTCTGGAGTTTCTACGACTGAGCAGACAAGCTAAGATACCTCATAGACTTCCATCAAAATAGCTCAGTCAAAGAAAAGGTGGGAAAACCTGCCCTGCATAGTTAGGAGGTTACCTGAGCTTGCCACAAATAGTTAGAAGAGTGATGGGTCAGAGACCCCCCACCCCACCCTTCAAATGATTAATTTGACACTTCTAGTAAGCCCAACACCACAACAATGTGGTGATAACTTTTGCTTGTTCTAGGTTTTCAGTAACCGATATTCACAGGCACGCAATACCAACTAGACAGCACAGGTCACTCTTGGCCCCTGCTGGGTTACCCGCAGAGGCATAGCAAGGTGGAAAAGTACCTGGTGCACTGGTGTGTCCTCTGCCCCAGTCCAGTCCTGGAATGCCCCCATCCCACCCCAGAACGCCCCCGGAACGCCCCTGGAACTCCCTCGCCACACCCCCACAGGGGAGTGCACCCGGAGCGTCGTGTACTCCCCGGCCCCCTTGGAGCTACGTCTCTGGCTACCCAGAAAAAGCAGTTTCACAGTGACTCTGCAACCTTTTAAAGTTTTAAGATCCAGTCCAAAAGATTGTGTTTCTCAAAAGCTTTCTCTCTTTATCATAGAAGTTAGTATCTTAACTATGGTTTGCTCTGCAGACCCGTTTTGAAATACTGTCCATTTGGTTTCTTAAACATTTGATCCTTCAAATACCAGAGTACCACCTTCATATCTCCTTAGCTTTGGTACTTTTGCGCCACATAGCCCCTACTTTGGTTTTGTCCTTGATTTCATACCTTCAGATTGGTCAATAATATAGCACGTGTGACCAAATCATTCTCTGTTACAAATCTCTAGTTATTTATTTAATGCCCAAATATCAGTCTAGAATCAGACACTTGTATCTTTGTGAAAACATGGGGGGAGAGGAGGGAGAGGATGGACTATCAAAAGAAATTATATGACCCATTTTATCAAGATGTCATTTGGAAACAACTTGGAGACCATCATCATCCGAAATCACGTCTACGCTCAAAAGCATTTGCAATTGTTTGTTGTCTTTCTGCACCTGAGCCCCGTGGTCTAATGGTTGTTTGTAAAGGATGTTCCAGCAGTCGAATCACAGACTGAGGCATCCTATTGACCTGTTTGTTAGGAAGCCAGCATTGATTGTCATTGTATCTGACAATGTTTGGGGATGTTTTGGGTAAGCAGGAGTTGCTGCACTGTGAGCTGCCTCACACCTGGCAATTTGAGATGCACAGCCTTGGCAACAGCTGCTGTTATGCTCCCCAGGACATTGGGGAGGAAAGCAGCCTCCAGAATCCAGTAAAGACAGTACTGCAGAAGCATGTGAAGAGCAGCAGAAGTTTTCAATAGGGATACAACAAAATCTTTCTGTGCAAAGTCTGTGAGCAGAACCTTGAAAGCTCAAAAAAACTAGTGTTTGTACATCCAAAAAGGTTCTAAAATGTTTTCTGCATATGTGTTCTTGCACTGCAAAAGAGCTGCTTTTCTTAGTCATCTTGAGCTTAAATGTGTGAGGTGTGCATGATCTTTCTGTCTACTCTTCCAGCCCGGTTTGTTTGGCTAGAGCAGGGGTCTTCAAACTATGGCCCCCCAGATGTTCATGAACTACAATTCCCATCAGCCCTGCCACTTGGCCATGCTGTCAGGGGCTGATGGGAATTGTAGTCCACGAACATCTGGAGGGCCATAGTTTGAAGACTCCTGGGCTAGAGTCTTGAAGATGAGCACCTTCATAAGGTGTTCAAAGCTCAATGGCAAATACTTGGCTCATTTTCACACTGCTGCCCAGAAACTGCAGTTCAAATCAGTGAGTGCTGCACATGCAGCAGCAGACGGAATGCCTGAGGCTTTTGACTAAGCAGACCCCTCCTTTGGGGGAGGGGCCATGGATCAATGGTGGAGCATGTGCTTGGCATGGAGAAGGTTCCTGGTTTAATCCCAGGCTGAATGACTCTGGCGGGCCCGGAGGGTGTTGAGGCACTGCAGAGGGAAGCACCAGGATGTGGCTGGAAGGGCAAGGCTTGCTCTAGTCACCTGTGTTAATAAAAGACAATTGCAGGAGAGAAAGAGGGGGAAGAATGGTGTAGCTGAGCTGGGGTCAGACTGAGATGTGACATGGGCCAAGGAAAGAGCATGTCAGGCACATATGAGGTTGCACACCTACCTCCCCACGATGAGTCATGGAAGGAGCCAGAGAGGGTTTCTGGGAAGGAGGCCACTGGGAAACACAAGCTGGAAACCTCAGAAGTAGGCCAGTAGGTGGCACAAGAAGAAGACTGGTTTTTATACAGTTTTTCTCTACCTTTAAGGAGTCTCAAAATGGCTTACAATCACCTTCCACTCCCCAGAACAGACAGGTAGGCAGGACTGAGAGAGATTTGAGAGAACTGTGACTAGCCCAAGGTCACCCAACAGGCATTATGAGGAGGAGTGGAGAATCAAACCCACCAGATCAGAGTCCGCTGCTCATGTGGAGGAATGGAAAATCAAATCCAGTTCACCAGATTGGAGTCCATCCCTCACCACCACTTCCATGCTGAAAAATGGAGGTTCAAGAAAATCCTCCAAACATTCAGACAGAGGAGCAAACTGAGAGAAGTGACAGTGGTGTTTTCCACACAGTCCAAATATTCTGGGATGGGCAAGTGAAATATCTTGGTTTGTGCAAGATTTTCGCATGGTTCCCGGTCCTAAATCAGGTCTGCTCTGGGACTGCCCCGTGATATTTCCCTTATCCCGGGATTTTAAAAAATCACCAAATTGGAGGTTCTTTTCAAAAATCCCAGGGTGAGCCTGCTAGAACCTGCTACCATGCAAAACCCAATCAGGAGCAGATCTGGTTTATTTTTCCCATCCAGTTGCCTGATCTCCCCGCCTATGTTCTTTCAAGCTGCCACTCAAAAACAACAGCCAATCAGAATGAAGGACACTGAGCATGCTGATAGGTGCTTGCAGCTGCCACTCCAAAACAACAGCCAATCAGAACGTGTGACACTGAGAATGCTCATTAGCATACTTTGTACACGTTTACCAAATGTGGCTGACACAGTATTTCAGTCAGTATTAATACTGATTCCCAAAATCCCCTGAATATTGGCCTTAACTAAGGTGGCTGATCATTTGGCTACAAGGTGGCCTTAACTAAGGTGGCTGATCATTTGGCTACATTTCACAGACAAGAAGAGATTACAACGTGCTTATGTTCTTGTGAGATATGCTTGAAGCTACCATTCAAAAACGGCAGACAATCAGAATGCAGGACACTGGGCATCAGAGGCTTTCAGCTGCCACTCAAAAGCAACAGCCAGTCAGAACATGGTACACCGGGCATGAGAGGCTTTCAGCTTGCAGCTGCCACTCAAAAACAACAGCCAATCAGAATGCAGGACACTTGCAATGTGAATACAGAAATCCCAGGCTTACGCAAAAGAAACTGGAGTACTTCATCTTAGTTTTAATTCAATTCCTTCATGAAAACAGGCAGCCATGCGAAGGGAGGAATTGGGAGAAAATCGACCCAGTATGTATGATTCCGGTTCTACCCCAGTGAAATTGTGGCATGCAGAAAACAACAGTATCTGGAGACCTCTGTGGGTGAGGCAGTGTCAGATCAATTAGCGCACAGAAGTGTGAGGGAGCACAAGGGGGAGATCTGTACTACTGAGCAGGGAATGGACACAGGGCTGAGGAGCAACCTGGGAATAAGCTTGATCCATATTTGGGCAAAGGATCGCTGGTCTGAAGCTTTGGCTGTTAGTGACATCCTGGCATCTCCAATTTAAAGGGTGAAAGACCTCAGCCTGAGACGCTGGAGAGATGACTTTGACGGACAGATGATCAGACTCAGTATAAGGCAGCTTCCTGTGTGTTCAAATGCCACATGTAAATAGAACTGCAGCCGTTTTTGGAATGATATATGAACTGGTTGTGATGCCCCTGGGAAAAAGGAAGGCCAACAATGATAAGCCAGTAAATTGGTCAGCTTGTGCTAACAGTATTTATCTGGCCAGCTACTCTAGTACCACTGGCACAAAAGCGAAACTACTTGTCTGCCAGCTGTAAACGTTTAACAAATCAGTCTTGTGATTGGGAACAAGGAACATTGTTGTTTGCTAGCTAAAAAAAAAATAAATCCTTCCTGACTTTAAACCACTTACTTCAAAAGATTTCTTGTAAAGCAGTGTGCTACCTTTGTCCATGTGTGTTGTCTTGAGCAACACATTTCTCTCTGATATTGCCCACAGCAGAAATATATAAATATAGTGTCATGGTAAGGGAAAGCAGTCCACTTGTTTACCTGAAGGGATTAAGATAAAATAATGCCTCTGTCTTGGAAAGTGTTTCCATCTCCAGTTTTGGAATACCTGCTCTGACTAATCTCTTTCTAAAGACCACCTTATTGTTTTACAGTTTTAATCAGATACCTTCCCTCTTTTGGGCACTCCCAGTTTAGCCACTTAAGCCAAGAGTTCAACCCATTAAACTAATGTCCTGTCACTTACGTTTTATGTCTCTCTCTTATCTCTCCCTGGAAAGGCAAGACTCTCCTTTCTCCAGGAAGATTAAGCTCTCTCAGCATGGCCAGAGAGCCCAATCTTCCCTATAAAATAGCCCCGCGTCCAATGCTCAGGGCCAGTGGTGGGATCCAAAAATTTTAATAACAGGTTCCGATGGTGGTGGGATTCAAACAGTGGCGCCGCCGCACACACGCACCTCCAGTCCCTATTGGGCAGGGAGATTGCTTTAGTAACCCCTTCTCGGCACTCAGAAAAAAATTAGTAACCACTTCTCTAGAACTGGTTGGATCCCACCTCTGCTCAGGGCCCAGTACTTCTGAGGCTTCCTTTGGGTTCAGTTGTACTGTGTGCCACCTGCTTTCTAGCCCACTTTCTTGGATCCCAGTGCAGGTTGCTGGACTCTGCTTTACGGACCCAAAACCACTTCAGGATTAGGTACAGTATTACCCCTAACAATTTCCCCAATTCCTTTACTCCTCCCAGCCTATCCCCTCCACACTGCTTATATCCTAGGACTCTCTGTGTGGTCCGCTGCTTTGATTATTGTGTGCTTGTACATTTATTATTTTCTTTTTGGTTTTATTATTTTCCTTTCCTTTTGGTGAGCTCCCAAAGGCACTTGGTGGGCCACTGCGAGTAGCAGAGAGCTGGACTAGATGGACTCTGGTCTGATCCAGCTGGCTTGATCTTATGTTCATATATTCTTTTAATAAAATTGTTAAACTTATTTCACTGTCCTGCAGACTTTTTTTTTTTTTTTTGCAAAAGCTGACTTCTGCATACATAGACAACCAAGATCTCAACCTTGCTGGATCTTTTGCTAAGCCAAGGCCCCTTCCGCACATGCAAAATAATGCATTTTCAAACCACTTTCACAACTGTTTGCAAGTGGATTTTGCCATTCCGCACAGCTTCAAAGAGCACTGAAAGCAGCTTGAAAGTGCATTATTCTGCATGTGCGGAATGAGCCCAAGAGTCTGCTCTCGCGAATTCCCCACTAAAAGGAACAGGCTAACACCATTTTGGGTAATACAATTCCCACATTTAAAATGTGATTTATTTAATTTATTGTGATTGTGGGCTTAATTATATTGGACAAACGTCCAAGAAGGTGAAAATGAGATTATTGCAGCACGTATCATGCAGCTGCAATTGGATTAGAGGAGCTCCTCTTGTGGAACACTCTCTACAGAAACGGTTTGTCATTCTGGCATCTGTGGAAAAACAAGGATTACATTTCAATATACAACAGGAATTGCAGAGACTCAAAACATACTACATATTCAGACTTCAAACTGTATATCCTTTAGAACTTAAGTCCACTTTGAACTTTATCTCTTATCTATGAACTATACAACACCCGTGGAGTGTTTCCTTCACACTAATGTAACTCATAAGATGGTTATGAGCATAAAGCTGGGTGGAGGGGAACCATGTACACTTAGTTTACTGGAGAATGCAGTAAATAAAAAGACAAACAGGTCTTTGATCACTGGATGAACTTAGAACAATTGACCTACTACTGTAAGGTCTTTTTCCTTTCACTCTCAATAATGGGATCTGAACTTCTTGTGACTGAGAAGGAAAAAGACCTTGGGGGTCTCCTGAGTGGATAACTCAATAAAAATGTTGCCCCAGTGTGACAAAAGAGTCAAAAAAGGCAAAAGTTGTGCTATGGGTTATTAGAAAAGGGATCAAAAATAAAGCAGCCAAACGTTATGAAGCACTTGATACAGATCTATATTACACAGCCTCATTTGGGATACTATGTGCATTTCTGGTACCTCAAAGAAGACACTGTAGAGCTGGAAAAATTCAGAAGAGGGCAACCAAGATGATTAAGGGGTTGAAGAATCTTTCCTAGGACTTTAGAAAAGAGATAACTAATGATGGTAGGGGGTAGGGAGCTCATGAGCATCCAGTGAAGTTGATGGGCAGGAGAATCCAGATGGACAAAAGAAAACACTTCTTTCCTAAACAAGTTATTAAAATGGATTGAGCAGATTTAAGAAAGACTTTCATGATTCAATGGCTACTAGGCACAGTGACTTAAGAGAGCCTCCTCATTCAGAGTGTCAGGGGGATGCTTGCTAGGTGATTGAGATACCTTCTTGGAACTGTGCAACTGCTTAAAATAACAAATTGCTGCTGCTAGAAAGATATATGTAACCAGCCTGCTATATGTATCCACTGCCATCTTTGCATTCTTTCCTTGATCTTTACTTTATGGCTTTATATGCTTTGTAGACAACTAGCCTTCCCCTGGTACTCCTGCCCCATGGGGATTGTGTTACGTCTGTTGTCTTGTAGGGTAGGAAGCCAGGTGCCTTTCTCTTGCTATGTGCTGCTGACCTTGGGGTGCCTTAACTCCAAAGACTGTTTTTCACAAACTCTTGGGAAAACAAGAGGGGAGGGGTCTCTATGAAGGATAAAGGGGGCTGTGAATGTTAGATTCGCCAGAATGTGAGGGGGGAAGGGCAAGGAGATTGTAAGCCCCTTTGAGTCTCCTGCAGGAGAGAAAGGGGGAACATAAATCCAAACTCTTCTTCTCTTCTTTAAGGTTTCAAGACCTGACACAGAGGCAGTAAAATTTTGAACTGCAGTGCCAGCAGGCAACGACTGGGGAATACCTCAGCCTCTATGCCCTGTTGTTAGCCCTGCAGAGTAACTGGTTGGCCACTGTGTGAGACAGGATGCTGGATTAGGTGGACCATTGTTCTGATCCAGTAGGGGTGTCATTTACCTCACAGCATTGTGAGGGTGAAATGGAAGATGGGAGACCCGTTTACAACATCTTCAGTTCTGTGGAAGAAAGAGTGGGATAAATATATACTAAGGAAATAAATAATGTTGCTTTATATTGAGTTTCCCTTCAAATTTGCACTTTGTTGGTTCAGCAATGAAGTTCACAGAGAGCACTTCCTTTCTAGTTTAATGAACACTTGCTTTTTGAAGGGAAACCCGTGCCTTTTGCACAGACACTACCTGAAAATCATAAATAGTAATACGTTGTAATAATAGCTGTGGCTCCCGTCGCCTCACCTCCTCCTTTTTTTGTTCGTTCGTGGATGTCTCGTTAATGAGAGGAAATCATCCCGAAGTCTCAGCCCCTACTTTGTATGATTTTCTTTGCACTATTTCCTTTGCATGTTTTATGTATATTTCAACTAGAAGAACCTGGTGGGGTTGAAAAAGAAAATTACAATATCAGCCCTCTTCATTACACTGCAAACCCTGCCAGCATGATCAGCATATTTAAACCTTAAAATGTGGCATGAAGGATAATATGAGAAGGTAGCAGGATTTTTTTTTTAAAAAAAAATATCTGAATTTGCCGGCTGGTGCTTTGTAGTCATTGTTACATTTGAATGGGTCGAAATGAATTCATTCTTATATCCATTCATTATTTCAAGCCATCTTTCATTGTACACAGAGACCTTAAGGGAGGGAAATGTACTTTGCAGTAAGTGGGGGACACCTATCTCATTAACCAAGGCCCCTTCCGCACACGCAAAATAATGCATTTTCAAACCACTTTCACAACTGTTTGCAAGTGGATTTTGCCATTCCGCACAGCTTCAAAGAGCACTGAAAGCAGTTTGAAAGTGCATTATTCTGCATGTGCGGAATGAGCCCAACATTGGCAATATGTAATTAAGATGACTTTATGAACGGGCAAGTGGAAGAAACACTTTAGTTGTAGGAAACATCTTTAATGTGAGCCCCTTGGAATTGGTCACTTTCAACAAAAAAAACACCAGATGTCCTAGCTTTTGTAAACATATGTGCTAATGTTCTTTAATGTCAACCAGCGCCACTGCAGTGTAGTGGTTAGAGTTTCAGAATGGCATTTTGTGTGACTTGACTTCATATCCTGGCTCCACCCTGAAGCTTCCTGTGTGACTATGGACTAGTCACTTTCTCTTTGCCTCATCTCCTTCGCAGAGCTGCAGCCAGGAGAAAAATGGAAAGGGAGAATCATGCACACATTGGAAGGGGAGCAGAATGCAAATGTACCAGAAAGGCAGATTAACCCCTTACTCAGAATGAAACTCTCACTCTGTGTTGTAGCAGTTAGCATGCTGGATCAGAATCTGAGAGACCCGGATTAAAATCTCTGCTCTGCCACTCAGTAGAGTTGGGCAGGTCTCTCTCTCTGAACGGAACCTACTTCACGCTATTGTAGAGAGGATAAAATGGAGGAGGGGATACACAATGAAGGCCAGCTGGAGCTACAGGTTGGATCCAGACTACATCTTTCCACTAATGGAAATTTTCCCCCATTACCCCTTCCTGCAGCAGACCCCCTTCATGTCCTTCCTTAAGGGCTCCTGTCACTGAGAAGCAGCATTTTGTGGAAATCAGTGGGTTGCCATGGGAGAGGGAAGGTAGGAAAGGCCATTAGGCTGGAAAATTTAGTCTGAATCCAACTCTCTGTGGCCCCTTCCGCACATGCAGAATAATGCATTTCAATGCACTTTCAATGCAGTTTGCGGAATCGCAAAATCCACTTGCAAACAATTGTGAAAGTGGATTAAAAGTGCATTATTCTGCATGTGTGGAAGAAGCCTAGGACCAGGGCACCCAACCAAGGTGTCTTTTATTGAGCAAGTGTCTTCTCTCTGTTTGGGGTTGATTCTGTTGCTTGTTTCCTGGAAATGTTTTGCATTGTTGCTGTTTCCGTCCAGACTGAAAACTTCTCTTTCCTGGATGGGCTGAATTTCCAAATGGCTGATGCTGGGAACTACTTTTCCCTTGGGACAATATAACAAGGGACATGCAGGCACCAACAACAGAGGATTTGTACCAACACAGTGAGGCCCACTCTGCACAGGACATTAAACATGGGTTTAGAATGGGGAAAAATCCATTGGGGGGCGGGAGCACTTTGCACAGATCCCACTCAGTGGTGGGATCCAAAAATTTTAGTAACAAGTTCCCATGGTGGTGGGATTCAAACTGTGGCATAGCCCAAGGGGCTGGGCGGGGCATGATGGGGGTGTGGCCGGGCATTCCAGGGGTGGGGCATTCTTGGGCGGAGCTGTGGCAAAGACGCAGCCGCTGTGCTGGTCCTTGGGTGGGAAACGAATGCACGCAGGCACAGCCTGCCACGCACGCCGGTGTACCTCCTGCTAGACTGCTTCAAGTTCTGCGCGCTACTGCTGAGAGGAGGGCCGTCACTAAGGCAAAAATCACGTGGCAAAATCACCAGTTAGTAACTCCCTCTCGGCACACACAAATAATTAGTAACCGACTCTCGGGAACCTGTGAGAACCTGCTGGATCCCACCTCTGATCCCACTCCTAAAGCGAGTCTGTTCTGTGTTATTTTCCCCAAACTGGGTTTTTTGAGAATTGCACTATTTGCAAGTCTTTTGAATAATCCTGGGTTCCAGCCGCTTGCAAACGGCCGGGCAGCAGGTGCTTTATTTGACTGCTCTTTTAAAAAAAACTGTGGCTTACATCTGCATAGCAGGTGCAGATGGTCGTATTGTGGTATTGTGAGACATCAGCATGGCTGTGGGGGTTCATTGCAAAGGCGCGACAACCACCTGCATTGTTTACATGGGCTCCAATCGCTGCCTGCTTGGATGCATGTGAATGCGAAAACAGGAAAGCAGGTTACTTTATCCGGACTGCAACACGCTATACATTTGCTGTGCGAAAAGGGCCTGAGCTAGGGAGGTCTTTGGGGAAACAGACAAGCTTTCCCCGCAGCTCTCTAACATCACAGTACAAAAGCTTGACTTATAACCTTTCCATAGCTGTCATCTGCCTTATCAAGGCTTTCTGTATGGTGAAATATTAAATGCTTATAATATTGGAGAGCTATTTTTCTCAACTTCCAGACCTGGTATCTCCAAAATAAAATGGAAAGTTATTGACAGATCTTCTGAGAGACTCTCTGTTCACACCATTACTTTGTGGTTTTATGTCTTCAAACCACAAAGCTTAGTGAATAAATGTAAGGGGAAAAATGAGCTTGACAAGGCAATCTTTCTACATGAGTGTTATTAAAGTAAGCAAGGCCATTGATCTTTGTTATTGCTGATATCTCTAGACTAAAGGATGAGATAAGCTTCTGCCTTTTTTTTTCTACAGGAAAAACTTAGTATACCCTTTCAAACAAAGCTATCTCTCTATATTTCTCAGCCAGCGCTGCCTGGTCAAGGAATAGTGGAGGGACGTTGAAAGCCCAAAACTCACAAAGCACTCTTGTGAAAGTTCTATAAATAATAGCAGTATTTAAAGTTAAATTAAGAGCATGAGGAAGACAGCAAGCAGCTGTCCCTGTTAAAGGTCATGTGCCCTGTAAGTTCTCTGAAGCTGAAAATATTATGTGTTTCTCTGTGGCAGAAATGTTTTGTCATAGCTTAGCTTGACAGAAGGAGAGCTCATGTGGGGCTGTAGTTTGAATTTTGGACAAAGACGAAGGCCCAGATTGAAGACTGCATTTGGCTGGGAAACAAACTGGATGGTCTTGGGCCAGTTACTTTCTCTCAAACAAGCCTACCTCGTGGGATTGTTGAAAGGGCAAACTGGAGAATGGTGTAATTGTGTATGAAAGCCCGACGTTTGCAAAATCAAACTGAACAAGCATCGGCAGCCAAATCTTTTACAAACAATTAGATGGTGCATAAGAGAGTCTGGGACATTGCAACCCAAAAAGCATAGAATAAGGATTTGAACCGGAGTCTCTCAGATGCTAGTCTGACACTCTAATAACTAAACTGCACTGACCCATCCCCTTTCTCAGCTCACTCTTATTTTCTTACAGTCATACTAAGATGTTAAAAGAGCTCTTCAGGAAGCATAGGACATTCCCAAAATAGAGAGAGCCAATAACAATAACTAGTGGTTGCTAGGCACATCTGAAACACACATAGGCCCTTTCTGTTCATCCAAAATAAAACTTTTTAAGGCAGGAAATAAAACATTTCCTCCATAGAGTTCTGTATGATTTTTCTCCCAAAACATTTTATTTTCAGCTTGAAAATGTTTTATTTGCATCCTCTTCTTTAGCAATTCTATTGTTGAAACGTTTTCACATCATTTTCACTTGCCATGCATATCTCTTTAAAACATTTCCCATGCCTCTCTGAAGCCCCCAAACTTTCTCCTCAGCGCCATTTTCTGAGCTAGCGCTGGATGTTTATTTTGTTGGTTCTGTTTTTTTTTTAATTTTGGAGAGTTGCTTTTTCGAAGCTGTGGTGAATTGCAGCATGAAGCGTTGAAATGTTGGAGCATCAAATCCATGAAGACATTTAAAAAAACCTCAAGTGGAACACAAAATGGCAGGCAGGAACTGTTTCAAGGAGGTGAGTGCAAACAAGTGGGGTGGGGGAAGGGACTGAAAACATTTTGCAAATGTTTTCAAGGAGTTGTGTGGAAATGGCCATAGGCCCTTGAGATAAGTGGTGTGGTATGAATGTTCTTGGGCATCCTACTCAAATGCAAAGTGTGACTTGAAAAGTAGCATTCAGTTTTCCAAAATGTGGGCAACTGTGTCACTGTCTTTGTCCCCATTACAGCTGCCTTTAAGCGAGTCTGACTTGTTCAGAAGAAGAAGAGTTTGGATTTATATCCCTCCTTTCTCTCCTGCAGGAGACTCAAAGGGGCTGACAATCTCCTCGTCCTTCCCCCTTCACAACAAACACCCTGTGAGGTAGGTGGGGCTGAGAGAGCTCTATAGAGCTGTGACTAGCCCAAGGTCACGCAGCTGGCGTGTGTGGGAGTGCACAGGCTAATCTGAATTCCCCAGATAAGCCTCCATAGCTCAGGCGGCAGAGCGGGAAATCAAACCTAGTTCCTCCAGATTAGAATGCACCTTGTCATGCCCCCACAGAGCCTTTGTTTATTTCCCTTTTAAGGTTTAGTTCACCCATAGTCAGTTTGGTTTTGCCTGATTGTTAAGTCTTCCTTAGGAGGGTGTTTTAGTTAGAGTTTGCCCCTTTAAGATTTTTTCCCAGCAGGCAATTTCTTTTTCTCCACCCAGAAACCCTCCGTGTTAATTGTTCAGTTAGTCAATGAGGTGCTAAGGGTGAAGATCTCCGCACTGTTCGTAACGTCCATAATTTTATGGTGGGCTAAAGAGAAGTCCATAATCTTATGATGGGCTAAAGAGAAGTCCATATAACCCTATGGTAGTTTGAAGAGAGGTCCATAGGTTATATGGTGGGCTAAAAAGAGAACAAGCCAAGTTTATCTACAGTGAGAGCAAAGGATTCCAGAGCTACAAGGAAGCAAGAGACTGTCAACCATCCAACAGCAGCCAGCAAAGAACCAAGTCTGCAGCTTCCTACAGCCTGAGGATATGCAAGTACTCTGTTTAGTTAGACCCTGGGAGGAGATAGGGTCTTGTTTCTTTCCTTGAATAAAACCATTTTAAGAACTGTAGAAACTGGCTTGCATTCCCCCTTTCTGTCCCAACCAAAAACAGGGCACCTCAAGCAGAGACACTTGGGGCAGAACACACCTGCTCTTAACCGCTACGCCACTGCTGCCATTACCGTTCACAGTAATATTCCCACGTAAGATTTGACCTTGGCAATTGGATGGCTTTTCCACACCTGCTGTCTGACCTGTGTGTTTCCAAGTGGTTGGTAGATTTAATTTATGATGCAATTCCATTTATAGAGGGAAAATATTACAACTTTATCAGTCCATGGAGTCTCAGCAGTTTCAGCTCACCAGATGTTCCTTCGCTGTTTAAAGGGTTCATTGAACGTTTCAAAGTACAATCCTTTTAAAACATAAAGAGGATGGGGACACATAATGAAGACATACAGGAAAGAAATGGATCTGATAAAAATGTGCAGCAGGCCCAGTTCCTGACAGCAGCAGATGAGCTCAGGGCTACCATAATTGAATGATCTTCCATACAAAATGATCCTGCACATACAGCCTTAATTTTTCAGAGAGATGTCTAGGTTAGACTCTTTCTCCTCAACAAACTATATTTCTAGTTGAGGAGGTCTTACTTCCCTCAGGAGGAGAATTCTGTTTTATGAGCCCTCATGAACAATCTGAAAAGAGGTTGTTGACAGCGCAGCCTGAAGTGTTACACCCTTATAAGTCCCCAGAAGTGATGTCACATTGTTGCTGACTGTGTCCCCACTTCCTCTGACTATGTTTTAACCCCTGGCCATAGAAGCAGTGGCAGGAAACAGGAGTGGAAGATTTCTTCCCTGTGGGAAGATGGCAACCCTGCCATTGAAATAACAGGCTTTAGAAGGGTATAACTCTGTTTTGGATTGTACTGTGAGTGACCTGGAGCCATGTCACTTTATTGAGCCTAATATCTGCTTCACATAAATACTGTGAGAATAAATTAGGAGCGAGAAGAATCATGTACTGCATCCTGGTACAGTCTAGACAAAGGCTTCATCCCCTCCCAGAGTTTCTGTTTGTTATTTCTGCTTGGAGCAGAAAATTCATAGGCACCACCTGCATGATGATGTAACTTCTGGGAAATATCCAGAAAACATAGAATTTCTGGCAATGCTTATTGCTATTACCATTGATTTGGGGTATTCCCTGGAGGTGATGTCATCATGCTGTGACACCTTGCCATACTATGTCCCCTACCTCACTCTCCTACCTGTTGCCAGGTTCAGCCTTATAACACTAGTTTTGATCCAGTTAGTCTAATGTACCTGACAGAGTTGTGAAGTTAAAATAGAGGTGGAAATAATATTGTGTGTCCCTCTGGGTTCACTGGAGGAAAGGTGGACTTCACTCAAGAGTAGGGTGACCAGATGGTCACCTTTGTGAACTGGGATGGGTGGGTAGGTGGGCGGGAAATGGGAGCGCCCCAGAAGGCCATGCGCTCCTGCGGCCACGCGCGGGGGAGGCTGCCGCACTGCCTTGAGCCCCAGAAGGCAGTGCGGCAGCCTTCCAAAAATCGGAGCACTTGAAAAAACCCGCGGGATGCAGGACAAATTGTTTTAAGGCGGGACTGTCCTTCCAAAAGTAGGACGTCTGGTCAGCCTACTCAAGAGGCTCTGGATCTCTGGTAATTCTTTCTCAGCTGAGAAAATATATGTGCAGCATCCTATAGCACATGCATTTCCTCCTGTTGGATTGGTTCATACATCTTTTTCTCTTGCCAAATGACTGCAGTTAGATTCAGCGTTCTTTTCTAATTTTGTCAGAAACAACCCAATTGGACGGAATCTTTGTTGAAGGAAGACATTTTCTGCTTGTGAGTAACCTTTTCTATCCAAATTCTTAAATTCGAAGAAATTGTGACATTTAATGAGCACTTGGCCACATCTTCCTGGCATTTGAAATATCGTTCTACAATATGCACAGTGCTAAATGTTTCCTTATCAGGCTATAAAGTGAGAATTAAATTATAATACGATGGAAAAAGTTGCAGTTTGTAGTAATTCTGAATGTGGCAAATCTTCAGCAGAGCAGAACATTATCCAGTGAACTGTGGAAAACATCAGAGCAATTCAAGCCTTCGAGCCTTTCCTCCAACAACCAAAAAAGTGCCAAAAACATGCAGGCATAGCTAAGCATTTCATCTTGGAAGCAGCTTATTGAATTAATAAGACAAGTCAATTAATGTAATGCTCTGTTGCTTCAGGATAAAACATGAAAAGGAAAAAAATATGGAGCTGTTTACTGTAGCGAGATCAAGAAACCATGAAACCTAGAAAACTAAAGTTGCTTGCTTCTCTAAATCTTAAAGGAAAGATCGGCACAGACAATATATTGTGCATAATCTGTAGGCCATAATGAGTCCCATCTGTCAGATAGGAGGCTGGGATCTAGGGCCACTGTGGGTAAAGCAGTCCTGACTCCTGACAGATGGTTTTTGTGGAGTCATGAAAGAGATAATCGCTCACACCAAGGTCATGAAATGTCCTCAGGTGGAAGATCTGTAGGGAGAACTAACAATCACATATTTTAAAAATAGAAGAGAACGTAGCATTGATTCTGTGGTAAGTTATGATCTTGCATATTTGGCAAGTATGTGTCTTAGGAAAACATTCCACTAGCTCTAAATTGCTTAAGACCACTCCTGTCCTGAAGAGTCACAACATTAGGATTGCGGGCTCTGGGCCCGGAAATACCTGATTTTAGGGGTGACACCTTAGAAGGGTGGAGTTTGGGGGAAGGGAGGAGTTTTAATGGATATAATGACATTGAGTCAAATCAAGGAGCAGCAGTGGCGTAGGAGGTTAAGAGCTCATGTATCTAATCTGGAGGAACTGGGTTTGATTCCACGCTCTGCCACCTGAGTTGTGGAGGCTTATCTGGGGAATTCAGATTAGCCTGTGCACTCCCACACACGCCAGCTGGGTGACCTTGGGCTAGTCCAGGGGTAGGGAACCTGCGGCTCTCCAGATGTTCAGGAACTACAATTCCCATCAGCCTCTGTCAGCATGGCCAATTGGGGAAAAGGGGGATATAAATCCAAACTCTTCTTCTTCTTCTTCCTATTCACAGCAGCCATTTTTGTTGTCACCTGGAGATCAGCTGTAATCCCAAGAAATCACCAGCTACCACCTGGACATTGGCTACTCTATCCACATGAGAGGCAATATGGTGTAGTAGTCAGAATGTCATATGGGATAGACCTTGGTTTAAATCTCCACTCAGTCACAAAGCTCACGGGATAACTCTACCTTTCAGTCTAATCTACTTTATAGGTTGAGGTGAGGATAAAGTGGAAGAGAGGAGAACCATGACCATGACCTTCCTTCTTGGAGGAAGGATAAAAATTATTGTGAGGGGAAATATATAGATAGATCTGTGGTCCTGCTCCATGTGACCCCTCAGTTAGACATTCAGTGGGTGGCAACATGAAGGAGGGAAGGATTTTTGAGTGGAATATTTTCCCAAGATGAATTCAACCCCTCACTGGGCTTTTCCGCCCAATCCATTTAAAACGTTTCGAAATAAAATGTTTCCTCCATGGAGCTCCACATTGTTTTTACCCCAAAATGTTTTATTTCCAGACTCAAAACATATTTAAGTGAATTTCTTTTTAAAACGATTCTGGGAGCTGAAACATTTTCAAAATGTTTCCACTTGCTGTGTGTATTTCTTTAAAATGTTTTACAAGCCTCTCTTCCATCCCCTCCTCGACACCATTTTGTGACTTCACTCTCTGTTCCTTCTCGCCTGTTGATTAGAAGTTTTCTTTTTTTAAAAAAAATTGGTGGGTCATCTTCAATGCATTGAGTATATGAGGCACAGAGAATCACAGCATGAAGCAGTGAAGCAATGAAGCATCAATTCATCAAGAGACTCCAAAAAAAGAGAGAAGAAAACTATGTAATGGTGGCCATGAATCATTTCTGGGGGGTGACTGCAAACAGAAGTGGCATGGGAAGGAGGGGAATTGAAATTTTTTACAAACGTTTTAGGAGATTTGTGCGGAAAGAGCAAATTGTTTTCCTTTAGGAAACAGACTCAATATTTAGCAGACTTTTGCTTTTCTTTTTTAAAAACTGGCTGGTTAGTTGCGTAATTGTTTTCTTGTTTGGGTTTTGAATTTATAGTATGTGATCTTACATTGTTGTCTGAATTATCATTTTATGCTATACAACTGGGGGATCTGCATTTTCTCCATATTCCTTTCCCTCATTATTTATTTATTCATTCTCTTCCTTAGCGGTCCCCCATAGTTTCTCACTTTTTCCTTCTTTCTTCCCTCTTTCCTACCCACCAGCACCCTGCTTTGTCTGCCTTGTGCTCAGCATCCTTTCATTCCCTCTAGGGTTGACAACTTCCAGGTAGGACCTGGAGATCCTCTGGAATTAAGCTCAACTGCAGACAACAGAGATTAGTTCCCCTGGCAAAAAGGCTATTTGGGAGGGTGAGCTCTATGAAATTTCACCCTACTGAGGTCTCTCCCCTCCCTAAACCTCACCATTCTCAGGCTGCACTCCTAAAATCTCCAGATACTTCCCAACCTGGCTTTGGAAACCCTAGTTCCTTCCCCCTGACAGTCTTTCTCTTGGAAAAGTTGGGCCTGGCCTGACCCTGTTGCATGGTCATCACTGTCACCTGGCCAGGCTCATTCCCACAGTCCCAGTGATTGCTGGGCCAGTTTGTTTGAGTAGTGAGTCTCCAGTTGTTGCCACGGAACCTGTCCATAGTGAGTCTTTCTCCATCAGGAGACATGACAGGAGAGGGAAATGGGAACTTTTCCAGGCCTGTTTTGGCCTTCAAGTCTACCCCCTCTCACAGCTCCATGACTTTTTCTTTATAGAAACTAAAACTTGAAAGGCTCAGCAATGGTGTTGTGGTTGCCTAAGGAACCTCAAAAATAGCCATGGAGAACTCCAATCCAATCCAATCACCTTTATTAGGCATAAATCAGAAGTACCATACATTCCAAGTACAAAAACAGGATCATTGTTATATATCATGTAGAACATGGATTAAAATGTAGCAACTGCTTCAGAAATTTCTACATTAGGGCTGTTCAATAGCTTAGACATTTTTAGTTTGTCTGAGAGAAACATAAATTCTAGAGGTAGTAAAGCTCCCAGATCGGTTCTAATATCATTATACCTTGAACAGTAAAGCAGGATATGAGCGATTGAGTCCATAGCGTTGGGACAGTACCGACATCAACGCTCACTTTGTGGGATGTTAAGGAAATGACCTTGAAGATAGACAGAGGGGAATGAGTTGCACCTTGCTCTTGTCATGACCCATCTGCACTCATAATTAACAAGCTGTTCTAAATATACAGCAGGGCTAGATTTCGGGGGTGTGATCCCAAAGTATAGAGGGGAACAGGAGCTTTGTGCAGCACTCAGGAGAGATTGGTATTCCTAGTCATACAGTCTGATCTTTAGATGATGGTAAATTTCCGTGGCGGTAAGCATATGAAGAGACTCCCATGACATGGAGAACTCAGTAAGCAGTCTTTTCTTAAAACTATGGGCACTGCTTCCATTATCTGGGGGCGACACTGAGAGGACTGTTCAGGCTGCTGTGCTGCCAGCAGGCCCTGCTTCTTGCTCCTGCCTGGTCCTAGGAGGGAGGGCAGGAAAGGGAAACAGCTGAAACATGCCACCTTCAAAAGTGGCACCTGGGTCATGAGACTCCCCTCCCCTCCCCAAGATACACCTCTGATGTATAACAAATTGTTGGTGATCCCGCCCCCCAAAGACATCTGGCTATCCTTGACCAGGACCAAGGCCTTTGGCTCTGGCCTGGTGGAAAAAGCTATCAAATTAGACTTATCACAGTTCCACAGGGCCTGTAAGACAGAGCTATTCCACCTGGGTAAGGACAACAATGACATTCCATCATAGCTGGCTTCTCTTTCTCTCCTTTCCCCTTCTTCTCCCTTTTTTTCTCCATCCTTTCCTTTTCCTTCCTTTTCCTTTCTCCTTTTAAGTTCATTCCCCTTAGATTTAGTGAGGGATTATTTTTATGGCACCTCTGTAATATACTGTTGTGAATTTTAATCTGATAAATTGTAAGCCATCCTGAGCCTGTTAGGGGGAAGAGGTGGCCTAGAAATTACATTATAGATAAATAAAATAAATGGGGTGTGTGAGTGGCAGAACGAGTCCTCTCCACTGGGCGATTGAGCTCCCCCCAAGTCCTATCAGCATCCTAATCTAGGGAATGCAGAGAATGCGCTGCAGAGTGAGCCATCTCTTCCGGGCAATTGAGCCTTGCCCATGAGAACTTTCATTCCAGCTCTAAAGATGGTTTAACACATTCACAGCTAGCGTCTATAGGATTCCTCGCATGAGCAGATAGTTCTTCTGTGCTTCAGTTAAATCCTTTTTTCAATGCACCCCCTCATGTGTCAAATTCAACCTTTTTGTGTCATGCAGTCTTTAGAGAAGGTCTTCTCGTATGGGTTACATTAGTCACACCCACATCTCTCTAGCGTGCGATTGCACCATGCTGACGCTGCTTCTGCATTGCTAGGCATGTGAAGAGGGAACAGGAACCCTATGTGAGAAAGAAACCTTTGAATTAGGGATGCACTTCCACCAAGAATCCGCTGGATTAGGCTGTCTATGGAAATTATGGGCTCCTCGTGGTTTTCATGTAGAACAATGATTAGTAGAATATTAGAGCTTGGTATCTTACCTGCTTAACTGCCATTTGCAGTAGTTCTAGGTGGCCTCACTAATGTCTGGATTTCTGTCTCAGTGGGCTCCATAAACGGGCAAGAAAATTAAGTTTTAAGTGGAATTTGTTTTAAAAAGTGAGTGACTCTGAGCAGCAGGGTAAGGAGAGACACAAATATACAAGCCTGCAGCTAGTATGCAGTACTATATACTATGAATAATAAGTAAACACTGAAAAAGCCTTAACCTTACACAAAACTAATGAACTCCCTCTGGGTATTTTTGCCCATTAAGATGCCTTTCATTGAGCTTAAAAATAATATCTATTTGAGTTTCATTACAAGAGACCTGAACGGCTCTCAGACCTTCAGGGCAGGGGAAGAAGAGAAAGAATGCTGCATACCAAGTCAAAGGGAATATTACTTGTAATTTCCAACTGGGATACATTTTAAGAGAACAAGGAAGTATGCTGTGTGAGCCAGTCTGATTGGTGCCTGTGAAGGCCAGTGGGCACAAGTAGCGCAGGTCTCCATGCTGGTAATGGCGGGTGTGGCTTTAAACCTGTTTGTTGGTCTCTTTGGGTACATCTATACATTGCATTCTTGTGATTGCTGGAGAATAGGCTGAGACAGCAATGACATTCCACCATAGCTGACTTCTCTTTCTGTCCTTTCCCCCTCATCTCCTTTTTTCCTCCATCCTTTCCTTTTCCTTCCTTTTCCTTTCTCCTTTTAAGTTCATTCCCCTTAAGTGTATCACACTTGTGATGGGTTTTTGTGCCTCTCAGATATGTGCCATTTCATTTCTGTTTGTGGCGGCAGCATGCAATGAGAAGTAGCTGAAACACCTTCCTCCATCCTGTGTCCTCAGATCACCCCTGGAATCACTGTTGGTTCTGCTGTAAAATGTACACGTCACTGTGTAAATAACCTGATTTTACAATGGAGACGCTAGTGAGGACATGGGGTTGTTTGAGGACATAAGCCCATTGTGGGGGGGGGGGGGGCACTTTTTCTTGTAGTCTGTGGCCATGTTGGGGAAGGATGAAGCTTGGCCTCTCTCAGTACAACTCATATGAAGACAAGGAGAAATACAATTGCTGGCCACATCTGGAGCCATGGTAAAGTTGCCCAAATGATAGAGGCTTTGGGCTACCTACCATGTTACCCTTAAATAGGCTTATGATGTAAATCAGTATCAAGTATGGGTTGACTTAGCACCAAAGCCATTATCCCCTAACACAGCCTGAACATACAAAGAGTTATGGGCTGCTGTAGGAACAGTCTTTCATCAAATGAGGCCTCACTAATGTATTCTATCAATCATGAGTGACCTACCCTCTTCTAGCAACCCTGGGTTATGGCCTGATCAGTCAGGCCTTTTTATCCCAGCCCTTCAGAGACAACATGAAAAAGTGTTTTAAATATCTCTTCAGGTGTCAGTCATAGGAAACCCCCTCCCGCCCCTCCTTTGCATGCCACCCCTCCCCTCCCTCCACTAGGGTGGGTGGGCCATGTCCAGATGCTGGGGCCCCTCCCCTTCCCTCCCTTGCATGCCACCCCTCCCTCCCCTCCCCCTCCCTCTGCTAGGGTGGGTGGGCCAGGTCCAGATGCCGGGCCCCTTCCCTCCTTTCCCTTGCATGCCACCCCTCCCTCCCCTTCCCTTGCATGCCACTGCTTCCCTCCCTCCCTCCCTCCCCTCCCCCTCCCTCCGCTAGGGTGGGTGGGCCAGGTCCAGATGTCAGGCCCTCTCCCCTTCCCTCCCCTCCCTTTCTCAGAGATGGTTTATAAGCATCTACCCTATGCCCCTAGAACTGTTGTGTGGTCAACTGCATGTGACAAAAAAATGTGTGAAGGAGGCAGGGAATCTCTTTATGGCTTTTCTCTGGTAAACCCCCACAGGGCCTAGTCAATCACTCTTCAATTGATTTTTGAAGGGGCTGAGACAGCAGCATCCCTAGACCCAATGGCCGTAAATGAATTCATATTTACAAGGTCCCACGAAGTATATCAAAACACAGTTAGGTGAGAATAAGTTGCTTTTAAGGCACTAAACAGGCCCTGGCAATAAAAATCTGAAGAAGATGGGGCTGAATAGGGGTAGGCTTGTCAACCTCCAAATGGCGCCAAGGGGTCTGGAATTACAACGGATCTCCAGAGAAAATGGCTGCTTTGGATGGACTCTATGGCTGAGTCCGCTCCCTACTGAGGCCGCTCCCCAAACCCCACTCTGCCCAGGCTCCATCCCTCAGTCTCCAGGAATTTCCCAACCCTAGCATAGTAGAAGGAACCGAAAGCGTTGATGTCGTCAACTAAAGAGTTGTTCTGGGTTTCCTGTTTATGATGAAAAGGCTGCAGGATACAAAGAAAAAGACGCTGGACACAGATATGAGAAACGGAGATGAACTGCAAGGGAGAAAAACCCCTGAGAAAGTTTTTTTTAAAAGGCGAAAGGAATGATAACAAAGCACATAGCAAAAACAAAGGGATGCTTTGCTAAGGGATGGAAGAGTCACTGGTGATATATTTAGCTTGAAGCTCAAAGGTGGCTTTAACTGTGTGTAAAAAAAAATAAAAACAGCTGTGCAGCTGTAGCCTGTTCACATATACTCTCAGTAAATCCAATTGCATTTAACAGACCCTTCCACGTTAGGGTATATAGTGATGGAGCCTTAGTTGCTTTGGAGAAAGACCCATCATTTTCAGATTAAGGATATGATTTTAAAATTAAACGATGTATCAATGTACAGTTCTCGTGAAAAAGGACCTTTAGTTCTGTCGTGTATTTTCAATACTGCCTTTTACAATAATTCGTTTACAAATGTGCGCGCGTCTCTATGCTCATATCCTGCCCCTCCCCCTTGTAAAAAAGCTTTCAAGGCCATTTATGAAACAAAATGGAACAAGTACCATGAAAAACACATTTGTTGTTGAATGAAAACCTTTCCCCCCAGAAAAGGACTCTTTGCCTCCGTTGTATCTGACTCGGGAAGGTTTTTCATCGAACAGTTTGGACAATTCTGCAATGATGTAAAGAGATAACACTACTGCAGAACCCACAGTGGGGCTGGGGTGGGGGGCACTGACCCACTTCAGAGCACAACTGTAGCCACACCTATATGTATGCACAAGCTAAGTAAACTGGAGCTTTGAGGCTCACATTATAAATGGCCTCTAAATCAGTGGTTCTCAACCTTCCTAATGATGTGACCCTTTAACACAGTTCCTCGTGTTGTGGTGACCCCCAACCCTAACATTTATCCATTTTACAGATGGAGAACACTGATGGAGAGAGTCTTAGGCGACCCCTGTGAAAGGGTCATTCGACCCCCAAAGGGTCACGACCCACAGGTTGAGAACCACTGATCTAAATACAAGAAAACCCCCATACAAATTACTAAACTACCATTTTGTAACACCGCAGGACCTCTTATGCATGGCATAGTTTAGGCCGTCAGAATGTCTTAATCTGGTATACTGGAAACAGTACTGACTAATCCATCATGTGAGTTACCTCAAGTGGGTTGTAGTTGCCCTCCTCAGCTGCCCTTTCCCTGCTGGAGTTGCCAGCCTCCCAATGGGGCCTCACATTCTTCTGAGTGTGCCGATGATCTCCAGATGACAGATATCACTTTCCCTGTAGGAAATGACAGCTTCAAAGTGTGACTCCACTCATATGGAGTAGCGGGGAAACAAACCTGGTTCTGCAGATTTAGCGTCTGCTGCTCTTAACTGCTGCACCACACTGGATGTTACTCTTTTTAGGTTGCGCTGACAGCTACCATAATATTACAGAGCTAGTAAAGAAGAAGAAGTAGCATTTAAAAATCATGGTATGAAAGACACATGAAGAATAAAGAAATTTTAAAAAATATTGGGAGATTCTTGGCAAAATATGCCACATTAAAATCAAGTTTTAGGGATCATTTGCAGCTTTCCCCTTCTTCCCCTCTTTACTTTCCTTCCTTCCTTCCGTCCTTCCGTCCTTCCGTCCGTCCGTCCGTCCGTCCGTCCTTCCTTCCTTCCTTCCTTCCTTCCTTCCTTCCTTCCTTCCTTCCTTCCTTCCTTCCTTCCTTCCTTCCTTCCTTCCTTCCGTCCGTCCGTCCGTCCGTCCGTCCGTCCGTCCGTCCGGTTCAGTTCGATCCGTCATTCGTCCGTCAATTGTCCGTCTGGCCTGTCTGGCTCCGTCTGGCTCCGTCTGTCCGTCCGTCCTCATTCATCTCTCGTCCTTCCTTCCTTCCTTCCTTCCTTCCTTCCTTCCTTCCTTCCCTTCCTTCCTTCCTTCCTTCCTTCCTTCCTTCCTTCCTTCCTTCCTTCCTTCCTTCCTTCCTTCCTTCCTTCCTTCCTTCCTTCCTTCCTTCCTTCCTTCCTTCCTTCCTTCCTTCCTTCCTTCCGTAGGTCTACTTTTTTTCATTCAGACTGTCCTGCTTATTTCATTAGCTGCAAATAAAGGTATAGATGGTAGTGAATAAAAGTATATAAGTGATTTTAATGTGGAGAAATTGTTAATGGAGAATTTGAAATTGCAAGGGCTGGGCTTAAGGGAAGAGAAGGCAGCAGGTCAGGGAATTCAATGCAGACATAAAATACAGAATCGGTTACTTGAAAGTAATGTTACGCACTGACAGGTGTAATAACATACCACCAAAGTAATAACATGTCACCAAAATGCAATTAATATGATACAAATTTTGTGTATAAACACAAGCATGACATTACAAAAAAGAGCTTTATAAATGTTGAAAAGCAATTTTGGAAAACGGAAAGAACAATGTCTTTGGTTTATTGTCAAAGCAAAAGGGATTTAACAACAACAGAACAGTAGAAATAAAACTTCTCCAGTATTTCTCATGGGAAAATGCAACTGGGGTTCTGAGGCACCTTAAAGATGAATAGGGTTTATTCCAGCATTGGCTTTCCTGAGCCAGACTTCACTTCATCGGATGCATAGGGGTTCCTGTTTATTAAAAAATCTATAGGGAGGTCCACAACTGGAAGATTGTGTGTTGTTTACCCAATCTGATCATCCCATCTGAAAGGGATTTCAAAGGACTTTGTAGAAAGTCCACTGGCAAATACAGTGGTTTAAAGACTGCATTGCATATGAAGCTGCCTTATACTGAATCAGACTCTTGGTTCATCGTGTGTGTGTGTGTGTGTGTGTGTGTGTGTGTGTGTGTGTGTGTGTGCGCCATCAAGTCACAACTGACTTGTGGTGGTCCAGTAGGGTTTTCAAGGCAAGAGAAAGTTCAGAGGTGCTTTGCCATTGCCCTCCTCCGTGTCAATTGAGAGAGTTCTGAGACAACTGTGACTGGCCAAAGGTTACCTAGCAGGCTTCAGGTGGAGGAGTGGGGAATTGAACCCAGTTCTTCAGATTAGAATCCACCCTCCAATATTTGCTATTTTGGGGCAATTGTTTGTCATCCTCACCTCAGTGTGGTGGCTCAGTTGATAGTCACCAGCTGTTCACTCTAATCTCCCTCAGCTTCTTACAAACAATATGAAAACTGTCAGTATCTCTTCTCTTCCATTACTCGCATTATAGTGTCTAGATCGAGGGATGTAATTGTACCTCTCTGTTCTGCATTGGTTAGACCTCACCTGGAATATTGTGTACAGTTCTGGGCACCACAATTCCAGAAGGATATTGACAAGCTGGAATAGGTCCAGAGGAGGGCAAACAAAATGGTAAAAGGTCTGGAATCCATGCCCTATGAGGAGAGACTTAGGGAGCTGAGTATGTTTAACTTGGTGAAGAGAAGGTTAAGAGGTGACATGATAGCCTTGTTTAGATATTTGAAGGGATGTCATGTTGGGGAGGGAGCAAGCTTGTTTTCTGCTGCCCCAGACACTATGACCAGGAGTAATGAGTTCAAGGTGAAGGAAAAGAGAACTAAACATCAGAAAAAACTTCCTGACAGTAAGGGCTGTTAGACTGTGGAATGCACTACCTAGGAGTGTGGTGGAGTCTCCTTCTTCGGAGGTTTTTAAAGAGAGGCAGGATGGCCATCTGTCAGGAGTGCTTTGATTATGTGTTCCTGCATTGCAGGGGGTTGGACTTGATGGCCCTTGGGGTCTCTTCCAACTCTATGATTCTATGATACTCCTAATCACCTTCCTCCTCTTAATTTCCATCTTGCACATCCCAAATCTAGTCCCCAAAGGTCAATGTCCTACCCTCCAAAGGTTCAATCACTCAGTGCCATTGACACCTTTCCATCTTTGTCTCTGTGTCTGACAAGTTATCCGCTGAAACCAGACACTGGCCATTTGGCTCTAAACCCCAGATCTTCTTCACGTTGTGATCAGGTCATATCACACATATACCCCATACTCCTCTCTATTCCAGACCTATCTTCCCACCTATTTAATATCTTAGAAATGATGTGTGTCTGTGTGTGTGCTACATTGAACCGAGTGCTTGTCAACCCCTTATCCTTACAATAAAAATGGTCAAATTTGCCTTGTACTCCTCTGTGTGGATCTTCTTCCAAGAACTGACCTTTGTATACCTTTGTATTAAAGATTTCCTACCCAGCCTCACACAATATTAATAGACAGCCTTCTCTGAGCTAATATTCCCCACTTTATGGAGAGACTGTGTCTCCATCCTGGGTAGCACCACCAGCAGCACTTCTGCCTGCAGCCCATTTCAGCTCCTTAGTTTTCCACACGTCGTCAAGCGCCTGGAGGCCTCACTGAATAAAGTATTAAATGAAAAGGAAGCCACGTGAATGAAAAGCTGAAAAGCACCACAGTTCGAATGCTAATCTTAAATGCCTTTGAAGATATTTCCCTCCAAACCCTGCCTGGAAAGAAGCAGCAGAGAAAGTATTGTTTTTAAAAAAATCTAACTTGGCTGCCCTGTACCTCCGGCCCTGCAGAAGTGCTTTATTGAAAGCCTCTCTCTAGAGTTGCAAAAAACAGCAATTAATGCCTCTTAACCAAGCCGAGAATGAGGGGCAGAATCTACTAAATGCTGTGAAATTGCAATCGTTTCCACCTTGTCTAAATTAATTAGGCACATTTCTGGCAAAAACAGATGCAGAGCGAGGAACTTCTAAAGGGGGACCCTGTTAAAACAGAACGTGGGAGCAGGTGAAACTGTGGCTTGGTCCATCTGGCTCTGCTGATGTTCTGAGGTCCTTCTGAGAACATCATTGCTTGCCCAAGGGAGGAAGGGCTTCTCACAAAGACACTGGATGGGACAGCTCCAGCTTCCACTTCAGAAACGGGTCTCTCCGTGTCATAATAATGCTTCAGCCTTCTCTTAAAACCGACTGGCACTTTCCAGCTGTGAGTGAATCTCTGTTCAGTGCATGCAACATGGTCAAGATCACCCTTGGTTCAATGGGCCCTTCACACGTTGCAAAGCACCATGAATGAAATTCATTCACAGCTCAGATCTCTCCCTTTTCTCTCTGTAGTCTCACAGAAGCTGCCGGTGGAATTTGTGGGACCTTGGAAACAGAATGGAAAGGCAAACCATATGCCCCACCCCAAACCTCTTTTTTTCTTATTTTGCGGATTAACTCGCACAACCTGTATGAAAGATAATTTCTGCCAATACCTCTTCCACTGTATTTCACTCTGTTCCTGAGGATTCCCTACACCCCGGAGTAGCTTTTCAGGGGCACAGCGGAAAGAGGGGGCAGGAAGTGGTGAAAGCTATTCTATGAATGCATAATTTACTGGAATCCAACCCCACCTTTTTAAGATGGATGCTTAGAAAGTTTTTCTTTTTTTAAAAAAAAACATTAATGCCTAAAATAGTAACGCAACAAAGAGATTTGTGGGGATTACGACTTGGTGCTTAATTTTCAAAAGGTCCCAGATTCAATCATCAACATCTCCAGTTAAAGGAATGGGTAGAAGGTGATGTGAAAAATCTCAGTTAACTAAGGGGGGGGGGGGCTCTTTTCAATTGGGTGGTTTTACATCTGGTTATCAGAACCTGGGAGTATAAGCTATTTTGCCTAGAGTATTTGACAAAAGGCCCTAAATGTTTTAGTGCAAGCAATATATGGCATCTCTGTTGCATCGCTGTCAATGTCTTCAGCCCTGAAACAAACCACAATGGAGCTGATACAATCAAATAGTTCCGCAGAACAGAAAGTGAAACAGGAAACCACCATACATACAACCATGTGAAATTTGCAGTGACCCAACCCAACATTGTTGCTTATGTGGTATGGACAGTTTTGTGAAAATGGCAAAATAATGTGGGGTATTTTTGGTTAATTCTGACTAAAATGTGCCATGGGGCTTAGATGCAGCACTCTGGGTTCATATGTAATGCAGAGGCACTTGCAACAAAAACCCTAAGTATTCCATAAGTGCTGTCAAGTCACAACTGCCTAGTGGTGACCCTGGCAATGGGCTTTTACGGCAAGAGAGAAGCAGAGGTGGTTTGCCATGGCTTGCCTCTGCAGAGCCTGCCTTGGTGGTCTCCCATCCACAGACCAACCTTGCTTAGCTTCTAGGATCTGATGAGATTGGCTAATACCATGCTGTCTTTCCTCCAACAACTCTCTTGCACTTCCCTGCTGGGCTTCCACTGTTCTTCTGAGCAGGGATGACTGAGCCTTCTTGAAGGCACCGGACCAATTTCTGTTTTAGGATTCTAAATGATAGAACTTCATAAATATATATGAGAAAAGACTAACAACTTGAAAAATACAGTTAGATAAAAACAGCCAAGAATGCACACAACATGCCTTTGGCATAAGGGTGCCGATAGTGCTCCGTGACAAATTTCTCTCCTGAGAAGTGCTCCACGACTTAAAAAGTTTGAGACCCATTATCCAGAGCTCTGAGTAAAATCTGGACTGGAATTTCTCCAGGTTCTAATAGCCTGAAACTAATAAAAAAACATAAAACAGACTACTGAGGAGGATACACCATTCTTTAGGCATCTGGGATCTACACATTTCCCATTTGTTTGAGGATGCACCATCATTTTGTGGTCTGGCATCATTTTTTACAGGGTTTTGGGAAACTGTTGTTGGGAAAGATCTTTTTTTCAGAGAGTTTCCACCTGTCAGTGATCTGATGGGCCAATGTTCTGACAGTATAAGGTCTCTTCAGCGATACTTTTTGGCTAATATTCATTGTTGGTTCCATCCCTGTTAAAGTCAGATTCATGAGAGTATGTTATAGCCATGTTTTTAAAAATCTAACAAATAACAGATGCTGGCAAGGAGAGGTGTTTCATAAGCATGCCAGATCTTAGAGATAGATCATTTTGTACATTTTCAGTCTGAAGGGAGAGAATTAGATTTGCTCCATATGCTGGAAAAATTAATCCTAAAAATATCAAATTGACTTGGTAGATGGCCTCAGGTGTTTAGGTGCTCAAAATAATGGGATTTTCTCCATTTTATGTAGTTATTATGTCAGTAGTGAGTTTTTTTTTTCATCTAGACTGCAGGAATGGTAATATGTCTGTTGTACATTGCTTGTTTATACTTCTAGCTAACTTTCCAATATCAATCAGTAATATAATTTTGTATTTTGCTTCTGTGTGGATGTCCACTTTTTTTTCTGTGTTGCTAATATGAGGTCTACAGAAAGTGCTTGTTTATTTTATTTATTTAAAACTTTTAAATGCTTTTTGCCCAATTAAGAATTTTGTAAGGTTTCCTTTTTACATTGAGAAGTCCAAACTGGAACATTTTGATATGGCTGGGATCCAAGAAGGTCATATATGTGTAGAAAGCACTTCTGTGAACATATAGGAGTGTTGTGAATTTTCCCTTGAGGGGTTGCTCCTTGAAGCTCATGCAACGCTTTTCTGAAAAGGAGCCCAACTTTCATTGATGGCTTTTGGGGCTGAGGGACATACAGGAAAGAGAGCTGAAAAGTTCCATGTGCATGTCAAGGGCATGACCTTTTGGGCCCTATGTTTATCAAAAATTGTATGCTTACCTGTTAGGCCTGTTAAACAAATGCATGTACAGGGTATGAATATGTGTCACACACAAACATTTTGCTGAGTGAGTTGCTCAGACTTGAGATGATATTGGTTGATATGAAATATGTAGTACATGATCTGTGATGATGTTTTAAAATAGATGGGTTGTCAAGTGATTAAACACAACATATGTTATACAGCTGAACTCATGTTTCCTTTGCTTGAGGAAAGTCAGGATTATCTGCTGAAGAAATGCTTTGGCTTTTTGGGCTCCCTACATTGAATTTAAGGGCACCTGAACACTTTGAGAACACCTGTGTTGCCTCACAAAGGCTACTTTTTCTATATTCTAAAAAATCAGTAGTGCAAGTAATGCATCATTGAAAGGACCACTGTGTTTACCATAAAATATATAATTGTGTAGAGAGATTGTGAAACAGTGAAACAGTGAATCTTGTGAAATGGGGTGTTGTGTGTCATTGGGTTAGCCAGCATTCTAGAGCAGTAAACCTTTGGCACTCCAATTCCCACCAGCTCCCTACAAGCAGAGGGGCTGGGATGTGGGAATTGTAGTCCATAACATCTGGAGTGCCAAAGGTTCGCCACCACGGTTCTAGTAGCATCGTCTCCTGATGATTCACCTGCATCTGTGGCTGGCATCTGTGACTGAAGATGCCAGTCACAGACGCAGACGAAATGTCAGGAGAAAATGTTACTAGAACACGGCCATACAGCCCAGAAACTACACAACACCCCAGTGATTCCAGCTGTGAAAGTCTTCGACAACACTTGTGAAATGTTTTTGAACCAAACTGATGGACACTCAGTTTCCTATGAACAGTATGGAATTGCTTGTGTCAGCCTTTACAGCCAGTGTGGTATATGGTAGAGTATTATACTAGGATCTGAAAGATCTATGTCTGAATCCCCAATGTGTCACGGAAGCTTGCTAGATAATTCCATGCACTCACAGCCTAACCTACCTCACAGGGAAGGTTACCTCATTCTCTTCTCCTTCATTAAAGATGTAAGCCATTTTTCAGACTCACTGAGAAGAACAGCAGGGTATAAATGAAGTAAAATAAATTGCACCATCTGTCTGCCTGCAGGGATTTGACTGTCATACTCATGTTTATATATGCCACTTCTGTTATTCTTTTTGAGTGTGTGTTCATGGAATTTCATGAAGTGATTTAAATAACATTTAGGGCCAGATCCACCACTCTTAATCACTATGCCACAGTGGCTTTCGCAAGGCTTCTGCCAATTCCTCCTCCCACTGCAGAACCCTACTCTGCCCCCTGTGCTCTTTCAAAGAAACCACATACCTCCGGAATCAAAATTTCAGTGGGTTGGACCAGGAAGGGGAAGTTCCACTTTGGAAAGTCCACAGGTATTTGGATAGATGCAATTTTCACTTTGTTCAATGGGGTTTACGTTAGCATAGTATTGTAGTTTTTGCCGCTTTGTTTCACTACAGACTAATACAATGAGCCCACAAGATGGCTCTTTTTTTTGGGGGGGGGGGGGGATGATGACTGGCTGTTTCAATGCTCTAATATTTCAGTGACCATCTTTTGGAAAAAGGCATCAAATCTGGGTTGAGATACAGAATCATCCAGATGTCTAGAACATGCAAATAATCACTTGATTTGCTCGCCAGCTCCACTGTAGCTTTATCACATCGGCCATTACTTCTGATGTTCATCAGCTTATTAGCCAAAAATTAAATCTTAATTTGATAACTGGGGAGAATATTGTTTAAAGCAGATGTAGTCATTAGGTACAATTAATCAGCTTTCAACTGAATGGGTAGGATACTGCAATGATACTGCTGCCCACTCACCGTATACTTCACTGTAAGCTCACCTGTTGTAAATAGCTCTGTACTAGGAAGGGAAGATGCATCAATCCATTGATAATGGAGGAGGTTTGTGGAGTGGAAAGAGGGGAGAATAGTAAGAGCCTGGCATTTGTGATGGTATCCCTTTTGATTACTTTCTTATCAAGATCTATCAACATTTCTTATCAATATCTTATCTTGGGAGGGAGAGGTGCTGACCTTCCATTTAAAAACTGTATATGTGTAAAGTAGGGGTCTGCAACCTGCAGCTCTCCATGGTGGCAGGGGCTGATGGGAATTGTAGTTCATGAGTATCTGGAGAGCTGCAGGTTGCAGACCCCTGGTGTAAAGTGTCATCAAGCACAGCTGACCTATGGTACCCCATAGGTCAGCTATGACTTGATGACACTTTACACATAGTGTTTTCAAGGCAAGAGACTTTCAGTGGTACCTTCCTCTGCACAGGTGTTCCTTGTTGGTCTCCCATCCAAGTACTAACCTGGGCTGATTCTGCTTAGCAGCCAAGGTCAGATGAGATCAGGCTAGCCTGAGCCACCTAGGTACATAGGGAATTACACGGAAACATATAAGTGTTGTGCCATTACATCAGTGGAGACCGGTACTCTATCTCACCTAACTGAACCCCAGGAATGTCAAACACGTCTCAGTCTATTAGTAGTCTTACCTGTTAGATGTTTTAGGAGGTGCTTGTTCCTTTGATGAAAGAGAAGGAACTTGCACATAACAGTCCTTCCACCTAGTTGCATTTGAGGAGTTTTGTTGAACTCTGAATACAAAAGCAATGATGGCGGTGGCTACTCAGCATATACAACAGAAATACATTCTTGTGTGTCTGTATGTGTGTGTGTGTGTGTGTGTGTGATTTTTAAAATTTTATGTAAACCTTTTGTTCTATTGTTTTAATATATGTCAATATACATATTTCCATTTATTGTTCTATTGTTATAATATATGCCAATATATCATTTCCATTTGGCTTTCCTTTTGACAACAGTTCCAAAGCAAGCCTTGGGTCACATATGATTTTCTCTGTGTCTCACTTTGTTGTAATTGTTTTCCTTACAATCTTTTCCAAGAAGGGAGTCAACTCCTTTCCCCCTTTTTAATCATTAAAATGTCAGTATTATAGATTCATAGACCTTGAAAAAAAAATGCCCAACCCTTTACTCCAAGGTAGGACTGCCTACATCATTAGCAGACATCATACTGTACCAAAGAAAGGCATAGCAAAGAATTCTAGATTTCTCTAATACGTGGTGATTCTGGAATCTGAATGCTCATAAGAGAACGTTGTGATGACCACAAATATAGGTGGCTTTAAAAGGAGATTAGATATATTCATGGGGAATAGGTTTATCAATATATTGTCGGGCTGGCTCCTCACATGGCCAGATCTTTCAATCTGTTGTGGTGGAGTCATTGTGTGACATTGATGGATCTTGTTCCTAACGTTTTGCCTGCATCTGTAACTGGCATCTTCAGAGGTGTGACACAGTGTGTAATAGACTTCTGCCTGTGATACACCTCTGAAGATGCCAGCCACAGATGCAGGCGAAACGTTAGGAACAAGATCCATTAGACCACGGCCACACAGCCCAGAAAACCCACCACAAACAGGTTTATCAACGTCTGCTAGTTTTGGTGAATAAAGGGAACCTCTATAGACAGCACATCCCTGAATACCAGTTATAGGAGACAACATCGGGGAAGGCCTTGGCCTTTATACTGTTTGTTGGTCCTTCAGGGCAACTTGTTGACCACTGTGAGAACTAGGACGCTGGATTAGGTAGACCACTGGGCTGATCCAGAAGGGCTGTTTTCATGTTCTTCAAGAGATACATTCTAGTATGATAGATTTACTTTGAACCATGCATTTGAAGCATATTGCTATTAACCTGTGCAGTAGTTATCTGAGCAATATTAGCCCAATTTGCACAACCAGTCTGAGATTGAAAAGGCGTCTCAGGGTGATCACTCCCTGAACTATCATTTGATAAGGAACTCTTATAACAGTGTCCCTAGGAGATGAAATTAAACATCCCCAATCCAGTATAGAAGTAGGATCATGTACTCTGTTCAAGTCCATGCTGGGCTCTGGGCTAACTCACCACGTAATGAAAATGTGCTGTGGTGAAGAAGAAATTGTTGAAATAATACTAAAGCATCCATTGTAGATAGGGATGCCACTTCAGCTCATTTCCTGTTCATTAGCAATGATCAGGCAGCCAGTTAATCAGCAGGCTGCCTTTCTGTTCACAGCCTGTTTGCATCTAGCCCCAGGAACAAACTACTTATGGCCATCAGAAGCGTCCTACCACCTGATCAGAAATTACCCGAGGGCTTATGATCTTCTCCTGGTGACATTTTGGTTTGTATCCAGCAACTCTTTCAGGGTAAGATGGGAGTCATGAGTCAACACCCAGTTCATGGGATGAAAATCTGATTCTTCTGATCTCCTATTCTGGAAACTTTGCTGCATCCCTGGGCCTCCCACCTGACTTCCTTTCCTTCTCCGAACTCCAAACTGTCAGCTTGGGCTGCAGAGGAAAGGAGAGAAGCAGTAAAATGTTCCTCTCCCTCTGCAGTGAAGAAAATCTGCCCATCCCAAGCATGGAGAGGAGTGAAGAGAAACAATCTTTTTTCCCTATCCATTTTGCAATAAGGAACATAGAAACCAATAGCTTCTACCTTTATTTTCAAAGTGTAGTTATGTTTCAAAGGGATGGTGGCGATTCAGAACACAACTCTCAGCTAATCCCCCAGTCAGCTGTGAGTTGGCTTTTGGACAACAGGCAACCATGAACTTTTTGAGCAGCTGTTCAAGTCACTGGATGCAATTGGAAGGTATCCTTGACTAACATACTATCTGATTGTGAATGTCAATCTGACTTAAGTTCGACTTCCAAACAGGTTTGCTGCAAAATTCGCCTGTCCCTCATTATGGAACTGCCCAATAATTGTCAAAAAGGAAACACAGATTTGTGTGAAAGTATACTCTCTGCCTTCATTTTTTGTACTTTGAAGATCAGCGCTCAGATGTCAGCCTCAGGGGTCTGTGGAGAATGTGATGCAGCACCTGGTATTGTTGGCTTAATCTACAGTGCTCATCCTTTACCTGGCCAGCCCAAATTTCTGGAGAGGGTGCTTTTTCAGTAGACATCACCATCTGAACCTTCATGCTGACCAGTGTAGAGGAATGTTGTTAATGAACACCATCTGTTAGTACATTTTTGGAGCACAGGCAAGGAAAGCAAGGTTCGTTTACATTGTCCCTCCAAACCTGGAGTTAAATTTCGTGAGCTCGTCAAATAACCTCTTAGGGACTCCACACTAATCAATCACGTTTCAGCTCAGCTGTGCTAATAATTAATAAATCTTACCTTAGCTCACAAGATGTGGTTCTAAGACGTGTAGGAGCAAATAAATCCTGTCATTGGATGTTGTGTTGTGTGACCTAACAGCAGCAGCTCCCTCATTACTAAAGGTTACATCAAACCTGCTAACATCTGTGGCTCACAGCTTAAAGGGGCATGCTGTCAATTTGGATTTTTTTAGCATAAACCTTTTAATACTCACAAGTGCTTTAAAGTATTCCTTACTCCCATTCACATCCAAGTTCACTTGGTATAAGAATCCTTTAAAAAGGGGGCACATGTTCCATTAAAAAATAAAATAAAATTCATCGTCATATCAAAATGCTCACACTATTCTTCTGATCTTTTTTGCACTTGAAGAGCACTTGGGGTTTGGATCAGCTTAGGAAGGAAGGAAGGAAGGAAGGAAGGAAGGAAGGAAGGAAGGAAGGAAGGAAGGAAGGAAGGAAGGAAGGAAGGAAGGAAGGAAGGAAGAACCAGTGTGCAGAATTCTGCTCCAGTTAAAGGGAAAGTTGCACCCCTCCATCACACATATTTTGGAAAGGTCAACCCTGCCACCCTGACTGATTCTCCACCCCTAGTTAATTACACCTTGGATGTAGACTCAACCTGGATTGCAGCTGTCCTCATGAACATTACCATTCAACCATTGCGCATCAAGCAGATAAACTACACTCTGCATATCTGTGGTTGAAATTAGATTCAGGTGGGTAGCCATGTTAGTTTGTAATAGTGGAACAAGTTTTGAGTTCAGGAGGACCTTAGAGACCAACAGCATTGACACAGTCAAAGTTCACTTCATCAGATACAAGTAAAAGTGTCCTTATATCCTAGTTAGAAGGTAGGAGGGTTATGACTGAGAAGGTAATTGGATTCATAATGCAGAGGAACAATAAATTGCTTGACTAGACGAGGAGATATGCATAGAAGTAGGAAGTGCAGAAAATTAGCATCTGTAATGTGATAAGACTCTTATGTCCCTATTCAGCTCTGGAGGTCCTGAACTTGTTAATGAATTCTAGTCATACAATCTCATGTTGCAATCTCTCTTTGAAGGTGCTACTGAACTGAAATTTTATAGTGGTTGAAATTATAGGTGTCATTACCGAAAGGCAGAGGGGAAGTGCATCTCCCATTTCAAATCACATTATTGTTATCTTTGGGAGCAGCTGCATTACTTGTTACTTTGAGGGATGAAAAAGTGGCACAATTACTAACTGGTAACATAATCTTGAGACTATCCAGGCTCAGGCTTTTGATACTGACCGTGAATCTTGCCACTCCTAAAATCTCTTTGCTCTTCCCACTGAAAGAAACCTGGCATGACACTTCTTGACAGCATGCCCTGGATTTGATACTACTATCACCATAATCAAATCTGAAATACAGCAATATCAGTTTCAGTCCATCCCCATCTCCATCACAACATTCACTATGAGAAGGAGTTGAATAAGCAAAGAAAACATTTGCAGTTAGCAACCAGGGTTTGTTTGTTTTTACTAGGGTTGTCTACACCAGCTATACAAAGTCTGTAGACAATTATCTGTACAGTAAGTCTTTAATAAGGAGTTTGCTCACAGGCTTCCAAAAAGTCTGCCAGATAAATTTCTGAATGTAGCTCATGTTGTTTAAATGCTGAGAGTCCTCTTTCTCTGCCTTGTGGGATGGCTAATTGCTCTAAAAAGACGTCCTTGGAAGAGGGTCAAACTGGTATTACATATCAATTAAGTATAAAGTATGGTTAATGTAAGCAAAGCCAGCATGCTAGTGTTGCACGACAGGAGTGGGGAAAAAAGACTGCAGAACACAAGAAGAATGGAATGATAAAAATTTCCTTGAATGTCCGGTTTAAACAATAAGAATAAAAAGGAAGCAACATTCCAGTTCTTTGACTTGTACCCATCCTTGTTCGTGTTCACCATCTTCCATGGTCTTCTAGATCCGTCGGACTCAGAAGCATCTTTTTTCTCAATTCAAAAGGTCACACAGCAATTGCAGCAAAGTGTGGTTTGGGTTCAGTTTCTCCCAGAATCAGGCTTTGTTTCAAAATATCTTATATATTTATATATCTTTAAAGAGTAGAAAGGAAATTGTAGCTCCACACTGACAGGGCTATTGTTCCTATTTCGGAATCATGACGGTTTCTTCTGAAGAGCTGCTTTTTGTCCCCTTGCTTTCCTCCTTTTGCAGTCTTCTCCGTTTTCAGATTCGAGTGTTATTTTTGCTGGGCCGCTGCACTCCATACAAAGAAAGCTGCTGTTGTCTCCACCAGTACGGAGTTAAAGTGCAAATTAAAAAAAAATCCATTTGGCTTGTAAAAGCTGGAGGTGGTGTAAAGTATAAAGATGTTTGTCCTCCATCTGTCAGGGGATCTGTCACGGGCGGCTGTAAGACGACTCTTTGTTAGGCTCTCGGATGAATCTGTGATGACAAAATGCAGAAAAAGGAATGAATATATTGAGATGCATTGCCTATGTCCATTCTTTACTCATGTATGTTGCAGCCAGATGTGCAGATGCTACTCAATAATTGCAGACACGGCTTGGAATGGAATAGGGACACAGCCATTTTTATTAAATCAACTCTTAACATGAAGCTGGGCGAGCAAGAGGAGCGCATGGACTCGGCCAGGCAGCCCCCAAGGCTGACCCCGGCCTACCCTCTTTCCTGTGTGGCCACTAGGCATCTGCCTTCCTCCATGTGACCCACACATCCAGGTATTGGCTCACACGCAGAGGCCGTATAAGGCATGCTCCCTGAGCCATTCACCCTTCCTGGCCTCTTATGGAGGCCCCCAAGGTCGGGGAGATCCGGCGTGAAAGCACTGTCTCCCCCCCAAAACTATGCGCTCCTCTGCTCCTACCACCCCAGGACTGCGACGAGAGAAGCTAAAAACTTTCCCAACCGTTTCAGGAGGGTGGGTGGGTCAGTTGGTCTGCGAGGCGCCAAAAGAGGCTGAGACCACCGCGTGCTGCTATTTAACAGCCTGCTCCACCCTGATGCCCTGTGCGTCAGCATGCTGTTGCCGGGTGGAACGGTATAGCCGTATGACAAACCCAGGGACACACACACTCACACATAAGCAATTACCACATGCCCTGCCCCTGTTGCAACTATGGGCCTACCCTATTTCCCCGAATATAAGACATCCCTGGAAAATAAGACATAGTAGAGGTTTTGCTGAAGTGTGAAATATAAGGCATCCCCCAAAAGTAAGACGTAGCAACATTTTTGTTTGGAAGCATGCCTGACGAACAGAACACAGAAAAATAAGACATCCCCTGAAAATAAGACATAGCGCATCTTTGAGAGCAAAAATTAATATAAGACACTGTCTTATTTTCGGGGAAACACAGTAGCTGAGTCTAGTGCCATTATTTATTGGTAGCTTTCGCTTTTTGAAATGGGGAAAAGTATCTTCTTGGTAGCAATTTTAAACACTAAGTCTGCACTTTAGTATATTTACACATACCTTGTAGAACCTCCTTGACACCCACAGGCAATGTCAGGGACTCAAACATACCAGTACATAAATTAAAAACTAATGAAACAGCTCAACAACTGTGCAAATACCTAAATTGTCAAAGTTATGTGGACAATGGATGGTGTGGAAATAGAGAAAGGAGTCAAAGTGTTCTGTGAAAGAAAATGTACAACCTGGGAGGAATATCTTCCCACTCATCATTAGCGATGGATAATTAATACTAATAGCCATTCTACTACATGGGATTTGCAGGCAAGCTCTACCACTTGGTAAAGAAAAAAAAGTAGAAAATAGAAAATGCTATCACATGGTTATGTTAAAATCAATCCTCTGTTTGATAAGGAATTACTGGGATTTGGCAAGTGCCAGTCACACAATCCAATAATGAAGGAGTTAATTGTTGCATGCTAATTCATTAGTGAGGTCAGAAGTCAGTGACCAGGTAATTGATACCTATTGGTTGAGCAGACCTGGGGTGGGCTACACGCAGTTCTGCACGTAGGCTTTAGATATATGTTCTTTGTTGCACTCTGCACATGGTCAGTCATTCAGTCTTTGCCATGTGATAGTCTAAGCAGTAAGCTGGCTGTTGGAGCTAGCTAGCTAGTTAGAAAGATGTTTCTTGTTTTCTTCCAAGTTACCCTTTCCTGTTAGTAAGTAAACTTGATTTCAGTAAAGCAACTGTCTCTGCCTCCTTATTGCATTAACTCTGCTTTATAAGTATTTTCCCACAACAGGAATTCTGGGCATAAAATCCACACTGTAGAGACACCTTGTTTCTGGTTAATTCTTCCTCCCCCTGCCTCAATAAAGCAATGGCTACAGATGAAGGCAAAAAGGACACCACAGCTGGGGATTTTGTGTTGGTCCATAGAAGGGTGAAAATGGAAGAGAAACAGGCCTTTGATGTCAGCTCCCTACTTCCAAGCGGAAAAGTCTGAACTTTGACACTGGACTCCTGTCGTACATCTTGTTCTTGTGAAAGACTTAAAAGTAGGTGAAGTGATTCGTTTTATTGATTCTGCTTTTGATGGCGAGAACAAGCTCCAAATAGCTTTCCTTTTGTCAGAAGAAATAAAATAGGTCAACAAGTGCCTCAACCTGGTGGTCTAGATGAAGGGGCCTTAACTCTGTCATACTCCAGCCAATCTGCTCTCCCTGTCTCCACCTTTTCCGTAACTAGGGTGGAAGACAGATGGGATGCACAATGGGTGTTAAAGACTGTGTCATACGATACCCATTATCCGAAGGTTGTTTTCGATTTAGTATGGCATAGGTGGGGATGTTTTCAAAGGGGTCGGTGAAAAGCTCAGAAGCTCAGAAAAGGGAACAAAGCAGCCGGAGCAGTAAAGCTGCAACTTCTCATTGGCCCAGTGTCTTCATCGAACTTGATGAACCCCATTCAGTACTGAAGGGGAGGTGGAAGGAAATAGCAACAGTGGCCTGTCTGAGTAGGCAGGCTATCGGCAGTAGGACCTGTAAAGATCCACATGCATTCTTAAATCTTATTCAATAAGCTGTTTTAGCAAAGCTAAGGAAGGTTCTCTTCCATTTGGGAACAATTCCCTGTGGCTGCCAGTTCAACAATGTGGCTTTCAAATGGTGAATTTTTCAACACTTCCCTTGCCCCATTCCTCTTCAGCTCCCAATCTACCCAGGTGCCATGGATACTAATTTTTTGGTCAGCAGCTAGATCAGCATTGTAAGGTTGTAACAATCTGTCTATCGGTGATAGAAAGTGTAGTCAAGTTGCAGTCAATGTATGACCACCCCATAGGTTTTTCAAGATAAAGAGACATTCAGAGGTGATTTGCCATTGCCGGCCTCCATGTGACAACCCTGGTTTGCCTTGGAGGTCTCCCATTCAAATACTAACCAGGGCCTACCCTGATTAGCTTCTATGATCTGATGAGACGGGGTGGCCTTGGGGATTCAGGTCAGGGTGATCTGTCTATTAGGTTCTCTGACTTCCTATTTTTTAAAGTAAGAATTTAGCCCCTTTTCTGATGGAAACAGAAGGAAAAGGTGTCTCTAAGCAATGACACAAGCTAGAGACTTCCTTTTTAAAAAATGAAAATTGAGAAATCAGAAGATCTAACAGGTCATTATGTTATAGGTACTATAGTGATCTAGCTTTTGAAGAAGAGTTTGGATTTATATCCCCACTTTCCTCAACTGAAAAGAGTCTCAAAGCAGCTTACAAAATCCACCTCTTTCTCTCCCCACATTTCCTCACAAAGTAATTTATAGCATTTCAGAAATGAAATAGACATTTTTTTTCTTTAATTTTTATGAGATTGTGTGTTTGGGCTGCCATTGTGAACACAGTGTGCTGGAGCTCAGCTACAAATTTGTTCTGAGCTCGGAGAAATCAGCCTTTAGCCCTGCTTTCGCTTCTATGCTTGGGTGTGACAGAAACACACATGTATATATGTACAAGTACATTAGTTCTAGAAATGAATAACAGCACTGCCAGTTTGGCCCATTAGGAGGAGGGGGAATAGGATGGTTATGCAGAAATGACAATTTTGTGTCTCTCTTTTGGTGCAAGAAATGGAAAGAAATACAGAAGGCGGCTGGAGAGAGAAAAGGTCTTATCCTCAGGTGTGCTCAGAGTTGGCTGGATTTTCAGGTCCAGGATTTCCTGTTCAGGCAAACACAAAGAGTGAGGGGGCATTCATTGAAAATGCTGGGGGGAAGAATTAGGACTAATAAAAGGAAACACTTCTTCACGCAACGTGTGATTGGTGTTTGGAATATGCTGCCAGAGGTGGTGGTGATGGCCACTAACCTGGATAGCTTTAAAAGGGGCTTGGACAGATTTATGGAGGAGAAGTCGATCTATGGCTACCAATCTTGATTCTCCTTGATCTGAGATTGCAAATGCCTTAGCAGACCAGGTGCTCAGGAGCAGCAGCAGCAGAAGGCCATTGCTTTCACATCCTGCATGTGATCTCCCAAAGGCACCTGGTGGGCCACTGCGAGTAGCAGAGTGCTGGACTAGATGGACTCTGGTCTGATCCAGCAGGCTAGTTCTTATGAGCTGGGCCTTGGAATCACTCTTCTTTCTCGGATGTAGCCACCAGTTACTTGATACACCAGCAGGAAAATCCAGGAGGTGAATGATTATGATCAATGATCTTGCAAATGTACCTTGGGTACACAAGCCTGAATTACCTTCATGAAAACCATTAACACAGCTCTTCCCACCCCTGCTTCACTGTACAGCTCACCAGGTCCTCAAAAATGCAAAGGCGAATTAATGAATTTTGTTTAGATGATTTAAGGGACGGCTATTAAGCTCATGCTACCAATTTACCTTCACCAGTTGTGTTCTGTGTTATTTTCAAGTAGCAAAGCAAAATGTTGTTGGAAATTAGCCTGCTCAAGATAATTAAAATAGTTCCTGTAGGGAAATGACAAAAAAAAATAGGAGAGCAATTGTATTCCTGAACGTTCACATCCACGGGTATTTAATTGAAATGAAATACAATAATCCATACTGAACAGATTGAGTCATATATCTGAATATTAATGAAGTGTCTAACAAGTGCCGAACAACAACTTTTAGACACTGAATATTAAGTCACAGCTGGGAAGTAAGATGTTGTGTAAAGCAGAGAAGACACCCAACTAATAATGAGAGAACTATAAGAGCATTTTTAAGTGCAAAACACTACACCTGACAAAACAGTACAACTGACAATGTCAGGTGTACTTCTGCTTCAGATCTCACTGTGAAAGAGAAACAGTGTGTTCTAATCTGGCACAAAGTTATAAACTTTGTGCCCAAATTCTCCCCATCCCTTTCATGACCTTCCAAGAGCAAATCAGCTAGACTCCGCAAAGCCGTTGGCAGAAACTCATAGCTCAGTGGTGGAAAAAGAAGAGTTGAATTTATACCTCGCTTTTCTCTACCGCAAGGAATCTCCAAGAGACTTACAGACTTCTTCCCTTCCTCACACCACAACAGACACATTGTGTGGTTGGTGAGGCTGAGAGAGTTCTCAGAGAACTGTGACCAGACCAAGGTTACCCAGTGGGCTTCTTGTGTAGGAGTGGGGAAACAAACCTGGTTCACCAGATTAGAGTCCACCACTTCTAACTACTATACCACACCAAAACCAATACCCTGCCTACATAAGATGCCAGGTTGATCTGCCAACTCTGGGTTGAGAAATTTCTGGAGATTTGGGAGTGAAGACTGGAGAGGACAAGGGTTGGTGAAGGGAGATTATGCCATAGAGTCCACTCTCCAGAGTAGCAATTTTCTCCAGAAAAACTGATCTCTGTAGTTTAGACTCTAGTCTAGACTCTAGTAGTCTAGAGATCAGTTGTAATTCCAGGATATCTCCAGTTCTCACCTGGAGGTTGACAATCCTAGTACCAGGTTTCACACCTGGCATATCTGGGCAAAGTATCTCTGAATCAGAGCTGGGGAAACCTATCTTTGAGGCTAACAACAGATGAGCTTCCCTGGATCCACCTCAGAATTGGATGATATTTATTGAATGATGTGGAGTGCTCAGAATTCCATGATGGTCACAGGCAGAGGTGAGCAGTATGTTCATTAGCTGGCAGGCATGCCACCAGGGAGTTTCCTTGCTCTCTCCCTCTCTCCTCCTGGGATGTTGTTTCAGCAATACCCAGCAAGACATCCAAGCCAGAGGAAGTGGCTGTAATGGTGACTTTGCATCGATGGCCATTGTTACAAGCCATACTTGTACAAGGACATACTCTAATCAAAGAGAGCTAACGTGGTGTAATGGTTAGGAGCAAGTGGATTCTAATTGGGAGACTTGGGGTTGATTCCTCACTCTTCCATATGAGTACTGGACTCCTATCTGATGAACCAGGTTTCTTTCCCCACCTGCTGGGTGACTGTAATCTAGTTACAGTCCTCTCAGAACTCTCTCAACCCCACCCACCTCAGAGGGTGTCTGTTGTGAGGAGAGGGGGGTAAGGAGTTTGCAAGCCACTTTGAGACTCCTTATAGTTGAGAAAAGTGAGGTATAAATCCAGACTTTTCTTTGCAGCATTTCTTTTCAAGCCCTTGGACAGCTACCATCAGAAAAAGGAATGCTGGACTAGATTGGACTAATAATCTGACCGAGGATAAAGCAGCTTCATATATTCACAAGTTTCTGCACAAGGGAAATTATGCAGCTGCTGGATTGTTCCCTTTTCCTGGCTTTAAGTTGTTTGGGATATGAAGCTGCCTTCTGCAGAGTCAGCCTACTGCTCTATCAGGATTTTCTTCTCCAACCAGGAGTGTTACTCAGCTTCAGATCACATCTTACTTGATCCTCTTTCAGCTATTCTTGATCCGTTACTGCCACTGAAATTCCATATATATAGATTCTGCATAAAATACCCAGAGAAGTAGCAGGGTATATAATGGCCGGGGGGAAGCATGGCATGGGGTCCCATTTCCCCAAATATTACAGTGGCAAGCTCAAAGTACTGCACAGCCTAAAAGTATGATGGTTTAAACTACAGTTTTAACATCCAGTGATGAGAAAGACGGTAAGTGCAATCTTTAACCATCAGAAATGGCCCTGCTGACAGGTTATTTTATTCTGTGGGGGGGAATTACTTCAACCAAGTGACATGGTGATTCAGTACAACTCAAGCACCTCGGAGAGTTCAGCTGAGGACTCACCTCTAAACTCACTCGAATAATAGTTGAACAGTTACTGAGTAAGCAAGCAGCTTTTGAGATACTTCCAGACGCTCGAGGCTGAGAAAGATACAGAGGAAAAGGGATGCCTAGCAGAGCAGGATTTATGCACAGGCTAAGTACACTAGAGGTAGGGCCCCAGATGATGTTTAAATGTTTAAAAATGCTAAAAATTACCACGATGGAGTGTTGGTCAATCAGTGGGGCCTTTTAATCTTGGCATAGTTAGGGCATCAGCATGTCTCAGTCTGCCCCTGAAACCTAGACGGAAGAGGCCATAAAAATGAGACTTACTCTGGTGGTCTTGACTTTATTTCCAGTTGCACACATCCACCCTGAATTGTCAGGTAACGTCTTGCACTCCTCACCCTCTAGGCAGGGCTCCATCTCACACCACCACTTCCCAATGACTATCGATGCTAGAAGAGAACAGACAAAACAATTACACATATATCTTGCTGCACAACAGGCAGAAACTCTGCTAGTGGACTCTGGCTCCGATGCACATTGCTTGGCCAAGGTTCTGAAGTCTGCTGTAAGCACAGGTTGCCAATCTCCTGGGTGCGTCTGGAGTTCTGGCATTATAACTCACCTCCAGGTTACAGAGATCAGTTCCCTTGGAGGATATGGCAGCTTTAATGGGTGGGATCTATGACAACACATCCTTTCTGAGCTCCCTCCCCAAACTCCACCCAAGTCCCCCAAATACGTCTTTACACAATGAGTGATTAAAACACAGAATTCACTGCCAAAGGATATACTGATGGCCACAGGCCCAGACAGCTTTAAAAGAGGATTAGGCAGATTTATGGAGGAAAGGTCTAGTGATAGCTAGTGACTAAAGGGAACCTCCACTTTCAGAGGCAGTAAAACTCTCAATACCAGTGCCAGGAGACAACATCAGGGAAAGGTTTCAGCCCTGTTGTTGGTCCTCCAGAGGAACCAGTTGATCACCATGTGAGACAGCATGCTGGGCTAGATGAACCATTGTCCAATCCAGCAGGACTCTAACATTCTTATCTCGCCAAGAATTGTCCAATCTGGAGTTCACATGTAAGCAGCTCCTGATGTTCATGCACCTTTTGATCAGGTCAGTCAAACACTTAGCCCAACTGAAAGGACCTCCAGCTGCCAGCATGACCTGAGGAGACTAGGTTTATTCATTAATTTCCAAAGGCCCATCTAATGGCCGACGATTCCTAAGATGGTTCTATTGCAAGGGTTTCTTCAGTCTGTATTGTTTTATTTCACTCTAGGTTAACGAATATTGTGCAAGCCACCCCAAGGCATGGAGAGGCAGGGTACAAAATAATTTCATCCCAGTTCTGGAGTGTAGCTGTAAAAATGAAATACTTCAAGTACCAACGCCAAAAGTATATTACTTTATATTTAATGGGTCTCTGATGTCTGCATGAGACTGCCTGATACAGGCTGGGCCCGCCAACGCTTGTCAGTTCACTCAGTTTTCCTCAATCTTGAGAGAGTGAAAAACTTCTTCTGGGCTGGATCCAGACTAGCGTCTCTATGAGTGGAATGACATCCACCTATAGAGTCTGATTCTTCTCCCTCTGGTGGCAGCCTAAAACATCCTCTGAAATCCTGTTCCTGCATTTTAGGTCACAATGGGAGCCTTGAAACCATGCTTTATAATCAGAAGCCCTTGCGCCACAGTCTCTCTCCAAGCTTTTTAATCTAATATCCTTTATGTATGTCAGAGCCTGTATTATGATGAAATGCTATTAATAGAAAAGGGGGGAATCAGGATATCTTTGGATTGATCACAAACAATTTGGTTTTTTTTCCCCAGCAAAAAATATATGGCAAATTTGCTCCTTAATGCAGCTGAGAACACACCAGGAACAGAAAAATCTATTCAACCTTATCTTATTACTAGTGCATCTTGAAAAGATCCAGGGGGAATATTCCACACATTATGACTTCAAGTGGAGATGATAACTCTTTACAGTGCTTTCTTGTAATTTATAGTTGTAACCAAATCCTGTTATCACTGACCTTGATTGAAAGAGCAAATAAGTGCTTAGCCAACTCATCAAATCCCTGCTTTGTATGTAACCTTTTAGCATAAATGTTTGCTTGTGACAGGCAAAAGAGGCCTTTGCAGACACAAGCTCATCATCACACAGGACGTCTTCCACTAAAACATCAACAACGAATGCCACTTTTTACTTTGGGAATCCAGTTAGGACTAACAAAGGCTAATGTTGGGGTCATAAACCAAAATAAGCACATGAAATTCGTTAGGAGTGTGCATCCAAATGATGAAGAATCAATATCTGACCCAAATCAAGGGAGCTTCATGTCTTGAAAGTTTCTACCCCTCCCTAAGATTAGATGTCCCCAGGATTAGACGGGTTTAATGCCGGGTATTATAAAGAAATGTCAGAAGTATTAATTCCAGAGATGCAGCTATTGTTTAACCATATTTTAAGAAAGTTTCTACCCCAAAAAAGCTACCCCCAAAAGCTAGACTCAAATCTAGCTCTTCGACTGCAGATCAATGGCTTGAAATAATAATTAATAATAATGCCCAACATTTAGGTACAGTCAAAAATGTTCAGATATGACTATGACTATCAGACGCCTTCGCTATTTGATTTCAGTTTCTTGGGACTGACTGATGAACAAAGCCAGAGTGTGCAGTTATAAAGCTGTGTCCTCCCACACAATTTTAATTAAAAATGAAACAAAACAAGAAGTGGCTTGCACAGAAAATGGCCTAGGCATTTTGCATCCATCTATGGCTATATATCTTGAATGAAATAAAATCAATACACAGATAAAGCACGGAAGCATTTATTACACGGATTTTGCCAAACTTGCCCTGCTCCTCTGTTGTGTTCTTCTTGGCCGTTGTAGCCCTCACATCCTCCCTGCCCTCCAAATAGCCTTAGACTGGGCAGAGAGATCCTTTGCTGCTCTTTACTGCCCCAACATTTGCCTCACTTTTTCTGGAATACTAATTGTCCGGGGGAACGCCACACTAATTTCTAGCTGCTCAGGTTCCTTGGTTATGATCTCCCATCTTCTCCCCAGTCGGGGCCTTGCTTGTGGTATTTATCCTCTTCATTCATCAATCCTATCATGCCATCCTTCTTCACCACTTTCTCCAAATGTTTCCCACTCCCCAGGTGTCCCTTCTCTGTTAAGGTGCCACCTCCTCTCTGTTGTGTATGGCTCTCCCTTCTTGTGCCCTGCTAATGTGTTGTTGGTCTTCCCATGAGCAGGCCTTCCTTTCCTTCCTCTTCCTCGCCCAGCCTACCTGGAGGTATGGGGAGCAGAAGTCACAGTTCCCCCGGCCTCTCTGCAGTTTCCTCGGCCTCCCTCCAAAGGCTCAGATAGCTCCCAGCATCTTTGGTTTTGTGCCCTCCCTCTCTGGCCTTCTGCTGAGGCCTGGCTCCAAGTCTCCCCAGTGGCCTGCATTCAGACCAGGCCATCAGGTTGGAGGCAAAGCCATACTTGGCATCCTCAGTGTGTCCAAGAGTGGTAAGGAAGTCCCCTACCAACCCAACTCTCCTCCCTCAGGTGACTCTGCAGTCAGCAGAACCTGTTTGGGTGGGCTACAGAAGGAGGAAAGGAGGCAGGGGAGCTGCGGGGGTGAAAGGAGAGGGTGAAATGGGCTAGGTTTGGGACATATCCCAACAAATGTATTTGTTATGATGGCACCCTCTGCCTTCAAGTTCACATAATATTCTCAGTTGAAATTGTTCGGAACAGAATTGGTTCCAAGGGACTGACTTTGTTTTCCCCGACACCTTGCCAATTTTATGGTACTTTTTTTGCCACTAGTTTTCCATGAGGTACATTAAAAATAGACAACTGCCAAGAGGGCTAGCATGCAGTAACTCTGCATTCTTTTGATAGCTCCCTACCTAATTCCCTCAGTCCATTAAGGCTTCTGTTCCACTCTGATCCAGCTCTCTCTAGCTATTGAATGTTACCCTCCCTCCCAGCTAAATCTGGGTGATTGGTATTTAACAGCTGAAACCATTATTTCCTAAGCCAGTCCCTAAAAGAGGCGAACATCTGCAGTACAACCTACCTGCCAGACAATACTGGATGCTTGAAAGAAAATGTCTAGGTTAAGTATTTTTGCATTGTGATCCAAACGTAGCCAGTTTCTCTTTCTGGTGGGGGAATGTGTGTATCCTTCCATAGATGAGGGTTTTTGATGGGTTTGATGACTTATGTCAATCCGGTAGGGGTTTCAAGGCAAGAGAGAATCAGAGGAAGTTTGCTGTTGCTTGCCTCTGCATAGCAACCCTGAACTTCCTTGGAGGATTCTCAACCAAGCACTAACCATGGGCAAACCCTGTTTAGCTTCCAAGATCTGATGAGATCAGGATAGCCTGGGCCATCCAGGTCAGAGCAACCTTTTCAGAACTATTTAAATACTGATTTGGTGACATAGCGCAGTTTATCATATGCTCAAAAAGCTATTCCTTTTATAGAATTCTAAAGTTCGTTGAAATATAGCGGTGCCACTCCTTCAAAGTACCTGAGCAGTTTGCTGACTTGAGGTAACTCTGTGTGCTTTAATTTTGCTTTACATGCTTGGTATGGAAATCCACTACATGAAACCCACTTTGTTTCCCTCTTTTCCATCTGCTCTCGAAATGCATAATGGCTTTATTGTCATGGCTGGCTTTGAAGAAACCTTCGAAACTGAAGTCTTGTTATGGCACAGGAGAGATCTAACATGTAAAACCCCAGTTCCTAGTGTGTTTTGTTTTCGTTCTGGAAACCAGAACAATTCAACTTTTTAAAAGAGTATGCTTTTGAAGTGCATTGTACTTCAGTTGGGATTTTCTCATCATTCTTCTCCAAGGCTCTCCAAAATTGTTTTTGAATTTGCTGTAATAAAAAGTGGAGGGAAATTTGTTCTGGGCAGTAGAGAGTCTCAGCTATCATGTCAGGTAGGATACATATGCAAAATATCAGAAACTGACCGTTTTCTAAACTGGTTTGGGAAGAAGAAGAAGAAGAAGAAGAAGAAGAAGAAGAAGAAGAAGAAGAGTGGGATTTATATCCCACCTTTCTCTCCTATAAGGAGACTCAAAGGGGCTTACAAACTTCTTTCCCTTCCCCCCTCACAGCAAACACCCTGTGAGGTGGGTGGGGCTGAGAGAGCTCAGAAGACTAGCCCAAGGTCACCCAGCTGGCGTATGTTGGAGCGCACAGGCTAATCTGAATTCCCCAGATAAGCCTCCACAGCTCAAGCGGCAGAGCGGGGAATCAATCCCGGTTCCTCCAGATTAGAGTACACCTTCTCTTAACCACTACACCACTGCTGCAGTAACAAACAATAGTGAAAACCACACAGCACCCCAATAGTGAAAAGCTGTTTGGCATAAACCTGCATGATGGGGAAACTTGCAGCATTTAGTGCGTGGTAATGGGAAAACTTGCAGCATTTAGTGGATGGCATTCTATTTTAATCAAAGACTTAGTGGGAAAGCTTGGAATAAATACAATTTAAATGCAGCCCATGTCTTTAATGCCAGCCATGAAAAAAATCTTTTGCCAGCCTAATGAAACACTATCAATTTTATCCTCTTCATCCAATAAATTGTGAGTCATTTCTGTGTGGATTAGATTAAAGAAGAATCCACTAAGAGCTTTTCTGAACGGATGAAGACTTTATGAAAGGACACAACTGCAGAAGTAGATAAAACCTTTTTGAATGCAGTTTAAGATGTAGAGAAATGGATACCAACTAATTCAAGAAAGTTGGTCACCTGGGGCTCACCTATTCCTTAAAAACCAAGATTTCAGAAAACAAGAGACATTGCTGTTCCTTCTGTTTTTATTACAGTGATATGTGGTGCAGGATAAATGACTGCAATGGGAACTGGGAATCTGAGGAGCGAGAGGCAATGACTAGAACATAGCAACCAAAATATTATGCATCTCACAAACACATGGAGCTATCATTAGCACTGATGGCTGTAAAACAGAAGTTGAAAACTGAAGAAAAATGGGAAAATAGAAAGGGAACCTTGTTTGAGAAAAGCAGCTCTGAAGAAACACGGGATGCTAACCCATTAAAGAACCCTTTTTAAATTTGATTCCATAAAAAAACCCCTTTCCAACCTAATGTCTTGTGTAGTATAATGCCTTGCTATTTTCCATATTTAAAACCTAATAATTCCAGATCTTGGATAGCTAGCAGCCATAGCTATTGAGAGTGAATCTTGAAAGAGAAAGATTAGCTAGAGGCTGAAGAGAGTCCTCACTAACTTGCTGTCCCTAAGCAAGGCAGTAAACTAAACTGGGAAGCAAGAGCCCAATAGTTCTGCCTTCATGAGTGACAGATGGGAATAGCCCATGTTTGAAGATGTCCTCCCACTCAGAGCGAGAATACAACAGCCTTCATTTAACAATTTTCTCATTTTCCACTCTTGTCAAAATGGCTCCCACATTGTCCTCCAAAAGAAATTTCAAATGTTGCTGATGATATCTTGATAGAGAAACTGGAGGTGATCCTTCAAGCAAAACATAGGAGCAGACCTGCTGGATCAGACCAATGTTCTATCTAGTACAGTGCCATGTTTACATAATGGCAACCAGATGCCATCTGAAGACATAAAAGCAGAAGCAGGGCACAAAGGTCTAGAGTTCCGCCTGTTGTTGTCCCTGAGCAAATGGTCTACAATAGTTTACTGCCTCTGATCATGGAGGTTCCTTGCTCAGAGTAAAAAGGAAGGAATGGCAGACCACCTTTCTTCAGGAAGACCTTGAATCTGAAACCTTGGAGAAAGTTGCCAGATTCTCTCTGTGTATGTGTGCATAAAGGAAGGCCTCCACTGCTTGGCCATCATGCTTCTAACTCCCCCACTGACACTGATGCTGGCAAGTCCAGCACAACACCAGAGCTCCACTGCCTAGCCTGCTGCAGCTCCCAAAGGCCCTCCAGCTGGGTGTAGCTCCTCCCTTCAGCCCTCCCACCAACATTGAGGCCAGCAAGCCTGATGCAGCTCCAGGGCTCCACAAGCTTTGTAATACACTAAACACCCCTTGCAGCTTCTTAATGTATCACAGATTAATCAAATGAAACAATATCCATGGGCTGGAGCAGCTTCTGTTCTTAGCAACATCATTGGCAGCAAGCCTAGCACAGCTGCAGGCCTCCAATGCCGGGCTGCTGTGTATCCGGAAGCTCCTCTGCCCTTGCAGCTTATGTGTGTTGTTTGCATATGCATAGACTGTCAAGATTGTCAAGCCTCCCATAGCCCTGGATCTCCTTGCCAGCCAGGCTTGAAGGCTTTTCATTAGGCCTCGGATGGGGTCATCTCTAGCACACTTCCCATGATGCCCAACTCAGCTATTGACCTGCCTTTCCTTGGGTGTCAGCAAGCTGGGTTCCTTCCTCCCTGGCCCTCCAGACCCTCTGCCTGATATCCCTTCCCCATTTCTGTAAGCTGCACCCTGGACCCAGCTGCCTCTGCTGGGCCCTACCTGGGAATTGGCCTTTAAAGCCAGTAGCCCTGCACCACGCCCTGGTGGCTGTTGGGTGAGGCAGGTTTTCTGGCTGTGCAGCAGCCCTGCACTCTCTCAACTTCCCTCAGCCCAGGGCCAACTCTCTTTTAACAGACCACCTCTGAAAAGGGCTGGTGGCCATGCCGCCTCCTTGGCCCACACCACAGACCACGCACTTGCTTCCGGTCCTCTCAGCATCTGTTCCAACCAACATCATTGCCATCAAAACTAGTACAGCTGCAGGCCTCCACTGTTGGGCTACTGTGTCTCCTCAATCTCCTCTGTTCTTGCAGCTAATGTGTGGTTTGCGTATGCATAGACCGTTGAGCCTCCTTTCACCAGGCCTCAGGCAAGGACTTCTATTCCTCCTGTATCCCTGTAGGCCCCACCCCGGATCTGGCTGCCTCTGCCTGGACCTTCCTGCTCATCTGGCTTCTCTTGGCCCAGGACCAGCTTAGGAAGGGGCAGAGGCCACACCGCCTTCTTGATCCACACAGCAGATCACCTGCTTGCTTCCAGCTCTGTCACTGCTTCTTAGCTTCTTTGTATCGCACTCTCGTGGTGGCTGCTGCCACCTCAGCAATGTAGGTAAGACTGCTTCCTTGGCCAGGTGGGCAACTCCATTGTGGGAGGGATGCAGGCAGTAGCGGAGCTGCAATGGGGACATCCAAGGACAAACCTCCCCCGTTGAATCACACGGGGTGGGGGGTGGAAATCGCCCCACCACTTTGTGCCAAGAGGCAGGCCTCGGCCCGCCCTTGGGCAGCAGAGGACCTGTATTCTGTTCCCCAAGCAAAACTGTTTCTGGTGCTCTGTGCCCAGCCAGAACAGAGTGGGAGAGTCACAAACAAGGTTTAACAGTTCAAATAAAAGGTTTAATATTTAGAAGAACAGCGACCTTAACTCCTCTCAGGGTCTGTCTAAAATAAAGTACTTGCTTGACTGGACAGTAGAAGTTGTAATCATGACAATTCTACTAAAGACAACCATTCAAAAGAGTAGATGTGTTTGAATCTTCCTTCTGTATGTCTACGGTCCAAATTCAACACTTGAACCACTTCACCGCACTGACTTTAAGTTCCCAACAAGATAACAAGGAAGGAAGCACATGTTCCAAAGAAAGACAGCTTTTGATGATATCTTTATGGTGATGGTGATACAATGGCCCTTTCCTCACACACGCGGAAACAAGCCTCCACCGGCATAATTTATGCTGGTGGAGGCTGGGGGACCATTTGCACGCTAGCGTTCAAGCGGCCCCCACTTCCCCCCCCCAGCTGGAGAGGCAGCTCCACATGGAGCTGCCTCTTGGTCAGCCCCCTCCACTGACCATCATGTCCAGCATCACTCTGGAGGGCTGCAGGGACCCACCCACACTGCCCCCGACCTCCAGGGGTTGGAGGGCAGCATGGGTGGGCTTCTGCAGCCTTCCAGAGCAACGCTGGACATGATGGTCAGTGGAGGTGACGGGGAAAGCGGCATCTTCCCGTGCCAACAGGAAGACGTTGCTTTGCAAAAACCTCGCTCATTGAGCAAGGTTTAAAGTGGTGCCTTCATGCTGCTCCTGGTCAGCCAGGACGGCGCTGCTGTGATGCAGCAGCACCTCCTGTGCGAACAGCAGCCCAGGGATGGCATTTTTGCCATCCCTGGGCCACTGTATTTCGCCTGTGCAGAAAGGGCCAACCTGAGACATAATTTTAGGCACAAACAAGTCTATGTTTTTAGATGTCTGATAAGTAAAAAAAACTTGAATTCCAACTGCAGCTACCTTGCAAGGTCTACAGCTAGGACCATTTCTTGACCTTCGAGGTATATCACAACTGTCCAGGTATTTTCAGCTTTTTGTCCTTTAGGAAGAACCAAGGATAACTCAGAGGAAAATCACCCATAGGGGAAAAGGTATTAAGTAGTGACTAGCCTTTAGTATTGTTATGGGGAGGAGAATTTATTTTTCCAAAAGTATATTTTTAAAGATACATTGATTCCTCTTATTCTTTTTTTCCCCTCTTTCATTTCTCTTTATGAAGAAATCAACAACTTCCTTTGTGCACTTATTCAGCCCTTTCAGGGAACACCATTGGGTGGTGCTTCAAAAGGAGGGAAGGACAGTTTCATTGCCTGCCTTTGAATATCTACACAGTGAAATTCTGAAATCTGGCAAAACATCCTTTCCTGAGTTTCCATTTGTGAAATTTCAATATGATCAAAATGGAATTGATGAGCAAGTGACTCCAAATTCCTAAAAAGATGAAAAGAGGTTGATTGTTGGATTGTGAGGACAAATTGGGTGAATAGGAATTAAGAAGAATTTCTCCCAACAACCATTGGAGCATTGCAAGGTTGGCATTACAAAAAATAAGAGTAAATGTGGAGCTGCCATTAAACTCGGAATGGCCAAATGTTCATTTTTTTTTCAGAGAAAGAGATTAGAAGCTGGCTGTCAAAACTGCAATCTTGCTGAATAACAGGAACTAGTACTTTAGAAATAGAATTCCAGTTGTATTGATAGCAAGCATAGGATAGTAACTTTAGTGTCTGAACTGGCCAGCTCTTCACAAGACACAGATGATATGTTCCCAGCAGTTTCTCTTCCTCCCCCCTGAACTGAGATATTCCCAGGAAAGAAAAGGACCAGGGAAAGGTGGGATGGAAGCACAGCAATTTCATTCAGATACACACATCCCAAAAAACAGATATCATTCTTGACTTGATGACTTTCTTTCTTAGGCCAAAAGCGTGAGAAGGAACTTTTACAACAACATGGCAGGACCTGAGTTAACTTTGGCGAGGCTCATGACCAGTGGTGGGATCCAAAAATTTTAGTAACAGGTTCCCTCCCCAGTCCCACCTCAGCAAAGGGAACAGAGGCATACCTAGGCAAACCTGAGCCCTGGGCAAAACCTGAGTTGGATGCCCCCCAAGGGCAGCCACCCCACCACAACCCCCCAATTTTTTTTTGCACCAGGTCATTTCTAAATCATCATCACATTATAGAAAATTCTCCAACTCACAAATCTGAACACAGCAATGGGTTCTTTGATAGAGACTGGTGAGATAAAAGGTACAAAAGGCTGAGAATCAATGAATTGCAGTACCTGAAAGGGATTAACCCAGTTCAGGGAGCTACATTATTAGTCGCAATTGCTATATGCAACCTTCACGTTTGAAGGCAGTATGCCTCTCAGGGAGGCGAGGGCGTGGAGATGGAAAAGTGGACCCAATTAGTAACCCCCTCTCGGCACACATAAATAATTAGTAACCCACTCTCGGGAACTGGTGAGAACCTGCTGGATCCCACCTCTGCTCATGACACTGGCTTGCAGAACTGTCAGAATGGTATTGTTTGTAAACACAATGGCTCGGGTGATTTGTGGCCTGGTGATTGTGGTCCTTGTTTTCCAAAGACTTGCTGAATTGTATTTGGCTCCAGAACATAACTTGCTATTTCATTGGATAAAGAATGGATTTGCCATCATTTTTCTGCCACTCCTCCATGACCCTGCCCTGAGACAGTGGACAAGTGTAAGGTAAACAGAACTATCATCCTGAGCCAAATTAATTTCCCAGCATTGCATTTTCCAGCTTTAGGGCAAGACTTTTGATGTGTGGTTGGGAACAGCAATGAAAATGGCATCTTAGGTCATACTGAAAGAAAAGTAATGAGAAAAAAAATAACATGGTGGGATGAAAGGGGGATATTTTTTTTTAAAAAAAAACAAGTTAGTGTCATTAATTACACTTTTGAAGTCTTGGAGAACCCTGCTATAATTTGCAGCTTTTCAGCGATCATGAATAGAACTTGCTGGCTGACATGCAGGCTTTTCCTCATTGGTTTGCTTACAGTTGGAGGCGGGGGCAACCAATTTTGAAAGAATGCTCCTTTTAAATTGAAACATGAAGGGGCTTTAAAATTGGATCAAGTTCAAGCTCCAATCTCAAAAACAATTTCCTCTTTGCTTTGAGACATTGCTACTTCTATAAATGCAATCCCAAGTCATACGGTAGTCTAACTCTGGCCTGTCAACTGCTGGTTGCTGAAGAGGCTACAGACTGTAGAATCCAAATAATATTTTGCCCCTTCAGCAATAAAATGGGAGAGGCATCAAGCCATGATGCACAAAGCCGAATGTGAAAGCATGAATGGTTTTTAATTGAAATCACAGTTCCACAGTTTGTTTATTTTGTTTAGCTTTAGATGAAAAATCCCACATTCTGATATAAGGACCAATATAGATGAGACACGCTCACTGCTCAACTGGAAATCCAGTTTGAGGTTCAATTTTTGAAATATTAAAATAGGAGAGAGTTTGAATTACAAAGTAGGCTAGAGGGCCTTTTCCAGAATGACACTGGACATGATTCTGACAGAAGGCTCTGGCCCTAGGGTTTTCTTGGAACACCTTAGTGTCTACTGCTGTAATGATTTTGAGACTTTGCACCTTACGCTATACCCAACTGTTAGCTGAATGGTCTCTAAGACAGAATGGTATCGAAGACAGTTAGGTTGCTATCAAATATTGCAGCAACACCATTTTTACTTTAAAAAACCTTGTTTTGATTTTGTTTTTCCCTCGTACAAACTGAATCTTTGTGTCTTTTTCTGTTTCCTTGTGCTAATTCCCCGCATTTAATGTATGCAAGTAAATGTTATTCTTGCATTATTTTAGCATAATTTATAAATGTGGCATGAAATAAACACACGAGGAACACCTGCAATGAAAGTGGGAAAAACAAAAAGCCTTACATTGACAACATAACTCAATTTAGACCCCACTGGTCCCTGGTTTTATTTATAAAGCGAACATGCATGGGCTCTTTCTTACAAATAGATACATACACATGTGTAGGCAGGGTGTATGTGCATTCATTGTAACATGAACTGGGGGATATTTAATGGGACAGTGTAAGCAATCAACAAGGATCAGAGAAGTGTGTGTGGGGTGGAGGTGTTGGACCCTGTGATTTGTTAAGGGAAGGGGCTCAGCAGTCTCTGCCAATTGTGGGAAAGTTGTGAGATAAATATTAAAGAGCTGGGAGTGGGGAGGTGAGTTGTAGTAAGGAAGGGAACTGGGGCGAAACTGCCCTTACTGCCTCTTCCTTAAGTGCCATAATAAGGATATGTAGAATACAATTACTATACACATATACATTGCAGTACATTCCTTCAGTAACACCAGTCACGTTACAGATGGATATTCACCGATGAATTACAATGTATAATAAACCCTTGTGATTTTAGGGTGGGTGGAATAACCTCTGTTGGCATGTGGGAGGTCCCACATTCACTCACTTGCCCCTCCAGTAATAGAGTGTCAGGTAGCAAGTGAGGCAAAAACCTTTCTCTGCTTGAATCCTTGGAGAAGCACTGCTGCCAGAGCAGATAATAGTAAGCTAGATGGACCAGAAGTTTTAACTTGGTATGAGATAATAACAGCCAGCTGCATATAAACATGTCCAGCATGTAACTGGAAGATAAGTGTGCCGATTATCAATAATATAATAATCCTTTCCTATGCTGCAGAATGCGCATTGCTGCTATGCTCTTCTTATACATTCTTATTCTCAAAGATGTATGGCATATGCTGATTTATTCCCCAATTAATGATGGTGCCGAAAGAGACTGGATGAAGACTTCTTGGTGTAAACTACTCATCCAAATTCAACTCTTGGGCAGTGGTAGGATCCAAAATTTTTAGTAACAGGTTCCCATGGTGGTGGGATTCAAACAGTGGCATAGCGCCAATGGGGCTGGGCGGGGCACAACAGGGGCGTGGCATTAATAATTTCTGTTACTGTAAAAAACTCTTACTGTAAAAAAAGTTCCTAATTTCCAGCTGATATCTTTCTGCCCATAATTTAAACTCATTATAGCAAGTCCTATCGTCTACTGCCAACAGAAACAACTACTTCTCCTCTAATTGACTGCTTGTCAAATACTTAATACTTTCAAATACTTAATTTTGTTTCTAGAAATCAAAAGAAGGATACTTTCCTTAAACAAGAAACTTTACCATATTTCTAAAACATGTTTTTAAAACAGCCCAACAGGGAGAATTATCCCGTTTTCTACCTTCGCTAACCAGCCACATAGGAAACAACAGGACTTTATGATTTTTGGATCTAATGGAATTTCTAATGGAAAAGCAGACCCAATTAGTAACCCCCTCTCGGCACACACAAATAATTAGTAACCCACTCTCGGGAACTGGTGAGAACCTGCTGGATCCCACCTCTGCTCTTGGGGAAGATATTTGATTGGAATCAGCTGCACCAAAATGTGGATTAGAAGTCATATTTCAATGTACATCCTATTAAATCAATGCAGTGTAAACAGACAACATGCATTTGTGGTGCTAATATACTGTAATGGGGAGCATGCTAGATTTGGATGAGAGAAGCTAGGGTCCAAACCCCCTTTCAACCATGAAGCTCCCTTGGGCTAGGTTTTTTCTGTCATTTTAACTTATCTCACAGAGTTTTTGGGAGAAAACAAAGGAAGGACCATATATGCTAACCTCAGCACTTTGGAAAATTCTCATGTATAATAAACATTGTCTCAGTGGGAATGTTAAAGCAGAGAAATAATACTCCAGATGTCTTCCTTCCACTTCACATCTCCTTCATGGAAATCAGAGAGATGAGGCTTACATCTGAAGAAGGAAGAAGACACTAGGCAGAGGCGTTCCTCCCATTGGGCAAAGTGGGCAGTTGCCCTGGGCGCAGCCCTTGGGGGGGGGGGCCACAGGTTTGTTTGTGGGATTTTTTGTGTTTTTAGTGTTTTTCCATTTTTGGCCTGCAGAGGGCGCAGTTTTTAGGCTAGCAGCACCAAACTTTCAGGGTATCTTTAGAAGACTCCCCTAATGATACCACCCAGGTTTGGTGAGGCTTGGTTCAGGGAGTCCAAAGTTATGGACTCCCAAAGGGGGTGCCCCATCCCCCATTGTTTCCAATGGGAGCTAATAGGAGATGAAGCTACACCTTTGAGGTTCGATAACTTTGGACCCCCTGAACCAAACTTAACCAAACCTGGGAGGTATCATCAGGAGAATCTTTTACTGACACCACCCAGGTTTTGTAAAGTTTGGTCCAGGGGGTCCAAAGCTATGGACTCCCAAAGGGGGTGCCCCATCATCCATTGTTTCCAATGGGAGCTAACAGAAGATGGGGGCTACACTTTTGAGGGTCCATAACTTTGGACCTCCCTGAACCAAACTTCACCAAACCTGGGTGGGTATCATTAGGGGAGTCTCCCTAAAGATACACTGAAAGATTTGGTGCTGCTGCTAAGCCTAATTGCACCCTGCCAGCAGAGCACCTTCCAAATTTCCCCAAGATTTTCCTTTTTAAATCCCCATGCCTTTGACATGGAGTTTAGGGAGAATCTAGAGGTCCTAAGGACCAAGTTGAAACATGGAAAGTTGATGCTGTTTCACAAAGGTGGGGGAGAATCAGCCCCAAAATAGCATCACTTCCAATGTTGTTTAAACTGGGAACCCCAGATTCTCCCTTTCAGGTGGATTTAAAAGGAGAATCTGGAGCTCCCTAGTTTAAACACCATTGAAAATGATGCTGTTTGGGGGTGGATTCCAGAAACATCCCACTTGTTTAAACTAGGGAGCCCAGATTCTCCTTTGAAACATTGAAAGTGATGCTGTTTCCCCCAATTGGGGGTACTGGATACAACACCATAAAATGTTTTCATAGCAGTAATAAAACATTTTGAAAGCATTTTGAAAATGTTTTCAAAAAATTATTTCTGCTGTGTGGCATGGCTTATTGCTGTGTTCAGATTTGTGAGTTGGGGCATGTTCTATAATGTGACTTTGAAACAACCTGGTGTAAAAATCATTGCTTGGTCACAGTGGGGGAGGGTGGCTGCCCATGGGGGGCGCCAAACTCCAGTTTGCCTAGATACGCCACTGGGTGTAGCTACAAGGGGAATGGGTGCGCATTGCATTGGGCATGTGCCTGGGGGGGCATCAAACTCAGGTTTTGCCCAGGGCTCCAGTTTGCCTAGTTACGCCACTGACACTAGGGAGTGATCCTGTTAATTGCCTCCTGCAAACCACCATACCAAGCTGTAGCTGGGGCCTTCCCAGAGTGACCATCTAGGTCCCCCAAGTTCTCTAACATAGTCTGGAAACCTATGGGTTCCTAATTCACTGAGGGCAGATCAGATGAATCCATCCTGTACACCTGTAGTAGGAAGAAGACATCACAAACTTCCCCTTCAGCGGGCAATCCTCAGGCCACTGCAAGGCAGACAGTAAAGCAACAGAAACTCAATCCATCCATGAAAGCCGGCATGAGATACATACATTTAAAATTAGCCTCTGCTCACACCAGGAATCTGTGGAAGGAGAAAGACTCATGAACAAATCACTTTCCCACCCCCCAGTTCAGGAATAATAAGGGGCCAAATATCCAGCTTAGACCAATTGAGATAGGATAATATTAGATATTAGAACTACTTGTTGTACTGTTACATCTCTGTCTGCAATAGATCACACAGACTACTGTCACCAAGGCAGATTTAATCACCGGCAGATGTTCATATAAAAAGACCCATCATCCACATGCAAAGTATTTTCGGGGACAATAACTCCTAATTAAGCCAGATTTGGTGCCAAAGAGATATATCAGGGGAGAAAATCCTCTGGCATTGCCGCTTCCCTCACCCAAATATTTATATACTATATATATACTATATACTAATTTTCGCTATCACTGAAAAATAATCCCAGGGCAACCAAAGACTGAGCTACCCAAGACTCAGCAGTATCACTAGGCTAAAGAGGCTTCCTAGCCACAGTCAGTCTGGATGCTGGTGCAGATCTCCTTTCACATTCAAGAAAAGGCATGGCCTCTTCCATTCTCAGTAGGGAGTCATGAATCCCTCAAAGTCCAAAACAGCTCAGGAGTGCAATCCAAACAATACGAGGGGATGGATGTTTTAACCTCCCATTGATCTTGAAGGGGACTATCAAGACCAGGTGGGGAGCCAGCAGAGCTTCTGCCCCTGGAGATCTGATTGGATGCATATTTAAATAACATAGTTCAGGTAGTAGCTACTGCCACAATGCCGGTTTTGTTTGCTCTCTTACTCCTCTTTTCCAGAACTTTCTTTAAATTACCTGACCTGTCTTCTCCCATGCACTTGGGCTTCTTCCATGTGCATGGCTCCATGTCCCACAATAGCCTTTTTGTGGTTGGCCCTACCTCCCATGTCAGCTATTTTGTGGTTCTGCCCATCACCTATGTCAGAATTCCTAAGGTATCCACAGGCTCAAAAAGTTGGGAACTCTAGGTCCAGATAAGCTCCCATAATTCATTTGCTGCAGGTTTGATACAAAGGATATCTGTTGCTGTGAAGTTGAACTTCAATTGTTTCATGAAAGGAAGATTTTTTAAAGCTTTTCTTTGAGTTTTTTTAAAATAGCATTGACAGTCAATTGAAGGTTTTACATTCCCGCAACTGTACCCAGAAGGAGGAAAAATGCCTATCTACTTGAGATGAGATAGCAGATTTATTTACCCCATCAACACTGTACTATTTAGGAGTCAAAACACAAAGAAATGACAGACAGTCGCACTCCATGGCAACCCAGAGATCACTGAATGATAAGCAATAATGGTAATGAATTACAGACTCTTTTTCAACAGCTCAGCTCTGCAAAACAGTGTTTCCTAACTAATTTTAATTAGAAATCAGGTCATAATTCGTCAAAGAACATGCAAACATTTGCTTAACCATCAAGACATCAGTGAATTTACGTGTCATGACTTTATCAAGGTATGAAACTATTCAGAAAAAGAGTCATGCATTGGTCTTCCATGATTAGACTTGCATTTGTGGAAGAGATTATTAAACCATCGGCAAGGTATGGAGTCAGAAGAGAAAGGAGGGATAAAATATAATGGAGATAAAATATGAGGTGGGGGTTACAAATAAGGAAGGGGCACAATGTGCTTGAAAAGAATGATTTTGGCCAATCTCCGTTGACCATGGTAAACTATCTTTTAAAATCATTTGAGTTTATTTTACACAAATAGTAATGTGAGCACTGAGCCCTTTTACTGTAGCTAGGGCAGTGAAAGTTCTGTATATTCGATCCTATTTTACTCAGAGATAAACGCTGTCACTTTCAACGGAATTTCCCAGTGAGATTGTTTAGAATTACAGCCATGCAGTATCCTAACCATGGGAATAGTTTGTTAGAGAAAGGTGGAGAAAACCAACAGATTATCTAGTTTAGGATTTTGTTCGCACTAGGAATGTGGAAAATGCAAAACAAAAAACCCGATCTTGGCATCAGTTGAGAAAATGGCTTGTGAGAGGGCAATCTGAAAATAGCTTTGCACATGGTTCGTTGAACTGATTCTGTCTTCTTTGAATAACCCCATACCTGCGTTGCAAATGTTCTCCCTCTTGCTTTCATAAATTTTACACAATGGTTGAGAAATACAGCCTAATCATATGTTTTGAACAGACAATAGGAAATTGCTTATAAATATTCAGCTATATTTCAAGCTAAGGTTGTTTTACAGGGAGTTTAATCAAAGGAGGAAAATGCGTATATATCGGGTTAGTTATTCATTAATTATAATACTATGCTAACAAAATAAAGGGCTGGCTTGTCGACAAGCTGAGCGGCAAAGGAATTTGGGGTGTGAACATTTGTAGATTTAAATGCACAGAGGTTGTGTTCATTTGGTACTGCTTTGCTGCCGGCAGAAAAACAAAGACATGCAAACCACATTGCTCTGATGCTCTGGCCTCAACACTGGTATATGTACACATCTTTTTCTCAACAGCAAGTCCAACCACAGGCTGCACATCTTCCTCCTTAAGATGGAGAAAGCAAGTCAAGCGTCTAGACTACTGAAATAATGATCTGTGTCAATCTTCCAGCAAGCAAGCAAAGTAGAATTAAGAACAATATGAAGCTGTCCCCTTGTATTTTGTAAACTGCCCCTGAAATAAATATTAATTATTTTGCTGTTGTGGGTTTTCCAGGTTGTGTGTCTGCTAATATGTCATTTGCATCTATGGCTGGCATCTTCAGGGGCACATCACAGTAAGATGCGTTTCTCTCACACAAGTGATTGTGTGACGGGACATATGTTTTGTCCACCTCATAGGACGGTGAGGCACATTTGCACATCTCTGTGCAGAGTTCATTTGCAGTTGCATTTGAACATCTCTGGTTTTGGGTTTTGGTGTTTTTTAGTACTGGTAGCAAGGTTTTGTGATTTTCAGACTCTTCCTATTTGTTGAAACAATCCTGGTGTTTGTGGATTAACCACATGTTTGATTCTCTAGGACCTTCTACATATTACCATAGCTGCTCATGCAACAGCTACTCAGATGCCGGCAGGATCACGTAGAAAAGATCCCTGAGTGAATGAGCAGAAAACAATCATTTAAACAATACCCTTCTTTCCCACATCATGCTGATTCAAAGTCTTTCACAAATACATAAAACACACTATAAAATCACCTGAATTAAAATACACAACACAACTCACCACTCAAACATACAGAAGGAAAGGAAAGCTCTGCAGATGTGGCAGCTGATAATCCTTCCCTCTGTTTTTGTAGCTTTTAGTGTATTGTAGATATAGTTGACCACAGAGATTTAAGAGACCCAGGGAAGGCAATGATAACAGGACAGACCTGATTTCAGAGCAGTGTCGCAGTCAAAACAGCGACACTGAGTGAGACAATTACAAAAATGTTCAATACAGCCTACTGTTTACCTGGGCTCAGGACTATTCCATATGTATAGAGAGGAAGAAATAAAAGTAAGTTAATTATGTATGATTTTCTTCAAAGCTTTTTAAAAACAGCATGACTTTAAACAGTGGCTTTTTATTGACCTAATGGCCAGTGTTCTTTTGAAAGACTTTTTTTTGTTCTTCTGCCGCATATTCACTTAATGTTTATTTTTCCTTTGAAACATGCCAAGGAATCTCTAAATGACCACTTACAGTTCCACCACTGCATTGTCAGGAGTACACCTGAGGCATGCCTGTTTTCATTGAAATCTGAAATGAGAATAGTGCAACAGCCCATAATGCTGTTGCGTTGTTAAAACTGAGTAGCCCTCTGCTTGGCCAGAGCCTGGGTGGAAAACATCTTGGAAGTCTTTGAAGTACTTGGAGCTTCCATAGGCTATAGACATAATGTGGATCTGTAGAAGAAATGGTGATGCAAAGTCTACCATAAAGACAGTGTAGATAGGTTTTTGTTTAATTATTTTAAACATGACTACACTACTTTTCCTTCCAACTCAAGGTCCACAAGGTGGTGAACATTTCAAATATTAAATGTATATATTGAACACTTCCATAAAATTTATAAATGCATAAACAGGGAGGCGGTCTTGTTAGAGTTAATAAAGGAAAGCCAAACGATATTTTAAAAAGTCTTTGCCAGCTGTTGGAAGAGAATGACAGAGGGCAACAGACAAATCTTCCTGGGGAGGGATTTTGAAAGTTTTTGCACCATGACCGAGAAAGCTTTTTCTTGGGTTTCCAACTGTCTAGCCTCAGATAGAAGGGGTACCTGAAGCAGGTCCTCTGAAGATGGCCAGGGTAGTTTCATATAGGAATACAAGGTTCTTAAATTCTGCTTTTGCTTATGTGTGAATTGTCAAGAAAGAATGTCCATTTCTCAAAATTGAGATGGGGAGGGGGGTTAGGAGGCAGGAGCACAGAGGTTCTTGTATCAGAAGCTGGGACCTGTATTGGATCTGCCAGCAGCTGAGACTGTGGAGAGGCAGAAGCCACAATACTCAATGGGAGATCCCTTCCTTCTCTCAGCTTTAATTAAAATTAAATTTAAAGTGGGATTTGTGACAGGTTGCTGGGCAGTAATGATGGGGAGGGGTGTGTGTAAATCTAAGAATATTTCAAGTCACCACTTACCTATATATCTAATAGAAATGTGTGACTCCCATATCTGTGGATACCTAAATCCTCAGATTGGGACCACAACGATGCTAAACAGATTATTCTGTAAACTTGGGGTACTCCCCAGGTTTGCAGAAAAAAATGAACGTTTAAAAATTCATTGCCGATTTAAATTTTCCCCATTAGAAAGATAGTGTTGCATGTTTAGACAATGCTCTTACTTTTTTTAAGTGGTGGTGGGATATGCCACTTTAGGGATCCACTTTGGTCCTGGCATCAGTGGACATCCGTGGCCTGCCCACAGTGGCATTGGTGGCTGGGAGCAGCTCTGAGCCCAGGCAGAGCTTGAGGTTGGTAGTGGAGTCTGGGCTATGATGTCGGGAAAGATGGAATTTCTTCCCACAAGTCTTGCAGGCCTCCCACTTGTATATTCTAAAAGCATATTCAGCCAGATCTGAAGATACTTAAATCTGGTGACTGGAGCTGTGAAAGAGGCGAGACAGATCATCCCCAAAACTTGAAAAATCCCCCTGGTTGACAAAAAAAATCTGAAATCATAAAAAAAAATTGGGAGATTTGAAAACCTCCAGAATGAGGATCTAAACTTGGGGAAAAGTTTGCAGGAAAAAAATAAGATTAAAAAAATACATGGGGAATTAAATCCCCCCAATGAAGTGTTCTCTGTGCATAGTACCAACGTGTCACCACACACTGCATGCCTGCCTTCACATTGTGCTACACCCTGGACTCCCTGCAGAAACATATCTGGGGGACATGATGCCCAAAGACAACCCCTTCTCCAGGCACCCCCTATGCCCACGCCCAGGGGCGTGGCTTGGAGGGTGTCAAGTCCCACCCCCGCCGGACTGCACGGAGGCTGGGGATGGTGCTCAGGGGGAAGGGCTGCCTGCTGCTGAGCCCCATCCCTGGCCTCCGTGCAAGCCAGCAGGGCCTGGGGAGGGCAAAAGCTGGGGTAAACAAAGGCTGGCAGGGGCGGGGCTTGGTGGCCGGCAGCAGGCACCACAGGCTGGGTCAGGGAGGCAGGGGGGTGCGGCTCAGTGGCATGCACCTGGCCCCATGTCCATATAGGCTGTATACCTCTGACTCCCTGAGAATGTGAATCTTGTGAACTGGACTTGACTTACCCTTTTGAATTTGCTCTCCTCTGCTTTGAGGCTTTGGACTGCAGTTTGACCTTGAAATGCATTTACTGGGGGTGGGCGGCACACCAGGTATGCACAGGTGCGGGTGCTTTCCGGGGGCATTCCAGGGTGAGGGCGGCATGGCAGGGGCACAGAACACATGCGTGCCCCAGGCACAGTTCCCCCTCACTCCGGCCCTACTCACCAGTCCAGTGTTGCGTTGTTTCCGTGAAACTGGAGAGAATTAGCAGCTGTAGTTTCCCCCTGTTCTCACCAATTGCAAGATTGCTTATAGATTACAATGATCAGTGGAGGGCCCCCTTGGCTGGCATTGAACCCCTGATATTTCCATCAAACTATTCCCACAGATCTTCCTGGAATTACACCTGCATGCCAATCGATGCTTGCGATTACATAGCCTTGCAAATTATTCAGCTAACAAAGATTTAAACACCTAATTCATCTACAGTCTCCAATGGCGAGAAAGTAAGGCATTGATTAGGTTTCTTTTTAAAATAAATAGAGCAGAAGTATTTTCATCTTTAAGAAACAATAAATTTAATCCAAACAAACACAGGGCTTCCCAAGCTATAGTGTTAACGGAATGGACATGTTCATGTGAACCTCATTTGCCGTGCCATCCAAAGCAGAGTTAGCCCATTCAAATTGACCTCAATGGACTTAGAAGGGTGAAACTGCCTAGAATGGCACTGTTAGGCTCATTCCACACAAGCAGAATAATGCACTTTCAAACTGCTTTCAGTACTCTTTGAAGCTGCGCGGAATGGCAAAATCCACTTGCAAACAGTTGTGAAAGTGGTTTGAAAACGCATTATTTTGCGTGTGCGGAAGGGGCCCTAGTGTCCAAGACCTCCCTCATAGTGTCATAGTGAATTTCCCTGGGTTGATAGATTGCACCTTGCAAAATGCAATGAAGGAAAATCCAAGGCAGCCAAGTGTGAGCCATTGTCAAGTCCTGTGGTAAATGGATAGCCCTGTATCAGAAAATTAGTAGTAACGCCACACAAAGAATTTCTTGCCAAAGCCTGGTTGGTCTCTCTATGGGCCTGAATTCAAACTATATTACCCCCCCTCCTGATTCTTTAGTCCACCAGTTCCTGATGGACATCATGGGAGGGGTCATGTCTCCATGGTAAAGAAGATTTGCATAAAATGGTTTCAAGTTGAGTGACTGAAAACTCGGATTAAAACTCTCATGAAGCAGATGCTAAAAATTACCTGAGATCTTAAAGGTCTGCTTCCACTCAGAGCAGACTGAGCTAGATGAATCAGTGGTATAACTCAGTACCATATGCTCATTATTTACAAAGGGATTCTACCTGGAGATCAGCAGCTGGATGCTTGCATGCATCTAGTTGCATATGTTATCTTAATATGAACTTCATGGATGTATAGGTTTAATGGGAAGAACAACCATCCAGGGCTTCTAGTCATAAGTAACAAAAGTGTTACTAGTATTTCTTCATTCTGTTTCCTTTTGTGAAATGTTTTGGTGGGGGTGGGTCGCAAAACAAAAATGTACTAGGCTAAAAGACAGAGGAAGTACTCCTTTAACAACAATGAAATCAGGAATAAGAGGAATTTTGAATACATGTCCAGCTTAAGTTTGGCGGTTTCCGCACAGCCAAGGGAGAGACCCTGCATCGGCATTAATCATGCCGATGCAGGGTCTGGGGCCATTCACACAAACAGCCCCATGGGATGCGCAGCTGTGGGAGCAAGCTCCTGAATCCGCACAGCCGCGTATTCCCCTCCCTGGCTCCAAACGCCTCGTTACCTTCTGCTGGCAGCCACGTCGCTCTATCGTTGCTCTGAGGGGGGAAGGGGACACACCCCCATGGCCACAGCGATGGCTGAAGCACCAGAGACCAGGGGGCATGTCCCCTTCCCTCCTCAGAGCGACGATAGAGCGATGTGGCTGCCAGCAGAAGGTAACGAGGCATTTGGGGCCGGGGAGGGGAGGGGAAAAGGCCGGCTTCCACCTGCTGCCGTTCGCATGGCAGCAGATGGAAGCCGGTGTTTGCAGGAAAACTCACTCCCCAAGCGAGTTTTGAATACCCCGTTTTGGCGGGCACAGAGCACTGCTGCATCGATTTGGCAGCGGTGCCTGTGCGAAGGGTCCCTGCCCAAACGGTGTTTTACCGGGCTGAAGCCGTTGCTTTCAGCCCGTGCAGAAACCGCCTTTGTTTATTGTTAAAATCTTTGTTAGAAGTAGAAAATGGCAAGGGTCCTAAACCCATGCAAGCTAGTTATTTTGTTGTAATATAACTTATAAAACAAATCATGATAAACATCATAGCAGAGAGAAGAGAAGCAAGGAAACACTGGGACAGTTTCAATTAAAAAAAAGAGTTTGAAAATCAACAAAACCTAGCTACCAGCACTGAAAAGCACCAAACACAAAAACCAGAGACATTCAAATGCAACTGTAATTGAACCAGACATATATAAATGCACACCCCCCCACCATCTGTGAAATGGAGGAAACATGCCCCACCACACAATCACTCCACACTATGTCATGAAAAACACACATCTCACTTTCACGTGCCTCTGAAAATGCTTGCCACAGATGTAGAAGAAACGTTAGGAACAAAAACTACCAGGCTATGACCACATAGCCTGGAATCCCCACATCAGCCAGTTGATTCTGACCATGAAAGTCTTCAACAATACATGGAAGCAAATAACTTTTTGAATATTTGAATGAGAACATCTCATACTGAGTTGCATTGAGTCAAGGGAATCTGAGACTTGCCAGCGAAGCAGAAAGAATTTCCACTTATCTAACAGGTTGTCATTCATATTCAAGACTTTTTGAACTCCCCCCCACACACATGCCTCCCACTCCCAGCAGCATTGTTTCTTTGCCAGATTGGTTCTCCTGCCACTAAAAATGTAAGCCAGCTGCTTTTTCTTATTCTCGTTTACATTGTCGGCTCTCTCCGTTAGCGGCTCTTCACCAGCCATTGTTGGTATTTCCGCAAGGCTACAGATTCATTCAGAGAGTGTGAAGCTCTATCTCAAAATGAATCAGTAACTCCTGACCACCAAATCGTTCTTCTGATCCTATAATGAAATTTGGAGTAGCAATCTTCTTGAGGAAAATTTCGGATAACTCAAAATCAATCGTTTTTTGTATGGACAATAATTCTCTCTCAACGTCAGAACCAGCATTGAACTGTGCCTAAAGTATGTATTTGTTTATATACTGCCTAGTTAAATAGACAAGGTGGCCAAAGAAATAGTTAAAAAATAAATCAGTGTGTATTACACATGTATCAATAAATTGATGGTTAAAAAAATGAGGCAATAAATAATTTACTACCACTCACTTATGACAGAACCATTGGAACTCTGGCAAGTTTTGCTTCAAAATCAAGTTTTGCTTTGAATTTGCACATAAAAATCAAATGAACACACATTCTCGTAGTATGAATTGGATGCGTTGGATCCTACCACTCTGCTCAGCTAAGTGCAGAGCTTTCTTCTCCTGCAAGGAGCCTTTCTCTGATGGAAGAGGTAAAAACATTACATTTTGGATCTGATCTTCAAACATTTGTCATCTTAATTTTTTTATAGCTTTTGTGTCTGTGTAGATTGGAAAAGTGAGGCACAGGTTTCATAAGTTTCACATAGGTTTCAGCCATATGGCAGAAACTACTTACAAAATTATCATGAGGCTGTTTGGTGCTGGGGTTAGAGCAGCTGCAGGAACATATAGTATGAGATGAGAGGGATAATTTTGATCTCTCATTCTTGCTGTTTTGACCCCAAATCCCCATTTTGAATTTAACCCATGGTTGTTTATTTTTGCACTGTTTTACTTCCCATTGAATTTTACAGTAAAATATACACTTTTTTCAACTATTTATGAGTCAAATAAATTAGCACTGTTCATACACATATAAAATGGCATTTATCGGGTGCAGAAAATTGCATATTAAAACTGTACATGTGTTCACAACACCAATGGATCTTTGAAAATGATAACAAATTGCAGATAACCAAAAGCAACAACAACAGAAACAAACAAATACAAGAATGTACAAATGCACATTCCTATTAGTTGAAGGACACTCAGAAGGCCATCCTGAAGTTATATCCGTAGTCATTTTTTTGGTAAAGAAATTCTCTGGCTGTCATCACAAGTCCATCACTTTTGACAGATGCCATCCAAGTACTCCACTTCGGAGACCTGCCTTAGCTCTCAATTTTTTGTACTGCATGTTCTATAGATATTTTCTGAGTAGATTCAACACCAATATTTGAAATCAGCTGAATTCTGGTATTTCATTTCCGTATTTGATGTTTGGAACTAACAGTTAGCATCACACGGTAAATGACAGCTGATGAATTGATAGTTGACTGTATCTGGCAGTTGGCATACAACAGCACCTGGTTTTTGACAGCTGTCAGGCAGTAGAAACCCATATTTCATTCCTACTGAGCAATAATATTCGACACCAACTGTGGAGACATCATCTTGTTTTTTTTAAAAAAACGAGAGAACGGGCTGCACAAGAAAACAATACAATCTGGATTCAACATTAGATAAAATTTCTCTTCTGAAGGTCAAATTTCAAACCCAGATGTTGAGTTGTAGAATTTGAAATGTTGAAAGTGTTTAAAATTTGTTTTGGATCTTTTTTTAATAGCATATAGATAATCTTATTGCTGTTGTGACAGCAAGTAACTCATCTTCCAAAGTCTTCAGCAGAAAACTAATGGTTTAAAGTTTATCATCCCATGTTCAAATAAAATTATAAGTGGGACGTGTTAATTTATGACGACTGACTTTTACATGGTCTCCTCAATTATTTATGTTATAATTTAAATGATTAATGAGTCAGTTTTAATAAACAGTTTATATTCACAGAAAGAATATAATTTGCAAGGGAGGTTGAAGAGGTGCTCAATGCAGCAAATAGAACACATAAATAAGATATGCTGCCATGGCCAAAGTTTATTTGACCTTCTTGAAGTTGTCAGAGATCGCTTTCATGGAAAGAAAGTATCTCTGCAACTAGGGGTTGTTGTGCCAGGCACAGCCTGTGTTATAATGAGACTTTCTTGTAAAAACACACAGAAATTCTAAGAGACCACAAGGTATGGGGCATCTCCATCTCTGTAATCAAGAGGCCCAGATCTGAATAGGCCAGGCTAGCCTGATAGGCCAGGCTAGCCTGATATTCCCCCTTTGACAATTTTTCAATGCTCCTAGTGAAAATGTTTAAATTATCCACCTTCTCAGGTTCTTTCAAGTTCTTTCACTGATGCCATCATGGATTAAGAAGCACTGTTATATCAGCCCATTCAACATATGGTTCTTGAGCGGGCAATATTGCCCATGAGTCTAGTGGAAGAAACAAAACAAGGTAGAGCCAGAGTCTAAAGCATGAAAGCAGCAGCTGCCAAAGGAACAAGTCCGCTGACAACATTCTTTCAGGGAGAAATTCCCAATATATTGAGTTTGCTTCTTTCACCCCTAAACTCCACATAGCGCTAATCATATTCCTTTGATACGGAACGTAGATGCGAAGATCTACTGCAGTTATTACGAAGTGCCGTTCCCTTACTAATCACAGTTCCTTATTCCTTTAGGTAATAAATCTGTCAAACATTGCACAGTGATACACTTTCTAACTACAGTTTTCATAGGTGTCAAACTCGCGGTCCTCCAGATGTTATGGACTACAGTTCCCATCATCCCCTGCCAGCCGGGCTGCGAGTTTGACACTTGTGGTTTAGATGGACAAAGTAGGAAGAATTTAGCATAGCTGGGTCATATTCATCAGTTATGTGTGCCATGTAAATTGTGGAGCTGCTTTGAAATTAATGCATGATTATCCATTGATTCTAAAAATTTCTAATTCATTTTTTGGAACAACCTCTGTTTTACAGATCATTTGATACTGTATCTGTCTGTCTAGCTTTTAAAATCAATATGTTAGAGGATACAGTGGGGGAGGGGGGAGGCCCTAGGAAATATTCCCATAAGATACCTTGTTATGATCTTTTTTTTTAAAACATGCTAAATATTCCATGATATCTACAATGAAATTTTTTGGGGTATTTGGTACACAAAAGCAGAGTCTCTCAATTACTACCCCAACCCCCATTTTTTAAAGTATTTAAAATATTACTCCAAAATGTGTTTACTTCAGCATAGATGTAGGAAAAGCTGTTAATATTTCAGACTGCTGTAAATTGGTTTTCAGGGATGATAAAAAAAAAACAAGCAAAGGTTAAAATTCTGCATTAGTGGGATTCCTTAGATATTTTGTTCTTGATCCGGCATTATTAAAGTAGGGCTTTGAAACTCACATCAGTGGGGATAGGGTAAATCCTCAGGTTACGCAGTGTATTGCTTCATAAGTATGTATAGTGATTACACCATTCCTTCAGATTTCCATCCCTTCTATTGGGAAAACAATGTCTGAGATGACCAGAACTTATGAAAACACTGGTCATATGAAGATTTTCATTATCTGAACCATTGTGAGTTCTATATGAAGACTTATTCAAACACATATACCCCTTATTTGGTATTTGTTTGTCTTCTAGGTCACCCAGATGAACATACTGTATTGAACGTTAAAAATAATGAAATCTCATATTACGAAAATGCCGAAGAGTTAACAAAGTTTGGCAGAAGAATTGGTAAAACAATGCTGAAATGCTGCAAAAAAGGTTGTCAGATCTTCTTCTTCGGAAATTACAGAATAAAGAGAAAGAAAGAGACCATCTTTGTCTTGGCATTACTACTCCTTTACAATAAAATGCCGTTCAGCCATCCTGGATTTTTGTTCAAGACATTTAAGGTGCCTACAACAACCATGTATTGATAGCCCTTCGGAAAGTTCCAGAAGAGTTTTTAGAGGTGTTAGTAACTAACATGCCTTGACATATATATTGGAATGATGGCCCTCCTGAGGGCAGAAAGACAGGCTATACGTTTCATAACTAAATAAAAAAATATATTTCTATGTAGAATGGATCAAATAGAGTATCCAGACTATCCCCCACATCTGGTTTTTTTTCTGTGCACCTGGAGTAATTATCCCTTTTCCTTCCCTGCCTACTATCCCTCTACCTTGGTACAGAAGGCCACGGCTCAGTTACTATTGGCTGTTCAATGAAATCAGAGTATCACTCCCATTCAGCAGATAATCCATTGGTTATGGATCAGGTACCAAGCTCAGTTCAAGGTTCGAGCTGTCACCTGCAAAGCCGTTAATAGCATTGAACGCAGGCTTCTGTGGGACCACCTCTCCCGCTATGTTGTGCTGCAACAGTTCTGCTTGTCAGAGCAGAACCTTCCGAAAAAATCATCCCGCAAACATGAAAAATCAGCAACTGCGCTTCCATGTGCATTCTCCATGGCAGCTCGCACATTATGGGATGATCTGCCTCAGGCTATTAGGAAGCCCCTGTGCTCCTATCATTTTCACAAAATATACAAAACAGAAATGTTTGGCAATGTATCTTTGTAGAGCTATGATGTAATGGATCAGTGTGGGAGATCATCTCTATTAGGGATAGTGTGGTTTCCACCCCTTAGCAAGTCTTCAGTTCCAACCTCATTGCATTGCTGTTTGACTAGGAATCTTTACTGGCAGTCTCAAATATTGTTACCATTCAGGTTTTACTGAATGTTGTAATTGGGTTATTGATCAATTGACTGAATAGTTTTATTGTACTTGTAATCTGCTTTCAGTCCCAGTGAAAAGGTAGACTATAACTTAAACAAACGAATAAACACCCCAGTGCTTTCTGTTTCCTTAGAATTATTAGACGCTATCAAGCAGTAACACATTAATGCATGCATATTTAACTCTTGTCCTTCAAATAGCACCAAGCCTCTGGTCATTTACGTCCGAGCCTAGCTCAGTTTTGTCTGATCTCAGAAGTTAGACGGGGTCAGCCCTGATTAGTATTTAGATGAGAAATCTCCAAGGAAGTCCAGAAGAAGTTCTGGCAGCCATTGATAAACTAAACGTTACCAAATCCCCTGGCCCAGATTGCATTCACCCAAGAGTTCTTAAAGAGCTCAAGCATGAAATTGCTGATCTTCTCACTTTAATATGCAACTTATCCCTGAAATCAGGCTCCATCCCTGAAGACTGGAAGATGGCCAATGTCACACCAATCTTTAAGAAAGGATCTAGGGGGGACCCAGGAAATTACAGGCCAGTCAGTTTGACATCTGTTCCTGGTAAATTAGTAGAATCTATCATTAAAGATAAAATTATAAAACATGTAGAAAAGCAAGACCTGCTGAGAAAGAGTCAGCATGGCTTTTGCAGAGGCAAATCCTGTCTTACAAACTTACTAGAGTTCTTTGAGGGTGTAAACAGGCATGTGGACAGGGGTGAACCGGTGGACATTGTCTACTTGGATTTCCAAAAGGCTTTTGACAAAGTTCCTCACCAGAGACTGTTGAGAAAACTCAGCAAGGAAGGAATAAGAGGGGAAGTCCTCCTATGGATTAAAAACTGGTTGAGAAACAGGAAACAAAGAGTGGGTGTAAATGGGAAGTTCTCACAATGGAGAGATGTCGGGAGTGGTGTCCCCCAAGGATCCGTTTTGGGACCAGTGCTCTTTGACCTATTCATAAATGACCTGGAAGTAGGGGTGGGTAGCGTGGTGGCCAAGTTTGCAGATGATACCAAATTATGTAGGGTGGTGAGAACCACAAAGGATTGCGAAGAGCTCCAAGCGGACCTTGATAAATTAGGTGAATGGGCTCAGAAATGGCAAATGCAGTTCAATGTAGCAAAATGTAAAGTGATGCACATAGGGGCAAAAAATCCAGACTTCACATACACGCTACAGGGGTCAGTGCTATCAGTCACAGACCAGGAAAGGGATTTAGGCGTCTTAGTTGATAGTTCCATGGGAATGTCAACTCAATGCATGGCAGCTGTGAAAAAGGCAAACTCTATGCTGGGGATCATTAGAAAAGGAACTGATAATAAAACTGCAAAGATTTTCATGCCCTTATATAAAGCAATGGTGCGACCACACTTGGAGTACTGTGTCCAGTTCTGGTCGCTGCATCTCAAAAAGGATATTGAGGAGATAGAAAAAGTGCAGAGAAGGGCAACAAGGATGATTGAGGGACTGGAGCACCTTCCCTATGAGGAGAGGCTGCAGCGTTTGGGACTCTTTAGTTTGGAGAGGAGGCGGCTGAGGGGGGATATGATTGAAGTCTACAAAATTATGCATGGGGTAGAAAATGTTGACAGAGAGACTCTTTCTCACAATACTAGAACCAGGGGGCATTTATTGAAAATGCTGGGGGGAAGAATTAGAACTAATAAAAGGAAACACTTCTTCACGCAACGTGTGACTGATGTTTGGAATATGCTGCCACAGGAGGTGGTGATGGCCACTAACCTGGATAGCTTCAGAAGGGGCTTAGCCAGATTTATGGAGGAGAAGTCGATTTATGGCTACCAATCTTGATCCTCCTTGATCTGAGATTGCAAATGCCTTAACAGACCAGGTGATCGGGAGCAACAGCCGCAGAAGGCCATTGCGTTCACATCCTACATGTGAGCTCCCAAAGGCACCTGGCGGGCCACTGCGAGTAGCAGAGAGCTGGACTAGATGGACTTTGGTCTGATCCAGCTGGCTTGTTCTTATGTTCTTATGAGTTGTGACACAGAGGCAGACAAAGGCAAACTACATCTGAATGTCTCTCGTCTTGAAAATCCTATGGAGTCATCATAAATTGGCTGCGACTTGACAGTGTTTTCTACCACCACCAGTTAATTATTTCCCCCTTTCCCATTTCACCCTATCCGAGAAGTTTGGGATTTAAGCTAACTGCCAACTATTTTCATTGCTTTTAATTGGATTTATACATTTGTTTCCATTAAATAATCCTCTTGACTGAAGCCTCAGATTAAAATGTGCGTAAGTCTAATGCTGTCATAATTTCCCCTTCATTTTTTCCTTTTTTTTCCAAAGGTAATTGTTTCATTTCTCTCTTTAAGCTAAGATTTTATATTCATCTCTTTTATTTTGAGTTTCTCTTTAAATTGAAAATGCTATAGCATTGCATGCAAAAAGGAATCAGTCTCAGAGGGGGAAAGAAGAGGAACCAAATATAGATTAAAAAGCTGCCTCTCCAAAGATTTTGAAATATGAGGAGCCTGGCTCTGCATGTAAGATTGATGACAGGTATGTGTAGGAAGCCAACTTCAGGTTAAATCAGACAGAAAGTTTTTTACCGGCCACATCTGATGCTACAATAGTTGAGACACCACTGCCAACTGTTGTCAAGTAGTGATAGATAGTGATTTTGATTATTCTGAAAAGTACAACCCAATAAAGAACAAACAGTATGGTCCAAATCTTTCATGTCTAGAAATCTTTGGATGTTATGTTATAGCTAGCTGCACAATCAATACATTAAAACCACAGAAAGACCACAGAGAGACCATTTGGAACAGTGGAGTACACATTTTCTATAGAAAAGGGGTGTTACAGTAGCTATTTTTTTGCAACTTTATCAAAGTTTTATGCAACTGCATATTTAATATTCCTGTCTGAGTTGTCATCTGCTTAAAAAGTCTTATAAAAAAGGTAAACGATGGAATATAAATAAGCATAATGGCACCAATCCTGCTGAGGCCCTCAGTCATCTATTGTAAGGGCCAGGAGATGTGATGCACAGTTCCTGTTGCTTTGAAAGGCACATTCAGCCATTTGAATGAAGTCCAGATAATCACTGGGATGTAGTTATTCTCATTGACACACACCCCAATCCACATCAGTAACACAATGGCAAGGCTTCCCGGGTATGCACAGATCTCTCTTGTTGACTTGGGGTGAAGCTGTTCTTGGAGAATGACCTGGGTCCATGATGGGTTACTTCACATGACAATACTGTTGTGTGCTGAAAATCTCCATGTACGAAAGTGTGGGTCTTCATCTCTTTGTTCCTCACATCCCTCCAGAAGGTGGAGTTGGAGGGGCAACATTTCCCACAGTCCCAGAGTGAGGAAGGGACACTTAGATGGGAAGGGCGCATTTCAGGCATCTAAATTCAGGTGCTGCCTGCCCTGGGAGGAGAGGGGAGATGTAAATGACTTTTCTCCCCATTGAATCTTATACTATCAATAAATTTGTGGCTAATTTTCTTCCAGTCACTGAACCTTGCTCTTTGTTTCTGGGCACTTTTGTGCACTTAATTTCCAAAGCAGTAATCTGCTGAATGACAATTGTAAGCCTTCCTTACTGTCCCATCAATCAAAGAAGCTTGTCTGGTGGGCACACAAGAGAGGGCCTTTTTGGTGGCAGCCCCATGATTATGAAATGATCTCCCCAGAAAGGTGCACATGGGCCCTCATGGCTGATTTTCATGAGGCACTTGAAGATAGTTTTATTTAAGACTGCATTTGACTGACTTAGTATTTTATTTATTGGGAGTCCTGATAGAGTTTTTAAATCTGAGGCCGTTTTCGCATGGCCATGCTGGGGGTTGGGTTGGCGTACATGATGCCGACCCAACCCCCCCAGGACTGTTCGCACGAATGGTCCCGGTAACGCAAGGGCAGTGTTTCCCAGGCCTCGGCGACGCGCCGGACAGTCGCAGAGTCGCGGGGGGGGGGGCATTTCCCAGGCCTCCGGAGTGGCAGGGCAGGGGGGGCATTTCCCAGGCCTCGGCGACACGCCAGACGGTCGCAGAGAAGGTAGGTCGATCGGGCAAAGTGGGGGAGGGATGGCCTTCCAGCCGCTGCCGTTTTTCCAAAACCTCGCTCGGGAAGCAAGGTGGGAAAATGGCGGCTTCGTGCCACTGGGGAGGAGCGAGGGCGGCGTGGCTGCGAAGCACCTGCGCCCCTCGTGCGAACAGCTCCTTGGGGACTGTGTTTTTGCCGTCCCCAGGATGCTGTATTTGGCCCGTGCGGAAAGGGCCTAAGTTGTGACCTTCCATGTGTTTTTATAGTTGCTGTTTATTTTATATTGTTTTTGACCACTGTATTATAAGCTGTCTTGAGTTTTGCCAGGGAGAAAGGCAGCTAATAATTGTTTTAGATTGAGACAAACAAATAAATTGCTGCAAAACTGCCTTTGGCAGCAAGGAACTGTTTGAAAAGACAGATCACTCATAAGCCAGTCATAAATAAATGCTGTCTTTCACTCTTCAACGTTCATCTAAGTGACACTAGTTGCTGGCAGTCACTTTGAAATGGCAGTGTCTTTGCACATGCACAGTTTTATGACAACCCAGATGAAAACCAAGTTGGCAGGTGTTTGTGGCTGATTGACATGAACTGAATGGATCAGGTGATCAACTTGTATCTGTGGAACATCACTGAACATGGTAATTTCAACTGTTGAACTCATTCATGGTGAACTTTTGCAACATTCCTCAATCAAACCTTTATTAGATAATTGACAGCCCAATCCAGATTTGGGGGGAGGGAAATTGGGCTGTGGAACTGATTGAGGACTGTGCCAATGCATTTGCCCCCTCCACTGGCACAAGGGGGACCCACACCGGCAGAGGGGGAAAGGGGCTGGTGGCCAGCTGCCCCTCAGCTCTGTGACAGCAAAACCCAGGAGTCCAGGCTGCTGTGGAGCTGCACTGGTGTCCCGAACGGATGCTGGTGTGTGTGGAGGTTTGATGGGGCATTCCTGGGGGTGGAACTGATATTAGTCAGCTTTGGCTCATTCCGCACATGCAGAATATTGCTGATGTTCTCACATTAATATGCAACTTATCCCTGAAATCTGCCTCCATCCCTGAAGACTGGAAGATGGCCAATGTCACACCAATCTTTAAGAAAGGGTCTAGGGGGGACCCAGGAAATTACAGGCCAGTCAGTTTGACATCTGTTCCTGGTAAATTAGTAGAATCTATCATTAAAGATAAAATCATTAAGAAGCATGCTTAGAAAGAAGCAGAGACCTGCTGAGGAAGAGTCAGCATGGCTTTTGTAGAGGCAAGTCCTGTCATACAAACTTACTAGAGTTCTTTGAGGGTGTAAACAGACATGTGGATGTGAATGGGGAACCATAGCTCGATATTGTCTGCTACTTGGGATTTCCAAAGGCTTTTGACAAAGAGTTCCCTCACCAGAGACTGTTGAGAAAACTCATGCAATGAAGGAATAAGAGGGGAAGTCCTCCTATGGATTAAAAACTGGTTGAGGAACAGGAAACAAAGGGTGGGTATAAATGGGAACTTCTCACAATGGAGAGATGTAGGGAGGAATTGTGTCCCCCAAGCATCCGCATGTGGGACCAGTGCTCTTTAACTTATTCATAAATGATGACCTGGAAGTAGGGGTGGGTAGTGTGGTGGCCAAGTTTGCAGATGATGATACCAAATTATGTAGGGTGGTGAGAACCACAAAGTGATCATGCAAGAGCTCCAAGCCGGGACCTTGGATAAATTAGGTGAGTGGGCTAAGGAAATGGCAAATGTGTAGTTCAAATGTAGCAAAATGTAAAGGAAGTGGATGCACATAGGGGAACCAAAAAATCCAAACTTCACATACACGCTACAGGGGTCAGTGCTATCAGTCACAGACCAGGAAAAGGATTTCCATGCGTCTTAGTTGATAGTTCCATGGGAATGTCAACTCAATGCATGGCAGCTGTAGAAAAAGGCAAACTTCCTATGTTGGGGATCATTAGGAAAGGAGTTGTTGATAATACAAAACTGCAAAGTGATTGTCATGCCCTTATATAAAGTAGTGGTGCGACAGCACTTGAGTACAATTGTGTTCAGTTCTGGTCGCCACATCATCAAAAAGGACATCGAGAAAGAGATAGAAAAAAAGTGCAGAGAAGGGCAACGAGGATGATTGAAGGATTGGAGCACCTTCCTTATGAGGAGAGGCTGCAGCGTTTGGGACTCTTTAGTTTGGAGAGGAGAAGTCTGAGGGGGGATATGATTGAAGTCTATAAAATTATGCATGGGGTAGAAAATGTTGACAGAGAGAAATTTTTCTCTCTTTCTCACAATAGTAGAACCAGGAGGGCATTCATTGTAGAAAGAAATGCTGGGGGGGGGAAGAAATTAGAATGCTCTAACAAAAGGAAACACACTTCTTCATGCAACGTGTGATTGGTGTTTGGAATATGCTGCCACAGGAGGTGGTGATGGCCACTAACCTGGATAGCTTTAAAAGGGGCTTGGACAGATTTATGAAGGAGAAGTTGATCTATGGCTACCAATCTTGATCCTCCTTGATCTCAGATTGCAAATGCCTTAGCAGACCAGGTGCTCAGGAGCAGCAGCAGCAGAAGGTCATTGCTTTCACATCCTGCACGTGAGCTCCCAAAGGCACCTGGTGGGCCATTGCCAGTAGCAGAATGCTGGACTAGATGGTCTGATCCAGCAGGCTATTTCTTATGTTCTTATGTTCTTAATAATGCACTTTCAAACTGCTTTCTATGCTCTTTGAAGCTGTGCGGAATGGCAAAATCCATTTGCAAACAGTTGTGAAAGTGGTTTGAAAACGCATTATTTTGCATGTGCGGAAGGGGCCTTTGACTCCAGGTTTGCAGCTAATTGTGCTGCAACCCAGGTCCTGGACTTACACCTCCCTTTTGAATGCCACAGCATGATTGTCCCCGGCCACCGGTAACTCTGGATTGGGCTGCAAATCTGATGTAAACAATTTAACTCCATCAAGGATAGGGAGAAAGTAATATTCTGCAAGACATTCACCTTTCTAACCAGCATCACTTCCATCCTGTCTCAATTTGTTCACCATCACTCCCTTAACTATGGCCGGTGACATTTGGCCTAACATAAAGACACCATCCTGTCAAGGCTTAGATAAAGAGATCCACAGATGGATATCATTAATACATTGATGGCACTCATTACTCCAAAGCTACAGACAATCTTAGCAAGGGGTTTTACATAAAAGTTTAAACAACATGGGTGACAAAAGAGGGGGTGTTTTTTTGGAACTTCACAACATAGATCCTCAGGAACCACTGTGAGAAACCCTAGGGACAAATTTACAGAAAATGATCAGCTAGAAAAGAATGAAACTACTCTGGCATTTTGCCCCAATGCCAATCACACCTTCCAAGCACTGTAACAAAAACAAATAGTCCACTGCATCAAAGACAGCAGAGAGATTAAGTAACATTAGAAGGGAAGTGCATCCTTTACCTAATAGCAGATGGAGATTACCCAGTAGAATACCCAAAGCTGTCTCTGAACATGCCCTGAATCTCTGTGAGAAATAATAAATAATACATCAATAAAGGTGCCATATCCAACCCTGAAACCAAATTGAAAAGAGTCAAGCATGGATGTGTCATCTAGGAAACCTTGACTTGTTCAACCCTCTTCATCACCATCCCCAGAAAGAAATGAAAAGTTTGAAACTACCCCATATTTGGCCACATTCTGCTCATCCAAGGGTTGGTTTCTTCAGAATGGGCTGGATAATAGGCCCTTTTGATGATCCAGGGAAGTCAAAAAGGCATTAATAAACCTTGCCAGTGGCTCTTTCCATTTATGACTTCACCTGCCAGGATGGGTAAGGGTCAAATTACATAGTAACTTTCACAGTACCCAGGATCCAATTGTCATTGCTCAGGAATACCAAGGTGGCGCTATCCATAAAAGGACCAGATGGTGCACCAGACACCTGTATCACCTGATCTATTCCAAAGCTGAGATCCAGGTTAGGGTGCAGCCAAGATATTTTATCAGCAGATAATCAAGCATAAGTATTACAGCTCATAGCCACTTCTTTCAACTTAACAATCATTTTGGTTTTATTCTGACCTCCTATCTATTCTAACACTGTTTTCATGCAACTGACACTTTGAAAAATATTTTTCCCTTTATCATGCGGTTGATTGGTCTTTTATTCATTACTGATATTTTAACAGCTTTTTAGGTATTTAGAGTATTAGGCTTGTTTCTATTTAGAAGGTTATTGTTAACCATCTCCGGAATCAAATGATTTCTCATAAGAAATATGTATCTCAATTTCTTTTTTAAAAAACTGGTAAATAAAGAAGAAAAAGAATTTCCTTTCCATTGACTTAGTCAGCAAAAATGAAATGCATGTATAAGATGGGCAACACCTGGCTTGACAACAGCACATGGGATCCGGGTGTCTTAGTAGACCAGAAAGGGATCTGGGTGTCTTAGTAGACCACAAGCTGAGTATGTGTGAACAGTGTGATGTGGCAGCTAAGAAAGTCAATGCAATTCTGGGCAGTATAAATAGGAGTATAGTGTCTAGAGGGAAAATAACAGTACCACTCTATTCTGGTCGGACCTCACCTGGAATACAGTGTCCAATTCTGGGCACCACAATTCAAGAAAGATATTGACAAGCTGGAGCATTGTCCAGAGGAGGGCGACCAAAATGGTAAAAGGTCTGGAATCCATGCCCTATGAGGACAGACCAGAGGCAAAGCTCCAAGGGGGCAGGGGCAGGGGTGGGGGTGTGTGCAACACACCAGGTGTGCGCCCCTGGGGGTGTGTGACAGGGGCATTCTGGGCAGGGCAGGGGTGTTCCAGGGCATAGGACACACCAGTGCACCGGGCACTTTCCCCCTTGCTATGCCTCTAGGAGAGACTCAGAGCTGGGTATGTTCAGTCTGGAGAACAGAAGGTTAAGGAATGACATAATAGAGGCTATCATAAAGGTGTTATATTTGAAGGGCTGTAATGTTGTAATGTTGAAGAGTGAGCAAACCTGTTTTCTGCTCCTTCAAAGACTGGGAAATGGAATAATAGATTCAAACAAGAAGAAGATATTCCACTTAACATTAAGAGGAACTTCTTGACATTAAGGACTAGTTAACTGGAATACACTGTCTTGGAGGATGGTGAAATCTCCTTTAGAGGTTTTTAAACACAGGCTGGATGGCCATTTATTGGAAGTGCCTTGATTGTGTGTTCCTGCATGGTAGGGGGTTGGACTGGATGGCCCTTGTGGTCTCTTCCACTCCTATGATTCTGTGTGTTGCCTTGGCTTATTCAGGTTTCAAACTACTTGGGTTTGTGCTAGCAACGAAATAAAGGGTAAGTACGATACATAACTAACCTGGAACATCTTCTTTGTATGACAATTGCACTCATGGGCATCTCCCATTCCATTTTAATTGGGCTTTTACTAGAGACTTTCACTAGAGACTTTATTATGCTTATAATGAATTCTTCATTAAAATGTCATGACTCTTAGAAACCACATCAGACTAATCAGGGAGCCCCACGTCCCCATGCATAATCCATTAAAAACCAAGTTATTTTTATATTATTTTGCAAACTAATAACAAAGGTGAAATTCTTTTTGTCTTGTAAATGTCAATTTACAGAATAAATCAGAGAATCCAACAGAGAGCGCCTGGAGTAATACAGAACACACAGAAACTCCTGTAAGTTCAGCAGTCCTCATTTACCTAAGTGGAAGTTGTATAACCAATGTTAGTTGGACACCACTGTGAACAGTGGAGCTCGCCACCTTGGGCAGTACAAATTAATCTTTTCTGAAAGTAAACTGGTATATATCAACCCCCCCCCCCTCCCCGACTAACATGGCTACCCACCTGAAAGTGCTTAGATCATGTATCAAAGGAACATATTTCAACATTTATTTATTAAATGATTAATTACATTCCAAGCAAAGTATCAGATTGGTGCATTTCTTTTTTTGCACAACCAGCTACTTACCAGTTTAATTGGGTTTATTCCCTAATTTACTGGAAACCCTTTTCAGACTATACACCTCCTTAATCCACTGCTTGTACCTTACACAGAAAACTCTTGACGAGATAAAAAGTTTACACTGCAATAAATCCAGTAGAGTTGAAGTTACCATGGCATTTTGTATGACATATTAATCATATCTGTAGATTAGCAAATGATACAAAATATTCAGTGTTACCATTCACAGTGGTGGGATCCAAAAATTTTAGTAACAGGTTCCCATGGTGGTGGGATTCAAACTGTGGCGTAGCGCCAATGGGGCTGAGCGGGGCATGACAGAGGCGTGGCCGGGCATTCCAGGGGTGGGGCACTCTTGGGCGGGGCTGTGGCAAGGACGCAGTCGCTACGCCAGTCCTTGGGCAGGAAACGAATGCATGCAGGCACAGGTTGCCACGCACGCCAGTGCATCTCCTGCTAGACTGCTTCAAGTTCTGCACGCTACTGCTGAGAGGAGGGGCGTAACTAAGGCAAAAATCACGTGGCAAAATCACCTATTAGTAACCCACTCTCGGCACACACAAATAATTAGTAACCTACTCTCGGGAACCTGTGAGAACCTGTGGATCCCACCTCTGATTCTACAGCATGTTCAAATTCCATGGCTGTGACACAGAATATGAAAAATACATTTTAAAAGTCATAGTTGTATTACCTATTCTCCACAGTGGAACAAAACAGCTTAGGAATGCTGTACCTCTGCATATCAAACCTGTCAATCAATCCACTTTTCTGGGCATAAGATATCTATTCATCTGTACTACTATGGCCCTGTTTTACTTGACCTTCTTGTTTGAGGTGTAACTAGTGAGCCTGATGGACAGAGGGTTTTTTTTCCATTAGTGGAACACCTGTCCTATGAAGTCCATCTTGCTTCTTGGTCTTCATACAGAGATCACAATAAACATGGTTTATAACCTATGGTGTGATCAAATGCAGACTGAGGTTTGTTCAATAACACAATGCCAGAGTTCCAAACTAGGTTTTGTCACAAGTTTGGGTTCTGACTGTACAGGCTGGCATAAACTCATCAGCCAACAGATAAGTATTTGAACATCAGAGAGATTTTGTACCTTCTCTGCAGGATGTGAAAACATATAACTCTTGGAAAAATGGGGGATTCTCAGCCACTTTGTTGCCATACGCATCAGTCCAGCTCCACATAGTTGTCATCACTTCCCAAAATCACAGTCTTGTCCAAGTCCCAATCCTTAATACCCATGTTACTAGAATCTCATTGGGTCTAGGTTCCATCTTGTTTTACAAGAACCCTATCCATCCTTGGAGTTTCTCCCTCCTAGTAACCCCTTTGTCAGCACTGCATAGGGTGAATGTGTAGCAAACTCACTATTGTGTAGGAGATGAGGAGGGTTTTTTTAAACTTAGTTTGAAGGTATGCTCTGGGCCTTTCTTTGCTTGTTTTGATAGCCCTGTTTTAATATTGACAGTTAAAATAGTCATGAGGAAAAGAAATCCAATAATTTTGGCACAAGCGCATAACAATAAAACAAAAAGTAAAAACTAAGTAAAATAAAAAAGGATGGACACTTAGTTTGAACAAATTTCAGATTTTCATAAAATACCAGTTTTTTTAAAACATGGAAATAGTTTGACTATTATTTCCTTTTCCATAAGGATACAGACTAATTCCTGCAATTTGAAAACGTGCTTAAACTTTATCTGATAAGTAAGATCGCCATCAATAATGCGATCCACATTACCTTAGCCTCTTTTCGCAGTACATAGAATTTCCATTTTCCACTTGGAAGAAATTTCCATTCCTGCTATAATTAACCTATTTATCACAGAGTCTCTTTTTTCCTGCCAGGACACCTACTTTACTAATAGGAGGAGTGATAAACCTATCACGGCTCTAAATGCTTCAGATACCAGCATGTGGAGGATATGAGAATATGAAATCTCACTTGGCAGAACCAACTAGCTAGAAACATCACGGCTAGGTACATAAGAGTGAAAGGTAACTAGTGATAGCTCTAATTCCCATTTTCACAGCTTGTGTAATATTTGCCAGAGGCATCAGAAGCGGCCTACCAAGAGAGCCTTCCAATATCCAATGATTTACAACTTCATAAGAAGTACACATTTATGCCAGGCCCAAATTACTGGAGAAGGTGAGCCAGCCCTGAGCCCTGTAATCATTTAAAAGTCTGCTAGCAATAGAGGTGGTCTTCTCTGAGGTAAGATGAGGTTGCTGTGCTGGATGACAAGGAATGTCACTAAGCGGTGAAGAGGGGGGAAAAAACCTCTTAGGACATTCTTCAGGAGGGAAAGCAGCATGGTGTAGCGTAGCCCCATCTTGTCAGATCTCCAAAGCGAAGTGGACTCAGTACTCGGATGGGAGACCACCAGGAGAAACTCTGCAGAGGAAGGTAATGATAAACTGTCTGCTGTAAGGAATCAGCGAAGTCCAGGCCAACAGTAACTTTAATGGTTCTTTATTGATCTGGCAATCATGATCTTCTACAGACAATGCAAATTCTAACCAGCCTCTCCCAAACAGCCGCTTTTTACGGCTGAGTTTTCCCGCGAAAACCCCAACATAAACAAACCTTCTTTCCCACCTTACTATTCCCAGGAGCAAGTTCACACAGGACAGTAGCAAGCAAGTAAGCGGCAAGGCTAAGCAAGAGATAACGATAGCTCCGGGCAAGACGCCCAGGACCAGGAATGTAGTGCCAAGGTTGAAGCAAGCTTCTAACTAACCGAAACAACCTTACACTGCTTCTTATTTGCCTTGGAAGCCTCTTGCCAGGGTTGCCATAAGTTGGCTGTGACTTGACAGCACTTTACCCACATAGAGGAAGTTTTTTCCTGAGCAGCTCCACTGAACGTGTGCATAAATGAACCCCACAGATCCATCACATCAAGAAAGCTAACTGACAGCTGCTTTCTGGGATCTAAGACTGAGGAATTTCACAACAATGGAACACAGGAGAACTTCCCAGTGATTGTACCCTGCATCAATTGAGAGGGGTGTGTGTGTCCTTTACACCTACTGTCACAGGTTACAAAATGTACTAGGTCGGATTTGACTGGCAACTGTTTTTTTAAAAAGGACAAGTAGCATTCGTATGCAAGATCTAATTATGCTGATTAGCTAGATTTGAATGCCGTAGCAACTTAGAGGCGAACAAGATATTTAGACTATAAGCTTTTGAGAGTCAAAACTCCCTTCATCAGACACAAGACAGATTCTCAAAAGCTTATATAGTATATACTGAAAAACAAAAGAGTTTCAGGCCTAAGTCTGATTAGTAGATCAAAGATATTTTGATAGACCTGAGGACAGAACAGACTAGCTAATAGCTGATGTGTGCATATGTAACCCCCATGCCCAGAATGGGTTGAACCAGTAAGGGGGTGGAGACTGAGAGCAGGAGAAAGGCTGCAGAGCTCTTTGGAGAAACACATTGGCTGTGACCGGGACCTTGATTTCTTATAGTTCCTTAACACCTTGGTGCTAAGGGTTTCTTTTTGTGGCTGTAATGGGTCAGAGCTCTCCTGGAAACTTCCATCATGTTGTATCCTGTTCATCAAGCCTCTTGGAGTCTTCAGGGAGCCAACCCACTTGCAAAGAATTGGACTTTGGCACAAGTAGACTGTAACTGTAGTTGGACTTGAAACGTAACTCCGGAATAACAGGACCTTGAATTGTAATGTTAAATGTTGATGTTTAATGTTATTTGTAAAGAGAAGTAAACTGTTTTGTTTAAATTTGGTTCTTTGCAACTCCTTCCAAGTACTGCCCCACAGAACCCACAAGCTGAGGTTACACATAGACTGGCGTTAATTTACATATTTGCATATTTAGCAAAGGCTCATGGGGTGTGCTTTTGAAATGAACATAACACATAACACTAAAAGATGATATAAAATAGGACCAGGCATTGAACAAGAGGGCATTGATTGAGAAGCACAAAAGGTAGTGCAGAAGAGCAAAACATGTTTTAAAAGTATTTTTGAAGGCACATCACTGGGGTGATATAATTTCTGGGCTTTGGCGGCTGTTTCAGTGTTACCTGTATGTTTGCCTGCATCTGTGGTTGGCATCTTCAGAAGACCATGTTTTACAAACTTTGGATCTGGAGTAAACTTGATACCTGGGAAGAGCTGAGCAACCTTTCTTCAGAGCAGCAGTAACTAGGAAGAGAAAAGAGCAACATTTGTCATAGCTCCAGTCTTCAACAACTGTGCTGAAGCACTCAGAAGGATTTGGGTGGGGGGGACTCTGGTCCAGACTTGATCTCAAGAAGAACATCCAGTGCTGCCTATACCTTCAGAAAAGGATCACACAGAGGCATCTGCGATAAGGCAATAGTAAATGAACCAGTGTTAATCTTTTTGGGAATGTTTTCACACATGTCTTCTGTTGTATTTTAATAAATGGGATTTACATTTTGAGTTTATTAGAATTACCCTAGACTTTGAAACTTGCATCTTGGGGACTCAAAAGGCTACCCTTATGACGGCAAAATTTTGTTGGTCTCAAAAGTGTTCCCTAAACTCAAATTGAGCTCTTCTTCTGCAGACCAACATGATTATTCTCTTGCAACTAATTTGATTGGGACATTGTGCTGAGAATAAAGACTCATGTAATGAGATGAACTGAACACTTTTAATTAATTTCAGACATAAAATGCCATTAACTAATTTGAGCTGCAAATTGCTGTACAAGGAACTTAATGATAAATCAGTTGTTTTCCATTTTGCTGCAGGAAACAGATGGTTGCTAAATAATTCTTTTGACTTTCCTCTGGCACCTATTGATTATAGCCAATAGCAATTAAAAGTAGAAGACAATTATGTTTAAAATTTAATAGCATTCTGCTCCTGTTAATTTACTGGATATCCAAATCAATTCATTGCCTGTGATAACAGTCTATTCCTGCAAATTTTCAGTTCCTCCCAAGCTCCTTGTGCTGAAAATATAATAATATAGACAGTGAAGTAAATAGCAAAATGGGACATTCCATAATTAAAAATTGGATTGCCCACTCTGGTGGTAAATGCAGTGGCTTAGAGCAGAACAGTTCTATTTCGAATGGCACCACGGTAAGTCTCAGCATGAGAGCTGACTTTGTCATATGACCTTGCTGGGGATAATTAACAGCTCTTTTCAGACTACACATACACACCTGTTACCTGATACACAATCCACACACATAGAGAGAAGACTATGGACATGCCTGCTGAGTCTGCCCTCTCTCTTTTATGCATGTACCACACACACAAAGCCCTCATGGGTAGAAACGGCATATGGATAATCTTTGGGAACCCTTTTGCAGAGTTGCTCATTTAGCCTGATCAATTATACTGAATGTGTGTGGAATTAGATCTCAACTTCCTGGTGTGATTTCATTTCCTCCTTATATGTTCGTTCACCATACATCAATGTCAATGTGTAGAGTCTTTTTGATTAACGTCCATTTCTGATTTGCTTACTTCTTCATGGGAGGAAGTAGAAGTTGGTTAGATAAAACATAAAGAACCCTTGGAAAAATCAAGATCTATAACTCCAAAAAACTAATAATGACAGGGATGTTATCTTTGGTATCCGGAGAAAATTGGTGTATGGTAGAAAGACACAATGCGTTTTCAGATCCTGAGAAAATCTGCAAAAAAAGTTTCTGACAACCCTTATATATTTTTGTCTCTATGGTGGTCATAGGGCCACGTTATGTATTTTTATGTATGATAATATTTACCCCATCCTGGGGTTGGCTCAGGGTGGCGTACAACACAATAAGAACATACAAATTAAAACAACAATAAATAACAACTCTAAAATACATTAAAACCTGCATAACAATAAAAGATGGTGACTTCAGTCCTGATTCCCCCTCCCACAGGAGGCCAATGACAACCAGCTGTTTCCATTGGCTAAGTTAGGCGTTTGCTTAGAAAACAGCAGAGAATAACCATTGTAAAAACCCAGACAGGCCCAGGAACCCCGCTGTGTTTCCCTTAACTTGCTTCTTGTCCCCACCTAAAGCATGTTTGTCCCATTTAGCAAGTATTAAAAACCAAGACTTTAAAAACCGTGATGCTGACAAATCTTGAATTATGGGGCTGCTAGCATAAGCTCGTGTAACCTCAGTTTGTGGGTTCTTTGGGGCAGTACTTGGAAGGAGTTGCAAAGAACTAAATTTTAAAACCAATTGGCTACCATTTAACAGGTATCAACACTTTTGAACATTAACATTTGCAATGGCTAACAATTCTACAGTTCCTTCCAGGTTGCATTTCAAGTCCCAAGCTACAGTCTACTACTGATACCTTTTCGTCCAATTCTTTCTTGCAAGTGGGTTGGCTCCTGAAGACTCCAAGGGCTTGATGAACAGGATGAAACATGTTGAAGGTTTCCAGGAGAACTCTCACCCATTACAACCACAAAAAGAAGCCCTGAAACAATAAACCCAAAATTTACAACATAGCAAATAAAACAACTACTCCTCTCCCAGTAGTTCCTAATAATATTGTAGTTTACCTAACAAGGTATATAGTTTATAGAACCAAGAACCAGTCTGGTAGCCTTGTTCCTCCAAAGAGCCTTCCTTTCTGCTGCTCTGAGTTTCAATCTCCTTTTTCCTGGTTCAACTCCATTCTAGCTGGGGTTAAGACTGCACAACTTTTACCTCTTCGTGCAATCCCAAGTGTGTGTGTGTGTGGGGGGGAGCCACGTGGGCTGCATGGGAAGCAGCATGACCACAGTGCTATTGCCATCAGCACCATGCAAATGGGCACCAATGCAGAGCCACTTACCTTGGCAGTGGTGGGGGCAGGCATCTCCGTGGCACCTGAATTCAGAATCTGATCCATAGGCCTGTGCTTTTCCAATAGAGGAGGCCACACTGGCATGGAAACGGGCATTCCTAGGGGCAAGAGTTCAGGCCTGGGAATGCCCCCCTTTTGCAGCGCAGACTTATGCCACCAAAAAGGTCATAAGTCATTTCATACCAACCAGACCCTTTCAGTACCTTTTGATTCTGTTGTTTTTCCCCCCTGCCAGCTATTCGCCCAAAGCCTCCCACTCTGCAACCCAAATATTTGGATTGCATTGTCCCACTAAAATGGCTCACTCTTGCCCTTCTACCCTCCCATTATTATTCCTTTCTGAATGAAAACATATCTTTGAAAGGAGGATAGTAGGATGTTCTCAAATACCATTATGAGAGACTTGGAATCTTGGAGTACTGCAAGCTGATGGACCTCATCCCCCTTATATGGGATACCCCATTATGGCAAAACATACGCAAAAAGGAGCAGGTGTTCAAGCATCCTACTTGTGGGTAATGTGGGATACTTACAATTGCTATCACAATGCTTTGCTTGAGCATCACAAGCAGAGAGCTGATTCTTTGTTGATAGTTTGGCTATTCCTGAGCAACTCAAGCCAGTTTGGCGAGTAAAGTTTATTCAGATAGTACATACAGTAATTGGCAGCTCTGCTTATCATCATCAGAGATACCATTCTGCTGCCAATTGTTTGAACAAAGCGTGAGGAAACCAGTCAGTGCTACCATTTGGCATTTGCTACCAACACTAATGGCTTCTGATCTGTTGGTTTGACAATATATAGCACTTGGATGTAAAGAAAATGGGAGAAAAAAACTTGGACCCTAACTAAATCAATATTGCCGTAAGGGTCTAGTTAACTACAATTCAAAATGATCAAAGATATATTTAATTAGTGTACACATTATCAGATTAAAAACAGCAAGTTAAAATCATAGGTTGTGGAAACCAGATCACAATATAAATTATACATAAATCTCAGAAATAACACAACTGTGATTACAATTGATGAATTTACCAAATGACCAACAAAACCATGCACTTTCCAGCCCTTATAGCCTTTTTCAGAGATCCATAAGAAACACAAGAAGTTGCTTCCTCTCATCTGTTGTGCAACGGATAAGAATTTATGAGGTGGGCCCAAGCCCTTTTTCTATGCTAACTGCACAAACACCTAGGATTTTCAAAACATTTCATATCTAGAATTGGAGTGTAAGTCTCTTTGGATGTGTATATCATCAATCGTAAGTTAAAGAAGTATTTAGTATAAATACTAGCAGGGCCGGCCACGCACTGCTGTGGCTTATTGTGGTGAAATGGGAAAGGAACAGTAGCAGCAAATCAATTGGGTAAATACAGCAGTAATGCTCATGCAAACACGGAAATTGATACTGTGGTAATGTCATTGATGTGTGTGCCCACATTCTTGGGAGGCACCTCCCACATCTTAGTTGGATGGACAAGCATCTGGGAGTAAGTTTACAGGGTATTTGAGAAACCCTCTGAGGGATGTGGAGGCAGCCATTTAGCAGTCATACATGTTCCAGCTTACTCCTGAGGGTATGTGTCTGGTTTTCTTTAACTGTAAATCAGTATTCAGGGGAATCTAGTGCCTGCCTCCCTCCCATTCCCTAGGCGTCAGCTCTCACTCTTCTCTCACCTCTCTCTTCCTTGTGTATGCCACCTTCCCTCTTTTCCCTTCCTTTTCCTCCGCTAGGTGGGCACAGTATCAAGATACTGCCCTGCCTCCTCCCTTTGTATGCTTCCCCTCACTTTCTCCTCTCACTTCTCTCTTCCCTGCATGCCTCCCATTCCTCCCTCCCCTGGGCATGCCACCTCCCACCTCCTTCCATCTCCTCGGGTATGTTTCACTTCCATGCAAGTTTGCCTTATGTAATTGTTTTCACTGTCTCTCATATTTGGCCATCTTGAGTAAACATTCTAAGTGCATGAACATTCTATAAGTGACAGTTACACACAGGCAACTGCATGTCCTTCACCACATGGAGATTCCAGGAAAAGGCGTTTTACCTGGCCAGGTGTAGCCCCAGGTAAGGAACAAGGGAAAATGACCTCACCTGCTTCAATCTATATACTGGGAATTTTCAGTGAATTGGTCTAAAGGCTGTAAGTTATACCCATCAAACAAAACACTGTTAGCTTTTATATATATAGATTTAGCACTTGCCCAAGAATGATCTGTGATGTTCAACAACATGACCCACAGTGACCCCAAATGTGATACCACCCACTGGAGTGGAGCCAAAGGAGGCTGGAAATCACAGAGATTTATAGCAGTCCCAGCCACCAAACAGCTGTAGTAGCTGTGGGAGTAAGTGGTAAGATGAGAAGATTCAAGGCTGAACTCACGCTTGACTGCAGTTGTCTAATACAGTATGTTTGCATATTCATGACAAATATTTCAGGATTCCATTGAATTGTGTAACTATAAAATGTATAAAAAATACATGCCCACTTGGTTGAGTACAACTTTGTTTTTCTTTGATTCTCCTGATTTCCCAAGCAACAGCATATTCCTTTTCCAATAGGGTCCTTGCTAGGAATTCAAAGAATGCTCCCAGGCAACTGCCACTGGAGATAAGGCTACTGAACTGACCCAGATGGTATTTCGAGAGGAATGAGAGATCTCACAAACCACGAACACATTAAACAGTAGTAGTAATTAAGGTACCTCTACACTCTGTTTGAAGACATGTTTCTCATAGCAATTGGATGGATGGCTGATCACATACAATCATACATAAAACCACACATTCGCCTGGAATCCATTTCAAAGATTTGCATTTACGCTAGGGGATGGTTTTTCAGTAAATTCTCCTTCCCAGGTGTATGGAAACAATGGGATCGCCAAGAAGGATGGTGAAGGAAAATTACTGTCATTCAGCCACTATATTTGTTTAAATGCCATCAGCTAGCACTCTTCTTCTTATTTCTTTTTATAGGAAACAGAGGAAAGACATGCCCTAAAATGGGTAAATAAAATGAAACCCATTTTTCTTTTTTTGTTTGAAACTTAAGAGGCCTTTAGATTAGAGGGAGGACAACTTATCCAACTTATCCCTGAAATCAGGACAACTTATTAGAGGGAGGACAACTTATGCAACTTATCGCTGAAATCAGGCTCCATCCCTGAAGACTGGAAGATGGCCAATGTCACACCAATCTTTAAGAAAGGATCTAGGGGGGACCCGGGAAATTACAGGCCAGTCAGTTTGACATCTGTTACTGGTAAATTAGTAGAATCTATCACAAAGATAAAATTATAAAACATGTGAAAGCAAGACCTGCTGAGAAAGAGGCTGCATGGCTGCAGAGGCAACCTGTCTTACAACCACGAGTTCTTTGAGGGTGTAAAACAGGCATGTGGACAGGGTAAACTCCGGGTGGACATTGTTCACTTGATTTCCAAAGGCTTTTGACAAAACCTCTAAACAGAGACTGTTCAAATGAAGGGAATAAGAGGGGAAGTCCCATGGACAAAACTATTGAGGTCAGAAACAAAGAGGTGTAAATGGGAAGTTCTAAATGGAGAGATGTCAGGAGTGGTGTCCCAAGGATCCGTTTCTTAGTCTAGGTGCCTTTAAATCCGTCCAAATGACCTGGAAGGGTGGTAGCGGTGGCTAAGTTTGGGACATACCAAATTATGTAGGTGGTGAGGAACCACAAAGGATTGGCGGCGAGTCTGCTGACTCTATACTAGGTGAGGCTCAGAAATGGCAAAACGTTCAATGTAGCAAATGTAAAGTGATACTAGGGCAAAAACTAAAACTTCACATAAGACGCTTTACAGGGTCAGTGCTATCAGTCACAGACCAGGAAGGGATTTAGGCTGCCTTAGTTGATAGTTCCATGGGAATGTCAACTCAATGTATGGTGTAGCTACAGCAAACCTATGCTGGGATCAAGAAAAGGAATTGATTAAACTGCAAGATTGTCATGCCCTTATATAGCAGTGAAAGGACCGCATCTGAGTAATTGTGTCCAGCGTCTCTATCAGCCGATCTCAAAAAAAGGATATTGGAGGGAGATAGAAAAAGTGCAGAGAAGGGGCAACAAGGATGATTGAGGGACTGGAGCACCTTCCTATGAGGAGGAGGTCGCAGCGTTTGGGACTCCTTTAGTTTGGAGAGGGAGGCTGAGGGGGATATGATTGAAGTCTACAAAATTATGCATGGGTAGAAAATGTTGACAGAGAGAAATTTTCTCTTCTCACAATACTAGAACCAGGCATTCATTGAAAATGTTAAAGAATTAGGACTACGCAAGTCACTCTTCACGCTAACGCAGGATTGGTGTTAAATATGCTGCCAGGAGGTGGTGGATGGCCACTAACCTGAGAGAGCTTTAGGTAAGGGCTTGGACAGATTTATGGAGGAGAAGTCGATTTCCATGGTTACCAATCTTGATCCTCTTTGGATCTGAGATTGCAAATGCCTTAACATCCAGGGTGGAGCAACAGTCATGAGAAGGCCATTGCGTTCACATCCCACATGTGAGCTCCTAATCTAGGCCATCATGTAGTAGCAGAGAGCTGGGATCTAGAGGACTTTATTCGATTCCAGCTTGGTTTTGTTCTATGTTCTTATGAGGACCCAAATGTTTTGTTTCAAAATCCTAAAACATGCAGAGTTCTTCACTTCAAAATAATGGTCCCAAAATTCTGGAACCCAGGGGAAAAAACAGCAACATTGAATCCCAAGCCAGTACTGTCCTGCATAAAAATTAGGAATGAACAGTAAAGATGTCCTCCCTGAATGTTGGATCTGAATTTATAATGGCATTTTTTTCAGAGTACGTTCATTCCTGACCATAAATGACCCTGTGGAGCTGCTATGAGCCCTGTTAGTGTAAATATAAAAGGTCTTAATTAGGTTTGTATAGCAGGCTATATACAAGTCTATATACAAGTAAAGATAGAGGCATTCCAGCAGAACAAATAGCATCCCTGTTGAGCCATTTCAGGTCAGAAATAGCATGCACAGAAAATTTAAATCTTCCCTCCCATGTCATGGTTCTGATTTGAATTGAGACCCTCATTATGTTTTTTTTTAAAAAAAAACATTTAAAAAGAAACTCTTTGTGACTGGTTGTGGTGGGTTTTCTGGGCTGTGTGGGGCAGCTCTGTAGAAGGATGCTGACTTCAGCACAGTCAATGAAAAGTTCAGCTGCCAGCAAAATCATATTCTTCAGCTTCCAAGGTTAGCTGCAACTTTCAAGAGGCTATTCACCCTTCCCAGCTAGAAGTTCAGTTCTTGTTCCGAAGATCCAAAACTTCAGTTCGTCCTTCCAGATGTGGTTCTCCATCAGCCTTCTAGGACCCGTAGTCCTGTTTTAAGAGGCTCCCATGAGCCTTTGCTAAGTGTGCAAATTATAGCAAGACTATGTACACATCAGCTATCTGGCCCCAAACCCTTTGTTTTTCAGTACAGACATACATTTTATCTCACAGACTTTTAGAAATCTGACCTATTGAACAAAATGGGAGATACATCTCAATTAATAAACATAGGATCAGGTTGTATATTATTCAAATGTATTTAATAAGACTTTCTTCTGTCCATCCAAGGATTCACTGTGGACAATGACAAGAACATAGTTTTAATTTAACCTCATAGAAACAGCTGTATGGTGCAGTTGAGTTTAATAGATAACGAAATGATGGTTTGCAGAAGACCACCCAAGGTTCTATACATCTCAGTAGCAACTGTATTTTGATTCTCCCACATCAAGATGATGTACACTATCTAAATCCAAACAGAACATGTTCTAGTGTCCAGTATGCCCTGGACATATGCAGCTATAAAAGCAATACTTCACTGATTCTTGAAAAATGTCTGATGTTCAATGTATTGTTGAAGGCTTTTCACCGGGCCGAATCACTGGGTGTTGTGTACTGGCTAGTGAGCCAGCAGCATTCTTCCCGATCGTTACTTCACCGGCATCTTCAGAGGATCTGATGAATAAGCAAGTGGAGCATATATAATTCGTGAGGTGAAAAGGAAGAGAAGCCCAACAGAGAATGAGTTAGCTGGTGGCTGATAGTTGAATGGACCACTATAGCACTCAAAGGGAACAAAGACCAGGATACTTCTATTCAGATCCATTCAACTATTGACCTTGCTAGCTTCATTGTTACTCCCATGCTACAGACTCTTACCTACGGCTACTCTATTCAGATTTGGTTCACCCTTTCACCACAGCATATATAATCTTAATTTGCTTTCCATTCCTACCATCAGATCCTCTGAAGATGCCAGCCACAGATGCAGGTGAAACGTCAGGAGAGAATGCTGCTAGAACACGGCCATACAGCCTGTAAACCACACAGTACCCCATGTCTGATGTTGATTCTCCAACACACCATAAATATATCTAATTCCCAATGCAACCAAATTGGTGGATTCTAAAATCTGGAGACTGGAGCCATGAACAAGCAAACAAGTTTTTCTACAAATCTGAAAATGTTTTCAGCTCCTGGCTTTTTAAAAAAAAATCAGTAAAAGAGAGGGAAAAGAGGTAGGTCCTTTCCAGAGTGGTTTTGAACTTATTTATTTATTTATTATTAGTTTTTTATACTGCCCCTCCCTCAAAGGGCTCTGGGTCGTGCACAGCATAAAATACAACCACAAACAAATGGAGCACATGAACAGAGTACAAATTACAATAAATAATATAGGCTCAACGATAATGCTCTAAAACCCCTTAAAATACAGCACTCAATACAAAATTATTTCGGGGTCCAACATTAAAACCCGCATAAAAACCCTCCCAAAGGTTTTAGAGTGGAGGACTTATTTTGAGGGAGGACTTATTGGGGCCAGGCCTGGCAGCAACCACCAGGTGACTTTGCTATCGCAAAACTTGCAGGAGTCACCTGCAACCAGCTGCTTGCTACTGATGAACAGAAGTCACCCCATGAAAGGCAGCATGGTGTAATGGTCAGAGTATTAGGTTAGGATCTGGGAGACCCAGGTTTGAAGCCTCACTCTGCTATTCAAGCTCACTAGGTGACTTTGGGTTAGTCACAAACTCATTGCCCAACATACCTCACAGGCTTGTTATGGGCAGTGGTGGGATCCAAAAATTTTAGTAACAGGTACCCATGGTGGTGAAATTAAAAAACTGTGGCGTAGCACCAATGGGGCTGGGCGGGGCATTCTGGGGGCATGGCTGGGCATTCCGGGGGTGGGGCATTCCTGGGTGGGGCTGTGGCAAGGACGTTTAATAAGGCTTCAGTCCCATGGGCGGGAAACGAATGCACGCAGGTACAGGCTGCCACGCACGCTGGTGCACCTCCTGCTAGACTGCTTCAAGTTCTGCGCGCTACTGCTGAGAGGAGGGGCGTAACTAAGGCCAAAATCATGTGGCAAAATCACCAATTAGTAACCCCCTCTCGGCACACACAAATAATTAGTAACCTACTCTCGGGAATCTGTGAGAACCTGCTGGATCCCACCTCTGGTTATGGGATAAAACAAATGAAATTAAAACTATGTAAACTACTTTGGGTTCCCATTGGGAAGAAAACTGGAGTATTAATGAAGTAAATAAATGAAGATGTGAAAGGGAAGATGAAAGGTAGGTCGGTTGGAAATCCCTGCAGGGCCCAGCCTGGCCTGGCAACTGGCACCCGTCAACTGGGTCATATTTTTCCCAGGGAGAGGATGCAAGAGGAAGAGAAAGGAGCAACGCTGAAGACAGGGGGCAGATAAAGATAGGATGGCTGGTGGGTAGGAAGGATAGAAGGAAAAAAGCTGACTGAAAAGTTTCAGAGAAGGGAAAGAAAACATTGTGGGGGAAGGGAAAATGAGATGCTCTCAAGAAGCACTTGCAGGTCCCCTGCTTGTATTTTCGTGTTTTTCTCCTTCAAACAATACTCTTCGGCATATTTCTCTTCTCTCCAGCATATAACCATATCCATTTTTACCAGCTGAGAACTCATCCTAGAGCTTCGTGCCATTTCTCAAAATAATTTTGCTTCCAGCAGAGGCGCACTGTGTTGTGTTTTATCTGATGGGATTTGAATAACCTGTGCTTGCTGTGGCAGTGTGATATGATGTGCTATGTTTAAAACAAAGCCATGATCAGGGTTACATGCAGTCCGTACATCTGTGGGATATCTATGCAAGTGCATAATCAGATTGGATCTGTGCCACAGAATTTGCCATCCTGAAAACCTTTCTTTTCTTCAAAACAGCAAATAATCAATTATCATAGTCACACATAAAAGTACAAAAAACATTGAAACGGTGAGTGTGCAGTTTAGGCTGCAATCTTAAGAACACTTTCCAGGAAGTAAGCGCACTGAATATAATGGAATTACTTTTCAGTATATCTGCTTAGGATTGGTCCCTTAGTTAAGAACTAAATTTGGTTTAGGTGGTAACTGTGTTGGTTTACAATAGAACAGTAAGATTTGTGTCCAGTAGCACCTTAGAAACCAAGAAGATTTTTAGGATATAAGCTTTTTTAAAAAGTTCCTTTAACCTTTCCTCATAGGACATGGTCTCTAGACCCCTCACCATCATCGTTGCCCTCTTTTGGACACATTCTAGCTTGACTATATCCTTTTTAAATTGTGTTGCCCAAAACTGAACACAATACTGTGAGTACTGTCTAACCAGAGCAGTGTAAAGTGATATCATCTCTTTGTGTAATCTGGACCCGATACTTTTTTTGATACCGTCCAAAATCACGTTTGCCTTTTCAGCTGCTGTATCACACTGCTGACTTTTCTTTGGTGTATGGTCTATTAAGACACCTAGATTTTTTTTTGCACTTACTTCTGCCTAGCCAAGTCTTCCCCATCCTATAATTATGTGTTTGATTCTTCCTATATGTCAACCAGTTACAAATTCAGCCTACAGCAATAGGATCCAAACCACATTTTATCGACTTGGCCTCAATAATAATATCATATGGAACCTTATCAAAAGCCTTACTGAAATCAAGATAAGTGAAGTCTAAAGCATATGCCTGATCCAGTAAGGTAGTAACTTCCAATAATGCCTATTAGATCATAGTCACCTTCTTGTATTAGGATTTCAAATTTCTGCTGCATGTTTCCAATAGGCTCCTTCCACACATGCTGAATAATGCACTTTCAATCCACTTTCACAATTGTTTGCAAGTGGATTTTGCTATTCCACACAGTAAAATCCAGCTTCAACGTGCATTGAAAGTGTATTGAAAGTGTATTATTCTGCATGTGCGGAAGGGGCCATACTCTGCACACTAGTGCTGAAACATCTGAATCCATGGTTTATGTGCTGTGAGAAGTTTGTTTCTATGCTTATCTGTGAGTTAATGTTTTTTTGTATATGTTCCATTCCCTGCAAATTTTTAGTGACCTTGTCTCCGGTCATTGGCCTCTAAATAGTCTATATATTCAACATAAATCCAATTGCAGGCTCCCATTTTCTTCTTTTTCCCAGAAGACTAAAAGTACTTCTTTATAACTTTTTCATCTAAGGGGCTCTACAATCAGTGATGGAAATCTCTTCCCCACCCTTGCGGTTTAACATTCAGATAAAGAGATCTGGGGAACTTGATAGCTTGCATCCTATTTTGCATTATTTTGCTCAGTCCTCATCAAATGTATTTCTTATTTTTTTTTCCATAGAAAGACAAGCAATAAAATACGTGAATAAATAAGATAAAATAAACAAAACAGTGAACACATTTTTCTCCTGAAATGAAACTCAGCCTGATTCACTGAAATTCTGGTAACCCTAACACACTGACTATATTTCCATTTTCCTACTCACCCTGAAACCTTCATTACCTTTCCTTTATCCAGCCTGGACAAATCAAAATCTTGTAGATTGAATAAATTATGCATAGGTAACAAATGTGGAAATTATTAATTTATCTTTTCCCCCGCTGTGGTCAGAATGTGATTTGCCTGCTTATGTGAGTCGGTACAGAATGAAGGCTCTCCTGACCGGACACGCTGTCTCCTGAAGAGCAAATCACCATATATTTATGTAACTCAAAATCGTTTATTATTATTAATCCCTTCTGGAGCCACTGGATGCTAATAATCTTAACATGCAGAAATTCATTCATGTCCACATGCTGCAGCTATCATACTCACTTCAGACTTGTTAAAACTAATTTCCTCCTAGGAATTATCCCTCAGAGGTCACACAAGACTATGTTCTTCAGAGTTATTTACTTGTTACCCTGGGGCAAGCCCTGTGGCTCTGACATTTACTTTCAGAGACCTCTCTTTTGACCTGTTCTTCATTACCATGGATTTTTCTTTGAAAGATTTTTCCTGCCACTTGGAATTCTCTCCGTCAGCAGTTCGGATGTAATTTATAATGCAAAGGACTTCAGTAAGCATCATGGACAACTTAGTTTATCTGATGCTAGTATGGCCTGTTAAAAGAAGCCATCTTTGAAAGGCAGCCCAGGAAGAACAAAGACATATTCAAGATGCTCTATATCCAGCAAAAGGATCTACCATGACCTTGCTGCTTTGTTGGACAAAGGAAATGATTGGTACTGGAATGCATGATACTAGAAAGCATACCCACCTTCAAAAAAAAAGCAGCCCTGAGTTCATTTTGTCTCTGTCCATCAGAAACATGTACCCAAAGTGTGAGAGGTAATGTCTTACAATGCAATCCAGAACAGAGTTACTCCAGTCTAAGACCATTGAAGACTAGAGAAACTCTGTTCTGGATTGCTAAGTTAGTTGCCCCAGCCCTGAGTGTGATATAGGATAATAGGACTGCAGTCCCGGTCTCAGAGATTTTGTTTTATAAGCACTGAGGCTGGGGGTGGGGCTTGGGGAGCAGGAAGAGGTGGGACACCTTAGACCTTGCCCATGTCCATGGTGACATGGGCGGGGTTGAGGGCAGTGGGGGTGGAGCCTGGGGCATCAGGGGTGGAGCTAGGGTGGTGGGGGGCAGAGCCTGGGGGCAGGTAGATCCTGGGGAGCGTCCTGGAGACAATTTGTCTCTGGGCGCCATTTACCCCTGGTACGCTTCTTTTGGGGAGCCTTTGGGATTACAACAGACTACAACAGACAACAGACTCCAGTTCCCCTGGAGAAAAATGGGTGCTTTGGCATTGCACCCCACTGAACTCCCCATCTTTCCCAGGTTGCACCCCAAATCTTCAGACTTTTCCAACATGAAGCTAGTCAGACTACCCCAGCCACCTTTTGTGAGTGACCAGAAAGGACCTGGCAATCCTAGTTTCCCTGAGGACATGGCTTCTCTGGAGGGTGGGTTTTATGGCATTATGCTTGGCCAAGGTCAATTCCTTCCCCCAGTCTTGCCTTTCTCATGCTTTTTCCTCCAAATCTCTAGGAATTCCCTAACTCAGAGTTGGCAACCCTGGGATGATGCTACTTCACAAGTTTTGTTTTACATTACAGAAAAGAGAGGAGGAGGAACTCCCCCCTAGATACTGTTTTTGGGTGCAGTCACTATGTCTCCAGGATCATTCAGGCTCTGGTTTGAATCTTGGGATTTCATACTTTAGACATTAAAATATTGCAGAAAGAGCAAACACTGTAGGTAGTCTTCTCGAAGCAGAGTGGAAGATCAGCTCACCTGTTCCCTCGTTTGTACCTATGAAGGGATAAAAGTTCCCTGATAGAGATTTGCTCTTCTGCAGGGTAATTAACGTAATTAGCAGAAGTCATGCCTATTATTAAAAGCAGGAGAAATTTCACAAGCTTACAAGAATTTTTCAAGCAGAACCAAAGCAATTTCCTAAAACACATTTATGGTTTTGCTTTTAATGTGCATGTAGAACTGATCATAATGGACTCACGTATCTGAATGCTGCATTTATCTTCAGAAGTTTATCCTCTTTTGAAATGGTTTAGGGTGCATGACATCTTAAATGATGAAACAAGCCCAAACATTGTCAGGTACGTAATATAATACCAGTATTTCTGAACAAACAGAAAGCCCAGACTCTTATCTGTGTGTGCATATACTTTTTGTTGCTCTGAAGTTCCTAGTATTGTATGCTGTATCTCTCCATCTCAGTTGGCTAAACGGGCCTCAGTGGGGAATGCTGTTTTTCCCCCATTGCTACTATTTCCCTCATTCTTTGCAAATGAAGTCATCTGAATTAACCAAATTGAAAAAAATATATGAATATCCTACTCAGTTTCCAATGGTGCCATAGAAGGACAGGGCTATAGATTTTCCCAGGAGTGAAAAATAATTCACTCGGCCTGCTCGTTATTCATAAAGACAGCGCATTAATAATATGGGACCCTGAGATCTCTCCTTATCTAGGCCGGAGCACAGCTAGAGGGATAAGAAACTGATTCCTTGGATTTAAAATAATATTTTCACCTCTTTCTGTAAAAATAAGAATTGATTCAAAGTACTTTTAAGGGGCAGAGAGAGAGAGAGAGAGAGAGAGAGAGAGAGAGAGAGATACCATCTAAAGTACATGTTAGATAAATAGAAAACTATTGGCTTTTTGACTGTGAACAATTTTCACTTGATTCAAGTGCTGATATAAAGAGGCACCATTTGCAATATCAAGTATTTACTGAGGACCCACTCAAAACCAACTGGAGCTAAAACACACCTTCCCATTAACTTCAGTGAGATCTGAAACACGTGAACTATGCATTTTTTCATGTATTCTAACACTTGTGAGAAGAAATTAGGTTCAGTTGTTTTATTGCATAAGAAAACATCTTTCAATAAGTGAAGGTTAGAGAGCAAACACTAAAAAGCAGATTCCTCCTTTGAGACCAATGGAGGCACATAACCCTAGTTCTGGTTTTGTGTTTTTGCCACTTGAGAAGAAAGGGTGAACTCCAATGAATCCATTCCAGCCCCTCTTGTTAGGTACATATGCTCCCACTGTATGTTCCTAGCAGGGCCATATTGTTCATAAGGCTGACTAGGCTTAAACCTAAGGGTCCTGCAGAGACTAGGGTTAGGGTTAGGAGGAACTGTTACCAGGGCCCTTGGGCTTGGGCCTCTCTGACAGGTGTTGACTGAGCAAATGTGCCAGGTGGTTGAGAACAAGTTGCAAGTCACACTCGTAGTCAGCTGAGGTTTGTTTTGAGTCAGTGTGGGGGGAGGGAGTCAGCGGGCCTCCTCCCTTATTACACCTCCATGAGCAACATAGTGTAGTCATGATTTTGATTGTTTGTGAGCAAAATTGTGAGTTAAATTCTTCAGGAGACCCTCAGAATGGATATAGGGCTATCAGTGGCATAGCTACCACAGGGTCATCTGGGGACAAACGCCCTGGGCGCCCGGTGTGAATACCGTGGGGGCGCAAAAATCACCCCCTCGCACACTTCCAGGAAAGGAGGGGTGTGGCTGGGCCTCAGTGCGACAGGGGCGTGGGTGGGCAGTGGACATCAACTAAGGTTGGTTCAACCTCCTGGCTCACCACCACAATGCCCCGGGCCACACTAGCGCAGCATTCTGCATCAGCGGGCCAGGACATGGGCAACAGCTTCCATGTTGCGTGCCATGAAGCTACAGAGCATCTGCCCAGTTAAGTTGCCCCTCTGCCAGCGCATTTGCTGCTTGAGCCGGTGGTGGGCACCCATGCTGGTGCAGGGCTGCACTGGCTGCAGAGATGGTCCAGCCTTCTCACTCTGAACTGGGCTGCCCATGAATTAGATATTCTTTGTAAAAGCATGCCACTGTAGGGATTTTCCCACATCGATGTTTAGCTCTGCCCTCGTTCTCAAACTGGAGTTATTTCCCCACCCCAAGAATCCACACAACATTGTCCACCAAGGTTTTCCCCGCTCTGCTCTGATGTTTCTCAAACTTGCTTTGGTGCATCTTTCCTGAAATATCATAGTCTATGGGGTTGCATGTAGAGAGGCAAAATTTCTGGACATTTTGAGGCCATGGGGAAAAATTCCACAGGTTTTTGTTTTGAAAAACTGAAATTTGGAAGAAAATCAAACATATAGAATACTTACTGTTCTATTGATCCTAAACTGATTTTACTGCTTTAACAACATAAAATGTATTATTTATTACTCACTTAGCATATACAACTGCAAATATATCCAATACGTGAGAAAAAACTGCAAGGTGATGCACCTTCCGCCTAAATTGACCATCTGGTTAGGGAGACCTGAGTTCTCAATGAAAGTTTCAGTTTTGTCTGAGGCTTTGGTGCAATTTCTGTCCCATCTCCTTCTGATGTTTTTTCTCTTTCCTGCAAAGTATTGCAATAAGCTCTTTTTAGACAGTCTGTGGGTAAATGTGTCACAGAGGTTTGAGGGAGAGGTGAAAAGTTCAACCATTTCAGGCAAAAAGGGACAACAGAAGGCATGCAACTGTTCAACAATAAAAGCTGAGAATGCTCCTCCACTCAAGAGAGCTATCATCCTACTGCGTGCAGGAATGCATTTAAGAGCTGTATATGACTGCAGCAAGCCCACCTTGTCTTTAAAGGCATTTCACTCACTCTAAAACAGAAAACACTTCATAGGAGTTTTTTTTTCACAGTAATCCCAACATTTTCAACTTGTTTGTCAGAAAAACTGGGGAAATGTTTTGGGGAAAAGAACAGGAAAAAAATATCTTTTCTGATTTTCCCCATATTTTCTCCTCAGATCTTCATATCTCCTCACACACATTTGCTGTATTTATTTCATTATTTATAAAATTTATTTCTCAGCTTTCTGCACTTACAAGGCCCACCAAGGGGACTTACAATTCAAAGCATACATGAGGAAATCACATTTTAGGACAATTAAAACATATGATTAAAACAAATAAAAACTGAGTTAACATATGTACAAAGAAGTAAACACAACAATTAAAGCATTAGTTAGGAAGAAGTGATCACTGAGGCAATGCAAAATGAAACAAAAAAAAGTCTTCACCCACTATGGCTACTGCTATCATTTAATCCCTTTCACAGTTTCAGCAACTCCACGCTTAACTTGGTTTCAGTTTATTGTTGCTTCCTGGCAGGAGATTGGCAACCAATAGCCCATTCATGTCAGCAATGACATGATACAACAGCAGCTGTGTGACCCTGCCCCAGTCACGTAGCTATAATGGGGACATCCGGGGACAAATGCCCCAGGTGCCCCCCGGTGAGTCGTGGGTGTGTGTGTGGAAAATCACATCCACATTCTGACCCACCCACCACACCCACTGGTGGGATCCAACCAGATCAACCACCTGTTCATGCCCCTGTCACACGTGTGGCCAGATATGTGGGGGACCAGCAGGCCAGCGGCAAGGCCTTTGGAGGAGGCCTCCCCTGAAGGCAGTGCTGCACGCGTGGCCAGAACTGTGGGGGGCCGGCTGAGCACGGCCGGATTTTTGGCCATCTGGACCCCTGCAGATCTGGCTGCGCACGCGCGGGTGGGGGGGGGGATTCAGCCAATTAGCTGAACTGGTGAGAAACAGGAGAATCGGTGTGAACTGGCTGAATCCCACCTCTGACCACACTCAGCCCCAGCAGGCCTTGGCTGATTGGGCCAAGTGAGAGGGGGTGGGCCATCCGGGCCATTGGCTGACCTGGGGGCTGGAACCTGGGCTGCATGGAGCAGCCAGCCAGGCCCTGCCCCCCAGTTGGAGCCTGGACTGCACGGCGCTGGGTCTGGTAAGTGGGTGCGGGGGGCATACCTACCATAGGACAAGGGGGCAGGGGGTGCCTAGCTACCATGGGACATGGGGGCGCCATTTTGCCCTGGGCACCATTTTGCCCTGCTACGTCTCTGCCCTGCCCTAATTTATACTGCCTCGGCTCCTAGGCTGTTTTAACTCCACTTGGCCCCCACATTCATCCACCCTGTAGTACTGGGCAACCAGATAATGGCTCTCACCTTGGAAGACGTAAGCATTCTAACCTCCCTGCCTTTCCCACTAGCAAGAGGGGGGGATGGGCTGGAGGGATCCAGCTATATTCCCCATGTTTCTCAGGACTGGCTATGAAAAGTATGGTATCTTGCCTTGAATAGACCTTCAATAAAGACTAACATTATCAATATTGGAGTCTGGTTAATGTCTACTAGCAGGCATCCTTACAGCTATCAGGTCAGCACATTAATTTTCATACACAAGCTAAAATAAAAAAGAGATTAGTGAAAGTCTGGATTCTGGAAAATGAGAATACTATCTGAAAAAAATGTACACATATCATCCCTTTCATATCATGATTCATGTAGCGATACTGGATTTGCTGCTGATTTTTAGAAACAGCAACAAAACCTTATCCCTTGTAGCCACTTGAAAATCCACACAGATGAGGCAAGCAGTGGCACAAAGGAATAATTTCAAGTAAAGAAGTAACCCAACATGCTGATGTAGATATCAAAATGTAACTGCTATGTTTATCTTTTAAGCCATTGTAACCAGGAATCAGACCTACAGTTCACAGGGACAATCAATCAGCCAGTCAATCAGCCAATTACATTTTTGCTTAGCTCTTTCTGAAAAAAAATATTCAGGGTTGCATTAGTTGTTCTGTTTCCCTTTTATTCTCACAACAACCTGGTAAGATATGTTAGGCTGAGAGAGAGACACTGGCTCATACAGTGAGTTCAGTAGGCATTTGAATCTAACTCTTCTCAGTCTTAGTCACACTCTCTGACCACTACACCAACACTGGCTGTCGGCAGAAATTTCTGTCACTTAGAGTACATCACAGTTCAGGAATAATTTACCACAGATTAAATACACAAAACACAGAATGGACATGATCCAAAGCTCTCTGAGAGTGCAGTTCATAGACAGACCTCTGTATGAGTAATGCCTTTGTCATTTTCTTCCATATTGAGGAGTAATGATGTGCACCATGGGGAAACACCATTACATGTGTGGATCGTTAAGGAGAATGTTTGACCAAGACTATCTATGCAGGCATTGCAGTTTCTAAATGAGAATGACTTGTGCACAAATTGTCTAGGTTATTTGTTCATTACACAGTGAAAATGAAGCATGGAAGGAATTAATGCCACACCCTTGGGGCGGGACTTGCAGAATACAAGCCAAGGCCTACAGATGATGGATGTTGTTTGGAGAAGCAATTCATTAGCCTTTCCCCTGCCCTGCATTGACCGGAATTTATGCTTGCAGATTAGGCACAATAAAGAGAATGCAAAGCAGTTTGTCAGTCCAATTTAATAGTGTGATTACTTAAATAATTATTCCGTTATTAAATATTTAATTAAAGACACCACCAGAAGCAATATAAAAGCTTCTGAGCTGTGTTTTAAGAAATCTGCGTTCTCATGGAAAAATGCAGCCCGTGGGTAAATTCCCGGATCATGAATTGCGTGATTTCTATTTGTGCTCTCTTCTTTGGAATCCATCATTACAATTACAATCTGGTCCATAGTGGTGACACCCTTACAGCATGCTCCTAATTGCTCCTGTTGTGAAATAAGCTTGAGACTACAGCCTCAGTGTTCGCAACCTTCAGACAAAGCTTCTCTGCATCTAATGTGTCGCTGATCAATACAGAAGACATGAAGACCCTGGACGAGGACTCCTTTCTATGCACTAAAGCAGAAACGGCTGTTTTACAGAGGCAGTCCCACTCAAACGCACTCTCATTCAGCAATTCAAGTCCATTTCAACAACAAACATTCATCCTCCTTCACATTTGAAGTAGAAATCAATCTAAAGTGGAAGAACAATGTACTTCTATAGAACCAGCAAACTGAGAAGTCATAAATAAAAACCCCAGCAGATCTAATGGCAACCTGATTGACAATCTTTTTCCCTAGTGATGTGAGCTAGGAGTAAACAAAGGTCATAACCTGGAATCTTTCAGGTTGGTACATAAATACATTGGATGCAGATTTCAAAAAAACAAACTTGGTTTTTTGAGCCTTCAATAAAAAATCTGGGTAACTCACTCCATACAAATCAATGTATCCAGTTATTTGGTTTAGGCTTATACAGGAATAGCATCATCCAGTATGGCTGCCAATTTCACCTTGAGAAAATCCTGGAGACTTGGGGGCAGTGTCTGGGGACAGCTGTGTTTGGGGAGGCAATTCAGCAGAGAATGTACTGTCATAGACCTCACTCTCCAAAACTCTAATTTCCTCCAGGGGAGCTGATCTCTGTAGTTTGGAGACCAGCTGTGATTCCAAGTCAACTGCAGGCTCCACTTTAAGGTAACCCTTTCAGACAGTAAAGGAAGAATATCAGTTGATTGTGAGGGCCGTATAACGGTGCATCTCTGTTTAGGATTGCACAGCTCGGCAAACTTGATTGCTGTTGGCTTGGCTTTATCCAGTGACAATCTGTCCCTTTGTAGGCCTTATCAGTAGCCCCATGTAATGGCAGCTCTATTCTCATGCTCATTTAATCCAGACATTTCATTTTTCAAAACACTCTACAAGTCTCCCAGGTTTGTTTTGGTAAATGTGTCACCATTTGCTACAAGTTTACAAATATTCAAAAAGACATGACGCTGGATGAGCTACTTGCCGTCAACACAAGATGGTCTGTTCCGTGTTGTTCCAGCCACTTTCCCAGGTAGACAGGAGCATTTTACTGTTTGTGATCTCTCTTCGATCCGATTCTTATTACAACATCTGTGTGCTGCTATAACTTCACATGTTCCGCCTTCTGGCAACAAAGAGAGAATATTGACACTGATTAGAAAGAGCTGCTTTGGACAGACACAACAGAGCAGTATGCTAATCTTCACCTTGGTCAGAACCCCTGCCCCCACGATGTATAAAGTGTTACACATTTCTACTTGTGTACACAAAGTTGTCCTCAAACTCTAGAACCAACAGGAGATGGCAGAGAAACAGCAATCTCCTCTTTTCATCCTTGATCCTTCAGTTCAACCTTACACTGTAGCTTAAGTGCAAACTGACTGATATGTCCTCCTATGATTTCTGTGATTACATTGTCCTTACAAGCCCAAAAGCACAATGCAATCTTAAGATGGTGCACATAGTATTTGAGAACCAGAGAGACTAAGAAAGTTGCTGGGTTCATGCACTGCCCATATATTTTCGAAAGCAACATTCAGAACACAAATGCAGCATCCACTCCAGATTGGTGGATGGGATAAGCTATTAAATCTCCCTCCAGTTCTTCTCAATAGACAGCTCATAGGCGACTCTGGTAGCTGCACGGTCAGGTTTCTTTATTGCCTCTAACTGGGAGAGAACACTTCCTGATGGAGAATACTGAGACAGGCAACCCCTGGCAACTGATAGGGGGACTTACTGCCAGTGGGACAGAGGCCTAGGCTTCTGTTGCTGATGATGCAGCAATGCCAGTTCTGGCATGCAACCTCAGTGATGTCATCGCATTGCATGCACTGCTCTGGTATTTGGACAAAATTTTTATGCTATAATTCTTTTTTACTATAGAGTGTTGATGTAGCATTACTACATCACCAGTGAAACAATTATGTCACTTCCGGTACATGCTGGAAGTGACATTACCACATCACTAGCGACAGCAACCTCGGCTGCCTTCCACTGCTGATAATTCCCCCTTCCAGGCTGCTGATTGGCAGTGGGGGCAAAGTTCGGGGACTTAAGGTTCCCCTTCCCCCAGTGGGAGCTGGCAACACTAACTGGAAGACTGTAACCAGCACATAACTCTCCTACCATACAGGCCCTAAAGGGAGAAACCCAAGTGACTCTTGAGGCTCAGTTAAACTTATACACACATACATATATTTCACAGCTAAGTGACCAGAAGTCCAAACATGCTGTCTTGCAATTAGCAGCACACCTCATTTAGTTGAAGCATTAGCCTTATCTTGAAGGAGCAAGGGAATGTGACATATATACAAAAGGACAATGCGATTTGCAATTAAAACATAGTTAATCACTGGAGTTGCCAAGAGGAAAGCCAATTACTATGGCATATTTGCTTGAAGCTGTGGATAGAGTGGCACACACTGCATGTGATGCTGGCTCTTATCACCCTTGTTCTATATCTCCCCAGAAACTGGAGGCCTATTCAATATAGCATGGAACTACATGAGCATTTTGTGTCCCTTTTTTGGACATGAGGAGTGGAAGCAGAAATCTATTTGCCCTTGGCTAAAATATGCAAGATGGATTTCTCCAGCTTTTATGGCTTCAAAGTAGTTTCTCAGTTTCTTAGATGAAACATCACCGATACGCTGCAACCTGTGTATTCTCATTGATTAATCTCTGGCTGTGTGTATGAGTCCTTTTGAATGTTACCAGGCCACAGGGGCTACTGTTTACAATATTTAAATGACCCATCTATCCATGTGCACAGGGACAGATTGTGTGGACCCTTGGAATCAATACAACCCCTCACCCAGTGTGATGCTGGTTCCAGGGCTGAGATACATCTGCCCAGCTGCTGGCTGTGGCTACTTAAATCCACTGGGAACCCACTCATGGAAAAGGAATCCCTACATAGTTAGGGTAATGTTTAAAAAACTTAACAAGACTCTCCTTTCCCTAGGAGCCCCTGTACACTGTATTTATGAATGTGGCCCTAAGGGTATCTAGAAAAGCATAAGAAATCTCACCAAACTATATGACCCACAATTATTTAGAGAATGCACAACCAACCATCTACTCTTTTTTCCAAAGTGGATTGGATTCATTATGGGTCCCCTGTTATTCCACAAGGCATGGCGATAAGATGAAAAAGAACTGGAGAATCTGAGCACCGCAACAAACAGTGCATGTACACAATTCATACAGTGTATGTGGTGGTGAAGGATCCTACTGTAATTGTTCCACTTTGAAAATGAGAAGAGATATAATTTGGCTCTCAAAAAATCTAGGCAGAAATTCTGAACTTCACAATCAATACCCATCAGGAGGTACCATGACCATTTTGTTTGTAATGGTGGTAACACTTGCAGTCAGAACACTGTTTCTAGCTCTTCCTAATGTCGTGCCTTTAACTCTGAAGACAATGGGCTTTCCCATCACTACCACCACCATTTTAATACAATGTTCTGTTGATAGACCAGCCTTCATTTTCGAGACTTTCAGCTAACAGTGGCTCTTTCAATGTGTGGGAAAGTTTTATGTAATGTTAAATATTCAAACCTTCAGATTTCAGGAATGAGTCAATCAAAGCTGGTTAATGTCTGCTAAGGCAAAAGACCTTTGGACGTACATCCCTGGGGCTTGGTATTGATGAGTTTGCAGGCTGAAGGAAAGATGGACCCTATTGTTAATATTTAATTCCTTTCATCAAAACAAGCTGCTTCCTGTAAGGTGTGGAATCATATTTGCTTGTCCCTGACACAGCTCTTTACTGAGGCAAAAATGTAGCAAGCAAGCGAGACCAAAGACCATTACCAGTATGTCTTCTTACTCCACTCACAATTCTTCTAGCGAAAAGGGAACATGAAAGGATTCCTGTCTCTTGGGATTTGGACTTAGAATGTTGCAGAAATTTTATACTCCAGGTGCCATTATTCTCTCCTCAAAAGTGTCGAGATTTTTAAAAAGTTGCCTTTTATATTCTTTATGTTCTCATCTCTGCATTTTGTCGGCATTAGAGATAGTCCTGGTTCTCACCATTATCTGCCTCATGTCCCTTTTCTTTGCCCAGGTCTCCTAACTTACATTTGAAGATGATCAGAAAATAGCAGTTTTGCTAATGGCAATAATCAGATGAAATCCAATTGCATTTGTGTTGTCAGTGGTAACTATTTTAAAGTTATAAATAGGTATATTTTCTTGCCATGCACAGTGGGAGCAGCAGATCTTGTAAATGATGAAAGCACAGAGACCTGTCTTTCCCCTGTAACAGGAAAAAAAAGCAAGGGCAATTGAGAAAATGATGTGAGGAGAAAGATTATTCCCTCTGCTCCCAGTACTACAGACCCTGATCCCAAGCACATCCCCATCTTCCCAACTGCAGACATTAGGAAATTTGATCATCAGTCTTCCAAAAATATGCAGTATAATCCTTTGTAAACTGATTTGTCATTTAACAGGTTTTTTCCATTGAAGGAGAAGGGTCTCATTTCAAAATAGATAACTTAGAAATAAATATGAACAATTCAAGGCGATTCCTAGACCTAGTCTATGTCACTTCCAGGTTTCCCTCACAAGTGACATACCAATGCAGATGGCATTTCACCCTCTCATGTGCCCACCCTGGAACCTGGTCTCAACCTTTAAATGAATATTGCCCCAACCACAGTCACCCACAAAAAGCAGCCACATTTGAACCCCACCACAACAAAAAAGAGAAGTAGTAGTAATGGGAAATTTCAATTATCCAGATATTTGCTGGGAGTCTGCAAAGACTACCAGATCCAATGATTTCCTCACTTGCCTTGCATACAATTTCATGGTCCAGAAGGTGGATGAGGCAACAAAGGGATCGGCAATTTTAGATCTGCTCCTAACCAACAACGATAACCTGATTAATGGGATGGAAGTGGTAGTGTCTTTAGGTGGGTGTGACCATGTTCTCCTGGAGTTCATTATACAATGGAAAGGGGATGCCAAGTCTAGTCGGACATGCAGAGGCAGAGCTACCAGGGGACAGGGGGTGCGCATTGCACCGGGTGCAAACCTGGGGGCAGAAAACCACCCTCCCCCTGCAACACCCCCCCCCCCACTTACCTTAGTTCAGCCTAAAAGTGCAGGCTGGAAAAGTGGCCTGTTCACTTGAGGCTGAAAACGGCCTGGTGGGAACTACAGGTGTGTGAACCTGACTGGAGGAGGACATCCTAGTTCTTATGTAGCATCCTGAAATGACCTTTTATTGAAGGAGAAAGCTTCTGTGTGATTGTCAAAGGCAGAAAAATACCCGGCATAACAGAATGACATTAAATAAATGCCTGGAATTTCTGTTCCACTTCAATTTGGTCTGTAAACAGGCAGGTCTTAAAAGCTTGTTCAAGATGTTCTACTTTAAGCTGTAGTCCCAAGGCTGAGAGACATTAGAATGTACTATAAGTCCCTTTTAAAAAAAATGTTTAGTATTCTGAAGGTGAAATATCCCAAATGCTTCATGCCAGCCACTTCACTCCTGCATGCTTGCATGTATACATGCATCTCTCTCTCTCTCTCTTATACTAAAAGCTCTATGTGTAGACTTGCAAAGAGAATGTTAGATTCCTTTGTTACAGAAATTGAGGGGTGGCTTTATGTGTATTATTATTTAATGTTTTCCTGATGCCAATTGTTATGCCAGTGTTAAGACAATCTGTCAGAATTGTCTTCTGAGAGCAATTACGGAAAGAAACACTGCATTTCAGTCTCTTTTATTAACAATCAGCTTTAATCAAGACTTCGAAATGCCTGCTTGCTTTAAGAGAGTTTTACTGTTTCAAAGATTGACTTCCACTGCATTTGGGCTGAAAAACCGACTTCGGTACAGAAGGGCAGGTTAAAATGTTCCCGGAATATAAGTGCAATAGACAAACTCATGGGCCCCTAGTTCAATCAGCAAGTGCCATGTCAGTGACTGCCACAAGGTTAGGCTGACAAAATGAAAAGTTAGATGATGAACAAGTACTTTTGAGCATCTGAGTGGAGAGCTTCAAATGTCTGAGGAATAGCTGCGGGTTTTTTTTTCTCCTCAATTACTGCAAAATAGTATCAATGAAGCCATTGAGGATTCTGGATTACGATACATAGGAAAAGGCAGCGTTCTGGAAAATAGCTTAGGACAATTGCATGTTGCTGAAATCGGCTTCCTTGAGGTGAACGTGGGGAGGGGGCAGGGGAGTCACAATGTTTTCACCAGCTTGTTCACATTTCCAGTGTCAGACACTGATGACTGCTGTGATCTCTGCAGAGCGGGGCTTGGATAAGCAGCAGTTGTCTGGAAAAGTTGCCAATCATGCAGCTGGCCAAGACCCTCGTTTGCTCAGGTTGGCCCTTAGATTCATTCTAGGTCACCGTGGTGGCGAACCTTTGGCACTCCAGATGTTATGGACTACAATTCCCATCAGCCCCTGTCAGCATGGCCATTTGGCCATGCCGGCAGGGGCTGATGCTCTAGGAGATCTCTAGGCCCCACCTGCAGATGGCGGCCTCACAAAATGTCCTGGACGGTTCCCTGCATAGGGTTCATATCCAGAGACAACACTGATTTCCCCCATTTTACCAGTGTTCTGTTGCATCCACTATACCAGTGATGGTGAGCCTTTTCGAGACCGAGTGCCCAAACTGCAACCCAAGACCCCCTTATTTATCGCAAAGTGCCAACACAGCAATTTAACCCGAATACTGAGGTTTTAGTTTAGAAAAAACGGTTGGCTCCAAGGCGCGCATTACTCAGGAGTAAGCTTGGTGGTAGTCAGTGGCTTTGTTTGAAGCAAATGGGTGAATCACGACCCTAGGAGGGTTTTGAAGCAAGCCCTATTGCCAGCAACCAAGCTTACTCCCAGGTAAAGGATTGTGCTTTAATTCTTCCCATGAAAATCAGTGGGGTTTAACAGCACTTAACAGGGTTACCTATTGCCGCCCCCCCTCACATGATGAACTCTGTGCATGCGTGCCCACAGAGAGGGTTCTTAGTGCTACCTCTGGCACCCATGCCATAGGTTCGCCCCCACTGCACTATACTAATTGCCATTTGGAAGAACAAGAAGAGTTTTGAGTTATACCCTGCTTTTCTCTTCCTTTAAGGAGTCTCAAAGTGGCTTACAAACTCCTTACAAACTCACCCCAACCAACGGGCACCTTGTGAGGTAAATGGGGCTGAGAGAGTTCTGTGACTAGCCCAAGGTCACCCAGCAGGCTTCATATGTAGGAGTGGGAAAACAAGTCCAGTTCACCAGATAAGAGTCCACCGCTCATATGGAGGAGCAGGGAATCAAACCCAGTTCTCCAGATGAGAGTCTACCTCTCTTAACCACTACGCCACGCTGGCTCTAAGCAGTGAGCACTCCAGTTTGTCTACACCCCTATATGTGGCTTATATTGTATGCTGCATATATATATGTTGTATGTTGCATAGATATATCTGAACATTATTTAATTTCCTTTATGATTCCTCTAGTCTCAATATACTCTGGCTGCTTTTAGCAAAACCTCTTGTAAAAGAAAAGCATCATTTTCATGGATGAAGGGGCAAGATAAAGATTTTATAAAGGTACATTCCCGTTTATAGACATTTAAAAACGGATTATTGACTCAACTCTATAACAGCTTCCAACAAACAAACAAAAACGACACCATTATTGTCTCTGTCTGTCCTGAATGTATATTTAGGGACTTGTGTAAAAAAATGTGCATTATTGACCTCAGAGACTGTAACCACACCAAAAGGTTAAAGCATTGTCACAAATGACAGGAGAGGCACCTCTGAATGTTTTATGGTCTGCTGAACCAGTGACACTTCTGCCTGTTTGTACATTGCAGCAGAATCCTAAACAAAGTCACACCCTTCTAAACATACTGACTGCAGTGGAGAATGGTGAAACTCTGCTTAGGATCGCACTGTTGGAGACATTCTACTGGCTTTAAAAAAAGGCGGATTTGTCTTTTTGAAAGCTGGAAATAAACTATTATAACTCTTATTGAAGCCTGGGTCCGTATTACATTTTACCTGTTGTTGTTGGGTTTGTTTTTTTTACCTAAAAGAAGGCCCATGTTTAATAGGAATTGAGCAAATTCATTAGAGGTACTTGAGAATCTGCCAGGAGATGACTGTAGCTTACCTCTAGCGGAACGTGTGCACAGATGGGAATGACTCTGGGGTAATAAGCCCAGAACAGAATGCCAAAGGAAGATCACTCAGCAGCCCTGATCTAATGTTTTCTGTACACAACACTCAAGGGCATAAATTAATATCTTTGGTAAGACATCTGTAATTTTAGTCGTGTTATTTGCACTCTACCTTGAGATGCAGTAATCAGGAATCCAAACGGGGAGAAGTAGAAACCTCAAGGAATCCTAAACAGCCTAGAGCATCTCCATTGTTCTGTCAACTCATTTACAACTTCCCTGTGTCTTTTATTGATTTATCCCATGCTTTCTTTTTATTCAGCCTTTGCTTCTGTTACTGAAGAGTTCAATTTTTAAGAGAGTGAGACAGTAGATAGTGTTTGCAGGGACACAGAGAGAAATATAGAGCAAAACACAGCTTTGGGGGCCCTTTAAGTGTGCCCCCCCTCCCCCAAGATATCAGTCCATGTTATCCTACTTTAGGACCTAAGGAGCCAGATGTTAAAAGCTACGCAGGGTTGACCATGGCTAATATTTCGTTGGGAGGACCTCCAAGGAATGCTAGGGGTGTGATGTGGTGGCAGACAATGGCAAACCACCTCTGAACATCTGTTACCTTGTAAATACTATGAGTCTGCTATGAATTAGCAGTGACTTGATGGCACCTTCCACCACCACTAAGGAACCAAGTTCTGATGGAGGAAGACTCCAAAAATACTCAGAGGAGTGGAAGAATACAAGCCAATCCATGCAGCCTATAGTTTACTATGTAGTAATTGATGATAAAATCTGATCTGGATGGCCTAGGCTATCACAGTCTTGTCAGATTGCAGAAGCTAGGCAGGATTGGCCCTGGTTAGTACTTCTATGGGAAACCACCAAGGAAGTCCAGGGTTGCTACACAGAGGCAGACAAAGCAAACTACACAGAGGAAGGCAAAGCAGTGGCATAGTGGTTAAGAGCAGGTGTACTCTAATCTGGAGGAACCGGGTTTGATTCCCTGCTCTGCTGCCTGAGCAGTGGAGGCTTATCTGGGGAATTCAGATTAGCCTGTGCACTCACTCTCACACACGCCAGCTGGGTCACCTTGGGCACAGTTCTTCTGAGCTCTCTCAGCCCCACCCACCTCACAGGGTGTTTGTTGTGAGGGGGGAAGGGAAAGGAGATTGTAAGCCCCTTTGAGTCTCCTACAGGAGAGGAAGGGGGGATATAAACCCAAACTCCTCCTCCTCCTCCTCCTCCTGCTCCTGCTGCTGCTGCTGCTGCTGCTGCTTCTTCTTCTTCTTCTTCTTCTTCTTCTTCTTCTTCTTCTTCTTCTTCTTCTTCTTCTTCTTCTTCTTCTTCTTCAGTTTGTTGCCTTGAAAACCCTATAGGGTTGCCATAAGACCACTATAACTTCATGGCACTTCCCACAACCACATTTGATGATGATATGGCCATAAATGATGGAATAATTAGAAAGCCAAATAAGCTTCCTATTTGACTCTGTAAGTAACCCCCCTGAAGGTCAGAGATGAAAGATCAAATGGGCATAACCTCATTTGTCCACTAAGCTTAGGTACAACAAAATTAGTATGCTTGTGACAGTCAGCCTTCTGGGCCCCACGGTCATTTAAACCCTCCTCCGCAAACTTTGATTGTTAGAGATGAAAATGAGAATATATGGTATATGGGCATAAGAAATTAGGAATGTTCACTCTATTTTACTTTCCCTATTCTCTCTATATAATTCCCAACCCAGTTCATTTTAATGAATAGAAAGGGGTCACAAGAACACCAAAAAATTACTTTCTGGATCACCATTCTGTTACTTACAGTAGACTGGCAGATGCCCCAAGGAATCTTACAATTTTCCTTTGTTGTTCATCAGCAGACTTTGATGAAATATGTGTGTGTAATTCTATGAATGTGTTCAAGAATAAATTTAGAAGAAGAAAAAACATAATGCGTATGACTGTGCAAGAATGTGTGGGAGTATGCTTGAATCATCCCCACTGATCACTTTAAAAATGGGATGCAATATTACTCCTACAATGGTGTATCTTGGGGGGAGGTAGAGGGGACATTTGACCCAAATGCCATTCGCCTGGTCTACATGGAGGGTGCATTTTGGTCACCTGCCCTCTCCCTTTCCCTTTGCAGGCCACGAAGGCCCTTGTGCCGCTATTACCAGCTACCTGCCCTCATCTTGGCCTGCCTGTCATGCTATGCAGGTGATCAGTGGCGAGCCCAGAAACTTGGAGAGTTAGGCAAGGTAACCTTTCACTTTGCCTTTACCCAGGGGCACAATTTTGGGGTGGGGAGGGCAAAATTTGGGAGGGGGGTAATTTCAGAACTTGCCCCAGGCACTGTTTGCTTCAGGTACACCACTTTATTCCTGTACAAAAGAGTTTTTGTGATGTTACTTGCCCTTCCTCACTGCCTTTCCCTTTTAGCCCTTCTTGCTGCAAAATCCTATAAGCTTTAGGTTTTGCAGTCTCATCCCACAAAGCAGATTTCTCCTCATTTGACTATTTGAATTTCTCTTCTTTGGAGTTGTTCCAGCATGAGCTGACACTACTTCACATTGCATGAGTTCTAAATGTTTGAAACAGTAAAAATTAAGAGGTTTACACCCACCAGTCTGACACCAAAGGAGGGACCATTTCCTGACAATAATTCCATTTTAATTGGAGGCAGACTGAACACCCGAAAACGGCTCCAATTATGTCTCTATTACAAAGCGTATACACCGCAGAATGAAATATTTTACTCCTAAACGAGAACCTTCTGTGTGCAGCCATGGTATAAAACATCTAATCAGCCGAAGGTTCAGAGAGCATGCCCAGCGGAAGCTAAAAGCCATTTGATCATCATAGCTGCTTTTTTTACATCTACATCGGAGACATAATAATGAAATCGTATTTTGCATTTCAGAATTATAGCACACCTTGTATGCTAGCAGTGCCAAACCTTCACAGTAAACAAACTTATTTTTTAAAATGCCCTGATTGGGATAATGCACTGTGAAAGTCATTAGCTACGACTCCGGGAAAAAAAAATAGCTGTTCCTCTCTTTTTGACACTGTTGGCAATTTAATAGTATTTGACAGTTCTGAGTTACATACAGTTTCCTGCGGCAATGAGAGAAGCTGTTTATCAAAATGATGAACAAGTTTTCATTTCCCTTCCTTGGCTGCATGAACCTGATCAGAAGTCTAAGACCATCAGGAATCCACTTCTTCTGGCCACCAGGCAGACATTAAGGTATTCAGGACCATCTGTGCTTGAAGAGTGTTCTATTTAATAGAACTTCCTTGGGCAAGTTGGTTATAAGGAATGCATGTGCATGGGTAAAACCTGCATTTATTTGATGCTTCTTAGAGCTCCATCCAAAGGTTGGGGCAAAAGGGTGGGTGGGAGTGGCACACCCTTGTGCTGGTGCATTTGCCCTCCCCAGAGCACTTACCCTAGTGGAGGGGGAGATGCGTCAGTGGCTGATTGACTCACTGCAGAAGCCAGAAGTCTGGGCTGCGGTGGGGCTATGCTGGAGTCCCACTTGGATGCCAGGATGTGAGGGGGCAGGCTTCCCCCTGCTTCCCACATTGCTAAAAAGCCCTTTAGGAGGTGGTGTCGCATTGGCTCCACGGCTTGCCACCTCCAGATTTTGATGGGGCTGCTCAATAGGTACCGAGAGGTCAGTGCGCTCTAGAGATAAAATGTCTCCTTCTTTTGTAGGACCATGGATATAACCTTCAATCCAATTTGCTTCATTCAAAATCTGGATCATTGATACTGCCTAATGCTACTCATAATAAGGCAATAATGCTTGTGTTTTATTTTAATTTGTTGTCCTTTACTAGAGGAAAGGAGTCTGTCTATAAGAGCAATCTTGATCAAGGTTGGGAGGAAGAGAGATTGTGATCTGTTGATGGACCACTGGCTACTTTCCTGTTGGTCTCTACTACTTGTTGGGATTCTTGCAAAGAGAGTTAGGCTACATGAATTTTGGTATGTTTCAGTTTAGCACATCTTCTGTTCCTAAGCAAGAGCTCATGCTCAGGATCACTTAACATTGATTATGTATGCCACTCTTTCAAGGGCTCCTGATTCTTTACTCTTGCTTTGTAGATTTAAAATGTAGTTGTGGACCAGAAGACCATACAAAATCAAAGTTAACCTACTACAACTATCTAGGAACAAGAGTATAACACCTCCCATTTCTGAAATGTTGCATGTCTGTGAACTGAGAAAAGAAAGTAAGAAAAGAAAGAGGGGTCACCTTTTGCCACCAAAATAAATGGTATGCTGGGAATCATAGGATTTGCATAGACAAAAGTCATGTGAGACAGGAGCTTGATAAAGAAGGGATTGGGGCAGGGTTGAATTATAAAGCCAGCTGGACACACATCTATTCCTAAACGTATTCAACATCAAGTCTCACGGATATGGTTTGGGGATTTGCAGCATAAGTTTCATTTAAATATAGTTACATGCCTAACATGTTTCCAAGCCAGAGTGGCTTCTAGAACTGTTTCCCTGATCTAAAACCTTCAGATAGATATGAGTTCCCAAAGAACCTGGTTATAGACAAGTTCAGTCCAACAGAACATAACTAAAAGCATAAGCTTGCAAAGGGTACAAATGCATAGAATTCAGCAACAGGTAGGGGGCTAGTCATGTGGAAAGCAGCTTGGTGTAGTGGTTAAGAGCAGCAGACTTGAATCTGGAGTACCAGGTTTGATCCTCTGTTCCACCAGATGAGTGACAGACTCCAATCTGATTAACCAGGTTTCTTTCCTGGCACCTCCACATGCAGCCTGCTGGGTGATCTTGGGCTAGTCACAATTCTCTCAGGACTCTCTCGGCTGCACCTACCTCACAAGGTGTATGTTATGGGAAGGGGAAGGGAAGGCAATTGTGACCTGTTTTGAGACTCTTTAAAGGTAAAGGAATGTGGAGTATAAAAATCAACTTTTCTTATGCGACTGAGAATGAAATATGAATACATCTGTGATGAGTGAAGTGTACAATCTCTGCATAAAAGGCCTAGTTGAGTGGCCTGAAAATGATGATCCAGTTCTCAGAGTCTATGAATCTGCAAGGATCATATGGAAGCACAAACTTTATGAACCACCTCCATACAGGAATTGTAGTTGAAGCTACAACTTGACAAACTGCTTTGGCGTTTTTTGAGAAAATTATGCATATTAAGGCAGTCATGGAGTTGCTGTCTTATACACTGATCTTAGTTTAATTCTGAGCCTATCGTATCCTCCTGCAATGATCACCTTATGGTAGGACACTAAAATAGATGACTTCCCAGTACCATGATAAACAGAACTATTCCCTTTAAAACCCATTGACTTCAGTGGATTTAAAAGGGTGTCAGTCTGCTAAGGTCTGTAACTCTGTTTAGGGTATAACTCTGTCAGACAATAATTTTTTTCCCTTCAGTATGCATTTATTTCCTCAGACATCCCACAGTGGGAAGGAAGTAAAAGCAGGCTGTCTGAATAATTTCTACATGCAGTACTTGTGGGAAAAGCTATTTTTTAAATCTTGTCAAAAAAGCACTAGCTGCTATTGGTTCCCTACAGACTATCTGCTTTCACTTGATTCCCATAAAATGGTGATGGCTAAAGAAAAGAATGCACATTGGGGAGGAATATAGTGGTTCAGAACTCACCCTTAACTACTCAGTCATACTAGGGAAGCAGCGATAACTGATATTAGGGTCGAATTAAAATTACGTGCAAATGCATGTATTTAAAACCCAAATGTTGTTGCTTGAGAAGAAAAGGGAAAAGAAAAACTTTGGGAGAGGCTGATTGGCAGCATGGAAGCAACAGGTAGACAAGTGCTTAACCTTTTCCCTCCCTTCTACTGTTTAAGTCCCTTTCCCCTCCCTCTGACATTCTCATAAACATGAGCTGAAACATGAAGGAGTTTTAGTGGGAAAGCAGATGGAGGAATGAGGTCAGTTAAATTAAATACTCAAAGGTCAAGAGTGAAAACACATGTGGGGCCAACACATTCAATTGCAAACAGTATGAAAATTATAGAAAATTATAATGCAGACTAGTTAGCTGGAGATATCTATCTCTCCAGCTAAAAACAACCACACAAATAGGGTCCTTAATAGCCTCCATTACATGCATATTCATACACAATCCTAGCACAAACAAATTCAGTTTCCAACCCGGATCAAACATTTTGGCCAAATGCCCTTCCTCAGTGGTCAAAAACTGTACAAGTCTCAACTCTGGACAAAAAAAAATGTTCAAGATCTTTATGACTGTGGTAGATAGTTTTGCAGGACTAATTATAAGTAGCACAGGACCACCTCATATACGAATAGCTTCGATCAAAAGCTTGTACATTGACCCAGCGTGTACCTTTCTCTTAAGAGAAAAGATGGTGTATTTAAATCTGCTATAGAAAAATGCTGCATAGCATCATCGTCATGAATATGCCAGTAAAATGTCTGGAGGTTGTACAAAATACTACTACTTGGTGTATTGTGGTTGGCTCCAACTCTTGAGACAGCCATTTTTAAATTCCACTCACCGCCCTATGTCAGATTTCTAAAGGTGCCTGCAGGCTCAAAATGGTAGGTGATCACCAAGTGACCACAGTGTCTGACTCTGACCTGGAAGACCAGGTTCAGATCCTCACTCTGCTTGCTTAGCCAGTCACTCTCTCTCTCTCAGACTAACATATCCCACAATGCAGTTGTGATGATAAAATGGAGGAGGGGAGCAATGGTGGGATCCAAAAATTTTAATAACAGGTTCTGATGGTGGTGGGATTCAAACAGTGGCGCTGCCGCACACACGCACCTCCAGTCCCTATTGGGCAGGGAGGTTGCTTTAGTAACCCCTTCTCGGCACTCAGAAAAAATTAGTAACCATTTCTAGAGAAGTGGTGAGAACTGGTTGGATCCCACCTCTGGAGGGGAGAATAATGTACATCACACTGCCTTGAGTGCCTTGGAGGAAGGGTGGGATAAAAATCTTCTAAATAAATAAAGAGAGCTCTGCTTCTGGAACCTGTAAACTGGACTACTGTAATACATTCTCTATGCGGCTGCCTTTGAAGTTAACTCAGAAACTGGAGTTGGTGCAAAATGCTGAAGCTCATTTTGCCATATAAGGGGAAAAGTTACCTAAGCAGCTTTTATATGACCCAAAACTCGCATATTTTAGGAACAGTCACTCCTTAATTTAGGAACAGTCTACATACCAATTCAAGTCTTCAGAACACTTTTTTTGAACACAGTTTGAAACTGGATTTGAGAGGAAATTAGTAGGGCCCCTTTCCTTAATGGGTTTTTAAAGATACAAGATCGTTCTTTTTCAGAGGACGTTTTTTTTCTAGAGAATTTAATTGTAGGAAATGTAATGGCTGCTTTTGATTTGTAACAGTTCTTTTAAACTTTGTACTTTAACAGAAAGGGTTTCAGCCTTCAGGTTTATTGTGATGGGACATGTTCTGTACAACTCAATAAACAAACAAATTCAGACATATATTTGAGTGTAATGTGTAGTTTCGGCTTGAGCAGTGGGGTTGCTTCTTGGAAAATCTGATAGAGAAACCTACCAGACATCTTTGTTATGGATTAATAGCCAAAAACATTCTTAATTCTAATAAATATTGTCCTAGGTGATTTTTTGCCCCGACATGGATAGCCTAATCTCATCAGATCTCAGAAGCTAAGCAGGGTTGACCCTGGTTAGTACTTTTATGGGAGACCACCAAGGAAGTTAGGATTGCTACACAAAAGTAGGCAATGGCAAACTATTTCTGACATGTCTGTTGCCTTGAAATCTCTATGGGATCACCATAAGTTGGCAATGACTTTGCAGATGAAGCCGCTAAATTGTAACTTCACCGCTGTAGTTCAGTATATTAATAACTCCTCTGCAGTAAGTATTACCACAACTTCTGCTCTGTGAGAAATCTAGGATTCTGTAGCTTTTACTCCTTTATGCCTATTGAAGAAATTGGGCTTCAACTGTGTCAGGTTAATCTACCTCATTAGCTGGCAAGATGTTATTTTGACTAGTACTAAAGCTCATGCTGTATTGAGTGCATAAAACATCAGTGACATCTCCACAAAAGATTAGTGTGCTTCAGACATCAAGTTTATGTTCCGACAGCATGACAGCAACAAAGACAGCACTTTATCCTGACAAAGACACATTCGGCATGTGCTTGGAGGAGGTAATATGCAATAAAGCAATATGATAACATCTGCTGATCTTGTGCCCTTTGGTGAACATTATAGAACAAGGCAAGACAGAGAGAAACATTTGGCAATATACAAAAGCACTTGATTCACCAGCCTATTCAGTATTTACTATCTTCAATTCAGCAGTATCATCATCAATATATTGAGTTCTCAGCATGGCCCCATCAGTGGATACTTAAATCTAGAGCCTGAAGCAATGAACAAACAAGACAGATCTTTCTACAAATCTGAGAAAAGCTTTTAGTCTGCAGTAGTAGTACTACTACTAGTAGCACTAGTAGTAGCAGCAATGATTTATTGTTTATAGCTAGCTATAGGCCATTGCAATATAACTACATATATATAAATTGATAAATATACAAAGGTTGCAGAAAATTCTGAAATCTTAAAACCCATGAAATAATAGAAGCAGTAACTATACCTTTAAGAAACTAATGCACTTGGTGACCATTGTAAGGGGTGCTCAGCAACCTCGCCAGTACTTCCAGTCTTCAAACCTTGGTTTCTATTAGTAAAAGGAAGGGAAAGGGGACAGGGCCCTTTCCAGTTTTTTTGTGGACTCCCAGTTCAACCCTGCTCCACTCATCATACTCTGGAGGGAAGACTCATTGGGGTCAGGCCTGGTAACAACCAACAGATGACTCACTATGACATGACTCACCCAGACCCAGGGCCAACCACCTGGCAACTCACTGCTATCTGACAGCAGCCACTGCACAAAAGCCATTGGGATGTTCTAGTAAGAGTATTAGGCTAGGGAGCCGGAAAATCCAGGTGTGAGTCCCTGCTCTATTATGTATGGCTGACCTTGGACCAGTCACACAATCTCAGCACTTCCTCTACCTCATGGGGTTCTTGTTAGGATAAAATGGAGGTGAGGAGAAAAATATAAACTGCTTTAGGTCCCCATTAGGGAAAATTAGGGTCCCCATTAGGGAAAATGGCAGGGTAAAGTAAATAATAATATGAAGTAAATAAATATAGCTGAAGATGAGGACAAATAGAGTGGGAAGGAGAGTAAGAAACAGGGGAAAGTAAAGATATGGGGATTGCTAGGAGGAAGGAAAGAGGAGGAAATAGTGTGGGGAAGGGGATACAGGAGAAAGTGAGGTGTGCTTTATGCGTCCTTGCAGGATCTCCATAATACACATGGGCCGAGCCAGACTTTTCCCATTTAGAAGCTGCCAGGGGAAGTGCAGCTGTTATCCAGACCAGTCTTATATAACAAGAAGGCATTTTAAAAACAAAGAAGATTTTAATTTCAGCTTTCATCTCCACTTTGTTGGTCTGCAAAAGCTGAAATCAGGAATAAAACAGAATCAGGGAAAACTCCTGATTAGTTCTTAGGGTGGATTTCTAACTCCAGCTGGGAAAATTCCTGGACGTTTGGTGGCATTTAGAGCTGCCAAGATCCTGTGAGGTTGGGGGATCCCCCTGGTACATGGAGGGCACCTTCCAGCCTCTTTGTACTGTGTGTGTGTGTGTGTGTGTGTGTGTGCGTGTGTGTCAGAGAGACAACTTGTAAATCTAACCTCTAGCACTCCAATTTCCTGGGCTGGCTCAGGATACATTTTTTGAAGAATCACAATTAAAGTGTGTTTGCACATCATGTAGACAAAAAGGTGCACATTTTTTTTAAAAAATGGCCTACAATATTAACATAGTCTTCTGTGGTCTTTCTCTCCCTTTCTCCCTTTACACCCCCCACCTACCCACCTCATCCACTGGAGGCCTTTTAAAAATGACAATTGCTAAATTATTACGGAGCAGTAATAATACTCTGTAATAAAACCACTCTATTGCTATGATCTATTAGCTCCTCTGAATTCAATTTTCATTAACCTCCCCTCTAGCCCTTTATATTGCAGAGATATAAGGAGAGACAGGCACTCTTTATATCTGAATCCATTCACAGATGTGTATGTGTGCGTGCCATATGCATGTGGACATTCATGCTTCTTCTTAACACAAACCCAAAACCGATTCATGTCAAATATACTCAGAGCCTCTTATTGTTTTCTTGCAATTCCTGGCTGTGAACCTATTCATAACCTTTATACATATCTTCAGCCTGATATAACTGACAAAAATCAACTTATGCTGAGAAAATAGTTGTGTGAATTGGCCTGAAACAACAGAAGATATGATTCTTAGCACAAGTTTAATTCTTTAAGCGTTACAAAAACACAAAAAGAAATGATAGCTGCAAAGGAGAGTTCATTAAGCTCTGGATTTACGAAGTTAGGGAAGAGAGGTTTAGAATGGCTGCGTGAAAGTGGCAAAATCCCAAAGGAAGTGCCTTCTTTTGTGAAGAGGCAGAGAAGCACAATATTATTGTATGCAGATTATATTTTGATGAGATTGCCAAGAGATAAACACATCCTGTGATAAGATTATTCTGTAAAGTAATTATCCGATGAAAAGTCTTTGAGCTGCTTACAGAAGAGACCAACAAGGTTTAAGATAAAATTTCCTACTCTCTGCTTTACATTTTCACTGGGCTTTTAAAAAAAAAAGTATATAAAACACTCCGATAAGACCAACAAAAATAATAGAGTCCCCTAAGAATACATGGTGATAGCTATGTGGTAAATTTAAAGATACTGAAGACAGACTGATATACAGAATTAACTATCAATATGCAAATTAATTTTAATCCTCCAGAGAATGTTAATAAATAAATTTACAAAAGAAGCCAGGGACGAAAGGAACTTGCTGAATACACTGAAGACAAACAAGAATCAATGGCTAATTTGTTAAATATGATATCTGATTGTATGGAGGCTTGCATTGTGGTTTAATGACATTTTAGGATTGGTAACAAATGCTTTTAAATAGAGACACTGATGACGGACAAAACCACAGACACTAATTAACCAGAGGCCAAGAATGAAGGCATGCAATAAATGTCAGATGCTCATTTCTCCAAAAAGTCGAGGTTATGTCCAAATGCCACGTAAAACAGTGGATTTACACAGAAGACATATGTTGCTCGTTTGTCATAAGCATGCTCACAGAATATGTCATTTATTTTTGGATCTCTAGAGTTAACAGAATGGTGTGCATGTGTCCAGTAGTAAGAGCAAAGTTTTAGGCTTAGTTACGTAATTATTTGGGCAGTCTTAGCTCCCCAACTATAAAATGGCAATTGTAACAGCCTTCACACGTTGCTTTGTGTCTGAATGGGTTTGCAAGGAACCTTAGACATGATCATGGCAACTGGTTGGATGCAGCAGAGGATTTCTTTGGATGGAAGAGGAAGCAATTTTCGCTGAAGATCTTTGACAGGAATTTGATTTTGTTTCTGGAGCTCCCATATACCCTAGGAGCAGCATTTTGGGCTGCAGTGGGAGGGGAAATAGTCATTGTTTTCTAAATGGAAATCCCTTATCTTTGTGAAATCATATGTAGGATCAAGCCATTAGGCTGGTTTTTACAGTTGCGAGGTGATATGAACACCTTCAAGATAACTAGGCATAAGAAGGTGACAGGACCACTGTTAACACTCAAGGAGCAGGCAGGTAGATAAGTCTGGACTAATTAATCACGAAATGATTGGAAATGATGCAAAAACACCAACATGCATTTTACTTAGGCATGTATAGTGGATATTCTTAGTCTCTATTACTTGATGTCTCCCAATAGTTCAATTTCCTTGTTTTAGAGGACTAACAATCTTAAACTGGACCTTTGTCATCTTGTTATCCTACAATATTCCTACAATGAACAATGCTTTATCATTTTCCACTTAGATCTTCCCCTTCCTTCAGCTCCAATTCACGTTCATTGTGTTCAAACAATTCATCTCTGTATCCTGTTTTTAAAAGTAGATATTGATCCTTTTGATGATTTTCCTGCCCATGCTGTCAGAGACAGTAGTGGCCACAATGTCGTTCTGCTTTCTGATAACTGATCATCCGTCTCCTGTTCAGACTTGTGAGGGTTCTTTGAAGCAAAGTATACATTTTGCTCTTTTGGTTATATGAATGCTGACTACAGTGTTGATGGGAGAGCTCTGTAAATGTACTTCTTTGACAGCAAGATGGGCTGGATTGTATCACATTAAAAGTTTGTCCTCAGATTCTTATTACACATAGGCACCATTGGAATCATGAGTCCCAAAAAAGCACTTAACAGGCAGAGTTTACTGAATGTATATAATGTTTTTAAATATAACCTTACCACAGTACATAAAAACACATGAAGCTACCTTATACTGACTCAGACCTACCAAGGTCAGTATTGTCTCTTCTGACTGGCAAATGCATTCCCACTTCTCAAGTTGGGGTCTTTCACATTCAACTGGAGATGTTGGCTGGGTTTGGATCTGGGATTTTGTGCACACAAAGCAGATGCTCTATTGCTGAGCCTCAGCCCCTCCTTGATTCATAGTTCAAAATTTGGGCCTGGGTTATTCTCAGTGCAATGGGAAGGCTCATAAGAACATAAGAACATAAGAACAAGCCAGCTGGATCAGACCAAGGTCCAACTAGTCCAGCTCTCTGCTACTCGCAATGGCCCACCAGGTGCCTTTGGGAGCTCACATGTAGGATGTGAACGCAATGGCCTTCTGCGGCTGTTGCTCCCGATCACCTGGTCTGTTAAGGCATTTGCAATCTCAGATCAAAGAGGATCAAGATTGGTAGCCATAAATTGACTTCTCCTCCATAAATCTGTCCAAGCCCCTTTTAAAGCTATAAAGGTTAGTGGCCATCACCACCTCCTGTGGCAGCATATTCCAAACACCAATCACACGTTGCGTGAAGAAGTGTTTCCTTTTATTAGTCCTAATTCTTCCCCCCAGCATTTTCAATGAATGCCCCCTGGTTCTAGTATTGTGAGAAAGAGAGAAAAATGTCTCTCTGTCAACATTTTCTACCCCATGCATAATTTTGTAGACTTCAATCATATCCCCCCTCAGCCGCCTCCTCTCCAAACTAAAGAGTCCCAAACGCTGCAGCCTCTCCTCATAGGGAAGGTGCTCCAGTCCCTCAATCATCCTTGTTGCCCTTCTCTGCACTTTTCTATATCCTCAATATCCTTTTTTCGAGAGATCACGTGACTCAGAACTGGACACAGTACTCAAGTGCGCGGTCGCACCACTGCTTTATATAAGGGCATGACAATCTTTGCAGTTTTATTATCAATTCCTTTTCTAATGATCCCCAGCATAGAGTTTGCCTTTTTCACAGCTGCCATGCATTCAGTTGACATTCCCATGGAACTATCAACTAAGACGCCTAAATCCCTTTCCTGGTCTGTGACTGATAGCACTGACCCCTGCAGCGTGTATGTGAAGTTTGGATTTTTTGCCCCTATGTGCATCACTTTGGATTTTGCTACATTGAACTGCATTTGCCATTTCTGAGCCCACTCATCTAATTTATCAAGGTCCGCTTGGAGCTCTTCGCAATCCTTTGTGGTTCTCACCACCCTACATAATTTGGTATCATCTGCAAACTTGGCCACCACGCTACCCACCCCTACTTCCAGGTCATTTTATGAATAGGTTAAAGAGCACTGGTCCCAAAACGGATCCTTGGGGGACACCACTCCCGACATCTCTCCATTGTGAGAACTTCCCATTTACACCCACTCTTTGTTTCCTGTTTCTCAACCAGTTTTTAATCCATAGGAGGACTTCCCCTCTTATTCCTTCATTGCTGAGTTTTCTCAACAGTCTCTGGTGAGGAACTTTGTCAAAAGCCTTTTGGAAATCCAAGTAGACAATGTCCACCGGTTCACCCCTGTCCACATGTCTGTTTACACCCTCAAAGAACTCTAGTAAGTTTGTAAGACAGGATTTGCCTCTGCAAAAGCCATGCTGATTCTTTCTCAGCAGGTCTTGCTTTTCTACATGTTTTATAATTTTATCTTTAATGATAGATTCTACTAATTTACCAGGAACAGATGTCAAACTGACTGGCCTGTAATTTCCTGGGTCCCCCCTAGATCCTTTCTTAAAGATTGGTGTGACATTGGCCATCTTCCAGTCTTCAGGGATGGAGCCTGATTTCAGGGATAAGTTGCATATTAAAGTGAGAAGATCAGCAATTTCATGCTTGAGAAATCTTTTAAGAACTCTTGGGTGAATGCAATCTGGAGCCAGGGGATTTGGTAACATTTAGTTTATCAATGTCTGCCAGCACTTCTTCCTTGTCTACCACTATATTGGCTAGTTGGTTAAGATCGCCTCCTAAGAAGCTTGGTTCAGGTGCAGGAATGTTCCTCACCTCCTCTTGGGTGAAGACAGATGCAAAGAATTCATTCAGCTTCTCTGCAATCTCCCTGCCATCTTTTAGCACACCCTTTGTTCCTTTGTCATCTAATGGGCCTACCGCTTCCCTTGCTGGCTTCCTGCTTTTGATGTACTTGAAGAACTGTTTGTTGCTGGTCTTGATGTTCATAGCCATGCGTTCCTCATAATCCTTTTTTGCCTCCCTTACAGCTAACTTGCTTCTCTTTTGCCACCATTTGTGTTCCCTCTCATATTCCTCATCAGCCAAACTGGACTTCCATTTTCTAAAAGACATTTTCTTTTTTCTGATAATTTCCTCAACCTCTCTTGTTAACCATGGTGGCTTTCTTTTGGACTGGGTGCTGCCTTTTCTAACCTGTGGAACACTTTCCAGCTGAGCTTTTATTACTGTGTTTTTAAATAACCTCCAAGCATCCTGGACAGTTTTGACTCTCTTGATTTTCCCTTTCAGCTTCCTGCGCACTATCCCCCTCATCTTTGAGAAATTTCCCTTTCTGAAGGCGAATGTAACTACATTAGTAGTTGCCACTTGTTCGCATGCTGAGATACTGAATCTGACAGCATTGTGGTCGCTGTTCCCTATCGGCTCAACAACGCTGACTTCCTGCACCAGGTCCTGGGTCCCACATAGAATTAGATCTAGGATCACCTCTCCCCTGGTTGGTTCCACAACCATCTGCTCTAAGCCACAGTCATTTAGCATATCCAGGAATGCTCTCTCCTTACTATGACCTGAACATGCATTTTTCCAGTTTATATGGGGATAGTTAAAATCACCCATTACCACTACATTTTTGTTTTTGTTGGCCTCTCTAATTTCTTTTTCCATCTCAGAATCCTCTTGTGCACTTTGGTCAGGGGGACGATAATATATTCCTAATATTAAACTGTCCTTCACACCTGGCTCAGATTTCTTTTCGGCTAGACCAGTACTGACCCTAATCTGCCGTGACAGGAAAGGGCTACTACACATCGCACAAAGAATGTGTGATATATTTGATCATGCAGGATTCAGAATGCTGACACTCACTTTGTAAAACTTTTGACCTACAGCTCAGTGGAAATCACTTGTCTTGCATCCTGCTTCAGTCACTATGAAAGGATCTCCTCTACCAAGGATGGGAAAAACCACTGAAGATGCTTTGAAGAGCAGCTGGCAGTGAAGAATGAAGAGTGGAGGGTTAGAAGGGGTAATTGCTTAACTCCAAAAAAGGATGCTCCTTGACTTCAAGTTTTGCAATTCCATAAAATAAATTTATTTCGATTTCTGAGGACCGTAGTGAACTTTGGATCATGTAGTTTAGAATCACAGAATCACAGGATTCTGCACAGCAAATGTATAATGGGATGCAGTCAGTGGTGGGATTCAGCAGATTCACACCACTTCAGCAGTACCGGTTGTTAAAATGGTGCTTGTAAACAACCAGTTATTAAATTATTTGAATCCCACCACCAGAACCAGTTGTTAAATTATTTGAATCCCACCACTGGTTGAAGTCATTATAAAGGAACTCATTTTCTTTATGCACATTGACATGAGTGCTGTTCAGGCAGCAATTTGAGCAAACTGGGTTACTTTTGTGCCTTCCCAAGAGTCGCTTCTCTCTTTTTAAAATTTTCTGCAACACATGCATAGCTGCGCAGGCATGCAGAAATGAACTCCCGCAGCCATGCCAATCGTCCCACAATATGTTTGGCTGCACCTGCATCACTGCGCATATGCAACACAAAAAACAAAAACAAAAAAGGGACCTCCCTGCAATGGCTGGGTGATAATGAACATGTTGCTGTAGACCCGTCATACTCTTGCTGCCACGGGAGAAATGTGCTTGGGGGACTTTATACCCTCAGAGAATCTGCCTACAAGGTCTGTAATTTAATAAACATTTTAACCTGCACCAAAAGATCACCACATTCAGTGCCAGTGAAATGGTCATAGGGAGGATAGACTACATTTGAGGCTCCCTGACAGATCATAACTGAAAGCAGGGAAGCATGGAGCAGTGCCTCTGATGCCAGTTTGAATGACAAAGGCCATTTCTGCACGGCCCCCTCGCGCCCCCACGCCGGCAGGAGTTCTGTCGGCGTGGGGGCGGGAGCCGCAACGGGGAGGCCGGCAGAAGGCAGGGCGGCTCCGCATGGAGGTCGGAGGACAGTGTGGGCGGGGCTGCGACGCCCCACAGGCGACGAGGAGGACACCGTAAGTGGGGCGGGGGAGGGAGAAAGCGTCTTCCCGGCGGCGCGGTTCGCACCGCGCCGCAGGGAAGACGATCCCTCCCCAACAACAACCCTTTAAAGGGTTGTTGTTTAGGGCGGCTTGACGCCGCCCTGGGGGGAGGGAAGAGGCGTCAGGTTGCCGCTGCTGCGTTGCAGCAGTGGCGCCTGTGCGAACGGCAGCCTGGGGGCGCCTTTTTTGGCGCCCCCAGGCCGTCGTAAACGGGCCGTGCAGATACGGCCTGAGAGAATTTATGTGGAAGCAGATGGTTCGTGAGGTAACAGGGCTCCAGCACTCAACCTGCGCTTCAGCAGTGACCCAACACTAAAGGGCTATCTACAAGTCTTCTGGGAAACGTTTTAGTCTCATTGAAAGGTCTACTACTCATGCCATAATGGAGAATGTTCTCCTCACCTCCATCTCCGGCAATAAATACATTACCAATATTTTCACTAGACTTCTCTCTCCCCAAAGGATTCTGCATTTTACTTTAACCTACACATATGACAATCATCAAGATGGAAGCAGCCGTTACAGCCAAGTAAGGCTTTTCTGTTACAAATAATGTAACAACATGAATGCCTTTAAGGGAGACTTTTTTTAAAAAAATGTGTTCTTACTGTTTGACAATTTTCTTATCGATCCGGTTAATGTCTCACAAAAGTGAGGTGGATCATTCCTGTCACAAAGCCTTGTGAACAGCTAATGTAACGTGCAATCTCCTGAGGTTTCTGTGATACTAGTTTTAGATTACAACAGTTTTGCAGTTGCTGAAGGATTTCATTTTTTTCACATGCTAGTCTAGTTAGAGTGGGCTATGATTTTTTTTAAAATCATGCTGGGAAAAAGCTATGCAAATTAAGACATTTAAATTTGAGCTTAGGGTCAACCAGTAAACCCCATTAAACAGATCAGAGTAGGAATCTGACTAGACTTCTGTAGGATTGCTCTCAACTTCATCTTCTAAGCACCTAAATGAAATGGCATGATCCACTGTATCAAATGCTGCTGACAGATTCCAACATGAGCAAGAAAAAGAACCTGTGCAGCCTTCATATGCATTCCAACACAGATCATCCACTGAAGCCACCAACACCTTGACTGTCCATAACCTGGCCTATAGCCAGACTAAAAAGGGTTTGGGTGGATGAGTTATCCCAGAAAGCCTGGAGTTCTTCTGCTACGGCTCTTTCACTCATCTTGCCCAGCAAGGCAAGATACTCTTCTTCACAGCCTCTTTTGCCCTTGCACATATTTCATTTGATTACCCAAGAAACCTAGTTTTGATTATGAGGAGCCATGCAGTTCTGCTTTAGACATGCATCAAAATGTGACTAGTGAGGTCACAAGGGTCACTGTACCCAATCAGATTAAAGAGTAGTGAGGGAAAATAAAGCCAAGGAAAGTGAAAGCAAAACAAACAGGAGCCCAAGGCCAGAAGAGTCTGATTTCTACCTAGGATGCCAGCCTCGATGTGGTCTCTGGAGATCCCCCAGAAATACAGCTAATCTCCAGACTACAGAGATCAGTTCTCCTGGAGAAAATGGCTGCTTTGGTGGACTCTATGGCATACTTCTCCACTGAGATCCCTCTTCTCCCCAGGTTCCATCCTCAAATCTCCAGGAGTTGTCCAAAGCTGGATCTGGAAGCCCTACCCCCTCTCCCAATTCTTCCTCTGGTGGCCATGGAGGGACCTGGCAACCTTACTCCTAGCCATTCCTGACATTTGAACTAATTGATGATGCTGTATACCCTCATCATTATCTGTACCTAAACAGGACTCTAAGCATACACAGTCAGTGATTGCTCGCTAGGCTACATCCCAGCCTGAGAGCCTAATGTTTTAGGTTAAGAACACCAGTCTTTGACGTCTATTGGGGAAAAGGGGGAATCGTAGTAATCAATATTTGGGATGCCAAAATCACTCAGTATTACAAAAAGTTTTGTTTAAATTAAAATTGTAACACACACAAAGGATAGGAATAAATTCCAAACTGGTATTGTTGACATGTTAGGAAATCTTTAACATATGAAGATACACATATTCAATACTCATAAGCCTGGGTCTTTTCCAGAGCTTGCTTTAATGAAGTGGTTCTCACCCTGTGGGTTGTGACCCCTTTGGGGGTTGAACGACCCTTTCACAGGGGTCGCCTAAGACTCTCTGCATCAGTGTTCTCCATCTGTAAAATGGATAAATGGTAGGGTTGGGGGTCACCACAAGATGAGGAACTGTATTAAAGGGTTGTGGGATTAGGAAGATTGAGAATCACTGCTTTAATTCCTTCCTGTTGGCTATACTATTGGGTAGGTTTCAAAATATACCATTGGAGTTGTGCTGCTGCCTTTGCAGTATCATTGACGTATTACTCATTGTATACAGTTGAGAGGAACAAACGAATTACACTCCTGTTATAACACTTTAGATACTTAATCCATATACCTCACACAGAGTATTTTCTGACCAGAATTTTGCTTGAGGATAAGGACCCTAACATCTCATATGCTGTGGCAAAATTTTCTTCTTCTGTATGTAAAAAATGTAGTCTTGCTATAAATAAGTGTGCAAGTTCTTCACTTTGAAAAGGGGCAATACTTTTTATATTTATATTGCTTTTATTGCTGCTGTTTTTGTAATTCCTTTGTTTTTATCATTGGTTGTTTGACCTTTTAATATCATTTCTATGCTTTGTTTCCTATTGCTGGTCTATGACTGTAATTAAAGTTAAAGTTGATGCTCATATAAAGATACTCATAAGCATATTCCGTACCCAAATAATTTGATTCTTGGCATAGTTACTTGTGTTTTCCAGCCTCTTTCTTTCTTGTGATCTTATGGTTGCCACATCTAGTTATAAAGACACTAACTGAAACATAGTTTAAAATATATTCATTTATTTCTTAACTACAATGCGATCTCATTCTATATTTAGTTCAAAATGGGGAAGTTTTCACAAAGAACACAACTTTGAATCTACGTTTTTCCCACTTGTTTAGATAAAGGGAAAAAAGGACTGTTAAGAAAGACTATAAACTATGAAAGGTTCATTTTGATCATTCATGATTCTGTCTTGCACAATTTCATTTACACTGAAAATTCCAGACAACTAACTGGCACGTCTGGATGTACATTTCCATATGCATTTGTTTAACTTTCAGTGTAATTAAATTTCAAAGTCTTATTGAGGAACTGAACAAATGTCCCGTGTGGTCCCCAAAATAACACAACTAGAAATGTTTGCTTTTGAATTAATTTGCTGCCTAGTATTAGGACCATATCAGATGAGTGAACGCTTAATGGTGCACATTAATTATGCAAACAAAAGAAATGGTGCAAAGTCTGTTGACTGAGTTAGTTCGCCCTCCTTTGATTAAGTATTGTTTGTGTTGGAAGTTTTCCATCCTGAATAAATTACTAAATGTGACTGCTTGGTGAAGTTGATACTTAAGATGACGTAAAATGTGTGTTGATCAATGTCTCCAGCAAATAAGCTCCTAACTGTTGCTGTTCACAACCCAGTGCTCCATAAATATTCTTCTAATTGTGACTCTGAGTTATTTCAGATGTTATGGGTGTTATCATAATGGAGTGATAATCACAGCTCCTGGTCCCTTCTGCCTAGTTATCTGACTCACCACTGCTATCTTTCCCGTCAAGCACTCCATCACTCATCTGCTTTACTGCAGGGATGTCTAGCAAATTCATGGGCATAGTAGCACAGGCAGGCTTTTTCTGACACTACATTTCCCTAGTCAGAGTTTTAAAATGCACACAGAAACACTAAGAGGGAAGGGTCCAAAATAGTGTGTCTTGACAATGTCTGGTAGATCAGATGCAATTACAAGATTTGGATTCAACAGAAGATACTGTGAAGCTTGATGACTGACATAGCGGATGCTTCTGAATCTGTTCATCTCCGCTGAAATGTCTTCTCTTTGCTTATAGTGTGTCTATATATAGTGTTTAAAGTTGGTCCAAGAAATAGATGTCCCTGTCCCTGTAAATGTATTGACAAGAGTGTTTTGATGAGGATCTTGGTTCAAATTTCCACTCAGCCACAATAGTCCCTGCATGACCTTCATCCTTGCCTAACCTCCCTCTCATGATTACTGGGAGGACAAAATGGAGAAAAGGCAGTGGTGGAGCTAGAAGGGGATGGGGGGCGCGCGCCGTGCATCAGGCACATGCCTGGGGGGGTGGAAAATCACCCCAGGTCCCTCCCCCTTCCCCGCCCCCCGGCGCCCCCTTGCAGCACCCCCACCTCCTTCCCACACTTACATTAGTTCCTTTTCCCTTTCCTAGAACTTTTTCAGGCTGAAAAAAAGGCCTGTTCACAGTAAAGGCTAAAAATGACCGGAGGAACTACAGTTCCCAGGAGGGGCGCCACGGTGGTGCCATGGGGGTGGAAAATATAGACTGCGTACCGGGCACAGTTTGGCCCAGCTATGCCTCTGAGAAAAGGAATTGTGTACTCTGCCCTAATCACAAAGGCTCATTCCGCACATGCAGAATAATGCACTTTCAAACAGCTTTCAATGCTCTTTGAAGCTGTGCGGAATGGCAAAATCCACTTGCAAACAGTTGTGAAAGTGGTTTGAAAACGCATTATTTTGCATGTGCGGAAGGGGCCTTAGAGAAAGGGTGGGATAAAGCGTCACACTTCATTAGATGTTTTCCTCAGCCATTACGAAGGCAGGTGAAGTAGCTAAGAAGAAAGGGATCTTGGCAGCAGGTGTATTTTTGATTCTGGACTTAATGGTCTCATGGGATCTCCCTTTTAGATGGTAATATATACTTAAAAATTCACTCAGGGTGGCTTCCAGCATTTAAAATACAATCACTATAACCATAAAAACAAGTGACATGCAGATGATAAATGAAATCAGTTTCTATTAAAATATCCCTGCCAATATTCTAGATCATATTTGATGAATATATACATATATATATTGGGGCTTTGGTTTCTATAATCTTTGCGTGCTAGGCAGGACAGTCAGGTCTGACCTGGAAATGTGTAACTTCTCATCTGACCTGGAAATGGGTAACTTCCAAACTGATATGAAAAAGAGTAATTTACAAACTTTCCTGGAGATATCCAGGTCAATTGGAATGTGCATGAACTAAGGAATTTATAATAGGGCAAGATGTAACTTTATCTGGAATAGTCTGATTCTTTGTTTCAGGGTAAAAAGGCTTGCTTTTGACAGAGTTCCACAGAGAAACACCTAGTGGGCATTGACGTCATTTCCCTCACTGGCAAACAATAAACCTTTATTTCTGGAACTTTTGATGGTCCATAATCTAGCTTTTTGGATAACAATATTGACAACAGAGGGGAAGAAAAGAGAGAGACCATTCGGATGGCACAACTGTAGTTACCTCAACCATAAGCCTGGTGGAACAGCTTTAGCTTATAGGCCTTGCTGAACTTCATCAAGTCTCTTAGGGCCCGGGTCTCGTTAGACAGAGCATTCCAGCAGGTTGGGGTCAGGGCCAGGAATATCCTGGTGAAGGTCAGCTGGACATCTTACAGGCTGGGACAACCAGTAGATTATTGTTTGCTGATCGCAGCACGAGTTTCTATATAAATAGCTTGACTTAAAAATGCATATAAATGAAGCTTCATCTCATCCACGATAAAAGTCATTTTTCTGCATTGTTTCCCTTCCTAAGTGTTTTTGTATGATGGCATTAAGAGCTATCCGACATTTCTGTTTCACACCACGACAAAAAGCCTCTATATCAACGCACAGAGTTGACACGATGCACGCAGCACTGTTGAGCAACATTTGGTATACATCCCAGGTTTTTAAATATTATTGCTGCTACTGCTAGGAAGATTTGCAAATTTAATCTTCAACATAGCAGTAGCTCAGGAATGCTTGTGATTCAGGCCAATTGTTAGAAGGCTGTGTATTATATCTGAAGTGGCAGAGTGTGAATACTTGACATGGGGCTTTTTGTAGAGGAAGCTTTATTCACGGCAAGCTTCTTCTGCTGAATACCATCTATGCCTACAAGGTATTGTACGTCAGTAAGGGATATGTCAATGCCTTTCTACAACACTGCTTGATTCCTGATGCCAGTCATCAAAGAGGAAAATGGAAAAGAGCTAAAATGCTATTACCCTTGTTGGTTCCCCCCAAGGTAGGGGATGTCGATCTTATTTCCATATGCTGTTGCAGGGTAAAAAAAAATCCCATTTCCCTGACCTTTATGCAAGAGTACGCGTGCACATTCTTAGCCCCCTCCCCCCCGGTATTTGGTTGTTTAAATGAACAAAGTTTAGGTAGTCACTACTGTGTTCATTCTAGAGGAGGAAAGAGGCAGAACAAATAAGCTGCTTTAGCTGTTGTTAAATGAATTATAGAGCAGGGACCCACACTGCTCCACATGCGCAGAAGTCATCTTAAATTTCCTCTGCCTCTTGCTCTGAATGGCAATGCTGTATTTCAGAATGTTGGATAATTATAAGCAGACAGGCATCTTTTGTATCCCACCAAAGGTATTGGTTATATTCTCCACTCATGCAAAGTCGGGTCATATCCAGATGCTGGGTCCCTTCCCTCCCCTCCCTTGCATGCCACCCCTCACTCTTTCCCCTCCCTAATTTCTCTTCCCTTGCATGCCTTTCCCTCCGTCCCTTCCCTCTCCCACCCTCTCTTCCTTTGCATGCCTCCCCTCCCCTCCCCTCCCCCTCCCTCCTTTCCCTTTCCCTCCGCTAGGGTGGGTGGGTCATATCCAGATGCTGGGCCCCCTCCCTCCCCTCCCTTGCATACCACCCCTCACTCTCTGTCCCCTCCCTCACTTCTCTTCCCTTGCATGCCTCCCCCTCCGTCCCTTCCCTCTCCCTCCCTCCAGCTGTCTTTTACATTCAAGCTTGTTCAATATGGGTGTGGAATATGGGTGAAGAAGTAGTTAAGTGGTGGTTGGATGTGAGGGAGGGCAGAGTGAGGAGTGTGAGGATGAGCTGAATGTGTATGAGAATATGTGTGTTGTGTGGTAGTAGTGGGTGAGGCACAGAGAATGAAAGGTACCTGCATGTGAGGGGGAGAACCCCACCTAACATATCACACGGCAACGTGTGTATGTGTTTCACTTCCTCTCAAGTTATTACCTATGTACTGTTTTTATTGCTCATATCTGGCCATCTGAGTGAACATTCTAAGGGCACGAACATTCTAAGGGTAACAGTTACACACAGGCAGCTTCATGTCCTTCACCATGGATCCCCAGGAAAAAGGTGTTTTACGTGGGCCTGGTGTGAAATTTCAGGGATGTGAACATCTAAAAACACTCTCGCCTGGCTGACTGCAGTGGCTGGAAATTTTCAGAGGAATTGGCCCAGGAGTTCCTGTGCTAGACCATCAGGAACAAACTCACGGTTTGATTTTTATATATATAGAAGATAAAGAGCCTAAAAACTCTGCTTTCCTCTCCTGCAAGCAGTCTCAAAGTGACTTACAGTCACCTACCCTTCCCCTCCCCACAGCAGAAACCTTGTGAGGTTGGTGGGGCTGAGAGAGATTGACGAGAACTGTGCCTATCCCAAGGTTACCCAGCAGGCTTCATATGGAGGAGCAGGGAAAACAAACCCAGTCACCAAATAAGCCTCTGCCACTCATGTGGACGAGTGGGGAATCAAACCCTGTTCTCCAGATGACTGTCCACTGCTCTTAACCACTACACCATGCACAGAGCATGGGAGATAAACAAGATAAACTTAAACTCTTAACACAGCTAAGCAAATATGATACAATAGGCATAACTGAAACCTAGTGGGACAAGTCTCATGACTGGAATGTAATAACTGAAGGGTATAACCTATTTCAGAGAACTAGATCAAACAGAAAGGAGGAGTGTTATACATCAGGGATGATTACAGCTGTGAGCAGGTCCATGACTTAAATCCTGGAAGCCATGTTGAGAGCATCTGGGTAAAAATTAAGGGAAAGAAAAACAGCAGTGACCTCATTGTAGGGGTCTTAGGATGGGTGACAACACTATATGTGAAAGGGATCTGGGAGTCTTAGTAGACCACAAGCTGAACATGAGTCAGCAGTGTGATGCGGCAGCCAAGAAAGCCTGTGCAATTCTGAGATGCATCAATAGGAGCATAGTGTCTAGACTCTAGTTCAAGGGACATAATAGTACCTTTCTATTCTGCATTGGTGAGACCTCACCTGGAATACTGTGTTCAGTTCTGGGCAGCACAATTCAAGATGGATATTGACAAGATGGAATGGGTCCAGAGGAGGGCAACCAAAATGGTAAAAGGTCTGGAATTCACACCCTATGAGGAGAGACGTAGGGAGCTGGGTATGTTTAGTTTGCAAAGAGAAGGTTAAGGGGGGACATGATAGTCATGTTCAAATATTTGAAGGGATGTCATCAGTGGTGGGCAGAGGCGTTCCTCCCATTGGGCAAAGTGGGCAATTGCCCAGGGCGCCACCTTGTGGGGGGCGCCAAAAATGCAGGTGGGATTTTTTGAATTTTCAGTGTTTTTTCTGTTTTTGGCCTGCAGGGGGCACGGTTTTTAGGCTAGCAGCACCAAAATTTCAGGGATTTTTCAGGAGACTATCCTAATGATATCACCCAGGTTTGGTGAGGTTTGGTTTAGGGAGTCCAAAGTTATGGATTCCCATAGGGAGTGTCCCCATCCCCCATTGTTTCCAATGGGAGCTAATAGGAGATGGGGGCTACACCTTTGAGGGTCCATAACTTTGGACCCCCTGAACCAAACTTCACCAAACCTGGGTGGTATCATCAGTAGGGTCTCATGAAGATACTCTGAAATTTAGGTGCTGCTATCTTAATAATTGCACCCCTGACTGCAGGCATACCCTAAATTTCCCCAGATTCTCCTTTTAAATCCACCCCCTTCCTGCCAATGCTTGTTTTCTTTCTTTCTTTCTTTCTTTCTTTCTTTCTTTCTTTCTTTCTTTCTTTCTTTCTTTCTTTCTTTCTTTCTTTCTTTCTTTCTTTCTTTCTTTCTTTCTTTCTTTCAATGCCTAATAAAGGTTATTGTTGTTGTTGGGGGGGGCATCAAACTCAGGTTTTGCCCAGGGCTCCAGTTTGCCTAGGTACGCCACTGGTGGTGGGATCCAAAAATTTTAATAACAGGTTCCTATGGTGGTGGGATTCAAACACACCACAGCCGCCGCACGAACACACCTCCAGTCCCTATTGGGCAGGGAGGTTGCTTTAGTAACCCCTTCTCGGCACTCAGAAAAAATTAGTAACCACTTCTAGAGATGTGGTGAGAACTGGTTGGATCCCACCTCTGGATGTCATGTTCGAAGAGGGAGAAAGCTTATTTTCTGCTGCCTCAGAGACTAGGACATGGGATAATGGATTCAAGGTGCAGAAAAAGAGATTCCACCTAAACATTAGGAAGTACTTTCTGACTGTCAGGGCTGTTCAACCATGGAATTCACTGCCTTGGAATGTGGTGGAGTCTCCTTCTTTGGAGATTTTGAAACAAAGGCTGGATGATCATCTATCAGGGGTGCTTTGATTGTCTGTTCCTGCATGGCAGGGGGTTGGACTTGATGGCCCTTGTGGCCTCTTCCAACTCTATGGCCCTTTCCGCACACGCAAAATAATGCGTTTTCAAACCACTTTCACAACTGTTTGCAAGTGGATTTTGCCATTCTGCACAGCTTCAAAGAGCATTGAAAGCAGTTTGAAAGTGCATTATTCTGCATGTGCGGAATGAGCCTATGATTCTGTGATTCACTGTTAGGGGTGACCATTTCTAATTGTTTGGGTTTATTGTTTCATAATTTTAGAAAAAGTATTTGTCTGCATGAAATTTCATGAGTATGGATGTCAGATCATAATTTTGTTTCAGGAAAAATTTTCAGGTTCAGGAATACCAGGAACAAATGTGTGCATGGCCGGGAGTGTGGGGGGGGGGGCAGGGGAGGTACAGGAATGCCATGGCCATACCCAGACTTACCAGCCAGCTGAAAGGAAGGAAAATCCGACAGACACCCACACTGGCAGCCAGCATGACTGTAGCTCTCTAGCAGAAGCAGCAAAAACAGTGATGGAGGAGGGAGAGAAAAATGAACAACTGCCTACCAGTGGTGTAGAGCCCAAGGGATGGGAGGGGAACGACACCCTGGGCGGAGTCACAGTTGAGGCATGGCTGGGCCATGGAGGGGGCATGCCAGGGGTGTTCCAAGGCAAGGCGGGGGGTGCTGCAGCAGGGGCGCAGGGCACGCGCGTGCCCCTGGTGCAGTTTCCCCTCGCTCCACCTCTGCTGCCTACCACTCACTGGAATCAGTGGGAACTGGTGTCTGGACTAGGAGGTCACTTCCCCCCCCCCCATTGTTTTCAATGAGCAATAAATCTGGCATCTAGAAGCCAGGACTACCCTCATTGGTTCCAATGCATGGTACACAGTGTCCAAACTGGAGGCCAGTTCTATCATCATTATATCTAATAGTGGGGAGGGTTGACCCGCCCAGTGCATTCCCTCCACCACTGCTAGGCCAGTGCCAAACATGACCATTTGAAGGCCTGCAGTAGAATCAGTTGCCCAGCCTACTGGAAGACCTCCCCACCCCCAATGCTTTTTAAATGAAAGTTAAAACAAGCTAACACACTGTTTTGCATCTGTATTAAACCTGCCTCAGTGATCTCCATTTTGTACTTCCGTACCACAGACTTACCTCATAGCAGTAAACCCATTCCTATACACTTCCGACCTCTAGAACCCCTAGTAAATGAGGAAAAGATTTATAGTTTAAAACAAACCTGGTTCCTCGAAATCACAGAAGGCTGCATGAGTCCTTTAGTGGGTAAAAAAGACCTGTCACAGTAACAGTATAGCATTGTGCCCTGTAAAATCCCTGTGCAGAAACGCCATTGATGCTCTGAATGCCTCTGGATTTGCAGTGGGAATGAGAGCCAAACAGAGAATCGCTCCTGTGTGGAAGCAGCCTTAGTTTATGGGAAAGCCTGAGACTTTATGCAGTCCTGCCTTGAAATCCTCTCTGAGCCTCTGTGTCAGCCCAGCAACCCATCGTATCATGCTGTTAGTCAACAGGTAGTTTGACTACATTAGTGTCAATCAGCCCAGCAAAAGTCATTTTAAATGGCAGACTTTTATTCCTTATTGACAAAATGATAAAATGGATGCTTTTATATGCAGAGAGAGAGGGAGGGAGGGAGGAATGAAATCATAGCGTTATTTTTGAATGAACATGGGATTTCTTAATTTTAAAAGCATTAGATGGCATTATTCAAAGCCCTATAAGTAGTAACTGTAGTTAATAAATTGTTGTTTTCACTAGAAAACAATAAAACTATTCCCCCCCCACCCTTGTGGTTTGTTGTCAACATGCTAATGCACAGTACAGTGATTTCCTGCTCAGCATAAAATGCTAGGATTTCCATATAAATTAGGCATTTTTTAACATCTTTGTGTCTAAGTATGAGGCCAAGCTGTGAGTTTAAATACTGGCATGTGTCATATGTATTTGTATAGTCTATATTTCAAGTGACAAACGACAACAATATTAGCAATATGAATTTGACAAATTCCAGCCAACCGAGGGAGCTGTTGTGATGAATATTGTATTAAGTGACAACCCCACTGAGTAGCTAATGAGATGGCTGAGCCCTTTTCTTTCTATCCACCGACCACCCCTTTTGGAGTCTCCTCATTCAACGGGCGATGGCTGAAGTGGGGATCTTGCTTTTGACGGAAACTCTGCGTCAGCAGTGACAGCGCGGCTGTCGGGATAGACTAATGAGTGAGTCATGTCACTTATCAAGCTGGATGGAGGGAACACAGCACCACCCTTTACCCTTTGAAGGGCATCCTCTGAGGTTTTGTTTCCCAAAAAGATATTTATAAGAGCTCTTAACCCACATCTGCAACTGTCCTGATGTGTGAATGAAAGGTAAACTTTAAAGATGACAAGTGCTACCTAATTATCTCTTAGGACGATGTGCATGTCCAGATTGTCAGGGACAGCAAACATATGCAAAAGTCTCTTGATTGTGGCTAATGGGACTGGTGGAGAATCCTCTTTGTACTCTGTATTAAACAAGGCCTTGCAAGAAATCATGGGAGAAACAGAGTGACATTCCCATCCATCTTTTCCATTTTTTTTCTGTTGGTTAATTTACATTCATAGTTTTCTGCACACCTTGGGCACTCCCTAAAAAAGTAGAAATTCACTCACCTCTCACCCCTCACACTCCCCATATTTTCATCATCCACTCTGGGGTAGTGAATTTGCTATTATATATCAACATTACGAAGAACTTCCTTGTGGTAAGGCAGTAGAATACACTGCCATGGAGTGTGGTGGAGCGTCTTTATTTGGAGGCTTTTAAACAGAGGCTGAATAGCCATCTATCAGGAGTGCTTTGATTGTGTCTTCCTGCATGGCAGAGGGATGGACTGGATAGTGTGGCCTCTTCCCACTGTATGATGGTTTTACAGTTATGTTGTCGTTCTCAGGAATAAGAGTACCTGAAAGACCTGTTCTTCCATATCGTCCTGCCAGTCAGTTATGAACTTCTTCTGAAGTCAGGTTCTGTTTGCTCCTATCCATAGAGGTCAGGGGAACCAGAAACAGTCTATGCCCGTGGTGGTGAACCTATGGCACTCCAGATGTTCATAGACTACAATTCCCATCAGCCCCTGCCAGCATGGCCAATTGGTCATGCTGGCAGGGGCTAATGGGAATTGTAGTCCTTGAACATCTGGGGTGCCATAGGTTCGCCACCACTGGTCTATGCCATTGTCCACATGGCCTTGTCCTGATGCCTCGAGTAAGGATACCGTATCTCTCATTCAGTGACAAAAGATGAGCATGCTCAAAAACTGCCACATAAGACAGGTGGCAGAGTTTCCCAAATGGTAGAATGGACTACACCACTGCATGCAAGGGATGATATTTCCCAGTGCCCTCACAAACCTGAAGATGTTCACTGCCAACAGAAAATTAGTGCAGCAGGCAAAAGCATGAAGAGCCCCATGATGCAGAGTGGAAAGCTGCAGTTCAAGCTCTGCTCCAGACCTGTTCGATCATGACAGAAGTCGGTTTCAAGTACAGGCTCAAGGTTGACTTCCTTCCATCGTTCTGAGGTCAGTCAAATGAGTACCCAACTTGCTGGGGTAAAGTGTAGATGATTGGGGAAGACAATCACAAACTACCTGTAAACATAGTTTGCCTAGTAATAGTTGTGATATGACATCACCCCATGGGTCAGTAACAAACAAGTGCTTGTGTAACCCCCTTGGCCCAGAATGGGTTGACCCAGTAAGGGGTGGAGACTCGGAGCAGCAGAGAGGCTGAAAGAGCTCTTTTGCAGAAGAACAAGGCTACCAGACTCGGACCTTGATTTCTATAAGCCCTTAACACCTTGTTAAGGTAATTTCAATATTGTTGGGAACTACTGGGAAGGTAGTTGTTGTTTTGCTGTGTTGTAAATGTTGGAGTTTATTGTTTCAGGGTTTCTTTTGTGGTTGTAATGGGTGAGAGTTCTCCTGGAGACCTTCATCATGTTGCAACCTGTTCATCAAGCCCTTGGAGTCTTCAGGAGCCAGCCAACTTGCAAAGAAGATTTGGACTTGGCAATATCAGTAGACTGTAAATAGAAGGACTTGAAATGCAACCTGAACAGGACCTTGAATTGTAACGTTAAATATTGATGTTTTAAAAGTGTTAATTGTAAAGAAAAGTAAACCATTTTATTGTTAAAAATTGCTGTTGCAACTCATTCCAAGTACTGCCCCACAGAACCCACAGTTAGAGGTTACAAATGGCGCCCAACGTGGGGCTTGGAAGTGAGATTGCAAATATAAATTGCTTGCAATGGAAGTGTGCAGCAAGTTGGGGTTTGATCCCCATATAACTGTTTTGTTATTTGATGTAAGTTCAAGAGATGTTGCTGTGTGAATTTAAAACACTGTTTGGAAGTTAAATGAAGGAAGGGATTCCAGTTGCAATCCCCCATCCCTTCTGCAAACTGCTTGGCTGAATTGCAACAATTGCTGTAAAGAGTTTTGCAAACGGCCAGTGCAGCTAAGCTTAAGGGGAAGACAATGTTCTGCATTCAGATGCACCAAATGTGGTTCCTCCAAGTACAGGAATCTCTGGGGAAATCATTGTTTAATGATTTCAAAAGTTGCATTGCAATTACTGTCGGGACGACAGAATTTTAGTGGGGGAGAATGTAACCCCCATGCCCAGAATGGGTTGGCCCAGAATGGGTTGACCCAGTAAGGGGTGGAGACTCGGAGCAGCAGAGAGGCTGAAAGAGCTCTTTTGCAGAAGAACAAGGCTACCAGACTCGGACCTTGATTTCTATAAGCCCTTAACACCTTGTTAAGGTAATTTCAATATTGTTGGGAACTACTGGGAAGGTAGTTGTTGTTTTGCTGTGTTGTAAATGTTGGAGTTTATTGTTTCAGGGTTTCTTTTGTGGTTGTAATGGGTGAGAGTTCTCCTGGAGACCTTCATCATGTTGCAACCTGTTCATCAAGCCCTTGGAGTCTTCAGGAGCCAGCCAACTTGCAAAGAAGATTTGGACTTGGCAATATCAGTAGACTGTAAATAGAAGGACTTGAAATGCAACCTGAACAGGACCTTGAATTGTAACGTTAAATATTGATGTTTTAAAAGTGTTAATTGTAAAGAAAAGTAAACCATTTTATTGTTAAAAATTGCTGTTGCAACTCATTCCAAGTACTGCCCCACAGAACCCACAGTTAGAGGTTACACTTGCACGAGGGAGTATCTTTGCCCTGTCCTGGGTTGCCCAAGCTGGCTCAAACCTGTCAGATCTCAATAGAAAAGCAGGCCCAGAACTTGGGTAGGAGACCATCACAGAAGTCCATGGTTGCTACAGAAGCAGACAATGACAATCCACCTCTGTCTGTATGTGGTTGCCATAATTCGGCTATATCTTGATGGCACTTTCCTTCATCATTCAGAATCATATTCTGCCCTAGTCTGAAGAAGACCAGTGCATCTTACTACATCACTCTGGCTCATTCCGCACATGCAGAATAATGCGCTTTCAAACTGCTTTCAGTGCTCTTTGAAGCTGTGCGGAATGGCAAAATCCACTTGCAAACAGTTGTGAAAGTGGTTTGAAAACGCATTATTTTGCGTGTGCGGAAGGGGCCTCTTTTTCATGTACAGACACAACTTCTCGTGTGATTTGAAAAGCACTGAATGGTCAAAACATATGTTTTATCAGAGCCTTCAGATTTCTTCCCTCTGGCATTTCAGGCTCTCTGCTTCTCCACCTGTTAAGCTTCCATACTTTTTTCAGGTCGTCTGATTTTCTTCTGAACTAGTAAAAAAGCAGTACATCATCTTGCTACAGAGAGGACTGTGCTCCACAGTGTTATAGCTCCCAGCATCCATCTCTGCACTTTTCCCCTTCAGTAAATTTCCTCTAAATAAGCCATTGTTTGTCTAGCTGAAGACAGTTTTCTGCATGGATGGCTTAACAGGGCAATGGAACATTGATATATTGTTGTGGGGGTGGGTGGCTCTTTTTACAAGGAGGGGGGTGGCAAATACCTTGACTCACAGTGAGAGGATGAAAATTAGAGGACAGGCCGATCTTAAATCAAGGCTACTCTCAACTGTTCTGTGCAGGTTGGTTGACAATGATAGGGGCTTGGTTTTTGGCTTGGATAAATTGAGACTGATGGGAGAAGCGTGATAAGTGGGCCTATATAGCTTCTTCATACCTGACACAACATGCTTGGTGAATTCAGGCATCTCATAATGCTTAAATTCACTGTCACGAAGTAGCTTTTGGTCAAAAGATGCCTTCGTAATCTGCCCTTTCCACCCTTTAAGAGTTACCTTTTGTCAAAGATATTTCTGTAAACCAAGGGATGAATATTAATTGGCCGCTCATCCCAGGGAGGGGGAAAGGAGTGATGATATGGCTATGTGACTTTTGGCTTTTGGCTTAGTTCAAGACCAGGGGGGTGGGGGTGGGGGACTCAGTCAGGATCATTAGCTAATTTACCTGGTTTGGACCAAAGTCTGATTGGTTTGAAATTGGAACCCCATGTGGGACTTTCTTGATTAAATATTCAGAGGTTCACAAAGGGGGCACTCCTTACTTCAAGAAGGAAGGTGTGATCCCACCCTGGACTGGGGGCAGAAGCGTAGCTGGGCAGGAGTGCACCTGAGGTGCACTCGATGTTTTATGCCCCCTGTGGCCCCGCCCCCTCCCTCACACACGCACCCCACACCCAGTGGTGGGATCCAAACATTTTAGTAACAGGTTCCCATGGTGGTGGGATTCAAACTGTGGCGTGGCGCCAATGGGGCGGGGAGGGGCACAATGGGGGCATGGCCGGGCATTCTGGGGCGGGGCATTCCTGGGCGGGGCTGTGGCAAGGTCGCAGCCACTGCACCGGTCCTTGGGCGGGAAACGAATGCACGCAGGCACAGGCTGCCACGCACGCCGGTGCACCTCCTGCTAGACTGCTTCAAGTTCTGCGCGCTACTGCTGAGAGGAGGGGTGTAACTAAGGCAAAAATCACGTGGCAAAATCACCAATTAGTAACCCCCTCTCGGCACACACAAATAATTAGTAACCTACTCTCGGGAACCTGTGAGAACCTGCTGGATCCCACCTCTGCCCACGCCTCCCCAACTTACCTTTAAGTTCTTTTGTGTCACTGGCATTACTTTTCTGATTTGTTACCGTAGCACAGATTGATAAAACATTTCAAAAAAGCAATCTTAATTTGATTGTATTTATAGGTCCATCAAAATACTTTTTTTATCATCTACTAGAGTACACATGCTACTATGAAATGGTAAAACATGGCACTAAAAGAATCTCAATAAAACTTCACACAGTTGCATCAAGGTTGTGTTTTTATTACAGCAATCTGCATATATGTGTCAGTAAAACACTGCAACAAAAGAATTGGGAAAATCACACCACAGGTGCTTTTGGGGTAATTTTTTTTTATCAGTGTACAAGTGTGCATTTGTTAGTACGTGTTCAAAATTTAGAAATAAAAAAGAAGCAATGGAGGACTAAGTTTGTGAGACAAGATAATTTTGGAGGTGTCCCTGGAACGCTGAAGTTTTAGAAAGTAGCAAATAGCTATTCTAAATATAAAATCGGCACTTATCTGCAGACCCACTTCAGAAACACTAGTTCTATTAAAGCCAGAAAAACCCATTTTAAAAGCACTGAACAGGAATTATCATTATCGCTTTTGTGCCGCAATAGCCTGCATTATGTTTGCTCAACAGAGCACAGAAGAAGAGATAAGACTCAAGACATTAATAATATGCTAAAGAGATATTATCTGCCTATGCATTTAAAAAGCGAATATTTGATTCTCACAACTCTCCTCCTAGAAATTCAAAAGGAAAGGAGAGAAAGAAAAAAAAATCTGAAATCGCAGAGACAGATTGGGAAGATCTGTCTTGCTGGGAAAATGGAAGTTAAATTTTGATAACTATTTAGGAAATACTAATGAATATATATAGATGTAGTTTTGAAACAACTTGTCAGTGCGAACACTACTGAACCAACAGATTCTAAATTGCAGACTACTAGCCTGTGACCAAATACCAAAGCAGTCAGGCACATTTTACAGTCATTCAGATCGGCTACTCATTCACAATGCATTTCTAGATCTATCTACCTATTAAGTCAAGCTTCACTTGTGTATAGACAAAAGCCATTACAAAAAAAAGTACACTAAGAACAATTAAACATCAAAATTTAAATATAATAAAATAAGCAGTTCACTACACATTAAAAAACAAATTGACAAACACATCCTACACTAATAAATTCTAAAGGCTTACTTTCTTTGTGGCCTCGTTGACCCTTATTGCTTTTGCTGTACAAGCCAACAAAGACATTCTGTAAGTAACATAAAAACCAGTGTCTGAGCGCAAAAATATGAACTTTTCAAGGTTGGATTGCCAGTTTAAAGCTCTGAGCAATCCAGCAAGAAATTTGGCCCTGGGTTCCGCATAGTGAGGACAAATTAAAACATAATGTGGAAGATCTCTCTCTCTCTCTCTCTCTCTCTCCTCTTCTGTATCTCTCATATAGTACACCTCTCCAAAACACCCTTTAAATATGGGTCGTTTAAAGATTGGCAGTCTATTTGGAGCAGGGCTGCCTCATTACGACCACTGCCAGCCCCAACTAGTTTCCTGCTGATAGTTGCCCTGGGAGAAAAATAAACAAACATTGCTTTTGGATCAGTGGCTTGACATTACTTCTACGGAAAATGTGGATGTGATGTCACACCATTACCAATTGTGCTCCCCATGTCCCTGCCCCCCCCCCCCAGCCCTGAACTGCCAGAGGTTGCTTGGCTGTGCCTGCCAACATTTATTTGGAGGATACTTGCACTGATATTTGCTGAGAAAGGTAGACTTCTGGTATGCCCATTTGCTTTTGCTTGTATATACGTTATTTACTTTTCTCAGCTGTGTGTGGCCTAATTTAGGGACTAACTGGAAGTTGTTTATATATACATATATACTTACACACACACACACACACACACACTTATAGATTGCAGCTTGATGCACACCAAGTACAGCTATCAGAGCAGATGAATATTTTGATCAGCTTTGAAAGGAATATCCCTTTGAAGAGTTTCTTTCTTCTTGCTCTCTGGATGTCTAGAGTTAACAGATTAAAAATGGATGACATCAAGATGGAGACAATTGTGAGGGATCTCTAAAATGAAAAAAAAATGCAGATATGTATTTCTCACCTGCCTCCGAATTCAATGCTCATCGGTTGAAGGCAGTGCTAAGAGTCAGATAATTTAACAACCGGTTCCGGTAGTGCGATTCAAATAATTTAACAACTGGTTGTTTACAAGCACCATTTTAACAACCGGTTCTGCCAAAATGGTGCGAGTCTGCTGAATCCCACCTCTTGTTAAAGGCCTAATCACTGTGGTGGCAGTCAGAACCTGCCATTCTGCAAACTGAAACCACCCGAGAGCATGTGAAAATAAAACTTACTTTGCTCATAAAAGGTTGAATCTACAAATCATGATTTCTCCACCTTCCTCTCCCACATCAGTCTCAAATCTTTTTCTGTTCCCTGGGGGAATGAGGGATCCTCAATAATAAGATTTCAGGCTGCCTTGGGAGAGGCGAATTGCATTCTACAAGCAGAAGTTCTTATCCCTGGTCTTGATAAAGCCAAGACCTGTTTTGTATTGACACAACACTTTTCTGGAGAAATATTTTGAGAATTCTTTCCCAACTGCACAGTGGTGTCATTCAGCATTGTGGCTCATTTGCAGCTGATGTTGATGCATGCTCACAATTTACATGGATCAGTAGGCTCCATGTTCTCATGGGCAGCTCATGTATCTTTTAAAATGTTGAGCTTATGCACTGCTTTTTACAGTTGCGCAATTGGCACAATTTGTCATGGTGGTACGCTCAGAACTTGCCAGATTGAAAAACAGCTCCCAGGTAGCAATGTCAAATTGGGTAAACATTTTGTAATCCACACAAACACATTTGACTGGGCATGCAAAATAAGCAGGACTCTGGTGTTACAAATAAAATCTTACCAGCTCAAGACAACTATGCTTTGATTTAATATATTTTTTCAGCTGGGTGATTTGGGCATATGTGGGGAAAGGGATGAAGAAAGTCCTGTGAGAAGATGCATGTGCATACCATTTGTGATCCAATTAGAGAAATGTTAAATGGTAAAAAATGAACATTTTGAGTGCTTGGGAATGCTAATTGCATGTTGCATTCCAAACAAGGATGGTAGAGCATTCCTGGTAAAAAATTTAACTAATAAAGATATGATTTGCAACATTCTCATATTTCTATATGTGCCAGATCTAAAGTATTTAAGACATTGTGAACAGCTGAAAATTTTCCAAACTGATATTTATTGTTGTAGTCACTCTCTGGATTTCACAGGCTGTAGAAAGTATTTGGGCAACAAGGGAGAAAATGACTCAATAGATATGTGCATACTAAGGATGTTGTCCAACTGGAACAGTTGGACTATCTTGCAGCCAAACAGAATAATCTCAATTGGCACATTGTACAAAGCACTTCTACTTTTCACCAGTTACTGCCCCCTCAAGCTGGGAGGTCTTTCTAAGTCTGTATAAAGAGTTATTCTATTTGTGTGAGCTATTTTCTTCTCAGTCTTACAGCCCTGTGGAACTCAAAAGTCCTGCAGGGACTGGGCCTCATTTGATAAAGAGTTCTACCAGGTTGGAGCCAGCACCAAAAAGGCCCTGGTCTTGGTTGAGGACAGTCAGACACTTTTGAGGCCAGGAACCACCAGTATCCAGTTGGCCATTGCCCTCTTGGGGGGATATATTGGGAGGTCCTGCAGATACAATGGTCCCAGGCCATTTAAAGCTTTGAAGATCGACGCCAAAACCTTGAACCTGATTTGGTGCTCAACTTAGTTCTCCATGGGATCACTGTAAGGATCCACACTACTGCATTCTGGACCAATTGACATTTCCAGAGCAGCTTCAAGGGAACCCTGCATATAGTGAGGTTACTGTTGCATTGATCATTATGGCTAGACCAGGATGGGACAGGTAGGGTCAGCTTCCTGGTCTGGCAAAGGTGGAAAAATGCCATCCTGGCTGCATTTGTGACCTATGCCTCTGAAGAAAGGGAGTCCTCCAGAATCATATCCAAGTACCTGGCAGTGGAGGTTGGTATCTACTGCACATCATAAAGAGTTGGAAGCTGATATCCTGAACCTGAATCTCCCTGACCAAACATTTTGGATCAAACACATAGCACTGAAGAACAGGACACCACCATATTAGTGATGCTGTGGTGGGAAAAGTTCTATTTCTGTCTTCCTTTCAGATCTTAGCAAGATGAAAACCTGGTTGCTTTTGTGTTATGGTCACTGTTGACACAAGGAACAAGTCATGTGATTTCCCAGGCTATGACCCAGAAAATTAAGATGATTACGCTATTAAGTTCTACTGAGGAACCCGAGCAGTGGTTAAGAGCAAGTGGATTCTAATCTGGAGAATCAGGTTTGATTCCCTACTCCTCCACCTGAGTGGCAGAGACTTATCTGGGGAACCAGGTGTGTTTCTGCACTCCTTCATTCCTGCTGGGTGACCTTGGCCTAGTCACAGTTCTTCAGAACTGTCTCAGCCCCACCTACCTCACAGGTGTCTGTTTTGGGGAGAGGAAGGGAAAGGAGGGATATAAATCCAAACTACTCCTCCTCCTCCTCCTCCTCCTCCTCCTCCTCCTCCTCCTCCTCCTCCTCCTCTTCTTCTTCTTCTTCTTCTTCTTCTTCTTCTTCTTCTTCTTCTTCTTCTTCTTCTTCTTCTTCTTCTTCTTCTTCTTCAGTTTGTGATCCAGTAATGGGTCTGGATGGGAGACCCCCTCGAAAAGTCTTCTGGAGCCAGCAACTAACAATGAATGGGGTATTGCGGAAAGCACTTTTACTGTGCATCTCACATATGCTGCAACTTTTCTTATAGAAGTTCCCATTCGTACAGAAATTCATCCAATTTTTTTGACATTCTGATGAAGTCAGATACTTTAACTTTCAAAAGAATTGCATTTCATGTCTTACATGCTCCAGACAATATCAGGTATCGTTATTGTTTTCTCAAATTCTCCACAGATTATTCAGCATCCTCAACACTCATTGAAAGTGCAGATTGAAACTTTTGTTATGCCTAAATCGCTGAACATCAGGGAAGAGAATTTTACCACTTGACGGATATTTGCCTACAGCATAATTCTAGTAATGGAAGCAATATTAGATCATATAAAGCTGGAGCTTTCACTCTACAGAACTAAGAAATGATGAGAGAAATACACTGGGAATTTTCCTTTCAGATTAAATATTTGAGACGTGAACGTCTGAGACAGACATAATCCTTTGGAAATTACCTTGCTATCTCAAGCAGAGAATGAATAAAAGGCACTTTTCTGTATTAAAATTAAGTCATGGAAGACTTATTTTCAGCAGAATATGTATTTCTTAAAAGCGGAGGAAAGCAGTTTGGGGTTTACACTGCAGTCAGGCTTAGGTTCAATTCAGATATCACGGAAATCTAGTTTGGAGATTAGCAACATGTTGCAAGCTCCCACACTTTCCTCTTCTAGTCTACCTTTTTTATTGATTGATTGGTTAATTCAGCTTTCAGGCCTCCCTTCCCCAATGGGCTCAGGGTAGCATCTAATAAAATAATATTAAAACAATAGTACCATTCATTATAGGCTCTAGTTTCATATATTCCCTCTGGGGAACAAAATATTCCTAGAAAAATACCATTTCCATCCCCTGGATTATCACTCATACTTTCAAAAGAGGAAGGAAAGAAAAAGGGAAAAGGACAGCAATGGAGAAAAGGAAGGCAGAAAGAAAAATGGGAAAAAGAAGAGGAAGGGAAGGCCAGATTACTTAAGGCCCAGTGGTGTTCTCAACCACAGGCCTGGCAGAACAGCTCTTTCTTACAGGCCATGCAGAATTGTAACAGATCCTGCAGAGAAGGAGGAATATGAAGAGGACACATAAGCTTGTGACAGATTCCCAGCTGTTTAGAAATCAAGATGTATGCCTTCTCATAGGAGTCAATATTAGCTTTCAGACTTAAGGTAGCATTGTCGCATTGGAATGCCTGCCACAAATCCTCTGCACGTCTTCCGTGAAACCGTTGTAACGTATGGAGGGTGTGATAAAATGAATCATCGTATTATATAGGAACGCCAGATTTACGGATGTAGGGATGCTTGCATTACTGCTGGTTCAGTTTAGGTTCATGAGCAGGAATACAATTTTTCATCAAGCCATCTGTGAGCAACTTCAGGCTGCTCAGCGACTGACCTTTTATATATTCAAATGGTACAGTGCAATACTATGCAGTCAGCAGCATTTTATACGCGCTCTACCTCTTATGGGAATCCTAGTTTTATTTATTTATTTCGAAATTGTATATGCCGCCTCTTCAGAGACCCACTGGGGGGCGGGACTACTGCTCTTTCCTCCTGCCATCGCTGTGCACTTTTGCACACACATCATTTGACTAGTGAGCAAAACAGCTAGCCAGCACCGCTAGGCCCTGTTGCACTGCATTGAGTGAAATTAGATTGCATCCTAGAATCTAACCAGCCTGAGGTTGATTGATCGTGATAGGCAAGCTGACTTTCTGGGAAGCCTAAATGGTATGAAAGGTCTCCTAATCAAGGAATACTCAGCAAGCTTACCAGGAATAGAATTTTGACCAATAGTTTTCTGGACTGGAACAATTGTACTTTTCACGCAGTCTTCAGTGTACTCCGGTACTTTCACCACATCTCCATGTAACACTGACATGTATTATTTCACTCCATGATGTAGGTGTCAGGCCCAGGCCTGTCAGTGCCCAGATGTCTTGCTGTGTAAGAATTGCAAATGTTTTCCTGTAACTGCTTTTCTGTTTCCCTCTTCCCTTCCTGGCGCCAACTCTCCTGCAAGAAGGTGCAAACGGTTCCCAGGTTTTCTGAAGCTCTGTAGTGCAAATGTTGTAGAATTTGTAAGGCACATTTGGTGTGGTACAAATGGTGGTGGGGGGGGGGGGGGTGAAGGATGTAATTTCTGGATCTAAGCTGGAGAGCTTAGATTCAGCTTTCTTTTGTTACTCTACACGTTGTAGAAATAAACTGCTTTAGGACTTTCCTATGGTCTCTGTTATTTCCACGTTCAAGAGCCTGACAGTAGGTTCCCTTGATTAGGAAATTTCCACATTCAGAGGCAGTAAACCTCTGGCACCAGTGCTAAAAGGCAGCATCAGGGGAAGGCCATGATACGTTTCAGATAGGCCACTGGGTGAAACAGGATGAGGACTAGATGGACCACTGGTCTGATCCAGCATGGGTCTTCTTGTGTTATCACAGTCTTATGTTCGCACACAGATATCTTGGAAAAATTCCAAAATCCATGGCTATTGGGGAGCATTTCTCACTCGTACCTCTTGCATGGCAGTGTTCAAGAGGATTTCTCTCTGTGTCCTTCCCCCCCACCAAAAGATTTTCAGCTTGTGAATTGGGTTTATTTAATCCTTAACATATTCAGGAAATATGTATAGCAAGCAAACCTGTTGCTGTGCTTTTCTGAACTATTTCCATTATCTGCAGCAAATGGATTATGGTCGCATGAAAGTATCTAGCAATGGGGAAAGTGTCTCTTTTCAGCACTAACATGGCTTGTTTTCTGCAAGACTTTTATCAGGTTTTTTCTTCTTCGGACTATCTTCTTCTCCAGAGAAGGCAAGAAATTGAATTTATTTGTAGCCTAGGGATGCAGAAAACGACCACATCTAATCTAATGCAGGTTCAGAGCTGAAAATGCAAGAGATTCCCAAGGCGTTGGCATTCAGTTGGGCATGGATGATCGTGGATGAAGTTTTCATCTTGCGACGTTTGGCTAACTGACGGGATGGAAGATCATTCCCACCCACACCCTTCTTAAGGCATTATCTTCTGCCTTTATAGCTAAGGACAGCTAAGTGTCCCATTGGCGTTCGAATGTCGAGCTCATCCCAAGTATTAAATGATTTATTTCAAACTCTTGCATTTCTAGTCCTTCCCTTTTTCCTCCCCATCCCAAAAATTACGAGATTGGGTAGCCAAGTCTGGCAGTTCGCTTTGCAAATATAATAGAAATAATTAGGAAAGGTTCAAAAGTTGTTAGCAAAGGAAATAGAACTAGGTTTTAAAAGAAAATATTGGCTTTAGTGGAAAAAATCATGGTAGGTAGGAACGTTACAGAACACCACTGAAAAGAAATGTACTGTTTCATGCTACATCTTTTTCTCCTTTGATAAAGACAGATAGGAAGTACAGAACCAGCAGTTTCTCAGAGGCTTCGCAGGATCAGGCCTAGAAACTAGAAATGAAGTGATGGGTAAGGTCTTTGCATCCCAAAAAACCCCCCAGACCTTTGCTTATATAAGTTATTTTGGGTCCAATTCAAACAGAGACTAAATTAACTCATTCAGGTCAATCCTACTCCAGACTAATATTATAGAAGAGTGCGCATTATAATTTGATCTGACCTTTGATTATTACTACAACACTAGAACCAGGGGGCATTCATTGAAAATGCTGGGGGGAAGAATTAGGACTAATAAAACACTTCTTCATGCAATGTGTGATTGGTGTTTGGAATATGCTGCCACAAGAGGTGGTGATGGCCACTAACCTGGATAACTTTAAAAAGGGCTTGGACAGATTTATGGAGGAGAAGTCGATCTATGGCTACCAATCTTGATCTTCCTTGATATCAGATTGCAAATGCCTTAGAAGACCAGGTGCTCAGGAGCAACAGCAGCAGAAGGCCATTGCTTCCACCTCCTGCATGTGAGCTCCCAAAGGCACCTGGTGGGCCACTGCGAGTAGCAGAGTGCTGGACTAGATGGACTCTGGTCTGATCCAGCAGGCTAGTTCTTATGTTCTTAACAGCAGTCAAAAGACCCAATTTTGATGATTACAGCTAGTAGCCATGGACAGAGTCATTGTCTAAAACCGTGGTGGCAAACCTTTGGCACTCCAGATGTTATGGACTACAATTCCCATCAGCCCCTGCCATGTTGGGGAATTGTAGTCCATAACATCTGGAGTGCCAAAGGTTCGCCACCACTGGTCTAGGAGGTACTATTCCTTAAAATGTTAAAGGCCATGTATGCTAGATGCCACCACAACATAATATCTGTGCATCACAATAGCCTCCAAAGATGTAAGGAAGCAATGTACGCTTGGCCAAGTATCAAAAAGATAGGATGAAACAGCTATAAGGACAAAGTGAAGAACAAGTATTGAAAACAGGATATACAAACATGAAAAAAAGCACACAGCAAAGAAGGAATCCACTGGCAATACAAGATGGCAGGCGGAAAACCTGAAGTGCATTAAGGCAAAGAAGGAAAAAAGGAGGCGAAGTATCAGGACACAGTTGGGCCACAATTACAGGTGAAAAAAGATATTCAGCGATGATGGGCAAGGTTGGAAAAGAAGTGTGTTCCATTTGGTTTTGGCAGGACTGGGAAGATGGATGGAGCATGAGATTACTTGTAGTCAGTGCTGTGGGGAACTCCTTATGCTTTTCACCAAATTGCAAATGGCTCAAGTGCTGCTCTGTGGCACTCTCGCACACATAGCAAAGACACGTAACTGATGCAAATCTTCAGCCAAGGGACGTTCTAGCAACCACTAATGTATCTCTGTACTTGTGCACATGGAGTAGCATGTGCTTGGCTAAGTGTACTTAAACTGAAGAACTGAAGAACACAGGTTGATAATGGGCAGAATATTGATCAACGGGGAGGAGAAATTTCCAACTCTTAACACGGTAGAGGAAAATGTAGCAGCACTAAGTATATTCCAACCAAAGTAAGCTGGAATCTAATGGGACTCAAGTAACAGCTAATCTAGTTTGACAGAAAAATTCTGAGTGATTAGAAAACTAACCAAGTGGTCGTTTAGGCCTAATGATGTTCAGAGCAGGCCTGGGGGGCAAACACAGCCTTTCATATCCTACTTCTCTTGTAGCATGGGCTGTTAAAGAAAAATAAAGATATGCTTAACTTGTACAGAGTCCTATTCTAATACAGCACAAAAACATATTTTGGGTCATGAGGATAATAACGAAACATGCTTTTTTTAACTGGTAGGATATATAGGTTTCTCCCTGAATGTTAGATGGAAAGATAAGGAAAAAATGTCAGGCACTCAAACTTTAAGTATGATTTCTTTTATTTATGTACCATGTAAAACAATCTCACACAGACAAATGGTCTTCGCTTTCAATGAGGTGTAGTGTAATGTGTAATTGGTTGGTTGACAGCTAGGGTTGCTGGGGTTGAGTCTAGAATAGGGTTGTAAACAAACAGGTGGGGGCTGGAGATCTCCCGCTATTACAACTGGTTTGCAGGCAACAGAAATCAGTTCATTTGGAGAAAATGGCTGTTTTGGAAGATGAACTGTATGCCATTATGCCTCACTGAGGTCCCTCTATCCCCCGAATCTCCAGGTATTTCCCAATTTGAAGCTGGCAACCCTAGCCTAGCAATGCTGGGAGCTTTGGGAGGTGAGGCCTAAGGACTATCACACAATCTGGTAACACCACTTCTAGATGAAGATTAGGAAGTGACCTCATCACATCACTCAGAAATACTTACCTTTAAAGCCTTACGCGGGTACTTACCTTTAAGGCCTTACGTGGCCTGGGACCTTCGTACCTTCGGGACCGTCTTACCCCATATGTCCATCTGCGGCCTCTGCATTCGGCAGAGGCCAACTTGCTGGTTGTCCCTAGCCCCTCGATGATGCGGTTGGCCTCTACCCGGGCCAGGGCCTTTACAGCCCTGGCCCCTGCCTGGTGGAACACCAGCTATCCGGGCCCTCAGGATCTTGGAGAGTTCCGCAGAGCCTGTAAGACCGAATTGTTCCACCGGGCATTTGGAGGGGCTGGCCGCTGATGTGCGCCCTCCTCCTCCCCCTTTTACACCCTGGGCCCTTAATTTCTATGGGGCCCTCAGCTCTCTGGGTTTGTTTTTTCCAGGGTGGGTTTATTAAGTTTTACGAAGTTTTATGCTGGATGCCACTGTAATCTTGTTTAATCCGCTGTTTTAAGTGGGGTTTTAATGTGATTGTTTGTTATTGTGTTGTTCACCGCCCAGAGCCCTTCGGGGGAGGGGCGGTATATAAAACTGATTATAAATAAATAAAATAAATAAATAAAATAAGGATCCTCTGAAGATGCCAGCCACAGATGCAGGCGAAACGTCAGGAGAGAATGCTGCTAGAACACGGCCATACAGCCCGGAAACCACACAGCACCCAAGTGATTCCGGCCGTGAAAGCCTTCGACAAAATAAGTTCATTTCTCCAACTTCTATAGTAAAGACCAGAGAGATTGGGGAAATTCCCAGAATGTTGGAGACATGGCGACCAGAAGTGATATTGCCATACCTGTAACATCATCTTTCCACTGTGCAAGTGGGGGAGAATGGGGGCGAGAGGGTGGAGGTACATGTTGCCTCCCACAGCGATAACTCAGTTAGCCTGTTTGCAGTGGAACAATTCAGTTCCCCTTTGGTACTCCAATCAGGTGCTTTAATCTTTTGGGTAGAGTTTTCTTCTTCATCAGCTTGATTCCCAGTAATACTTGTCCACTAGTTTTAAAGAAGGCTCTGACGGATGTTCTGCTTGCAATTGAATTTGGTGAGGCAGTGTTCTATACTAAATCAAGAAGTTGTTGGAGACCTACCTGCATCTTCCAAGAGCAACCTTAACATCAGAGCTCACCTGGGCTTGGGAACTTGTTTTCCCACCCCCTGAACCATCAAGTTGACAGAAACTGGGACAGTAATATGTAGAAGTCTCCACATTTCCTGTCTCTCTCCCTTATATCAAAGAAAAAACTTGCATCTACCTCAAATTGTCCCCACTTGTGTTTAGGCTGGAAAATGCAGGTTTAAGCATCTGCTCTAATATGCAGTTGGTACCACAACGAATTGTTCACAATATCAATGATCAATGTAAGTTCTGATATGACTTGCATTGCAGAATTTGATGGTGCATTTTGAGTATATACTTTCCTAGGCTCCATACCTCATGACCTAATACATAATTTAATTATTGAAGAACCAAAGCATCAAACTTCATATTGATCCCTAAACAATTTTAAAAATTACAGAGAAATGGACAGAACAGAGTGCTTTGGGCTTCCTATTTCCTTTCTGTTTCCAGCACTTAAAATGGAAACCACACAAAGGGAGCAAGCTGTGTGTATTACCTCTCTATTTTCCTGCATCATGGCTGGTGAAGTAACAGTCCCACTGCGGATGTTGCAAAGAGCTCAGGCACAGTAAAAATAAGTCAGGTGCACATTAGCAGTGCAATCCGAAGGAGAGTTATACCTAAGTCCATTGAAGTTGGAAGGGTGCACTTCTGCTCAAAATTGCACCATAAAGGGGAAATGAGGTGATTCAGGTATCCCTGGGGATGCTCCTGGGAAGCCCCATCATTTTCAAAGTGTCAGTTCCCACAGGAAAACCACTTTTAAGTAAGCAAAGGGGCCCAATTCTGGTTGCAACCACCATAGTGGGGGGTAGGAGAGGCTCCTGCCTCCCCCCTGCATCATTTTCCCTATTGAAATGGCAAAAAAATGTCCTGATGCTGTTTCAGGTCAGAAAAAAAGGCACAGGAAGAAGGCAGGAGTCCCTCCTTTCTTAACACCATGGCGATTCTGAACAGAACTGGGACCATGCAGCACAGTTAAAAGGAATTCCTCTGGGAACTCACTGCTTCAAAATAGCAAGATGTCCTTGGGGAAATCAAATAATCTGTTTCAGCCCTAAGGTGCCACATATGGTAAAGACTGCAGCAGAAATAGGAGTTTTAAGATGCATTAAGTCCCCAACCCGATGCCCACTGCAACAAGTAGAAATTAAAAGCTCATCAGTGGTACTCAAAACTTCCCTACTTCAATGATATCCAGATCTTATTTTCACTGTTATGTTTTATCTAAGTGTTCACTGGGAAAGTCCAAATTATAAGATACTATGGAAGATACTATGGGAATGTACTGTTAAAGGTTTTCATGGCCGGAATCACCTAAGTAATGTGTTTTTTGGGGGGTTGTGGGGCCATGCAGCCCAGAAAACCCACAACACCCTTACTATGGGAACTTCTGAAAATCAGAGTTAGTGAGAAAGATGCACTTCATTGGTATGTCTACAAATATGCAGCAGTTAAACCAGAAGGGAATTTTACTATTCTCTGTAGCCATGGCAACCTGAAATCACTGCATGTGAAAGAAAAAAAAATACCAACAGCCATTTAACTGGAATATATGGCTTTTTATCTATTATTGATTTAAAGGTCACATTTTTACATATGTTCTTTGTTATGAACATGCTGTCATATTGATTGTTTCCTGACTGCATTGACACCACGTTTTTAGGATCTCCAGTCTTCTATTTATAGAAATGCTTTACAATTTTGCTTACACGGCAGCCGTACTTAAAGCTGATATGAATTCACAGCAACACAACATAGCATGAACCCTCCCCACCCCAGTTATCCACACATGTATTCTTCCTAATATGATCATATATAGCTATATCTTAAAAATCACTTCAGAGGTAAAGAGCACCAAAGCAAATTAGGCACACATGCACACACACATCACGATGCATGTTTAATTTACTCTATTCTAACGGAGGAAAAAGCTGGAAGTTCTTTATTACTTTGCTCAAAGGATCTTAATTGTTGTCAGTTAGGATAATGAAAATTCACCAGGCTGCAATCCTAAGAACAATTTCCCGGTGGTAAGCCCCACTGAATAAATTAGTGTGTATTTCCAAGTTGAACAGCCTAGGATAGCTCCATATCTCTGTCAAATATGTTAACCTGCTAAATACAGGAAGCATTGTACAGACAAGTTACTATAGTTACCACAGGATGGGGGGGGGGGGGAAGGAATCTTTTTATTTCTGACTACCTAAACAGCTGAGCTTTTCTACCTAAATAGCTGAACTGATTTTTTTAACTTAAATCTAAGATGTGCACCACAGGAATGACCGAATCCTGGAAAGTAAAGGCACAGAGCATGGAGAGAGGAAGACTGCAATTCTGCACTATAAAAAGGAAAAAAATGTACAATTATGAGGTCCTCTCTTTAAAGTCTGTGAACTATCAACATATTCTCACATAATTAGCTACTGAAAATTAATATTGCCTCTATATAATTTTTCCAGAAGATTACCAGCATGTGATGGCTCATACTGAACTACATACCAAAGACTTCCAGCTGGTTAGGGTTTTCTAATTTGTGTCCTTTTCTTTCTTCCACATATGAGGTCTGGTTTTCACAGGACTTTCATACATCAGTATACGTTTGATGCTTCCAGAATGAAACACGATTGTGGTTTTTCCCCCTGTTATTCCCCCTCAATGAAACAAAACCACAGGAGCAATTCCTTCCTGCTGAAAAATTCTAATGGAACCCTAATCTACCAGGCAAGAAAAACCAGAAATCCTCCTTCCTTCTTCCAAATAGAATTATGCATTTTTGCAGACACAAGCTAAGTCACAGAGACAGGCAGCTTGACTGACAATTCAAAGCTAACTTTCTGCTAGAGTTCAAGACTTCTCGCATGGACTTCCAGATCATATACAGGGCGAATTGTGTCCTTCAGCTGCAAGGTATCAATGTGACCTTAGTCATGGACTACCTTTGATTAGCTCACAGTTGATTTTATATCACAGTGAAGCTTAGCATTGGAGCTTAATCACCTCCAGGAGATATTGGTGATAGCTCTGCTAAGTCCCTGGTGTGTGTCGCTTTCCTGAAAAACACAAGGATAGCTAAATGCTATCAAGAAGATGGAATGCTTACAAGAAGATGGAAAGAGGAGAAAAAGCTACAGATTAATCTACTTCAGGCACTGTAGAAGAAGACTGAGAATTCAGCCTCAGTCTAGGTGTCTCCGGAGATCATCTGTGAGAGCTATTTCCATCCCATGGCCAGCATGGAAACCAGACTGGAATGGGTCCAATGAAGTTTCCTCCAGAAAAGTCTGGAGCAGCTCTGCAGCCGGTCCCTCAAGTACCTAGTTCAGGAAAGAAAGATGGGAAACAGGGCAGTGTGTCTTGCCTTATGATCTAGAAGTACTATAGAAGTTCTGTATATACATTTCAATATATACAACCTTGGCGCAGACATCTTCACATTATGTATCAGTCAGTGGTCAATACTGGAGATGAAATTAAGAGTATTGGAGATGAAAAATGAGCTACACAGAGGTTCCACATTCTTCATTTCTGAAACAATTAAGCTCACTAATAGTCAATAGTGTTGCCCAATGGAAAACCATTTCTCATGGCCCAAGCATTTAAAAACAAGAATGAATAATTAAGAGGCATCATGCATTTTTCACTAAATCAATGAAATTAAACAATAACTACAGATCAGTTACTGTTAAACAAAGAAATGCCTGTCTTAATCACAGACTGGAATGGCTTCTTTTGTTCTTAAGTGTATTGTAGTAGAATCACAAAGAATTTATGAGACTATTTACTGGGAGAAAAAAAAACTGCATTTCAGTTCTTAAAGACTGATTTCAAATATTTTATCTATCTGTCTGTCTTCCTATTGTTCTCAATGATCAAGTCTTCACACATTGCACCAAATCTGTAATGTAGCTTTGAAATTTATCATGAATTTATCATGAAACCATATACAGATTAGATCATGCACTCATACTGGTAGCCTTCATAAGCAAAATGAACAGCTTCAAAATCCAGAGAGTATTTCCTTCCTTCCCTCTTGGAACTATTATGACCCAGTCAACTCAAAGTATTTTACAAATTGAAGAGCTATGGGCTAGTTTACATCTGACACTTGCGTGAAAAAGATCACTTCCCAAGCTTATACTGCTTGTTGCTCTCCAAGTTCAGAGGTGGGATCCAGCAGGTTCTCACAGGTTCCCGAGAGTAGGTTACTAATTATTTTTGTGTGCCGAGAGGGGGTTACTAATTGGTAATTTTGCCATGTGATTTTTGCCTTAGTTACGCCCCTCCTCTCAGCAGTAGCGCGCAGAACTTGAAGCAGTCTAGCAGGCGGTGCACCGGCGTGCATGGCAGCCTGCTCCTGCGTGCATTCGTTTCCCACCCAAGGACTGGCGCAGCAGCTGCGTCCTTGCCACAGCCCCACCCAGGAATGCCCCGCCCCAAATGCCTGGCCACGCCCCGTCGTGCCCTGCCCAGCCCCATTGGCGCTACGCCACAGTTTGAATCCCACCACCATGGGAACCTGTTACTAAAATTTTTGGATCCCACCACTGTCCAATTTGTGAGCTAGTAGTTTACCTGGGTACTGTATATACAGGTGCCATGTTTACATAATAGCTAAAGATGTCACCAATGCAGAAACTGTGATAGCCACATATTCAGCAAGATGAACGAAGGGAAGGCCAAAAGCTGATGGGAAAATGAAATTGTATTATATGAATTCTTTAAAAGCCCCTAGGCATTTTACAAGCAACAGAGCTCTCAATATGTTTATTACCCATTGCTGTTCATCTCAGTGAGCTCAGATTTCCAGAAGAAGTCATGTGAGAAACATATTGGGGCTTTTTTAGTATCTGTGTAAAAAAATTTATTGCCCTACTGCACCTTAGGCACTGGGCCTTCTTTTCTTTCATAGGTGACCTGTGCAGCCCTGTAGTTTAGCTGTTCACACATACAACACATATATTTATTATGTGCCCCTGCTCATTGCATTCGCCAACCTGGAAGCTATCTGCTTTCACAATATTTAATAGTATTTTGAATACTGAATGAGCAGTTTTAACTCCTGCAAAAACAGATACAGCAGTACCTGCTGAAGCAGCAGCAAGAGCAGTCATCCTTTTTTTTGGCAGACTGGAGACAAAATTAGAGTTATAATAAATGTCAGGCACCAACTTTATCCCCAATGGGGACCCAAAGCAGCTTGTATCACTTTCTCATACAACAAAATTGGGCCACCACACAAAATGTGTTGAGTTAAATGATGGTGTATTAATTAAAGTAAGCACAGCACATTCAACTCTCCTCCTGTTGTCTGGGCTCCCTAAGGGGACAACAATTCTGATTGCCAACATATATGCAACCTACCCTGGCTCCAAGCTCAACGTGGCTCAATATGAACTAGCACAGGGGTAGAGAACCTTTAACACTCAAAGAGCCATTTGGACCCATTTTCCATGGGAAAAGAAAACACTTGGAGCCGCAAATAATTTTTGACATTTAAAATAAAGATAACAATGTATATATTGGGCTTTTTTACCTTTTACTCCACTCATTCTGAGAAGCACATGGATGCACCCGCCCTGCTGCCTGCAGGGCGGGCAAGGATGGGGCCAGCGGCTCAGCCTTGCCGGCCGCCAGGAAGGCGTCCGCCCCGCTCGAACAAGGCGGGCGAGAGGGGAAGCCCGCGGCGCTGCCCAGCCGGCCGCGGGCAATTGGTGCGCCCACCCTGCTGCCTGCAGGGTGGGCAAGGATGAAGCCGGTGGCTCGGCTCATGGAGCCACAGCGCAAGGGCAGAAGAGCCACATGCGGCTCTCGAGCCACAGGTTCCCTACCCCTGAACTAGCAGCAGGAAGACATGCGGGAGGGGACATGAGGGTATGCGCTGACATCGTGTGGTGCACTGATGTCACTACTGGTGAAAACTGGAAATGACATCATCGAATACTGTGGGACTTGCAAAAACTCTATGTTCCCACCCCCTAAGCGGTCTCAGGCTAGTGTTTCCTAAACTTTTTTTTCCCCATGGCCAAGTTATTTTAATACCTTGGTGACCCATTAAAAATGTATGGCCTATTTATTAGAAAAACAAAACAAATTTGAATGTCACCCCCCACGCGTCTGCCCGTGCTGCCCGTGCTGACTCCCTGGGGTGCCGCTTCTGCCCCCACCTCCCTTGAACTACCAACATCTGCCATGAGCTGCAGCTCTGTCCCCAGCCCCTTTTTGGGTGGTCCAATGGTTGGGAAGGAGCCCCGAAGCTGCGGTATCATCCTGGCTGGTCCAGCTCCAGGTAGGTGGTGCCCTCCGAGCAAGGGTGGGGGTGGGGTGGTCGGCCCCAGCCCCGGATATTAGGTGACCCAACATTTTGCTTTTGTGTCACGACCCACCAGTGCCGTGTCACGAGCCACCATTTGGGAGATGCTACCCTAGACCAGGGGTAGGGAACCTGCGGCTCTCCAGATGTTCAGGAACTACAATTCCCATCAGCCCCTACCAGCATGGCCAATTGGCCATGCTGACAGAGGCTGATGGGAATTGTAGTTCCTGAACATCTGGAGAGCCGCAGGTTCCCTACCCCTGCCCTAGACCATGCCTACCGTTCCTTGACTACACCAGATTTGTGCAGACATATGATGCCCATTAATCCCATCCTCCCAACTCTGTGCAGTGTAAAGGTTCAAATGCTGATAATATGCAGCACCAAGGGATTAACCTCCCACCAGCCCTCTGGGACTGTGAAGTCACCAGTGGCTGATTTAGGGGCCTCCCCTCCCTCCATTGGATGCCTCAGTATGCTTGCCAATTTAAGAAAGGGAGAAGCAGCTCGCCTGCACCAAATTCTTCAAATTCCAGCTAGGGCCTCACCAACCCCTATTTAGGCCTATTTATAAAACCCGAACTTATAATAATGAATGTGAAGCAGGTGAAAACATTCCTGACCAATCAGATAGGGAGCCAAAAATTCCTAGCTGGCCTTGAAGTGACTGGCTAATGGCACACTGTTGTCACAGGACGGGAAGGGTGGGGAGTTCTACAGCAAAAAAGGGCACTGAACAATGAGCTTTTATTAGTCTTCTATATTCTCAGCCTTCTCATTAGTTGCAGTGCACAAGTGAGAACTTCCTCTTTACCAACCATTCCCAGCTTCTGCTGCCTCTATGTGCAAAGCCATTCCTGGCACTGTTGACGCAATCCTAAAGAGAGTTACTCCAGTCTAAGACCATTCATTTCACTAGGCTTAGACTGGTGTAACCCTTCCTAGGATTGCACCTTTCAACACACCTTTATGTCAAAAATAAACAAAATAATAAACAGTAGAAACTATCTCAGATCACTGGCTGTCTTTTCAGTCATTCATGGTGTGAACTCCTTTGGGTTTCTCCCTTGCCCTCGCCTCGGGGCATAAATGTTGATGTAATTCTGGAAAAGATGTGGGAGGAGATGACTCAGCTGATTTCTGTTAGGTCCTTGTTAGTTCCTTCAGGAGCTGATGGCATGACCTTGAGGGCCTCGCCTTTCTCTCTCTGACCATCCTTTGTAGGCACTCAACTGTGGCTGCCATTTAAGACAATGTACAGTGTTAACGGAGTTGCCAGAACCGTGTTCTATTTATTCAGCAATTCAACTTCATTCTTGTCATTTCGGATTTCTTTTTGTCAAGTCCATGACTATGGAAGGGCACTACTTAGTTTAAATAACCCCCTTTTTAACATGTGCATTAGAACTGTTTTAGGACTAAAATTGTCTTTGCACTGCTACAATTACAATCTCTTTCATTTAATTATGATGGGAAAGGTTAGAAACTTTTATCAGACATTCATTCACAGGGAATTATCCGAGTCTAAAATATAATCATCTGTTATCAGATGATTTTAAGTAGCTTTTAATGGATTTTAGTATTATATTGTTGTTATCGATTTAATTAATTGTATATGTGAATGTTGTTCACCGCCCAGAGCCCCCAGGGGATGGGGCGGTTTATAAATCGAAACAATAAAATAAATAAATAAATAAATAAATCATGGCTTTATTATAAACTGCAGCTCTCTAGAGCCTAACCCCCTCCTTTCTTCTTCATTCAACATTCTTCTGTCTTTTCCCTTCTCTTGGATACCACAGACCTCAGATGAGTTTCAGCTGACTGCTAAACAATTATTGGATATTGTTAAGAACATAAGAACATAAGAACTAGCCTGCTGGATCAGACCAGAGTCCATCTAGTCCAGCACTCTGCTACTCGCAGTGGCCCACCAGGTGCCTTTGAGAGCTCACATGCAGGATGTGAAAGCAATGGCCTTCTGCTGCTCCTGCTCCTGAGCACCTGGTCTGCTAAGGCATTTGCAATCTGAGATCAAGGAGGATCAAGATTGGTAGCCATAGATCGACTTCTCCTCCATAAATCTGTCCAAGCCCCTTTTAAAGCCATTTGTCAGCTATGTTATTAGCTCAGAAACATGAGATCTCTCTGCAAATGTTTAACATTTTCCATAGATAGATAGATAGATAGATAGATAGAGAGAGAGAGAGAGAGAGAGAGAGAGAGAGAGAGAGAGAGCAGTGGCATAGTGGTTAAGAGCAGGTATACTCTAATCTGGAGGAACTGGGTTTGATTCCCCGCTCTGCCACCTGAGCTGTGGAGGCTTATCTGGGGAATTCTATACACTCCAACAAACGCCAGCTGGGTGATCTTGGGCTAGTCACAGTTCTTCTGAGCTCTCTCAGCCCCACCTACCTCACAGAGTGTTTGTTGGGAGCAGGGAAGGGAAAGGATTTTGTAAGCCCCTTTGAGTCTCCTATAGGAGAGAAAGGGGGGAATATAAATCCAAACTCTTTTTCTTCTAGACAGACAGACAGACAGACAGACAGACAGACAGACAGACAGACAGACAGACAGACAGACAGACAGATAGATAGATAGATAGATAGATAGATAGATAGATAGATAGATAGATAGATAGAAAACTCCAAGCCCAAGTATTACCCATGGACGGCATCTGTCAATGCTGACAAAAATGTACTTTAAAAAAAACTACTGTAAATAATAAAGCAGCCCTGAGAAGATTATTTATCTGGAGCATAAGCTGTCTACAAACATGATTTGCATTTTGTGCTTACAGCTGTTTCAACATGAGCTGTTTGCTGTGGTTCATTAATATGATTTGATTTGTCAGATTCCAGGAGAGTTGCAAGTGCTTATATGAAACAGAATGTTTCATATACAGTGGTAGAGCACAATTGCAGAACTATGCACACGAGTTATTTCCATGATTTGATGGAAGGAAATCAGAAGTTTCAAAAAGAGATCATTAGTTAATATTTAAGCACGGCTGATGAAAATATATACAGTCAAATGTCTTGCGCACAGTTGAGGAAGGGATTGTTTCCCTTGCCTCGGTGCTTAGAAAAACTTGGCAATCCAGATTGATTGTTCCCTATTCATTCATCCATCATCTGTAATATGGTTAAGGTAAATTAGGCCTGCACTGAATATTCTCCAATTGCAATTCACTTTTGAAGCAGCCCAACAAATTACAAGAAAAATAGGACATGTTTGTTGATGCAGGAACAGGTGACGTAGCCTATTCTACATTTACATCTCAACCAAGCCGATGTTTCTGATAAGGGTTTTATTTCCATGCTCTGTGAAACGGAGACATCAGCGCCTTATTAAAGAGGTATTAATTTCCCTGCTGTCTTCCTTGTGATATCTGGACTGAAACATTAACAGCAGACTGGTGATTCTATCGTGAATAAATTTACATATGAGGTGAGGTTCTCCTTTCTTCTTCAAGAAAAACAAAAAAAGCCAATGAGTTTTGTCGAAGGCTTTCACGGCCAGATTCAACTGGTTCTGGTGGGTTTTCCGGGCTGCGTGGCCGTGGTCTGGTGGATTTTGTTCCTAACGTTTCACCTGCATCTGTGGCTGGCATCTTCAGTGGTGTATCACAGAGCCCGGAAAACCCACAGAGCCCGGAAAACCCACCAGAACCAATGAGTTTGCTTGTGTGAAGTTCTACTTCACAATAAGAATTGTGATGTACAGAATCACCTATTGAGGGTTCCTTATCAAGTGCGTGAACACTTCCCTTGAAGAAGGAAGACGAAAACGCGGTAATCAGTGCGAAGCGTTTGGGAAGTACAACCGAGCGGATTGAAATATATACAACTGAAAATGATGAGAAATTTGACTACCCTTGAATTGGGATGGTATTTATAAGTAATTCAAGCCACCAAACCAGGATTTTCATTAATTGTTATGAACTTGTATCACAGTCACAGCGGGTGACAGTGACATAATAATATTTACAAGATTGTGGACATTGTTGGTTTAACAAATACATGATTATGGACTTGAGAGAAGGCTGTCTTGTAATAAATTGTTGCATGAAATTTGATTTAAAGTGGAGATATATATGTGTTATGGAGATATAATAGTTTGATGAATCTATTAACCAACAATTTGGCATACTTTACAAGTAACTAATAGGTAATATAAATTGCTTGAGCCAGCGCCTATGTGCCACGCGTGTTTGTGTATCTTATATTGTTTTGAACGTAGCACATTAATTTCACAGATTGAAGTTCTACTTCATCAGACACAGAGGTGTAGCTCCAAGGAAGTGGGGGAGTGTGTAACGCACCAAGCATGTGCCCCTGTGAGGGCATGGCGAGGGCATTCTGGGGGCGTGGCGGGGGTGTTCCGGTGGTGGGGGAGGAGGACACACCAGTGCGCTGGGTGCTTTCCCCCCTTCCTACGCCTCTGATCAGACAGCAGCTTTGGAGGATGGGCTAGTTATCAGCCAGCTGTTTTCAGATAAGGGGTTGAGTCAAATGCTTATCAGCAGGCATACAAAAATTTCCAGATGCCCAGTTGCCAGCCAGTGAAAACTGGCACATAGATTGATGAAGAAGTACCTGAAGAAGTACCTGAAGCAGCAGTGGGGTAGTGGCTAAGAGCAGTGGCGAAGAGCAGGTGCATTCTGATCTGGGGGAACCGGGTTTGATTCCCAGCTCTGCCACTTGAGTTCTGGAGGCTTATCTGGGGAATTCAGATTAGCCTGTGCACTCCCACACACGCCAGCTGGGTGACCTTGGGCTAGTCACAGCTCTTCTGAGCTCTCTCAGCCCCACCCACCTCACAGGGTGTTTGTTGTGAGGGGGGAAGGGCAAGGAGATTGTAAGCCCCTCCAAGCCTCCTGCAGGAGAGAAAGGGGGGATATAAATCCAAACTCCTCCTCCTCCTCCTCCTCCTCCTCCTCCTCCTCCTCCTCCTCCTCCTCCTCTTCTTCTTCTTCTTCTTCTTCTTCTTCTTCTTCTTCTTCTTCTTCTTCTTCTTCTTCTTCTTCTTCTTCTTCTTCTTCTTCTTCTTCTTCTTCTTCTTCTTCTTCTTCTTCTTCTTCTTCTTCTTTCCCTCTCCCAATTGTGCTAATATTTGTAGGGTTTGCCCACTACTATCTTTTCTCACTTTCTGTGCCTAGCCCATTTTTTAAATTAGAAAATAAGAAAAGTGGGAAGGGGAGTTTAAGTGGTAGGGTCTCTTGTCCCAATGTCTGCAAAAATTTACTTGTTTCTCTTCGATGGGGTTGCTGGCTCCAGCATGGGAAATGCCAGGAGATTTGGTGGCTGCGCCCACACAGCACAGAGTTTGGGAAAAAGACAGCGTTCACTGGCAATGTGATTCTGTCAAGCCCCCCTTCTCTGAAGCTGTCATTTCTTTAAGGGGGACTGATTTCTGAAGTCTGGAGATCAGGGGTAACTCCAGGAGACCTCCTATATCCCACCTTGAAGTTATTCTATTTTATGCCTTGGTATTTTTTTTCCATCTGGCATTTGGTTCATGCTCCCTTTCTTTCCCATTCAGCTCCCTTCTTTTTATTTCTGATCCAAAGGCTGTGAAGCCGATTCATAATGCTTTCCCCCTGTCATCCCTGAGAAATCACTTTTTTTTAAATTTTTTATTGTATCATTTGAATTTTACAATTTATGATAATAATTTCTTTCTTCATACATTTTCAAACAATACATTTTCCCCCTTTTCTCCCACCCCCCCATTGCTTCTTCTTAGTTTTTTCACACAAACAGCAGTAAGTTCATTCTTTGTAGCCTCTTCTCCCATTTTTCTTCGATGACTCGAACTTCTTTCATCCAGTCCACGTATATTATCCATATTTTCAAAATTTCATTCTGTTTGTCTTGCCACGTCTTATTTTTGGTTAGTATATCGAAAATATCCAATGTCACTTGTTCCCAAATATATTCTAACCATTTCTGAATTGTCCATTTTTTCTTTTCTTTCCAGCCCAAGGCTATTGTTGCATGGGCTGCTTTAATCATTATTTTGTATATATAACTATATTGTTTTTCCACCCTTCTGTCTTCCATTACTCCCATAAACATTAAGTCATTATTTAAATCAATCTTTATCTTCACCAGTTTCTCGATATATATTAATACAGTTGTCCAAAAATTTTTTACTTCTGAACATTCTATCCACATATGGCTATAATATGCCTCTTGGTCTCCACAGTGCCAGCATTTTGAACTAAGTCCTTTTATCATGTAGGCTAGTTGTTTTGGTGTTCTATACCATTTTAATATCACTTTTCTTTCTAACTCCATATATTTCTCAATCTTTATATTTTTCCAACTGTCTATTAATTTTTCAATATTTCCAGTATCTAGAGATCCTTCCTTCTCCCATTTTTGTTTCAGTGTTCTTATCATAAAATCCTTATCATCTACCATATGATTGTATATGTGCCCCAAAATTTTCCCTTTATATTTTCCATATAATTCCAAACATTTCGACATTATACATTCTCCTTTTATCCGTGAAGCCTTAATCCTTTCCCAAATGCCTCTCAAAACCAACCAGTTCTCAATCCCTGAGAAATCACAAACCCGGTAGCTACTCATTGCAAGAACACCTCCTAAGCCATACGTACAGACGCTGCAAGGATTCTGGCTGCAAGGCAGTTCAGAAACTGAACTGAACACTCTATGTTCAGAGTACCTGGCTGTTAGGCCAATATAATAACATGCTGTATTGTTGCATAGTCCTAATTATAATCATCATCGTTTTGGCCTTTACAGGTTGGACCTACAGTGGTTATAATTATGATGATTGTACAGCACCTGTGGACTGTGCGTGAAAGGAGTTCATGGAGCGGACTGTTCTTCCCCCTGCCCTGCAGAACCCGGCTGCCCTGAAAAGCTGCTCCTGAGAACCGGGAAGCCTAGAGAAAGAGGACAAGGCAGTGAGGGATTTGCAGCCTATTGGCAGAAACCACTGCTCCTTCTCAGGTGAACACTCCCACAACACTGTGATTGTGGTGTATATGTTTCTGCCAATTACTCCTCCGTGATGCACCCCCCCACACACAAACCTCTTATTCCCAAAAGCCTTTCCTTCAAGGGTCATGCTTTGATGTCTCCCCCCCCCCCCAGATCCTCAAGCTCTGAGCAGAAAGAGGTACAGAAAGAAGCCATCTTTTGATTTCTAGCCCAAGAATGATGTTCAGGCTACGTGCAATCTAGAGGCAAATGCGTGAGAAAGCAGCTGAATTCACTTGGGAACTCGGGAATGTCCTAATCAAGACACTTTTGCTTGACTCTTGAAGGGTCCACACACTCAGACCATGTTTAGCTGTTAATATTTTCAGGACGATAAGCTCTCAAGAATATTACTGACAATACCAGCTTCCACAGACACTTTCCGTAATCAAACCCTGCCTCCGCCTGTGTAAACATAGATTCAAAGGTCCCACAGGAGCTAGTCACTGGGTCCTAAATATGCAGAGACTCATACATTCAAATCCCAACATGGTCTTTGTCAAAATAACACCCCATTTTGATTCTGAGCTTCCTGACATTTGGGAAGGAGGGTAGGAGGAAGAGGGAGAGTTTTATTCCATCAGCTCCTTCTTCTGTTCATCAGTTTGTGTGTGTGTGTGTTAAATTGCAGTCTGACACCTTCAAGCCAGCAGAAGATTTTGTAGAATAAAGCTCACTGTATGAGTGGATCTTAATTATGCAGGCATATTATGTAGGAGATTGGGGGGGGGGATGGGATTGTGAAGCCCCCTGAGCTAGGGGCCACATACCCCACGTAGGGGCCATTTTTCTTCCGCATTGTCAGAGATGAGAAAACATGCCAAAATTGTGATGCCCACAAATTGGTGGGATCCAAAAATTTTAGTAACAGGTTCCCTCGCCAGTCCCGCCTCAGCAAAGGGGGCAGAGGCGTACCTAGGCAAACCTGAGCCCTGGGCAAAACCTGAGTTGGATGCCCCCCTCATGGGCAGCCACTCCACCCCGACCCCCAATTTTTTTTTTGCACCAGGTCATTTCTAAATCATCATCACATTATAGAAAATGTCCCAACTCACAAATCTGAACACAGCAATGGTGAAACACACAGGTTCTTTGATAGAGACTGGTGAGATAAAAGGTACAAAAGGCTAAGAATCAATGAATTGCAGTACCTGAAAGGGATTAACCCAGTTCAGGGAGTTACATTATTAGTCACAATTGCTATATGGAACCTTCACATTCAAAGGCAGTATGCCTCTCGGGGAGGCTAGGGTGTGGAGATGGAAAAGCAGACCCAATTAGCAACCCCTTCTTGGCACACACAAATAATTAGTAACCCACTGTCGGGAACTGGTGAGAACCTGCTGGATCCCACCTCTGCGCCCATATGTGAATTGTTTTGGTTCTTTGCAATGCCAGTTCTAAACCACCACCCTGTAGCCCAGCCAGTTCACGACTTCCCACAGCCACCGAGGACAGGTTTCTCAGCCTGCATCATTTTCCAAGTTTCTTAAGCTCCTGTCCTGGCTGCTGCCTGCTTCCTGCAGGGTTTTAAGCTCATCTGCCTGGGCCAGATGGGAAAAGTTCCACCTGGCTTCCCTCAGGGTCAGAAATGCCAACCTCTGAGGTTCCAGGAGGCATGGTACACTCTCACCTGCCGAGCACTGTGCAAATGTTGCATGTGAGACATCCTAGACAGAAGCTGAGGGAGGGCTTGCAGAGGTAGTTTAGCCAGAATGGAACTTATGCAAATACATAAAGATGTCCATGGATCTTAATTGTAGCCGTTTTCATTCTGTGGAAACATAAATTCACAATCTCTAGGGCATCCAGATTCCATGCATCTCTTGTTGGTATCAGATCTCAGAGCAGTTTTTCAGCAGTTGCTTTGAAAATGATTCTCTTATTGGGTTTCTGGCAATCCCAGCCATACTAGGAAGAGATTATGAGGAAGACAAATTTGGCAGTTGTCATTTCTGGCAACTCACATTTGACAGATGCTGTTGATGGGGAATAGATGCCCTGTTGTCAAAAGCAGTCACAGCAAGTGGGTGGTCAATAGAAGACATTTGGATGTCATTCATGCAATTTGCTAAGCAAAAGAAGCTCCTAGCGGGACCGATTGCACCGTGTGACCAAACTGTGTGGCCTAACTTTGCCTATCTCATAGAGTAGTTTGAGAATAAAATTGGTGGCAGGAAAACCATTTATTTTGGTTTAAGATGTTTGTGGGAAGAACAGAATAAATCAAATAATTTGTGCTCACAAGACCAGTGGTTTAGCTAGGGGGGTGCTGGGGTCTGGAACCCCGGGCACAACTCCCAAATGATCTCATGGAGGTTGCATTGCACAACCCCTACAGCTGCCTCCATTCCCTGAACTCCCAGCAGGAAGGGGCAAAGTTGAATGAACCGGGGGGGGGGTGGCCCTGTCCCCAAACTCCACATGGAGCTTGGGAGTAGGGCACCTGGCTCACCCTGCCCCCAAACTCTGTGGAGTTCAGGAGTGGGGAAAACCCATTTGATGCTGGCTTCAGCTTGCCCAGGCCCAGCTTTAAACTGCAGGCTTCAAGCCTGAGGTTTAAAGCTCAATCCAAGCCTTGCTGGGGCCAGGATCAAACTGAGCCTCTGAGCTCACTGGCTCCAGATTTATACTTTTGGCTCTGAGCCGGCGAGCTAAGAGGCTCCGTTTGATCTTGGCCTCAGCAAGGCTTCAAGCCTGCAGTTTACAGCTGGGCCCAGGCAAGCTGAAGCCGGCATGAAATGGGCTCTCCCTCTCCCAAAACCCACGTGGAGCTTGGGGGTGGGGCAAGCCCTACTGTCCCCCTGCCCCAAACTATGTGGGAACTGGGGAAGGGGCACAGTTTGCGGAGGGCACAGCTGAGCCATGGGTGCTGTTCTACTCAGCTATGCCCTTGCATAAGAGTCACCCATAAGTTGGCAGCTCCAGGTTGGGAAACTCCTGCAGATTTGGGAGTGGAGCCTGGTGAATACAGGGACCTTAGTGTGGTACAAAGCCGTAGACTCCACCCTCCAAAGCATCCATTTTCTTCAGGCAACTGATCTCTGTAGTCTGGAGAGGAGATGTAATTTCAGGGGATTCCCAGGTCCCACCTGGAGGTTGACACAAAAGGTTCATCATTTCAGAGAAGATTTCATTTGCACTTGATCTGTTTTCTTTTCTTAATGTCTGAAAATGCTCTGTGGATGGAAGAAAAATCTGAAGGTGATTCCATCTCCTTCTCAAACCTGCAGGGTTTTTATTCTACGTGCCATGATTGTGGGAAACTACTTACTTGAGGCTGGAAGGAACTGCTGGGAGATTTCTTCTGAACCAGTTTGGTGCCCAAGTGAAGCAGCAGATATGCAGACATGGCATTTACTTCCTAAGCCCTCTGAAATCCAGGTTGGGGACAAAATGGCCGCTTTTGTAGCCAGTCTTGCACTCCATGGGATAGCATGGAAAGATGGCCCTTGGGACAGAAAAATATTTGGAGCCACACCAAACCAACACACCAAATTTTAAAAAATACATGATCCACCTACTTTCATGGAATTAAAATTCCACAATTATCTATGTATGTACTTGAATAATTATACCACCCCTGCAATGGGGACCCAAAGCAGCTTGAAGCATCTTTCTGCCCTCCTCCATTTTATCTTCTCGACATCAAGCCTAGGTTAGGCTGAGAGGGTATGGCTGGCCCAAGGTCACTCAGTGAGTTTTCAGGGGATTCAAATCTGGTCTTCCAGATTCTTGGTTGTCCCTCTAATTACTACCCCACGGCAGTTCTCACAGGCCCTTTCCCCACTTACCTTAAGCCCCGCGCTACTCTCCTCAAGTAGTGCGGGGTCCCCTGGCACTCCCCACTACAGGGGCGGCGACAATGCAGCCACCTTGACGCTGCCGCTCTCGTGCCCCCTCAGCGTGCAGCATCCCTGGCGCTCCTCAAAACGGCACCTTTTGATGACCCCACACATCTTAGTCTTTCGTACTAGCCCTGTTAGTATGCATGCTAGTTGGTACAGCTAATCCCCTCATGCTGATCAATGCTGATCAAGCAACCAGAAATACTGACTGAACTATACCAGGAAAATGAGTTTTAGCCAAGCCTTCAGCATAATGGTGGATGTGAATTTGGTTATGGATACATATTCTATGAAATCCCTGCTGTGAACAAACACATGACCCACTGGCCTGGAACAGCTGTTCCCGATTTGAATTTTCAAACGGAATATGTGCATTTCCTTTGCTCAGCAACGGGCCACTGTGCGGCCGTCTCTTTCTGCTGGGCTTCCTTCTGACCCAGGTGTTCAGTATTCCTTCTGACTCCCAGGTGCAGGAAGTGAATTATACATTCACGCTTCTGTTGAACTAGAAAATGACCTGACGTTATTTTGCTGCTTTGTCCTCCCTTTGTGTTTGGAAAACAATTGGATACCTGGATAGCAAACTAAATCAGCAGCACAGATAAGCCAAGCTTTAATTTGCCCATTTTTAGAATCAAAAATTAAAATTACCTTTAGGCTAAGGAAAGCTTCAGACAAGCCAGGAAGTGAAAATGAATCAGGGAGCCATCTTGTCTCTTGTTCATGCTTTCCTATGAAGCAGAATGTTGCTCATTTTCTTAAGGTGTCATGTGAAGGTTCCAGATATGTCTGACAAACAGAATGCTGTAGAGGCTGGCTTTGTATGCTTCTCAAATCACATGAGGAGGCAGCAGAAATCACTTGTGTGGATCTGCATCTGGGAATGTCTGAAGCCAACCTGAGCCTGGCTAGGATACAAACCATCATGTGCATATAAAACTGAATACCTCAGTATCTAAGCACATAATAGGATTTGGCATCTACTTTTTTTTACAGCTGAGGACAGGTGTTCTAACAGAGCACATTAAAAATTGCTTTTACTGGGAATGATTACACAATAAAGGCCTCATAGCCAGTTTTAGGCAAGATCTATTTCCTGCCACCTCAATTTTCTTATGTTTAAGGGATGGAGATCTATCATCTTGTGACATAGCACAGGAAATCATGTGTCCAGTATTTTAGCAGCCAATAAAACCTGGGCACATAGTTTTCGTCCTAGATTGCAATTTAATGAGCTCATCTCTGTGAATCTGTGCAGTGGTGTCTTTCTCCAGTTCAGCATCTTCTGTCCCCTTCCCCCTCTTTAACACAGATTAAAATGCAGTAAATCAGTACCATTCTAAATAAAGTGACATCCTTCTAACACCATCGGCTTCAAAGGATGCGCACGCATGCACTGTGTAGTTACATAAGGTTTAAAAGGCAAGAGACGCTTGGAGATGGTTTGCCACGGCTTGCCTCTGCATGAACTGAAGGAGTTCAGAGAGAACCGTGATGTGACTGTGGCGGTAGAAACGGTAGTCAAGTCGCAGTGGACTTATGGTGACCTCATAGGGTTTTCAAGGCAATAGATGTTCAGGGGTAGTTTGCCATTGTCTGCCTCTGCATGGGCTGAGAGAGTTCTGAGAGAACTGTGAAGGGCCCAAGGGCCCCCAGCAGGCTTCATGTGAAGGAGTGGAGAACCAAACCTGGTTCTCCAGATTAGAGTCCACCGTGCTTGTGGAAGAGTGGGGAAACAAACCCTGTTCTCCAGATTAGAGTCTGGTGTTCTTAACCACTGTGCCATGCTGACTCTCAGAAAGGTGCAGGTCCACTAAGAATTGCATTCAGCATGATGTCAGCAGAAAGTTGAAATTCAACACTGATGCAGAATGGCGTGCTCCCCTTTAAAATAGCTTTGTCCTATTGTAGCCAAAAGGGGGAAGGATAAACCCATTTGGAAAGCAAATAGGCTTGCTGAAGTAGTTTGTGGTTTTTATGGGGGAAAAAAACCTTGCTCAAAGTCACTGTGCACAAAAGTCATAGCTGGAATATAAAACAATCTTTTTTTCTTTGGACCACTGACCTTCAGTGGCAGTCTGGAATGGAGCAGGGAGAGGTCTTCAGCCACATAGTGAAATATCTGGCACACCTAGCCCAACTCCGCACACACACAGTTTACCATAATACTTCAGCCATTGAGTGGTGCAGTGATGTGCCTGCATGTGTGAGCCACCCCTCAGACATGTATTAAAATTCCTTTAAGTACTAGGGCCAGTCAACACATATGTATTCAGTTAGTGAGAACTGTCACCTTAGGCTGACCAGACGTCCCGCTTTTGGCGGGACAGTCCCGCCTTTAAACAATTTGTCCCGCGTCCCGCAGGTTCTTCAAATTGTCCCGATTTTTGGGAGGCTGCCGCACTGCCTTCTGGGGCGCAAGGCAGTGCGGCAGCCTCCCGCACACGCGGCCGCAGGAGCACAGCCTTCTGGGGCTTGCTGTTTCCCACCCTGTCACAGGGCGGCAAACGGCAAGCCCCAGAAGGCCGTGCTCCTGCAGCTGTGCGCGCATGCACGGCCGCCTACCCCCCCGTCCCGGTTTACAAAGGTGACCATCTGTTCACCTTACGTTACCTCAAACACAAATGTGTGGGAGCAAATGTCCTAACACTGAACAGGACTATGGATACAACGTTCAGCTCCCGCTCATAAAGTGAACAGCAACGAAGCGTGGGGAAATCAACTGTAGACGTCAACCGACCCTTCATTTTCCAAGCTCTACTTACTGTTCAACCAGTTCTCAGACTGGAAAGTGTTACAGATACTCCCAAAACGAATAGTGTAAAAAAAAAACCACACACCACAGTTTAGGGAGAGGTTGGCCATGTGAGAATGGCTGTTAAGAACATAAGAACATAAGAACTAGCCTGCTAGATCAGACCAGAGTCCATCTAGTCCAGCATTCTGCTACTCGCAGTGGCCCACCAGGTGCCTTTGGGAGCTCACATGCAGGATGTGAAAGCAATGGCCTTCTGCTGCTGCTGCTCCTGAGCACCTGGTCTTCTAAGGCATTTGCAATCTCAGATCAAGGAGGATCAAGATTGGTAGCCATAGATTGACTTCTCCTCCATAAATCTGTCCAAGCCCCTTTTAAAGCTATCCAGGTTAGTGGCCATCACCACCTCCTGTGGCAGCATATTCCAAACACCAATCACACGTTGCGTGAAGAAGTGTTTCCTTTTATTAGTCCTAATTCTTCCCCCCAGCATTTTCAATGAATGCCCCCTGGTTCTAGTATTGTGAGAAAGAGAGAAAAATTTCTCTCTGTCAACGTTTTCTACCCCATGCATAATTTTGTAGACTTCAATCATATCCCCCCTCAGATGTCTCCTCTCCAAACTAAAGAGTCCCAAATGCTGCAGCCTCTCCTCATAGGGAAGGTGCTCCAAGGTGTTCTTGAGATGTACTACAAAAATCCAGGTATACAAAAGAAGGTCACTCCTAAAGAATAGCAACAAAAAATAAGGAGAAAATGGACACTGTCCCCTGCCGCCAGATGATGAAGAAAAGATCTTGACAGAGCAGTGGCTGTTAGTGTTAGTAAATGGCTGTAACATGTCTTCATGTAATCTCAAACTCCATCACAAATCAGCTGAAGAGCAGCCCGTGAACTGGCCGGCAATGACTTGCTGCACCCTGGCTAGCTCTTATCTGCCAAATTGCTTTGCAGCAACCTCCCTCTGTGCCCTTGACCACATTTGAAAAGTATTTTGTCTCCGGCTTTCAAACAATATGACAAGCCTACTTTGTGGCTTCCAAATATCTGAGGGTATAATTTTCGTTTAATAGCTGCCTTCTTTTCTTGATGTGTTTTGCCTTGCCACTGATGGATGACCGAAGACTAAAATGACTTAGAGACTCCAGGAATGTTCATTTATCAAATGTATCACTCCGCCAAGAATTTAACTAGCTAATGGGGGAAAAATGCACGGCATGGCAGCTGAAATAGAAAGGCTCAACAGAAAAAGAAAAAAAATACGGCTGTTGTTTAATTATACCGCTGTGTATTCTGAAGTCCTTTTGTGTTAGACGTCCAGCTTTGTAGTAACATAAGCTAGGAGGCAAAGAAGAGCAATTGTCTTGCATGGGAAGACAGAGAAACAACATTCCAAAGTTCCCTGTCTGGAGCAAATCCTGAATTTTCCCTGAATGGGCCTTTCCCCACTTACTGTTTGCGGCGCGCTGCGATTTCCGCACTGGGTTAGTGTTCCCCCCCCACTGCCCGCGCGACCCCACGGGGCAGCCAGAAGGTGCCAAGTGTCTTCCAGCATCATCAGAAATGGCCTTGGCGCTGAGGGGATGTGAGGAGGAAGCCAAGAGAGTCCAGGATGCTGCGACTCGCGTTATTAAGCTGCCCAGACTTCGGTGGAGAGCACCAGCTGGACCACGCAGCTTATTTGGGGACAGTAGCGCCGCGGCAAGCGGTAAGAAGTGATGGGGAAAAGGACCCTGCGAGTATACATTCACCTTCCAGACCATGGCAATATTGCTGAAGGACTTTTCCACGTCCGGAATAGCACTGGTGTGCTGTGTGGTATTTAGCCATGGCTGCTTATGTTAGTTTTCCGTGGCAACATTCTCTCCTGGCGTTCCTGCATCACCAGTATTTTGGCATCTTCAGAGGATGAAGATGCCAGCCACAGATGCAGGCGAAACGTCAGGAGAGAATGCTGCTAGAACACGGCCATACAGCCCGGAAACCACACAGCACCCCATGGCAATATTTTTTGCCCGCTCTCTATAATCCTCGCCTGTGAGGATATTGCTGTGCTGGCAAAAGTGGGGAGCGGGGGAAGTATAGACGAGGTTTACTTGACCAAACACATTTAGAATTAGTGGTACTGTCAAGGGCTTGCCTCAGCATGGTATAGTGGTTAAGAGAGGTGCACTCTAATCTGGACAGCCGGGTTTGATTCCCCACACCTCCACATGAGCAGCAGGCCCTTATCAAGTGAACTGGATTTGTTTCCTGGCTCCTCCACCTGCAGCCTGCTGGGTGACCTTGGGCTAGTCACAGTTCTCTCAGAACTTCCTCATCCTACCTACCACACAAGGTGTCTGTTGTGGGGAGAGAAAGGGAAAGGAGTTTGTAAGCCACTTTGAGACTCCTTACAGTTGAGAAAAGTTAGGTATAAATCAAAAGCCTTCTCTTCTTCTTGGCCCTGCACCATGAGTAAAATGGTCCAGAGTATCACAGTTTACATGCATGCCAGGTATTACCAACACCTGCACAGACCATCCCATCTCTTGAAATAAAACTAAGCTGATTCTTGCTCTAAACTGGCAGTAAAGTGCCTATCCATCCTTTCCCAATCTTCTTTTGCATACTTACATAGTTACATGCTTCTATCCGCACTCCTTTAGGAAGGAATGAGTCAAGCACTCAAACAATGAGGTCATGTGCGTGGCTGCAAGAAATTCTTTCTTCAAGGGTCAGCCTCCCGCTTCCTCTATACAAGTGAGTGACATAAACTGTACAATCTGCCTTTACAACATTTCCTCCATATCTTTAATTATGTTGCCTATCTTTTCTTTCTTTGGGCCTTTCCCCACTTACCTTCTGCTGCGCGCTACTCTGGCCAAGCTACTCCCGCAGCACTCCCCACTACAGGGGCGGCGACAACGCAGCTGCCCTGACGCTGACGCTCTCGCGCCCCCTCAGCGCGCGTCATTCCTGGCGCTCCTCAAAATGGCGGCTTTTGATGACCCCGCGCGTCGTGGGGAAGCCCGGAAGCGCGCTAGAAATGACGCGCGCAGTGAGTAGCACGCAGCGAAGGTGGTAGAAGGAAAAGTGGGGAAACGGCCTTTGAATACCCACCTTGTAATATTTCTATCAAGGCAGGCATAGAGTTCAGGTTCATAAAGCAATTCTGAATTTTCTATCAATAATACCTTTTGCAACCGGTACTCAAGGAAATCCAGGCCAGGTAACCCTTGATTTCTGCTTTTTTCATCTCAGGCATCAGGGTGGAGTGGTCTGATCCACTAATCACACTTGGCATCATTCATCGAGAACAGAAGTGTTCACTGTGACCTTATCAGTGTTCCTTTCAGGTGTGCAGAAAAACAAGTAATTTAATATGATTTCCATCCGTTTACAGTGAAGGGGATCATGGCTCATTGCTCAATAGTTATTATTTATGCTGCTATAAATAACAGCTTTGGTATTCCACTTTACCAACGTAAGTGTCTTGTAATGTCAGGCTTGCTGAAGAACAATTTTGCAGCTTCCAGTATGTCAGACCAGAGTATCTATGGGTGCACTGTATACAATCCACATCTCATCCAATTCTGTCAGGCGAATATTGTCTCCTTAACCATTCTGCTAAGGTGAAATTGATTGACCTCCACTGGGCAACTGAACTTTCTTCTTATCTAAGTACTTTAGAAATGTAACTAAAACCCTTCTGGATTAATGCAGAACTACTTGACATAAAGTTGGTAGCTGACAACAGGATTTTTTTTTCCCCCAATGAAAGTGATTTTTTTTCTTGGTCAGAAATCTAACTTGGAGCTGTGCGTTTGTCAGACAGGAGGTGTGCAAATGTTTGAGTAAATGCCAACTGTAGAGGACAGTCTTGCTTTTGTAACATTGAACATTTGCTATGCATTTCAACGAATCTTCTATCATTACCATTTCAATACAAGCTTGAAGTAAAATTTCATTCTGGTTGATGCCAGATAAAGAGGATACATGTTGATGTGCCCATGGCTTGGGGGAGGGAGAAGATGCACAGATTGTTAGGTTAATGGATTTAGCAATTACAGCACATTTTTTAACGATCCATTAACAAGTTAAAAGCAATGTACAAAGATGACTGGACATTTAAGCAAAACAAACAGTTAATTACTGACAACACCACTGTTGTGCTTTCTGTGTTGTCGGAGAAACTCACTACTTTGTTGTTGGAATAAGTGAACAAGCAACAAGGGTCATATGATGTGAGAGACCCTTCACATGAAGCATCAGATCACAATCTCTGCAAAGTTTCAACATGTCTTCCTATCCTTTTGATGGTTCACCTACTCTTCACACCAGGGATTCCATCCACATTTTGACAGCCATGATCTACACTAGGGAATGTGTAATGCCAGTCAATCAGGGGGCAAGATCAAAAGCCCTAAGTCACTGAGATCCCCTGTCTCTAAAGCATAGGAGTTGGACTGACATAGGTTAACACTGCAGAGACCAAAAATTCTATGTTAGGCAACATGTAGAAGATGTCTGAAAGTTGATTGTTTCCTCTTCCAAAACTTAACACATATTAAGATAACATATGCTATGCTGTGGGAACTACTGTTTCTTTTGCTTCTGAAACTCATCAGGATGATATACCTACATGACCATTCCTATACTCTATAGTCTATACTGTTTCACTGTCATGAGTCAATATTCTCATTGGTTGGAAAGTGCATAGAAGAATCTGCTTAAGTTTAAGAAATAATTGGGTTCTCACAATGTCAGTATCTGAGGTAAATGGCAGTTTTACAATACGTCTGCCTCTGAGATGACTGATTTTTTTTTAAGGATCACTGATGATTCTGATTGACTTTCAAAAAGGATTGCATCTTACCCCAGCCTCTAACAGTTTTCCTGCCCTTTCATCATTTCAAAGTCTGCAGCCTTTGCTCCAAAATGTTTTGGCCTAATGGATGAATACTTATTGTGTCTAACAAAATGATCTATAGGTAGAATAACTGTTGTTAGTCTTTAAGGAGTCAGCAGACTCTGCTTTATTTAACTTCAAAAATGCATGCTTGTTAACTGCCTGAAAGGTCCAAGGGTAATTGTCAGTGATTTCTCTCCATTTTCTGATCCTTTTACATTACTTGCTCATTCGTTTCTGTACCATCTTCTCATTATGCATGAGTGGGCAGCAGTGTCTATTTCCTACCATTTTTGTACTCAATCCTAACATCTGTGTCATGTACTTTAAGAAAGGGAGGGAGTATTTTTTGGGGGGGAGGTGGCTGCTAAAATCCTTCGGATCAAGGGACAGTCCACTTCAAAGAGCTTTGAAGGCATTTCCCTCATCCTCTGCACCAAAGTACCAAAGCTCAAACTAAACTCATTTGGAAACCTTATTTGGTTCTATTTGTAGGCCTCACAATGATTTCTCGTTGCATTATTCCACAATAGACATGCGTGCCTTTATTAACCAACCGGTATATATTACACGTTTTGCCTGAGGGCAGAAACAGTCCTGACTTTTAGAAGTTAATGGGATCTAAAAATGGTTAAATAAAGTACTTTTTTAAATTTTGAGTGAAGATTGCTCCTGCTAAATCGGTCAGACAAAAAATAAACTGTTTATAATTTGTGCCGGTTGCCTTAACAAACATGACAACATTAAAAGCTTTAAAACACAGTGAAAACACTTAATTGCTTCAAAGCTTCAGTAGCTTTCTGAAAATAGTGTGAAATCGAAACTTTGAGCACCCGTTTGTTTATTAATCAGGAACGGTCAAGTTCTATATCTCCAGACTACCGAGATTAGTTCACCTGGACTCATTCCACACATGCAGAATAATGCACTTTCAAACTGCTTTCAGTGCTCTTTGAAGCTGTGCGGAATAGCAAAATCCACTTGCAAACAGTTGTGAAAGTGATTTGAAAACGCATTATTTTGCGTGTGCGGAAGGGGCCCTGGAGAAATGGCAGTTATGAAGGGAAGCCTCTGAGGCACGATACCATGTGGAGGTCCCTCCACCCACAGACTCTGCTGTCTCCTGGCTCCTCCCCCAAAATCTCCAGGTATTTTATAACCCAGAGCTGGTAACCCTATCAGAGGTCCTCCCCGGAGCCCAGCCTTCTTTCTAACCAATGGTTTAGGGGCAAGAAGCACAGAATTGGACCCCAACTAATTTCCCCCGATCTCTGTGAAATTCTGTACCTGAAGGTAGGGGACCCTAAGAAATGACTTAAGGAGGACAGGCAGCACGAAAAGGGAACTGGGGGAAAGTTCCAATTTAGTTTAGATCCAACCCACATTTTGCCCAATGGACAAATCTCTTCATGGGCGTTCAGGCTATGTAATAGTCACACAGTTGTGCAGGAAGATTCTGTACAATTACATAAAAACCCACACCCTCAAAAGATGTAATCTTAAAGCAAATCTACCTTTTACGACCTGAAAATTCCCCCCACGTATTAAAGGGATGACTTGTCAACCGCTAAAGTAGTGGTTCTCAACCTTCCTAATGCCGTGACCCTTAATACAGTTCCTCATGTTGTGGTGACCCCCAACCCAAACATTTATCCATTTTACAGATGGAGAACACTGATGCAGAGAGTCTTAGGCAACCCCTGTGAAAGGGTCATTCGACCCCCAAAGGGGTCGTGACCCCCAGGTTGAGAATCACTGCACTAAAGCAACAACAACAAAACCCTAGGCCACTTGAAGACAAAGCAAGGGAACTCTTCAAGTGTACAATAAAATATTACTGTAAATTAACTAAAAGGGAAAAAAAAAACATTCCTCCAATGGCCAAGGACAATAGAGTAAGCTGCAAGTAGCACTGACTATTCAGAGCAGTTGTATTTCAGTAAAAGGCTGGAAAAGGGAAACAAGAAATGGGAAGAACTGGCCCACTCAAGGATCTAGGACAGTGGTGGCAAACCTTTGGCACTCCAGATGTTATCGACTACAATTCCCATCAGCCGCTACAATTTATTTATTTATTTATTTATTTATTATATTTGTTTACTGCCCTCCCCCGGTATACCATTGGCCATGCTGGCAGGGGCTGATGGGCATTGTAGTCCATAACATCTGGAGTGCCAAAGGTTCGCCACCACGGCTCTAGGAGCTAACAGTATTGTGTGTCCATTTGTGATCAGAGAAAACTTCCCCATAATTTGACAGTGCAATCCTAAACACAGAGACATACTTCTAAGCCCACTGTCTTTGTCAGACGTACGAGGGTCTTCTGACTGAACTGCCGTCTACCTTACAATTCCTTGAAACCCTTCCCATTTTTCAAATGAAAATGAGGGACCTTCATTAAAATATGGAAGACAGGTCAAGGGCCAGCTATATTGGAGGTGCAAAGTTCACCCCAGGATTGTCAGTTGCCCATCCCTTATTTAAGCAGCAACTCATGCTCCTCTTTCCCCCAGCTTCCTGTTCATTGTCTGTTCATTCTCTGGCTAACCAGGGCTCATAGCTGGAGGCAAGCCTGTGTCCAGAGAAAATATGTATGGTATATGTAGCTCAATTCACGTATTGCCAGGGGCAGTTCTACAGCATGGTGTAGTGGTTAAGAGCATGTACTCTTATCTGGTGAACTGGATTTGTTTCCCTGCTCCTCCACATGAAGGCTGTTGGGTGACCTTGGGCTAGTCACAATTTCCTCAGAACTCTCCCAGACTCATCTATCACAAAAAGGGTCTGTGGGGAGTGGAAGGAAAGGAGTTTGTAAGCCACTGAGATTCCTTACAGGAATCCTTGGGAAAAGTGGAGTATAAATCCAAAATCCTCCTCCTTTTCTTCTACATAGTAACATGGGTACAGCAAATGTATGCAGATTGGGTAAATAATGTGATTACTTCTCATTTGAACATGACCCACTCTGAGATCCGGGGTATATTTATATGGCACAGGAGCACATCATTTATTGTGACCTCTTGGTTCCAGAATGTATGTGAAAAAGTGGGAATAGGTTCCCAAGATTAAACAGAATGAGTTAAAGCTACTCAATACATTGAGGGCATGATATTATGCAGAGAGAGAGAGAGAAAGAGAGAGATAGATGGGGAAAGATGTTTGAAGACCAGCTACACACAGGGAGCACTGTGTCTACTCAGAAGTAAGTCTCCTTTTATTGAAGGGGCTTAACACCTATGAAAGTGTTCTTGGGATGGCAGCCACACATTCCAAAGTGCCTTCTGTCAAGGCCCACTATTTATTTATATGTTTTTAGAAGGTAAGCCCTGTGCTCTATACAAGTTCAGAGAGGCTTCCAAAATTCATGTCAGCTGGTCACTCAGTGGAACACTCAATACAAGACCACAAAAACCACATTAGTCAATATGCACCACAGATGCCCAGCAGAACAAACCAGCAAAATAAATGTGAAAAGACCACAAAAATAAAAGTATTTCTGTAGGCTTTCTGACCTCAGTATGTCCTCTAAAAGACTATACCAGAGTGGGGAAGCAACCACTGGCACAAGCTGTGCCTTCACATCCAGTGAATACAAATTTGTCCAGAAGAGGATGCTGGCAGAAACTTCTGCTTGGTGTATGGCAAAAGGTAGAGATACTCCCCTGTACAAGGACTAGGTCATTACTGACTCGTGAGACGGTGTCATATCACAACATTTACTAGGCAGACTATATTGATTTGCCATTGCCTTCCCCAGTCATCTATGGGTTCATATCAATTAATATGAAGAAAACTTCTGAGTAAATGAAGCTACCTTATATTGAGTCAAGTCATTGGTCTGCAGTGGCGTATTTGCCTAGGGATAGGGGGTACCCTCTGTCCTCGGGTGCCACTGATCTGGTCACATGCAGGGTGCAAAATCAGCCCCCCCCCGCCCACGTGACCAGGAAGACGGCAAGGCAGCAGGAAGTCCTGCTGCCTTGTCATCTTCTGGCACCCTCGGCCCCACCCATGTCATCATCAACATGGGTGGGGCCAAAGAAGCTAGAGGACCCCCCAAGCCTTGCCCCCCACCCAGCTGCTGGCTCCCCCCAAGGCCCGCCTCCTCCTTATAAAAGCAAAGGCCCCAGCAGGGAGCCTTCCAGTTGCTTCTGTCCTCCCCAGAGGGGAGGGCAGAAGGAACTGCCGGCTTGGAGCCGGCAACTGGGAGGGGGCAGGGCTCGTGGGTGGGTCCTGCCCCAGGCAAAGTGGGATGTCTCCAGGCACCATTTCCCCCGGTATGCCTCTGTTGGTCTGTATTATTTGATCCCACTTGCTGCTGCAGCTTGCCAGGTCCAGGATATCTTTCATCTGCTATCTGATCCTGTTAACTTGAAATGCCAGGTATTGAACCTTAAAGCTTCTACGTGCAAAGCAGATACTCTGCCACTGGGCCATGGCCCCACGCTCAAGTCAGTCCTTTGTGTTAAAAGCTATGCTGAATTCTTTGTAGGTGTCTGAGCCTGCCCACCTCTAGGTGGGATCTAGAGATCTTCAGGTACTACCACTGATCTCCAGGTGACAGAGATTAGTTTCCATGGAGAAAATGGTTGATTTGGAGAGTGAACACTATGGCATTATACCCAGCTGAAATCCATCCCCTTTCCAGACCCTGGACTTTCTAAGCTACACCCCTAAATCTGTAGAAATTTTTAACCCAGAGCTGGCAAACCTATATATAGCAATAATCCCTCCCTATTATCACTGGAAGCATCTTCTTCCTACTGTAGTCAATTGGCCCCCTTCCCAAATGCTGCTTCTAAGGAACAAGAGACCCTCATGAACAAATCAAGGGGCAAATTACTATTCTCCCTCCTTTTGGAGAAAATTGAGTCTGGATTCTGAACATGGTTTGTTGCTTGAGTTGTTGACGATATGACATTCTTCATAGCGGCTTGGGTCAGCCGCAGCATTTTCACCAGTCTGGCCTTCTCACGTCCCCATTCCCACTGAAGTCTGTATTGTCTCCTAACCAGCTGGTGGAGCATTTAGGGCCATTTGAGGCTATAGTGGGAGGGAAGAGGTGATAAAGTCATGTTCAATGGTCCAAACTTCTTCCACCAACAGAAACACAGGCACGTACTGGCTGCAATTTGCTGTACTTTGTTACTTGATGCCGATCAGAATTCTCGTTTCATGATTTAATGTATTTGAAGCACCTTGAAGAACTTTTTGTGTAGCAGTGGAGATACAGGTGTTTTAATGCATTAAAAGAAAAGAAAAGAAGTTTCACATTTTACTTAACCACACGCACTTGAAATTTTTCAGAAACGCACATAGACATTTCTATACTCAACACATCTGACAAATTAGAACTGTACATATCCTAATCTCAGTAACACATTAAAAGAAACAGCAATTGATGGTTTATTATGTGTGTCTATCTTTCTATAGGCTTACAGATCCTGACTGCTCGCAAAAACCAAAAAGGTGATCTCTCTGTCACCTGGAACAATGGTAACAGGCAGCAACTACAGGTGGGGTAAATTTTCTTATCCAAAGTCATTATGCAATTCCATTATTGTTCCATAAAAAGGTACAAATTATATGTCAACACAATGCAACGAATGTTACTAAACTGCTAAGGCTTGGGAAAAGTATACAATATAGGACATAATTAAGAAAATTGCAGGTTACAAAAATACCGCTACAAAAGAGATTTCTTGGTGCAGTGTTTTGAAATCATACATTTCCTTTGAGGGAGATTTCTAGGAAATAGCAGGACATGCTGTGAGGTGGTGGAGTTTTCAAAGACACTGGATGATAGGGAAGTACAAAAATCTGTTATGAACAAATGAATGCTGGGTGGATTTTCTGTAAGTGTTCTGAAAAGGAGTTGTTCATGGCATGGTATGGGAGTCACACAACATGTGTGCAAGATATGCATAAGAAGCACCTAAATGGAGCAGCAGTGGCATAGTGGTTAAAAGCAGGTGTACTCTAATCTGGAGGAACTGGGTTTGATTCCCCGCTCTGCCGCTTGAGCTGTGGAGGCTTATCTGGGGAATTCAGATTAGCCTGTGCACTCCAACACACACCAGCTGGCTGACCTTGGGCTAGTCACAGCTCCACGGAGATCTCTCAGCCCCACTCACCTCACAGGGTGTTTGTTGTGAGGGGGGAAGGGAAAGGAGATTGTAAGCCCCTTGGAGTCTCCTACAAGAGAGAAAGGGGGGGTATAAATCCAAACTCCTCCTCCTCCTCTTCCTCTTCTTCTTCATGGAATACAGGAACAGTCTCAATAATGTGGGGTTTCTCCTCCCTGTACTTAGTTTGTACACATCTCAAGAACTGTTAATCTGTTAGGTGGGCATCTGCAGCTTTTTGCCTTGCTACAACTTCTCTTTTAAATGAATCGTAATTAGCAGAGGAAAGCTTATGTTGTCATTTCCTTTGCTCAAGATGGAGTTGAGGAGACAATGGAGAATGCTGAAGTTTCGCGAACGTTCTTTAGAGCGCATCAGCTGAACAACACTTTGATCTGAGCTCACAACAATCTGAAGTTCATGATTGAAGAATAAGGCTCATACTCATGGATAGGTCCTTCTCTAAGGAGAGGAACAAGAGTAGGCATGGATTGTGCTAAAGCAGAAAGGGAGGATTTGGAGGATCTCAGACGACTTTACAGCAAAGCTCCAGAAAGTATATTCAAGTTTATCTGGCAATTATGTCGAAGTTCTGGGCATGCCTCCTAGGAATACAGCACGTTGTCATGAAAGAATGAAAAAGCCAACTGAAACAGAGATTGATCAGATCTTTCCTACAGTTCATCAAATTGGATCTAAAAGTGCCCATTCACTCACAGAAGGAATCCACAGAAGGAGCAGCAGTGGTGTAGGAGGTTAAGAGCTCATGTATCTAATCTGGAGGAACCGGGTTTGATTCCCAGCTCTGCCACCTGAGCTGTGGAGGCTTATCTGGGGAATTCAGATTAGCCTGTACACTCCCACACACGCCAGCTGGGTGACCTTGGGCTAGTCACAGCTTCTCGGAGCTCTCTCAGCCCCACCCACCTCACAGGGTGTTTGTTGTGAGGGGGGAAGGGCAAGGAGATTGTAAGCCCCTTTGAGTCTCCTACAGGAGAGAAAGGGGGGATATAAATCCAAACTCTTCTTCTTCTTCTTCTTCTTTATTCATGGGAGCTTTTTCTATGTGCAAATGTCTCCTTCCACAAAAGGAAGAATTCTTTCTGTGAGCAAAAGGACACTCTTGGATCTAACTCCACTGCTTAAGTGCCGGTTGTCTCATACAATGAGTATACGAAAGAGCTCCATTCTTAAATGGGTTTCCTGTCCTATTTTGATTGACAAGTTCAAGGAACCACTTCTTGCAACATGATAATTAAAGGATGGAAACCAAGAATACATTCATTTAACAACTTCGGGGAGATACAATTATTAGCCCAAACCCTGGTGGATACATTAACATGCTGAATATTGGTTTATTATTTGTTCACTTTCCAAAAGGTACTCCACATCAGTAAAATATCCAGATATACAGTGGAACAGAGGTCTAGGACAGGGGTGAGCAACCTTCAGCACCCAAAGAGCCATTTTGTCCCGCCTCCACAAGCCCCACCCCCCAGTCTCCCTAAGCCCTGCCTTCAGCCAAGCAGGTGGGATAGACAGCGGCAGCAATGCCAAAGATGGCAAGTTGCACTTGGGATGCAGTGAGCGCGCCTCCTTCCCCGCCCCCTCTTTCCTTCCTTCCTCTCTCCGGCGTCCTTTCCTCTCCTTCCCAGGCGCCAGATGAGAGAAAGAGGGGAGAGGATGCCAGAGGGAGGGAGGGAGGGAGGAGGAGGGGGCGGGGAAGGAGGCATGCTCGCCACATCCCAAGTGCAACTTGCCGTCATTGGCGTCGCCACTGCGGAGCCCCAGTATGAGGACAAAAGAGCCAAATGCGGCTCTGGAGCCATGGGTTGCTGACCCCTGGTCTAGGGTCGAATCCCCACTTGAAAATTGCCTGCAGATCAAAACCTGTTCGTTGTGAAACCGTGTCCTCATCATCGGAGTTTCCCCCTCCCCACTGCGCCGAGCACACAGCAGACACACCTGGTTACAGAACCCTTAGCAATCCCCACTACCAGGCAATCTCGCTTCGCTGGTCTCCCCTGATTGGCTGGTGTGCCTTGATGGGGTGGGACCTTCCCCCCCGCGGAAACGTACCTTGTAGGGGCGTGATGAAAAAACCAACGTGTAAAAGTTTAGCGTTTATTTTTACGAGCGTTTATGTTGCTTAAAGGGTTACCAGTTAATTGATTACCTGTGTAAACCGTTAACTATTCAAAGTTACATGTTTGACTGTTTAACGTCTTTCTGCGTCCCCTTCTGCTGGCTGATAGCAAAAGCAAAAACAAAACCAAGGAAGACTGCACGCCGGCAGCGCTGATTAGTTGCCTGAATTCTGCATCACGCTCTGCAGTGGGAAACGAGTCAGGGTTTCAACCCTTGTCCCTCCCCTCAGATCAGCTCTGATCCATGTCAGTGTGGTCTATGCCACTTGCAACCAGGTTCTGCCGGGACGCGGGTTAATGGGGAGAACGAGCGCCAGAAACGGAATCTGCCACAGAAGCAATGGGGAGGTCATCCCTGAAACCTGGTTTGTTTGCGTTCTGAAACCTGGGTAAGAAGGTAGTGGGGCTTCGACCTAGGAGAAGGGAAACAAGCAATTTTTAAGATAATCTCTATTTGTATTTATTTACTCCATTTTTAGCCTAGCTTTATTGCTGAGACTCATGGCAGATTACAACTGAAAGCAGTGCTGTATGGAAAGCACAGCACAGATAATGTTCAGCATTTCCCATAACAGAACAGACGATGGGGTTCATTCCTTGACTGAGAAAGAAAATAAATGCACGGGGAAGGAATTGGAGAGATGCAAATAGTCTGGGAATTACAGATCCTTAGGCGCCGTGCAGCACATCAAAGTAAGCAGCTACAGTTGTAAATACAATTCCCACCACAAAACATGTGCTGAAAGCACACGCTGAGAAGAGCTGAATGTTATCTATGCACAGTTTCAAACACTGTGATAATGTGAGCGAGGGGGAGACACGGGTGGGTACACAGCAAGTTTGGTGTTGGCAGCTGGGTGCCTAATAGAGATGTTCCAACTCCTGCCAGTTTGGCTCATTTCCCATTCACTAGTGGTCATCAGGCAGCCTATTAATCAACAGGCTATACACAACCTGTTTGTGTGTTACAGGCTACCTGATGAGGGATCAGCTGGAAATCATTTTTGAGTCTTCTGTTGGAGAAATTTGAAGTCAGAGGATGTCAGGATCCGTATCAGCTTGGAAAACCAGTTTCCTCCATATGAAGTCTGCCGAGTAACCTTGGGCCAGCCATGGTTCTCTCAGAACTCTCTGAGCCAAACGTACTTCACAGTGTGCCTGTTGTGAGGAAGGGAAGTTGACGGTAAGCTGCTTTGAGTTTGGCTCATTCCGCACATGCAGAATAATGCACTTTCAAACTGCTTTCAATGCTCTTTGAAGCTGTGCGGAATGGCAAAATCCACTTGCAAACAGTTTGTGAAAGTGGTTTGAAAACGCATTATTTTGCGTGTGGGGAAGGGGCCTTTGAGACTCCTTTAAGGTAGAGAAAAGAAGGGATAAAAAAAACTCTTCTTCTGATGTCTAAGCCAGAAACTTTGGTGAAATGTATCCCATTTGCCAGAGGTGGTGGTGGTTATAAGAAGCTCGGCTATCTTCCCTTCTGCTCTTCCATCCCTAAGTGGTCAGTTTTGGCTGCAAAGAAAAGGAGCTGTCATAGACAGGCCCTTACCAAGCAGAGTCAGAAGCAGCTCACAGCCGGGTCAGTAGTTTAATGGAATCAAGCACCCAGTACAGAAGGGCGAAACAGCACCGAGTTTAGAGCCCAAAGCAAGATCAGAATTGGATGCAGGCACCAGAAGCATACACAGTGGCTTGCAAGTCCTTGTACAATGTTGCTGCTACAACACGGCTTGACTACCTTTATAGCAGATATATCCCACCCACTAGTCACTAGTGCAAACACTTCGTGCAGCTGTGTTCCTGCAGTCTGGCTCCTGCAGGAACTTCTCATTGAGACCAGCTCACTCCAGCTGCTCTGTTTTCTTTCCTGCAAACTGGCATGCAGCTTCCTCCAACATTGCTTCTGGGGCTCTGGAGACACAGGGGGTGAGAGAACTGGCAGGCCTCCCCTGGTTTGATATCAGGAAGCTGGGGAATCTCCGAGCTGGGGCTCCCAGCCTGCTTGCTATGTCAGAGCCTCTAGACCTGGTTCTGCAGGAGGCTCAAAGCCTGCAAGCATTACCTGGGACTCTGGGGCCAAAGCTGTGCCCTCTCCCCTATATGAGTCCTCCAAGAGGTCCCCAGACATCCTGGACTGGGCCACAGCAGGAGCTCTTTCTCATCTGTCTTTTGCAATGGGGAGCCAGAAGCATTGGTTCTGTTCCTGACCATCTTTGGGGTGGTGGTGGAGTGAGTGAGTGATGAGTGAAAGCAGCTGTCCCTTTTTCAGTCTGGGCCCATTTGGTATCTAATTCCCAGCTGATCCCCTAAGCATGATTGGGGATCTGCCCTACAGCTAGGAACAATTCAGCTGCCAACGGAAGGGTTGAACTCGTGTCCAACCTATCAATCAATTCAGCCCGGGTCATAAAACAAGAATGCCTTTAGAACATAATTCAACAATGATAAAAATGCTTTTGGAGAAAAACAGGCCTTCTTATCTGTCCATATTCAGATCACTAGAAACAGGTGACGAGGAAAACAGACTAGAACAGATTAGAATCCTCCTTCTTTCTTAAGTAGCAGCAATACAGATATCAATTAAAAAGCAAATTAGTGTTACCTTTTGACTTATGTGCAAAGAGAAGCCTTGCTACTGTGTTAAAGTGGTTCTTACTACAGGGTAGCCTGGTAATTAAAGAACTGTCAAAGCTTGTTATGTTATCTCCTAGCAGTTGGGGTGCAATTTCCTTCTCGCTACCACTGATCCAAGTAGACCGCTATTAATATGCAGCTATAGCCTACATGAAGTTCAAAGGGTAGAACTTAATTATGAGAGGAAATTCATAATTTTCAATTATTATGGCACCAGGGAGCTGCCCTTGAGAAAGGGCAGATGAAAAACAGTTTGGCTCTGTTCATAAATGTATGAACCAGTAGCAACGCCTGAAGAAATATTGATGGGGCTTGATTATTTAAACTGAACACGTGCACATGCTTTCAACAGAGGTAGTTGCCTCCCAAATTTATCCCAGAAGTAAAATACTTCGTTTATGTATTGTTCGCACTGCTACTTCATATCAGTTGCCTCCATACTGAAAAACAAAGTACTGACTACTCCAAATCAAATGTGCTACTCCAAAGGAAGATAGCTACCATATATTTACCCAAAAGGGTGGTGGCATTGAATGTAAGACAACTTCCTTAAAAAGGTTACTCAGAAAAAGAAAAGATTGTCATACATACCTTTAACTTGTGTGAACATTTGTGATTACCCCTCCCTCCGCACTGTGCCTGGGAGTGGGGGATAATGCTTGTCTTCTTTACACAAAAATAGGGTACCTTGAAACAGGATTCCAGATACTGGTGAGGTCTATTTTGTTTATTTATTGAGAAAATTTCTGTTATTCCTCTTCAGAGACCTGTATGAGGCAGCTTATTATTAAAATAATATCTTTATACATAATTGGCTAAGGGATGGAATGTCACAACAACTCACTTTCCACCAGTCAGGATGCAGGACTCTCTTCCAGCCATGAAAGTGAGTCCTATGCGTCAAATGGTGGGAAGTTGGGCCACTGGTCCCAGCACCACCCTCCCCATTCCTCGCCCACCCTCTCCAGACTCCCAAACACGAACCTGGGGCTGGTGGGGGATGGGCGGCCAGCCACCTTCCCTGCTGGACACAAGGCTCCATTTCCCCTGCCCATCCTCTGCTATCCCCCAAATACCAAGCCTATTGTGGGGGGGGGGGAAGCTATTCTTGCTCACCTCCTCCATTTTCTAGAGTCTTTTGCAATGGGCTTTACTGCTAGTAACAATATAAAACAGGAAGACATTAAAACAAGCCATTGAATATGAACATAAAAACTATCCCTAAAACAGATCTAAGACCAGAAGCCGACCAATTAAGAAAGCTGGCCTTAAGGAGGAAGCCATTCCAAAGGTAAGGGGCCACTCAAAATATGCCTTGTCTGTAACAAATTAGCAGAGTTTGTTTCCTGGGAAAATTCATGGTTCTGAAGGTTCTGATGAAATATGGTGGTATGCATGAAACTTTTTGAGGAACAGGTAGCCGGATTCTGCATTAACAACAGCCTCTGGCTGCAGAATAATACAGCCACTTAGACATCCACTACTGTCTCACTCTTGTATGGACTGGAATGCTATGAAATGTTTACAGTTGTTCAAGTCATATGAACTGTGTGTAGCCGAAAGTTGAGGATATACTTTTCTGAACTTTTTGTATCACCTTGGATTTATATGTATGGTTTTATAAATGATGTATCCAGTAAGTGTGTGAATTCAACAGGTATTATTTATTCAACAGGTACAGCTTGTTGCACTGAATATAATATCCTATGTACAGTTAAGTTCTTCATAGGCTGTTTTCTGTCTCTAGTCATCACTTGACTTACTTCTGAAGACAGGGGCACAGAAAACAGGACTTGAAAGGCAGACCTTAACTGGTGGGCTGGAGAGTATGAAGGGAGATAGCTACCTTGGTTAGGATGCCAGCCCCTGGAATTACGGCTCATCTCAGACTACAAAGATCAGTTCCTCTGGAGAAAATGAATGTCTTGTCTTGAAGGGCAGATTCTATGACATTGAACTCCATTGAGGATCCTGTCCTCCCAGGCTCCGCCCCCAAACCTCCAGGTATTTCCCAACCTGGAATTGGCAACCCTACCCCCCATCTCCTGCTGATGGCTAGGGGGAATCTGACAATTCTATATCCAGGCTTCATTTAGGTGCGATGGAGAAGATCTGAGCCTCCAATCATAGGGCAAGATCTGCTAACATCCCCAAGCTATGAACCTGCTGTTTCTGGGGGAATGCAACCCTTTCTTGGGCGGATTCCACATGGGCCAAAAACAGTGGTGTGAATGCCCTAAATGCCATTTAGGGCATTAAAGGAAAGGACCAGTTACTTCAATGTGTGTTTGAAAAATGATCAGTAACCAGTGCCTATCTTTCAGCCCAGGGATGATATGATCCCGGTAACTGACTCATGACAATGATCTGGATGCCACATTTGGGACCAACTGACATTTTAAAACTGTTGTCAAAGGCAGCCCCATGTAAAGCACATTATTTTGAGGGGTGAAGCTGGGACAGAGCCATGTCAAACTCAGCGGCTGTGGGGAATACCTAAGTCAAACCTAGGTTGAACCTAGGTCAAACCTGCCAGTGGGGAATCGACCTATAGTAACCTAATTTGGAAGAGATCAGATCATGTATCACTGTGGTCTGATCACACTGGTTGAGGAATGGCGTACCAAATCTTATTAAAGGTGCTGAATGCGATGGAGAAGATCTGAGCCTCCAATCATAGGGCAAGATCTGCTAACATCCCCAAGCTATGAACCTGCTGTTTCTGGGGGAATGCAACCCTTTCTTGGGCGGATTCCACATGGGCCAAAAACAGTGGTGTGAAAACAGTGTGAAAACAGTGTAAACCCTTTTACACCTTTTTAAACCATTTTATACCGGTTTCACACCGGTTTCACACTGCTGTTTTTGGCCCGTGCGGAATCTGCCCTGGATAGGCTGACTCCACATTCCCCAAGTAGTTACTCCATTGGCCAACAGCACCTCAGTTTTGTTTGAACTGATCTGCAGAATATCGGTCCTCATTCATCTTAACACCTTCTCCATGCACTTATTCAGGACTTCCACAAGCCCTTCATCTATGCCCCTGAGACCTCCCTGCAAAAATCTGGTGTAGCCCTTAGAATCTAGGGCTAGTTTTATCCCAAGGCTTTGAATCTATTCTTTATCTCACACTACATATAAACAGGCAGTGTTTTTTTATTATTGCCATAGAGAATAACACAAGATGACACTGTAAATTTGGCAAGGAAGTGCTTTAAAACATGGGTCTGTCATTCAAACTAATAGTTATTTCTACAAAACATGTTTTACAGAGCCTAACTTATAGAATCACTGATGGTGAATGAACAGCCTTATCTGTAAGTGTCAAAATATATATGCTTTCCTGCCCCAAAATTGCCACCTGGAATAAAACATTGTATAAGAATGACATGTTATAACAGTTGACAGTATCTCAATTGTGTTTTGCAACCTAGCGAATGATGGAGAATTATATCGCTGGTATAGATCTCTATTTATATCTTCCTTTCTTATATGCTAAGGAGACACTGACTTTTATTCTAAACTTCACTATTCTCAAGTATAGATTGCAGTATAGGAGGGGGAGGGACTGGGAGATCATAGCTATTAACCCACGAACTAGATAACTAAGGGGTTATGTCCAGAAGACCAGTCATGGAAGTAAGGAGACAACAGCTCTGAATACAGAGTTTAGCGAAATGTTCTTTTCTGCAAGAGTTACAGCAACAACTAACATACAGTGCAATCCATGGGGAGAGGAGGAAGGGTTGTGTGAATGAAACAAGGGCATGCTGGCATGGGTGCCCTTTGCACCAGTGCAAGGGGCAAATATGCCAGGGAGAGGAGCATTAACACTACTGGCAGAGCATTAACATCACTGCCAGCTAAACGTGTTACACAGCTCTTCAGGCTGCATTGGGAGTTTGCAGTGAAGCCAAGGATTTCTGTAGTTTGGCTTCCCATGTCATCCGAAGGTGGCATGGCTGTAGTAAAACTCCCCTCCACTGCCCCAACTGAACTTCCCACTTGTTCTTAGGACTTCTGTTTTGGACCACTGTAACATGTAGTTAATCCAAGGCCAACCAAAATACTGGGCTGGATCTAGAGGTGGGATTCAGCGGGTTCGCACCACTTCGACAACTGGTTGTTAAATTTTTTTAATCCCACCACTGGAACCAGTTGTTAAATTATTTGAATCCCAGCACTGGCTGGATCAAGGATTCGTGGTGTTCTGAACATCACAGAATGAACAAGAGATATTTTTCAAAACACAACTAAGGACTCAACTCTTACAAATGCAAACTGACATACTGATTTACAGACTCTTAGGAATTTCCCATTCGCTTAAAGAGTAGCTGGGCAATTTACCCAATTTGCCCCCATACTGTAGTACATTTTATCTCTAAGAATCCCTGAAATTTCAGAGTTGCTATGCAAAAGCAGGCAACGAAAAACCACCTCTGTTCACTTCGTGCATTGAAAACTCAATGGGGTTGCTGTAAACCAGCTGCAACTTGGCAACACTTTTTCCTAGCACCAAAGGTCATTCAGATTTTATAGGTCAAAACTAGCGATGAGTAAACTTCCTTGTGCTCACCTCATAAATCATGCTGTATGCCAATAACCCTGTTTATTTGTGTTGAATGGACTCAGAAGTCCACAGTGTTCACAATGACATATGTCCCAGACCTTCCAACTTCCAACCTTCACCAAATGTACCTGCTGCTCTGCTGCAGAGTGGCCAGGCAGTGAGTTGGTGGGGTGGCCAGTCAGGGTCCCTCCCAGTCCTCTTCCTGTCCTGGGACTTTTCGTATCAAGTGACATTCCATCTAATGCAGTTGTCAGTATGTTGAAGATGGCAAAAGGAAAGGGGAATTAATGTCCGGCTCAGACATATCACTTGTGCAAAATAAGGTGTCTGGCTACTGTAATGCACTTCTCAGCTTGCATAGAAAGTGAGCTTTATGAGCTGCTGAAGCTTGTTCCCTGACTGCAGGGAGTGGAATTTGCATATATAATTTATTATCTTAATATCTTGCTGTTCTTCTGTGAATAAACTTAAAGGGATGTGCTATAGAGTTCCAGGAAATCTCTGTCCAGGCACTGATTAGACCCATACCCTCTGCACTTAGATTCTCATGTCATGTACCTTCCAACTGTACCTTTCAACCCAGGCTTACTTAAAACTGAGAAAGCCCTCTCAAAGCCACTGAGACACTACAATATTTGGTGGGAACACTGTGCATTAAAACAACACTTGGAATGATCTGATTGGCAGAAACATCTGCTAACTGTTCTGGCTGGCTGAAGGCCCGTCCAACACACAGCTATTGCATAACCTTTCGCCACCACTGTGGCTTTGCTACCTGAGGAACCAAAACCATACCAGAAAACCACAGAATAGTGGTCAGATCAAAACTTTCCAATTCTTCCTTCCTTCCTTCCTTCCTTCCTTCCTTCCTTCCTTCCTTCCTTCCTTCCTTCCTTCCTTCCTTCCTTCCTTCCTTCCTTCCTTCCTTCCTTCCTTCCTTCCTTTCTCCTTTTCCCTATTCCTTCCTTCCTTCCTTCCTTCCTTCCTTCCTTCCTTCCTTCCTTCCTTCCTTCCATCCATCCATCCATCCATCCATCCATCCATCCATCCATCCATCCATCCATCCATCCATCCATCCATCCATCCATCCATCCATCCATCCATCCATCCATCCATCCATCCATCCATCCATCCATCCATCCATCCATCCATCCATCCATCCATCCATCCATCCATGATGATATTGATGATGGTGCATTTGGGCTATATATATTAAAGAGATGATCTGGGTAGATTTTGGAGAATTATGTGGGACTACATAGCCCTAAAAATCTAATCTAATAAAAACAAATGAAGTTCTGACATTGTGAGTTTTTTGATAGTTGCACTTTTAGCAAAAACCAAGGAGCAAAGGTGTCTTTTACAAAAGCTGGAAAAAAAAATAGCCATCTCTCTAGATGAAGATGTGAGGCTCTACCCTTGAAAAGTGAACCATTCGTGCACATTTTTTCCAGACTATTTTAAAAACATTTAAAATTTATATAAAAACAGCAGGGGATACCTTTAAAGTTATTTAGCATGAAAGTCCAATAAAAACCTCCTTAGGTCTGAGCAGCGTGAGGCGATCTCTTTCACAGTATGCATAGTTAGCCAATTCTTATATTCAGTGGTGGAGGGAACAAAGGCACGGCAGTTAATGATCTGTGTTAAATCAAAGAGGGGGGGGGAGGAGGAATCATTTTGCCACTTACTGTGATTTACATGTGCTAGAGGTTTAGACCCCCCCCTCCCACCCAAAAAAAATGCTGTTTACCTATCCAAAGTTGCATAAGGAAAAGATAAAAGGAGGGAAAAGGTCACATGCAAGCTCACACGGCTTGAAACACAAAGCTCCGTGATTAGGTACTCTTTGGGATAGGATGATGACTGAAGTACTCATTTGTCGTGTATGCTTCTTGTGCAGTCATATAATAAAAAGTCAGGGCATGCTCAGCCCTCCTTGACACTCCTCTCCCATTCACTGGATGTGACTCCCATTCACCTCAGAGGGTTCCATGTCACATTATGCATTTACAATTGAAACACCTTAAGAATTACAGGCATTTCTTTGCTTGAGAAGGGTGGCACACCAATGGAGCCTATTTCAGTTTAGAGAACTGATTTAATCAGCTCTCTGTTAGGGAGTGGCTTTGAATGTTAGGCTTTTCCTACGCTAAAAGCACCGCTGAGTAGAGAGAAGCTGTAGGCTTGTGCATTAGGCATGTTTCAGCAGAAGTTTCTCAGGTACGCCAGTTTGATTCAAACTAAGTTGACCTGGATAGTGGAGGCCTACCTGATCTCATCAGATCTCAGAAGCGAAGCAGGGCCATTCTTAACAGTATTTGGATGGGATACCTTCAAAGAATATCAGAGTTGTGAGGCAGAGGCAGGCAACAGCAAACCTCTCTAAACATTGCCTTGAAAACACTACGAGATCACCGTAAGCAGTGGTGGGATCGAAAAATTTTAGTAACAGGTTCCCATGGTGGTGGAATTCAAACTGTGGTGTAGCGTCAATGGGGCTGGGTGGGGAACGATGGGGACATGGCCTGGCATTCCGGGGGCGGGGCTGTGGCAAGGACGCAGCCACTGCGCCGGTCCTTGGGCGGGAAATGAATGCCCGCAGGCGCAGGCTGCCACGCATGCCGGTGCACCTCCTGCTAGACTGCTTCAAGTTCTGCGCGCTACTGCTGAGAGGAGGGGCGTAACTAAGGCAAAAATCACGTGGCAAAATCACCAATTAGTAACCCCCTCTCGGCACACACAAATAATTAGTAACCTACTCTCAGGAACCTGTGAGAACCTGCTGGATCCCACCTCTGACCGTAAGTCAGATGTGATCTGACGGCAAAAAAAAAAAGTTCCTTTCAATAAAATAATTTAAGCCCCAGGACAGATCAATATGACAATTGCACATATCCTTTGACTGCACTGAGCCATGTTTGAAGTCTTCCCCCAACTAAAACAGCTGTCCTACAAAGTTAGGCAGCTTTTCCTTCAATGGAAGAGTCAACTAAGTTGAAGGAAGGCACCTTGTCTTGAGGAGCTAAGGTATTTTGTATTCTGTTTTCGTCAACTGTTCATTCACTATCTTTGTTTCTTCGTCGTGGAACTTAGGTGACCTGTTGGGGGGTGAGTTCTCCCCAGGGCTCATATCAAGCTTGCCATTGTTCCCTATAATAAAGGTAGAGCATGTATAATAAAGGTCAAGGGAAAAGATGGTTCACCATTGCCTTCCTCTGCATAGTAGCCTGTGCCTTCCCCAGTAGTTTCCCATCCAACTAGTGACAGTGAAACCCTGCTTAACTTCTGAACTCTGACGAGATCGGGCTTCTAGGCCTTCAGCGTCACCTCTAATAATATGATAAGTATTGACAGACCATTCCTTTGATATGTCAATTGTTTAGAATGGTTGATTGCAGTTTTTTCCGGAAGCATGCTTATTGTATACAAACAATGGGTGCAGTGGTGGGATCCAAAAATTTTAATAACAGGTTCCGATGGTGGTGGGATTCAAACAGTGATGCCACCGCACACATGCACCTCCAATCCCTATTGGGCAGGGAGGTTGCTTTAGTAACCCCTTCTTGGCACTCAGAAAAAATTAGTAACCACTTCTAGAGAAGTGGTGAGAACTGGTTGGATCCCACCTATGAGTGGGTGGTACTTATTCAGTACCTGCAGGACCTTGGAGGTGACTCCTTGTAGCTTGGACTGCTTGCTCCAGATTGGAAAATTCCTGGAATTTCAACTGCAGATCTGAACACAAACAATTAGATCCTATTAATGAGTTAAAAAAACCTCCCTAGGAAATTATGGGCATGCAAAAGAAGAAGCAGTTGCAAATTGGATGGGATTGATTTCTATAAAGAAATGGGTTGATTTCTTCTTTTTTTAAAAAAGAAATGGTGCATAAACATTCACTCTGGCTGAAGCAGAGAGTTTGCACAGGAAAAACAAAAAACAAATTCCACCCAGCCTATGATGAGAACAGACTAGATAAAAACTGCATAATAGGCATAGAAAGCCTAATTTTCTGTAGGGAGAGAAACCTGAACAACAGGGGGAAAGAGATTTGGTTGTTTTTAACACTTCACATAAAGGAACACATTTTAACAGAGAGCTTAAACACTGACAGCTAAAAAGAAAAGGCAGTGCAAAATAAAAAGCAAGTGTAAAATAAACATCATGCGACTATGAAAGAATTGGCTTACTTCACAGGGAAGGGAAAAAAGGGCTCCTCGCCTCTTGGGAAAGAAGAGTTGGTTTTTCTCTACCTTTAAGGAGCCTCAAAGAGGCTCACAGTCGCCTTCCATTCCTCTCCCCACAACAGACCCTGCGTGAGATACCCTGTTTCCCTGAATATAAGACATCCCCTGAAAATTAGATGTAGTAGAGGTTTTGCTGAAGTGCGAAATATAAGTAAGGCGTAGCAAAGTTTTTGTTTGGAAGCATGCCCAACGAACAGAACACAGAAAAATAAGACATCCCCTGAAAATAAGACATAGTGCATCTTTGGGAGCAAAAATTGATATAAGACACTGTCTTATTTTCGGGGAAACACGGTAGGTGGGCCTGAGAGAGTTCTGAAAGAACTGAGACTGGCCCAAGGTCACCCAGCAGGCTTCGTGTGGAGGAGTGGGGAAACAAACCTGGCTCACAAAATTAGAGTCCATTGCTCCTGTGGAGGAGGGCCTGTAAAACGGAACTGTTCCGCCGGGCCTTTGGAGGGACCAGCCGCTGAAGGTGCCCCCCCCTCTTTTAGCTCTTAACACCCGAGTCCTTCTATCCAATAGGACTCGCCATTCCCTCCCTCTTAGGGGAGGATTTAAAATTAGGTATTTGGATGCCTCTTATTATTCTACTGCTGTTTTTAAAGGTTTTAACCATATTTATTTGTACCGAGATTTATGTTGTACACCGCCCAGAGCCCCTTGGGATGGGGCGGTATAAAAGTTTAAATAATAAATAAATAAATAAATAAATAAATTTCTCCAGATTAGAGACCACCACTTTTGACTAGAAAGGTAAAAAAAAAAAAAGAAATCAGCAAGATTACTACCTGGAAGCTTAATGAGAATTACACCCTTTAAAGTCCTTTGATTTCAGTGGACTTATAGAAGGGTTTAACTCTGCACTGGAAGTCATCTTCTCAACAGGGCCTGGTCAATTGTACTTCAATCAGTACAGTGTTCCTTTCTTAACCAGAGGTTTCTAAACACTGGGGGGGGGGGGCTAGCTGTGTTTTTTACTCAGTCCTGCATAATTCCCCACCTCATCACAGCCTTCATCCCGCATGAGTGTTTTCCACACAGGTCCCAAGCATTTTCCACTGACAAAGGGCTACTTCATGCTTCATTTTTTTTCCGACCAGCTGAAAAGCTATTTTTTAAAATATTCCATCTATCTAATTAATTTGCACACGTCCTTCGCTTCACTGAACCTTAATTCAAGGTTTATTTCCCTAAGAACCCCAGACTACCCTGTTTCCCCGAATATAAGACATCTCCTGAAAATAAGACACAGTAGAGGTTTTTCTGAAGTGCGAAATATAAGGCATCCCCTGAAAGTAAAACGTAGCAAAGTTTTTGTTTGGAAGCATGCCCGACGAACAGAACACAGAAAAATAAGACATCCCCTGAAAATAAGACATAGCGCATATTTGGGAGCATGACACTGTCTTATTTTCGGGGAAACATGGTAGTAGAGATGGGAATCAGTGCATTTTATCCATGTGATGATTTTGAGAGGTAAACTACACTGGGCTGGGGGCAAATGGACATCCTATACAATTAATGAACAATCTGAACTTGGATCTCTCTGTTCCAGTTTCATCCTACCTTCATGTAGGTTACAAATGATTGGTTTTGTTCTCCTCTGCTTGCCTGTCTTGAATGAGGAGGTTGGACAGTATCCATGGGAGGGCTACAGTTCCAGGATCTGGAATTCCCAACCAAGGAAGCCTAGTAATTTGATGGTCAAATGAGGATCTGGGACATCTAGGTTCAAATACCCACTCTACCATGGAAGTTTGCTAGGTGATTTTGGGGCATTGCACACATTCTCAGCCTTAATCTACCTCACAGGGTTGTTGTGAGTATAGGAGAATAATGTGTGCTACTTGGGGTCTCCATGTAGGGTCCCCATGTAGGAAAAACACATGATATAAACAAACCAACAAATAAAAATCAGACCCTTTGCTTTCTAGAAGGACTCTGAAGGTACTGAATCCTGCGGTTGATGGTAGCATTAGGCTTTTGGGTTTTATTTCTTTATTTCTTCCTGGGACTCAGGAATTTCTTTGCCACTTTGGGATTTATTGGGTTTTCCTTGGTGTCCTGTGTTAAGATTTTTATCTCTTTTATTGTTATTTTTGATGATCTGCCTGTACCAGAAGTGTCATCTTAATATTGCTCCTAATGTTTCACATGGCAATTTGTATTACCTTGTTTTATATAGGTGTGCTGAGAATGTCGTGGTGAATCCATTTTGCTCAGACCTCTCTGTATCACAAGAAAGATGAGTGCCTGAACCCAGGTGAAATTTGTTTCAAGCATAATCCTGTGCCAGACAGCTTGGCACTTGTGCAGTGGCTGCTTAGATGCAGCTTGCAGCTGTTTTTGCTGAGCGAATGAATTAAATCATCTCGTATACAGGAGAAGAAGCAGTATCTCCTGGGGTTATGCTTGGTCAGGTTATTATGTTGATTGACAGGTGTACAGCATGACATTTCATCCCCTTTCACTGCCTGCACAGACACCTCTTTTAAATGACTGATGCGGGATAAATTCAGTTGCCTACTTTTTGTGTCTGCCCAGCCACAGCAGCACGTATTCAAGAAATGATCATAAGAATGGACTGCCAGCTTAGCGGGGTTCATTGGCAGACACCAAAGAGACATGCAGACACTTTATAGTAATTCTCAACTCAAAATTTCACAAATTTTTTTTGTTTCCCCGAGGTTCAATTTTCCAACAGTCATGAATTTTTTTGACATCACCTCCCTCCAGGACTTCTCTTCAACTCTAGGAATGTTTATTCGATGATCAAGTTTTTTCCCTGATCATGTGACCTGTGTGGACACGCAAACCCTGTGTGGACATGCAAATCAAGAAACTGCAGTGAGGAGGGGGAAGCATTCAGAGGTAGTTTGCAATAGCCTGTCTCCACATTACAACCCTGGTATTCCTTGGAAATCTCTCATTCAAATACTAGCCAGGGTTGAACCTACTTAGCTTCTGAGATCTGATGAGTGGGTAGTTTCATCACTCTAGTTTCATCACCAGGGGTGAAGCATACTTTAACATTAGGAATATATTATCGTCCCCCTGACCAAAGCGCACAAAAGGATTCTGAGATGGAAAAAGAAATTAGAGAGGCCAACAAAAGCAAAAATGTCGTGGTAATGGGCGATTTTAACTATCCCCATATAAACTGGAAAAAATGCATGTTCAGGTCATAGTAAGGAGAGAACATTCCTGGATATGCTAAATGACTGTGGCTTAGAGCAGATGGTTGTGGAACCAACCAGGGGAGATGTGATCCTAGATCTAATTCTATGTGGGACCCAGGAATTGGTGCGGGAGGTCAGTGTTGTTGAGCCGATAGGGAACAGCGACCACAATGCTGTCAGATTCAGTATCTCTGCATGCGAACAAGTGACAACTACTAATGTAGTTACATTTGTCTTCAGAAAGGGAAATTTCTCAAAGATGAGGGAAAATCTAGAGAGTCAAAAATGTCCAAGGTGCTTGGAGGTTATTTAAAAACACAGTCTTAAAAGCTCAGCTGGAATGTGTTCCACAGGTTAGGAAAGGCAGCGCCCAGTCCAAAAGAAAGCCACCATGGTTAACAAGGGAGGTTGAGGAAATTATTAGGAAAAAAAAGATGTCTTTTAGAAAATGGAAGTCCAACTTAACTGATGAAGAATACCAGAGAGAACACAAATGGTGGCAAAAGAGAAGCAAGTTAGCTGTAAGGGAGGCAAAAAAGGATTATGAGGAACGCATGGCTGCGAACATCAAGACCAGCAACAAACAGTTCTTCAAGTACATCAAAAGCAGGAAGCCAGCTAGGGAAGCGGTAGGCCCATTAGATGATGAAGGGAAAAAAAGGTGTGCTAAACGATGACAGGGAGATTGCAGAGAAGCTGAATGAATTCTTTGCATCTGTCTTCACCCAAGAGGAGGTGAGGAAAATTCCTGCACCTGAACCAAGCTTCTTAGGAGGTGAATCCGAGGAACTAGCGAAGATAGTGGTAGACAAGGAAGAAGTTCTGGCAGCCATTGATAAACTAAATGCTACCAAATCCCCTGGCCCAGATTGCATTCATCCAAGAGTTCTTAAAGAGCTCAAGCATGAAATTGCTGATGTTCTCACATTAATATGCAACTTATCCCTGAAATCTGCCTCCATCCCTGAAGACTGGAAGATAGCCAATGTCACACCAATCTTTAAGAAAGGATCTAGGGGGGACCCAGGAAATTACAGGCCAGTCAGTTTGACATCTGTTCCTGGTAAATTAGTAGAATCTATCATTAAAGATAAAATTATTAAACATGTAGAAAAGCAAGACCTGCTGAGGAAGAGTCAGCATGGCTTTTGTAGAGGCAAGTCCTGTCTTACAAACTTACTAAAGTTCTTTGAGGGTGTAAACAGACATGTGGATAAGGGGGAACCAGTGGACACTGTCTACTTGGATTTCCAAAAGGCTTTTGACAAAGTTCCTCACCAGAGACTGTTGAGAAAACTCAGCAATGAAGGAATAAGAGGGGAAGTCCTCCTATGGATTAAAAACTGGTTGAGGAACAGGAAACAAAGGGTGGGTATAAATGGGAAGTTCTCACAATGGAGAGATGTAGGGAGTGGTGTCCCCCAAGGATCCGTATTGGGACCAGTGCTCTTTAACTTATTCATAAATGACTAGGAAGTAGGGGTGGGTAGTGTGGTGGCCAAGTTTGCAGATGATACCAAATTATGTAGGGTGGTGAGAACCACAAAGGATTGCGAAGAGCTCCAAGCGGACCTTGATAAATTAGGTGAGTGGGCTAAGAAATGGCAAATGCAGTTCAATGTAGCAAAATGCAAAGTGATGCACATAGGGGCAAAAAATCCAAACTTCACATACACGCTACAGGGGTCAGTGCTATCAGTCACAGACCAGGAAAGGGATTTGGGCGTCTTAGTTGATAGTTCCATGGGAATGTCAACTCAATGTATGGCAGCTGTGAAAAAGGCAAACTCTATGCTGGGGATCATTAGGAAAGGAGTTGATAATAAAACTGCAAGGATTGTCATGCCCTTATATAAAGCCGTGGTGCGACCGCACTTGGAGTACTGTGTTCAGTTCTGGTCGCCACATCTCAAAAAGCATATTGAAGAGATAGAAAAAGTGCAGAGAAGGGCAACGAGGATGATTGAAGGATTGGAGCACCTTCCTTATGAGGAGAGGCTGCAGCGTTTGGGTCTCTTTAGTTTGGAGAGGAGACATCTGAGGGGGGATATGATTGAAGTCTATAAAATTATGCATGGGGTAGAAAATGTGGACAGAGATAAATTTTTCTCTCTTTCTCACAATACTAGAACCAGGGGGCAGTCATTGAAAATGCTGGGGGGAAGAATTAGGACTAATAAAAGGAAACACTTCTTCACGCACCGTGTGATTGGTGTTTGGAATATGCTGCCACAGGAGGTGGTTATGGCCACTAACCTGGATAGCTTTAAAAAGGGCTTGGATAGATTTATGGAGGAGAAGTCGATCTATGGCTACCAGTCTTGATCCTCCTTGATCTCAGATGCAAATGCCTTAGCAGACCAGGTGCTCAGGAGCAGCAGCAGCAGCAGCAAGCCATTGCTTTCACATCCTGCATGTGAGCTCCCAAAGGCACCTGGTGGGCCATTGCGAGTAGCAGAATGCTGGACTAGATGGACTCTGGTCTGATCCAGCAGGCTAGTTCTTATGTTCTTATGTTATGTTCTTAGTTCACAGATTACAAGCAACATGTTTACATTTGAAAAGCATAGGGTTTTTTTTCAAGCACTCAAAACTGGATTGTGTATTCTTCATAAATGCACATGCTCACATCGCTGAACCCATTGTCTTTGTGTTGGTTGGGTTGTTAAAGTCAATAAAACCGAATAAATGAAAAAAAACATTCAGGTATGCAGCAGAGTCCAACGGCATCTTTTAGAATAACAGTGTTTTATTCTTTATATTAGCTTTTATGTGCACGCACCCTTCTTCAGACACCTGTATGGGTGGCCAGACTCGACCAACTGGTTTTCTACTTTCTTTCTCTGTCTGGTTCGGACACACCCACACTACCACCTGGTAACTATGGTTAGATCTAGAAAGTGGTGAATCACATCAGAGGCATAGCAAGGGGGGAAAGTGCCCAGTGCACTGGTGCGTCCTCTGCCCCCACTCCACCCCAGAATGCCCCCGTCCTGCCCCAGAATGTCCCACCACACCCCCGGAACACCCTCACTGCACCCCCACAGGGGTGTGCCCCCAGTGCGTTGTGCCCCCCCCCTTTGGAGCTACGCCTCTGAATTACGTCAACATGATTAATGAAGGGAAAATATGTAATTGATTTTAAATTATTCTTGATCTTCCTATGATGTCTTTGGGGCGCATGTCACCCAAGTAAGTGAAAAAATTGACCAAATGTGATACCAGTGGCTACTTGACCAGTTGCTATGATGAATGCCACCAAAGCTTGTAAAAAAAAAGCTGGTAATTTTGAATTGCAAACCAACTGTCACGTAAGCCCTGTGAGCAAAGTAGATATGAATTTTGGATGAGTTTTGCAAATACGGAATCACTTTGCACATTCGAAAACGTTACATGGAGGTGATGTGTTGCTCCTGTTGTGAGGATTTCATTTGCTACTGTTTGGCAATATACTAAGGAGACTGCAAACTGTAATTAATTGGCTGAAGCCACTGATGCCAAAAAAATGTCAGACTGGGTCAGAATAGCTAAGGAAAAGCTCTCTCTTTTCCTTCACTGCTTAGAAGGAAGGTGAAAGGGCAACCAACATAGTTGGCAGGCAGAGCCTGGGAGAACTTGGCCAGCCTTGGCTGGAAAGTATTTAAGGCTTCAGAGACACTGGTGAATGTATGGAAGGTGTGGTTTTGTATACTTCTATATAGCTGTGGGGAAAGATGGAGGAATTAACTGAAAACTCTCATCATCAGAACCGTAGCGAGGGGGAACTGTCCCCGGGGCACGTGTGTGCCCTGCGCCCTTGCCACGCCCCAGAACGCCTCCACCTGGGCGCACGCTCGGTGCAAGACGCTTCCCTGTCCCTGGGCACTATGCCACTGTTCATCATACACATAGCTCAGAATGGATGGAAAAGAAGATTTATACCTCGCTTTTCTCAACCGTAAGGAGTCTCAAAGCAGTTTACAAACTCCTTTCCCTTTCTCTCCCCACAACAGACACCTTGTGAGGTAGATGGGGCTGAGAGAGTTCTGAAAGAACCGTGACTGGCCCAAGGGCACCCAGCAGACTTCATGTGCAGGAGTGGGGAAGCAAAACCCAGTTCACCAAACTAAAGTCTGCTGCTCATAACCACCATACCATGCTGACATCCAGAAGAGGGAAAGTACTGTATCACTGGGGAAACATGCTACTTATAGCAATATAACATTACCCTCTGTGACTATAATTGTCCCTTGACTGCGGCACTGGAGGACAGGATTGGATGCACAGCTGTTCCATGTTGATTATTCCTTAGCATATATTCTTGTCTTTTTAACAGGCAGTGCAATCTTAGCAAGAGTGATTCCCTTCACAGTCATTAGCTTCAGTGGATTTAAGGGGTATAATAACAACATAATCCAGTGCAAAGTTTCAGCAGCCTTACAGCCCAATCAAGAGTGGAGGGTCTGAAAGGAATTGAGGAGGTGGCAGGGTCCTATGCCAATGGAAATGCCCTCCTTAGGACATTGACCCTGACGGAGGGGCAAATATGCTGGTGGGCGGATGCTGTGACCTCCCAGGATCTCTTTGCACTGTGTTGGCACTCGTGTACCCCTGCTGCGGCTAGGAATGGAACTGATGCTTCCACCCCAGCATTGCTTCCCAAGGCACTGATGCTTGGGGAAGTGATGACTTTGATGATGGAGTAAGCCCATTGATGACTTTGGGTGGAGTAATGACACTGATGACTTTGGCTGGAGTAAGCCCATTGAGCCCAATGGAGGGCTTTTCAGCAGCCGGGAAGCTTTTTTGTTTTTTGCCTTTCCTTGCTACTGAAAAGTCCTCTGGAGGTGGCAGGGCAGCAAGACAGTGGCACTATCCCTACAGTTTCTGTAGAGGGTTGCACCAAACACAGGACATGGCAAAGGTCTACTTAAGATTCTCCACAACAGTGACTAATTTAAGGCAAACCATGTCTTCATCTGTTGTGCAACTCACGGCCCTCCAGATGTTACGGACTACAGTTCCCATCATCCCCTGCCAGCATAATGCACAGCTGTTCCATACTGATTGTTCCTTAGCCTATATTCTTGTCTTTCTAACAGGCAGTGCGATCTTAGCAAGAGTGATTCCCTTCAAAGTGATTAGCTTCAGTGGATTTAAGGGGTATAATAACAACATAATCCTGTGCAAAGTTTCAGCTGTCCATAATATCTGGAGGGCACTGAGTTTGACACCTATGTGCTAGAAGTTTTTAGCAGAGGGGAAAAAAGACCTAAAACATAATGCAAAAATCCAGGAATATTCACCAGGCCACCCTATGTGGAGTTACTCTCTTTAGGACCTCACTGTAAATTTTTTCCTCTTTGAAAAAGAAACAACCTGTTTCAATAGCCAAATTCTTTGCCGTCTTGCTTTCTGCCTGCCCAGCCACTGTTGCATCGGCTTTACCAGTGAAATAAGACATTTATGGTAAGTTATTACAGCCAGTGGCAGGAAGAATCGCTGGTAGTTTATAGGACTAGGATGTATATCCCTCCCTGCCCCCCGAGAAAAATTGTTACCGTACTTGTTCCATCCAAACACTGTATCTGGGAAACACTGGTCAGCAATATAAATTAGTGAAGCACATTGCCCTTGGTGGAAAGCTTTTTGCCCATGCAAAACTTCCGATGATTTATCATCTGTGACTCCCATTGTGTTATTCTCAGCAAGAGTGTCCCCCCACCCTCCAATCAATATTATAAAAAGAGTGGGCTTTAGGAAAGTGCAGGAGTGATCATCCTAAAGAGTGAAAGACAATTATAGCTGCCAGCAGCTTTGCACACGCATCGCAAAGGTCACTGAGGATATATATCTGAACATCTAACTAGCTGATGAAAGGTGTTTTTCTTTTTCATCAAATGATTGCTTTCTATTAAAGTAATATTTTCTGCCTGACTCTCACTAAGCACCAAAGTGAAGACAAGAGAAACTGAGCTCCTCAAGCCTTCCTTTGAATGTATATTGGAAAATTGCAGGTTTTGTAGATGCTTCAGGTGCTATTTTGACCTACCTTCAGGCTAAGATCTTCAACCTATCATCAGGCTGAGATCCAATGAGGTAGAAGCAAGTATCCTAGTTTTCTTTCTGTGTACAGCAGGGTTGCCAATCTCCAGGTGATAGCTGGAGATCTCCCGCTATTACAACTGATCTCCAGGCAATATAGATCAGTTCACCTGGAGCGAATGGCTGCTTTGCAAGGTGGACTCTATGGCATTATACCCTACTGAAGTCCCTCCCCTCCCAAACTCCACCCTCCTCAGGCTCCACCCTGAAATCTCCAGGCAACCCTAGTGTACAGTGTAAGCCAGTTCAGGTGGTCTTTCTGAAACCCATACAAGCAGGGAGTGCCAACATTTCTCTGCTTGTGTCAAGTGCCTTCTTTTCACCGAGAGACTGTACATTAATGTGTTCTCTGTCATGTGCTTTGCATTGCTACTGCTATAAAGTTACAAAGCTGTGTGTGAGAGAGATTGATTTAGTGCTTACCATTCTTGGGATGTCAAACCCGGCAAGTAAGGAACATAATTGCCTATAAAACAGGTACCTTTTTTCCATCTGTCTGAAATTTTGCAGGAAAAATCCTTCCGCAGGAAGGGTTCAATCTTAGAGAATTTCATCATGATTGGACGGCACACAAACACATTATAGCCAGAAATGTGTTTTCCACTGAAACCCATGGAAACTAATTAACAGTAGCTTGTGTCATAAGTACAATAAAGAGCATTATTGACAAACTGAATTGAAAATTAATCCAAATAACCTTTTTTTTTACACACCCCTACTGAGCAAGCAGAATTGATTAATGAAATGAAAAGGCACAATAATTTTGCAGTGATTTAAGAAAGTTGTAAAACAAAATCTAATGCAGACTTTCCGTGCATTACATTTGTCAGAATATACAATATTTATCACTGCCAAGTGTTTAAATTCTGCTGTAGGTCTAGCAGGTCATGTCAAAGTCGCTCCAAAACAATTCTACAAACAGAATTCTGTGTACAGATTTTCTTGTTTTGAATAATTCTTTGTGGGAAGTTAAATAGAGACCATTAACCACTAATATTTCGCAAATGAAACTTACACAAATCTAGCTAGAATGCCGTCTTGAAAGGGATACTGTATTATTCATAATGTAACATAACAGCATTCCATATGTCATTTAATTTTGACATGATTTCACTTTTACTAATTTTATTAAGTCTCAATGCTTAAGCTGTTCCCTTTTGTTTTGATTATGTTTCCAGCATTTGCAAAAAAGTCAAATAGGCAACAACCAAACAATCTGGTACTAAACATTTTAATAATAAAACTGTGGGCTAAAGGATAACTGGAGATCTAACATTTCCTGGATATGATCGCTATTGTCTGAAAATGGCAAACTGCTACTCTGATTCATCCCATTTTTTAAAACTGTCTTAAATTAGTTGATCTAGCCAGTGTCTGTTTTATATACTGATTCACTGTTTTTGTATATTTATATACTGTTTTATATACTTAGTCCATCTATTCAGTGCCTGTTTTATATACTGTACAGTCTCCATAGAATGAAATGATACTACATCATTATTTTACGAGCATTTTCTTTTACATTTATATAAAGAAAGTCTGGAAAGCCCATTATGAACAAACACTTCATAGGTCACCCGGGATATTAAAATATTTTCCATATCTCACTATCTGTACATTTTTAAATCCTACTCTTCTTCCAAGGAATTCAGGGTTGCATAAGCAATTAACTCTGTACTTTGCCTTCACAAGAACCCTGCAAGGTATTCAGGGTAAGAAACACTGATGTTCCAAGTATATGGTTCATAACCCATCAATGCTAGTGAAAAATAAAAGTTTTTCACAAAGAATTAGAGACCCCCTCACCTCCCCCAAATTCATAACACAGGTTTAGCTGAATACCTAAGATCTGTGATTGCTTAAGAAAAGGATCTTTTTCTGAGAAAAAAAGAGAGAGAGAGAGAATAGCCACTGTGCAGACTGGTCTTATTCCTGAACTCTCTCCATCCTTAATTCCCTGCTCTTTAAAAACCTGTGAAGAATCTGACTAAAGCAGAGAAGAGCGATGGTGACAGAGTGATGAGAGAAAGCCCTGATGCCAACAGAACTGGGACGGTGTTTTTACTGCCTCTGGACTTACAAGAGCTTTGCTCTTCACAACACAGGGCCTTGGATTGACCATCAGTAGTTGCTCTTCACAAGGGAAATTGCAAATCCTGATCCACTTGAACTGACACAGCACAATTGGAAGCAAACACGCAAAGATGTCCCTAGTTTTCTTTGCAAAGCAGGAATAGTTGACATGGATGATGTCAATACCAGGCAGTTCCCACTTACCTCCCCCTTTCCCTCCAATCTGAAAACATCCTGGCCCCTTCTGCAAATGCAGAATAATGCACTTTCAATACACTTTCAATGCACTTTGCAGCTGGGTTTTACTGTGTGAAATAGCAAAATCCACATGCAAACAATTGTAAAAGTGGATTGAAAGTGCATTATTTTGCATGTGCCAAAGGGGCCACAGTGCATTTTTTTGATCCAAGTATAAACCACGAACTAATAGCAGGAATTCCCACCCTTTTTCAGCTGGTGGCCTCTTTTGAAATTTTGAGATGAGGCAGCGGCTACCATAAAAAAGTGGCTGCCATAAGGGTGAGACCAAGCACAAGATGCTCCAAAGAGATGGAGAGTGTTGGAAGAGAAGGATTTTATGCTGTTTCCTGCCTCAACCACAGAGGGGTTTTTACTAGTAAGCCAGATGCTAGATAGGGACCTAGGGATTGACACCTTTACTCTATAATGCTGGCACTATCCCTTTGATGTTAGACTGATACTCTCTGGGACTTCCTTTCTTCCCACTCACTTTCTCTCACTCTCCATCTTGCTCTCTAACCTTCTACAGCACCATGTGCATAGAAACGATGGATGCTGAGTGCATCCATCTCCATCCAGCCAGATTAGATTAGATTAGTGAACCTATCCATGTATGGATAGATTTATGGAGGAGAAGTCGATGTATGGCTACCAATCTTGATCCTCCTTGATCTGAGGTTGCAAATGCCTTAGTTGACCAGGTGCTCGGGAGCAGCAGCAGCAGCAGCAGCAGCAGCAGCAGCAGCAGCAGCAGCAGCAGCAGCAGCAGGCCATTGCTTTCACATCCTGCATGTGAGCTACCAAAGGCATCTGGTGGGCCACTGCTAGTAGCAGAGTGCTGGACTAGATGGACTCTGGTCTGATCCAGCAGGCTCTTTCTTATGTTCTTATCTACTTTTCTATCCAGAATGGAGTTCATTTATAAATACACTTTTTATTAGATTAGAAATTACAAACAACTCCGACTTTTCTTTGTGCCAAAGCTTACACGTATGTTCGGGATATGCTTCCCTGTGCTCAGCCTCAGTGCACTCTGCTCATGTGCAAAGGTATAATCTCTATGAGGAGATTATCCATCAGAGGGAAGCCAGGAGTGGCTTTTTGATTTAGGGAACAGACACTGTAGGGAATAAGGAAGTGGGTGCCATGACACCCAAACATATTACACTATGGATCACTGAACTCCCGGGGCAGACACTGCTGGTATCTCTAGTAACCTGTGACTTTCAACAACCATCACCACATGCAACTGAACATAGAGGGAACTGTCCACTACTTACCCTGGAAAGACATTTAACTATTTCCTTTCAGAGTCACGCAGGGAGAATGCCATTTTCCTCTCCAGGAGAACCTGATTGTCTATAAAGTAAGTGCATGCAAGGGTTGTTATTTACTTTAAGAAAGGTAAAAGAACAATGGAAATTATGTGTGTTGCAATGCTTGTATAACCTGAACTTTACACAGGTAATTTGGCAAGCTGAAGTGTGAATCATGCAGTCAAATCCAACCTGGGGGTTGACTAGCTGGATACCTTATGGTGGAATCCAAGATTAGTTGGACGTCTTGTACGGTTATTTTCTATATTGGAGTCATATTTCGTCAACTACTGGAATTGTGCTTTACATATGAGTAGCGGTTGCATTTAAACATATGAGTTGGAAACAAAAAAATATAGACATAGGTTGTATTGAGTTTATTGACCTTTTTTGAAAGAATATGCGAAGTACAGGCTGCCATTCAGCCTGTTATGCCACAAGGTACAGATTTTTGGTGATTACTCATCTGGAAGGTGGCATCTCTAATTACAAGGGTCCCCAATGTGGTATCCATGGGTGTCATCACCACACAGACACAATGTTTGAAAGCCAGCGGCCTCTGAATAGATGCCCTCTTGGAAACATACAGTTGGCCATTCTAGGAAACAGGATGCTGAATTACACAGATACTTCATGGTCTGATCCAACAGGGTTTTCTTAAAATCATATGAAGCAGGCCAAAGACCATCATATGAAGATACTGTTGTGAATCAGATTTTCTCATTGAGCCCTTTTTTCCAGGTTCTTTTGTTGTTGTTGCATTTACAATAATACCACACATGGCTGCTTTTTTGCCATACCAATGCAGGTAACACGATCAGGCAGTGTGGGAGGGTTGCCAACCTCCTGACAGCACCTGGAGAGCTCTCCCAGAGAAAATGGCCGCTTTGAAGGGTGGACTCTGTGGTATTATACCCTCCTGAGGTTACTCCCCTTCACAAACCTTGCCCCTCCCAGGCTCCACCCCCAAACTCTTCCAGTATTTTCCAACCCAAAGCTGGAAACCGTAAAGCCGTTGTGGCGAACCTTTGGCACTCCAGATGTTATGGACTACAATTCCCATCAGCCCCTTCCAGCACGGCCAATTGGCCATGCTGGCAGGGGAACTGATAAGAAGTATGAATCCTGTATCTAGAATGTAAGAACTCGCTCTCTAAAGAGATGTGGAGTATACATTTTTTGGGGAAAAATGTATGCCAGGCCTGTCACCAAACACCTCAGGCTGAATGACGATTAACTGTGTTAGTTTCCTTTGCTTAAAAAAATGAATATACAGTATGCATATTTGCACACTAGGCGGGGAGTTTCAAACATTGCGTGGGAGTGCCACACACAAATCCTATTAAGAAACCTGTAGGATGTGAGCTAAAAGCTTCTGCCCTGTGGAAAGAAATGTAGCGTTAGCACGTTTAGCATTAGCACTCATTTTCCATTTTCATTTACGATGTCAATCAGAACCTTTAAATAGAAATAGAGGCTGAAGTGATTGCTGCCCTTCTGAAGACTTGCGCAGGTGGAAACGAAACGTCCATGTGTCTTGCCCTCTACCTATAAAAGACTTCAGTAATTTACTTCTAAACTCAGTTATATCGTTTCCCAGTTCTAATTACACACAAAAAACCAATGTGCATCCCCATTTAGTATAAAGACTCCAGTACACCCGAGCACATCGAGGCCAAAAGGGGGTCAGAGATGAAACCATGCTTTGAAAAAAAGAGACAGGTTTATCTCATTAAAACAATTTCCAATTAGGCCAAGAGCAGGAGACACACGGAGCTCAAGAGGGAGAGGGAAAAGTAAGCACTACTTTTTTTAAAGTTTCGGAGGCTGACAGATGATGACAGATGATTTATTTGGTCTTTTAAGAGAAAGCTCAAAAGCTGCCCCTCCCGTTTAAAAATATTGCTTTCCGAAGCAATCAAGAATAACTCCTGGAAGAGCCAAATCAGACTCTATCTTGTCCTTGAGGATATTAGCTGAGAAACGATTTTTTGCAAGCCATGCTGTAAGCAGTACATTGATTCTTCTAGCGTGGCAGCTTTCACATCTTTGGACGGGGGTGGGGGAGGGTGCTTTGGCTCTTGCCTTGTCATGCTGGCCTGTCAGTCTTTGCACCATATCTAGTTCAGTAGGCAATCACTACATATGTAGCAGGAAAATGCTGTTTCTTTTTTTTTTTTCATTTCTTGCTCCTGGGATGAAAAGGGTTGCCTGACAATCCATGGACAACTGTACCCCTTGTTAAATCCACAGAATTGGAATCGTGTCATTCTATGCTCGCTACCAGAGTTAACAGACTCCAGGTGGGGCCTAGGGATCCCCAAAATTATAGCTCATCTCCAAACTACAGAAATTTGTTTCTCTGGAGAAAATAACCAAAAGAGGAAGAGCATCTGCGCAGTCAGACAAGTAAAGAATCTCTCCAGGTATCTGGCGAAGAAGAAGAAGAAGAAGAAGAAGGAGGAGGAGGAGGAGGAGGAGGAGGAGGAGTTTGGATTCATACCCCACCTTTCTCTCCTGTAAAGAGACTCAAGGTGGCTTACAAGCTCCTTTCCCTTCCTCTCCCCACAACAGACACCTTGTGAGGTAGGTGGGGCTGAGAGAGTTCTGAAGAACTGTGGCTAGCCCAAGGTCACCCAGCAGGAATGTAGGAGTGTGGTAACACCAGTAGTGTATCGGCCTAGGGACAAGGGGTACCCCTTGCCCCCGGGCGTCACATGGGGGTGCAAAATCAGCCCCCCATGTGACCAGGAAGTCCTGCTGTCTCGTCATTTTCGCGAGCCTCAACCCCATCCGAGGCACTCAAAAACGACGAGACAGCAGGACTTCCTGCTGCCTCCAAGCATCCTCAACCCTGCCCTGGACTCCCCCTCCCTTCCTTCCTGCCCTTCCTGCTCCCCAAGCCCCACCCCACCCCACCCAGCCTCCGTGCTTATAAAAGAAGGTCTCCGAGGCCGGGACTGCAGTCTCTTCTGGCCTGCCCAGAGGGGAGGTCAGAAGAGACTGCAGGCTGCTGGCTGGGAGCCCAGCCGGCAGGGGGAGTCTGGGGGGGGGGGAGGTGGGCACCCTAGACCTTGCCCATGGTGACATGGATGGGGTTTAGGGCAGTGCCTGGGGGTGGGGTGGGGGCGGGCAGAGTGTGGGGGCGTCCTGGAGACAATTTGTCTCCGGGCACCGGTTACCCCAGGTACGCCTCTGGGTAACACATATGGCATTGTACACGACTGGGGTCCCCGTCCTCTCTGGGCTGTATCACCAAATCTACAGGATTTTCCCAACTTGGATCTGGGAACCTACCCCCCTCCCCATCCACCAACAGTGGCCTCGAACCTATCCCATCCTCCACCAGTGGCAATGCTATTCACTGCACATGTCTATTCTGACTATCAGTTGATCTCCAGCATCTTAAGGAAGAGATGTTTCAAATCACTGCAACCTGACTTATTTTCATTGGAAATGCTGGTGATTCAACCTGGGATTTTCTACATGAGCCAATGTGGTGTAGTGGTTAGATTATTAGACTGGGCCCTAGGAGATCTGGGTTCAAATCTGCACTCTTTCTTGGAAGCTCACTGGGTGATCTTGGGCCAGCCACTTCTCTCAGCCTAACCTGCCTCACAGGGTTGTTGTGAGGATAAAATGGAGGAGGGAAGAACAGTGCAAGCCACTGTGGGTCCCCATTAGGGGAGAAAACTGGGGCACAGATATCTAAATAAATAGATGACTTTGAGCCACTGCCTCCTGCTCCTTGACAGACCGGGCACCCTCATTGCCTGCTCAGCCACCCAAAAGCTAAAAATGTCCATGGGCGTTATTGATATGCCTCTTGTTGCTTTTTGCCTTTCCTTTTTGGCACCCCGCCCCCAGCTCCAGACTGACAGAATTTCTGCTGAAGCAACTGGTCTAAAAAAAAGAGGTGTTTGCCTCTTTTTGATTCTCATCATCACCATTAAACAACACCAGTCCTTCCAGATGGTAGCTTTGCTCGCTGCCAGCGGAATGTTGTCGCAAGTAAGCAGGAGTATCTTGAACAGGAAACAACCAAGGAAAAGCAGGTAGAGACTATTTTTTCCCCCTTATGAGAATCCCTCCCCTGCAGGAAAGCAGCCGTGCAGAATTTAAAAATTGTGCGGATGCAGCAACCGCTTGAGCTGCCATTTATTTCCTCCCACTCTCTCGGATGCATCTATGGTTTTATATATGTCATTATTCCTCAAGTGCCTCTATGTTTTGGGTTATTATGATCCAACGTTATTTATAATGATAGTAAATCGCATTAAAACACACTTGCTTTTGTTTTTTTTGCCTTTTTAAATAATTTATCTCTCTCTCCTCTCAGCTGTCTTACTTTTCTTAGTCCTGTGAACAGAAAGACCAGAACTGCCTTCTTTTAATGGACAAACCCTCCAGGCTTTGGGGGTAGGGATGCCAGCCTCCAGGTGGGACCTGGAGATCTCCTGGAATTAAAGCTCACCTCCAGACTGCACAGACCAGTTCCACGGGAAAAAGTAGATGTTTGAGGGTGGAATTGTACCCCTGCTGAGGTCCTGTACCTCAATGAGCCCTTCGGGGGAGGGCGGTTTATAAATACAACAATAAATAAATAAATAAATAAATAAATAAATAAATAAATAAATAAATAAATAAATGAATGAATGAATGAATGAATGAATGAATGAATGAATGAATGAATAAATAAATAAATAAAATGAGGTTTCATCCCCAAATCTCCAGGAGTTTCCAAACTTGGAGCTAGCAACCCTTCCCTTGCCAGTGGCCAAAGGGGACCTGCTGACACTACCTTGGTGCTGCCATTAAGGTAGTCTAGAAGCGTCAGTTTGTACCAAATGCAGCCGTGGGACTGCTGACTGGTGCCAATTGCAGGGAACATCCTCCAACATTGGTCTAAAAACAGCTGCCACAATGGCCATCTATGTTCACTTCCAGGTCCAAATCAAAGTGCAGGCCATTGCCTTTGAAGCCCTAAATAGTTTGGGCCAGGATGCTCAAAGGAACCCTTGAGCCAGTAAGAACTCCCCTGGCACTGAAGCTTTCTTTCCCCCTGGAAGCCCTGCTTGCTGTAACTCCACGGCAGGAGCTGTGACAGGAAATGCCAAAATGTGCCTTCTCATTTGCAGTACCTGGAAATGCAGATTGGCTTCCCACCCCTAGTTGTCTGGGGCCCAGCGTACTGTATACTTTTAGCACCAGCACAGTGCTTCCAGAGCAGGATTATCCCCTTCTATGCCCATTGACTTCAATGGATGGAGGTGAATGCAGCTCTGCTTAGGATTGTGATGCCTGGAGTTTTAATAATTACTGAGGCTGTTTCTGCACAAACGCGGGGCTCAGGGACTGTTTGCACGCTATCGTGCGAGCGGCCCCGACTTTCCCCCAGCCGGAGAGGCGGCTCTGCACAGAGCCACCTCTCAGTTGGCCCCCTCCACTTACCTTCCTGTCCAACATCACTCTGGAGGGCTGCAGGGACCCGCCCACGCTGTCCTCCGACCTCCAGTGGTCAGAGGGCAGTGTAGGCGGGTCTCTGCAGCCCTCGCGATGCTGGACAGGAAGGTCAGTGGAGGCAAAGGGAAAAGCGGCGGCTTCACGCCGCTCTGGGGCAGCCAGGACGGCACTGTTCCTATGTGCGAACAGCACCCCAGGGACAGCGTTTTTGCCATCCCTGGGGCGCTGTATTCCCCCCATGCAGAAAGGGCCTTAGCTATGTGTGTACAAAAAGACTTTGGGCATGAGACTCTATGTACGTACGTGTGTGTGTGTGTGTGTGTGTGTGTGTGCTGGCAGTCCTGGTTTGGCTTTATTTCATCTGATTATTACCCACTATCACTATGCTATCTTTTTTTCTTGTTCTTAATCATGTTGCTAATTAATACCTATTTTAAAATGTTTTATGCCAGCTGTTGCTTAATTTTTTACAGTTCAGTTTTCCTCCAGTTTCCTAGTAGTGCAGGATCTACTCTCATGGTTTTTAAAGAATATTATTCCTTGTTTTTTATTTTATTTTATTTTGGATCAACTGTAAGCTCCTATGTGAAAATTCTGTTCAAGAGCACTAGATAAAAGTATTTCAAGGGATTTTTTTTAAAAGAGAGTCTTCAACAACTAGATAAAAGACAGAGATCAATAGTTGAAGTTTCCCCCATTTATCTATGTTGTTTATTTACAAATTTTTGTATCTTGCTATTCTACCCAATGAGGGCTACCAAGGCAGTTATCACTGCATCTGAGAAATATTCCTTCATCTCCTTCTAAATTGTCTTCAAGACTTTGTGACATAATTAAAACTGATTGGCCTTGTGATGCTATAGCACCGTGGTGGTGAACCTTTGGCACTCCAGATGTTATGGACTACAATTCCCATCAGCCCCTGGTTCGCCACCACTGCTATAGCATCTAACTGACTGCATGATCCTTATCTGGCAAAAAAAAAATAATCAAGGGGGATGGCTGCTGGGCAATATGTGTGGCCTTACACAGTGGCATAGCTATGGAAAATGGAGCTGGAACAGACTCTGAATTTTCTGCCCCCCTTGCCCCCCCTGCAACTCACTTACCTTAGCGGGCAGCTGGGCCTGGCAGGGTGACGGTGGAGGGAGTAGGAGCGTGGCTGGGTCTGGGTGTGATATCGGCCGGCCTCGTTGGCCATGGGCACAGACAGCATGCCCTCAGTCCACCAGGCTGGCCGATGGGTGCAGGCCTCATCCCAGGCAGCATGTGCACATTGCGCCCAGGCCCAGCCATGCCCCTCCTCCTTCCGGAAGTGTGGGGGTGATTTTACGGGGGCCGTCCGGGGCAAATCTCCCCACATGTCCCCATTGCATCTACACCTATGGCCTTCCAAAAGCTCAGTGTCTGATAGCGAGTATGGATTTCTGACACAGCAAGGACTCTTGTGTCATCAACATGGATAATGACATAAGAAACAGATGACGAAGGGAAAAAGATGGTTTTGATGTGACGAGGAATCTCAAAGTTCTTTTACGCCTCCAGGGACTTTCATAAAGTTTACATTACAAGGTATAGTCATGGTATGTCACTCCAGATGGTACTTTCCACTTCAGGCTTGGTAATTACATTGGTTAAATCAGTCATGACATTGTGGATGTGTTGACGATAATATCAATTCTGACTGACTACCCAGCAAAAAAAGTCCCGACTCATTTGCTGAATCTCTGCGGTGTAAGTCAATATTGGGGGACTGCCCCCCCCCATCCCATCACTTCAGCTTCAAAACACTTTTAGACAGCTTCGTGAGCCTAAATTATATTTCTTCAATAGTTTTGATCCCCACAATTTGGACCTGCCTAACACCAGTCTCTACTGACTGAATCAGCTAATAAAGAATAGCCTGCTGGAGGAAGATTTTTAGAGCTAAGATGTGCTACTATTCTTAAGGGAGTTTCAGGGGATGTCCATGTCAGTCTGCAGCAGAAGAACTAGATATGAGTCCAAAACCTCAGAGATCAACAAACTTTTCAGGGTATAAGCTTTGGAGAGTCAAAGCTGACACAGGGAACTTTCTTGCAAACATTGCTTGCATACATCCTTGAGGGTCATATGTGTTTTAAATTAGGTGTAAGCCCTATCCCAGAGGAGACAATGGATACATGTTGCCTCAGGCAGGACATTACACATGAGTAGGGTGGGGGTGCTCCAGCCCTATAACCTGGGGAACATATACATACCCAGAAGGTAGCATTGTGGATCCAAAAGGCGCCAGTAGTTACTAGTAATGAGTAAAATACATCCAGTATAATTCAGAACTGAGTCAGCAATTATAAACATCATGGATGAATGCTAAAAAAAACTCCTTGCCATGATAGAATCCTAACCTGACTCCTAATATAAATAATATTCTGCACATGTACACAACATGTTTGTAATTTAAGTCGGTTTTGGAGGACGAGTTCTGGACCTTAGTGACAACTAAGTGAATACTCCAAAACAGTGGTACCCAATATGGTGCCTGTGGGTGCCATGGTGCCTGTATATACCTATCCTGGCACCTGCCAAGTGTTTTTAGAAAGTGGGTGAAGCCAGATGGGACTTTTGCCTAGAAGGCTTTCTGACTGACCTCTGGAGATTGAATTGGTTGTGCAGATTTTTAAAAATGCTGTTTTGGCAACAGTTGCCACCACAGAAGAAGGATCTTCAATGTGTAACTGAAGGTAAACTATGGCAGCCATTTTGTGGCTGGCTCCTCCTCCTTCTGTGGCAGCCATTTCACAGCAGCCATTTTGTGGTTTATGCTTATGCTGGGTCAAAATTCTGAAAAAGCCTATGGGCTCAAAAGAGTTAGGGGCCCTTGATCCAAAGGATGCTTTTTAAAATTGCAGGCACTGCAGTCAATCCTAACTAATAGAAGAGTTAGGCAACTGTAGACCTTGGCTGCTCAAATTACACACACACACACACACACACACACACACACACACACACACACACACACCTATATCTATATATCCTGGCTATTTCAGTGGGTATCCAACAGCCATCATCCCATCTCCATTCTGGGGGAATTGTGCATACTGCAATTTTGCATCCAGACCAGCTACTGAAAGCACAACAGTCCTGCCTGCAAAGAAGCCACGACCATCCCCTTGATTCATTTCCCATCAAAATGGAAATCAATTGTTAGAGGAGAGATATTTGGCTACTTAGAAGACAGGAAGAACTTTCACCTGCGCAAGAGAGGCTGAGCTTTAATAGCTGGATGGTGACTAGTTGAAAATGTGAGCTGCCACGGCGGAGCACACTGAGAGGTTTGAGTAAAAGCATGTCTTAAGCACAAGTACCCTTAGAACACCTCTCACATCTGTCAACTTTGCACTGCAATCAATACTGCTATGACTGTGGATGACAGTTTTCCAAAGAGCAACAGCAGACATCTCTTAAGCTCATTTCAGCTAGATATAATGGGATATCGAAATTAACGTTAGCTCAGTCAAGCATGACAGCTCAGTGTAATGAGTAAGTGTCAGCTACTTTGAAAGTTTACATCTTTTTTAATTACCATCATTACCCAATTGACTGCGTTTCTTCTACTAATATGCCTATGGGTGTCTACTGAGGAGCAGTAAAAAGAGCCAAGCAGCCATGTCAGCAAACCTTGATATCACCTAGCGTTCACTGTAGAACAATTTCTGTTACTATTTGCAATGCTCAATGCAGAATGTTCTGGTGCACAGCTACTCAGAAGTGAATCCTCATCTGCCTGGATCTCCTAATTTCTTCTCTTAGCCATATGATATCCATTACAACCTTTCCTTACATCTAAAATTATTTGTCAAAATAGGTTTAGTGGTTTCAAAAACTTGCTTCCTCCCCGTCTGCTTGAAACCTAGGACTAGCATGGTGTAGCTCTCTCAGCCTCATCTACCTCACAAGGTGTCCATTGTGGAGAGAGAAAGGGAAAAGAGTTTGTAAGCCATTTTGAGACTCCTTACAGTTGAGAAAAGTGAGGTATAAATCCTCCTCTCCTCTCTGCTGATAATTCTGGGATATCTGGAGTGCCAAAGGTTCGCCACCACTGCTCTATGGCGCCATTCAGAATTAGATATATGGTAGATGAATTTGTCTTGGATTTCTTGAATTCTACAGCTACTCCAATTGACAGCTTTCGGGGCTTTCAAGGGCACATTCTCAGGGTCAAACTATACGTGACGGCATCCTCATGTTCACCCCAGGGATGCTGCAACCCTTTTAAAGTGATTTTTTAAAAATGCTGTGAGGCTTGATTGGGCCTGCAGAGTGACTGGCTGAGGCACTCTTGGTTCCATTCCCCATGCCTTTTCAAATGCCAAAATGACAGTTTGCCTTGTGGCTATTTTGGCACTTCAAAAGGTATGTGAGGACAGGGGACTGACAAGTGTGCCTCGGGTCACTTTACTGAAAGCCCGACCAGGATAGGGCTCTCGAAGCATTTTTATATCATTTTAAAATGGCAGCATATCCCCGTGGTCCTATTTAGTTTGGCCCTAAGCTTGTAGTTGTGAGAGTGGAAGTGAGACCTTCAGCATCTCCAGCTCAACCTTTTAGCATCTTCACACTGCCCAGCTTTTATCAAGCTTCTGTATAACTCTTCTGAGGTCAAGGATAGGTTCGCTGAGTTTCTTAGGTTTCCAACTAAGACCTCCTGTATATTAACCCTGCAGCTGACATTTGACATTTGACTGACATTTGACTGACATCCTACATCCCTAGTATAATTAATAAATGCAAAAATTTATTTCAAGAATGTTCATTGATATCTATCTCTTGTGTTCACAGGGGATTATACACCAATAGCAATTGAGATCAGTAACTGTAAGTTAGTTGTCCAGTTAATAATAATTGATCTGCCTGCAGATGTGTCAGTAATTCTAAATATCTATTGGTTTTGTTTACATCCATGTAAAAGCATGAGAACATTCACTACCAGGAGGAAGTCTGGAGTACTGAAACCTTAAATGGCAGTGTGTACTAGAGCAGGAGGGAAAATGTAGGCACTTGTGATTTACTCCATCTTGCTGAAATGTTACACATCTTCATCCTGAAAGGCTGCAGGGTGAATCCAAAAGCACCCTTATGCATGCAGAATGTATGTCTCACTCACAGAAGCTTGAATTATACCAAGAAAAAGCCATGGTAGAAGGTTCTCCCTCAAAACATTTCTTGCTACTCCTTTTGCTGAACCATCCTTCAGTTACAATATATATAAAGTCATATATCATAGGCTTTTTCTGCACAGAATATTTAAAACATTGTGAAAATGTTTTGAAAAGAAACATTCTGGCTTTTTTTGTCCACACAGCACAGAATAATAAATCCAGAGACTGTGGTTTCCAGAGACTGTGGTTCTTTCCTTTTAAAAAAAGCAGGGCAGTCCAGGAGCCGGTCTGCCACTAGGGTGTCCATCTGAGCTATCCCTGCCCCCAAGTCCCACTCCAAGCCCCGCCCCTGAGCATGAGGGGGGGCGGGGGGGATGGGGGATGCCCAGAGCAAGGGTTGTCCCCAGGTACCACAAGTAGGCAATGTTTTGAAAGTTTTGAGAAAAAAGATTGCTAGTTTAACATTTCTAAATAAAACTGTTTGGGGCTAAAATAAAATGTTTCTAAAACATTTTGGGCTAAAAGCAGTGGGGCAATTCCTGAAGGAAATGTTTTATATTCCAGCATCGAGACATTTTATGCGTGTTATGTGGAAAGGGCCATAGTTAATAAACTTTGATATCCTCCAGGTCATTAAAAAAGTCTCATTCAAAGTTCCCTATCCAGCTCGGCAGCAAATCAGAAGACAGCTCAGCCCAGTATCCCAAACTACCTCTGTCTGTCCAGGAAAAGGGTTGGGTAAATCCATCATGTTTTAAAAATAGTTCACTGTATGTTCACTTTTATGAGTGGTCTCCCTCTGCAAGGATCTACTCCAGCGATTCCCAATCAGGGTTCTGTGGTACCCTGGGGTGCCGTGAGCATGTCCCAGGGGTACCGCGGCAATGCTACCGGCCCCCCTCACTTTTGTGGTGTCTCCTGCTGGCGCCAGCAAGGACATGGAGCTGGCCCAGGGGGCAGGACCTGCTGCAAGGTGAGCAGCCTCTTCCCACCCTACCCCCAGTGCTTCCCTTTACCCTGGGAGGGGAAAGTGGGAGGGGTGGCAAGCAGGGGCACTGGGTGGGGAAGGTGGATACCGTGAGATATGAAGAGTGAGGTCAAGGGTACCATGACGTCGAAAAGGTTGGGAAACACTGATCTACTCTATGGATCTCCTCTCCTTTCCACAACGCAACTATGCTCACTGCATCTTCTTGCTACAAACATCTTTGGGGACCAAGAATGCCAGGTATTATAACAACATCTCCTTGTGACAAATGAAAGGGTTGTTGGGGTTTGATGGAATAGAATATCTGGTTGTGTAGCTTCACTTTGGAGTCAACACTACAAGGGATGCTTTAGCATCTATGTTGCGATATGTTGGTAACTATCCCCTAAATATCTGCAACCTGGGACTTCTTACCATTGAGGAAGAATGAATGCTGGATTGCCAGTTATAACAAATGCTACTTTTCATGGATATTGCTGCATCCATTCAATTTGTCCAGCAGCAATCTATAGCATTATCCAATAGTTTTAATTGAAGCAGAATGCTACCTACAAAATAGTTATGTTACTACATTCTCAAAAGCGTGAGTGTGAAAGAATTGCACTGGTGCAAACAAGCAGCCTGAAATCCACCTTTCTTATAGTTTGGCCTGAAGAACGCAAAGCTAAATTTCAAAGGAGATGATCCCTTCCACCTCTCCCTTTTTATGAAACCAGGATGTTACCTATTTAAGTATTGGACAGTTCATAGAATATCAAATACCCACTAGTGACCTTGCAAACCAACAATATAGGTTCCTTCAGATCTGGAAGAAGCAGACTGTCAGACCAGTTAAATTTAAATTATCCCTCTCAGATCTTCTGGGAACTTGAAAAGCCTTCTGTTCCTTTTTAAGCTGCCAGGCAAGGAAGAATGAGGAAACTTCCTGTGGTCCCAATGGGTCAATAAAGGAAGGGAAAGATGTTGCTAGTGCAGGGCTGATGAAGCAACAGACAAAGCAAATCCTCTGGAGCATGATAAAAGTCATGCATTCAAGTCTCAGTTAACAAGCAAAGGAAGATGCTCCATGGAAGGTCTGAATTGCCATGTTGTTGACAAGGTTCAAGCCAAGGACTGACAACTCCCAGGAGCTTTTGGGAGTAAAGCAAGGCATTCCAAGGTATCATTTCACTTCTAGTAGCATAACTGGAAGTGATGTCACACATTGCCATGATGCTCTAGCAATTCCCTACATTTCTGTGGCAAGATCTGAGAGATTGCAAGGGAGTTGCAGTAGTGCATGATGTCACTTCTGGTTATACAGCTAAAAGTGACACTGTGAGATGCCTAGTCCTACTCTCAAAAGCTCCCAGGAGTTGCCAGCCAAGGGTATCTTAAAGATTACCAGATTTAATGTGCAAATGGTTGACAATCATAACTGTAGCAGGAAAGAATTTTTTTTTCTGGAAACAGGGTTTTAATTCCTGCTATGCAGAAAAAAACCCAGATGCTACCTCTTCTCATAGAACTTCATTCAACAGTTAAATCCTAACAAAAAAGGGGCCTTGTAGCATCTTAAAGACTACAGGATTTATTATGCCATAAACATAATTGACCACACTTGGCCCGCATTACATCAGATGAATGCAGAATGGATTGTATGATTTCAGTCAACAGGAGAGAGGTTACATTTTTGCCCAGTTCTTCTATGTTAATCAATATATCTAACTCTTAACATGTCCAAATTTGTGGATATCTAAATCCAGAGATTGGGAACACAGACAGACAAGACTTTCTACAAACCTTTAAAAAGCCCTGTGTTTGAAGAAAAAAATGGGGGATTTACTCCTCCCCTCCCCAATAATATAAACAGCCCCTGTAACTTTAAGAAACAAATGACCTCAATGGCTGGTCCTAGGTGACCATAACAACCTTGGTTACTGCCAGTAAAAGGCAGGGAGACGAGGGAAGGCCCTTTCTAGGACTGTTTTGGACTTTGAAGAAAATCTCAGCTTCCATGACATATCCAGGCTTAGCTGATCATTACTGTTCAGTAGCAGCCACCTCACAAAAGCCAGTGTGGGGTCACAGTTAGAGGTTCACACTAGGATCTGGGAGATCCAGATTGGAATCCTCATTCTGAAATGGAGGACCACTGAGTAACTTTCAGCTAGTCACAGAGTCTCAGCCTAAACTGCCTAACATAATTGCTGTGAAGATAAAATGAAGAATTATGTCAGGTGCTTTGGGTCCCCATTGTGGAGAAAGACTGGGTATAAATGAAGAAAATAAATAAGTATAACTGAAGATCGGGGCAGGGGAGGGTGATAAAAGATAAATTGGTGGGTGGGAAAGAGAGAAGGAAGCAGCCAGGAAAGTTGAAGATATGGGAGCTGCCAGGAGAAGGAAACAGGAAATAGTGTGGGAAGGGGTAACCAAGGAGAAATGAGTTGCCACCCACATATCACTGCAAGTTCCCCTCTTTGGAACTAAACCCAGTAGCCAGCACCACACAACTGGTCCTAGCCCAGCAGCTGGCACTGCACAACTGAGTCCAGCCCTGCTGGACAACTGGAACTACCCAGAGTTTTCCCAGGGAAAGGCTGCCAAGGGAAGGGAGGAGGGAAAGCGTAAGACTGGGGTAGATAAACCTACGTTGGCAGATGGTGGGAAGGAGTGAAAAAAGCAGAAAAAGGGGAGAAGCTACTAGAGCTATCTGGAAACAGAAATAGGAAATAGTGGAGGAGAGGGAAATAAGACCCCCTCACACACAAGTCCTGGTGGGTCGCCCATATAGAATTCTCTCTGAAGGAAAAAGTAGAATAAAATGAGATAACCTACATAGAATCTCCTTGATGGGTTATTTTAAGGTGACCAGATGGTCACCTTTGTGAACCGGGACGGGGGTAGCCGGGGCGTGCGCGCAACTGCAGGAGCGCACTGCCTTCTGGGGCTTGCTGTTTCCCACCCTGTGACAGGGCAAGCCCCAGAAGGCCATGCTCCAGTGGCCGCACACGCGGGAGGCTGCCGCACTGTCTTGCTCCCCAGAAGGCAGTGCGACAGCCTCCGAAAAATCGGGACAATTGAAATAACCCGCAGGACGCGGGACAAACTGTTTGAAGGTGGGACTGTCCCGCCAAAAGCGGGACGTCTGGTCAGCCTGGTTATTTGTGCATTTGCAAGGAGTTTTTACTATAGTCTGATCTCTTCCCCTGTAGTGATCTCTTCCTCCTCTCCACCTCCATAGTCTGAAGGTGATATCTTCCTCCATATTCTGATATGGTATAGTCCATTCTACCCCTTCAGAAATCTGACGTCTCATTCAGAGTCCTCGCAAATTTATACCATGATAACATCTTAGACTTTAAAATACTGTGAGATTCCTTGTGTGGGCCGACTGCAGCAGATTAAGATGGCTGCCTCCCTAGAAGTTATATTCTATGAACCTTCCTCTCTGTCATTAAGGAAGAAGACCCTGGAGAGTGGAGAACAGCTTGCCTTCTTCAATAAAGTCAGCTGTATTTCATTAGTGGTCCACAAGTCTAAAGATGTGCATCATAAAATGAGAATAATTTCCAAGTACTTCTCAGATAAATGTAAATAAACGTCTCCGCGGATTTAATATGAGCACAAACCCAATACAATGCTCTGGAGGTCAGGATATTCACGATCGCTTCCGGCAAGTGTTGGATTTTGCAACTGTTTTCTGTCCCCAGGACTCTTATTTGCTTCTTGCCCAGAACTTCTGTCCCATTGATATTTCGCCAGAGGATATTTTGCATTAAAAAAAAAAGTATAAAAAGCTCCCTGTGATCAAGTGATGGGTTATAGTCAGTTGCCTGTGAGTATTGCTAAGAATGGTACCCATTATAAAATAACAGCCTAGTGAATATCTTTTTGTCACTGCTTGTGAATGCAAACTACCTGGACTGGAGGGTGGAGAGTTCGGCAACTGTTTATACAGTCAATATATCTCACCAGGAGAGAACAGCGGAGGGCTGGGGTTGCCAGGGAGGTTTTTCTGCTTCCCTGAAGAGGCAAGCGTCTTTGCTGCCCTTTGTGCCATGGGGTTGTCTGCACAATTGTTCATTTGTTTTGTTGGCAAATCAAAAGATTGAAAAGATAAAGCACCGCATGGTTTCGAGTGGGACGGACCCCTGCTGGCCACCTTAGGACAATCTCAACGGCAGATTTCTGCTGTAAATATTTTTTTCAAAGCCGGTTAAAAAGCATCGCTGGGTCAAATAAGAGCCAATTCTCTCGCATGCAAAATCGGCAACTCCCAAATAGACTCTGGCCATATAGTTGGACCCAACACAGTCAGACACACAGAAATAGAAACCAGTAGGGATTATGTACATCACTGTACTAATTATGGGTCTTAAATTCTCCTTTTCCTGGATGGTTCTTGTTGCTCGGAATTAAAAGCCCTCTTTTTACTCCTTTTTCTAGCTCAGATCTCTTTGTCTTTGCATATCTTGGTATAAAAATGCCAATACACTTACTCAAGTTTGAAACGTGCATGAGTTAAGACTTTGTCATCTACCCCTCTGAAATACTTAGAAATAATGATCGACAAAGGACGGCACCCAGAGGTGGGATTCAGCTGGTTCGCACTGGTTCTGCCGAACCGGTAGCTAACCGACTGAATCCCACCATAACTCCACCCGGGCAGGCCGTGCTGCGTGCGTGGCCCGATCTGCGGCTGGCCAGGCCCCCCTTGTTTCTCAGATCAGAAATTATTTCAATTGTCCTTCTGCATCGCCAAAGATGACAACAGCGAATCAATTAAATGAAAGGGGAAGGCTGGCTGGCACCCAGGGTGATGGATTTTCACACCACCGGCCTCTCCCCCCCCCAGCTCACGTCCCTTCCCCCTGAACTTGGACCATTTCTCTGCAGCGCTGCACCTCCTCGTCCTTGAAGGAGCAGAGAGCACCCCTTCGGGATGCTTCTGCTCTGGACCGAGGGAAGGAAGAGCCGCCCTTCACAGAGCTCACGCCTGGCAGAGAAAGGTGACTGGGTGCAGGGGGGAAAGGGGGGAGAGTGCCCACTGCCTTCAGCCAACATGATAACCCCAGATCTGCCAGGCAAGGCTGCAATGCCAGCTTCCCCCCCTTTCCCATTCTCTCCTCCTTTTAAAAGAAGGTTCAAAGTAAAAACAAACAAAAGATATCTTGTGTTTACGTGGATCACAGCCTTGGGGTTTCCTGGATGTGCCCCGACTCAAACATCTTTTTTTTAACGCGTTGTCCTTCCCCTGATACCTCCCCCCACCGCAGTTCAAATTCCTGGGACGTTTTAATGAGGCAATTCATTAAAACAGATAATGTCCCTTGCCTTGCAGCCTTCCAGTGCAAACCTAACCTGTAGGCTGAGAAGTCAGTCTCAATAGATTTCAATGGTCCAGGCACAGGGCCGGCCGCTGATCCAGCTCAGAGGCGTGTGGCTTGGCTGGATCAGCAGCCAGCCGGCCCCCAGCCGGCTCCCTGCAGCCATTCTCCCAAAGCCGCCACCTTCCCTCGCCTCTCTCCACACAACATTGGACAGGGGGCAGGGGGGCAGCAGCCAGGTAAATGGGCGATGGAGGTCACGTGCCGGGGGAGGGGGGGGCTTGAACCGGTGGTTGATTCATTTGAATCCCACCACTGATGGTACCTTGACGTCTGTGTATTAGGAAAGGGATGTGTGATGCTTATCACATGTGTACTTTCCATCAATCAGCAATTCACAGCAAAAAAAAAAAGGAATAGGTCTAATCTTAATTCAAGGAACACTGCCCAATTGCCTTCTCACTATTTTTCATTACTGAAGACTCTCCCCCACCAATCGTAAGCTGTATTAGTTTACTATTGAAGAGCCAATATCCAAGTTCACATTTTAGCATGAATGCATGTACATCCTGTTTGTACATGCCTACACCTAGTTGTAAGGAGGAGCCAATGTGTGTGTTTATTTTGCTAATGAAACTGAAAACTGTAATATGGCTCATTCTGCACACACAGAATAATGCACTTTCAAACTGCTTTCAATGCTCTTTGAAGCTGTGCGGAATGGCAAAATCCACTTGCAAACAGTTGTGAAAGTGGTTTGAAAACGCATTATTTTGTGTGGGCGGAAGGGGCCTATCACATGTTCAGCTGACCAGGTGTATCTAGTGTACACTGTACATGAATTGTATGTGTGTTCGCTATAACTTGCGAACAGGGCTCATCCTTCACAGAGTTAAAGGTGATTTTAATTGAGATCTCATAGAAAAACATGCTTGTCCCACAGTTATCTTCCTTTAGAGCTCAAAATATACTTCAGCAGCTGCTATATGTGCTAATGATATACAGTGCAGTTCATCATGCTTTATGAATGTATGTGCTGCTTTGATGCACTCATTTATATGCATGGGCAATAAAGACAAGTTGCACCAGCTCACGCCAGTTCAGAGATCCTTCTCCCCACACACCTTAATCATCATAGCAGACCAGTACAAAACACAACATGAATGACTGCCTAAAAAAAGTTTTGAAAAATGACAAAAAGTGGAGGATCTGAAACAAAATATCTTCTAAAATGTGGTCCTCATTCACACCTTAAATTGGCCCCCATATGTAAACTGCAATATTATTTATTCAATGAGAACGTTTATGAGATGGTGAATTACAATCAACAAGAGCAAGAGTCGTGGAAATGATGCGGAAAAAAAATTCAAAATAGGCCTTTCCCACTTTTTATAGATCTCTGGTGCCCCTCAGCCTACTCACTGATTCTTCCCTTCTCCTTTTCTATCATCCTTCTTTGGATTTATCCTCCCACACATTCCTCTTTCCCCTTTACAGCCGTTATCCTTCCCACATTCCACCCTGATCCTCTCCCCAATCCCAAAAGTATCTTCTCCATCATAACTTTCCTGTTTCTCTTCTCTCCATACCCACCCTTCTTGTTTCCCTACCTGTTGCATCATTAGCCTTTCCCTTTCAACATTTGTCTCCCATTCCCAGAGAGCTTTCTGTTCCCTCCTACCCTTCTCATTTTCCCCACTCCCTTTATACGTATCATCCATCTTACCACATTCTTCTTTATCTGTTAACCCACAGACCCTGTTCCTTCCTTTTTCTTAGTTCCCTCCCTTTTAAAATTTCCTTCTGTCCTCAATTGCCTTTACACCACCCTTTAACTGCTTCATCCCCTTCCCCAACCCTTGTTTCCTTCTCTCTACTTCCCCTCCATTCTTTCTTTCCCAGACCTCTTGCCAGCATGGTGTAGAGGTTAAGAGTGTGGACTCTAACCTGGTGAAATGGGTTTGATTCCCTGCTCCTTCACAAGAAGCCTGATAGGTGACCTTAGGCTAGGTATTGTTCATATGAACTCTCTCAGCCCTACATACCACACAAGGTGCCTGTTGGGGTGGGGGAAGAAAGGTGATTATAAGCCGCTTGAGACTCTTTGAGGAGGAGCAGTGGCGTAGTGGTTAAGAGCAGGTGCATTCTAATCTGGAGGAACCGGGTTTGATTCCCCGCTCTGCCGCCTGAGCTGTGGAGGCTTATCTGGGGAATTCAGATTAGCCTGTACACTCCCACACACGCCAGCTGGGTGACCTTGGGCTAGTCACAGCTTTTCAGAGCTCTCTCAACCCCACCTACCTCACAGGGTGTTTGTTGTGAGGGGGGAAGGGCAAGGAGATTGTAAACCCCTTTGAGTCTCCTGCAGGAGAGAAAGGGGGGATATAAATCCAAACTCCTCCTCCTCCTCCTTCTTCTGGTAAAGAAAATCAGGATATAAAAAACCAACTCTTCTCACTCAGCTTTTCCCAGTCGCTAGTATGCTATGCTTCTGTCCAAGTAATGCACATAATTTTGTTATCTATTTTCAGCTTTCATTTTCCTTCACCTCTCAGATGGTTGGTTTTGAGGGATGTAAGTACTGAATATATTTCAAACCTTTCCCCCTCAACAAAAAAATGGGGGGAGGGGATTCTTGGGGGAAAACCAATGTTGCCCACTTGTGGCTTCAAAATGTCTAGACTTTTTACAACTGTGGGACAGCACCGGTCCAGGGGAAATGGGGTTGGGGCCGGGAGAGCATGCTGTGATGTGAAAATGCAGGCTGTATTTGTCATACAGCTGCTTATGTACAAAATAAAGAATTTCTTCACAGGTACAATCACTTGGCTGCAGAAATGGGAAAGATTCCTGTACCCTCGATATTCGGAAATAGCCCTAAATGTTGAGATATTATTCAGTACATAAACCCTGACAATTTATGCTGAGAATTCCCTGGTCAGAAAAGTGTTTTACTTTTTCCGGGGAAGCCGAACTGTAGCAGAGCATGTTAATTTGAAGGAAGGAACAGCAGACTCTGCAGAGAAATCAAGAGCATCTATCTTCTGCCTCTTTCTCTCCCTCTCTCTCTTTTGCAAGTACCTTCTATTTAATGCAATCTAATCCATCCTAAAGGCAAAAATTGTTCTCGCTGGAGTATTTCTTTGAGCTCCGGGGAGAAGTAATCTCTGAAAGGGATGATTTAATAGTATCCAAAAAAGGGGCTGAACTCCATCAGCGACATGGAAATCATCTCAAGCTTCCTTCCAATTTGCAGGAGGAACCTGATCAAAAGTCTCTCAAGGGAGACCCCTACAAAAATCACACTGCTTTAAATTAGGAAAAAAAATTGTGAATACTTAGAATTTCCAGGACCCGGGGGGGGGGGGGGGGGGAGAAGCTTTGTTAAGGCCATACAACTCATATTAATCTAAGATGGTTTTATACAGAAAAATCTCTACAGGCCCCTGTAAATAAGTCAACTAATGGGCAACTTATTCACCTTCTTGGGGCTCCCCCACCCTTGCAGGTACGGTTTTATTTTGTCTCATCTAAGCCCCCAAATGTCCTTTTTAAAAAAATCTAAAAATATCACTGGGTTCAAAGCAGACAAAAACTTTAATGAGCAAGAGGTTTCTGTGAAGGAAAAGCTGGATATTAGCTCCTTCAATGTTAATATTTGCTTCGCTGCAATTTTTCTCTCACCTAGCCTGGAAAATAAAAGTTGGATGGAGTCTTTTTTTTTATTTCCTACAAAGCCTTGCCTGTCCTTGACTCTTATATAGGAGCACGATTGTCCTTTTATAATTTCACCATCATTCACTGCTGACCCAGTCCTCGGAGATGTTTCAAAAAGTCCTTTTCTTAGCAAGAATTGTTCAGACTGAAGTTAATTGAACAGTTACTCCCAAGAATATAGGTACTACAAATTACACCAAATCAACCACTAAGGAACATTTTAGACCGTACTAGTTCAATCCAATCTAGCTGCCTCTCACAGAAAATGAAGCTAGTAAGCTACAGATTTGTCTGAAAGAGGATTTCCTTTAATTATCTCCGTATTTCAGAGTCTGGGTTTGTATCAAGGCTTCAGTCCCACCTCTTCAAACTGGAGGGTCTACTGTCATACTGCAGTAATTGGAACTAAGTTTTTAATGACCCACCAACACCTCCCCCCCACCCCCGCTGCACAATCTACACAAATATCTGCCTTTACAAATATGGAGTCTAAAGCTTTCTGATTCCACAGTATTATTACCTATAGATTGGTTGCAGAAGGGCATAGATTAAACATTGTGACCTATATCAGCAGTGTAGTTTCATTAACTGCTATCCTTTTCTATGGCCAAGTTTGACAAAACAATAACTGTGGCAAGTTAAGAAATTCACACACAATGAACTACAATGTACTTTAAAGAGGTATAATTAACTCTTGTGCATTCTGCTGAAGATAGGGTGGTAAGGATTTGGGAAACTCCAGAGCATGGGAGAGATTCTCTGTGAGCTATGGGAAATTTACACAGATTTAGTTATGGGCTTCATGGTGTTCAAACTTCAGGCACCCTGCTGATAAATCCTTATTATGATGTTAATTTATTTACTTCCATTTCTTATGGTCTGCCTTTCTCACCAAGACTCAAGGCAAATTACACAATGTAAGTCAATGCAATCAATAGAATGGGACATCCAATAAACAGCACAATAGGATTAAGATTGCAGACATCTAAAACCAATCAGAATCTAAAACAAAGCTGAAACGAAGCAAAAATATTAACTTCAAAATGCAGAAAAGACATCTATGCGGAGACGCTGCAGAGCCTTTGCCAGTCAGCTTGGAAGAGTTGTTAAGAGTGGTAGCCTCTAATCTGGTTAACCGGGTTTACTTCCCCTCTCCTCCACATGAAGCCTGCTGGGTGACCTTGGGCTAGTCGCAGTTCTCTCAGAACTCTCTCAGTCTCACTTACCTCACAAGGTGTCTGTTGTGGGAAGGGAAGGAGTTTGTAAGCCGCTTTGAGACTCCTTACAGTTGAGAAAAGTGGGGTATAAATCTGAACTTTTCTTCTTCTAGGCAGCACTAATCTTGACAGACCAGTATTCTGACTCTGCATACAGCAGCTTCTTGTTTCCCAAAACGTGGATAACAGTGGCAAGGTTATTCTATCAGGAGTAGTTGTGTTTGACACACTGAACTAAGACTGTGCTCTGTGCCACTGATGCCTCCTGAACATCCAAAGCAAAGTCCAATTCTGACAACACCCCTGAACTGCAAGACTTCTCCTCAAGGCAGTCGTTCTCATACACCGTACTTCTCAGGACCCCTGGGCAAAGTAACTCTGCCGATTACCTTACCCATCTTGCATAAAACACAGGAATCTTACCTCAGATAACACTGAATATGTTTGTAATGATAGCATAACTGAGAGCTCTATTTCACTGCCATTCACACATCATACAGAGGCAAACCCAAATTTGCCACTGAGGTCCCTTCTGCACATGCAGAATAATGCACTTTCAATCCACTTTCACAATTGTTTGCAAGTGGATTTTGCTATTCCACACAGTAAAATCCAGCTGCAAAGTGCATTGAAAGTGGATTGAAAGTACATTGTTCTGCATAGGTGGAAGAGGCCTGAGCCTGACCAAGAGTCTCCTCTCCCACCTCACCACATTCCTTTTTCTCCCTAGTAGCCTAACAATCCACCTGTAAGAGAATTGCATATATTTGGTTCCCAGCGAAAGTCTGATAACCATCGCCTTAAGGGCACCAAGTCCTCCTTCCAGAAGACTTGTCTTTTTCTTCACACTGTTTGCTGGTCACTGTGAGCAAAGCAGTTCTGCAGCCAAACCTACAGAAGCAGAACTAATCTAGGTAATCCCTCTTCATTCCAGGACAGGGGTAGGGAACCTGCGGCTCTCCAGATGTTCAGGAACTACAATTCCCATCAGCCCCTACCAGCATGGCCAATTGGCCATGCTGACGAAATTGGTATCGATGAAGTAGGGATTCCCTAGAGCTCCAGATGTTCAGAACTACAATTCCCATCCTTCTACCAGCATGGCCAGGTGGCCCATGCTGACGAAACTGATGGGGTGAAACATCTGGAAAACAGGTCCTGTTCAAGAGAACCACCTGAAGTTCAGAACATCTTTGAGCACCTGGCTACTGATGAACAGCTGGAATTCAGGGTCCAAAAAAGGGATCAACCAATCACATCCTTCGAAGTGGCTGGGACCTCTCCCTCTCTTAAAGGACACATTCACACATGCAGAATAATGCACTTTCAGTCCACTTTCACAATTGTTTGCAAGTGGATTTTGCTGATTCGCACAGTAAAATCCAGCTGCAAAGTGTACTGAAAGTGGATTGAAAGTACATTATTTTGCATGTGTGAAAGTACCCATAGAGGCAATTGTCTCCTTCTGGACCCATGTGGTCACTGTGTCTCTTTATAAAATGTTCTCAATCGTTTAAGGTAGTCTGAGGAAACAGGCAATAGATCTCACTTTGGCTAGCACCTTGTCTGTGTTCTCCTGTCCAAGAGCAACATGGACAAGTTGGCATGGCATGACCAGGTTTCAAGGAATAAGTGGTCAGTCCCTCCCAAGATCAGACACAAATAATTGAACTGAATATATTATGCACAATCAATTCTCTTGAAAATCTGACCACACAGATTGGTAGGAAGTATTGTGAAAATATTTCTAGTTATAAAAAGGACTTTCCACATGGTATAAGCATTACATGTGTCTGATAAAAGGTCATTGAAAGTTCATATTTCTGAGCAAAGCATAATATCTGAAATTGTGTTTTGGGAGTCCATCTTATTCAGTGCTTTAGACATGAAAACCATACAGTAACTGATTTTGATTCTTGTGTGTGTGTGTGGGAGGAAGTGTTCTCATAAGGAGCACAGTCACACTGATTATGCACACCTATTGCCTATTTTCCATTAAACAGTGTAAGCTAGAAGAGACAGTGATTCTGAAAATCAATTTGCCTGCTATTTCAATGTTGCCAAAGAAGACATATGAGTGGCTTAACACGTTCTCTGTACAGACTTCTGGTTCTTATACGAGGTCTGCCTGCACAAATGCAAGCTCCAATACAAATCCAGAAAGGCCTGGATCCATCTTGTGTGAGAATGAGCAATTCCCAATTTCCTTCCCTAGTCTGAGTTTTGTTAGCACTCCACGGGATCCACTTTATCATTGATTATTTTCTTTTTTTAAAAATCCTGTTTGCCAAAAGAAAGCAAGCTTCTATTTCGTAAAATTATATCCTGTCCGTTTTTAACCAGCTAAAACTATCACATTTGACCCTTTGATTTTAATCTACAAGTCCTAAGGTTGCTTAAAGATAAATGACTTTCCTTCATTGGCACATCTCTCGGATATATTGTTTCCCTTTGGCAAAGCCTCTCAGACTTAGCCGGAGCTTTTTTTATCTCTAGCTGTGAGACCAAATTTGTTTTGAGTGACAAGCAATTCATTACCCAATTCTTTTAAAAAAACAAAACAAAAAAACTTCCCCTGCCTAGGCTATCTTTCTTCACTAGAACTAGGGCACTGTTCTGCCCAAAGTATCACATCCACTCTCCCGTTTATTACACGAAGTCTGAAGTTTTTGCTATGGCATGCTTCCAGCAGAATTAATTTGACATTCACAGATCAATCAAACTGTCTCATTACTATCTTCTGCCGGCCCTGTCATTGTAGTCCAATGTTGACAAATGTAAGGAATGAGCATCCAGAAGGTCACCTCCAGAAAAAAACTCTGCTCCTTAATTGTAGGAGACCCTGCTGTTAAACCCCTCCTGTTATCTGGTTTTTTGATACCTTTTTCTCTTTTCCTTTTATGTGGAGGCTGAATTCTATTATGTAGATTCCTGCCATTCACAGATGGAGCCACCTAGGGACAGTATTTTTTTTTAAAGAGGGCTTAGTATTTACACCCAGTATTAGCATAAGGAGGGATACCTTTCTTTCCAAGGCCACGTGAATAATAGTTGCAAACAGATGACTAAGAGTATTTTAAAAAACCTGAGAACAGAGCAGGTCAGGAAAAAGCAGAAAATGTGAAATTGCTTGAATAGGTGTGAATTTCTAATTCCTTTTCAGGGAAGGGCTGTGGCTCACTGCAAAGTATCTGCCTGGTGTGCAGAACGTCCCAAGTTCAATCCCCACCATATAATGGGTGTCAGAAACCTTTGCTTTAAATCTTGGAGAACCGCTGCTGGTCTATAAAGAGGATACTGAACTCACTGAACCAACCTCGCAGAGCCGCCACCCGTCTGCATTCCCAGCACTGAACTTCTTGACGCAATTGTCTGATCCAGCATAAGGAAGCTTCAGGCTTCTTATGTGGGCTTCTTACATGGTCATTATTACTTCCTGTCGTAGCAGGAGTATTAGCATTCAGCAACTTGTTGGCGGTTCTATTGCCCCCCACTGAAACCGGAACTAAGCTGCCTTTTCCATCCTGGTAGGGCCCTGATTCCATCCTGGGCCCTGCCTCTCCTCCCTTCTCCTTTGGCCTTTAGACCGGGCGCCTGTGTGTGTTTTTACACAAGCTTGTTGTTTAATCTGTATTTATTGTTTTAATTGCTGCTGAATTTTAATGAGATTTTATGTCATATTGATTTACTGTTCTGGAGAACAGTCATGTTGTGAGCCGCCTCGAGCCCTTTGGGGATGAGGCTGCCTATAAATTTAAACAACAACAACAACAACAACAACAACAACAACAACAACAACAACAACAACAACAACAACAACAACAACAACAACAACAACAACTGGCCAAGTCAGCCCCTTTCAACTACAGGCCAAAAGCGTTCGTTCCCCTCTCCCTTGGCAGATAACAACTTCCTGGTATATGAAGTTCTCTTTCACCTCTGACTCTCAGCAACACCTAGTAGTAGTCCTTCCTAGATTGGGTTTTTTTCCTGCTAATCCTTGAAATGTATTCTTGAAAGGCAACTGTGCTCTGCAATTTTCACCAACGTCAGAACAAACAGATTACATAAAACTAGCTCAGATAATTATAGCTATCTTCTCTTTCTCTCATTGGCAAAAATGAACGCTCACCAGCAGGCCAAAAATATAGGTATCAATCCAAACTCTCTTGTTGAATAGAGACTTGGGCCCCTTCCGCACACGCAAAATAATGCGTTTTCAAACCACTTTCAGAACTGTTTGCAAGTAGATTTTGCTATTCCGCACAGCTTCAAAGAGCACTGAAAGCAGTTTGAAAGTGCATTATTCTGCATGTGCGGAATGAGCCTTGGAAAGAATGAGGATGAAGGAGCTTCTGCTTCACATGGATATGGCTGTACTTCCTGTTTCTTTCCTATGTTGGAGAAGTCTCATGGCATAGGGCACTTTAAGGATGCTTGAAGAACAAAGGGCTGTAACTCATGTGGCGCTGCCTTTAGAATCCTGCCTTGGTTTTGCAAACTGGCATCAGTCAATGTGCAGAAGTTTGCCTTCCATTGCCTTCTGCATTTGATGAGTTTTCTTACTTTCCATCTGTTTAAAAATTCCATGTTCATGCTTAATTTCCTTTTCTAATGAATAGCTTGTCCACTGGAATATAAAACTCTGCATGCAGACAACGCTCTTCCTACTCATGAATAGTCTTCTCTTGTGTGCTAAGAAATATCATGTCCTTGAACAGGAATCTTCTGAAGCCATTAATATCAAAATGTTAGTAGTCTATGGTATTTTTTAAAATGCCATTCTAGTAGAAAAAGGATACATCACTCTGCAAATTCTCCTAGGATGGAGGCCTTCCTTCTCACTTTCTGACACAATTATTATAGTCAGAGAATCATGCACACTAAAATAATCAGGTAAGCCATACTGTTAGATGCTAACATGACGAAACTATGACCATTGTAATTTGGCCACACCACGAGAAGACAAGATTCACTGAAAAATATAGTAATGCTAGGAAAGGCTGAAGGCAGTAGACAAAGAGGAAGACCTAACATGGGATGGATTGACTCAGTGAGTAAAGGAAGCCATGGCCTTCAGATCACAATATCTGAACAAGGCTATTAACTATTGGATGTTTGGAAGATCATTAGTTAACATGTTCACCATAAGTCAGAAGCCATTTGGCAGCACATAAACCATACCAGTAGAATACCAGTTTCAATAACTATGTAGTGAAGGGTGGGGTCATGACTCAGTGACCTGTCTTTCAAGCAAAAGGTCCCTATATCTGCAGTTAAAATGATCATATAGTAGTAGATGATGTAAAAGGAAGATAGACCAGTTAGAATAGATGTTATGGTCCTTAATTTTAAGGAAGCACCCGTGTTTATGTTTCAAAGAACAAGCCCAACCAGTGGTGGGATCCAAAAATTCTAATAACAGGTTCCAATGGTGGTAGGATTCAAACAGTGGCACCGCCGCACACACGCACCTCCAGTCCCTATTGGGCAGGGAGGTTGCTTTAGTAACTTCTTCTCGGGACTCAGAAAAAATTAATAACCACTTCTAGAGAAGTAGTGAGAACTGGTTGGATCCCACCTCTGAGCCTAACAATTTGGACCAACTGATATACAAAATGCAAGTTGTAAGCTTCTGCTCCAGAATTCTTTTTTTACCATAGGATCTTGAGGGACTGTGGTTTTTCATCAGTTTAATTGGTAAGTTGAACACCTGTATCTCAAATTAATTAATCATTTTGGGAGAAACCGGATGGAAATAACTGGTGGGGTAAGATAAAATAGTATGGGTAGGGAACAGTCTAGCTCCATGGTGGCGAACCTTTGGCACTCCAGATGCTATGGACTTCCATTCCCATCAGCCCCTTCCAGCATGGCCAATTGGCCATGCTGGCAGGGGCTGATGGGAATGGTAGTCCATAACATCTGGAGTGCCAAAGGTTCGCCACCACTGGTCTAGCTCTTTCATTGCATGGAAAGGGAGACCTTCTCTGTCAGGCGTATAACAATCCATCAGTTTCCCAGGATGGCAACTGATTCGGATCCCCACTGCGACAGGAACTGTGACAGGAACTGAAATGTGCTCACAGGAGGGACTGGTTTAAATATTCTCTTCCCTTCTCCTCCCTCACTTTTCATTCAGAGGCAACCCATGCACAGGAACAACTTCAATGTCTGTCATGAACTCTGATTGGCAATTGATGGCAAAGAGGAAGGAAGGAATAAAAAGTAGTCTCCTTCTACAACCTCCTCCTCATTGTTTGCCACTTTTTCATTGAGAGTGCAGAACCTGTGCGTGCTCCCTTCTAAAGAGGGACAGCAATCTTGCATCAATGCTTATTTTAAAGCAATTTTGGTGTAAAGGATTCAGTGGTGTTGATGAGAGGGGCAGCCGCCTGGCCTTGACCACATTCCACAGCCCGGGCGATGGGCCAGCTTCTCCGGCGGAGACCTTATCTCTGCGAGGGAGATGAGACCTCCGTTCCCATGGGAATCCGGGAGGGGGGATGGGATGGACAGAGTTATAACCTGTGTTTCTGGCGGGAGATCTTATTCCTGCCACTGCGTGTACTTGAGCTTTCTAAGATGTCTGAATAAACGGTCTTTTACGCCAAAGAGCCTTTTATTTCTGCTTCTATGGAATTCCTTACATTGTGGCAGGAATCCTAATTCATCTATATTCCTAGTGCAGTGGACCTCTGGTGCCTCGGCATGGAGAGGTTGGATGTTTCTGGGGAAGGTGCGGTAGCCCCCAAAGAGGGCTCCGACCTTTCCCTTCTGGATCTGGAGGAACCGGCGGGAGAACGGGTCTCGCTGGTGACTCTTTCCCGTCCTCGTATCAGCACGAGTCTTCCTCTACTCCGTTGGAACGAGGGACGTGAAGACGACCATGGGGACTTACATGAGTCGTTTGGGGCGCTGTCTATGGATCGAGCGCCTGTGGATCGGATATCTACCCATTTTCGTATGGATTACAAACCCCAGATGCAACCTGTCACGGAGGAGACGGGCTTGACCACCTTTCATGCGGCAACCCAGGAGTCCATCGAACGATTCCTGGACTCGTATTTTGGTGATGCTCCCAAAGAACCACCGTGGCACAGCACTGGGGCCCGTCCGAAGACCACCGGTGACACTGGGACTATACCAGGGATTGGGAGGGGTATCCGTACCGTCTTCCGATCGGACCCCCCTGATCCCGGACCAGCGGCTGCACCTGAGATGCCCCGTGGGGCCACCGGTGGGCACGATGCCTCGCGTCCAGACGACGAGGAGTCCGGAGAAAGCCTGCACTCCCAGCCGGACCTGTTCCCTCTCCCATCGAAAGAGAGCTGGGATGAGGAAGTGGGCCGACTGCGAGATGCCCAAGAAGCATGGGCCCGTGAACGCCAGCTATGGGAAGAGGAACGGGAACAGCTGCAGCAAGAGCGTGAAAACCTGCAGAGAGACCGGGAGCAGCAGTGCAAAGAAGTCCAACTCGAATTGGACCGTGCCAAAGAGGCGCTCCAACGGCAATATGCGCAGAACCTATCAGTCCATGATAAAGTCCTGGAACACTCCAAACTGAACTTACAGCGTCAACACGAGAGTGTTCAGGCCTTGCGTACACAAAGTGAACTTACTGCAGCTGTTCAACGGGACGAACTGGCTAAATTGGAACGGGAGAAAGCAGCTTTGCATGCGCACCAGGATGCATTGACTCGCAAGGAGAGAGAGCTGGCTGCCTTAGAGAGGGAACTGAAGAAGCAACAGACCAGGACAGCCCAAGTTGGAGTCTACGCTGTCACAGGTACAGCCGGCGCCAGAGGGGCGACGCTGCTGGGTCCAGCCACCTTCCAAGGACTGGCTCCCACCGGAACACCAGCGGCACCGGCGTTGATACCTCCACCGATTCCAGCCCCCCCCCGCGCAACCGCTGCCTCAACCCGCTCGACCTGCGCAACCGCCGCCCCTGCGGGCGCCAAGGGCCGTGGAGCGGGGTTACTACAGGCCTCCAATACCTGCCCGTTTCGATGGGACCGCTTCCAAACTTCCTTACTTCATCTTGCAACTCGATGCCCACATGGAGGACTATGATGATTTATACCGGTCTGAGCGCGAAAAAATACGGGACATCGGCTCAGTCCTGGATGGGGCAGCAGCCGACTGGTTTGTGACTCTTTTGAACCTGCAAGATGAAGATTCTCGCACGGTGCCCGCATTCCTCCAAGCCTTGAGGGCTCGCTTCCAAGATCCAGGTGCGGAAAATGAAGCTATCCGCACCATCAAAACTATTCAGCAAGGCAACCGCTCGTTTGCAGAATTTGCCCGTGAATTTCGTGCGGCGGCTGCTCGACTCCCTCCTGAGTGGCCTGAGCACATGAAATGCGAATACTTCTCGGATGCTGTCGACGGCAAGCTGCGTGAAACGGTGTTTTTAATTCGGGTCCCCCGCACTATTGCTGATTGGATTGCATTGGGATCCCAAGTGGCGTCTCGCTTGGAGTACGCTCGTGCCAGAGACCGCCCACGCCCGAAGCCGGCCACTGCGTCCACCAAGCCAAGCCCAGCCGCCCCTACCGAGACCACCTCCGAGCGCCGTCGCCGACTGGGATTGTGTCTTTACTGCGGAGGTCCCGGTCATCTAGCCGCCAACTGCCCGAAAAAACAGAAGCCAACCACTCCGGCCGCGCGCACCCCATCTGCCAAGCCACCACGCAAATCAGGGCCGCCCCCAACGGGCTCGTCTAAAGCAGTCATCGAAGGCGACCCGGAGGAGGGGGAAGCAGCTGTTTGCCTTTCTTCAGCCCCAATGGACATGGGTTCGACTCCTGACGCGGTGAGTGAAGGCAGCGCTCCCATTACAATCCAAGCGTTTCTGGCCAACCCCGCTAAGCATACTCGTATTATAGCCTCAGCCCTTGTGGATTCTGGCTGCTCCCATTGTTTAATGCGGCCCCAGGTGGCGGAGGAGCTAGGTCTAGACCAAGTCCCCCTGGCTAAGCCCATACCTTTCACCCAAATGGACGGCAGTCCTCTCGGGAGCGAAGGACCGGCCCAGTTCAAAACGCAACCGGTTCTCCTCCGCTGCGCCGACCATTGGGAGAAAATTAGTTTTATTCTGGCCGAGAAGGCAAATCATACTCCATGGACAGAAATCCTTCCATATGAAGAAATGCTCTAAGCAGAGCTCTAGCATCCTTTCTGGCATGCCCAAAATTGTTCATTCCATCTCTCTCCCTGATCATGAACTTCTTTCACTCTCCTTCGCATATGCACCAGACACATATTGTCACATGCCTCATTCCCTTTTCCCCAGCAAAGTCTAGTGTGTCCTAAACACTTGACTGACACCTTCCCACATCCCAGATGGAACATATGTCCTCTTCCTTTTTTTAAAGAGCTGAACATCTAGAACTCCGTCATGCACAGAGAACTCCTATTCATTTCTCTGGAGAAAGCTGAAGCGCGCAACGAGACAGACAAAACGAATGGGGATTCTCATGTATGTTATGCTTTTTCGTATGCTTATCAATTGCTCAGTTTATCTGAAGAGAGAAAGGTGTATTCGATGGCACAGTTACCTTTCTCAATCAAGACTCATATCAGAGGGGTCTGCAGCTCCCTTTGTAATGGACCAGACTTGTCTAGAGAGGGCAGCCTTCTTATGCTCTCTCAACTTCGGTTAAATGGCATGCTAACCAGACATGTCAACTTTTCACCCACTGCATTCCCCAGCTGATTCAGTGTCTTGACCCATACGAAGCCTTTTGAGCAGAAGGCTCTAGATGCATAATTATTTAAAATTCAGTCTGAGGAAGCAGCGTTTGTGTTCGGAGGAGGAGGCGACCTGTTTACCGCTTTCTGCACTGAATGGCTTAGGTTTTCACAAGTATACGCCAAAGAGCCTTTTATTTCTGCTTCTATGGAATTCCTTACATTTGGTTCTCTGGTGGAATGGGAAACGCATAGCAAAATTTGTCAATCAGGAGTCTGCACTATTTTTGGGGCGTGTGTGTATTTTTAGGGTTTGGGTTTAAAATGATTGGCTACCTTCTACTAAAGAAGATTGCTTTTTGGAAAATGTGGAATGATACCACGGATCCCGTTTTAGATGCTCAGACGGAGAGAAGAGAGAAACCTATCTATTTGGATGGTCTCCAAGACTTGTGTCTCACTGGAATTTTGTTATGGACAATTGAATTGTTTTGGTTTTATGGTCCAAGAAGAGGAGGAAGTTAATATAAATACCCTGTACAAACTAAGGGCTAACAACTTCTATGTCCTTCATGGTTTTCTGTATGTTCAATTGTATGTTTAATTGTATGTGGAAATGTTATGAGTAAGAGTTGTGTGTCTGACAATAAGTATTTATTAAATATTGTGTGTTGGAATTAGGCATTAGAGTAAATACTGGTAGTCTGTTAGATATAGTTATAAGTGGATGTTTGGAATCTCACTAGCGCAATAAACACACTGTACACTTTATATCGAGGCTTTTGTATTAGCGGGATGTATCTTTGTGTTTTGGTATGGGTTTTTTCTCAGCTTTGTGGGGCTTTTTTTTTTTTTTGCATCTATTAAACCTGATCCCAAAACATTGCAAGCCACCTACAAAGTCCACTTGGCTCTTGGAGGTGACATTAAGTGAGGCCACCTGCCATCTCCCAGACTCATGTGGACTTCAGAGGCAGCAGTGTAGAGCCAAACACTGAGCTCAGCTGGGTCCAGCATTCAGCTCAGCACTGCCATGGCCTCTAGAGTTCACAAGGACTTGGGAGGCAGAGGTGCAGAGCTGAATGCTGGGCCTAGCTGGGCTGAGCCCAGTGTTCAGTTCTCTGCTGCTTTTGAGTCCATGTGGATTGCAGTGGTGGTTAGCCGATAAGCGAGAAGGTGACGGGGGGAAAGAGGGGTTATCCCCATCTTTTTCAATGGCAGTGGCACCAAAGCAGCCTGGTGAACAAGAAGAGGTTGTGCTTATATGAGTTCTTATGTTTTTATGTCTGAATATTGTACCTATTAACATCCCATGTCGGAAACCAACATTTGATGCAAGCAATGTAGCTAATCCCTACAGAAATGAAAATGAATGAAAACAACAAAGGAAGAGAAAAACTGAAATTCACAGCAGGGGAGTTATATTGTAAAACACTTTTTAGAATATTGTACATTACCCATTATCTGGAATCTTTATAGTGAGATAACAAACTACCAAAGATAAATTGCAGCTTGGCCAGATGTCTAGTAGAGTTACTACTGTGAGAATCTCTGTAACTCAAAAGGTTAGGGAAACTAATCATCAGTCCTTTCAGGCTTTACAATCTATTATTCTGCTCAACAAGACCAATGAAAATTCACTGAAGGTTTTTGTTTGTTTTTCTTTTGTGATCACTTTCTGCTTGTTCTTCTTCCTCTTGCATAGAGAAAGAACTCCCTTCCCATCTGCACTCCCTACAGTCCAGGAGTGTCACAAAGTTCATAGCAAGATTGTATTGTCGAAGGCTTTCACAGCTGGATTCAACTGGTTGTGGTGGGTTTTCCGGGCTGTGTGGCCATGGTCTGATGGATCTTGTTCCTAACGTTTCACCTGCATCTGTGGCTGGAATCTTCAGAGGTGTATCACAGAGGGAAGTCTGTTAAATACTGTGTCCAAAACAGTGGTGGGATCCAAAAATTTTAATAACAGGTTCAGATGGTGGTGGGATTCAAACAGTGGCGCCACCACACACACGTACCTCCAGTCCCTATTGGGCAGGGAGGTTGCTTTAGTAACCCCTTCTCGGCACTCAGAAAAAATTAGTAACCACTTCTAGAGAAGTGGTGAGAACTGGTTGGATCCCACCTCTGGTCCAAAGAGAAGGGAATGTTTGTCCATGTCCCAAGATGGGGAACCCAGGGTGAAGATCCACCAAACCAGGGCCACACAGCCTGGAAAACCCACCACAACCATAGCAAGATTGTTTAACAGGCAGGCCTACTGTATTTGACAGCTGCAATCAGCTGTGAAGCAAACATTTAATCTGATTGCCTTTCTGTTGTCCATCTCCAGCCCTTTGCATCTGTGCAGTACCTGTGATGGTGATGTTTTGCCTCCTCTCCAGTAGGTGAGATGATTCTATCTGGGTAATGGATAATTAAGTCAGTTAATGAAAAAACAGGAGAGAGAAACTACACCTCTCTAAGGCTGTGCAAAAAGACACAGACATTAAAGAACATTCATAAAATGGACATAATAAGACTTCTTAAAATGAAATGTTTATTTATAATTAATGGTTGGTTGACTGATATGCTTCCTGTTTACTGACAAGATTGGCTGCTGAGTGATGCACAGTGAAAACATGCAGAGGGGACCAGTGGGACTCTTGTGGGTGTGAGAATGGGCATGTGTGAAACACTACCACTTGCACTGTGATAGACAGTTTGGATATGTGAAAAGGAAACCAGGTTTACAAACAGTCAGACTTGTCTGATGAAAAACAAACCCCTGTTCACCACCAGTGGGCACACCATGAGTTGAACTCTTGCTTCCTTCCTCAGAATATAGTGAAACAGGTCAAAGGGCAAATTATGGCCACCCTTGTGATCATGAACATTTTCTTGGATCTACCATAGGTGTTCTGCAAACAGAAATAATTCCACCTGCAGAGTATGGCAGTTCCATTGCAGCTCCAAATGCCCCTGAAATGCTGTTCCTGGGGGCCTCTGACCACAAAGAGCAGAATTTCTGTTGGTGTTCCTGGACGAAGGCAAGAAAATCATACTCCATGGACAGAAATCCTTCCATATGAAGAAATGCTCTAAGCAGAGCTCTAGCATCCTTTCTGGCATGCCCAAAATTGTTCATTCCATCTCTCTCCCTGATCATGAACTTCTTTCACTCTCCTTCGCATATGCACCAGACACATATTGTCACATGCCTCATTCCCTTTTCCCCAGCAAAGTCTAGTGTGTCCTAAACACTTGACTGACACCTTCCCACATCCCAGATGGAACATATGTCCTCTTCCTTTTTTTAAAGAGCTGAACATCTAGAACTCCGTCATGCACAGAGAACTCCTATTCATTTCTCTGGAGAGAAAGCTGGAAGCTGGCATAGCAGAGACAGGCACAAAACGAGATGATAAGGTAAGTTCTCATGTATGTTATGCTTTTTTCGTGATGCTTTACTCACCCTTGCTCAGTTTATCTGAAGAGAGAAAGCGGTGTATTCTGAATGGGCAATTAAGTTACCTTTCTCAATGGCTAAGACTCGATATCAGAGGGGAATCTGCGTAGCTCCCCTTTGTAAATGGAATCGCAGACTTGTCTAGAGAGGGCAGCCTTCTTATGCTCTCTCAACTTCGGTTAAATGGCATGCTAACCAGACATGTCAACTTTTCACCCACTGCATTCCCCAGCTGATTCAGTGTCTTGACCCATACGAAGCCTTTTGAGCAGAAGGCTCTAGATGCACTTAGTGGCCTTTTAAAATTCAGTCTGAGGAAGCAGCGTTTGTGTTCGGAGGAGGAGGCGACCTGTTTACCGCTTTCTGCACTGAATGGCTTAGGTTTTCACAAGTACCTCGACATAGCAAGCGAGGTACTGATGGCTGCTAGGCACAAGCAGTTTTGGTCCTCTAGAAAGGAACTGCCTAGCACACATATTCTTAAAAAGTCTTAAAATATGTGGCACTGTTAATATTCGAAAAAATTGACTAGGAATGCTGAACAGACTCCTGTGTAAATGAAAAAAAAAAGTGACTGTGAAGACAGCTGGTACAAGACACAGATCCGTTTTAGATGCTCAGACGGAGAGAAGAGAGAAATCTATTTATTTGGATGGTCTCCAAGACTTGTGCCTCATTGGAATTTTGTTAGGGACAATTGAATTGTTTTGGTTTTATGGTCCAAGAAGAGGAGGAAGTTAATATAAATACCCTGTACAAACTAAGGGCTAACATTCCCCAACTTCTATGTCCCTCATGGTTTTTTGTATGTTCAATTGTATGTTTAATTGTATGTGGAAATGTTATGAGTAAGCGTTGTGTGTTTGACAGTAAGTATTTATTAAATATTGTGTGTTGGAATTAGGCAATAGAGTAAATACTGGCAGTCTGTTAGATACAGTTATAAGTGGATGTTTGGAATCTCACTAGCACAATAAACGCACTGTGCGCTTTATATCGAGGCTTTTGTATTAGCGGGATGTATCTTTGTGTTTTGGTATGGGTTTTTTCTCAGCTTTTTGGGGCTTTTTTTTTTGCATCTATTAAACCTGATCCCAAAAAATGGCAAGCCACACATATTCTTAAAAAGTCTTAAAATATGTGGCACTGTTAATATTCGGAAAAAAATTGACTAGGAATGCTGAACAGACTCCTGTGTAGATGAAAAAAAAGCGACTGGGAAGACAGCTGGTACAAGACACAGACGCGCAGAACCAAAATCAGTCTGCTTCATTTGAAGCAGGAAAATTCATTTGAAGCATATTTTATTTGTAAGCTGCCCTGAGTCCTTTGGGAGATTGCAGGGTAAAAATGCAACAAACAAACCAACAAACACACGCATAAATAAGCTTCTGGTGGGGTGGCTGGAGATCCTCCACTATTACAAATGCTCTCCAGGCAACAGAGATCAGCTCATCCAGAGGAAATGGCTGCTTTGGAACATGGACTCTATAGTATTATACCCCATTCAAGTCCCTCCCCTCCCCTCCCCTCCCCTCCCTAACCCCTACCCCCCGCAGGTTCCATCCTTCAAATCTCCTGGTAGTTCCCAGCCTACAGCTGACAACACTATTCTTCACTCTCTGTTTCCCCACTGGTGTCTGATGAAGAGAACTTTTCCCAGTGGTGGGGTGGCAGACAACACTGTGATTGATAAGAACATAAGAACATAAGAACTAGCCAGCTGGATCAGACCAGAGTCCATCTAGTCCAGCACTCTGCTACTCGCAGTGGCCCACCAGGTGCCTTTGGGAGCTCACGTGCAGGATGTGAAAGCAACGGCCTTCTGCTACTGCTGCTCCTGAGCACCTGATCTGCTAAGGCATTTGCAATTTCAGATCAGTGAGGATCAAGATTGGTAGCCATAGATCGACTTCTCCTCCATAAATCTGTCCAAGCCCTTTTTAAAGCTATCCAGTTAGTGGCCATCACCACCTCCTGTGGCAGCATATTCCAAACACCAATCACACATTGCGTGAAGAAGTGTTTCCTTTTATTAGTCCTAATTCTTCCCCCCAGCATTTTCAATGGATGCCCCCTGGTTCTAGTATTGTGAGAAAGAGAAAAATTTCTCTCTGTCAACATTTTCTACCACATGCGTAATTTTATAGACTTCAATCATATCCCCCCTCAGACGCCTCCTCTCCAAACTAAAGAGTCCCAAACGCTGCAGCCTCTCCTCATAAGGAAGGTGCTCCAGTCCCTCAATCATCCTTGTTGCCCTTCTCTGCACTTTTTCTATCTTGATCTGCAACAGGGAAATGACAAGGCAGGAGCATGGTGACAAGTCCCTCCACAAGCAGCTTCTCCAATGGCAATCACTCTCCTGGAAATGGTTTTTTTACTGGTTAAAGGGGCAGAGTGATGGTGTACCATCTGTCTCTATCATCGAGTTTGACTGTGAGCTTCCTGTTACTTCATTTGAAACATTTTTTCCCCATTTAAAATAGAAATGAGAAATTCCTAAGTGCAGATGGTTGCAATGACTCAAGGTCAACATAGAAGCTAATTAGTGGTATTCCTCAATAATATGTAGGCTAGAAGAGTTGTGCATCAAATCCCAGTTTCTCAAATCACAAGTGTACTAAATTGTTGGAAAAGTCCAGCACGCATGCAGTAAAACTTGTGTGTTCCATTCACACCAGAACAATAGACTAAATAGCTTACAATGGGCTTTTATGGCATCACTGTAATTCCTGTTTAATTGGGTATCTAATTGTTTAGAGGATCCCATACAGATCTAATCCATCTGAAACAAAATCAGATTCCTGACATATGTAAAGCAAAACAAAAGCAGAAATAAGTAATCATTTTGTAATATCCCCATATAGACCTTCCCAGCTGTTGAGGACAGTGGTTTTTTTTGGGGGGGGCTTCCTGGCAGCTCCATTGCCTTCCAAGATTTGGAGGCTGCCTGGAGGGCCTTCTCTGTGGTAGCCCCTGGGCTTTGAAATACTTTCCCACTGGAGACCCACCAAGCACTGACTCTGCAAGAGTAAGCACCTGGCCAAGACCACACTCTGTACCTGGGAATATGGGTGATTCCTTGTGGGCAGTTGTCTTCGCTTTTCCTCTGTCCCACACGTCCCTTTTTATTTGGTACCTGCTTTGGCCGTAGCAGCACTCTATTGGTGCAGCCTCAGCTTGTTGGGGGGCGCATTATGAGGGAGGGATGAGTGTGTATTTTAGGAGGATTAGGGTGGGGGTGGGGGATGGTTTTAAAGTAGGTTTTATGGTGGCTTTAAGATAGTTTTATGTTTTATGACTGTACCCCACCCAGTACTTTGGTGATGGGTGAGAAATAAGTACACAGATAAAATAAATAAATAAATAATGTGTGTGTTAAATGCTGCCAAGTTGCTTCTGACTCATAGCGATCCTATAAATCAATGTCCTTCAAAATACTGTACTATTAATGGCCTTGCTCAGGTCTTGCAAGCTGAGGGCCATGGCAGTCCATCTCATGCTGGGTCTTCCCTTTTCCAGCTGTCTTCTCATCATGTGACCAAGGTACAACCACCTCAGTCTAGTTATCCATAAATAAAAACCATTTGTCCACTCCCAAACCACATCTACCACGACAACCACTCTGGAACTATATTTGCCCGTAAACAAAGAATCGTATTTACCCTCCAAAATCACCTCTGGTATGGCGAAGAGAATTACTGAGAGCTGAATGAAGTGATTCTGGGATAAGGTTCTCTATATGTCAAAGTCTGAACAAATCCATGATTGAGCTACATTCTCACAAAGCCAATTTGGTCATGAAGATTAGGCCTTAATCTTTTGCAAATGAGTTCAAAAACTAGGAAAGACAAAAGGAGGGAAAAAACCCCTGAGATGTCTGTGCCGGTTACATTCCAAGAGAATGCTGTTAAGTTTGACTTTCAGTCAAGCATGACTATTTGCTAAAATGTTTAGAATGAGTAGTAAGTAAACACATTGAACTTCTTTGTTTCAATGGAACGTAGTCAATAAACATTTGGAGAGACCAGAGACTGTCAATCAAAGACTTACAGACAACAACAAGTGACAAGAATAGCTGTGGGTGTGAGGTGAAGTGTATTGGAGTATTAAGCGAGGTTCATTCCAATTTGACATTGACCCTTGTAAGTACTTCACAAGGCTTCTGACTCATTTCCGTATGCTTTCCAGGGCCTCTTAAATGCTCTCATGCAGTACGCCCCGCTCAGCTTGCCACCAGTGCATAAATATGTGCCAGTGCCAGAGTATTTCAACAACAGGATGGCACTATGAAACGCTTCCACAGAAGTGCCTCGGGTCTAAGTTTGTGAACTTGCTTAAAGAACTCAGCTGGGAATTTCCAGTCATGCCCTTCTTCACTACAAGTCACTGCCTTACAGCCCCCTGATTGCGGAACACTGGATATTCCCCAAGAAAAGCCTCTCTTGTATGTAGTTCTGCATTAGGAAAAGTCACAAACCATTTCAGATGTGCTGTTTCTGAAGACTCGCTAGAAAAGGACATGTAGGAGGAGAGCCACGATGGCTATGTGTCATGTGTTGCTCAGCAATAAGCAGCAGACACATGGTATTTTAATTAAACATAGCACAACAAAGAAAAGGGTTTGGCTTGCTGAATTATGCCGCTCAATAAACTCCTTCCAAAATGCTGTCAGTGACTGAGCTGATTCGTGGATCAGTTTGTTGCTTCAGGCCTCCCCGTTGATGTTGATGACGCTTCTGCAAAAAAAACCCCTAGAAACCAAACTTTGGCGTCACTTGTAATGTTCACAACACCACCTGAACAGATTAGTTCTGCCTCAGAAAACTTCAAATGTGCTTCTGTCTCCAGAAACCAACGTGGATTGAAGTGTGGTCTTTTCCTTAGTTTTTCAAAATACATTTAGTGGCCAGAGAGAATGAACAGTGTCATCCTAACTGCATGACCCTTCTAAATGCAGCGAAGTCCACTCAAGGTGGCATTGTTAATCATGTTAATTAGCCCTTTGGTGTCTGAAGAAATACTCATATTTTGACTAACTGAACTGTCAGACCTTATTTTGAAAATGTGTATGCCGCCTCTGCAGGATCTTCAAAACAAAATACCAACAAGCCAATAAAATACTAAAAAGTCAATACACTTCCACATTCAGGGTTGTGTTAAGCTATGGCTGGGCCACTAGGTTTTCAGGTACTTTGGGGGCCTTCCCACACTTCGATCATTCACCCTTCTACCATTGACAGTCTGACCCTTGTACAGTAGGTACTAGACCGCAATACATAGCACTATATCCATTTTGATGGTCTCCTGACGAATTTTACTCAGACTTTTAATCACTGACATGTGATCAAGGTCATGACTAGACTGTATTGCTCATGGAGGTGTAGCATGCTAATGATCTACTATCTCCTCCCCCCGCCCACTGACTCAAAACAAACCTCAGCTGACAATGTGTGTGTTTTACAACTTGCTCTCAAGTCTCAACCCCCTTGCACGCTTGCTCAGTCAACACCTGTCAGAAAGGACAAAGCCTTAGGGCAGTGGAAACAGTGCCTCAGAAAAAAATAGACGGGCCCCTAGTCCCTGTATCCTGGTCAACCTTATGGATAATACAGTCATGTCCACATTTATCAGTATTAGATCTTCATTTTCATAGAAGCGAGCTGTCTACAATGCCATCTTGATGTCCAGGTATTAACTGGAACTGCTATCCACAAAAATACAACCAACTCTCCTTGACTTCAACAACAACAAATACCATGTGGGTCTTCTATAGGCAGTCACTTCAGACCTACAGGTGTTTAGTAACTCTGAAGTAGAAGAGAACCACTTGGGGACAGTGGTTGAACTAACTTTGTTAAAAATCTGCCAGGAATAGATTGCCATGCTATAAAGCCCTACAGGTAGCCAAGGCAATGCGATTGACTTGAAGATAGCGACTGTTCCTAAACCTGAAACAGTGTTAGGTGAGGGCAGAGTAACAAAGCTCAGCAGCCAGAAGTGCTGTGGCATCATCAAAGATGATAGCTCTGATGACTTGTGTCCATTTGTCCATGGAATACTGGTGTATAGGGAGTCCATCTCCATGGTGACCAAAATTGTGTTTTCAGGAATATGTCTGTGATATCCCTCAAATAACTATGAGTACCACTAACATAGTTCCTGATAATGACACCTATGTAGCCAGATACTCCTGCAGTGTGGGTGCCAATTCTAGAGACAATTGACTATGCATGATTCCCCATTTTGTGGCTCTATTACTATTACTATTATCATCATTATTAATTCAATTTAATAGACCGCCCTACCCCCGAAGGGCTCAGGGCGGTTCACAAAACAATCAAACACTTAAATACATCAAATAGTTTCAATTAAAACAATAAATAAATTAAACATTAAAACACTAGCAGCAGTAAACTTCCACAATTAAAATAAGTAGATGATGTCCGGCATTAACCCCCTGGGAGTGGACTGGCCGATATTCAATCAGCAGATGACATCTGGAGCTGTAAAGAGCAACAAAGAAGGGCGGACTCAGTAACTGGTAGTAACTAGCATAAATCGGTTGAGGCTCCTGGAATGCCTATACATATTTGATACAATAAGGATTCCTAATAAGGATTTGGGGTGATTAACTGACTGCAAGAAGTAATTGCCCCCCTTCTGAACCCGAATCTGGTTTATTGCAAATTTCTGATTAATCTGCAGTTTTCTTTTTTTGGATTGGATCTTCTCTTTATTGCCTCTTTACAATGTAATTCAATGTACCTATATCTTAAGAAACTGGACTTTTGGGACCTATAGTCTCTAAAATCCCCCTTCCAAAAATCACACAGAAGTCTTGCAGAGGTTATTAGCCTTTGGTTTCAGCCCAGCTATTTCGCTGACAAATTGTCTACTGTCCCTCTTGCTTTCGAGCCACACGTGCCCCTGAAGGCTCTGATTCTCAGATGAGCCCATGAAGCTGCATTAAACTGTACCAGACCATTGGTCCACAAACATCAGTAATGCCCATTTGGTGTCAATGGCTATCCTGGCTTTCTCTTTCCTTTTTGCTTAAAATAACAATGTGAATTTTGAAATAAACCCAGTGTTTATGCTTGGATTTTGATGTTAAACTATATACACACACGTACTGAGAGAGAGAGAGAAATGCCTTACAACAATGCATAAGCTGACAAACAAAGCAAGCAGGAATTGATCAGATTTCTTGACATTCCTTTTCTCTTCCTTTATAAAACGTAATTTTTTTTTTTAAAAAAAACAAGGAATCAGGAAAAAAAAGAGGTGCTGCGTTGTTTGCTATATTTTAAAGTCTAAACAATCCGGGGATAGTTTCCAGAAGAGATCTCCCAGAAGATATTTAACAAACATGGCAAGAGAGCTGGCGATGGCACCTTCTAGCAAAAAGAGAATTCTTCCACGTTCCCTTTAGGCCTGTCTCTCATTATCTAGGCTCTCCAGCAGGATCCTTCAGTGTCAATTGCCTTTCGAGTGACTTAGATGCCATCTCTCATTATTCGCATCTTCCTGGGCTTTGTAATGCCGACTTCATAATACGCCGCCTCTCTAAACTGTACACCCAATTGACATATCAACTCAGTCTCTCAGGACAATGCAATTAAACCCAGACGGAGAACTAGGTTGTGTTTAAATGCGGAGGATATTTTCAGTGTTTTAAAGTATGTTCACGGCATGCTCATCCATTCAAAGATCCCATTGACTCAAATATCCCATTCCGGTTAAGACAAGGGTGGTACTCTGGTTCTAAATGTAAGAAATATAGCACACACAATGGGAGAACCAGGACAGTGTGACAATTATTAGAAAGGATTAGACGGAAAATGGACTTAGACGGAAAGTGTACTCATATTATGAGCTTCTCCATAAATCTGATGATGTACATCTCTTGTATAGGATGGATTTTGGATTTGCCAGAGAAGCAGGACACTGGTCCATCTACTGCAATAGTTATTCAAATTGGCAGCCGTATTCCAGAGTTTTACAAGTTACCTGGTTGTTGTGGGTTTTCCAGGCTGTGTGGCTGTGGTCTGGTAGATCTTGTTCCTAACGTTTTGCCTGCATCTGTGGCTCTCAATGTGTTACAGTGGTTCAATTCCCCCTATGAATACCCATCAACCCCCACATCCCAAGTATTTGAACACACAGGGTCAGGGTCTTAACCTACTGCATCTGTGTATGGTTCTCCAGTTGCACAGTGGCAGATAGGAAGGCACTCCAAAGGGTGATCACTACTGCACAGAGGATTATCGGCTGCCCTCTCCTCTCCTTGGAAGAACTCTATAATTCCCGAAGCCTAAAGAAAGCCCAAAACATTCTGAGAGACCCGTCTCATCCAGCACACTCTCTTTTTGAACTGTTACCATCCGGCAGACGATACAGGTCTATCAAAACTAGGACAAAGAGGCTTAGAGACAGCTTCTACTCTAGAGCTGTGGATATGCTAAACTCCGCGGCTTCGTGTTGATGTGTTTGGGGCTGTGTAGGGATAGGTAGAGGAAGGGGAAAGTGAGGATGGGGTATGAGTCTGAAATTGTGTGCATCGAGGAATGCTGCTGTAAATTTTGTTGTGCGTGCACAATGACAATAAATGCTTATGCTTATGCTTATTTGCCAAATAATATCCTGTTCCACTCTAAGAGGGGGAAAAAACCAATTCCTGAACTAGGGGCAATTTAGCAGTGAAAGAACATATCTTCCGATCCCCAAAATGAGACTTTCCCCAAAGGAATCACCCAGAACAGAAAATGCTTAATGCATGTAAAATTATTGTTTATTTACCAAGGGATGGAGAAATGAGCAGCCTCACACGCTTTTACCATGCCTACAACATAATTTGTGACATGGCCATGCATGCAGACGACTGACAGATCTTCTGCACCACCCCTGCATTTTCTCAGTCACTGGCCTCTACACCGTCACCATACATTAGGCGTGAAAAGTACACAATTTTAACGTTCTCCCATGTGCCTTCATGGCATTAGGAGGAAGCAAGCAACAGTCATTAGAATCAGTGGAAAGAAAGGCTGTTCTAACAAGCAAATTCAGCACAAGGACAGCTCCACCAAATAGCTGCTCACAGCTTTCTTGGCCGCGGAACAACAGCACATCTTCCGAAGTCTGTAGCTGGTTGCCGGTGGCACTTTTGACTCTTACCACAGTATCAAGGTGACAGCCCATGTGATTGCCGCCTGGCTTTTTCTCCCGTTTCCATCTGCTGTCTCAGACAGCAGCTTTGGTTTCTGCAGTTAGATCTGGGGGATTTTTTTAAATATATGAAATGCTTATTAAATGTGCCAAAACATCCCTACCACCTACTTGGCCAGGGCAACCAAAGCCGTAGGCATGCCACTTCAATGAGGACGTTTGTGATAAACAAAATGTCCACCATGAAGGAGAAGAACAGTTCTTCAGACCCAGAATTGCATTACATTCAGTTAGCGGCAGCTAAAGGCTTGATCCAAATCAGAAGCTCTGCAGGTTTCCTGCACTAACTGATTCCTCTGGCCCAGATTATTAGTATGATGCCCAGGGCTGGAAACACTAAACTGCAAAGACATCAGCCCTGCTAGGAAAGGAAGCAAAGACATGAGCATCTACTAAAAGAGATGGTAAGGTATCTTTGGAATCTCAACATGGTCATGCAGATAATTCACGAGCCACCCTTTTTCAGCCATAGCCTTCAGAAGCCTTATGACTGATGGGTTGCCATAAGAGTAACAAAAGTAACATATGAAGGAGTAGCCACTGGTTTTTGAAAAGGATACCTTGAGTTGGTTTGCTGCTCAGTGCAGTTACTCTGGCTTCCCCCATTTGAATTGAATTTATATATGGTAAAAGAAAACCTGCTTTTAAAGCAGGGTGACTCGCCCAGTTGGTATCATTCCAAGGACTCAGCAATTCAATAAGCAGAGTAGACAACCTATTGTCGAAAGCTTTCACGGCCGGAATCACTGGGGTGCTGTGTGGTTTCCGGGCTGTATGGCCGTGTTCTAGCAGCATTCTCTCCTGACGTTTCGCCTGTATCTGTGGCTGGCATGTATGAAGTTGCCAGCAACAGATGCAGGCGAAACGTCATCTTTCATAAATATTATGGCCATTCAGGCTCTACACAGCACACCTGAGTATTCTTTTTTATAAGACTGTGGCTTTGGAAGTCGGTGTCAAAGAACTCTGGGGATCCCATCAAGGGATGCTCTAATACCACAGATTTGTCTCACATCCTATCCACTGGTCAGAAATGGGGAGCTATTTTTTGACAGACCGTTTGATTCTCAAGCTGTTTGCAGCTCTTTGGCAAGTTGCTTTATCCACCTGTTTGGTAACAGTGCAGTACCCTGCAATCAGTTCTTTGCGCATGTGCATTCTAATGCAGAGGCGGCTCTCCTATCCGGTCATGTGATGTACGTCTTCGCAACATGAATGGTTGTCCATCTGTTTTGATTGGCAGCATTTTCATACATGCACAGATTTAAAAAAAACCTGGATGCAAGCCTATTCAGATGATGCCCCCCCTCTCCCTCTCCCTCCTTTTCATCTAGGTAGGGTCCATTCCATCTGTAGGACCCACTCTTTTTTCTTTCCCCCTCGGGAGGGTCTAAGAGGGACTTTGCGGGCATTGCTGTATCATGTATTAATTTGCTGCATTTTAAATATGTTATTTAGTAATTAATTTATATATTGTTTTTATGCCTATTGTATTTGAATTTTGTGTTGTCCGCTGCCCAGAGCCCTTCGGGGTTGGGCGGGATATAAATTTGAAAAATAAATAAATAAATAAATAAATAAATAAATAAATAAATAAATAAATAAATAAATAAAATGTTTTGAGTTGTTTTGTGCCAAACCAAATGCACCCAGTGAGTGGCTCATTTCTATGTTCAACTACCCCACAAATCCAACAAAAATTCATGGCGTCCCTATGAAAAGGGATTCCCCACAGAGAAGATCAGTAATGAAGAACATGATTTTTGGCACTACTGATCTTCTCAGCACTCTCACTTGCACTTGAGACTGTGTTCTCTGCTCCGTTGTATTTCTATGACAAGAGAGCATGCCTTTGATCCCATGTGCATTAAAATATTGGACTGTGACTTTGAAGATCCATGTTCACATTTCCACTTTGCCCTGAAGTTCATTAGGTGAACCTTGGGCCAGGCATTCTTTCTCATCTAAATTTGCTTTATAGGACAGATGTGAAAATGAAATTGAGTTCCCCACAGGAATTATAAGATAAAATTATAATAGAGAGATCATGCCCCTCAGAAGCCTCTGGAAAGCTCACAGTTCTTGCTGTGATAGCTACACAGGAGGTTCCTAAGAAGATGAGTTCTTAGCAAGGTATAAAGTCTAGAAAAAAACATTTCCATAACATACCAATTTAACTCACTTGCAAATTTGCACCAATGCGTTTCACTGATAGTTCCATTAGTTGGCCAAGTAGCCTAAAGGGTGTGTTTTTGGTTGCATCTTTCTTTCTTTCTTTCTTTCTTTCTTTCTTTCTTTCTTTCTTTCTTTCTTTCTTTCTTTCTTTCTTTCTTTCTTTCTTTCTTTCTTTCTTTCTTTCTTTTGTACTGTTGTCTATACCAATAAAGGCTTGCTATTCGCTATTCTCTTTCTTTCTTTCTTTCTTTCTTTCTTTCTTTCTTTCTTTCTTTCTTTCTTTCTTTCTTTCTTTCTTTCTTTCTTTCTTTTGTACTGTTGTCTATACCAATAAAGGCTTGCTATTCGCTATTCTCTTTCTTTCTTTCTTTCTTTCTTTCTTTCTTTCTTTCTTTCTTTCTTTCTTTCTTTCTTTCTTTCTTTCTTTCTTTCTTTCTTTCTTTCTTTCTTTCTTTCTTTCACAAAGGGGTGCATAGGGTCATCTTTGTTTGTCAGCATTCTTCTTAGGTCTCTGTAGATATCCAGCACATTTAAAGATGCTGTCCTCTTTTCAGGGTGGCCAGACTGTGTCAACTGCCAGACTGTGTCAACTGTGTCAACTGCCAAATAATTCAGAAAGCACTTTCCATCCAATATGCAAGTATCCAAAAGGACCACCAGTCTCAGAAGGTTCAATTTGTGGGTGCTGAGAGAAGTTATTTCTGAATGATTTTGTGGTGGCCCTGTCCTCACTGCATACAAAGTTCCCAGTGCCAGACATGAGCGTGGTTCCTCATTTTACCCTTTCTGATGTCATTCTGGGCTTTAAGCTCAGTGCAGTTACTCAGGGCAGCATACGGTTTCCTCAGTGTTCTGGTAACTCTTAACTTAGTTGGTGACTAGCTGAACGGGGAGTCTTGCTCAAAGAGTTGGAGACCACAGGGCAAAAGACAGATATAATGAAAGTTACAGAATGTGATTGAGATCTCATCTGCTGTAATCCTGTGTCACAGAAGGGAGACAAGCAGTCTTCCTGAGATATCTTTAAGGCCTGTGCTTCTGAACTCTTCAATTTACCCATGGGGCAACTCAGGCAAAAAGTGACAATGTCTCCTCAGGTTCTTTGGAAGTGTTGTGATTGCAATTGGAACACCTGGCTTGCAGCCCTGGGCCTTGCTCACTTAAGCATGGATTTTCTCTATCTCATTAATTCACAGTTTTGCAAGAATGCAATCATGTTTTTGAAAGGAGCCAGGAGAGGTATTTGTCAGCACCAAGGGAACTCTGCAATTTTGTTTCCTACAGTTAAGCCTTCAATAAAAATTAGTATCCCTTTATTTCCTCTCTTATTTACAGAATTATATGGCAAGACAGATGGCTAGGTTTCCCAAAATAGGAAAAAAGGGTGTTTTTAATTGGCAATTTTGTAGAAAGGATTAAGCCTTTTCACAAGGCCCTCTTCCTTCCCCAGATATTTGGTCTTTGATGGAAATTCACAGCGCGGTCCTAAGCAGAATAGTTGTGCCCATCAGTTTGGGATTGCACTGTTAGGGTTGCTAGCTGTGTGTCTAACAGCCCAATTCGGGGTGGTGTGGAACAGCTTCTTGGAGCAGCAGAAACTTGTGCCAGTGCCTTTGCCCCCTCTGCCAGTGTGAGGGGCATCCCCAGCAACAAAGAGAGCATAGATGCCACTGTCTAGGCACCCCAAAGCCCTGGTGTGGCAAAATCTAGAAGCAGGCACCAAGCGGATACTGGCATGGGGTAGGTGGATGAGCAAGCTGGGCATTCCCAGGAGGGCAGTCATGGTTAATAGGCTTCCACCTGGGCTTTGGAGCCAGGTATGCCACAGCCCGGGGCTTAGAGTGGCATAACTCCATTTCAGGCTATTACAGGTGGGCTTTACAGGTGGCTGGGGGATTTCTCTTTGCTGCTGCCTCCCCATGCTATCTTAAAGCCTTTTAGAGACAGCATGGCAATGAAGCAGTGGCACCATCCCTGGTCACCTCAGCCCTGTGGATTGGGCTGTCCAATTGCAAGCATTTACCCAAAATGTGCAATTAACTATTTAAATTTTTAACAAATATCTTTCATGTTTATATGCCGCCTATAATTTTTTTGCTAATGATTATATCGTAACATATTCTGACAATTAAAGCAATATATATATATATTAAAAAATCATTGTTCACTGTGCCAAGGTTATTTAATGCACTGTTTTAATGTAATCTGATTTTGTTCACCACGAGGGATTTTAACTCATTGTTTATTTGTGGTTTCATGTTTTTATGGTTGTACTTTGATATGCTGGAATCCACCCTGCACTCCTAAAGGGAAGGGCAGCATATAAATATAACATAAATAAATAAATACAACGAACAACAATTCCAGCAGTACTTCAAAGATCCAAGTCTGGGACTATTCAGGAAGTTGGAATCAAAATCAAAGCATGTTTCAATGAGATCAATTTTGTACTAGTTACTCCGAAGGAAGATTGGTTTGCAATTTCAAGCATGGGGAATAGAATAGTAATCACGATCAGTTTATCAAGGGATCCATTATTTTGCTTCAATCAACAAAACTCCCAAATCAACAGACTTCAAAGAATGAACAGAGCAGACTCATTGCCAGTACCTTTTATGATTTTCAGAGCTGTCACTCATCTCCCCATTTCATCATGTTGCATTCCAGGATTTCATTAAGAAACTCACTATTTCAACCACTTAGGTCAACCACTCTTGAGATTTTGGGACTCACATTCACTGCTTCACCAGATGACATAACAGCTGTAACACTGTTGTATGCAATACATATCCATAAGGTCATTTAATATTAATTTGTACATTATGGGGAACTGAAGCGGAAAAATAGCAGCTTCCCCAAGAATGCCCAGCAAATCCACTGTCGAAGCATCTCTGTCCTGAGTTTGCTTTATTGGATTGCTTCATTTGAGCTCCGCTTTGAGAGATCAGATTGATTGGCCTGACTGAGCTGTTAAGAGCTGCACTGCTACTTGGCCATTGCTGGCATAAATTATGGACAAGGTAACCCTCTTTGAAGAGGGAAATTCAAGCTGGTGCAGACAGAAAATAAACTGTTGGATTATAATTTTTTTTGCTTTTGTAACAGCTGACTTTTGCCAACCCCTTGTGGGGTTTTCAAGCCAAGAGATATTCAAAGGTGGTTTGTCATTATCTGATTCACATCACAATCCTGGTATTCTTTGGAGGCCTTCCATCCAAATACTAGCCAGGGTCAAGGCTGAGTGTGTGTAAGACTGGCCCAAGGTCACCCAGCAGGTTTCCATGGTGTGAAACAATGGGGGATAGGGGCACCCCCTTTGAGGGTCCATAACTTTGGCACTCCTGAACCAAACTGCACCAAACTTGGGGGCATCAACAGGACAGTCAATGCTATGGGGAACCCAAAAGAGTAGGGTCTATCTCCCACTGCCCCCTGAAGTAAAGTTCCCCAAACCTGGATGGTGTCATCAAGACACTCTCCCGAAGATACCCTGAAAGTTTTGTGACTGTACCTTCAGAAATGTGCACCTCACAGCCCTCCACCAGAAATTCCCCATTGACAGCAATGGAGCAAAGTCACTGCAAAACAATATTGGGCATTTTTGGGGGTGCCTGTCAGGGGTGCATTTTTAAAGCTAGTAACACCAATATTTGAGGGTATCATCCAGTGACTGCCCTGATGATACCCCCCAAGCTTGGTGCAGTTTGGTTCAGGGGGGGCACAGTTATGGACTCTCAAAAGGGTAGCCCCCATCTCCTTAGCCCCCATTGGAAACAATGGGGTACAGGGGCACCCCTTTTAGGGGTCCATAACTTTGGCCCCCCTGTTCAGCAGCTGGGGGTATCACCAAACATTAGGACAGTTACCAGATGATACCCTGAAATTTTGGTGCCGATATGTCTAAAAATGCACCCCCTGCAGGCCAAAACATGAAAAAACACCAAAAAATAAAAACACGGTTTAGCTGCTGATTCGAATTCCATGGATTTGGATAGGATGGGATTCGGCCAGCTCGGATTCGGACCCTGCTCGTCTGAATCAGCATGGGTTCAGTCCAAACCCCAGATCCAGACCATTCGAATCTCTAACCTTAGTGGGCACCCTGGGAGCCGAGCATGGCCTAGGGAGCTGTTGGTGGGCCCAGTGTGGACAGGAATACAAGGTACTGCCCACCGTGGCCTGCAACCATTGGGAGCCCTGGCAATTCGAGCGGGGCCCCAATCGTGAAGCTGCCCAATGGTGCCAAGAGGCAGAGGATCTTTTTGCCAGTACTCAATTCCAGAACCATATGTTGTAGCATTACTGTGGAATATGATTTATTATTTGTGCTGCAGCATGTGAAGTTAATTTCTGAATTCACATTAGAAGCTCATTTTCCAATGTAATATTTTATAAGTACACAACATAGAATCATAAAAACACAGAGTTGGAAAGAACCCCAAGACACTTCTAATCCAACCCCTGGATGCAGGAACTTCACAACTACATCCCCTTCACACACTCCAGTGACACCAGTTCCACTCTTGATTTATTAAAAAATCATTATTTCACCCTAAACTAGCATGTTCCACCCTAAACTAGCATGTCTTAAGAAGACAGAAATGAAAGAGGATATAGGGAGACATGAAGATAAAAGTCTGAGGAATATGCATTGTGGGGGCACACAGGGAGACTCTTTTAAGAGTTTTCAGATCCAATGCTTTGGGTAATAAACACCACCCTGGCTGGTTGTGGTGGGTTTTCTGGGCTGTGTGGCCGTGGTCTGGTGGATCTTGTTCCTAACGTTTCACCTGCATCTGTGGCTGGCATCTTCAGAGATGTGACACAGTGTGTAACAGACTTCCCTCTGTGATACACCTCTGAAGATGCTAGCCACAAATGCAGGCGAAATGTTAGGAACACGATCCACCAGACCACGGCCACACAGCCCAGAAAACCCACCACAACCAGTTGAATCCGGCCGTGAAAGTCTTCGACAATACCTCCCTAGCTATCTTCTAGAATACTTAAAAATCTTCTAATTTCTCGGGGTTTTCCCAGATAGATCCTTTGGGATTGTTATGGGGTTCTTTGCTGGGCTTTGTTATTTTCTGGCACTGTCATCATTTTGGCCATGATTTTGTATAAGCTGCTTTTCAATTTTTGATATCGTAAGCTCTCGTGAAGGAAAGTGATACATTTTCCAGGCGATTAATTGACAGAGACAGAAGACAGATAGATAGAAGGTCCCACAGTATGTTACAGATAGTAGGTACAAGGCAATATTTCCTCATGGTTTACTACACATAGACTTTCCTGCTAGAACAGGGGTGGGCAATTATTTTTTCCATGGGGCCGCATAAGAAATAGAAAATATTGTGGAGGGCCGGGCCAAAAGGCAGGGGGGCGAGGTGCTTTTGAAAGCCCCGCAGAAGCCGGCAGCCAAGGCAACCAGCTTCTGCGGGGCTTTCAAAAGCGCCTCACTCCCCAGCACGGCAGGGGGGCCAGTCAGGGTCATCAGGCAGGCCGGATGTGGCCCGCGGGCCGTATAATGCCCAGGTCTGTGCTAGAAGGAAGGCAGAAGAAACTCTAAGAGGCCAATGTTTTGCAGCACCACATGTCAAAATAACAGGCGACCCTGCTGGCTGGTGAATATTCACATTGAGAGGTGTTTTCCTTTTGAAGCTTCCCATGCAAGCATTTGTCATACAGCTTCAATTTCCAGTTTTTTTAAAAAAATGTCTAAATGCAAAAAAAAAGGGGGGATACTGACTGTGGCTATGGCATGGTCCCCTGAAATAAAAAGGTAGCAAGCCTAAGCAGATTTACTCAGAAGTAAGCTCCATTTTGTTCAGCAGTGTTTACTCCCAGGAACGTATTCTTAGGATTGCTATCATAAAGTGAAGTCAATTATCTTGATATTGTTCCTTTGAGCAGGCCATTCAGAATCCACCACCTTGAAGGTTTTTTTCCATAACGCTGGAGATAACCATGATAGAAATATCCGGCCCCTGAACAATCTCGAAATGAAACTAGTCCAGATGTCAAAAATGCCATTTCTCGTGTCACCAAAACATGCCTTGTCCTTCCATCATCTCATCCAAAGCACCGAAGAGTTTTTATTATATTTTAGAAAGCAAGTCGGGAGATCTGTTGGGCTGAGACCATTCATTGTCAGGGAAGAAACACACACACACACATCAATGGTTAGATGTGACACGCTGATCATTAACAGAAGAGGTGGAGAAAATATGTTTTTATTAATATGGCTTTAGATATCTCATGATCGCTAAGGGCATCAAAGCCTATGAGACGGAGCTCTCTTTTCAGTTGCCCATAAGGAATCAGCATTAATAAGTGGTATAAAATCATTCCATTTTGAGGACTCACCTGACCTCCTGTTTTTAATTGTGTCAGATCTGAAAGCTCAAAGGGACAATGGGAAAAGATGGCTCTCCAGAGACAGATAGATCACACATCCGTCAAGCATGCTCTCTGCTTTAGTGAGCTGAACTCTCACACATGCTTTGAATTAGAATTTCTGCGATATACCTATCTACAATAATTTCTGCGTGGAGTTTTCAATTTTTCGTAATGATATTTATAAAGAGAACTGAGCCCGGAGATGTGCGAAACCTCCCCCAGAAATTTCACTAATGGTTATCAAAATCCTATGAGCGTTCCTTGATGTTCCTAAAGATCTTGATATGCCTCTTCAAAAACCCCTTTGAACATTACTTCTGATGAAGTCTGGTACTAAATATAATTATGAAACTGTGTCTCCTGAGAACAATGGGGAGGAAGTTGGAGGCTTTGTTCTAGTTAACGTTGGGCACAATATACCGCCCAAGCCTGAGAAGGTTCACGGAGAAACTAATTCCACTTTGATCAACAGAACTTGCTGCTTTGTAAGCATGCCTAGGCTGGCGTCTTTTACATCCCATTGTAATTTTTTAAAATTATTATTATTATTTTATTAAAGATTAGAATCATATTTATACAGTAAAAATAAAGTTTACATTTGTCTCACTATTTTTTCCCCCCAAAAAATTACCAGGCTCCTACATTCACAAAATCCCATTGTACACATCTAAAGCATTTCCTCAATTACATAATGTCACCTGATAAATAGAGAATAGGTAACCCGTTAAATTTGTGAGACATAAATTTTTTTTCGTACATATGAGACTATAGGAGAGAAATTAAGCATAAGTGGGTAGAGAAGGAGAGAGAAAGGGGAAAGCATCAGCTGACAAAGAAGATCAGAACAAGATAAGAAAGAAAAAAGATCAATAGCAGAAAAGGAAGATAAAAGAGAAGAAAGAAAGGAGAAAAAAGAGTTTGGACTTCCTCTTAACTTTAATTATACATATATAAACCATATCTACTTGATTACAATTCAGTCTAGTATAAATTTATCAACATTGCAGGTATAAAGATAGCTTATTATAATCTTTGTTTGTTTGCAAAAATTTTACTAATGGTTGCCATATATCTAAGAAGAGTTCCATTGTATTATAGTGTAATTAATGGGTCTCACTCAGAATGCATGTGCCCATTGCTTTTTATGGGCTAACTGTATTTGGATCAGGATTTGGCATACAAAGTGCCCTACAGGCTGAATACATACCCTGTGTTTTCCAGAGAAAATTTTATTTATTTTATTTATTTATTTCATCAAACTTATCCTCCATAGGGCTCAATTAATTAATCCTCATGAGGGGTCCTTCATGAGGAAGCATTAAATAGTCTGAGAAACCACATTATTTGTTTTAAATATTTATATTCCATTTTTCAGTTGCAAAGTTTAAGGGGCCATCTATGACAATATATTTAGAAATGGAAACAAGTAAGTTACCAGAACAAATAGCAGCAGATAGTGGGTACAGAGGAAGGAGCAAGATGCAAAGTAGCTCAGATTTAACTTGAATGCTTTCTTACAGAGCCATGTATTGTGTGTGTGTGTGCATTCATGCGTGCGTGCGTGCGTGCGTGAAGTGCTATCAAATTACTTCTGATTCATGGTGATCCTATGAATCAATGTTATCCAGTATGTCATTAACAGCCTTGCTCATGTCTTGCAAACTGAGGTCCATTACTTCCTTTATAGAGTCGATCCATCTCATGTTGGGTCTTCACATTTTTGTCCTGCTTTTCTGTCAAGGAGTTCATGACGGCATACATAGTTTTCCCCTCTCCCATTTTAGCTTTGTGACCACCACAAAGTAGGTAGGGAGACCAGCTCTCCAACTCTCCTTATTTGTTTCCTGCTAGTCCACTGAGGACCAGCGGGGAGAGGGATTTTTTAATTTAAAATGGTCCCATGCTGACATGCAACATCACTTCTGGTGATTACCTGGTAGTAACATCACATTGCTGGTGTGTCGTCGATGATATTTGGGCAGAACACCTACCTTGTTGCACAGCATCATGCCAGTGATGTGATGTCACTTCCAGTATTCACCAGAAGTGATGTTGAAATGTTGGCAAGGCACCATTTTCCTACATCCCATCTATCCCCTTTCCCACTGGCTGCCAGCCATGCATGGGAAGTTAGGCCGCGAGAGAGAGGACTTGTCCAAGGTCACTGGACTTCCATAATTGCCCATTCATCACTGCAGGTCTGACGTTTTTTCGTCAGGCTTTAGACCCCAGTATATATGGGTATAGTTGCACTAGCAAGCCCTCTTTCACTATCAAATAACAACATAGCTCTGGACTTATTTATGGCATTTGTGAGATCTCTAATATAGAAGCCATTAATGCTGGCTCTAGCCCCTTATAAGAAAAAAAATATATGGGCAGGCTGTTAGGCCCACGCAGAGTGCTTTTAAAAATCAAGCCTTCATTGTTTTCCTGGAGAGGGGCTTGCCTGTAACTGATCTCTCATAATCAAGGTCTAATTGTTTTTGAAGTGCTTAAGAGCAAATGCGATCTCCTTGTGCTTAGGCAAAGCCATGTTCGAGAAGGAAATGTGAGGCATTGTTATTTTCAGCATGCCTTTCAGAATGTACGTATGATTTGTGGCCGCTGCCAGTGCCTTTTGATAGATGGATTCATTTTTGCATTTCAGGGATTTTACTGGCTTGGCTGCTGGTCTCATAAGCCTCAGGAATTAAAACTTTAACTAGCCAATTGACTAAAGGCGTGTTTGAATCAAATGTTCAGGAAACACTTTGAATTTGGGGGGAGGGGGAGGCATTTGGGGGGAGGGGGAGGGAGATTATGGTTCTGGGGAAATTGATTTGGTTTGGACTAGATCTGATTTTTTTTTTGGTGGGGGGCACATTAATTAAAAGGAAATTAATTTCAGGTTAATTTTATGGGTTTAGAGCAGTGTTTCCCAACCTTTTTGACGTCACGGTACCCTTGACCTCACTTTTCATATCTCACGGTACCCCTGCCATCCCCCCTCCCACCCAGTGCCCCTGCTTGCCACCTGCCCACCTTCCCCTCCCAGGGTGACAGGAAGCACTGTGGGGGGGTGTTGGGAAGTGGCTGCTGACCTTGCAGCAGGCCCTGCCCTCTGGGCCCGCTCCATGTCCTTGCTGGCACCGGTGGGAGACACTGCAAAAGTGAAGGGGACCATTAGCATTGCTACGGTACCCCTGGGACATGCTCACGGCACCCCAGGGTACCACGGAACCCTGTTTGGGAATCGCTGGTTTAGAGCCTGCCTCTATTTTGTTCTTAATTTGTAAGTGTTTTCGGCAGCGGCCAACCTGAATGCAGGGCAAGAGGCAAGAAATCTCCTCTTGCTGTTTTTCCAGGTCCTAGCATTCAATGATATACTGTTTCTCAGTGCAGAAACTCCATTTAGCTCTTCCTACTGATTAGAAGGGCTCCCATGCAACGTGAGAAATCAAGAAGACAGGAGGAGCTCAGTGGAGAGGAACTTTGACATAGTCAAGGGCCTTAGAAAGGTGTTTTAGGATTGCCCTGTTAATAACCTATGGCCAAATGGGTAAGACTTGCTCCGTTATGGAACAGAAGGACAAACTAACATCTTAAACAGCAGAGTGGATGGGGTGAGGAAATCCAGCACACCTAGATGGTGCCACAGAGGGTTGGGAGGCAGCAAAGTTCACAACCCATGCATATAGCCAATTCAATTCAGCTTTAGGATATTTTTGTTCCTTCATTTTTTTTTGTCCTTTGCTGATGGAATGGCATGTTGTTTGCATTGTGTACTTAACTCAGCAGTCATTTCAATGAGAAATACATTTCTCATTGCAATCTCTCCCCCACAACTTTGATGAAATACTCGGGGCTTGTATTCCTTGCTCAAAAAAAGTTCCCTCCCCAAATGTCAGGTGCAGCACAGGAAGCTCTTCTGTTTAAAAGGTTTCTTGTAAACCCTTTCAAGGCATGTGAAGCTGCCACTTTTCACTCCCTCTCTACTTTTTTCCTCTCTGTCACAATACTGTCTGGGTTTCTTTCTCTGGTTTGGAAGACTTGCACGATGGTGCAGAAGAGTGTTAATTCACAGGACAGTCTTTTGCAGCATCGCTCCAGTGCAAGCCCATTGAAGTAAATGTGTTTAGATCAGGTGAATTTTGTAGAGGAGGAGGAGAAGGAGAAAGAGGAGGAGGAGGAGGAGGAGGAGGAGGAGGAGGAGGAGAAGAAGAAGAAGAAGAAGAAGAAGAAGAAGAAGAAGAAGAAGAAGAAGAAGAAGAAGAAGAAGAAGAAGAAGAAGAGTTTGGATTTATATCCCCCCTTTCTCTCCTGCAGGAGACTAAAAGGGGCTTACCATCTCCTTGCCCTTCCCCCCTCACAACAAACACCCTGTGAGGTGGGTGGGGCTGAGAGAGCTCCGAAAAGCTGTGACTAGCCCAAGGTCACCCAGCTGGCGTGTGGGGGAGTGTACAGGCTAATCTGAATTCCCCAGATAAGCCTCCACAACTCAAGCGGCAGAGTTGGGAATCAAACCCGGTTCCTCCACCTGCTCTTAGCCACTATGCCATTGCTGCTCCTTGTACCAGGTTTCACTGTCACTTATTAAGTTACCCAGCTTCCTTTTACTGAACAAGAGCCCATCACCTATATTCTGCCAGGGATTCTTAACATATGCACAACAGGCAAAAAAAATTCATAATGCTTTCCATCTGTGTATTTTCATGGAGGGAAAAGTGTTTGCTGTTTGATTGTGCAACCATTAAAGGGAAGACTTACTTATACCAGCTTTAATCAGAGAAGAAGAGGAGGAGTTTTTCTCAACCCAGCTTTTTTCAATGGTAAGGAGTCTCAGTGCAGCTTACAAACTCCTTCCCTTCTGCCCACAACAGATACCTTGTGAGGGAAGCGGGGCTGAAAGAGTTCTGTGACTAGCTCAAGGTCACCCAGCAAGCTTCATGGGGAGGAGTAGGGAAACAAACCTAGTTCACCAGATTAGAGTCCACTGCTCTTAACCACTGTGCCATGTAGAAAAGCTTCCCCTTTACTGTTCTGTGGGTGGGGGGGGGGGGGGGTTGTGCGGGGGGGGGGTGGGGGGGGGGGGGGGTGGGGGGGGGGGGGGGTGGGGGGGGGGGGGGGTGGGGGGGGGGGGGGGTGGGGGGGGGGGGGGGTGGGGGGGGGGGGGGGTGGGGGGGGGGGGGGGTGGGGGGGGGGGGGGGTGGGGGGGGGGGGGGGTGGGGGGGGGGGGGGGTGGGGGGGGGGGGGGGTGGGGGGGGGGGGGGGTGGGGGGGGGGGGGGGTGGGGGGGGGGGGGGGTGGGGGGGGGGGGGGGTGGGGGGGGGGGGGGGTGGGGGGGGGGGGGGGTGGGGGGGGGGGGGGGTGGGGGGGGGGGGGGGTGGGGGGGGGGGGGGGTGGGGGGGGGGGGGGGTGGGGGGGGGGGGGGGTGGGGGGGGGGGGGGGTGGGGGGGGGGGGGGGTGGGGGGGGGGGGGGGTGGGGGGGGGGGGGGGTGGGGGGGGGGGGGGGTGGGGGGGGGGGGGGGTGGGGGGGGGGGGGGGTGGGGGGGGGGGGGGGTGGGGGGGGGGGGGGGTGGGGGGGGGGGGGGGTGGGGGGGGGGGGGGGTGGGGGGGGGGGGGGGTGGGGGGGGGGGGGGGTGGGGGGGGGGGGGGGTGGGGGGGGGGGGGGGTGGGGGGGGGGGGGGGTGGGGGGGGGGGGGGGTGGGGGGGGGGGGGGGTGGGGGGGGGGGGGGGTGGGGGGGGGGGGGGGTGGGGGGGGGGGGGGGTGGGGGGGGGGGGGGGTGGGGGGGGGGGGGGGTGGGGGGGGGGGGGGGTGGGGGGGGGGGGGGGTGGGGGGGGGGGGGGGTGGGGGGGGGGGGGGGTGGGGGGGGGGGGGGGTGGGGGGGGGGGGGGGTGGGGGGGGGGGGGGGTGGGGGGGGGGGGGGGTGGGGGGGGGGGGGGGTGGGGGGGGGGGGGGGTGGGGGGGGGGGGGGGTGGGGGGGGGGGGGGGTGGGGGGGGGGGGGGGTGGGGGGGGGGGGGGGTGGGGGGGGGGGGGGGTGGGGGGGGGGGGGGGTGGGGGGGGGGGGGGGTGGGGGGGGGGGGGGGTGGGGGGGGGGGGGGGTGGGGGGGGGGGGGGGTGGGGGGGGGGGGGGGTGGGGGGGGGGGGGGGTGGGGGGGGGGGGGGGTGGGGGGGGGGGGGGGTGGGGGGGGGGGGGGGTGGGGGGGGGGGGGGGTGGGGGGGGGGGGGGGTGGGGGGGGGGGGGGGTGGGGGGGGGGGGGGGTGGGGGGGGGGGGGGGTGGGGGGGGGGGGGGGTGGGGGGGGGGGGGGGTGGGGGGGGGGGGGGGTGGGGGGGGGGGGGGGTGGGGGGGGGGGGGGGTGGGGGGGGGGGGGGGTGGGGGGGGGGGGGGGTGGGGGGGGGGGGGGGTGGGGGGGGGGGGGGGTGGGGGGGGGGGGGGGTGGGGGGGGGGGGGGGTGGGGGGGGGGGGGGGTGGGGGGGGGGGGGGGTGGGGGGGGGGGGGGGTGGGGGGGGGGGGGGGTGGGGGGGGGGGGGGGTGGGGGGGGGGGGGGGTGGGGGGGGGGGGGGGTGGGGGGGGGGGGGGGTGGGGGGGGGGGGGGGTGGGGGGGGGGGGGGGTGGGGGGGGGGGGGGGTGGGGGGGGGGGGGGGTGGGGGGGGGGGGGGGTGGGGGGGGGGGGGGGTGGGGGGGGGGGGGGGTGGGGGGGGGGGGGGGTGGGGGGGGGGGGGGGTGGGGGGGGGGGGGGGTGGGGGGGGGGGGGGGTGGGGGGGGGGGGGGGTGGGGGGGGGGGGGGGTGGGGGGGGGGGGGGGTGGGGGGGGGGGGGGGTGGGGGGGGGGGGGGGTGGGGGGGGGGGGGGGTGGGGGGGGGGGGGGGTGGGGGGGGGGGGGGGTGGGGGGGGGGGGGGGTGGGGGGGGGGGGGGGTGGGGGGGGGGGGGGGTGGGGGGGGGGGGGGGTGGGGGGGGGGGGGGGTGGGGGGGGGGGGGGGTGGGGGGGGGGGGGGGTGGGGGGGGGGGGGGGTGGGGGGGGGGGGGGGTGGGGGGGGGGGGGGGTGGGGGGGGGGGGGGGTGGGGGGGGGGGGGGGTGGGGGGGGGGGGGGGTGGGGGGGGGGGGGGGTGGGGGGGGGGGGGGGTGGGGGGGGGGGGGGGTGGGGGGGGGGGGGGGTGGGGGGGGGGGGGGGTGGGGGGGGGGGGGGGTGGGGGGGGGGGGGGGTGGGGGGGGGGGGGGGTGGGGGGGGGGGGGGGTGGGGGGGGGGGGGGGTGGGGGGGGGGGGGGGTGGGGGGGGGGGGGGGTGGGGGGGGGGGGGGGTGGGGGGGGGGGGGGGTGGGGGGGGGGGGGGGTGGGGGGGGGGGGGGGTGGGGGGGGGGGGGGGTGGGGGGGGGGGGGGGTGGGGGGGGGGGGGGGTGGGGGGGGGGGGGGGTGGGGGGGGGGGGGGGTGGGGGGGGGGGGGGGTGGGGGGGGGGGGGGGTGGGGGGGGGGGGGGGTGGGGGGGGGGGGGGGTGGGGGGGGGGGGGGGTGGGGGGGGGGGGGGGTGGGGGGGGGGGGGGGTGGGGGGGGGGGGGGGTGGGGGGGGGGGGGGGTGGGGGGGGGGGGGGGTGGGGGGGGGGGGGGGTGGGGGGGGGGGGGGGTGGGGGGGGGGGGGGGTGGGGGGGGGGGGGGGTGGGGGGGGGGGGGGGTGGGGGGGGGGGGGGGTGGGGGGGGGGGGGGGTGGGGGGGGGGGGGGGTGGGGGGGGGGGGGGGTGGGGGGGGGGGGGGGTGGGGGGGGGGGGGGGTGGGGGGGGGGGGGGGTGGGGGGGGGGGGGGGTGGGGGGGGGGGGGGGTGGGGGGGGGGGGGGGTGGGGGGGGGGGGGGGTGGGGGGGGGGGGGGGTGGGGGGGGGGGGGGGTGGGGGGGGGGGGGGGTGGGGGGGGGGGGGGGTGGGGGGGGGGGGGGGTGGGGGGGGGGGGGGGTGGGGGGGGGGGGGGGTGGGGGGGGGGGGGGGTGGGGGGGGGGGGGGGTGGGGGGGGGGGGGGGTGGGGGGGGGGGGGGGTGGGGGGGGGGGGGGGTGGGGGGGGGGGGGGGTGGGGGGGGGGGGGGGTGGGGGGGGGGGGGGGTGGGGGGGGGGGGGGGTGGGGGGGGGGGGGGGTGGGGGGGGGGGGGGGTGGGGGGGGGGGGGGGTGGGGGGGGGGGGGGGTGGGGGGGGGGGGGGGTGGGGGGGGGGGGGGGTGGGGGGGGGGGGGGGTGGGGGGGGGGGGGGGTGGGGGGGGGGGGGGGTGGGGGGGGGGGGGGGTGGGGGGGGGGGGGGGTGGGGGGGGGGGGGGGTGGGGGGGGGGGGGGGTGGGGGGGGGGGGGGGTGGGGGGGGGGGGGGGTGGGGGGGGGGGGGGGTGGGGGGGGGGGGGGGTGGGGGGGGGGGGGGGTGGGGGGGGGGGGGGGTGGGGGGGGGGGGGGGTGGGGGGGGGGGGGGGTGGGGGGGGGGGGGGGTGGGGGGGGGGGGGGGTGGGGGGGGGGGGGGGTGGGGGGGGGGGGGGGTGGGGGGGGGGGGGGGTGGGGGGGGGGGGGGGTGGGGGGGGGGGGGGGTGGGGGGGGGGGGGGGTGGGGGGGGGGGGGGGTGGGGGGGGGGGGGGGTGGGGGGGGGGGGGGGTGGGGGGGGGGGGGGGTGGGGGGGGGGGGGGGTGGGGGGGGGGGGGGGTGGGGGGGGGGGGGGGTGGGGGGGGGGGGGGGTGGGGGGGGGGGGGGGTGGGGGGGGGGGGGGGTGGGGGGGGGGGGGGGTGGGGGGGGGGGGGGGTGGGGGGGGGGGGGGGTGGGGGGGGGGGGGGGTGGGGGGGGGGGGGGGTGGGGGGGGGGGGGGGTGGGGGGGGGGGGGGGTGGGGGGGGGGGGGGGTGGGGGGGGGGGGGGGTGGGGGGGGGGGGGGGTGGGGGGGGGGGGGGGTGGGGGGGGGGGGGGGTGGGGGGGGGGGGGGGTGGGGGGGGGGGGGGGTGGGGGGGGGGGGGGGTGGGGGGGGGGGGGGGTGGGGGGGGGGGGGGGTGGGGGGGGGGGGGGGTGGGGGGGGGGGGGGGTGGGGGGGGGGGGGGGTGGGGGGGGGGGGGGGTGGGGGGGGGGGGGGGTGGGGGGGGGGGGGGGTGGGGGGGGGGGGGGGTGGGGGGGGGGGGGGGTGGGGGGGGGGGGGGGTGGGGGGGGGGGGGGGTGGGGGGGGGGGGGGGTGGGGGGGGGGGGGGGTGGGGGGGGGGGGGGGTGGGGGGGGGGGGGGGTGGGGGGGGGGGGGGGTGGGGGGGGGGGGGGGTGGGGGGGGGGGGGGGTGGGGGGGGGGGGGGGTGGGGGGGGGGGGGGGTGGGGGGGGGGGGGGGTGGGGGGGGGGGGGGGTGGGGGGGGGGGGGGGTGGGGGGGGGGGGGGGTGGGGGGGGGGGGGGGTGGGGGGGGGGGGGGGTGGGGGGGGGGGGGGGTGGGGGGGGGGGGGGGTGGGGGGGGGGGGGGGTGGGGGGGGGGGGGGGTGGGGGGGGGGGGGGGTGGGGGGGGGGGGGGGTGGGGGGGGGGGGGGGTGGGGGGGGGGGGGGGTGGGGGGGGGGGGGGGTGGGGGGGGGGGGGGGTGGGGGGGGGGGGGGGTGGGGGGGGGGGGGGGTGGGGGGGGGGGGGGGTGGGGGGGGGGGGGGGTGGGGGGGGGGGGGGGTGGGGGGGGGGGGGGGTGGGGGGGGGGGGGGGTGGGGGGGGGGGGGGGTGGGGGGGGGGGGGGGTGGGGGGGGGGGGGGGTGGGGGGGGGGGGGGGTGGGGGGGGGGGGGGGTGGGGGGGGGGGGGGGTGGGGGGGGGGGGGGGTGGGGGGGGGGGGGGGTGGGGGGGGGGGGGGGTGGGGGGGGGGGGGGGTGGGGGGGGGGGGGGGTGGGGGGGGGGGGGGGTGGGGGGGGGGGGGGGTGGGGGGGGGGGGGGGTGGGGGGGGGGGGGGGTGGGGGGGGGGGGGGGTGGGGGGGGGGGGGGGTGGGGGGGGGGGGGGGTGGGGGGGGGGGGGGGTGGGGGGGGGGGGGGGTGGGGGGGGGGGGGGGTGGGGGGGGGGGGGGGTGGGGGGGGGGGGGGGTGGGGGGGGGGGGGGGTGGGGGGGGGGGGGGGTGGGGGGGGGGGGGGGTGGGGGGGGGGGGGGGTGGGGGGGGGGGGGGGTGGGGGGGGGGGGGGGTGGGGGGGGGGGGGGGTGGGGGGGGGGGGGGGTGGGGGGGGGGGGGGGTGGGGGGGGGGGGGGGTGGGGGGGGGGGGGGGTGGGGGGGGGGGGGGGTGGGGGGGGGGGGGGGTGGGGGGGGGGGGGGGTGGGGGGGGGGGGGGGTGGGGGGGGGGGGGGGTGGGGGGGGGGGGGGGTGGGGGGGGGGGGGGGTGGGGGGGGGGGGGGGTGGGGGGGGGGGGGGGTGGGGGGGGGGGGGGGTGGGGGGGGGGGGGGGTGGGGGGGGGGGGGGGTGGGGGGGGGGGGGGGTGGGGGGGGGGGGGGGTGGGGGGGGGGGGGGGTGGGGGGGGGGGGGGGTGGGGGGGGGGGGGGGTGGGGGGGGGGGGGGGTGGGGGGGGGGGGGGGTGGGGGGGGGGGGGGGTGGGGGGGGGGGGGGGTGGGGGGGGGGGGGGGTGGGGGGGGGGGGGGGTGGGGGGGGGGGGGGGTGGGGGGGGGGGGGGGTGGGGGGGGGGGGGGGTGGGGGGGGGGGGGGGTGGGGGGGGGGGGGGGTGGGGGGGGGGGGGGGTGGGGGGGGGGGGGGGTGGGGGGGGGGGGGGGTGGGGGGGGGGGGGGGTGGGGGGGGGGGGGGGTGGGGGGGGGGGGGGGTGGGGGGGGGGGGGGGTGGGGGGGGGGGGGGGTGGGGGGGGGGGGGGGTGGGGGGGGGGGGGGGTGGGGGGGGGGGGGGGTGGGGGGGGGGGGGGGTGGGGGGGGGGGGGGGTGGGGGGGGGGGGGGGTGGGGGGGGGGGGGGGTGGGGGGGGGGGGGGGTGGGGGGGGGGGGGGGTGGGGGGGGGGGGGGGTGGGGGGGGGGGGGGGTGGGGGGGGGGGGGGGTGGGGGGGGGGGGGGGTGGGGGGGGGGGGGGGTGGGGGGGGGGGGGGGTGGGGGGGGGGGGGGGTGGGGGGGGGGGGGGGTGGGGGGGGGGGGGGGTGGGGGGGGGGGGGGGTGGGGGGGGGGGGGGGTGGGGGGGGGGGGGGGTGGGGGGGGGGGGGGGTGGGGGGGGGGGGGGGTGGGGGGGGGGGGGGGTGGGGGGGGGGGGGGGTGGGGGGGGGGGGGGGTGGGGGGGGGGGGGGGTGGGGGGGGGGGGGGGTGGGGGGGGGGGGGGGTGGGGGGGGGGGGGGGTGGGGGGGGGGGGGGGTGGGGGGGGGGGGGGGTGGGGGGGGGGGGGGGTGGGGGGGGGGGGGGGTGGGGGGGGGGGGGGGTGGGGGGGGGGGGGGGTGGGGGGGGGGGGGGGTGGGGGGGGGGGGGGGTGGGGGGGGGGGGGGGTGGGGGGGGGGGGGGGTGGGGGGGGGGGGGGGTGGGGGGGGGGGGGGGTGGGGGGGGGGGGGGGTGGGGGGGGGGGGGGGTGGGGGGGGGGGGGGGTGGGGGGGGGGGGGGGTGGGGGGGGGGGGGGGTGGGGGGGGGGGGGGGTGGGGGGGGGGGGGGGTGGGGGGGGGGGGGGGTGGGGGGGGGGGGGGGTGGGGGGGGGGGGGGGTGGGGGGGGGGGGGGGTGGGGGGGGGGGGGGGTGGGGGGGGGGGGGGGTGGGGGGGGGGGGGGGTGGGGGGGGGGGGGGGTGGGGGGGGGGGGGGGTGGGGGGGGGGGGGGGTGGGGGGGGGGGGGGGTGGGGGGGGGGGGGGGTGGGGGGGGGGGGGGGTGGGGGGGGGGGGGGGTGGGGGGGGGGGGGGGTGGGGGGGGGGGGGGGTGGGGGGGGGGGGGGGTGGGGGGGGGGGGGGGTGGGGGGGGGGGGGGGTGGGGGGGGGGGGGGGTGGGGGGGGGGGGGGGTGGGGGGGGGGGGGGGTGGGGGGGGGGGGGGGTGGGGGGGGGGGGGGGTGGGGGGGGGGGGGGGTGGGGGGGGGGGGGGGTGGGGGGGGGGGGGGGTGGGGGGGGGGGGGGGTGGGGGGGGGGGGGGGTGGGGGGGGGGGGGGGTGGGGGGGGGGGGGGGTGGGGGGGGGGGGGGGTGGGGGGGGGGGGGGGTGGGGGGGGGGGGGGGTGGGGGGGGGGGGGGGTGGGGGGGGGGGGGGGTGGGGGGGGGGGGGGGTGGGGGGGGGGGGGGGTGGGGGGGGGGGGGGGTGGGGGGGGGGGGGGGTGGGGGGGGGGGGGGGTGGGGGGGGGGGGGGGTGGGGGGGGGGGGGGGTGGGGGGGGGGGGGGGTGGGGGGGGGGGGGGGTGGGGGGGGGGGGGGGTGGGGGGGGGGGGGGGTGGGGGGGGGGGGGGGTGGGGGGGGGGGGGGGTGGGGGGGGGGGGGGGTGGGGGGGGGGGGGGGTGGGGGGGGGGGGGGGTGGGGGGGGGGGGGGGTGGGGGGGGGGGGGGGTGGGGGGGGGGGGGGGTGGGGGGGGGGGGGGGTGGGGGGGGGGGGGGGTGGGGGGGGGGGGGGGTGGGGGGGGGGGGGGGTGGGGGGGGGGGGGGGTGGGGGGGGGGGGGGGTGGGGGGGGGGGGGGGTGGGGGGGGGGGGGGGTGGGGGGGGGGGGGGGTGGGGGGGGGGGGGGGTGGGGGGGGGGGGGGGTGGGGGGGGGGGGGGGTGGGGGGGGGGGGGGGTGGGGGGGGGGGGGGGTGGGGGGGGGGGGGGGTGGGGGGGGGGGGGGGTGGGGGGGGGGGGGGGTGGGGGGGGGGGGGGGTGGGGGGGGGGGGGGGTGGGGGGGGGGGGGGGTGGGGGGGGGGGGGGGTGGGGGGGGGGGGGGGTGGGGGGGGGGGGGGGTGGGGGGGGGGGGGGGTGGGGGGGGGGGGGGGTGGGGGGGGGGGGGGGTGGGGGGGGGGGGGGGTGGGGGGGGGGGGGGGTGGGGGGGGGGGGGGGTGGGGGGGGGGGGGGGTGGGGGGGGGGGGGGGTGGGGGGGGGGGGGGGTGGGGGGGGGGGGGGGTGGGGGGGGGGGGGGGTGGGGGGGGGGGGGGGTGGGGGGGGGGGGGGGTGGGGGGGGGGGGGGGTGGGGGGGGGGGGGGGTGGGGGGGGGGGGGGGTGGGGGGGGGGGGGGGTGGGGGGGGGGGGGGGTGGGGGGGGGGGGGGGTGGGGGGGGGGGGGGGTGGGGGGGGGGGGGGGTGGGGGGGGGGGGGGGTGGGGGGGGGGGGGGGTGGGGGGGGGGGGGGGTGGGGGGGGGGGGGGGTGGGGGGGGGGGGGGGTGGGGGGGGGGGGGGGTGGGGGGGGGGGGGGGTGGGGGGGGGGGGGGGTGGGGGGGGGGGGGGGTGGGGGGGGGGGGGGGTGGGGGGGGGGGGGGGTGGGGGGGGGGGGGGGTGGGGGGGGGGGGGGGTGGGGGGGGGGGGGGGTGGGGGGGGGGGGGGGTGGGGGGGGGGGGGGGTGGGGGGGGGGGGGGGTGGGGGGGGGGGGGGGTGGGGGGGGGGGGGGGTGGGGGGGGGGGGGGGTGGGGGGGGGGGGGGGTGGGGGGGGGGGGGGGTGGGGGGGGGGGGGGGTGGGGGGGGGGGGGGGTGGGGGGGGGGGGGGGTGGGGGGGGGGGGGGGTGGGGGGGGGGGGGGGTGGGGGGGGGGGGGGGTGGGGGGGGGGGGGGGTGGGGGGGGGGGGGGGTGGGGGGGGGGGGGGGTGGGGGGGGGGGGGGGTGGGGGGGGGGGGGGGTGGGGGGGGGGGGGGGTGGGGGGGGGGGGGGGTGGGGGGGGGGGGGGGTGGGGGGGGGGGGGGGTGGGGGGGGGGGGGGGTGGGGGGGGGGGGGGGTGGGGGGGGGGGGGGGTGGGGGGGGGGGGGGGTGGGGGGGGGGGGGGGTGGGGGGGGGGGGGGGTGGGGGGGGGGGGGGGTGGGGGGGGGGGGGGGTGGGGGGGGGGGGGGGTGGGGGGGGGGGGGGGTGGGGGGGGGGGGGGGTGGGGGGGGGGGGGGGTGGGGGGGGGGGGGGGTGGGGGGGGGGGGGGGTGGGGGGGGGGGGGGGTGGGGGGGGGGGGGGGTGGGGGGGGGGGGGGGTGGGGGGGGGGGGGGGTGGGGGGGGGGGGGGGTGGGGGGGGGGGGGGGTGGGGGGGGGGGGGGGTGGGGGGGGGGGGGGGTGGGGGGGGGGGGGGGTGGGGGGGGGGGGGGGTGGGGGGGGGGGGGGGTGGGGGGGGGGGGGGGTGGGGGGGGGGGGGGGTGGGGGGGGGGGGGGGTGGGGGGGGGGGGGGGTGGGGGGGGGGGGGGGTGGGGGGGGGGGGGGGTGGGGGGGGGGGGGGGTGGGGGGGGGGGGGGGTGGGGGGGGGGGGGGGTGGGGGGGGGGGGGGGTGGGGGGGGGGGGGGGTGGGGGGGGGGGGGGGTGGGGGGGGGGGGGGGTGGGGGGGGGGGGGGGTGGGGGGGGGGGGGGGTGGGGGGGGGGGGGGGTGGGGGGGGGGGGGGGTGGGGGGGGGGGGGGGTGGGGGGGGGGGGGGGTGGGGGGGGGGGGGGGTGGGGGGGGGGGGGGGTGGGGGGGGGGGGGGGTGGGGGGGGGGGGGGGTGGGGGGGGGGGGGGGTGGGGGGGGGGGGGGGTGGGGGGGGGGGGGGGTGGGGGGGGGGGGGGGTGGGGGGGGGGGGGGGTGGGGGGGGGGGGGGGTGGGGGGGGGGGGGGGTGGGGGGGGGGGGGGGTGGGGGGGGGGGGGGGTGGGGGGGGGGGGGGGTGGGGGGGGGGGGGGGTGGGGGGGGGGGGGGGTGGGGGGGGGGGGGGGTGGGGGGGGGGGGGGGTGGGGGGGGGGGGGGGTGGGGGGGGGGGGGGGTGGGGGGGGGGGGGGGTGGGGGGGGGGGGGGGTGGGGGGGGGGGGGGGTGGGGGGGGGGGGGGGTGGGGGGGGGGGGGGGTGGGGGGGGGGGGGGGTGGGGGGGGGGGGGGGTGGGGGGGGGGGGGGGTGGGGGGGGGGGGGGGTGGGGGGGGGGGGGGGTGGGGGGGGGGGGGGGTGGGGGGGGGGGGGGGTGGGGGGGGGGGGGGGTGGGGGGGGGGGGGGGTGGGGGGGGGGGGGGGTGGGGGGGGGGGGGGGTGGGGGGGGGGGGGGGTGGGGGGGGGGGGGGGTGGGGGGGGGGGGGGGTGGGGGGGGGGGGGGGTGGGGGGGGGGGGGGGTGGGGGGGGGGGGGGGTGGGGGGGGGGGGGGGTGGGGGGGGGGGGGGGTGGGGGGGGGGGGGGGTGGGGGGGGGGGGGGGTGGGGGGGGGGGGGGGTGGGGGGGGGGGGGGGTGGGGGGGGGGGGGGGTGGGGGGGGGGGGGGGTGGGGGGGGGGGGGGGTGGGGGGGGGGGGGGGTGGGGGGGGGGGGGGGTGGGGGGGGGGGGGGGTGGGGGGGGGGGGGGGTGGGGGGGGGGGGGGGTGGGGGGGGGGGGGGGTGGGGGGGGGGGGGGGTGGGGGGGGGGGGGGGTGGGGGGGGGGGGGGGTGGGGGGGGGGGGGGGTGGGGGGGGGGGGGGGTGGGGGGGGGGGGGGGTGGGGGGGGGGGGGGGTGGGGGGGGGGGGGGGTGGGGGGGGGGGGGGGTGGGGGGGGGGGGGGGTGGGGGGGGGGGGGGGTGGGGGGGGGGGGGGGTGGGGGGGGGGGGGGGTGGGGGGGGGGGGGGGTGGGGGGGGGGGGGGGTGGGGGGGGGGGGGGGTGGGGGGGGGGGGGGGTGGGGGGGGGGGGGGGTGGGGGGGGGGGGGGGTGGGGGGGGGGGGGGGTGGGGGGGGGGGGGGGTGGGGGGGGGGGGGGGTGGGGGGGGGGGGGGGTGGGGGGGGGGGGGGGTGGGGGGGGGGGGGGGTGGGGGGGGGGGGGGGTGGGGGGGGGGGGGGGTGGGGGGGGGGGGGGGTGGGGGGGGGGGGGGGTGGGGGGGGGGGGGGGTGGGGGGGGGGGGGGGTGGGGGGGGGGGGGGGTGGGGGGGGGGGGGGGTGGGGGGGGGGGGGGGTGGGGGGGGGGGGGGGTGGGGGGGGGGGGGGGTGGGGGGGGGGGGGGGTGGGGGGGGGGGGGGGTGGGGGGGGGGGGGGGTGGGGGGGGGGGGGGGTGGGGGGGGGGGGGGGTGGGGGGGGGGGGGGGTGGGGGGGGGGGGGGGTGGGGGGGGGGGGGGGTGGGGGGGGGGGGGGGTGGGGGGGGGGGGGGGTGGGGGGGGGGGGGGGTGGGGGGGGGGGGGGGTGGGGGGGGGGGGGGGTGGGGGGGGGGGGGGGTGGGGGGGGGGGGGGGTGGGGGGGGGGGGGGGTGGGGGGGGGGGGGGGTGGGGGGGGGGGGGGGTGGGGGGGGGGGGGGGTGGGGGGGGGGGGGGGTGGGGGGGGGGGGGGGTGGGGGGGGGGGGGGGTGGGGGGGGGGGGGGGTGGGGGGGGGGGGGGGTGGGGGGGGGGGGGGGTGGGGGGGGGGGGGGGTGGGGGGGGGGGGGGGTGGGGGGGGGGGGGGGTGGGGGGGGGGGGGGGTGGGGGGGGGGGGGGGTGGGGGGGGGGGGGGGTGGGGGGGGGGGGGGGTGGGGGGGGGGGGGGGTGGGGGGGGGGGGGGGTGGGGGGGGGGGGGGGTGGGGGGGGGGGGGGGTGGGGGGGGGGGGGGGTGGGGGGGGGGGGGGGTGGGGGGGGGGGGGGGTGGGGGGGGGGGGGGGTGGGGGGGGGGGGGGGTGGGGGGGGGGGGGGGTGGGGGGGGGGGGGGGTGGGGGGGGGGGGGGGTGGGGGGGGGGGGGGGTGGGGGGGGGGGGGGGTGGGGGGGGGGGGGGGTGGGGGGGGGGGGGGGTGGGGGGGGGGGGGGGTGGGGGGGGGGGGGGGTGGGGGGGGGGGGGGGTGGGGGGGGGGGGGGGTGGGGGGGGGGGGGGGTGGGGGGGGGGGGGGGTGGGGGGGGGGGGGGGTGGGGGGGGGGGGGGGTGGGGGGGGGGGGGGGTGGGGGGGGGGGGGGGTGGGGGGGGGGGGGGGTGGGGGGGGGGGGGGGTGGGGGGGGGGGGGGGTGGGGGGGGGGGGGGGTGGGGGGGGGGGGGGGTGGGGGGGGGGGGGGGTGGGGGGGGGGGGGGGTGGGGGGGGGGGGGGGTGGGGGGGGGGGGGGGTGGGGGGGGGGGGGGGTGGGGGGGGGGGGGGGTGGGGGGGGGGGGGGGTGGGGGGGGGGGGGGGTGGGGGGGGGGGGGGGTGGGGGGGGGGGGGGGTGGGGGGGGGGGGGGGTGGGGGGGGGGGGGGGTGGGGGGGGGGGGGGGTGGGGGGGGGGGGGGGTGGGGGGGGGGGGGGGTGGGGGGGGGGGGGGGTGGGGGGGGGGGGGGGTGGGGGGGGGGGGGGGTGGGGGGGGGGGGGGGTGGGGGGGGGGGGGGGTGGGGGGGGGGGGGGGTGGGGGGGGGGGGGGGTGGGGGGGGGGGGGGGTGGGGGGGGGGGGGGGTGGGGGGGGGGGGGGGTGGGGGGGGGGGGGGGTGGGGGGGGGGGGGGGTGGGGGGGGGGGGGGGTGGGGGGGGGGGGGGGTGGGGGGGGGGGGGGGTGGGGGGGGGGGGGGGTGGGGGGGGGGGGGGGTGGGGGGGGGGGGGGGTGGGGGGGGGGGGGGGTGGGGGGGGGGGGGGGTGGGGGGGGGGGGGGGTGGGGGGGGGGGGGGGTGGGGGGGGGGGGGGGTGGGGGGGGGGGGGGGTGGGGGGGGGGGGGGGTGGGGGGGGGGGGGGGTGGGGGGGGGGGGGGGTGGGGGGGGGGGGGGGTGGGGGGGGGGGGGGGTGGGGGGGGGGGGGGGTGGGGGGGGGGGGGGGTGGGGGGGGGGGGGGGTGGGGGGGGGGGGGGGTGGGGGGGGGGGGGGGTGGGGGGGGGGGGGGGTGGGGGGGGGGGGGGGTGGGGGGGGGGGGGGGTGGGGGGGGGGGGGGGTGGGGGGGGGGGGGGGTGGGGGGGGGGGGGGGTGGGGGGGGGGGGGGGTGGGGGGGGGGGGGGGTGGGGGGGGGGGGGGGTGGGGGGGGGGGGGGGTGGGGGGGGGGGGGGGTGGGGGGGGGGGGGGGTGGGGGGGGGGGGGGGTGGGGGGGGGGGGGGGTGGGGGGGGGGGGGGGTGGGGGGGGGGGGGGGTGGGGGGGGGGGGGGGTGGGGGGGGGGGGGGGTGGGGGGGGGGGGGGGTGGGGGGGGGGGGGGGTGGGGGGGGGGGGGGGTGGGGGGGGGGGGGGGTGGGGGGGGGGGGGGGTGGGGGGGGGGGGGGGTGGGGGGGGGGGGGGGTGGGGGGGGGGGGGGGTGGGGGGGGGGGGGGGTGGGGGGGGGGGGGGGTGGGGGGGGGGGGGGGTGGGGGGGGGGGGGGGTGGGGGGGGGGGGGGGTGGGGGGGGGGGGGGGTGGGGGGGGGGGGGGGTGGGGGGGGGGGGGGGTGGGGGGGGGGGGGGGTGGGGGGGGGGGGGGGTGGGGGGGGGGGGGGGTGGGGGGGGGGGGGGGTGGGGGGGGGGGGGGGTGGGGGGGGGGGGGGGTGGGGGGGGGGGGGGGTGGGGGGGGGGGGGGGTGGGGGGGGGGGGGGGTGGGGGGGGGGGGGGGTGGGGGGGGGGGGGGGTGGGGGGGGGGGGGGGTGGGGGGGGGGGGGGGTGGGGGGGGGGGGGGGTGGGGGGGGGGGGGGGTGGGGGGGGGGGGGGGTGGGGGGGGGGGGGGGTGGGGGGGGGGGGGGGTGGGGGGGGGGGGGGGTGGGGGGGGGGGGGGGTGGGGGGGGGGGGGGGTGGGGGGGGGGGGGGGTGGGGGGGGGGGGGGGTGGGGGGGGGGGGGGGTGGGGGGGGGGGGGGGTGGGGGGGGGGGGGGGTGGGGGGGGGGGGGGGTGGGGGGGGGGGGGGGTGGGGGGGGGGGGGGGTGGGGGGGGGGGGGGGTGGGGGGGGGGGGGGGTGGGGGGGGGGGGGGGTGGGGGGGGGGGGGGGTGGGGGGGGGGGGGGGTGGGGGGGGGGGGGGGTGGGGGGGGGGGGGGGTGGGGGGGGGGGGGGGTGGGGGGGGGGGGGGGTGGGGGGGGGGGGGGGTGGGGGGGGGGGGGGGTGGGGGGGGGGGGGGGTGGGGGGGGGGGGGGGTGGGGGGGGGGGGGGGTGGGGGGGGGGGGGGGTGGGGGGGGGGGGGGGTGGGGGGGGGGGGGGGTGGGGGGGGGGGGGGGTGGGGGGGGGGGGGGGTGGGGGGGGGGGGGGGTGGGGGGGGGGGGGGGTGGGGGGGGGGGGGGGTGGGGGGGGGGGGGGGTGGGGGGGGGGGGGGGTGGGGGGGGGGGGGGGTGGGGGGGGGGGGGGGTGGGGGGGGGGGGGGGTGGGGGGGGGGGGGGGTGGGGGGGGGGGGGGGTGGGGGGGGGGGGGGGTGGGGGGGGGGGGGGGTGGGGGGGGGGGGGGGTGGGGGGGGGGGGGGGTGGGGGGGGGGGGGGGTGGGGGGGGGGGGGGGTGGGGGGGGGGGGGGGTGGGGGGGGGGGGGGGTGGGGGGGGGGGGGGGTGGGGGGGGGGGGGGGTGGGGGGGGGGGGGGGTGGGGGGGGGGGGGGGTGGGGGGGGGGGGGGGTGGGGGGGGGGGGGGGTGGGGGGGGGGGGGGGTGGGGGGGGGGGGGGGTGGGGGGGGGGGGGGGTGGGGGGGGGGGGGGGTGGGGGGGGGGGGGGGTGGGGGGGGGGGGGGGTGGGGGGGGGGGGGGGTGGGGGGGGGGGGGGGTGGGGGGGGGGGGGGGTGGGGGGGGGGGGGGGTGGGGGGGGGGGGGGGTGGGGGGGGGGGGGGGTGGGGGGGGGGGGGGGTGGGGGGGGGGGGGGGTGGGGGGGGGGGGGGGTGGGGGGGGGGGGGGGTGGGGGGGGGGGGGGGTGGGGGGGGGGGGGGGTGGGGGGGGGGGGGGGTGGGGGGGGGGGGGGGTGGGGGGGGGGGGGGGTGGGGGGGGGGGGGGGTGGGGGGGGGGGGGGGTGGGGGGGGGGGGGGGTGGGGGGGGGGGGGGGTGGGGGGGGGGGGGGGTGGGGGGGGGGGGGGGTGGGGGGGGGGGGGGGTGGGGGGGGGGGGGGGTGGGGGGGGGGGGGGGTGGGGGGGGGGGGGGGTGGGGGGGGGGGGGGGTGGGGGGGGGGGGGGGTGGGGGGGGGGGGGGGTGGGGGGGGGGGGGGGTGGGGGGGGGGGGGGGTGGGGGGGGGGGGGGGTGGGGGGGGGGGGGGGTGGGGGGGGGGGGGGGTGGGGGGGGGGGGGGGTGGGGGGGGGGGGGGGTGGGGGGGGGGGGGGGTGGGGGGGGGGGGGGGTGGGGGGGGGGGGGGGTGGGGGGGGGGGGGGGTGGGGGGGGGGGGGGGTGGGGGGGGGGGGGGGTGGGGGGGGGGGGGGGTGGGGGGGGGGGGGGGTGGGGGGGGGGGGGGGTGGGGGGGGGGGGGGGTGGGGGGGGGGGGGGGTGGGGGGGGGGGGGGGTGGGGGGGGGGGGGGGTGGGGGGGGGGGGGGGTGGGGGGGGGGGGGGGTGGGGGGGGGGGGGGGTGGGGGGGGGGGGGGGTGGGGGGGGGGGGGGGTGGGGGGGGGGGGGGGTGGGGGGGGGGGGGGGTGGGGGGGGGGGGGGGTGGGGGGGGGGGGGGGTGGGGGGGGGGGGGGGTGGGGGGGGGGGGGGGTGGGGGGGGGGGGGGGTGGGGGGGGGGGGGGGTGGGGGGGGGGGGGGGTGGGGGGGGGGGGGGGTGGGGGGGGGGGGGGGTGGGGGGGGGGGGGGGTGGGGGGGGGGGGGGGTGGGGGGGGGGGGGGGTGGGGGGGGGGGGGGGTGGGGGGGGGGGGGGGTGGGGGGGGGGGGGGGTGGGGGGGGGGGGGGGTGGGGGGGGGGGGGGGTGGGGGGGGGGGGGGGTGGGGGGGGGGGGGGGTGGGGGGGGGGGGGGGTGGGGGGGGGGGGGGGTGGGGGGGGGGGGGGGTGGGGGGGGGGGGGGGTGGGGGGGGGGGGGGGTGGGGGGGGGGGGGGGTGGGGGGGGGGGGGGGTGGGGGGGGGGGGGGGTGGGGGGGGGGGGGGGTGGGGGGGGGGGGGGGTGGGGGGGGGGGGGGGTGGGGGGGGGGGGGGGTGGGGGGGGGGGGGGGTGGGGGGGGGGGGGGGTGGGGGGGGGGGGGGGTGGGGGGGGGGGGGGGTGGGGGGGGGGGGGGGTGGGGGGGGGGGGGGGTGGGGGGGGGGGGGGGTGGGGGGGGGGGGGGGTGGGGGGGGGGGGGGGTGGGGGGGGGGGGGGGTGGGGGGGGGGGGGGGTGGGGGGGGGGGGGGGTGGGGGGGGGGGGGGGTGGGGGGGGGGGGGGGTGGGGGGGGGGGGGGGTGGGGGGGGGGGGGGGTGGGGGGGGGGGGGGGTGGGGGGGGGGGGGGGTGGGGGGGGGGGGGGGTGGGGGGGGGGGGGGGTGGGGGGGGGGGGGGGTGGGGGGGGGGGGGGGTGGGGGGGGGGGGGGGTGGGGGGGGGGGGGGGTGGGGGGGGGGGGGGGTGGGGGGGGGGGGGGGTGGGGGGGGGGGGGGGTGGGGGGGGGGGGGGGTGGGGGGGGGGGGGGGTGGGGGGGGGGGGGGGTGGGGGGGGGGGGGGGTGGGGGGGGGGGGGGGTGGGGGGGGGGGGGGGTGGGGGGGGGGGGGGGTGGGGGGGGGGGGGGGTGGGGGGGGGGGGGGGTGGGGGGGGGGGGGGGTGGGGGGGGGGGGGGGTGGGGGGGGGGGGGGGTGGGGGGGGGGGGGGGTGGGGGGGGGGGGGGGTGGGGGGGGGGGGGGGTGGGGGGGGGGGGGGGTGGGGGGGGGGGGGGGTGGGGGGGGGGGGGGGTGGGGGGGGGGGGGGGTGGGGGGGGGGGGGGGTGGGGGGGGGGGGGGGTGGGGGGGGGGGGGGGTGGGGGGGGGGGGGGGTGGGGGGGGGGGGGGGTGGGGGGGGGGGGGGGTGGGGGGGGGGGGGGGTGGGGGGGGGGGGGGGTGGGGGGGGGGGGGGGTGGGGGGGGGGGGGGGTGGGGGGGGGGGGGGGTGGGGGGGGGGGGGGGTGGGGGGGGGGGGGGGTGGGGGGGGGGGGGGGTGGGGGGGGGGGGGGGTGGGGGGGGGGGGGGGTGGGGGGGGGGGGGGGTGGGGGGGGGGGGGGGTGGGGGGGGGGGGGGGTGGGGGGGGGGGGGGGTGGGGGGGGGGGGGGGTGGGGGGGGGGGGGGGTGGGGGGGGGGGGGGGTGGGGGGGGGGGGGGGTGGGGGGGGGGGGGGGTGGGGGGGGGGGGGGGTGGGGGGGGGGGGGGGTGGGGGGGGGGGGGGGTGGGGGGGGGGGGGGGTGGGGGGGGGGGGGGGTGGGGGGGGGGGGGGGTGGGGGGGGGGGGGGGTGGGGGGGGGGGGGGGTGGGGGGGGGGGGGGGTGGGGGGGGGGGGGGGTGGGGGGGGGGGGGGGTGGGGGGGGGGGGGGGTGGGGGGGGGGGGGGGTGGGGGGGGGGGGGGGTGGGGGGGGGGGGGGGTGGGGGGGGGGGGGGGTGGGGGGGGGGGGGGGTGGGGGGGGGGGGGGGTGGGGGGGGGGGGGGGTGGGGGGGGGGGGGGGTGGGGGGGGGGGGGGGTGGGGGGGGGGGGGGGTGGGGGGGGGGGGGGGTGGGGGGGGGGGGGGGTGGGGGGGGGGGGGGGTGGGGGGGGGGGGGGGTGGGGGGGGGGGGGGGTGGGGGGGGGGGGGGGTGGGGGGGGGGGGGGGTGGGGGGGGGGGGGGGTGGGGGGGGGGGGGGGTGGGGGGGGGGGGGGGTGGGGGGGGGGGGGGGTGGGGGGGGGGGGGGGTGGGGGGGGGGGGGGGTGGGGGGGGGGGGGGGTGGGGGGGGGGGGGGGTGGGGGGGGGGGGGGGTGGGGGGGGGGGGGGGTGGGGGGGGGGGGGGGTGGGGGGGGGGGGGGGTGGGGGGGGGGGGGGGTGGGGGGGGGGGGGGGTGGGGGGGGGGGGGGGTGGGGGGGGGGGGGGGTGGGGGGGGGGGGGGGTGGGGGGGGGGGGGGGTGGGGGGGGGGGGGGGTGGGGGGGGGGGGGGGTGGGGGGGGGGGGGGGTGGGGGGGGGGGGGGGTGGGGGGGGGGGGGGGTGGGGGGGGGGGGGGGTGGGGGGGGGGGGGGGTGGGGGGGGGGGGGGGTGGGGGGGGGGGGGGGTGGGGGGGGGGGGGGGTGGGGGGGGGGGGGGGTGGGGGGGGGGGGGGGTGGGGGGGGGGGGGGGTGGGGGGGGGGGGGGGTGGGGGGGGGGGGGGGTGGGGGGGGGGGGGGGTGGGGGGGGGGGGGGGTGGGGGGGGGGGGGGGTGGGGGGGGGGGGGGGTGGGGGGGGGGGGGGGTGGGGGGGGGGGGGGGTGGGGGGGGGGGGGGGTGGGGGGGGGGGGGGGTGGGGGGGGGGGGGGGTGGGGGGGGGGGGGGGTGGGGGGGGGGGGGGGTGGGGGGGGGGGGGGGTGGGGGGGGGGGGGGGTGGGGGGGGGGGGGGGTGGGGGGGGGGGGGGGTGGGGGGGGGGGGGGGTGGGGGGGGGGGGGGGTGGGGGGGGGGGGGGGTGGGGGGGGGGGGGGGTGGGGGGGGGGGGGGGTGGGGGGGGGGGGGGGTGGGGGGGGGGGGGGGTGGGGGGGGGGGGGGGTGGGGGGGGGGGGGGGTGGGGGGGGGGGGGGGTGGGGGGGGGGGGGGGTGGGGGGGGGGGGGGGTGGGGGGGGGGGGGGGTGGGGGGGGGGGGGGGTGGGGGGGGGGGGGGGTGGGGGGGGGGGGGGGTGGGGGGGGGGGGGGGTGGGGGGGGGGGGGGGTGGGGGGGGGGGGGGGTGGGGGGGGGGGGGGGTGGGGGGGGGGGGGGGTGGGGGGGGGGGGGGGTGGGGGGGGGGGGGGGTGGGGGGGGGGGGGGGTGGGGGGGGGGGGGGGTGGGGGGGGGGGGGGGTGGGGGGGGGGGGGGGTGGGGGGGGGGGGGGGTGGGGGGGGGGGGGGGTGGGGGGGGGGGGGGGTGGGGGGGGGGGGGGGTGGGGGGGGGGGGGGGTGGGGGGGGGGGGGGGTGGGGGGGGGGGGGGGTGGGGGGGGGGGGGGGTGGGGGGGGGGGGGGGTGGGGGGGGGGGGGGGTGGGGGGGGGGGGGGGTGGGGGGGGGGGGGGGTGGGGGGGGGGGGGGGTGGGGGGGGGGGGGGGTGGGGGGGGGGGGGGGTGGGGGGGGGGGGGGGTGGGGGGGGGGGGGGGTGGGGGGGGGGGGGGGTGGGGGGGGGGGGGGGTGGGGGGGGGGGGGGGTGGGGGGGGGGGGGGGTGGGGGGGGGGGGGGGTGGGGGGGGGGGGGGGTGGGGGGGGGGGGGGGTGGGGGGGGGGGGGGGTGGGGGGGGGGGGGGGTGGGGGGGGGGGGGGGTGGGGGGGGGGGGGGGTGGGGGGGGGGGGGGGTGGGGGGGGGGGGGGGTGGGGGGGGGGGGGGGTGGGGGGGGGGGGGGGTGGGGGGGGGGGGGGGTGGGGGGGGGGGGGGGTGGGGGGGGGGGGGGGTGGGGGGGGGGGGGGGTGGGGGGGGGGGGGGGTGGGGGGGGGGGGGGGTGGGGGGGGGGGGGGGTGGGGGGGGGGGGGGGTGGGGGGGGGGGGGGGTGGGGGGGGGGGGGGGTGGGGGGGGGGGGGGGTGGGGGGGGGGGGGGGTGGGGGGGGGGGGGGGTGGGGGGGGGGGGGGGTGGGGGGGGGGGGGGGTGGGGGGGGGGGGGGGTGGGGGGGGGGGGGGGTGGGGGGGGGGGGGGGTGGGGGGGGGGGGGGGTGGGGGGGGGGGGGGGTGGGGGGGGGGGGGGGTGGGGGGGGGGGGGGGTGGGGGGGGGGGGGGGTGGGGGGGGGGGGGGGTGGGGGGGGGGGGGGGTGGGGGGGGGGGGGGGTGGGGGGGGGGGGGGGTGGGGGGGGGGGGGGGTGGGGGGGGGGGGGGGTGGGGGGGGGGGGGGGTGGGGGGGGGGGGGGGTGGGGGGGGGGGGGGGTGGGGGGGGGGGGGGGTGGGGGGGGGGGGGGGTGGGGGGGGGGGGGGGTGGGGGGGGGGGGGGGTGGGGGGGGGGGGGGGTGGGGGGGGGGGGGGGTGGGGGGGGGGGGGGGTGGGGGGGGGGGGGGGTGGGGGGGGGGGGGGGTGGGGGGGGGGGGGGGTGGGGGGGGGGGGGGGTGGGGGGGGGGGGGGGTGGGGGGGGGGGGGGGTGGGGGGGGGGGGGGGTGGGGGGGGGGGGGGGTGGGGGGGGGGGGGGGTGGGGGGGGGGGGGGGTGGGGGGGGGGGGGGGTGGGGGGGGGGGGGGGTGGGGGGGGGGGATGCTGGCAGGGGATGATGGAAACCTGTAGCCCAGAACATCTGGAGGGGCTAAGTTTGACACTGATGCTCGAAAACATAAATGTTTCTAATCTAAATCCAGTCAATGTCTCATAGCCTTATCTACTAATCATCAGGGCTCTACATTTCAATTTCAATAGGTTAATTTTTAATTAGAATTTCAGGACATTTCTAATGGTGAACATAATCAATCATACTCATTCCTAAAATTGAAAGAACCAGAAGAAACTGAGATTAAGGAAGGAAATAACGAGGCCATGAATGTATTCTTCTGACACAGGTGCATTCATTCATTTCATTCATTTCCTCAAGAACCACTATTTTATCAAAACTTTTCCAAAATTATTTTACCTTGATTTTTTTCCATATTTGACCATTGTTAGTCACTTCTCAAGCCCTCATACTTTGTTTACCATTCAGATTGTAGTGATTCTCAGCTAGCGATATCTCTTAAAGCGGGGGTCCCCAAAACCTGTTGGGCCTGGATGCACTTTTGGAATTATGACAGAGTAGTGGATGCTAACACAAAATGGCCACCATAGGAGAGAGAACCAATTGGAAATTGGCAATCTTGGGGACCTGCACAAAAGTCTGAGAGAATAGGCAATCCCAGTACACCACGGTGTCAATGAATGCCACACTGGGAATCTTTGACTTAATTTTTCCTATGGAAAATGATGTCAAAATTAATCATACATCTTCTGGGATCAAATCAGATTTATCAGCCAATAACTAATTGCTAGAGGACAGGTGTTGATTCTTACAGAACCTAGGCTAGAGTTGCCAGAGTTGCAGAAATATCTGGAGATGTTGCAGGACCAGTGTACAGCAGGCGCCAAGTGAGCTTGAGGAGGAAAAACCCTGGAAGACAGATAATTCAAGTAGGTACTAATCTCAGCAACCCACTGTGGGTATAACGCCGTTAGAAGATGACAGCTTCTTGGATTTATATACTTGAAGCCTTTCTCTCCTGCAAAGAGACTCAAAGGAGTTCATAAACTCCTGCCCTTCCCCTCCCCACAAAAGAAACCATGTGAGGTAGGTGGGGCTGAGAGAGTTCTGAGAGAATTGTGAATGGCCCAAGGGCACCCACAAGCTTCATGTGAAGGTGTGGGGAAACAATCCAATTCACCTGATAAGAATCACCTGTTCATGTGGAGGAGTGGAGAGAGATGAGTTTTGGATTTACACCCTGCTTTTCTCAACTGTAAGGAATCTCAAAGCGGCTTACAAACTCCTCCCCTTCCTTTCCCCACCATAGACACTCAGTGAGATAGGTGGGGCTGAGAGAATTCTGTGAGAACTGTGAGTAGCACAAGGTCACCCCCAGCAGGCTTCATGTGTAGGAGCAGGGAAACAAATCTGGTTCACCAGATTAGAGTCCGCCACTCATACGGAGAAGTGGGGAATCAAAACCCGGTTCTTCAGATTAAAGTCCACCATTCTTAACCACTATACCATGCTGGTTCATAGAAACCACTTACACTTCCACCATCTAAGCAACATATAACCTGGATGAACCACCAACTGTGTTTATATGCCTGCCTGCTACTTTTGTTTCCTGACTATCGTTCTTTGACCTCATCCCTTTTAGCCTGTTCTATGTTCTTGGGACCTTTATTCTGCTTCACTGGGATCTCCTAGTCTCTTCTTTTTTAACTGAAATCAAATCTGGTAAAGACTAAAGGCCGTGTACCTGAGCAGTTCATTTCAGGGGATACTACTGACTCTGAAATGGACTCGTTCAACAAATGATAAATTGAATATTTAAATGAATTCCTCGTTTGCACCACACCTGCATTTCAAGTGAAACCAATTTTTTGTCTTTCTTAGAATATTAGCTTTATTCATCAACTGATTACAGTGTGCCATGTAAGATTTTTATTAGCGGTACCGAATGCTTTCATAGTTAATGCGGTAATTGTAGAGTACATATTAGCTGCATTGGTAGAAATGTTTGTAGCCTTCTTTTAGTATGGCAGCGATTTTATCGGCGATCAGTAATAAGCTGTTTCCAGAATCTGAAACAAGTTTAATGTGACATGGCGGTGAAGTGCTATTAATACACTGTGCCGTTACATTCTCACATTAAATTAGTGAAGGTAGAGACTGAAAGCAATTTCTAAAATAACATCTTACCATATGGTACAATGTGAGAAATGTGATTGGGGGGAAAATGATAAAAGTTAGTATTATGATCGATGGCATCTTATTTTTAGCTTAATATCCTAATTGTGATACATTGTATTCCCCCAGCTGTGAGTCACACACAAAAGAAGAAAAAGACGCTTGCAGCATTACAAACGTTGGCCAGGTGTTGCAGTGAGTTACTGCTTTGACACGGGGAAGAAGCTAATTTCATGTTAACTAATAATACTATCGACCTATTGGTCTAGGCCAGGGGTAGGGAACCTGCGGCTCTCCAGATGTTCAGGAACTACAATTCCCATCAGCCCCTACCAGCACGGCCAATTGGCCATGCTGACGGAGGCTGATGGGAATTGTAGTTCCTGAACATCTGGACAGCCGCAAGTTTCCTACCCCTGGTCTAGGCATATAGCCAAATCACAAGTAGCTCTTTCCAGTTTGAGACGAAATGGGGGGGGGGGACAGCAAGCTTTGAAGCTAAGATTGGTTTATGAAACATTGCTGTAGTACCCTTAGCTTAAACAACTCAGGTATGCCCCAGGTATTGGAACATTTCTCACATGCATGATCATGACTTTATAAACACAATATGAAGCGAGGGATTACATGTGTATTTACCTTGTGTCAAAAACATATTACACCACAGGTAGACCTCTCAGATTGTCTCCTAGAACATTTTAATTCACACTGAATTAGCTCACACAATCAGCAGGCTGCCATGAGAACCTGGATGGGTTCTTTTGGGAGTCCCTCCCAACATCAAGTATGCATTCAGCTCCCTTTTAAGCAAGTAAAGATTCATAGAGGAATTTCATTTTGTTCCTGTGACCATAATGCTGGAAGGGTTAAGGTCTAGGAAGAGTGAGAGAAGACAAGGCCCCATTAACAGAACACATTTCCTAAACAAAATTAAAAGCTGGACGTGAAAGTTTTGTTTGCCCATATTTTTACTGGAAGAAAAAAAAGCAATATAAACCCTTCTTGGAAAATCACATATATCCTGGTTGACAGAGGGTTCTGAAAAGGCCCCATAAGTTCTTATTCATTCTTGTTCCTATCAGCTCACATCACAGGAAAACCTCATGCAATGTGGATTCCTTGGAGGATTGCCTTTGTTAAGCTGTCATGCCATAGTATCCCAGGAAACCTCTCCAAATCACTGTCTACACTGAGATTCCTGACAGAGAAAGTTGCCACATCCTTCTTTATCAGCCCTGAAACTCTCACTGAGGTCTCATTTTTTCATTTTTAAACCTGTGGTATGTGTGGGAGATGGCTACACCATAAGATTGCCAGCCATCAGTTGGCAACTGAGGGGGGGGGTAATGATGGGGGCTAGTACCCAGAAGTGACATCACAACACTGATGTGATAATCTAGGATTCAGATAAATCTCTATGGTAAAAAAGGTAACAACTTTCTCCCAGCTGCCCCATGGAGTGGTGGCTGGTAACGAAGAGGTATACTGAACACTTTCCAGCTGAAGCAGGAAACCTGGTCTCCCTACCATACCACTTCTTGATCAACTCCAGCTCACATCACAGGCTTATAAATACCTGCATGGCTGAGAAATGAAGCCTCTTTAGGTATTGTGGGGCCAATGAAGAAGGCAGCTGCAACTCTCCTCCTAGAACACCTGAATACTGCTGCAAGCCTTTAGAGACCTCTGACATGGGTGGAACAGAGGAAGGAAGTTGCCTTCCACCCATGTTGGAGGTCCTTAAAAGGGCTGCATAATTCAGGAATAAGACCAACAGAGCTGATGGAAAAAGTTGCTGCAGAAGGTCACTTACAGATTTTCCCGAAGTCAGTTTAGTATGGGAACCTACAAAAGGTTGTCACCTGCTGGCAGTGACGTGGGTATAGATTTTTATGGGGTGGGTTTGGTGGGTCCCATCCCCACCCACCCCTTGGGCCATGGTCCCACCCCAAGCCCCACCCCTGGTCCAGGGCTTATAAAAGCAGCTCTCCAAGGCCAGGGATGGCAAACTTCTCTGCCCCACCCTCCCCCACCAGCTGGGCTCCCAGCCTGCAGTCCCTTCTACCCTACCCTCCAGGCAGAGGCATACCAAGGGAAAATGGAGCCCAGTGCAAAATTTGAGTTTTGCACCCTCCACCCCATGGGCAGCCGTTGTGATGCTGGAATCAACCTTCCCCAAAACAGTATCACTTTCAATGGTGTTTAAACTAGGGAGCCCAGATTGTCCTTTCAAATCCTCCTTAAAGGGAGAATCTGGGGTCTCCAGTTAAAACAACATTGAAAGTGATGCTTTTTTGGGGTGGATTATCCCCCACCCTGAAACAGCATCACTTTCAATGTTTAAACTGGGGACCTCAGATTCCCCCTTTAAATCCATGCCGAAGGGAAAACCATGTCAGGGATAAAATTTGTTAAGCTGTAGTGGCAATTCAAATCCTCAGGCATCTTTAGGAGACTCTCCTGATGATACCACCCAGGTTTGGCGAAGTTTGGTTCAGGGGTTATGGACCCTCAAAAGTTATGGACCCTCAAAAGGAGCAGCAGTGGCGTAGGAGGTTAAGAGCTCGTGTATCTAATCTGGAGGAACCGGGCTTGATTCCCAGCTCTGCCGCCTGAGCTCTGGAGGCTTATCTGGGGAATTCAGATTAGCCTGTACACTCCCACACATGCCAGCTGGGTGACCTTGGGCTAGTCACAGCTTTTCAGAGCTCTCTCAGCCCCACCTACTCCCACAAGGTAAGCCAAGTGAGGGGGAAAGGGCAAGGAGATTGTAAGCCCCTTTGAGTCTCCTGCAGGGGAGAAAGGGGGGGATATAAATCCAAACTCACTCTCTTCTAGCTCCCATTGGAAACAATGGGGGATGGGGACACCCCCTTTGGGAGTCAATAACTTTGGACCCCCTCCCCCCGAAACCAAACCTTGCTAAACCTGGGTGGTATCATCAGAAGAGTCTTCCAACAAATCCCTGAAATTTTAGTGCTGCTAGCCTAAAACTGGGCCCCCTACAGGCCAAAAACTGAAAAAACACTAAAATACCACAAAACCACAAATAGGGCGAAGCTTCGGACATTTAATGAGGGGGGTTGAACCCAGGAACCCACCCTTACCTACGTCCTTGTCTGCTGGCTGGTTTCCTCCTCATATGGCAGTCACACATAAAAATGGAGTTTGTAGCAAGCAACAGGAGAAATGAGAGGGCAGGGACCTTCTATAGCACTGTTCTTTAAGAGTGAAAGCACTCTATTAGCTTCCAAAGGCATATTCTTAACATTATCGGTGGCATTACTTCTAGTTTCTCCAATGATATTTATAAAAAATGGCAGCTTGACACAGTATTTCAGTCAGTATTAATGCTGTTTCCCAAAATCCCCTGAATATTTATATTTAGTGGGATATCTTAACATCACAGGTTCAATAACTGGCTGTACGAAATCTTTAATCCCTGGGATGTGTGGTTCTCTATTTTGCAAAGGAAGAAGCTTTTAGAGGGAAATCTCCACATCTCATAGGCTCAGCAGACTGATAAAGACATTGTACTGTGATGAGAATTAGCTGTTGTAATAGGGCTCAAAGGGGGCTCTAGACATAAACATAACATTTGAAATGTGACCTCAACGAAGGTGGCTGATCACTCGGCTAGAAATGCTGCTGTTTCAGAGACAAGAGATTACAATGTGCTTATGGTCTTGTGAGGTATTGTGCAGCCACTGATAACAAACATGTTGAGCACCAAGGGTTTTCATGTGATGTACTTATTAGCAGAAAAGAAAATGGAAGAAAAATTATTATTTAAACATATAAGGGCAATAGCTTTTACTATATCTGCAGAAATCACAAGAACAGCTAACCCCTCTTATTTTAGTAGGGTAGCCATACTAATCTATTGTCACAGGAAAACAAAACCAAAATAGAGTCTTGTGACATCTTTAAGTCTGACCATAACTGTCAGATGCAACAACAATGATTGGATTCTCAGTTAGGAGAATATTTACGGATGGGGGGTGGTGGTGGTGGTGGTGGTGGTGGTGGTGTGTGTGTGTGTGTGTGTGTGCGTGCGTGAGAGAGAGAGAGAGAGAGAGAGAGAGAGAATGAGAGAGATGGTAATATTCTTAAGTAAAGTTTGAAAGTATACCAGATAAGTACAGTTACCTTTAACATTGGTGATAATAAGGAGTCAACCTAATTACTTTAGAGCAATTGAACATCTATAATAGATCAGGAAGGTGTTAGCTCTGCTTCACCCTCCTTTGTTGATACAATCAAAAGTATTGATGAATTCTAATTCAGCAGTTTCTCACATGAGTCTCCTTTTGAAGTTGGTTTGTTATGGAATGATGACTTTCACAACAACAACAGAACATCCCGGGAGACTGAAAATATTCATCCACAGGTTTCTAAGCATTGTCATGCTGATGTCAATTTTGTGTACATTTATTCTTTTGCATTTATTCTTAGGCAGACTGCAACTGCATATATTGCTTTGATAGGGAGTCCAGCTGATTTGTTTGTTCTACTGGGAACAAAAATAGGGGAGGGTACTTCCAGATTTAAACAGAAGTAACATCTTGGTGCTTTAGGAGTACCCTGACATTTTTTTTGGAAGGGAAATTCTTAGATCATTGTGACATTACTTCCAGATACAATTGGAAATGATGCCCCAATGTTCTTTCCCATACTACATGTTTGTTCCTCCTGAAGTTAAGTGTGGCAGGGGCCAGGAGCAGGGGCCAAAGTTTGCCCAACATTGTAGGAAATATGTTAAGCCTACACTTGGAGAATGAGTGGGTAAATGAACCCTTGATAGAATGGCTGAAAATATCAAGTCCAATATTGTTGTTTGAGTACAGGTGGAGTACAGGTGGATTACTAATTTGCATATTAGGAAAGGTTCATGGATATGTTGTTGAAATGCTCACCATAACTTGAAAACATAGTCCAAGGCACTGACCTTGGAGATCAGGAACATTGCCCCACCCCCTTGCTTTTAACAGATTTAGTCCTGACTTGGACAATCTTTTCAAGTTATTGTTGAAATGCTCACCATAACTTGAAAAGATAGTTCAAGGCAGGACTAGGCCTGTTAAAAGCAAAAGGATGGGCCATGTCTCTGATCTCCAGGGAGGCCCAACTCTGCACGTTCTGCAGGTGGGCGGGGCATTCCTCCCTCCAGGGCTCCTTGCAGTGATGAGCGGGAGGCACCCGGAGGCTTGACTGGCAACTGAAAAAACAGCTTGCTCCTTGCTTTCCGGAGGGAGGCTGACTCTCTGGTCACGTGGGGGGCTGATTTTGCCCCCCCCCCGGTGACCAGATGGACTGTGCCCAGAGACATGGGATACCCCATGTCCCTGGGCAGATACGCCACTGTTTGATAGTAACCAAACTCAGACACATGTAAATAATTAAAGCCTGGGGCATCTGTCTTTAAGACCTGAGTGGAATAACCATCAACTATGTACGACAAAAGAGGAACCAAATATATGGAACTCCAGCTAAAACCAGTGAAATGTTATTTGCAGATATTTAATCCCCTGTGATGAAAAATGATTCTCTTTCAAAGAGCCAGTTGAACCTGTGCTGACACCTGCGTTCTTCTCTGAATACACTCTGGCTTTCCACAGAGCAACCGCCACAGCCTCAGTACATGATGATATATGGAAGACAGAGCATTTTGTGTATCCAAGCAGTGTTTTTCCTTTCAACTGAATGAGGCTGCCAAAACAGCTTCATGTCCCTTTTATAAAAGGTTTGGCTGCTACTTGTCTAAAGTGTTCTTTGGCATGCCTCACCTGGTATCTCCTGAGTAGCTCAGGCTGTACACCTATGGCCATGGTCTGCTTTTGCCCCTTCTTCCTTCTGGGGCCCTGCTCGAAGTGAGATACATTCTGGGCCTTGACTCACTTCACAACCGGCCGCCCTCCCTGATTTCCTCATTATTGTTTTGCTTTACGTATTTAAATGCTGTGCCTGCAATTTCTAGAATAAGTGACATGTTTCCAATGCAGCATCTAAATTGAGGCCTGGCTTTCAAAAAATGATTCCATGGCACATAACGTATCGTAAAACCAAAATAAAAGCCTGGCCTTCTGGAAATCCTGGTGATTTAATTCTTGGCTCAGCTAAAGGAAGCACAATCCGAAATTGATCGCGCTGCCTGGAAAAAAAAAAAACCGGCATGAAATTTTCCCCCCTTGTTGGTCTTCGAGAAGACTCCGCACAGGCTGTTCTCTGTAGCTCACTTTCTGGAATAAGTTGGATTGCTTTGCTCCACAAGAATGTTGCTGGGCAGAAGGCTGGGTTTGCACTAGAATGATCTAAGGAGGATGGCAGTCAATGTATCATTCTTAACTAGTTCGCCATTTGATCCCTTGAGTTTTTGTGGAATTATTTTTATATGTGTTCTCTCTGTAGCATAACAGAAAAGCACCGATTAAAGAATTCCTTTCTGTGGCCCCTCCCAAAGGGCATCTTGTATCTGTGCTTTTCTTGTATACATGCCCTTTGTTACTATACTGCGTATCTGTCCTTTAAGTGAATCAGCTGAAAGCATGATTCCATGTGGAGGATATAACAGACCACATCTTTTCCTCAAAAGATTTGTTAACGGAATCAGATCCATGTTAATACATGATATTAATTTCGATTGAGGAAAAAAAAAGAGGCTGGAAGACCACATAGCCACTTTAGCTTCCGGTAAGGAGGACGTGTATATTTTTGGTCTTCTAATATTCCAAGGAGTACCCCCAACTAAATACAGAAGTGACCAGAAGGCAGCATATGAACAACATCCCATAAAAACATTTATACATTCTTACTGCAAAACCACTTGCAATATCACGTAATACCCAGTCATTATTGTAATGAAGTAATATTTCTTGCTAATGGAACTTGCTTTTGGAGTCTTCATTCATCAGATAAAGTCATGCTATCTGTGAAATTCATTCCTGATAGGGTTGCCAGGTCTAGATTGGAAAATTCCTGGAGATTTGGGGTGGAATGAGGTGGATATGTACCAGGGATCAACAAAGCACAGAAGATATAGTGCAGTGGTAGCGAACCTGAGGAGACTCCCAGATGGTTCTCCATGGGACTGGCAATTCCCATCAGACCCTGCCAATTGGAATTGTAGTTCGTGAACAGACTTGAATTCAGTTCAGTACATCTTGAGTGTGCCACTGGAGTGGAACATCTGGAATTGTAGTTCATTAACATCTGGAGTGCCATAGGTTCGCCACCTCTGGTATAGTGGAAAGCTGTTAAGAATTTATCCAACTGTTACAAAATCTAACACTCTTCAAAGGAAACCAGTATTCAGCTTGAATTCTTGGATTCATCCTTGCCTGCAACCACTTCAACATGAATGTAAACAAGAATGTAAACATTCTGCTCTCAGAGTGTGTATGCGTGTGTATGTTATCTTGTCTGTATTTAACTTCATCTTTTGGGGAGAGTGCATGTGTTCATGAAAAAGTGTCTCTCTAAAAAGAGTTGGTTTTTATACCCCACTCTTCTCTACCTTTAAGAAGTCTCAAAATGGCCTACAATTGCCTTCCTTTCAAACAGACACCTCAAACCAAGGTAGGTAGGGCTGAGAGAGTTCTGAGAGAACTGTGATTAGCCCTACGTCAGCAGCAGTCTTCATGTAGAGGAGTGGGGAAACAAACCTGGTTCTCCAGATTGGAGTCAGTCATTCTGAACCACTATGCCACACGGCTCTGAAGAGCAATAACAGTATTTGCATCCACATATGAACTTATTAGCAGTAGAAAGGACAGTTGCTCTGTCTGTAAACATGAAATGAAACACCCCATGTAATCCCTATGGATCCTGTGTTTATTAAATTGTGTACTATCGGCTTGTGCTTGTTTCCTTGATAAAAAATGCACTCTCCTGCTGTCTGCTGGCATATTTTTGCCGGAGATAATTTTGAGCAGCCCTTGTCAAATAAAGTTAGATTTAATGCAACCACACAGCTAGTCATAAAGGCAAAGGACTGATATTTCCTTTATAATTAGATGTTGCCAGTGATAACTCGAGTAAAAGTCCTGTTAGAGTGAGAATTGATTGTTGCCTGGAATGGCCATTGCATTCCCTGAAATGTTGTCTTCTCCCTTTGGGTGCAGAGGATACACAAGAGAGTGCTGTGCTACTGATTGAACTGTCATAGCAACCCAATAGCTAAAAATGTGAAAGAAGAGTGCATTTATATGCATCCCCCGCTATTGCTCTCCGGGTTAAGGTCTTTATTTCACCATATCAGTGGACCTGAAATGCAATTAATTTGGTGAAAGTATCTTTTACAGTACAATCAGAAATCGAGTTACATCCTTCTCAGCCCACTGAAGTCAGCAGGGTTTAGAAGGGGGTGTAACTCTTGCCGGAGACTAGCCTTGCCAACATTGAATAAATATGACAACATGTGATTTGCTTCCTACCTCAGTGAGTGTGTGTTCTTGACCAGTTCTGCCTGAGAAGAATCAACATATCCATTTTTATTGTCAATGGGAGCTCTTATTAAGCAAGAGAAAATTTCGGGAGTAGCAATCGATCAAACTCAGGGTTACCCATCACAAAGTGGTACCAGGAATTCTCCCAGAATGAGAACTCATCTCTGGACTCTCGAGATTCCTGTCTCTATGGAAAAAAATGCTGCTCTGGGGCGGTGCACTCCTATGACATCATGTCCCTCGTCAAGGCCCCTGGATTACACCCTCACTATCTTGGCTTTGTTTCAGCTTCAGTTATATCCCTAGTTAGAATGGGCCCAGTTGTTTTTTTACACAGCTCTTCTATGGGAGTGTGAACCTTAGCAGACTCCTGCTGTCCCCTTACAGCTCCCTCCAGAGGCAAAGCTAATCTGGCTGTGGCCTTGCTTAGTTGCAGCAGTTCCTGCTTTACAGTTTGAGTTTTAGTCCAGGTTTCTTGGGAAGGCTGGAGACACTGCAATGAGTCTCTGGGCATGCTTAAGGTGCAAAAGCCCCATGCCATTTTCTGGTGAATCCTGTGTGTCCCAAATAGAACGCCTGCAAGGAAACAGTCCATTTAGAGGAGGACCCTGGGAGAACTCAGAAAGCTAGAAACAAGCAAGGGTAATTCTACTTGGTGGTCTCCCATTCTATCCGGGGTATTTCAACCCCTGTTTTAGCTTCTCAGCTCCATTTGAGCTCCAGCCAGTTTCGGCTATCTGTGGCTTCACCTTATGACTAATGTCCCCGTTTCAGCTTTTCCTTTTAATGGTAACGATTCATCTTTGATGCTTTCCTATTCCCGGATTTCAGTTCAGAGATGACTTCACCCATTTCAAACAGAGCTTCCAGAACCAAAAAGGTTTTCCAATTTCACCAGAACAGAGGGTGCCAAATGAACTGGAGGTGGCAAAGCATTCCTATAACAGCTCCAGAAGTCGTATCTCTGTGCTTGCCAATCTGACTTCAGAGAACATGCTCAAAGCCAGCTACCACCACAAGATCTGCAATTATATACCTTTGCTATTTTCTTCTGTATCTGGAATGGGGCTGCCTTCCAGCACCCAGCAGCCCTCCTCACATCCCTCCCTTTCATAGATGGAATGGTGCCATACCCAACAATTCCAGGGCCAAGTTTCCATTGACGAAAAGCCAATTTTGATTGGGGCCAGGTCGGCGTATATAACGTTTGCCGATTCTGAACCCCTCTCGGGGATCGCTCCTGGCATAATGGTCCCAGAAATGCCGGAAAGATGGGCGCCGTGGAGCGTCATTTCATCGGCCTGACGTGTCGCAGTCTGTCGAATTAATCGAACAGTCCCGGCGAAGGTCAACACTGGCACCGAGGAATTGGTGCCCTTTGCATTACCGCTCTGGCGTCGCAGTTTGCAGGGTGATGCGTGTCCCCAGGCCTCGGCGATGCGCTGGACGGCCACAGATACGTGCAGGTGGACGGTGATGTATGGAGGGAGGGCGCCTACCGCTGCTGCTGTTACACGGCAGCGTGAAGGAAGCCACGGTTTCACTGTTCTCTAAAACCTCGCCGTGTTTTGCGAGGTCAGAAACGGGCGGTTTTATACCGGCTCGGGCGGCAGTCGGCTGCGAAGCAGCTATGGCGCCGTATGTTTGTGTTAAACAGCTCCCTGAGGACGACGTTTTTGCCATCCCCAGGGCGCCGTATTTGGCCCATGCGGAAAGGGCCAAGGGGAGGGAGGAACCTTTTTAGAGGGATAAAAGGAGGGCAGAGAATGGAGCACATGGTAGTTGGTAGGAAACATGTCAGGGGGTGGAGAGTGTCACCGCAGGTTCGGAGTACAGACCCAGAGGCAAATGAGCGAGCCTCACGTTAGTCAAAAATTAAAAGAAATAATTTTTTATTCAGGCTGACAACAAAGGGCAAGTTAGAATCAGAGTGAAAGGCCAATAACCAAAATGGTTGAAGTTTTCTTGCTTTATAGGTTTCACCCTCAGAATAGTACCTCATTAGAAGTTGACTACGCCCCCAAAGTTAGCATCAGCAATCAATCATTAAAGAGAATGGAGATCAGCCCCTTACCCAAAACGTTTTAGATAAGCAGATGCCCTTATTGGAGAGTGTCATTAGTTCACGCTTTTGACGTATTGTGAACTAAGGCCCAGCATCACCTTATCAATATTGTTCTTAGTTGCCCTACTTATCTAAACAAAGATCCTCTGCGCCTACAAGAGTGAACTATAAGTGGTGGAAGCCAAGTTCAGGCCTTCTGACCAAGGAACCCTGGGGTCTTTGCCTTCTGTGGTCGTGCAGACTGGTTGTGAGGGTCTGAGCCTACCCTGCAAGGATGGTAGAGCAGGGTGGAGCTCACATTCTCATTCATTTTCTTATTTATTTTCAACATTATGACCTGTCCAATGTCATATTAAAGGACAATCCTACCCGATTCTTGTTTTTTCACACCTTTGAAATTTGTCTGATGTAACTTTTAATAATGATTTTACATTTTTACTATCTGGGGCCATAGAATAAAGTTTTATGGGCAGGGCAGGAAGGCTGGGAATATCATTTTGGCTGATAGCACCTCTTCCTCCTCTGTTTCAGGCACTGAATTTGGGAATGACCAGAGTGCAAGCCTTTAGCATGGGCCAAAGGACAGAAGCTAAAGGAGCCTTGGTTCTTTTTTGTAAGTCTGTGTCCCTGAGTTAGCTTCCTGAAAATAAAAAAAAAAGAGGGAGGGGGGTTGAATTGACTAGAATAAACTAAAAATCAATGTTGAGCAAACTGTAAGGACATTTTTGGCAGCATTAAAAAGCTTTTCCTGTAACATCTTTTCAGCATTATGAAAGGGGGGCGGAGCACTGCTCCCAAAGCAAGGACAATGAATGCGATTGATCAAGATCACCCATGTGACTGATGCAAACAACATTGCCCTCATCTTCAGATCCTCTGAAGATGCCAGCCACAGATGCAGGCGAAACGTCAGGAGAAAATGCTGCTAGAACACGGCCATACAGCCTGGAAACCACACAGCACCCCAGTGATTCCGGCCGTGAAAGCCTTCGACAATACATTGCCCTCATCTGTTTGCTTTCAGTAACATCACCACATAACCAAATCTGATTGGCTATGTATTGTTATGATATCATCGTATTTATTATGTGGCACCTGGTTGCCTACCATCATTATGGAATTTTAAAAATGAAGAAAAGTATGTCATAATTTGAGAGGGAAAAGGGTTTTGAAGTAGCAGTAGCAAACAGGAGAAACAACAGCAATTAAAAAAATTGTAGGAAAATTATGGGCGGGGGGGGGGGAGAGAATCTGTCCTCCTGAAAGCTCTCTTTGGGGTGGATTGGGTGGGATGTTCAAAATGTGCCAAACCTATAGCCAATTTAAAATGTATTCTTGACCTTTTCACTTCATTATCTTCAAAAGGCTACATTCTTATGATAATTTTCAGTTGCATTTCTGAGGGCATTCGTGGCAACATATCCCAACTGGGACCAAACGGAGATGAAAAAATGTCAGTAATTCCTACAGAATTCAGACTCCGTTTTGAACCCAGCCCTGCCCAGGAAGCCTGGCTGGAATAACAGCTCCATTGTGTGCCGTGCATATACATAAAGAAACAGTCCACGATTTGAAGCCTATTTTCTGAAACACATTGTTAATCATTCCAGCAGAGCTCCCTGTGTGGTGCTAATTTAAGAGAAGTGACAATACAAGAGAGGCACTTATTGCAATTACAGGCAATTACGGATTGCAGTTTAGCCGGCCAGCTTCGCTATAGCTGGTGTAGCATACACTGTGGCTGTAATTGAATAGAATTTCTAATTGACTTTCACACTCTGTGGGGGACGGCCTCACTGAAGAAAGAAAGGGGTACCTGGACAGGCAAATCCGATCAGGGCAAAAACTTTTGGCTATCTGGCGGCTTAGGTCATTTCTCTCCAGACCCATCTTTAGAGATTCCAGCTCAGCTCTGACACCGCGCAAAACTTAATTAAATTACCTGTGGCTAGAGGAGATCATCTGAATGCAAGCCACTCCACAAAGGATGGTGACTTTTAATTGGCTTATTAACTGCAATTAATTAATTACTTAATTAATTCAGTGCCATCTAGTTGCAACCAACTGATGGCCGCCCCTCAGGGTTTTCAAGGGAAGAGATGAGTAGAGGTCGTTTGGCAATGCCTGCATCTGAACAGCCACCCTGGTCCTCCTTGGTGGTCTCCCATCAAACTACAGCCTTGCTAAGTTTTTAAGCTTTGACAAGCTTGGGTTAATTGGGGCTAGTCAGACGGCTACCAATAGCTTGGGTGGTTCCATACTGGGACTGTTTCCTGCAATAAAGTCACTGCTGTTTCAACATTCACTGTTTCAAGTACCTTCCTCCATATTATACTCTGTTCCACAGAAAGGTGATAGTCAGTCAGCTGAGGTGCAGCGATCGAGAAAATGTTATGCTTCTGCATTAGAATATAGTTCTGAGCGCATATGAGAATTATCATTCATTTTCACACGTTGTCTTTGTCGAAACCATTATTTGGTACATTACTGAACATGATACAACAGCATTTATGCCAAAATGTGTTTTTACTTTCAAATGGACAAGGTGAGGAGATGAGGGGAAGCAAGGCTAGACAGGCACTAGGACCCAGACGGAGCATTCTACAACAACGAAGGTCCAGCATGCTTTGCTCTGTGGTGGAGTAAAATACAACCCTATTATCATCTTCCTGGGGAGCAGACTATAGCTGTCTTCGTGGAACAACATTTTGTCAGCAGTGCTACATTAAAGACTGAAAGGTCTCCTCTTATATCCAGGCATGATGATTTTAGGGGTCCCCTATGAATCATTTACTTCACTCAGAATGCTTTTAGAGCTATTTCTGATGAGTCTCATATACAGATAATGTTACCTCAAACTATATTGTCCCTGTTAACTTTTTAGGAAAAATCCAAGGACTCGAAAGGAGAATCTTGCTGACTGCAATTTTTAGTCGACATAATGCCAGGAGAAACAACAACTGAACATCATCACAACACTAACAGTCCTTCACAACAAGCCTGTTAAACGGCCTTATATAAGCAACAGTCATGTGGCAATTCAAAGACGTTCAAAATCTTATTCCAGTATAAGTCATCATAGACTAGAGCTCCCTTTTTCAGGCAGAATGACCTTACTCTTTTTATGACAAAAGATTTTCAATGTAGACTTTCATATTCTACATGGGTATTAAGGAGAGCCAGCATGGTGTAGTGGCTACGAGCATCAGACTCTAATCTGGAGAACCAAGTTCAGTTCCCCACTCCTTCACATGAAGCCTGCTGGGGGGCCTTGGGCTAGTCACAATTCTCTCAGAACTCTCTCATCCCATGTGGAGGCAGGCAATGGCAAACCACTTCAGAAAGTCTCTCGGTTAGAAAACACACACACAGGCTATCTGAGCAAAACCAGGACTCCTCACCTATTATAGGTGTTAAATAGCTTAGCACAGCTAGAAAAAGGTCCTTCTGTATTTCTTGATGAGCTATGAATTTCATATAATGCATTCCGTCCTGTGCTTCCAGTACTTCACAGCCCATTCAGCCGGCTATTTGTTAATCTGTTTAAGATAACAACATAAAATAACAGCCTAGTGAGAATCCATGCATAGCATCTGAAGAACTGGGCCACAGAATAAAATGTTATCAGTCATTAAGGTGCTGGGCAGCACCATCCAGAGTGGTGGTGGGGGGATCCCCCTGTGGAACTGGTGTGCCCCTGTGCCAGCAGAAGTGCCCATTCCACGCAAGAGGTAAATGTGCCAGTGAAGGAGGTGTTTACCTGAGCTAGTGCCACACAGCTCCACTGCACCCAACCCGGAAGCAGCATTAGTTGTCCAGGCCCGTGAGTGCAAAATGCTGTTTTGGCCTGGCGGGGGCGGGGAGGGGTCCAGGGACAGGACTGACCATAGTCTCTAGACCCCATTCGGCCCCCTTGTGCTGGTGGAGCTCTCAGCTGAAATACATCAACATTTTTGTGGCATTTTTCTATTCTGCACTATGTGGTGGTGTAAGGTAAAAACAACACACACTCCTTTTTTTTTTTTTTTACTGTTCGGGCTTCCCGCACTGCGGGAAAGCACTTTGGAGTGGGCAGAGTGATGATGAAGCTGTACCCTTCCCGCCCGAAAGCTCTGGATGGGGTTATAAGATTCCTGTTGTTTCTGTTGCAACAGACTAGCAAAGTTGTCCCAATTATAATAATATTGCAAGTATTCTGCTTAAAAAAGACCAGATCTGCTACTGTTCAAGAGTCAAACAGGTCCAAAAGTATGCTGCCATGCTTTTTAGTTGTTTAGCATGAATGGCAATAATTTGAATGCTTGTTTCCCATAACAAAACCCAATGTCTAAATCATAAAGGACTGCAAGGGAATGCTGACAAGTTGTTCTTACATTGGCACCCAGGAAGAGCCCTGCGGGATCAGACCATCCAGTCCAGCATCCTATCTCACAGAGTGGTCTGCTTACATTCTCTGGGTCAAATGTTGAACTGGTGGGACTCAAAAGACATTACTGTTGTCCCAGAGGGGCAACAAACAGGGCCTTCTCCTGTGGTTGCCTTCTAGCACTGGCATTTAGTGATTGACTGCCTCTGAATGTGGAGATTCACTTTAGTCACCACGGACAGTAGCCATTGATGGACCCACCTTCAATGAACTTGTCTAATCCCCTTTCAGACAAACTTGACACTGTCCACAAGATTTGCTGTACACACTCAGCCTCACCTTTTCTTTCAGGGTTGTTGTGAGTCATTTTTTGTAAGGGTTGTTTGTAAGTTGTTTTGGGTCCCCACTAAGGTGAAAGGTGGAGTATAAACAAATGAAGATGTCGTTGTTATTAGTGTACTTGTTGCTTGAAGGAATTCCACAGCAAAACAGAAAAGTTTTGGCCCTAAAGATGTGATGGTCTACATTTTCACAGATGGAAATACAATATTGGGAGGGGAGGAGCAAGATGGGAAAGAAACAAGGATGAAGATTATGCATTTATGCATACTTATTCCACAAGTACCAGTTCTTCCCATGATTAGTAGAATTCTGCCCTTGTGTAGAGGTTAAGAGTGGTGGGCTCTAATCTGGAGAACCAAGTTTGATTCCTCACTCCTTCACATCAGTGGTGGACCCTAACCTAGGCCCCTTCCTCACACGTAGAATAATGTGTTTTCAAACCACTTTCACAACTGTTTGCAAGTGGATTTTGCTATTCCACACAGCTTCAAAGAGCATTGAAAGCAGTTTGAAAGTGCATTATTCTGCATGTGCAGAAGGAGCCCAAGTGAACTGGGTTTGTTTCCCCACTCCTTCATATAAAGCCTACCGGGTGATCTTGGGCTAGTCCCAGTTCTCTCAGAATTGTCTCAGCTCCACCAACCTCACAAAGTGTCAGTTGTGAGGAGGGGAAGGGAAGGTGATAGTCAGTTGCTTTGAATCTCCTTATGGTTGAGAAAGTCAGGTTATAAATCCAAACGCTGCTTCTTCTAAATTGAAAAGCCAAATGTTGATGACTACCGTGTAATACACAGGTGTCAAACTCACGGCCCTCCAGATGTTCATGAACTACAATTCCCACCAGCTGTTGCCAGTATAGCCAATGCTCATGTTGGGAAAGACTGATGGGAATTGTAGTTCATGAACATTTGAAGGCCCGCAAGTTTGACACCCCTGGTGTAATATATGAGTACATACTCTTCCACATGTATCAACTAGTGATTTGAGCAGCACTTACTTGAAAGTCCCATAAACGCTTTGTCTCAGTTGTTTATCCCATAAGAAATGCTTTCTTGGGTTGTACTTGCACTTTACAGATCAAGAGTAAGGAAAAAAGGAACTTGTGGTTTGGTTTTAATTCAGGAAGTTGCTTGAGTGAGTAAACACGGGGCTTGTCTTCCTTACAAATGCCCAGTGCGCCAGCCAACTGATTGCTTATGTGCCATTTCTCAAGATTGCAGTCTGCTCAAACATACATTAGATGTGTTTTAAACGCATTTAACACCAGAGGTGCCATAAAAAGGAGATTTTTTTTAAAGACAGAACAGACAGAATGCAAAATTATAACTGCAAATGTGCTGCAGAAGTAAACTGGCCTCGTTCTGTGGCAGAGAGAGTAAGTGATACTGGTTTTTGTTAGCTGAGAAAAGAGATTGATACTTTAAAAAAAAATTTAACCTGATTTATGCCTTTCATAACTGAAGGCATGCAAATGTCTTTGAAAACCTCCCAATTCCTTCCCAAACAATAAAAGGTCTAGAATGCAAACAACAATACCGGGTACCTTCAAACCACACTGTTTTGAAATTGTTGTTTCTGTCTCTGCTTACAGCCTCTGGGTTAGGCATTCAGACGTCCTGCTTTTACGGCACAGTCCGGCCTTTGCTACACAATTGGTCCTAATGCCCCGCAGGTTAGCGTCTCCATTGTCCCGGCTTTTGGGAGGCTGCCGCGACTGCTCTCTGGGGCGCATATGCGGGAAACGGAAGCTATCCTGAGAAGGCCGCGCGCTCTTGGGGCGGCTGGCGCATATATGCGCACGGCTACCTATCACTCTCCTCTGGAAGTTCATGCAGGTGACCATCTGGTCACCTTACTCTGGGTCAAATGTTGAGCTGGTGGGGGCTCAAAAGACATTATTCTGCATTTGAAAAAGATGTATCACGCATTTGGGCACGTGGCATTAATCTATATTTTAAATTTGATCCAGCTCAGTTTCTATATTTAAAACTCAAGGTTTTTGTTGTTGTTGTTGTTAATGATCTTGAGGACTGGAATCTTGAGCAAATCTTCCCCATGCTCTGGCAGAGTAGAGGACTAACATGTTTATTCCACAAGGTAATTTTATTCCACTTAATTAACTATGAACGGGTTTTTTAAAAAAAAAACCCACGAAGACAAATTAATTAATTCTATCAGCTAATTAAGCAGCTATCTTAATGCCCCTGGCATTTGTGATACTGATCAAATGGACTGAATTTCAATTTGCAGATGATTCTTAAACTGCAAGCCATTGGGAAAAACAGGCCCGCGCGCAATTTCAGTTTTTTCATCACATGATTGTAAGTAAAGAGATTTCATACTGGCCTGGTAAAAACAGCCAGAAACTCAAGACCAGCTAGTTCACACAAACAGCTTTCCATCTTGAGCAATGTGCACATTTGTCTGTGTTTTCAAGCAGCTACCAGACTGCTGATTGCACATGTGAATCACATCTAAGTACAAAAGCTATTTGTAGAAACATTTATTTTTTGCTAGTGGCCAGATCATGAAAAGCAGCTCATTTTGTTCTGCATGTCAGTTTCTCCAGCATATTTACAGTAGCGAAACCTGGCAATGCCAGTCCAATACGCTCTCCAAAGTGTGTCCTTTGAATAAACCATTGGTTCCCAATTTTTGCAAGAATAAGAAGAGTTTGGATTTATACCCCATCTTTCTCTCCTGTAAGGAGACTCAAAGTGGCTTAAAAGCTCCTTTCCTTTCCCCTCCCCACAACAGACACCTTGTGAGAGGTAGGTGGGGCTGAGAGAGTTCTGAAAGAATTGTGACTAGCCCAAGGTCGCCCAGCAGGAATGTAGGAGTGCAGAAACACATCTGGTTTACCAGTTAAGCTTTCACCATTCAGGTGGAGGAGTGGGGAAACAAACCCGGTTCTCCAGATTAGAATCCACCTGCTCTTAACCACTACATCAAGCATAGTGACCCCTATATAACTTCAACATTTGTTGCAGATCCCACACATAATTGTAGTTGTACTATTGATGTCTGTTGACAAAGGAACAAAACCCATGATGAAAAATCAAATTACCAAAATGACAATGCTTAGTGTGTATGTGGATTTGGGGACCCTTTGCCACAACTCTGAAGGTTCCTTAGGAGTCTCCACCCTGCAGGTTAAAAACCACTGCACTAAACTATACTGTTTAATATGCAGATTGGTTTGGACTTAATATGGGAACCGTGAATCTAAACTGGACTATAAGATCACTTATGGCCTACTCCTGCTTTTTTTTCTTACATGGTTCCCGACCTCTCTCCTCTCTGGATGTTAGATTTGAATAACCATTGGTAACACTGGAATTAAGTTGGCTCATTCTGAAACCAGGGATCTTTCACACATTAAACCTGGGGAAACTAAGGATGGTTCCGAAGTTCTTATCATCCAAACCTTTCCCTGGATTTTGGAATTCAGGCAGCCCAATCCAGAGGGGTGGCAAGTGAATCCCACGTGGGAGGCAGCTCAGACCTACAGCAGCAGAAATACCCTCCTGGGGGCACTTATCCCAATGAAGGGCATTCCATCCACTGGATTTCACTGCTGGGCGTTCTACTGGTGGGGTTCCCTACAACAGCCAGCCATGGTGCCTGGCCTTGTGTTGACGCTCCCATGCCGCCCCCAGCTGTGTCATTGTGGCAGGGGTGTGGCGGGGTAAGGGCATTCCCAGGGGTAGAGCCAACCTTAGTTGGCTTCCACCCTGGTTTTGGTGCCAGTTGCGCCATAGCCCTCCCCTGAACTTACGCCACTCTTTCGGATGGCATAAGTACATAGGGTCCCATTGGGTGAGTCCTGGTGGCAGGGAGGGTTTTCAAGTTTCTCCCCTCCCCGTGCCAAGGAAGCTCACTGGGGATGGCGTGGTGCTGCCTCTCGAACACCAACCCCACTGTGCCAGCGGTCAAGATTGGGCTGTTAGTAACCTTGCCTTGCTTCCCAAAGTGGAACTAAGATATCCAGCAGCCTCTCTGTGTTCTGTGTTTCTCTGCTAAAATATTTCCAAATGCTGTACAGAGCACTGCGCATGCGGAGTTTGCCACAACTTTTTAATTCCTTCAGTTGCAGATATCTGCACATGGATAAAAGCACAGTATAAAAGTAGACTTGCTGCGATCGTATATCCAGTTATGGCAATGTCTGGCAGTTTTTACGATGCAATAATGTACTCTTGCACATTGCTAAAACACCACGCATAAAGAAACTTGGTGCAATCATGCACATCATCCCAGGGAAGCTTTTTGGGGGTAGGGTTTTCTCAGTTTGCGGGTCACCATCCACCGGATTGAAATTGTTGTGCAGAACTGAACTACCCAGGAGAGCTCCCTTATCTGAGCAGTCCCAGAACGATGGCCCCGCGTCTTACAGGGAACGTTGCAGGTCACAATGGTATCACTTGAGGAATATGAGCTGACAAGTATGGTGACTTCTACACGATCCATTTCTGGAATTGCTTTAAGAAATTCTCCTAGTTAAACTAAAACTTAGAGGGAATAAAACCCAGAGAGAAATCTAAAAGGAATCTAAAAGGAATGGGAGGAGCCTTTGGATGGCTATTTGGATTTGCCACTGCACTTACATTCAACAAAAAGCTTATGGCTCCTGATTTGCATAGAGAGCAATCCTACAGAGATAGATCCAAAGTAAACACAGAGGTGGGATCCAGCAGGTTCTCACAGGTTCCCGAGAGTAGGTTACTAATTATTTGTGTGTGCCGAGAGGAGGTTACTAATTGGTGATTTTGCCACGTGATTTTTGCCTTAGTTATGCCCCTCCTCTCAGCAGTAGCGCGCAGAACTTGAAGCAGTCTAGCAGGAGGTGCACTGTGCGTGGCAGCCTGCGCATCGCAGGCAATTCGTTTCCTCAAGCTCAATCAAGCGATTGGCGCAGTGGCTGCGTCCTTGCCACAGCCCCACCCAGGAATGCCCCACCCCCGGAATGCCCGCCCAACGCTTCATAAATGCCTCCCGCCCAGCCTCCATTGGCTTATGCGTCACAAAGTTTGAATCCCACTGCCATGGGAACCTGTTACCTAACTTTTTGGATCCCACCACTGAGTAAACACCATTTTATCCAATGGGGCTTAGTCTCAGGAAGATGTTCTTAGAAGCACAGCCATACCGTGTAATATACCTGCTGCAAACATTAAGTTGTTGCTTTCTTACATGGCACTGTTGGGGGACATATAAAAATAAAATGTATGAAGCGTGCTGACCTTTACGAACCCTAACTTCAGCTGAGTCCTCTAATTTTATGAATTTACCTGGGTTCATTTTGACAATGGAACTGGATGGGAAAGGAGTTTGCAGGGAGGGGACTTTGCAAAAAGACAGCATTAATTTCAGAGTTTCTCTTACAGAGAAGTCTATGAAACCGCACTGGATCATCAGCTTCCACTTTCTACTTGAGCTCTCAAAAGGGCATATAAACAATACATCTACCGAAATGCTCCCCAGAACTACAGCTTGGATTAGCTACTTTTTGTTTATTAACTTTGGGTTGCAATTAAACTGAAGTGTAATTGAGATGTAACATTCCAGTTGTATACTTTCCATTAGAAAACGGCAAGATTGCTTCCTCCTTATCTTCAGCCTGCACAGCCTTAAACAACACTATTTTCTCTCGCCTTGTGACTTCCTAGCATTGTGTTCAGAAATGCTTCTCCGCATTCGTATAAAAACTGGTAACAATTTCACAGAGTTATTATGTCTCTGTGGGAAATATGTATTAATAAAAGTGATGTTTAATCCTGCCATTTACTTGTGTCCAAACATAGCACCAGCAATTAGACAAATGTTCAAAAAATATTATTTTGAGGTTTTTTCCCCCCATGGATTTTACTTTTTCACGCAGTGCTTTAACTGGAATATAAGACAGCCTGTTTCGTCAAATGCAGATTTTTTAAAAACCCTGGTTACAGAAGGGCATTTTCAGGCTCCATACGTTGGATTAGACCCAAAGTCATTCTTCCATGAGTGGAAGAGTACATCTGTTCCAACCCGGGGGGGGGGGGGGATGACTTGTGCAAATTACCCTTTCCTGCTGCAGACCTCTTATATGGTGAGGAAGCAGAGCTATTTAGAGTGTCAGACCAGGTTCGAGTCTCTGCTCTCCCAGAGATCCTTATTTGATCAGTCGCTCTCTCTACCTCTGGCTAACTTACCTCACATGATTGCTGTTGTGAGGATAAAATGGAGGAGGGGAAATGATATTGCAAGTTGTTTTGAGTCCTCATGGGGCAAGAAAGGCAGATATAGATAGAAAACAGACAATAGATTACACTCTTCAATAATTCTAGAGACCTTCCAACACCAAGATGTTGTGTTTATGGGAGTGCAGGGGCATGTAGAAGAAAAGGGAAAGAAGGATAGGGTTGCCACTTGCCAGTCTCCAAGAAAGGTCTGGAGATTCCCCCAGAATTACGACTGATTTCCAGACTACATTTCCTTGGAAGAAATGGAAGCTTCAGGTGGATTTTGGGAGTCCTGGAGAAACCAAAGTCCTTCTCTAGGTACTTCCCCCAAATTTTCATGAATTTCCCAATCCTGAGTTGGCAACTGATCTCAGAAGCTATTCAGGGTTGACCAGGTTAGTATGGGGATGGGAGACCACCAGGGAATACGCAGAGGAAGACAATGGCAAATCACTTATGTTGGTCTCTTCCCCTGAAAACCATATTGGGTTGTCATAAGTTGGCTGTGACTTGACAGCACTTCTCTCTCTCTCTCTCTCTCTCTCTCTCTCTCTCTCTCTCTCTCTCACCTCAGTATGTAATTGCAAAACATCAAATTTCTAATTTAATATCAAGGTCAAAGTTCTCAGTGAACATTCAGTTTGTATAGCTATTGAATGCTTAAAATTTATCAGTGAGGTATCAGTTCAGGAGGGAAGTCATTATAGTGAACAAGGTAAGAGTATTGGACGTGATCTTAGGAGACCTGACCTGAGCTCAAATCTCAATTCTGCCATGAAACTCACCAGATGATCTTGGGCCTATGCTCTTTGCCTCTTTGAGCCTAAGTTGCCTCAGACAAATTCTTGAAGATCAAATGAAGGACAAGAAAGCCATGGTTTTTTTGCTCCCTAGACGAGGGTGGGATAGATGTGAAGAAAGAACGGACCTCGAAAAACACATTCCATGCAATTCAGTTTTCTCCTAATAGCTCCTAATAGAATGTGGTGCAGGTGGGTGATTCCTGTACTTGTCACTCTTCCCTCCATCCAGCCCCTGTCCAGAATCATCAGAGGTTTCTATACGCATCCAGGGCTAACTCCAGCCAGTTTAGACCATCCCAGGCGGGCCTCTTCCCATGCCACCCTGGATGAGTGAAATATAGCAGCAGCAGCAGCAATACAGATGAGGCAACATTCTCCTTCCATCCTTGCTGCTTCTCCTCCAGGGCCCAAGCTGGGATCATGTCCCATCCTGGACCTCAGCAGCAGCACAGATAGGGAGGTGCCTCTTCCTAGCCTTGCCCTTGACTCTGTGAATTCCCAAATGGCTGAAGAAACTACCCTGAACCTGAGCAGCAGTTTCTTTCTTCCTAGTTTGCTGTCAGTCATTCGTCTTCTTCCCTCATCTGTAGTTGGAGAGGCTCATAGCTTCACACAGCTCACATTAGCCTTATAATTGGGAATGGGGCAGCATAGTGCAGTGGTTAACAGCAGGTGGACTCTAATTTGGAGAACCTAGTTTGATTTTCCACTCCACATGAGCAGCAGGTGGTGAACCAGGTTTGTTTCCCCACTCCTGCTGGTTGTGCTTGAGCTAGTCCAGTAGCGTAGCACCAAGGGGACAGGGTGTGTGTGATGCATTGGGCATGTGCCCCTGTGGGGGTGTGGTGGGGTGTTTTGGGGTGTTCCAGGGTGGGAACGGGCAGGGGTGTTGCAGGGGTGCAGGGTGCACGCATGCCCTGGGCGCAGTTCCCCCTCGCTCTGCCCCTGGGCTAGTCACAGTTCATTCAGAACTCTCTCAGCCCCACCTACCTCACAAGGTGTCTGTTGTGGGGAGGGGAAGGGAAGGAGTTTATACACTGCCATGAGTCTCCTTACAAGAGAGAAAGGTGGGGTATAAATCCAAGCTCTTTTTCTACTTCTTCCTGAGGATATCAGAGTCTCAGAAAAAGGGAGGCAGGATGGCTAGAGGGCCAGCTGGGAAGGGAAAGAACAGAACTTATGAGAGAGCCATGGGCTACTGGGACGAAATGATGGTCTTGTTCACCAACAGTGGCCACTTGTGCCATTAATTAAGCTTGGGGTGGTCAATTTTCCCAATATTAAAAATCTCTTGAACAGTCAATGTTCCCAAGATGTCTAATTGTGACATATTTTCTGATGTTAGAAGAAATACATGATACCATTTTAGGGTGTGCTTACCCCAAAGCCTGCACAGTAATTCTCCACCAGCCAGCACCAAAGCAGTTTCGTTTAATGTCTGCTCCCGGCGCGATAATTGTGAATTCATCAGAATTAATATTCCGAGGGAAATAATTCTTGCAAGCTGTTATCTCAGTTCTTCACAGCGATAAATATGATACAACGAACCTCTCTTCGCAGGAGATTTGATCCAATTCAGTAAACCACTTATGAGGCATTTCTATATGTGACTTAAGATACGGTTTTCCTCAAAGCTTCCGATCCTGAACTTAAAATTCAGTTAATAATTTAATAACACTTTATAATTCCACTTGAGACAATACAGAAAACCATAACAAGTCATGAAGTGGAATGGCGCATGAGAATGCATGACTTCTAGTTCATTACCGCCTGATGTTATGACTTTGCTGTTCGATACTCAAACATAATTAGGGGACTCAAGGTGCTGCATTATCTCTTAATGAAGCCCAATTAAGAGCCATTAACCTTTGACCTCTTCTGCCTCATAGATGGACAGTACGCAGCTTTGGGATAACAAGTTGGAAAAGGTGAACTTGGACTCACCGAGCGAGCAGATGCTGTTTTGAACGAGTTAAAAAAATGCTTCTGACAATAGTTTTAATTCAATCCAGTGCAACAGGGTATCTTGACATATTGATTGATAAACGAGAACAATATATGAGCTGTCACACCGGCTGAACATTTATAGTGATTTATGCTGAAACAATTGTTTTTCTGCATGTGTAGCTATTGTTTTATGTTATCAATACAGCATATTGATGTAAAACATTACATTTCTTAATAAAATATGCATTAGCATTACGCATTACGCTGGCCTTATTTGCAGTTTGGTCATAGATGCGCAGAGTTGCAAACACACTTCACCAAGCAAGGGAGAACAAATGAAGATCATCGGGGGAAAAACAAACAGACTCGTAGTCATGTTATGAATCTGACCAGATTGATGGGCATTCAGCTCCCCGAGCGTAAAACATAAAATATCAATTTTTAAGGCAGAGACTAAAATAAGGATCAGAATGTCCAAAGAACTGAGCATGCAGCATGAGAAACTTGCACAATGCTTTTGGTACTGTTTCTCATCTACTTTTTGTCATGCATTCGGAAATAGAAACATTCACATCCCAAGTACTGGGTCACACTCACCTGATCCTAAATGAGTCCTCAGAGTATTTTTTTAAATAGCCTTAGAATTTTCATGTCTGCCCTTGGACTGTTTGTGCATAGCACAGATGGCCTTGTAGGAAGGACAAGCATTCAGGCATCCAGGTGAGAAATTCAGAGAGCCAGTGTGGTGTAGTGGTTAAGGGGTTGGACTAGGATCTGGGAAACCCAGATCTGTCTCCACATTCTGCCGTAAAAACTTGCTGGGTGACATTGAGCCAGTCACATATTCTCAGCCTTGACTCTGGCAAGTATTTGGATGGGAGATCTCCAAGGAATACCAGGGTTGTGATGGAGAGCTAGGCAATTGCAAACCACCTCTGAGTGTCTCTTGCCTTAAAAACCCTGTGGAGTTACCATAAGTCAGCTGTGACTTGACAGCAAAAAATACCCAGAGTGCCCATTGTGTTTCCACTGTACCTTTGCTTTCTGAACAGAGAGAAATCTCTTCCCAGTATTCAAGTAAAAAAACCCTAGACAGGCCAGATAGCTGTGAGGAACTATAGCCTGTGAACTTGTTGTAGATGTACAAATTAGGACAAAAGTAGGGTCATTGTGGTCACAGTAGTCCAAGTAATCCAGCAGTGTGCTGTCTTCCATTGAAACTCTACTGCTGTTCAGAGCATCAGTTCGTGAATGCTTTCTAGTAAAACTATAACACATACCTGAATCATTCACTTTCTATAAACCAAAGTTCACTGGAAATATACTTCACTACACACTTTTTTTTTGGGGGGGGGGGTTTACCAAAAATGTTAGAGAATTAGAGAAGGAAGTATTGTGCTCTCAGGTCACAACAACAAGTAATTCCTTCCGCATTCACTTGCATGCTAATGCATGTACTGAGGGGCCATGGCTCAGTGGTAGAATATGTACCTGGAATACAGAAAGTCCTGAGTTCAATTCTCAGCATCACCAGCTTAAAAAAAGGATCAGGTTTTGTGAAAGATCTCTTCTTGAAACCCCAGAGAATCACTGTCAATCAGAACAGACAAACCTGACCTTAATAGACTAATGATCAGAAGCTACCTAACATAGAATCAGAACATTATCTACCCTGAGTTCTAAGAGCTTCCCAGCTTCCCGGGCAGAGGTCTTACCCATTACCTATCAGTTGCTCTCTTTAACTGGAGATGCTGGGGTTTGAACACTGGACTTTCTGTGTGCAAGGAAGACCCTCTACCACAGAGCTACAACCATCATCAACCCAGGCTGATTTAAATTGATGGGTCAGTGGAAACCAAATGTTAAATAATAGAGATGGAACTAAATAGCACACTTGTTTATGTGTGTGATTGTAATAGGGGATGTTTAAAAAGTATGAAAGATTCTCTTGCCCTTCTAGGAACAGTTCACCTTTTTAACCTCAGAATGGAACCCAGACTCCTAGGGCACCTTCCGCACATGCAGAATAATGCACATTCAATCCACTTTCACAATTGTTTGCAAGTGGATTTTGCTGTTCCTCACAGTGAAATCCAGATGGAAGAGTATGGGGAGGAATCTCAGCAGGTTATAATGCCATATAGTCTGCCTTCCAAGGCAGCCATTTTATCCAGGAGAATAGATGTCTGTAGTCTAGAAATCAATTGTAATTCCAAGAGGCGGGCTCCCCAGCAAGACTGTACACACAAGTTACAACTAAGCTGGATGTCTTTGTGACTTGTTGATTTCACAACAGTAGATGTAGGAAGGATATAGCCGCAGAGATAGCATTCTGAGAAAATACATTAAGTACCTTATATTTTATATAAGTATCGCTTTATAAGTAGAAGGTAGAAATGTTTTAAATGCTTAAATGTAAAAGTTTAAGACATCTGTTTAAGAAGAGATAGAAGCCACAGAATGTAAGATCTAGACTTTGTGGTCTAGATTGAGAATTTATGTTCAGAAATTTTTTTGTATAAGAAAGTCAGTATTCTAACTAACAGCATTGAATGGAGTTTAATAATATTGTGGCTGATTTCTTTGAATGCAGAAGGATTACAAGAGGCCAAACTCTTGCTCCACAAGAGTGACGTTTTATCCAAAGTTATAGAACGGTTATATGATTTCCTAATAAGGCACTTTCTGTAACTTATGTCTGTTAACAGAAGGCAAAATGACCCACAGTTACCTAGAATGGTAGATAGCTAATATGCAGAGGGTTGATTTAGGATTATCTCATTGTTGATCAGGTGGTGATGCCTAATGCTGAAAACTGTACAAAAGCAGAAGTTCAAGTTCACTCTTCGATCTTTCAGCCTGGCCCTTGAGCCAGACTGAAAGATGCCACCGGGTGCCTGTTGTCTGGACTTAGAGCCAGGACGCAAGCTGCCACTGGGCTCTTAGGCTTGATTTCCAGCCTTGTTACAAGATGCCAAGGCAAGAGACCTTTTGGATTCTTGCCGGGGCAAATAGCCAATAAGCTGTATTTTGCCGTCTTGCTTTTCACAGCAAGAAAGGAAGATTGTTAGGCAAGTTTCTTAGGTAACATTGGTTAGAAATGTTATTTGTTAGGTAAAGACTTTGTCTTTTATTTGTCTTCTGTTTGAAATTTGTTGTATTGAAGTTGTTTATTTTTGTCTATTTCTTTTCTGATGTGGCTTGAGCAAATATTTATATTTTTTAAGTTTCTGGAGTCACTGATTGATTTGGACTTGGTAAGCAGACGTACTTACAGAGATTCAGGATGGCAATTCTGTTCTGTCTCTTCTCAAAACACCTGTGCTTGTGTTTTCTCTGAATGACATGCTACAAATCTAACCTTTCAATACTTTTGAAGGGGATGGCAGCCTGCAATGCCGAGACGTTTCATAAAACCATCAGATTTTTAGTTATCTCTTGTAGATCTTCCGGTGTGAGCTACCGTAGCACATACAGATTAAGTTGTTCGCTCATGGCCCAACTCTAATCACTTCATCAAGTCTGGTAAAGTATCTGAATTCAAGGAACACAGAAAAGTGGTATAGAAGTGGGATAGTTGAACTATTATTCTGAAATGTTTGGCTCTTAGCACACTGAACACAAAGCCTTAAACTTAACACAGCTTATCCACAAGGAGTACATTACCCCAAAAAGCAGCTACAAAGTCTGATCAGAGGAAGATTCGATTGGAAGACAGAACAGCATCACAGGGAATATCGTCGGGAAGTAGGGCCCTTACAGATGCACTCAGTGATATGTGCTAGGTCTGGTGGTGAACCTTTGGCACTCCAGATGTTATGGACTACAGTTCCCATCAGCCCCTGCCAGTATGGCCAATTGGCAATGCTGGCAGGGGCTGATGGGAATTGTAGTCCCTAACATCTGGAGTGCCAAAGGTTCGCCACCACGGTGCTAGGATCTCTCTAGGTATTATTCCTTCAGTAGTCCCCACCTAGTCCCCTGCAGCCTCTCATTGCCCTTGTAACTGCTGTGGGAGATGTCTCTTACCACCCCCATCATTGCTATCTGCCATCTTCACACATTTCTTCAACCCACTAGGATTGCCAATTCTGGGTTGGGAAATTCCTGGAGATTTGGGGTAGGCCTGGAGAAGGGAGGGAACTCAATAAGCATGTCCACTCTCTGAAGCTTTCCTTTTCTCCAGGGCAACTAATCTCTGTAATCTGGAGATGTAATCCTTGGAGATCTCCAGGCTTCATTTTGAGATTAGCTACTCTAATCTCGGCTGGATTAAAACACTTTATGACAGAGAAGGATACGACAGAGAGAGAATATTCTCTCAGGTATTTGACTTCAGAGGAAGCCTTGTGAACCATCCAGTCAGAAAAAGAGAATGCTCTTTGTCATAACTTCTTCTCCCCACCACATGTTATGGACTTGGTTGCTGTAATGGAGACTTCTTAATTTCCCCATTCACAAAATCAGTAATGTATGGGTTAAATCTTTCCTGTTATCACACCATAGTAACTGATGAAAGTCTGCACTTCAACCACTCTGAAGGTGGTTGAAGTCTCAGTGTTAAGCAGTTCCAATCAACCAGCCACTGAGTAGTGGCTACCTTCCCATGCATAATGGTTCTGATTCTGTGGTAAGAGTTTAGATAGTTTGTACCTCAGTAACCTCCTTGCTCTGTAGATAGATTGAAAACTAGCCAATTTATGTTATATTTGGAAAAATAGCATATTTCAATTTGAGTTTACCTTTTTTCTCTCTCTCTCAGAAGTCATTTTAATTGCTTTTCAGAGTCTCCTCGGCCACACTTTTAGAAATGCTAAGAGATCTAGCTAGAGACAAGAGGATGGGCCAGCCCCAACCCCTCCACCAGTTAGACAGGTGATAGCGAGCAGGAAAGAGAAGTTAGAAGAAGAAGAAGGAGGAGGAGGAGGAGGAGGAGGAGGAGGAGGAGGAGGAGTTTGGATTTATATCCCCCCTTTCTCTCCTGTAAGGAGACTCAAAGGGGCTAACAAACTCCTTTCCCATACCCCCTCACAACAAACAACCTGTGAGGTAGGTGTGGCTGAGAGAGCACTGATGTTTTCTCAGACTGTCAAATTGACTCTGGAGGTCAAGAAGATCATAACTCCCATCCTCCTTAGTAGGAAATGATAGCTCAGAAATGCATAAACTCCTAATATGCCCTTCTTTACAGCCAGGTTACTGCCACTCACCTTTTGAAAGGTAAAGTTTGTTGTTTGGGAAGAAGGGGTGAGGAACTGGCAGAAGGAGAGGTGAGCACCTAGTTATTTATATGTGGGATTTGAGGGAGATTTGCCCCCCTCCAAGCACCTCTATTTTGGAAATCCACATTGGCACCTTTGTGTAAAAGATTCTCCTATACTTCGTCCATATTTTATATAATTGTCTTCTTATATAATGCCTATTAAATTCTGCGTTTTTCAACCTCACCTTGTCCAAGCTTGGCCACAAGTAATAGTGCCATCCTTTTTTCATATCACAACCTTCCAGAGCCAGCAAAGTGTCTTCCTTTAGCCCAGTGGTTCTGTCAGGGGCGTAACGAGACAGCCCTGGGCAAACTGTAGCCCTGGGCAAAACCTGAGTTGGATGCCCCCCCCCCATGGGCAGCCACTCCACCACGACCAATTTTTTTTGCATCAGGACATTGATGCCTGAAGGGGGTGCATTTTTAAACATATCAGCACCAAAATTTCATCCCGAAATTTGCCCAAGATTTGCTGTTCTGCATTGAGTTTTCTGCATTGCTGTCAATGGGGGTTGCAGGCTGGGGGGGGGCACATTTCTGAAGGCACCGTCTCAAAACTTTCAGGGTCTCATCAGGAGACTGCCCTAATGATACCCCCCAGTTTTGGTGCAGTTTGGTTCAGGGGGGCCAAAGTTATGGACCCTCAAAACTGTAGCCCCCATTTCCTATTAGCTCCCATTGGAAACAATGGGGGATAGGGGCACCCCCTTTGGGAGTCCATAACTTTGGACTCCCTGAACCAAACCTCACAAAACTTGGGGGGTTGCATAAAAACAGTCTCCTGATGATACGCTGAAATTTTGGTGCTGCTAGCCTAAAACTGCGCCCCCTGCAGGCCAAAAATGGAAAACCACTAAAATACCCAAAAACGAACCCAGCATTTTGATGCCCCCCACAAGGTGATGCCCTGGGCAGCTGCCCACCTTGCCCAATGGGCATTACGCCAGTGCAACCTGTGGGTCGTCACAGGAGTCACTCAAGACCATCGGAAAATGGTCTTTTTTATATTTTATACATACCAATTTTATGGTTGGGGTCACCACAACATGAGGAACAGCATTAGGAAGGTTGAGAACCACTGCTTTAGCCTAATCCATTCTTTTATCCACATTAGCGTGGCCACATCATGATAGGATTGAAGATCAGGAAGACCATAGCCCCCTTTTTTTCTTTCATCTACTAGGTCAGTGGTTTTCAACCTTCCTAATGCCGCAACCCTTGAATACAGTTCCTCATGTCATGGTGACCCCCAACCCTAACATTTATCCATTTTACAGATGGAGAACACTGATTCAGAGAGTCTTAGGCTACCCCTGTGAAAGGGTCATTCGACCCACAAAGGGGTCACGACCCACAGGTTGAGAATCGCTGTATTAGGTGTACATATTGCACTCTGTGCTTTTTTCCAGCCGCATCAACTTCGTAAGTTGCTTGGAGTAAGCTCGGCACCACCTTCTGAGCTCACTCAGTTCTCTTTGCCTGTTTATTTGCGGGATTTAGCTGTTTGGCCTTTTATTGGGGGGGGGCAGTCTTCAAATCGAGTATGCGAGAAGTATAGAATGCAGCACGAGGCTGTAAAGCATTGAAGCACTGATTCAACACAGAACTTAAAAGACGGGGAAAATCACAAAATGGCAGCCAGGACTCGTTCCAGGGAGGTGAATGCGAACAAAAGGGAGGGGGATTGAAAATGTTTTATAAATGGCTTAGGAAACAGTGCAGAAAGGACAGAAATATTGAAATTTTGTTGGGAAATTGCAATAAGGCAGCTTTTTCCAGAATCATTGTGTAACTGAATTCTGGAATCACCTCCAACTATGTTCTATTAGCAGCTACCCACTTTGATAGGTGCACATGACTGCTTTCTGAAAAGTGTCAGCACAGAGCACCATAAATCTCCTTAACACACTATTTCCTTCCTTTGGTGAATATGAACAAATCAAAGTTAAGGTCAAACAAAAGTGCTAAGGACTTTCAATCCATCATCAAAAAGTCCATTTGCTCAGTCTATGAAAGCTAATATTCACATCCGCCGTTCCAAACGTACATTCCAAAGAAAAATACCCTTTTCAAAAATAATAGTTCCTCAGCAGAATGGAAGAGACTGCCCCCTCCCCACCCATTCTTTCAGAATATTTCAATTCAGAAGGCTGAATTGTTTGAAAATCTGAAGGAATCAATATTCCAGCATTGCAGAGTTCTTGGTGTAGGAGTGCTAGAATGTGAGTGCTATTGGCTATGTTACAATGGTCACAAATAATTGGCATAAAAAATCATTCTCCATAAAACATTTCCAAAAACAGGCCCATTAAAGTGAGTGATGGAAAAGGAAGGTATTATATGGATCACCAGAGTTGAGTGAGGTTAGAAAGGTTCTATTTTCAGTTGTAATTGCTGATATATTGCCTTCTTGACGGATTTTTTTCCCCATTCCAAAAATATGTGCCATATAACAGAAGTAATTTTCTTGGTATGTTTCTTTGCAACCTTTGTTCATTTATTTGAGGTCCATGCATTCAAATACAGCCATAGCTCCAATCCAGTTATATTTTTGTTCACTGCTTTAAGTATCCAAAACTGTGTGCATGATATTGTGGTAATGTACCCTTAGGAGCAATACAGACACATTGGATAAACCTGCAAATATGGTCAGAAACAAAACGATTGCCAGGTTGCAATTAAAGTGGGGATTTTTTATAGAACTGGCATAGATGAAAACTTAAAGAGAGACAGCCAGCACGGTGTAGAGGTTAAGAGCAGGTGGATTCTAATCTGGAGGACCAGGTATGATTCCCCACTCCTCCACCTGAGTGGCAGAGGCTTATCTGGTGAACCAGATGTGTTTTCCCACTCATACATTCCTGCTTAGTGACCTTGGGCTAGTCACCGTTCTTTGGAACTCTCTCAGCCCCACCTACCTCACAAGGTGTCTGTTGTGGGGAGAGGAAGGGAAAGGAGTTTGTAAGCCACCTTGAGTCTCCTCACAGGTGGGATATAAATCCAAACTCTTCTTCTTCTTAAATAGCCTGCCTAGTTTCAAACCGTGGATTAGTTGTCAAGGTCTCATGGAATGGCCTACTATGAGATCACCAGCTGATCTCTTGGCTTTGTCCCTCCAGGGAACAGAGATCTAGCAAATTTGGAAGCCATGTTGTTTTGATTCCAACTTCCAGTTTCTGACACAGGACTTCCCCAAACAGGATAAAACTGCAACCATCTTTCTTATCTGAAAATTGGTCACAAATAAATGGCATAAAAATTTCATAGAGCCAGTGTGGTGTAGTGGTTAAGAGTAGGTGGACTCTAATCTGGAGAACTGGGTTTGAGTCCCCATTCTTTCTCACGTGATTAGACTGCTTTCCTGCAGCAGCCATCGCACCACGCATCTGTCATTTCCAGTGTTTTAAAAGGAAAAGGAAAATAATTAATTTAAGATTTTTAGTTGAGACTTACTTCTTAGTCAGTCCTGGGTGCCTTCTGTGCCTGCCCATGAAGATAGCAAAACTTGTGATCAGATCTGACAAACTCTTTGTAAATTGATGCCATTGACTGAACAGGTGCAAATCAGCAAAAGGGTGCAATCATCAAAAGGGTGCATATAACTGTGTATGTGCAAAGTGTGTAAGTATAATCCACAAGCTATTCTATGCTTGATACATTGGACATTTTAATGATCTGACCATGATCACAGGGGATATACAGGCCTCTTCTTTCATAATTGAGAAGACTTAATCAAATCTATTGTTACTTAATGCAACAAGACATAGCTTGGCCCTGCAGCACTTTCCTTGCCAAGTGAATTTATTTTGAATGAACTTCCTCAATTACAAATGAGGCAAGCTCCTGATCAGATCATGTCAATGTTTGTTGTGGTGGTGGTGGTTGAAATTTGCCTTCAACACTGTGCCAAGAAATTTCGTTTGCAAGGCTGTTGAGCAGGGCATTCAAGACAAATGTTGAGAAAAATTACGGAGGCGACTCGATCGGGAGTTCACCTCACATGCAGATGAGGAAGTTAGATCAAGATATGCTCATTTGGCAACTGTGTCCGTGTTACAGTTCTCAATGTGCCTGATGAAGATAGACAAAGTGAAATGTTTCACAACATATGAGAATGTACACACACACACACACACAGAACAAGGAACACTGTCCTGTCCCCCTTTACCAGTGTCTTCTGCCAACTCTCTATTATTATCTTCAGCTCCTTTTTGCTTAGATTAGTGTTGTCTTATGTGCTGTCCATTCTGTTTATCTTTTTGTTTATAAGTGTGTATGTGTTTCAAGTTAGTTTTTGAAGGTTTGAAACAGTTCAACTGATTTTTAGATCACCTAGTACAATAAACATTATTATTTATAACATGATAAAAATAAAAATGACTGGACAGGGATGGGAAATTGCAATCATAATAACTGGTCAAGAAATCTGGAAAAGTTGCATTGTAGACTGATAAACAGCCATCTCAATTCTAACATTATTGGAAGAATGTCTGCGGAGGATTAAAATTAAAAGGAGGAAGCTACGCAGCAGAAATCATTATGGTGTGCTTAAAAATCCATGTTGTTCTGTTTCATGTACTTCATCTATCATAAGAGATGTCAGTCAGTTCACCAAATGTGTATTATATGTTCATCTATGCCTGTTTCCAAAAGCAATAACACAAATGAGAAACTTCATCTCCCCTTTTTAATAGACCCCTTAGGAGCTCTGATAACTTAGATTCCATGTTTTCTTCAACATAATGAACCTTTATTAAGTAAGGAAAGACGCAAGTAATTGAAGGTTCCGGGAAAAGGACTTCTGTGGCTCTGCTGTGAGCTATATAGATGCCTAGGGATTGATTCCTGGAAAGCTCGGTAAGTTTGAAGTCATCCATTTGGCCCCTTCCCATTTATGAAAATGCTTGTCAGTACATAAACAATGATTGTCCTGCCTTCCAGTAAATAACTGGATGCTTATTACCATGATAACAGTATACTTATTACCATGATGTACCCCTCAACAATCCAAGTAGGGATGGCGGTGGGGGTTATTTTAATGAAATGTTCATTGTTGTTTTAATTGTCATATTTTATTCATGGTGGTTTTTATTGTTTTTAACCTTTGTAAGCCACCTGGAGACACTTGTATGAGATGGGGTACAAATCTTACAAATAAATAAGTGGGGAATGCCTAGTGACGAATGTACCATTTGGGCAGTGACTGTTGTGATAATTGTGTGGCTAAATGTCTTCTACAAAGAGATGCTGCGAACTTCAAAAAATTAGTGTGACCAACATTTGAACTTACTGTGGTCAAGCAGCTGAACTATATACCATTTGAACCCCTTGCGGAGTCCTCTGGGGTCGATTCTGCACTTGCGTTATCGACCTAAGTTCAAGTTGCGTTCGACCTAAGTGCTCCGCACAACCACTGGGATCGACGTGGTTTTGTACCAGGTTCGCCCCGTGTAATGGTCAAATTTCTGACTCCAGTTGGGAACTACTACTTTTTCAGGGGACCACGCTCGAACTCAGCTCGATTCCAGTAAAGTGCGGAATCTCTGGTGCCAGGAGTCCCCCATTCAGCCAATCAAAGCTGAGTGTTTCGGGCATTCGTACAGCTGGAGAACCGCCACGGTGAAAATCGCACCTAATTTTTTCCTCCTCTCCTTTCTTGCGTTTGAAGCGATGGCTGGTCACACAAACGGTGCACAATTTCTGCGTACCAATGTAAGTGGCCAATTAAAAAGTGCTACCTTCGTCCCTCCATTCCTGTGGCAGTTTTTTTTATAACGTGTGTGGGGATAGACAGAACATGGCCTTAGAACAGTAGCCAATTGGAACGGAGCAGTGAAGAGGCATAGGTTGATTCCGCCCTCTGAGCTGGGATCAAGCTGGTTGCAGTGGGGAATAACAATGGCTTCGACCTAGGTTAGTACCCTTCTCAGGGAACTGGGTTGAACCTATTTTACTCGTGTGCGGAATCGCCCTGGATGTATTTGTTGAAGTTCAAAACAAACGCTGTCTAACACACCTAATCATTGATGTGGACCCAAAGAAAAAAATGTGTCATAGCAAATATGACTGGGGCTGAGTATACACTGGTGTTCTGCCCCACAGGGAGGGTGAGTCTCCTCCATTTTCAATGCAGAATTTATACTGCACAGATTCCAGAAGCCCCACAGTTTTTGAGAGCAAGCAAACTCTGATGTTTGCCCTGTCTTTGGGGGTTTCTGCACCTTCCGGTCTCCTTCCCCCCATACTCCTTGCAGGCATTTCCAGGGGATCAATCGGCCATCGCAATTGCGAGATGAAGAATAACAATATAAAGATATGTAAGAGATTTTTTTAAAAAGCTAGCAATCATGCAACAGGCCAGGAGCAGCCTGGAAGTGTGGGAAGGCAAGCCACACAGCAGGCATTGGTGCACTTCCTTGCATGTAAACAGAGAAACGTGAGGAGACCCTATCGTGACCTAGCTGCGGAGCCTTGAGGGAAGTGCTCCGTGCATAATGTGCCTGGCTTTCCTCCATAATTGCTTCCTATCTTTCAGAGTCATGAGCATATAAAGGCAGCCTGTCTTGATACGGGATGGGAATCATGTGGCTGCTACCCCCGTCCCCCCCGTCCCCCCAAATCTGATTTTATTACCTATTATTAAAAATAGGCTGTTGCCATTTGCTATTTTCTCACTCTTTTTAAAAGAAAACTCCTTCCAACATTCTCAAACTGCATTTTCCAGCATAACTTTAGCAGATTTGCTTTGCTTTTTAGTTATTTCATTGCCCAGGCTGCACTTGATATTTTTGCACGCTACATTTTGAGTTTTTTAGCACACATGGAGTTCTAACGCAAGATCTCTTTTTATAGGTGCTCTAGAAAAGATAAAGGTCACATTGTGCAACCGCACAACTGTCCCTTCACCCTCCCCCCATTTCTCCCAGGGGATTGCTGATTGCTAACCTAACTACAGGTCCTCTGCTAGTATAAAGAGACTAGTGACTGATCCAAGCTTACTATATGCCCTGATGTTCCTGAAGATCTGATTAGAGAAGGCTATGTGTGCACATATACACACAATGTACTTAGGAAATCCGTACAGCATCTACTTATTTACAGGCTGGGAGGCTGAGAGAGGGGAACAAAAAGGTGTCAGCAGCATACCCAGATCTCAGCCGCTTTCATAAAGGTTGGATATGGGACAGCCAGAAATTCCAGTCCACCCTGTTCCTTTTCCTTCCTGGATTGGCCCAGTTAATGGGGATTATATAAGCCTACCCCCTTGTGGCATGCTCTGCTCTGCTAGGAAGTTACAAGGTGAAGGGGGGGGGAGGAGAGAATAAACTATATGATCAACATTTATTGCACAGTGCACATAAGTGAAAAACAGTCTACAGTCATTAAAAACTAAATAAAAAAGATAGTCATATAAATCACTAAAATGGTTACACACAGCACCAACACAAGGACCCAACACAGTTCAACCACAATAGGTCTTCCTCAGAGGTCAAACTCTAAAACACACATAAATTCCTAACAACGTCAATGAAACATTTCTTATTCTAGCCAGGAAGGTTGTGTACGAATCCTCCCCTTTGGGGCATGCTGTGGCCCATTTATCAGTCTCATACAGGGGCTAGTACAGAGGGGTATGCTCCTATAACCAACCCCGACGTGTAAATGCCAATGTGGCCTTTACGGTCAGTATATCATTCCCCCAAGAGAAGGGGAAAACCAAAGACTCCAGCACCGTATCACATGGCTCTGTGTCAAACCTTGGTGCATTTTTAAAGCTGATTCGCCAGTTTTGTAAAGGTGGAATCGACCATTAAAAAAACACACCTTGCTGACTAATTAATCAAAGTATCTGCACTGCTCAGGAGTACACTGTGTCCTACTTTGATCAACTGTGCTACCATTCAATCCTAATTAGAAACACCCACTTGCTTTTCTGATTGCATACCTTTGCATATTTACACTAATTAATATACTGTAGAAGTGGAACATCCTAATTCAAGGCCTTTCTGATGGCTGGGCTTGTTAACGCATCACACGTGCATCAGGCTGACGTTGTGAGAGCATGGAAGGACTGACACCACAGCAGTGTGATCAACATGTTCTTTCCAAATGACCAAAGCAAGATTTGCTCCTGAAATTTGGCTGCAACTGTGTAGCGTAGTGGGGAAGAGCGGAAGGCTCTATTCTGGAGAACCAGGTTTGATTCCTGGCGCCCCCATGTTTGTGGCAGACTCTAATTTGGTGAACCAGGTTTGATTCCCCGTTCTTCCACATGAAGCCTTCTGGGTGCCCTTGGGCCACAGTTCTCTCAGAACTCTCAGCCCCATCTATCTCACAAGGAGTCTGTTGTGGGGGGGAGGAAGGGAAGGAGTTTATAAGCCCCTTTGAGTTTCCCCTACAGGAGAGAAAAGCAGGGTATAAATTCAAACTCCTCCTCTTTCTTCTTCTTCTTCTTCTTCTTCTTCTTCTTCTTCTTCTTCTTCTTCTTCTTCTTCTTCTTCTTCTTCTTCTTCTTCTTCTTCTTCTTCTTCTTCTTCTTCTTCTTCTAAATTAAGGCTGCAGCTCACGGCACATGTTTTTACCCATTCCTCTAATGCTAACTGTGGCCTACTGCACAATTAAAATGAATGTGTCATGTAGCTGATGTCACATTCTGTAGAAGGATCAGGCAAACCTCCACACCACGTGGCCCATAAATCTATCTTGAAAGAATGCTGGAAAGCAGACTACCTGAGGCCTGGAAAATATCCTGCTACCGCTGTCGTTTTGGTAAGGAAAACTGACGATGGTGGCGCTCACAAACCTTAACAATGCTTTTGTGACAGTTCTTGCAGCAACTGAACCTGAAAGATATTAATAGGCAGAAAGCGGCTTGTTTAACATCCCCCCAAAAGACACAACGTCATCGGGAATTTCAAGCAACACTTCCTAGGACCTAGCCTAATGGCTCATTGGTTGGGTCGCACTGGGTCACAAGATGACAGTAGGATCTGCTAACTGCTTCATTCCTAGCACTGAGATTAAAATTCATTAGAAAACAGAAAAAGGCTTATGAGTCTTGAGATGAAGAATTAAAGTGGGTAAGGTTAAAAGGTGCACCCCGTCTTACATACTGAGCAGATTGCAGTAGGCCTGTGCAGACCTCCTGTCTATGTGCTGACTCACCACACAGTGATGGTTAGCAGACATGAACATGCTGCCCGCACCCCAGGGCTCTGCACAACTGCCCAGTTTTCTGCATGGTGCAAACATGTGCATGCCCTCTCCCCCGTGATCTATGACACTGCTTTCTGAATGTTACTAGGAAGGGGACATCGGCATGGACACTTCCCCCACACATTTGAACATAAGAAGAACTATGTTGGATCAGACCAGATCAGGCCCATTCATTAGAAAACAGAAAAGACTTATGAGTCTAGAGATGAAGAATTAAAGTGGGTAAGGTTAAAAGGTGCACCCTGTATTCTGTTCACACACTGGCCAAGAAGCAACCTTTAGGAAGCCTTCAAACAGGAAGATTGCAACAGCATCATCTGGCCTGTGCTCTCTAGCAACTGATTTAGAGACGCATACTGTCTTCAGCATTGGAAGACATAGACAGCCAACATGAATTTGCCCAGTCTCCTTCCAAGTTGGCAGCCATGGCCAAATCCCATGGCTTAACTACACACTGTTTGAAGAAGTACTATCCTGATTGTCCCACTCTTCAGCTTCAGTGGACTATCTCCAGTTCTAGCAGGGAGAAGACATTTGCACCCTGTGGCCAAGTGAGTCATCACATAGAGACAGGAGACCGGAGGCTCATCTAGGATGGGGCAAGGCAGGGCATGAACTCGAGACACCACCACTTGGTTGCCAGCACATGCCCCACAGCCTCCGAGCAGCCGCCCTTGAACTGCAACCCACCCCAAACTCTGCGTGGAGCTCAGGGGGTGGGGTGCACATTTGAATGCTGAATGTACCCAGACTGAGCTGAGTGTTCAACTGGGCTCACCCCTTCCCTGAACTCTATGTGGAATTCAGGACCCCGGCGCACCTGTTCACTGCTCAGAGCCAACAGTTTAAAGCTCGACCTAGCCAGGCTGAGCTCAGCCTCAAACTGAGCACCTGACTTTCAATTGGGGGGGAGGGGGTTGGAGTGCCAGAGCCAACGTATAAAGCTGGAGCCGGACTGAGCACAATCTGATGCTGGGCTCAGTCTGGCTTAAAGCCTGCAGTTTAAAGCTGGACCCAGCCAAGCAGAGCCCAATATTGAATGGTGCACCTGCTCCAAACTCCACATGGAGTTGGAGGGGTGGGGGGAGCCAGTAGTGCTTGGCCTTGGTGCCAAGCACTACTGCACAGGTACAGATATGCCTGTGCAGGTAACAGGGCCAGCCGAGCATGCTTCCACCTGCTCTCTGTCCCTGCATAGTGAGTCAACATGTAGATGGGGCATCATCACAGCGCAATTTATTTATTATTTCTACATCATCCTTTCCTGGCAAAGCCAAGTTCAGGGCTGCTAACAACAAAACAATTCTACATATCATGATTATACAATTATAAGTCTATATACGTATACTAATACTGCAAGGATTACAGTGTTTATCTTGCATTGACATATTCCCTTCAAACTCCGCAAGAGACTATTCAGAAACCTGAGAAATGGCGTTTAAACCAAATGCATTCCCTAGCAGGCACCTCTTTCGTTTTTACAATGGACTTGCAGTTGAGATGTAGAACAAGGACTTATTCTAAGTGTTCCATTTTTTGTTGTCCCTTGCACTGGTAACACACTGTCCCCATGCCTGCTTTTCAGGGATGCTGTCCAAAAAATTTGTTAATTATTTCTGCGTCAGCTTCCCTAGAGAATGATACAGGCATTCATAACTATGCAGATCAGCACCAAGGCACCAAGCAGTGTACTCTCTGCCAAATTGTACACTAGTGATGCTGAGGGACATTTGGAAAGGTGATAATATCGTAGTACCAGACAATTCCTGTTTAATACACCTATAAACGAAATTAAAATGCAATGGCCTGGATCCTAAGCAGTGTAAGAACTGTGCTCAGTGACGAACGTCCAACACTTCCCTCGTCTGTGCGCAGTTTGATTTGTCCCCAAAACTGTACTCTTGAAAGTCAGTGGACCCAAAGGAAAAAAATATGGAGAGCTACTTAGGAGTCGGGCAGCCCCATCCACTAGCTGGTTGTCTGGCCACAGTGCAATGGTGCCCAGTCGCCACCCCCTGGCAGCTTGGGGAGACTCAAAAAGTCAAAAACCTTCTAAGAAGCCGCTATGGACCTCAATGGACTTATGCTGCCCCAAAGGGTGGATTAAGTCTGGAGTATAGCCTGCCGGGGTAATGCCAGTAAAGGCTGGGAGGGAGCCGACTTTGGTCCCCCTGGTCATGCTCCAGCCCATCCCTGCTATGCTGGTGGGGGTGACAGGGGCCCTGAGACACTGGTGTGATGACCCAGTGCTGTGTTCCAGTGCCGGGGCAGGCTGGGGCAACCACATGCCAGCGGAATTACCCTGGGGAGGGAGGGAGAATCGGCCAGTGTAACCCCCATGCTCAGAATGGGTTGACCCAGTAAGGGGTGGAGACTCAAAGCAGCAAGAGGCTGCAGCAGACCTCATGTAGTTGGAGGAGACAAGGCTACCAGACTCGGACCTTGGTTGTATAAGCCCTTAATACCTTGTTAAGGTAACTGCAATATTGTTGAGAACTACTGGGAAGGTAGTTGTTTGTTTTTGCTATGTTGTAAATGTTGGAGTTTATTGTTTCAGCGTTTCTTTTGTGGTTGTAATGGGCGAGAGTTCTCCTGGAAACCCTCATCATGTTGAAGCCTGTTCACCAAGCCCTTGGAGTCTTCAGGAGCCAGCCCACTTGCAAAGAAGAATTGGACTTGGCAGTTTCAGTAGACTGTAAATATAAGGACTTGAAAATGCAACCTGAACAGGACCTTGAAGTGTGATGTTAAATGTTGATGTTTGATGTTGTATGTTAAGAAAGTGAACCATTTTGTTTTTAAAAATTGTTGTTGCAAACTCATTCCAAGTTCTGCCCCACAGAACCCACAGATAGAGGTTACACCAGCACAGTGGTGCACCACTTGCCCAAGCGGATTCAGCCCCCTCCCTTTGGATAGGGCCAGAGGCATTCCAGGGGGAAATGGCTCAGTAGGATATAGGGCTGCCAGCTCTAGGTTGGGAAATACCTGGAGATTTTGGGAGCCTGAAAAGGATGGGGTTTCAAGGAGAGAAAGGTCTTCAGTGGGATATAATGCCATACAGCCAGCTCTCCAAAGTGGCCGTTTTCTCCAGGAGAACTGAACTCTGGCAACTGGAGATCAGTTGTAATCCCAGGAAATCTCCAGCCACAGCTTCGATGTTGGCAGTCTTAGCAGGATCTGATGTCATAGAGTCCAAGCAGGATCTGATGTCATAGAGTCCAAGCAACAAAGTAACCATTTCCTCCAGGGGAAAGGATCTCTATGTGTTCTGGAGATTACTTGAAATTCCAGGAGCTCTTTGAGGCCCTACCTGGAAGTTGTCAAGCCTAGCTGGAGGAGCTGCTGCTGTGCCAAGAGAATGGCACCTTAGGATCCTAGACCTTGCCTTGGCTTTTAAATCAATGGAGGACAGGAAGATATAGTAAAATAAAATGGATACAGCATGTGACAGATGGAATAGAGCCTCCAGTGATGCATAATGGAGAAGGACACAGGCAGCGACGGCTGCAGTGAGAAGAGGAAGTTTTCAAAAACCTCCCGGTTTCCGACTGTGAAATGTCAAAAGGGATGCTGCAACCCTATCGTCACAGAAAAGGAAAGGATAAAACTGAACTGGAAACAAAAGCCCTGGAAACCTCAAAGAATATTTGTTTTCCCCTCCCCTTTCTCTAAGTGGTGCACAGTTACATTTCTCCTCGACAAGGTCAATTATTTTTAAAAACCAACCAATAAGAACTCCAGGTATCTATTAAAAATGTGTTTACTTACAAATATACTGCTTGGCTATTCTAAGTGGGGGAAAGATTGCAAAATGTACACTCTGTCCTTCTGTTCAAACTCGAGGACTCAGGGCAGCTTGCAAGGCCGGATGAAGAATCTGAGGAGGTGAAGCAGCCTTGTAGGAAATCAGACCGTCAATTGAGTGATGTTCGCTTGGACCAGCAGTACCTCTCCAGGATCTCAGGCAAAGCAAAACTGTTCCCCAAATTGTATCTCTGAGATCCTTTAACTGGGGATACCAAGGATTGAACCTGGCATTGTTGGTATACAAATCAAAGGTCCTAGCATCAAGCTATGGCTCGAAATCAAAAGAATAAGAACAATAAAAAGAAGAGACAATATGAGATGAATTCCGTCAAATTAATTAGGTAGTATCTGTATGGTGGGTTACCTTGGGACGTTATGTAAAGAAATGACATGGTTACTAATTTGTGTCCAGGTGCAACTAAGATGGCTGACTGAGCCCCATCTCTTATGTAAACGCTTTCATGTGTTATAGCTTCTTCTGTGGAAGCTCTGGTTCAAGTGCCTCTTTCTGCCTCTGGTTCAAGTGGACTTTCAAACTGCTTTGAAAGTGCCGCTTTCAAGTGCTTTGAAAGTGCCGCTTTCAAGTGCCTCTGGTTCAAGTGGACTTTCAAACTGCTTTCAGTGCTCTTTGAAGCTGTGCGGAATGGCAAAATCCACTTGCAAATAGTTGTGAAAGTGGTTTGAAAACACATTATTTTGCGTGTGCGGAAGGGGCCTCTGTTTTCACAGGTATGACGGGTAATGATTGTACTGGGTAGAAGGCCTTTTCTCTAGTGGCCATGAGACCAAGGGCACCCTACTCAGGCATATCGGGTTGAAGGTTATCATCTTTTAGGTGCTCAAATGTATCTGCTCAGCCATTGGGATTCAATTAACATTGGATGGAGCCAGCGTGGTGTAGTAATTAAGAGTGGTGGACTCTAATCTGGAGAACTGGGCTTGATTCTTTTCTCCTCCACATGAGCAGTGGACTTTTATCTGGTGAACCAAATTTGTTTCCCCATTCCTCCACATGAAGCCTGCTGGGTGACTTTGGGCTGGTCACAGTTCCCTCCCAACTCTCTCAGTCCCAACTTCGAAAGTGTCTATTGGAGGGGGAGGAAGGGAAGGAGTTTGGAAACTGCTTTAAGATTCCTTAAGGTTGATTAAAGCAGGGGTGTAACTAAGCAAGGTTGATACTAGAATGGGATTCCACCAAGGAAGACTGCAGAGGAAGGCAAGGGCAAAGCACATCTGCTTCTCACTTGCCTTGAAATCCTTGCGGCAGTCACCGCAAGTCAGTTGTACTTGACAGCACTTTACACACACAAGCAGGGGATTTATATAGAAGGCAGCATCCTCCAAATACACTTTATTCAAACAGTTTAGAACTTCAAAGTTCAAAGCCATCACCAGGAGCTGAAAGCAACAGGTAGCCAGTGGCGTACGGCCCAGGGGTGTGGGAGGTAAGCAATGCACCAGGCACATGCTGGTGCGGGGGCATTCCGGGGGCATTCCAGGGGCATTCCAGGAGCATTCTGGGGCATGGGGGGTGCAGGGTGCTTGCGTGCCCCAGGCGCAGTTCCCCCTCACTCTGGCCCTGCAGGTAGCCACTGAATTCTCTCTAACGTAGGTCTCACAATTTAGCACTTTCCAGTCCATAGACTGTTTTGTGGCATCTGCAATTTCCAAGGAGCCTTCAAGGAAAGCCTTATATATCTTTTAAAAATCAAGTCAAGAAGTTACCCTGGCAGTTATAACACTGGCCAAGTCCTGAGTAGGTGTGTTCACAGCACAGGAGACAGCACACAGACAGCCAAATGCACAGCAACCTCAGCATCTCTTTCCTCCAAGTTCAAAATCAGCTTTCCTTCCAAGAACACCCAGAGAAACTGCTGTCGTTCGGTTCCATGAAACTTGGCAAATGGGTTTTGCATCTGCCCTCCCTCCATATAGATAAAAGTTCTAAGAGTGACCTTCAGTTCGTGTGATCCTTCTGCTGCACGGATTGACCATTAAAAGCTCTAATGCTAAGTGATCGAGTCAAATCAATCCTAAATATTTACATAATAGGGCAATCCAAATAATACAAATTACTGGTAGTACATGTTTTATGGGAGTGGGGGCTTAACAGTGGACGGAATCCTGCCCCTCTCTAAACATGTACAAAGCAGCAATATTTGTTTGTCAGAAATGTGAACCTGTTTTATGTCAGAGTGAGTATGCTCCCTTTTTCCCTTGTGTGCAGAGCTGAAAGTGATGATTTCTTAAGAAGTTCTCAGTATTGCTCCAATTTGTTGTGACATTCAAACCCTGTTCTGAAGGTCGGTCCAAATGGAACTATTCAGTTTCAGGCCAGGTTCTTATGCGGGTGGTGGTGATGGGAAATGCCACCAAGGTCACTTAAGATGACCTTATAGAGTTTTCAAGGTAGGTGATGATGGTGGTTTGCCATTACCTGCCTTTTCATGGCTACCCTGACCTGGCCTGGCCTGGTGGTCTCCCATCCAAATACTAACTAGGGCTGACCTTGCTTAACTTCCAAGATCTGTTGAGATCAGGCTAGGGCTCATATGGTAACACCGCAAGGAATTTTTTTTCACACAAAACTATCGCTGCCTAAAAATTAAGGGTAGCCCATACCTTTAAGTCTGCTGTACTCATACATACCTCTGTCTCCCTGACCTGATTATATTAAGACCAAACCAGTCTTGCCATAATGTTGCTTCTTGGTTGGCAAAGTCAACTTTTTCCTCCTGACAGTCTGGATCAACTGAAATGTCCAGATTCTCCTGGAACCTGACAGCTATACATAACATGAGTTTCTGATTCACATGGCAGAATTAAACCAGTGCTAAAACTCCAACAACCTCTCGTATGCTCAGGGTTGGTTCTTAAATTATGTATTGTGTGTTGGCAGACAGATATGAGCACAAAAAACATGAACACCCTGCCAACTTCTTTGAGCCTGCATCTGTAGGAATCATTAGCATTTTATATACTGTGCATTTAGGACCATGAACATACTGTCCCTATGTGCAATGAATTTGCACAGGCGTGTGGCATTTACAAAACAGACACATGCAAGACATGGTAAGTACACTTCATCATGAGTGGGAACCAGCCAGAATATTCACTTGTGCATCTTCTTAAAGCCCATAGGCCGACTTCACAGATATGTGATTGCAAATGCAACAGCACATGCAATTATAAATGAAATCTACTCAGAAACATGCAAATGTGCCTCACCCCCTTGTGAAGTGGACAAAAGATATATACATGACCATTCAGTCACTCCACACTGTGCCACAGAGAGAAGCACATCATGCTGTGGCACACCTCTGAAGATGCCAGCCATAGATGTGAGCAAAGCATTAGGAACAAAAACTACACAACCACGAGCACATTGCCTGGAAAACCAACAAAAGCCAGTCAATAATTATTCTTTTAAGGGACAAACTCTGACATTAATCCTGGTGACTAAGGCATTTCACCACTCGCTGTACGCATGACAGCCAATGGAGCATTTGCAGAATGGAAGCAATATACATGCTCTGCCTAGCCAGCATGGCATGGTTGTTAAGAAAGGTGGGCTCTAATCTGGAGAACCGAGTTTGATTCCCCACTCCTCCATTTGAGCAGAATGGAAGCAATATATATGCTCTGCCTAGCCAGCATGGCGTGGTGGTTAAGAAAGGTGGGGCTCTAATTTGGAGAACCGAGTTCGATTCCCCCACTCCTCCATATGAGCAGCAGACTCTAATCTGGTCAACTGGATTTAACTCCCCACTCCTGGGTGACCTTGAGCCACTCATAGTTCTTTGGGTCTCTCTCAGCCTCACCTACCTCACAAGGTGTCTGCTGTAGGGAGAGGAAAGGAAAGGTGTTTGTAAGCCACTTTGAGTCTCTTTACAGGACATAAAGGTATAAATCCAAACACTTCTTCTTATAGTAGTCTAGTCTCAATGTAACTGTGGAATGGATCCAGATGGCCAGACCAGCCATATCAAGGTATCTTATGGACTAGGCCAGGGGTAGGGAACCTGCGGCTCTCCAGATGTCCAGGAACTACAATTCCCATCAGCTTCTGTCAGCATGGCCAATTGGCCATGCTGGTAGGGGCTGATGGGAATTGTAGTTCCTGAACATCTGGAGAGCCGCAGGTTCCCTACCCCTGGACTAGGCTGAGTTGATGGAAAGCTTTTTTTAAAAAAATCCCCCATGCTGTTCCTGATGGTCCCCTCTCCTCTAGGAGTTTCAGTAGAGGGCAAGTAGACAGGAAATTTCTTTTGTACCGATGGAAGTGCCTTCCCTCAGGGCAAAATTTAGTTTGGATACAACTTAGAGAATACCTTATCCACAAATCTGGTATCATCAGTGAAACCTGCTAACTGGCTAATTCTGCATTCCACAGACTTTGGTCGATTCCCCATGGTCAATTAATCACGTGATACTCATGCGAAATATCAAGGTTTCAGGAAGAACTCCCCACTGCTCAACTGCCGAACACGGATTCACCCTGGTTCTGGCACTCCTTCTCCCCCTTATCGCGTGTTTTTTAAGGACCTGAATGGAAGTGCACCTTTTTTAAAAAAACACGCGCCAAAACCAGATCGGTGGGGAGGATCATGGGACAGAATCTAGGTTTATTTTCCCACCGTAGGGAGTGATGTGGAGCCTTCCAGCCAAATAAGGAACCGTGCAGTGGTTGATTTGAAGATAAGTAAGAGAGACTCTTGAGGAAATTGCTTCTCAATGGGAGCTTGACCATTATTACATATTACAGACTAATTTATGAATGAATAGATATGTTGTTACTATGACATGTGTTATGTCTTGCTACAGTATCACAGTGCGAAGTCTTTGACACAATTGTTACAATATACTGTTTTAATTATACTATGTTAATTATAGTGTTAATTATATTTTTCTTCCTTCTCCTTGCTTGTGAGTGTGGTTTTTTTGAGCCTTGGCCAGGCTGTTCTTGAGCCTTCCAGCCAATCAGAGTGCAGTGGGCTGTGCGCGATGTGTGCGCAGCCCTTTTTTTATTTCGCGCCTACGTGGCGGCTATGTTGAAACGTGGCTGCGTGGAACATGATGTCTGTGCCAACTGTAAACTAAGATTAGACTTTCGTGCCAATGCAGCTGCGTGGATAAAGAGTGCCGAAAAAGTTGAAGCCGAACATAATTGTAGCTTCTATTTACACATCTGCATAATGACGTAGTTGCACAAAAAAAAGAGTTAAAAAAATTCCTGTCCCAACACAGCACAACAGCCAATCAGGAGGGCCACTGAGCAGACTGCGCAATTGTGGGGAGTGTTGCATTGCTCGAAACCATGATAGACATCAAGGTCTTCACCAAACACAAGCTGCAGTGGGGAAGGAGAAACAGCGATGAAAAGGTGCTGTTTCTTGAAACCAGGTTGTATCTGGCTTTATTTTCTCAGTAGGGAAATGGCCTTTTTGTCCTATTTTCAGTGAGCAGGATATTCTTTAGGTATTTTGTGAAGCTTGAATTACAGTTTCTGGGAGAGTTTAGGTAGGGTCTTGGTAGCATCTGCTCTTCTGTATTGCAGGACAAAATTGCTCTGTGAATGCTTCTTTTAGTAAGACTCTCACCTGACAAAATAACTGCCTTTCTTACCACAGTCTGAAAGTCCTCAAACATTAATGGAGAAAGTTAAAAGTACAATACTCGGGGCTGTGTTGAAAGAACTCGAGAGTGCAGTTTTGAACTCTCCGCTGGTGAAGCAGGGAGGAGGCTCCAATGCAGCTGTGCTTCCAGAGGGCTGCCCTTTAGAAGAACTCAGCTGCAGGTTTCAATCGTTGGCAGAAGACTGCGGTGTGAGGAAGCATATTCTATGGCTGGGATCCAAAACGGACCAAGCGTCCTCTGAAATTCAATGACAGCCGCTTTTCCACAGACTTGAAAAAATATTATCTAGAGATTATGTTAGTAATTAACTCGGGAAATGGGAAAATAGCTCAGAACCCTGCGGATTCCTCTCAAAGTGACATTGTTATTCCCATTCTGCAAAGCAAAAAGCATACTTTCAGGAGTGCTACATAAGCATGCCCCGAACCTTTAGAAGGCTACAATTGTAAGTGCATGCATCATTTCTACTGCCCACTTTATTTTTACACTCTATATATGCAATCTGTCAGTCGTGGAGCTACAAGGGAACGGGGGGGAATGCGCCATCCACCGGGCGCACGTCTGGGGGCTCAAAAATTGCCCCCAGGCCCCTCCCCCTTCCCCATGGTGGCCCCCACAGCAACCCCCAACCCCCCCAACTACCCCCACCCCACCTTAGTTCCTTTCCTTTTTCAAAACTTTTTCAGGCTGCAAAAGGCCTGTTCGCAGTAAAAACAGCCTGAGGAACTACAGTTCCCAGGATTCCTTGGGGCTCACAAGGTCTCCTGAGAAGTATAGTCCCTCAGGCAGTTTTTACTGAGAACAGGCCTTTTGCAGCCTGAAAAAGTTTTGAAAAAGGAAAGGAACTAAAGTAGCTGTAGGAGGAGGGGGTGCCGAGGGAAGGGTTAGGGGTGCTGTGGGGGGTGTTGGGGAGCATGGGGGGCGGCAAATGTAGAATGCGCACCAGGCGCAGTTTGGCCCAGCTACGCCTTACAATATGTACTCAACCAATGAACAAATAATATAGGAAAGCAAATGCATTCTGACCAGAAAAACTGTGAGGAAGAAAGTCAATGATGCAACGCCTTATATGCCATTATCCAATGCCTGCTCCATGTAGGAAATCCAAAGCATTCCCAACAGATGGCTGTCCAGTTGCTACCTGAAGAGCTCCAGTAAGGGAGATCCTGTCCTGCGCAAAGGACTTCATTGTTGAACAGCTCTTACTGGGCCAAAAACAGCAGTGTGAAAGTGATGTAAAATGGTTTAAAACAATGTAAAAAGGTTTACACCATTTTCACACCACTGTTTTTGGTCTATGCGGAATCAGGCTCTCCTAGGCTGATTATGGATGGAGCTCCAGGCACACACTGGGGGCTGAAAAACATCAGGGCAAGATTTCTTGTCCCGACACACTTGCTCTCTGCCACACACCAGGAGTGCAAGGACATCTGGGCAAGATTTTTCGTCCTGACATACTTCCTCTTGCTCCGCTGATGCTTCTCACTTTCCCCACAAAAAGCGAGATAACTTCTAGCATGACTTTTCATGCTATAGCGGGGAAAGAACTGGGTGTGGGTAATTGGCCCTAATGTTCTTTTTAAAATAATGATTTTTATTGAATTTTTAACAACTATACATCCCAGCTAAAACAACACCACACATAACTCTACCATGAACCAGTCACCCTAGCATTAAAAAACTTACATAAACAGCAAAAAAATAACATAAAACTTCTTGACTTCCCACCCAAAACCCATTGCTAAATTTATCTTTAATATTATATTGTTACTATTAATATTATATTGTTACCAGCATTTTTTGAAAAGAAAAATAGCTATTCAATTACTGTTCCCAACTTTGATCTGAGATTCAACTTTGATCCTCTTTGATCTGAGATTGCAAATGCCTTAACAGACCAGGTGCTCGGGAGCAACAGCCGCAGAAGGCCATTGCGTTCACCTCCTGCATGTGAGCTCCCAAAGGCACCTGGTGGGCCACTGCGAGTAGCAGAGAGCTGGACTAGATGGACTCTGGTCTGATCCAGCTGGCTAGTTCTTATGTTCTTATGTTCCATTTTATATAGAGTACAGACATATTGTAACCTTATCCCTCTATCTTATTTCTCAGATTTAAAGACAATTTACAAAAAGATTATCCAGTCCTTCCTTATCATTCTAACCTACCAAACAAATGCCTAAGACTGTTATCTGACAATCTTCTTCTTAATAATAGCTAGCACTCTACTCCGTTGTATTGACTTCTATCTGCAATTCGGCTAAAATCAACCCTTCTGTAATTTATGCCCATTAAACCTAGTCTTGCCCTCTGAAAAAGCAGAGAAGCCTTTGTCCTGCCTTGCGTCACAGGGAGAAACACATCTTACTGTGACATGCCTCTGAAGATGCCAGCCATAGATGTAGGCAAAACATCAGGAGCAAAAACTACCAGACCACTGCCACACAGCCTGGAAAACCCACAACAGCCAGTTGATTCTGACTGTGAAAGCCTTCGCCAAGACATACCCCTAAAGATATTTGAAAAAGCATGATAATGTCACTCTTCAGTTTTCGTTCAGCTACACATCTCATTTCCTTCAGTGTTTCCTTGTATGGCTTATTTTTCTGACCCCACCATCTGTTAAGTCCTCCTCTGAACCAGTTCTAATTTTTCTACATAAAAATAATGATGGGGGGGAAAACGTCTATGTTCATGCAGCACTACCTTGTAACTCTGGGAAGAAGTGAAGGGAAAGGTGCTAATGTGATGCAGTACAGTGTTCATTGATTCCAGTTTGTTTCCAGTCTCAGCTGTGAATGCAGTCAGCTAGAGACCAGAGAATCTGAAAGTTTGTCTACTTCTCTGTGAGCCGGCTAACTTCAGTTAAAATCATTATGAGACGAACTTCTACAGGAAACATGGCTTTTAGGCACCAGGCTTCACGACTTCTCAGTTGCAGTGCCCTGATTATGGGATGTTCTCCACAGATTGTGTCATCTGACATTCTCTTTAACATTTTTTGTGCAGTGGATAAAGAATTTCCCCCCAAAACTAATGCTACAAATCTGTCTTTTGGTGGTTCTTAATAACGGATGGTTTTAATTTTCTCTGCTGTATTATTACTGTATTCTGTACAGTGTGGGGATTAGTACAATGTTTTAATTTGATTTTGGTTGATAACATATATATGGCACTAATGAAGAAAACATCCTTAAGGCCTTGGTGTGAACCTGCACACTAAATCTGATTTGCCCAAACTTTCTCTTCTGACCTTCCCATCTCCTTAGATGGCATTATCTGTCCTTTGCAAGGAACTGGGCCATCTTATATGGTTGCCAGCCCCCCCGGGGGGGGTTGGAGATCTGAGGCTCCTTACCCTCCTCAAACCCTGCCCTCCCCAGGTTTGACCACCAAATCATCAGTAATTTCCCAACTGATAGAGGACAACCTTACCTGAACTACTACATTGATTTTATGGTATGCTTCAGTGATTGGGTTGTATCTAAACAGCTTAGAGAAAAGGAGAGGAACGGGTTCCCTTTGACCATTAAACTTACTATAATGAGGATTATGGAATTTGCCTGTGTGCTGGAGGTTGTAGTAAGGAGGGATATTAGATGTGATTGAGTGAAAAAGCTGACCAGATCCGACCCATTGCTGAAGCCCCCCCCCCCATTCCCAATGGGTTTTTTTTGTTTCAGAGGGCTTTGGTGGACCACTGACACTGTTGCTTTCATTATGAGTAAATTATATTTGTATGAGTAACCTTTCTGGCATGCCTCATTCTGTAATGTAACATGATGTAATGGCTGCTCGGCAAATGACCTCGAGCATTTGCAAAGGTGCCACATAAATTTTCGAAATGAATCCCCCTAATTTAAGGTGACCAGATGGTCACCTTTGTGAACCGGGACGGGCGGGTAGGCGCGCGCGCGCAGCCCCAGAAGGCCGTGCGCTCCTGCGGCCGCGCACGCGGGAGGCTGTCGCACTGCCTTGCACCCCAAAAGGCAGTGCGGCAGCCTTTCAAAAACCGGGACACTTGAAAAAACCCGCAGGACGCGGGACAAATTGTTTTAAGGCGGGACTGTCCCGCCAAAAGTGGGACGTCTGGTCAGCCTACCCTAATTTCTATTGGTGGAAAGTGCCATCAAGTTGTAGCCAACTTATGACGACCCCATAGTGGTTGCAAGGCAAGAGACATTCAGAGGTGGTTTGCCATTGGCTGCCTCTGCATCATAACCCTGGACTCCCTTGGAGGCCTCCCATCCAAGTACTAACCAAGCCAACACTGCTTAGCTTCTGAGATCTAACAAGATATTATATGTAATTAAATGTGCCCACATCATCATGATTTCTGTGCTGATTAATACTTCCCAATGGGGCTATGGAGGTATTGAATTATGATAGATACGAAATGTCAAGAAGGTTTATTCTATTTTTTTAAAGACAGCACTCACATTTTAACATTAGTGACTTCAGCGGACCTTGAGAGCCAAGTCTCTGCTCAGGATTTCACTGTAAATGTCTCGAGTATAATTGCAAAGCCAGACACACAGAATGCCTCCACTGGATCCTGTCCAGGTCAAATCCAATTGGTGACACATGATGCACATTCAGTGTGAGATCCAGAGAGCCATAGTAGGAATGCCGTACAGCATCTCATCGGTGGTGCTTCCCCCATTCCCATGTCAGTCTGCCAGAAGAAGATATTTTCAACTGTTCTTTGCTTCCTAAAAGCTGAACCTTTCAGGAATTTATTGCTTGCTGCACAGTATTAATTTTTAATGACAGGAGCTGGACGATGCTTCGGCTTCTTCCCCTGGCAAGCGCTCAGCCAATTGCATGCCAACTACTTTGCCACCACAGCAATTTCCACAAGGAGCCTTTAGAGCTTGGAGCATCCTTGAGGGCTAAAGAAGTCAAGCAGGATAAATACCAATAAAACCATAAGTCACACAGTTCAGCAGTCTTCCGTGGGAGTGGTGGAGGGGAGCAAGAACTCATCAGCCGCTATTAACAATGTGAGTTTTGCTCTCTGTTTAAACAGCTCCTTTCTTCTCACACTTTGGACAATGGAAGGGCATCAAAGAGCCAATGAGAACCTATTGTTATATGAATGAAACATGTTTCGATTTGCAACACATGGTGGTGTTTTCAGTGTTTTGGAGCAAGCTCAGTTTTGTTCAGTGTTAAATGAACAAAAGCATGCCTTTTGCACCTGAGGGTCCATGAGCCAAATCTACTCTATGGGATGTGTAAGGAGTGTGGCACTCTAGGCTTAGGTTCTAAGTGTTGCTGGGATCCTGCCCTGTGTAGAAGACTTTTTGGGAACTGCTAATTGACAACAGATTATGTCATTCACTGGCCAAGCTTTGCAGGTTTAAATGCTTATTGGGTGGGGCGTCAGGGTTAGAAAAAGAGTAGCCTTTCTGTGGCAAAGGAAGAGAACTTCCAGGGAAGGTCTGGAATGACATTCCACTTTCTGCACAGGAATGAATTTATGCACTGATGGGATTATGAAAAAGCTTGCCAGAAATGCTGACGGTAATAGGTTATGTGTATGTAAGTTTATAGTTAGATTCTAGACAGTGAGTCTTTTTGTTTTCCTTGCCTGGACCACATGCTTTACAGTTTGGCACTCTGTGAACTAATAAACATGATTTATAGTTTGAAGCATCTGTGAAGTAATTGACTGGATGTAGATACTCCCTAGAACAGGGCCTAACTATTGGAGTAACTGCATCAGTGCTCAAAGAGAGAGACCTGGAGCACCCTACCTACAGAATGTTACTACTTATTCCATGGTTTTAAATATATATATATATATATAAAGCCCCTTTCAGATTACCATTTTAAACCAAACGTCATCCATTGTTGGCCACCTTCCAATTAAAGCAAGACAGAGACAGGTGTGTCACACAAGCCATTTCAATCGGTCTGTGTGCCATCTCTATGCTGCTCTGGATGTATTCTAAAGCACTATAGAAATCCTATACATTTGAATGCTGGTGATATACCACTGAATTGCTATAAGACCAGCACTGGGATGGGATCTGCTAGATTGATAGTGGGCGACAGAGCTACAACGCAACGCTCAACATGTTGAAAAAGGGCAAAAAAAGGGAATGGTGCAGAAAAAAACAGGGTGTGTGTATGAGTGGTCCTGTCGGAAATGCTCCAGAAATTTTAAACATGACAGCGCAGCGATTCAGAAGTGGAAAGAAAAACAGAAAACGGAATAAAACAGTTTTCATTAAATAAAAAATAAAAAAGCTGAGCCCCAGTATGTCAAAGGGGCACAAGTGGTTATGTCAGAAAAGGGGGGGAGGGGCTAAGAGCCTTGAAAACTCTAAGAGGTCACCATGCATCCACTGTAACTTGACAGCACTTTTTACCACCAGACCTGTGCAGGTACAGCTGAATGCTAGAAAAATAAGAGTTTGGATTTACACCCCACCTTTCTGTCCTGTAAGGAGACTCAAGGCAGCTTACAAACTCCTTTCCCTTCTCTCTTCACGACACCTTGTGAAGTAGGTGGGGCTGACTGAGTTCTGAGAGAGCTGTGTCTAACCCCAAAGGTCACTCAGCAGGCTTCATGTGTAGCTGCCTGCTAGAAGGTAACATCATAGGAGATTTTGGCCTCTATCTCCTCGTTACAGACCACCTGGGGATCTGATGGGCCACTGAGAGATGAACCATTATCCTGACTGATTCCTAGGAACAGAGATTATGGTTATAATTTGACAGCCACATGTTGACTGTGGAGGTATTACCACATGTTAATTGGCACCTTCCACAAAGAACAAAAGGGGCTCTTTCTATAAATAGCAGGAATCCACCACAACAAGAAAAAAGCCGCAGGTGTTGTAAATAATTTATTGTGAGAATTCAATGCCCTATCCATTCTAAGCTCCCATTCTTCCTCGGGAGAGATTTCTAAAAAATAGGTACATCATCTGATCAGCCTTCAGTATAAATATGCAGCACACAATTCATTAAAAGCAGGACAACTAACAACAAAAACAGCATTTACTACAGGCACAAGCTTTTAAACAAAGGTGATGAATGATGTGGATGTTTGTAGTAGAAATTAACAGAATATTTTCCCCTGCAATTGTCTGTGGAGAAGACTCATAGCTTAAAGCAGAGATCCACAGAAGGAATAATTTACAACAGCTGTGATGTGTTTTCTTTTTTGCAACTAGAACCTTCCATGCACATAGAAGCCAGTGTAATATAATAGTTCAGAGTGTTAAGTTAGAATCTGGGAGATCCAGGTTTAACTCCCTATTCTGTCAAGGAAGCTTGCTGGGTGACTTTGAGCCATCCACACCCAGCCTAACTTACCTCACAGGCTGCTGTGAGGGTAAAATAGAGGAGAAGAGGGCATCGTGAGCCACTTTGGGTTGCCACAGGGTAGAACAGCAGAAATGGCTGACATGGAATACTAGTAAGTAACACTGTGATTAGTGGGAAGCAATAACGTTGCTAGAAATCTCTTTGGAAGCACCTGACAGGGTTGCTACAATATCTTTTGTTTCTACTGTTCCATAGCTTTTGACTTAACTGAATGGGAAGCATAGCATCCCATATACATACTATATGGGTATTAGCTGCTCAGCCTGCAATAAGGAGGCATCTGCTTCAGCGCACAGACTTCTCAGCTTGGTGGAACAGAAGCCCTGGGTTAAACTTCAAAAAGCTGAAGGTCGCTGTTCAACGTGTTGCTCTGCTAGCCAAAAGCCTGTGGTTTTGGCAGAATCCCTCCTTCTGAAACCATTTCTATTTTTGCCCCAAACATTTCCATTAAAACTAATAACAGGTATTCTAGTAGCCACAAATATTAAGTTTTCAAACGGGTATCTACAACGTAGAATGCAAATAGCAAAGGTAGTGGATAGCCATTGCCAGAGTAGACAATACAGAACTAGATGAACTAATGACTTGGATGTTCGATGCGCTGCCTTCGTCTATACTAGCATATGAACTATGTTTAACCCGTCTTTCTTCCTAGGAGTTGAGGCCAATGTACATTGCCCCTTTCCCCAGTTTTGCACACCTATCCTGTGAAGTAGGACAGGCTGAAAAGGTGATAGACCAAAGGTCACCCTTGGATTTTCATGGTTCAGTGGGGTCTTGAAAACAGGAAGAGTCCGATTAAACGTTAAGGCTACTGGGGAGAAGTCCCTGGCCATCCCAGATCTCAGCAAGGAAAGACAGGGAAGCCCATGTCAGCTGGTGGGCCTCACTTTGCACAAGGTGGGCAGACATGCGCTGCCACCACTGTGAACTGGTGGCTTCTGCAGTGGACCTGCTAGTGAAACTTCTCCATGCCCATTGGCACCTGAAACGCTTGTGGGAGGAAACGGGGGAGACGACTGGGGCGTGCACTGGTGCGGTAAAGTCACTTCCAGTAAAACCTGGAAGTAACCTTACAGATGTGCTAGAATTTTCAAAATCTCTATGGAAAAACAACAGTCTATGATTTTTGAAAATTCTAGCACAGTCATGGTGAACCTTTGGCCATGCTGGCAGGGGCTGATGGGAATTGTAGTCCATAACATCTGGAGTGCCAAAGGTTCGCCATCACGGTTCTAGTGTATCCAGTCATGCCCCTTTCACATTTAATTGGAAATGACATCAGCCCGCCAGCATCATACAAGTGTGACAGGCTCTACCCCTTTTTGCTCATTGGGTGAACTGGATGGTGGAGCAGCACTTCCATATGCTCATGGCTGAAACAGCTGAGTGGCAGTTTTTTCCCTTCAGGCAGGTCATCCTCCAGCCCCCTGCAGCCTAACCTACCTCACGGTGTGATCATGATGATAAAATTGAAATGGGGAGAATCAGGCATGATGCCCTGAATTCCTTGAAGGAAGGGCAGGAGAAATATGAGTCAGACAACAAGATGAACAGAATGTGGAGCAGAAGTAACACATGAGAAAACTGTGGAATGATGGCAGATGCTGCCCATCCCAAAACCATAAGTTCCACAACTTAAGTAAGTTTTTATCTCTGACTCAGCATTTTTGCCACTTTTGTGAAGTATTAAATCTGAAGCTCTGGTGATTTCAAAGGTGGGCTGTGACAGCAGAGTAATATACTAGATATTACAGCTTCAGACAGAATTGCTTAACAGCAATGGGAAGTAGTATTGATTTTTTAAACAAGAAGGTTGTGCCCTTCACCTCGGCATCAGATCAGTTAGTGAGGGCTCAGGCACAAGGGAAGCCTTTGGTATGTAAACACCGGCTTGTGGTTTGTTGCAACACAATATACTCTTAAAAACAGTGTGGCAGTGAAATCAGAACTAAAGAAAAAGCAGCGGAAGTTGACAGGCGACAAGCAGCCAATCAGGACGGGCAGAATAAAATAAAATGGCAAGAAATAATTAACGTAATTCTGGAGAAAGATTGGGACTATTTTTTACACATCTCTGACTATCTTAGCAAATTCTGGCGGTTATCTGTGATACCAAATGCTGCTAGGAAGTCCAGAGCTTCCTTCAACAAATATTATCTTGAAGATTTTGGACTTCATTCTTAGGGATCCGGTTTACACATGCAGGAGAATCACGACAACATTTTCTCCCGAGGAACCGATCTTTGTCAGCTGGAAATCAGTTGTAATTCCAAGAGAACTTCAGGCCCATCCTGGAGGTCGATGACCTGAAGTTCTTAGGAACAAGAAACTGAACATAGCCCATCAGCTATCCCAAGCAGCATTAGAAAAAAGGCTTCTGCAAGCTCTGTTTGCAGCAGCCCCAAACTCAACCTCTTTTCGTAATGCTCTCATGCGCACAAAAAAAGTATCCAGTTACAGGAAATAAACAAAGACAGCACAAGATGCTCTGAACTTCCATATGCAAATAATAATAATAATTACATAACGGCCAGTTTGCTGCCATTAAATGTTGTCCTGAAATGTGGCAAGGACAGCCCTGAATCTGAGTAATGACCATAGTTGTGGGAGCAAAGAATACACATGAATAAACACTGAAAACTAAATTGACCTTATTCTGGAAAACACCACTCCGTTCTTCCTTTCAGGTAATAATGCTGTCCTGAGCTGTTAATTTATAGAAATTAAAAACCATAACTATTTCTCTTTTGCACCAACATGGATTGGAAAGTGTTTTTAAAATGTCATCAACACTCTTTCCCAACCCCTCATCTTGAAGAAATTCAGCACAGAACACATTGCATCCTGGCTGTACCAATGAAATCCACACACATTTTTCCAGACCTCTCTGAACATTTGGGCCTCAACTATATAGTACACATGAAAATGTATAAAAGTCATTTTGATAGTCCATTTTGAACTGGAAAATCCACTACTAGTGGCTACAATAAGGGGTAAACTGTGAAGGGGGGAGGAATTAATTCTTCCCCTACCTGTGTGGCTTCCAATTGCAAATTGACCACCCAACCAGTTTTCCTTCATGTGTGGTTCAAAATGTCCTAATTCTAAATCCTTTGTGCAATCAAATTACAGCAGTGTTAAACATGCCTTTCCTTCCTACTTCAATCCTTCTAAATAATCCCACTGGAAAAGACCTTTTCCAAAATGGCCTATCAGACTACAGTTACTTAACTGTACATGTAGTTTGGCTTTGATGCTTTGGATTCAGAATATAGTGTTGGGTTGTCACTTTGGGTTGGGAAAATCTTGGAGACTTGAGGGTGGAGCGGGAGGGGGTCAGGTGAAATTTGGGAAAGGAAGTGAGCTTCGTTGAAATGTGATAGCATAGACTTTATTATCCAAAGCTGCCTTTTTTTTTGCAGGGAAAACTGATCCCTGAAGTCTACAGATCAGTTATATCACAGGTGTAATGTCAAACTTCAGCGGACCCTCCAAGATGTTGCTAATAGGACTTGGCAGGGGGGTTTGATGGGACACTGAGTCCATAACTTTATCTGGAGGCCTTGAAGTTTGACACCTATGAGTTATATTTATGAAAGACCTGCAGGCCCAACCCAGAAGTTCCCAGCCCTAATGCAGAATTCATCAATTAAACTCTCAGAGGTTTTTCTGCCAATGACAATGACACACAATGTTTGTAATCCATCACAGAAAACAAAGTGTCGCTTCCATTAAAAAAAACTTGAAGCCACCCCAAAAGGGAGCAAGTAACACAGCTAATTTACTTTGCTATCTATATCATTTACATTTATTTAATAGTTTTCAGACAAATTCTCTACCATTCTCTACCATTCTGTACATGTTGCAAGAAATGCTTAAAAATAGCTTACACTAAAAAAATAGCTTAGACTAAAAGACACATTCTACACGAGTTTATAAATTATAAAACCAGTGTGGTAAAGTGATTAGACTACTGGAGTATGACCTGGGAGACTCAGATTCAAATCCTCCCGCTGCCATGGAGCCTCAGTGGATGGGCCAGGCACATATTCTCAGTCAAACATATTTTGAGGGGTGGTATTGTGAAGATTAAATAACACAGAATATCTTGGGATCTCACTGGGGAGAAAAGTAGAGCACAGAATATTAGGGGCATGGGGAAGCCACAATTGTGGATCACGGTAAGTAATTGGAATTAAAACCTAGGCCGTTTCCGCACGGCCTCCTTGCGCCCCCACGCCGCCAAGAGTGCTGGTGGCGTGGGGGGGCACGATAGCTAAACCAGCTTCGCCGCAATGGCGTGTGAGCAGGCCAAGTGGAGGCGCGCCGCCAGGAGAAGCGGCTCCGCGCGCGGAGCCGCCTCTTAAGCCCTCCTCCGGTTTCTGCACTCCACGATGTCCTCATCGTTAAGCCTGCTGGCAGTGGGAGCCCCGCCCGCGCTGCCCTCCGACCCCTGGAGGTCGGAGGACGGTGTGGGCGAGATCAACGACGCTGGTTCCAACAGGCTGACAGAAGGAACATCGATGAGTAGCTGAACGGAGGAGGGCGACGGCATCTTCCCGGCGGCGTGGTTCACACCGCGCCGCCGGCAAGACGCTTCCTCCCCAACAACAACCCTTTAAAGGGTTGTTGTTTAGGGCAGCCTGACGCCGCCCTGGGGGGAGGGAAGCACATTCAGGTCGCCGCTGCTGCATTGCAGCAGCGGCGCCTGTGCGAACGGCGGCCTGGGGGCGGCGTTTTTACCGCCCCCAGGCCGTTGTTTATGGGCCGTGCGGAAACGGCCCTAGATAGATTTTAATCATAAACTATCATTGGTAGCTACAAGAAGAAGGAAATTTGCAATTGTCTGGCATTTGTGTTGAACACTTTTGAAGCTTGCAAGAATCTGTGTCATTTGGAATGAACAAAATAAGAGATTTACAGCACAATCCAGGGAAGGCAAATCCCCCTCTGTATGTGGTGCATGCTTCTGTCAGTGTAAATGCCCTCTCTGGGGCACTTACACCAGCAGAGGGGCAAATTCGCCAGCATTGTCTGGCTTCATACTGGCACTTGCATGGCGCCCACCAGCTATGCCAGCATTCCAGGGGCATTCCTGGGGGGAAGAACCAACTTTAGTCAGTCTCCAGGCCCCTCTCGGCCCCCATATGCCAACAGAGCTGCCAGCAGAGATACACCATGATTTTTGTGGTGTGTCTCTATTCTCCCCTATGGAGCCCAAACTTTTTTCCTGCACCCTGGCAAAGTCTTGTGGAGCAGTTGGAGTGGCGCCCAAGCAGCACCATCCCCATCTGCCTCAGCCTTGAATTGCACTGCAACAAAACCAAGTCTTTGTTGGACTGCTTCAGGAGCAAAACCAAATTCTCATGTTAAGATGCTACTACAACCTATTCACGTGATGATGCAAATGTTTGGGGATATTTTCACTGAGAAGTTAACTCCACCACAATAGAACCTTGCTAATACTGCATGTCTATGTGCATTAAGTGCTGCCACTTCTGACTCATGGCGACCCCATGAATCAATGTCCTCTAAGGTATCCTATCGTTAACAGCCTTGCTCAGGTCTTGCGAACTGAGGGTGATAGCTTCGTTGATTGAGTCAGTCCATGTCATGTCCTGCTGTCTTCAGCCTTTCTGAGCATTATTGTCTGTCCGAGTGATTCTTGTCGTCTTATAATACGACCACAGTGCGTTGTCCTCAATTTAGTCAATATAGTTCCAAAAAAAGTTGATTATTGAAATATATCAGTCTCCACCTGATTTGCTTGCTCATTATCCCCCTTCCCAAAGAAGCAATGGCCTGACATCATGCATTCTGTGGCGAGACTGGGGATACATGCAGCACATTTTGTGGTACAAGGCCACTGTTATTCATTCTTGAGTCTTTGACTTTTCAAGTACATTAATTTTAAGGCCAGTTATTTATCCTCATTCAGCTGATCAGTAGGCCCAGTTGTCATTGAGATTCACTTCTATATCTGTAGCCCAGAAAGTCACACGCTGTTGTGTCTTTGTCATGAACTTTGCTCTGTTTGCCTCTTATCTCTAGGGATTTATACCTCCAAGAACGTTGTGCATCTACAACGCACTACACTTCCTCCACTGTATCCGATATCATTAATTGAGACTTAGGGCTATAGCTCGTGATTGATTGAAATCGATATTAGATCAAACTGACTTTAAGCTTAAACAGATTCAGCCTAGAATGAACTGAGTCTCTTGGCTCTGCTGCATGACATCATCATTAAGTATGGTTGAGGGGCCTCAGATCTTACCCAATGTGAACTACAGCCTTCTCCCAACACATGATTTGACGTCCATATATGCTGGGAACCATAGGAACTTTTATTTTTCTCAGACATATAGTTACTCACTGCTAATTTTTAAACTCCAATTTAAATTTTTACTCCTGGGTAATGTCCTCACTGAAAAGGAATTCTTGTGTAAAATATATTGACACTAAAAATATTTGCAGATTGATGTTGGTAACAAGTTTTACTGATAAACGTTTTGCTAAAATGTCTTCAGTACCCCCAAAACAAGCAATATCATGTGCTCATACGGTTGGCACCCAGCAGAAGACTGGGAAATGGGGACATGGCAATGTGACATCAGAGTAATGACATGATGTCATTTCCAGTGCAAACATGCAAGTGATGACACTGCATTGTCATGATGCTCTAGACTAGAATTCATCAGAAACTCCATGGTAAAACCAGCATATCTGATGAATCCCAGACTGTTGAATCAACACAACGACATCACTTCCAGGATCACTTCGGAATTAATGTCATGGCATCACACTAAGTCATTTTCATCACATTTTTATCCTATTATTTTACCAAGTGGAAGCTTCTCCCACAGTAGCAGGCCTATATATCCCTCTTCCCATTCAAGATTCCTACTTCTTTCACCGTTTAGTTTTTTGCCACTTCACTTGCCCTTCAAAAGCACAACCATTTCAAGGAACTGCTCAATAGGGATAATTTCAAAGGGTTCTCATACAATTGCCATCATTTTTCTTCATTACTTATTCTTTAGCATCTTATTACATTATTGAACTGCATAGGAACCAAATCTCAAAATCTGAAAACAGTTTTTTCCACAAGATCGTTTCAAACTCAAATCTAGAAGTTTTTCCGCAGTAAACATCTCAGCTAATAACATAGATTAAAAAATGATGAGAAGATGGTGTGATATGAACTGGTTTTGGAGAATAATGATAAACATATTGAGGTGTGGTTCATTTTCATCACTGAATAGGAATTAAAAATGAGAATTTGGGACATTCCAAGGCAGTTAAATACTCAGAAAAACAGGGCTGGTCTGGAAAATTAGAGATAATTGGAGTATACACTACTCTTATATACCACATTTATATACCACTACTTTTATATACCACATGGAAAGAAAGATGACCCTTAATGTCAGATTACCCCACCTCAAAAAAGGAGTTATACACACATTTTTTTAAAAAAAGCTGTTCATACTTGTATGCAAATGAAAGTCAGTCCCTTAAAAGTAGTCTTCCTTTTTATTAAATACAGTATAATGGCCATTATCCAAACACATATTGTCCATTATTGACAATAGAAGAAGGGACTGTGCTCACCTAAAAATAGCAAAATAGTTCATGTAAGAAGGGTTTGGGATGTCTTCAAAACTGGTTGCCCATGAAGCATCCCTGCCTAGGTAAGCTACTAGGCAAACCGATACAATTGCTTGGCTGCCATGAAGAAGCAAGAAATTTCTGAAGAATTTGTCTGTTTTGATTTTTGAATTGTTCGTTTAGAATGCCCAGTAAGTAAAATGTTCATTCTAGATATCTCACTTTTCTGTTTATTAAATTTGCCCTAGGCCATAAGTAGCATAGAGTTGGAAGAGACCACAAGGGCTAACCAAGTCCAATTATATGACACTCAGCAGTACCCACTGTTATTTCCCAGGTTTGGATGAAGGGCAAACATAACTCCTCCCGTCCACATCTGCCTGACAGTTAGAAAACAAGCAAGTTGTCCCTCGCCTGAGCCAAACACCAGCAGACATGTACAGCCACCCAAAAGGCTATACCTTCAAAATGGAATAAATGCAGGCAAAAAGCCAACAAGATGTTTGTAACAAGTAGCAACTGCAATTCTTACACCATTAAATTCAGACTCAGCAACTGATTTTCTAGCCATGATGTTCTTGTGAGATAACAAGGACAGATGTTTCTTGTAATCAAAGCACACATAACCAGAATGCAGAAATGAAAGGAAGGCTTATGCACATTATACCGTACGTACTTCTGATTTTGAAACTTTGTTTTGTCAGTGGCTATTCAAAAGCACTGCTTACTTACAAAACAGAGGGCCTTTCCCCACTTACCTTAAGCCCCGCACTACTCTCCGAAAGTAGCGCGGGGTCCCCCTGCACTCCCCACGACAGGGGCGGCGACATCGCAGCCGCCCCGATGCTGCCGCTGTCGCGCCCCCTCAGCGCGCGGCATCCCTGGCGCTCTTTTAAATGGCGCCTTGTGATGACCTCGCGCAGAGCGCGGGGTTGTGGGGATGCCCAGGCACACGCCAAGGATGCTGCGTGCTGAGAGCAGCGCGTGGCATAGGGGGGATTAAGCTAAGTGGGGAAAGGCCCAGAGAATACCATGACTCAATTGTGCACTGAAACCACACTGCAAATGACTGTAATCATAGTTATAACTGGGCAAGGTTTTCCATCATGTGTTTGATTAGCAATCTGTACCTCTGAAACATGGTGAAAATTTGTCAACCATGTGTTCATATGTATAATAGAGGTAGGGGGCTGTCAGCAGTAGTGGACTGGAGGCCACTTTCTTTTAACCTCAATTCGTTTGCAAATTTTGAGCAACACCTCCCAATTAAAAAAAGTTTTCTGAATGCTCGGAATAGTTTTCCTTTGGATCACAGGTGTTTTCTACACTGCTTCTCTGCTATTCTTGCCATCCCCCAACTGCCAACTACACAAGCTGCCAAACATTTTTTTACGTATGAAAGAAGCCTTGAGTTTCCCAGAATGAGTGGGATGGAAATGGTGTGGCTCATCCCTCTAGGGTTCTAGCCTTGCCCATTTGACCTCCGTGTTCTAAATCAGATCACAAATGCTTTGCACATTCTTGCATGGCCCCCTTTGGACTGTAATTGTAATTGGGTAGGTTTTGAGCATGCGCCCGCAAGATGAACATCACCAACTGCTTCATGGAGGTGCAGGAGCAGTACATATGTTCAAAACGATGAATAACTTTCCAGTGTTGACCTGGAGCATATGTAAAGCCATTAAGCTGCTAAACTGTGGGAACTCAATAACAGTGGCTGTCTGGCAAGCTGTCAGGTTTACAACCACCACAGTGCAGGCACAAACTACCTGAAATGTTGTTCATTTTTTATTGTAAACTAGCCAGCATGGGGTAGTGGTTAAGAGCAGTGGACTCTAATCTGGAGAACTGGGTTGGATTCCCCCCTCCTCCACCTGAGTGGTGAATTCCTGCATCTACTGATGAATTCCACACAGGCTTGCAATGTTTTTGTTCATGTGCAGTCTTACGACAAGGTTTGGGAATAATAGCATGGGAAAAGATAGGTAAGCACTTATGAAAGCCAGCACAGTATAGTGGTTAAGAGCAGGTGAATTCTAATCTAGAGAACAGGGTGGGATTCAAATAATTTAACAAGTGGTTGTTTACAAGCATCATTTTAACAACCGGAAGTGGTGCGAACCTGCTGAATCCCACCACTGATTATGGCCTTGGTGTGACTTCCCAAAGTAGTCCTCATTGATGAGCCACTCAGCAAACTTGGACATGCCTCCTTGAACGGGATGCCTCTCTCTTTGTATTAACCTGGGAGCTTCCCTCTGACCCCTCCTTTCTCTGTATGTCCTTTGATCTTCTCATTTCTCCACATGGTTTTTCATGGAGCTACACACCTCCACAGGTATTTCCTGTAGAAACAATGCCTCATACTTCCATACACATGATGCTGGATCAGCTAGCCACTTGTCATAGGGAAAGTACTCTTTAGATCAGGTTTCTTTCCCCCCCCCCTTTTTCGACTGCAACCTGAATGTGAACTGAATCTATTTGAATAAATGTAAGTTTTATTTTTTTGCAATATACTTCTTGGGAGATTTATTTACTGCACTCAATATCATGCTTCCATGACTGGGCAAACACTACTATATTATACAAATATTCCAGTACTTGGATCCCTGGCAGACATTTCCTCAGATACATTTCAAAAGCAGCCCATATTACAGTGATTACTTCAGAAAGACTAGTGAATTTACTCCTTTCCTCAAACGTCAAAGAAGTTTTAAATCTCCTTTGTGCTGCCAGGACACTCCCAGAACATCTACCCTCAATCAGCAGGAAATAGCATGAAGCTTAATTCTCAGAAGTGCTTTTGGTGAGCAGAAATTCTTGCATAAGGTGTCAATGATTACACTCTCCTTGAAGCAACATACTTGTATTTCTTGGTGCTCTTGGACTCATAGGGTTGCCAGGTCAGTCCTGGCACCTGGAGGGAGTTTTGTGGGGGTGGGACTGGGGTCGACAACCCACGAACTCAGTGTGATTACATCACTTTCAGGTTCATCCGAAAGTGCATCACGCTAGGACACTCTAGCATTCTTTTCCAAAAACTCTATGGAGTTTTAGGGGGAAAGAGCTACAGCATCTCCAGAGGGATGCCAGTGCTTCCAGGTAAATCTGGAAGCGACATTATTGTGTCAGACATGCAAATTGAACTCCTCCTTTGGTTGGTCTGCTTCTGTCTGCCCACCAGCTGAGGGGCAGTGGACAGCCTGGTCAATTGGCAGGCAGTTGCTCATTAATTCCAGGAAAATGGGAACCCAATTGCTGAATAAGATAATGGCCTTTGTTGGTTAGCCAGCAGCAGCCTATCCTGAGCAGAAAAGATCTGGCTACTGTGGTTAAATCTAGATTAGATTACTGTTTGAATGATTTTTGGGGGGGTTTGGTTTTAATGTTTTTTTAAAAAAAGATGTGCATTTATTGTGTATTTTAATTTGTTAGCTGCCTGAAAGGTTCTGATGACGGCAGAAAGGCAGAGCATACATTTTGAAATGAAATAAACAATAATAATGCCAATACCTTTTTAAAAAAGATGACTGCTCAGATCCTAGATCTGAAGGACACTTGATTCATGCGGAAATGTCCTTTGTCAAGTGAATGTACTCTTTATGATCAGAAGTACCTGTTGTATATTATTGCATATGCTTGTGTGCAGAGTGGCGTGTGTGTGGTAACTGAGGAACAGAACCTGCTCTGATTTACAGACAATAAAAGCCAGAGTTTTAGTAGCTCATACCTTTGGAACTAGTTTTTCAGCAATTCCTCTCAGCCATCCTAACATTCCCTAAGTCCTTCACACAGCAAAGCAATTATCTAAATTAATTATTTAGCGAGCATCTCCAGGAATTCTAGATGAGAACAGTCAGGTTGTGGGAATCTTGAGGGGATTATTTTCTCTCTTTGCCTCCCCTTCCTTTCTTTCTAACTGCCATCATCCAGACAGGCACACACAATTTTTGATTAAATGCTAACACTTGTGAGAATCATCAATAAAAAAAAGAATGGAGAATGTGCGCCAGCTTTCCAGAAATTCATTAAGCACTGTACCGGATATGATTGCAGGTGCACGTTAATGAATTACATGACTATTGAAATGCAATTAAATGCACCTGCATATGTTTACAAAACTACAGAACCAAATTACAGGTATCGCCAGCACCCATAATTCATCCATAATTGACAATTTTCATATTGCTGGAATAAGGAATCAAGTCATGCAGATGATTACTGTATTTGCCTTTGAGCGTCGGAGACTCGGAGGATCATTTCTTATGCAGCACCATAAATGAAACAAATTGCATGCTTTCAGGTTAGATGTGAAAGCAAATATACCACTGAACACCCCCCCCACCACTTCTTCACAGCACCTGTATCTTTCAGCCCCTATGCAGCTGTCACTGCCAGCTTATAAAATGGGCTGACAGCAGGCATCACTTGAATATATTGCTCATGCTCACCTCTGGCAATTTCTTCCAGGAAGCTACGGTCCATTGTGAACATCTCCTCTGCCTGCAATGGCTTCTCCCTTCATTTCAAGAGAAGATCCTACATTCTTTGCCCATGCAGATCTACACCATCTTCACAGCACCTGTCTCTTTCAGCCCCTATGCAGCTGTCACTGCCAGCTTATAAATATATAGGATCATATGCATGCAAAGGAACCCTAGATGCCCTCTGACAATCAATCTGATCCTGGATTGAGCCAATGACCCATCTCCTCCGGTATCTCCTCCTCCAGCCTGATGCTGCTCCTCCCCAGCAAATGGCGTTCCAAGTTTTACCATACCGGTTTTACACGGAGGTACCATTTTTGGAACTAATGTGGTTTAGTATGTAGAGTGATGCCGAGGAAACAGAAGGCTGGTAGGGTATTCCCCTGTGCAAGCACCAGGACATTACTGACTCATGAGGTGACATCACATCACAACATGTACTGACCAGACTATATTTATGGGGTGGTTTTTCATTTCCTCCCCCAGTCCTCTACAGAAGAGTCAGGTTCAAATCTGCATCCAGCTATGAAACTCACTGGGTGACCTTGGACCCATCTAACCTACCACACATCATGAGGGGGAAGAACCATACATGCTGCTTTGTTTTCCTAAGAGAAAGGCAGAGTAAAATTGTATAGCCAATTGCACCAATGGTGGTCGTGGTGGAAAGTGGCGTCAAATTGTAGCGTATTTATGGAGCCCCCTATAAGGTTCTCAAGGCAGGAGACGTTGCCTGCTAACCTCCACTAATCCACTTTTAAGGTCATCTAGCAATCATGGCCACAACCCAAGGAAATGAGTTCCACAAGTTAATTATGTGCTGCATGAACAAGAATTTGTTCTGAACTTATGCTTCATTGTTTCCATTGCATAAACTTGGAAGAGTAAGAAAAAGATCTTTCTGTCCATTTTCTCCAGCCTGTGCACAGTTAGATTAACTGCCATCACCCCTCCTCCTCCTGGTCCCATTTTATTTCTAGACGGAAAAGCCGCCCACCTCAAATGTTCATCCTTCCTCAAAGGGAAAATGTTCCAAATCCTTGACCATCACCTCTTCCTGCACATTTTCTGTTTTGACAGTATAGCATCCAAAACAGGATTCAGGATTCCAAATGTAGGCTCACCGACCATACATCACAAGGTGCACATCCATGCAGGTCCTTAAAAAACATGTGATAAAGGGGAGAGGGAGCACCAGAACCAGGAAGAATCCATGTTCGGCGGGAGAGCTGTGGGGAGTTTGTCGTGAAACCTGGATATTTCGTGTGAGTATCATGTGATTAATTGGCAGTGGGGATTCCAGTTCACCTTCAGTCTCTTTCAAAACACACTTAGCATAGATTTTGTCTATTCTCCCCATTACCACACATTGGGCCTACATTTTTTTTACTGAACTACCAGTCATAGCCCCAACAGCTCTTCCCTAGTCAGTCATTGCCAGTTTAGACCCCTTAAGTGTAAAGCTAAAGAATGTGTTTGTCTCTAGTACAGCTCAGGATTACTTTATTTGGAAGGATCTGGTGTGTTTTTACAGCACACTTCCAGTTCCCTTCTAAGTCTGGGCCACACAATCACAGCAGGTGCCAGCTTAGCCCTGGACTCCCATTTTTAAATTTCACAGGCAAATAAACCCACAGAAACGATGGCAGCCCAATGCGAAGACTATCAATCATTGCTGTTATGTTGCACACAAGTGGCTGCCCGAGACAGCAGAACGAGGATGCATATATACATCTACACTGTAAGACTGACTAAAACTCACATCCAGAGTGTAAAGTGCTGATCAGGAGCCCTAGCACAAAGCCAACATCTTTCCTTGGCTCGAGTTTTATTAGGAAATCATAATGATTTATCAGAGCTGGACCTAACCTTCCTCACAACCACTCTTTATTAAGGTGTGCATTATGTGCAAGTTTACTGTGATAGGTCAACACATAAATTAAGAGATAGGGGAAACACAAGGTTAGGTGTCCCAACAGATGAGTAACAACATCATTATATATACCCAGGCCTTTTGTCCTTGTACATACCAGCACTTATGTCACTCTGAAGCAAGATGGAAGATGAGGAGCTGACTATGGGAGGTGGGGGAGAAGATGTATGCATGGAATACATGCCGCTGCATCAGCTTCCACCTCAAGTCTTTCTTCATGCACACGGGACTTCCTTGTGGCAACAGAAACGGCTGGTCCTGGAAAGTGTGTTTGAGAACAAAACTGCTAGGATTTGAACTTGTTCAGTTAGAACCCCTCTCTATTGTTATAACAACAGGAAATGTTGTAATGCATATTTTCAAACTGAAAAGATAAATTTCTGCTATAGCAACAAATGGCAAACATTTAATAAGCTTGATAAGAAGCTTGTTAAAAATGTATACTTCACCACACAATCACTCCACACTGTGCCATGGAGAGAAACACATCTTACTGTGACATGCTTCTGAAGATGCAAGCCATAGATGCGGGTGAAATGTTAGGAACAATAACTACCAGACCACGGCCACAAAGCCCAGAAAACCCACAATGGTGAGTTGATTCCAGTTGGGAAAGCCTTTGATAACACTTTGATAATAAGCTTGTCTTCCTGTTCAGATCCTTAGTTATCCTATATAATGATATGTTGGTAATTAGTGCATTTTTATCAATAAATGTAAATTAACAAAAAAATTAATTGGTTGATAAATTAAAACCTGCTCACTTGTTGCATTTTTGTGAGACACACATACTTGCATACCAATCTCCATGCACACCTTTCTCTCTACCCGTTATCCTTTGCTGTTTTAGCTCTGCAAATATTACTTAATTCAATCAAAAGTAACTCTTGAGGGCCATTTTCAAGTAGTATGGGGCACATTAAAACTGTGCCTCTGAACCTGTTCCACACATTCTGAACACACTGTTCCACACTGTTCTTTATAAAATCCAGGAATGCCAATTAAAGGTCTGAATTAAAATGTTCTTGTCAATTTAATATGTCTTTCTAGTCTTTGGTCTTTTCCTCTTGATCTCATAAAATGACCACATAGAAAATCAGCAAAACAAAAATTGAAACTGTACTAAGAAATCCCATTTTTAAAAAAGTATTAAATGAATAATAATTTCATTGCACAGTAGCAAGTTTCATCCTAATGGGTCTGAATATAAAATAATTCTTCATGACAAACATTTGATAACCAAGGATTCTTCAAATTCTCAAGTTGTTTCATTATCAATGCCCTGATATCTTCCCTAAGACAAATAGCACTCTTCTTTATCACTAAACAGGAAACATAATCTCCTGAAAAGGAAGAAAGATGTGACATTGCAAATTACTGGCCTATTGTGACTTAATTACCATTCCTGGCCATAGTACAGATGCAAAGCAGGCAAACCAGGCTCATATTGAACACATGCATGCATTCTGATCAGCTGGATTCTGAATGCATTTCTATGGACCAGTCCATACACTTCTTTTCACATACTTCCCACAAATCACCTATTACTGAAGAAGAAGAAGAAGAAGAAGAAGAAGAAGAAGAAGAAGAAGAAGAAGAAGAAGAAGAACAACAACAACAACAACAACAACAACAACAACAACAACAACAACAACAGGAGGAGGAGGAGGAGGAGGAGGAGTTTGGATTTATATCCCCCCTTTGGGGCTGACAATCTCCTTGCCCTTCCCCCCTCACAAGAAACACCCTGTGAGGTAGGTGGGGCTGAGAGAGCTGTGACTAGCCCAAGGTCTAGTCAGATAAGCCTCCACAGCTCAGGCGGCAGAGCAGGGAATCAAACCCGGTTCCTCCAGATTAGATACACGAGCTCTTAACCTCCTATGCCACTGCTGCTCTGACCCTTTTAATTAGAAATACTAGGGATTGTACCTGGGACCTTCTGCATACAAATGTGTGCTGTGCCTCTGACCTATGGCCCACTCTATATTGGCTGGCAGAGACTGGTGGCCCTGCAGTCAATCTCTTTAAACTGGAGGGACATTAAATCAGTTTCCCTGAAGAAAATGGCTGCTTTGGAGGCTAGAATCTATGGCATTATACCCTGCTGAGGTACTTTTCCAGGTTCAACCACCAGATCCCCAGTAATTATCCAACCCAGAGTTGGCATCTTAGATTCCATAAAGTCCACTGTCCAGAGCTGCCATTGAACCTGGGACCATCTTCATGCCATCTTCATGGAACAGAGGTTCTTCCACTAAGCCACAGTCCACTCTCAAAAAGTGGAGCGCTGTGAGTCTACACTGTGGACAAAAGTAGGGGATGGATAGATGGATAGACGGATAGACAGACAGACGGACGGGCGGGCGGGTGGGCGGGCGGAGGGAGGGAGGGAGGGAGGGAGGGATGGAGGGATGGAGGGATGGATGGATGGATGGATGGATGGATGGATGGATGGATGGATGGATGGATGGATGGATGGATGGATGATAGGTCTGTGACAAAGAAAGCCCTCCAAGCAAACACTCTTAAGTTCCAAAAATCTGGGAAAACATGGCAGGCTTTTTCCTGGTGTCAAAATGTTGACAAAAATGACATCATACTTCTTAAGGGTTGCTTGGGCGTTCCCCAAATCCTGGTCTAGGCCCTGTAGAAATATGAATTAAGCCAGAGACTTGGGCATAGTGAGGGGGTAGGCGGAGGCTTGAGCCCTGGGTGCTCCTTGAGTGGGGGCACAGGCAGAGCCCCCTATCCCATCCGGAATTCAACAAAACCACCAAATCCCAACACACTATCTTCCATTGCCTGAGCGTGGCCTTCACAGTCCTTTCTCACTGTGGAGGCCACACTGGAGTGCCAGATCCTGGGTGAGGGAATCCTCAGGAACCAGGCACCCGGACTCCGTTGTCCCAGCACCACCTCCTTAGCCATTCCTCATGGAGTAAGGGCTGTGGAGGCCGTGCTGGGATGGCAGAGCCCAGGAGCACAATTTCAATGTTTGCCACAGGCACCATTTTCTGTAGCTACACCCCTGGCCAGTGATTTTCCACGCATGCCAATTATTAGGTGACAAAATACATTTTTCATGTTTATTTGCTAATGATAGTTACCAAAAGAAGAAGATTTATGAGAGCTGAAGGAGATGGGCCTGTTTCTGACCCTGTAGCGGGGATTCTATCCTAGAATATTTACTTTAATGGTTAAAACTATTGCCAGCTGTCTATGGTGAAATGCCTCAATACTTTGGCGGTGGAGTCTGGGGAGAATGGGGAAAGGAAGAACCTTGTGAGGCCCTAGGAAACCCCCCTCCTCCAAAGCAACCATTTTCTCCATGACGTTGATCTTGGTCATCTGGGGATCAGTTCTGGAAATCAATTGTAACAGTGGGAGATCTCCAGATGCCACCTGGAGGTCAACAGCCCTAGTTAGTACTTAATAATATGTGTGTGAATAATGTCTTAATTCATACTGTCATTTATCAAGTAGTTTCCAGCAGTTTGTGACCTTCATCCTCTGGATTTGCCCTGTATGTCCCTAAACAGCCTCTTTTCCTGAATCATTCCACAAGTTTGGAGTGTCTGGCCGCTGAATCATTCCACAAGTTTGGAGTGTCCGGCCGCTGATGTGGTGCCCCCTACTGCTCCTTATTGCCCCTTGGTTTTCAGGGCTGTTACATCAGGGTCCCCTCATATTGAGGGGCCTACCGTCCCCCCCCCCTTTTTCTGGGGGTAGGTTTTAAATTTGAGGTTGGACGCCTGCTTTTATGCATTAATCTGTTCCCGCTGGTTTTAGGTTATTTTAGTGTTGACATGAGATGGAGCCTATGTATTTATATTGTATATGTGTTTTGCTCCTGTTGTCTCTGAATTTTTGCTGTTCACCGCCCGGAGCCCTCCGGGGATCAGGCGGTATAAAAGCCGAAATAATAAATAAATAAATAAATAAGTTTGAAGCTCGTTCACATTATAATCCCTAAAAAGAGGTCTTAGTTGTCTTGTGGTACTTTAAAGACTAACACCATTAATTCCAGCATGAGTTAAATCGTTAAGGGCTCCTGTTTTATTCTGCGGCACAGTTTAAACTGCTGCACAGTTAACACAGTTGCCTCTCTGCAAAAATTTGGTTGTCCAGAGTTGTCATTGAATAAATATAGATACTGTAAAACGAGGGTCTGGCTTAAGATATTAAATCCATTTTTTATCCCCGGGTGAAACTGAACTGGAAAAGCCGCTGGTACACTATCAACTGAATTCCCGTGAAGCTGTTTGGGTGTACCTACGTACGATTCCATATGCCCATGCACAAAAACCCATGTAACTTATATAACTCAGCTGCAAAAAATAGCAGTCTCGGAGCTCCGACTTGAAAAATGGAAGCAGTGAATACATCCTGCCTCTTTCTCTTATATAATGAAGACAAAGGTGCCCCTGAAATGTTGGAGCAAATGTGAGCTGCTTACAAGAACCTTGATTGTCCTGCTATTAAAGATAGTAATGGAAATGGAAAGAGAATGCAAGTTCTTCATATGGGGTATAGGGAGGGGGGATATTGACCACCTCCGTACAAATGTAAAGATTGATTTTATTACTCGCTGAGGACAGAATATTAGAATCCATGAGTGTTTCTTTTTTTAAAACAGGGACACTGGGTTTGTCAGTGGTGAAATATGACTGCAGAATACTTTTCTTTTTATATACTGTGGCAAGAAACATGGCTTCCTTCTCCACTGGCACAAACTCAGCCGTGCTGTCGGCTTGAGCCATCTGCAGTGACAGATTTGTGTTCTGTCATTTAGAGTTTGAACAGCTCTGGTAAAACCTCCAACCTACAGTATATTTGTTTTCTTAAGGGACAGGTGGATAATTTTTGTTTGTTTGTAGGTTGAATGTTGGGGCTATTCTGATCTGCATATCAATAGTTTCATGTTTTTATCTTGAAGGATCATCTCCTCCTGTACTGTCCAGCCCAGCAGTTAAGATCTGCATCCTAACACAATCCAGATGGGAGGGAGGTGCATGGAGTTGGTCATGGATGGCACAGGGAGCTCAGGCGGAGTGGAAAGGAGGGAAAATTTAAATCCCTTTGGCCACCTGAATCACCCCATAGACCAAGCAGTTGCACTTTTGTACAGTGTAAGTCTGCAGTTGCACTTTTGTACGATGTAAGTCTGCAGTTGCACTTTTGTACAGTGTAAGTCTGCAGTTGCACCTTTGTACGGTATAAGTCTGCAGTTGCACTTCTGTATGGTGTAAGTCTGCAGTTGCAATTTTGTGCGGTATGTCTGCAGTTGTACTTTTGTACGGTGTAAGTCTGCAGAGCTGGGGGCCAGCACTTCCAATCATCTCCACCCCGGAGAATGCCCTAGTTCACCCCCCTTCCCCCCAGTACCGACATCTTCTTGGATGCCAGCATAGCTCTGTGGCAGCCAGTACTTCTGGGTTTTCCTGCTGCAAAGCTGTGGGGTGGCGGAGGGGGCAAATGTTTTGGTGCAGCCCTCTGATGCTTGCACAGCATAGTTCCCCCCCCCCAATCTGGACTGGGCTACCCATAGTGCACTCTGTTCCGCTGCCTTCAGAAGAAAGGCAGGCAGCAGCTAGGGACAGGGTAAGATTGTCAATCCTCCAGATGGGGCATGGAGTTTTCCCAGAATTGCTGCTGATCTCGAGATTACAGAGCTCAGTTCTCTCCTCTTCCATTCTATCCTCACAACAAATAACCTGTCAGATTGGTTAGGCTGAGAGACAGACTAGCCCAAGGTCAACCAGTAGGGTTGTAAACCTCCAGGGACCTGGAGTTTTCCTAGAATTACAACACTGATGGTAGGTCTGCCAATGGCTGTTAGTCAAAATGACTGCTCAGACACAGTAGAAATTTAAATACCAGTGCTGGGAAGGGCACCAAAAGATAGACACTTTGGACATCATACCCTGTCTGTATGCCTTTCTGAAGGCCTTTGTTTGGCTATAGTGTGTGAATCAGGAACCTGGAGTAGATGGGATCCAGCTGCTTTTATGTTCTTAGCTAACTAGCTAGATGAAATAAAATACATTATTTAGTCAACAATGTAATGAGGGGAAGATTTGGAATCCTTTTTTTTTTCAAAAGAAAAAGAACAGCCACCAATTAAACTCTCAAAGTCCAAATTTAGCTCTTTCACAAATAAGTACCTCCTTTCCACTTTCTAAAATTATAGGCTGCCTTAACAAACACCACAAAACATATGTAGATAACAGACTCTGCCATTACATTGTGATGGGGGATTAAACAAACAAGTCTTCCAAAAAAAGAAAAAGAAACTAGGAAGCTAATCTGTTCATATTTTTCACCCAGCCAAAAATGAAATCTGACAACAGCATGCATTAAGCATATCATATTTAACAAGCATTCCCAATTTTAAAGAATATTGACACTCCTAAGCTTTATCATAACTTTTCCCCTCTCAAATTTTAATGCAGGCAAACACATAGCCTCACTTTTCACCAACTGCCCCAATATTATTAAATATGTTGTCTCCTAGAAGAGAATTGAGAAGACACCGAAACATTGGCTTATGGGGCTATCATCCCAGAAATATTCTAAGGCATGAAATATCCCTTTGTTATCAAGAAGTGTAACGCACATCTATATAGCGTAGCTATAAATTGGTTTTACGGGTGGCATGACCTGTAATATGTAAACCCTAGGATTTATAGGCCTATTGTGCACTTTGTGTCTGCCCCTGTAGTGAATCTGCATTCCCGTCAGGGCAGACTTTTCCTTTTGGATGCCTTTTTCCTGCTGCCACACTCACCTTGCAGCTGATGGGAGAAGACCCAGCTCTTTAAAGAGTGGAGAAAGTCCAATCCTTTCCCTGCCTGTGCACCAAGAGAGAAGCAGCTCAAGGTCCACAAGACCTGTTTCACATCTGCCTGCATTCCCCCACCCGCACACTTCCCCTGCTCATCCAGGGGATTGGAAGAACACCTTTTATTCCCCTAATTTTAATTACATTGTTTCATCTGTACATAAAAGCAACAATGGACTGAAAACAATTAAATTTTTTAAAAGAGGGAGAAGAATGTGGTAACCCCGGCAACCGGGAAGAAGTGGATGATTACGGCTGCCACCGTTGGGACTCTTCCTTGCGCGTCGCCGTAAAAACGTGAGCAGAGCTCGATGTGGAAGCAAGCAGCTGCAAGACAGGGGCGGGGAAGAAACAGTATGCATAACCAGTCGTAATTTTGTGAGGTAAAGTTTATTTACTTCATTTATTTCAGTAACTTTATTATTAGTATCCCACCTTTCTCCCTAACAGAAACCCAAAGCAGCTTACAACATTCTTCCTCTCCGTTATATCCTCCAAGCTATCTAGTGACATGAGACCTTCCAAAAGAGAATCCTCAGCACCTTTATAACAACTACAGTTCTTCAAGGCTTGTTTCTGAGAGGATTTTTGAGAGGTCAATCAGTACTGCAGAACATATGTGTGTTGGGGGGTGGGGGTGTGTTGAACAAATGTATAGATAGATATTAATGAAAAAAAATTAAAGAAACTAAACCGGAATCAAAACATAATTACAGTTAGTTCTAAAGATGGGCAGCCCCATCCACAAGCTGGGTGGCTAGCCACAGCACCACAACTGCAGTGTCCCACTGCTCCCCAAGGGGCTTCCTAGAGCTGCTGGCCCAGAGGAGCCCCCTGCCCCACACCCACCTTACACCATCGGCTGAGGTCCCATAAGTCAGGACTCCCAGCTGCTGGTGTAACATGGCGACTGGCCGGGAGGAAGCCACCTTATGCCTGCTCCTCCCCTAGCAACACCCCTGGCCCTCCCTTGCTACGGCAGCAGTGACAATGGCCCCTTGATGTTGGAATGGCATCCAAAGCTGAGCTCCAGTGCTGGGCAAGGGCAGTGGTGCCCATACAGTGGCAGGATCGCCTTCCGGCTGTCATAAGTGCCCCGGGGATAGCATTCCTGCCAACAGTTTCACAGCAGCCGGGGACAGTGTCACTGTGCCGCTTCCAAAGTGGTTTCAGGCAGCGTGGGAAGCAAGAAAAATGGTATAAATCCCTGGCCCCCCTGAAATCCCCCTATGAAGCCCAATGAGTTGTGGCTGCCTTTTTGCCATTGTCAGTCCATGCCAGTAAAAAGGGGTGTCCCCAGGCCAAAAGGCCACAGGAAGTCAACCAAGGGTCCCCAGAATGCCCACTTCCACACCATGGCTTTCATGGCGCCTGAGTTCTCCTGGAGACAATGGCTGCTTTGGAAGGTTAGACAGTATAACATTATGCCCCAATGAGGTCTCTTTCCTCTGACCCCTCCCCAGGCTCCACCTCCCAAATCTCCAAAGATTTCCCAAACTGGAGTTAGCAACCCTAAACAAATAGCTGGAAGAACAGTTCTGGTGCCTCTTTGTTCACAACAGGAATAATAGTGGCTGAATACACACTTGGATGAAGTACCTCTAAGACAGGGGTTGCGACCCACAGGTTGAGAACCGCTGTTCTAAATGAAGGATGTTCAGATATGCCATTTCTTTGTTTCTTGAGAGGTATTTCGCTTGGAGGCAGAGCTAGATTGGTCTCTCTTCTAAGAGAACCACCACCTAGGGACCTAATGTATGGATCTAGCTTTCCACATTTCAGGATAACATTTTGTTAGTGGCCACATATACAGAATCAGGTCTATATTCCCGTGGGACCCTAAAATTTGGTTGGGGAAGGGGCTCTGTCTCCCTAACTTGCACTCTGAGATAAAGAGGATTTTGATTCCAAGAGAGGCTCAAATATTTTAACTGAGATATTCTGATGTTTTAATACTTTTGTTGCTGTGTGATATAATTCCTATGATTGTCAGCAGCCCTACGTGTCTCAAAGAACCAGAAATACAGCATATGAATAAAAAAAATTAACAAAACAAACTAGAGTCCCTGGCACAAAGTCTGCTTTGAAGGTTCCATCCTCAGTATTTTCAGTGAAGAGGTTCATGCAGTAGATCATGTGAGATCTCTACCTGAGATCCTGCAGTATAGGGATCTCTTTGGCAAAATTCTTGAGCTGAGTTTTTTTTAACAAAACATATACCTGAAAATTACCGTTCAAGGTCACTACCATGATTTCCAAAATGGTAAACACAAACATAGGCTTCTCAGATAGGCCACAACACGTAAGGATGACAAATACAGAGTTTTCAACAAAAAGGTGAAGAAAAAAGTCAGTTAGCAACAGTAAGAGTATCTAAAGAAACTGAACACAGCCAGATTTTTGTTTTGTTTTGTTTTCGAAAGCCGGCAGTATCTGATGGGTCACTGTTGTTTTCCCCCTACAGTGAAGTAAAGTCCACTGAGGGGCACCTACTTCAGGGGCCTGTAAAATTAAACCCTTTTTTTTCATTCTGCTTGAAACTTAGGGGGTCTATACATTAGACACAGGACGGTGTTCTTTGGTGTTTTAATGTCATTATCTTTTAAAGAATAGCTGCAGATGAATCTCAAATTAGTTTCTCCCATTGAAAATAATGGCCCCCAAATTCTGGAAACCTCCCTCCCAAAAAAAGAATGGATTTCAATCCCAGACTGGTCCTCTTTTACCTGAACATTAGGAACAAACGATAAAGGTATCCTCCCCAAATACTAAATCCGAAATAATTTTTAAAAAATTCTCAGACCACACCCCCAGTCAACGCACAATCCCATTGTAGGCCATAACCAGAGGTGGGATCCAGCAGGTTCTCACAGGTTCCCGAGAGTAGGTTACTAATTATTTGTGTGTGCCGAGAGGGGGTTACTAATTGGTGATTTGGCCACGTGATTTTTGCCTTAGTTACGCCCCTCCTTTCAGCAGTAGCGCACAGAACTTGAAGCAGTCTAGCAGGAGGTGCCCCGGCGTGCGTGGCAACCTGTGCCTGTGTGCATTCGTTTCCCGCCCAAGGCCCGGTGCAGTGGCTGCGTCCTTGCCACAGCCCCACCCCCGGAATGCCCGGCCACGCCCCCGTCGTGCCCCGCCCAGCCCCATTGGCGCTACGCCACAGTTTGAATCCCACCACCATGGGAACCTGTTACTAAAATTTTTGGATTCCACCACTGGCCATAACCCATAAGTTAAAACAGTCTCCATGAATGCATGATTCTGCTACACCCAAGCGGTTCCAGACCTACATTAAAATGCCTCTGACTGGACCAATAATAATCCAATTTGAATAATTATCCTCCAATTTAGAGAGAATGGTTTACTTTTCCAGTCTTTACATTATTTGATTCTACATGAACAAGGTTTCTGTTTAATACATAATAATTTAATACATAGTAATTAAGCAGAAGCTTTGTTCATGTAGAGCCAAACAATGTAAAGACTGGAAAAGTAAACTATCCTCTCTGAATTAAAGGATTAGGCATGAAACAATAGCTTCCTTGTCAAATGGAGCAAAACTGTTTTGTGCTTGTCCCCCATGACTATTGCACTGAATAGCTACAAAATGTGTTTGCCTGGATTGTGGTAATCAACATTGTGCCACCTGCATTTTTGGCTTTATCTTCGTGCCGGAGGCACTCCAAATAATGAGTGACATGACTCCCGAGGAGGCAGAATCCTTGGCAAAAGAATGCTTCATCTGCTACCTTGTTGTGTGGGAGACGCAAAATGAGGGACTCACTGTAACCAGGCCTGACCTTGATTATGTTCACCTGAAGGAAAACAGATTTGTTAAGAATGGGTGAGTAAAGAAAATTATGGTATTTGCGATTCCAAGAAAAAACACATGCCAAAGTTGATTTTGTAAACATCAAGAAGTAGAGTCAAACGAGAAGTGCTTTTGTTTCTCTTAGCCTGCGGTGAATTTTGTACCAGCATGTACTGGCTATCAAATGAAATAATCCATCTGAATGTGTTATCCTCAGCCAACTTTTCAAATATATCTGTAATATGAACAAGGACTTCCAGGGTGTTTTAGCTAATGGGGCACAGTGGTTAAGAGTGGTGGACTCTAATCTAGAGAGCTGGGTTTGATTCCCCACACCTCCACCTGAGCGGCAGACTCTTTATCTTTTGAACTGGATTTGTCTCTCCGCTCCTCCACATGAAGCTGCTGGGTGACCTTGAGTCAGTCACAGTTCTCTCTGAACTCTCTTGGCCTCACCTACCTAACAGGATGTCTGTTATGAGAAGAGGAAGGGAAGGATGCTTTGTAAGCTGCTTTGAGATTCCTCACAGGAGAGAAAAGTAGAGTATAAATCCAAACTCCTCTTCTAGTCATGTTTGCTGGCTGGCAACCTTGAGTAATTCACAAGTCACTGGGGTTTTCTATCAGTTGAGACCCCTCTTATCATAGACAACAACCCTGCTATTCCTCATACCAGGAAGCATTGGTAGCCCATGATCACATTTACAGGTCTACTGTTATTATATATGCTGTAGTGTCATAACAGGCAGGTCACGCATCAAATCAGTTATGTTTTGAGCTTTGTGCCTGCACAGTCAGTGACAGCTGACATTTTGCTGCATGCTCAGAATTTACTGGATCAAATTACAGTAGGGAAAAAATATTCAACATATTTGCACTCCAGTGCAGAACACCTGATGATCACACTCAGTTATGGGAGGCAGACAGGCACAACATAGAGGACTGGAATATCAGAAAGAGAAGCAAAGCAGCTTTTCATCTCCCTTTCCCATCTGAGCAAGATCCGCACAACTAAGGAAATGTGTCAATATTTTTCCCTTGTGATGGGACGAGTAGCCGGACAGGGATTTGAAGAGCAGGAGAACAACCATGAGAAAGCAATGAAAGTACATACACTAAATATTTGTAATGCCATTTAGAACACTTTTGAGGGCTCAATAAATAGTGACTCTTTCATTGTCTGAGGCTGTGGTTTGCAATATGGGATCAACCTGTAATTCCAGTTGAGAAGTGAGCACACCTAACCTGCCTTGGTCCAAAAACAGCTGCATAGGGCCGGAAGCAACTCTCTGAAAGAAGATCCAATCTCACAAAGAAATGCACAGATAAACATAGGCTCCCCACTAAAATTTTAAAAAGCCAACCAAGATGAAAAAAAAGATCTGAGCAGGCATAGATTTCTTCCGCCTCCACTGTACTAAAATGGCCTATTCAACATAGATTTCCACAATACAGAGTATGCTAATTAAAGGTTTTTTAGACCAAATGATCTCGGCATTGAAAATTAGATTGTTCTGTCTTCTGCACCTTGTCTACAATCAGATGTGGCTGTTCTAGCCAACAGGATCAAAAGAAGCTAATTGGCAATTAGAGAAATAAAAGGAATTATTAAAATGATTACAGGGAACATGTTAACCCCCACCCCCCACCCCCCAATGAATGTCAGGAACACTTGCAGACTTGGGTTATAACACAAAACAGAGTGCACCTTTTTTTTTAATATTTGCTTAATCCAAAGCAATAGTTAGAAACCCAGAGAGGAAGCTTCGGCTTGGTAATTGACACTGGATGATGGAAAGAACTGAGAATTTGGGGTACCACATAGAAGAAGAAGAAGAAGAAGAAGAAGAAGAAGAAGAAGAAGAAGAAGAAGAAGAAGAAGAAGAAGAAGAAGAAGAAGAAGAAGAAGAAGAGGAGGAGGAGGAGGAGGAGGAGGAGGAGGAGGAGGAGGAGGAGGAGGAGGAGCAGCAGGAGGAGGAGGAGGAGGAGGTGGAGGAGGAGTTTGGATTTATATCCCCCCTTTCCCTCCTGCAGGAGACTCAAAGGGGCTTACAATCTCCTTGCTATTCCCCCCTCACAAGAAACACCCTGTGAGGTAGGTGGGGCTGAGAGAGCTCCGAAAAGCTGTGACTAGCCCAAGGTCACCCAGCTGGCATGTGTGGGAGTGTACAGGCTAATCTGAATTCCCCAGATAAGCCGCCACAGCTCAGGCAGCAGAGCTGGGAATCAAACCCGGTTCCTCCAGATTAGATACATGAGCTCTTAACCTCCTACGCCACTGCTGCTCTTAACCTCCTACACCACATAGCACAAGAAGACCAGACAATCCAAAGATTAAGCAATCCCCCAATCAGACTCTGATTCCTTTAAACTACATGCGCAGAAGGAAAAGTACACGAGGAACATGATTTTCCCTTCCATAACTGCTTCTTTAAAAGGAACGTCTGAGTTTTTGGAAGACATCTTTCCCGAGAAGCATGACCTATTGCTTCTGATAGATAGCCATGGCAGGGCCAAAGCATTAATAAGATGTTTCTGTAGGCTAAGAGTGATGTAAGAGGTGCCCAACTCTGGCTTGGAAAACTCCTAGAGATTCAGGAAAGTGCCCTGGCAGGGCAGAGTTTGGGGAAGGGAGCTCTGCAGCATACAAATCTGGCCTCTGAAGCTGCCAGTTCCTCCAGGGGAAATAGTGTTGCCACCTCGGGGATGGAAAATTCCTGGAGATTTGGGGACAGAACCTGGTGAAAGCAGAGTTTGACGAGAGGAGGGAACTCAGCAGGGATATAATGCAAAAGAGTCCACTCTCCAAAGCTGTCATTTCCTTCAGGGGAGCTAATCTATGTAGCCTGGAGATCAATTGTACATCTGGGAGAACTCCAGCTTCCACTTGAAGGCAGGGAACCTTAGCTGTAAATGCTTCTTTCTCCTCCGTTACTCTTTACTACCATTTATTTATATACATTTACACTCTCTCAGCCTTTCTCCCCAATGGGGTCTCAAAACACCGTATGTTGTTTTCCTTTCCTCCTTGTTCTCATCACAACATCTCTGTGAGTTGGACTGGGCTAGGAGTGAGTGACTGGCCCAAAGTCACCTAGCAGGCTTCCATCGAAGTATGGCCTGGGTCCATGGCCTGGGTCTCCCAGATCACGGTCTCTCTACCCACCACATAACATTGGGTCTCACCATATGTAACTCTGGTCTTCAACCTCTAGGTCAGGATTGAGACCCCCCTCCAGAACTGCCGTTTGGAAGAACCTGCTGCCATTGTGCATGTGCTGCATTGTGCATGCAGAGAGCATGGATGCTGCAGCTGCTGCTTTTCTTTCCATGCACATTGAGAGGAGCACCAGGATGATGAGATGAGACCAATCAGTACTGGAGAGGATTTCTCCTTGACTCCTTGGCTTGTTCCTCACTATGGTATACATCCTGGGGCTCAGTTTTCCCCCCCCCTATCCATGGGTCTCTTGGTCTTGATATCCATTGCTCTGACTCCCTTTCTTCCAGTCATGTGGTTTAGCTTGTCACATGCTTCCATTTCTGTAAGTCTGAGGTCTAGAAAAGTCAGGGTTGCCAGTTACGTCTGGTAACTAGCCACGGGTGGGAGGATGGGGAGGACTTACTGGGAGCAATGAGAGCCCTAAGGTACTGTCGCCAGCAATGTCACTTCTGGCATGCACTGTAAGTGATGTCATCACAATGCCAGTGACTTGGGGATGCTCTAGAACCGTGGTGGCGAACCTTTGGCACTCCAGATGTTAAGGACTACAATTCCCATCAGCCCCTGCCAGCATGGCCAATTGGCCATGCTGGCAGGGGCTGATGGGAATTGTAGTCCTTAACATCTGGAGTGCCAAAGGTTCACCACCACTGCTCTAGAATTTGGGCAAAAACTCTATTGTAGAAGTCATTTTTGCCACAGAATTTTTTGCCCAAATACCAGAGTATTCCTAGGCTGCTGGGTCATGATGATATCACTTCCAATGCATGCCACAAGGGAAGTTGCTATGCTGCAAGCAACACAAACCTAGGTTTCCTTTGCTGCCAGTAAGCCCCCCACAAGCCAGCTGATTGGCACCAGGAAGAAGGGCCCCAGAGGGGGGGGGGGTTTACCCACCCCTGGTGGGGGTCTGGCAACTTTACGAAAGATTAACATCCACTGATGTGGGGAAACTAATGAGAAAACTTGTGTTATATTATACTGGTTTTGTATGGGATATTCCTGATTCTGTTCCATGTATCTTTGTTTAATTAAAAGGAGAAATCTCAATCGAAGAAAAATTAAGAGTTGGTAAATGCAATGCCACAGAGCTCTTTTGTTATTTTCCCTCCACAGTAAAGGACTGAACACGGGGGGGGGGGGGGCAGCATCCCTGAGGCTCACACCATGTTAATATGTCTGCTTTGAGAATAAGTGCTTTTGTTACCACCACAAAAACCACAATCTTCCAATGGCAACAACACACTGTGACTTATATGAGTGTGAAGCTCTAGCGTAAAATCTCCAGGCATGCACAATAAGGCACCACATGAGCACTCACTATGCCTACAAGTGGCACCAACTTCACTGGGGGTTCATTCTGTTCAGAAAGTACTGTTCTGAATACAGCCTTTGACAATTGTGCTCCCAGCAGTTGGAGACAGAGATCCTCACAGGCGCCACGAGAACTGCAGCTACTTATTAAGAAAGATGGGCAATTAAAAAATAAAAACCTTTCTAACAACAATTGCCAACAATAAAAAACCCCTCCAACCTAACGGAAGCTTTTAAATTAAATACCAGTCTCCCTCCCCCAATGCAGCAGCTGAGAGCCAGCACAATTACAAAATTTAATTAATTAAGCTGAAGGCAACTTTTTCTTCTTCTTTTAGACTCACTACAATTAGATCCACGGAGCAACTCAGTGAAGCAGTAAATGGAACCAGAATTCCAGCGCTGAACTATTTTGTGCCACAATTTCAAACTGTGCCTAAGTAGTTATTAAAGGAGGTAAAAACCCCGGAGTAGCAAAAGGTCCATATTCATGGACAACAACTCCTGCTGCCATCACGATAATTATTGCCACATCAAAGTTCATCTAAATGTCCTCAAATGGCATTTTTATTCACAATGAAGTACAAAGCACGTTGATTCAAGCTCAGTGGTTTGCCCTGTTGGAGTGTAAGGGCAAACAGAATGTGCAAAATGGGAATGAAAGAGGAGTGGCCGGGTAGCCAAACCAGACAAGGCTTCTGACAGCATCAAGTTTTGGCCATCCGTTTCTGTGAACTAAGCTTTCACCACAGCAATAGGGCACAGCTGTCTGTTCACAGCCAAATAGGTTGGAAAATACCAGCTACAGGTTGGGAAATACCAGGAGGTTTGGGGGGTGGAGCCCGAGGAGGGTTTGGGGATGGAAGGCACTTCGATGGGGAATAATGTCATAGAGTTCACCTTCCAAAGTGGCCTTTTTCTCCAGGTCAGCTGACCTCTGTCATGTGGAAACAGCAGTGTAGCTATGGAAAACGCCACCTAGGGCAAGCACTGAAAACTCCTCTCCCCCTGCTCCCTCACCTGCAGCCAGGCTGAGCTCAGTGTTCTACTGTAGGCTCCACCTCTGAGGTCCATGCCAGTTCTCTCATGTCAAAGAGAACAACAAATTGGCTATTATTGGACAACATCCAAAAGGAAATGGAAAGGCTGCACACAACTGAAGATGCCTCATGCCATCAAAAGCAATGAAAATCCCTTAAATCATGCAGATTTGTTAAAAAGCAGTGTATTAAAGCCTTTGCCATTAGCCGAACTAATAAATGTGATATCCTTCAGCACACAAAGAAAAGCAGAGGAATATAATTAAAATTGCTATGGGAAGGAGGTGCTAAAATGAACCAAAAGCAGAACAATAATATATTCTTCTCTGACATCCCGACACATTAATGGAGAAAGGAGCTGTTTCTTGGCAGATAGAACATTTTGGACAAGCTTGCTTGATGATTAATCTGGACGGCAATCTAAAGAGTATCTGTTTAAAGAAATACTATTGTAGGTTGCATTCTCAACAGTTAAGAGAAGAGGTCACCTTTTAATCTAAGGGCAAACGCACACTGATTTCAGTGAACTACTGAAAGTGATTTGAAATTCTAAACTCATGCAAATGCCTTTAAATGTAGGAATGTTAGTAGTTTTTCAGTACCACCAGAGAACAGGCAAGAATAGTCTTGTTTCTTGAACAGGGCCAAGAGTATTGTTGATACTAAATAAAACAGTAAGCGTGTTCTCTCTGACTCCCTTTTGGCCCACTGCCCTCCACAATAAGGGCTCTTCTGTTTTTATTCTCCAAACTCCTCCTTTAACAACAACAGTGTCATCCATCAAAAAAACCTTTCAGCTAGGATTCATACCTGGCGGGTTGGAATCTACTCCGGAAGGTTATTATACAATTTGGTAGGTAGGCTAATGAAAGCTTTGATAATGTTATATTAAAACAAAACTCTCTGTGTACAATGAATTGGTATAGGTATGTTAAGTATTAGCAGAGTTGGGGAAAGAGTCCAGTTGATGAATCGTTGATGCAGCACACTGCAGCCTATGCGAAGTCTCTGAGAACAGTAAACTTTGTCCCTTTGAGGATTATGGATACGGAGTTTCGTGACAATTAAAGATATAAGAGGACATTATAGAGACGTACTAAAGGCGTGATAAGTGAATGATGCAATTGTAACCATCATAAGCTGTATTGCTGTAAGAATTGCACTGTTTGTTGTGTTTTGCACTGAACCTCACTATTTATGCACTTTATTGTTGTTTGTGATGCACATATATAAAAGCGGTTGATGCAACGCGTTTGTGTATTGTAGTGAATTTTAACGTTGCATCTAGAGAGTTGATTGAAAGAGTCCAGTCCCACACACGCAACATGTTGTTACTGCAACAATAGAATTTGTAAAAGCATTAACAACAAATCTTCGAGCAGCAGAAAGATCTTCCAGATACAAGAGCCATGCTTCCAGGCAGCGGGAAAATACAAGAGGAAAGGGAGAAAAGAGAAGTATTCTATAAGCTCTGAACAGACGACAGAATGCAGTAGAGTTCCCCAAAGAGTTCAAATGGCCCAAGGAGACCATGTAGGAGAAGATGAGTTTGGATTTATATCTCACTTTGCTCAACCGTAAGGAGCCTCAAAGTAGCTTACAAACTTTTCCCATGTCTTTCCCCATAACAGACACCTTGTGAGGGAGGTGGGGCTGAGAGAGTTCCGAGAGAACTGTGATTGGCCCAAGGTTACCCAGGAGGCATCATGCTGAGGAGAAGGGAAACAAATCCAGTTCTCCAGATAAGAGTCCGCTGTTCATGTGGAGGAGTGGGGAATCAAATCCAGTGCTGCAGATTAGAGTCCACTGCTTTTAACCACTACACCACACCGTTCACAAGATGTGGCCTTTCTAGTATGACAAGAAACCATTTTCCTTTTCAAGAAGAAATGTCATCCCTGTCTGCTGATGACCCAGAAGATACTGCACTTCTAGAGACAGGGCGTTGGGTGTCGATTACGTGGGCAGCACAGACATGTGGAACACTGCCTGGAAGATGAACAAGGCGTGGCTTCATGTGATTGAACAGTCAGTCCGCTCCCAGCGGAACATGTGTACCATGTCACTTATGTGGGTAGACGAACCTAGTGGGTAGACGAACTCCAAAATACAACATCCTGTCTTTTGCCACAATGGTCACTTAGGAGAGCTGGAGGCTGCTTAATAGTGCAGCTGTTTAACTGAGCCCACTGAGTTCAATGGACCAAAAAGGATGTGATTCTGCTTAGGATTATACTGCAAATGTGGTTTCCCGACAACTATCCCAGATTGGCAGAGACACTGGCCACCCCGTGCGGTCTTGTGCTGCACTACAGTAAAGGTACATGGACAAAAGCACCTCCTTGCCTCTTTGCATCAGGTTCAGAGCAAATGTCTGAAGATTCAAATGATAGTTCACTGGTTACCTAAAGCAGTAAATCAAACCTGCTTAGCTTCTAACCCACTAAGTCTACCCACCCAGCAGATACTGGACCACCTCTTTGTATTCCCAGAGCTGAAACATAAGTGACATGGTACACATGTTCCGCTGGGAGCGGACTGACTGTTCAATCACATGAAGCCACGCCTTGTTCATCTTCCAGGCAGTGTTCCACATGTCTGTGCTGCCCACGTAATCATCTGACAGCACATCCATGTGTTCAGTTGGTTACAATTCCATTTACTTGCTATTGTTCCTTCAATCACTTGATGGCAAAATTGCAAAATCTGCAGCCGGGGAACACAGGAACAGCATCACGTGTGACTCAGCAGTGAGTGCACAACAAAGCAGGTAAGAAACTCATGGAATTCCAACCAACCTTACATTCAGTGTCATTTTTAGTTTGGGACCCAGAAGGACAGAAGGATGTTGGGATCCCTGAAGGCTGGCAAACATGTCAGGTGGGTTGCATTTGGCTTGTGTTTCAAGTTGTTCAGGAAGGTACATGGAATTATAGTGTTGGAAGAAACCATAAGGGCCATCAAGTCCAACCCCCTGCTATGCAGGAATACATAGTCAAAGCACTCCAGACAGATGGTCATCCAGCATCTGTTTAAAACTCTCCAAAGAGGAGACTCTCCACCACCACCCAAACCACCCACCCCAAGGCAGTGGATTTCACTGTTGAACAGCCCTTACTATCAGGAAGTTCTTCCTAATGTTTACGTGGAATCTCTTTTACTGTACTTTGAATCTATTACTCCTTGTCCTAGTCTCCTTGTTCTAATCCCAGGAACAGCAGAAAATAAGCTTGTTCCATGGCATCCCTTCAAATATTTAAGCATGGCTATCACATCACCTCTTAACCTTCTCTTCTCCAGGTTAAACGTACCCAGCTCCCTAAGAGGAGGAAAACAGGTTTTGGCAGATGGAGCTGAAACCACACTCACCAGTTGTCATGGACTGAGGGCTACGTTTGCCACCTCCAGCCTAGTTTGCCATCCCATCCCACAGAGTAAAAGTAAAGATAGTCCCCTGTGTAAGCAAAGGGTCATTAGATACTCATGGAGTGAAGTCACATCACGATGTTTGCTAGGCATACTATTTTTACAGAGTGGTTTGTCTTTGCCTTTCCCAGTTGTCAACATTTTACCCTCAGCAAGCTGGGTAGTCATTTTACCAACCTCAGGAGGATGGAAGGCTGAGTCAACCTTGAGCCGGCTACCTGAACCCAACTTCTGTTGGAATCTAAACCAGGTCATGGGCAGAGCTTGGACTGAGGTACTGCCACTTACCTCACTGCATCACAGATCTCTTATTTCCCTAGAAATTAAAACATTTGTTAAGAGGAAGAAGGCAGTCAGAACTTCTTTAGACTTTTCTCCATGTAATCTTGTCATCTGATCCTTGTCTTAACCTGATGTAGCAAGCAGATATGTTAAGAGGCTGGTTCGATGTACCTAAGGTATATCTCTTTCTACTTCCCCAGCTGCTGGCAAGCCCGGAATTATCTTAATTAATCTTTATCCGTTTTTTCCCTTAAAATCCATCACAACTTTTCTTTGCCTCTTTTTAGGAATTTGGAGGCAATTCCATTTTGATCAAAGAGGAGTTCAGAGAAAGGAGGGGCAGGAAGGGCATTTCTGCAAAAGTTACGAGCGCATTGTTTTCTCTATAAACAGAAATGAAAGAGAAATCCCTCTTTTAAAAGAGAAAAAAACAGAACAAGTGGAACGAGCGGCTATATCTAAAAAAGTTAATTTTGAAAAAGGAGTTCTCCTCCCCAAAACAACATTACTGCTGGCTGCAGTCCAAGAAGAAATCTCAACCTTCAAAGGCGCGGGGGGGGGGGGGGGGTGAGATCTCGCTGAACTACAGTTCATCTCCAGACTACAGAGATGAGTTCCCCTGGAGAAATACAGAGATGAGTTCCCCTGGACCGCTTTGGAGGGCGGACGTCAAGGCATCATACTTGCCCTCCCTAAACCCCATGTTCCCCAGGCACCAGCCTCAAATTTCTGGGACTTTCCCAGTCCACAGTATACAACTCTGAGATACCACCAATAGGAAAAACCGTAACTGTCTTCAACCTGCCTTTGGATTTTACATACACATATACGTGCATACATCATCAACCAAAAGGGAGATTACAACCAAGAAATCAGAAGAAGACTGATACAGCTTCTCTCTGTCATGGCAAAAAAGGAACTGAGGGAGAGGGCATCAGCCATTGGTCAGGTGAACGTTGAGAGAGAACATGCACGAGGCAATGGCCGTAATAGTGCTCTCTCATGTTAGAAGCTTGAAATCTCACCATGGCTGGCCTGCATCAGAATGCAGTCCCAATGGGAGGATGCACAGAAAACTGAAGATGAACAAAAGGAGGTTTAGACTGGGAAGGGCAGCCATAAAGGGACTATAAAAGATTTTAAAATGTATCAGTGTGTCAATGGCAACCAAGATCAAGTCAAGTCATGACATAATATTCCTGATTATTATGTAAGGTTGTGAAAGTTGGACAATAAAGAGAGCTGAAAGGAAGAAAGCAGATTCCTTTGAGATGTGGTGTTGGAAGAGAGTGTTACAGATACCATGGACTACCAAAAAGACAAATCAATGATTTTTAGATCAAATCAAACTGAACTGTATTTAAAGTGACTAAACTGAGGCTGTTTGCTTTGCTTTGATTGTGTGTTCCTGCATGTCAGGGTGTTGGACTTGATGGCCCTTGTGATCTCTTCCAGCTCTAGGATTCTATGATTCTATGGTCACATTATGAGAAGACAAGAGTCACTGGAAAAGACAATACAGTGGAGCCTCGGTTTTCATTGCCTTCGGTTTTCATCGGTTTCGGTTTTCATCTATTTTTTCAGTGAAAAATTTGTCTCGGTTTTCATCGATTTGCCTCGGTTTTCATTGATTTATAGTAAGGTGCATGGGGTTTGTGGAGAAAAATCACCCAGACAAAGCTGTTGCATGCCGTGTCTGCAACTTGTTTAGTGACAATGTCTTGCCCCATTTCAGACAAATCTTAGAGGGGTCAGAAACAGACCTCTTTGGACAGCTTTCTGGTGCGACATTGGTCCACTGGCTCTGAAGCTGGTCCTAGTGTTATTGTTTGTTACTGTTTTCAGCATTAAACACTACGTTTATTCACCAAAAATGGTTTTTTTGGTATTTTTTTGGAGTGCCTAGAATGGATTAATTCGATTTACATTGATTCCTATGGAAAAGTTTGCCTCGGTTTTCATCGGTTTCGGTTTTCATTGATTCTTTTCGGACGGATTACCAACAAAAACTGAGGTTCCTCTGTAATTCTAGAAAAGGTTGAAGGCAGCAGGAAAAGAGGAAGACCCAACATGAGAAGGATCAATTCTATAAAGGAAGCCACCATCACAGCCCTCAGTTTGCAAGACCTGAGCAAGTGGGTTAACGATAGCATGTTTTAGAAGACATTGAGTCAGAAGGAACCTGATGGTACTTAACATATACTCACGCATACATACACATGCATCTAACTTTGTGAGCCCCTTGAACAGATCTTTGGAGAGGCAATATCTAGTTACGTGTCCATAGTGTTTGGGGGGCTGGAAAAAGTTGCTGTATCTGAATTACATGTTGTTGGCTTCCTCCAGTTTTGCCAACATATCTCCACATCCATAGCATCATGAAGATGTCCCCACTACAATGAATGGAGCCTACTGGTAAATTAATAATCTCACTTACAGAGGAGGAGGAGGAGGAGGAGGAGGAGGAGGAGGAGGAGGAGGAGGAGGAGGAGGAGGAGGAGGAGGAGAAGAAGAAGAAGAAGAAGAGGAGGAGGAGGAGGAGGAGGAGGAGGAGGAGTTTGGATTTATATCCCCCCTTTCTCTCCTGTAGGAGACTCAAAGGGGCTTACAATCTCCTTGCCCTTCCCCCCACAACAAACACCCTGTGAGGTAGGTGGGACTGAGAGAGCTCCGAGAAGCTGTGACTAGCCCAAGGTCACCCAGCTGGCGTGTGTGGGAGTGCACAGGCTAATCTGAATTCCCCAGATAAGCCTCCACAGCTCAGGTGGCAGAGCGGAGAATCAAACCCGGTTCCTCCAGATTAGATACACGAGCCCTTAGCCTCCTACACCACTGCTGTAGAATCTTTTCCTTTCAGAATGCAAGCTAACCATTAATGATTTCTTTGAACTGAGCAAGACAAATGCTTGCCCCAACCTCCAGGCAAAGATGGTACCTTCATCACAAACATCCTTTTAGCTTTACAGTTCTTTCAAAATTGTCTTCTTTATTTTAATACAAGTCATTACTGGGAACTAGCAGAAGCAAGAAAATCGACACTTAATAAGTAGTCAGAGAAACCTGGATCTTAATTAGAGCAGCTAAACTGTCCAAACACCACCTCAAATCGCTGAAAACATGTGAACATCTTGAAGTTGATTTTATCTTTTGCTGAAGTTTTGTTAAATGGGGGAGTAATAATTAATCAGCAACCATTAATCAGCACAACAGCTCCAAAGCTCTGACATTATTTTCCAATTTATATGTCATTTGAAAGTCTTCACCAAATTTGAGACAGCTCAACACATGGATTATTTCAGCATAATTTCCTTAGTTATTCGGACGTCATCCCAGTTTTATCAATACCTGTGTCCAGAACAGGTATTTAACTTACAAAGAAATATGAAAGAAAACTTTTCTAAAAATTCTCATATCTATGCCTAAACCATCTTTATTACTTATAGAATTTTAAAATGTATTTACTTTATTCATAGTCGGTCTGTTAAATAATTGGGGGGGGGGGTGTCCTTCCTGCACCCATGCTTAAATGTGACGGCAGGTGACTTTTCCATGATTCATTGCTGCTGTGATCCAAGTGTGGGAAGGGGAACAATTCCAGTACTTAGACACCCCCCACAAGATGCTTTGTGAGTTCCTCTTTTTCCTCACTGGACTTGTGCTGCCTGGACACTATGTAATTGTCACCTTCTCACCTACCTTGGATCACATAGTATTACCCATTTCCCATTCCCTATTCTTGTCTCTTCTCTCTTACTCTTTTTCCCCATTTCCTCCTTTACCCTTCATTCCTTTCCCTCTTGTGAAGTGGCTAGAGCAGGGGTCTGCAACCTGAGGTTCTCCAGATGTTCATGGAATACAAATCCCATCAGCTCTTCCAGCATGACCAATTGGGGAAGGCAGAAGGGGCTGCCAACTGCTGGCTGGGAGCCCAGCTGGTGGGGGGCAGGGGAGGGCAGGGGAGGGGAGTCTGCCGTTCCCAGCCTCGGAGAGCTGCTTTTATAAGCACTGAGGCCAGGGGCGGGGCTTGGGGAGGCATGGCCACACCCCCAGGGCGAGTGGGGGCATGGCCCCACCCCCAACCCCTCCATAAAAAATCTATACCTACGTCCCTGGGCCCCCTCCCTCTCTTTGAGCTTGCAGCTCTAGCAGAGAACAATTATTGTGTAATAGCTAATACAATGAGCCTGCAAATCTCTTGTTCCTGGATGCTTATGACATCCTAGGGTTCAAAAGTCCTACCCTGGCCATTGGCAGGAGGAGAAGGGATCTCGCTTAAAATAATGCCTGGGCATCAACATCGCCAGGGGCTTGGGCTATGATTTGATGCTGATTTGGGGGGGACTAAGTGCAAAAATCATATGAATTCATGAGGATCTGTATAAAATCATCTGGATCCGGCTTTTACCCAGATTTGTGAGTTGGGGCATGTTCTATAATGTGATGGTGACTTTGAAATGACCTGGTGCAAAAAAAAAACTTTGGTCGTGGTGGGGGAGGGCAGCCGCCCATCCGGGGGGTGGGGCAGAAAACTCAGATTTTGCCCCGGGCTCCATTTTCCCTAGCTACTCCTCTGTACACCACACACAAGAAAGAAAGAAAAACAACAATTAAATGGTGTCAAGAAACAGTCTTGGAAACAAAGAATAGTAACTTTTCAGCAGCTCCATAGAAGCATTAGCCGCATTAATGCTTTATAACAACGATGAAATAAAAATTCCAAGACATTGTAGTCCAGAAGGATTAACTGAATTGCCAAGCACAGACTTGTCAAAACATTTTTTTTTCAAAAAACCCTCCATGCTTATCCCTACTATTTTCCTCTAAAAAGGGCACTTTGCAAACTCAATTGCAATTTAACAGGGCCTCTGAATAAAGGGTTCGTCTAAATGCAGCTTTTAAATCTGCTAACCGCCATGCAATTATTTGTCAAGGGAAAAAAAGTCAATTGAAAAATGAAATCTGATTTGTGAAAAGTAATAACCAGCCTTAGGCCATGCAATGCACTTGAAAGGGGGACCGGTGGGTATGAATAACAAAGGTCCACTTGCATTCCTTCCACTGTTGCAATTGGAGGCATTTTTGACTTGATTCAGCCATCATCCAAACTAGGGGGGAAAGGGAATGACTGCTTATCTGATGGGTTAGGTAGGAAAACAACTTCTTAGGACTTCACTGAGCTCAAAAGAGTTCTTGAAAGAATTCCTGTAGAGATCTAGCTGACTTCACTTTCAATTAGGGCTGACTGGCAACAAACTTTAAAAACCCAAAGTTCAGACAATTATTGCTTAAGTATGAACCTGTGGGATAGACAACTTGACACATGTGACTTTACACACAACCACCATTTTCATTTAAACTCAGTAAAGCAGAATTTATTCCTTAAATTTATACATGCATACATTTAGTTTGTTGGGCATGGCCTGGCAACCGGTGGGAGACGTTGGGAGGCAGGTACAGGGGGCAGTGATCTGTGTCAGTGTCTGAGGATGCCACTTCTGGCACAATGCGGAAGCACAGTCATCACACCAGGGGTACTCTAATACTTGGCCCAAACTCTCTGGTTTCCATAGAGTTTTAAGGAGAATGCTAGATAGTCCCCCCCCAGTGCAATGCCAGTGCCTCCATATTGTGTGCTGACACAGATAGCTACCCCCTCCCTTTTGGCCAGCCTGCTTCCACCTGCCAAACAGCTGCAGAAATCGTCAGGAATTTACCCCCAATTTTGGGTATCCTGTAACCCTACTCACATTCCTTACATTTATATATTCAAAGCCACCGTGCCCATACTGTTAGCCCACCATCATTCAATGTCTGCCAAGATATGAATCTTTGGCCTGATAGCATCATACATGGGAAGGTTGAGGGCCCAATTTGAATAAGGTACTAGATGCATACAAAGTCAGCGACTTCTGTTTTGCTAACATCACGTTTCACTGGTTCTTGTATCTTCTATTCTCCACAGATTCGGCAGAACCTGTCTGAGGTGCTTACTCCTCTTTCCCTGTGTCTTGGCTTACTCATGAGGGGTAGAACTGCCAGTTCTGGCTGGGAAATCCCCAAGGCTTGAGAGCAGGGCCTTGGGAGGGCAGGGTTTGCGTAGAGGAGTGACCTCAGCAGGATATGATGCCTTAGAACCCACCCTCCAAAGAAACCCATTTTCTCCAGGGAATGGTCTCTGCTGTTTGGAGGGCAGTTGTAAATCTGGGAGATCTCGACAGCCCACTTGGAAGCTGGCAACCCTAATGCCAAAGGTTTAAAAAAAAAGAATTCACATTATAAGAATGAATAGAGTCCTCTGTCATTCATTCAACAGAAAGTGGTTAACAACAACAACAACAACAACAACAACATGTTAACACACACACACACACACCCAATGAATGTCAGGAACACTTGCAGACTTGGGTTATAACACAAAACAGAGTGCACCCTTTTTTAAAATATTTGCTTAATCCAAAGCAATAGTTAGAAACCCAGAGAGGAAGCATATTCGGCTTGGTAATTGACACTGTATGATGGAAAGAACTGAGAATTTGGGGTACCACGAAGAAGAAGAAGAAGAAGAAGAAGAAGAAGAAGAAGAAGAAGAAGAAGAAGAAGAAGAAGAAGAAGAAGAAGAAGAAGAAGAAGAAGAAGAAGAAGAAGAAGAAGAAGAAGAAGAAGAAGAGGAGGAGGAGGAGGAGGAGGAGGAGGAGTTTGGATTTATATCCCCCTTTCTCTCCTGCAGGAGACTCAAAGGGGCTTACAATCTCCTTGCCCTTCCCCCCTCACAAGAAACACCCTGTGAGGTAGGTGGGGCGGAGAGAGCTCCAAGAAGCTGTGACTAGCCCAAGGTCACCCAGCTGGCATGTGTTGGGAGTGCACAAGCTAATCTGAATTCCCCAGATAAGCCTCCACAGCTCAAGCAGCAGAGTGGGGAATCAAACCCGGTTCCTCCAGATTAGATGCACGAGCTCTTAACCTCCTACGCCACTGCTGCTCCTAAGATACATAAATGTAGGTATGTACCTCTATGCTTCTGCCAATGGAGACAATAGCACCTCTGGTGGTTTTTTGAAGTCACAGAAACACCACAGGTGACAAAAGCAATTCTGTCTCCCAACTCTTTAGCCCCAATCTGAATCCCCCTTCCCCCTTTATAGCATCAAAAACAAGCTGGACATTCAGTCAGGGATCTTCACCATTGCTAGTCACATAGTATATTTTTAAAGTCTCCCTACAAATGCTGAAATAGATCTTTCAAGGGAGATGGCAATGGGCAGTTGCCATAAGAATGCTTTGGAGATGTGATTCCACCATATCCGTCTGCATACTAAGCATGGTCTTAAGTTTCTCTCAGAAAATGGCGTTTTTATTCTCCACACACACACCCCACACACACCCCCCACAGCCAGAGATGTTGTCCTTCCATTACCAAAAGAAATTCATGTTCAATTAAAAATGGGCTCTCTCAGGGAGGTTTTAATCAGAGTGTGAACTTTATTTCATATCTCAGGCACGAGACTAAGAGGACGGAAAGAGGCTCCTTTTGATTCTGTGCAAGCGCCGGCTTCTCAGCATTCATGCAGCGAGGCATTTCTCTAATGAGAAGGAAAGCCTATGCTAATTTCCAAATACATGATCTTGCCTGGCTTTGTGATTAAGACTTCAGAGTCATAATAGATGTTGCACCATCAAGATTGCTTTAATGTATAAGAGAAAGACTAATTATGTATCCTGGGTTGCCCTTGTTAGAAAACCCAGAGGCTGTTAATTCTTCCTTTCCCCGCCATAAAATGAAAGTCCTCGGAAATGAAGAACTTTCCTAAAGGATTCCCAGGGCCTTTAGAAAGGTGACCACACCTGTACTTGGGGTTAGGGGATGAGGGGGGGGATTAAGCTGTGAAGGAAGGATGTTCAAGGAATGAATTATAAACAAAACATCCCAAAATTACAGATCTCCATTAATTTGTGAAAGATAAAATTGTTTGTGCATGAAGACTCCGTTTGGATTGTTGGAGCCACATTAAGAGGAGAGAAGGAATTTACCCTTCATTCATTCCTGCAGAGGAAGAGGAGGAGGAGAAGGAATTTGGATTTATACCCCACCTTTCTCTCCTGGAAGGAGACTCAAGGGATTTGCAAGCTCCTTTCCCTTCCTCCCCCCATAACAGACACCTTGTGAGGTAGGTGGGGCTGAGAGATTTTCAGAGAACTGGGACTAGCCCAAGGTCACCCAGCAGGAATGCAGGAATGTGGAAACACATCTGGTTCACCAGATAAGTCTCTGCCATTCAGGTGGAGGAGTGGGGAATCAAACCCGGTTCTCCAGATTAGAATCCACCTGCTCTTAACCACTACACCACTTTGGCTCTTGAATTAAAAGGAAGGGAATTAAAATGTTTAATTCCCTTTACACTTCCCATGTAGTCTCAATCTGAACTGGGGCTACACAACGTACCTTCGCAGACTGCCCAAGATCCATCTGTTTTGCCCTTCAGCAAAGCAGAAGCCCAAAGTAACTTGCCTTGCACTGTTCATATTCAGAACCCTAACTGATGGATTGCTTGTGATAATTATAAATATCCAAATGGCCATTTTCCCTCCGGCATGGCCAGTTTTCCCCAGATGTTTTCGCACATGGTTCCCAGAAGAGGATTCCCTCCCTGCTGCAATATGTGAAATAGGAGAAAAGCCTGTTTTTAATAATTTCTCATGTCTTAGTTTACCTCATGATTGAAATAGTAGTCCTGTTGCTTCTCCCCTTCATTCATAATATTCAGCAGAGCCAAGGTGAGGAAGAGAAAGAGGGGAGAGCCTGCAATGGGGATAGAGACATTTAAAAGCTGCGTTTCCCCCCATGTTTCTCTGATGATGGGCTCAAGAGATATCAGAAAGTCTCATCCAGACTGGGCCACAGTGACCCACGTTATTTCAAATATAAAGAAACCAAGTGCAGAAAAAGCTGAACTAAAATTGAAACAGTAATCTTTGAAGTTCACACTCCTATTGGCAATGCTATGTTTGTGTGTTCACTGCCATGAAGTCACATTCAAGTCACAGCAACCCTTTGAATCACTGTCCTCCAAAACGTCCTGCAGCTAACCGTCTTGCTCAGGTCCTACAAACAGGTCTGTGGCTAACTTTATAGAGTCAATCCATCTCATGTTGGGTCCTCATCTTTACCTGCTGCCTTACTAACGGGGAATACTATGGCATAAATTACCTTGATCTTGGGTTGCCAGTGACTCGTCGTTACACTGAAGAATCTTTTCTCGCTCATTCGTAACAATCGGAAACCTTTGCTTGGCTTAGCTTAGCCTGGCTTCCAGTACTTAAAAAATGGACTGATAACCCCACCCGCAATACAATGTACTCAACCACAACTTTGCATAGCAAGTTCCACCCAAACACTTAATGATTGGTTCCCCATCCTGGGACATGGACAATATACCACACTAAACTTTCCCTTCTCACTTAGACACAGTGTGAAACAGACTTTTCTCTGTGATACACCTCTGAAGATGCCAGCCACAGATGCAGGCGAAACGTTAGGCACAAAATCCACCAGATCACGGTCACATAGCCTGGAAAACCCATCAGAACTTAGCTTGGCTGTTTGCTGTTGTCTTACCTTGGTCATTAGACCACCACCTTGGTCATTAGAACACCACCTTCTACTTGCTGTTCTCCCAGATTAAGCCTTAGGGACCCTGAAAATAGCAACCAAGACATCTTTTCTCCTTTTTCTTTTTAAATCATCCATGACTGTAGATCAAAATTTCCCTGTATGGTCTGTAGCCTGACTAGCTCCTGGATTGCTTACTAGCTGATTTATTGAAATAAAAAGCAGCAGGACTTTGTGCAGCCTTCATGAAGGAGATGTTACCATGCTTATTCCTAGCTTGTAATTTGAGCTGTCTAAAGATCATCAAACCTTCTGCAATTATTAGAATGTTTATCCAGGCATGATTTTTTTCTCACCAGAAGCTGACCCTTGGAACGATTAAGGAGATAGACACAAATCGCATTTCCCAAAAGGAAAAAAAATACACTAGGGTCGAGATTTATAGATGGGAGGTCTGTTATAGGGCATGCATGTTTTAAAAAGCCATCCATCTTACTGTAAGGAGGGAGGAGTGAGTCATATGGAAGTAGCTGTCAGCCTTGTCATGTCTCTTCGCAAACATGAAAGTTTTAAACTGATGATGGTTGACTGTTCGTGCATTAAACAACTAGCTCCTTTAAGACAGGTCTACGATCAAGTTAAAGGATGTGATGACTCTACAGTGGACCACATTCAAGGCATTTACATATAAACCCTTAAGGCATATTTGTCTATTTTTCACAGTATTTACAGACAAAAAAAATTCATGGAAGAACCATTATTCCAGTCCTTCCACCACAAGACAAGCCAATTAGCATTTCAAGATCAGCTATGCTTCAAGAATGTAGGAACCTGTACTATTTCAGTTCTGGAGAGAGAGAGAGAGAGAGAGAGAGAGAGAGAGAAGTGTGTGTCAAGTGCCATCAAGTAGCTTCTGACTCACGGTGACCCTATGTCCTCCAAAATGTCCTAACATTAACAGCCTTGCTCAGGTCTTATAAACTGGTTTCCTTTATAGAGTCAATCCATGTCATGTTGGGTCTTTCTGTTTTCCTGCTGCCTTCAATTTTTCCTAACACTATTGTCATTTCCGGTGACTTTGTCTTCTCATTATGTGACCAAAGTATGACAGTTTAGTATGACAGTTTAGTCAAAGCACAACAGTTTAGCTTCTAGGGGCAGTTCAGGCTTGATTTAACCTAGAACCCACTGATTTGGCTCTTTTGGAAGTCCACCATATCTGGAATACTCTTGTCCAACACCACATATCAAAGGAATATTCTTTCTTCCTGTCAGCTGATTTCATTGTCCAGTTTTCACACCCATACATAGTAATAGGGAATCTATGGCATGAATTAACTTGATCTTGGTTGCCAATAACACATCCTTATACCTTTCTAGCTCTTTTATGCTTATAGTAGTCCTTTAATATTAAAGGAGCTGCATGTCATACCCTCCCTCAGTTCTTGTAACAAAACTCTAAACTTGAAATGCTCTGTAATGCTAGTATAACACTTATTTTTTTAGATTAATACTTTATTTTAATTAATGCTTGTTTCTTTATGTGAAGAACTAAAAATCCTCTCCTTTAGGTGTCAATGGACATTATTACAAATGGAATCTCTCCTCTCAGAATGAATGTTTCCATGCCATTCCTTTTTCATAAATCAGTGCACCTACTTTCACATAGTAAAGCTTTAGTTTTTAAATTAAAACAACACAACTTTGTTTCAATCTTTTTTCAAGCATAGTGATAATGTGTCTTCACCCTCCCTTGAGCTGGGAGGGGTTATGTTCTCTGGGATCTCATGGATGCAAACCATATGGCAGGGCTGGAGCAAGGGGGAACTGTACCCATTGCGCGCACCCCCCTGCCCACTTGGCACTACGCCACTGCCATGTGGTGGAGTAGGGGAGCTCTCTGAGCAATTAACATCCATTGAGAAAATATCTGCCAACTATTCTGAGTCATTAACCTAACAAAGACATGTCTCATTCAACAGTCACGGCAGTACTATTACAGACTGCAGTGAGACACCTGAAATGAGGACCTGAAGGAAAAGAACAGTTGGATCATTCCAAATCACAAAACAAATAAACACACACCAAAAAACAGATTACAAACAACAGGAAACAGAGGCTTCCACTCAAATTTTGACTTGGGGGGAGGGGATCAAACATATAGTCTAAGGTAACTGTTCAGGTACAAAAGAACTTACTCAAGATACTTTGATTCAGCTAGAAACAACCAACAATGGAATTTGCTTTATATTTTTAATATTTCAGGCTAATTGATCTTGTCTCAGAAGCTAAGCAGGGTTGTCTCTGGCTAGTGTTTGTATGGGAGACCATCAAGGAAGTCCAGGGTTGCAACACAGAGGTAGACAATGGAAAACCACCTCTATTAGCCTTGAAAACCTCATAAGGGATCACCATACGTTGACTCTGAATTGACAGGGGAGAAAAAGAGTGCATAGGGTCTCAACCAACATCTGAAGCTGCTAACAGAACAACAACATAATTAATGAGTGCTTGGCTGTTGTGAAAAGACATTTCGCAAAACTGATAATCCAAACACTAATTGAAAGCTGAAAATTGCAATGCCAACACTGAAGTTCTCCCACAAGAAATAAATCATACGCAATGATAGAAAGGTCAAAGTGTTATTTTTTTTCTTTTTTAAGGATTTCTTCCTACAATAACACAAATTGCAATCTCTGTGTGTCTGTTCCACGAACTTCTCCACATCTTCTCTTCCATTTTGACCTCTGACTTATCTAACATTCTATTTCTCTTAATACTGAGACATACTTCCTACCCTAGGATCAGGAATCAATTATCCTGATGATCTTTGTTTTATCACATACCTCCTTCTTTCATCTGCATTTTAAACGCACAGAAATACAAATAGTCCTAAGAGAGGGTATACTAAGGAGGAGGCTATCTGAACAGAGTAAATGGCAAAGAGGGGTATTCATTCATTCATTCATTCATTCATTCATTCATTCATTCATTCATTCATTCATTCAACTTTTATACCACCCACCCCCGGAGGGTATATTGAGATATGTGGTTTTATTTTAGACCAAGAAGGCTTTAAAAGTAATAACCATCACTTTCAACTGGGCCCGGAATAGGAGCATTTCAAGAGATGTAGTTCGATAAATATGAATAGCCCCCATCCTATAGTTATCAACTTTTAGTTTCCTTCTCACACATAGTAATTTAGATAACCTTGATCAAGGCACAGATTTCCCCTGATACAAGCGAGAATTTCAAACCAGATCTCTCTCTTTCTCAGCCCAATCTGTCTCACAAATGAGATAACCCCATGTAAGCTGCTCCAAGCACCTTGGAGAAAGGACAAAGTACGCACGGAACAAAATAAATAAAAAGATGTAGATGGCTATAGGAAAACAATGATAACCCTTAAAAACCCCAAATAATAAAAGTGCGATTTAGAACTATTCTACAAAGTTTCATCTGGTGGGGGTGGGGGATAGGTTCCCTTGTATACTACCACTCTTGCATTGCAAAGTCATACCCTCATACCCAAAGTCATACCAGTAAATTATTACTGCATTTCTTAAGTAATGACCCAAAGAGCTGTTCTCTACGTTCTTCTGTTCTCTTTTCCAGTAGTACAGAGATGCTAAATACTTGCACTGGAACAATGGCACATGGGCTTAGGCACTAGATCACTTGTGCTTCCTCATTCTTTAATGCTGTCCTATAGACATTCGGTCCTATAGACATTGGCAGACCATTCCACTGTTGGATTGATTACCAATTAATAGTCCAAGATGGATCATCAATGGGATTTGGGTTCTTTCATACTCTAAAAGTAGCAACCATGCCACTAATTGGGTACATACATGTGCAAGGGTATGCACATGTTGCTGCATTATATGATGCACTTCATGCATGAAGCAGAAAATATTTGTATGTACCGGTACTTATATAGGACACTCCCTCCCCGGATGGTGTTTTTGTTGAATAACTGTCCTGTTTCCAGCCTACCCTGTAACTTTCTGTGTCTTGACACTGTGCAGCGCATATACAAGTGTTCACCAGGCAACTGGAAATTAAACTAAAAATTGCAATCAAACCATAATCGCCATAAATGAAACTCCTTCATTAAAAATAAAAATTGTAGAAATGTGCTAATAGCTTTTGCTTTTCATTCCCCCAAATAATGGCTTTAATGTTTGACTACAGGGGATCCGAAAGAGCAGATGTGAAGGAGACATTCTCCACAATTCAAGCGCCCTGTAGCACAAAAGGATTAAAATGACCACAATTTCATTGAGCTTAGAGAAGCATTCTATGCAACAATTTAGTTAGTATGCTAAGCATTAAAATCTGACATTATTGTCCGTTTATCATTATTAGGGGTCTCTTCACCCTTGGATAAGCAAACCAAATCCTTTTTAATACCACCAACACTACAGCCAACCATGAGGAGAGAATACATCTATCTGGTCTTGCATAATTCCGAGAAGAAGAGCACAAATAAGAACAAAAATAACTCCAGTTCTGCCACTGAGCCATGTTCGGGGGAAAAAATTCTAAACTGCTGAAAAGCTTAAAATGGAAAGCAAACATAGCAACAGGGAAAGCTTTTTTCTTAAAATTAAACATGAAACAGTTTGGGCTGTTTAAAAACCAAGGGTACACACTGCCCTGAATACATAAGTATCATGCAAGCAGGATTAGTTAGTTCTACACAAAAATATTATTCACAATCACGATAATGATCACGATAATAATCAATAAAAGTTGTTTGCGTGGTCAGAAGTATGGTAATACTTCTACTGGGAAAAGGGACATGCTATTAACTGGTTTTCTTGTGCTTTTTGGAATTCTCTATGTGTACTGGATTTCAGAAAGGAAGGTATTCGCGCACACACAGCCGCACACACATGTCGAGAAGTGAGGCAACGAACACAGCAAAAGGGAAGTACGTATTTGGCTAGCATTACACCTGCCTCAGCACGGACAAAGGAAGATTATGTATTTTGCAAATCAGACTCAGCGTAATTCAACATGCAACGCTTGTACCTCAGTAGGTATTCCAATAGTAACTAAGCAGTGCCATTTGAAAAACACATAAATATTTCATACCACTCTAAAAGCCACAAATGCCAAACTCTAAAGTGTGTGAAAACATCCAAGGCTCCCATCCCCTCAAGTGTAATTGCAGCCCTGGCATTTGGGAGAGGGGGGAGGGTCTTGCTGAAAAGACTCTTTTCATTCAGAATGGGCACGACGACATCCTTGTCAGCTTTACAAGCAGTTTAGCACTTAAGGATTCTAGCCTCCCTTTATAGCTGATTAGAAAGGATGAGTTGTTGTTTATAACTTACGTTTAAAAGAAAAAATGGCAAATGGGAGGTGGAATAGAAGTACTGGAAGCTTGTATGGATTTGCAAGCATTGTGGCTACTGTCCCTTTTGTATGGGTCTTGTTGTGTCAAAGAACAGCAATCTATTTTGCTACTGAGTAGCAGATTTTTGCTACTGAATAAATCCTCAATCTCCATACCACATCATGACTAGGCTTATTGTTTGATCTATTTATCATCCCACAATTCTACATTTTCTTATTTGTTTCAACTTTGTCTATTTTATCTTTTGATGCAGCAATGTGTTTTGTGGAAGGGAGACATCAGCCCATTACATATAGAATGATAACCTTGGGGCTCTTCAGTGCACAATGGGTTTGCACAGGGGTCTCCTCATGTTTTCCTGTCTGCACACAAGGAGGCACTCCCTCCTGGGCTTGCAGTTTTTCTGTAGAGAACTCTACAGGCTGGTTCTCTAAACTCCACCCACGAACTTATTCTTAAAGGCACAAATCTCATTATACCCAGTATTCAAAATTGCTGGTTTAGCCTTTAAACTGCACTTTATCCATATCACTGTTCCAAAAATAACACCCCTCCCCCAACGGAAAGAGCAAAGCAATCCCCTGGACCACATGATACCAAAGAAGGGGATATACAGAGCCCTGCTAAAGCTAATAATGTCCCCACCCCCTGCTTCCTGCTGTTGGATGGAGAGGCTTGTTATTTCCAAGCACACTCTGTTCTTATTATGTAGAGATACTGATCTACCAACATGAAATATAGAGGTGGGTGTGTTTCGGCTAAGGTCATGTGAGCGAACTTCTTTTCTTTCGCTTGAAGCAGTCGGAAACATGGAAGGGAGGTGAGGGGGAAGATGTGGATGGCAGTGAATGGGAGAGGGAAGACAGGCTATGGGCAGAGGAAAGATCTCCTGGCCAAAGTTGTGGTCACTGGCAAATTTCCTTGCTCTGGTGGTGAAACAAATTGAAAGTTATATTAAAAGTGGTCTCACTTGCTGCGGAAAGAGTGGAAAGTGAAAGCGGGGCTTCAGAAAACAGGCCCATGCAAGAAACGTTGATGCGATGGACATTCACCTCCATCACACAGCAAGTACATTGTGCGTAATCGGCCACTATTTATCCACAAAAGCTGAGTAAAAAAACATCTGCAGTAAATCTGGAACAGCAATATAGTTCACAGGAGACCCAAATCCTATTTCTACAGTCATTCCACAATTTTTCTGGAATTTCAGCACTGCCATCAGCAGCTAGATTATTCATCAGAACAATAACATGGGGACAAGATAGTGTAATTAACTGTCACTGCAGAGGATCACATTTTTTGAAAGCTATCTTTGAAGTGCGGTCCTGCAAGTGAAATTGGGAGAGGAGCTAGGGCTGCTCTGATAATCATATTGTTCTCTGCGTCTTCCAGTGTATGGAAATGAAAAATCAAAAATAGAACCCCCCACTTGCAGCCTGAAGTGGTACTGTCCATTCAGGAAATCTACCCCTACTAAGAATTTCTTCCAGACTTCTTTTGATCTTTGAAAGTTAAGCAAGATTGTAGTAGAATGAGCATTTTTTTTTATAGGAAGCCCTAAGATCCCTATCAATGTTTCGTTTTCAAGTTTCCAAGGAATTAATGTCCTCCAACTTCTAAGGATTGTCATGCCCTTATATGAGAAGCGGTGGATATAAACACAGCGGAAGTACTGTGTCCTGATTTCTAAAACCCATCTAAGAATCTTAGAAAGGATATAAAGGAAAAAGAAAAAGTAGAAAGAAAGAATCAGCGAGGATGATTGAAGGACTGGAGCACCTTCCTTCTAGAAGGAAAAAAAACTACTGCTTGTTGGGACTCTTTAGTTTGGAGAGAAGACGTCTGAGGGGGGATATGAGTGAAGCCTATAAAATTAGGTAGCGCTCAGAGGAAAAAAAAATCTCTGCAGAGATTAATTTTCTTTTCTCTGTCTATTAAAACCGAGAAACCTCTACTTCCTGAAAATGCTGGGGGGAAGGAATTGGGACTAATCCAAAAGCTTTCTTCCTCATTGGCATTGTGATTGGTGTTTGGAATCTCCTGCCAGCGGAAGGTAGTAATGTATACTAATCTGGATAACGCTTTAAAGGAGGCTTGGACAGATTTGCTGGAGGAGAAGTCAATGTATGGCTCCTAATCTTGATCATCCTTAAATGCAGGATTGCAAAATACCTTATCAGACCTGGTGCTCACGGAACTAACCGAAGCTGCTCTCTTTCGAGGCCATTGCTTTCACATCCCGCATGTGAGCTCCCAAAGGCATCTGGTATGAATTTTTCAAATAAACAGAGTACTGGGCTAGATGGATTCTGGTCTGATCCATCAGGCTCCTTCTTATGTTCTTAAGTTCTTAAGCCCTTCTTTGCTTGCTCCTTACAGCTTTGTCATCCTCTTCAGTTGAATATCGGCCTGTCCCCTCCTGGGGGGTTGATGCCGGACAACATCTACTTATTTTAATTGTGGAAGATCACTGCTGCTAGTGTCTTTATCTTTGAATTTTGTTGTTGTTTTATGTTGGAGCTATCTGCTTGTTTTATGTGTTGATTGTTTTGTAAGCAGCACTGAGGCCTTTGGGGGTAGAGCGGTCTATTAGGCCCAAATAGCTAGCAATATAACAACAACAACAACAACAACAACAACAACAACTTCTAGGAACTGCACACATTCTACGCAAATACCTCTAATATCCTAGGTCCTTGGGAAGGACTCGATATTCCGAGATGAATTCCAGACACTTGTGCTGTGTTGTTATGTGTATAATGATGATGATGATGATGATGATGATGATGATGATGATGATGATGATGATGATGATGATGATGATGATGATGATGATGTATAGATAATAAAATCCTCATAACAGAGCCATGTACAATATCTCATAGGTCAACCTCACATGTCCTTCTATCCCTAAGAAGAACATGGTAGCAGATGACTTGCTATCTGGCTTTTTTCTTTTTACTGAATTCATGTATTTATTTGTCATTTTCAAAACAAAATGGAGATGTGCAGTGGACCTATGTGAAGTAGGAAGAATCGTCCATGATCTCTGGAGAAACAGACAAATGACATTCCAGATTAAATGTGAATGGAGAAAAGAATTTGTGTATTGAAGAGGTCAATAAAGTTACCATATATTCAGTCAATTCAATTCAACATTGTCTCCTCTGATGAGTGAATATCTCTGTAGTTCAGAAATGTCTTTCCTAACTTCCACTACATTAGACTCAAAACCTGGGATCTTCCACATGCAAACTATGCACTCTTACACTTAAGGTGACATTGCGACTTATTTGGTGATGACAGGAGACTTCGCGTGATGCTCCCTGTACCCAACATGGAGGCAAATTAGAACAGCATGTGGAAGTCACTTCCTGTTCCAGGAAAACCATAAAGTGTCATGGTATCCTATCCTGTTTCAAACTCTCAGAGAGACACTTTCACATCCTGTTTCAAAACAGGAAGTGGCTTCCAGAGAGTCTCCATCCCCTCATGCTCTCAGGGATTTCTAGTCCTTGCACAGGCCCAAAGTCTCACTAGAATGATACAGAAAAAAATAATAATCAAAAATCACTTTTTTTCCCTTGAACATTTCACAACTAAGCCAAATATTGATCAGGATAAATAACATTAAACTGGCTGCTGTTCTTCCAATCTTATTTTTACTCAACAAGAATATAATTATATTATTCTCTAGGGTGATCTTAGACTTCAGACTTTGCCTGATGTATTTATCATTCTCCCAGGTTTCCTTTGGTGAAATACATATTACAGCTCTGAAACAACGCCTAGCCATTACACATTCCCACAACATAATAGCCCAAATCTATGCATGTTTATTGTAAGACAAATCTCTTTTGTGTTCCATTACTGGTGTAAATAGTTCAAGCTAGCTGGATCTCCTCAGCCCCCAAAACATAAGCAGGGTCATCACATGGGGAGTTAGAGAGGGCTGGGGAGTTAGGGAGAGATGCTTGGCCACCATCTTCCTGAATTAATTAAGTCTACCACTAACAAATACAGATCAATTACCTCTCCTTCCTTATGATCAGGAACACTCATTTTGGAACACTGCTGACTGCAGAGAAAAGGTGGGCACATGGGTACTTTCCTCTGTGTACTTTCTCCATGCAGTCTATTCCATGATCATGTGGAAGGGAGTGGCAGGCAGAGGCATAGTTATAGGCTGTGGGGAATGCGCCACACTCTGGGCACACACCTGGGCCCCCTGGAACATAAGAACATAAGAACTAGCCTGCTGGATCAGACCAGAGTCCATCTAGTCCAGCACTCTGCTACTTGCAGTGGCCCACCAGGTGCCTTTGGGAGCTCACGTGCAGGAGGTGAAAACAGCCGCCCTTCTGCTACTACCACTTCCTACCGCTGCTCCTCAGGCACCTGGATGCCATGCTAAGGCATTTGCAATCACGAGATTCAGGAGGATCAGAATTGAAGCCATACCTGATCGACTTCTCCTCCATAAATCTGTCCCAAGCTCCCTTTAAAACTCTCTCCGGTTAGTAGCCATGCCACCTCCTGTGGCAGCATATTCTTCACTAATCTACGTTGCATGAAGTAGTTTTTCCTTTTTTATTGGTCCTAATTCTTCCTACTTATTTCAATGTATGCCCCCTGGTTTTAGTGTTGTGAGAAAGAGATAAAAATTTCTCTCTGTCAGCATTTTCTACCCCATGCATAATTTTGCTGGGTGCAATCATATCCTCCCTCAGCCATCCTCCTGCTCTCAGACTACGGGGTCCCCAAGCTGGCTGCGGCCTTTCCCTCACTCAAGAAAAAGTGCTCAAGTCCCTCAATCATCCTCGTTGCCCTTCTCTGCACTTTTTCTTTCTCTGTCTCGATATCCTTTTTGAGATCTCATGACCAGAAGACTAAGACACAATTACTCCAAGTACGGTCGCACCACAGCTTTATATAAGGGCATGACAATCCTTGCAGTTTTATTATCAACTCCTTTCCTAATTATCCCCAGCATAGAGTTTGCCTTTTTCACAGCTGCCATGCATTGAGTTGACATTCCCATGGAACTATCAAGTAAGACACCCAAATCCCTATCCTGATCTGTGACTGATAGCACTGACCCCTGGAAAATCGCCCTCTGACCCATCTCCCTTCCCCCCTCCCCCTGCGTCCCAGCCAGGCTGCTTTTTCAGCCGGCAAAGCAGCCAGCTGAAAAAGCTTCTTTCCAGGATGCAGAAAAAGGTAAGTTGAAGGGGGCTGGGAGACGTGGAGGGTGGGGTGGGGGTAGGGGGCCCTCCCCCTTCCCTCCTCGCCCCAGTTAGGCTGCTTTTTCAGCCAGCAGCAGCCGGCAGAAAAAGGTAAATTAGAGGAGAAAGGTGGAGGGGACTCAGGGGATGTGGGCCCTCCCCCTCCCCCTCCCCCTCCCCCTCCCCCTTCCCACCTCACCCCAGTCAGGCTGCTTTTTCAAGCCAGCAGCAGCTAGCAGAAAAGGTAAATTGGAGGAGAAAAAGGGAGGGGCCTCAGGGGTGGGGCTGCAAATTGCAGATGCTAAGCAGGGTCAGCCCTGGTTAATATTTGAATTGGAGACCACCAAGAAATATCAGGTGTTCTGGCTGCCTGCCAGCTTCCACTGTTGGGTTCAGGCATATCTCCAGGTAACAAGAAGCCAGAGGACTTTCCAAGCATGAAGGCAGCCACTCCAAGGTTGGGAAAGCCAGAACAACTGCAAAATCCAGTTTGCTCCAGGAATCAGTCAGTAGGGTGTCACCAGGTTTAGTGTTTGTCAAACTCAGTGCATCCATGGTCAGTAACTCCCCTTAGAGGATTTTATAGCTACATGCCAGAGTGGCATGCCTTCAGCCTGCCACTCAGGAACCTGTCCTGCAAAGACTCATCTTCTCTATCCACATGCATGGGGTGCTGAGCAGCCAAATGGGCATTGTGCTGTTGTGCCTGTAACTCTGACTTTAGCCTTTTCCTGCAAGATTGATGACCCTGGGAGCTGGAGGTGGGTGGACTGTCTGTCTTGGCTGTCTCAGAGCCAGGCAGTGTATATACCTCTGAGTTGACTATCAGCTGCAACTCTGGGAGAGCATCTGATCTGCATCTGAATCTGATCCCCCTGCTGGTCCCTCTGCTGTCAGCTGTAGTCTGACATCACAGGAGCACCTCTTCCCCTGAGGAACTCTCACTGTAGCTGAGCCCAGGATGGAACATGGCACCAGGGTTGTTATGCAGAGGAAAACACCTCTGTCAGTCTCTTGTCTTGAATACTCTACTGGGTTGCAAAAATTTAGCTATGACTTGTCTTTTTCACTGAGACTCAAGACATATTACAAAACATAAAAAGTTAAATCTGAGAGCATAAAATATCCAGTAAACATAGACTAGGATTGCAGAATTAGAAAATAATGTAAACAGAAAACTGTCTAATGGAAGAAATTCCACAAACTATGTAGATGCGGGTTACAAAGGCAGAAGACAGTGAACCGAAAGCACAATGATACGTCCAATATAATTTCAAAAGGTTATCATCCTATTCCTTCATAAAAGCACCCTGTTGAAATGTTCCACTAACTGCAATTCTCTTTATAAAAGTGCCCTGCTGAACATTTCTGCACTGTACACTCTTCATTGAGATGTTGGAAATTGCACTTTGGATCTTGTATCACCTCCAGGTAAAGGAAATCTGTGTGCTATTTATGGACTTTACAGATGCTTTGTGCAGCAATGGACATGGACAGCATAGGCTACCCGGATTTCATCAGATCTCAGAAGTTAAGCAGGATCAACCCCAGTGGTGTAGCAATAATAGCGTGGGGTGGGGCACCTTGCCCCAAGCACATGCCATTGGGGTCATGTGGGGGGCAGAAATCTCCCCCCTCCCCCTTACCCCCCACCAGCCAGGCCCCGGCTGCCAGCTGAAATAAAGTTTGGGGTGGGGCTCTGCGGAGGGGCTCCATGGGGTGGGTGCTCCACAGGGGGTGGGGGCCCATGGGGGCAGGGCCCAAGCACCATTTTGCCCCAGGTGCCATTCCCCCTCTTACACCCCTGATCAACCCTGGCAAGTATTCGGATGGGAGACCTCCAAGGAATGCCAGAGTCATAATGTGGAGGCAGGAATAGCAAGCCACCTCTTGCCTTGAAAACCCCTCCAGGGGTCATCGTAAGTCAGACGGCAAAAGCTAACAAACTTTTTTGTAAAACTAGAAGGGTCCAAAATACAAGGTATAGCAACTGACTGATAATATGCTGAATGATTCAATGTTGCAAGTCAATACAGACTCAACAGCCTTCTTGAAAAAAAGATATAATAAGGTCATATGCTGGGAAAAGCATTCTAGGGCAGATATGTGTTGAAAATTGTTGCAGAGCTGCTAAGCTTTAATGCTATTATTTATTTGAAATATGTATACACTGGACCTGCTGAAAGTGGAATAGAGCTAAAATGATAAAAAGTAACTATTCAAACAAACTCATTTAAAAAACAAAGCCATTGCGAACAAGCCAAAACCATTAAAGACTAGTCATTAAAAATAAGCCAGGGCATTAAAATGGCATAAAACATACATTTAAGCAGCCTAAAATGTTACTGATAAAACACTACTTTTATTCCAGCTATTAGTTATTTATAAAAATAATCTGAATTTCCTTCTGGATGAGAAATGTGCATTCAACAGAATGGTGGCCTCTTGCTCTTTACCAATGGCCAGGATTAATCCTATCTGTCAATCAACAACTAAATGTGAAAGCTCAAGAGACATATAAAATTCCTAAATCCTCCATAGAATTGTATTAAATCCACATTTATCAGAGATGTTATAACAGCCATTCTTTGCCCATCCAAACTTTAATATGCATTAAATGGCCTAGTGAACATCAACTCATACCTCAATTCAGAATTTGTTTGCTTGAAAACCATGGGAGGAATACTGGGTTTGAGTCTTATCCAAAGAGACATATTGCAAAGAGCAAGTAAGATGCCTCTCAAAGAAGGGAAAGCAAATGAAACTGCAGTCATCAGGACAGATTAGGAGCAAGCAAATTTAAAGGAGGACTTTGTTACTGAAGGATGAAGACAGAAAGAGACTGTGTCTCTATGTCTGTCTGTGTTAGAATGTCAAACTAAAACATGAGAGGTCCCAATCCCAAAATAGCAATGAAACTCACTGGGTGATCTTTAGCTCTCTCAGTTAAACCTCCCTCAGAGGGTTGTTGTGTGACAAAAAGTGAGGACATAACCATGTGCACTACCCTGAGCTTCCTGGAGGAAAGGCGGAAAGATAAGGATTGGAAAGAAGTTTCTGAAACAATCTTTATCTTCTCAAATGAAACCCAGGCACATGGCATCATTAGACTCAAAAGCTTTCCTCATCTTTTTCTCGCATCATTCCACCAGTTACCTCTCAGCGACTATATCTATGTAACTCTGATTCTTCTCTCAAATTTCCATATTCATGTTGCCCTAGTTGCCCCCTCAAAACCCAACCCCAGAATTGCCCACATCTATTTAATCATTATTCCCTTCTGATTCCAGAAGGCATGAATACCTCAATTGAACAGAGCCCATTTGTGCTTCTTCCGGTCCACTTTTCCCAAGGTAAGGCCCAAGCAAAGTACTCAGCAAAAACAATAAAAATCTACAGAGCTCCTTGGCTTTTCAACAGTATCACAGAAACCCAACATAATATCACTTTGGACAAAGAATAACCTTTCCCATCAACAGATAGTTTCACTTCACTCCTGTCAACCCTGGAAAAACTCCGGAAACACATAGGCCTACTTCTTCAATAGCACCCCCCCCCCATAAGTTCAAGTAGAAGAGATGTCCACAAAGAAGGTCCCAATTGCAGTTCCTGGCATCTCCTTACAGAAGGATCTTCCTCTCCCCCCAAGGCCCTGAACAGCTGCTGCCAATCAGAATAAACAGCTCTCAACCAAGGGCCTGATTCACTTCATAAGTTCACTTCATACCTTTTGTTAAGAAGACAAGAAGAGCCCTGTTGGATCAGACCAATTGCTCTTCTAGTCTAGTTGCTATGAAAGCCCAACGACAGGGCATAGACCAGGGGTAGGGAACCTGCGGCTCTCCAGATGTTCAGGAACTACAATTCCCATCAGCCTCTGTCAGCAAGGCCAATTGGCTATGCTGGTAGGGGCTGATGGGAATTGTAGTTCCCTAATTTATCTGGAGAAACGCAGATTCCCAACATAGGCTGCTGAACCAGCTTTTGCATTAGCATTAAGCCTCCACTGGCATAAATATTCAGAGGTTTACTGCCACTGAACAAGGAGGTTCCCTTTAGTCACAATAGCTGGTAGCCACTGATAGACCTATCCTCCATGATCTCACTTCCTCCTCTATCCCAACAGGGCACCCAGATTGGAAGAGCAGCCCAGGAAATGTTTCCTCCTCCACCCTTTGCTAGGGCCCATTGCATCTCCCCCGCAATGGGCTCTGCTGCTAGTTCATTGATAATATGCTAAATGATTCAATGTTGCAAGTCATCAGACTCAGTAGAGTCTTTTGGAGGAAAAGGTATAATAAGGACATATGCTGGGAGAAGCATTCCAGGACAGATATGTGTTGGAAATTGTTCCACACAAGGCACGCAAGACCAGCAAGCAAAAACACCTTAGCAGTTCACTTTCTACGGGGTTGAAATCAAGCTGGTTTTTTTTCCCTTTCACCAACCAGTTGACAATTGTCTCTGATTACTGGAAACAACTCCATGGTTAATGGAAAATGCAGTTTATCAGGAGAAGCTGAGGGAGGAGGTGTGCTCTTGAAGGATAACTTTGCATCTCAGAAGTCAAGGCACATCTCTGATGCACCTGACAGTTACTGACATATGACTGCTGGACAGATTTCTTATCTGAACAGAGGAAATGAACAATGCCCTCAATAACTTGAGGTGTCTTTTTCCCCCCTGTAGGTGACACTGACAATTTAACAGTTTTGTTGTGGCGAGACCTAGTAGCATTTAATTACATTTAGACAGCCAAATTGTATGCGTACATTTTCGTTCAGGTCAGCGCTCAGTATTTCTCAGGTGTCATGGCTAATGACTTCCCATTTATTTACAAATCAAGCATTTACCCCTCACAGCACTGGTTACAACTTAAGGCTGGTTTGCTAAGGCAGAAAGACGGGCAGCTTCGCACCACACACAATTGTTTGGTAATGAGGGTGTAATAAAAAAGAGTGCACTCTCCACCCTGCTCTGTCAAATGAAGACCAGTCCCAACTTTCCCCTGCTACTTAAGGCCAATAGAAACTGAAATGTGTGTGAAAGACAGAACACTTTAAAAGAAGCCCTGGGCTTTAGTCTGCAAATATCTGAGCAATGCTGTTATTAATGGCCCCTTCTGCACAGCACAAATAAGATGTCCAACCCATCTTATTTTGAAGATGCTACTGTAACCTCACCTTGTGGGTTCTGTGGGGCAGAACTTGGAATGAGTTTGCAACAACACATTTTAAAAACAAAATGCTTTACTTTCTTAACATATAACATCAACATTTAACATCACACTTCAAGGTCCTGTTCAGGTTGCATTTTCAAGTTCTTATATTTACAGTCTACTGATACTGCCAAGTCCAATTCTTCTTTGCAAGTGGGTTGGCTCCTGAAGACTCCAAGGGCTTGATGAACAGGATTCAACATGATGAAGGTTTCCAGGAGAACTCTCACCCATTACAATCACAAAAAGGACCCTGAAACAATAAACTCCAACATTTACAACATAGCAAAAATAAACAACTACCTTCCCAGTAGTTCCCAACAGCATTGCAGTTACCTTAACAAGGTGTTAAGGGCTTATAGAAATCAAGGTCCGAGTCTGGTAGCCTTGTCTCCTCCAAACTAGCTCTGCAGCCTCCTCCTGCTTTGGGTCTCCACCCCTTTCTGGGTCAACCCATTCTGAGCATGGGGGTTACACTACAAGGTGGTCTTTCTCCCCTCAGATTATCTGCAAGATGTCTCTGCCTGGTTGCGTGGAGCTTAGGAGCCATTTCATTTTTCTTCCTCAGCTTGTGCCCAACGTTTTGTGAGCTGCTGGGGGAACGCTCCGCACCACCATTTGCTGAAAGCTTCCCCAGGACGTTTTCTCTGCAGGCTCTGATTCCCAGGCACCTTTTCATCCTGTAAAGTACATAGTTGTACTCGGTTCATCCTGCCAATTCTGGAAATATATAGGTTTCCTTTTTAAAAAATTAGGAAAGTTGTGTGCAAAGATACGCAGACATGCATAAGAGAATCTTAGACGTTCAGAGGACTGGTCTACTGCCCATTAAAAAGAATTGGGACCATGGAGGACTGGTCTACTGCCCATTGAATTGGGTAAACCTGTCCTCTGTGGTCACTCTCAATGCTTTTCAGTGAGAGATAGACCAGTCCTTCAGGAGGCTAAGATTCTCAAAGCATGTCTGTATTTCTTCACAGACACCTCATTGAAATTTTTTTTAAAACCAGGAAAACTATATATTGCCAAAATCGGCAAAGACAACTGTGTGCTTTTTGGGCTGAAAAGGTGCCCAGGATCGGAGCCTGCAGAGCAAGCATCCTAGGACAACCTTCTGCAAAGGGAGGCAGGGAGAATCCGCTCAGCAGCACACAAAATACTGGGCACAAGCTGAGAGGGAAACTGACCAGAGAGCTTAATAGGCACATGGGGGAAAGCCTCTTTTCTCCTGCGATGCCTGTGCTGTCACAAAAAATGGGAGGCAGCTTTTTAAAGACATCCCCAGAATGTCTTATTTGTCCCTTCTGGACAAAAAAAACATATCCCAGATGTTTTATTTGTGCAGTGCAGAATGGGCCAATGATAGGTCGGTTTGGAGGTCTTTAATTCACAGGGTTATTATACGTTGTAAGCAGTGGTGGGATCCAAAAATTTTAATAACAGGTTCCGATGGTGGTGGGATTCAAACAGTGGGGCCGCCGCACACACGCACCTCCAGTCCCTATTGGGCAGGGAGGTTGCTTTAGTAACCCCTTCTCGGCACTCAGAAAAAATTAGTAACCACTTCTAGAGAAGTGGTGAGAACTGGTTGGATCCCATCTCTGGTTGGAAGGGACTTCACAATGCCAGTTTTAGAACTTGTCCATTGTCAGTTTATTTTTAAGCGCCGGTTACCATCTTCAAAGCTGTAAACTGCCTTTCAGTTCTTGGGGCACCACTGATTGACCAACATGCCTCACTTGAAGATGAAAATCAGGGTAAGTGCCTGTATCCCATCCATATATTGTGAAATATAAGATTTGACAGAGCAACTTATCTAATCCCTAATTGGGGATACAGCACTGTTCAAGGAAATTCAAGCATTTGTCCTTGGGGAAAAAATAAACCATTTGATCTGACTTATTTATTTATATTTGAGCATTTACATAAAAAACTTAAAATAGAATGAAACACTGCAAACTCTGCAGTGAATTAAATGGTCTGTTCATTTTCTGGCCATGCTAAAATTATCTGTTGTTAAAAGGAGAGACAGATGGATGAACTGGAGAGTCTACATTTTCTTTTCCAGCTTGGTGTTCATTCAAAAACCTTACTGCAAATAATAAAATGTTTGAGCAGTCCTGAGGATTTGGTTTAAGTTTATGAGTATAAGTATAAGAGTTTAAGAACAGCTGTTACTACTGTTCACACTTGGAAAGACTCGAATTCAAGAGCAAAGAAAGGTTGGGTCTCACCAACCCTCACTGTTCAAATTTGGCACAGCTCAAGATGTCCACTGCTCTAGCTGGATAGGGCTTAATAGGTCAAAATCACTTGCTGAAGCCCTGATACGTTTGCCCAGTGTCACAAGACTGAAGATAGCTATCGTGTATCTTACTAAGGGTTATGATGCTTATACTATAAGGCACTATTATATATAGGCACTATGGCTGCCAACTCCAGGTTGAGAAATTATTTGAGGGCACAGTCTAGGGAAGATAGGTTGGGATGGGAGTTCAGGAGGGATATGATACAATTGAGTCCACCCTCCAAATCTGCCATTTTGTCCAGGGGAACTGATCTCTGTTTGAAGATCAGTTGTAATTTTGGGAGATTTCCAGACTCAACCGGCAGATTGGCAACCCTACCAGGTATGACTCTACTCCCTGATTGGAGCATAATGGAAAAAGGGATTGGAGAAAGGAACTTCAGGCAGTCTGAAGGTTACAGTCACCACAGATAAATATTTCTCTTGACTTTGGGAATTAGAGGATCTTGACCACCTAATTTTATTTTATAGTGCATTGTTGCAAGTCTTATCTATCTGTTCAAACCTTTCACTTCCTGGTCAGGGGAATAACAATTCCATACTGCTGGATAAGAAATTAATAGCATATAGTTGCTTTTACTTTCTTTGCATCCAACTGTGCTGGCTCTAAAACCTGAGAATCAAGTTAACTGTCCTTTGTGCCTCATTGATCATGGTAATTCAAACCTTTCTCATACTGGCTGCATGGCTTCCTTCTAGCGATTATTTCATTGTTAATTATCTACAGGTGACAATTACAGCAGGTATCTGTAACTGAATGTGAATAACCTCTCGGCCACTCACACAGACCAGACCAGCCGGTAAGTTAGTTGTCCACTTACAATACTGGCTGTTTGAATCATCAAAATGATTCTAATCTGCTTGCCTATCCACCATTAGTTTTAGAAATACAATTACATTACCCATAACATTATACCAATACATAAAAAGAATATTTTCAAAAATGAATGGTAAAATGATGTCTTTATGAATTATATGTTTCTACCATTCACCTGTAGCCTGGTTCTTTAGCTTCCTGTGTAATGAGAGCCTTTTAAAACATCGTGAACATACAAAGCTTCTTCTGACTAAGCCAGATCATTGGTCTATTTGGTTAATCCTTATACCTAATTCACTAAGGGATGGAATGTGTGATGACAAACCCCCAACCAATGGCCATGCAGGACTCATTCCGGTGGCCAACTGGTGGAAAGGTTGTCCTCCCAATATTCCACCCTCTCCCCCGCCTGCCTTCCCCAAATCCAGGAGCAAGCTTGCTGTGTGCTGCCTTGCCAGTGCAGCCCACCTCCCCCCACTTCCTAGAGCCCATTTTATTTTAAGGTCAAATGGGCTTTGGTGCTAGTGTTTTATATTTTGATTGGCATTCATTGTTCAAGTTCTCTGAGGGAGGTTTTGTCTAGATTTGCCAACTCGTATTCTTTTCTTGGAGATGCAAAGAGCCAAACCAGAGCCCTCAGATATGACTAGCGTGTATTTTATGACTGGTCTCTGCTTCATTCTCTCAAAGTCAGCCAATTTTACTGCTGACTTATATAATTATTTGTGTAATTTATAGTCCATCTGTCTCAAGAAGGATTAGACTGAGTCAATATAATCAACAAGATGGAACGTTCAAAAAACAATGAAACGGCATTTGGGATGTTGAATCAACCTGTCCTTGGCCCTAAAAACAGGACCAAAGCAAACCATAACTGTAAACATGACCCATGATGCAAGCATGATGCAAAATCCTACAACGGGATCCAACCCACAGTAAACTATACACAGAAGTACAGACCACAGTTTTCCCAGTAACTTTGCCAAGCCCTTTATACCATTCTGCCCTTAAGTGCCTACACAGAAAAGCCCTTTTGAATAATTCAGTTTTGCACAGTTTGTGGAGAGTGGCAGCAGGCTTCCTAAACTCCTCAGGCAGACCACTCAACAAGGCATGGGCCACAATAGAAAAGGCACATGTGCAAGAAGTGGTTGACTTTGCACATTTGTAGACTGGCACCTGCAGCCGGCCCTCCTTGGATGAGCAAAGCAATTGTAATGGAGCATGGTGGTAGAGACAGTCTTGTAGATATGGCGGTCCTAGGCCAGGAAGGGCTTTGTATGTGATAGCCAATATGGTAAATTGAGCCTGGTAACAGAAGGATAGTCCGTGTAGTGACTGTAGAGCAGGAGTAATATGCATGCTCCATCTATCTCCCGATAATAGCTGAGTTGTTCATCCTGCGTGGTTTAATGGAGGTAAATATAGGTAATTCCAATTTGACATGGTAAGAGTGAAACAGATGGATTGTCAGAGCACTGTCAAACAGGTGCCTGATCAGCAAAATCTAGCTGACAGTTATCATGTGACCTAGCCTCATTCTGAGCTTAATTGATCCTGCATTATGATTGGACAGTATAATGTATATAAGGCTGAACTGTACATAGCTCTGAGAGACACTTGTCTTCGCTTTGCTACATGGGGTTTTACCCCATCCTTCACATGGATGCCTAATACTATCATAGGCCAAATTCTGAGCTGAGTCCAAACCAAAAAAAAAAAATCTAAATTAAAATGAACAATTTCCTTTCCCGACTCTTCCTGGCCCGCTTCTTGCTACCAATAGCAACTCTGCTGTTTTCCATTGTTCAAAGCACAGTAAGTCATTACTCTGAATGATGACTAGGAATCCACATTCTAATTACCTAAGAAGATCACTTCATGACATTTATTAATTTATTATTGAAGAAACCTGTGAAGGGAGGGGCAGAAAATCCATCCCAAAATCGCCCGCAGCCTTTTTGCCCATTAGTCTAATTTTTTATAATGGGAAATACTTTTTAATGGCTCAGATTTACATAATGTTTCCAATCGTAACAAAACACTTTCCAGATATAAAAATATAAGGGAACGGAAGTGTTCTTTGCCACATTAATAGGCATTCCTGGACAAGTTATGTCGCAATGAAATATTAATGCCTGATCATTTGTCATGCGTTAATTAGCAGAATAAGCTGTAGGAAGTCTATATCGCCATGCAAATGTTAATTAGGTCATAATTTATGTTAAGCATTTCTAAGCATGGAAGCCCAACATCTCATTTAGCAGCAGATGAACTTTGGAAATAATTTGCATTTGTAACAGCTAATTTTTTTTTCCTGTTTGAAACTGACAGTTGCTGCAGGTTAATAAATAGTGGCAAACTGTATTAAAAATACTTATCTTCTGGATGAAACATCCACAGATTTTTCTATGCTCATGAATATATTTCACCATTTATTCGTTCCTGTAATACTTGTATGGCAAGCAGCATCTGGAGGGGCCAACGCGTCCTTTCAGACTGAGGGATTCAAGCAACCGACTTCTATTGGCAAATCTCAGGGTTCTCCTTGTGAAAGGAGATGCAAACAGGTAAGGCAGCAAGTTCAGACGTAAAAATGTTTTAAAGCCTGTTTTTAACTAAGGGTGACCAGAGCCAGAGGATTAGAGACCAGGCATTGACAGGCGTTTCACCTGGATATTTCATATTTATTTATTTATTATTTATTTATTCCACTTTTATACCGCCCTCCCCCCAAGGGCTCAGGGCGGTTTACAACATAATTACAGGCAAGTGGATAAACAGGATAAAATGCTAAAAATAAATACCAGTTAAAATGCAGCACTCCAAATCCATAAATATTTAAAACAGATGGCGTTCAACCATTAACTCCTCTAACTCTGAGAGGGGAACAGCGGATCTCAGTTGTTAATGGGCACCTATCAGCAGCTGGCCTCCCCAAAAGCCCGGTGGAATAACTCGGTCTTACAGGCCCTGCGGAATTCATTTAGGTCCCGCAGGGCCCGGACAGCTGGAGGAAGAGCATTCCACCAGGCAGGGGCCAGGGGCGTAAAAGCCCTGGCCCTAGTGGAGGCCAGCCGCATCATAGAGGGGGCGGGGATCTCCAGTAGATTGGCCTCTGCCGAGCGCAGAGACCGACGTGGGACATATGGGGCCAGACGGTCCCTGAGGTACAAAGGTCCCAGACCGCGTAAGGCCTTAAAGGTTAACACCAATATCCTCCCCATCAGTTTTTAGGCAACATAACTTTCTCTGCTGGAAAATAATAGGCTTTTCCAGACAATTCATTTAAAATGTTTTGAGGCAGGAAATAAAACGTTTCCTCCATGGCGATAACAATGTTTTTACCCCAAAACATTTTCTTTCCAGCCTCAAAATGTTTTAAACAAATCCGCTTTTCAAGCAATTTTCTGGCTGAAGCATTTTGAAAATGTCTTCCGTTGCTGTGTGATTAATTGACTATATTTTCCCCATTTCTCTGCTTCCCTGAGCTTCCTCCTCCATGCCATTTTCAGAGCTCATTCAGTTCTCCTTCACCTGTTTATTTGCAGCATTTAGCTGTTTGTTCTTTTGGGGTGGGGGGATCTTTGAAACATCCAGGAAGTAGAGAAGGCTGTGAAGCATTGAAGCACCAATTCAACACAGAACTAAAAGGGGGAAAAAAGGGGGGGGTCACAGAATGGAGGCCAGGAATCATTTCAAGGGCATGAGTGTGAACAAAAAAAGTGGGGGGAAGGGTGAAAACATTTTACAAACATTTTAGGACATTTGTGTGGAAAAGGCCAATATCTTCAGTCCTCTTGAAACAAAAAGGCCGAACTGCTGACAACTGATTTGTTTAAGTGACTTTGGAAAACAAATACCCCCTCTCCCAGTTTGGAATCCTAGAACCCTTTGGGAGTCAAGTCCAAATACCCACCAAAGTTCAGGCCCAGCTCTCAATAGTGCCAATGCCGATTCTGGCATTGGCCTTCTCTGCCACAGCAACCACTTCCCCTTTCACACTCATTCTGCACATGCAGAATAATGCACTTTCAAACTGCTTTCAATGCTCTTTGAAGCTTTGCGGAATGGCAAAATCCACTTGCAAACAGTTGTGAAAGTGGTTTGAAAACGCATTATTTTGCATGTGCGGAAGGGGTCCTAGTCTCATCTAGTGCAGCAGTGGTGGGGAAAACTGGCACAGTGCCCGCAAATGCTACTGCATCTCATGCACCAGAGCCCCTAGGAAATTTAGGGACCCCTGGACGCCTATGGAAGATATAATTAAGAATAGTATTTATTTATTCCATTTATAAGCCACCCTCCCCCCTTGCAGGCTCAAGGCAGCTTCCAACAATATTCAAATGCAATATCAATATAAATAAAACAAGAATTAAAATCCATATCATCATCATAAATTATCTTAAAACCCGGTGGCACCTAGCACTCAATATTAAAATTTCTGCTCTCAAAGCTGCAGTATAGGAGGGGGGGAGATGAAAAGAAAGTGGAGAGGGGGGCATTGCACCGTTGCTACCTCAACCATAAGCCTCATGGAACAGCTCTGTTTCATAGGCCCTGTGGAACTGCATCAGGTCCCACAGGACCTGGGTCTCATCTGACAGTGTTCCACCTGGCTAGGGCCAAATTGCTTTCGGGCCAGGGACCACCATGAAGTTGTTTATCAAATAAAACCAGAGGTGGGATCCAACCAGTTCTCACCACTTCTCTAGAAATGGTTACTAATTTTTTCTGAGTGCCGAGAAGGGGTTACTAACGCAACCTCCCTGCCCAATAGGGACTGGAGGTGCGTGTGTGTGGTGGCGCCACTGTTTGAATCCCACCACCATCGGAAATTAAAATTTTTGGATCCCACCACTGAATACAACACACTTCGGGGATGTAATGGGAGAGGTGGTGCCATAAATACGATGGCCCCAGACCATTCAGGGCTTTGAAGGAGAGTGCCAGAACCTTGAACCTCATTCGGTACCACAGTAGAGCCAGTGCTACTGGCAAAGAACTGGTTATAAGTGCAGTTGCTTCAGGGTCTCAGGACCCCAGCTGCTGCATTTTGCACCAACTGGAGTTGATCTGCATGGAATTCTGTGTGAACTGTGGAGTCCCAGGGCTCTTGATGGGTGAAGATGCTTTCTCATGCCTAAGAATAACCACTCATTTCTAGATTCCTAGACTGAAAGGAAGCTTTTTTTTTCACACCAAAAATAGATTGCGTGAATGAAATGTAATGTTTGCATGATAACTGAGCTCTAAACACTTTCTACAGAGAGAGAGAGAGACTGTGGCACGTGGCAATTTCCAATGAACAATCCCAGATGTGTGTTCTTAGCAGGCAATCTGCACACCATAGCTTTTAGGCCTCATTAAGGTAACTCAGGGCGTTTCCCCACTCTCCCCTATCCCCCCTATGCCACGCACTGCTCTCAGTGTTGGGCATCTCCTGCTCCATGCAGTTTCCCCACGGGCCAGCGCTCTGCGCAGGGTCATCAAAAGGCACCCTTTGCAAGAGCGCCAGGGATGCCGCGCGCTGAGGGGGCGCGACAGCGCCAGCGTCGGGGCGGCTGCGCTGTCGCCGCCCCTCTCGTGGGGAGTGCCGGGGGATCCCGCGCTACTCTCCTCAAGTAGCGCGGGGCTTAAGGTAAGTGGGGAAAGGCCCACAGAGAGGGGCATCTACCACCATGCCGTAATTGCTCCCACACAGTTTCAGCACCTTTCGCTAACATGTAAGGAGCATTTTGTGACTGCAGACAGTGCTAGCAATGCAATCCATACAGAGGTGGGTCACCAGCATGGGCCAGCATCAGTCATGCTCTGTCAGCCCAATAATGCATAAACAGTGCTTTCCACTTATATAAAAATAAATATCTGTAGAACTGTTGCCATTGCCTTTCTTGTTCGTTGAAGCAGTGCATTAAATTCGCTTGTCCAAAGAGAATATCCCACAAACACCACATGACGTTTCACATTTCACTGCAACATAAAACCACTCTCTACCTTTCCCCGTGCATAGATGTTGTTTTTGAGAGCGAAAGCCTGTGAAACAGAAGAGAACAGCACGTTCCAGGGGCATAATCTCAGTTTCGCAATGTTGCATTTTATTCTCTTTATATAATTATAAGAAAACTGCAGAGATCTAATGACCAAAAATAGATCTGTTACACACAGCCTGGGGGTTCTTTAGGAAAAAGACATAATCAATACACAAGAGAGAGTTGGAGGAATCCAAGTAGTACTGGAAGAGTTTGTATAGAACTGATGTGTCGCCATACATCCATTAGCCTCAACTTACTATTTATAAGATTTAAAGTGTCTGATTTCTCTGGGTTTTTTTCCCTGTCGAAGGTCACCCTGGAGGCTTGCGGCGGGGCAGGGACGGGGGGAGCTTAGTACTAATTAAATTCTGGCCAATGTTGCCAAGGTGTGGAGTTAGGCCTGCCACTGGAAACTGAATTCGTTTGTTCCTTTCCCATTCCATGCACACAAATCTGGAAAGGTGAGGAATATCCACAAACTATCAACTTGTCCATATGAAGACACGAAGCTGCCTTTCACTTAATCAGATTACTGGTCTCTCAAGGTCAGTATTATCTATTCTGATTGGCAGTGCTTTTCCAGGTTTTTCACAGCACCTGCCGCTGGATCCTTTCAACTGGAGATGCTGGCAATTGAATAGGGTTGCCAAGTCCAACCTGGCAGCCAGAGAAAGACTGGTTGGGGCAGGGACATGAGGAATCTCTAGAAAAGACATCCGTCCTTTCTAGTAATCATATAAAAACTCTATAGGTTTTCCATGTTTTCCCAAGAGTGACGTCATGCTGTCCCTGACGGTGTTTTTAATTTGTTCCTTCTCCCAGCAGCTGCTGGTGTGCCAATGGATGGGGCCGTGGTGGCGAACCTTTGGCACTCCAGATGTTGTGGACTACAATTTCCATCAGCCCCTGCCAGCATGGCCAATTGGCTATGCTGGCAGGGGCTGATGGGAATTGTAGTCCATAATATCTGGAGTGCCAAAGGTTCGCCACCACTGGGATAGGGTCTGCTGGAGGTAAGTGATATTCAGCCCCCATTTGGCACATGGCAAACGTTAGCATTCCTGTTTGCCACCTTAGCATGTAGATCACCATCTCCTCCTCCTACATGAAGAGCTTTAACTCTGCTCCTGCCTAGAGATAATATAAAGTCCTGGGACTGGGGATGGAGAGGCTGTTTACCCTATTTTCCTGCAGACTGTCAGCATCTCTGCTTTGTTTCCCTGTTCTTGGCTTTTGCATTTCGTAGCTGATTTTTTTTTGTCTCTGTGGATAGGTTTTTTTGCTGGTATAGTGTTTTCCTCCCATTTTTAATTTTGTGTTAACAAGGAGTGTGACCAACGTATGTTTTAACGTCTCAGAATTTTAAGTTATTATACTCAGATTTTCTATGCTTTTGATGTTCGTCAGCCAATTTTGAGTTCTGTGTTCCAGGAGAAAAGCATTGTATAAATATGCTAAATCAATATTCCTAGTTATTGTACAAGTAGCCATCTCCCCACACTGTTGGCAGAGGTAAATGATGAGTTATTCAGCAGTTATGTGGTGATAGTTCTCAGTCATCTGTATATACTTTTTGGCAGAATTTGTTTCCTTCACCACAATAATCACTGTGGTACAAACCACAGTTTGCCCTGAAGACAAACAAGTCCATGAATAGGCTTAAGTATTTGCTTACAAGCCATTGAACACAAATAATAGGGGGGATCCAGATGCTTTTCCATTGATGAAAAGTGGTGTGTGTGTGTGTGTTCCTTTGACCACCAAACAGGTTGTGCTGAAGATCATGAATCCATAGGGACAAAAACCATATAGAACAGACTGTAATAAGGAGGGGGATTGGTCAAAATAAAGCAGAAAAGCTGGCTAGATCCTACCCAACATGAAAAGTCAAGGTGTATTATAAAGGGAGGAAGCCAACTTCTATACACACACACACACACACACACACACACACAAAACACAATATGGTATCAAAGGTGGGAGTTATCAAATAACCAACAATTCATTTGATTTTGTATAGTATCTTTTCAGATTTTTTTTTTAAAAAATTCAATTTTTCTCCTCTACAAAGTGAACAATACATGGGAGTCTGCAAAATTATAATTAGTATTAATTCAACTGATCGTACATTCAGATAAGCTGTTCATAAATGACTCCAATGTCTCTAGGGAAAAGTAACAAAAGTTCCCAATCAGCAACACGCACCAATTACTTTAAAACAAAAATTAAAAGGCTTGGAGATAAGTAATTAACTAGCACAGCCTGTACGGGGGCGGGAGGGTGGCGACATGAGCGGTACCAATACAATGAAAACAGGAGCTTAGCAGACCAAGAAGAAGAGAAGAGAAGAGTTTGGATTTATATCCCCCCTTTCTCTCCTGTAGGAGACTCAAAGGGGGTTACAATCTCTGTATGTTGTATTAAGTTGCAAATGCCTTATGGTGACCCCAAGAAGGGGTTTTCAAGGCAAGTGAGAAGCTGGTGTGGTTTGCCATTGCCTTCCTCTGCAGAACCTTCCTTGGTGGTCTTCTACCAAGGGACCCTGCGTAGCATCCAAAATATGACAAGATCAGGCTATACCAGATCATTCCATCCCACATCCCACATGCAGCTCTTTAAAGCCCAAGCTAATAAAAACAAAGCACTAAAATATAAATTAGATCCTAAAAATCAATGCAATGTTCAAAACACAGCAGGTTGCAAATCCACAAAAGAATTCAGCATTAACTTTATAATAATGATCCAGTGATTGAACTCTTCAGCTTACCTAGCAAATACCTGTAAAAGTAAATAGATGATGTCCCTTTACAACCCAAAAACGAGGAATACAGGCAAATGTTTTAAGGACGTCTCACAAAAAGAATTCCAAGGTCGAGATCCTTTACAGTGCAATCCTATGGGCGGGGATCGAATCAAGGTGTGGAGGATGCACAGAATTGCACCAACACTTTTGCCCCTGCAACAGCACAAGGGGCACCCCTGCCAGTGGAGTGGGCAAAGGCCCCCCCAGCCAGCCATCCCTCAGCTCTGCAGTTATAAAACCTGGAAGTTGGGGCTGCCATGGAACTGCATTGGCATCCAATCAGACACCGAAGTGGAGGGGACAGGTTGGGGCATTCCAAGGGGTGGAGCCAACATCAGACAGCTTGCACCATGGCTTTGCAGGCAAGTATGCCACACCGTGGAGCTCAGACTTGCGTCATCCTTCTGGGTGATGTAAGTCCATTTATGGTGGCTTTCTGGTGGTGGGTTGTTTTTTTTGGTATTTTCTTCCTCCCAGTGCCACCAGAACACCCTATAGAGATGACGGGGTGGCATAGTAGCAGTGGAGACTGTGCAGTGCTGTGTGGCATCAATCTCAACTTCATACACCATGATGTCACTCTAGAAATTTCCCAACTCTGTATGATTTTTATCACAGAGATTTGGGAAATGCCTAGAGAGTCATGTGATGTTGTGACATCACTTCTAGGCACATCACTGGAAGTGATGTCATAGTGTTGCACAATGCCCCTCCCCCTTTTGCTCCTGCTGTTCCACTGAGCAACGGTAGCAGCCCAAAGCACAAGAGGAGGAGCTTGCTCACCATGTTGGGTATCCTGGCAGCCCTAATTAACATTGTCACAGGAAAGAGTAAGTAATGAGATGTTGGACTTATTACACTTGTCTCTACTTTAGGATACATAATTACAGTTCCCGTGCCTCTATGAATATCACTGTTAATATTCCTTGCTGATGTGACTGATCTATTCCTTGACAATAGATCTTTGTACTCAAGACACAACACAATACCCTGTTCAACCCAAAACAAATATGTAGATCAATCAATTATAATCAGATTTCTTCTCTCCTAGTATTGTTTTAACTAAATTCCATTCTCTAACCATTAATACTGCATTGTTCTGCTAACTCAGTTAATTTTAGACATATGTGGTTTTCTGTTCTTCCTTTGACAATGTCAGTGCCTGTGGGCTTTGATCATATTCTCCAGTTACAGATTTCCTTGCTTCAATTGCAAATACTTCAGAGCTAGCAGAGAAATGAGGGGGCATTGTTGTATCCGACACAGCAGGAGAAGAACTGGGTGAAGGGTCAATCAAACTCATATTTTGATCAGTATTCATGACAGCACGATCAACAAATCCTCTAGAAAACTTAACTCGCAGTTACCCGTGACATATGAATAGGCACAGGCAGCATATCCGGAGTTTAATTTTCCACACTGAGTTAAGCCATAGGCCTTCATTCATATGTTATGGAAATCAGAGTTAGATCTAAATGAGGATTCCTTCATTGTAGTCCTGAGACGAAGGAAAGAGGAAAGAATGGATGCACATGAAAGCCCAGCAACAACTCAGGTTCATGCACCTTCAGGGTTAATGTTGACATGATATGATCTCTAACTGAATGAAGTCCAGGACAGCAGAGAAAATGTCCTGCATTACACCCAGTTACCTACAAGAGGTTTGTTTAAGGACAATTGGATACAGGGGGGGGGGGGAGGGGTTGAAGTAAGAGTTGTACAACAGTGGAATCAGCTGCCTAGGGAGGTGGTGACCTCCCCCACACACACACTGGCAATCTTTAAGCAGAGGTTGGATAAACACTTGTCTGGGATGCTCTAGGCTGATCCTGCACTGAGGAGAGGGTTGGACTAGATGGCCTGTGTGGCCCCTTCTTACTCTATGGCCCCTTCCGCACCTGCAGAATAAAGCGTTTTCAAGCCACTTTCACAATTGTTTGCAAGTGGATTTTGCTTTTCTGCACAGCTGCAAAATGCATTGAAAGTGGATTGAAAGTGCATTATTCTGCATGTGCGGAAGGGGCCTCTGATTCTATGATTCAACACCTACCTCTTCCCAATACAGACAAAATTACTACATATGTTATGCCACATGCTCAATTGCCTAAAACCCAAATGAAGAACACATTACTAGGATTTTGGCTGAACAGCCACCTCCAAGGCAAGGGGATCAGCCTGTGGGAATGGCAAGGTGTGGCACCACTGAATTTGCCCTTCTCGGGGCACTTGACCTGGCAGAAGGGCAATTCCACTGGCAGGAACTGCCACTGCCCTCCCTGGTGCTAGGATGTGACACTAGCATCCCAGCACCCCTGCTGCCACTGGCATAAAGGGGGCAGGCTGGGGGCCTGGCCAGGGGAGGAACTGACAATAGTTGTGTTCCTCCCGGCCATAAGTCACATTACACCAGCAGCCAAGGCTTTAGATTGTGGTGTCAGTCTATTAAGCCCAATGGGGACTTCTCAGCGGTGGGGGGGCTTTTTCACTTTTCAAGCCTCCCCATGACATCACAGTGCCAGGAAGCCCCATGATACCAGGGAGCCTCTATGGGAGCAATGCCGCAGCTGCAGCCACCTGCCTGGCCCCTTGGATGGGGGTGCCCAGCCCAGCGCATTAGGAAACAACTTGGGGGAAAACTGAACCTACCATAGCGGGTTTGTTCTATATATTATACTAGCAGGCCCGGCCACACATTGCTGTGGCAATTGTCCTTCTCATCACAGTCCGCAACCCACATAGATGTCCATGCAGGTCCAATGATCCCCAGCATAGCCTTTTGGGGTGGACAAATGGAATCCCTCTTTCCCTTTCCAATGCACATCATTATATGGTGCTGTCTTGTTTTTTTAGTATAAGGTAACCCATCCCATTCTACAACGGAACTGTTCAGAGTGTGAATCCCGTTGTCCATGAGGCTGGTTGACACACACAGAATCCTAGCGCGTGAGTAAGAGCCAGAACTAGGGCAAACTGAGGGCTATCCCAGTCAGGCAACAGAGTAGGCAGGGTGGTGAGGCATCTAGATCGGAGCCAGCTCCCTGGGTTCATAAAGGCCACATGCAAAGAAGCGGGAGCCAGTAGTGTTGGTTGTGCCCCCACCCTGTGGATTTTTCTTAGAAGAAAAGGCAAACTCCAGCCTGGCTTTTATTGCAAGAGAGCTGTGGCAAATCTATGGGTGAGGAAGTGGGTGAAGTGGGTGGTTGGATGTGAGGGAGGGCAGAGTGGTGTGTGAGGATGAGCTGGATGTGTATTGTGTGGTAGAGTGGGTGAGGCACAGAGAGTGAAAGTTACACCTAACGTGTGAGGGGGGGGAACCCTACCTGACATCTCCACCGCGACAAAGATGTGTATGTGTTTCACTTCCACTTGTATTGGCCCTAACAGTATTACCTATGTGTACTGTTTTCACTGCTCATCTCTGCCCAGCTGCACCTGGGGCTAAGCCCTCCCCATACACCAACCCCTCAGGCCACAGACAGACCAGGCTGCACTAACATTCAAAAGGTGACAGTTAAACACAGCCAGCTTCATGGCCTGGTATGGCCAGGAAAAGGCATGTGCCTGGCTCAGGTATGGATCTCAGTGGTTTGAAGGTCCAGTTACCACCTGCCACAACAGGAGGACGATCCTGTGAAAGTTGAGGCGATCAAGTTGGCAGCTTCTGAGGGAGACCATCAGGGACAAATACACTGTTAGATTTTTATATGTATAGATGATGTTGTGAGTTTGAAGGAATAGAACTGGATGGTACTTTCTTGTGGGAACTGGAGCCTACATATCAAATTGTTCGTCATCTTTTGTTTTGTTACGTTCAAAGGATTTTCAAAATGGAAACTACAGAAAAAGTTTGTTGCCAATCCTGTACTGGATCTGGCGGCTGAACAAGTGAAAAACAGCTACCCTCTTCTGCACCCTACCCCATCCCTTTAATTTAATAGGACTGCAGAGGTTGTAAATTAAGCAAGAATTTGGCCTTTAATGAATATGCATATCACATATATGGCTCTGTCTATAAATCCAATCTGCTGGGTAAGCATCATTTTTGTTTACAGCAGGGGTTTCACATCCGCGGGAATTAAGCATTTTCACCATAAAGCAACACATTGCACTCGTATAATATTTTGGGGAATGGGTCTTATTTTCTCTACTTTGCTTTGATATATAGCTTAAATTCTGCTTTAGCACTTGCCATTAAAATATAGGACCAAATCAGCCAATTAGGAGAACGTTTATAAAAACAGAAGCAGCAAAACCGAATGCTACCTATAATCCTGCCATCTTTCATATGTTTAGAGGCCATTTCTTGTGATTGTAAGTACCTCACTAAAAGTGGAGGACTACCCTGTTAATCTTTATTTGATTCTCATCAGTCATCAGGATTCAGAAAGAGATTTGATCTGCATGTGTTGTATGTACACAACCAGTTTGATTCCACGGGGTCTCCTATCAATCCCAGGCATTCTATCTAGGCAAGATCAAGCATGTCACAGAATATGTCCAGCATGATCCAACCCACAATACTGCCCAATCTTGCAACTCATTGCACAAATTCCCATCCAGGTGCACCTTTCATGGAAAGGAACAACAGGTCAGAGGATTGTCAGCCATGGTCTGGCAACCAGCAGGAGACTGGGGAGCAGAGGCATGATGCAGTGCCAAAGGCACTGATGTTTCTGGGAAGTCACACCTCTGTAGGAATTACCCAAAACTCTATGGTAAACCATAGAGTTTCTGGCAACTCCTAGAGAGGACTGATGCCATTTCCAGGTTTGCTGGACGTGATGTCATGCCATCACCTGACAACCATTTTTTTAGATTAAATTTATCCTGCTCACCACAGCTGTGACAGGGGAATATGGAAGGTTGGAGTGAGGTTTTGGCAACCATAGCCATTTATGATTGAATGGGCAACAGAGAATGGGATCTAATTTAGTGAGAACTTAATTCACCATAGAGGAGTTCTGTAAAGAAATGCTTATCGTGGAGAAAACAGGAGAATTTTAGAGAGCTGCAAGGTCTTCATAACTATTTTTTATAGATTGAGTAGGAACTTAGAGTGGCTTGGGACTGTCTACAGAAGGAGTAAAAACAGATGCATGAGCAATTTATAATAAACTTACTTGGAATTCATTTGGCTAATGACTAGTCAGCCAGCCAACAGACGCTGGGCCTGGAAGGGTGGCTCATACATCTTACTGAGAAGCAGATGTACAAATCCCATCAACAGATATCATACCAGAAGCATTTCTCCATAATGTCTGAAGCTGTTATGTCAGTTGTGCAAGATGGTTAGCAAAAGGACAATTCCAGAGTTCTGCAAGGTGTCACTCGAGCCTTGAAGTGATGAGTGCTCCAATTGATACAGTGCGTACATCAGCTTGGGTGTGGATGCTGCACAGGAAGGAGGCAGGGAGGGAAAACTGGAGAGCAGAGTAAGTGTGAATTCACAACACTTTCACTTGATAAACATGGTTTTATACCTGCATGTTTATTTTCACATTGGAAAACTGAATCAGGCACATTTAAGTTCCAGCTAGAACAAAATGGGACCTTATTTTACAAAAACAACTCCTCTATCAGATCCAATGGATGTTAGAACTGCTAAGCAAAGTCATATTCTTTCTGGTTTATTGGTCTAACAATATTTGTCTCCCCCATTTTGTCCTTGCAACAAATATGTGAAATAGGATAAGCTGGGGCTGTATGACTGGCCCAGATTCACCCAGCAAGTGTCCACGGCTGAGTAGGGATTTGAACTTGGGTTTCCTAGATCCTAGCCTGGAATTCTGACCACTAAACCATAACGTGGCTCTAGAAATCTGTTGGTTAACTGTTAAAGTGGTGTCACTGTAACCCCCATGCTCAGAATGGGTTGACCCAGAAAGGGGTGGAGACCCAAAGCATAAGGAGGCTGCAGAGCTCATGTAGTTTGGAGGAGACAAGGCTACCAGACTCGGACCTTGATTTGTATAAGCCCTTAACACCTTGTTAAGGATTTTTTGTGTTTGTAATGGGTGAGAGTTCTCCTGGAAACCTTCATCATGTTGAGATCGGTTCGCAAGCCCTTGGAGTCTTCAGGAGCCAACCCACTTGCAGGAAGAATTGGACTTGGCAATATCAGAAGACTGTAACTAGAAGGACTTGAAATGAAACCTGTACAGTACCTTGGTGGCGTTAAGTATTTGATGTTTGATGTGTTATATGTTAAGAAAGTAAACCATTTTGTTTTTAAAATTTGTTGTTGCAAACTCATTCCAAGTTCTGCCCCACAGAACCCACAGATAGAGGTTACATCACCATGCAATCATTGTGCAATATAGTTGTCAGAACTAGGTCGGGATACACCTGTTGATTTTGAAAGTGGAGCCTGAAGAGGACAGAGTTTAGGGAAGGACAGGACTTCAATGAAGTGTAAAGCCATAGAGTCCACCTTCCAAAGCAGCCATTTTTTCCAGGTGACTGGAGATCAATTGTAATCCCAGGATATTTCCAGGTACCATCTGGCATTTGGCAACCCTAACTATAGTGCATTACTCCTCAGGAGGAAGAAAAACATACCACTTGACACTTCTCGTTGCAGTGGAGCAACTGAAAACATGCATGAATCATGGGAGTTCAAAATAATAATAATAATAATAATAATAATAATAATAATAATAATAATAATAATAATAATAATAATAATAATAGCGCCCCACTAAAGATCAAGAAAGAATGGTACTTTCCCATTCCATTATCTGCTACAACCTCTGCATAGAGTCAGCAAAATATCAGTGTTTTCTTCCCTCTAGTCTACATGGTTCTTCTCATGACCATGTTATCTTCACAACAACCCTTTGGGGTTGGTTAGCTGAGAAAGCAGGACTGGCTCAAGAGTACCAAGTGAGCTTCAAGGCAGAGAGGGGATTTGAACCTCCTGTTTCTTACCCCACAGAGTTTCAAGAACAGAATGGAAGTTCACATTACCCCTACCTTCAAGCTACATTCAGACAGGGAAAGGCAATCTAGTAGACAGACTATTCAGGCCCCTGTTCCCGAACCACTGGCTGTCACTTCTAGATGTGACAAATGTCAGCAAGCGGGACAGATGCAGCACCTCTTTTAAGAATGATACTCAGTGCAACAAGAGGAGACAGCTTTAGCAGTTGCAAAACATATAGCATTTCACCTTCCATCACAACCTGGCAAGATTATAGACAGTCCAATAAAGTTTGTGACTATTTCAATAACGCTGCACCAGCTGGCCATTTGGCATAAAATGTCTCCTACTTACTGGTAGGCTATCAGACTAACTCTCTTGTGCTTTCTCCAGAGGAATGCTTTTAGGTACTTGGCAAATTACTAGGGTAAATGAAGACTAATCAATCTGGCATAGTCAAAAGAGAACGTCTTCTGTTTTCATCAATCAGGGTAACATAAAGATAAATAAATGGCTGCTTTTTGTTGTGGTGAGGGGTTTTTTTTTGAGGGGGGATGTTCTATATTACTCGCTTATGAAATATGTGCCCCTGTGGTTTCTAGAGGGTAACCAGATGCATTCGGTTACATACTGTAGCTCTGTAAGCCAATCACAAGCATGTATACTCCGCTGGTACTACTACTTCTTCTTGATCACATATCAAATCAGCTTGCTTCCCTCTTATCCACTGTGAATAGGAAGCCCATAATTAACAGAGGCATTGAGATGAATTCCAACAATTTTAGATGTGTTTGGTCACATGACTACAGAGCGTTTTTTTGAAGCTGCTGCCTACAATTGTTCATTATTATTATTATTATTATTATTATTATTATTATTATTATTATTATTAATTCAATTTCTATACCGCCCGATCCCCAAAGGGCTCCGGGCGGTGAACAACATAATATATAAACAATAAGCAGGAGCAAATCCAGTACAATACAAACATAGGCTCCGTCAATAAAACATCTTAAAATACATAAAAACAGCGGCTCACAATTAGCAAATTAAACAAGAGGCGTCCAGGCTCAATTAAAAAACCCACCCCAAGAAGGGGGACGAGCGAACCCCTCCAATATGAGGGGAGCTCTGTTGTACCAGTGCCAAAGCAGGAGCAGTGGGGGGGGCACCATATCAGCGGCTGGACACTCCAAAGGCCCAGTGGAACAACACAGTCTTACAGGCCCTGCGGAACTCACCAAGGTCCTGCAGGGCCCGGACAGTTGGTGGGAGGGTGTTCCACCAGGCTGGGGCCAGCGCTGTGAAAGTCCTGGCCCGTGTGGAGGCCAGCCGCATCATTGAGGGGCCGGGGACCACCAGCAAATTGGCCTCTGCTGAACGCAGAGGCCGAGTAGGGACATATGGGGTGATGCGGTCCCGAAGGTACAAAGATACGATTATGTATCTTTTGTATGAAAAAAAGTGTGTTTCAAGTATTGTGAGTGGAAACTTACTTCTTAAATACTCTTATGGGTCTTCAGTGGCTGCCCATGAACTTAGATAGTCTTACAGTCTCTTCCTGAATAGATGCCACTGATGCAGAAGCAATAAAGAAGGACTAAAGCGTGCCCATTATCAGGAACATGAAGAAGACGAAGAGGAGGAATTTGGGTTTATTCCCTGCTTTTCTCTCTTGTAAGGAGTCTCATAGCAGCTTACAAACTCCTTCCCTTCCTCTCCCCACCTTATGAGGTAGGTGGAGCTGAGAGACTTCAGACAGAACTAAGACTAGCCCAAAGTCACCCAGCAGGCCTCATGTGAAGGAGCGGGGAAACAAATTCAGTTCACCAGATAAGAGTCCACAGCTCTTAACCACTGCATTACGCTATGCATTAATGGATAGGGGCAATGAGGGAACGAACCAAGAGTTATTCCATGCTAACAAGCAGGTCCCTTTAAAACTTGGCTGTGATCCTACAAGTTTTGTGCCTCTTCTTTGGTAGTCAAAATATTCAATTTGCAGACTGCGCAAGTGCAAAAGCAGTTGCATGTTGCAACATGTTTGTGAACAATTGCTTTATTTCAAAAGTATTTTGCCTCACTTTTCTTCTGTATAACTGGGCTCCAAACAGCTTACAAACCTAAAAAACACAAACAACTTAAAACCTCAGCACAACTGTGAGACAAAAATAGCCCTTCTATCACCACATAATACTCCAGGCCAGGTGTTACAAAGTAGGGAAAACAGGCTGTCAAAAGTCTGCTTCTACAGTTTGACCTCACACAACTTCCTAAACCTCTGAATAGTGTGTTGAAGGGTTCCTGAGGCTTAGGGCAAGAGTACACAGCTCTAAGCAGCCATTCTTCTTCAGGGCTAAGCAGCCAGGAGGGTGGAGCTGATCAGGTGGGAAAGCTCAGCATTTGGTGGAAAGCTCTCCAAGCAACCATCACTTATTAGCAAGATACGACCTGACCCTGTATAACACACAGCTACAGCACTGGAACAAAACTCCTTGGCACTGTGCTGAAGAAGAATTATGAGAGAAAACATTATGATGATCTGCTGAGGGGCTCACCTCACATGTATCCAAGGGACTTCAATCAAGTCACATCCATAATGAAGTTCCCAGCCTGCCAACGTGCCGGTAAAGAGCCTTTACTAATGACAAAGGGATTCAACTTTACTCCTTTTGCATTCCAGCTTCCTACTCCAGAAGGTGTGGTAGTTAAAGGTAGCTCTACCCTGTTTCCCCGAATATAAGACATCCTCTAAAAATAAGACACAGTAGAGGTTTTGCTGAAGTGCAAAATATAAGGCATCCCCCGAAAGTAAAACATAGCAAAGTTTTTGTTTGGAAGCATGCCTGACGAACAGAACACAGAAAAATAAGACATCCCCAGAAAATAAGACATAGTGCATCTTTGGGAGCAAAAATTAATATAAGACACTGTCTTATATTCGGGAAAGCATGGTAGCAGATGAGAGGAGGTGGGTTCTAATCTGCAGAACCAGATTTGATTCCCTACTCCTTCACATAAAATCTATTGGGTGACCTTAGTCACAGTTCTCTCAGAACTCTCTCAGCCCTACCTACCTCACAAGTTGTCTGTAATGGGGAAAGGAAGGGAAGGCACTTGTAAGTCCCTTTGTGTCTCCTTACAGGAGAGAAAGGAGGGGAAGGAGGGGATCTAAATCCAAACTCCTCTTCTTCCATCTTCACAGTGGCAGAAACAAAAAAATCCTACCTGTATAGCCACCTGCTCTGGCCTCCCCATTCATCCTCAGGCCTTCTGAAGTTTCAAGATTGCTTTATACCAACACACATCAGCCTTAGTTCGGCCTACCTTGTGCAGCAGTTGTGTTCCTGTCATCCCTTAAAAAAACCAAACCAAATGCTTTACTTTGGACCTTATATATGACCCAGTCTCTCACCTACCCATACTAGGTGAATGGGACAAAGTGTGAGTATATCATGGAAAGTTATCATGGAAAATACCATCCTACATTATTCCTTGTTTTAAGGCACTGCCTTCCTAGTTCCGCATTCAAACTTTAGGCCATGAATGCCAACCTACATATGGAATAGCTTCCCTGTAAAGGTGTCAGTGAATGTGGCTGCAGAGGTGGTTGGGATTTCTTTCTCTGCTCCTCTGACTTACAAGCCTCAAGTAACATCCTTAAGTGAATAATGCCGATTGAGATAATCTCTCGAAAAAATTCTGAAAATAAGGTGGGATGCTGGCACTTAAATGAAGAAATTCTACTATTTTATTTCTTGAAGAATGGATTGGTTTTCTGACACAGGTAATGATATTCCTTTGAAGAGTAAAATTGCCTCACTCAGAGAAGGTGTTCAGGTGCCTCTTAAGTTAGCTAAATAACACAGCATCCATCCCTGAAAAAAGCAAACCTCCATTTACTGACGCTTCATTGTTTCAAATTAAGAGTAGGGTTGCAAAATCTGGATTAGGAAATACCTGAAAATTTGAGGGGTCTAGCCTCAACCCTGAAGGTAGGGAGCAGCAGTGGTGTAGTGGCTAAGAGCAGGTGCACTGTGATCTGGAGGAACTGGGTTTGATTCCCAGCTCTGCCGCTTGAGTTGTGGAGGCTTATCTGGGGAATTGAGATTGGCCTGGGCACTCCCACACATGCCAGCTGGGTGACCTTGGGCTATTCACAGCTTCTTGGAGCTCTCTCAGCCCCACTCACCTCACAGGCTGTTCGTTGTGAGGAGGGAAGGGCAAGGAGATTGTAAGCCCCTTTGAGTCTCCTTACAGGAGAGAAAGGGGGGATATAAATCCAAACTCTTCTTCTTCTTCTTCTCAGCACAGAGAGGTTTAGGAAGAGACATAGGGCCACTACCCACTTACCTCACTAAACTGCAACGCCGCTGCGACCCCGCAATGAAAAGCCTCCGTGGCTTCTGACCACGGAGACATTTGTTCCCCACACGTTTGCAATTCTTGAAATAACGCGGGCAGCAAAGAGCGGGAGTTCCGTTGCAATGAGGGGAATGGAGCGCTCGACTCGATTGGCCATTGCGTCCAGGCGTTAATGCGTCATGAGTTGCGAGAAAGTGGCGGCCAGCCCAGGGCGGTAGTCTCCAGTGTGATTGGCTGGGAAGAGGTTGATTTATGATAGGTTCGCACTTGGCGTGAGTCTGCGAGCGTCATCAAAGAGGCGTAACAGCCCTCTATTAAGGCGTCGGCACATGCTGGCGATCAGCAATGCATCGTTGGCTGCGCTTTCTGTGGAACCGCGTCATCCAGCCAGTGTTTGGAAATTGAAAGCAGAAGCCAGCTTCGCACGCACGCCTCTTGTACTTTCCTCATTTAAGCTCCAGGCCCGACATTTTCCATTTGCTGCTCCCGGCACGCAGGCTTTGAACAAGTTGAAGGCGATGAAGGCGTGACTTCGACTGGATCATGCCGAAACCGTGTCTCACGTCATCACTACGCTTGCTTTTAGGCCAGGGGACACCCCACTTAACAAGATGCGGCGCTCCCTGTTCCCTGATTGGCCCGTGAAGCTCGCAGGCGTCACAGCGAATCAGCAGCAGCGCAAACTTAGCCGAGGTTCCCCACAACCCAGCGGCACCCAGCGGGTTTTAAAAGTTGCTCTTTTTTTGGCGTGAGACCTAATTTGCCCGGCGCAGCCAGGAGTAGCGGGAGAGAGGTAAAATCCCTGGCAGCAGCAGCGGTGATGGCGCCCGAGAGATGTGGGGAGCGTCCAGGACCCCCGTGGCTTTTAAAGAGGTGACCCCGCGGCTTATGGTGAGTGGATAGTGACCCATAGTGAGGGAATAATGCCCTTGAATCCATGCTTCTAAGCAACTTTTTTTCCAGGGTAACTGATCTCTGGAGAGCAATTCCAATTCCAGGAAATCTGCAGGACCCACCTGGAGATTGACAGCCCTATGAGTGTGGAGAAATGATTTTTACAATCCAAAAAGTACAAAAGGACACTGGGAAGAATGACAGAGAGAGTGAGAGATGTGGAAAAATGTGAACACTGTTAATGAAATTCACACATGAACTACTAAAGCTGACACGCACCTTTCTTCCTCCATTCAAATTTGCAGGGGAGGGGGGAAATGGCCACTGAGAGGAATATTCCAACATTCAAGAAAGGCCAAAAAAGAGCTGATTGAAAATTCAATGCATAATGTACACTGTTTTATATTTTTTCATTCAATGGTTCAGCTGTTTCTTCTGAAGCAAGAGAGAAAACATCAAAGGAGGTTTTCCCAACGGATAAAACTCTTTCAAATATTACACACCTAATTTTTTTTTTTACACTGCTGCTAAGACCTTTTTAAAATGTGTGTTTGTTCTCACTCTTTTAGGCCACTGTTTCAGAGGCTTCAGCTTTATTTGTTCCTTTGTAGTTGCTGTTGTTGATTTGTTAATTACTGTCAGCAACCCCGTCCAACCCTGCCCCCCTTGCTGAAAAAGCAACGTGAGCTCTTTGGAAAAGCCCTCAGAGACACAAATGTTCATACAAAGAAAGCAAAATGGTAATCAGAGTGTTGTCAGTGAGTGGCTGGAGATCTCCCGCCTTTACAACTGGTCTCCAGGTAACAGAGATCAACTCCCCACTGGAGAAAATGACTGCTTTGGAAGGGGGTCTCTATGCAGTATACCCCACTGAAGTCCCTTCCCTTCCCTCCCCACACCTCACCCTCCCAGGCTTTACCCCAAGAAGCTCCAGGAATTTCCCACCCTGGAACTGGCAACTCAAAGCAGCTAACAGGCCACTGTGACCAGAGGCAGAGCAAGAGGAAACTGGGCCTGGGGCATGAGCAAGCCCTGCGCCCCTGCTGTGGCATTGCCCCCAGCCCCGGAACACCCCCTCCACTGTCTGGCCACACCTCCACCACTGCTTCGCCCGGGGTGTCATGCCCCCCCTCCCTGTGGGCACTACGCCACTGATTGTGACTGCTTAGAACAGGGGTCTTCAAACTATGGCCCTCCAGATATTCATGGACTACAATTCCCATCAGCCCCTGCCAGCATGGCCAAGTGGTAGGGCTCATGGGAATTGTAGTCTATGAACATCTGAAGGGCCATAGTTTGAAGACCCCTGGCTTAGAATGTATGCAATGTTGCATTTGTGTCTTCTACCACACTTATTTTTTTCAATCCAGTCACTTGATAGGCAAAATATTTTAACATGCACAGAACGTTGTTAACATTTATTTGTGAAATTGGGGGTTATGTGTGGAGTCAAGCAAGCCCTGCTACTTTTTTGGTACAGTGGCATCTCCAATGTATTAGAAGCCTCAGCATTAGGCCAAATATGGGGGAAGAGACATTGAGGCTTCCATTCCAGCTGTGTGACCTCTTAGATTCATAATATGCTTTTTTGAAGCCAAATCCAAGCCAGATCTATGCAAAGGTTCCCTTCCTGGTCTTTGGCTCCAAATATAACTCCTGTGCAGCTCCTTCATCAAATTAATATTTCTCACCATAGGGTGGTCCTACTCAATGGGCTGGATAAAGTGAGGTGTTCAAGCAAGGATCATAGTTCTTCCCTGCTTATACTTCTTCCCTGCAGTTGATTCTGATGCTGGGAAATCTGATTCTTGAGTTTGCAGAACCCACATGGAATAATAGCCATGCAGTTCCATTGTGGCCCATTCCACACAAGCTCCTAAAACATTTTCAAAACCCCACTTGTCCACACTCACTCCCTCAAAAATGCTTCCTGGCCACCATTCTGTGACCATTCCTTTTTTAAAAAAACTTCTTAAATTTGTAGTTAGAACCTTCAAAGCCTCATGCTGTGATTCTCTAGGGGTCATGTCTGTGTAGCTCTGTAGACAAGACTCCTCCAAACATTTTTTTTTAATGACGGAAATATAGTGTGAGATGGCCAGTGGCAGCTCAGAAAACAGTGCTGACGAGGAAGTCCGGGGACTGTGGAGTGGCATGGGAAACGTTTTAAAGAGATCACACTGCAAGTGAAAATGTTTCCAAAATGTTTCCAAAACAGCATGCAAATACAACATTTTCAGGCAGGAAATGAAACGGTTTGAGATAAAAACTATAATGAACTCCGGGGAAGAAACATTGTATTTCCTGCCTCAAAATGTTTCATTTGGTTTGTGTGGAAAGAGCCTGTGAGATGCAGTTAGGTGTGGGAAGGGGGAGAAATCTCTACATATGGGTCCTACGACCCTATGAACCAACTTTCTCAGGGTCTAAAAAGGATGGCAGAGGGGAGATGAAAGCAGGAATGATTTGCAGCTATCAATATCTTCTGCTGGAGAATTACTGGTTCCAAACCAAGGATTTTCTTAATGGTCCAAATGGGGACACGTATCTTATCATATCATTTTTGATAGTGATGGTTCAAGAAATTTCCCAATATTTATCATTCTGTTGTTATTTTGATACTAATTCTGCTTTGGTAGGGTAAGTGTGAGGATATTAGAAGCTTAAATACACATTCAGTGCACTGTGGTTAAAAGTAAACTCAGCACAGAAACCATTCCCATTGTGGGGCCGCAAAAAGGGCATGTTATTTCTTTTAGCAGATGAAGATCTGCACGAACAAATGGTTAATCAAAACTGCATCTCCCTATCCTAATGAAAATGGTAATGGGAATACATCAGGCCGCAAGCAGAAGGAATCATGTTATTCTCCCCCCCCCCCCCTTTAATTTATAAAAGGTCGCAATTTATAACAATTGGCTGACGGGTGGCTGAAAGTGGTCTTAAAGCACTTTTGAGATAATAGCATCCTGTTAACAAGATCTGCTAGTCAGACATATTATTAAGCTCTGATCGGAGTTAAGCAGAACCTACTGTTATGCTGTCCATCAAAGCATACATGGTTTAGGAACCCAGGCCCAAAAGGACACCTACTGAGGGGAAAAAACCCAGCCAATTCTATCCTGAGAAATTCCTAGAGAGTCTGGGGTTTGGGGAAGGCCCACAGCATGGTATTAGGTTACTGAGTTCACACCGCAAAGCAGCCATGTTCTCCAGAAAGACTGATCTCTGAAGCCTAAATATCAGTTTTGGTTGTGGGAGATCTCCACAGAAGGGCAACGAGGATGATTGAGTGATTGGAGCACCTTCCTTATGAGGAGAGGCTGCAGCGTTTGGGACTCTTCAGTTTGGAGAGGAGACGTCTGAGGGGGGATATGATTGAAGTCTATAAAATTATGCATGGGGTAGAAAATGTTGACAGAGAAACATTTTTCTTTCTTTCTCACAATACTAGAACCAGGGGGCATTCATTGAAAATGCTGGAAGGAAGAATTAGGACTAATAAAAGGAAACACTTCTTCACGCAACGTGTGTTTGGTGTTTGGAATATGCTGCCACAGGAGGTGGTGATGGCCACTAACCTGGATAGCTTTAAAAGGGGCTTGGACAGATTTATGGAGGAGAAGTCGATTTATGGCTACCAATCTTGATCCTCTTTGATCTGAGATTGCAAATGCCTTAGCAGACCAGGTGCTCGGGAGCAGCAGCAGAAGGGCATTGCTTTCACATCCCGCATGTGAGCTCCCAAAGGCACCTGGTGGGCCACTGCAAATAGCAGAGTGCTGGACTAGATGGACTCTGGTCTGATCCAGCAGGCTTGTTCTTACGGCATGTTCTTATGCCATAACTGTAGATTGGAAACTCTAGGATTCTTATAAAAAAAGGGCATTATGCTAAGAAACGAGCTGAATGTGTTTGCTGCTAGAAGAAAGCAATTAGGCGGATAAAGATTATTTTGGTACGCCTGATGACCCCAAATAGGCTTTTACATAACGAGATTGGATTCATTTAAATTCTGATTGCTGCCTCACTATTAGGCTATGGTCCAGGCAGGTGTACACTGAAAGAGAGATTCTATGTTCAAACAGCTTGTGAAGAATATAAAATCTAAAAGGCCTGCTGCAAATCACGGACATCTCTTTCCTTAATGTTCTCAGCTGCTGCATTTTCTTCTTTCCCAAGTATGCACAGCAGCTACAACTTCATAGAAAGCCAGCATGGTATAGTGCTAAAAAGCCGTGGACTCTTAAACTGGAGAACCGGGTTTGATTTCCCACTCTTCCCCCTAAGCAGGGGACTCTAATCTGGTGAACCAGGTTTGTTTCCCTGCTCCTAAAGCCTGCTGGGTGACCTTGGGCTAGTCACAGAACTCTCTCAGCCCCACTTACCTCACAAGGTGTCTGCAGTGGGGAGAGGAAGGGAAGGAGTTTGTAAGCCACTCTGAGACTCCCTACAGGAGAGAAAAGCGAGGTATAAATCCTGATTCCTCTCCTCTTCTTCTGTGGTATCCCTTGTTCCTTCTGCAGACAGTCATTGCTCATCAACTAATCTGTCAGGTTGGGCAGCTCTTGCCTTGTGTCAGCAAATAGGACTAGAATGCCTTAAAAAAAACTCCTTTCCATCTCCAAAGTTATATGAAAAGCTGAAACAACATTATGATCTTATCATCTAAAAGGATAAGTTGATAACGGTGGAGAAAAGGAAGAAGATGCAAGGAGATGGGAGCTAGGGAGAAGCTGACTATATCTTCCACAGACAAGACCACTGCCCTGACCCACTTACATCTGAACGATGGTGCAATCAAGACAAGGGAGTTTATTCAAATACATTTTCATGCCACCCTTCCTTCAAGGATTCTCTCATTTTCTGTTTTCACAGCAACCTGATCAGGTAGATTAGGCTGACAGAGTGATTTATTTATTTATTTATTTATTTATTTATTTATTTATTTATTTATTTATTTATTTATTAATTATCATCGTATTTATATACCGCCCTCGTCTCCTGGTACCATCAAGAGAAATGCCATAATATATATTACATAGACAGTAATAATAGCAATAATTAATATAAATAACATCATTAAAACATAAAATTACAGAGTTCCACATAAACCACTTGGCGTCCAGTATTAAAACTATCAATAAAACCCTCCCAAAGAGGGGGATGGTAGCTCTAGATGTCACAGCTCACAGAATGTTAAAAAGGGAGAGACAAAGAGGGCACTTGCCATCAGCGGCTGGCCTCCCCAAAAGCCCAGTGGAACAACTTGGTCTTACAGGCCCTGCGGAACTCTCCAAGATCCCGCAGGGCCCGGACAGTTGGAGGAAGAGTGTTCCACCAGGCAGGGACCAGGGCCGTAAAAGCCCTGGCCCGGGTGGAGGCCAGCCATGTCATTGAGGGGCTGGGAACCACCACTAAATTGGCCTCTGCCTAATGCAGAGGCCATGTAGGGACATATGGGGTAAGGTGGTCCCGAAGGTACGAGGGCCCCAGGCCGCGCAAAGCCTTAAAGGTTAATACCCATACCTTGTGAATGATTCGGAATTCCACTGGGAGCCAGTGCAGCTGGCGTAGTACAGGCCAACCTCACCCAATAAGTTTAGTCCAACCTCACCCAAGATTAGTCCAACCTCACCCAATAAGTTTCATATCAAGCAACAATTTGAATCTGGGTCTCCTTCATTCTAATGATCCATCACTCTGGCAAATACATCACACTGGCTAAGGTTGGACCCAGCAGTCCAGTGGTGTAGTGGCAATAGATCTTCCCATTGTTCTCCTCCAGGCAGAGAAGGAAAAGAATTCTGTAGTGGGAAGGGTATGATGGAACTGAAGGCAAAGGTTCAGATGGCAGCCCTTCATGTGCCTGATATTTTTCATAGTTCGGGACTGAATGCTAGTTTCAGGTTTGTCTGAACTTGGAGCTCTCTTTTTATCTTTGGATTAATTACAGCAACACCACAACTTAAACATCTACAACTTGAACCTCACCAAATCAAACACCGGCAACCATTTTGTGACTCGACTGTGTGCCTCACATTGAGCCACCTTGGTGGGCCACCCTACTTAGCTCAAACTATATTATACTCAGTCAGCATGAAGGGTACAATGCCGACGCTAAATCCATGCACCATTTTAGCCACTCTTCCTCCAGAATTTTTTAGCTTTAAAAAATATCCCCTCTTCACAAGAATGTTCTTTTGCCAGCCATCTTTCCTCATCTTACCCTGTAGTGAAGATGGGGCGCTGAATTGCTCCTGCACAAGCAAGCCTACTCCAGTAGGTAGTAATAATGCCACAATAACATTATAATCTCTCTTCACAATAACATTATAATCTCTCAGCAGGATCAAAGTGCAGGAGAAACTGGAAAATAAAAAGCAATGCTCTTACTCATGCACAACCAGATAATTGCAAAGGTTAATCCAATAATGATGGAAGGATAATTGCTTTTGTATACAGCCAGAACTCTCAGATGGGGTTTGGCTTTCATTTATCAAAAGGTGCCTTCACCTTACAAAAAAAGAACCTGGACAGAAGATACCCAACAGAAACAGTCGGATATTCTCTGTGTTTGAAATCAGTCCTTTTTAATTTCTGGCGGCGGCTGAGCTGTTTTGAAACAACCAGTTCTGAACAGGGATGTCAATCACTCCCAGAAATGACTTACAAAGGTGTCTTTGGAGGCCAAACCCGTGGCCTGAACTTTGAGCTCTCATGGAATTCAAAGGCAAAGTTCACCAGCTTTATACTCTAAGTGCACTTTTTATAAATATGGATGTAGAGAGAATGGAAGAAGGCAGGATTCAGAAACTGATGGGGGAATAGATCACTTGCCTGTGGCTTCTCTTATACTTCCTTCTGGTGAAAGCTTGTCAGACTATACAGGATGTGCCAGGCCATTAATCTAACCTCAGTATACTGCGCTCCTTTTAGAAAGCCTGGCCTGTGCAATAAATATAGGTCTCTTAAAATGTATTGAAAGGAACAGCTGCCTGACATCCTGGAAAAAGCTGCTTAACAGCCGTGTGCTGCTCACATGGGGGGGGGCACTCTACGAAAGACACGCAGTGTGGAGTAATGGTTAAAGTTTTGGACTGGGATCTGTGAGACCCAGGCTTGAATTCTAATTCTGCCATAAAATTTTCTGCGTGACCTTTGGCCAGTCACGTACTCTCAGTCCTATCTCACAGAGGTTGAAGTGGGGAGAGGAGCCATTTCGGTACCGACTGGGGAGAAAAACTGGGCCGTAAATAAAGTCAGTGCATATTAAGGATGAACTAATTTCCTGCTAGGCAACTACTGCCATGGGTTTAACAATCCACATGGATTGGTATCTTCAAAATGAGACATATTGAATTTATGTTGAAAGAGATTAGTGAAAAGCCAATATGGGCATTTGTGGGGTTTTTTTCCATCTTCCATTTGAGTTCGCTTAATTTGTGTTGCTGTCAATGTTTCTTTGATGCCATTTACAAACACCAGGCAGAAAAATAAAATTGCCAATGTGTTAATTTTAAAGAGAGGAAAAATGGTGTAAGAAAGAATACCCGAAAGATGCATAGGGGAGGGGGGAAAAATCAAAGTGGGATAGATGCAAACTGAACCTGATAGCTTTTGATACTGGATCTCAACCCTGTTAAGGCTATCGGGCTGTAAAACACCATTCTGCTCAGCCAACAGTTCCACATCCCACCATTACATGATCAGTAGACTATATTTTGTGCTCACTGAATCTGCTGCCCTATGCTAAGCTCAGTGGTAGGATGAAAACCATTGCAGGTCAAGAGAATCTTGGCTTACATCAGAACTGATGTGCAGGATCAGATGAGCTGTCTATACAGCCCAGAATCCTGTTTCATACAATGGGCAACCAAATGCCCCTGAATGGTCTGCAACCTGGGCATGGATGCCAAAGCCTCCCCCCGCCCCATCATGTTGCCTCCAGCATTGGCATTCAGAGGGTTACTGATTGCAAACGTGGAGATTTCACTTAACTATCGTTGCTAATAGCCATCAGTGACTCCATCTGTGATATCCTGTGGAATATAGTACTTACTCAGGGAAGATAGTGGATGGCAAATGATAAACATGACAAATAAATAAGACACTGGTTCACAGGTCCATTCAAAAGAGACAAGGGCCCTTTCCCCACTTACCGTTTGCTGCGCACTACTCTCCCCAAATAGTGCGGGGTCCAGCAGCACTCCCCACAAGTCCGGGTGGCGACAACGCAGCTGCCCCGACTCTGCCACTCTCACGTCCCTTCAGCATGCGTAATTTCTGGCGCTGAAAAAACGGCATCTTTTGATGACCCCGCGCAGAGCACGGGGCAGTGGGGAACACGACCCCGCGCCAGAAATGACTCGCGCTGAGAGTAGCGCGCCGCAAACAGTAAGTGGGGAAAGGGCCAAGATGGTCCAAAAATAACAGCTCTTTATGTGCAAGAAGGCCGACTCTTACAACCAACAGTTTAGCTAACATGGAACAACTGGAACTGAAACCAGGAGCTCCACTCACAGATAATAGGGAAGGAGCAGGCTGTTCCATTACGTACCTATATACACAGAGAAATCCACCTTGCCCTTGGCTGCATCCATTTCAAACTATTTTGCCCTGAACTTGGATGGGGGCAGACCCAGCACAGTTTCCCTTATTTTTCTTCTCCCACAGATAGGACAAGTTTACCATGTATCCAAAGCCTTAATTAAGAAAGAGATACCAAAATCGTGAACACAAAGTATTCTGTTCTATAAAGCATGCTGCAACTATAAAAGCATACAGGAAGACCTTTACAGATATATTTATTTTTTATTTTACTTTATTTATATCCCACCTTTCACCCCTAGGGACCCAAAGCAACTTACCTCATTTTCCTCTCCCCTGCTTTATCCTCACAACAATTCTGTGAGGTAGGTTATGGTGAGAGTGTGTGACTGGCCCAAGGTTGCCCAGCAAGCTTTCATCCCACAAGTGAGGATTTGAACCTGGATTTCCTGAAGTCTAGTCTGACACTGACACTCTACAACATAGGTGTCAAACTCGTGGCCCTCCAGATGTTATGGACTACAGTTCCCATCATCCCCTGCCAGCATCATGCTGGCAGGGGATGATGGGAACTGTAGTCCACAGCATCTGGAGGACTGCAAGTTTGACACCTGTGCTCTACAGGAATCAGTAGAAAATTCTCTTTTCCACAAAACTAGCTAAAAGTTGAACACCTCCTGGATACACTGTAAGATTTGGGAGGTATTGAGTGAGGTGTGGGTGCTTGAGGAGCCAGAAGGAGAAGAGAACCAGTGTGGTGTAGTGGTTAAGAGCCGGTGGACTCTAATCTGGAGAACTGGGTTTGATTCCCCACTGCTCCAACATGAACTCTGATCTGGTGAACCAGATTTTTTTTCCCCTGCTCCTAGCCATGCTGGGTGACTTTGGACCAGTCTCAGTTCTCTCAGAACTCTCTCAGCCTCATTTACCTCACAAGGTGTCAGTTGTGGGGAGAGGAAGAAAAGGTGATTGCAAGCCACTTTGGACTCTTTGAAGTTGAAAAAAAGGGGCATACAAATCCTAACTCTTCTTTTTCTACAATGTTATACATTTTAAAAAAATTGTAATGGTTCTTATGAACATTGTAAGCATTTGTGAATGAGCCCAAGTGATGTGGTGTAGATAGCTGGATATAGTTGCTCTGGGTTCAAACTGAATCATTAAACTCACTGGTGTCCATGGCTAACTCCCTCAATCTCAGCCACATCACCAAATGGTTGCATTGGGAAAATGAGATCACCCCGAATATACTACTTTGAGCTTCTTGGAAGAAAGAAAAGGTAAAGACATTATGGAATAATTAATAGTATTAGTACATGCCTAGAACCTCAGGATGAGGCAAATAATTATACTTTATTTAGAAAATGTCTACGCCTTCTTTCCAGACAACCGATTGGAGGATGTTTGTAATGTAGCATATAATGAAAGCATAAACATATCATAAAAATAGTTAAAATTTTACGAACTAAAATCCAGGCGTTAAAAACTCAGCCGAAACATGAAAACGGTATAAATTGCGTTTCATAAAACTGTTCTCTCAAGCTGGAATCCACTATAAAGCAATTTTTTAAAAGAAAAACTGACCCCTTATTTATGCACGCCTGTTCAATTTTTTATCCACTTAGTTAATGTTGTAGAATTTCACTTAAATTGTTCTGCAGAAATCAGGCCTCCCTAGGATCTCTGATATTGTGGAGTGACAGATTTTTCAGATGACAGAGAAAAGATCCATGTTGTGCTAAACGAGGTGGCGTATTTATCATAAGAGCTGTTTTTGTTGGATTTCACAGCTAACTGAGGAGAATGGCAAGATGTACCACAAACTGAGACATGCCCATCTAGAAGCATTGATGGAGGCAAGGTTATTACAGATGTCTTTCAACAGGCACTGATACTCTTCCTTATTTCTTTCTAAGGGCTAAACATGATACTGGAGGTTTTATCTGGATCTCCAGATGTATTAAGTGGGCCTTAACAATAGGCTGGTGGGGGGGAGGGATAAGAACAGGGTCCATAGCATTGAAGGATGGGGAAGTCTCATCCTCCCTATTCCTTTTCCCAGACACAAACAGTCTTTGGACTGTTCGAAACCCAAGAAGACAGATATGTATCAAGACTGTCTTTTTTTCCTCTTTAGGGCAAAGAGGAGGGGTCAGGGAGATCAGTAAGAGGAGAGGAGAAATTAGAGAGAAATGATGCAGAAAGAATGAATCTTGTTGCTTTCCTTAGTGCCATGACCTGCTCCACAACATACCACCCTCCAGTGGCAGAGCTACAAGGGGATAGGGGGTGCGCCGTGTACCGGGCGCCTGCCTGGGGGGTGCAGAAAATCGTCCCAGGCCCCTCCCCCTTTCCCTCGCCCCGCCACCCCTTCCCACACTTACCTTAGTTCCTTTCCTTTTTCTTGAACCTTTTCAGGCTGCAAAAGGCCTGTTTGCAGTAAAAACGACCTGAGGAACTACAGTTCTAGGAGACAGGGCTCGGGTCTCCTGGGAAGTACCCTCATCAGACATTACTGTGAACGGGCACTTTTGCAGCCTGAAAAAGTTCTAGAAAAAAAGGAAAGGCACTAAGGCACAAGTCAATGAAGAAACATATCAGGGGGGGGGCATGCAGAAAATATAGAATGCGCACCGGGCACAGTTTGGCCCAGCTACACCTCTGCCACCCTCCCTTCCAAGTCACTTTTAAATTCCAGATTATACACTGTATGTTCAGTCTGTGGAACTCCAGTAGTACTAGGATTGCAAGCCTGGGATAGGAAATACCTGGATAATTCGGGGGGTGAAGCCTGAGAAGGGAGGGGTTTGAAGAGGGGAGGCACCTCTGCAGGGTATAATGCCATGCAGTCCACCTTCCAAAGCAGCCATTCACTCCGGTGAATTGATCTGTCACCTAGAGAGCAGCTGTAATCCCAGGAGATCTCCAGTTGCCAACTGAAGTCTACCAACCCTATGTAGTACAGAGAAGGTAGAAATAAGATTGCCAGCACCAAGTTGAGAAATTCCCGGAGGTTTGGGGGTGGAACTTGAAGAGGGCAGGGTTTTGTGAAGGGAAGGCAGGGTATAATGCCCTAGAGTAAGGTGACCAGATGGTCACCTTTGGGATCCGGGACGGGGGAAGCGGCTGAGCGCGCACAGCCACAGAAGCGCACGGGCTTCTGGGACTTGCCGTTTGCCGCCCTGTCACAGAGCGGCAAACGGCAAGCCCCAGAAGGCCATGCGCTCCTGCGGCCGGGCGCACAGGAGGCTGCCACACTGCCTTGCACCCCAGAAGGCAGTGCAGCAGCCTCCCAAAAAATCGGGACAATTTGCAGAACCCACGGGACGCGGGACAAATTGTTTAAAGGCGTGACGGTCCCGTCAAAAGCGGGACGGCTGGTCAGCCTACCCTAGAGTCCAATCGTCATAGCATCCATTTTCTCCAGGGAGATTTATCTTTGTCGTCTGGAGATCAAACACAATTCAAGGAAATCTCCTGGCCTCATCTGGAGGTTAGCAGTCTTACAAAGGAAGATGCCTGCTTCACCTTTCCTTCCCGCCCCCTACTCGAAATCACTCTTATTTTTAGGTGAGACAGATTTGCTTATTCATTTGTTTTTTTTTTTAAGGAATACTAATAATTCCTAGAGGGCTATATTTCCATCCTGTAAAAAAAGGTGGGTGTGTGTGTTGTTATTTCCATCTCAGTACTCAGTTCCTTATATAACTTTTGTCTCCTAGTACCATAATCCACGACAAATGGTTTTCTTTGATCCAGAACTGATATCCCTGCCTGCCAACTTGAAACCAAAAATGCAGGGAGGAGAGAGGAAGCAGAAAAGAACAAAAGGAAGTATCTAGTTTTTTTGGAAATTAAATGGAAAGAGGAAGTGGTAGGAAATGTTACAAACATCAACAAGGACAATATCTGTTTAGATGGCTTCTCGGAGAAAGTGATGGCCTTTAACCCGAGGGAAAGCAATTTCCAGTACACCAGGTAGACAACTGGCATTCCAAAACCAGCTCCACTCTTGTGACATGAATGGAGACAGAGAAAAGAAGGGGTTGACAGAAATGATTCCAAAGGCAGACTTCTCACTACCTGGCTGCCGAATATCTTATTAAAAACAAGCTCCTTAGACGGTCCAGCCCTTTCCCCTTATAAATAATTGGAGATAGCTTCTGCAGAGCCTTTATAACACTCGACCTGCCCAAGATCTGGTCTGCGTCGTGTTTGATCAGGCCCCAAATTTTGGAATTCAGTGACAAATCCAGCAAAAACGTCACCAGGCTCCGGGAAATAATTCCTTCTTGCTGTTGGTAAGAAAAGTGGCATTGGATACATCTTCAGAGCTCTTACTACAGGGATTGGAAGCATTATTTTGGCAGACTGAATACACAGAATCCTAATATACGGGTTGATGGGTGGAATAACTTGGGAATCACATACGAGAAGAAAGATATCTCCTGGTATGAATATGTGTTATCACCTCAGATCCTGTTAAAGTCTCTCCTTGAAAGCTATTATTGCTGCATTAAGGGGGAAAAGCTTTATAGAGCTTGTTTCAATTGTTAGGATTTTGGTGCTCAGAAAGCACATGACAGAAGATCTCACTATCTGTAATCTTCCCAATACACAAGGGCATTTGTTTTTTGTGAATATGACCACACATCAGCATTGGTATGTGTGAGCACATATACTGAACAAAACTGACAACATATACTGAAGCTGGAAAATGTTCCATTATGCATGGAATGCTTACCTCGGGACTCTTTTCTAGGCAGGGAGCTTGCTGGGGGCTGTCTCCTTGTGTTTTTCTGTTTACATGTGCGGAGGCACTCCCTTCTGGGCACACAGTTTTTTCTGCAGAGAACCTTTGGTCCTGGTTCCCTTAACTATGTCTATCAACGTATTCTTAAAGGCACAGATCTCATTATACTCAGCAGTCAAGGCTGCTTGTTTAGTCTTTAAACTGCACTTTTATCAGTATCACCATTCCAAAAATAATCCTCCCCAAATGAAAGAGCTAAGCAATTCCCTGGACCACACACTGCTAAAAAAGGGGACCATGCCTTTGAACTGATATTATCTCCCCCACCCCAACTCCCTGCTTGTTATTTCCAAGCACTCTTTGTTATTATTATGTCAAGATAGCAAAATATCAATACAGAGAGTGAGTGAGCTTCTTTTCTTTCACTTGAAGGAGCCAGCAACATGGAAAGGGGGGCAAGGGGGAAGGCATGGACTGAAGTAGGAGGGAATGGGAAAGCTGGCTCTGGGCAAAGGGAACATGTCCAGGGCAAAACTGTGCTCACTAGCAAATCTGCTCACTTTGGCAGCGAAGCAAAATTAAAATCATGCTTAGAAGTTGTCTCACTTGCCGCAGAGAGAATGAAAAGTGAAAGCGGGGCTTGAAGAAACATCTGCACAAGAAATCATGCTGCAATGGACATTCACCCTCACCATGCAGCAAACACATTGTGCAAAACCAGTCACTGTTGTAGTTAGAGAAAATGATGGGGATGCATATCAGGAGGTTCATGGGCAGTGTGATTTCCCCTTCCTGTGGTTTGTGTGCTTACACTGTAATAACTGAAAAGGATTTTGGTTATAGCACTATTCATCTCAGGGATGCCAGCCTCCAGGTGGTACCTGGGAATCCCCCAGAATTAGAGCTCATCTCTGGACTACAAAAATCAACCCCTGGATAAAATTATTTTATTGGAAGGTGGCCTCTATGGCATTGTAACCCACCTGGCTGCCTGTCCTGCCCAGGCTGCACCCCCAAATTTCCAGGGGTTTCTGGACCTGGCAACTCAACCCCCCCCCCCCCCCCCCCCCCCCCCACACACCCACCAGTGGCCAGGGGAAACCTGGCAACCCTAATTCATCTGGAACAGTGTCCATGAGGAGACTGGGAAAGTTACTACACCAATATGTTTTTGCAAAGTCTTTGGGTTTAAAGGGGCATTTTATGGAGGTCAATTCACCAATGCCACTGGTATTTAGTGAAACATACAGGTAGTCACAATTTGAACATTGACATCTGCATTTTAATTGTTCAGGGAAATGATTATCTAGTACTATTTTGTAAACTATCTTGAGATACAATGGCTAGTGGGAATGACAGAATACCTAAATATGACTCTACAAATAAACATAAGATTAACTATTTTGTTGTCCACAATGCAGATACCAGTCATGCTTTTGTCCCAGACATTGTTCAGTTATCTTAGAAATCACCAAGATAAATACTGTCTCCATCTTGTTTCCACATAAACCAAGGAAAGTGCCTTATAATGAACCTGACTTCTTGTTCTGTTGAGAACAGTAGTGACTACTCAGACTTTATGGCAGCTCTCCAGTGTCTCAGGGAGAGAACCCTCAAATCAGTTTCTTCCTATACTCCAGCTTTTCCCAAAGCAGCTTATACCACCCTCCTCCATTTTATCCTCACCCTTTGAGGTAGATTTAGCCTAAGGTCACCCATGGAGCTTCCATGACACAGTGGTTATTTCAACCTAGAGTATTCCAGGTCCTTGCCCAACACTAACTATTTTGTCTCACAGAGACTGACCCTGGAAATTTCTGTGTGCAAAGAAGATGCCCTGGCCACTTTGCCTGGATCCCACCCAAACACTGCACATCTTTAAAGTTCTCTTTATATAGCCACAATACTCGCAAAGCAGACATAAATATTTCTACATGGCTGAGTATGAGACACAGCCCTCAGAGACAAATCTTTTGTCTACAAAACTCCCTGATAACTTTCAACAGATCACAGCCTCTTAGCCTAACTTCCCTTGCAGAGTCGTTCCGAGAATTTAATTGTACTCTTTTATTATACTCTAAGTCACTTTGAGAGCCCGTTCCAGACAGGAAGAAAACAATTTGGGAACATTATCAATATTATAAGCAGTGACTCGCAGACCCCAAAACGCTGTTGAAATAATATTTCTCCACTTGGTTTCAATGTTTTGTTTTTATGTTCGTAATTGTTTTTAATGGTATTTGATTGCAGTTGAGGTAAGCCGGGCAAGGGCTCCTTTTAGGAAAAACTGAATAACACATCATGAAATGCTATTCAAATACACGATGCCTGTTCCAAGTTTGTGAAACTGTTTACTGTTTCTGTTTCCAATTCTGAACCTGTTTGCAGTGTCTAAACATACAACTTGGCAGGTCAATAGACATATACCAGATAACTCTATTAAACGACATTTGTGTAAGACACAGGCCTTTAAGTACAGAGCTAACAGTCTGATAGCCACCTAAGATATCATGAAGTATTCACAACGTGTTTGGGCTCATCCAAATTACTGTCAGGCCTATGGCTGACAACCTGCAAGTGGCACCTGGATAAGTCCTGCTATTACAATTGCTCTCCAGACTAAAAATATCATTTCCCTGGGAGAAAATGGGTACCTTGGAGGATGGTCTCTATAATAACATGTCCTGATGAGGTACCTCCCCCTTCCAAGCACCCTCTTCCCCAGGCTCCACCCACAAAATCTCCAAGTATTCACCAACCCAAAGCTGGAAACACACTCAGGTGGGATGCCAAACCAACAAAACAAAAAACAAAGGAGTGTGGGCAGGAGACTACTGTGAGAAGCCCTATCCACATATTTTCAGAGTTTTGAGGAGGTATAAAAGGATGCCAGCATGTTATGCAGTTAGCCTGTCAGACGAAGATCCAAAAGACTCAGGTTCAAAACCCCACTTTCCCATGGGTAACCTCAGACTGATCACTTTCTCTCAGCCTAACTAACCTATATCAAAGGGTGGTTATGAGAATAATGTGGAGAAGTGACTAACATACACCATTCTGAGTTTTGAGAAGATATGTATTAACCTGAGTCCGTGAGGAGAAGGGAGGCACAGAAACAAAATCCTTATTATTATTATTAACAACAATAATATATGACTGAAAGCTGCCTCACCCCCAGTGGCATAATGTCCATTGGGCAAAGTGGGCAGCTGCCCAGGGCTCAGGAATTTTGCAGGGCACGCTCCTGCGTTTTTTTGTTTTTTTACATTTTGGCCTGCAGGGGGCGCATGTTTAGAGGTATCGGCACCAAAATTTCAGGGTATCATCAGGAGACTGTCCTGATGATACCCCCATGTTTGGTGCAGTTTGGTTCAGGGGGTCCAAAGTTATATACCCCCAAAGTGGTAGCCCCATCCCCCATTTTTCCAATGGGAGCTAAGGAGATGGGGGCTGCACATTTGAGGGTCCATAACTTTGACCCCCCCTGAACCAAACTTCACCAAACTTGGGGAGTGTCATCAGGACAGTATCCTGATGATAACCTGAAATTCTGGTGTCACTAGCTTAACAATTGCATCCCTGACAGGCACTCCCAGAAATTTGGCCAAGAATCTTACTTCTGCATTGATTTTTTCCCATTGATGTCAATGGGGAATTACTGATGCAGCCTGTGGGGTGCACATTTCTGAAGGCACAATCACAAAACTTTCAGGGTATCTTTAGGAGACTGTCCTAATGACACCTCCCAAGTTTGGTGAAGTTTGGTTCAGGGGGGCTAAAGTTATGGACCCTCAAAAGGGCAGCCCCCATCTCCTTAGCTCCCATTGGAAACAATGGGGGATAGGGGCTACCCCTTTGGGGGTCCATAACTTTGGACCCCTGGACCAAACTGCACCAAACTTGGGGGCATCATCAGGACAGTCTCCTGAAGATACCCTAACATTTTGGTGCTGATACCTCTAAAAATGCGCCCCCTGCCGGCTGAAATGCGAAAAACACAAAAAAATGCATCAGAGAATCTTGGATGTTACCGCAAGTTCGGATTGCGCAGAGTTCGGAGGGGGCGGGCTCGGGCCTGAGAAACTGAGAACTTTTTTTCCCAACCCACAGCCCTAAACCTTGGGTAAAATAATCCAAAATAATCATTCTGCAGTCAATCAAGGAAAAAGATGTCTTGATCTTGCTTTTCATTCAGTGGCATGCTTTTTCCAAATAACAAGATATCCCCAAAAGAAGGCAGAGGGGAAAAGACGCTGATCTCATTTAATTCTCTCCAACTTCAAAAGGGGGCATAAAGATCTTTCTTCTCTTCAATTTAGACTCCAAGATACATGATCCATCAAGATATATGAGACATCTATTGAAGTCACAAAACCAAAAGTAGAAAACAAAACAAAATATTGGATTGAAGTGAAGAGAACAAGGTTGCATGAATGTTTCAAAAGGACTGGCACTTTCCCCACTTGGCACCATCTTTATCAACACTGCATTTGTTGTAAAGAGCTGTAAGTTGAAAACATGTGCCAGCACAACCTGAGTTTTAAAAAAATTTAAAGTTTAAAAAAAAACTTTGGGGTATTTATTTACAGTTTACAGCACTCCAAATACAGCACTTTAGCCTTGGTTCGGCACTCCATTGTAGTCTTGATTTGACCCAGGTCCAGTGGCGTACCAGGCCTAAATGGTGCCTAGGGGGCAAGACTGACTCCCCACACACACACACCTGGCTCCCCGTGCCCCCCAGTGCCGCACTTACAGGAGCCAGCAAGAAAGGCGGGGGATGGCAGGGCTTGGGGGCAGCTCAGACGGACGCTGCAGTTGTAGGCTGGCTCCTGGGCCAGCCTGGGGAGGGCAGAAACCAGCCTGCAGGGAGGTCGGGGGGGCAGGGCTTGGCAGCGCCTGAATGGGCTGCCTACCACCGAGCCCCGCCTCCCCGGCCTCTCTGCAGGCTGGTTTCTGCCCTCCACAGGCTCCACAGGTGGGCTTGGCAGCTTAGGCGGGTGCTGCGGCAGCAGGGCAGTTCCTCAGAGGGAGCTGGCCCGCAGTTGCGGTGAACACCTCAGCCGGCGAGCGGCACCCCAGCATGGTGGGGGAGCCACCGGTCACCAGCCGGGTCGCCAAACCACGGGACAAACCAGGCACAGTGACCCGGTTGGTGCCCGGCGCCTCCCCCACCACAAGACAAAACAGCATATGCCTGGGAACATGGGTTACCTCATGTCTCCATGGGCGGTATGCCCCTGCCCTAGTCACATATGTTCCCACAGAAAGAGTGCAAAAGTATATATACTTCAGCTTCAGAGTTACTACTGGATTTTGTCCTCTCCCCAAATGTCAAGGAGACCCCAAACTTTTTCATGCTGTCAGGACAGGTGTGGTGCTCAAGAGCCATCTCACAGGAATCTCACAGGAATATACAGCAGAAGTCAAAATGGCACAGATTCTCAGTAGTATAATAAAACCATTTTTAAAAGACCACTGTGGCAAGCAGTTTGAAACGCAGCATTTTTGTCACACCAAACCCCGTACCATACGAGAGACACAGAAAAACAGTTGCGCAAAGCCCATCCATACACCACAGAGACTGCCTTTCTATTTCCCACAATCGCATTACAGGTTAGCTCCCTGGACAAACAAGACTGTAACAGAAAAGGAACAGACAATGGCAGATTGATGGTGTTATCTGGAACTCCCATTATAACCGTGAGTATAAATGATGGCAACTGTGATTCATTTGCCTGAGGGGGGGACCAGCAGAGGTTTCTAAGCATTATGGTGACGAGCAAGAGCTTCTAGCTGTTTCAGATGGCTTAAGTTATACACAGAACCACCAGCGTTCTTGTGAGAATTCAGCTCTTGTTCGTTTAGGAATGGGGTGACGAGAAGAATAATTTATGTTCAGTATATGTCAACACCGAATCTCCTGATGTTTTAGAGCAGTGGTGGAGAACCTATGGCATGGGTGCCAGAGGTGGCATTCAGAGCCCTCTCTGTGGGCACAACCAAATAGAGTAGCCCCCACCCACCCCCACACATCTAGGCTGGCCTAGGGCGTCGGGCTCGATTATTAGCATTAAACCTAAGACCTAGTTTTGGGAAAGCAGTGTAGGTAACCCTGTTAAGCGCTGATAAACCCCACTGATTTTCATGCAAAGAACTAAAGTGCGATCCTTTACCTGGGAGTAAGATCGTTTGCTGGCAATGGGGCTTGCTTCTGAGTAAACCCTCCTAGGGTCATGATTCACCCGTTGGAAGAATTGCATGGTTGCTTCAAAGCAAAGCCAAGCTTACTCCCGAGTAATGCATGCCTCAGAGCCAACTGTTTTTTCTAAATGAAAACCTCAGTATTCAGGTTAAATTGCCATGTTGGCACTTTGCAATAAATAAGTGGGTCTTGGGTTGCCATTTGGGCACTCGGTCTGGAAAAGGTTCACCATCACTGTTTTAGAGTCTAAAACAGGAATGCAATCAGCATCAACAAATGGCCCAGAAAGCAGATACTGGGCTGCATGCAGGTGTCACGAACCCTGTTTTGTCTGTGATGAAAACCAGAGCGATTTATTCTCAGGCGTATCTGCTCCCTCCCTCCTCCCGTCATGTTCAGAGGTCAAGGCTGAATATTTCCTGGTCCAGGATGCCTTTGACCCACTGGTGGTATTCAACAGGTTCGCACCACTTCGACAGAACCGGTTGTTAAAATGGTGCTTGTAAACAACCAGTTGTTAAATTATTTGAATCCCACCACTGCTTTGACCCAAGTACACTTCATTGTAGGAATATGACAGCTCCGGGTGGGACCTGTGGATCCCCTGGAATTACAGTTCATCTCCAGACTACAGAGATCAGTGCCCCAGGAGAAAATGGCTGGTTTGGAGGGTGGATTCTATGGAATTGCACCCCAATGGGATCTCTCTCCTCCCTGGATTTCACCCCCCAAATCTCCAGCAATCTTCTAACCTGGATCTGGTAACCCAACCACCCCATAAGTTTTGGAAGGAATACCCAGCACAAGAAAAAACATAGAATGTGTGTTGTATGCTCAGTTATTTTCTTTGCTCTCATTCATAGCCAAGGTCCCTCTGGTCAAAAACAATTTGCTTGGATCCACTGTACACTACAGCCCAAGCAGCTGCCATTCTCCAGAGTATGAAGAATTAGTCCCCAGCTCTGTTTTAATGCTAAAATAAGTTTGGCTCCAGAGAACAACTCAGTTCGTAGCATATGAAGTCGGTGAAAAATGTGAAATCCCAGTTTGAAGGAAAACGCAGCTCTTAGCTGTCTTAATTTCACAGCATAGTGAAAAGGAAAAAAGTAAAGACAAAAAAAAATACAAAAATAAAATACAAACACCAAACTTGCATGAGGGAAGAAGGCAAAAAAAAAAAAACACCAATGTGCAAAAGAAGGAGAAACACTTTCATGTCTGAAGAGGAAACGCAGTCAGCATCCTTTTCATAGCAGAAAATCGGCCTTTATGTTTTAGATGTAATTAAAGGCAAGAATCGAAAGAACCAGGACACAGAACATGTCTCGCACCTCTGGGGCTGCATGGGTAGAAGCCCAATTTTCCTGAGGCCTAAGCCATCAAAGCATGCCTTCCTGAGGTACTATGACAGCCATGTACAAACCGCTCTTAGTGCTGAAAGGTCTTGGTTGACTCACACAGCCTTCTGAGTTAGTATTAATAAATGACAAGGATTGGTGGATATGTGTGGGAGAGGTTAACCACTAGGGATTTTCACCCAGCGTTGCTAATGAGCGGCAAAGTGAGAACAGGCCAGGCGGCCAGAGATTTTAAAAATCAGATTTAAAAAAAAAATGGAAACAAATGTTTGAGTGCAATACCACGGCCTGCAAATATTGCCGTGGTATTACATTTGGGGCTGTAGTTAAGCATTTTGTTCTTTTTCCAGCTTACCCATCTTTTAGTGAACGCGAGGCCCACATTCCCTTCATGTTCCTAGCTTTTATTTTGAACATCCCATGGTAGTTGTCACTCCTTTGTAGATTTCACTTGGCTTTTTTCTATAGCGGCTTTACCTGCTCGTTCTGTCACTTCCTATCTCTCTGCAGTGACATAATTTTTTATTTCCATTTCCTATATCTTTATTTTTTAAAAAAAAGCTTTTGGGCAGCCACTGTGGTTTTATCGTTTTAGGGCAGGGGTCTTCAAACTATGGCCCTCCAGATGTTCATGGACTACAATTCCCATCAGCCCCTGCCAGCATGGCCAAGTGGTAGGGCTCATGGGAATTGTAGTCTCTGAACATCTGGAGGGCCATAGTTTGAAGACCCCTGTTTTAGGGGAAGTCACACTTGGGTTGCCAGGTTTCTAAACCACTCACTGCGCCCTTCTATAGCAACTTGGTCTGTGGAGGGTCACATTTCATTTAATTAATTACATTTATAGGGCATCTTTCACCTTTCAGGTTCAGTGCAGCTTCCAACAATACAAAAGTAAACGATGCAAATATACAGTGAAAATAAAGAGTTAAAACCCACAATCAACAACTACCCTAAAAACTTGATGGCAACTAAAACACTCAATTCTATACATTCTTTTTCTCATAGGTGGAAAACAGGAAGGGAAAGAGATGGAAAAAGAAGAGGGTGGCTATTAGATGGTAAGCCATTGCTGCCTCAACCATAAGCCTGGTAGTACAGCTCCTTCTTAAAGAACTTGCGGATCTGCATCAAGTCCTGTAGGGCCCAGGTCTCATCTCACAGAGTGTTCCACCAAGCCCTAGTTGAGGACAGCCTGATCTCTTTCAGTCCAGGGATCACCACATAGACTATTATTTGATGAACATAGTGCTCTTCAAGGGACATACTTCAAGGGACAGAGGCTGGATGGCCATCTGTCAGGGGTGTTTTGATTGTGTATTTCCTGAATGGTAGGGGGTTGGACTTTGTTATGCCCCCACAGAGGCTTTTGTTATTTCCCCATTAAGCTTTAGTTTCCCCATAGTTAGCATGGTTTTAGTTCTTTGTTAAGTCTTCTAAGCGAGGGTATTTTAGTTAGCCCCTGCCCCTTTAAGATATTTCCCAATAGGCAGTTTCCTTTCTTTACCCAGCAATCCCCTGTTTTAGTTCTAGCCAGTCAGTCACAGTGAGGTGATAAGGGTAGTTGGAAACTGGAATATTCGTGACGTCCATATTATTATATGGTGGTCCAAAGAGCACAAGTTAAGTTTAGAACAGCAGTTAGAACATGACAAAGACTGAAAGGAAGTAAGGCACAGTGGACTTTCTTGAAAGCAACCCAGAGAAGACACAGTCTGCAGCTTCAAACCTGCTCAAGACAAGCAAGTACTCTGACTTAGATAGACCCAAGGGAGGAGTTAGGGTCTTGTTTCTCTCCAGTAATAAACCCATTGTAAGAACTGTTGAACCTGGCTTGTGTTTCCCCCACTCTGAACTAGCCAAGTACAGGGCACCAAAATAGATTCACTTGGGGGGCAGAACAGACTTAAGGAGCCTTATAGACTCTTCCAGCTCTATGATTCTATAATTCAACTTAGAGAGGTGGATCTCCATGCTATGAAAAGCTTTACTTGCTGATTTCAGCAGGTAAAGGCACACAGACTGGTCAAGGCAGATTTTTCTCTGGTCAGTTGGTAACTTTTTTTCTCAGTTACTTGCTATTTTGCTTTAGGAGTCACTTAGCATCCCCCTCACTTTCTTCTAGTGACCAGAAGGAGGGGGAGTTAGTGTTCAAGTGGCCAATCTAGCAATTCCCCTTAACATTGTAAACATAATTTTCAAAGACCTCTGGACAAGGTAACATGGATCATTTCCCAGGGATCAGAAAACTGGGCCTGTCCTTGGAATGGGTTGGATCCAGCCAGCTCTCCGGCTGGAAAGGGAATGAGGGGGTTCTTTCTGCACAACAAAAATGTGACGCTGGGGATCTCAGGACCTGCATAAATAGAAGTCATTTGGGATGGGGATGTGGTAAAAAATGGAATTAAGAGGGATTGATGAAAAAACTGACTGGATGCAAGTCAATGTATCTTTCGCTGTTAATAACTGAAGTGTGGCCAGTTTAAGTATAAAATGCATCTCTCTTTATTGTAATTGTCTATTCACAGCAGTCAAGTGCGACATGGCCAAAGTCACTTGTACCTACACAGCAGGTCGCTGATTCCAGCAATACCTTCCTGGGAATTATTTCTGTGTTGACAGTGGCACTTTGAGCTAGTGCACAATCACTTCCCCCAAACACAGGAGCGGCCACTGTTTTTTGCCTATGCACATGCCCACCCATGAGGGACAACACAGAGGGACAACGTACTACATGCTTGGCGCAGGAGCACCCAACTGCAGTTAACTGGCCCCTTTACACATTGCCACATGGAGCCGCCTGAACCATCACAGTGGTTACAAGATAAGTACAGATCCTTTCCATACTGAGCAGTTCCCAGTTTCTTCTCTGTAGCAAAGGTGTCTTGAGAAAATGAAATGGTATCACAGTTAGAAGTATTTTCCCCACATTCCCACCCTCATCCACAATGTTTGAATATTAGGGTACCTTCCCACAGATCCCCGTCTGTGACCCTGCCTTCACAGAATCAAGTCACTACTGTCAACCAGATATCCTTAGCCATATAACCATCAAAGCAATAAGTTCTAACTTGGTCTTTCATTAGTTTATCCAGGGGACTACTATCCGCTTTTAAAGGGCAACCAGCGTGGCGTAGTATTTAAGACCAGGTAGACTCTAATCTGGACAACCAGATTTGATTCCCCACTCCTCCACCTGAGCAGTGGACTCTTATCTGGTGAACTGGATTTGTTTCCTCGCTCCAACACATGAAGCCTGCTGGATGACCTTGAGCTAGTCACAGTTCTCTCAGAATTCTCTCAGCCCCATCTATTTCACAGCATATCTGTTGTGGGAAGGGAAAAGCATTTGCAAGTGCTTTTGAGTCTCCTTACAGGTTAGTAAGGTGGGATGTAAGTCCAAAACTCTTCTTTTTCTTCACTTCAACCAAACTTTAAGTTGTTCATATACTAAAAACATTTGTCTCTCTCGGAATCCTTTCTGGTGAACTCCACAGACTAATGGCATAAAGCTTTTGCAGCCAAAACATCAATATGTCTAGTGATAAAGTCTAACCAATTTATTGTGGCATAATCTTTTGTGAGCCAGAACCTATTCGGTCAGATATATGATGAGGTATGCTCTAGCCCATGAAAGCTTATGCTACCATAACTTTTGTTAGTATTTAAAATGCCACGACACTTTGTTTTCCTTCCTACTTTTCCTTAGACTTACTTCTGTGCATAATAAGATTTTGTTGACCATGAAGAAATACAAATCCAGCTAAAGAGTTTCTAAATATTGTTTATTCCATATATTGTATTCTCTGCCTATAATAAAGGGTATGTTTTCCAGACAGGTTTGTAAAACTGCGCTCTGGTTAATTTTCATATCGCTTAACTAGTTAAGTTAAAAGTAACATGAAATGTCACGACTAATTTTAGTTAGACACATTTTGTCCTCCCTGTAGAACAAAGAAGACTATATCAGGTGCACTTGCAGTCAGTGCATTATTCATAGCAAATGGGTATTAAATATACCTTGCTCTTAAAGAGAAGTCCTGGCACCTCTTGATGATTTTCTTCTTCAACCAAGGAAACAGTCTATGTTTCTGGCCCAAGCTCACTCAGCAGGCTTCATGTGGAGGAGCAACGAAACAAATCCAGTTCACCGGATTAGGGTCAGCCACTCATGTGGAGGAGTAGAAAATCAAACTCGGCTGTCCAAAGTAGAGTCCACCACACTTAACCACCACACCACACTGGAGGAAGAGGTGATTGTGGTGGTGCAGATGAGACAGGTGAAAGGGGAGGTGAGACAGGTGAAAGGGGAGAGCCAAGCTCCAGCTGCCATCCATAAAGAGTAATGGGCACCTAATCTCTGTTTGTCACAACTGGGAATGTATCTTTCCTTGAAATGACGTTTTCACAGCAGTTTCACAACCAACAAAAAAGAAGGAGCCTCAGTATGAATATGAAAGACAGCAAGAAAAAAGAATAGGGAATCTCACCCAGCTAGGGAATCTCACCCAACCCTCTCCAAATTTGCCCCCCTCTCTCTCACCCACACAGGTGCCACAAATACAGCACAGAAGCTTACAGACTCCCAAAGTGTTGGTTTCAGTTACTTTCCCATGAAAGAATCCCTGACCCCAATGAAGATCTGTGGATGGTAGTTAAGGCCACCCACCACAATTTATTTCACTTGGATAAATATTAATAATTTCAGACAGCTACATTATCACCTGAAAGTTTTTACTTGGCTTCCTTCAGAAGCTGAAATCTTTTGTTTCCTCCTCTGAATGCTTCATTTCAATGAAACTTTATTAAATAACAGGCAAGGGAAAATGTGGAGGAAATATTTCAACACCTTCAAATGTATGGGAGATTTCTCCCTCCCTTGAGGAATGTCCCAATAACAACTAGTTGGTGATGCTCACTACTCCATCTCAGTTCCAAAATTATCTGAGGGATCAGCTTTGGGGCCCTGTAGCTTAAACCAAGCTTGTAAATAAACAATGCCCCCTTCCACACAAACCTGTTAAACCTGTTGTAAGGCAGGAGATAAAACATTTCCTCCATGGAATTCTACATTGTTTTTACCCCCGTTGGTTCCCAAAACATTTTATTTGTAGCCTCAAAAAGTTTACAATGAATGCCCTTTTAAAACAATTATGTAATTGAAACATTTTCAAAACAGCTTCATTTGCCTGTGCGATCTCTTTAAGACGTTTTCCGTGCCTCTCTGCAGCACCATTTTCTCAGATCACCCACTGTTCCCCCTCACCTATTTGTGGAGCATTTCAGCAGAGTTCCTTCAGTTTTTATTCAGGGGGGGGGGTAATCTTCAAAGGATGGAGGGTAAAAGCCACAGAAGATCACAGCACCCTGCTGTGAAGCACTGAAGCACGGATTCCACGACAAACAAAAAAGGGAGGTGGGCAGAATCACAAAATGGCAGCCAGGAATCATTTTGAGGATGTGAGTGCAAACATACATCATGATGAAGGGGATTGAAAAAGTTTTAGAAACATTTTCAGGATTTTTTGAAAAAACAGCCAATCTGTGGTTAGCTGTGGCTGCAAAGAATTTTTTTACAGATGCCCAGATATTTCATGTAAATTACCTTCTTGACCACAGTGTCACCATTTGTGGACAAACCATCAATGCTGGTTCACAAAGAACAGAAGACAACGCGTCTGATTGGCCCCTGTTTCTCACAAGCAGTAAAAGAAAGCAGCAGCTATAATCCAATTTTCTGATGTCCAGACACATTGGATGACATTACTGTAATTGGTTGTTGTCAGGATGCTTAGGAAGAGGTTTGCCTTTCTCGTCACTCTTGTAAATGGTCCTTTATAATTAATCTTTCACTGTGCTTACTTATTAATGTGATTCAGAAATGGCACAGTTGTGCAAGAGCAAGCAAGAGAACACATCCCAGCTAAGGTGGATAACAAAGGACCAACAACACAAGGATCGAAACAACGTCACCCTTTTCTGATCAGTACACTAGGAACTCCCTGATATTTTAGTACTGATGGTATGTGACAGGTGAAGAAAAGGCGAATGATGAACAGTCAGTGTCCAATGACAGTGCTCTAATCCAGAGATAGCAATCCATAACGGGAAAGAGTTTTCTGCATGTGGATCAACTGGGCCAGAGATGAACTAGAGAAAAGTGAAGGAACACACGCACATAATCCCACACTGCAATTAATAGATGGGAAATTGCTAAAATCCCTTCATATCAATTATTAAGGTGGTCACGTCTGGGTTCAGAAATTTCTGGGGATTTGGGAAGTGGAAGCTGGGGAAGGTGAAGGGTGAATACGGAAGGGAAGGGAACTCATTGGGAACACAATTCTCCAGGGCAACTGACTCTGTCATCTGGAGAAAAGTTGTAATTCTGAGAGATACCCAGGACCTACCTGGAGGATGTCAACCATAGCACCATTTTGTGGCATCTTGACCCCATGGTTCATACAAATATAATGGAAACCACTGGAGTCTTTCCATTTGGCCTTGTCCTTAGTTCCAGAATAGAGATGCCAGTCTCCAGGTGGGATCTGGAGTTCCCCCAGAATTACAGCTCGTCTCCAGACTACAGAGATCAGTTCTCCTGGATAGAACAGTTGCTTTGGAGAGTGGTCATTGTTCTCTACTGAGGTCCCTCTGATTCCCATGATCCATCCCTAGGTCTCTAGGACTTTCCCAACCTGGATCTAGCAACCCTAACCCCATCCTCTTCCAGTGACCCCAGGTGACCTGGCAACCCCATTCCACAATCATCACACAAAACATCTAATTAGAGAAACAGTTTCTTCACACAGCTCCATTTACAATTACATTCAATCACAACACATTAAAACCCACTAAATTATCAAAAACTGTAAATTGGTCATTAGAAAAGATCTTCCATTTAACAAGTCAAGGAGACAAATGATAAAAAGGACCCTGCCTTCTTTAACTACTGGTATCTTAATCTATAATAGTTCCACTATTGAGGATTTCAATTGTTTGGAGAACATCTTGTCTCTTACAAATCAAGGATCTCGTCTATGATTATGGACTGCCATCAAACGTTGGGAGTGAGAAATCATGATAGGGTGGGTTTATGCTAGATAGGTTAACTACAGCAGTTTTTTTCTTTAAAAAAGGCTTCCCACACAGAAATATTAAACTGTTAAAATCATGCACCAGTTCATTTCCCTCTTTTTAAATTCATTTTGCCGTTGATGCCGCATTTTTAATCTTCCTTAAACAGTGGCCAACCTGAAGTGGTAAACTCAAAGTAAATGAGGTGTTCCTAACCATATAAATATGAAAAATAGCCATCGCTTGGGGACTGTCACTGAAGATGCTCAAATCTGTTCACTTACATTTTTGGGTCTCTTACGTTCAAGCCCTTCTTGCAATCTGAAAACGGATCACAAATTCAGGACGGTCTTCAAATTACGACAACGGGCATCTTCTAAAAACCTCTAACTATGTCTTCCTAAAGGACCCTCAATGTCTTGTCCTATCCAGATGTGGAGCCACATGAGTATCCCCATCAGATGCCACTCATCTGTCAACGCAGAGGATTATTTCTTGAGAGACCAAAATTGGCTGCCTGGGACGAGAACACCATCAATCTTACTCAAGTAGGGTGCAGGTTGGCTGCCTGCAAAAATCTCACAAGCGGGAATGCTCTGCTGTTCCTAAGCAGGTGATGAGGCAGCTGTAAAACCTTCCCTCTGTCTGTCTCCCACCCCTGCGAAAGATTTGTCATATGTCCCATTTCCTCAATACTTTGTATGCACCCAGCATCCTACTCTTCGAGCTTCATAAAGGAGCCGATTTTTCAAGCTTAGGCAAATGCTGCAAAGCGCCGAAATGTCTATCCTTCACTTTTTTTCTCATCATGTCACTTGCTTCAACTGATTGTGCAGAAATGAGATTACATTTCCCTTTGGACTATTTATTTATTTACTGTCTTGTTTATTCACTGTGCCATCCACGGCTGCCATCACAACATTGGCGGCAATTCGAGTCCCGTTCACTCGCAAACAGTGCTTGGTTTACTACTTCCTGAGATGACATCCAAAGAAAGACATCCAAATGGGTTATTCTACATCTTGGCTATTAAAATGATTGGCAAGTATTGAAGGAAGAAGACAGGCATGAGAAATCACAGTTTGAGACTCACAGCATGGGGCATACGCCACAATCCATGAGGTTTCTTTTCCTCCACAAGTACTGAGGGGGTATGTAAGGATACACTAAGAGCACAGTTGTGCTCAATGGCTCACCCATGAGAAGTTCTTAGAGCATCATTTCTACAGGATCCTTTTCAAACACCAATCCATATACTTTGTCAGAAGTCAAAGCAATGCAGTTGCAAGTCAGGTGGTTTCTGAGTTATTCCTTTCTGGCCTGGAGAACAGCTTGGGGAAGGGGAGGTCTTTGATGGCTCCTGTCATATCCAACCATAACTAGAGATTGCCTGCTATATCTTTGGAGTCTTAGCCATATTCTCATAGACCTGGGCAGATAATGCCATGATTTTATCAATCCACCGTCACTGATTCAAACAGCTTTTAATAATGAAAATTTTTAACATATTAGTATTTTGCACCTTTGAAATGTTAACAAATGAGATCTCAGGAAGGAATACTGCAGCCTTTTATAGATTTTAAAAGCATTTAACAAACTGTTGGGTACTTTCACTGTCTTTCTGCCAACTGGACATAACACTTCATGCTTCTGGTGCCGCCAGTGCAGGCTCACAAAACTGCTGCTGTGATAAATTATGCACATCTTGAAGGTGCCACCAGACTGTGTTGCTTTGGCTGCTGCGCTCTCCTGCATTTACCCCTCTGGAAGGCTTCCAGATCATTGATCACTTCCGTGAGAGTGAACCGATGGAGCAAGTTCCAAACTACTCATGAAATATTACTTTGTTGATTTCCCACTTGAGGAATGGCAACGTAATAAAATGTCTTAGGCTCAATTTTACCTTAATCAATTGCTATTACTCACACACACACCATTTTTTGTGCATTCAGACATCAAGCATCACGTTGTACAACTGATAGTCGAAAATGTCATTCACCTTATCACCCACAATGGCCACAAACAACAGTATAAGACCAATTACAGGCAGAATCTCACCATCAAGGTAATTCCATACCCACACACACACAAATACACACAAATACACACACACACACACACTAGGCAGCTAACACTTCAACAGGGGGCCTGCTGGAAGGGCAGCTCACTTTGGTGAGCCCCTTTTGCATTCTGCCAGTATTACAGAAAATATACCAGAGAAAAACAAATATACCATCCATTTCCAAATTTCCCTCCAGTTCCCCAAATACAGGAACACGGCATATCCACTTGCAAGGGCTAGATGGTTTATGTTTCGCATGTGGAACTTGGTGCCTCAACTGGCAAATGCACATCAAATACAAGAAGTCCTGGCTTTCTCCACAGGAGGAAACGTGTTGTTCTCTAAGTACTCACGCAAACACAGAAGGATAATAAGAGAAAGGCTTAATTATAATTATAATGGATTTCCCTGGGTGGTTCCTTTGAAAAAAAAACCCCAAGAGCTGAAAACACACAACAATGACACCTTTCTAAACAAGAAGAAGATTTCAACCCTGGGGTGGCAAACAGCCAGGTGGTTACACTATCCCAGCAGAAAGCAACTCCTAAACCTTTACAAATAAGATGCTTATCCATCACACATGCATGCCAGTCATACACCTCCGTTGCAAAAGAGGCCAGCGCCCGAAGTGACTGGAATGGATCTGCCATGTGATTGGTCCTACCTGGTCTGTGAAGGTGATGCTGCTGGAAGGTGTGATGAAAAGACCCCTGGCAGAGCAGGACGGCGCAGGCACTTATCCACAAATACAGGACCCAGGACATTGCAGAAACCATTGCCATTCTCTAAGGGAAACAGGAGGCGAGAGTGAGCATCCGCAGCCCAACTCACACGCAGCCTCCATTCAGAGACTGAACCACATCTGAAACCACATTGGAACAAGTCCTTGGTGAGTTTCTCTCCCCCCCCCCCCCTTACAGTGGCCTGAAGACTACAGAAGATCCCATCCGAAAGAATGCAGGGAAGATATCTGCTGCTAAAGATTAACTTTCAATAATTCAGCAGCTCAAATGAAATTGTGGCTAAAAGAAGCTCGGGGTTAATAGAAGCTAAGATGCAGCTGAAAGAGGTCTGAGCCACCGAAAACTCATCGGAATATATTAGCGGGTCTTCAAAGTGCCCCAAAAGACATCCTGGCATAGAAACCCAGGCTCCTTTGTGTGTTTCGTGGCCGTTTCCCATTCAGTGTGCACAGAGCTAAACAAAGTGTAGCATCTGAAGCACAGCTCTTGTTTCCTTCCGATTGGGGCGAATCATCTAGATGTGGTTTCCTCAGGCAGGGAAAAATCTCTTAAAGGGTGCCCTGTATTTGCCAGCCTGCAGACTGGAATCACACTTGTTCCAGTACCAGGCATGGTGGGGGGATTCTCCCAGGCCGTTCCTATTTGTTAGCCTTCCATTCTGGAGCAGCACGTGCGGATGAGGGAGCATCCTTTGTTTTTAACCGTTTCATGGCAACCTGAGGGTGAAGATTTAACCTAGAGGGAGAGGGGAGACTCGGGTGGATCAGCGCGGAACTCCCTTAAGCCATTAACTCTTCCCGAAGTGCCGGGATCCTTTTTTAAGCCGGCTCTTTTCCCTTCCCAAGGACCCAGGAAGTCTCTCCTCCTCTCCGGCAGGCACTGCATTTGTTTTGAACGTCAAAGGGCCATGAATTTTTCATCACGACGCTGTCTGCTAAGCAAAGACATTGTTTTGTCAGAACTGTGTTCCTGTAATCTCCCCCAGTTTCCTTCTCTTGGGTCGAGGCTTGTCTAAGGAACACTTGTGAGTGAGATGAGAGTAGATTTCCCAGGTCAGAAAAGGGGAGAGGAGGTCTTGGGTGAAGGAAGGCAAGGGCGGTCCAGAAAGCCCTCCCTCTTGGCCAAGCCAGATTCCCATCCCTGAACACTCTCATCTCCTTCCCTGGCCCTAAACAAGCACATCGTCCCATCCCTGCTACTAGAGACTCTCCAGAGGGGCGCGTTTCCATTTCTACCGGCTCAGCTCGGGTTGCCGAACGTCTCCCCCCTCCTCCTCGATGGACATCCCAAGTGGCTCTCCCCAAAGCCCGGCCAGGCTGGTCCGATTCCCAACTCGACGGCCGACCCAGCCAGGCCCTTCACCTAACCCGCTCCCCCGCCCACAGCCAAATTCATCAAACTTCGGGCAGGCGACTTGGCCAGCCAATGGCAAGGGGGCATTCGCTCTCCCGCCACCCGATCCGCGGCACCCCGGCCCTGGGAGGGGAGGGAGACCAGATCGAATGGGTCTCCTTATGAGAAAGACCCTGTCTGAGTTGGGGAGGAGGTGGAGGGGGGGACTCAAATCGATGCGGATGTCCATATACAAACACACGAGGAAATCTCTCTCTGCTTTGGGGAGGAGTGGCGGGGTGGGGCTTCGGCTCATTCTCAAGGCGTGTCCGCGGAGATCCATCGCAGCCCGCCGGCTCAAACCCAGGCAAGGAGGCCCGGGAATCGGCCCGGTAGGATTCGAACCCAGATCTCTTTTTTTGAGAGGAGGGGGCAGCGTGGAGCAGCAGCCAGAACTTTTTCCGGCAGCTCCCCGTCTCCTGCCGGAGAGGTCTCCGCGGGGATAGATAGTCCCCCCCTCCCCGCGGTGGACTTTTGCAGCGGCCAGCCCGCCCTCCGAAGGGAACATCAAGGAAGCACTCTCGGGGGTTGGTTGCTGCCTTTCCAAAAGAGGCGAGTGGCCGCCGGCTGCTTCCCAGAAGCTCGCTCTCGCTCTCTGCCCTTCTATTTCTGGCACTCTCGCCCTAGAAAGGTGAACAGGGAAAAGGGAAGGCGGGCGGTGTCCCGGTTTCACCCGAACTTTGCCCAACAGAAAAGAGGCCAGCGAGGCAGAAGCGGGAAACTTCCCGCCGCCTCCCGGGCTGCGATCTCGCATCCCGGCCATGGGGGCCAGGCTCCCCCAGGACTTTCCAGCCCGCCCGCCTCTGCTCAGTGGGGCTCAAGCCCACCCTCCTGGCTGGCGTCCCCCCCCCCCCGGGGTCTGGCCGGACCTTCTCTTACTCTGTCCCCCTCCCTCCCCACCTCCGGCTTTCCCATAGGAAAAGAGGCTCCGGAGTAGGCACGACCCCCGCCAGGTCTCCTCTCGAGGGCGACTTTGCGCATCCCCTTACCTGAGTGATCCGACCCAAAGCAGCGGGCTCGGGGAGCGTTCATTGGAAAGCTTTAGCGCTGGTTCAAATCCATCTGCACCGCGATCGGGGATTGGGGGGGCCGGGGTGGGGGGGTGTCAAAGCAGCTCCGCCGGCAATCTGCCTGATCCCGATCTCCTCGATTTCAAGCGGGGAGAGAGATCCAGCCCGAGAGAAAGAGATCCCGACTCTCCTTCCTCGGCGGCGGCTGCCAATCCTATTCCCAGAGTCGAGGCAGACACATCCGTCAGAAAAGTCGCTCCGCTGCCCAGCCGCTCACCGTCCCTTTCCCGTCATCTCGGCCGAGCCCTCGGCGGCGGTCTGGAGCGCATCGGTCGCTGCCGGGCGCTTAAGCAGAGGAGGATCGCGGGGCTGGTCCACCAGCGCCTCTCCTAGCGGCGCCGAATCCAAGCAGAACGGGGGTGGGGGGTGGGGGGTGGGGGGTGGGGCAAGCCCCGGCTCTGCGCCGAGGACACCACTCCTTAAAGGGACATCCCCCTCCCCCGCAATTGCCGCTGCCTCGCACCTGCCTCGCACCTGCCCAGGTGTGCGCCCTCCACCAAGGGGGGGCTGCTTTCAGATCTCAACAAGGTCGGGGTGTTTTATGCCCGACCAGCCCACTTGGGTGCCCGCATCTCTGGGAAGAGAGGGCGGGGAAACGCTTGGCAGGCAGCAGGAGCCGGGAGTGGGAAGACAACTTTTCGGCGAGGGAGGGAGGGAGGGAGGTGGAGAGAAGGGCATCAGTTAGCGGAGAAAGGCGGCCTCCCTGTGTGGATACCGAGCTTTGTTGCCATGCCTGTAAGAAATCGGGCAAGGTTTCTAGCCAGCCAAGAGGAACTGGAACATCACCCTACCCCTCCCCCCCAGCTCTAGCAGGGTGGCCAACCTATGGCACTCCAGATGTTCATGGACTACAATTCCTATAAGCCTCTGCCAGCATGGCCAATTGGCTGATGGGAATTGTAGTCCATGAACATCTGGAGTGCCATAGGTTGACCACCCCTGCCTAGGGAATGACTGCAAAAGTGAATGCCCATAATCACGTATGAATGCTGGCCAACCTAACCTCTGGAAATTAAGAGGGGATCAGGTGTTCAGCCCTGTTGGTTTGTAGCACAGGAGCAAGATTTCAGGCCAGTGACACCTTACAAACCAACAAATCTGGCCAGGTATAAGCTTTCCATTGTGGCATAGTGGTCAAGAATGGTGGACTGTATGGAGGATCAGGTTTGTTTCCCCACCCCCACACATGAAGCCTGCCGGGTGACCTCGGGCCAGTCACAGTTCTCTCAGAACTTTCTCAACCCCATCTACCTCACAAGGGGCCCGATGTGGGGAGGGGAAAGGACGGGAATTTGTAAGCCACGATGAAACTCCTTTAGGCTGAGAAAAGCAGGTATAAAAAACCCATCTCTTCTTCTTCACAGCTGGCTTAACCAGACTCCAGTAGCGATGGAGATCTGTCCCCACTTATATCTGAAATTCATACCTTGGGAATCTTGTTCGTCTTTAAGGAGCTGGAATGAACCTTGGAAATTAAAAAAAAGGCTCCCTGTTTTCAACCCGAGGTTGGACACTCAGTGTTTATAGTCACCTTTGTGTGTCCAAAGCATGCGGAGATCATATAAATATTGCCAACAATCCCAGATGATTGCCGCCGCCACCCCAAAAAGAGATGTTTACTTTAGAGATGTATACAAATAACTGCTGGCAACCTTTTCTGAACAGTGGTAACCAACAAAAATTCACTAGGACTGGCCCATGTGAATGAAGACCATCACACTGGCTCAGTGGAAAAGCCAACTGGATGTTCTTGAAGTCTGGCCAGTTGAAAAACAAGGGTCTAGAAGAGAGAAGGTCTTCTCCTGGAATATATTCTGAAAAAGCTTCCCTGTACTCATAGGCAAAATGGATCTTCGATTGCTGAGCTTTGCATTGGAAGACTGAGATAAGCTCTTACTTGAACGGAATTCAAAAAGCCTTAACCCCCCCACCCCACTGCTACCCCAAATAAAACCCCAGGCCCCTAATCCTGAGACTGCAGAAGGTGAAGGAACAAAGTGCCCTGCCTCCCCCAAGTTTCTTACTCACCCTTTAGGATTTGACATGAAGAACAATGCATTTCAGTCATTTATTTGATGGAAACAACTTGAACAGTCGCAGGAATGGACTGGTTTATGTCTCCCCCTAACAGATGTATACTTTTCAGGCAGTGATGAAGTGAAGTCTGCTCTCCTTTGCACGTTTACTTGGGAGTAAGCCCCTCTGAACCTTATAGGACATCCTTCCAAGTAGGCACACGCAACGTCAGACCAACGTTTCCTTGATCCTCAGCCTGCTTTCTTGAACATTGGTGGAGTGTATTTCCCAATGGGATTCGGGTGCATAATGTAGGGGTGTATAATATGCTTATAAGGCACAGGGCCTGTTCTGTGGGATAAAAAAGGGGAAAAGTTCATGCATCTGTGAACGTTTCTGTTCACAGTATTCCTTCCACAACCTCACCGAATCAAGGGAACTCCTCCAGAAAAGGAGGTTTATGAATGGCAGGGTTTAGCAATCTGTTCTCTTTAAATGAGAAAGAGAGAGAGAGATGCAATTTATTTTGCCTGCCAGATCAAAAACAAACAAGTGGAGTAATTACCCTCATGCCAATAACCTGCTTTGCTAAGATTCAGAGATGTCAAAGTAACACAGAGAGGAGTGTAAAGAGGATATAATGCAACCTCTCAAACAACTTTTAATGCCTCCTTTGGCACCATTATATTTTATTGCATAATATATATATAAAGAAGCTGAGACTGGGCTCTTTTTTTCTCCCCCCCCCAAGTCTGACTTTGGTCTTTGATGCAGTGCTTCATGCAAAGTTTAGTATTGCCTGCAAAGATATCCATTTAACTCCAGTCCAGCAGCTTCAGCAGGAACATGCAGGCGCGACAGAGAACCCTTAATGATTTTCTTCGGCATCAGGGAGTAGGCTAGGCCCTATTCATTGATTTGAAATATTAAAAGGGTTCATTGTGCAACTGGATTTAAAACCAGATAAAACTCTCTGCAAGAAACTTGCATGGGTTTGTATCTGGGATGTGTTCGTTACTCCAAGCCAAATTCCAGTGTATCTCAGGTAGGCCACCTATCCTACAGTGTCCTTCGTAACAACTCCCAGAGTTATTTTCAGACACCCAAGGGCGGGACTTCATCTTTCCAGAACCCTTAAGAAATGCTTCCTTGTATCAGTGCTTTCTGAAAATCTCATGAGGTATTTTTTTTACCTCAGTGGCATTATACCGTCTGAGGTCCAAAACACACAACAGCCCAATCTCCAAATTAGTTCATTCCCTCTGGCTTGTTGTATACCCAGGTGTTCTCCCCTTTGCTGGAAGAAAACCGTGAGAAGCCAGTGTCTGTGTTTCGACAACCCAGTTTACTAATGTGCTGGTGACGGATGTCCAGAAAGGAAAACGATAGCCATTGTTCAGCGAAGCATCACTACCCCAATACACACCGCAGCCAATGCTGTCGTAACCCCTGACAGATGTTGCCATTCCACAAGGCAGCCTGCAGAAACATATTCTTGTGAGTAATGGGAGGGGGATATTACATGGACGGGTTGCATTTAATCTCTTTGCTGACCCGGCTCTTGACCTCACAGGGAGGAATAGAGGACTCCTAGGCTAATAACTGTAGTGTCTCTTCTCGTGCACCTGCTCCGGTGTTGCTTCTGCCAATTTGAACATCCAGTGGAGATGCCAAAGCACAGGAAGGCCCCAGCTCCACAGCATTTCACTTCCCAGCTGCTTGGCGGGGCCCTGCAGTTGCTGACCAGCTCTGAGCAGCACTTCGATGGGCTCTCGTGGATGAATGTCAGCAGTGTGTGCAAACAGGGAAGCCATATGGCCGGTTGAGCCCCTGTGCCAGGGATCATCTTGAATGAGGAAAAAAACCTGTGGGTTTGTGCAAGAGAGAGAGAGTGTCGCTCGTCAAGTGCATCTGGCTGCAAATACCCTGTGTCATGAAACTGAACAATAAGGATCTGTATTGTTGAAGGCTTTCGCGGCCGGAATCACTGGGGTGCTGTGTGGTTTCCGGGCTGTATGGCCGTGTTCAGATCCTCTGAAGATGCCAGCCACAGATGCAGGCGAAACGTCAGGAGAGAATGCTGCTAGGACACGGCCATACAGCCCGGAAACCACACAGCACCCCAATAAGGATCTCATTTTGAAAAGGCCACATTCTCCTTGGAGAGGATTCAGGAAGCATGCCCGGCGCTAGGGTGGCCAGCTTTGGGTTAGGAAATATCTGGGGATTGGGGGGTGGAGCCTGAGGATGGTGGGGGTGGGAAGGGCAGAGACCTCATCCAGGTTCAATGCCATAGAGTCTACCTCCAAAGTAGCCATCTTCTTAAGGGGAACGGTATCAATTGTAACGTGGGAAGATCTTCAGGGCCCACCTGGAGATTGGCACGTCTAGATCAGCAGTGGAGAGAAATAGCAGCAGAAGGGTACTCTCCTTTCCTTTTAGGGTTGTCGGCTGTGGGTTGAAAAACACCTGGAGATTGGAGAGAGTCGGTTTTGGGAGGGGAGGGACATCATCAGGGTATACTACCACAGAACTCAGCATCCAAAGCAGCCATTTTATGTGGGGGATCTGGTCTTGATCTTCTGAAGATCAATTGTGAATCCAGGAGATCTCAGGAACTACCTGGGCTTTAGCAAGCCTATTTCTTTTCAAAAGGAACTGAGTTTACATCAAGCTCTTTTGGCCTGCTGTGTTTACATGTCTGTTTAGGAGTGTCAAATGCTTCTTCAGTATCTAAGTGCAGCTGGCTTGATTGCACTCTAGGGATATCCTCAGGCAGCCTTTACACTGGCAGGCATGTCAAGGCAAGTCTCTCTTCAGCTTAAGATCCATGTTGCAAGTTCAGGCCAGCAAGAGGCCCAAATATGTGTTAAAACACTTATTGTTACACACTGTAGTAACAGTGCTATCAGCTGAGCAGCCCATGTGAAGCTGAGGAAATCAAAAGAGACACCAGAAAACCTACTGCAACCAAAACATAGGCACCTTTGGTTGCTGTGAATGGAGAAAGCATGTTTTGTGAAGCCCCTCACAGGACAGAGTCAAACTCTGAGAGAAACAGAACCATCATCATCAGAAGAAATGTTTGTTTTCCATTTATTGGATTAGTTCCTAATTTCACCTTTGTGTTCAATAAACCTTTGTTTTTAGATGTTGAACCCGCCTCAGTTCACTAATGGCTTTAAAGGGGGAAGTTGTTTTAATTTTTTAAAAAGGTTCTCTTCACCTTGCAGGAGTTTCTTGGGCTGAGCAGATAAGCCACTGAAATACCTGCTATAGTATGGGACAATATTAGAACTTAAGATATAAACCCTCACATGATACCTGAAAGGCTGCTCAGTCTCAATTAAGGCAGGAAAACCAGCAACCACAGAGAAAAAAGAGTAGTAGGATGTGACAAGACCGTACTCCCAAGAAAATGTCCTTGGGACTGTCCGTGCACAATTGTTTCGACAGCAGAGATATATACCCAAATATGCATACACATTTTTTAGTGTGTAGTCTACGCTGAATGAGCACTCGTCAAATATGTAATTTTAGAAAATGTTAATATAAAATGTTGTAGAAACAAATTGATGGTCATGATTTATCAGTCAGACTTACCTTCTTTCATTAAAAAAAAATAAAGTACTTGCTTAATTGTCTCAGTTGAGACCACTGGGACTTATATCTCCATTTTGGCTGGCTAATATCAATTTTAGCCTATGACACATTAAAATGTTTAATATTTTTGAATAAAAGTTGCTTGGTCCCACTCAACTCTATGGACTGCTATGTACAATATTATTGTGATTATCATCTCCTTAGCCTGTTTCATATAGCCTTGAACACAACTTAAACTTCTTGTCCTTGACCCAGCTTAACTTTATTTTAAACAAAACATGAAATTGAGATCTAACCATGAGTCACTTCACCCAGATCCAAACATATTATTCTTTTTTGAGAACCTGGAGAACAAGAAATATAAAAGGAAGTTCTTGATTTATTTCTCAAGAAGTTTACCCTAAAGTTTATTTTTAAACAATGAACACTGAATGCGGCACAGGCCATCAATAACTTGCATAAGCTGAGCAATGACATATAGCCATGTCCTTATGAAAGTCAGAATGACTAGAAAAAGTGACCAGACGCGGAGTGCGAGATAAAATGGTTCCCAAGGATGGGTTTCAGGTCCTCTGTTCCCTTAACAGATTGTCCTGGGGCACAAAAATTATCAGTACTTTTTAAATGTACTTCCTAAGAATATAAAAAGAGCTGTGCTGGATCGGACCAAGAGGTGTACCCAGTCCTGCAACCTTGTTCTGTCAGATCCCTCTGGGAACTCACCAACAGGAAATGAAGGATCTTGCCCTTCCTGATATTCATACTTCCAGCAAGTGGTTTGGAGACCCTTCACTGCCTCTGACCATGGGAATTTCATTCAGTTAACCCTACAAGCTCACCATAAATCTGCTTGACGGCTCCAAAAAAATCACTGGAAATACCAGTTGATAGGCCTATCAACTGTGAAATCATCTCATTCCTTTTTCATGGATTTAATGATGTGTTGCTTGAACAAGTGTGCCCTGTTGTCTGCTGCCCAACAGCTTTGTAGGGTGACCCCTGTATTATGGGAGCGAGAGAGGAAAAAAATATCTTCTTCCTAGTGCAGTCTTCCCAACCCCACCCCCCACAATTTCATAAATCTCTGCCACGCTCGCTCTTCACTCAACTGTTTTATCTCTAAAACCAAAAACATTTTAGCCTTTATCACTGGTTTGTCTTTTCTGTGCTTTTCTCAATTCTCAGATGTGATCTCATGTTTGATTTGAATGCAATGCAGGCAATAGAAAAACATTTAACCATGGGACTTGGCACAGTGTTGTCTTTAAACTGGTCTTCTACCCATCTGTACAGACCAGCTATGTGTGGCTGGGGCTGTGGAGCAATGGTAGAACAATGTATAGTTGAAGGTTTTCACGGCTGTGGTCTGGCAGTTTTTGCTCCTAACGTTTCACCCGCATCTATGGGTGGCATCTTCAGAGGTATGTCATGGTGAGATGTGTTTCTGTAACACTGTTGCAAATAGAAATTCTCAGTGATGGGCAAAGTAATAATTTTATTTCACCTCTTCAGCCCAAAGAAAAATAACAAAAAGAACACAGAAGATAATTCCTGGAGTGGTATCACTTGAACTTGCTTCGGTCACTTGGCTTTCATTCCCAGCTGCCTGTGAATTATTTCCATTGAAATCAATGGGACTTATGATTAGTTAAGAGCACATGGGTTATTTCCCCAGATTTCTCTTTTATTCTTTTAAATATTTTTGCAAGTAATTTTGCGGGAAGTTGTTTTGTTCTTGAAAATGTTCTTGACTTGCGTGTTGGAAACAGATAATGAGACTTCATCCACAATTATTTTGCCTACTAGCAAAATCATACCATTTATCTGCTTGAAAACAATTGCAAAAACTGGGGGGGGGGGGTTTCCTTGGGATACAGGGGGCAGGGGGTGAGGAATGGGCCAAAGTGGGAAATTACGTCTAATCAATTTCCCATTGGGCAGTAAAGTACTAAGTGGTTTCCTAGGGCTTTAATTTCCCATTTATTAGAGATTTGCTCTCACTCAAAGCCATAGAGTATGCTAGCCTTAATTGAAATTAGCCTCTGCAAAATTTTCTTTCTAAACAAAAAGAAGAATTAAATCAACACTATTTCATAATTATGTCAAGTGGTGTCAACAAGATGGCAATTCCATCACAAAGCCCAGTGACTTAATAGCAATAAGTCTCATCCCATATTTCCTGCAGTAATTGGATCCCTTCCTCACAATAGGCCTCACATTCGTTTTGCTCAAAATGCAAACCATGTTCTTCCTTGAAGATACATCTTACTCATCTTTCACACTTGCCCACTGAGTCCTTCAAAGTCCAGTCATCAGATGTTGCCCACCCTGCTCCTCCGTATCCGTCTCTCTGTGGCTCCCTAAAACAGTGCAGCAGCCTGTTTTTGCCAAGGGCCATACTGGAAACATACCATAATGAACTGGATTTCAACAGCCAATTTGCATTTCATTAACACATAATTTATATAATCAGCATAAAAGTTGTATGAGCTTGGCGGATGCCAGCCACTCTTGATGGATATATTGCCTTGTGCGCAATTTCCATTATGAGAAGTGGCTGTGGAAAGGATGTTTTTTTTCTGGTGGGGGAGGGGCGGAGGGGGGATGATCAGACATCGACTGACTTCAAGTCGTGCTCATTATGGTTTGGCAATAAAAAAAATAAACGTTCGCTCATAAAAGGAAGTGCTGCTAGGAAGAAATAGTTGGTTCCATGAAACAATTTCGAGCACATCCAGTCTTTTGCGTCTCGACAGCTGAATGTCCCAGCCATTTTGAGAGACAACGAATCCCCTTATGTCTGATGGAGAGATTAAAATTCATGGGGTAGAGCATTAGGATCGTGAAATGGAGTTATCAGTCATGAGGTTTAAAATTACATTTGCCACTTTTCTCCAGGCCCTGAAAACACAAGGCCATCTTTTTGCCAGGACCACGAAAGTCAATGTTTTGTAGAATGTTTGCTATTGGAGGAATAATTCCAACATGGATGTCGCTTATTGCAAAGGTAGCCCTCCTGCAGCATATGTGATGAGAGATTATGGCATGCCTTCATACAAGCAGGATAAACTGTGCAGAGAGAGTTGTATTTTACTCAATAAGCTATGGAATAAGATTCTAGTAAACTTGGGGGCCCCACTGTGAAGCAACGGAGATTTTCAGTGTAGAAAATGAGCTGTTCTTGCTGTCTGTGTTGTATGACTTTCACTTCCATTCTTCCTATGAAATATCGTGATAAAATACCTTTTACGGTCTCATGTCATTTAAGCGAGACCTTCAAATGCCTCCATTTTGTTTCTCTGTCACTGAAAATTAATGGCACAGATTGGTTAGAGATTCTATCCCATCCCATTTCATCAAAAGCAAACTCCTGATACAGATTTAGAGGGCATTTTAGTTTTGGGCACAACTGAAGAACTTCAAGAGAAGCCTTTTTAAAAACTCCTTACAATAGGTCTAGCACAATTTCTTGGGAGTGGGGTGGTGTTGAACCCCCCAGCCCACAACCCATTCTGCCACAAGTTTAGGAATGTCCAAAGTAAAGCCTGAGGGTTTAAAGCAAAACCAGACCAGGGAGTTGAAAAGCAGACTGAATTGCGTAGCACTTCACCATCTCTCTTCGGGTGGCAGTGTGCATTAGCAGATGGCAGCCAGGAGAGACTGCATGTGCTGAGAAGAACTGAAATCAAGAAACAAACACTCAGACACATATGCAAATTTTCAAAGGAGCACTGTCTGTCAGAAATGACTTGGGAACTTGTGAGTTCTCATTTGTGTATGTGGCTTCAAGTCATATGAGTGTGTAGTTGGTTATGACAAGTAAGAGGTACATTTCAGGTAGGTTTTGACACAATGACATGAAAGAACAAACCACCATTTGATCAAGCAAATTTAAAAAGATGTCTACAACACTATGAGCCAGTTTGATGCAGTGGTTAGAGAGTCACACTAGCACTGAGGAGATCTGAATTCAAATTCCTGCTCAAATTGAAACTCATCAGTTGAGTTTGGGTCAGCCAAAATATTCATGGGATTGTTGTGCAGATAAAATGGAGAGAGGGATGTTTATGATTCCCTGAAGAGGGACAGAATAAAAATGGAACAGATGAACAGCTATAATACTACTAGATCCAAAGTAAATAATGAGTATAATTTGACCATTTCTGTAAGATAACAGCATCTCTTTAGAAGAATGTTTTTATACTCTGCATTTCTCTACCTTTAAGGAGTCTCAAAATGGCTTACAGTCCCCCCCCATCCCAAACAAGTACCTTGTGAAACAGGCAGGGCTGAGAGAGTTCTGAGAGAACTGTGATTGGTCTTCATGTGGAGGAGCAGGTAATTTAATCCGGTTCTCCAGATAAGAGTCCAGATTAGACTCTTAACCACTCCTCCACACTGTTTTCAAGATCTCTACAAGATGCATCACACCAGTACATCTTATACAGACATCACAGGTGCCTACCATTTATAACTTAGAGTGCAAGCAGGTCTACTCAGAATCCTGCTCAGGTCTATGCAGTGAGTTTTCTCAGGAAAGTGCTCTCAATATTAAACTGTTTAATTTGTAACATGTAAAGTTTGAAACTAATTTACTTCCCTTTATGTATATCACCATGAGGGAACAGCTGTGGCTCACTGGAAAGCATTGATTCTGCCTGCAGAATGTTCTAGGTTCAATCTCCAGCATCTCTGGCTAAAAGAGTCAAGCCGTAAGTAATGCGGAAAACCCTCCAGGAATCTGGAGAGATGTTGCCAATCAGTGGAGACAAGACTAACCTCAATAGACCAATGGTCTGTCTGAGTAGAACGCAGTTTCATATGTGTGGTATCTAATGAGGAGGCGTGATGGGTCTTCATTCCATACCAAGATGTACATAGTGAGTTTTTTATTTTTTTAAAAAAAAATTTATCTCAAAATGTACACTATGGAAGTAAACTTTGTGTTCACAACAAATCTGGACAGTGTGATGAGTGTTGAAATTAGCTGGAAGTTGCCACTAAAGTCTCATTCCATTTCTTTTCCAATGCAACTGAGTGAAAACTCAGGAAGTAAGGACAGATGACAGAGAAGATACCATGAAGTGTAGGTAAGCTGACACCTTTACACAAAATACCTAACACTTAATGTTGACACAAAACCCAACAACGAATGAGAAAGAAATTCAGATTCCCACATGCAAGAGAATGAGGTGGTAGAAAAACTCGCAACATACCGGTATCAGAATGTAGAAGACAATAGTGGAGAATCACATTTTGGAATATTCTCCTCTACAAAAAGAAAATCTGCAAAGCAAACAAGAGGGCTATAACTTTTCTCTTTCCTGTGCTTACTTATTTGATGGAAATTTTATGCAAGGGCCTTTCAAAGCTGGAATCCTGCATCTGCAGTTTGAAATAGGGCAGTCAGTTCTATCACCTTATTCGCTCCTATCTACATGTGTGAAACACAGTGTTCCCAGCTCTACACCAACAAATACCAAGATATTTTGAGGTCAGCATCCAGGAAAAGTAGGCCTTCCAGAGGATATGGCATCACTTATGGATGATGTTGTAGAATTTTCCCTCTTTCTCTATGGTAAAGACCATAGAGATCAGGCAAAAATTCCAAGAGTAGCAGCATTAACATAATTCCTCCATCATTTTTCTCCCACTGTCAAGGGTGGAGGATTAAAGGTAGGGTTAGGGGCTAGACTGCTGCAATCAGGCCGATGACAAGACCAGTGAAGTGATTTTGCTGCCTGATCGTATACAGATTTATTTGGCATAAAACCCTACTTTTCAATTACCCTGAAACATATTTTCCAGTAAGTTTGTATCCATGGTAAAGTATAATGACTAACAAAAGAAACTGTCATCTAGAACATCTGCCATGAGATGGCCTTAGGTTAGCCAATGCTGCTGCCTCCTCTGTACAATTGGAATATTAACATCAGGCTGTTTTATAGGGCTGTCATAAGGATTATAAGAAGCTAATTTTATGTAACTTGATTTGAACCTTGAAAGTGATGTATAAGTGCCAGTACAATTAAAAAACCATGGCAACGGGAGAAAAAAAGTGGTTAGCAGAAGTCCACCTGAATTGACTGAAATACATTAAATGAATAAATTGAATGATTTGACAGGAGGAAAGGGTGTCAAGGAGATGGTTTAACTGTGTGGTAATCAAAGGAAAAATGTATTTCATTGGGAAAAGGCCCATTGATAGCCTGCAGGACATTTACATAGCACTTACCTGGCATGGATGAATTCCTTGTTAAGACTTCACTGACTGGTGAAATCCTCAAATGGTATCTAGATCCGAAGGCTTTCATGGCTGGATTCAACTGGTTGTTGTGGGTTTTCTGGGCTGTGTGGCTGTGATCTGGTAGTTCTTGTTCCTAACGTTTTGTCTGCATCTGTGGCTGGCATCTTCAGAGGTGTCTACACTTCTCTCTGTGATACACCTCTGAAGATGCCAGCCACAGATGCAGGCGAAACATTAGAAACAAGACCTACCAGACCACGGCCACACAGCCCGGAAAACCCACCACAACCAGGCATCTAGATCATTTTTTTTAAAAAAAATCATGGTATGTTTTCAGCATCCCATAAGGGTACATTGAGGCTCTACCTCATACCCTGGACTGAGAGGACGATAAAGAATGTTCAACAACTGCCTTTCCAATTAAACACATGTGACGCTTTAATTCTGTGACAGCTAGACACGAAGGAGCAGCAAAATCATTTCTTCTGATAACATTTTGGGCTCCAAGGCAAATGTAAAAACGGTCTATGGGTGATCAAGCAGGGATTTATTGCCCACGCTTAACAGACTGTGGCTGATTTGTTTGGAATTTGGCTGGATTTTTCTCAAAGATTTATGAAATTGTTTACCAAATTTCGGTCACAAAAGTTAATAGCGACTTTGAACGAAGAGGCTTATTTGTGCCCAAACACGCCGTATATATCAAGCCACGGAGTGGTGTTAGGGTAATGCAAAGCCAAGTAAAATTAATAAACTGGATTGTAAACATGAGTGATTACTACTTAACATGCTTCATTCAGCCCAAGACTCCAAAAGCCTTAATGGAGAGAAAGTGGAAAACGAATTTTGCTGCTTTCGATAAGTAGAAATAAAGGCAGTGCAAATTGTATGACCATCAAAATCAGCTATGTGCTACCTCTAGGGCAAGTATGTAGAAGTCCTGCTAGAGGGTATATACAACATGTGGTTTAGGCTTAGACTTTCCTCTCAGAAAACCCTGAACTGTAGAGGATCCATTTCCACAATGCTTGTGAAGTAGGGCTGACAATATTGGGCTTTGAAGAATTATTATTATTATTATTATTATTATTATTATTATTATTATTATTATTATTATTATTATTATTATTATTGGATTTAATATACCGCTCATTAAATCCAATAAATTATTATTTATTGGATTTAATATAGAATACTAACGAGTACTATTTATATTCTGATTTCTCTTTAAATCCTATATGACTTGTCCTCAGGCCCCTTCTACACATGCAGAAGAATGCACTTTCAATCTACTTCCACAATTGTTTGCAAGTGGATTTTGCTATTTCGCACAGCTGCAAAGTGCATTGAAAGTGGATTGAAAGTGCATTCTTCTGCATGCGTGGAAGAGTCCTCAGTTTGACTGCAGTGTCAATTAGAGGCAAAAAATAAATTAAAAAAACTTGGTTTTCTGAGGTGCTGTGTGGTTTCCAGGCTGTATGGCCGTGTTCTAGCAGCTGCTAGAACACGGCCATACAGCCCGGAAACCGCACAGCACCTGAGTGATTCCGGACGTGAAAGCCTTTGACAATACTTGGTTTTCTGTCTTCTACAAAGCCAAATTCCATGTATTCCTCAACCTTAACGAGATCAGTCACCCTTGTTAATTTCTCCTCTTGCATACTCTCAAGGTATTGGAGTCATTTTCATCCCCAGTTGTATAGAAACAGTTTGCAAAATAGTGTGGTTGGGTTTGTTTTTTTTCTTATTTTCCCTGATGCTTTTGTTTTTGTTCTGTTCCTTCATGATTAAAATGAAACTCTTTAAAAAGTGTAGGTACATCCCCCCCCCCCCCTTGGCACCTAACATCATCATCAAGGTTTCTATTTTTATGGCTGACATTAAGATCTGTTTGAACTTCACATCAAATTAGTAAAGTATACATTTTATATGGGCAAGGGCTAGATTACTGAACCAAAGAATTGGAAGAATCCGTGCTTGCAAACATCTTGCCACGAAGCTCTTAAGTGCTGTTAAATGACAGCCCAACAGGGATGCCTTTCAGCTCTCCTATTTATATATTTGTAGCATTTTCCTTCTGCATTCGAGGCTAACTTACCCAAAGGAAAACCATTTTTTAAATTACAAACTTGAGGAACCAAAACAGCAGCAAAACATCAATAAAGCCAAAGCCACAGCATACATATCGACGAGAGTTAAAATATCAGAAACGGCCCAACAGAAAAGACCAAAGTTGCCATCAAAACCTCCCACCACTAAGAAGAGAAGAAGAGTTTGGATTTATACTTCACTTTTCTCAGCCGCAAGGAGTCTCAAAACAGCTTACAAACTCCTTCCCTTCCTCTCCCCACAATAGACACTTTGTGAGGCAGGTGAGGCTTAGAAGAGTTCTGAGAGAACTGTGACTAGCCCAAGGTCACCAAGCAGGCTTCATGTGGAGGAGTAGGGGAAACAAATCTGGTTCACTGGATAAGAGTCCACCTGCTCTTAGCCACTATAGCACGCTGGCTCTCACTAAAAAAAGGTGCCCGTTCCATTTCTATCAGTGCAGTCTTAAGGAGAGTTACGTCAGCCTTAAGTCTATTCATTTCAGATGCCTGGACTGGTCCCCTCCCTCAGTGGGGCCCAGTCATTCAAATGCTTATTCTGAACCAATCCAGTAACCAGAGACATCTCTCTAACACAGAGCATCAGAACAGCAGCAGAACCATAACTTAATGGTGCCAACTCTCAGTGAGGCCTGGAGTTCTTCTAGAATTACAAATTATCTCCAGACTACAGGGATCAGTTCCCCTGAAGGAAATGGCAGCTGGGGGTGGGGGTGGGGGGAACTGTATGGCATCACATTGCTGCTGATTCCGTCCACTCCCTAGACACCATCTTTCTCAGGGTCTGCCTCCAAAATTCCAGGAATTTCCCAATGGGGTGTTAGTAACTCTTGGCCCTATTGCTAGGGCGGGATTCAGTAAGTTCAATAAGTTCTGGCTCCTGATGCGAGGTGTGAATACAAAAATGATTTAAGTGCCTAAGCAAACCATAAATAGGCTATTGTAGCACCCAAGAGTTCAGCTTAGCTGTATACGTAAGGGAGGAATTAACTTTTTTAAAAATAAATCATTACACGTTTATTTTTCAAGAATGGAAGGTGAGGCATCCGTAAAGGATCAAGTGATATGGGATTATCTATTGTTAAATGTTCACATCCCCCTTTTCTTTCCAAAGTGGCCTATACCATTCTCCTGTCCTTCACTTTATCATCCCAACAACCCTGTAAGGAAGGTTACAATGACAGAGAATGACTGGCTTAAGGTCACACAGCAGGCTTCCATGGCAGTGTGGGGATTTCAACCTAGGCCTCCCCTATCTCAGTCTAACACCCTATCCACTACACCAGTGGTGGCGAACCTTTGGCACTCCAGATGTTATGGACTACAATTCCCATCAGCCCCTGCCAGCATGACCAATTGGCCATGCTGGCAGGGGTGGGGGGGGGGGTGGGGGGGGGGGGGGGTGGGGGGGGGGGGTGGGGGGGGGGGGGGGGGGGGGTGGGGGGGGGGGGGGGGGGGGGGGGGGGGGGGTGGGGGGGGGGGGGGGGTTTTGGGGGGGGCGGGGGATGGGTGGGGGGGGGGGTGGGGGGGGGGGGGGGTGGGGGGGGGGGGGGGTGGGGGGGGGGGGGGGTGGGGGGGGGGGGGGGTGGGGGGGGGGGGGGGTGGGGGGGGGGGGGGGTGGGGGGGGGGGGGGGTGGGGGGGGGGGGGGGTGGGGGGGGGGGGGGGTGGGGGGGGGGGGGGGTGGGGGGGGGGGGGGGTGGGGGGGGGGGGGGGTGGGGGGGGGGGGGGGTGGGGGGGGGGGGGGGTGGGGGGGGGGGGGGGTGGGGGGGGGGGGGGGTGGGGGGGGGGGGGGGTGGGGGGGGGGGGGGGTGGGGGGGGGGGGGGGTGGGGGGGGGGGGGGGTGGGGGGGGGGGGGGGTGGGGGGGGGGGGGGGTGGGGGGGGGGGGGGGTGGGGGGGGGGGGGGGTGGGGGGGGGGGGGGGTGGGGGGGGGGGGGGGTGGGGGGGGGGGGGGGTGGGGGGGGGGGGGGGTGGGGGGGGGGGGGGGTGGGGGGGGGGGGGGGTGGGGGGGGGGGGGGGTGGGGGGGGGGGGGGGTGGGGGGGGGGGGGGGTGGGGGGGGGGGGGGGTGGGGGGGGGGGGGGGTGGGGGGGGGGGGGGGTGGGGGGGGGGGGGGGTGGGGGGGGGGGGGGGTGGGGGGGGGGGGGGGTGGGGGGGGGGGGGGGTGGGGGGGGGGGGGGGTGGGGGGGGGGGGGGGTGGGGGGGGGGGGGGGTGGGGGGGGGGGGGGGTGGGGGGGGGGGGGGGTGGGGGGGGGGGGGGGTGGGGGGGGGGGGGGGTGGGGGGGGGGGGGGGTGGGGGGGGGGGGGGGTGGGGGGGGGGGGGGGTGGGGGGGGGGGGGGGTGGGGGGGGGGGGGGGTGGGGGGGGGGGGGGGTGGGGGGGGGGGGGGGTGGGGGGGGGGGGGGGTGGGGGGGGGGGGGGGTGGGGGGGGGGGGGGGTGGGGGGGGGGGGGGGTGGGGGGGGGGGGGGGTGGGGGGGGGGGGGGGTGGGGGGGGGGGGGGGTGGGGGGGGGGGGGGGTGGGGGGGGGGGGGGGTGGGGGGGGGGGGGGGTGGGGGGGGGGGGGGGTGGGGGGGGGGGGGGGTGGGGGGGGGGGGGGGTGGGGGGGGGGGGGGGTGGGGGGGGGGGGGGGTGGGGGGGGGGGGGGGTGGGGGGGGGGGGGGGTGGGGGGGGGGGGGGGTGGGGGGGGGGGGGGGTGGGGGGGGGGGGGGGTGGGGGGGGGGGGGGGTGGGGGGGGGGGGGGGTGGGGGGGGGGGGGGGTGGGGGGGGGGGGGGGTGGGGGGGGGGGGGGGTGGGGGGGGGGGGGGGTGGGGGGGGGGGGGGGTGGGGGGGGGGGGGGGTGGGGGGGGGGGGGGGTGGGGGGGGGGGGGGGTGGGGGGGGGGGGGGGTGGGGGGGGGGGGGGGTGGGGGGGGGGGGGGGTGGGGGGGGGGGGGGGTGGGGGGGGGGGGGGGTGGGGGGGGGGGGGGGTGGGGGGGGGGGGGGGTGGGGGGGGGGGGGGGTGGGGGGGGGGGGGGGTGGGGGGGGGGGGGGGTGGGGGGGGGGGGGGGTGGGGGGGGGGGGGGGTGGGGGGGGGGGGGGGTGGGGGGGGGGGGGGGTGGGGGGGGGGGGGGGTGGGGGGGGGGGGGGGTGGGGGGGGGGGGGGGTGGGGGGGGGGGGGGGTGGGGGGGGGGGGGGGTGGGGGGGGGGGGGGGTGGGGGGGGGGGGGGGTGGGGGGGGGGGGGGGTGGGGGGGGGGGGGGGTGGGGGGGGGGGGGGGTGGGGGGGGGGGGGGGTGGGGGGGGGGGGGGGTGGGGGGGGGGGGGGGTGGGGGGGGGGGGGGGTGGGGGGGGGGGGGGGTGGGGGGGGGGGGGGGTGGGGGGGGGGGGGGGTGGGGGGGGGGGGGGGTGGGGGGGGGGGGGGGTGGGGGGGGGGGGGGGTGGGGGGGGGGGGGGGTGGGGGGGGGGGGGGGTGGGGGGGGGGGGGGGTGGGGGGGGGGGGGGGTGGGGGGGGGGGGGGGTGGGGGGGGGGGGGGGTGGGGGGGGGGGGGGGTGGGGGGGGGGGGGGGTGGGGGGGGGGGGGGGTGGGGGGGGGGGGGGGTGGGGGGGGGGGGGGGTGGGGGGGGGGGGGGGTGGGGGGGGGGGGGGGTGGGGGGGGGGGGGGGTGGGGGGGGGGGGGGGTGGGGGGGGGGGGGGGTGGGGGGGGGGGGGGGTGGGGGGGGGGGGGGGTGGGGGGGGGGGGGGGTGGGGGGGGGGGGGGGTGGGGGGGGGGGGGGGTGGGGGGGGGGGGGGGTGGGGGGGGGGGGGGGTGGGGGGGGGGGGGGGTGGGGGGGGGGGGGGGTGGGGGGGGGGGGGGGTGGGGGGGGGGGGGGGTGGGGGGGGGGGGGGGTGGGGGGGGGGGGGGGTGGGGGGGGGGGGGGGTGGGGGGGGGGGGGGGTGGGGGGGGGGGGGGGTGGGGGGGGGGGGGGGTGGGGGGGGGGGGGGGTGGGGGGGGGGGGGGGTGGGGGGGGGGGGGGGTGGGGGGGGGGGGGGGTGGGGGGGGGGGGGGGTGGGGGGGGGGGGGGGTGGGGGGGGGGGGGGGTGGGGGGGGGGGGGGGTGGGGGGGGGGGGGGGTGGGGGGGGGGGGGGGTGGGGGGGGGGGGGGGTGGGGGGGGGGGGGGGTGGGGGGGGGGGGGGGTGGGGGGGGGGGGGGGTGGGGGGGGGGGGGGGTGGGGGGGGGGGGGGGTGGGGGGGGGGGGGGGTGGGGGGGGGGGGGGGTGGGGGGGGGGGGGGGTGGGGGGGGGGGGGGGTGGGGGGGGGGGGGGGTGGGGGGGGGGGGGGGTGGGGGGGGGGGGGGGTGGGGGGGGGGGGGGGTGGGGGGGGGGGGGGGTGGGGGGGGGGGGGGGTGGGGGGGGGGGGGGGTGGGGGGGGGGGGGGGTGGGGGGGGGGGGGGGTGGGGGGGGGGGGGGGTGGGGGGGGGGGGGGGTGGGGGGGGGGGGGGGTGGGGGGGGGGGGGGGTGGGGGGGGGGGGGGGTGGGGGGGGGGGGGGGTGGGGGGGGGGGGGGGTGGGGGGGGGGGGGGGTGGGGGGGGGGGGGGGTGGGGGGGGGGGGGGGTGGGGGGGGGGGGGGGTGGGGGGGGGGGGGGGTGGGGGGGGGGGGGGGTGGGGGGGGGGGGGGGTGGGGGGGGGGGGGGGTGGGGGGGGGGGGGGGTGGGGGGGGGGGGGGGTGGGGGGGGGGGGGGGTGGGGGGGGGGGGGGGTGGGGGGGGGGGGGGGTGGGGGGGGGGGGGGGTGGGGGGGGGGGGGGGTGGGGGGGGGGGGGGGTGGGGGGGGGGGGGGGTGGGGGGGGGGGGGGGTGGGGGGGGGGGGGGGTGGGGGGGGGGGGGGGTGGGGGGGGGGGGGGGTGGGGGGGGGGGGGGGTGGGGGGGGGGGGGGGTGGGGGGGGGGGGGGGTGGGGGGGGGGGGGGGTGGGGGGGGGGGGGGGTGGGGGGGGGGGGGGGTGGGGGGGGGGGGGGGTGGGGGGGGGGGGGGGTGGGGGGGGGGGGGGGTGGGGGGGGGGGGGGGTGGGGGGGGGGGGGGGTGGGGGGGGGGGGGGGTGGGGGGGGGGGGGGGTGGGGGGGGGGGGGGGTGGGGGGGGGGGGGGGTGGGGGGGGGGGGGGGTGGGGGGGGGGGGGGGTGGGGGGGGGGGGGGGTGGGGGGGGGGGGGGGTGGGGGGGGGGGGGGGTGGGGGGGGGGGGGGGTGGGGGGGGGGGGGGGTGGGGGGGGGGGGGGGTGGGGGGGGGGGGGGGTGGGGGGGGGGGGGGGTGGGGGGGGGGGGGGGTGGGGGGGGGGGGGGGTGGGGGGGGGGGGGGGTGGGGGGGGGGGGGGGTGGGGGGGGGGGGGGGTGGGGGGGGGGGGGGGTGGGGGGGGGGGGGGGTGGGGGGGGGGGGGGGTGGGGGGGGGGGGGGGTGGGGGGGGGGGGGGGTGGGGGGGGGGGGGGGTGGGGGGGGGGGGGGGTGGGGGGGGGGGGGGGTGGGGGGGGGGGGGGGTGGGGGGGGGGGGGGGTGGGGGGGGGGGGGGGTGGGGGGGGGGGGGGGTGGGGGGGGGGGGGGGTGGGGGGGGGGGGGGGTGGGGGGGGGGGGGGGTGGGGGGGGGGGGGGGTGGGGGGGGGGGGGGGTGGGGGGGGGGGGGGGTGGGGGGGGGGGGGGGTGGGGGGGGGGGGGGGTGGGGGGGGGGGGGGGTGGGGGGGGGGGGGGGTGGGGGGGGGGGGGGGTGGGGGGGGGGGGGGGTGGGGGGGGGGGGGGGTGGGGGGGGGGGGGGGTGGGGGGGGGGGGGGGTGGGGGGGGGGGGGGGTGGGGGGGGGGGGGGGTGGGGGGGGGGGGGGGTGGGGGGGGGGGGGGGTGGGGGGGGGGGGGGGTGGGGGGGGGGGGGGGTGGGGGGGGGGGGGGGTGGGGGGGGGGGGGGGTGGGGGGGGGGGGGGGTGGGGGGGGGGGGGGGTGGGGGGGGGGGGGGGTGGGGGGGGGGGGGGGTGGGGGGGGGGGGGGGTGGGGGGGGGGGGGGGTGGGGGGGGGGGGGGGTGGGGGGGGGGGGGGGTGGGGGGGGGGGGGGGTGGGGGGGGGGGGGGGTGGGGGGGGGGGGGGGTGGGGGGGGGGGGGGGTGGGGGGGGGGGGGGGTGGGGGGGGGGGGGGGTGGGGGGGGGGGGGGGTGGGGGGGGGGGGGGGTGGGGGGGGGGGGGGGTGGGGGGGGGGGGGGGTGGGGGGGGGGGGGGGTGGGGGGGGGGGGGGGTGGGGGGGGGGGGGGGTGGGGGGGGGGGGGGGTGGGGGGGGGGGGGGGTGGGGGGGGGGGGGGGTGGGGGGGGGGGGGGGTGGGGGGGGGGGGGGGTGGGGGGGGGGGGGGGTGGGGGGGGGGGGGGGTGGGGGGGGGGGGGGGTGGGGGGGGGGGGGGGTGGGGGGGGGGGGGGGTGGGGGGGGGGGGGGGTGGGGGGGGGGGGGGGTGGGGGGGGGGGGGGGTGGGGGGGGGGGGGGGTGGGGGGGGGGGGGGGTGGGGGGGGGGGGGGGTGGGGGGGGGGGGGGGTGGGGGGGGGGGGGGGTGGGGGGGGGGGGGGGTGGGGGGGGGGGGGGGTGGGGGGGGGGGGGGGTGGGGGGGGGGGGGGGTGGGGGGGGGGGGGGGTGGGGGGGGGGGGGGGTGGGGGGGGGGGGGGGTGGGGGGGGGGGGGGGTGGGGGGGGGGGGGGGTGGGGGGGGGGGGGGGTGGGGGGGGGGGGGGGTGGGGGGGGGGGGGGGTGGGGGGGGGGGGGGGTGGGGGGGGGGGGGGGTGGGGGGGGGGGGGGGTGGGGGGGGGGGGGGGTGGGGGGGGGGGGGGGTGGGGGGGGGGGGGGGTGGGGGGGGGGGGGGGTGGGGGGGGGGGGGGGTGGGGGGGGGGGGGGGTGGGGGGGGGGGGGGGTGGGGGGGGGGGGGGGTGGGGGGGGGGGGGGGTGGGGGGGGGGGGGGGTGGGGGGGGGGGGGGGTGGGGGGGGGGGGGGGTGGGGGGGGGGGGGGGTGGGGGGGGGGGGGGGTGGGGGGGGGGGGGGGTGGGGGGGGGGGGGGGTGGGGGGGGGGGGGGGTGGGGGGGGGGGGGGGTGGGGGGGGGGGGGGGTGGGGGGGGGGGGGGGTGGGGGGGGGGGGGGGTGGGGGGGGGGGGGGGTGGGGGGGGGGGGGGGTGGGGGGGGGGGGGGGTGGGGGGGGGGGGGGGTGGGGGGGGGGGGGGGTGGGGGGGGGGGGGGGTGGGGGGGGGGGGGGGTGGGGGGGGGGGGGGGTGGGGGGGGGGGGGGGTGGGGGGGGGGGGGGGTGGGGGGGGGGGGGGGTGGGGGGGGGGGGGGGTGGGGGGGGGGGGGGGTGGGGGGGGGGGGGGGTGGGGGGGGGGGGGGGTGGGGGGGGGGGGGGGTGGGGGGGGGGGGGGGTGGGGGGGGGGGGGGGTGGGGGGGGGGGGGGGTGGGGGGGGGGGGGGGTGGGGGGGGGGGGGGGTGGGGGGGGGGGGGGGTGGGGGGGGGGGGGGGTGGGGGGGGGGGGGGGTGGGGGGGGGGGGGGGTGGGGGGGGGGGGGGGTGGGGGGGGGGGGGGGTGGGGGGGGGGGGGGGTGGGGGGGGGGGGGGGTGGGGGGGGGGGGGGGTGGGGGGGGGGGGGGGTGGGGGGGGGGGGGGGTGGGGGGGGGGGGGGGTGGGGGGGGGGGGGGGTGGGGGGGGGGGGGGGTGGGGGGGGGGGGGGGTGGGGGGGGGGGGGGGTGGGGGGGGGGGGGGGTGGGGGGGGGGGGGGGTGGGGGGGGGGGGGGGTGGGGGGGGGGGGGGGTGGGGGGGGGGGGGGGTGGGGGGGGGGGGGGGTGGGGGGGGGGGGGGGTGGGGGGGGGGGGGGGTGGGGGGGGGGGGGGGTGGGGGGGGGGGGGGGTGGGGGGGGGGGGGGGTGGGGGGGGGGGGGGGTGGGGGGGGGGGGGGGTGGGGGGGGGGGGGGGTGGGGGGGGGGGGGGGTGGGGGGGGGGGGGGGTGGGGGGGGGGGGGGGTGGGGGGGGGGGGGGGTGGGGGGGGGGGGGGGTGGGGGGGGGGGGGGGTGGGGGGGGGGGGGGGTGGGGGGGGGGGGGGGTGGGGGGGGGGGGGGGTGGGGGGGGGGGGGGGTGGGGGGGGGGGGGGGTGGGGGGGGGGGGGGGTGGGGGGGGGGGGGGGTGGGGGGGGGGGGGGGTGGGGGGGGGGGGGGGTGGGGGGGGGGGGGGGTGGGGGGGGGGGGGGGTGGGGGGGGGGGGGGGTGGGGGGGGGGGGGGGTGGGGGGGGGGGGGGGTGGGGGGGGGGGGGGGTGGGGGGGGGGGGGGGTGGGGGGGGGGGGGGGTGGGGGGGGGGGGGGGTGGGGGGGGGGGGGGGTGGGGGGGGGGGGGGGTGGGGGGGGGGGGGGGTGGGGGGGGGGGGGGGTGGGGGGGGGGGGGGGTGGGGGGGGGGGGGGGTGGGGGGGGGGGGGGGTGGGGGGGGGGGGGGGTGGGGGGGGGGGGGGGTGGGGGGGGGGGGGGGTGGGGGGGGGGGGGGGTGGGGGGGGGGGGGGGTGGGGGGGGGGGGGGGTGGGGGGGGGGGGGGGTGGGGGGGGGGGGGGGTGGGGGGGGGGGGGGGTGGGGGGGGGGGGGGGTGGGGGGGGGGGGGGGTGGGGGGGGGGGGGGGTGGGGGGGGGGGGGGGTGGGGGGGGGGGGGGGTGGGGGGGGGGGGGGGTGGGGGGGGGGGGGGGTGGGGGGGGGGGGGGGTGGGGGGGGGGGGGGGTGGGGGGGGGGGGGGGTGGGGGGGGGGGGGGGTGGGGGGGGGGGGGGGTGGGGGGGGGGGGGGGTGGGGGGGGGGGGGGGTGGGGGGGGGGGGGGGTGGGGGGGGGGGGGGGTGGGGGGGGGGGGGGGTGGGGGGGGGGGGGGGTGGGGGGGGGGGGGGGTGGGGGGGGGGGGGGGTGGGGGGGGGGGGGGGTGGGGGGGGGGGGGGGTGGGGGGGGGGGGGGGTGGGGGGGGGGGGGGGTGGGGGGGGGGGGGGGTGGGGGGGGGGGGGGGTGGGGGGGGGGGGGGGTGGGGGGGGGGGGGGGTGGGGGGGGGGGGGGGTGGGGGGGGGGGGGGGTGGGGGGGGGGGGGGGTGGGGGGGGGGGGGGGTGGGGGGGGGGGGGGGTGGGGGGGGGGGGGGGTGGGGGGGGGGGGGGGTGGGGGGGGGGGGGGGTGGGGGGGGGGGGGGGTGGGGGGGGGGGGGGGTGGGGGGGGGGGGGGGTGGGGGGGGGGGGGGGTGGGGGGGGGGGGGGGTGGGGGGGGGGGGGGGTGGGGGGGGGGGGGGGTGGGGGGGGGGGGGGGTGGGGGGGGGGGGGGGTGGGGGGGGGGGGGGGTGGGGGGGGGGGGGGGTGGGGGGGGGGGGGGGTGGGGGGGGGGGGGGGTGGGGGGGGGGGGGGGTGGGGGGGGGGGGGGGTGGGGGGGGGGGGGGGTGGGGGGGGGGGGGGGTGGGGGGGGGGGGGGGTGGGGGGGGGGGGGGGTGGGGGGGGGGGGGGGTGGGGGGGGGGGGGGGTGGGGGGGGGGGGGGGTGGGGGGGGGGGGGGGTGGGGGGGGGGGGGGGTGGGGGGGGGGGGGGGTGGGGGGGGGGGGGGGTGGGGGGGGGGGGGGGTGGGGGGGGGGGGGGGTGGGGGGGGGGGGGGGTGGGGGGGGGGGGGGGTGGGGGGGGGGGGGGGTGGGGGGGGGGGGGGGTGGGGGGGGGGGGGGGTGGGGGGGGGGGGGGGTGGGGGGGGGGGGGGGTGGGGGGGGGGGGGGGTGGGGGGGGGGGGGGGTGGGGGGGGGGGGGGGTGGGGGGGGGGGGGGGTGGGGGGGGGGGGGGGTGGGGGGGGGGGGGGGTGGGGGGGGGGGGGGGTGGGGGGGGGGGGGGGTGGGGGGGGGGGGGGGTGGGGGGGGGGGGGGGTGGGGGGGGGGGGGGGTGGGGGGGGGGGGGGGTGGGGGGGGGGGGGGGTGGGGGGGGGGGGGGGTGGGGGGGGGGGGGGGTGGGGGGGGGGGGGGGTGGGGGGGGGGGGGGGTGGGGGGGGGGGGGGGTGGGGGGGGGGGGGGGTGGGGGGGGGGGGGGGTGGGGGGGGGGGGGGGTGGGGGGGGGGGGGGGTGGGGGGGGGGGGGGGTGGGGGGGGGGGGGGGTGGGGGGGGGGGGGGGTGGGGGGGGGGGGGGGTGGGGGGGGGGGGGGGTGGGGGGGGGGGGGGGTGGGGGGGGGGGGGGGTGGGGGGGGGGGGGGGTGGGGGGGGGGGGGGGTGGGGGGGGGGGGGGGTGGGGGGGGGGGGGGGTGGGGGGGGGGGGGGGTGGGGGGGGGGGGGGGTGGGGGGGGGGGGGGGTGGGGGGGGGGGGGGGTGGGGGGGGGGGGGGGTGGGGGGGGGGGGGGGTGGGGGGGGGGGGGGGTGGGGGGGGGGGGGGGTGGGGGGGGGGGGGGGTGGGGGGGGGGGGGGGTGGGGGGGGGGGGGGGTGGGGGGGGGGGGGGGTGGGGGGGGGGGGGGGTGGGGGGGGGGGGGGGTGGGGGGGGGGGGGGGTGGGGGGGGGGGGGGGTGGGGGGGGGGGGGGGTGGGGGGGGGGGGGGGTGGGGGGGGGGGGGGGTGGGGGGGGGGGGGGGTGGGGGGGGGGGGGGGTGGGGGGGGGGGGGGGTGGGGGGGGGGGGGGGTGGGGGGGGGGGGGGGTGGGGGGGGGGGGGGGTGGGGGGGGGGGGGGGTGGGGGGGGGGGGGGGTGGGGGGGGGGGGGGGTGGGGGGGGGGGGGGGTGGGGGGGGGGGGGGGTGGGGGGGGGGGGGGGTGGGGGGGGGGGGGGGTGGGGGGGGGGGGGGGTGGGGGGGGGGGGGGGTGGGGGGGGGGGGGGGTGGGGGGGGGGGGGGGTGGGGGGGGGGGGGGGTGGGGGGGGGGGGGGGTGGGGGGGGGGGGGGGTGGGGGGGGGGGGGGGTGGGGGGGGGGGGGGGTGGGGGGGGGGGGGGGTGGGGGGGGGGGGGGGTGGGGGGGGGGGGGGGTGGGGGGGGGGGGGGGTGGGGGGGGGGGGGGGTGGGGGGGGGGGGGGGTGGGGGGGGGGGGGGGTGGGGGGGGGGGGGGGTGGGGGGGGGGGGGGGTGGGGGGGGGGGGGGGTGGGGGGGGGGGGGGGTGGGGGGGGGGGGGGGTGGGGGGGGGGGGGGGTGGGGGGGGGGGGGGGTGGGGGGGGGGGGGGGTGGGGGGGGGGGGGGGTGGGGGGGGGGGGGGGTGGGGGGGGGGGGGGGTGGGGGGGGGGGGGGGTGGGGGGGGGGGGGGGTGGGGGGGGGGGGGGGTGGGGGGGGGGGGGGGTGGGGGGGGGGGGGGGTGGGGGGGGGGGGGGGTGGGGGGGGGGGGGGGTGGGGGGGGGGGGGGGTGGGGGGGGGGGGGGGTGGGGGGGGGGGGGGGTGGGGGGGGGGGGGGGTGGGGGGGGGGGGGGGTGGGGGGGGGGGGGGGTGGGGGGGGGGGGGGGTGGGGGGGGGGGGGGGTGGGGGGGGGGGGGGGTGGGGGGGGGGGGGGGTGGGGGGGGGGGGGGGTGGGGGGGGGGGGGGGTGGGGGGGGGGGGGGGTGGGGGGGGGGGGGGGTGGGGGGGGGGGGGGGTGGGGGGGGGGGGGGGTGGGGGGGGGGGGGGGTGGGGGGGGGGGGGGGTGGGGGGGGGGGGGGGTGGGGGGGGGGGGGGGTGGGGGGGGGGGGGGGTGGGGGGGGGGGGGGGTGGGGGGGGGGGGGGGTGGGGGGGGGGGGGGGTGGGGGGGGGGGGGGGTGGGGGGGGGGGGGGGTGGGGGGGGGGGGGGGTGGGGGGGGGGGGGGGTGGGGGGGGGGGGGGGTGGGGGGGGGGGGGGGTGGGGGGGGGGGGGGGTGGGGGGGGGGGGGGGTGGGGGGGGGGGGGGGTGGGGGGGGGGGGGGGTGGGGGGGGGGGGGGGTGGGGGGGGGGGGGGGTGGGGGGGGGGGGGGGTGGGGGGGGGGGGGGGTGGGGGGGGGGGGGGGTGGGGGGGGGGGGGGGTGGGGGGGGGGGGGGGTGGGGGGGGGGGGGGGTGGGGGGGGGGGGGGGTGGGGGGGGGGGGGGGTGGGGGGGGGGGGGGGTGGGGGGGGGGGGGGGTGGGGGGGGGGGGGGGTGGGGGGGGGGGGGGGTGGGGGGGGGGGGGGGTGGGGGGGGGGGGGGGTGGGGGGGGGGGGGGGTGGGGGGGGGGGGGGGTGGGGGGGGGGGGGGGTGGGGGGGGGGGGGGGTGGGGGGGGGGGGGGGTGGGGGGGGGGGGGGGTGGGGGGGGGGGGGGGTGGGGGGGGGGGGGGGTGGGGGGGGGGGGGGGTGGGGGGGGGGGGGGGTGGGGGGGGGGGGGGGTGGGGGGGGGGGGGGGTGGGGGGGGGGGGGGGTGGGGGGGGGGGGGGGTGGGGGGGGGGGGGGGTGGGGGGGGGGGGGGGTGGGGGGGGGGGGGGGTGGGGGGGGGGGGGGGTGGGGGGGGGGGGGGGTGGGGGGGGGGGGGGGTGGGGGGGGGGGGGGGTGGGGGGGGGGGGGGGTGGGGGGGGGGGGGGGTGGGGGGGGGGGGGGGTGGGGGGGGGGGGGGGTGGGGGGGGGGGGGGGTGGGGGGGGGGGGGGGTGGGGGGGGGGGGGGGTGGGGGGGGGGGGGGGTGGGGGGGGGGGGGGGTGGGGGGGGGGGGGGGTGGGGGGGGGGGGGGGTGGGGGGGGGGGGGGGTGGGGGGGGGGGGGGGTGGGGGGGGGGGGGGGTGGGGGGGGGGGGGGGTGGGGGGGGGGGGGGGTGGGGGGGGGGGGGGGTGGGGGGGGGGGGGGGTGGGGGGGGGGGGGGGTGGGGGGGGGGGGGGGTGGGGGGGGGGGGGGGTGGGGGGGGGGGGGGGTGGGGGGGGGGGGGGGTGGGGGGGGGGGGGGGTGGGGGGGGGGGGGGGTGGGGGGGGGGGGGGGTGGGGGGGGGGGGGGGTGGGGGGGGGGGGGGGTGGGGGGGGGGGGGGGTGGGGGGGGGGGGGGGTGGGGGGGGGGGGGGGTGGGGGGGGGGGGGGGTGGGGGGGGGGGGGGGTGGGGGGGGGGGGGGGTGGGGGGGGGGGGGGGTGGGGGGGGGGGGGGGTGGGGGGGGGGGGGGGTGGGGGGGGGGGGGGGTGGGGGGGGGGGGGGGTGGGGGGGGGGGGGGGTGGGGGGGGGGGGGGGTGGGGGGGGGGGGGGGTGGGGGGGGGGGGGGGTGGGGGGGGGGGGGGGTGGGGGGGGGGGGGGGTGGGGGGGGGGGGGGGTGGGGGGGGGGGGGGGTGGGGGGGGGGGGGGGTGGGGGGGGGGGGGGGTGGGGGGGGGGGGGGGTGGGGGGGGGGGGGGGTGGGGGGGGGGGGGGGTGGGGGGGGGGGGGGGTGGGGGGGGGGGGGGGTGGGGGGGGGGGGGGGTGGGGGGGGGGGGGGGTGGGGGGGGGGGGGGGTGGGGGGGGGGGGGGGTGGGGGGGGGGGGGGGTGGGGGGGGGGGGGGGTGGGGGGGGGGGGGGGTGGGGGGGGGGGGGGGTGGGGGGGGGGGGGGGTGGGGGGGGGGGGGGGTGGGGGGGGGGGGGGGTGGGGGGGGGGGGGGGTGGGGGGGGGGGGGGGTGGGGGGGGGGGGGGGTGGGGGGGGGGGGGGGTGGGGGGGGGGGGGGGTGGGGGGGGGGGGGGGTGGGGGGGGGGGGGGGTGGGGGGGGGGGGGGGTGGGGGGGGGGGGGGGTGGGGGGGGGGGGGGGTGGGGGGGGGGGGGGGTGGGGGGGGGGGGGGGTGGGGGGGGGGGGGGGTGGGGGGGGGGGGGGGTGGGGGGGGGGGGGGGTGGGGGGGGGGGGGGGTGGGGGGGGGGGGGGGTGGGGGGGGGGGGGGGTGGGGGGGGGGGGGGGTGGGGGGGGGGGGGGGTGGGGGGGGGGGGGGGTGGGGGGGGGGGGGGGTGGGGGGGGGGGGGGGTGGGGGGGGGGGGGGGTGGGGGGGGGGGGGGGTGGGGGGGGGGGGGGGTGGGGGGGGGGGGGGGTGGGGGGGGGGGGGGGTGGGGGGGGGGGGGGGTGGGGGGGGGGGGGGGTGGGGGGGGGGGGGGGTGGGGGGGGGGGGGGGTGGGGGGGGGGGGGGGTGGGGGGGGGGGGGGGTGGGGGGGGGGGGGGGTGGGGGGGGGGGGGGGTGGGGGGGGGGGGGGGTGGGGGGGGGGGGGGGTGGGGGGGGGGGGGGGTGGGGGGGGGGGGGGGTGGGGGGGGGGGGGGGTGGGGGGGGGGGGGGGTGGGGGGGGGGGGGGGTGGGGGGGGGGGGGGGTGGGGGGGGGGGGGGGTGGGGGGGGGGGGGGGTGGGGGGGGGGGGGGGTGGGGGGGGGGGGGGGTGGGGGGGGGGGGGGGTGGGGGGGGGGGGGGGTGGGGGGGGGGGGGGGTGGGGGGGGGGGGGGGTGGGGGGGGGGGGGGGTGGGGGGGGGGGGGGGTGGGGGGGGGGGGGGGTGGGGGGGGGGGGGGGTGGGGGGGGGGGGGGGTGGGGGGGGGGGGGGGTGGGGGGGGGGGGGGGTGGGGGGGGGGGGGGGTGGGGGGGGGGGGGGGTGGGGGGGGGGGGGGGTGGGGGGGGGGGGGGGTGGGGGGGGGGGGGGGTGGGGGGGGGGGGGGGTGGGGGGGGGGGGGGGTGGGGGGGGGGGGGGGTGGGGGGGGGGGGGGGTGGGGGGGGGGGGGGGTGGGGGGGGGGGGGGGTGGGGGGGGGGGGGGGTGGGGGGGGGGGGGGGTGGGGGGGGGGGGGGGTGGGGGGGGGGGGGGGTGGGGGGGGGGGGGGGTGGGGGGGGGGGGGGGTGGGGGGGGGGGGGGGTGGGGGGGGGGGGGGGTGGGGGGGGGGGGGGGTGGGGGGGGGGGGGGGTGGGGGGGGGGGGGGGTGGGGGGGGGGGGGGGTGGGGGGGGGGGGGGGTGGGGGGGGGGGGGGGTGGGGGGGGGGGGGGGTGGGGGGGGGGGGGGGTGGGGGGGGGGGGGGGTGGGGGGGGGGGGGGGTGGGGGGGGGGGGGGGTGGGGGGGGGGGGGGGTGGGGGGGGGGGGGGGTGGGGGGGGGGGGGGGTGGGGGGGGGGGGGGGTGGGGGGGGGGGGGGGTGGGGGGGGGGGGGGGTGGGGGGGGGGGGGGGTGGGGGGGGGGGGGGGTGGGGGGGGGGGGGGGTGGGGGGGGGGGGGGGTGGGGGGGGGGGGGGGTGGGGGGGGGGGGGGGTGGGGGGGGGGGGGGGTGGGGGGGGGGGGGGGTGGGGGGGGGGGGGGGTGGGGGGGGGGGGGGGTGGGGGGGGGGGGGGGTGGGGGGGGGGGGGGGTGGGGGGGGGGGGGGGTGGGGGGGGGGGGGGGTGGGGGGGGGGGGGGGTGGGGGGGGGGGGGGGTGGGGGGGGGGGGGGGTGGGGGGGGGGGGGGGTGGGGGGGGGGGGGGGTGGGGGGGGGGGGGGGTGGGGGGGGGGGGGGGTGGGGGGGGGGGGGGGTGGGGGGGGGGGGGGGTGGGGGGGGGGGGGGGTGGGGGGGGGGGGGGGTGGGGGGGGGGGGGGGTGGGGGGGGGGGGGGGTGGGGGGGGGGGGGGGTGGGGGGGGGGGGGGGTGGGGGGGGGGGGGGGTGGGGGGGGGGGGGGGTGGGGGGGGGGGGGGGTGGGGGGGGGGGGGGGTGGGGGGGGGGGGGGGTGGGGGGGGGGGGGGGTGGGGGGGGGGGGGGGTGGGGGGGGGGGGGGGTGGGGGGGGGGGGGGGTGGGGGGGGGGGGGGGTGGGGGGGGGGGGGGGTGGGGGGGGGGGGGGGTGGGGGGGGGGGGGGGTGGGGGGGGGGGGGGGTGGGGGGGGGGGGGGGTGGGGGGGGGGGGGGGTGGGGGGGGGGGGGGGTGGGGGGGGGGGGGGGTGGGGGGGGGGGGGGGTGGGGGGGGGGGGGGGTGGGGGGGGGGGGGGGTGGGGGGGGGGGGGGGTGGGGGGGGGGGGGGGTGGGGGGGGGGGGGGGTGGGGGGGGGGGGGGGTGGGGGGGGGGGGGGGTGGGGGGGGGGGGGGGTGGGGGGGGGGGGGGGTGGGGGGGGGGGGGGGTGGGGGGGGGGGGGGGTGGGGGGGGGGGGGGGTGGGGGGGGGGGGGGGTGGGGGGGGGGGGGGGTGGGGGGGGGGGGGGGTGGGGGGGGGGGGGGGTGGGGGGGGGGGGGGGTGGGGGGGGGGGGGGGTGGGGGGGGGGGGGGGTGGGGGGGGGGGGGGGTGGGGGGGGGGGGGGGTGGGGGGGGGGGGGGGTGGGGGGGGGGGGGGGTGGGGGGGGGGGGGGGTGGGGGGGGGGGGGGGTGGGGGGGGGGGGGGGTGGGGGGGGGGGGGGGTGGGGGGGGGGGGGGGTGGGGGGGGGGGGGGGTGGGGGGGGGGGGGGGTGGGGGGGGGGGGGGGTGGGGGGTGTGTGGGGGGGGCGGGGGGGGGGTTGGGGGGGTGGGGGGCGTGGGTGGCGGGGGGGGGGAGGGGGGGGGGGGGGGTTGTGGGGGGGGGGGGGGGGGGGGGTGAGCGGGGGGGGGGGGGGGGGGGGGGGGGGGGGGGGGGGGGCGGGGGCGGGTGGGGGGGGGGGGCAGGAACTACAATTCCCATCAGCCTCTGTCAGCATGGCCAATTGGCCATGCTGGTAGGGGCTGATGGGAATTGTAGTTCCTGAACATCTGGAGAGCCGCAGGTTCCCTACCCCTGGTGTAGGGGTTAAAAGCAGGGGTTAAAAGCAGGTGTAGGGGTTAAAAGCAGAACCAGATTTGATTCCCCACTCCTTCACATGTGGCGGATTTATCTGGCAAACTGGATTTGTTTTCCTGCTCCTCCAGATGAAGCCTGTTGGATAACCTTGGGTTAGTTAGTTTTTTCAGAACTCTCTCAGCCCCACCTACTTCACAAGGTGTCTGTTATGGGGAAAGGAAAGGAAGGAATTTGTAACCAGCTTTGAGACACTTCACAGTAGAGAAAAGTGGGGTATAAAAACTAACTCCTCTTCTTTTTACAGCACCCCACTTTCTCCTTAACCATCTCCCTTTCCTTATCCGTTTGTTTGCCAACTGCACTGATGATGATATGTCATTGGCCATTATTGTAATCATCCAATGAACTGACTAACAGTTGGTCCAGGGCTCGAGGATCAGATTTAGATGCTGAGACCTCTTGGCTATTCCACTTGTGAGGCTCCCCTCCCAATCCCCCACCCTCATGACTATAGGACAGTGGAAGAGTGTTTTAAAGCTGAGTAAAGCTGAGGATGATAATGGGTGTTTAAAATTCCACAATACATACAATTCCTCCTCTAAAGGACGGATGTAAGAAGTTATTGTGAAATACTTTAAAAAATGAGTGATTGAAAAGAAATGCATACATTTTAAAATTAACACTGTGAAAAACTTTTGCCGTAACCAAACTTTGTAAACATTTGTGGAATGTGACCAGTGCTAGCACTGTAATTTTCCAAAACAGCTTCTATGGCTTTTGCATGTGTCTAAAAAATATTTAGGGACTTTTGACTGAGGTTGCAAAAATTATTTTAGAACTGCCCATCTCTTTACAGAGGATGAAAAGAAAGTATACATTTCATTGAAGTGCCGAAACAGTTCAATGCATCAAGGTAGCAGTCAGCAGCCGAACAGCCCTCCAGATTTAAAGAGTGACCAACACATGGAATAAAACATGGAATAAATGGAATAACAGTACAAGCTGATAGCCAATTAATATAAACATAATCCTCCCCTTCCAGCAATCAGTATAAGAAATGATCATACCTAGAATATTAATAAAGTTGGAATTCTCCTGCAGCTTCAGGCCCTCCAGTGAATTGGAGAAAATTGCGTTGTTTCTTTCTTATATGGAATAGGCTAACTCTTTAGCTCCCCTAGTGGACTCAGGGTTACACAAGGAAAATTATGGAAGGGTTGTTTAGAGATTAGAGAGCATTATGATAGCATGTATAAGAAAGGCTTATGAGACAGCAGTGGTGTAGCACCAACTGGACCAGGAAGAGCGCAACGTTCTGGGTGGAGCAGCAGAGGGGACATGGCCAGGCCACAGAGGGGCCGTGGTGGGGCGTTCTGGGGTGGGGCAGGGGTAGACAGTGCCGCGGCAGGAGCACAGGGTGCGCGCATGCCCTGGGTACAGTTCCCCCTCACTCCACCTCTGTGAGACAGTGTCAAAAATATTATACCCCTTGGTTGGAGGCCCTAGATTTTGAGGCCCTAGACTTCAACCTACCTAGCCTATAGATAAATCCAGTCCTGCAGGGCCCTGTTCCTTCTACAATTCAGAGAAGTGACTTCTCTAACTCTAGCTGTCCTTTCCATCTGAAATGTGTCCAGAAATTACAGATGGTCCAAGATGTGGCTGCCAGGTTGCTAGCAGTGTTAGACAGAACATACCACCTTGGTTCCAGGCCAAATTAAAAATGTAGCTTTTGATATGCAACTTTCGAGTACACTCAGATTATCTTCTGATCATGTCATTTCATGCACCCAACACTATCAGAGATGTGACAGGTTTCAGGATGCTAACCTCCTGGTGGTGCCTGGAGATCTCCCAGCATTAGAACTGGGCTCCAGACTACAAAAGTCAGTTTTCAGACAGAAAATGGCTGCTTTGGAGAGTGGACTATATGATATTATAACCCACTGAGGTACCTCCTTTCCCCAAACTCGATCCTCCCAAGGTTCCACCCACAAATCGCCAGTGACCCAACTCTAGGGAACGGTAATATGAGCCAGAGTCTTTATAGTGGTGGCACCAAGAAATGGAACACCCTCCCAAAGGAGGCTCTTCAACAGACAAGCTAGGATGGAACAATTAATGCACACTGTAATGACTTTTTATGTATTACAGTGCATTGCACAGATTGAACTGGTTTTTACATTTTTGAAACCAAATGTTCAATTTCATATTTTAATTTAGTTTTCTTCACTGTTGGCCACCTTAAATATTTCAAGAATATTTCAAGCTTAGACATGTAGTATATAATTAAATCATTACCACCTTAAAAGAAAAGATGTCTAGAAGCTTTAGTGTCAATCAGTGTGAAGGCCACTGTTATCCCAGCTTTTCCCATTTGTAGGTTGGAATCACATGAATTATTGGCATCAGAGATTTCTTCGTAATTCACTGACAATTCTGCCAAATCCAAGGATCTATTTTAGAGCCTCAATTTCCCTTCATAACACTTCCATATCCAATCTGATTAGCACAAGCACTCCAAATCAATTCATATGGTAAGGCTTAAAAGAGGCTAAGCCTGGGCAAAGTGTTGCATAGAAAGATGCATTTATTGCTTTAAAAGATCAGAAATCACATGACATTGATCTTTTAAATGGAACCAAATGTTTCTAAAATTGGCTTAGAAGTCTTGAGCTAGTAAAAAGAGAAGGCTCATACTTGCATAGTTGAAAGGTTTTAGAAATCAAAGTCAAATCAAAATCCATTGTCCACAGCCTAGACCATACTGTTCAGAACAAAGAAGCAACGATAAGAAATAAACTCATGGCTTGGCCAGCAGTTCCAATGCAACTGAAAAAGGTCTCTGCAGAACTCCCCAGGTCCTGCTGTGTGTGATGCATTTGTCATGCTCCCACAGAGGCTTTTGTTATTTCCTCATTAAGCTTCAGTTTCCCCATAATTAGCATGGGTTTAGTTCATTGTAAAGTCTTCTAAGGGAGGGAATTTTAGTTAGCCCCTGTCCCTTTAAGACATTTCCCAAGAGGCAGTCTTCCTTCTTTACCCAGCAATCCCCTGTTTTAGCTCTAGCCAGTCAGAGCAAGGTGCCAAGGGTAGCTGGAGACTGTAATGTTTGTGACGTATATGGTGGTCCATAATAGTCTATGGTGATATATAGAGCACAAGTTAAGGTTAACAGCAATTAGAATCGGACAAAGACTGAAGGAACGAAAAGGAAGCAAGGCACAGTGGACTTTCTTGAAAGCAACCAAGAGAAGTCACAGACTACAGCTTCAAATCTGCTCAAGACAAGCAAGTATTTTGATTTAGACAGTCCCAAGGGAGGAGTTAGGGTTTTAATTCTCCTAAGTAATAAACCTATTGTTTGAATTGTTGAACCTGGCTTGTGTCTCCCCCACTCTGTCCTAGCCAAGTAAAGGCACCTCAAACAGATTCACTTGGGGGGCAGAACGCATTACTATATCTTTCTAATTAATCATTCAATATTGCTTTGTTCAAACCACCTTTCTCATGCATGAAGAATGGAGAATATAGGGCAATAGCAACATCTCTGCTTGACTGCTCTGGCTCCCCAAAATCATCTCAGATTTATTAGTCCAGTTTATAAAGAGATTTAGCCATTCCTTCTCATCAACTTTCTTCTCTCTGTTAAAAATTGAGACCAAGGAAATTGTCAGATAAGCTCTCTTCCTTTTAAATACTTAAAAGGAAACTGTCACAATTTCAAGAGCAATTTTTTTTCTCTTTTTAAAGTCTTCAGTGGAACAGTCCAGTTTTTCTCTTGGGGTGGTGCAGCCACAAACTCCAAAATATCTTTCTGATGCTTTTCTGTCCCATAAGAAGTGCCCAAAGCAATATCTGATGCCGGTGACCCTAAACTCCTGACATATTTACAGCCAAATGGTGGATCGTCACAACTGATCATTTGTGGGTTAAAATAAGCAGTTCTACTTTGTATTAAAAACAAATTAAAGTATTGCCTCCCCAGCTGAGTTATGAAGCCTGTTTCTAAAACATGTTTGGTGATTAATTTTTAATCCTCAGGGGATAGTGTCCCGCTTGCACAATAACGTTAACATTAAGATCCTACTCATTTTAAGCCATTAATCTGAAACTGCTTGTTTGTATTAATGGAACTTATTATGTTTTTGAAAACAGCTGAAAACTTGCCCCCAAACAAGACAGTTATGAAAAAGACAATGGGTCACTATCCACTCACCATAAGCCGCAGGGTCACCTCTGTAAAAGCCACGGGGGTCCTGGACGCTCCCCACATCTCCGGCGCTCACTGCGCGGCTGCCAGGGATTTACCTCTCTCCCGCCTCCTGGCCGCGCGGCAAATTAGCTCCGCTAAAAACAGCAACTTTTTTAAAAACCCCGCGGGGTTGCCGCTGGCGGTTGTGAGAACCTTCGGCTGTTTTCGCGTAGCGGCTGATTACCGGCTGTAATGGCCAGCAGCTCCGCGCTGACGCCAATCGAGGGGAACAGGGAGCGCCATCTTGTTAAGTGGGGGTGAAATCCCGTCTAAAAAAAAGTCTTGGCGTAGTGATGGCGTAGACACGATGTCGACACCCATTGCACTTTTAGCGGAAGGTAGAGGCGTTATTGCTGCAACAAAGGCGATCTCAAGCATTTCTTTTTTCTTGCTTTCGAGCTCCCGCGGTTGTCGCGGGTTTGCAGCGCCCATTCAAGAACACAGCCCGGTTCTAGCAGTGCGTTTTTCTTTCGTTTTTTACTGCCGGGAAATAAATTTGCTTTCATTTGATCTCCACGAGAAGGTGTGCAGCGCCTTTCTGATGGCGTTAGCGCGTGCGAGACCAATCCCCACCAAAAGCGTTCCAGCCAATCGAAACGGAGACCTGCCCTCGGATGGCCGTGACGCACAAATTCTCCAGCCAATCGGAACGCTCTATTCCCCCTATTTCCATGGAACTTCTGCTCTTTGCTGCCCGCGCAATTTTCCTGTGGGGAACAAATGTCTCCGTGGTCAGAAGCCGCGGAGGTTTTTCACTGCGGGGTCGCTGCAGCGTTGCGATTTGAAGAGGTAAGTGGATAGTGGCCCATTACCTAACTGAAAAAGGAAGCCACGACCTACAGTTTGCAAGATCTGAGCAAGGCTGCTAACGATAGGATATTTTAAAGGGCTTTGATTCATAGAGTCACCATGAGTCAGAAGAGACTTGACAGCAGTTCACAAACACACACACACGCACACACACATGCACACACACGAAAAAGTTTGGGACTCTTTAGTTTGGAGAGGAGACGTCTGAGGGGGGATATGATTGAAGTCTATAAAATTATGCATGGGGTAGAAAATGTTGAAAAAGAGAATTTTTTCTCTCTTTCTCACAATAGTAGAACCAGGGGGCATTCATTGAAAATGCTGGGGGGAAGAATTAGGAGTAACAAAAGGAAACACTTCTTCATGCAACGTGTGATTGGTGTTTGGAATATGCTGCCACAGGAGGTGGTGATGGCCACTAACCTGGATAGCTTTAAAAGGGGCTTGGACAGATTTATGGAGGAGAAGTCGATTTATGGCTACCAATCTTGATCCTCTTTGATCTGAGATTGCAAATGCCTTAACAGTCCAAGTGCTCTGGAGCAACAGCCTCAGAAGGCCATTGCTTTCACATCCTGCATGTGAGCTCTCAAAGGCACCTGGTGGGCCACTGTGAGTAGCAGAATGCTGGACTAGATGGACTCTGGTCTGATCCAGCTGGCTTGTTCTTACGTTCTTGTGTTCTTAGATCATTGTGTGTGTATATACATATATATATATTAAAAGAAAGGCACACTTTTGTAGTGAGATGACTGGGGGTGGGGGGCAGGGGTGTGTGTGCCTTGACAGTTATGATGATAGAAAGAGGTCCTGGCATCTTCATGGCTAGAAAGAAGGGGGGGGGGAATACTCTTTGCCAGAACAGGGCATTCTTTCCAGCTGGGAGAGGTAACACACCAGCCTTTTGCTGTTTTAACAACTCTTGATTGGAGGATGTACATTTGGTGGGCTGGAGATTCAAGCCTTAACACCCAGATTGGGTGAAGACCCGGGAACTTGTGTGGGGGTGGGATCAGAAAAGGGAAGGTGTTTGTTTGGGGCTTCCTTCTTGGGCTGACAACTTTGAGGAGCTGTGAGTATTGTCATAAAAGATGACGGATGGGAATGATGTGAAAGGGAGATGTAAATGTCCCCGGGGTGGGGGGGGGGAGGAATCTAGCATCTATCCTGATCTGATGCATCATAGATTGTATGTACCTCAGTTGGAACCTGCCTTTTTGTTTCTTTTCCTTAGTGTGCCTAGATCCTGAATTCGTGCTTTGTAGAATTAAAGTTTTGTTTAACTTTAGAGAGTCTGCACAAGTAATGGCTCCTTGGCATGCTACTGAGCAACATCTCTGCAAGGTTGGCTTTGAACAATCACATGAGAAGGAGGGGGGCTGGATTTTATTTATTATTATTATTATTTATTATATTTATAAACCGCCCTCCCCCGAAGGGCTCAGGGCGGTGAACAAAACATAGAAGTAGAGCACACAATAAAATCAGTAATATCAAATTGAAATAAATAAGTATTAAACAGTGGCTCTATATGTATTAAAACTACCCCATTAAAAGCAGTGTTCAGTCAAATATAAATAGATGGCGTCCTACTAACAGATCCCCAAAAAGAAGAGGAGGGAGGAACGGCAGGGTCCACAGATATTATAAAAAGGAAGAAGGGGGGGGGGGCGCCATTAGCGGCCGGTCTCCCCAAAGGCCCGGTGGAACAGCTCGGTTTTGCAGGCCCTGCGGAACTCATTAAGGTCCCACTTGGGGGGCCCGTGTATGCCCTGGACTAAGATAGAAGCGTTCCACCAGAGGCGGGGGCCAAGGAACTGTAAAAGCCCTGTAGCCCGAGGTCAGAGCTCCAGCCGCATCATGGAGGGACCAGGGATCACCAGCAGATTGGCCTCTGCTGACCGCAGATGTCGATTTGGGACATATGGGGCAAGACGGTTTTTTACCCAAAGTGGTGGCAGCAACCAGAAAGGGGGTGTGTACAAAAAGAGGCTCACAGTATGACTGAGACCACAACAACTTCTTTTTTTGGTTAGGTAATAATAAAAGGCATTTTGGTATTAGCTTCATATCTAAAAGCTGCGTATTTATTCCAGCCACAAAAAGGCATTAATTCTGTTGCATAAAAGCAAATATTTTTTCCCACTCTGTGTATATTAAGAGGGTTTTTAAAAAGCAATCCTAAGACTTATGGCTTTTCATCGTTCGGGATCAGACGAGAAAGTGATAAAAAGAAGCCATTTTTATTAATAATTTACAATAGGGTGTTATTTATAGCTTGCCCAGTGAGCAAGCAAATTGAAGGTCCACAGCAATAAACAAATCATTAGAAGCTATGGGACTGCAAAAGGTTTCAATTTACAGTTAATCGTGTGCAAACAATATGTAAGCCATTAAACAAACATTTTTCGGAAAAAAATAGATGCACAGTACCTACTGAATAAACTTGTGTCCTGATTCAGAGATCCTAATATATTTCTCTGTGTACACAGAACTCTTCCTTACAGTCACTCTTTGTGTCCACAGCTCCTGCCTTTAAATGAACAGGGAACAACAGAACATGATCCACCACTAAAGAAATCATTCATTGGGGGGCTGGAAACTGAATTCATACAGTACCATCCTAAGAAGAATTACCTGTTTCTAAGACCAACTTCAGTTGACTTAGGAAGGGGGTAACTCTGCTTAGAACAGCATTGTTAAAATGCTAATTTAGCAACCAGCAGCCTGATTTGCCTGATCTAAGTAGGTAAAAGTATCCCGCACTTACCTATGGGATGACATCACATCATGACTATGTTGCTTGGAGGTTATTTAAAAACACAGTCTTAAAAGCTCAGCTGGAATGTGTTCCGCAGGTTAGGAAAGGCAGCACCCAGTCCAAAAGAAAGCCACCATGGTTAACAAGAGAGGTTGAGGAAATTATCAGAAAAAAGAAAATGTCTTTTAGAAAATGGAAGTCCAGTTTGACTGATGAAGAATATGAAAGGGAACACTAAATGGTGGCAAAAGAGAAGCAAGTTAGCTGTAAGGGAGGCAAAAAAGGATTATGAGGAATGCATGGCTGTGAACATCAAGACCAGCAACAAACAGTTCTTCAAGTACATCAAAAGTAGGAAGTCCAGCTAAATACCAAGAGCGGTAGGCCCGTTAGAGGACAAAGGAACAAAGGGTGTGCTAAAAGATGACAGGGAGATTGCAGAGAAGCTGAATGAATTCTTTGCATCTGTCTTCACCCAAGAGGAGGTGAGGAACATTCCTGCACCTGAACCATGCTTCTTGGGAGGCGAATCCAAGGAACTAGCGAAGATAGTGGTAGACAAGGAAGAAGTTCTGGCAGCCATTGATAAACTAAATGCTACCAAATCCCTGGCCCAGATTTAGAATTTCATCCAAGAGTTCTTAAAGAGCTCAAGCATGAAATTGCTGATCTTCTCACTTTAATATGCAACTTATCCCTGAAATCAGGCTCTATCCTGAAGACTGGAAGATGGCCAATGTCACACCAATTTTTTTAAGAAAGGATCTAGGGGGGGACCCAGGAAATTCTGAGCCAGTCAGTTTGACATCTGATGTTCCTAGTAAATTAGTAGAGATCTATCATTAAAAGATAAAATTATAAAACATGTAGAAGAAAGCAAGACCTGCTGAGAAGAGTCCAGCATGAAAAGCTTTTTACCAGAGAGCAAAATCTAATGTCTTACCCTGGAAACTTACTAGAGTTCTTTGAGGGGTGTAAACAGGCATGTGGATAAGAGGGGAATGAGTGGACATTGTCTACTTGGATTTCCAAAAGGCTTTTGACAAAGTTCCTCACCAGAGACCTATTGAGAAAACTCAATCCAAGAAGGAATAAGAGGGGGAAGTCCTCCTATGGATTAAAACTGGTTGAGAAACAGGAAACAAAGAGTGGGTGTAAATGGGAAGTTCTCACAATGGAGAGATGTAGGAATTGGTGTCCCCAAGGATCGTATTGGGACCAGTGCTCTTTAACTTATTCATAAATGACCTGGATAGTAGGGGTTGGGTAAGCGTGGTAATTGCCAAGTTTGCTAGATGATACCCAAATTATGTAGGGTGGTGAGAACCACAAAGGAAGGTTAGAATAGCTCCAAAGCAGACCTTGATAAATTAGGTGAGTGGGCTACAGGAAATGGCAAATCGCGATTCAATGTAGCAAAATGCAAGTGATGCACATGGGGGAAAAATCCAAACTTCACATACAAGCTACAAGGGTCAGTGCTATCAGTCACGAAGACCAGGGAAAGGGATTTGAAACGTCTTAGTTGATAGTTCCATGCAGAATGTCAACTCAATGCATGGCAGCTGTGAAAAGGCAAACTCTATGCTGGGGATCATTAGGAAAGGGAATTGAGAATAAAACTGCAAAGATTGTCATGCCCTTATATAAAGCAGTGGTCGCGATGGGCCGCACTTGGAGTACTGTGTCCAGTTCTGAGTGCATGCATCTCAAAAGGATATTGAGGAGATAGAAAAGAAGTGATTACAGAGAAGGGCAAGCAGGATGATTGAGGGGACTGGAGCACCACCCCTTCCCTATGAGGGAGAGGCTGCAGCGTTTGGGACTCTTTAGTTTGGAGAGGACGTCTGAGGGGGGATATGATTGAAGTCTATAAAATTATGCATGGGGTAGAAAATGTTGACAGAGAGAAATTTTTCTCTCTTTCTCACAATAGTAGAACCAGGGGGCATTCATTGAAAATGCTGGGGGGAAGAATTAGGAGTAACAAAAGGAAACACTTCTTCACGCAACGTGTGATTGGTGTTTGGAATATGCTGCCACAAGAGGTGGTGATGGCCACTAACCTGGATAGCTTTAAAGGGGGTTTGGACAGATTTATGGAGGAGAAGTCGATTTATGGCTACCAATCTTGATCCTCTTTGATCTGAGATTGCAAATGCCTTAACAGACCAGGTGCTCGGGAGCAACAGCCGCAGAAGGCCATTGCTTTCACATCCTGCATGTGAGCTCCCAAAGGCACCTGGTGGGCCACTGCGAGTAGCGGAATGCTGGACTAGATGGACTCTGGTCAGATCCAGCGGGCTTGTTCTTATGTTCTTATGTTCTTATGTTCTTGATGGTTTGCCATTGCCAACTTCCAGCAAACAACACACACATTTTAATGACTTTGGAAAGATGGAAGGCTGCATCAACATTAAGTCGGCTACCTGAAACTTACTTATTTATTTATTATTTATTATTTTTATTATTATTATATTTATATACCGCCCTATCCCCTGAGGGCTCTGGGCGGTGAACAACAAATTAATATTACATAGGCAATAAATAATTAATATAAATAACATCATTAAAAACATAAAATTACAGCGTTCTGCAAAAACCACTCGGCGTCCAGTATTAAAACTATCAATAAAACCCCTCCCAGAGAGGGGGGACGGTAGATCCAGGTGTCACAGGTGTCACTTCTGAGGGATCGAACTCAGTTCATTTCCGGGTTTTTTATTATTAATTGCTGTTGTTATTGTTGATGATCTTGTACAAGTATAAATATTGATAGGAAGCAGGCGATCTAGTCCAGTACTAGCTAGTTCCTGCTTCCCTTTACTCCGTTATCCTGCCCTGTAGGAAAACTGAATTTGTCTGACAAATCTTGTAGAGAAGATTAGTCTACTGATCTTTAAGTGGGAACTACAGTTCTCTGAGACGGACAACTGCTTCCCAGGTGGCAGAGGTGTCAACTCCCCTGGATAAAATGGCAGCTTTGGAAGGTAGACAGTATGGCATGACATCCCTGATAAGCTTCCTGCCCTCCTTAAACTCCACCTTCTCCAGTCTTTACCCCCCAATCTTCAGGAATTTACCAACCCATAAATATCAACCTTAAGTGCAGGCAGGTCAGCCTAGCAGTCATCTCAACCAATGCTGCTGTAAAAGATCACTGAATCTTTCTGTCGGACTGTGGTGGAGAGACATACTTTTCTAAGACTCAGGGTATCTCCCCAATTACCATTTCCCCCCACCCCAAGTCACGGCTCAAACTCATATAATGCTGTTTCCAAGTGAGCTCTTTAACAGGTAATGATTTGTCATGCTGCGTTATGCACTCTGTAGTAATATTCCTGTCAGTCCCCTCCACCCCTTATAAAACAAGACCTAATGCCTCATTTAACACAACATTTGTGTTTGACATGGTGACAATCATGGCTAGTTATTAAAGCCTTCTCCCATAATAATAAAAAAGTTATTTTAAAATATAATACTGGAACACTGACATTAATGGTGGAATCTGTCTTTCTTTAAGAATTATCAGCTTCAAGATTTCCTCGACAAATTTTGAGGCTGATTTTTAAGGTAGTTCTGAGAGAAACAAAGGAAGTATTGCCTTTGTATAGCCTTAATTGAATTCCACAATTATGGGGAGGAAGAAACTTCAAAATTGTGGTGACAGTGGAGATACGGTATGAAAAGAACCTTGTCCCAGGACAATTTGAAGGGGGATATGATTATTCAGGGCTTTTGGGGGATGGTATTTACTGGTATTGAGTACCTTGGTAGAGATAGGGGGGAGCTGAAGCTCTGAGAGGAAAATTGGTGGAAATTAGTGAACTGGATTCTGGCACCAAAAGTATTGGCACAGGGTTTTTTTAACAAAAAAGCACTGGCCTTATTCCATAATTAATTATGTGTATATTAACATTTAACCTTTTAAAACAACTTTTCAATAAGTGTGTGAAGTGTGTGAAAAACATGAGTGTAGATGGGTGTTTTAATGAGTAGCTGCATTGCCTGCAAGAGGTCCTAGAGCAGGGGTAGGGAACCTGCGGCTCTCCAGATGTTCAGGAACTACAATTCCCATCAGCCCCTGCCAGCATGGCCAATTGGCCATGCTGACGGGAAACTGATGAAATATAGTTCCTGAGGCTATCTGGAGAACCGCAGGTTCTACCTAGGAGACTCAATTTCCAGCATCTCCAGTTAAAAGACCATGGTGTGAGTGCACAGGTGTCAAGAGCTTCGTGGCCCCTCCAGATGTTATGGACTATGGATTCCCATCATCCCCTGCCAGCGTCATGCTGGCGGAGGAGGATGGGCTTTAGTCCATAACATCTGGTGGCTCTTGAAAGTAGTTAAGAGTGGCAGACTCTAATCAATTCCCCCACTCTTTCCTATGAAGCCTGCTGGGTGACAACCTTGGGCCAGTCACAGTTTCCTCAGAGAATGCTCTCAGCCCATGCAGAGGCAGACAATGGCAAATCACCTCTGAACACCTCTTCCCTTGAAAACCCTATGGGGTCACCATAGTCAGCTGTGACTTGACAGCATACATACACACAGTACATTATGTCAAAGACCTCTACCTGAGACCTTGGGGAACTGCTGTCAACCAGAGTTGACAACCATAGACCAATACTCTTAATCAAAGAGTATTGTGTTCCTGTTCATCATGAACGACAACAGCTTCACACATTGCCTTCTTAATAAGGAATTGATTCGAAATCTACCAGTGGGGACTCCTTGTTCCACCAGTCGTTTTGACCTGGAAGAAGGTGAAAGATTGCCTTCTTCTACTGACTAAGAGGGATGGTGGCAACTGAGATCTGTCTTAGCATTCCCTTTCCTCTGTGGAAGAAATTAAGCAACTGTCCAAGTATAAGCCATTGTTTTCACTTTTGCTTTTCCTTACTGGGTCAAGACAAGCAGTAACAAAACTGGACGGGTTCCATGAAATCTTTCTTCGAGAGGATTGGATGAACAAATACTAACACTCTGTAAGGATACTGTCAAGTGCTAAGGCATCTCGTTAACAAGTTGCTTAGAAACCAGCACTACATTTGATTGTTTATTATACAATTGGTTCTACTCTGGAGCAAAGGCTCAGTTCACCCATTCCTATCTGGCTTGGTAAATTCGCTTCCATGTTACTTTAACTCATTATATTTAAGGAGGTGACATTCAGATAAACGTGTCTCTTTGTAAAACGATATTGTGGTTAAGAGTTAGCAAAGATGAAGCTGTTAGGAAAGAGTTAATGTGTGGAGGAGAGGCAGTCTGCCACCTGGCAGTGTCTAGAAAGAAGAAGCTTTAATGATGCTGTTGAGATGGCTGCTGGACATGGGCGTAGCTACAGAAAATGGTATACGGGGCAGGAACTAAAATTGTGCCTGCCCCCAGAACATCAGTCACCCTTTTTTAGATAACTGTATCAAAGCAACGCCCCATGTCCCTTAAAATACCTCTACACATTTGTCTTCATTCATATGCATAGAATAAAGTCCACCTCTACAATAAACATCTCTACTCCAAGAAATCTTATCAATAATTGATCATCTCCCAGTCATAATTCTTCTCCCCCTTCCCTCCGAAGGAAACCAGTTCTTATAATTCCCCATTATTGGAAAAGGAAAGTGAGTGAAAACTAAGGTAGTGTGTGGGGGAGGAACTTTCTTTTTCGCTCTTGAGATATAATAATATTGGTAATAATATTATGATGTTCTGGGAGAGATGGGATCTACAATTCTGGAAAGGGGAAAGGGAGAAAGAAAAAAGATGGAGAGATAGATGAAAAGAAAAATGAATAAATAGGAAGAGAGACAAAAAGATGAATAGCAACAGTAAAAGAGAGAGAGAGAGAGAGAGAGAGAGAGAGAGAGAAGGATGGAGAGAAAGGAAGAAGGAGATCTCCAGATATTTTATACATAGACAAGCACACACACACACTCACATATAGCAGTTTTGCAGTCCCAGAAACATCAGTTGTGTCTTAAGCCCCTGTTCTACTACATTTAACTTTGTGGGTTCCAAGTTGTACAACTTTTTATGAAATGAAAAATACATGTTCTTCTGCTGAACTTAAAAGTTTTTTGATGATATAGCAGTCAATTGAATTAGGAATTGTGGAATGGAAGCAGCAATTTTACAGAAGAGTTAGCCGACAAGCACTGACTGATGTTGATGATATAAGAAAACAAGAATAGCTGTATGATGTCATATCAAATGGCCATCTAGTCTACTGTCCCGTTTGTAAAATGAGGCAGTAATAATGCAGAGTGGATAAGTTACTTAAGTACCTTGTCTTGTGCTAAGGACTCCTTTCCCTTCCTCTCACCTCAACAAACACCTTGTGAGATAGGTGGGGCTGAGAGAGTTCTGAAAGAATTGTGACTAGCCCAAGGCCACCCAGCAGACTTCATGTGTAGGAGCAGGGAATCAAATGCGGTTGTCCAGAGTTTGCTGCTCTTAACCACCATGCCACACGGGCTCTCAAAAGTCTCTATGTCCAAGCTACCTGTCAATAAACCTGTTGAACTGCTTCATAAGTGGCTGGAACCAGTTCTTTGGGGAACCTGCAGGATCTTCCTAGCTTCCCATTATGACAGCTTGAGGTGGTTCTTGCAAACTGAAGGTTGCATGAAATAGGGACATAAAATAGGGTTTCCAGGTGGTCCTGGAACATGTGGCGACATGATGATGTCACTTCAATTGTGGAAGTCACATCAACATGTTGATGGCAACAGACCCTCCGTTGCTGCTGATAAGAAGCCCCTACAACATTTCCCCAGGGCAGTGTTTCCCAACCTTTTCGAGGTCAGGGTACCCTTGACCTCACTCTTCATATCTCACGGTACCCCTGCCACCACCCTCCACCTTCCCCTCCCATTGCCCCTGCTTGCCACACCCCTCACCTTCCCCTCCCAGGGTGAAGGGAAACACTGGGGGTGGTGGTGGCTGCTGACCTTGTGGCAGGCCCTGCCCCATGGGCCAGCTCCATGTCCTTGCTGGCGCCGGTGGGAGACACCACAAAAATGAGAAGGGGGGGCGGTAGTGTTGCCGCGGTACCCCTGGGACATGCTCACGGCACCCCAGGGTACTAGGGAACCCTGGTTGAGAATGGCTGCCCCAGGGGAACCAGGCTGACAGTACCAGTGAGAGAGTCCCCAAAGCAGGAGATCCCTTTTCCTGCTGGGGGTTTAGGAACCCTAGCATGACAGAATTCAGTCTGCACAATATGTTGGGGAATATTTGGAAAAAAAATTTCCCCCCCCCCCCCCCCCCCCCCCCAGAAAAAGTCACAGTGCCACCATCTGAGAACTACTGAGACAGTGACCAGGGCAGAGGATTTTGACTCATGAAATGTTTATGGTACTTCTATAATCTGTTTCTAATCGAAAACTTGTAATGCCAACGCTTAAAGCATTAAAATAATCATTGGCACGACAGTCATATATGGTAATGCAAAATTATAAAAACACATGCTATGCAAATTCCTTGGATCGTTAAAATAAGTCAAAACTCTAGAAACACGCTACAGCGACCATTTCTCTGCCACCAGCCCAAGTATGGTGTCTTTCAGTACCCTGGGACAATTACCAATTCACAGCAACATGCTTGGGAAAGCCAATTTCCTAGAATAAAGCACCTTGTATATTTCTCAAAATTACATTATCAGAAAAGCCACCAGCAATCTAACAGGATTTCTACTCATTTGCAAAAGGGCTAAACTGGATGAAACTATACAAAACTGAGTTTGGTAGGCACAGAGCATGTTATTCAGCATGGTTAATCGCAATTTCCTATTGAGTTATAAAGAAGTTCAGTAGACACAGACATAATTACAGTAATCCCAGAATTATGTTGCTTACTATTCCGAGTTTTGAAAAGATCCTGAGACATATAGGCAACTGAAGAACCACAAGCAAATGGACACCTTTAATATCTTAGCTACCTATAAAAGACATCCCTTACATTAAATATGTAAATCCTGTAATTTTTTTATTTTACATGCATTGCCCATAATTTAGGATGGGAAATTAGAATGTGTTGACAAATGTCATGTGTTCTCAAATATATGGTGTGTGCATAACAATGTAAGCGTATATGTATATACTTGCATATATGTATGTGTGTGTGTGTGTGTGTTTATGCTTATGTAAATATATGTTTATGCTTATGTTTCCCCACTTATTAATCTAAGGAATAGAGTAATAGCAAGTAGATCAGACATTTGGAAATGAATTGAGGAGCACTGAGAACATTTCCCTTGAAATAAGATTCAATAAACATGTAGAGTTGTAAATCTACACCCTTTTCCTGGCAGAATATCTTTAAAAGGAGCTGCTACGGAATTATAAAGAGCATTCTGAAACAGCCATTTAAACAAGGGAAATATAACTCTGAGCTGCGCTGCTGAGGAAAAAACCATCAAACCCACAAATCAGGAACAGCATCTTTTCTTTAGATTTTTACATTTTAATTCCTAGAACAAGTTACATTAGCTAAATGGCTACTCCTAGCAGCAGACAGCAATTTGCTCATAAATTGCATGGTGTTTTATTGCGAGCACAATAAAACCACCGAGTAGCGGTTGTGTTAGCATTAGAACTTTTGTTTAACAATATGTTTGAGATTACTTAAAGGAGGCACAGCCAAGGAGAAAGGTATTGTGTGCTTATATTATGGGGTGTATTATTTCCAGGAGATAAGGCCAGCTATAGATTCCACTAATGTAGTCTTCCATCAATGCCTGCTCTTGCTAAAACTGTGAATGGAAATGACGGATCTACAATTTGTGTCCGCCTTTCAGTCCATCAACAGAACATTATTAAAACCAGTGAGCCAAAAGCCCATTAGAACAGCTCTCACGTATGAAACAATGCATAGGGCTGCCTGTTCCTCTCGTTTTTTATGCACTGCTATAGAACTATAAATATTCATCGTAATGTAACTGAAAATTATTGAAGTGAGAAAAAGAGAAACAGGGAAGCCATTTGCTTCAATTCATAAACAGCATCTGTTGGGAAGTTATTCATAGATTGCTTCAGGGCCTGCTGAGCTGCAAGCCCATGGAAAAGGATGCCATTGCAAGCAAATTGGCCCAAACTGCAATGGAGATGCTATTAAGCATGATTCACTGACAGCCAGGGAGACTGATCAGGCAGGGGGGTTGTTTTATGCCTTCTTTTATCACTGGGACACAGAAGTAGCCTCCAGCCAAAGCCTCACACAGTTCAAATTAGAAGAGCAGCCTTCGACGTGCGTTAAGGCCAAACTAGTGGTTAGAGAAAGTTGCACGAAGCAGTATTATGAATTGGCTACAGTTGTTTATTCGTGCCTACCTGAGGCACATGTGAAATGCGTCCTGTGAAGCAGATCTGACCTTTTCCTGCCGCATATATTTTTTTTCTTGTTGGAAACACCTGCTCACAAAGAGACAGAAATCAGATCTGGAATGGATCGAGATGAGAAGGGGAATTAGGAACCTGCTAAACAAGGACGCCACAAAGGCTAAAAATGAGCAATTGCTGAAATTGTGTGAAGTGAAAAATGACAAAACTTTCGAAGAATGTGGCAGCAGCAAGCAGAGGGCTGGACTTCACATACTCAGGAGACCTGTCATGGGGGGGTGGGGGGTCTATCCCTTCACTCAGTGCAACCTGAAGCAATTTGGAAATCCCACTCCTAAAGAAAATTTCCTTTCCAGATTCTCTGAGCTCTAAAGGGCTTGAGAGAACAAATCTGCCTTCTTCCCACGAGCCCATTTCTTTTTAATTTGAGCAGAAAAGCAGCACAGAAAACAGAGGAATGGACAAGGTGAATCACAACACCAATTCCATAAAAGTTAAGTGAATAAATCATGACAATTGCAGATGAAATGGCTGGTATGGAACCAAGCAAAGTGAGTCCTGGAAACAGAAACCATGGTCACAGGGCCTTTACTAAATATAAAATGATCTTCTGTTGCTGGGAGGTAGCTAAATCCCACAAGTGCTGAATGACATTTTAAGAGTACTGCACTCGCAGAAGAGCAAGGGGAGGGTGATTTCCCCCCCAATTCCCTCTTGTTATTTCTCCCCCTCATAAAAACATAGAGTTTCCAGTGATTCCTAGAGCTACCCATTATCACCGGAGCAGCAGTGGCATAGTCGATTAAAAGCTCGTGTATCTAATCTGGAGGAACCGGGTTTGATTCTCTGCTCTGCCGCCTGAGCTGTGGAGGCTTATTGGGGAATTCAGATTAGCCTGTACACTCCCACACTCGCCAGCTGGGTGACCTTGGGCTAGTCACAGCTTCTCGGAACTCTCTCAGCCCCACCTACCTCACAGGGTGTTTGTTGTGAGGGGGGAAGGGCTAGGAGATTGTAAGCCCCTTTGAGTCTCCTACAGGAGAGAAAGGGGGGATATAAATCCAAACTCCTCCTCCTCCTCCTCCTCCTCCTTTTCTTCTTCTTCTTCTTCTTCTTCTTCTTCTTCTTCTTCTTCTTCTTCTTCTTCTTCTTCTTCTTCTTCTTCTTCTTCTTCTTCTTCTTCTTCTTCTTCTTCTTGATTGTACCTGAAAGTGACATACTGGCACTGAGGACAGCTGCATTTTTATTCTTCTCCTGTTGCCACTTGGAGTAGCAGCAGGCAACAGCAGCGATCGGCAGGAGGATTCCCACTACAGTAAGAGGCCTGCAATACTGCATGAGGGTCTCCTGAGCTTTAGCAGAGGAATCCCAAGGCATAAAAGAGGGGAAGATAAACACAGGGAAGTTCTTCTTGAGAGTCTATCCCCTCATACTTCTGTAGAATGTAGTCCATAGCCCCTCATGTACATTGTGCCCTCTTGTCAGGAAATTCAGTTCTCTTTAACCAAAATAAATGTCTTGATTCTGCTTATGAATTCCGTTTGTCTCCCTTACACTGACAGTGCATTTCATTAAAACATTGCTATGCCACCTTTCCACCCAACTCAGGATCCCAAAGGCGACGAATATTGAACTATTAAAACATTTCAGACATAGAACAGCAGTAAAATACAAAGATCTATTAAAATTAAAACCGTTAAAACATACAAACACATACTAAACACACAAGCATAAAGAAGCACAAGTAAGATTTTACTGGGAGTGTAACAAATGAGACAAAAAGTCTTCACTTGCTGGTGGAAAACAATGACAGAGGGAGACGGACCAACCTTGCTGGGGAGGGAGTACCAAAGCTCTGGCACACAACTGAGAAGGGCCTTTCTTGGGTTGCTACCTTTCTAGCCTCCAGTAGTGGGGACTCTGAAGATGACTTGACAGGCTGGGCAGATCTGTATGGGAGTAGGCCATCCTTAAGCTGTTGTTGCCAGCAAATCATCTGCTGTTAATTCATTGTCGGCAAGTCACTTTTGATGGCCGAATGAGATTTACAATCCAAAGTGGGGGGGGGGGGGCAAAGTGAAACCTCATTGGAAGCGATGTGAGCCCTGCACTGGTGTCATTACCACTTGTGCTGCCCAAATGGGCATAGACACTAACATCAAGGCACTGGCGTAATGCCCATTGGGCAAGGTGGGCAGCTGCCCAGGGCATCACCTTGTGGGGGGCATCAAAATGCTGGGTTCGTTTTGGGGTATTTTAGTGGTTTTCCATTTTTGGCCTGCAGGGGGTGCAGTTTTTAGGCTAGCGGCACCAAAATGTCAGCGTATCATCAGGAGGCTGTCCTTATGCTACCCCCCAAGTTTGGTGAGGTTTGGTTCAGGGAGTCCAAAGTTATGGACCCTCAAAACTGTAGCCCCCATCTCCTATTAGCTCCCATTGGAAACAATGGGGGATGGGGCACCCCCTTTGGGAGTCCATAACTTTGGACTCCTTGAACCAAACCTCACCAACCTTGGGGAGTAGCATAAGGACAGTATCCTGATGATATGCTGAAATTTTGGTGCTGATATGTCCAAAAGTGCACCCCCTGCAGGCACCAATGTCCTGGTGCAAAAAAAATTGGTCATGGTGGCGTGGCCGCCCATGGCGGGGGGGGGGGGGCATCCAACTCAGGTTTTGCCCAGGGCTACAGTTTTCCCAGGGCTGCCTCGTTACGCCCCTGCATCAAGGCACATGTTGGCAGTGGGGTGCTGTGTGACTTTGTGGCGGGCAATTGCACACTTTCACCCCTGTGGTGGTGGCCCTCTGCTACAGGATATCATGCTGATGTGGATGGGGGCATTCTGAGGGTGTTCTGGGGGCAGGGCTGACTTTAGTCAGCCTCCTAAGCCCTTTGGGCTCAGGAACACCCCTTTTCCCAGCACAGAGTTATCCCACCAAAAAGGGTAAAAGAAGCCATTGCCCTGAATGGGACTTTTCTTGGTCAGCGCAGGTTTTTCTTCATTTTCCTTTCAGCTGTGTTGTTAAATGCCTCTTTGGAAGCAACGGGACAGCACTGTTGCCACCTCCCATGCCCCTCACATCTGTTACTCAAAATGGTGGGAGTATCTCCCTTTTAGAGTAGGGAATTAGCAAGAGCAGACTTTTGGCTTAGCAAAAGGTTGGGCAAGCTCAGAATTTTGATTGCCTGTATATACTAAAATCAGCTTTTGCAAGTAACTCGCAGGAGAGCAAATAAAGTTTAACAAATATATTTAGGGATAATGGGGGTACAGAAGCCCACAATAATGAAAGCAGCAGAACACACACACAGTCCTAAGATATAAGCAGTTATGAGAAAAGAAGAAGAGTTATGAGCTCCCAAAGGCACCTGGTGGGCCATTACGAGTAGCAGAGTGCAGGACTAGATGGACTCTGGTCTGATCCAGCAGGCTCTTTCTTATGACAGATCTGGAATAGATGAGGGAATTGGGGAGTAAGGGTCCTGATCTTGGAGTGGAATGGTCTGATGAGCAGAGCAGAGCAACCCATGCTTATCTCTGAAGAACAATGCATTGTGGAACAATATCACAGACAAAGAGGTGACCAGAGATATTGAACAAGGACTACTGGGCAAGGGGGCTTCTTATAGGGAAAAAGGGACCCTCAGGGTTATGCAGAGTGACCCTTAATCTCCCAGGACAAAGAAGAGTCCTGTCTTTCCAAGGAAAGACAAGATGCAAACATCAACCTTAATGGTTGGATCATTGATCTAATGGGTTGAGGCATCAGCTTGAGGTTCCAAGCTCTGGCGTGCCTGCAAGGGAGAAGGGAGAAGCATTTAGCTGATGAAATTACAGCTATAGAACAAAGACAATACAAATGAGGTGGTTGTAAAAGGTATTAGTTAGAGGAAGAAGCACTGGATAAGGATAACATTGGTCTGGCAACCCCCCCCCCCACACACACACACACACACACCCTCCTTAGATTGGGCTGTCAATACAAGTTCTCATTTAAAACTAAGGAAGGACTTGCCATTCCCCATGAATATACATCTAGTTCTCAGCAAGACTTTGCATAAATCACCATCTCTGTCAAAAGTTTCCTTCAACAGATATGAAAACCTGCAGGGATCTTTCTGCAAGTCAGTTAGACTGAAGTCTGGATGTGGTATGCTGAAAATCCCAGTTAATGGGAAACCACCTTTAGTACATGATGCCTAGAAAGCATAGAAGCATTTAGTGTGTTAGTACTTTTCACTTTGCATATTTCTAGATATAAACAATATTGATCTGTGACAGTGAAATAATTCTTGGAAAGCCAAGTAAATAAATCAATACTTATCTCCCAGTATGCCCTGCAGGGAACTGCTGTGGATTTAGGGTCTGGTTCTGTTGGCATGGCTTATATTTCAAGCGGGTGAAATATGCTGCTATTATATTTGCTATAGCCAGGTTAATCCCAATTCATTACTCTCCAAGTCTCCTTTTTTGTACTTCTTAATGCCAAGATGAGCCCTGTGGATTTTCTGCCACATTGTCACAGTGGAGGATACTGCCTATCACCAGTGTGTTCCCTTTAAAGATCACTCCATCTATCTGTGCAATTTCCTATCTATAGCTCCCATAGTCTTGGATTTGCAGATCACAGCTGTTTTTAGTTTCTGGCCATCCATAAGCCACAAGTCATTTTGAGATCTGCACTGATTGATCTTTATCTCTTTCCTTTTTAATGTGTTGCAAGTAACTTTCTGTATGACACTGGAAGCAAGGTTATAATCATTATCTGTAGAGGCTTACACTATAGTTTCCAAGGTCTTTTCTGATGGTACAGCGGGACTGATTGCCCAGTGAGAAAATGCATCAGCAATAAGCTAGCTGGCTATTTTTTGTCATGATGCTCATCTGTTAAATTTGTGATTTTATTGTATCCTGCCCTGAGACTGTAGTGAAGGGCAGGTAATAAAAACAGTGGTGGGATTCAGCAGGTTCGCACCACTTGGCAGAACCGGTTGTTAAAATGGTGCTTGTAAACAATCAGTTGTTAAATTATTTGAATCCCACCACCCGAACCAGTTGTTAAATTATTTGAATTCCACCACTGAACAAAGGTAAATAGAAATGTAAATAGAAATGAGATATTTCACAAGAAGGCAATATGCTGAGGAGCTCCTTTTCCATTGGCTTTCCTATTCCTCCCCCTCCCGAGTATTAAAGAACTGGCTTAATCTTCTAGTTCCTCAAAGTTTTGACTGCTTGAAAAAAAGAAGATTTAGCGGGAAAGTGAAGGTTGGGGAAACATCTCAACATTTTGCATCCTCTGGTCATTTTCTCCCAGCTGTCCAGTTTACACTTTCAAGCTGCAAGTACGACCAACTAACATTTGATTTAATCTTTATTGTTTGACCTAAATTAAACAGGATGAATCAGTTGACTACAGCCGCTCTGCCAAAACCTAGTAGCTGATCCAGGGGGCATCCATATTTTGAATGCATTATCACTCATACTAAGTACCTTAAAAGGGCACTGTACATTATAAAACACAGCACTATTTTTAAAAGAATAAAACAACAGAACCACCCACATGCCACAATCTAAAAAGTAAGGTGCCTAACCTCCAGGTGAGACTGAGAGGAAATGGCAAGTATGGAGAGTGGACTTTATGAGAGTCTGCTGAGGATTCTGTGAGGCACCAACCCAAATCTCTCAGAAGCTACCAGATAGGAGCTGGCAACCCTAGAGTGACGTCTTGAGGAAAAAGTGTTTTCCAGCTTGTGTAATGGCTCGCGTGAGGATGTGAATAAGGCCCTCATGCTTCTTACATTTTGCAGGATGTGCAAAACAGAAGGGTTCCGCAGGACATTTTTACAATGTAAAACTGTACAATGCATAACTGTAGTACAATGGAATCGTTCAGAGGGATGCCTTTACAAGGGAATGAAACTGTAGATTATTACAATTGTATGTAGTACCTTGCTTTTACTGCATTGTCTTTAATTTTTAAACAAACATCCTGCATTGTGGTATATCATGCTTTAGACAGCTTTATGTCTTCATCGTTTTCCAATTGAGTCATCATCGTTCTATTGCATTGTTTAATGAATGTCTTATGCTGTTTGAATGTTATGAATTTATTTATTTGTGGTTTGTAATCTACCTTGAGTCTCCAGAGCGGGAAAGGCAGGCTACAAATGAAGTACATAAATAAATGAGACCAGCAGGTCATTCCCATCCTTCTCTGGGCCTGAGGCACAATAAGAACGTCTGCCTAAGGAAAGGACTGAGGCCTGTTCTGCCTCAGAACTTTATTGCCTCCAATTTAACTGGCCCTTAGCAGAGAGATTGCTTTCAGCGCCAGGTGTTCTTCATTGTAATTTGTGGCCTTCACCTTGTAAGTTCCTTTGAGTCCCACAGTGAAGGAGAAAAGCAGAGTAAAATACTTTTAATAAAGAATAGATAAATAATGGAAACCAGTGGAAGACGAAGAACACTGAAATAAAATATGTACCTTGTTTCACTGGAAAAGGCCTGTGACGGATAACAGGCTGCCAGTTTTTCTTCTGTGTAGGATCTGGTGCAGCACGAAAAGCTGGCGAAAATATACTTCAGGGCGGAAACAAACAATATTCCCCATATGAATGTTTCTCACACTTGTTCAGAAGTTATTTACACTTTTAATTAACTTCGACTCTGCCATGAGTCCAAGTACAACTGAAACTGTAATCAATTTAGCAAATTTCTGGAGGGTTGTGTGTTACAGCACTGAAATGGATGCCAGGCCACCTGCTTGCCTTGTATTATCGACATGATACTACTTTGTCCCATGTTTCTTAAGATAGCCAAGAATGCATTAGCTCTTCTGTGTATCTGTTGTTGCTGGAGTGAATTAATAATAAACCAGGAGATGGAAGTTAAGAATGGTATTTTATCCTCTGTTCCTCCCATCTTGGACATGAATATGTTCACAGCTGGGTACAGCTTGTTCACTTTTGTATTTGTGAGTGGATTGGTTTAATTCATATCAGGTAATGGCTCTTGTCTAGCAAATCTGGTAAAGATAATAACCTGGGTTTTATACAAAGCTTTATAACGTTTAAAGTGCTTCACATATATTATCTTATTGTAAGCCTTATATCAAGCTTATAAATCACATAATAAATAAATAAATAAATAAACCCTGAAAAATTGGGTTGTATTATATCTCTATTGCAGATGAAGACCTGATTCTAAGTTATGGCTTGCCAAAAGTTACCTGATGCGAGCATGGCAGTGTGAATTGTAGAACCAGTGGAATTTCGGAGGATAGCCATGTTGGCCTGCAATAGATTAGCTAGATTCAAATCAAGTAGCCCCTCAGAGACTAACAAAATTTGGGGGGTATAAGCATTCGAGAGCCAAACTCCCTTTGCCAGATATCTGACAAAGGGAGCTTTAACCTTTGAAAATGTATACTGGCAAAACCTTGTTTGTCTTTAAAGAACTATTGGATTAGAATGAAACATAATGTTTACACCAGGACTCAGAGAACCTGAGTTTGTCCCCAATCTATCATGAAGTTCACAGGATGATATTGGATCAGTCACAGTCTCTTAACATGATCTACTTCATAGGGTGACTGTGTGGATTAAAATGGGGTGGGGAGAGCCATGTACACTGCCCTGAGCTTCCTGGACAAAAAAGTATTGACCCAGATTTGAACTAGAATCTAGGCTTGGTGATTCAGGTATTCCAAATCACCTAAAATGGCCGAATTATGGCCTATTCGGCCCAAGTACAATATGCCCGAATACGAGCTGATCCAAATGCGAAGTATTCAGATCGGCTTGTATATATTCAGGATTTGGCGGCACTCGGCTTGGATTAATTTTAAACCATTTTTTAAAAATCGAGGGATTCCCCCCCCCCATTCAATGGCAAGCGGCTTTGTTTTAACAAAAAAATTAAACCCCAGAGAATCCCCCCCCCCCAATTCCTCAGCAAGCGGCTTTGTTTTAGCAATTTTTTTAAAAAAACCCCCACAGAGAATCCCCCTCCCGTTTTGGAAGCAAGCAGCTTTGTTTTAACAAAAAAAAATTAAAAACTCCAGAGAATTCCCCCCCCCCCCGTTTTGGTGGCAAATGACTTTGTTTAAACAATATAACAAAAAAAACCAGAGGGAACCCCCCCCCCTTTCCTGGATTTGGTGGCATGTAAATTTGTTTAAACAAAAATAAAAAACCCAGAGAATCCCCCCTGCATTTGGCGCCATTCGGGAATCCCTTTAAACAAGATTAGCTGCAAGCAGCTCCTCAACCTCAAGAATCACAGCTGAGCAGGTATCAGATGTCGGCCGTGTTAAAGGGCTGTCTGAATGAATTGAGGTTGCCCTGCAAGGAGTTTGGGCTCCATTCATCCCGCATAGGGGCAGCCACTGACTGAGCCCTAGCGCTAGCGCCAAGCCTACCCACTATCGGGTCGGCCTCACAGACGGACGGGCCTGTCTGGGCACACACCCTGTCCAACAGGGCTCTGCCCCTGCCTGAAGCCCTCCAATCTCCCGGAGCTGGACCCTTGCTTCCTGAACGCTTGTGGGGGGCATTGTAAATCCAGATAATTCCCCTTGTTCCCACAGGAAGGCCGCTTGCCAAATTCTAACGCCCTTTCCTGGAGAGAGGGGGGGTTTCGCTGCTATTCCCACTCTTGCACTGCGGCTGGTTCCTCTCACGAAGGACCACAGCCTTACTGCACGGTAAAAGGACGACTTCTAGTCAAGCTGCCTCGCAGGAGGCAAGTCTTCCCGGTGCTGAAGCTAGGCCGCAACTCGATTCAAAACGCTGTCACGTTGCTCTTGAGCCTCAGCTAGCCAAGAAGGCCGAGGCTCAGGGCGTGGCGCTTATAAGCGCTCTGCTGTTCCCGCCTTTGCAGCTCGGGCCAATCGTTGCAGCTCCCTGCAACTGTGCCCTCAGCTGGCTGCCCCAATCCTTTTGCCTCGTGCTGCTTACCTCTGCCACAATGGCTGCCACCGGTGACTCAATGGCTGCTATTTCTTAGGGAAAGACTGAGATTTTGAGATTTTACCTTGTTCTAAAATAATTTGCTTGTGTGAAATTTCTGTATAGGTGTCTCCAGTTTGCCCCCCCCCCCCCCCGTGCTTCTGTTCTTGTTTTGCTTTGTGGCTAGGTTGCAAAGTTGCTGGGATTCAACTTTTAAGTTTGTCTAAGCTTTTTTCCCCCCAAACTACCTTTTCTTTAGAAGTTGTTTCTGTTTGTTTTCCTGTAGTCTTGCTGTTTAGAGGAGGCTTTAGGTTGCTATGTTTTTGTTGCTGTGCGGTAGTGCTGTGGATTGTTTGACAGGAGTCAGGGCTGGCAATCGTGCCCCCTGGCTAGTTCATAGTTCATTAGGTGTTGTTGTTGTAGAGTGGCTTCATTTTAAGAGGTGGAGGTGTTGCTGAGGGTATGCGGAAGGCATTAGAGAAGGGAAAGCGTGCCACCCATGTTCTTCTGGAGGGGAAAATGTCGCTTCCCCCCTCCATTTGAAGCAGTGGAAGGTGCAGGATGGGGTGATGTTTGCTGTTATGCCCAGCTGGCTCTGTGGTAAGGATTTCAAGGGGGAGGCTCTGGTGGGGCTCTTGGGAGGGGCACCCAATTGAAAATGAAGTTGGTGCACTGGCCACCGAACAAGTGCCCAGTCATTCCAAACTTCAGCAAAGTTGACTGGTTCCCTTAGGAGACTCACCACCAGCCCTGTGGGAAACAGGTGCCCCTACCCAGAGCAAGACCCTCACCAGAGCCCCCAATAAAATCTCCAGCACAGAGCCAGCTGGGCATAACAGCAAGCCCCATTTAAATCTATGGTGGGATTCTCTGTTCTGACGTGGCTCCACTGCAGCTAATGGGGAATTGGAGGGGTGTCTGTAGGGTACACAATTTTTCAAGGTAGAGGCACAAAACTTTCAGGGTGACTCTAGGAGACCCTCCTGGCAAGGTTTGGTGAACTTTGCTTCAGAGGGTGGTGGGAGGTGGGGAGATGGGCCCTTTTGGGAGTCCATAAAATTGAACCTCCAGAAGCAAGTCACCAAACCTGAGTGGTGTCATCAAGAGAGTCTCCTGAAGATATGCTGAAAGTTTTGTGCCTCTACCTTGAAAAAAGTGCGCCCTGCTTACACACCCAGAATTTCCCCACTTGCTGCTATGGAGCCAGGGCAGTTTAGAGCAAAGAATCTGGGAAAATGTATTGGGGTGTCTGTCAGGGGCATATTTTTAAAGCTACTGGCACCAAAATTTCACAGTATCATCTGGAGACTCTCCTGATGATACCACCCAAGTTTGGTGATGTTTGGTTCAGAGAGCCCAAAGTTATGGGCCCTCAAAGTTATGGACCCATTTCTTGTTAGCTCCCATTGGAAACAATTGGGGATGGGCACCCCCTTTGGGGGTCCATAACTTTGGACGCCCTAAACCAAACATCACTAAACTTGGGTGGTATCATCAGAAGAGTCTCCAAAATATACCTTGATGTTTTCGTGCTGCTAGCTTTAAAATGCACCCCCTACAGGCTGAAAATAAAACCCCCCACCAAAAATACAAATAAAATCAGACAGACCTGAATATATTTGGGCATGCCGAATATGATATTCATCTTATTAGGGTATACAGATAATATTACATCCGAATACACCAGAATCTGAATTTTACAGAATATTTTCTGTATTGCTCAACCCTACTAGAATCTTCTTAATGCATAGCACTTTATTAGCTCTTTGGAAATGAAAGCATTCTATCCATTTACTTCATCTTGGCGGAAATGTGGCTTACCTGAATTGCAGACATGTGGCGACAGCCACACGTGATGAAGAGCCTTGGGCACGGTGTGCATCATTCTTTTTTCATTACTATTGTCTTACATAAATTCCTGTCTCCGACTATGAAGTAAAATTAATGTCTTGTGACTTCCAGTGGAATAACTGCAGTTTCATGGGTTAGGTGATATTCTGCTGTCTGCCTCCATAGCTGTAATTTTCAGCTGAGTGGCCATCTTGTAGAATTAGACATGTGCAGCCCCATACACAGGGCTGGGTGCCCAGATGCAGTGCTGTAGCCACTCAGCCTCATTGTTCTCAAGAGAGCATTCTAGCAGCATGGAGAGGCAAAAAGACAAAAAACCCCTCCCCACTGCCAGAAAACCCAATTGGGCTTAATGGAATTATGCCACTGAAAAGGTAGCGTAAATCCAAACTCCAGGCGCTGGCATTGTTGAGGCAATGGCTGGGTAGAAGCCGACTAGTGTTGGCTTCTCCTCAGGCCATGCCTCTGAACCCCCCTGCTATGTCAGTGGTGGGGGCTGGGGTGCAGGAACACAGGCGCAGCATTCTGCACCACATTTGACTGCAACAGAGGGCTGCTGTGGCTGCCCCAGGGAGGGCAAATCTGCTGCCATGGCCCCACACAACCTCTAGCAGCAGATTCTCCCACACACACTTCTTTGGGATGGGGCTGAATGCGAGGTAAGAACCTTCTGGTTTCTGGTTTCCAGTCACACAGCAGGGAGTGATAATGGTGGCCCGAGTGCCCAAAAACATAGATAAAGAGGGGAGGGACACACAGCCAGTGGATCTGCCAGGGAGGTGCTGAGTAGATAAGCTTGAGTAGAGGTGGTACAAGAGAGTGAAAACTCAGTCCAAAGTACTCCTGTATTCCTGTCCAGTTGTTCAAAGTGCATACAGCTCTAGCAACAGAGCAGGAAGCAGTATTGTACCTGCCAGCTTACCCCAATCCATCCAAAGTCTGTGAGGAGCACTATGAGTGTACAGTTGAATTACATACATTTGTATACTTGACAGGGAAAACTGCATAAAGTAGAATCATCAACATGTATACAAAACCTACATATGTATATTTGTACATGTGTTAGATCTCTTGCAGATGTTTGTATGTCCATGCAGATATTCCCGTGTGAGCCAGTCCAGCAGGCATGATCTCACTCCTCTGTATGTGCATTGTGGTGCATTCTCTTTGAAAGGCTGATCAAGGCTGTTACATAGGAAAATTGCATATATTGCCAGCTGATGTAATGATTAAGAGCAGGTGGCCCCTAATCTGGAGAACAGGGTTTGATTCCCAGTCCTCCACATGAGTGGCAGATTCTAATCTGATGAGCTGGGTTTATTATCCCTGCTCCTTTGCAAGAAGCCTGCTGGGTGATAAGAACATAAGAACAAGCCAGCTGGATCAGACCAAAGTCCATCTAGTCCAGCTCTCTGCTACTCGCAGTGGCCCACCAGGTGCCTTTGGGAGCTCACATGTAGGATGTGATCTTGGGTCAATCACAGTTCTTTCAGAACTCTCTCAGCCCCACCGACCTCACAAAGTGTCTGTTGTGGGGAGAGGAAGGGAAGGCAATTGTGAACTGTTTTGACACTCCTTAAAGATAGAGAAAAAGCAGGGTATAAAAAACTAGCTTTTCTTCTAGGACGTGATTCTTGGTTGAGCTGATTGAAGCAAAAAGCGCAGGCCAGACGTAAGGGTCAAATAGGTTTGTAGTGAACATGATTATTTCCCAACTAGGAAAGCAACCATGCATGTGTTGCTAAGTATGAGAATGGGATAGATGATTCTGGCCAATCTCATGGCCAATTCCAATGTGGTGTTTAGAATCCAGACACGGATGAAACAGAGGCTCATTACACACATGCAGAATAATGCACTTTCAAACTGCTTTCAGTGCTCTTTGAAGCTGTGCAGAATGGCAAAATCCACTTGCAAACAGTTGTGAAAGTGGTTTGAAAACGCATCATTTTGTGTGTGCGGAAGGGGCCAGAGGCTCATTCCGCACATGCAAAATAATGCACTTTCAAACTGCTTTCAGTGCTCTTTGAAGCTGTGCAGAATGGCAAAATCCACTTGCAAACAGTTGTGAAAAGTGGTTTGAAAACACATTATTTTGCATGTGCAGAAGGGGCCAGGGCTTGGGTCAAGTGCAGCATTTCCCTGGCTGAAAAGATTTCCACCCATGGAGTGCACCTTTCTTTTGTCCCGTTGCTGTCCCAAACGCTGTTCCTGGGGTGCATTTTACCACAGAAGCAGCATTTCTGGGGTCATTTCTGGAAGCATGAGGATATGATAAAATCATGTTCTTCGGGTAGAAACCTTTCTGCTGAACCAGTAGCTACCCTGGATTGAAACAATAGCTTTTCTCACATGTAAGTGTTAATAGAAAAAGCATAGTTTCATCTCACTTTCCTGAGTCCAATCTGACAGTCACCATCCCATAGGAATTTTGGATGACTTTTGTGAGTTACCTTGAAAAAGAATTTGGACATTCTATTGTGACATAATTTGTGCATGAGGCATCATGTTATGTGCATAATGTTATGTACATAATTTGTGCATGAGGCATTATGTTATGGAAAATTTTTACATTTTTATTTATTTAATTCACTTATATGTCATCTTTCTCTACAATAGGGACCCAAAGTGGCTTACGTTGTTCTCCCGTCCTCCAGTTTATCCTCACAACAACCCTTTGAAGTAGGTTAGGATGAGAGAGTGTGACTAGCCCCAGATCATCCAGCAAGCTTCCATGGTATCAGTGGGTATTGTCACCCGGGTCTCCCAGATACTAGTCTGACACTTTTACCCACCACACCAAATTGGCTCTCTGAGCTGAATGGTAATGGATGGAATTCATACCATCTGGTTTATCACATCAGTTCTCCAATAAGACATATTAACATTCAGTACATGCTCAAACTACCTATATTTCCACCAATAGGCTCAGTGTAAGAACACATGGGGAAAACCCCACATAAACTGAGTTTTAAAGATTTACATTCAATATTTAAAAAGCTATAAGCACAGTATTGTAGTGTAAACTGACAGAGGTTCTTGTGGACAAGACAAATGACTCCTACCCAGCAAAATGTCCCTAGAAAACTGATGGGATATAAACAGTGGTGGGATTCAAATAATTTAACAACCGGTTCTGGTGGTGGGATTCAAATAATTTAACAACTGACTGTTTACAAGCACCATTTTAACAATCAGTTCTGCCTGAGTGGTGCGAACCTGCTGAATCCCACCACTGGATATAATATTTTTTTTATTAATTTTTATTGTATCATTTGAATTTTACAGTTTATAGTAATTTCTTTCTTCATACATTTTCAAACAAAACTTTTCCCCCTTTTCTCCCCCCCCCCATTACTTCTTCATAGTTTTGTCACACAAACAGCAGTAAGTTCATTCTCTGTAGCCTCTTCTCCCATATTTCTTCATTGACTCGAGCTTCTTTCATCCACCCCTGGATATAATATAACCATCGAGTTACTGAACACTATCGTGACTCCCTGCCTACAACCCGCAAGCCAAATGTGAGGAGGATGTTTGAGCATCTTGAAATGAGGTCTTTAATAATTTTCTGCTTTAACCGGCATGATCGTTTTGTTGTTTGAAGAGGCTTCTGGTAAATATGATTCTATTAGAATTTGTATACTACCTATCCCATTGGAGAAACTGTTCATGTTTTTAGGCGGTAGATGGTTTCCTTAGATTTAGCTTATGTGTATAGCAATTTGTTCTTAGTCAAATATACACTGCCCCTCCCAGCCTCTTTTGGTAACTGTGGGAGTCTTGAGGTAGTAAATAGGACTGTGGGAACACTCGAGATCTGGGAAGGAAACAGGTTCTGTGTCTTCAGTGTCAGAATACTTGATGCAACTGGGTGCCAAGGATGTGGTTGCTAAGGAAAGTGCTTGGGTAAGATTTGTGTTCATAATTACTTTTAGTATGTTCTGGCAGGGTTCTTTGCAAAAGGAATATATCAAAACTGAATGGTAAGTTCCTAAGCAGGCCACAGATGGAATTAATACCATCTGGCTTATCACATCAGTTCTCAAATAAGCAACGGATCACATACTGACAGTTTGCAACCAATCAAGAGACTACAGCAAAAAAAGAGAAAAAAAGAACACAGGATTAGCTTGATATATTCAATCAACATTTCAGCAAGCCAAAACCCAGTCAGTGGAAATTTTACAAAATATGGGGGGCTGGGAGTCATGTTCATAAAGTTTTGCTGACTTAGTGCACACTGTTGGCTACATAACATTCACCTGTTTGCCTGTCTGCCTGGCAAGTTTTTACCAAGATCTGAGATAGTCTTATGTATCTATAGAACAAATCAGAGGTGGGATCCAGCAGGTTCTCACAGGTTCCCGAGAGTAGGTTACTAATTATTTGTGTGTGCCGAGAGGGGGTTACTAATTGGTGATTTTGTCACATTATTTTTGCCTTAGTTACGCCCCTCCTGTCAGCAGTAGCGCGCAGAACTTGAAGCAGTCTAGCAGGAGGTGCACCGGCGTGCGTGGCAGCCTGTGCCTGCGTGCATTCGTTTCCTGCCCAAGGACCGGCACAGTGGCTGTGTCCTTGCCACAGCCCTGCCCAGGAATGCCTTGCCCCCAGAATGCCCGGCCACGCCCCCATCGTGCCCAGCCCCATTGGCGCTACGCCACAGTTTGAATCCCACCACCATGGGAACCTAAAATTTTTGGATCCCACCACTGGAACAAATCCACCAAGTTCCTCATCTTACAACTTAACTGATGACATTTTCCCGGAAAACATATGTAAGTTGCTGCTACTTGAAGAAAAGGAATGGATATCCTTACCTTGAATTTTCCATTGCCACACTACAGAAGCTTAAACACTGGGATGTTTGAGCATCTGGCAGTTTGGTTTATGTTCTCCTTATTGGTAGTGAGCAGGGGGCCAATATTTTATCAAGCAGTACAGCTTCCATGAGCAGCTCAGACATGTTCAGTGTTAGATTCTATGTACTTACATGACAGTACAGCAGCATTTCTCACACAGTCCAATGGAGTCATGCCCCCCACCACCTGATATTACTGCAAGCTTCTGTATTGCCAGCTGTTTAAATACTGGCAAACAAATACATATGGTGTTGTAGTTAAGTTAATCTGGAGAACTGGGTTTGATTTCCCACTCCTCCCTATGTGGTTTACTTTAATCTGCTGAGACAGGTTTGTTTCCCCGCTCCTACACATTATGCCTGCTGTATGACCTTGGGTTAGTCACAGTTCTCTCTGACCTCTTTCAGTCCAACCAACCTCACAAGGTGTCTGTTGTGGAGAGAGGAAGGGGAGAAGTTTGTAAACCATTTTGGGACTCCTTACAATTGAGAAAGGCATGATTCTTTAAAAAAAAATGACCTGCAGAACTGCTTGTACTTAGCACCAACATGTTTTAGGTGCTGTACTGAAGGCAGGGGTCATATTCAGGGACCTTTGAGCTAGCAGATGTTACACAAGAGTTAGAGAGAGACCATAACTGATGAATCTCACTAATTGTATTCAGGCTGCCTATGCAACTTCTGAAGAGGAAGTTATCAAATATCTCTTAAGTTAACTGTGTAGATTCTGTACATATCTAGATGATACATGAGTTCCCCCTTCAGATACACGAGTCCCTAACTTCCCCATCTTCATAGCATCACAAACCATCCAGAACTGTCTTCCAGAGTTTCCTCAATTCTGGAAATGTCATTTTGCTGCCACAGATCTTCAACCATAGGTAATATGTGGAGAATCGCACCATGCGTGGACATTTATCAGATTCCTTAAATCTGTGAATGCTTGACTTCATAGAATTCTATAAGAAGAAGATGGGTTTGGGATTTATACTTCACCTTTCTCTCCTGCAAGGAGACTCAAAGGGGTTTACAAACTCCTTTCCCTTCCTCTTTCCACAGCAAATACCTTGTAAGGTAGGTAGGACTGAGAGAGTTCTGATGAACTGTGACTAGCTCAAGGTCATCCAGCAGTGTAGGAGCAAGGAAACAATTCTGGTTCACCAGATAAGAGTTCACTGCTGATGCGGAGGAGTGGGGAATCAAACCTGGTTCTCCGGTTCAAAATCCACCTGCTCTTAACCACCCTGGCTCTCTCAGAAACCAGATATTAAACTTTACTAGTACACCAACACCATCTTATTGCTTCTTTTTCTTTTTTTAATTATTTAGTCACCATCATAATCATAATTATGAAGTAAAATTACACCCCTCTTTTTGATGATAAAATAAACCTTAAGGTGATAAAATAAACCTTTTTGATGATAAAATAAACCTTAAGTATTTTTCAACACTTTAACAGGAAGGAAGAAACTATGAAAATGAACAGAACTTGGCTGCCAGTGTTGAAAAATACTAGGGTCAAGACTGTGTCAAACCAGCTCCACACAAACACAGGATGACCATAGACAAAGAAACAAAGGCCAAGATACTTCTATTCAGATGCTCCCACCAGTGACCTTGCTATCTACAGGGTTACTCCCAGGCTATAGTCTTCATTGTTACTCATACTTCTATTCAGATGCCCTCAACTATTGACCTGGTTGCCGCCTTTGTTACTCACAGGCAAGGTTTCCCCACCCACCCTGAACACTCCAACAGATATATACTCCACTTGCTTTCCCAACATCAGATCCTCTGAAGATGCCAGCCACAGATGCAGGCGAAACGTCAGGAGAGAATGCTGCTAGAACACGGCCATACAGCCCGGAAACCACACAGCACCCAAGTGATTCCGGCCGTGAAAGCCTTCGACAATACAATAGTCATATTGCGTTCCAGTCAGTAGAAAGAGTCAGTATCTCCAAAAATTCAATGAATCAAAGATATTAAGCTGAGTTGTGGTAGTTGACAGCAACAGCTCCAGCAAGTGATGAAGAAACTACGGCGACAGCAGCCACATTCGCAGAACACGTTGCGCGTTGCGCGCTAGTCCACGTTTTCAACAGAAATTTCTTCAGTGCGTTCAGGTAATTCTATTAGAAATAGAGATTGAATTCTCTTATTTGTGTGTTTAGCTAAGTAAAGCAGCATACAGCTTCTACATTCAGTGAATCATCTAGTTACAAAGTAATGTATAATGTATCTCTGAGTAATATGCCTGCTCCAGCTGCCAAACATAACTGAACTGTGGCATTCTGCATCAACTGGAATTTCTTAACTGATTTTGAGGGGAGATCCATGTACAGGTGCATTTCAATAGTCTAATCTTGATCTTACTGTGGTGTGGATCCTGGTAACCAGATCAGCTGTATCACGGTAAGGGGCCATCTTTGCAGCTCGAATGATTGGTTATAAAGTTATAAAGTTGGGTCCACTATAAGGTTCTCAAATGATAAAAATGATGAAAATAAACAGGTGAGGTCTTACTTAGACTTAGTTTCACCTGTGGAACTGGGCACATTGGGCAACAAATGCTCTCCAACTATTTTGGTTGGCTGCGATAAGTTCAACTTCTTCCCATGAGATATGAGCCTCGTTTAGGTCTTCTTTGAAGATCTGGCACCATGTCTTCTGTGGTCTACCTTGCTTTTGCTTTCCTCCAGATGGAAACCATCCAGAGGTGGGATCCAACCAGTTCTCACCACTTCTCTAGAAGTGGTTACTAATTTTTTCTGAGTGCCGAGAAAGGGTTACTAAAGCAACCTCCCTGCCCAATAGGGACTGGAGGTGCGTGTGTGTGGCGGCGCCACTGTTTGAATCCCACCACCATCGGAACCTGTTATTAAAATTTTTGGATCCCACCACTGAAACCATCGCATCACAGTGTTTGGATGATGGTGACCTGGTAGGCGTAGATGTGCCCAGCAAGATGCAATTGTCGCTCTGTTACAATGTCCTGCAGCCTCTGTATGCCACTTCTGCACATGATTTCTTCATTTGTAATGTGGTCACGGTAAGTGACTCCAAGAATCTTGCAAAGGCACCGCTGCTGGAACATGTTCAGCTTTTGGGCTATTCTTGTGGTGATCTTCCAGGATTCAGTGGCATAAATTGCAGTTGGTTCAATGATGGTGCTGAACAGTCATATTTTCATCCTAGTATTGATGATAGATGTTGACCAGATTTTGTGCATCCTTTGGAATACTGCTGATACTTTGCCAATTCAACAATTCACATTGGCTTCGACATCTCTATCACAGGTCAGTGTGCTACTGAGGAAAGTAAATCGTTCTACTTCTTCAATACATTGTTGATTGACCAAAAGCGGTATGTTCATGGAGGCATTTCCAATCTGCATAACAGGTGAGGAGGAATGAAGTAAGCTCAGCAACATGATAAAATGGCACCAAGGAGGATGTTTGGGAATGGCACAGAGGCATGGAAAACATAGCAAATAGGTCGCACAGCAAGTGAAGATGTTTTGAAAATGTTTCAGGCTAAAGAATTGTTTTAAAGGGGGATTCATTTAAAATGTTTTGAGGCTGGAAATAAAACATTTTTGTGATGTAAAAAGGAAAAAATGCGGAACTCCGCAGAGGAAATATTTTATTTCCTACCTCAAAATGTTTTAAAACATTTGTGTGGAAAGGGCCTCTGTCTTCTACAATACTTGCTACATCTTCAAATGTATTATCATCTGCAAATTAAAGATTCCTTCATCCAAATCATTTATAAAGATTTTGAACAACACATGCCCCAGGACAGATCCTTGAGGTAATCCACTTGTCACTCCTCTCCAAGAGGATGAAGAATCGTTAACAAGCACTCTTTAGGTGTGATGTGTCATCACGTACAAATCGAAATCCATCTAACAGTAATAGGATCCTATCCACATTTTACCAACTTGTCAACAAGAATATATGGAACCTTATCAAAAGGCTTACTGGAATCAAGATGAACTATGTCCACAGCATTCCTCTGATCCAGAAAGATAATAACTTTCTCCCCACCATCCCCATCCCCACCCCCAAAAAGAGATAAGGTTAGAGATGAGACTTATCCTTGAGAAACCCGTGCCAGCCATTTTTTCTAAATGCTCAAGGACAAACTTGTTCCAAAACATGTCCAGGTATAGATGTCAAACTGATGGCTTGGTAGTAACCCAGATCCTCCTTTTTTCCCCTTTGTCCCATTTGGCCACCTCCAATCTTCTGGCACCTCACCTGTTTTCCAAGAATTTAGAAATAATGGGCAGAGGATTAGAAATTGCATCTGCAAGTTCTTTTAGTACCCTCGGATGAAATTCATCTAGCCCTAGTGTTTATGTGCAAGCCCTGTGCCAATTCTAAGTTGAAACTCCCTTCCCACATTATGCCCTCTGTTTTTGCCATGTTGAGCATCATTTTCCCCACAAGAAAAGACTTAGGAATTGTACAGTTCTGCCTCTCTTCCTGTTCCCACAATGGATCTACCATGTCATTGCTCTTTTTCTTCCTTTGAACATAACAAAAGGACTTTTTGTTGCAATTCTTGCTTGTTTACTGAGCTCCCACTTTGCTAACACTGATCCCGACAAGCACTGCTTCATTTGTTTATGTTCAGTCTTGGTTATAAGGCACCTCCTCCATTTCCTAAATGAGTCTTTTTTTAAAAAAAAAATCTTAAATCTTCAGAAAGCTGTTTATGGAGCCACGTCTATGCTATAAAAGACAAAATAAACTTCAAATGCCCTGTTACATCCCGCCCTCCGTCCTGGAATAAATATTTTCCCCTTTTACTGTAAATGCCACAAAGCTGGGTGAATTAAAATCTTCCAGGATATGACATAAATTTTAAATTCTTGATTTCATCGGGCGAAGGCTGTAGTAAGTCTACACAGGACTGCAGCGTTATGACAATCTGCTCAATAAAAGAACTATTTGCTCAATGAAAGAACCATTAGTTATTTTATGAACGTCATTAGAAACATATGAAATGGGTCTTATTTTTTGCTCACACCTCTTTGCAGGTACTTGTTATTTGATGCATTCTTCACCTCATTAACTATGAATAAGCTCCATAGCAACCCTTTTATCACTGATTCCACAGTGATACGTTGGAGAAAGGTTTACCAGCTTTCTTTGTTTTTCAGTTCACTGCAGTCAATCCACAAAACAGTCTAAATTGGAACAAATGAGCTAACTTCCCGCTGAGTTTAGCGGTTAGATATCAAAGAGGTCCAGAACAGCCTCCTCCTCTAGGTTTGATTTACAAGATTTGTCAAAATTGGCAACTGGTGAATAATATTTAAGACATCTCTCAGGTATGGGTAGAGATGTATGAAATGAATATCCCCATGAAATGCTGCTAATCGTATTAGAATTATTTTTAAATTACCTCAAAATTCTTACAGATTATTAGCTTGAGCAAACTCATCACAAATTGCATTTTGGAATCGGATAAATGCTAGTTGTAACAAGTTGAAGATGTGAGTTCTCCTGCCCATAATAGTAATATCTTTCACCTTTCCCTAGAATTTCTACATATATTTTGCTGATGGTATGAAACTATAAAGCTTCTTTTCAGAAGAGTTGGTTTTTATACCTTGTTCCTGTGTTCCTTTAAGGAGTCTCAACGCAATTTACAATCGCTTTCTCTTCCTCTCCCCAGAACAGATTCCGTGTGAGGTAGGTGGGGCTGAGAGAGTTCTGAGAGAACCATGACTGGCCCGTGGACACCCAGCAGGCTTTATGTGGACGAGTGGGGGAATCAAACCCAGTTCTTCAGATTAGAAAATGTTCTCTGCTGCCCTTAACCGCTACATTGTGGTCTTTTCTGCACAGCGCCAAACATAACATCTTGAGGACATTATAAAAAGTGTTTTGGGAAGGAACTCTGCACACCTTTCTCCCCAAGATATTCTTAAGTCAGGTTTCTTCTCCCAACCCTGGTTCAAAAATTGTTAAACTGGCAATCTTCTTTCCCCAGGGTGGGTTGAAGACATTTTCTCTTACCTGTGCAGAACAAGTTCTGTTTTATTTTTCCCACCTTCCCCCACCTTCCCCCCTCAAGCTCTCACTTTCATTTTTGCAGTAGATTGTGTCCACCGTTTTCATCAAGCTTCAGGAGCCTCAGTGCAGCCACCACCATGGCAGACTATTCCCACAGATGTTTCCTCTGCTAGCTGCTTGCTATTTCCATCTAGAAAGTTCACTAATGACGTTCATTTCTCCTGTTTTGAGAGAGAATTGCAGCCACTAGGAGGGCTGGTCTACCTCCCACTAAGCAGCAATGGGTAGGTAAAACCGTCCTCCACAGAGGACAGGTCTATCCATTACTTTCAATTGCTGCTAACCAGTCCTGCAGAGATCAGGTCTACCTGCGATTGAAAGCAGGTCAACCTGGAGAGGACAGGTCTTCCTATTGCTGCTTAATTGGAGGTAGACAGCCCAGTATCATCAAATCTTGGAAGTAAGCAGGGTCAGTACTTGGAAGACTCTGCAGAGGAAGGCAATGGCAAACCACCTCTGTTTCTCACGTGTCTTGAAAGCTCCTTGCTGGGGTTGCCAAAAATCAGGACTCCGCAAAGGCAGTCCCAGCAAGGAACTTCTAAAACAAGTGAGAAACAGAGGTGGGTTGCCATTGCCTTCCTCTGCAATCTTCCCTGCTTACTTCCAAGATCAGCACTTCACACAAGACAGCACTTCACACTTCACACACACACACACACCCCTTGTCATGAACTTAACACACAAACACACATTGTCATGAACTTACCACATGTGGCATAACTAATGAGGCATCACTTCTTGCTATCACTACTAATTGTACACCCTAATTCTGATCATTCAAATCTTCAAGATAAGCTGAAGGTTTCCACAATATGTTTCTACCCCTACTGATTTTTTAAAAAACAAACAAACACTTTTTAGAAATTAAGTGGCCAAGTGGGGGGGAAAAAAAGAAAAATGTGATCCTGCTCCCCGTTCCTTCATTTTATTTTCATGATAGGAATCTCAGCTTGGAGAGCCTGCTTTGGTGGTGATGAAAGGCTGTTCTTTATTGTGGGCATGTTAAATCATGTGCAGCAAATAGTTCACTGTATTTCTGTTACTTCTGCTTTGTGCTTCTGTCATCCAAACTGCAGCATGCGGTTTACTAGCCCAGAGCAAATAGCACATCAAGCTGAAGATTACAGGAAGGTGTGAGAATGATCAAGCCTGCTGTCATGTATTCCCAAACCGCTCTAACTTATTTGTTACATGTGTGTGATATACCCATATGTCCTCCTAGCCTGTGGTGAAGACATATTTGCACAGTTTATTTGGCCTTCATTAATGTCCATATGAAGCATCTGTAGTGTTCACCTAACTTGCCTACCCAACATGTCTGAGGCCAGAGATTCACTTGCCTCTAGTTTGTGGATTCTTTGGGTAGGGAAAGGCAGTGAGAGAGATGCTTGAACCTGAAGCAAAGATATCCCCTCAGCTGACTGGCAGACTCAGGGAAAGTCTGGTTGGCACCACAGCTGAGCCAAAAAAAGGAGCCAAGTAAGATTTCTAAGCCCCCTCCCCCAGCAGAGGAAGGAGGTGCTTTACTCTTTCCCTTTCCCCAGGAACTAATCAGCTGACCTGCTGGGGAGCTACAGGCAGGGAAACTAGGCCGAGACCTGCATTGGCAACAATGTGACAATATCATGTCTAGTGCATCATTATCACGTTGCCAACAATTAGGGTTGCCAACCTCCAGATGGTAACCGGAGATCTCCTGGAATCACAACTGGTCTCAAACTGACATAAATCTGGAGAAAATGGCTGCTTTGAAAATTGGTCTCTATGGCATTTAACTTTGCTGAAGTCACTCCCCTCCCCAAACCCCACTTTCCCAAGGCTCCACCCCACAAAATCTCCGGAGGTTTCCCAGTGCAGAGCTGGCAATCCTACCAGCAAGGCTGGGACATTCTTGGTTTTAGGGCAAAAACCATATGGTACTCCAACCTTGGTGGGTTTTTTTAAAGCCAACAGAGACCTCGGCTAAAAAAAAAAGAAAAGTGTCGAGGCTGCAGGCTGGCGGCTGGAGTGCCCCTTCCTCTCTGAGAGGGATGAGAGCACCAGCCTCTGCACTTTTTTAAGCCTAAAGAGACCTTGGCTTTTAAAAAAGCACTGAAGGAGGCAGGGAGGGGCTTTCCCTCAGCCCGGAAGGGAGGGAAGGCAGTGTTTGGGCCCAAGAGATAAGTGGGTGTGGGGGGCAAGGCACAGAGGCCCATGGGGTGTGTGTGGAAAACTCAGAGTCCCCCCGGGCTCCATTTTAGCCAGCTATGCCTCTGCCTCAGAGCTTTTTTTGGCAATAACAACCTGAATGTCAATGAAGTATTTTAACCTAATTTCACCTTTATGCCTAATTTCCCCTTCGGGGATCGGGCGGTATACAAATTAAATAAATAAATAAATAATAATAATAATAATAATAATAATAATAATAATAATAATAATAATAATAATAATAATAATAATAATGACCCTTCAATTACTACATAGGGCAGTGGTGGGATCCAAAAATTTTAATAACAGGTTCCGATGGTGGTAGGATTCAAACAGTGGCGCCGCCGCACACACGCACCTCCAGTCCCTATTGGGCAGGGAGGTTGCTTTAGTAACCCCTTCTCGGCACTCAGAAAAAATTAGTAACCACTTCTAGAGAAGTGGTGAGGACTGGTTGGATCCCACCTCTGTGAAAGGGTGATATTAAGAGATTTAGCCATATTGGAAAGTAAGACACAACAGCATACAGAGGGTAATAACTTTTCTGTAAAAGATACCGTGTTTCCCCGAAAATAAGGCAGTGTCTTATATTAATTTTTGCTCCCAAAGATGCACTATGTCTTATTTTCAGGGGATGTCTTATTTTTCTGTGTTCTGTTCGTCGGGCATGCTTCCAAACAAAAACTTTGCTAAGTCTTACTTTTGGGGGATGCCTTATATTTCGCACTTCAGCAAAACCTCTACTAATTCTTATTTTTAAGGGATGTCTTATATTCGGGGAAACAGGGTAATAAGGTCCTCCTCAGCCTCTATAATAACAAAGACATGACTACCAAGGAGGTGGATAAAGGTAGAGCAGTGGTCATCCTGAATATGTCTGAAAGAAATATGCAGACTTAAAGAAATATACAGACTTAATATCTTAAAGAAATATACAGACAATTAGATGACACAGAATTCTACATCCATATAGATGGGAACCCTACAGACCATATTCTTTCACTTATAAAAACTACTATTTAAGAAGCACAAGTCATGGGGTATATTTCTGATAACCTTGCTAAATATCTTGTTAATTTGACACCAAAAGTCCCCATCTCTTATATTCTGCCTAAGATCCACAAGATGGATTTTCTGCCTCCTGGGAGACCCATAGTCCCAGGGACCTCCTCAGTATTTGAATTGTTGGCAATTTATCTAGACTCCTTAAAGATTCATGTGAAAACATTAGAAATCACATATTAAAGATACAGGAGATCTGATTAAAAATGGGAAGGAATTAAATGTCTGGAGAGCTCCATCACAGATACCATAGATGTCAGTTCTGTTTACACAAACATCCCACACAAGGAGGCATGTGAGATCTTAGCTGACATACTACAAAGCCATAATGAACCTATACCTCCCATGTATTTTCTGATGGAATTGGTGGACACTATTTTAAAGTAGAGCTAATTTTAGGTTTGAGGAGACTATTTTAGGTTTGAGGAGACATATTTTATGCAAATTAAAAGCATGAGTATGGGGAACGGCATAGCCCTCTCAATTGCCAATTTATTTATGGTCAGGTTAGAGTCCAGATATATTTGTAATAAGAACATTAATCCATTTTGGGACAAGATGATTTTGTATCAATGATACATTAATGACATCCTGTTTATAATGACAGATCATCTAGCAATTACTAAACTGATGGAGTGGATGAATAATTTACATCCCTCCATTAAATTCACCTCTTTTCACAGTCCAAAGGAAACTTCATTTTTGGACACTGGGATGGCTTTTCGATCAGGGCCTGCAACTCTTCTTCTGCCTATACCAGAAACCTACAAATTGCTTCATGGCTCTCCATTTCACATCTTTCCATTCCTAACTTCTCAGACAGAGCCTCCCATGTAGCCAACTTATCAGACTCAGAGGTAATTCTACATATAAGGATGGCTTTGTTTAGGAAGGGAAATCATTGACACAACAGTAGAAGGGTAGAGGGTATCCAGAATATATGTTAAGGAGTGTGTGGCATAAGACTCATAATGACTGACATTAGTAATACTTAGAGTGGTTAATCAGGATACAGCCAGGATTAATTTTACACTAGTTTTCACACCATGTGCAAATGCTGTTAAAAGTAAGATCCAGGTTACAAGAAAAATCAGTAGTAGCAGAACATGTGATAAACCCAGCTGGGCACAGAATATTATTTGAAAGCACAGAAATTCTGGACCACTCTGACAGCCACTATGTCAGACTAGAGACTACACAGGGAGGCCATTGAAATCCATAAACACCAAGAAAACTTGAACAAGAAGGAAGAGACTCTGAGAATTAACAAAACTTGGCTACCAGTAATTAAAAACATCAGAATCAAAGGCCAAGGTCATGCTAGTTCATGGACAATGACTGCACCCAGATGCAGGATTTGCATTCACTAAGACTGTTGCTGCTGCAGGGAAGGCAAATGTGAATCACTCCCTGGACTGAAAAACCCCACCTGCAATACAATACTATGAACTACACCTTTGCATAGCAAGTTCCACCCAAATGCTTACTGATTGGTTTCCCACCCTGGGACACGGACAATATATACCCCACCAAAAACATTCCCTTCTCACTGGACACAGTGTGTAACAGACTTCCCTCTGTGATACACCTCTGAAGATACCAGCCACAGATGCAGGCAAAATGTTAGGAACAAGATCTACCACACCACGGCCACACAGCCCAGAAAACCCACCACAACTGGCATTTACTTTAAGAAATCACAGGTTGTTTGGCCCCTCCTCAGATAGGCGTTGGTAAAGCTAAGAATCTCAGACATTCTTTGATCAGATCTGATGTTTTTGAGGATGCCTTTAAGGTAGAATGCTGTATCCGGGCATTTCAAATGTGGCCATAGTGTGTAAGTAATCCATGAATTGTAAGGAATTTGAACAGTCTTTTATTCCATTTAGATGGACATGTAGAAAATTTACCAACTGTGCCACAAAACAATGCTTGCATCTAATTGTGTGCAAATGTATATGACCTCTAGTCTAGACTTTTGAGGACCCACATGTTGGAACATGCCTCAAAAATACAGAATGATATACTTGAGGCTTTTTTGGTAGCACACTTTAGACTAAAGAATCACACAGGCAGAGATTTTATTTCAATACCAACAGAAGGAGGATGAGGAGGAGGAGATCGGATTTGTATCCCCCCTTTCTCTCCTGCAAGGAGACTCAAAGGGGCTTACAATCTCTTTTCCCTTCCCTCCCCCCCCCCACAACAAACACCCATGAGGTGGGTGGGGCTGAGAGAGCTCCATGGAATTGTGACTAGCCCAAGGTCACCCAGCTGGCATGTGTTGGGGTCCTCAAGCTAATCTAGATAACCAGATAAGCCTCCACAGCTCATGTGGCAGAGCGGGGAAATCAAACCTGGTTCTCCAGTTTAGAGTGCACCTGCTGTTAACCACTACACCATGCTGGCTCTCACAAACAAGAGCTGATGTAAACCAAAACTTGCTGCAGGAGGAGGTGAAATGGATCCATAGATTAAAGTCCTTTTCCTCTTTGTGGGGACTTAATTCTAAACTTGACATAATTTTTGTAATACTGAATTGTGTCCCTGGTTCCTGTAAAAAATATAATAGAAATTATATTATTTTAAAGAACAATAGCAATTTGACCTTTAAGAGCAACCTTTCATACAGCTGTAACTAACATCAGTCCTTATATTAACTTCCAAGTACAGTGGAATTTTACAGCCACAGGATGTGAAGTCTATGCTATAGAAGGGGATCTCATAGTTAATTCTTATAATTTCTCATATATAAAATGTTTTAAAATAATTAATTATGATATGATGTACTTATTTATATATTAATGTGCATTAATTGTAAGTATTTATTATGTTGAGGATTTGTGTAAGTCATCAATCATGTATAATCCAGAGTATTTATGATCTGTTGATTAATGGAAAACATATTGATTATACTTTATGTACAATAATCATTTATTGGCACATGATTAGATGAAGATTATCAAAAAGGCAAGTGTATCTCAGACAACGTTCTTGCTACTTACCAGCTTGATGGGAGAAAATGGATTACCAAGCCCTGTAATACCTGACTGGCTTACCAGGAGACTGTAATTCATTACTTGTCTACAGAGTGGTTTCAGTCCACCTGTCATTTGAACTTAGAAACTGTTATTCATTGAGGCATCTGTGTTTGTGAGGCCATACTGTTGAAAAAGCTGTATGTTTTAAGAAGATAAGAACATAAGAAAGAGCCTGCTGGATCAGACCAGAGTCCATCTAGTCCAGCACTCTGCTACTCGCAGTGGCCCACTGGGAGCTCACATGCAAGATATGAAAGCAGTGGTCTTCTGCTGCTGTTGCTGCTCCCGAACACCTGGTCTGCTAAGGCATTTGCAATCTCAGATCAAGGAGGATCAAGATTGGTAGCCATAGATCGACTTCTCCTCCATAAATCTGTCCAAGTCCCTTTTAAAGCTCCCAGGTTAGTGGCCATCACCACCTCCTGTGGCAGCATATTCCAAACACCAATCATGCGTTGCATGAGGAAATGTTTCCTTTTATTAGTCCTAATTCTTTCCCCCAGCATTTTCAATGTGTGCCCCCTGGTTCTAGTATTGAGAGATTGTATTGTACTAGACATATATTTATGTATTGTACTAGACAACCTGGACCGGTCATAAGCAGAACCTATTGAAGGGACATATGTTGTTGCTTATGTATCGCTGTATACACTTCTTTCACTTAGAGCACTTTAGCATTTCAAAGTACTTGACACTTTTGGCTGCATATCCACTACCAAAGCTCTGAAAACCCAACTCACCTTGAGAGAACTCCATCGCTCTAAATGGTGTACAACAGTCTTAGCAAAGCTTGGGGAATTAGGTTATGATAGTGACTCCTTGAACATGCTAACCTTCACTGAGACATTCGCCCTCATCAAAGAGCGGCTCCTAGCAATGGATTACCAACAATTGCAGAGCTTGGCCAATAAATCCTGTTCGCCAATAAATGTGGCAATTCCATTTGTGCAGGGAAACCCAGCCTACTATATTGCAGAGCTTACCAACCCTATATGCTGCCTAGATTTAACATTATGCCATCCCGGTTCCATAGAGGAAGACTCAAGGGTCTACTGAGTGATAAGAGGCTTTACCCCTGCAGTCCAGGGCAGCTGGATTCCATTCCGCACATTCTCCTCCACTGCCCATTTTACCAGAATCTAAGATCCAGCTTATTATCACAGGTTATTGCCCCTATGAAAACCCATACAGAGCTAGACAAAGTAAATATGCTTTTAAACTGTCATGATTTCAACTGTTGTCTCACAGTGGCAAAGTTCCTGGCTGAAGTTTGTAAACTGAACTTATGATTTAATGTGAAGTTTTACCTTTTAATTTTAACTGTATTTATACTGTATGTTCCATATGCCAATAAAGGCTTATTGAAATTGACACTTTACAGTTTATTGGTCACATCTTCAGCAGGGCACATATGGTGGCTTGTACCTTTAATAGCTATGGTTTACACCGTAACTCTTGTTTTTTCATTTGTTAGTTCTCAGAAGCTAAACAGGGTCATCCCTGAGTAGTACTCGGATGGGAGACTGCCAAGGACATCGGGGGTTTCCTATGCATAGACAGGCAATGGCCATCTCTGTTCATCTCTTTTCTTGAAAGCCCCACAGGATCGCCATCAGTCAGGTGTGACTTGACAGCACTTTCCACCAAGTAAGTGGCTGAGATGGTCCCTCCCATCTTTTCATCTCAGCCACCCGAGAGAAACAACACTGGTAAGAAATTTAAGTTACTTCCCCTCCCCATGTTTAACAGCTGCTTCGGAATGTGTCTCTGCTCACACTGATTTGAACAAAGCTACGCATTGCTAGTCGTTCATAAAGATATTATCTCAGTAATATCATGATACCCGGGGTGATGAGAGCGGGGGCTGTTTAAATGATGGAATCACAGGAGCTCACAGGTTCTCTTACCTGCTATATATATATATATATATATATATATATATATATATATATATATATATATATATATATATATATATATATATATATATATATATATATATATATATATATATATATATATATATATATATATATATTGGTCATGTTAAAATTAATAGCAGCACTCATTTTTTATAGTGTGCTTACTCAGAAGTAAGTCCCATAAATTAATGAGGACATACTCCAGGTAATTAGGCAAAGATTCATACTCTTTATCCCCTTTCTCACCTAGGTAATTATAGCAGGATCATATATAAGGTGGCAGACAATGCACTTCATGCCATTCAGTTTCAATCTTTGTCCCAAGCTTATTTCTATGAATGGGCCTATAATTGTAACATACAGTTATGTGTGTGTCAGCAAAGGGGGATCAAAGCAATAAGCGATGACAAGGTTTCCCATAGAAAAGTAGCAGGGAGCAAAAAATGTCATTCATTTACTCTCTTTTTTCAAAATGTTTTTTTTTCTCCACTGGTTGTTAAACAGGGAAGGGGGGGTTGCCTCTAGGGACTGCCTGATTTACTGTACAGCAGGCCAGTAGTTAAACAATGCATCATATCTCTCTAATCCATCAGCCTCTGCATGAATTTTGCCTTCTCATAATCAGACCTTTCAACATGTGAAAACATGTGGCCTCTTTGTTAATGCTTTCCAATGCAAGCAGTTGACACTAGGGGGTTAAACACAAAATTGCTCGGCCTTATTCTTTCCGGGGGAAAAGAAGGGGGGATAGGACCGGGCTGCTTTTTCTTCTTCTTTTTGCTAGCAGGAGTAAACGGCTTCCTTTAAAAACTGCAAGCAGAACAAAGGCACGGATTTCCTAAACAATGAGGCTGACGATTACTAATCACACAAAGCATGGGGGGAAAGCATGGATTTGAACAAAAACCATTAAAGAGCCCTCTCCCGCTTGTCAAGCTTTTAAGAGAAGCAAAAACACACTCCGACGCCTGTGTTTCCTTTTTTAAAGACTTGCCGCAGCTCAAGTAATTGCAACCCATCCAGAAGGCATAATGAAAACTTCGCAAGCATAAAACGTGTAGAGGGCTGAAGGACCATCACCCACAGTGGCTGTGGCATGTGTTTCTATCTCTGTTTAAATTCACCTTCATGAAAACTAAAGTGTGGGGATGCTGAAGCAGAGTGTCTCAGTGAAATGAAAAGCAACTGTATCTGTACCTGGTTGTACAGACTGGAATCATAGGTAAGGTGACCAGACATCCTGCTTTTGGCGGGACAGTCACGCTTTTGGCGGGACAGCCACGCTTTTGGCAGGACAGTCACGCTTTTGAGCAATTTGTCCTGCGTCCCACTGGGTTTTTTAACTCTTCCGAAACAGGGGAGCGCCCCAGAAGGCAGTGCGACAGCCTCCCGCGCACGCGGCCGCAGGAGCGCACTGCCTTTTGGGGTGCTCCCCAGTTTCCCGCCCTGTAACAGGGCAGGAAATGGGAGCGCCCCAGAAGGCAGTGCGGCAGCCTCCCGCGCTGCCTTCTAGCATGCGCACATCCTGCGTTACAAAGGTGAAAATCTGGTCACCTTAATCATAGGCATAGCTACCACAGGGAAATCCAGGAACAAACACGCCGGGAGCCCTGTGGGAGTCATGTGGGGGGGAATCACCCCCTCCCTTTTGGGAAGGAGGAGGGGCATGGCTGAGCCTCAGCGTGACATGTGCATGCTGCCCGGGCCAAAGTCTGCCCGGGCAGCATGCATACATCATGCCGAGGCCCAGCCACATCCCTCCTTTTTCCCAGAAGTGGGTAGGCCTTGCCCCCCCTGCGGAGCCCCCCTACGGCGCCCCCATACCCCTTGCGCCTTCTCAATTACTGGAGTTCAGCTGGCTGCAAAAAGCAGCCAACTGGAAAAGTAACCTGGTAGGAACTCAGCTTCCCAGGAGACCTTGTGAGTGAGTTGGGGCTCGCACAGTCTCCTGGGAAGTGTAGTTCTCACCAGGCTGCTTTTTCAGTTGGCTAAACTCAGGTAAGTGAGTTTAGCGCAGGGGCACCATTTTGCCCCTGGCACCATTCCCCCCCCCCCCAAGCCGCTGACTGGAACCCCTGTGGAGTTTTAATATAGGTACTGAGGAAACACAACCGTACCATGTATTATTTGAGGGAAAGTATGTGATTTGCATCTTTTGCTCAGAACATAAACTATGGAAATATTTCCTTCTAGACCTTTTCCTCATTTTTGAGTTACTCCTGATTTTCTTGGGAATTGATCCACAAGCATTGGAGTTAGTTTGGGCAGGGTTCTTCTGCAAATCTTCCCTCCCTGTGAATTTTGACAGCTATGGAGTCAGTTTGTTTTCTTCGGTTTGAATAATGAGGGTTTTGAAGGGATGGAGCTGTCATCATCAGTGATGTTATTAGTGACATCAGAGCACTCCCACCCTTTTTAAAAGCCCTACAATTAATATACTACTGGAGTGTTATAATGATAATTTAAGCAGGTTCTCTGAATTCCCAGCTTTCTTTTATTTTGTTTTTAAAGTTAGTCTCTAGTCACTTTTTAAAGTTAGTCTCTAGTCACTCTAGTCACTGTGGTATAAAGAAAAAGGCATGTCTCTGCAAGGGAAGTGGATAGAGACTTACTTTACAAAAAATCATTCAGAGAACCTACTGAAAACTATAATTGCAACATTACAGTGATATATTGATACTGGTATATTGATACTGTTTTAAAATAAAAACTGAAATCATTCATTTTCAATATAGGGGGAGAGGGAGTGATTTAACATTGAATACAATCCAGCCATTGAAAAGTGAGGTGGAAGTGGGTGGGATTAAGTAAATGGATAGAAACTTTACTCACTAGAAAAAAGCTGACTCAAAATCGGCTTCCAGAAAAACATTGGGGTAAAAGTAGTCTCAAAATAACCAGAAATAATCTTTTTTTGCACAGGGGGATGGTAACAAAAAGACTGAAGAAAAAACTAAAGGCAGAAAGATGCATGCAGAAATCAGGGGATAAACCAAAGCTGTATGGGGCCAGAATTGACCCCCTTCCACCCCCACCCTCACCGCAAAAACATACAGAAAAGCCCTTAGGAATCAGGTTGTCTTTTCTCTGTTTTATTGATCATGAATTTGTATACTCAATACTAGTTAATAAAGCTTTTTTTAAAAAAGGAATCAGAAAACGTTTTTGGACTCTTGTTTTTATTTCCCTAGTGCCATTTCAAAATTTGATGATGGTAATAGCAAATAGGTTGGCTGATAAGAGGAAGCCATGTAGCTACACAAGTATTCTCATCTGAATTTATTTGAATGCAACTGAATAATTCAGCAAACATTGGGCTCCCTGGTTGCAGCTGGTGAGCTGGACAGGAGCAGAATGTGAGAGACTGAGCATCAATCCGAATGAAGGAACTCATGGGCAATCATGTACGTGTTCCTTGAAGGAAATGTGGGATAAATGTGGCAAACTGACAAGTAGAACAAAGGCCAGCAAGAACCCACCAAGGTCTCTAGCATAATCATAAATGGGATGTATGGATCCATATTGCTTCATGTTTATAAATTCTGGATCTTCAAATGTTGAGACATCACAGCTGAGGCTAAAGCCATAGAGTACTTTGTATAATAATTACTCTTGAGTTGCAGATAGAAACATAATTCATAAAAGCTATATAAGCATATCCAGAGCATTTCATGTGTAGCAGTGTTATCATAATCAATGGAATCTTGCATGTCAAATCCAGTTACAAGTCAGATCTAACAGGATGAAGTTGAGAATTTCAAGGAAGGTGTTGTCATTTAGGAAACATTTCCATCTACTGATGGGAAACTACAAAGGGAGGTGTTTTTTTTCCAACAATGCCAGAAGGCCAGGCTTCCGAAGTTTCAGAATACGGAATGTACAAAGTAGTTGACAGTGATGAACACACATTTGTGACATTGTTTGATCAAAACTTTGAATTGCAAGTCCAAATTCTATTTCCTACCAGTGCAGACATTGCAAAGAGACCTTTTAGAATGAGTAATGTCTCTTTTCCATTTCTCAGTCTCTTGCTTAGACAGTTGAAGTGGGATTTCTTTCTGTCTCTTTGTAGAGTGCACAATGATTTAAAAGTGAACTCCTACAGTGCTTCAGCCATACTTTTTGTATCTTTCAGAGGCTAGATCAGTTCAGGTTTTCTTAAAGTAGGTAAATTTGGAACACCCACCGTCTTTTGTAGAAATAGTACTCAGTTAACACCGAGGGGGGAAATCCTGAAATTCTCTAATTAAAATCATCACTTGAAATGATGTGATATTCAGTTCATTAGTTCCCTCTACATTTTTAATAGCTTTGTCATAACAACTGCCATAATACTGACCTTAGTCAGTTTCTACTGCGCATCCAGCCCTCACACACTGACGGAGCCTGCCTTGGAGATATGCCATGTTTCTCTTGGCATATCTCTATTTTCCCCTATGGGGGATTTTTGCTATTGGTTTTGGGGGAGGGGCTTCCTGCGCTGCCGGGAAGCCCTTTGGCAAGGGATGGGTGGTGCAGTGTCCACCCACCTGCCCAATCTGAATCGGACTGTAAGAGTTAACAAGGTCTCCAGAAGGCTGTTCTATGGAACCATAGCTGCAGTCAAACAAGAGGGAGGTCAAATTAACCCTGTGGATGTAATCAGTGGGATGGATAAAAATAATTTTGTTTTTATATGATTTTAGATAGACATATAATGTTGGTAGAATCTAGGTTTATTCTGGTTTTCTTTAAAGGTTTTTCTTTCATGCTGTAAAATGTATTGTTTTCTGAAACCATTGTCTAAGTTGCAAGATGGCTGAAACAAAAGATTAGATTATGCTAAAGGTGGACCCAAAGGAACAGGATGCAGACAGTTAATGAATCAGGCAAACCCCTTTTGTGTTTTGACATAGCCTCAAGTAATTGTCACACACACCCAGGAAAAGCCAGCAGCCGATGGTAGAATTTATGTTAAATAATTTCCTCCTAGTTTGGGGAAAATCACAAATGAATAGTTTAAATTAACCATACTAAAAGTCTCTCCCAAATCAGTAGTTTTGGCATAACCTATTAACAGCCAGATGCAGGGCAGAGTGTCAAGGTAAATATGCATAAGAGCGAGCAGGCAAACATCTGCATTATCACAAGGACAACTACCTGTATTTCCTAACCAAAGATAAGACTCAGACGTCTCGGAAGAAGAAGCTTAATGGACCTTAATGGCCCTTGATGGCCCTGTATTATTATTGTATAATTCAGTCTATGATGTAACCTCTAAAAATTACTGTACAAACTCAGTATGTTCCTGTGTGTAGTGCGCTTTGCCAGGCTTGCACTGTGTGTAGTGCGCCTTGCCTGGTGCCTTGTGTGTACTGTGCTTGCGTGCCAGTGTACTACTGTGCCTGCTGCTGCCTTCTCTCTCTATCGAACGAAACTCTGTTCGACCACATTAAAACTTAATTTTATTCTCAATTCAAATTTTGTAGCTTCAATTTTATTGCTGCCCACGCTGCGGTAGCAATTCTTGGTGCCGAAACCTGGGATCTGGGGAACCTTATGCCTTTCGCCTATGAGTTGCTTTGCAAAATGGAGCACAGCCCAAACTACACTTGCTTCTCAGGCCCTGCTGTAAAAGTTGACTGCCTGACAGGATGCAGGCCCACTGGATCCAAACCACGTTTCGTAGGAGAGAGGAAGACTCAGAGAAATCATCAGCCTCACCAAGACATCTGCCTTCTGGATAGGTGAGATTCCTCTGTGTTTTATGTAAAGTCTGTCTTGTGTGATTGAATTGTGTGTGTGTGTGTGTGTGTGTTAAAATAAAAAAGGTTCATCATTGTTGTATATTAACATTTGTCAAGGAAATTTGCGTTCAGGATCTGGTCTGGTTTATTTTATAGTCTGTCAGGGATATCTGGTCTGGTTAGTTTTTTAGATTATAGGGGATTTTTGTGTTTACTTGAAAGTAAGCCCCCTATGTGAGAAAGGAGCTTTCTCTCTAATTGTATATTTACCTCTTTGCCATTCCTCTCTGAGAATCCCTCTGGCTTGCTAAATTATTTTTGTCACCAGAAAGACAAGTCTTAATTTCCAAAGCACAGAGCTCAGATGTACAAGCAGATGGTTATGGCTGTCAAGTCCTGAGTGGAAGAGCTCTTGTGTGCCTGCTCTCCTCATAATATTGCCAAGTTCACTGAGTGTGGCAGAGCTTTGTCTTGAGCTACAAATTAGTGACATTTGGCAGCATCCCTAGTAAGATTTTTTTAAAAAAATGTTAGATGCAGTTTAGCTTTTGCAACGATATATAGACGCAGCTGTCTGATTACATGATCGTTTATCCTGAAGTTATGTCACTAATGATCCTGTCTAAGATTGCTTTGAAGTGAAGAAGAAGAGTTTGGATTTATACCCCACTTTTCTCAACCGTAAGGAGTCCCAGAGTGGTTTACAAATTCCTTCCCTTCCTCTCCCTACAACAGACACCTTGTGATGTGGGTGAGGCTGAGAGAGAGAATTGTGACTGGCCCAGGTCACCCAGTAGGGTGGGAAGAGAAGGGGAAAACAAAACAAATCCAATTCGCCAGAGAAGGGTCAGGGGCTTATGTGGAGAAGTGGGAAATCAAACTCAGTTTGCCAGATTGGAGTTCATTACTCTTAACAACTTCACCACACTTGATTAATCAGAAACCAGAGCAAGCTGAAGTCAAGCACCTGGCTAATCAAAGGCTTTTGACTCATTGAAACACTTTCTGGCCAAAGGTGGGTTGAGCTCAAATTGCAGGGCAGGTATCCAGTGAACCAGGAAAATGATTACATTATTTTGTAGAATTCCTGGACCTGCCTTGGATTCCTCTGTGTTGAAGCCCTTTGACATTGGGTGTTGCTTGCCAGTTTAGATTTATAGTATTTATAGCCTAGTCACAATTGCAATATAACCTTGATGCATACCTTCCTCTTCTTTTGCCTTTTGCCCACTGGTATCAGGAGTCCTAGGTGTAAAAACAGTGCTGTGAGGGGACCATTCAGCCACTGTCTTTCTCTTCAGTGTGGCCCTGAGAAAATCAATAGGACTAGTCTGGCACTCAGTTATGCATGCGTCTACATATGGTCTACATATGTAGCAGAGTGAAGTGGTAGAATTGACTGTGTTATTTCAGGCCAGGTTACATTTTTGTCCTAGCAAAATACCACAGCATGTGCTGAACTAAGCTAGAAAGTTTTGCTCTGAAAATAGTTTTTTAAATTTCTTCAGGAAGTTTTTATAAGATTGATATGAAAATATGAACACATGAAGCTGCCTTCTACTTGCCATTGGTCCATCAAGGTCAATTTTAGGATGCTGTGGGTTTTCCAGGTTGTATGGCCATGTTCCAATAGTATTTTCTCCTCATGTTTCAACAGCATCTATGACTGTCATCAGCTACAGATGCAGGTGAAACTTCAGGAGTAAATACTACTGGAACACGGCCATAAACCCAGAAAATCCACAACATCCTAGAGATTCCAGCCATGAAAACCTTCGACAATACAAGGTCAATATTGTCTACTCTGACTGGCAGTAGCTCTCCAAGATCTCGGGCAGAAGTCTTTTACACATCACCTTTTAAATGGAGATATCACAGACTGAAGCTGGGATCTTCTGCGTGGAGACACAGCCTCTCCCTACCTCTTCATCATTTTGCACCATGGGTAAGCCAGGCTCCATACTAACAGAAGGTAATGCCATCTAATGAAGGGAGTTTTGACTCTCAGATACTTTTCCCCTGAAATATTGTTGGTCTTCAAGGAGCTATTGGGCTTTTCTGCTGCACACCAACATGGCTAACCCTGGAAAGTAATGCACTGTTGAGGGATACTGACTAAACACCTCTAACCGGATATCAAGCGAACTATAGCATTTCTTCTGAAGTCTATAGTAGAGAGTTGTGCATCTGCATTTGATATATTGAGGGTAGGGTAGAAATAGAGAATGACAGCATTGCCCAGTATACTACAACTGACGTTTGAGCATTGTGTTTGTTCACATTTATATTAATGTGACTCTGAAAACTTTTTTTTTAGCTCTTGCAGGATGACCGCAAAAGATGTAGGCTTTCTCTGTGGAGATCCCATTATGTGAGATCCAGCAGAAAGGTGTGAAACGATCATTCTTTTTGTCCAACGTGAAGGAATATTAAGGAGCAGTAAACATTTATGAAAAGGTGGTGAACTCTCTGGTAACAGACTTCTAGAAAATAGTCCCATGTCAGAATCTTGCCTCATTGGATGAGGAATAGCCAATGAGAAAGGGGACAAAAGAATCATTTGCAGCATGTGCTTCTATACTATTTGTTACTGACTATTTTTTTCCCTGAGTATTATTTTTCAAGTGATATCTCCGAAGGGCCATGTCTGATCCACTAAAATCTCCAGCACAATAGCATACATATGAAGTAACAGTAAGGAGGGAGGGTTCAACATTTGGGATCCGTTTTTTTGCTCATGGATCATCTTCTGAAATGGGAATGGCATATTTAAAGGATGCAGTACTAGATTCCTATGTGCAGTTCCCCGTTGATAGATCCGTACTGTACTCAGAGCCCTGAGTACCATGGCGAGAGCTGTAATTTATGGTCTGCCAGTGTCAATTACTCACTTCTGGTGATTGAATCCAATTTTTTCCTTTCCATTCCAAACTGATGATCAGTGCTGCCAAAACTGAACATGCCAATCCTCAGCTTGGATAGATTTGCATATCTTCACATGCAGCAGCATAAGGACAGCACAACACTATCTTTGAGATGTTTTTCCATATGTGGAAATAGGAAATCTATCATGTTAAAAATTCTATAGCTCATGGTTAGAGCTATTTCCAGCATACATTCTTCTTGTCTAATTTACTTGATATTTCACTAGATAGCTGCTTCACAAATTCTGCAAGCTTGCTATATCAATGGAAAAGTGCTATAATCTGCCACACTCTGGATTACAAAAACAACAGGATCCTTGCCAATAGGCCCCATTAAATAATATGGGAGTTACTTCTGAGTAGATCTGCTTGGGATAGCTTGCCAAGTGTACCTCTTTAATTTTACTGGGTTCACATTCCAACCCAGATTTCACACTTTCAGGTTCCTTAGGCCCCTTCTGAACATGGAGAATTTGTTCACATTTATATTTATATCACTTTCAATCCACTTTCAATGTACTTTGAAGCTGAACTTTACTGTGCGGAATAGCAAAATCCACTTGCAAACAATTGTGAAAGTGGATTGTAAGTGCATTATTCTGCATGTGTGAAAGGGGCCTCAGATTTCTCTTTCAGTACAATCTTATGCCATGTTACTCTTGTCTAAGTCAGTTGAAATCAGATACAAGAGTATCTGTAGGCTGGTGGCCATGGATCATTTGCTGGGTGGAGGTGCATAGTAGGCCAGGAGAAGTTGGATCAGACATACTGACTGCACAGAACACTGGTCACAAGTGAACAGTCTTTTCATTCACCACCAGAGAGTACAGGTTCTGTTTCAGTCAAAGCATCACCTTTTGAGAGTTACTTCACACTCCTTCTGTGCCCAGAGCTTCCTGTGTCCCATTCTACTCTGCCCATTCCTGGTTCCTCTGGACCATTGCTTTTGCAGTCCCTGTGTTCCCAGGCTCACTGCAGTACTAAGCAAATATCCCCTGCCTTATAGCAGTGGCTACAGCCAACAGGCCTCTCCTGACACTGGGAGCCTTTAGGCTGTTTGATCCAGTCTGGTTAAGTCATCATCAGGGCCCTCTCTGGTTAGGTCATCCCCTTCTTCCCAACCTTCCCTGCTCCCGATCTGGGGGATGCGAGTTGCGAGTTGTGACCCCTCCCGGCTACTGTGCCTCTGAGCTGTTGAAATGAGCTATTACAGTTTTGAAATATGTGTCAGGACGGGTCCTGACCTGTGTTCGGAGGAGGGGGACCCACCCCCCCATTCAGAGGGCTATCAACCTTGGGCGAGGCGCCAGCTCATCTACCTCCCCCTTTCTTCCTTAGCATTAGACTGATAACCAGGAAGGGCCACGGTCCTCCTAGGTGTGATGGTTCCTGCCTTTTATGTTAACGTTTTGTAATTGAATCACTGTATTGTTTCCTTTGTTTCTATGTTGCAGCTGTGGCACATTGGCCGGCAGGGGCGGGCCCAAGGTTGTGGGGATTTAAGATCTATCTCTTGCCATGTGTCCTCAGAAATCGTCTATCTCTTGTTATGCCTTGATCACCAATAAAGTCTATAGTTTAAAATCTACAGATCGCTTTATTCTGGGACTGAGGTCTCACAATATGCATCTATATCAGGGGTCTGCAACCTACGGCTCTCCAGATGTTCATGGACTACTATTCCCATCAGCCCTGCCACTTGGCCATGCTGGCAGGGGCTGATGGGAATTGTAGTCCATGAACATCTGGAGAGCTGTAGGTTGCAGATCCCTAATCTATATGAATCAAAGGAAAGGGTATGTGGTGCATTTTAACCTGTAAAGTTTTGGATTCAGAATAGTTTCAGAAGGTAGCCATGATGGTCTGTAGCAGAATCGTTAGATTTGAGTCCAGAAGCACCTTGGAGACCAACAAGATTTTTTGGGGTATCAGCTTTCATGGCTCAAAGCTCCCTTCATCAGATAAGATCTTCGACTCTGGAAAGCTTATATCCAAAACTCTTGTTGGTTTCTGAGGCACTACGGCACTTGGATCTAGATGGATTCAGAATGTTTCTGCTATACAATCCCATTTGTTTAGGTTCTAACACTGAAGAATGCAGGTATTCCTGGTAAACTGGAAAATTGAGGAAATGACAACAAATATCTTATTGTGCTCTTTTCCATAATTCTTCAGTCTCTGTTTGCCAATCCCCGCATGCATAAATTTCCCCTTTGCAAAGAGGTGAGAGCTTCTCGCAGCTTCTTTGAGCAACTCCAGTGCACTTATTTGAATGACTCCCTTGCATTTATCAGAAGCACCCAGGATGTGCACAGCATAATACGCACTGAGCCTGTGTACTTTGTTTGATATTCTAAGCAGAGATCTGATGTGCTGTGTAATATTAATTGACTAGACTGTAGACTTGTTTGGTAAGGGAGGATGACCCTTAGAAAGAGTGAGAATAAAGCCGTGTTAATTTTCACAATACTATAACTGTACTCTTATAAGACATAAATATGATTAAGCTGAAACACTGGTTTTCTGCCTTTTGGGGAAGGGGGTAGGGAATTAATAAAAATCTGCTGTGGTTTTGCTTAGTGTAAATAACAGTGTTCTATCAGCAATATTTACCTAGTCCATAAACATCTCACTAAAAAGGTAGCTTTCAGCTTGGACAGCTATTACTCTCGAATTTTCAAAAGAACAACTGCATTACGGGATGCCCTGATGAATTTACAGGCAGACGGAGTCTATAACTTCTGACTTTTCCTTTGTTTCAGATGCTCCTGGCAAGGAAATAAACCTGCTCCTTTCTGCAGTAAAAACGAGCGATGTCAAATTAAAACCAGGAAGGTAATAATCCTGAGTCTCCCGTCCCTCATACAGAAGGAACGAATGTACCAGTAAGGCATACTGCAAGGGGAGTCACAGGAGAGCATCATGTCCTAATCAAACCAACTGGACTCCTGTTCAGGAGAAAAGCACAGCCACAAGGAACAGCAAAAGAAGAAGAGTTTGGACTTATACCCTGCCTTTCTCTCCTGTAATGAGTCTTAAAGCAGCTTACAAGCTTCTTTACAACCTTCCTCTCCGTACAACAGACACCTTGTGAGGTAGGTGGGGCTGAGAGAGTTCTGAAGAACTGCAACTAGCCCAAGGTCACCCAACAGGAATGTAGGAGTGGGGAAACAAACCTGGAGGAGTGAGGACTCCAGATTAGAGTCCACTTGCTCTTAACCTGCACAACACGCTGGTTCTCAAAAGGAATACTGAATACTCCTGACGAATGAGTTCAGTTTCCTAAACAATCTTTCATACTGTTTGCCACGCTGATGTAATGTGTAGCTATTCTACTCCATGGAATTGTCCTAAAAAGACAAATGTTGAAATATTTTAAACACACTTTCTTTTGGTAAAGATGGAGAGAGATAGGTTAGAATTTTGGGATCTGACGAAATTCTTATGGATCTATCGTCACTGAGTTAGACCCTTGAGCCTTTTCTGCAGGTAAAATGATTTCCATCAGAGAAGCTCAACTTTTTCAATGTATTGTCAAAGGATTCATGACTGGATTCAACTGTGGGTTTTTTCAGGCCGGATGGCCATGGTCTGGTAGTCTTTGCTCCTAGCGTTTGACTGCATCTATAGCTGGCATCTTCAGAGGCATGTCACAGTAAGACATGTTTCTCGCCATGGCCTCTTTCTCACTTCTCCTCTTGCACTGCTATTCAAAATGCCCTCTAAAATGCTCAGGGTATTTTGCATTGTGGCACAGGATAGGCAAGGATGTCATGCCCCACAGATCTTCCCATCTGTAGAAAGATTCCATGGGATCCAGTCCACTATTTGGATGTAGGAAGCCTTTCTATCAGCAAGACGGATCATTTTTGAGACCTCTGTTCTGCGTTTCTTCCGTATCTGCTTACATTTGCTTTTGCTAAATTGGGGTGTCATTTTGCCACGTGGACTCACAGGACATAAGCACTGGCGAACTGATTCCCTCCACTGGGCTTAATTGTTTTGATGTTCAAGAAATAGCAGCCATCGAGTCACCGGTGGCAGCCATTGCAGCAGAGGGGAGCAACACGAAGCAAAGAAAAGGGGGCATTCAGCTCATAGGGCACAGTTGCAGGGAGCTGCAACAATTGGCCCAAGCTGAAAAAGGCGGGAGCAGCAGAGGCCCTGAGCCTCGGCCTTCTTGGCTTGCTGAGGCTCAACAGCGATGTGTCGCTTCCTAGGAGTGAGTTGCGGCCTAGCTTCGGCATCCAGGAGGAACTGCCTCTGCAAGGTGCTTGACTTGGAATTCGTCAGTTCATCTGGCAGTTAAGGCTGTAGTCCTGCATGAGGGGAACCAGCCACAGTACAAGATATGTATTCTCGTGCCTGAATTAGCCGCTTGATGTGCAGCTGTTAGCCACTGATAATATTGATGTCCATGCCACGAAACTCCCAGTTCCTGTATATCAAGCTACAACTAAAGCCACAGAATCACGCCAAACCATTTCCCTGTAGTCATTTGTTAATACTTTTCCTTTCCCAGATTGGTTCCCAAGCTATCTCATAAATCCTGGTAATGGATATCTTTGTTCATACGGCAATTGTTTTCTAGTCTTATCGACGAAATTATGGGAAAGGCTCAGTTTCATTTTTCTAATCCATGTGCCTGTGCCAAACACATGCACCTCCAGATTTCGACTTTTATCACTGTATTTTATATGTTCGATCTGACTGTGAACGACCAACGTATATTTTCACTGATGGGCATCACCATTTAGCAAGATTATTGTATTTTAAACCTATTAATGGCGTGGCTTGAGGCGGCAGCAGTCCTACATACCAATCTGGGAGACTTTTAACAGCAGCACTATAAAGTACTCTAAAAATATAACTTCCCTCTCAGTGTCCTGTGGATATTTAAACAAGGACCCAGTTCAGTGTGATTACTTAGAGATATGGCTAATATAAAGAAGCAGGCAATGTTTTAAGAACATTCCCTCCTCTGGTGAAAAGGAAAGGGCAACAACTCTTCTAAAACAATACCTACCATGAATTAGTATTTTTTTTAAAAAAAACCATTAATCTGTGTTACAATGAATCAGATGCAACTCTTTAATCAATTAAAATATTTTTCATCAATTGCTGTCACCCATTTATCAACGTAACATGGCAGCCTTATAAAGAAGTGAGTAATTGTGTTCACATTTGTCAGATTGCTTAAGCTCACAATGCTGATTTCAGTCGTAACATGATTAAACCTATATGCGCCAATGCTCAGTTACCAAAAGAGGTAGTTGGGTCAGTCAGTCGCAGCCAAAGGATTAAATACATCTTGTGGCAACTTAAAACTAACATGTGCCAAAGTCCACTTGGTCTGGTGCATGAAGTGTTACACTCGGATGGTAAATCTATTACTGAATGTCAACGGGAGTTGAAAGGCTCCCCCACTGGTTTCTGAGTGCTTCCATTTTTAATGTCTGATTGTGTGTATTTATCCTCTTGGGTTGAGAACATAAAGGCTCTTTCATAAGTACATCCTTTCACACAATGTCTGCTACTATGTGGCAGCAATGCCTCCTTACCATTACCTTGCCCAAACTAGACAAGTCATCTATAAAGGGAAGGGCGGGGGATAAAGCATGAAACACTCCCATAAGGAGAAATGTATGAATTCTCCCTTAATTTGAAACCTGAGGAGATATCAGGGGGACTAATGATTAGATGCTTGTGTATTTTCTCTCTCAGTGCAAATAGGAGCTCGAGGGGAAAGGAATTTCAAATAGGAAAACAGAGCAGAAACGAAGGGTTATCTGTGCCCAAGGAATGAGGAGCAAGACAATATTTTGTGAACCCACTGAGGCAGCTGCATTAAGGCAAATATAATATAGGGGGTGAAAGAGGAAAAATAATCAGCGTAGGAAATGCACATTTAGAGAATATCTTAGCAAAAGTGGGAAGACCAAAATGCTAATGGTTGTCTGAAGATCAGAATAATCAGTAGGAGGTTGCAAATCCCCATGTTGAAACAATCCAGATTTATGTTAAAAATTGTGGAAGAAAACTCCCGCTAACTTTATAACAGATCAGTAGTAGCCCAACAGCAGAGGAATTAGTCTGTTTACCTTTTCAACTTTAGTGGAGATTGTTAGGTAAAGGTCAGATGAAGGCAATGGTGAAGTGAAAGAATCATCTGCTGGGGGTGCTGGTCCATTTCATTCTATATATTGCTGTGTGCCCTTCATAAGAAATGACAGTGAAAGAGAAAACAGCCAAAAATGATGGGATTTTTGTACTATCTGTTTACAAATAAATAAGTAGAACAGGGATGGAGGAAAAGAAGGCACAAGAGCCCCTAGCCCACATCAGGCAGATAGGAAGGTGCTCCAAAGGGTGATCACTACTGCACAGAGGATTATCGGCTGCCCTCTCCCCTCCTTGGAAGAACTCTATGCTTCCCAAAGCCTAAAAAAAGCCCAAAATATTCTGAGAGACCCGTCTCATCCAGCACACTCTCTTTTTGAACTGTTACCATCCGGCAGAAGATACAGGTCTATCAAAACTAGGACAAAGAGGCTTAGAGACAGCTTCTACTCTAGAGCTGTGGTTATGCTAAACTTCGCGACTTCGTGTTGATGTGTTTGGGTTGTGTAGGGATGGGTGGAGGAAGGGGAAAGTGAGGATGGGGTATGAGTCTGAAATTGTGTGCATCGAGGAATGCTGCTGTAAATTTCGTTGTGCGTGCACAATGACAATAAAATGCTTATGCTTAGAGAGCAAGAACCTGAGACCCCCAAATACTCCTGCTAATTCATAGCTCCCTGTTGGATTGAGACTAAATTTTCCAACAGCAAAACAGAACTTTCTTACCTCCCCTCATCTGAGGCCACATGACACATCACCATTGGAATTACATTTGTAATTAGTGCAATTTAGATTTGTTTTTATATATTGTATAGTTGGTTTTATAATGTGTGATATGTTGTTAACTGCCCTGAGCTCGTAAGGGGCGGGGTGGGGGGTTGATATAGAAATTCAATGAATAAATGGATGGATGGATGGATGGATGGATGGATGGATGGATGGATGGATGGATGGATGGATGGATGGATGGATGGATGGATGGATGGATGGATGGATGGATGGATGGATGGATGGATGGATGGATGGATGGATGGATGGATGGATGGATGGATGGATCTCCATTAACTGTTGCTCTGGGGAATATAACATGCTAAGGAATGAGATGAAGATGGCTGCAGTGGAAAAGGGGAATCTTTTGGAAATGCTAGTTTAGTCTGGATCCAATTCCTTGTCCTGTGCTTGCTCCAGGCTCTGTCAGTCACAGGTGCATGGGCCCAATTTGGATTGGGACTGGATGAACAATGAGACAGGACTTCTCTCATTTTCTGACCTAAAATTGTCCCAGTGAGCCTTTAATTGCTCACTGGGGAAATGTAGATTTACTCAATTAAACATGTATGGCCCATTAGTACACATGGGCAAATAGCAGCTCTCTGAGGTGTCTCACATGAGGAAAATGGTGCAGTGGAGGCCTAGGAAGGCTGATTCACATTCACATGATATGAGTGGATTCTACACTTTATTGTACATTAGTTGTGGGTTCCTCTCAATTTTCACTCATGGTATACAGTTTGGGCCAGGAACATAGTGGACACTAGTAGGGGGTTGCCAACCATCATCAGGTGGGCTTCGGTCTCCATACTACAGAGAAAACGGACATTTTGGAGAGTGGCCTTAATGGCATTACATCCCACTGAGATAGTCTGACAGGGCACAGTGCAATGTATAGCTTGCTGTTTCTTTTCTCTCCCCACCTCTCCCCATCCCTCCCCCCACCCATCTCCTCTCTTCAGCTGTCAAGGATTATGTCTCCAAATTCCTATGAGTGCTTAAGCAAAGCCAACTTTGAACAATTCTGCTGATTGCTCCTCATTAAGGAAATATCCAGTCATTAAGGGATATTAATGTTCCTTTGTCATAGGACCTGGCTCCTGTACCTTTAGGCCAAACCATTCACAGTAATTGAATATCAAGCATGTAACAATCTTCCCCTCACACCATCAATAATGAACTTCTAGCCTCCCAACTAGTTTTAACAGGCTTTCTTTCTCCTAGAAAAGAGAATAATTGAACTAGTTAACAAGAACTCAAAATTATATGCAGTGATTAATCACTATTCACCCATTATCCCATTATAAAAAATGTTTTCCTTTAGTGTGGAAATTACTCTGGTTTGTAACATTCATTCAACTTATCACCAGTTAGCAGCTTAAACAAGACCATGTTCCCTTCTTGACCCAAAGCCTTTGTGTTTCCCTCAGACACATTCCTTTAGCCACCCAGATTCATTCTTGCTACTCATATCTTAAATTAGGATTCTTTAAAGATCAGTTCTTTAAACCTGGATTCATTAAACCTGGATTTTGTTCACCAGTCCTCACATTTAGCAAAGCCCTAGGATAATATTTTTGAGGAAAATTCCTCTTGGTACTGGCATTTGTGAAAGATTTGTGAAATGCTCGTTATATGTAGGCACTTTAATTCAGCCAGTGTGGTGTAGAAGTTAAAAATGGCAAACTGTAATCTGGACAACTGGGTGTGATTCCACATGAGCTCTAGTCCACACCTTGTCATGGATTTTCCCCCACAGTTGCTCTAGCAAACTCTTGTCTTTTACCATTGGCCATCCCTCAGTAAACCAAGGGGCTGCTCAGGTTTTTAGACCAGAGACAGATGCCTAGTGGTTGTCAGTTGACTGGTCAACAAGGACACTGACAGGAACACTTACCATGTCATTGGGAGCACTCCCAATGCTATCTGCAAACCAGTTGGGTACATCAAGCTATGGGAGAGTATCATCTTAACCAATGTCACACCTCTTTGGAGTCTTGGAATCTCTATACTTCTAAACTCCATCAGGTAGTGATCTGTCCATGACCAGGGGACCATCTTTAACCCCCCCTTCAGATCACATTCTTCATGCCCTGAGCAGAACACCTGATCAATATTGTGACCTGCACAGTGTGTGTGTGGCAAGGAGATGGCTATTAACTGAGACAGGACCGTTACTGTTGTGGAGACCATGTATTGATGTTCTCCTGACCAGTTGGCCTTAGCATGGATGCTGAGGTCCCCTCCAAAACAACCAGCCTAGCAGTCTTAAATATCACAAAATCGATTACCTCCATCAGATTGGGCAGCGGGCTGAATTCCAACCCTGTCTCAGATACTCAGATCTAGGTACACACTCTGAAAAATGGCAAAGTCCTGGTCAGGACATTGACAAAGGGGTATAGAGTCTTGGGCTGTTGGTCAGGAAAAAATGGGAAGGAGCTAGAAGAGGCAACACAAACAAAATGGACTAGTGGTCTCCTTTGCTTTTCTTGTGCGAGCAGGGGAAAATTCATAGTTTGCCCATTCTTGGAAACTGAGGGGTTTATCGGATCTGCAGTATGGTGAGTTTGGAAGGGGTGGGTGTGGGGGAAGGTATGTAAAGGAAACCCAAAAGGAATGTATGGTCACTGCAGTGCATAATAGGCTACAATCTAGCAAAGCAATCTACAATCTACAAAGTGCATAATAGGCTACCATCTAGCAAAGCAACCCTAGACCACAGATCCACCTCTCCTCAAAAGTCAGCAGGCAATCTTCCAAGAGGGAGGTTGTATGGGAAGACCATGGAAGCAACAGGTGGGCAAAATAGCAGATTGTCTAAGAACAATGTATTGTCAAAGGCACAGTGTGTAACAGACTTCTCTCTGACAACCCTTCAAATCCATGAAAATGGCTATTTTCTGAGACCTTCAAGTTGATGCCAGTAAAATGGACTAATTCAGAATAATACACCCATATATTCATAGATGCAACCATATATTCATAGGGAATGAGCTGTTGAGATTTAATGGTTATTGTATAATCCTTAGTACCCGCAGACTGGAAGCTCTAGAGGGGTTGTTGTGATTACAGAGACCCAGCTTCCTGTTTTTTAAAGCTTAAAGGTGCATAATTTACAACTCCTGGAGCAGAAAGAACTGTTCCCTTTGATTCCGTGTGTGACAGCTGAGTGAAAACCTAAGGAACCCTGAGTGAGATGCTTTCTGAATACCTAGGAGAAAAAATAAGCTCCAATTACTTGGTCTTCCATGACAGGAGATCTGAGTGGAATAAGAGAAAGAGAAATAGGAATCCCACCCCCTCCAGCTATAACTTTTGTTTTCCACCCATTTAGGATAAAATTCTCAGGGATTTTAGTTCCTTACCAAATTTCAGGCTATTAGAAGGTTGGGTTCCCATTTGATAGGCAATTAAAAATACTGCAGGCAGTAGCAGATGGTTAAGTCACAGAAAGTGGGCAGCGGGCACAAATAATATATATTTTTGCAAGTATAAAACACCCATTCATATCTAAAGTGACAGGAGGAAACTTCTCTCTGTGTGTTGTTTATTACTCATACGGATTGTATTACGTGCGCGTTACAATTGCATGGTAAATGCTGCCCAATATTGTTGATATGAAGAGGTGGCACGTGATGGGTTTGTTTCCATGCTCCCCATCTTCAGCACTGCCATTCTCCCCAATTCAACTTTGAAAGTTATACCTCTCACTACAGTTCTCTTTGGTGTCAAACCTGGTATATTTTCCTGCTGGTTGATAAACATCCCTATCATTGTAGTGTAACCCCTGTGTCAGAATGGGATGACCCAGAAAGGGGTGGAGTCTGAAAAGAAGCAGAATGCTGCAGAACTCATGAGGTTGGAGGAAGCAAGGCTACCAGGCTGGGACCTTGATTGATTTTATTAAGCCCTTAACACCTTGTTTAAGGTAACTGCAATGTTGTGGGGAACTAGTGGGAAGGGAGTTTATTTTTTTTGCTATATTTTTAAATGTTAGAATTTATTGTTTCAGGGTTTTTGTGTATGTAAATGGTGAGAGTTTTCTGGGAACCTTCATCATCTTGAATCCCGTTCACCAAGCCTTTGAAGTCTTCAAAACCAACCACCAGCAAAGAAGAATTGGACTTGGCAATATCAGTAGACTGTAAATATAAGGACTTGAAATGCAAACCTGAACAGGACCTTGAATTGTAAATGTTAAATGTTGATGTTTAATGTTATTTGTAAAGAGAAGTAAACTGTTTTGTTTAAATTTGGTTCTTTGCAACTCCTTCCAAGTACTGCCCCACGTTGGGCGCCAATTTGTAACCTCAGCTTGTGGGTTCTGTGGGGCAGTACTTGGAAGGAGTTGCAAAGAACCAAATTTAAACAAAACAGTTTACTTCTCTTTACAAATAACATTAAACATCAACATTTAACATTTACAATTCATTTATTATCAGAGATCCCTAGTGTTAATTTACCAAGTCTTCTGATATTACTTCAAGCGACTATCAAAACTTGATGAACATTCATTAAATGATCGAAGGTTCCCAGAAAACTTCTCCATACACAAAAACGAATTAATAAAGTCTAACATTTAAACTATAGCAAAAAAAAAATAAACTCCCTTCACTAGTTCCCCACAACATTGCAGTTACCTTAAACAAGGTGTTAAGGGCTTAATAAAATCAATCAAGGTCCCAGCCTGGTAGCCTTGCTTCCTCCAACCTCATGAGTTCTGCAGCATTCTGCTTCTTTTCAGACTCCACCCCTTTCTGGGTCATCCCATTCTGACACAGGGGTTACAGTAGCACCTGTGGAGTCTTTCTTGTCATGATATATAAAAAAGAGAGAGAAAGGCTCATTTCAAGTTAGCAGAAGTTTGCAACCCCAGAGGCCGGAGATAGTCAGTCTAGGGGCAAGAAGTGGCAACAATTGACCTTTAACATGATTGGTTAGTTCAACTGTAACTCTAGACCAATGAGAGGCTGATGCCTGGGCAGGGAAAAGTATCCTGTTGGATCTATGCTTTGTATATGCTAGGCTAAGTTGAGATAGATAAGACAGAGATAGAGTCAGAGAGAGTTAAGTTCTGTGTATGTGCTGAAGAGTTATTGTAAAGGATTCAATGGTGTTGATGAGCGGGTCAGCCGCCTGGCCTTGACTACATTCCACAGCCCGGGCGATGGGCCAGCTTCTCCGGCGGAGACCTTATCTCTGCGAGGGAGATGAGACCTCCGTTCCCATGGGTATCCGGGAGGGGGGATGGGATGGACAGAGTTATAACCTGTGCTCTCTTAAGGTGGAGATCTTATTCCCTGCCACTGCGTGTACGTGAGCTTTCTAGGATGTCTGAATAAACGGTCTTTTACACCCAAAAGCCTTTTATTTCTGCTTCTATGGAATTCCTTACGGGAGCGAAGGACCGGCCCAGTTCAAAACGCAACCGGTTCTCCTCTGCTGCGCCGACCATTGGGAGAAAATTAGTTTTATTCTGGCGCCAGTGGCCAAACACTCCATAGTTCTGGGCATGCCATGGTTGTTGTTACATGAACCAAAATTCCTTTGGAAAGAAAGGATCTTAGAATTCACTGACCCTCTCCCTGCGGTGAACATGAATTGGGGAAAGCTTCGGCTTCTCGGCACACACACCCCTGGCTTCATCAGCGATTGCTCGATTCTACCGGCATTCCACCCGGCTTACCAAGATTTAGCCAGAGTATTTCAGAGACAAGAATCACGATCAGTTGCCACCCATAGAGACACTGACTGCAAATAAATGTATGCAACCAGAAGCAACTGCCCAAGGTAGAATCTACATGAATCTAATAAGGGAAGAAGGAACTTCATGCCTTCTTAGACAAGAACCTGGCTCGCTTGAGTTCATCTGGCCGAACTACCAAGCTTTGTACATGCTGCTCCTGTATTGTTTGTAAAAAGAAAGATGGGTCTTTTACGGCTCTGCACTGCAGATTACCGAGGACTCAATGCAGTCTCCCTGTCCAATAAATACCCTTTGCCATTAATCAAAAGGATCTTTTTTAGGCGCATTGGGCAAGGGGCGCTTTATCTTTACTAAGTTGGATTTGAGAGAAGCTTACTACAGGGTCCAAGAATTGCTGAAGGAGGCTATGAACACTTGACTGCATTTAACAGAAGTTTGGACCAAGTTTGAGATACTTAATAATGCCATTAGGGTTAGAGTGGGGCCCGAGGAGCTTTATGGCCCTTATCAAGCGAAGTTCTCCATGATGATTTATTGTGTACAAGGGAGTAGTGAATTGTGTACTTAGATGGCGTTTTAATTTATTCACTGAAGCCATGGAGGCATGAAGCATTGGTTGGGAAGTATTGAAAGCGTTTGCTCAACTAACTCCCTCTTTGCCAAACTTTCCAAATGCTGTTTCCATAAACCTCTATTGACTATTTGGGTTACCGGATCTACCGCCGAGGGCCTAGAAATGGATCCTGCTAAGATTGATGCAGTCCTCAATGGCCTGCCCTACCAGCGAAAAGAACTCCAATCTTTTCTAGGTTTTTTTGCTAATTTCTATAGAGTGACTTTATACCCCAGTGCAGCTGAACTGACTCTCCCACTCACAGACCTCTTAAGCACTAGGTAAAGATCCACTGACTGCCAAGCCGGGGCCCCCCCTTTCCTAGTCTGAAGAATGTCAGACAGCCTTTCAGCTTTTAAAATCTGCTTTACTACCCGAACCTATCCTGGAAGCACCCTGACCCCCCAGATCTCCCGTTTGTGGTTCCGCGTGGATGCCTCCCGCGATGGCGCTTGGGGGCAGCCCTGTTGCAGAGAAATAAAGATGATGGAAGGCTGGTTCCGATATTACTTATTTATCAAAGAAATTCTCCGGTGCTGAACTCCAGCTGGACTGTAGCAGGGATAAAAGAGAGACTGCGACCATCAAAGTAGCACTCTCCCACTTGCGGCCACTGGCTGGAAGGGGCCTAAGCACCCCCCTTTCAAGTTTGGTGGGATCACAGAACTTGGCGCCCTCTCCCACCCCCCCTCAAGATGTCCGGCGAAGCAACCGTTGGAACCGATTTCTTTCGTTTCTCTTTCCACGGTCCATTTTTCCCGGAAAAAACCAATGAAACTGGCTGATGGCTCTCGCGCTACCGAGGAGGGAGTGCTGGAGCTGCCTTACAAGGAACATTCTGCGCACTGTTCTCTCCCCTCCCAGTGGGGCTGGCTGTCACCCGATCTCAGACATCCGGCTCCTCCTTCTCCGCCCATTCCCAGCCTGGTCTCTCCTTTCCTAAGGGGAACTTCGAGGAGGCCGAGGGGCTCGCGCGAGAACCACCAGCAGGAGGAAGGTGACTCCCAGTGCGTTTGGAGGGAGATGGCGTTTGGCGGCGGGGGATTGTTGATGCGTGCCTCCCCTCCGTAAAGTGAGTTCTCCGAGGCCTGTCATGATGCCCGGCTCGGCTGGACATTTTGGCTTTCTAAAGAAACTCTGCATTTGGCCCGCCGTCAGTTCTGGTGGTAGCGATGTATCAGGAACATTGAGGGCAATATATTAAAGGTTGGTCTGTTTTGTGCAGAAGCCAGAGCGTTCGGGGAAAACCCCATGGTCTGTTGAAACCTCTCCCGGTGGCCTCCCGCCCCTGGGAAGTCATCTCCACATGGATTTTACGCTACAGATTTGCCAGAAAGTCCTTGGCAACGCTACGGTCTTGTGGAGTGGTGGTGGACTTATTTTCGCTAAACAAAGCCCATTTTATTCCCTGTGCTTCCATCCCCTCCGGCTCCCTAAGTTAAGCAATCTGTTCATTCAGCATGTTTACCGTCTACACTCCGCCCCGTTAAGGTGGTGCCAGACCCTTGACCCCAATTCATTTCAAAGTTCTGGAAGCTTTTCACAGAGGTTGTTAGGGGCGCTGGCGGTGCGCATACCGCGTTCAAAGTGGCGGTGAGTCAGAGAGCGAACAGAACCCTAGAGCAGTATTTCACGTTACACCAACTACCACCAAGACAGGTAGTCGCGAGCTAATTCCGTTTGCAGAATCGCATACCTATAATAATCGCGGTTCCTTGCTTGGTACAAAAAAAAAGACCCCGCTTCGAGAATTGTGTCGATGCGGCTCGCTTCCGCCGTTACGCAACTTCTCGCTGGAAGCGTTGGATCCTCAGAGTTTCAGCAGTGGATTTCATCTCTGTGGCGAGGGGTGGAAAATGGTCAGAACTGCCTTACAACGGAGCTAAAGACTCCCAAAGCTTTAGCAAGGATAAGCACAGCTTCAGTTTCCACTCTGCGTGTAGGCCTGGGTGTATTTGTCTACCAAAAATCTCAGAGGCGTGCATAAATTTTTCAAAACTAGGCAAAAGATTAGGTACCTGGGATGCGCTTTTCAGATTACTAAAGTGATTAATGATGTCACTGCCCGATTGGATTTACCTAACTCTCTTAGTATTATCCATCCCTGTCTTCCATTCCAGTTTACTCAAAGGAGGGCTCCCGTTTCGATGCCTGCTTGCACGACCAGCCCGGAGAGAGACCCCCACCGACTATTATTGATGGCCACAAGCATTCACGAAAGTGGCCTTCATCCTGGACTCTGCTTTGTGCATAAGCAGCTTACAATATTGTGAGTCTAACTTGGGTGGGGTATTCCTCGAGGTATAATCAATGGAGTTTATTCAGCGAAAATATTGGCGCCCCCAGCCCTCATTTCTGCTTTCCACAGCCTTTCCGCACAAACCTGGGAGAGGAGGTCTTTTTTTAAAGGGAGGCAGAGTGTAAAGGATTCAATGTGGTGTTGATAGTGGTCAGCCGCCTGGCCTTGACTTAGCATTCCACAGCCAGGTGATGAAGGCCAGCTTCTCAAGTGAGGAGACCTTATCTCTGCAGGGAGATGAGACCTCCGTTCCCATGGGAATCGGGGAGGGGAATGGGATGGACAGAGATTATAACCTGTGCTTCCTGGCGGAGAATCTTATTCCTGCCACTGGAGTGTCGCCGTGAGCTTTCTAGGATGTCTGAATAAACGGTCTTTTACACCCAAAAGCCTTTTATTTCTGCTTCTATGGAATTCCTTACAGTTATATAGTCTTGTATCAAATAGACTTGTGTAACCTTGCAACTGCTAAAGTAAAACCCTCCTATGGAAAGAACATCTTGAGTGGAGAGTATTCTTTTCCAGAGTGGTAGAAGTTTGCAGTGAGTGCAAGAAGACTACTAAACCTTCTCATCTTACCAGAGTGACTCCGGTTTAAACTCTGCTGATATTTCTCTCCTAATTTTCTCTCCTATCTCTGATTTTGTTGAATTCGAAGCAAGAAAGAAGTGCTAAAATAGAAAGCACATGCAGCGTTTTCAAGGATTACATTATGTCGTTAATTTGAATTAGCTATAATTCAAGTATTAAAGAATAGGTTATACTTGGTTTGGGTTTTACTAGTTACCATCTGACTGCGACCTGGATGGCCCAAGCTAGTCTGATCTCTTTAAATCTCTGAAGCTAAGCAGGGTTGATCCTGGGTAGTACTTGGAAGCAAGATCACTAAAGAAATACCAGGGTCACTATGTAGAGGAAGGCAATGGCAGTCCACCTGATCCACACTTTGCTGAAGAAGGGGATCATGTCCTTGAACTGATATTTACTCTCCCCTACCCTTCACACACACATACACACACAAACACACACTTCCTGCCACTGCTGCTGCCGTAGGAGGAGAGAGCGGCTTGTTCTTTCAATATGCCTTGGTATTTCAATATTCCTAAGATGGATAATTATTTCAATAGATCTAATATGGTACAAATGTTTGAAGTTGAATTGAAGTTTTTGAAAGCCCTCCCCATCACTAGAGGAGGCAGAGTGGAGCAAAAAAATCTGAAGCAAAGAATAACGCAGGGCCGTTTGTTTGATCTTCCCTGCGAAGCAAGTGAAAAGGTCTCTCTTTGCTTGCTCTCATAAATAGCAGAGATTATGGGATCTGTTGTGTGAAAGAGGGGGAAAGGCATCCATAATTAATGCTCTACCCCAAAGAGAATCTCCCTTCAATGCAGGGCAGAGCACCAGTGTATATTCGACCACAGTTACCATCTGCAACCCTATATACTTCACTATGGCTGTTTCCACAGAACCCAATAACAGCACCCTAGGGACAGTAAAAACTCCGTCCCTGGGGCACTGTTCGCACAGCAGGTGATGCAGCAGCACTGTGTTTTCAAAAGTGGCGCCTTCCACTTGCTGCTGTGTGAATGGCAGCGGTGGGAAGGCGGCATTGTCCCCACGCTGGCCCCAAATGCCTCCTTACCTCCTCCTGGCTTCTGTCGCTCTGTGGAGGCTAGGGGACATGCCTCCTGGCCTCCGTCCCAGCAGCCTTTGCTCTGGCCATTATGAGGAGGCATGTTCTCTGCCTCCACAGAGCCGGGATGGAGGGCTTCAGGAGGAGGAAGAGGAGAGGTTTGGGATACTATTAATGGCCCATCTGTGAACCTGCTCCTGCCAGCTGCAATGAGCCAGTAGAGACCATGGCTTGAAATGCGAGAAATGGCCACAGGGAGTTTACGCATTGGCATGGTTCACGCCGATGCAGCCCTGCTACTCTGGCTGTTCAGAAACAGCCTATGATTCTCAGATCTGCTCTATAAAATATATTTCATTAAAACTCAGGAACTTAACACTCAGCCAGGGTTATCAGGCTGGGAGAATGAAAACTGTTATAGGAAGCAACCTTAGAACTTTTCTATCATATCCTGAATCTTAAAATGCCTAGAAAATGTAGGGTTTGGGGAACGAGATGGTATGTGACAACAAATGTGTTCATTTTTATATGCTCTTTCTGTGTTGCAAGGAGATGAATATTTAAAATTGGCTATGTTGAGAGTGTTTGAAATGGGGCATATCACCAGACCCTCAGTCATACTGCAAATCTCTATTCACTTTACATTAACTAGTATACTTCCCCCCCCACACACACCCAAATACTGGAGGGTATGAAAAGTCATCCCTAATCTCATGGCTTTCTTTCTCAGTGTTGCTTCTTAAATAGTTCCCTTCAGGCTGGAAGATACTGCTTGAAAGGGTCTTTTGGCACTTTCATTTTGTTCCAACAGTGACTGAAAGCTCTCTCAGGGAGAAGAAAGAAATGGCAACTAAAGCTCTCAGATCTAAACAGGGAAGCTTGGACAATCATATGGGTTAGGAGAGGAAGACAGCTGAGCCTATCCAAGCCCATGATCCACTAGGGCATCTTAAATGAGATCAACACACACATTTCTTTAAGTCATTTACTCAAAACCCAGATCTATTGGGAAATGGAAATGAACTAAAAATTTTCCCTACAGCCCTGCAGACCTTGAAGCTGTCACCTATCCGTCATGTTCATGACAGTAGAAGATGAGAAGAAGAAGAAAAAAAAGAAGTGTTATTCAAATTAATCTGGTCTGTTCCCTTTTGTGATTTGAGGGGGGGGGGGATTAGCTGGGAACAGACCTGCTATGCGAGAGGTGAGTAGGGAATCTTCACTGATTCATCCAGAAGTCTGTGCCCCAAAGAAATCCACTCAAAACCCAGAATCGAAGGAGAAAGGTTAAATTTTTATTGAGGGATTAAAAATAATAAAATAAAAATGCACATGCAATTGCAAACACATACGCACAAAGTTTTGAAAAGCTTAGGATATAGTGAGAGATAATTTAGGAGTAGCGGAGAATGAGAAAGAGGGCAAGTTGAGGGAGGCAACATGCATTAGATCCAGTAGAGGTCCCAAAGAGAGCTTAACAGCCACCCAAAATACTTTAGTCATTTGTCATGATGTTGGGCAATAAAGAGAGAGGTCCAGTTGTACTTTGTCAATGGGTTTTGGAAGTCTAGTTATAGGAAAAATTGACTTTCTGGCTATGATAAGAGGGGCAATCTTCCCAGAACAAAGCAAAGTTCTATTCCCTGGAACAGACAATGCTGGGGGGGAAATGGTTTGATTGGCTTAAGCCCTGGGAGCACCCAAGACTTGATGAATTTTGCGCTGTGCTGATGGAATTAAAACAGGAACATTCCAAGACCCGAAGCACTCAAACTATTAAAAACAAATTCTGGAAAGTTTATGACCCTTTACTGTTTTAGACAGGAGCTTTTCAGACTAAACATTTTGTGTGGAGAAGGGTGCAGGAGCAATCTGAGAAAGTCTCATGATGCAATCAGCAAGTGGGCTTTTGCAAGTTCTTTGTGAAGTTTGAGTTTGATGCACCGATCTCAAGGTTAATAAATGCCGTTGTGAACCGTGATTTGAGTGATTTTGTTCTCAGAAAAGGCATTCTTAGAAGCCATGCATACTAAATTTGGGAGGGGAAAGACTGATGAGCCCTAGAATTAAGATTGGTGTCCATCTTACCTTTGCTCTGCTGTCTATGATATCAAGACACTGACGTAGGGCACCCAAGAAATGCTCCTCATCTGGATCTCATGACTCTGTTTGAGTGGTGAAAGAAGAGCACACAATACAAGAATAATAAGAAGAAGATGAAATAGAAGAAGAAGAAGAAGTGAGGAGGGAGGGAGGAGGAGGAGGAGGAGGAGGAGGAGGAGGAGGAGAGGAGGAGGAGAAGGAGGAGAAGGAGGAGGAGGGAGGAGGAGAAGGAGAAGGAGAAGGAGAAGGAGAAGGGAGAAGGAGGAGAAGGAGGAAGGAGAAGGAGAAGGAGGAAGAAGCAGCCATGGAGGAGGAGGAGGAGGAGGAGGAGGAGGAGGAGGAGGAGGAGGAGGAGGAGGAGGAGGAGGGGGAGAAGAAGGAGAAGAAGGAGGAGGAGGAGGAGGAGGAGAAGAAGAAGGAGGAGGAGGAGGAGGAGGAGGAGGAGGAGGAAGGAGAAGGAAAAGAAGGAGGAGGAGGAGGAGGAGATGAAGGAAGAGAAGGAATATAAGGAGGAGAAGGAGGAGGAGAAGAAGGAGGAGGAGGAGGAGGAGGAGGAGGAGGAGAAGGAGAAGAAGAAGGGGGAGGAGGAGGAGGAGGAGGAGAAGGAGGAGGAGGAGAGGAGGAGGAGGAGAAGGAGGAGAAGGAGGGGGAGAAGGAGAAGGAGAAGAAGAAAGAGGAGGAGGAGGAGGAGGAGGAGGAGGAGGAGGAGGAGGAGGAGGAGGAGGAGGAGAAGAAGAAGAAGAAGAAGAAGAAGAAGAAGAAGAAGAAGAAGAAGAAGAAGAAGAAGAAGAAGAAGAAGAAGAAGGGGAGGAGTTGGTTTTTATATCCTGCTTTTTCTCCACCTCTACAAACTCTCTTTCCCTCCCCCTCCCCACAACAGACACCTTGAGAGAGGTGAGAGAGTTCTGAGTTCTGAGAGAACCGAGAACCCAAGATCAGCTGGAAGGCTTCTTGTGGAGGAATAGAGAATCAAACCTGTTTCTTCAGACTAGAGTCCATCTCTCTAGGCCACTGCACTATGTTTGTTGGAAAAACCGAATTCACTTTTCTGACATATTTGTTTCAAGGGAAAAAAGCAGCAGCAGCAACTACTTGACCAGTCCAACCAACTGAACTTGGGGTCTGTGAAACATTTCAAAAATATGATTATACTGAGAAGTCATATATCTTTTGAGGAACAAACACCCTCTTTATTTAAAAAAGAAGATGGGTGTTTCCATACTTTCATTTATTTCAAATATTTATTCCCCACTTTTTGGCTAAAATAATACCCAAAATTTTAAAAAAGCAATGAAAGCCAACAAAATGAGAAAATGAGCTGCAAAACGAGGCAAGCATATGAGCTACAAAATAAACTTTAATCTAATAGCTAAAGCAGCACAGCATAAAAATAAAAACTACACGAGGAGACGGAAAGCTCTGCTAAAGAGTCCCAGTTTTGCTTTAGTTGTTACTTAAAATACATATATAGACTGGGCACAGACCACTGTGAAGGTCACAGCTCTCCTCATCTCTGTCTTTACAGAGAGAAAACTAATTCAGAGGAAAAAAGAAAGATGTGGATGGGGAAGGAAGAGAACCAGGGTGCTGGAATAACTTCTTCCTGTTTCTGAGGTCAGTGGTGGCAGGACAGTGGATAGTGAACGGGCTGTCCAGGAGTGGGTGAGCCACACAGTCATCTTGCCCACCAACAAGATTAGGGGGAGTATATGCTTTGAGAGTCAAAGCTCCTTCATACATAAACATTGGAGCCACACATCATTGTATATTGTGCATTTATATCTTGGAATTCCCTGTACAAATAGGAAAATCCAACAGGTGAATTATAACGATACCACTATATCCAGTATGATGTGGATTCATGTATAGGTCTCGCATGTAATAGTCAGGACTGCTTATATATTGGATTGGAATGAAGCTCCTATGAAATCTTCTTTTGTGTGAGTGGAGAAAGCTGCACAAATGGAACAAAAGCTGAGGTAAGAAGTATGAAGAGGAAAACTTCATCCAATTCCCCTTTTCTGCTGTGGTCTTTCTTTCTCCCCACCCCCATGCCTTACACAAAGCAGTTCTGAATGATCTCTCAGCATGGCCTTTACAGAGAGGCAGGTATGTGGGTTAGTGGCTGAAGAAAGGAGAATACAAGCAGAATTTGCTTCCATGAACTCCCTCTATTAATGGGAGTTTGAATCCAATCCACTGCCTTTATCACATGGATGCCTCTCAAAATGGATTGGGGCCGATATCTTTCTAGTCTAACCACCACATCACGGAGCTGCCAACTCTGGCTTTGAAAATCTCTATAGATTTGGGGATGATACCTGGGGAAGGTAAAATTGGGGAGGGGAGAGGGCTTAGCAGGGATGTATTGCCATGAAATCCACTTTCTGAAGCTGCCATTTCCTACAGGAAAACTCACATCTGGGGTCGGAAGATCAGTTAAGATTGCAGAACTGCAGGCCCCACATGGAAGTTGGCAGCTCAAATACTGTACACATGGCTTCTGTTGTGGTTCCTCTGAACTACTTCTTCCTCTGTTCATTGTTGGTGTGGATACTGTACATGTCAACAAAGAGCAATTTGAAAATCAAAATATAACCAAACCAAAATAATCTGTGGATAGCTTAGTGGGTGAATGAGAAAAGAACAGGATTGAAATTCAAAGCTCTGGTATCTGAGGCTGATTCTGCATGGGCCAAAAACAGCAGTGTGAAAACAGTGTGAAAATGGTGTAAAAGGGTTTAAAATGGTGCAAAAGGGTTTATACTGTTTTCACACTGTTTTCACACCGCTATTTTTGGCCCATGCGGAATCAGCCTGAGATTTCCTCTGAGTCAGGGTGTGGAAACTACTGGGAAGAGTATATGGATACTTTGGCAGCTGACCCTGTCTATATGGTTGCAAATAGTCAAATACACTTCCAAGTGAGACAAGATCATGCCTCACAGAAGCAGCAATCCACTCCATTCAGAGTGTTTATATCTATTTGTAACGCAGTCTCTGAAGTTCTTGGCCTTCAACTGAAGCTGACACATGAAAAGAAGTAGGTGTGGCTGACTGAAAGAGATCTATGGCTTTATCTGACACCCCCCTGGTTTTTCTGCCTTTACTGAATTCATGCTTCTACTATTTGACTATGTTCAGGTGTTCCTATTGTCCTTACCTCAACCCAGCACACTCATGCAGAGGCTTCATTTTATAATCCCGACCCAGACACGTAACTAGCTTCCACTGTCCCATAGCCCACTCATTCTCCAAACTATGCAATAATTCTCTTGTAAAGTGGGAGAACTGCTATTAAAAAGGGAAGGTTGGGTGACTCAGGTAATTGTTCTTATGTACTTCAGTGCTAGGCTTGTCATCAATAGTTTGTCACCATTCACGCCTCACAAACATGAGGCAAAAATTGCAGTATCGTCATTTTCATACATAGATCATATTTCATCCAAGAAACAAATGGTTTAATTTTGTTCTAAAACTCTGAAAGTCCCCCAGCAAGGCATGGTCCATCAACTGACTTTCCAAAACAGGAGCAATCCAGCCAGGATTGCCCGACACAATGGCAGTGAGTTTGGAACAGGTGAGGTGATAGAAGGGAATATATTTTAAGAGGACTTCTCATAATTCAATAGCAATGAGTGCATTGCACAAAGCAGTACTTAAAGTCGAATTACAAAATCCATCATCACTGTTTATAGCAATGTGCATTTGTTCCCTAATGAACAAAACAGCAAATCAAGAAAGAGATCGATCACTTTCATTGGTTTGGATATCAAAAACCAATGGCAGCTCTAAGAAATGAGCATTCCTTCCACATGAGTGGCAGACTCTAATCTGGTGAAGCGGGTTTGTTTCCCCACTCTTACACATGAAGCCTGCTGGGTGACCTAGGCCAGTCACAGTTCTCTCAGACCAAGTTCTATCAAGCAACTTCCAATTTTTTTGGTGTTTTTTCAGTTCAGTTATACCCATGTGCCCACTCCTAGTATTATGCTGAGCAAAATCACTGGTCCTTTAAGCTCAGAGCAGGTTGTTCGGAATGGCAATGGCTCTCCAGGGTCTCAGGTAGTGTAAGGTGTTTCTTAAATCATATGTCCCAAGATTCTTATGCTTCTTTCCTCCCCACCAAAAACAGTTCTAAATCTTTAGCATTCAAGCGACTGATCTAGTCACGAAAGTCCACTTTGAAACTCTGGCTTATTTCACAGAAGGTGAAGGAATGAAAAATGGGTTTGGGGCTGACAAAAATCAGATGAAAACACAATTCCCAAGTCAAAAAAGTAATAAGTTGTGTCCCTGTCCCTAGTTCCCATTGACTGATTACAATATGTACTATTTCATAGGCTGTAGACACACACCCCTACTGATTTGGAGTGCACTGACAAATGTGAGTTCCACGTGTGACTCATTGGGACTCTCTGATTTCAGTGGAGCAGAACAGACCAATACATTTACTTTAAAATTGAGAACATATTAAAAAAACCCGTATTCTGACCCCTAGGTTTCAATTCTCACCCCCACCCTTGTGGCCTAGCTTTTTTTTTTTTACTTATTTCAGTTCTCAGCCTATTGTGCAGACTTTTGTTCATAGAAGGGAATGTAATTAGAGTAAAATTGCAGAGTTTTGAATGTCTGAAAATTGCTGAAATGCAGAGTTTTGAATTTCAACTTTGGGGCCTCAGTTATTATTAATATTATTTATTCGATTTAGTACCCCGCCCTCCCTGGCCAGAGGGAGGCTCAGGGCGGCTAACATGCACAATTAAAACACAGTCTTAAAACATAATATTAGTAAATTAAAAATGAAATTTCCAAAAATTGCTGTCCAAACCTGGCAATTGGAATCCCCATTCTGCCCCCCCCCCCCCAATACCAGTCCCAGGACCTCCATCTTCGATGGATTTAATTTCAGGTTGGCACCGACAATGTGGAGCATCTCACCCTTTGGCTCATGGTATAGTGAGAGCGTTACAAGCAATGCATGCATAATCAGAAAAAGGGACCGTGAGAAAAGCAGAAAGTAAATATGCTCACTAGAGGTGGTCAACTTAAAACTGATTTCATCTTGTAACATTTCCCCACCAGCATCTGTCAGTCTGCTCCCTCCCAACATGGGAACAACTTGGGCAACCATTTTGCAAGATCCCTTAGCCCGTCCTCTTGTATTGCAAGGGCTATCCCTGCTAATTCCCAAACTGAAATGGGACAGCCCCCTCTAATTTGGATACAGGCTTTCCTCCCTAACCATTGCCACCACTTAAGCATAAGCATAAGCATTTTATTGTCATTGTGCACGCACAACGAAATTTATAGCAGCATTCCTCGATGCACACAATTTCAGACTCATACCCCATCCTCACTTTCCCCTTCCTCCACCCATCCCTACACAGCCCCAAACACATCAACACGAAGCCGCAGAGTTTAGCATAGCCACAGCTCTAGAGTAGAAGCTGTCTCTAAGCCTCTTTGTCCTAGTTTTTATAGACCTGTATTGTCTGCCGGATGGTAACAGTTCAAAAAGAGAGTGTGCTGGATGAGATGGGTCTCTCAGAATATTTTAGGCTTTCTTTAGGCTTTGGGAATTATAGAGTTCTTCCAAGGAGGGGAGAGGGCAGCCGATAATCCTCTGTGCAGTAGTGATCACCCTTTGGAGCGCCTTCCTATCTGCAACTGTCAGGGGCGTACCTAGGCAAACTTGCGCCCGGGGACAAAACCTGAGTTTGGCGCCCCCCCCCCACCCGGTGTATGGGCAGCCACCCTCCCCCACCATGACCAAACAATGATTTTTTGTACCAGCTCACAAAACACCTCCCACTCCCATCAAAACATACATGGCTCTCTCCCCACCAACTCTTTTCCTAATTTCCGAATCACAACAACCCTATGAGGTAGGTTGTTAGCCTCCAAGTCAGTGTAAGTGGGTATTGTTAGCCTCCAAGTCAGTGTAAGTGGGTATTAAGCATGTAAATCTCTCACAAATCACCCCCAGCAAAACATTTACCAAACAAATGTCAGCATCATCTCTCACAAAACACCTCCAGTGGAATCCACCCCCAAACAGCATCACTTTCAATGGTGTTTAAACTAGGGAACTCAAATTCTTCTTTTAAATCTACCTTAAAGGGAGAATCTGGGGTCCCCGGTTAAAACAAAATTGAAAGTGATGCTGTTTGGGGGTGGATTCTCCCCCACCCTGAAACAGCATCACTTTTGAGGGTTGGAGATTCAGATGAAACAAATAGCAGATTCAGCTGGAATCTGGGCAAATTTGGGCACATTCGGACAAAAAATGTCTGATTATGTCCTTAAATATGAACAGAAATCTTTGAATGCAAAGTGTTTGGGTTTTTGGGGGGGTATTTTTGGTGTCTTTTCGGCCTTTAAGGAGTGCCTTTTTTAAAGCTAAGCTGACACCATGATTTCAGAAGTCATCCAGAGATTGCCCTGATGATACCACCCAAGGGTGACGTGTTTGGTTCAGGGGCATGCAAAGGTGTAGTGGCCCAAATGGGTCACCCCATCCCCATTGTTTTCAATGGGAGCTAATTTCTGAGGCAGGCTGCACATTTTTGAAGATAGAGGTGCCAGACTTTCAAGGTGGCTCCAAGAGGCCTTGAGTAATATCATCCAAGCTTGGTGAGCTTTGCTTCTGGAGTGGGGGGGGGGGAGTTGAGAGAGTTCTAAGAGAACTCAGCCCACAGGCTTTCATGTGCAGGAGCGGGGAAACAAAATAAGTCTTTTGGGGGCCCATAAAATTGAACCCCCAGAAGCAAAGGTCTCCAAACCTGGATGCTATTACAAGGAGGGCCTCCTGAGCCACCCTGAAAGTCTGGTGCCTCTATCTTCAAAAATGTGCAGCCTGCCTACACACTCAGAAATTCCCCATTGGCTACAATGGAGCAAAGTGACTGCAAAACAAAGAATCTTGGGCAAATTTCTTGGGGTGCCTGGAAGGGGTATATTTTTAAAGCTAGTGACACCAAAATTTCACGGTATCATCTGTTAACTATTCTTATGATGCCACCCAAGTTTGGTGAAGTTATGTTCAGGGGGACCAAAGTTATGGTCCCTCAAATGGGTAGCCCCCATCTCAGGTTAGCTCCCATTGAAAACAATGGGGATGGGGGCACCTCCTTTGGGGGTCCATAACTTTGCTGCCCCTGAACCAAACACCACTAAATTTGGGTGGTATCATCAGGACAGTCTCCGGATGGTACCCTGAAATTCTGGTGCAGATAGCCTTAAAAATGCGCCCCCTGCAGGCCGGAACGTAAAAAAACACTTAAAATATTTAAAAACACACAAACGACCCTGAAATGTTGGCACCCCCCCACGTGACCAAATGGGGAGCGCCCGGGGACATAGGGTACCCCCTGTCCCTAGGCAGGAATGCCACTGGCCACTGTGCAACTGGAGAACCATACACAGATGCAGTAGGTTAAGACACTCTCTATAGCACAGCGGTAAGAGGACACCAGGAGTTTTCCATTCAGTTGTTGTTTCCTTAAATGTCTCAGATAGTACAGTCTTTGCTGGGCCTTCTTAACCACCGCGGCAGTCTGTATGCCCCAGGTCAAGTCCTCTTTAATCATGACGCCCAGAAATTTAAAACTAGCCACTCTACTTGATCTCCATTTATACTCAAGGGCTGAATTTCCCAGGTTTTGCCCCCACTTCCCAGGTTTTGCCCCAGGTTTTCCCAGGTTTTGCCCCCACCTCACCCCTATTTCCAGTTGGATGTCAGGAGGAGCATCAAACAAGGTTGTTGGGTAATACTGACTATGGCAAAACTTGCAGGTGGAAATCCAGACAGTCTTTTTACATATTTGAGAAATTCAAGCTGTATTCTACTATCCATATATGTAGTGTGGACATAGGCTACAAAAAATTATGGTGCAATTAGTTGTAACTTGGGATTTAAGGTCACTCATTAAGGTGTACCCTGCATGATGTAGTGGTTAAGGGTGGTGGGCCCTGATCTGTAGAACTGGATTTGTTTCCCTATTCCTACCTATGAAGCCTGCTGGGTGATCCTGGATTAGTCCAGGGGTCTGCAACCAGTGATTCTCCAGATGTTCATGGACCACACATCCCATCAGCCCCTGCCAGCATGGCCAATTGGCAGGGGCTGATGGGAATTGTAGTCCATGAACATCTGGAGAGCCACAGGTTGCAGATCCCTGGACTAGTCACAGCTCTCTCAGAGCTCTCTCAGCCTCACCTACCTCACAAGATGTCTGTTGTGGAGGGAAGGGGAAGGTGTATGTTAGCTGCTTTGAGACTCCCTGCCATAGAGAAAAGTGGGGCATAAATCCAACTCTTTTGCTTCTACCTTGAAGGAACAGGTTTGTAGACTGGTGGTTCACTTAGACCCAGGCCTACTGCTGAATAAGCAGGTGGCAGCTGTGGCCAGGAGTGGCCAGGAGCTTTGACTGGTTAGCCAACAAAAAAGATCTAGCCACTATGGTACATGCCCTGGCTATATCAAGATTAGATTACTGCAATGCTGTTTATGTGGGGCGGCTCCTGGAATGTGTTTAGAAACTTCAGTTGGTGTCAAATGCTGCAGCCAGGATGATGATTGGAGTGGATTTTATGTATCAATTCACTCTTGACTTGTCCACATTGGATCCAAATCTGTTTCCATGCACAATTAAAGGTATTGGTGCTGACCAGTAAAGCCCTATCTGGTTTGGGACCAGCATACCTGAAGGACCACCCAGTTCCATATGAACTTATCCAACCACTCTGGCCATCTTCCAAGGCTGTGCTTTAGGTGCCCTTCCTTCTGAGATTAGGAGAATAGCTGCACTTCCTCAGGAAAGGGCCTTCTTGATTGCAGCACCAAAATTCTAGAATTTTTCCCCCTTAAAGAGAGACATTTGTCTTCTTCCGTTGTCATTTTTCACCTGTGGGTGAATACTTTCATGTTTCATTTGTTGTTCCACAGTGATCTTCCCTCCTCCCCAATGTTTTAATCTCTGCTTTCATGTTTTTCTATATCTGCTCTGGTTGTAATGCTTTAATTGGTTTTAATGGTTTGAAAGATGTGGTTTTCTTATATATATATTTTTAGTTTGTCAGTTGCCTTAGTGGCTCTTATGTGAGGAGACAGGTGGGGTTATACATTTTGGGGAAGGAAGGAAGGAAGGAAGGAAGGAAGGAAGGAAGGAAGGAAGGACCCCCCAAACAGCATCACTTTCACCAGGCTTTAAACTAGGGAGCTCAAATTCTTCTTTTAAATCTACCTCAAAGGGAGAATCCTCTGGGGTCCCCGGTTAAAATAAATTGAAAGTGATGCTGTTTGGGTGGATTCTCCCCCACCCTGAAACAGCATCACTTTTGAGGGTTGGAGATTCAGATGAAAACAAATAGCAGATCCAGCTGGAATCTGGAGCAAATTCTAAAATATCTCGACAAAAAAATGTCTGATTTCATATGTCCTGCCCAAATATGAACAAAATGCTAATGCAAGGTATTTGGAGTTTTGGGGGGGTATTTGTGTTTTTTCGGCCTTTAAGGAGTGCATTTTTTAAAGCTAAGCGGCACCATGATTTCAGAGCTGCCATCCAGAGATTGCCCTTGATGATACCACCCAAGTTTGGCAAATGTTTGGTCTAGGGGCAGCTAAAGTTATGAGGTCAGCTCCAAATGGAATGCCCCTTATCCCCATTGTTTTTCAATGGGAGCCAATTTCTGAGGCAGAGCTGCACATTTTTTTGAAGATAGAGGCAGCTAGACTTTCAAGGTGGCTCCAAAGAGGCCTTGAGTAATATCATCCAAGCTATGAGCTTTGCTTCCTGGAGTGGGGGGGGGGGAGTTGAGAGAGTTCTATGAGAACCCAGCCCACAGGCTTTTCATGTGCAGGAAGCGGGGAAACAAAATAAAGTCTTTTGGGGGGCCCATAAAAATTGAACCCCCCAGGAAGCAAAAGGTCTCCAAACCTGGATGCTATTACAAGTGAGGGCTCCTCCTGAGCCACTCCTGAAAGTCCTGGTGCCTCTATCTTCAAAATGTGCAGCCTGCCTTACACACTCAGAGCCCCATTGGCTACAATGGGAGCAAAGTGACTGCAAAACAAAGAAGAATCTTTGGGCAAATTTCTTTGGGGTGCCTGGAAGGGTATATTTTGTTTTAGTGACAATTCAAAAATTTCAATGGGTATCATCCGTTAACTATTCTTATGATGCCACCCAAGTTTGGTGAAGTTATGTCTGTGGGGACCAAAGTTATGGTCCCTCAAATGGGTAGCCCCTATCTTCAGGTTGGGGCTCCCATTGAAAACAATGGGGATGGGGGGGTACCTCCTTTGGGGGTCCATAACTTTGTTGCCCCTGAACCAAACACCACTAAATTTGGGTGTAGGTATCATCAGGACAGTTCCGGATGGTACCCTTGAAATTCCTGCGCAGATAGCCTTAAAATGCGCCCCTGCAGGCCGGAACGTGAAAAACACCTCTAAAATATTTAAAACACAATAAACTAATTCTGAAATGTTGGCACCCCCCCCCCCCCATCGACTAAATGGGAGCGCTCCGGGGGACATAGGGTACCCCCTGTCCCTAGGCAGGAATGCCACTGGCCACTGTGCAACTGGAGAACCATACACAGATGCAGTAGGTTAAGACACTCTCTATAGCACAGCGGTAAGAGGACACCAGGAGTTTTTTTCCATTCAGCTGTTCTTTCCTTAAATGTCTCAGATAGTACAGTCTTTGCTACCTTCTTAACCACCGCTGCAGTCTGTATGCCCCAGGTCAAGTCCTCTTTAACTTCTATGACGCCCATGAAATTTAAAACTAGCCACTCTACTCTTGATCTCCATTTATACTCAAGGGCTGAAGTTCTCCTGTTTTGCCCCCACTTCCTAGGTTTTGCCCCAGGTTCTGCCAGGTTTTGCCCCCACCTCACCCCTATTTCCAGTTGGATGTCAGGAGGAGCATCAAACAAGGTTGTTGGGTAATACTGACTATGGCAAAACTTGCAGGTGGAAATCCAGACAGTCTTTTTACATATTTGAGAAATTCAAGCTGTATTCTACTATCCATATATGTAGTGTGGACATAGGCTACAAAAAATTATGGTGCAATTAGTTGTAACTTGGGATTTAAGGTCACTCATTAAGGTGTACCCTGCATGATGTAGTGGCGGCGCGCGCCCCGACCTGTATGGGAACCGGATTTGTTTCCCTATTCCTACCTATGAAGCCTGCTGGGTGATCCTGGATTAGTTCAGGGTTCGCTGCAATTGCGATTTTCCAGATGTTCATGGGATCGACACGCATCAGCCCCTGCCAGCATGGCCAATTGGCAGGGGCTGATGGGAATTGTAGTCCATGAACATCTGGAGAGCCACAGGTTGCAGATCCCTGGACTAGTCACAGCTCTCTCAGAGCTCTCTCAGCCTCACCTACCTCACAAGATGTCTGTTGTGGAGGGAAGGGGAAGGTGTATGTTAGCTGCTTTGAGACTCCCTGCCATAGAGAAAAGTGGGGCATAAATCCAACTCTTTTGCTTCTACCTTGAAGGAACAGGTTTGTAGACTGGTGGTTCACTTAGACCCAGGCCTACTGCTGAATAAGCAGGTGGCAGCTGTGGCCAGGAGTGGCCAGGAGCTTTGACTGGTTAGCCAACAAAAAAGATCTAGCCACTATGGTACATGCCCTGGCTATATCAAGATTAGATTACTGCAATGCTGTTTATGTGGGGCGGCTCCTGGAATGTGTTTAGAAACTTCAGTTGGTGTCAAATGCTGCAGCCAGGATGATGATTGGAGTGGATTTTATGTATCAATTCACTCTTGACTTGTCCACATTGGATCCAAATCTGTTTCCATGCACAATTAAAGGTATTGGTGCTGACCAGTAAAGCCCTATCTGGTTTGGGACCAGCATACCTGAAGGACCACCCAGTTCCATATGAACTTATCCAACCACTCTGGCCATCTTCCAAGGCTGTGCTTTAGGTGCCCTTCCTTCTGAGATTAGGAGAATAGCTGCACTTCCTCAGGAAAGGGCCTTCTTGATTGCAGCACCAAAATTCTAGAATTTTTCCCCCTTAAAGAGAGACATTATTTGTCTTCTTCCTGCTGTCAGCTTTTTCACCCAGGTGGGTGAATACTTTCATGTTTCATTTGTTGTTCCACAGTGATCTTCCCTCCTCCCCAATGTTTTAATCTCTGCTTTCATGTTTTTCTATATCTGCTCTGGTTGTAATGCTTTAATTGGTTTTAATGGTTTGAAAGATGTGGTTTTCTTATATATATATTTTTAGTTTGTCAGTTGCCTTAGTGGCTCTTATGTGAGGAGACAGGTGGGGTTATACATTTTGGGGAAGGAAGGAAGGAAGGAAGGAAGGAAGGAAGGAAGGAAGGAAGGAAGGAAGGAAGGAAGGAAGGAAGGAAGGAAGGAAGGAAGGAAGGAAGGAAGGAAGGAAGGAAGGAAGGAAGGAAGGAAGGAAGGAAGGAAGGAAGGAAGGAAGGAAGGAAGGAAGGAAGGAAGGAAGGAAGGAAGGACAATTTCTCACCTAACTTAGAAAGTATAGTACCAGAAATCTGTTTTGCCCTCCCTGCTGGAAGATGAAAATGAGCATAAGCATAAAGAAGCTTCTCTCTGGCTGTCATTCACATGGACCCAACTCCTCTACTGAAACAGACACTCACAAAAAAAAGGAAGGAAAGCTCCTTTTCATTTCTCTCCTTCCACATGTGCAGAAAGGTCCTATCCAATCAGAGTTCTGGCTTCACAGGCCTGCCAAAACACATCAGCCAATATTCAATTGCTTGCATATCTAAGGAATTTCTTATCTTCCCCACAGAATGTGAGAAAATCTAGCTCTGTGAGAAATGAGTGTTCTTGGCCTTATTGTTGCTGGAAACATCAATCTATCTACATAAATGTCAATACTTTCAAAGATGACAGGCTTTGTTCTGCTCTCAATCCATGACACGGTTTAACAACCAACCTCCTGCCAATCAAACAGGCTTTTTTGACCTAACAGTATTGCTCTGGGTATGCATCCTCTCTGAGGGCTGCTTACTGAGTGATTTCCTTGCCTGAATAAATGAGGTGCATAGCATAGAATAGGATGTGTAGTTGTTTTATTTTTCTAGTATTTTTGGAGGGTGGTTGGCTAAACTAGTGTCAGTGATTATGACTATGGCTCTTGTCAGGCCTGTACCACATGAACCAGGACACTGTCTACAGTCCATTAGTCATGTGTGAAGAATCACCAGAGGCTTAATGTACTTGCTGTTAATGTTACTATTTCAACTCAAGGCCCACCTTTTTAGTTTTCACATTTCATTGCGGGAATCCAACTGGTGATTTTTTTTACCTTTGTTTTGCATTTCCATGCCAACGTTCCCCCATTAAATTTATGTTAGTGAAGCTATTTCTTTTGCCTCAATTTTGTATAATTGTTATCAACATAACACGTAGAAACAATGTAAAATGGTCAAAGGCTTTCACAGGCGGATTCAGCTGGTTGTGGTGGGTTTTCCAGGTTGTATGGCCGTGGTCTGATGGATCTTGTTCCTGACGTTTCGCCTGTATCTGTGGCTGGTATCTTCAGAGGTGTATCACAGAGGGAAGTAAAATGGCATCAAAATGCTATGGAGAAAACAAATGCATTGGAACTATCAGCAATTAAAATGGAGAAAATGAAAAGAATCATGACTACAACATCTGAAAACAAACGAAAAACCCTAAAGGGCATATTTCTACATCTTTTTCAGAGACCTTAAAATCAGGAAGGTTGTCAAACATCTGACAGGTCACAGTACTTGTGTAGTAGACTCCAATTTTGGTTTAGAGTTTGATTTCCAGTCTCAGACAGAGAGCTTTTTGGCTCTCAGTTGGGCTGCTTGCTAACAGTTCAAACTTGTTTGACAGTTTATTTTTCATGTATTTTTCATGAAATCAAACAACACTATGCCATGGAATCAGGAGTGTTTCATGCAGCGTTTCACGCATGCACATTATCACACATACATATGTGCTCAGATTCTCTTCACTGAATTGTACTGGCTCGGTTGCTAAACCACGTGTTGGTGTTACTTTTGAACTGTTTGATGCATGCCCAGGCCAGTCTTGAAGACAATCCCTCAATCTCAGTGTGGTGTAGTGATTAAGAGTGGTGAACTCTAATCTGGAAAACTGGGCTTGTGGCCCCATTCCTCTGCATGAGCGGCGGACTCTAATCTGGTGAAAGCCACACATTGTGAAATATCTGCAGTTGTTCACTCTGCACTGCAGTCAATACCCATTCAGCAGCCACGAAAATCTATTTGACAAATGTTTAGCTGTGGGGAAGATAAATGTGAGACTGAAGAAAAACCCGGAGCCAATTATTAAGCGTATTGACCTAATCTTCTAAATAATCTGTGAATTCCCTGGTGACCAACCTGCCGGTGGGGCCTGGGACTCTTCTACTATTACAACTGAACACAGAGATCAGTTCCCCTGGAGATAACAGTTGTTTTGGAGGGTGGACTCCATGGCACTGTTTCATGCTGAGCTCCCTTCTCTCCTCAAACCCCGCCCTTCCAAGCAGAGGGGGGATCCAGCAGGATCTCACAGGTTCTTGAGAGTAGGTTACTAATTGGTGGGTTACTAATTGGTGATTTTGCCACATGGGGGTTACTAATTGGTGATTTTGCCACATGATTTTTGCCTTAGTTACACCCCTTCTCTCAGCAGTAGCGCGCAGAACTTGAAGCAGTCTAGCAGGAGGTGCACCGGCATGGGTGGCAGCCTGCGCCTGCATGCATTCGTTTCCCGCCCAAGGACCGGCGCAGTGGCTGCGTCCTTGCCACAGCCCCGCCCAAGAATGCCCCGCCCCAGAATGCCCAGCCACACCCCCGTTGTGCCCCGGCCAGCCCCATTGGCGCTACGCCACAGTTTGAATCCCACCACCATGGGAACCTGTTACTAAAATTTTTGGATCCCACCACTGCTTCCAAGGCTCCACCCCCAAATCCCAGAGCAACCCAGAACTGGCAACCCTAGTGACTTCTCCTGTTAAACTCACTTCTGTTTCTTAACACAGGTTAGGTGCATTCCTTTGTGAGTTTTGCCTTGTGAAAACACCAGAACCAGAAACCTCCCATATAGCATAAAGAACATGGTGTGTGTGTGTGTGAGTGTGTGTGTGTGTGTGTGTGAGTGTGTGTGTGTGTGTGTGTGTTCCATCCCACTTAAACAATTAAACAGACTTCCCCTCGCGTCTGAGCTGGAAACAGGAATGCAGTCGCACCAACCAAAACTATGTGCGCTGCTCTCTGAATGGTATCAGTAGATACCATTGTGTGGATGCATTTCATGATTCATTAAAAAGATACATTTGTGCCACCCACACGAACAAACACACATCTGAGCTTCATCTTCTGAATTTCAAAACAGCTTTCCCCCCCTATTCACGGTGGCATTGCTTTAATTTCACAACTCAGTAATCCAGGCTCTTCCCGAATGCCTAAAAAGAGTTGATCCACCATAATTAATGGATGCACCACACTGGATAAGAAGAGGAACATGGTATAGTTATTACACCGGTCAACTACTGGGAATGAAGGTGGGATGCTTTTGCATGCTATGTGTAATACATTTTCATTAACTCTTCCCCAATCAATAAAGCCACATTCTGAAAGATACCTCTATGGACAGAAGCCAACCTGGTTTAAAGTTGAACACCACCATCTTTTTCTTTTCTTTTTTGTTGAGAAGCAGAGTTTGAGGATGTAGCAAGACACTTCTTATCATTTATGATTGAAAGAGGCACCTTTAGGCTACCTGTTCTGTAGTGCTCGTTACATGAGCTAGCAGATGGGTCTCTGCACATCTGAAGACAGAGCAGATACATCAATGGGAACTGTGCTTGTAAAATGGAGAATCGCTCCCTGAAAGTAGCATACAAGACCAGGCAAAAGATGCTAGTAAAACTCTCCTGATGATAAAGTAAATCTTTTTCTCTCCTAATCTCTGGTGTGTGTATACAAATACAGAGATAAACTGGCTGAACAGCTACGCTCTTGCAACACCAGGAATTCAGGTGACCAGCTCCATGTTGGGAAATACCAGGAGATTTTGAAGGAGCATGAGGAATGCAGGGTTTGGGGTGGGGAGGGTAGTTCACTGGGTTATAATGCCTCAGAGTCCACCTTCCAAAGTGGCCATTTGCTCCAGTGAACCTAGTTGTGTCACCAGGAGATCAGTTGTAATCCAGGGGCTCTCCAGCCACCACCTGGAGGTTGTGAATCAACCATAATAAAAAGATTTGGGGGAGGTGCATCAATAGATGCAAACTATGAACAATCTGCATCAAAGAAACTTAAGGTACCTCAGTCCTGTAAATGTTCACAATACAGCATACAAGCTTGAAAGAAGCACAGTCCAACTACAAACTTAATTCTCTATAACAGTGTTTACCAACCTTTTCGATGTCACGGTACCCTTGACCTCACTCTTCATATCTCACGGTACCCCTGCCATCTCCCCCCCTTCCCCTCCCAGTGCCCCTGCTTGCACCACCCCCCACCTTCCCCTCCCAGGGTGAAGGGAAGAACTGGGGGGGGGCAGGAAGTGGCTGCTGACCTTGTGGCAGGCCCTGCCTTGAGCCAGCTCCATGTCCTTGCTGACGCCAGCAGGAGACACCACAAAATTGAGGGGGGGGGGTAGCATTGCCACGGTACCCCCGGGGCATGCTCACGGTACCCCAGGGTACCACGGAACCCTGGTTGAAAATCACTGCTCTATAACATTAAAGAATCCAACTTTCAAGTTGTAGCAATGATGAAACAGATACAAACTGTAACTGCTTGGGCTGTAAATGTTACTGAATGATTTAAAGGAACCACACTGTATTCAGTTAATTATGGATTAACAAGCCCTATATTCTGGGCATTTTCACAGGCTGTCTATTTTGAGATAAAGTAAGATTTTGTAAAATACCTCTTTGTAAAATACTTCTGGTTGGCCTGATTATGTGCAAAAACACATAATGAAACAATAAATCAGCACATATTCATCAAAATTCAAATGAACTTGACAGCGCTAAACCTGTGGTGAGCATGTAAGTAATCATTCAGCAACATTTAGAGTACAAACCAGCTATGGTTTGTATGTGTTTCGTCATTGCTACGACTTGAGAGTTGGATTATTTCGTGTTATAGAGAATAACGTTTGTAGTTTGACTGTACTTATTTCAAGCTCGTATGCTGTACATTTAAGGGAGATTATATATTCTATTTGAGTTTTGACTATATGTATATACAGTTCCGAGTTAAGAAACTTTATCCATTATGTATTGTCAAAGGCTTTCATGGCCGGAATCACTGGGGTGCTGGCTGGTTTCCGGGCTGTATGGCTGTGTTCTAGCAGCATTCTCTCTTGACATTTCGCCTGCATCTGTGGCTGGCATCTTCAGAGGATCTGATAGTACCTGTGTCTCTGCAGCATAGAAGAAAGGTTAGAGAACACAGTAGGTGTGCTTTCCTGAGCCGTAGTTTTTCCAATCTCCGTGTGTCTTGGAACAATTTCTCCCTGTAGAGATGTTCAATGTATTGTCGAAGGCTATCACAGCTGGAATCACTGTAACTTTGTGACTCACATGCCAGGCTACTCTATTCAGATGGCCTCACCTTTTGACCTCACAGTATATATACTCCACTTGCTTTCCATTCCTACTACTCACATGCTACAGACTTCTTTGTGACTCACATGCCAGGCTACTCTATTCAGATGGCCTCACCTTTTGACCTCACAGTATATATACTCCACTTGCTTTCCATTCCTACTATCAGATTCTCTGAAGATGCCAGTCACAGATGCAGGCGAAATGTCAGGAGAGAATGCTGCTAGAACACGGCCATACAGCCCGGAAACCACACAGCACCCCAGTTTATCCATTATAATTACAACAGATACTGAGGTACTTTAAGCTTCTTTGGTGCAGATTGTTCATGGTTTGTACCACTTGGAGGTTGGCAACCTTACCAGAAGTAACAGAAAGCTGAACTCTAAAAAGGAATCACTTTAAATTTGAGCTTCTGAAAAATTCACATGGTGTCTTCAGTTTTCAACTTATAGCCTATAGGCCATTCAGAAACAGGGGGCGAGAAACACTTATAAGGAAATTAATTATCTACGTAATATCTCAGCATGCATCAGCCACCTTAAGATAATTATAGTTTAAGGCTTAACACACAACAAGACATTAATGCCTCTCGAATTGTGATGACAGAAAACAGAAACAAATGTCTGCATGGTTGCTTAGTCAGACTGTGAAAGGCTGCCCTTGTAAGGTCTGAAGGTCAGTTCCTTGTCACCGACACTCCTGCCACAGGTAAACATGGCCCTGACAAGAAGGGAAATATCAGTAATGATGACTGGACAGGAATTGTCCTTTCCTTGCCATAGAGTATACGGTGAAGGAAGGGCAACCAGTGAGGGAAAACCATAGAACTGTCACAGCTCTGTATGCATCAGAGGCACAGTTCTGAGGCTCTCACCAACTACAAGAAGCTGCCAGCAGCTCCAGACACCCAGGATTTCAGAAAATATTCAGATTTTCCAGCTTCAGCCCAAGGTGATTTCTCAAATCCTCAGAGGCTGCACAGTCTGATAAGAAATTCACTACTGACTGTCACAAAAGACAAGGTCCTAGGAATAAGTAACGTACACTGTAGGAAGTTAATTTCCCCACACATAAATAGGCAGCCTGCTCAACCTGTCTGGGTTTTATAGATTTATTGACTTCATTCCCAATAGGGACTCGAAGTGGCTTACCACATTCTTCACTTCTCCATCTCATTCTCATAACAGCCCTGTTAGGTAGTTCAGGCTGAGGATGCGTGAATGATCCCAGGTCACCCAGCAAGCTTCCATGGCAGAGTAAGGATTTGAACCTGGGTCTCCCAGATCCTAGTCTGATACGCTAACCACTATACATCACTGTGATGGCCACTGATAACTGCTGTGCATTTCGAAAGTGTTCCAACAATAGGGCTGCCGGGTCCCCCTGGCTACCAACAGGGGATGGGGGAGGCGGAGGGTTGATTCAGGTTAGGAATCTTTTGGAGATTTTGGGGTAGAGCCTGGGGACATTAGCGGGGCACACTTCCACGGAGCGGACCTTCCACAGGTGCTATTTTCTCCAAGGAAACTGATCACTGCAGTTTGGAGATGAGCTATAATTCTGGGGGACTCCCAAGTTGTTTTGGAGGCTGGCATCCCTATGCAAGAAGGAAAGAGGCAAGTCAGACGTCCCTGGCCCCGATCTGAGAGGAATCACTAGTCTCTATTCCTCGCAGAGAGGTCACCCAGATTTGCAAACAAGCTTGCAAATCTGGAGGAGGAGCAGTGTCGCAGTGGTTAAGAGCAGGTGCATTCCAATCTGGAGGAACCAGGTTTGATTCCCCGCTCTGCCGCTTGAGCTGTGGAGGCTTATCTGGGGAATTCATATTAGCCTGTGCACTCCCACACACGCCAGCTGGGTGACCTTGGGCTAGTCATAGCTTCTCTGAGCTCTCTCAGCCCCACCTACCTCACAGGGTGTTCGTTGTGAGGGGAAAAGGGCAAGGAGATTGTAAGCCCCTTTGAGTCTCCTACAGGAGAGAAAGGGGGGATATAAATCCAAACTCCTCCTCCTCTTCTTCTTGTTCTGCAAAATGAGGCTGTGCTAAAGACTGAGCCCCTCCCCCTTCCCTGCCAATATCCAAAACAAAGAACAGGGGCAGCAAGAATAGATGGACTGGCTGCCCAGGTGCAAGAGAAAGGTGGTTCCATGTGCCAGGACAGTAGCAGTCAGTGATTATTGCAGATTTCCCACTCAAGACACACCTTTCAGCAACATAATGATGGATAAAGAGTGGTGTCCCCTGGCTAGACTGGATTGGGAAGGAATCTTCTCTAAGATTGCTCTGGGTCACGGGGCTGAGTGGCTTTTCCTGTAGCATGCGGCATGCTGAACCTTTTGCTTTCTCCTCATGGCATATAATGGGCCGATGCTGAAGATAATGGCTCATGCCTCATAGAATAGAGGTGGACTACATGACCTGCTTTGTTCTTCAGTTCTACCAACTCGTCCACCCCCTGTTTGAAAGAACGAAGGCAGCTGTAACGTCAAAAAGATCCACAGCAGGTTTTCCAGTCACCCGGTGAACCCAGCCTCCTTCTGACTTCACAGTCAAAATGACAGACCTGCACATCAATGAACTGAATGTTCCCTCAGCTTTCTGCACTGCCTTTCCTGCCACCCTTTTGGTGAACTGGCAGGGTTCGGAAGAAATTAAAGGATTACATGAATATATAAATACATCCTCTCATTTTTTAAAAAGAAAACATTCTCAAAGTGCTCTTTAAATTAGGAGGAATTGAATTTTCCTGAGGTCCCAGTCAAACAGTCCTGCCTTTCTGCTACATACTTATACTTGCAGATTGGTTTCCTTCACTCAACTCCAGAGAATGAAAAGAGATATTTGGAACTCAGGCTCTTTCCGCACATGCAGAATAATGCATTTTCAAACTGCTTTCAGCGCTCTTTGAAGCTGTGTGGAATAGCAAAATCCACTTGCAAACAGTTGTGAAAGTGGTTTGAAAATGCATTATTTTGTGTGTGCGGAAGGGGCCTCAGTGTTGTGAAGTAATTTATTTGCCCTATTTGTTGGCCCTTTGTGGCCACTGGTTGACCACTGTGATATCAAATGCTAGACAGTCTGATCCAGCAGGATTTTTACTATGTTGCCGAACTGACTCTGCCACTCTACAAATATTACATGTATCTTCACCATAAGTAGATAGATCTGTATAAGATCTATAATATATCAGTTGCAATGGTTGCAGTTTATAAACTGAAAGGAAATTCTATAGAAAACAACTTGGAGAAAAGATATCAGCAAGAGTCTTGAAGGGCTGGTTGGTTTTTTATCATCATTTCCTTCTCAGTCCTCCAGATTCACTGCTGAGAGGAAAAGAAGGTCAAAACTGCCATAGGTCCAATTTATTTTTTAAAATCATTTTCCTTATAACCCTTTAAAGCTCTGTAAGTCACCTTGAAAGCCAGTATTTGTACAAAGTGGTGTAGGCATTTGTGTTGAACAGCGATACATCAGATCATTTGGCTTGGCACACAGGACCAGTTCTAGCCTAAGTAACCAAAGTACTAGGCAGAAAAGGTAGAAGAGAAAAGTTTATGCTCATCATCCCCTCCTTGACCAGCACAATCATTAGCAGAGGCTTAGCTAAGCCATCAAGGCACTGATGAATGATGGGTCTTAGCTTGCTTCTCTGGGGCCCGTTCTGCACTGGCAGAAGAAGCAGCTGGCCACCGGCATATTTCATGCTGGTGGAGCCACGGGACTGCCCGCACGGGCCTGTGCAGGCGGCCCCGAAGCTGCTGCTGATCGCAGATGCAGCTCTTCATGGAGCCGCCTCTGGTCTGTGTTGTTTTCTTACTGACCCCAGGGGTCAGTGGGTAGTGTGGGCGTGTCCCTTCTCCCTCCAGAGCCTTGAAGGGAAGAAAAGGTAAGAAAATAAAACAAACAGGCAGCGCCTAACAGTGGCGCCTTCATGCCGCTGCCCTTCTCAGGTTCCGGCAGGAAGACGCCTCTTTCCAAATAACTTGCTCATTGAGCAAGTAAGGAAAGGAGCGTTTTCCCACTGTTTTGAGGGGGAAAGCATGGTGCAGCTGCACTGCAGCAGTGGCAGCTGTGCGAACAGCACCCCAGGGACGGTGTTTTTGGCCCATGCAGAAAGTGCCTAGGGGTATAATCTTTGGTTTGATCCAGACAGCTTTGCTGCAGTTGGAAAAAGGAAGTAAGATTCCCCTTGACTGCCCAAAAAGACTATGCTGGAGATCATGGCAGCTACTTGTACAAAAGCTATGGGGAATGGGAGCTGTAATAAGGAAGAGAATTGGGTGAGGCAGAGTGAAAAAGATGGCTTGATCCTACGTCTTATTTTTTCCCACCTTTTTTTTCTTGCCAGCACATTAGCATCTCTACATGAAGATGATGACGAAGAAGAAGAATTTGGATTTATATCCCCCCTTTCTCTCCTGTAGGAGACTCAAAGGGGCTTACAATCTCCTTGCCCATCCCCCCTCACACCAAATACCTTATGAGGTGGGTGGGGCTAAGAGAGCTCTGAAAAGCTGTGACTAGCCCAAGGTCACCCAGCTGGCATGTGTGGGAGTGCACAGGCTAATCTGAATTCCGCAGATAAGCCTCCACACCTCAAGCACAGAGCAGGGAATCAAACCTGGTTCCTCCAATTAGAATGCACCTGCTCTTAACCATTACGCCACTGCTGCTCCCTCCAGGATGCAGAGTTTCTTCCAACAAAAGAGTTGCCCACCCTACTTTGTCTGCGTATAAAGTGCCATCAAGTTGCAGCCAACTTGTGGTGATCCTAGCAAGGCCTTTCAAGGCAATTGAGAAGTAGAGGTGGTTTGCTATTGCCTTCCTCTGCAGAGTCCTTCTTGGTGGTCTCCCTTCTAAATACTAACCCTGCTTAGGTTCTGATATTTAACAAGACTGGGCTATACCATGCTACCTTTACTCCCATTACCCTTACAGATGCTCGCTCGCTCCCTCCCTCCCTCCCTCCCTCCCTCCCTCCCTCCATCCATCCATCCATCCATCCATCCATCCATCCATCATCTCTCTCTCTCTCTCTCTATCTATCTATCTATCTATCTAGTGAAAGATGACAATCTAACCACACAAATCAGTTCACTTAACCCCTATTAATTCCATGTGCCACTGCATCTTTTTGTTCCATTTCAGAGTCTTGTTTTATAATGTAATCAATCAAGCAACCAACAAAGAACATTGTCCTTAACTAACAGATTTTAGTTATCAAATATCAAAGCCTTGATGCTATAATATGCTATCCATACTACTGAACCACATGGTTCTGTTTTATGTTTCTAATGGTGCTTAAGTATGGTAAATCAAAAATATTTGCACAACTAGGCTACTACTGTTCACACAGAAGAGTTGTTTTTATACATCACTTTTCTCTGCCCTTAAGGAGTCTTAAAGTGGCCTACAATTGCCTTCTCTACCACTCTCCACAACAGGCACCTTGTGAGGCAAATGGGGCTGAGAGTGATCTGAGGGTACTGTGACTGATCAAAGGTCTCCCAGTAAGCTTTTTGTGGAGGAGCAGGGAATCAAATCTGGTTCACCAGATTAGACTCTGCTGCTCTTAACTATTATACCAGGCTGGTTCTCAATTGATGTGTTTTTTACATGATGACATACCTGGATAGATTTCTCCATCTCTGAACTTTTCCAGACTGTACAACATCATCCCTGTCACTGCTAATAAACAGATCTTTTAATCAAAATCACTACAATTTTCCCCTTATGGTTTGATGAAAACGTATCCAAACCCAGAAATCTGTTTTCAAGATCTTTTGACGGTGACTGTTACGATGCCCAGAGAAAACTCCAAGAATTTGCACCAAATGTTTACAGAATATGTACAGAAAACTGATGCTTGCAGTTTGAAAAGGGAGGTTTTTATGATCACATAAGTCTTTGCCACAATGCATAAAACCATGCAAGCAAAACAGAACAAAATACCTGTCTCAAATAGTCTTAAAATCAACCTTTGTTCCTGAAAGTAAATACTTCACTACACTGATGTGTAGAATTCTTTACAAGATTAGCCTTCCATTTAAAAGGGTGTCTGTAGTTAAGGGTGGAGGTCTCATGATTACCCACAAGCATCTTTGATATTCAGAGTTCTGAAATGTTTAAATCATAATGTGATTGTTATCTGCATTTGATCTTCACTGCTCTTCTTCTGCTATGTGTCTGTGGAGGGTGCACACAGACCTAGCACAAACATCTCTTTGGTCACATGGATACATGAAGCTGACCTACAGTCCATCAGAGTCAGCATTCTTCATTCATACTGGCAGCTGCTCTACAGAATCTGAAATGGAGGTATTTCTGTCTGATCCTTTTAACTGAACATGCCAGGGATCGAACCTGGTACTTTCAACATGCTAAGCAGATGCTCTACTACCATACCACAGACCCTTTCAGGTTTATGACCTCCCTTTTTATCTGTGCAATGCTCAAGATGTTTAATATTCCTAGACTCTCTTTTTTTTTTCAGTTTCTGCCAGAGCTTTGCATTTGGATAAAGTCAAGCTTTAAAAAAAAACACCCCAAAAGCCATTTTGGCATTTCTCAAGGTTTTTTCCCCCAGCCAATTCCCTCCCCAGAGCCAGATAGTCAAAGCATAAAAAGACTGAAAAGCATTTTTGGTTTTTTCTGCTTTTAGCTATCTCTCCCTGTCACCTCTAAAGCTCAAATGGGCTTCTGAGGTAACGGGGAGGCCAGCGGCGCTGCATGCTGATCCCTGCATTCAGCTCTATGGCTGGAATTTTTTTCAGTTTTGGCTTTAAAAGATCTGAACATTTTGAAAGGGGGGGGGGGGGGGGCCAGTATGGGATTCTGGCTTTTTCCAAAAATGTCCGGGACTTTTAAAATGGAACTCAAAAAATACCATAAAAATGGTGTACAATCCTAGGTCCTCTCACCCCTTTGTGGTTGCACTGGACAACATACAAGGATTTCTGGTTGATTTATTTACATAAGTTAATAGTTCATTTTTCTCCAAAAGCCTCATTTTTTAACCTTATAGATTCATCTTCTTTCAAATGGATTGGGGCTTTGTTTATCTATGCTTATTTAGTGTCTTCTAGGAATGTGCATTCGGAAAAATCTGAAATGAACACCCCCCCCCCCCCCGGCAAAAAAATTATAGGTATGTTTTGGGGATCAGTCATGTTCACGGTGAAATTCCTAGCATGCCAAGTTTCACTGCCTCTGTAAATTAAATAATCAAGTGGGCTTCATAAGGCCAATCGTTAATATTATACAGTGATGCTGGCAAAATTACCACTCTTTTTCATTAAACACTCATGATTGTTTCTCTTACATCTTGATCTGAAAGTCACTGATTGCAATGAAACTTATTTCTAGCTCAGTGCACACCTTCTGATTATTTGATCTAGGAATGCTGTATAGCTTGAAATAAGTGGGTCAGTTACTGGATTTCCAGGCCCCATCTTTGCCAGGTCAATTTAAGATCAGCACAAACTCCATCCAAATTTGCCCTGGATTAGTACTTGGATTGAAGATCACCAAGGAATACCAGAGTGATTAGCCAGAAAAACACAATGGCAAACTACCTGGCCCCTTCCGCACATGCGAAATAATGCGTTTTCAAACCACTTTCACAATTGTTTGCAAGTGGATTTTGCTATTCCGCACAGCTTCAAAGAGCACTGAAAGCAGTTTGAAAGTGCATTATTCTGCATGTGCGGAATGAGCCCCTGTTAGTCTCTCACCTAGAATACCTTACTGAGTTGCCATAAGTCAGCTGTAACTTGACAGCACTTTACACATACACATGTTTGAAAAATGGAGATTTTTGTTTGGACCATAATACGAGCTATAACTATTAGTAATACTATAAACTTACACAAGAGTAATCTTTGGAATATAGTTACATTCAAGCATGCGTAATATTGATAATACTACAGCCTTACTAATTATCCCACTGCATTTTGAGCTCAGTGAAACAGCTGCAAAAGTGAAATTGAAAAAAATACAATTTGTTTTTATTTTACTTTTATACTTTGCTGATAGAGCTGCTGTTTGACATGCACTGGGATAATTTTATTTTAATGCCACTAGAACAAACATTTCTGCACCTTTTATGGGGTTTCCACTATGCATGTGAGGATGTGTTTTCCTTTCAAGAATCATCTCCTCCATTTGGACATTCCCAAACTGCTCCAAATGTCAAACTAAAATCATGTGCCATTGTGATTTGATCATGACACTGATGTAAACCAATGGAATGGTGCTCAGATGTCTGGAATGGTCTTGACAAACCATTTGAAGCACTATTCCTGATTAGTTTGAGAGCGCCTAATCAGTCATCAGAAAGAAAGCCTTATTTTGGTTAGTGGGACCTGTTGTTCTCAACCGAGTAGCCATATGGTTGTGATATTCACTACATTATTTCTGTAAGTCCAGTAGAAAAAAAGAAATGATAAAATATGAGAGAGGCTACCCTCCCTAAAGAGAGCATTCAGACAATCCAATCAGGAATTGATTTGAGCTGCCATCTGCCTTGCCTGTCCGGCACCAGTTCTAGCTCATCACATTTGTAGATTCTTTCAATTGATTGCCAAGTCAGTTCAAAAGTACCATGAAAAGATTGGGCCTTGCATATTTCTTGTCCTTGAGTGTGTATAGAACTGGAGAGTAGGCATTCTGTAACAATGTAAGTGAATAAATGACATGATTCAATTGTGTGTGTGTGCGCGCGCGCAAATTAGAGATTCTTAAAATGTCCTACCAGGTCCTGTTTAGCATCTTAATATTCTGTAGCCATCTCTGTTTCATCCCCCCCTTTCCTCCCATTTGGCTTTCTATGAGCTGCTTCTGAAAACTCAAGGTGAAGAGACTGTGGAGCCAGTCTGAACTGAGAAATAAAGTGCTGCGTTTTTACAGATGTGAAGGATCTCACAGACTCTAATAAGGTCATGAAGTCACAGCTCTTGTGGATTCATAGACTCCTTCTCCTGGGAGCAGAGACTGGAGTGTTCACCTTCTTGACCCCAATGTAAGGATAAGCCTAATTCATTTTTACCTGTGATTTGTAATATGACATTCCTCTCACTGTCTGGAAGAACACAGTGAGGGGATTCATTCAGATGCCTGACAACTGGAGTAATAAGGACTTCCAATCATCCAAGGGAAAAGTACCCATCAGTGCCAGAATCATTCTACCTGGTTTCCAGCTGTAACCAGTGCCTGGATAATTCTTCTTGCTTGAGAAATGGAAAAGGCTTCCTTAGAGCAACTTCCTGTAACTTCTATATATTTGACAATAAGCTTTCCTTGGCCCCTTCCAACAGCCCCCAACAATACTCTATACAAATAATGCTTTATTTAAGAAGAGGAAAATTATATATTTAAATCCTAACAATGCCAGACAAGCTAGGAAACATTTTTTATGGTAGAAAACATTGTTTTGAGAGTTGAAGATGCTCTCTGGACCCATTTCAGACAATTAATTCACTCAACTTCAGTCGACTAAGTGAAAACAAATATGGTTGGTCCTGATTTTTTTTGAGTTAGAAACACTTGGTAAAATTAGTGTCATATCTTTATTTCACATGTTTTGTGCCACTTTCCCACTCAAACAGAGTCTATGAGATGGCAAACATTAAAAAATTAAAGCATTAAAATTGTTAAAGTACAGTTAGACTTCAGGACTCAAGGAAGGCTGTTCATCTCTTCCCTACACAGAGAAACCTCACTTGCTACAAAGAGTTTGGGGACAGATCAGCCCAATAAAGACATCCCTGGGGAAAAGGGGAAAGTCTGGTGCATATAATATTACCTCTTGGAGGACTCTTGGTGTATGTCTAGAGGCAGGAAAGTTTGTGAGGCATGAAACCAGAGGCTGGCCCCTTCCGCACATGCAAAATAATGCGTTTTCAAACCACTTTCACAACTTTTTGCAAGTGGATTTTGCTATTCCGCACAGCTTTAAAGAGCACTGAAAGCAATTTGAAAGTGCATTATTCTGCATGTGCGGAATGAGCCTCTAAGAAAGAACAAAATGCCTTCTTGAAGCAGTGAGGACTTGGAAAGCCCCACACCCCTGACTTTCCATAAAATAAGGAAATTAGAACAGAGTGGTACCAGAATCTCAATGCTCAAATGCATAAACCATGTAAGAACAGCAACCTCTTATCAGGACTTCATCCTGTGATCCAAGCGAATAATGGAAGTAGGAGAAAGAGACCTCTGGAGGGGAAGGATCTGATAAAGATGGGGTCACAGAGAGGTAGAAATAGAGAAAAACTAGTGATAAGGAGGATAAGTTTGGAGAAAAGGAAAAGGAGGATGGAAGAGAGAGGAGAAACAGAAAAGTAAAAGAATGATAAAAGGGACTTCATGCCTTTAAGAAAAGAGAAATGTAATGTGAATGGGCTAAACTCAGCCCAAAAAATGAAAAAGGGTATTTCATTATTTAAAACAGCTGGATAACAATGTGACCTGTATACAGTAAACACATATTAAAAAAGTAAGGAAAAATTATTAAAATGTGACAAACGGTACATTAATGTATACAACCATCTTAAAAAAAAGATGGGCGTAGTTCTCTGTTTGAAAAAAAATCAGTTAAGTCCAAAATTAATATTTGAAATACAGGGCAAGATTTCTGGAAGTGAAAATAACAGTGCAAGAGATTAAGCTACCTGATATATTAATTTTTTTAAAACTGAGAAGCAATTAGATAGTATTCAAATCTGTTTAGATATGATAATAAGTGTGAAAAAAGGATAAGATATTTAGAAATTCAAAATATTGCTGGAATAAAAGAAGACCACTTAAAAATTTTAAATTAGCTGATCACAAAAGAAGAAGTAACAGATTCTATAAGAGTTTTGAAAATAGAAAAGGCACTGGGTGCATGTTTGAGAAACTGTTGGCCCCCAAATTAACAGAAATAATTAATCTAATCTTAAAAGGAGGTAAAATACCTCAATCATGTAGATGGCGGCTATACTCTCAAAGGTGTAGCCCCCATTTCCTATTAGCTCCCATTGGAAACAATGGGGGATGGGGCACCCCCTTTGGGAGCCCATAACTTTGCCCCCTCAAAACCAAACTTCACCAAACATGGGTGGTATCATCAGGAGAGTTCCCAAAAAACTCCCTGAAAGTTTGGTGCTGCTAGACTAAAAACTGCGCCCCCTGCAGGCCAAAAACTGAAAAGCACTAAAGAATACAAAAAACAGACCTTAAATTTTTGCTGCCCCACCCCCACCCCAGGTGCGCGCCTGGTCCAACGCACACCCCCTGGCCCCCTTGTAGCTCTGCCTCTGATTGCCAGTCTCTTGAACATGGATTTTAGTGCCAGGTATTATGGCTGGGCCTTGAACTCTGAAGTGATACATGGAGCATAGTATATAACTGACTGCATTGTGTCATGTTAGATTTCTGTCATCACAAGTAGATACTGTACCATTGTTTCTCAGTCAAAGGACTTACAGTATCTACTTGTGACTGCAGTTTTCTGTACCTCCCCACTGTAAAGTAACATTAGATTTCTGAGCATAACTGGGCTCTGAGCTCACCAAAGCTATCCAAGTTGCTTCTTTATTCTGTTTCTTCTTGAACAGATGGTGATTTTGCAATCTCAATAAAACACTGAAGGCATTCCGGAAAAATGCAAGGGATAAAAATATTCATTTACAAGCAAAATTATACTTTTATTGTATGGAATCGTTCCTCGTTCTCTTTCAAATTCGATTTAATGAGGGCTGTTCTCTTTCTGTCTTTAAATGCATAAATCTCAGACAGTGTATCTATTTTAGAAAGCTTAATAAGCCATGGTTTTATGAGTCACTACAGTTAGTTAAAGGTAAAGCCGCTCCATGTTGAACATCTTTCAAACAGAGAGGCTCGTGCATTTTTCTTTCCACAGGAAAGAAGGCTATGCTTTACATTCTTCATGTCATACAAAAGAAGGAATCTGTATTTGGGGTTGAGGGCTGGGGGAGTCAACAGATAACAAGCATTTCTTTGAAATGAAAATTGCTGTCACAAGATAATAAGGTACCCCCAGTGAGCTATGCAATGAAAGGATGCAAATGGAAGTGTAGCCTTCCACTTAAAAAAAAAACCAAAAAACAAAACCTGGTACTGTCATTGTCCCAGCCTTTGTAATAGATTGTCAAAGGCTTTCATGACCGGAATCACCTGGCTGTTGTGGGTTTTCTGGGCTGTTTGCTCTGTGATCTGGAAGTTTTTGCAGTTGCAAATGCAATTGTAAATACATCAGATGCAATTGTAAATATGATTGCCAACACAGCAGCAATGCAACTGGAAATGAACTCCACCCAAACACACACAAGTGTACACATACAAGCGTACTTTGTCCCTTTGTGAAGTGGACAAAACATATAGCCTGCCACCACACAATTATGCCCCACTGTGTCATTGAGAGAAGCGCATTTTGCTGTGACGTGCACCTGAAGATGCCAGCCACAGATGCAGGTAAAACATGAGGAGCAAAAAAGACCAGACCACAGCCATGCAGCCTGGAAAATCCGCAACTGCCAGTTTGTTCAGCACCTGGCATATTTTGGAAACTAAATAACTGTGAAGTTGACCAAGGGCACTGTAGTACAAACCACCACAGGGGTTTCTCTTTGCAGCACCTGCATTAATTTTCGAAGGACTTGTGAAGACGAATCATGTTCCAGGTCTGTTATGCAAAGGTGATTTGGCTGCTGCTGTACTTCTGAAGGGAAATCTTGGCTTAATTGAAGCTATTTACAAAACTGTCATAATGGAGAAGTCCCTCTTTATCTCCTGGTTCAATATCATGCATGTCTGAGGACTTGGTTGTAAATGGCAGTTATTATTGTTGGATCATTATAATAAGGAAGCTCTGACTTGGATGGCCCAGGCTAGTCCACCCCAGGGATGTAGCTGCAATGGGAACATCTGGGGCTGCTTGCCCCGGGCGCCACGATTGCAGTCAAGTGTCAGGGGTGGGGCAGGTTGTGTTGGGGGCATTTCGGGGTGTTTCAGGGTGGGGCGGAGGTGGGAGGGGGTGCACAGGCAGTTCATGCCCTGGGCACAGTTCCCCCTCCCTTTGTCACTGGTCTAACCTCATCAAATTTCAGAAGCTAAGCAAACTCAGCCCTGGTTAGTATTGAAATGAGAGACCACTACAGAGAGACCACTACAGAGGTCCAAGGTAATTACATGAGCCTGCTAATGACCAACCCCTCTGAACATCTCTTGTTTTGAGAATTCTATGAGAACCCCCTGGGGCTTAAATATACACCAAATGTTACACTAAGAACCAGAATTATGTTGTGGTTAAAAGTGGTGGACTCTTACCTGGTGAACCAGGTTAGTTTCCCCACTCCTACATATGAAGCCTGCTGGGTGACCTTGAGCCAATCACAGTTCGTTCAGAACTCTCTCCGCCCCACCTAGCTCACAAAGTGCCCATTGTGGGAAGAGAAAGAGACAGGAGTTTGTGAACTGCCTTGAGACTCCTTCCAGGAGAGAAAGACGAGGTATAAATGCAAACTCGTTTTCTTCTTCTTGAAATAACTTTTACAAAATGATTTATCATGGGTGTATCACTACAGATAAATTGGCAAAAATACACAAGAATGTTTCAAATGCATGTTGGAAATGTGAACAGCAAGAAGGGATTTTCCATCATGGTGGGCTTGTGGTAAGGCCAGAGAATTTTGGAGCTTAACCCCTTCAATAATTTTAAAGATGAATATACATTTGAGACCAGAGGCTTTTGGGGGGATTCATGGATGGAACTTTGAAAAGAAAACATGGAATAACCGCAGCAAGAATAATATATGCCAAAAAACAATTGGAGAACACCAGCTATTTCTGTGGGTGAAGGTGCTAGAAATTAGATGCACCTGAATAACCAGGGGCAGCCATTGCTGCCGGGGTGAGCAACGCAGCAAAATAAGGGGGTTTGCATGGCCTGGTGGCATGCTGTGGAACCGGGTGCATTGATTGGCTCCCAGCCGTTTTGGCAGGAGGAGCCTGGGTATATCTGGACGCCTCTCCCGGTCCGCGCCCTTCCCGGCGGCGAGACCCAGCAAGGCGTGGTGGTGCGGTTGGTGTCTCGCGTAAGGCCTGGAAGGAGACTGGTTACGGCCTTCTTGAGCTTGCCTTCCTGCTTTTCTTAGCTCTTCCTTACTTTCTGCGCTTTAACTCTCTAAATTTTCTTCTTATTTCTTCTTGGTTGTGACCGGTCTTGCTACGGCATGGGGCCAAAGCGAGCCAAGAGTCGGGAGCCCTCGGCGGGGGCGGCGGTGTCTTCGGGCAGAGCCCGAGCTCTGCTGAACAGGGTCAGGGCACAGACCAGCCCGGGGACTTCGGACGACGGCGAGGGCGGCCGCGGAGTTGGGCTTGTCCCCCATTGGCCGGGGCAGGCCGGGGGGCCTGCAGGTGGAGTCACCTCCTGCCGGGGAGGTTCTTCCCGCGGTCCCGGGAAGCGCCGGCCTGGTTTCCTCCCGGCCCGAGCTTGTCGGCGAGTCGGGCCCTGACCCTGCCCTGGTTCGCAACCTGGCGGACACGCTTATGCACCTATCCCAGGCCCTCGGAGGAGCGGCGGGCGAACACGGTCCCCCACGGGTGCAGGAGCCCCCCGCGTCGGCGGCTGCCGGCGCGGGCGGGCATGGCGGGCAGAGCGGCGGAGGAGCTGCAGCTTTCGCCGCCGGTCAGCGCGTCCACCTCGGTGGATGCATCCGTCGGCCCTTTGGAGCGAGAGAGCAGGAGTAGGAGGCGCTCCTCGAGGCGTTCCCGTTCCTCTAGGCGATCTCCCAGCTCGTCATCATCGGGTGAGTCCTCTGAGGATGATGCAGCGCAAGTTTCTGGGGAGTTTTGGTTTCACGGGGAGAAGGTGCCCGCGTTACCGCCTTGGATTGCTAAGCGCAGGCGTCTGGGGGGCGGGGAAGCGCCATCCCCCGGCCCGGCCGTAGACGACCGCAGCAACCCGCCCGGGCCCCACCTTCCCAGGAAGCTCCGGGAGCGGGCGCTCGACGGGTACTACGTCGACATTTTTAAGTTCCTGCGGCGGGAGGGGGAACCTGGCCTGTCGGGCGGGCGGGCCGACAAAAAAGCGGCGGGACCCGGTGGCGGCCGGGAGGAACTTTAACAACTGGCTGCAGGGTTTCTCTGAGTTCCTTGCCCTCATCCGGGCTGCTTTTCCCCTGCGGGCTTGGCACCTGGCGGCGCACTTGGCGAACGTGCTGCGGGCGCGGGCACTGGCCGGCGAACCCGCTGCCATAGCCTACGATGAGGCCATCCGGAAGAACGCTTCGCACAAGAGCCATTTCCGTTGGGATCTCATTCACGACCAAACCTGGATGGTCGTGGTTCAGCCCGCCATGCGTGTGGCGGCGGAGCCATCTGCCCCTGACAAACCTGGCAGGGCTTACCAAGGGCGGGCGGGGGCGTAGGGGCTATGCTGGGAGTTCAACCGAGGCGCTTGCCAGCAGCCCAAGTGCAAATACGAGCACTGTTGCTCCAACTGTTCTGGCAATCACAGCAGGGCGGGCTGCCCCAAGCCGGCTGGGCGCGCCCCCTTTCGGCAGGCCCGGTCGACCGGCGCCGGGCCTTCCTCAAAAGATGCCGGTGGCCAGGGCAGCGCCCCCGCCCCCACAAAATAGTGAGTTGCGCTCTCAGCTGCAGTCTTTGGCTCCCACACCCGTCAAGCTGGGTGCACTTTTGGAGTGGCTGCAGCGTTACCCCGACAGGAGTGCTGCGCGCATGCTGGGGGAAGGTTTCTCTTCAGGTTTCCGCATCCCATACCAAGGCCCACGCAGAGCTTACCAGGCGAATAACTTGAAGTCGGTCCTTGACCTCCCTGGAGTCGTAGCTGAGAAGCTCAGCAAGTAAGTGGGGGCTGGTCGCATCGCTGGCCCTTTCAGCCGCCCGCCCCTTCCCAACCTCAGGGTCTCCCCATTGGCATCGTGCCAAAGAAAGCCCCGGGGGAGTTTCGTTTAATTCAACACCTCTCCCACCCCCGGGGTGATTCCATCAATCACTTTATCGACCCTGAGGTTTGTTCGGTTCGTTATGCTACCCTGGATGAGGCCATCCTGTCCATTAGGCGGGCGGGTCAGGGCGCCCTTCTTGCAAAATGCGACATTCAATCCGCTTTCCGGCTCCTGCCCATTTCCCCCCTTGACTTCAAGCTGTTGGGCATCCACTTCCAAGGTAAGTGGTACGTGGACAAAGCCATGCCCATGGGCTGCTCCTTCGCTTGTGCAGCTTTCGAGACTTTCAGCACCTTCCTAGAATGGGCCTTCCGGCAGAGGGTGCCCACTGGGCTGGTGACCCATTATCTCGACGACTTCCTGTTCATCGGAAGGCAGGGCACCAGCGAGTGCGGCTTGGCATTGCAGGCTTTTCAGGCTCTGGCGGCCGAGCTGGGGGTCCCTTTGGCTCCTAACAAGATGGAGGGGCCTGCCACCGCCCTCAGCTACCTGGGCATTCACCTGGACACGGTTCTAGGCACGTCATCACTCCCAGTAGACAAGCTCACCGCCCTCACCTCCCTGCTCCAGTCCATTCTTCTCCTACAAAAATGTAGGGTGCGCTTGGTGCAGTCCTTACTGGGCCACCTTAATTTCGCCTGCAGGGTGGTGGCGCCAGGCAGGGCGTTCTGTTCCCGGTTGGCGAGGTCTTTGTCGGGCTGCAAGTCCCCTGACCACCACATCAGGGTCTCCCGGGGCATGAAGGAAGACCTGCAGGTTTGGTTGTCCTTCCTCAGTAGCTTCAATGGCACTTCCCTGTGGCAGTCACCTCTGGAGCCTGGCATGGAGTTGCAGGTGCACGCTGACGCCTCTGGGGCTTTTGGTTTCGGCGTTTACTATCAGGGTCGGTGGGCTCTGGGCCTCTGGCCTCCCTCCTGGCACACACAGGGCATCACCAGGGACCTCACTTTCTTGGAGCTCTTTCCCATCCTGGTGGCGGTGCACATTTGGCACGATCTCTGGCAGAACAAAAGGGTGCTTTTTTGGTGCGACAACCAGGCCGTGGTACGCGTGGTGAACAGGCAATCCAGCAAGTCGGCACGGGTCATGCGTCTGGTTCGCAATTTGGTTCTTACCTGCCTCACTTTTAACATTTCTTTTAAAGCTGCTTTCGTTCCAGGTTTGCAGAATGAGATTGCTGACGCCTTATCTCGCCAGCAGGTGGATCGTTTTCGGCGCCTGGCCCCCGGGGCGGAGCTGTTCCCGGCGACAGTGCCGGCGTCCCTCTGGAACCTTGGCAGCGAGCAGTCATCACAGGTGTTTTGAACTCGTTGGCACCGGCCACCTGCAAGCAGTACGACCGAGCCGTGCGCGACTTTCTGAGCTTCGCTGCAACCACGGGGCGTGATCTCCGCGGCGGGGTGGACATTGGCCTTCTCCTCGAGTATCTGGTCCGGCTCCACGGGCAGGGGATGCACCCTCGCATCATGGGGGTGCAGCTGGCGGGCATCGCCTTTTATTGCAGGGTGTCGGGTTTCCCTGACGTCACCAAGGCGTTTGTTGTTCGCCGGCTGGTGGCCGGCTGGCGCCGGGTCGGCCCCAGGCAGAGGGATCTTAGGCGCCCAGTCACCCGGGAGGTGTTCAGGGCGGTCATCGGGGTGCTGCGGCAGGTGTGCGCTTCACACTATGAGCGCTTGCTCTTCCCAGCCGCTTTTCACCTGGCACACCATGGGGCTTTCAGGCCCGGGGAATTGGCGCCCCCACTAGGGACCGGCCTTCCAGCACTGCGCTGCAAATGGGGCATCTCGTCCTATCAGGGGACATGGCCTATGCTTGGCTGGCTCATTCAAAAACCGCCCAGGAGGGCCGTGGTGCATGGGTTACCATGCCAGCCTTACCGGGCGACGCCTCCTGCCCCCTCCCTCCCCTCATCGCGTGGCTCCGGCACAGGCCGCGGGTGGGTGGCATGCTCCTGGTGCATGAGGATGGGTCCCCTCTCACCAGGTTCCAGATGCTGGCGGTGTTTAGGGCGTGTTTGGCCCGGGCGGGGCTGCCGGCCGCCGAGTTTGGCCTGCATTCCTTTAGGATAGGGGCCGCCACAACCGCGGCACTAGAAGGCAGGGCCCAGGAGGACATCCGCAATCTGGGCAGGTGGCGGTCGGGGGCCTTCCGGGCGTACATTCGCCCACATCTGACCTGTTGATTCTTTCCACAGTGCCTCCAGGGACGCCGCAGACTGTCTTTCGGCAGGTGTGGGTCGTGGGGCACAGCCTCGTCAACCGAGCCGAGAACTACGCCTGCACTTCTGACTGGGGCCGGCATCTCGGACTCGGGGCGCAAGTAAGAATTGTTTGGTTGGGGCAGGGGCACATGCTGTGGCATGAGCTGGAGCCCAAGTTAATTGAGTACATTTTCCAGTCGGCCACGCCGGATCATCTTGTCATTCATTTGGGGGAGGAGGACCTCCCTGCCAGGTCTGGCCTTGACCTGCGTTGTGCGGTGGCCACTACGCTCAGGAGCCTTGCCAGGCATCGGCCTGGCATGACACTGGTTTGGTCTGAAATGCTGCAGCGGGTCCACTGGAGGGGAGCTGCGGACCCCATTGCCGTGGACAGGGCCTGCAGGAAGGTCAACAAGGCGGCCGCCAAGGTGGTCCTCTCCCTTGGGGGAGCGGTGGCGGACCACTCCGAGATCACCCGGGACAACAAAGACTTTTTCGAGCCGGATGGCGTCCGCCTGACACAATGGGGCTTGGACATGTGGCTCCAGTCGATCCAGCACACTCTTCTCCGTTGGTTGCAGTAAAGACAGGCTCAGGCTTGAGGAGCTTGGGCGGTGAGCTGCAAGAGAGGGCAGCTCGTGGCGGGTTTGCAACGGTGTCGCACATCTGGGGAGAGAACGAGCCTTCCGGCTAGGGCTCCCAGGCTTGCGCCCTGTGGTAGGGCCAGGGGGTGGGGCAGGCAGGCCGGCCGGCAGGCCGGGCCGCTGCCCGTCACCCCCAGGGAGTGGGGTTGGGTCGGGCTGTCAGGCGGCCTTGGGGCTTAGCCGGTGCCCGACACCCCAGCAAGCACGGGAGGAGGACGGGCTGGGGGCGGCCTTGGGGCTCAGCCGGTGCCCATCTCCTCAGCAGGGGCGGGAAGAGGGTGGAAGCAAGGAGTGTTATCTCTGGGGCTTCCCTTCCCGCCAGTTTCCCATGTTATTGGGATGTGATGTGCGACCCGTTTGCCGCCCAGCTCTTTTGTATATAGTTATTGTTGTTATGTGAATATTTAATAAACGGGCTGCGGCCCATTCCTTTCCAGCCTGTCGTTGTGGTGTGTTTATTGAGCGGAGTAAGTCTCACCCTCTGCAGCAAATTAGATGCACCTGAATAACCAGGGGCAGCCATTGCTGCCGGGGTGAGCAACGCAGCAAAATAAGGGGTTGCATGGCCTGGGAGCATGCTGTGGAACCCGAGGTGGCATTGATTGGCTCCCAGCCGCTTTTGGCGGGAGGAGCCTGGAAGGTATATCTGGAGCGCTTCTCTTCCCGGGTCCTCTTCCCATGTGAGACCCGTTCACCCACCCTCCTGTAATTTAGGGTGGGGGGGGTTTTTTGGTTCTTACTGTCGCAGTCCTGGCGGGTTTGCAACGGTGTCGCACATCTGGGGAGAGAACGAGCCTTCCGGCTAGGGCTCCCAGGCTTGCGCCCTGTGGTAGGGCCGGGGGGTGGGGCAGGCAGGCAGGCCGGCAGGCCGGGCCGCTGCCCGTCACCCCCAGGGAGTGGGGTTGGGTCGGGCTGTCAGGCGGCCTTGGGGCTTAGCCGGTGCCCGACACCCCAGCAAGCACGGGAGGAGGACGGGCTGGGGGCGGCCTTGGGGCTCAGCCGGTGCCCGTCTCCTCAGCAGGGGCGGGAAGAGGGTGGAAGCAAGGAGTGTTATCTCTGGGGCTTCCCTTCCCGCCAGTTTCCCATGTTATTGGGATGTGATGTGCGACCCGTTTGCCGCCCAGCTCTTTTGTATATAGTTATTGTTGTTATGTGAATATTTAATAAACGGGCTGCGGCCCATTCCTTTCCAGCCTGTCGTTGTGGTGTGTTTATTGAGCGGAGTAAGTCTCACCCTCTGCAGCAATTAGAATTTGGTGCTTAAAGAAAGGGAATATTTTCTTGGATAATTGGAAACCTATGATAAACTATATAGATTAAAAGGAAAAATGAGCTGATAACTGGTTGCTTTGAAGGTTTGTGGACTTTTATAGCAATATTTAGTAGAGAATTTTTTATTAGTTTGTCAGCAATGCCCATAAAATTCATAGAATTATAAAGTTGGAAGAGACAATAAAGGGCCATCAAGTCCAATCCTTTAACATGCAGGAACACACAATCAATCCACTCCTGACAGCTGGCCATGCAGCCTCTGGATACAACTTTCCTTTTGTTGAATAAGACCAAGAGGCCGATTTTTTCAGAATTAATACTTGATGCAGACAAAATCAGGAGTCCTTATGATAAATGTGCTTCCTCTTACTTAAATGTTTTGTATCTATCTGTGCTGTTAAATCGCTTTAGGTTTTGTAAACAAGAACCCTGTGGGGTTGCCATAAGTCAGCTGCAACTTGATGTCATTTTCCACCTTCACCATGATAAGGAAAGAGCAACGTTGCTGAAAACATAAAATACACACAGCTACATCAATGGGTTTTTTTAATCAAGACCGACACTTGCATTGGTGACAGTAGCAATGACAAAACACTCAAGGTTATCCCGGGATTTTTTTTTTCCTTTTCAGGAATGTTGTGCCAGCATCATGTTGGGAAATCTTGCAGTACTTGTTGAACTTCTGCCAGACGTGCAGCTATTAAACGCACGGGAAACTTTCAAGCAGGGGAGGGGTTGGGCGGAGAGATGCCCGAACAGAAACGAAAATCTCTCCAGATGAAATACAATAGGCATTAATATAGACAAAGCATAAGAAGATGAAAATGCAGTGCAGTGAAGAAATATTGGCAAAAAAATCTCTGTTATTAACCACTTTATCAAACGACACCTCTCCAGCTCTCCTCTCGTGAGCCCCATCATTTATTTATAAATAAATAAAATAAAACTTGTGATGTTTCCTAGCCTGAGAGGGCTCTAAGCTTTGCAAAGACTCCTTCCCCCAAACCATTTAGCAGCGTGGTGCAAAGGGGCCGATCGTAAATCTAAATCAACCCCGTGCCATTCTTTGGGGACTAATTTCAATAAAAAGCAGCACTCAAACAACCAGATCTGATATTCAGCTAAGGGAGAGCCTTGACACATCTTGCTTAAAGACCTGCATGCTAATTGCCTTCAGGTGCTGTTCAATACTAGAAGGAAGCTGGATACGTTTTGTCAAACTGTGGCTGGAGTCTTGAGCATATGTAATGGGAAGCAAGTCTGATCTGAACTCCGTGGAATTATTTTCAAGTCAGTCAATCAATATGGAACCTTTATGGGCATATACATTTAAACAAGGTTATTCTTGAAAACTTATTAGGCACAGCAGATATGTTTACATTCAAGCTTAGATTTTTTTTAAAAAAAACTCTTGACTTTTTTTAGTCCAGAAACCCAGATATATTGTAAGTCAGTTCCAGTGTCAGGTTCACTGGCATAGCTTGGGGACTGTCAAGACATTTAGACTCTAACCCACACCAGCCGAGCATGTTTAATTTAACTCTCTTAACACTACAAGTGGGTAACTGTATGGCCCCTTCTGCACACGCAAAATGATGGGTTTTCAAACCACTTTCACAACTGTTTGCAAGTGGATTTTGCCATTCCGCACAGCTTCAAAGAGCACTGAAAGCAGTTTAAAAGTGCATTATTCTGCTGTACGGAATGAGCCTATGAGTTTGCTTTCCATTTTCGTGTTCATTTCACTAGTATTACTAGTGTTTCACTGTCACTAGTATTACTTTGTTTCATGTTCTTTATTACTCTTGGCCATTTTTTGTCATTGTCGTTATTAACCAGAGAATTGGAAGGGATATGGTCAACTACCTAGCTTAACTCTTTGCTAAATGCAGGAAATACAATTATAGCGAATCCAGCGATCCCGCTTCTGCTAGAAAACCTCATGCAAGAGCACACACCCTTTCTGGAAATGGATTGCATTGCCAGAACACTTTCACCATTAGGAAATTTATTCTAATGTTAAAGAAGAAGAAGAAGAAGAGTTTGGATTTATATCCCCCCTTTCTCTCCTGCAGGAGACTCAAAGGGGCTTACAATCTCCTTGCCCTTCCCCCCTCACAACAAACACCCTGTGAGGTGGGTGGGGCTGAGAAAGCTTTGAAAAGCTGTGACTAGCCCAAGGTCACCAAGCTGGCGTGTGTGGGAGTGCACAGGCTAATCTGTGAAATCTACCTTCCTGTAGCTTAAAGTCATTATATTAAGATCTGATCTCTGGAGCAGCAGAGAACAAGTCTTTGCCCTCTACAATGTGAAATCCCTTTAGTTATCTGAAGAGTTATGATTATGTTGCTCTTTCAGGCTTTTCTTCTTCAGACTTAACATACCTAGTTCCTGAAGTCAGAAAGTATGATGCCAGCAGGGTATAGTTCAGTGGTGGGATTCAAATAATTTAACAACCGGTTCCAGTGGTGGGGTTCAAATAATTTAACAACTGGTTGCTTACAAGCACCATTTTAACAACCGGTTCTACCGAAGCGGTACGAACCTGCTGAATCCCACCACTGGTATAGTTGTTACAAAAGTTGGGCTAGGATATAGCTGGGTTCATTAAGTCCCCACTCTGCTAACAATTTTGCTGGGTGACGTTGGGCCAGCCTCAACCAACCAACCAACCAACCAACCAACCAACCAACCAACCAACCAACCAACCAACCAACCAACCAACCAACCAACCAACCAACTTTTATGAGGTTCCAATGGGAAGAGGAGAACATTGTAAGTTATTATGAGCTTCCTGACTGAAATGTGGGATTAAAAAAATTGAGATTTCCAAAAGTGGCAAGGGGTAATTTCTGAACCAAAGGGTACACATTCTTCGCAATTACCCTACATTCCACTAAGTCAGTGCTGTTGTGCAGGCAGAGGCAGAAAATCCAGAATATAAATTCCCTTCCGGGCTGGAGTATGGTCTCTCTTCTCCAATACTCTCTTTCTGTCAAAACCACAGTTCTCTTTCAGACACTAAAATTGTTTGTTCTTTTTAGAATTCAGAGTTGAACTCCTTCAAGTCTTTTCTGAAGTTCTAACTCCTAAAACTCCACCCACTCCCAGTCTATCACTCACACTCTCAGGTTCTGCGAGGGATTAATGCTTTACTCTCTGACTTTCGTGCCTCTGCCTATAGCTTAGACCCACCACAGCTGTGTTGTGGTTAGAGAGTTGAACAAAGATTGAGGTTTGGGACTCTAGTTTGGAGAGGAGACGTCTGAGGGGGGATATGATTGAAGTCTGCAAAATTATGCATGAGGTAGAAAATGTTGACAGAGAGAAATTTTTCTCTCTTTCTCACAATACTAGAACCAGGGGGCATACATTGAAAATGCTGGGGGGAAGAATTAGAACTAATAAAAGGAAACACTTCTTCACGCAACGTGTGATTGGTGTTTGGAATATGCTGCCACAGGAGGTGGTGATGGCTTTAAAAGGGGCTTGGACAGATTTATGGAGGAGAAGTCGATTTATGGCTACCAATCTTGATCCTCCTTGATCTGAGATTGCAAATGCCTTAACAGACCAGGTGATCGGGAGCAACAGCTGCAGAAGGCCATTGCGTTCACATCCTACATGTGAGCTCCCAAAGGCACCTGGTGGGCCACTGCGAGTAGCAGAATGCTGGACTAGATGGACTCTGGTCAGATCCAGCAGGCTTGTTCTTATGTTCTTATGTTCTTAGACCCAGGGTCAAATCTGTGCTCTGCCATGGAACTCATTGGGTGACCTTGGCTTAGTCACTGTCTTACAGTGTAATCTATGTATTGCAGAGTTCTTGTGGGGATAGGATGCGGGGATAACAATGGACGCTGCCATTAGTTCCTCAGAGGAAGGGCAGGATAAAAATGTACTGAATGAATAAATAGAGATACAAAAAACTGGTATGAGCTCTAAGGAGCGAAGGTGTAGGGATGATACTCAAATTCATTGATTGCATGTACCAATGAGGTTTGCAACTGTAACCCCTGTGTCAGAATGGGATGACCCAGAAAGGGGTGGAGTCTGAAATGAAGTAGAATGCTGCAGAACTCATGAGGTTGGAGGAAGCGAGACTACCAGGCTGGGACCTTGATTGATTTTATTAAGCCCTTAACACCTTGTTTAAGGTAACTGCAATGTTGTGGGGAACTAGTGGGAAGGGAGTTTATTTTTTGCTATATTGTAAATGTTAGAATTTATTGTTTCAGGGTTTTTGTGTATGTAAATGGTGAGAGTTTTCTGGGAACCTTCATCATCTTGAAGCCCATTCACCAAGCCTCAGAAGTCTTCAAAACCAACCACCAGCAAAGAAGAATTGGACTTGGCAATATCAGTAGACTGTAAATAAGGACTTGAAAATGCAAACTTAACAGGACTGCAAAGTGTAAATGTTAAATGTTTTAAAAGTGTTATTTGTTAAGTAAAGTAAACTGTTTTGTTTAAATTTGGTTCTTTGCAACTCCTTCCAAGTACTGCCCCACAGAACCCACAAGCTGAGGTTACACAACCTCTTTGCCATTTTTGCTCTGGCCATTCTAGCTCCTAGAACAATTCATTTTGTCAAGCAATTAATCTTTTCAAGCAATTAGAACAATTAGTCTTGTTGAGCAAGACCCGGCTAACCTGGATCCATAGTTCTTCACGAATAAAAAAGAATGAAATCTCCCAATTGCCCCCTTCGATTGCTGACCATCCAAGTATAAAGCTTATATGGAAGTGAACTGGCGATGCCATCCTGTTTGGTAAGGAGAGTTTGAGTGCATGTAAATGCATCTGTTTCTCCATGACGCACCCATGAAATTCAGTCCACACAGGAACCACCTTTCTACCACCTTCTTGCAATGCCATTACTTTGCTGATCCTTGGCGAGATGGTTCAAATTCAAATTCAAAGACCTTTATTAGGCATCAAGAGAAAATACAGATAAAACTGTGCAGTAATATGATCCTGAGTTTGACAGGGTAAAACAACTGCTCATAGTTCATACAGTACAAACTTCAAGAAAATAAGTAAATAAAAAGAGAGCAGGAACTTGGCCACCATTTTCAACTGCCTGGGATCCTCATTGTTCAAGAGGCAGTTCAATTTGGAATATGGAGGGCACAAGTAAGTCGGTGTTGAAAAAACCAAGCTAGGTATGAGATCTATGAATTTCGGGCAGACTAATAGAACATGCTCCAAAGATTCCTCAGAGGTTGAGCAATATGGACATGTACGCTTTTTCTGTGAGTATGCCATGAATCTCTCCGGGGAGAAGGTGAGAGGGAATGTGTTTGTTCTTGCTCTGGTGAATAACCATCTAGACTTAGGGTCGATGCGAGATGGTTATTCAGACCTTCGTTTACAAAGGTGCAGGACTTTTATTCCAAATTATAGCCTCTGACATTTTCTTGACATCTCTAGATGAGCGATAGCGCCCCAAAGTACCAGCTTCGTAATGGCAGCTTCTTCCCCCACCCCATTTGTGGCATCTAGGAATCCTCTACCATGGGCACATCAAAGCACCCTTTTTCATCTGAACTGCCTGCTTGATCCCACCACCCTTTTGTTCTACAGAAAGTCCGTCTCTATTGTCAGCCTTCCATTAAGTTAGGTTCCACTTCCCATGCCTTCAGATCTTCAGGAGCTGTCGGAGCGCATTGCTTTCTCGACTGATCTCTGCCTTCTGCTACGATTCAGCTGGCTCGCTGAGTGGAAATTTTTCTGCTGCTTGCTGCTCTTCTCCAGCAGGCTGCACTTTGCTGTCTTCCTTTGTTTCACCCCACTTTCATCAGCTTTGATTGGGACGCACAGACTTCCACCCAATGTAAAAGCAACACCCGGCTTCTTAGCAACATTCCTGTGGAGATCTAGGCAGCTTGAAAGGAGGAGGAAGGCATAGTTACAGGCAGCGTGAGAGAGTGGCTGGCAGCACTATTAATAACTCCCTTAGGGCCCACTTCTGCTTTTGAGTGTCACTGTTAGATGTGCTTCTCCTAAAAAGATGGAAATGTTGATTTGATTCTGCAGTAATGCTATCCTAGTGGAGCCTCCATTCAAGTGATAATAATGAAAAGTTGCCACAGAGGCTGGGAGAGATGGAAATGTGTAGGGTTGGCTCCACAGATGCTCTCCATTAGCAGAATGGAACTTATACCAGTGGAATAGCAGTTCCACTTCACCCTCTGTTAGCACTGCTAGTTTACAGGTGGAAGCTGGAGATCCCCTAAAATTACAGCTCATTTTTAGACTACAGAGATCCGTTCCCCTGGAGAAAATGGATGCTTTGGAGCATGGGCTATATGGCATGGTACCCCACTCAGGTCCCTGTCCTCTCCAGACTCCATCCCCAAATGTCTAGGAGTTTCCTAACATGGATCTGGCCACCTGAATCCCACCACCCCTCACCAGTGACCCAAGTGGACCTGGGAACCCTATCTCTTGTTTCAACTGTGCGTTCTGCTCTCTTCTATACACGGATCTGAGATCCAGGAGGACCCGGGGGGGGGGGGAAGGGGAGATGGCAAAGTTCCTTTTGTTTTCACCCATATATTGTCACTCCATAGTTGACAAGTATTAGCAAAGCACTCTCAGAAGTCCAGAGAGGGCTGGACCCCTTATAATAAAAATTAAAAAATGACAACAGAAGGAAACAAAATAAAGCATCAAAAAAAGAGGGAGACGTTTGATTAAATTGAAAGACCTCTTTTTCCCTGAAGCCCATGCCAAAGCGAGATCCAGATCCTAGCCCTGCAGTAATAGGCCTGGTGTCAGGTGCATCAGTAGGCAGTTGATAGTAAAATGCTCATATTAATTACCTCCTTTCACATGATAGATAGAGAGAAAATTCAGTTCACAATAGGAAATGAAACATGCTAATAAGTGTTTAAAACCTATCTTGGAAAATGAAAGGACCACTGCATCGTCTACATATAACAACAAGGGGACCAGCTGCGAATCTAATTTGGGGAATTGTTTGTCTACTTCAGACAAAAAGACGGGCAAATCTGAGGGAAATATATTGAAAAGAGAGGGAGCCAGTAAGAATCCTTGCTTCACACCTTTTGTAACTGAGTTCCTTGGAGATAGATGACCCTTGTAGTTGAACTTAATTTGACAGGTGGTGAATGAATGAAGTTTATGAATCAGGTAAAGGAGACACTAGTCCCAGTCTAGTTGTGATAATTTACTCCACAAGACACTTCTTGAGATAGAGTCAAAGGTTCCCCAGAGATCGGAAAAGTCCGCATGGAGCTTGCCTTTTGTTTGACATGTACATTTCTCAACCTAAAAGGACAGCATAGTAGAGCTATCCTTGCAAAATCCAGTTTGTTTCTTTCCCGGCAAACCTTGAGAAGCCATTCAGTCCATTAGTTTATTCAAAAGGTGTTTGGCATATAACTTGCCTATTATGGATAGCAAACATATGGGACAGTAGTTTTCTGGGCAGTTGAGATTGCCTTTGTTGAATATTGGTATTATTAAAGAATTAAACCATACCTCCGGTAGAATGCCAAACTTGTCATTGAATATAAATAGCCCTGCAAGGGGACTAGTCCATCAATCTATGTTGCTCTTAAGAGGTTTTGCCGGTAATCTCTCCAGACTTGGAGCCTTACCATTTTGAGACTTCTTACGAGACAGCATATCTCCTCTTTTTAAATGGGTGGTCATTCTATGGCATTGGAGAGCACTGGGGCTTCCTTAACTGACAGAACTGACAGTGGATCACCTTTATACATAATTGGCTAAGGGTTCGAAAGTCCGACAACAAGTCCTTAGCTATTTACTGTGCAGGACGCACGGGGACCAAAGCCCTATGTGTTCTGCACTCCCACTGGCCATTGCCATCTGCAGAGCAACTCCTCTGTGACCTATGGCAGTCTCTATGCTACGGTATATCAAATATTCTAGGTGAAATCCCTCCCCAGATGCTCCTCTCTTTAGGCAACACCCCCAAATCCCCATGACTTTCTCAGGCCAAAGTTGGCAACCCTGGTTGGATTTGAACTGCTTTGCATGATTCAACAGAACTGTTTGTTTCCAATCCATTTTTTTTCATATGGTAGACCTACTGCTAATATCGTCACTTTCTCTACCCCCTATTAGTGGGTTTCAAATGTCCACAAGGAATATTTACAACACACTTCCTGGCAACAGGGGAAGTGCTAACCAAGGCCTCTCTAGCAAATGTACAGTGCAGTCCTAAGCAGCAGTGACTTTGCTCCATTGTAGCCAATGGGGAATTTCTGAGTGTGGTAGGCAGGCTGCACATTTTGAAGATAGAGACACCAGACTTTCAGGGTGGCTCCAGGAGGCCTCCTGGTAATAGCATCCAGGTTTGGAGGCCTTTGCTTCCTGGGGGGTGCAGTTTTATGGGCCCCCAAAGGGGTTATTTTGTTTCCAGGCTCCTGCACATGAAAGCCTGTGGGCTGAGTTCTCTCAGAACTCCCTCAACTCCACTCCAGAAGCACTCTTGGAGCCACCTTGAATGTCTGGCGCCTCTATCTTCAAAAATGTACAGCCTGCCTCAGAAATTCCTCATTAGCTACAATGGAGCAAAGTCACTGCAAAACGAAGAATCTTCGGCAAATTTCTTGGGGTGCCTGGAAGGGATGTATTTTTAAAGCTAGTGACACCAAAATTTCAGGGTATCATCTTTTAACTATTCTTATGAGGCCATCCAAGTTTGGTGAAGTTATTGGGTAGCCCCCATCTCAGGTTAGCTCCCATTGAAAACAATAGGGATGGGGCATTCCATTTGGGCATCCAGGTGGTACCATCAGGGCAGTCTCTGGATGATGCCCTGAAATCATGTGCTGCTAGCTTTAAAAAAACACCAAAAATACCCCAAAACACAAAATACCTTGCATTCTCATTTGTTCATATTTGGGCAGGACATAATCGGATAATTTTTGTCCAAATGTGCCCAAATTTGCCAGATTCCACTTGAATCTGCTATTTGTTTCATCTGAATCTCCAACCCTCAAAGTGATGCTGTTTAGAATCCACCCCCAAACAGCATCACTTCCCATTTTGTTTGAACCAGGGACCCCAGATTCTCCCTTTAAGGTGGATTTAAAAGAAGAATCTGAGCTCCCTAGTTTAAACACCATTGAAAGTGATGCTGTTTGGGGGTGGATTCCACTGGAGGTGTTTTGTGAGAGATGATGCTGACATTTGTTTGGTAAATGTTTTGCTGGGGGTGATTTGTGAGAGATTTACATGCTTAATACCCACTTGCACTGGCTTGGAGTTGTTTCTCTGGCTAACAACCTACCTCATAGGGTTGTTGTGATTAGGAAAAGAGTTGGTGGGGAGAGAGCCATGTATGTTTTGATGGGAGTGGGAGGTGTTTTGTGAGCTGGTACAAAAAAATCATTGTTTGGTCTTAGTGGGGGAGGGTGGCCACCCATACGCCGGGCGGGGGGTGGGGCGCCAAACTCAGGTTTTGTCCCCGGGCGCCAGCCTGCCTAGGTACGCCCCTGGTCCTAAGCTTAGAACGAGGTAACTCTGCTGAGGACAGCACAGTTGGAAGGTATCCAACCTAGGTGCTTTGCTGCTCCCTGTAGAAAAAGCCTCTGAGCGCCTTGTATGCCAAAAGACTGGGCCGCTGGTTTTCATGACAGTTTTTTAATTCTGCTCAAACAAGCATGCAAAGCCATCTGCCTCTGAAGCTGCAAATGAATTTCAACCCACCCCCCTGGCCCAGTGATTTCCTTTCCTTGCCATTTTGAGACTTTGCTACTTTCCCCAGAATGAAGGGAGGAAAGGGAAATGTCATAATTTGTTGTTGGTACTTTGGGGGTTTATGTAATACCAAAGAAGAACTAAATAAAGGTTGACAGTGGTAGGGCAGTTTATAGAATCTCACTGCTGAGATTGCGTACCACGTGCAAGAGAGAGGGCTACTTTGCCAGGAACTCTTACTGCTACTTTCTTCTACAATGCAGCATACAGAAGGAGATGCAACACAGCAAAAATAATAATAAAAGCTCTAGGTTTCTTGAAGAAGCCAGCCAAGGAAATGTAAGGAAAGCCAAGGGGAAGAAATGAAAATCCCAGTGCACTGGCCAAACTGATCTGGAGGGGAGATTCCTTCCAAACCTTGGCACCATTGTAGCAATAAAGAGCTTAGCCTTGCTGAAGAACAATGTATTAGGATACAAGCCAACACCATGCTATTTACATTTACTGTCTTTTTTTCTGGCAAACAAAGATGCCTTAGAGGAAAGAGGATGGGTGGGCGAATCTTCCAAGTCCTAGTATGCCACAATTGAGTCGTAACTTGTATCATTTCCCCAGAGGTGGGATCCAGCAGGTTCTTACAGGTTCCCTAGAGTAGGTTACTAATTATTTGTGTGTGCTGAGAGGGGGTTACTAATTGGTGATTTTGCCACGTGATTTTTACCTTAGTTATGCTCCTCCTCTCAACAGTAGTGCGCAGAACTTGAAGCAGTCTAGCAGGAGGTGCACCGGCGTGCGTGGCAGCCTGCGCCTGCATGCATTCGTTTCCCGCCCAAGGACCGGCGCAGCGGCTGTGTCCTTGCCACAGCCCCGCCCAGGAATGCCCCGCCTTGGAATGCCTGGCCACACCCCCATTGTGCCCCGCCCAGCCCCATTGGCGCTATGCCACAGTTTGAATCTCACCACCATGGGAACCTGTTACTAAAATTTTTGGATCCCACCACTGCATTTCCCCAAAATATCATATATACTTCCCAGCCTTGAATCCAACTGTTTAACATACCCCACCTGCTGAGATCATTTTATACTTCTGATAGTTAAATGTAAATGCCTGCCTCTCAAAAATCAAATATATGCAAAGCCAAGTTGTACCCATACGTTCCTTATTTACAGGCTACTCAGTGACTTTTTCCTCACAAGTCACCAAAAATATTTGCAAAACATTTTCGATTCCCCCCCCCATTTGTTTATACTCACCCCCTCAAAAAGATTCATGGCTTCCATTTTGTGGTCCCCCCCCCCATTTTTTAAATTCTCTGTGGAATTAATGGTTCAATGGTTCAATGACTCATGCTGCAATTCCCTATAGCTCATGCACTTGAAGCTTTGAAGATTTCACCACCACCACCCACCACCCCAAAAAAGAACTGACAAAAATAACCAGGCAAGATAATGAGGCAAGCTCGGAAAATGGCGCCAAGAAGGAAGTCTGAGGACTGCAGAGAGGTGTTTAAAGCGATTACACAGCAAGTCAAAACATTTCGAAAACATTGAAAACATTGAAAACATCTCTAAAATCTAGGATGCATTTAAAACGCTTTCAAGCTGGAAATAAAACATTTGGGGTAAAAACTACGCGGAACACTTTGGAGGAAATGTTTTATTTCCTGCCTCAAAACATTTTATTTTAGCTAGAGTGAAATTAATGTGCGGTTCGGCACCACTGGAAACTTAACAGAATTTTCCTCTGACAAAAGTGAGAACTGGAACTAACATAGACAGGATAGAATGCACTGGGCCCATCTCTCAACAAGGCAATACATCCAATATGTTTTCCGTGCTCAAGTGAAAGTGGAAGAAAGCATTTGCAGGGTTTCCAGGCCTTAGAGCTACCATCTTCTCCTAAGACTTCTATGCAGACTTGTTTGTGGTAACTACTACACACATAAATTGGAGGTGAGGGACAATACCCTATCACTGAAGGGGTGTTACGTGATAGAATACTCCTACGTATCAAACAGGAAAGCAGGTAAGGAGGAACTTTTGCTTCTGCCTTCTATCTGGCTAGTGTTAACCAGGAAGGCAGCATTTTTTAATGATGGAATGAGAAGAAGAAGAAGAAGAAGAAGAAGAAGAAGAAGAAGAAGAAGAAGAAGAAGAAGAAGAAGAAGAAGAAGAAGAAGAAGAAGAAGAAGAAGAAGAAGAAGAAGAGGAGGAGGAGGAGGAGGAGGAGGAGGAGGAGGGGAGGAGGAGGAGGAGGAGGAGGAGCAGTTTGGATTTATATCCCCCCTTTCTCTCCTGCAGGAGACTCAAAGGGGCTTACAATCTCCTTGCCCTTCCCCCCTCACAACAAACACCCTGTGAGGTAGGTGGGGCTGAGAGAGCTCCGAGAAGCTGTGACTAGCCCAAGGTCACCCAGCTGGTGTGTGTGGGAGTGTACAGGCTAATCTGAATTCCCCAGATATAGGCGACAGAGCTGGGAATCAAACCCGGTTCCTCCAGATTAGATACATGAGCTCTTAACCTCCAGATAGAATTTTGCTGCTCCCGTGGATTCAGAGGAGCCTGCTTTTGCAAGGGCAAGAATAGTACAGTGTGGAGAGGAACTATTTCAACTTTTCCAACCCTGCCTTTTTCCTGCTGGAAAAAGTCACCTCAGGCTGCTTTGTCAGGGGAGAAATCATGGGTACTCATAAATGTTCCCCTTACAGCATAATAGTGAGCCAAGTGTGCTTTTTGGGCAAAAGGGGAAGCTTTTTTGCCCGCTTTGAAACAGGTCTATCAGAAGGAGATGACATGCAGCCACTAGGTGATTGTAGCTCACACCTCACCATGGAGGAACATTAGGTGAGGCAAGTTTTGAGGGCTGTGAATCCAAGGAAGGCTGCTGGACCGGATGGTATTCCCGGTCGGGTGTTAAAGGACTGCGCTAACCAACTGGCTGGTGTTTTTACTGGGATCTTTAATCGATCTTTATCCCAGTCCACCATTCCTTCTTGTTTGAAGGCTTCCATCATTGTTCCACTACCAAAGAGATTTCCTGCTGACAATCTTCAGGATTATAGACCAGTGGCACTTACCCCCATCATCATGAAGTGTTTTGAAACACTGGCCCATAGGCATATTAGTTCTTGCCTTCCAGATACATTTGATAAACATCAGTTCGCATATCGGACTAATAGATCTACGGAGGACGCCATGGCCATTAGTCTCCACACTGCTTTGACGCATCTGGAACGACAGGGGAATTATGTGCGAATGGTCTTTGCGGTCTTCAGTTCCGCGTTTAAAACAATCTTACCGCAAAGACTGGTGACAAAACTTGTGGATCTTGGACTCTCACATTCAATCTGTTTGTGGATTAGGGACTTCTTGTCTGGACGTTCCCAGAGGGTTAGACTGGGAAATCCACGCCTCAGTTCTTGAGTCTGAAATTGTGCGCATCGAGGAATGCTGCTGTAAATTTCGTTGTGCGTGCACAATGACAATAAAATGCTTATGCTTATGCTTAAAAGCCCCTCTCTGCTTATGCTTAAAAGCCCCTCTTTTCCCTCTCTGCTGCAGCCCTTCTTCCCCAAAATGCATCCCCGGCACTGGCATTCTGAAAGGGGAAAAAAGTATTTAAAAATTGTCACAGAAGAAAACTGAATGTGTGGCTTGAGCCTTTAATAACTGCAAGTTTGCTATTTTCCTCGTTTAATTAATAGGACTTTGCTACTGCAAATATTGTGGTTCTGACTTCCTGCAATCAGTTTGTTTGCTTAACAAAGCCAGATTCCACTTCTCCTATTAGCTTGATTAGTTTGCTGGAATTGCAATTAGGGTGTTCCAAATCAATCTAATTGAAGTCAAATTTTGTCTTAGTGCAAATAAGCACTTTAATGCTGCAATCCTGCGCAGACTTATTCCTGTCTCAGCTCACTGGCCTCAATGGGCTCTGACGGGAGTAACTCTGCATAGCATTGTGTGGTAAGTGAATTACATTGAGCAGATTGCTAATTTCCGCCACTGCCCTCTTGAGCAGGGTCCTAAGAAGCCAATTCATAGCTATCTAATCCAGGATTTAGTTACATTTGAGTTAATATATCTGAATTAGGAATTAGGAATTGATATAGTCTACATGACTCATAACCCAATCTAAAGAGTGAACCCTTAATAAAGACATCCTATGATTCTGCTATGCTAATGGCTCACTAATGCCACCTCAAAACCCAATAATCCAGAGTTCATTGGAGATGTTACAGATGATAAAGCAGGGCAATTCCATTTTAGTTAAGCTAAACTTTTCTGATAAGGAAAAATCAAACCTAAAGTTAACTTATTATGCAATAATGAGATAACCCATTTTGAAATTATTCTGTAACCCCCGGAGTTACCTCCACGCCTCTGCAATTAAACCTCCCCTATTATAATGAGCACCAGAACACTGGACGGGAGAAGTCTATAGGCTTGCATGATAGTGGCAGATCTCCTCTTGGAAATTATCAAAAGCCAGCAGCAATTTTTTACTTAACATTTTATTCTCTGGTTTGTTTGTCTGTGGTTTTATCAGTCTTTCTCTTGCTGTATTTTTTACTGTTTATTGTGCCAATAAAGGCTTGATTGATTGATATAGGCTTCCCAGTTAGCAAAGACAGAATCATCTTCTCATAAATCAAAGAGGGCCCAGTCCCAGAATAGGTGTTAGATCTCTGAATCTTGTCAAAATAATTAGACTCTGGTATATTGCTCAGTAGTCTTTATTATGGACATGCAGATCGAGTGTACACATGAAGAAGCCAGTTCTGGGGAATCTGGCCAGGTGAGACATATTATCACAGTCAAATCCCCCCTCCCTCTTTCACAGAGCAGAACATCTGGAAAAAGTTACTTTTGGTTGTACCCAGTACCAAGGTTGCTCTATCAGTAGCTGATAACTGCAATGAGCCTCCTGGCTGACAGCCCGGAGACAAAAATAATAAACAACTATTCTTTCCCAGGATGCTGTGTGCCAGACTCCAGCAAGGGGACGCCTGGTTGTCTAGAAGCTGCAAGAAAGCTGTCAGGATAGTACAGATAGTACAGATCAGATAGAATGCAGATCAAACAGCAATGGTTACATGATTAGTACAAAGGTATGACCCTGACAATAGGTTCCCTATTGTGAAAATTTCTAATTTCTGTGTGTGTGTGTGTGTGTGTGTGTGTGTGTGTGTGTGTGTGTGTGTGTGTGTGTAAAGTGCTGTCAAGTAATGTGTGACTTACGAAGACCCCAGCAAGAAGCTTTCAAGACATGTGAGAAGCAGAGGTGGTTTGCCACTGCCTTCCTGTGCAGAGTCTTATTTGGTAGAATCCCTTCTGAGTACCTACTCTGCTTTACTTCTGAGATCTAAGGAGACAGGGCTATACTCAGTGGTGGGATTCAAATAATTTAACAACTGATTGTTTACAAGCACCATTTTAACAACCAGTTTTGTCATTTTAGCCAAACTCATCTTTCCTTCCAGCACTGGGAAGCGGAGGCGTGGGGCAGAGGGGGGATGGCAACCGCAGCCTGCCTGGTGCCACCGCCTCTCATGCTGAAGGCAGTGGCGTAGGGCAGGGAAACCCCCTCTGCTCGACAGAGCAGGCAGAGAGGGGTGGCGGCTGCTCTGGAGGGATATGCCCACGCTACCCTCCAACCTCCTGGGATTGGAGGGTAGCATGGCCATGACCCTCCAGCCCTCCAGAGCAGCACTGGAAGGAGAGGTGAGTGGAGGGGAAGCGAAAAGTGGCACCGTCACACATGGACCCACCTGTGGTTCGGTCCCTCCACTCACCTTCCTTCCAGCGCTGCTCTGGAGGGATGGAGGGACATGCCCATGCTACCTTCCGACCTCCAGGCCATGCGGAGCCGCAGTATAAGGCTGAAAGAGCCGCATGCGGCTCCAGAGCCACAGGTTGCCGACCCCTGTTCTAGAGATTGTTCATGGCTTGTTAGGAATGCCAGCCTCTAGGTGGGGCCTGGTGATCACCCAGAATTACAGTCCATCTCCAGACTACAAGGATCAGTTCCCCTGGAGAAAATGCTGCTTTGGAGGGTGGACTCTGTTGCATTGTACTCCACTGACATACGTGTTCTTCCCGGGCTCCATCCCCAAATCTCCAGGAATTTCCTGACCTGGATGTTGCAACCCTACCCCCCATCCCCTCTCAGTAGCTAGGAGGGACCTGGCAAGCCCATGGCTGGCCAATTTGTAGACAAGATTAATGCTCACTGTAGAAACTGCATCACTGGAACTTCATTGTTACAGCTACAGGGGTCAGTGCTATCAGTCACAGACCAGGAAAGGGATTTGGGCATCTTAGTTGATAGTTCCATGGGAATGTCAACTCAATGCATGGCAGCTGTGAAAAAGGCAAACTCTATGCTGGGGATGATTAGGGAAACAATTGGTAATAAAACTGCAAAGATTGTCATGCCCTTATATAAAGCCGTGGTGCGACCGCACTTGGAGTACTGCGTTCAGTTCTGGTCGCCACATCTCAAAAAGGATATTGGATAGAAAAAGTGCAGAGAAGGGTAACAAGGATGATTGAGGGATTGGAGCACCTTCCTTATGAGGAGAGGCTGCAGCGTTTGGGACTCTTTATTTGGAGAGGAGACGTCTGAGGGGGGATATGATTGAAGTCTATAAAATTATGCATAGGGTAGAAAATGTTGACAGAGAGAAATTTTTCTCTCTTTCTCACAATACTAGAACCAGGGGGCATACATTGAAAATGCTGGGAGACATTGAAAATGCTGGGGGGAAGAATTAGGACTAATAAAAGGAAACACTTCTTCACGCAATGTGTGATTGGTGTTTGGAATATGCTGCCACGGGAGGTGGTGATGGCCACTAACCTGGATAGCTTTAAAAGGGGCTTGGACAGATTTATGGAGGAGAAGTCGATTTATGGCTACCAATCTTGATCCTCTTTGATCTGAGATTGCAAATGCCTTAACAGTCCAGGTGCTTGGGAGCAACAGCCGCAGAAGGCCATTGCTTTCACATCCTGCATGTGAGCTCCCAATGGCACCTGGTGGGCCACTGCGAGTAGCAGAGAGCTGGACTAGATGGACTCTGGTCTGATCCAGCTGGCTTGTTTGTATGTTCTTATGTTCTTATTGTTATATGGCTATTGGCCAATGGACATCAGTTCTAAGCTTCTTTTTCTTCTGTATCTCATTCTCTCTGTGTGCCTCTGCCTTTGGCAGCCAATAAATTGATTTTCTCTCTCTCTCTTTTAGCCTCATCTCTTCCTTTACTCAATGTCACATCACTAGTGTTCATAGATGCACTGAGTTCTGATTCAAAGGGAGATATTAAATAGGTTTACTCAGAAATAAGTCCCCTTTATTCATTTGTTTCCAGGGAAGCATTCCTAAGATTGCTGACTAAATCTAGAGGAGGGGGTGGCATATTTGCCATGTGTCACCCCTTTATCTCTTCCCATGTGTCACCCCTTTACTTCTTAAATATACCATAAAGTTGGTATATCTTAGTTACCATTCTGTGGCAAATAATAATCGTTGTATTGAATTCTTCAAATGGCATTGGAATGACCACAAATACAGCTTGAATGCAGCTTCAACTATGATGCTCTGAAATGCATTAGCTTCTCCATTTATACTTTTTATTTTTTCATCCTGATGATAACTTCCAGATGTAATCATGTAAACAAGATGCACACTAATTTTCTTCTATATATTAGATCATATTATCCTATTACAGCTACTTTATTAGCAGAATGCAACTTTTCTATTTTGGAAGCAGACCAACAATTTTGCAGAGAGGCATTAAGATGCAAAAGTCTGAAAATTATAGTATCGGGCAGCAAAGTGCACATGCCATTCAATGGTATTCAGATCTGTGGTATTTAGATGGCAGAGAAATGTGTTTTCTATGGTGGAAAAACACAAACAAGTCTTTTTCACAGTCTGGAGAGAAATAAAACACGAGCCAAAAATCCCCCTACTGATTTTTTTTAAAACAATCTCTTTGCAGAACATAGATAACATATAACAAAGAAAACACAGCATATGGTTGAAAATTATATTAAAACTTATTGTTCCAGTGTGCAACAAACAAAATCCATCTTTCAACAAAATGTGTACAGTATATGGCAAGTTGTAATAAAATACAGATTGGAATCAGAGGTGGCTGTCTGTTGATGGGGAAGCTTCCATTCAAGTCAAAAATGTTGGGGGGGGGGAGGATTCCTCCTGCTGCTGCTGAACCTCCAGCTCATGTTGTTCCTGGGGATGCCATATCCCACAGGACCAACATTTCAGGGTTCATTTTGGCCTACAGAAGGAAGGAAGTCTTGACCAGCAATGGAAATCTCTTTCATCAGCAGAGATTGATCCAGGAATTGATAGACAACTCAAGAACTGATCAAGCTTTCTTTCCTGCTACTGATCAACCTCATTTTAATTCCAGGTCTTTTTTTTACTTTTCAACAAGTGAAGAAGCATGATCGTTGATGGGATCCAAAAATTTTAGTAACTGGTTCCCATGGTGGTGGGATTCAAACTGTGGCGTAGCGCCAATGGGGCTGGGCGGGGCACGACGGGGGCATGGCTGGGCATTCCGGGGGCGGGGCATTCCTGGGCGGGGCTGCGGCAAGGACGCAGCCGCTGTGCCGGTCCTTGGGCGGGAAACGAATGCACACAGGCGCAGGCTGCCACGCACGCCGGTACACCTCCTGCTAGACTGCTTCAAGTTCTGCGCGCTACTGCTGAGAGGAGGGGCGTAACTAAGGCAAAAATCACATGGCAAAATCACCAATTAGTAACCCCCTCTCGGCACACACAAATAATTCGTAACCTACTCTCGGGAACCTGTAAGAACCTGCTGGATCCCACCTCTGAGCATGATCTTTTGCACTTATGATGTGATGCGATCTGTTGTTTGAGAAGTTATTTCTAACACTTCTTTTTGAAACTGAACTAAGGTAGACAGGACCAAATGCTTAAAAAAAATAAAATTATAATTTTATATTTCAGTAATGTTGAGGAACACCTCTCCGATAAGCACTGGTTTTAACTGACCCCCTGGCAAACTACTGTTCTAGCCCTGTGTCTCTATGGCTGATTCCGCATGGGCCAAAAACAGCGGTGTGAAAACGGTGTGAAAACAGTATAAACCCTTTTACACCGTTTTAAACCCTTTTACACCGTTTTCACACCGTTTTCACATTGCTGTTTTTGGCCATGTGGAATCAGCCTAGATGTGTTAAAACACACACAAACACGCATGTACAGAGTTGAGCATACTGGCCCAACCCTTCTGCAACCTTCCTGTCTGTGACTGTGTTATCTCCACTCTTACACACACACACATTCACCCCAACATGGGCACAGTTCCTACATGCCTGTCAATTGGAAACACACAGACTCCATTCCCTTGACTGGCAACCCATGAAAACAATCTTCCTGATTAAGAAGAAGAAGAAGAGTTTGGATTTATAACCCCCCTTTCTCTCCTGCAGGAGACTCAAAGGGGCTGACAATCTCCTTGCCCTTCCCCCCTCACAACAAACACCCTGTGAGGTAGGTGGGGCTGAGAGAGCTCCGAGAAGCTGTGACTAGCCCAAGGTCACCCAGCTGGCGTGTGTTGGGAGTGTACAGGCTAATCTGAATTCCCCAGATAAGCCTCCACAGCTCAGGCGGCAGAGCTGGGAATCAAACCTGGTTCTTCCAGATTAGATACACGAGCTCTTAACCTCCTACGCCACTGCTGCTCCTTAAGGGAATGGAGCCTATATACCTGAAGGCATGTACCCAGACCACTCTTGTCAAGTCTGATTCAGGGGCAGGCATGCTCGTCAGAACCCCTTGGTAACTTGTCAGGGGAAGTAAACCTCAACAACTCATTTTATTCTTTGCAGTGGCAACAATACACAATTTTCAAATGAAAACATTTACATCCCACCTTTTCTTGTGGCCCAATGCGGCTTACAATAACAGTTAAAACATTTCCAATGAAACCAGAATAAAACAACAAACCCCAAACCTCTTCCCCCTCATTAAAAGATGCCTGCTATTCAAACCCCCTCAAACCCCCTGTCAAACAAACAAGATCTGCATTGTCTCCTGAAGATTTCCAGTGAGGGGGCTCCCCTCACCTCTTCAGGGACCCCATTTCACAGAACTGGAGCCACTCTAGCCAGGTAGCAGAATAGCTGGTTGGCACAGGAATGTATGGAAGAAGATGGTACTATAAGATATTACTATGAGAAAATCTTTGCTTCCATTTTGTGTTTTATTAAGACATCACTATTAACATCTGTAACACTGACTAACTTAAATGAGTATGGGAATACTATACAGGAGGACAATTATGCATGTCCATTAAATACCTTACCAAAAACAGATAAGATTGCTGGAAAGCAGCTTCCTCTGAGAAGAAGCTGATAATCAATTCAGATTCACAGTCTTATAGACTTTCCAAACCATCTGTAACAATAGCAACTGACTTACTTGATGGGGCTCACAGAGTTGGCTGCCTAATTATCCTATAACTTCTAATATATACTGCTATCTAAGTTCATATATCTTGTAAATTTAGATAAATGCTACATTAGTGCATTCTTGCTTTTTTCAATCAAAACCAAGAATATCAAGAATAATAGTCACAGGCTTCCCATGAATCTGATTATCTGTTGGCCTACAACCAATATATTATATCTTTGGATTTATCTTCATTTCTGTCATTACCTGGGCCATTCCAAGGTGCTCCTTGCACCTGGGCCCCAATGCATATTGCTTGTACTGAAATGAATTAGAATTAGACTGTTCATAATCTGCTAGAAGTTGTTTATGTATGGATGCTCAGGTCATGCAGAACAATTTTATATCTCCATGTTGCTCACAGACACCAGTCCTGACATAAGAACATAAGAACATAAGAACAAGCCAGCTGGATCAGACCAGAGTCCATCTAGTCCAGCTCTCTGCTACTCGCAGTGGCCCACCCAGGTGCCTTTGGGAGCTCACATGCAGGATGTGAAAGCAATGGCCTTCTGCGGCTGTTGCTCCCGATCACCTGGTCTGCTAAGGCATTTGCAATCTGAGATCAAGGAGGATCAAGATTGGTAGCCATAGATCGACTTCTCCTCCATAAATCTGTCCAAGCCCTTTTTAAAGCTATCCAGGTTAGTGGCCATCACCACCTCCCGTGGCAGCATATTCCAAACACCAAGCACATGTTGTGTGAAGAAGTGTTTCCTTTTATTAGTCCTAATTCTCCCCCCCCCCCCAGCATTTTCAATGAATGCCCCCTGGTTCTATTATTGTGAGAAAGAGAGAACAATTTCTCTCTGTCAACATTTTCTGTTATGTACAATGGTGTAGAGGTTAAGAGCAGGAGACTCTAATCTAGAGGACCAAGTTTGTTTCCCTGCTCCTCCAATGGTGGTGAAATAAAACTAATATGGGTTAGTTGGCCATGATCATGGGATACCACTAGAAGAAGCAGCAGTCAACTTTGTCTATTCAAGCCTAATTATAATTTGCACCTAAAGAGCAGACCCCTTCCTGAAGAGACTGCTAATAAGACAATCCAAATCTTCTGGGAGTTAATCAATATGACAAATATGGCTTGATAAAAACTGGTTGGAGGTGAACTAAGCTTCCAAGGAACATGCCACACAAATAAAGAACAGCCCTATCTATGGCTGCAAGAGAAACTATCCCGTTAAATTAATCCATTAACAAAGCAAACTTGTGTTTATCTCTCTTTTTTTTGGCATTTTGAAATTGCTGAAGTTTTTTTTTCTCTCCTTAAGGTGACTCTTGAAAGCTGCAGAGCTTTAGTCAACAATAGGGGGGAAAGATCAGGAGGCCTTTTTTTGCCAAGGCAATGATGAATGTCAGTGGGAAATAATTCAATATGATGACTGTGTTTGGCTATTTGCTCCTAAGTGAACCCCTGTGAAGCAGTTTGCCCAGCCTGAATTTCCAAGCAAACTTGCTCATGCGCTTTCCCAGCCTTTGTCAAGCATAAGGAACCGCCGGAGCTCCCTCATTCTGAGTCAAGAGACAGTTCTCTCTTTGGTGCACTTTCGGTAGGGAGGGAAATGTAAATTTATTATACACTACAATGTTTGGAGCATTCCTTTAATAAGGACGAATAACACCACTTGTTTACATACATGGGTCAGAAGTCAATTTGCTGTTAAAATATTTGAAGCCTATCTTTGTTTAGACAAACCCAAACCCTTGCTGGTTTTGAATTTTTAAATCTGTATCTTGCCTTCCATCATTACTATTTCAAGGATGCTGTCGTTACATCAGGATGGAGGAACCCATCTTGAAAAGCTTGAGGAATTTTAATCACCTCTTGGAGGAAATAAAAGTGAATCAAATGCTGTCTCGTGCTGAATTAACTAGGACCAGCAAATGTTTCCCTTGCCCAAGGGCTTATTTGGTGACACTGGAGACCACCGGAGACCTGAGGTTGGCTAAAGCTCCTGCTGAGGGCAGCCATATTTGTTTCAATGCAGGTGCCTGATCTCCTGATAGGATGGGTTCTACATTTTGCAAGAAATGGTGTGTAGAACTGAGAGAAGCTAAACCAGGCTTTCGGCCTGCGGACTCCCCCCCCCCCCCCCCCCCCCATGCAGGCTGATGACTTATACCATGATGACACATAGCTAAAGCCATTATTTCCGATGGAGCATTCTGGGCAGCAGGGGGGTTATTTGCTTTGCCACCTGGAGCTCCAGTGAATGTGGCATAGTGCCTTCTATGGCCACCTTGGAACATCCCCCCCACCCCATCTGGACTGTGCTGTTAGTAAATGTTGGCTACAATTCAAAACTACTTTCCCAGGAATAAGTCCAAATAATTGTAAAGAAACTTACTTCCAAGGAGACCTCTTTATGATTACTCCTAGAGCAGTGGTGGTGAACCTATGGCACGGGTGCCAGAGGTGGCACTCAGAGCCCTCTCTGTGGGCACGCGCAAACAGAGTCGCCCCCCTCCCCCACACATCTAGGCTGGCCTGGACCGCTGGGCTCGATTATTAGCATTAAACTTCAGACCTAGTTTTGGGGAAGCAGTGTCGGTAACCATGTTAAGCGCTGTTAAACCCCACTGATTTTCATGCGAATAACTAAAGCGCAATCCTTTACCTGGGAGTAAGCTTGGTTGCTGGCAATGGGGCTTGCTTCTGAGTAAACCCTCCTAGGGTCGTGATTCACCCATTGGAAGAGTTGCACGGTTGCGTCAAAGCAAAGCCACCGACTACCACTAAGCTTACTCCCGAGTAACGCACGCCTTGGAGCCAACAGTTTTTCCTAAACTTAAACCTCAATATTCGGATTAAATTGCTGTGTTGGCACTTTGCGATAAATAAGTGGGTCTTGGGTTGCATTTGGGCACTCGGTCTCGAAAAGGTTCGCCATCACTGTCCTAGAGCAAGGATGGGGCAGTATACCAAATAGGGGATGGGGTGGTATACCACATCCAATATATAAATAAGATGACTAATGTCAGCTCCACCCCAGTGAACAACCCTAGTTTGCCCCCAGCTGTGCCTGCATGCTCTGCTATGCTTGTGTAGCCTCCAAGTGGAAGGCCTTTCTGGATTTGGGTGCCGCAGAGTTGTGTGGTGCCCACCCACTGTCATGTTTGCTCTTTTCACTAGCGTAGGTGTCCCTTAGGCTGGCAGGGTGGCAAAATGCAACAGTGTGGGACCACGCTGCTCCCACAGCCCATTTTGCCCCCCCCCCTCGTCCATTCTTTCCCCCTGCCCCAATCTGGACTGGGCTGCCCACAACACAATATTTAATACTGAGACAATGAATTTTTATTACATACATCTTGACATTTTGAATTTTATTATTTGTTTACTTGTTTATTTGATTTGACTTCTACCTTGTCCTTTCCTGACAAGTTGGGCTCAGGGTAGAATCCAATAAAATTCCCAACTATTCAAATATATGTAAAACATTTAAAACCTCAGCGAATAAAACTCAGTGGCGCCTTCCGCACATGCAGAATAACACACTTTCAATCCACTTTCAGAACTGTTTGCAAGTAAAGTTTGCTATTCCTCACAGTAAAATCCAGCTGCAAAGTGCATTGAAAGTGGATTGAAAATGCATTTATTCTGCATGTGCGGAAGGGGCCAGTGGTGCTTTACACAACAAGGGGGACCAATCAGAAAAGAAAGAAAAAGACTAGATTTGTTTGATCTTTTTGTGCCAAAGTGAATTAGATGCAATAATGTGGGTGGGGCCAATTTCCACCACTTTGGGGGCACATTCATATCAAGCAAGATCATGAATTTATCAATAGATGGTCTACTTACAGTTTAAACAAAATAAACCATATAGGTCAGGGGTAGGGAACCTTTAACACTCAAAGAGCCATTTGGACCCATTTTCCACGGGAAAAGAAAACACTTGGAGCCGCAAATAATTTTTGACATTTAAAATAAAGATAACACTGTATATATTGGGGGTTTTTACCTTTTACTCCGCTCATTCTGAGAAGCGCATGGATGCGTCTGCCCTGCTGCCTGCAGGGCGGGCAAGGATGAAGCCAGCGGCTCGGCCTTGCCAGCCACCGGGAAAGCACCCGCCCCCGCTCGAGCGGGGCAGGCGAGAGGGGAAGCACGCGGCGCAGCCCAGCCGGCTGCGGGCAATTGGTGCGCTCACCCTGCTGCCTGCAGGGCAGGCAAGGATGAAGCCAACGGCTTGGCCTTGCCGGCCGCCAGGAAAGCACCCGCTCCGCTCGAACGGGGTGGGCGAGATGGGAAGCCCACAGCGCGGCCCAGCTGGCCACGGGCAATTGGTATGCTTGCCGTGCTGCCTGCAGGGTGGCAAGGATGGGGCTGGCGGCTCGGCTCGTGGAGCCGCAGTGCAAGGGCAGAAGAGCCGCATGCGGCTCTCGAGCCGCAGGTTCCCTACCCCTGGTATAGGTATTTCAGTATATAATAGAGATGCTTTTATTACTACTGAGAATGGCATGCTATATGCTACTTCAAGATTCCTTTAGGTTCCAGCATCCCTTCATACTTATTATCAAGTTACTAATAGATTCTGCCAGTTTGTCTGGCCATCATTTAGGAGTGTCATTTACTCTCAAATGACAGAAAAGGAAAATGCTCTTAAACGTCCAATTTTTCTCCTTTTCCCCCAAGTGAGTGACTAATGACTAAGAAGAATATCTTTTATTCATGTTGCCAAGGTGACAAAACCTTCTGGGGTAATGAATATCTAATACCAATGTTTTCATTTAACACTTTTTAAAAAGAAGTCAACACCAATTTTTAAACCTGAAAGAAAAGATGGATGTCGAATAGGGGAGATGGTGACCAGGGACCCACAGATTCAGATTCTACTGAAGAGCCCAAGTGAAGAAAGCGGAAGACGGAGTTGGTGAATGGAGTCTGTGGCAGAAACTCTCAGATTTTGTTGTAAATTCCTCGTCAGAATGGGCCTCCCTAAGCAAGAAACAAAAAAACAACAACAAAACCCAACCCACAAAAAAATAAACGAGTGAACTCCTCAATGAAAAAACGGGGTGACTGCTAGCATTTCCCCAGGTCCTTCATCGTTTCTGCAAATGGTGCTTCTGTGTGGATCCCTGTGCATGAATGTGTTATGCCCATGAACTGGTTTCCCTGTCAACACATACTCTCCCATGTTAGATGCAGAGACTAGTTTGGCAATTTCACCTACACTGTAGTCATATGAACGTGCCTTACATCCCCCCTCCCTCACATCTTTTGTATAGTCATACAAGCATGTTGCTGTGATTTTCCCATACTTTGCTTTCTACTGAGGAAGAGGTAACTATTTCAAGGGTAAAGAGAAAGGAAGGGGCATAGACAATGGACCTCTCAGAGCAAGAAAATATGAATGACCTTCTCAGATGAAAAGCCACAGTATAGTAACAATGCCATGAAAGAAAAGGAGATATATTCCTGTTTGAAGAAAACATTCTATGTTGAACAGGCTCCTTGGAGAAGTGGCATGGAGAAGTTCTAATCCAACAAATAAATCCTGACCCCACTTGCACGATGAACAGAAGTGCCTCTTAGATGTTCTTCCGGTTGTGTGAGAGGCAGATCATGATTCTACCACACAACTGCAGGAGTCTTTCCAAGAGCACTAACAACCCTTTCTCATGGTGGTGCTGATACCATAAGAACTCCTCTCTCTGTAAGAACGCATGCATCAATTACAGTCCTCCCAGAAAATCCTGCCTTTAGTGGACCACATGTCAAAAATGATTCATCCTACCTAACTCCATCCCTGGGTTTGTGCTGTAGAACTAAAGTGAGTCCAGAAGCAACCACAATTGATGTCTACCTTAGGGTTTGCTTGACTGTTCTGTTTCATAGAATCATAGGCTCATTCTGCACGTGCAGAATAATGCACTTTCAAACTGCTTTCAGTGCTCTTTGAAGCTGTGCGGAATGGCAAAATCCACTTGCAAACAGTTGTGAAAGTGGTTTGAAAACGCATTATTTTGCTTGTGCAGAAGGGGCTATAGAGTTGGAAGAGACTACAAGGGACATCCGTGCAGGAACACACAATCAAAGCATTCCTTACAGATAGTCATCCAGCCTCTGTTTAAAAACCTCCAAAGAAGGAGACCCCATCACCCTCTTAGGCAGCATATTCCACTGTCGGACAGCCCTGATTGCCAGGAAGTTCTTCATAATGTTCAGATGAAATCTCTTTTCCTGTAGTTTAAATCCATTACTCTGTGTTCCAGTCTCTGGAGCAAAAGAAAACAAGCTTCCTCCCTCTTCAACATGACATCCCTTCAAATATTTAAACATGCCTTTCGTGTAACCCCTTAACCCTCTTTTCTCCAGACTAAACATACTCAGCTCCCTAATTCTCTCTTCATGGTGCATAGATTCCAGTCCTTTTACCATTTTGGTCACCCTCCTCTGAACCCATTCCAGCTTGACAGTATCCTTCTTGAATTGTGGTGCCCAAAACTGGACACAGTATTCCTGATGAGGGCTGACCAATGCAGAGTGGGGCTACTGTATCCCTGGATCTAAATAATATATTTCTATTGATGCAGTCCATAGCTGCCACATCACACTGCTGATTCATGTTCGGCTTGTGTTCTATGAGCAGCCTAATCCACAGAGGGCAAATCCCCCTCTGAAGACAGTGTGGACTTACACCAGCAAATTTGCCCTCTCTGCAGAACTTATCCTGGCTGCTTCAGCACCCTGCAATGGATGGCTGTGGTGATGGGCCTTAAAGTATGTGCTCCCATATTAGCATGGCTGGAGCATGGCAGGGGTAGAGTCAACCTTAGTTGGTTTCCACTGCCTATTTAGCCCCCTTGCACTGACTGGTCCAGCCTTAGAGATATGCTGCATTTTCTGTGGCTTATCTCCACTTTCTCTTATGGGGGATTTAAAGATTGGCTGGGTTTTTTACTTTTTGGGTGTCCTGGGCCCCAGGAAAGCCCTTTGAGGGGGCAGGCCTGAACAACGCCGGAGTGGCGCCATCCTTGCATGCCCGACAGCTCTGAATTGGGCTGTAAGCCTCCCAGATCCCATTCACATGTACTGTTGTCAAGCCAGGTATCACCCAACTTATATCTGTGTATTTCATTTTTTCTAAGTGTAGTACCTTACATTTCTCCCTGTTGAAATTCATTTTTAAAAGGCCATTTTGAATTCTGACCCTCTGGGGTATTACCTACCCCTCCTAACTTGATATCATCTGCAAATTTGATTAGCATGCCCTTTATTCCATCATCCAAGTCACTGATAAAAATATTGAATAGTATTGGGCCCAGGACAGAGCCCTGCAGTACTCCACTAGTCAGTTCTCTCCAGAATTAATATGAGCTTTCACTTGAAGTGCCTTCTCCTAAAGAGTGTGTTATCCTTTTTGATTATTTTTTTAGCATCCAGTCTGAAGAGGAGTTCTGGTGAGCTCAAAAGCTTTCACAATGTTTTTTATAACTTGGGCTGGTCCTAGTCAGTGCTCTTACATGGCCTTTGTTCTCATTTTTGGATTTGGCATAGACCAGGGGTAGGGAACCTGCGGCTCTCCAGATGTTCAGGAACTACAATTCCCATCAGCCTCTGGTACAATTCCCATCAATTGGCCATGCTGGTAGGGGCTGCTGGGAATTGTAGTTCCTGAACATCTGGAGAGCCGCAGGTTCCCTACCCCTGGCATAGACCAATATAGCTGTTTATAGCTTTTTGCTCTGACGCCTTTACATCTTTTCTGCCTGTGACTGGCAATAGATTTATATTATTTCTATATTGCAATTATTTAGATTATCTTTTTTTGCTGATATATTTTTGGTCTTGTGGTCATATTTTGTAGGGCACCTTGGGATGAACAAGAAAGGTAGGGTATAAAATATTTCCAGTAAATCAATGCACATTAAATACACAAATGACTCCGAGGTATGCCACTGTATTATTTAAACTTTTTTCCAACCATGTAGAAATAGAGTATGGTAAGTAGGCCCTGGGCAGCTGGAAAAATCCCTTAAAGGTACATTATGGAATCAATCCAGAGGTGGGATCCAGCAGGTTCTCACAGGTTCCTGAGAGTAGGTTACTAATTATTTGTGTGTGCCAAGAGGGGGTTACTAATTGGTGATTTTGCCACATGATTTTTGCCTTAGTTACGCCCCTCCTCCGCTCCTCAGCAGTAGCGCGCAGAACTTGAAGCAGTCTAGCAGGAGGTGCACCGGCGTGCGTGGCAGCCTGTGGCTGCGTGCATTCGTTTCCCACCCAAGGACCAGCACAGCGGCTGCGTCCTTACCACAGCCCCGCCCAGCAATGCCCTGCCCCCAGAATGCCAGGCCACACCCCTGTCATGCCCCGCCTGGCCCCATTGGCACTACACCACTGTTTGAATCCCACCACCATGGGAACCTGTTACTAAAAATTTTGGATCCCACCACTGAATCAAACTATATGATTATTTTTCTACAGAACAAGACCTTGGCCATAAGCATATTACATTTTTAGACATGCTCCTAAGATTTTGAAGTGTATTCCTAAACATTTAGTATGTGAATGATACAAACATGCATGGAAATGTTGAACATACAGACACTTTTATTAGGGAGCCAACATCCCCTGCCAAGTTGATGCTCAGTGGTAAATACTGGATTTGTTGACATGTGCTGCGAGGAAAGAAACGTTATCTGTGGAATGAAACACGTGGTTGCCTCTTAGAATAGTGAAAACACTTGCACCATTTTTAATTTGTCACTAGGTGTAGCTATGATGCTAACGGCACTTGAGCAGCAACTCCTCAAAAATTAAAGTAGTAAATCATAGAAAAAAAACAAGGAGTCGTCTACTGAAAAAAAGCCCTTCCTTCCTTCATTTTCTATGGTGGAGAGGAAGAAAACAGTTCACTTCAGTAGAAGGAGATTGCATTACATTCATGGAAATATGCAGCTAGGAAGCAAAGCCAGACTACATTTATCACATGAGAGAACCTATGATTATAGAAGGCTACTTCAAAGCATGCTAGGAGATATTTTTTACAACCAATTGTTTTTAATTACAGTCAAAGAGCCCTGCAGAATGTTAAGAAGGGAAAACAACTGCTGTTGAATATGTAAGTCTGGATCAGTTCAACTCGTGCTCAGTGAGAACACAGCAAAAGATAACGTGCATTAAATGTAAAAAATTTCTAGCTAATGTGATAACTGTTCCTATCACCCAATCCTAAACAGGGCTGCCACGTGCCTCGAGAAAAGATATCCTCTCCCTTTAGTAGTCTAAATGGGATCCTATTTACCAGATGAAGTTATTTATCTCCTTGCTGTGAAATGCTTCAGCTGCCCATTTCCACACACTATTATTTAAACTTCTGTTAAAGAGGCAAGGGCAACCCTAACATCAAATCACACAAAATATGTTGATGGTACTGTTCATGGATGAAGTATTCCGCCTTTTGGACATTACTTCAAAAGGAGCAGCAGTGGTGTAGGAGGTTAAGAGCTCGTGTATCTAGTCAGGAGGAACCGGGTTTGATTCCCAGCTCTGCCGCCTGAGCTGTGGAGGCTTATCTGGGGAATTCAGATTAGCCTGTGCACTCCCACACACGCCAGCTGGGTGACCTTGGGCTAGTCACAGCTTCTCAGAGCTCTCTCAGCCCCACCCACCTTACAGGGTGTTTGTTGTGAGGGGGGAAGGGCAAGGAGATTGTAAGTCCCTTTGAGTCTCCTGCAGGAGAGAAAGGGGGGATATAAATCCAAACTCCTCCTCTTCCTCCTCCTCCTCCTCCTCCTTCTTCTTCTTCTTCTTCTTCTTCTTGATATTTGCATTGTGAGTTGGACTATGCCAAGGTTGGTACCCTTCAGCAGCTAGGCTAAACCCTTTACAAAGAACACCAGCTATCTCCAAAGGAGCATGTGATTCCTTGTAGCGGTTTTTTTTCTCCATTTGCCCTGGGCATGTTGGCCCCATAGTCTACTGCCTGGGGAGACACAAGATCTTGAATCTGTCCTACAGTAGATAACGTTCAAATCTCTTCCAGCCTCTGTACCTGTCTGATCTCAAAATGGAATTCCTGGCTTTTCACCAGAAGGGCAAAAGCAATACTCAGTAGATACTGTATGTGGGGATTTCTCTAGTGCTGCTGAGCTGAAACCTTTCCACTTAAACATACATCCATGCCAAAAATACAGCGTACAGCTACACATCATTTAGCAAATGTAGTCAGACGCTACAAGGGGAAAATGTTATTTCTTCATTTAGTGTGTTCACTGTTACAACGATCTGCTATGGTTGTACAGTGGGTTGTGTAATGTAAACTCCAGAAAACAAACATCCCCAGCTTTTTTGCTACTTTTCAATTACTCTGCTAGAAATGCACGAGAATGTTCAACAAATGCAGGAAAACAGCAGATGTCAATCCAACATTCCTTCCTAGCTGTTCTATTTCTGCTTTTCGGTTTGTTGAGACATCCTTACTGCACCTGACAAACTTTGTGACACATTTCTTATCAGCTTTGGGAATGTGTTGCTGCCTAATGCTAAGACCTATGGTTAAACAATTTTAAAGCTGTGACACACGTAAGAAGAGGAAATGGCTGTGCTTAGAAGATGTCAAGGTAAGTGATTATTAAATCGCAAATAGACAACCGCCGAGAATTTGCAATCATCGCAGCATCGCAAAGTTCTTTTGGAGTAGCTAAGATGCTTCGAGAGTTTTCCCAAAAACTTCATTCAGATCAGTTCTAAAGTCAAACCTCTCGGCTGTTGGTTTCATTTATTTCAGCACTGTATACTAACCCTGCAGTAGATAATTAGCCATGAGGACTTATAAAATAACTCCAAATTGAATACCTACAACCAATATCTACCATATATACTTGAGTATAAGTTGACCCGAATATAAGTTGAGGCACCTAATTTTACCACAAAAAACTGGGAAACTCATTGACTCAAGTATAAGTCTAGGGTGGGAAATGCAGCAGCTACTGGTAAATTTCAAAAATAAAAATAGATACCAATAAAATTACATTAATTGAGGCATCAGCAGGTTAAATGTTTTTGAATATTTATTTCAAAGAAAAGCAGTAAACTAGCCCTGCCTATTCATTGCTATCCTGGCGGACTTCCCACTACTTATGCAAAGAGGTGCAAGGCAACCGGCTTCTGCAAGGCTTTCAAAAGCGCCTCGCTTCCCGCCATGGCAGCGAGAGAGAGGAGGCTACATAAGAGCACTGATTAGGACCAGCCCAAGTCAACAACCCTGCAAAGTAGATTAAGCTGAAAGTGGATTCTAGTCCAAGGTCACCTTGAAAGCTCCAGTGACAGAATGGGGATTTGAACTTGAATCTCTCAGATCACAGTCAGGCACTCTCACTGCTACAAGACACTAGTTCCCAAGCGGAGCTTTTGGACGCTACTTCAAATGCATAATGATTTTATGTCATCCTGCAACTCATCAGGTTTAGTTCCTCAAAAAATAAGAGGAAGTGTTTTACAGGAAGTCCCCTACTAATGCAGCAGTGACTCCTTGGTAGGTCTCGAACCTTAAGCCAATAAACGGACTCTGTGTTGCTGATCAGCAGCATTTATTGATAAACTCAGAGCACCAAAACGTGGCAAAGCCAGTTCTGGAGAATCTGGACTTTGCCATCCCCTTTATCCCCATTTTCAGTCCCCCCACCCATTTTCCCAAGAAGAACTGAAAGAAAGAGATTGTGGAGCCGAGGCGCCCCACGGTCGGTGACAAATAGTGATAGAAAGCCACCTGGCTTCCTGCCCCCACAAGACAACAGAAATAATCCCATTTCTCATGGGACCAAGGCATCAGGTGGACGCCTAGTTATCTACAAAGCATGTGAAGCCATAAAGTAAAGATCAAGGAAAGAATGCCCAAAATGGCAGCGGTACCATAAAGCAGGCTGGCTACATATATCTTGTAGCAGCTCTGATATATACTTGCAAGCAGTTACACTGAGTTAGGAATGCATCTCGATCACCTAGATCGCATCCCCTGACACTCCTCCCATAATTAAATTATTTCTTTGCAAATCCTGCAAATCCTCCATACAGTCAGTTTATCCTCTTGTCACATTTTAGTCTTTGCTGTTCTGGTACCAATATTGCAAGTTGGCTGAATAGCCATTGATATTTTTAGTGGTAACTGCAGCAACAGGAAAATGCATATGCCATAGGCATTTCATTTTGTTTCCTTTACAGACCATTCAAACAGCCTGCCTTTTACTCCGTTTGCATAGCCAGAGCCAAGACTTTGCTTCAGCTTTCAGGAAGACACGGACAAAAGCCTTCAAAATAAATTCCTGGAAGAGTTTCAGTGGATGCCAGGAAAATCACTGACTAAGGAAGTCCCCAGTCTCAGAGAACGTAGTGTGGCCAACTCCAGGTTGAGAAATTCCTGGAGATTTGGAGGATGGTAACTGGGGAGGGTGGGGTTTGGGGAAGAACATCTGTGGGGTATAATGCCATGGAGTCTACTTTGCAAGGCAGCCATTTTCTCCAGGGTAATTGATCTTTGTAATCTGGAAAGTAGTTGTAATTATGAGAGATCTCCAGGATCCATCTGGTGACTTGCAAGCTACAAAGGAGGAAAGGTAGATATGTAGCTCAAAGGAGCTGAGCTACAGTAAACTTGCTTTTCTCCACATCCATGCAGCCATTAATTTCCTGGCTTTCAAGTATACTATTTATTGTCGAAAGCTTTCACAGCCGGAATCATTGGGGTGCTGTGTGGTTTCCGGGCTGTATGGCCGTGTTCTAGCAGCATTCTCTCCTGACATTTTGCCTGCATCTGTGGCTGGCATCTTCAGAGGATCCTCTGAAGATGCCAGCCACAGATGCAGGCGAAACGTCAGGAGAGAATGCTGCTAGAACACGGCCATACAGCCCAGAAACCACACAGCACCCAAGTATACTATTGTTATCATTTCAAATATAGAGGTATATTCTGGAAGTAATCTGTGCCTGGGCATTTTGATTGCCTTCATTTTTGGCACTCTAACCCCTCTGCTCATCCTGAAGTTGGTGGCCAATTTTGAAACTCCTGGCTTTATTTCCCAATACGTTACTCCTGCCAAATACAAATTATTTTATTTAGTTCATGCACATCTTTCTCGGGAGGGAAGGCAGCCCAGTATAGCCCAATCTCATCAGTACTCAGAAGCTAAACAGCATCAATACTTGGAAGGGAGACCTCCAAGGAAGATGCTGCAGAAGAAAGCAATGGCAAACCACCTCTGCTTCTCACATGCCTTGAAAGCCCCTTGCTGGAGTCATCATAAGTCAGCTGTGACTTGATGGCCCTTTCACACACACATATGCCTTTTCTCACTGCGACTCAAGGAAGTGAATTCTAAATCTATCTATCTATCTATCTATCTATCTATCTATCTATCTATCTATCTATCTATCTATCTATCTATCTATCTATCTATCTATCTATCTATCTATCTACCTATCTATTTATGGGTTTTGTATACCGCCCTATCCCCGAAGGACTTGCTTACTTGCTTACTTACTTACTTACTTACTTACTTACTTACTTACTTACTTACTTACTTACTTACTTAGATTTCTATATCGCCCCATCCCCGAGGGGCATGAACACACATGCTGAAGTAAATGCTGTCAGTCTTTAAGGTCCCACTGAGTTTCTGTTTTGTTTTGCTGCAATAAACTAACGTGGAGTTTGTGAATTTGTAGGTGATAACAAGTGCCAGAACAGAGATGGTACGTTTGGAGCAAGCTGGTCTTTTAAGGATATCTTGGCCATTGAAAGCAAGAAAAACCTCAATAATTCTGACAATCTGCCAGAGCTAGAATGTGAAGATTGCCAGACTAAAAATATTGAACCTGTGATCGATTAGTGCACACAACACTGCTGGCTCTGTGTTTTTTGATGCCATCTTGAATACAGTTACACTCTTATAATCCCATTGACTTCAGTGAATTTAGAAATGTATAACTCTGCTCAGAATGATTCTGCAAAGGTCTCTTTTTTAAAAGACACAATCTTACCAATCAGTTGTTTGGTGGGGAAGCTAAGACTGTGTACATCAGTGTTTTTTACTTTTTTTTTTTTGTAAAGACAAGCTATGCAGCCCTGGCTGTTGGATCAGGTGTGCGTATGTGGGGGAATTAAAGGTGAATTGCAAGCACACACGAGGGCAGTTTCTCAGCTAGTTGGGTATAGGCATACAGTATCCTTGTTTCTGTATAGAAACAGGAGCAGCAGTGGCGCAGGTTAAGAGCTCATGTATTTAATCTGGAGGAACCGGGTTTGATTCCCAGCTCTGCCGCCTGAGCTGTGGAGGCTTATCTGGGGAATTCAGATTAGCCTGTACACTCCCACACATGCCAGCTGGGTGACCTTGGGCTAGTCACAGCTTCTTGGAGCTCTCTCAGCCCCACTTACCTCACAGGGTGTTTGTTGTGAGGGGGAAAGGGCAAGGAGATTGTAAGCCCCTTTGAGTCTCCTGCAGGAGAGAAAGGGGGGAATATAAATCCAAACTCTTCTTCTTCTTCTTCTATAGTCCTTAACTGGATCAAGGTGTGAGCCTGTTTTTTTAAAAAAAACTGCTTTGGGGAGTTGAGGTTTCAAATATCGAGAAGAACATGAGCAGACTTCAAAAATGAATCAGAAAGGCAAATGAAAATTGTAAAAACATCCCAAGCAGTTCCCCCTCTAAGCTTTTGTGAGTCATGCATCAGAAAGTATTTGTAGCTTGCTTTAATTGGGAATAATTATATTCATCCATTTTCTGCCTGGCAGGCAGTGTTTCTGAGCAATAATGCCCATGGAACACAATTGAAGGAGGTCATTTCATCACCGCGACTGTTTACATTGCCGTATCCAAATCTCGTCTTATTGTGTGCCTGTGCAATTCTGCCTAAGGCAGTCAGTCACTTGGCTGCTCAAGGAGGAATCTGTTCCTACACCTTCCATGTGTTTGCAAGTAATCTTCTGCACCAAAATTGGACTGTCTAAGAGGAAGCATAGAAGTGTAAATAAAAGTGTACATTTCCTTTAAAACACACCAATCAGGGTAATGAAGTGACCCAAATTAAAGGCATGATTTTTGAAACAAAAAAAATGTTATTAACAATTGTAAAACACATTGAAATTCAAATTACTCTGCAAAAAAAGGATATATATTTTTTAAAAAAACTGAGGACATGCTTCTTCTAAATTATTCTGAATTTTTTATTAGAAGGCTAAATGGGTCTTAAAGTCTCCATCTCAAAACCTGGAACTTGCCAGAATATTTTTGCATTATATTTTAATTAAAGTTATAATTACAGAACTAAATATAATTAGCTCCTTTCTTCAAAAGAAATTGGAAGCCAACTTACTTTATTAAATTTTCAATTTGTTTCCCGCAGTGTTACATAGTTTATTCTAATTAATTGAAGGAGATCTCATAAATATTTTATCAACAGAAGGGATGTGATTAAAAGCCGAAGGATTGTTTTTAATGCCAATTTTCCCAGCCCTTTTCAAATATACTCTTCTTTTCCTTAAGTTGCACACTCATACATTTTTTAAAAAATCTAAAAAGGAGAGATAAAACCCAAGCTTGCCATAGCATTAGCTATATTAGAGTTTATTTGAGTGATTTCAGGATTCTTTTCGTTTGGTTTCCTTTCTACTGAGAATGGCTGTTATTTAAGAAATGTCTTGCCTGATGTAGACCCAGGAAAAAGACTGGTATGCTTTTCAAATTAAGTAGCTCTCTGTAGTGTTTCCGATTAACATTTACATATATAAAAGACAGCTATTATTCAACCCACGGCCAGTTTGACACCTCTCCCACCCACTTGCAAATATTGTTTTACATTCCATCTTGTTTTAGTAGTGAGATCAGGACAGCGTTCTATAAGACAAGGATCTTCTGGCAAGGAGAACTTTGGAGCAGGGGGAAAATGGAGGCCGGGACAGATTCCAAGTTTTCCACACACCCCCATGGACCCCCCCAGCCCCCCATGCCCTGTCCCCACACCCCACTTACCTTAATTAGTGGTGAGGCCTGGTGGGGTAGGGTTGGGCAAAGGCGCGCAGCAGCCTCCGCCAGCCCTGGTGGGGTGGGGCCAGTCAGGGGCACGTGGAGTGGCCTCCACCGGCCCTGGCGGGGTGGGGCTGGGCAGGAGAGTACCTGGCAGCAGCCTCTGCCGGGCCTGGCTTAACAAGGCTGGCCCAGCAGCGGCCATTGCCGCACCTAGTAGGGCGGGGTGAGGAGGGAAGGAGGAGGGGTGTGGGGTGATTTTCTGCCCCCCATGTGACCCCAATGGCATCCTCCCAGGACGCCTGTCCCCACCTGGCCCTGTGTTAGTTAAGCCACTGCTTTAGAGGTTGGGAGACGCTCTGAGTTCTACATATCATATCTATCTTGTCTTCACTCTGCTGTCTCGGTTCACTGGTCACATGAATTTCCTGGGATGAGAGTAGATCCGTTTAGGAACGGGTACAGCTAGAATATAAATTGGCCAGTGATGCCTCCCCATTGGCTGCTACTCAGAGGAGTTGTACAATAACATTTATTTATTTATTTATTATTTAAATTTATAGACCGCCCCATCCCCGAGGGGCTCTGGGCTGTGCACAACAATATCAGTGTGCTTACAATGTATAACAAGGGTCACAATAGTGACCATATTTACTAAAAACCATTAAAAACCATTAAAAACCATTTAAAACAGCGGTCAAAACAATAATAACGGCGTCCCACAACCCAATTCATTAAAACCTCCCCAGAAGGTGGAAACGGCCAGACTCCTCCCTAAAAGGATAACAAATATATATACATGAATGGAATTGTAAAAAATAAGGGAGCAAAGGAGCAGAGCAAAGGAGGGGGCGCACCTCAGCAACTGGGCCCTCCAAAGGCCTGGCGGAACAACTCAGTCTTGCAGGCCCTGTGGAATTCACCAAGGTCCCACAGGAGACACTGGAGGAAGAGTGTTCCACCAGGCGGAGGCCAGGGCAGTAAAGGTCTGACCATTATGGAGGCCAGCCGTATCATTGAGGGACCAGGAACCACCAGTAAATTGGCCTCTGCCAAGCGCAGAGGCCGAGTAGGGACGTATGGGGTAATGCGGTCTCTAAGGTACAAGGTCTCATTCCTTCTTTGAATTCCATGGGGTCAAGGCAAACTGATCCCCAATTTTAATTTCCGGAATTCCACTTTTGCTGAATAGAGGCTCAACCCCATTGAAGTAACCAAATCTCTGCTTACCTGCAGTGAAACTTGAACAACAACCGGGTTTTCTAGCCATGATGTGGAAGTGACTTCTCTTTACTTACTTTGCTCACTTACTTTGTAAAACAACAGCAATAAGAATGAAGAATGCACTTTTCAAATTCCGTTTTCGTTAGCTATATGTATTCTTAATATGCCACAGTTAATGAAAAAGGACAGGAACATTGTGCTGTCATTGGTGTGACAAGCTTATGGTGATTTTCTAAACTTGCTATAAGAAAGGCCTGGGAACGTCTGTAATATTTAAGACATATTCTCCATTGTTCAGGAGTTTACATTATTTATCACAATTGTAATATATTTCCTGAATTTACTACTTTCTATTGAAAGACATTGACTAATTTTTAAATATGCTGTTGTATATCTTCCTTTCTATCACACCAGAGTATGTGTGTACAAAGCACTGTCAAGTCACAGCCAGCTTATGGTGACCCCAGCAAAGGGTATCAAGACAAGGGGGAAGCCGAGGTGGTTTGCCACTGTCTTCCTGGTGTTCTCCCTTCCAAGTATAGACCCTGCTTTGCTTCCAGGATCTGATGAGATCAGACTATATCATGCTGCTTTCTGTCATACAAAGAGTATATGGACAGATTTTCAATGCAATGTGGTCACCACCTCTGTGAATTGTCTGGACCTATGCAATGACTCTTGGACAATGACAGCAGATGGGTATCCTTGGAGCCAATTCAAGACATTTCACAAAAGCCATAAATGACAACATAAATCAGGATTGCATTTATTCAACCAGGATTTGGAGACATGCTGACAGCAACTTTGGTGCTAAATCTGGTGGCTTCATCAACCCTGCTGTATTTATCTAAGAACAGCTATAAGCTAAGAGCTTATAGGAGTAAGTAAAACAGAAGGTAGGTAAGCAGGTTCCAAATCTACCCACAATCAATCTTAACTTGCTACCCTGCCACAGTGTAATAATTTTCATGGTCAACAAAGATCTCCTGCCCTCTGCTCCCCTTCCCCCAATTTGAACTGTTTCATGGGGAACAAGAAAATTATTTGAAAGTTCGAGTACCTGTGCCACAAACTAGCTGTTTGAGTGTATTATCGAAGGCTTTCATGCCCGGATTCAACTGGTTGTGGTGGTTTTTCCAGGCCTGTGTGGCCGTGGTCTGGTACATCTTGCTCCTAACGTTTCACCTGCATCTGTGCCAGCATCTTCAGAGGTGTATCACAGAGAAAAGTCTGTTTCACACTGTGTCTAGTGAGAAGGGAAAGTTTAGTGAGGTATATTGTCCATGTCCCAGAGTGGGGAACCAATCAGCCAGTGTATTGTCGAAGGCTTTCACGGCCGGATTCAATTGGTTGTGGTGGGGTTTTGGCCACACAGCCCGACAAACCCACCACAACAAATCAGTAAGTGTTTGGGTGGAATTTGCTATGCAAAGGTATGGTTGAGTGCATTGTATTGCGGGTGGGGTGATCAGTCCATTTTTTAAGTACTAGTAGCCAAGCTTTGCTAATTTTCAGAGTCTCTTCTTTCTTGTTGAAGTTGTCATGGTGTTTGTGAATTTCAATGGCCTCCCTGTGCAGTCTGACATAGCACCCTTCCGAGTTGTCCAGGATTTCAGTGTTCTAAAATAAAACATTATGCCCAGTTTTGTTTAAGACATGTTCTGCAACTGCAGATTTTTCAGGATGGTTAAGCCGACAGTGTCTTTCGTGCTCCTTAATTTGAGTCTGAATGCTGCGTTTTGTGGTTCCTCTGTAGACTTTTCCACAGCTGCAGGGTATGCGATAGACTCCTGCAGAAGTGAGGGGGTCTCTCTTATCCTTTGCTGAGCGTAGCATCTGCTGTATTTTCCTGCAGAACATGTGTTAAACAAAACTGACATAGCATTTTATTTGAGAAGGCTGAAATTCTGGACAATTGAGCCCTTTATGGGTTTCTCAACTACATCTAATTAGTCACTGTAGAAAATGCAATGATGGACTACATTGGTGAAAAGATCATAGTAAAAAAAAATCTTGTGCTAGCCAGGATAGGTCACCATACCAAGTAAAGTATAGGCTTTAGAATGTATAATTATTTTATTATGTGTATTATTGCATATTTGTTTTATGATGTAAACAGCTCTGAGTTTCTACGGTAGGGAGAGGTGTGTATAAATTAAATAAATAAACACATTTGTACTTATGGCAGTGGTGGCAAACCTTTGGCACTCCAGATGTTATGGACTACAATTCCCATCAGCCCCTGCCAGCATGGCCAATTGGCCATGCTGGCAGGGGCTGATAATATGGTCGCTGATCCCTACAGCCGGACTTATGGACTATTGTAAGACTGGAAACTGCTTTTTAAGATGAAGGGTATCATTGGTGGATGTTGTATTTCCTAACCTTATAGAAGTTTGAATGCTTTGGATCTTGTTTCATAATGTCAACACACATAACAAAATTGTATCCCTACCAAGAAAAATCCTATGTTAATATTATTGTTTCGAATTAAAGAGAAGAACAAAACAATTTATTTCAGCCTGCCTGGCACCAGTAGCAGTGGGTTGAATGGACAAAGATTTCTGTGTGTGTGATGGAGCGTCTGTTGCACAGATGTACGGTTAAGTTGCAGCTTGTTGTGGAATGTGCCAGAAGGAAGGAATTGGTCTCTGTCTCATGAGTCTATGTTTTATCATGCCCTTTTTCCAAGGAACTCCGGGTAGTAGACATGGTGTGCGGTGATTGGCATGGGATGAGGCGGGTGAGGCTGAAAGACAGTGGCCCAAAATGAAAAAGAAGATGTATTGTCGAATGCTTTCACGGCCGGAATCACTTGGGTGCTGTGTGGTTTCCGGGCTGCATGGCCGTGTTCTAGCAGCATTCTCTCCTGACATTTCGCCTGCATCTGTGGCTGGCATCTTCAGAGGATCTGATGTTGGTAAAGCAAGTGGAGTATATATACCTGTTGGAGTGTCCAGGGTGGGTGAAGAAACATTGTCTGTGAGTAACAAAGAAGACAACCAGGTCAATAGTTGAGGGCATCTGAATAGAAGTATGAGTAACAATGAAGTATGCCAGCCACAAATGCAGATGCCAGCCACAGATGCAGATGCCAGCCACAGATGCAGGGGAAACGTCAGGAGAGAATGCTGCTAGAACACGGCCATACAGCCCGGAAACCACACAGCACCCAAATGAAAAAGAAGAGTTGGTTTTTATACCCCAATTTTTCTTTATCTTTACAGAGTCTCAAGTGGCTTACAAGTGACTTGCCTTCCCCTCTCCAACTTGTGAGGTAGGTGAGGCTGACAGAGTTCAGAAAGAACTGGGACTGGCCCAAGGTCACCAGCAGGCTTCATGCAGAGAAAAGGGGAAACAAACCCTGCTTACCAGCTTAGAGTCCACTGCGCATCAGCACTACACCACGCTCACCAAGCAAGCCTTGTGGCACACTAGGGCAGTGGTGGCAAACCTACGGCACGTGTGCCAGAGGTAGCACTCAGAGCCCTCTTTGTGGGCACGTATACCATCACCCCAGTTTGGGCACTCAGCTGTGGCATAGCGCCAAGTGGGCAAGAGGTGTGCAATGCACTGGGCATGAGCCCCTGTGAGGGTGTGGCAAGGGCATTCTGCGGGTGTGGCAGTGGTGTTTCGGGAGATTCTGGGGCATTCCAGGGCAGGGTGGGGGCGGACAGGGGCATGGCAGGGGCGAGGGGGGCATGCACGCCCCAAATGCAGTTTCCCCTTGCTCCGCCCCTGTCACTTGGTCTCTAAAAGGTTCGCCATCACTGGACTAGGGTGTTAAACCCAAGTCTTCCACACCCTAGTTCAACATGCAGTCTATAATAATATGTATCTGTGTCTTTGCAAATGTAGTAGCTATAAAATAAAATATTGTACAGATATGCTGTTGTGTAGCACTTTATAGAATCCTGGTAAACTGTTGTAGAATCCCAGGGTTGCACAAAATGCAGTTGGAAATCAATGGACATCACTGTTTACCAGCACATATGTAAAAGAAGAATGATATTCTCTAGCCAGGAACTGTTCTAGATGGCTGGCTTAGTAATACCTAACCTTTTCTTCCATCTTGTGAAGAATCTTAAGCGCAAGTTGCTGTGAGAGAGGTTTATTGGCTTTCCCTTGCTTTAGTTTGTTTTCATACCTACTGCCCTGTTTTTCTGCTTGTAACATAACTCTAGACACTTTTTCTGTCATGGATTTCTTTATTGCTAGCTGTATTTTTTCCCATCCTGGCATATGGGGAGAACTGTCTTCACAGTTCCATCTGCTCTACATTCTGAACGTAGCGGATGGTGTGTTGAAGCTGTTAAAAGGAAGGCAAAGGGAATACAAGAAACAGAAGAGTTGCACAAAAATAAATAGAAGAGGGCATTGCTGAGGATTTTTTTCAACAGTGCTGATGGGGGTGATCATGGGAGTACTGATGACCTGATAGACATCATATACTTGGATACAAGAAGATCATGGGAGTTGCAGTTCCAAAGATGAAGAGAATAGGAAGGAACTCTCTGGCCCACATAATCTTTAAAAGCCTGTGCCCCCACCTTGCTTTTTTGCATTGGAAGCTGTGGTTGCCTCTGGCAGGAATAAATTATCAGAAAATAAAGCTTGGCATTTGAAAAAAATGGCCACTACTTTCAGGTTAATGATGGAGGTTGCAGTGTCAAAAATGAAGGGAATATGAACTTTCTGGTCTATGGTATCTCAAGAAACACTGCATCCCCATGCTATTTGCAACAGAAGGTAAGGTACTTTGTGCATGGCAGGCATAACTTATCCAAAAATGATGCTGGTGTCCCAAAATAGGCCACCAGCTTCAGGATGATAGTGGACCTTAACACTGCCAAAAATGAAAGAAACTGGACCATCCTGACAAATATTCCTTTGACATTTGCAATGGAAGCAAAGATTTGCTCAAGAGAAGCCAGCACAAGCAGGAAGGAGATGCAGGGATGCTGGGAAATATCTCTTCTGTTACAAAACAGATGTTTAACAACTTTCCTAGCCTATCAGAGCAACTGTGATGTAATGATTAGAGCATTTTTCAGGGGTGGCGGATAACCAGCAGAGTGAACAGAGTTCCCCTGGTTGAGGAATGGTAAGAAAGAATAGGCATAGTCCCTTCTTCCCGTATGTAGCTTGTAATTTTCCTGCCACCGCATTTCCTTCTGATTTCAAAGACCTTAACGGAGATTGCCCCACTTCACTCAGACTTCAGTTGCCAACCACAGCACAACTATTTCCACGAATGGAGTCTGAAGACCTGGGTCAAATTGAAGTGAGGAGAGATGAAATTTTAGACCCATTGGGGAAATTAAAAATCAATAATTCTCTAGGTCCTGAAGGCACAAACTCAAGAGTTCTTAGCAAACTCAAATGTAAGACTGTTAATCTACAGACCCATATATGTAACTCTTTACTAAAGTCAGCCACTGTACCAGAAGACTGGAGAGTAGCAAATGTCATACCTCTAAAGGGTTCAGAGGAAACCAGGACTTTCAGACCAGTTAGCTGAATGTCTGTACCAGACAAATGAGTACAAACTATAGACATTCTTAACCTGTTGAAGGAGAGTCAAAGAGAAGGCTTGTAAAAACAGATTTCTGAAGTTCTTTGAGAAAGTGAACAAACATGTAGATAATGATGACCTGATAGACATCATATACTTGGATTTTCAAAAGGCTTTTGACAAGATACTTCACTACAGACTCTTTAATAAGTTAGCAACCATGGTGAAAGAAAATGGGCCCTTTTATGGGCTGGAAATTAGTGGAAGTAAAGGAAGCAGACAGTAAGAATGAATGTACAATGGGGTTCCGCAGAGATTGGAATTGGGGCCAGTGCCATCTGCTTTGTTCATAAACAATCTGAAATTGGGGGTGCACAGTGTAGTGTCCAGGTTTGCAGATGGCACGAAAGGATGGTGAAAATCAAGGATGACTGTGAAGAGTTCCAAGAAGGTCTCCACAAAATGAACACATAAACACCTGAAACGTCATTGTACGGCCTGATCAAAGTCAGTGTTGTCTACTCAAACAGGCGGCGGCTCTCCAGGGTTTCAGGCAGAGGTCTTTCACATAACCCTAATGCATGATCTTTTTGATTGAAGATGCCAAGGATTGAATCTGGGGCCTTCTCTAAGCCATGCAGATGTTCTACCACTGAGCCACAATTGAATCTGGGGCCTTCTCTAAGCCATGCAGATGTTCTACCACTGAGCCACAATTGAATCTGGGGCCTTCTCTAAGCCATGCAGATGTTCTCTAAGCCATGCAGATCTTTACACAGTGATTAACTCACCACTACCAGAGGATATAGTGACCACAGGGATAGGTCTCTTTAAAGGGGGATTAGACAGACTCATGGAGAATAGGTGGCTACAAACCATGATGACTAAAGGGAATCTCCATATTCAGATCCAGTGAATGCCTATGCCAAAACCAGGAGACCTTGGTCCCACGCCCTGTTTCCATCCCTTTATAGGAACTGGTTGTCCACTGTATAAGACAGGATGCTGGACTAGATGGACCACTAGTGTGAACCAAGCTCTTTTTAAGGCATCTGATTTTTATCCTTACAAGAACCCTGTGAGGTAAAATAGGCTGAGAGAAATGTTTGTCTCAAAGAATCAGTGAGTTTCACGATTGAGCAGAGCTCTGAACAAAACTTTCCATGATCAAAAACCCAACTCGATGAACTACAGTGACTCTAACATGACAAGATAGAACAAAACAAGAAAACACACAAAAACAAATTCATAGATGTGAACACACATGAAAATACTGGCCCCTTCCGCACACGCAAAATAATGCATTTTCAAACTGTTTGCAAGTGGATTTTGCTATTCCGCACAGCTTCAAAGAGCACTGAAAGCAGTTTGAAAGTACATTATTCTGCTTGTGCGGAATGAGCCACTAGCTCCTCTATTAAGCCTCTTTCCTACAAGCTGATGAGTATGATGAATGTGCAGGAGAATTAACATACTGTTAGGGGATTTGGGATCATACTGCTCAAAGAGAGAGAAAATAAAAAGTGAGTTGTGCTGGAGCTTCTGAAAAAGAAAGGAGGAATTTTCCAGTGATACAGGTACTGAAGAATACAGTGTGTGAACTTCCCTAAGCCCTAAAAGTATGATGGATTAAGAGTAGGGGGAATGCTTGGCACTGGGCACCTCTATAACCATTTGTCCGGGATCATTTTATGACAAACCTCTGTCTTGCTGGCAGCAAAATTCTGCACCATATAAATATTATTAGCTTGGGTGCATCAAACTGGCATACTTAATGAGCCAGAACTCTTGTGAATGACCGCTGTGGGATTTTAAAGGAAGATGGTAGTAAAGATGGGTATGCATTTTCCCTGCTGGAGTTTTACCTGCTAGGGAAGGGCAACCAAATTCATTATTGTGATGCTTCAGTTTTGATTAAACGTGTATTTCGGCCATGTCCTAGAGAGAGAGAGAAACACACAGGCTTAGTGGTTTGGTGTTTGTGTGGCATATTATTTCACATTGGTACATTTACAAATTAGAGCAGAATATAGCCCTGAAAACTCACTTCTGGATTCTGCAAATCTGTTTTGGTATCATTCTGGGGGATCACTGGAATAAAATAACCCTGGATGCCAAATATTCAATTCAGGGACAGAAAACAAGGCAGTGATCAGGTGAGCTGGAATAAAAAGGAGAAAAGGACTGCAAATGAGCCCTTTCCTTTTGTGATACCATCACGCTGGCTCCTTGATATTGCCTCTTCTATCTCTCTTCCTGGTTGCCTCAAACTCCATGGTTCTTTCTCAGCCATACTCCCCACCCTCACCCCACCATTTCCTTAAACAGAATACAAAAGTATTCTGAGTCCATTCTCTTCCTTAATGGGAATGCGGCATTTTTGCCCCCAACCCTATGGAAAATGGATCATGAGGCTCCAAGGGGCAGGGGCAGGCTAGAAATGGTTTCTAAGCCACCAGCTATCTCTGAACTGCAGGCTAGCTTCTGCATCTACTGCTCCTGTCATCCTCCCTATACTGAGCAATGCAGGAGTAGCTGCTTGCTTTGGATCTGAGCAAGATTTCCTTCAGTCTATAATGAAAGAAGACTTCATGTTGTAACCTACTCTGCATCAGCTGTTATGAGTTTTCTGGGCTGGGTGGCTGTGGTCTGGTACATTTTGCTCCTAACATTTTGCCTGCATCCATGGCTGACATCTTCAGAGACATGGCACAGTAAGTGTGTTTCTCTCCATGACTGTGCACATTTTACCATGACATGTCTCTGAAGATGCCAGCCATAGTTGTGGGTGAAATGTTAGATGCAAAACCTACCAGGCCATGGCCACACAGCCCGGAAAACCCACAACAGCCAGTTGATTCTGGCCGTGAAAACCTTTAATAATACAGTTTTCAGCCATAATTGCAGATGAAATCTTAGAAGCAAAAACTACCAGACCATGGCCACACAACCCAGAAAACCCACAACAGCCAGTTGTTCTGGCCATAAAAGCCTTTGACAATACAGTTTTCAGTCCACTCATATCAGTTTTCTGAACAGGCTATGTGTATACGCACTTATAACAATACATCAGCCTACATCAGATCCTCTGTGCTCTGTCCATGGTGCTGACACATTGAGCGCTCTCCAAGACCTTAATCATTGCTTTTAATACCTAATTCCTACCTGCAAATGACTCTCTCTTCTTGCAGGTCTGCAGCCCTCTCTCCTAACCCATAATTTGGCAGAGGAACTCCTACAGGCATGTGCCTACCCAGTATCAGAAGGAATCACAAAAAGTCTTTGAGGAACAGAGAGCAGCAGCAGCCACACAGAAGCATTAATGACTACAGAAACGGGCAGATCAAGGCATCAGTTAACTCACAAAGTACAACAATTCTGTTTTATGGCTTTTGGAAGTATTGGCTTTCGGAAGTACTGCAACAGTCCCATCACTCTGTTCCAAATCCAAATTCACCTGCCTGTCTTGAGCTTGACAAAGTACCAGGGGGTCTGGGACTTGAGTTGGGGACTTCATTTGTTGGAGCTGGAACTCAGATGGTGAACTCTTCAATGCTGGTGGGATGTGTGTGTGACCTCAGGCACTCCCTAATATGTCCCTATGAATGAAAACAGCATGAAGTCTCTGGACAGGAGTAGACAAGGACAAACACCAGTCTCTAGGCTAGTCCGCTGTCATTAATTTGAGCTGAAACGATATTGGAAGTCCATCAACTACATGGACTAAGGACCAGGCAACAAAAACAGCAGCTCCTTGACTATATACCCTGCTTATAGAAAAGCCATTCTACGTACTGTGAAGAGCATTAGATCATGCAGCCTTCTAGTCATGGCACAATCCAGGAAAAGCTTTACTATTCCTCATTCTTCTGATTCTGGCCCACTGCTTGAGCCTTTAGACATACGGAAAGACTTTACACCTGCCGAATAAATTAACTGCAAAGGCACTGAGGAGCTGCCCAAGGGCAAATGCCTATAATATTAGTTTAATTCCCATATGTTGCCATTCAGCGAAGGTGCATTCATTGTTCTCTTTTTTATCATCAAGGGGGACATTATGGGCCTGTAGGAAAAATGGCCCATAGCGATCTGTACTGCAGTTTTCATCATATGGCTGTGAGTCAATGGCACCTGGGGGATTGTCCTTCATGACATAACACTTGGAAGGCCTCAAGGCTCCACTAAATTGCTTTGATGCTGACTAGGAATGCTGAGCATCCAAAGGTAGTTCAAAGTAGTCAGTCACATCTAACAACACTGTCCTTTTCAGGGGAGCTCGATTGAATAGCTTCCCTGGTGTCAGTTTCCTAGGGCAAAGAAAAGGCTTTGTGAGACACCTGCTAGCTGCCACAATATGAATTCCCAGATGGAGTGCCAGTGATAAGGGAACAGCTTGGTAGACCTACTATTGAAAAGGACTAAAGAGAATAGAGCTTCTCAGAATACCTAGCTATTGACTTCTAAAAATGGCTGCAGAACAGGTTGTTTCGGCAGCAAGGATGATGGAAACCTTCGTCTTGTTAGGGTTAAAGTGGGGTGGGGGGGATGTTGATGTTTATCCTTTGGCCATGGAGAAAGAATGCTTTCTGACATTTCACATAGTTATCCAGTATTTGCAAAACATCTTTTGTTTAAAATCATGGATCATTTCCCTGCTACATGGCTTAGCTTTTACCTTTCTCTGCTGGCTTCCCTTTATGGTATCTGTTATCTCTTCAGTCAATTCACAATTGTCAACTCAAATCATAGCAAACAGACAAAAATCACGAGGGACAGATCATCACTTCAGTCTGTATATAGTTTGGTTCCGCTTGGATTAGTTTCTTTAATGTTGGATTTAAAACCATATTAGACAATTTGGGAATCTCTAGGATGTTGTGGGTTTTCTGGGTTGAATAGCCGTGTTCCAGTAGTATTTTCTCCTGCCAGTCACAGATGCAGGCAAAACATCAGGAGAAAATACTACTGGAACACGACTATTCAACCCAGAAAACCTATAACATTCTAGTCATTCCAGCTATTAATGCCTATGATGATACAATATGGAAATCATTTTCATTGGTTTCAACATCTCCAAGTGTAATTTCCACAAAACCCCACCCCTATCCAATTGGGATAAATTTGCCTAGGGGCTCTTCTATGCCAGATTTCAAGCATACAAGACAATAGGCACCTAGAATTCTTCTTTGCAAAGCAGGAAGATGGAACTGAAAACCAGCGTGGCATTGTGGTTAAGAGTAGCGGACTCTAATCTGGAGGACCTGGTTTGATTCTCCTCTCCTCCACATGAGCAGCAGAAGATGGAAACTAAACCTTAAACCCTCCAGTGCCTTATCTTGTTATATTCTGATACTTTCAGGATTTTTCTGCTAGTCCAATTCCAACAACCAAAAGTCAATCTGCCTGGGAGAAAATGCTGAAAGCACTGGCGTAAGGTGCACAATGCGGCAAGGCTCAGCTGCTATACTTGCATGCTACATTTTTCTTTTAAAATAGATCTGTGCCTCTGTGTTCTTTATATATGAATAGCAGGGTGCCCATATTTCCCTTAATAGAGCTAGTACAGGGGTAGGGAACCTGCGGCTCTCCAGATGTTCAAGAACTACAATTCCCATCAGCCCCTACCAGCATGGCCAATTGGCTGATGGGAATTGTAGTTCCTGAACATCTGAAGAGCCGCAGGTTCCCTACCCCTGAGCTAGTATCATCAGGATAGCTTTAAAAGGGGCTTGGACAGATTTATGGAGGAGAAGTCGATTTATGGCTACCAATCTTGATCCTCCTTGATCTGAGATTGCAAATGCCTTAGCAGACCAGGTGATCGGGAGCAACAGCCGCAGAAGGCCATTGCGTTCACATCCTACATGTGAGCTCCCAAAGGCACCTGGTGGGCCACTGCGAGTAGCAGAGAGCTGGACTAGATGGACTTTGGTCTGATCCAGCTGGCTTGTTCTTATGTTCTTAGGAGGAGAAGGGATTTATACCAGATGTATGGTTGCATGCCATAATACTCTTACATGACACTAAAAGGCATTGAGATGGAGCTCTGAAAAATGTGAACCTCCTCACTGATCGTTCAGAGCAAAAGAGAGAGGAGCTGAGCCTTCTTCATCACAAATCTGTTGTATCCTGTTTTGGTGGCTCCATCTTTCATGGGGAGGGAAATCATTGTTCTAATCCCCCTTCAAATGTTTTGGCTGCCTGCCAGAGTGCAAGTACACTACCATGTCCTCAAGGGGTATGTAATATGGCTTGCCCTTTGATTTTTCTCTTTCCATAACACATTCATGGCTGAAATATACCTGTAACTATAGAGAACATAAGTAGAGAGCCCTATTGGATCAGACCTTTGGTTTGTGCCAGTATAGCAAGAAATGTCCTTAATGGTTATGTTTTCTAGCTAGTGACCTGGGGAAAAGAGGTAGGAAGGGACCTGGAAAAACTTTCAGAACTGCTTAAGGAAACATAAAAATATAAAAAGAATAGGGTTACTTCCAGTATTCAGTTGAAAAAAAACCATGTTGGTTACTGTTGACTGTGGTCATGGAACAATGGCCCCTTCCGCACATGCAGAATAATGCACTTTCAATCCACTTTCAGTGCACTTTGCAGCTGTGCGGAATAGCAAAATCCACTTGCAAACAATTGTGAAAGTGTATTGAAAGTGCATTATTCTGTATGTGTGGAAAGGGCCAATGTCTCTCTACATCTGTGATGACATCCTTTTCACTGGAAAACAAAGTGAAAACTGAACTGTTGTTGAAATAGGTATAATCACAGCATTAGAACTGTGCTTTGTTGGTATCACAGAACCAAATATTGTTCAAGGTTTCATTTATCAGACCCCAGCAACCAGTAAAGGAATTGTATTGTCGAAGGCTTTCACGGCCGGAATCACTTGGGTGCTGTGTGGTTTCCGGGCTGTATGGCCATGTTCTAGCAGCATTCTCTCCTGAAACAAGTTCCTGGACCATATCAACAAGATCCACCCAAACATCCAATTTACTATGGAGAAAGAAAATGAAGGAAAACTACCATTTTTAGATGTTTTAGTCATCCGCAAACCAAACCAGCAATTGGGACACACAGTATACAGAAAACCTACTCACACAGACAGATATCTACACAAAAACTCCAATCACCATCCAGGGCAAAAAAGGAGCACCATAAAAACCTTGGTACATCGCGCAAACAGAATCTGTGAACCTCACCTCCTACAAGATGAATTGAATCACCTAAACAGGGCTCTACAGGCTAATGGTTACTCTAATACAGAAATCAGAAGGACTGCAAGACCAAGAACAAGCCACATGAACAAAGATAAAGAGCCATCTAGAGGGAAGGTGTTCTTACCATACATCAAGGGAACCACTGATCGCATAGGAAAACTGATGAAGAAGCACAACCTACAAACAATCTACAGACCCACTAAGAAAATTCAACAGATGCTACGTTCAGCAAAGGATAAGAGGGATCCTTTAGCTACTGCAGGAGTCTATCGCATACCATGCAGCTGTGGACAAGTCTACATAGGAACCACCGAACAACGCGCGCACAGAACCGCATTATCAAAAAGAACACGAAAGGCACTGCAGACTATTTCAGCCAGAAAAATCAGCAATAGCAGAACACATGATAAACCAACCTGGACATAGAATATTATTTGAAAAAACAGAAATTCTGGACCACTCTGAAAGCCACTACGTCAGACTACACAGAGAAGCAATTGAAATCCATAAGCACATGGACAATTTTAACAGGAAGGAAGAAACTCTGAAAATGAACAGAACTTGGCTGCCAGTGTTGAAAAATACTAGGGTCAAGACTGTGTCAAACCAGCTCCACACAAACACAGGATGACCATAGACAAAAGAAACAAAGGCCAGGATACTTCTATTCAGATGCTCCCACCAGTGACCTTGCTATCTACAGGGTTACTCCCAGGCTATAGTCTTCATTGTTACTCATACTTCTATTCAGATGCCCTCAACTATTGACCTGGTTGCCGCCTTTGTTACTCACAGACAAGGTTTCCCCACCCACCCTGGACACTCCCCACACACCCTGGACAGATATATACTCCACTTGCTTTTCCAACATCAGATCCTCTGAAGATGCCAGCCACAGATGCAGGCGAAACGTCAGGAGAGAATGCTGCTAGAACACGGCCATACAGCCCGGAAACCACACAGCACCCAAGTAAAGGAATTTCCAGGCTAAAAGACAGAGGTGAACTGGCAAATAGATGATCATGGGTCTGGCAGCTCTATGAACTTCAGCCCTTCAATGGAGAGGGAAGCGGATTCTTTCTCCTTCCCTTGAGGAAAAACGTCCCTGCCCCAATTTCTAGAAAACAAAGAGGGAACCTGTGAATATTCTTGGGATGAGTGCTTTAGTTATTTCATCTCACTACCCCAGGATTGTCATGATCCCACTTCCCCACTGTACCATATATTCCAGTAGAAATAATGTTCCATTTGGATATGACACACACCCAAAGCCTCTAATGCCTGTAGTGCAGGTAAACTTGGCTGAGAAAGATTTTTCTCATGAGCAAAAAGGAAGTTTATTTACTGTTAACACAAACTGAAGTAAATATTAACATGAAACAAGATAATAAGGATTTTTGGCTTTTAAACGGTGCATCCCAAGAAAAACCCTTTCCAGGCAGACTTGAATAAAGTTGTTACACCTGAATACAGCATGGAATACAGAGGCAGCATGGTGTAGTGATTAAAAATGGCAGACTCTAATCTGCAGAACTGGGTTTGATTCCCCACTACTCCATATAACCAGCAGATTCTAATCAAGTGACCCAGGGTTTTCCCCCCACTCTTACACATGAATTCTATTGGGTGACCTTGGGCTAGTCACAGTTCTATCAGCTCTCAGCCCTGCCTACTTCACAAGGCGTCAGTTGTGGGGTGGGGGAGAGAAGGCAAAAAGATGCTTTGAGACTCCTTAAAGGTACAAAAATATGGGGTATAAAAACCAACTCTTCTCCACCCTGGTCTGGTTTAGTAACATCTTCTACACTGAACAGCATAAGGAGATGATGAATAATCAGATCTCTACACAAGTTCTTCTCCCTCTCTTATGTAAAGCTTCTTCCTTCAACTTCCCAGAGCTCAGCTCATATTAGTTGTCAGAGCTCCAGTCTCATTTACTTATGTGTTGCTGGGTGCTTCTTTCTTCTCTATGGATGCTGTCTTGGGACTTATTTCTGGACAAGTCTGCATAGAATCTGTTGGAACTCTGTTTTCATATTATCTGGTGTGAGAGATGCCCGTCCTGTGTGCTAATATGAGAGGCTCCCACCGTATGTACTAAGAAAGAGCATTATGGAGCTTGTTTAGCTCTCTTGTGGACCTCGAGGGTCCCAGACTATAGTTTCAGAAGTGCTGCCATAGAAGATTTCCATGGTTCCATTGCTGAGATTTTTTATGAGTCCTCTATTCTATTGGCTACCCAATAAGAACTGCCACATTCCCCCCTTAGGCAAGTGGAAAGATAACAAGAGAAACTTTTTTCTGCAGCTTTCATCTAGCTTGAAAGGGAATGTTAAACTGGCTTCTGAACATTAGCAGAGTATAACTTTTCTGTATTTGAAGTATTATCTACATGTTACCTGTGGGGAAAGGTGCCATTTCACCTCACAACTAGGCCACACCTTATCAGCCAGTCTGTCTCAAGGTGGAGATTTCCATCCTAACCCCAACTTGTCTTTGTTGCCCAATTAGAGATGCTGTCTATACATCTAAAGCTTATTTTCAAACATTAAATAAAAGAGTTCAAAGACTACTGAACAAATAAAGAGTGAGCCAGTGTTCCTGTCACAGCTTAAAGGAATCCCCTCCCTTCAGCAATTGCGGGCAATTTAAATCAAGATAGGCACCCTATTTGGAACCCCATTATTCTAATTCCATAATGTGTATTTTTCCTTGACAAAAAGAACTTGCCAAAGGCAAAAGGGGATTTTTTTTTTTTAAGGCTTAATGTATACAAACATTTGATCACATAGAATTGGCTTCCGTATTCATTTCCTGGAAGCAAAGATGGTGAATAATTTCATCAGATCTAAGGCTCATTTAACAGAAAGATGAATATGTCCATTGATTTCAAAAGGCTAGAGTTCAGACTGCATCGTTACTAAAAGGCAAAATGAAATCTACCTCATTCTTGATTATCAGTGCCATTTTCTGACCAGAATTATATTGCCCTTGCACCGAGAATACTTTAGCCTTCATTTCATGGAGCACCTCTGTAATGTTTAGGATTTCTCTTCCCTAGTGTGGGTTGTCATCAGCAGCAAGAATCAGCTGGCTGGCAGCATTTTGAACAGCCCCACCCTGGCTGCAAAGACAGTATCACTGCCAATCCTACTGATCCTAACCTGCACATTAGTCTATATTGAAAGAAACCAAGCTTTACCCCCGACCCTTGTCCATGCAACACAGCAATGAAATTTCAGCCAATATTATTCAACCCCAGAGGAATCCTCTCCCCCAATCTTCTGGCCTTAGATATAATGACTGGTTAACTTAGAAAGCCTCAGTTTACCATTAGATTAGTCAGGGTGCACACCACTATCATTGCTATCCTCAGTTATAACATAACCAGTCTTAAAAATTAGTCCTCATTATTATATCACTCACCAAACAAAGCAGGGTAGTGTTGAAGGCTTTCATGGTCAGAGTCAACAAACTGATGTGGATTTTCTGGGCAGTGTGGCCGTAGTCTGGTAGGTTTTGCTTCTATCGTTTTGCCCACATCTATGGCTGGCATCTTCAGAGGCATATCATGGTAAGATGTGTACAGTCATGGAGAGAAACACAACTTACTGCACCATGCCTCTAAAGATGTTAGCCATGGATGCAGGCAAAATGTTAGGAGCCACAGTCACACAGCCCAGAAAACTCATAACAGCCGATGCAGAGTAGGTTACAACATGAAGTCTTCTTTCATTATAGATTGAAGGAAATCCCAAAACCTCTTGCTCCGATCCAAAGCAAGCACCTACTCCTGCATTGCTCAGTATAGAGTGAATGACAGGAGCAGCAGATGCAGAAACTAGTCTGCAGTTCAGACATAGCTGGTGGCTTAGAAACAATTCCTAGCCTTCCATGGATTGACTGAGCTAAGGCTGCCCCTGCCCCTTGGAGCCTCATGATCCGTTTTCCATAGGGTTGGGAGCAAAAATGCCACATTCCCCTTAAGGAAGAGAATGGACTCAGAATACTTTTGTGTTCTGTTTAAGGAAATGGTGGGGTGGGGGTGGGGAGTATGGCTGAGGAAGAACCATGGAGTTTGAGGCAACCAGGAAGAGAGATAGAAGAGGCAATATCGAGGAGCCAGCGTGATGGTATCCCAAAAGGAAAGGACTCATTTGCAGTCCTTTTCTCCTTTTTATTCCAGCTCACCTGATCACTGCCTTGTTTTCTGTCCCTGAATTGAATATTTGGCATCCAAGATTAGTTTATTCCACTGATCCCCCAGAATGGTACCAACACAGATTTGGGGAGATCTGAATATTTGTAAAGTACCTAATTGAGGGATGTTGATTTGGCAGATAGTATTTTGGGCTCAGGCCCCACTTCTGCATTATTTGATTTGTTGCGTCATCTTTGCCTCCTGTCAAATGGATGCTTTGTAAGAGAAGTAAATGGGAGGGAGGAAAATAAAGTCCTGAGGCTCAGATCCCATCACACAGTGCAATCCAGTGCAGAGTTACTCCTGTTTAATTCCACTGAAACTAATGATCTTAGCTGGAATAACTGCTCCTTGTCCCTAGTTGGTGGTTTCCAGCGTTTGGTTCAGCATTCTGTTCCAAATGTCGTTCAACAAGGGAAAATTGCAGCAGAACAACAGTGAGGGAGATCCTAAGAACATAAGAACATAAGAACAAGCCAGCTGGATCAGACCAGAGTCCATCTAGTCCAGCTCTCTGCTACTCGCAGTGGCCCACCAGGTGCCTTTGGGAGCTCACATGCAGGAAGTGAAAGCAATGGCCTTCTGCGGCTGTTGCTCCCTAGCACCTGGTCTGTTAAGGTATTTGCAATCTCAGATCAAAGAGGATCAAGATTGGTAGCCATAAATCGACTTCTCCTCCATAAATCTGTCCAAGCCCCTTTTAAAGCTATCCAGGTTAGTGGCCATCACCACCTCCTGTGGCAGCATATTCCAAACACCAATCCTACCCTTATCCTACCACTCCCCCAGCAAAAATTTTAGCTTCTCTCTAGCCAAAGGAGCCTTCTTCCAATTTAAGTGGGTTGTCTGTTGGAAAAGAACTTCTCAAGTTGGAGGAATGCTCCTTGGAGGATTTCTGGATCTACCCTAGTGCTTGTTTATTGCCACAAGTGTCTATCATTCAGAACTCAGTTGCCTGTGAATGTGTCATGTAGCTATGAGGGCTGAGAGGAATGGATTCCATGGACATAGTAGGGTCAATCTGATGGGAGTTTTCCTAGGCACACGCAAAATAATGCATTTTCAAACCACTTCCACAACTGTTTGCAAGTGGATTTTGCTGTTCCGCACAGCTTCAAAGAGCACTGAAAGCAGTTTGAAAGTGCATTATTCTGCATGTGCTGAATGAGCCTTAGTTTCCATTCTATCTTTCCTTGTTATTTGGTTTCTTGTGCTGTGTTTTTCCTTCAGCCCCTCCCCTTTTATCTTCTGTATCTGTATCAAGGAACACACAATGCAGCATTTCATCGTACTGCCACTTCAACAATTAATGTTAATTGCCTCTTTTCCCCCAAATATAGTGTAGCTCTGCAGTCAACTTTCCATGTGAAAAGCATTCTACTAATTTGATTCACAACTGTGCCTGGGAAGCTCATTTATTCCACTAACAATATTGTCCCCAAAGACATTTTTATTAAATGGGTTTTTTTTAAAAAAAAATGTAGACAATCATAAGGATAGCATGCAGACCAAGCACGAGACAGGAAAATCAACCAAGATTTCACACGTGAAAAGAAGAATAGATTTTTTTCCCCTCTTCCAAAATAATCACAGGCGCAGAAAAGAAAAAGACGTTCAGATTAAATTTTCATGGCTGTAGGGCTTTTGCTAGCAGTGCACAACAGCTATAGAATTCATATCCACTTGACATCAGAAATGCAGATGCAGGGAATTCATTGAAAGCACAATTGAGAACTTATCTTTTGAGTCGGTCTTTGCAAACCTTAAATGTAGCTAAATTTCGAAGCTGCTGGATATTATTTTATGTAAAGCCCTTGGAGATCCTTTGTAGAAGCGGTGCTCTCGAAACTTACCCGGGATTATATTTAGTGGGCGCATTTTGAAGTAATAGCGAGATGGCAAAGAGTGCTTAATGGGGGAGGCAATGGATTTTTTTTTGCATGCACAAGAGAGTAAACACTAGGGAAACAGCAAGCCCCGCAAACCCCATCCCAACATGCATCCGAATATATAAGATGGAAATGTAGTTATAGTTCGTTGCTGTGTGGCGTTCAGCTATCCTTTTCCCATTGTGTATCCCAACAGGATTTTTTACCTGGCTGTATAATCTTCAAAATTACAAGGCAAAAAGCTTCCATTCACTGCACAGTGATGTAAACAGCTTGATTTTTTTCCCTCGAGGGTCACAAGACAGTTATGTTATGCCATACAGCAGTTACATCAGGCAACAAAGCTCCCCAGGACTAAAAGGAAACCTTGTCTTTTAGCATATTGCAGTTGTACAATTTCAAATGCTGCAGTTCTACCGAGGGCCCACCATTTTGGAAGAGCAGCATTTCAGTCTGGCATTCCTAATTTGTTGTAGCCAGAATACCAGGGAGATGTGTGTGTGTGTTGTGTGTGAGGCATAGGATTTAGCATTGCTATAACGAAAGTCAACTCTAGATTGGAAAATTCCTGGAGATTTGTGGGTGGGTGGGGATGGAGCCTGTGGAAGGCAGGCCTTGGGGAGGAGAAGAGAGGTCAGTGTGGTTTAATACCGTAGTAGTTCCCTCACTGAACAAGCCATTTTCTCTAGTTCTCTAGTTCTCTAGCTCCACAGGGAAACTGGTATGTGATACAACTGCCACCATTATGTCTCACAAACAGAGGTGGAGCGAGAAGAAACTGCACTTGAAGGGCGTGCACGCCATGTGCCCCTGCAGTGGTGCTGCCCACGCCCTGCCCCACCCCGGAATGCTCCCACCACACCTCCAGTGCTGCTCTGCCCAGAGCATCGAGCCCCCCCCCCCCCCGTCCCATGGGTGCCTCCGCCACTGTTCACAAATATACCCTTTTAGAATCTTCAGCTTGTTCAGTTGCTCAGAAAAAGTCAGCTAAATCTTTGAATGCCTAAATCTGGTGACTATTCATTTTGTTTATATTTTATTACATTTATACCTTGCCCATTTCTGGACAGAGCTAGACTCAGGTCAGCGTACAGTAAAGTTAAAATACTAAAACACTATCAATAACTTAAAACCTAAACAATTACGATGGTGCACGATGGTGCACGTTCTGCAAGATTATGATGCTAAAACTGGATTTTGATACTTTACACGGTAATCTGTTGTTATTATTCCCTTTGGACCTGCTCACAGGTATAATCATCTCTGACATATAATGGTACTTCTCTTCCTTTTGTGGTTTGTCTATATCTGAAATAGGTTATACCCCTCAATTGTTATATTCTAATCATGAGACTTATCCCACCAGGTTTCATTGACTTACCCCAAGGTTGTTTGCTCCACAGTGAGGTTTCCCTGTGTTTCTCAGTTTACTCACAAGGAGATGCCCTGATGATTCCTCCAAGCCCAGCCACCATTTTGTCTGCACCTGCTATCCAGTTGGGAGGTTGTTTGCTGCCTTTCCTTTCCCCCCTTTTTTCTTACTTAAGTGGTTTTAACAATCTATTGCTCCTGAGGAAGATCAAAAGTGTCAAAATTTAAAAACAAAAAAGCCCCATTGTTCTTCCGGAAATGCAGGTCAAGGGGTAGGAAGAACTGCTTCTGCATATGCAGGGGAAGGCGTGGGAGGGGGACTGAAAGCACAGAGGAAGCCAAATGCATACTGCTTTGCTTCACTTTCCCTGCGCAAGCAGGGAAAAAGTAGTACTTTGCCCACTTTCAGAACCCATGGGATTTCGCTGATCTGCAGTGCTGTGAGTTCAGGAGAGGGGAAAATGTGTGCAGAACCACGAATCTAAACGGAAGCAGTGGCGTTCCTGCCTAGGGACAGGGGGTACCCTTTGTCCCCGGGCGCCCCCCATTTGGTCACATGGGGGGGCGCCAGCATTCTTGTAAGGTCGTTTGTGTGTTTTTTAATGTGTTTTAAGTGTTTTTTTTTCCGCGTTCCGGCGCCTGCAGGGGGGCGCATTTTTTAAGGCTATTGGGTGGCAAACCAAAATTTCAGGGTACCCATCCGAGGAACTGCCCTGATAATTACCACCCAAATTTGGTGATGTTTAGTCCAGGGTAGCAAAGTTATGTACTGGACCCCGAAGCATTCCCCTATCCCCATTGTTTTCAGTAGGGAGCTAACCTGGAGATGTAGGGGCTACCCATTTGAGGGACCATAACTTTGGTCCCCCCTTGAACATAACTTCACTTCAAACTTGGGTGGCATCATGGGAAATAGTTAACAGATGATACCGAGGAACATTTCAGTGTCACTAACTTTAAAAAATACGCCTTCCAGGCACCCCAATAAATTTGCCCAAAGATTCTTTGTTTTGCATTTTGACTTTGCTCCATTGTAGCCAATGGGGAATTTCACAGATGTGTAGGCAGTCTGCACATTTTTTGAAGATAGGAGGCACCAGGACTTCTTCAGGGTGAATTGCTCCAGGAGGGGCCTCCTGTTAATAGCATCCAGAGTTTGGAAACCTTTTGCTTCTGGGGATTTCAATTTTATGGGCCCCTGAAAAGGCTTATTTTGTTTCAGCTCTTGCAATAAGAAAGCCTGTGGGCTGAGTTCTCTCAAGAACTCTCTCAAACCCCCACCTTAAATTCGCGGAAGAAAGCTCACCAAGCTTGGATGCTATTACTCAAGTGTCCTCTTGGAGCCACCTTGAGAAAGTCTGGCACCTCTATCTTCAAAAATGTGCAGCCTTGCCTCAAGGGGAATTCCTCATTAGCTAATGTGGAACAAAATCTACCGCAAAAGCAAAGAATCCTGAAACAAAGCCTGAGATACCTGGAGAAAGTGTATTTTAAAAAACTAGTGACACCAAAATTCTCAGGTATCATCTCGTTAAGTATTCTTATTGTGGTGACTCCAAGTTATAGGAAGAGCGTTCAGAGAGGACCAAAGTTATCGTCCCTCAAAGGTATCCCGCGATCTCAGGATTATTTTTTCAGCTCCGATGGCAACAATGATGGGAATGAAACATTCAGCTGGGCATCCATAACCCTGCTGCCCCTGAACCAAACATCACCAAGCTCCCGGGTGGTATCATCAGGAGGACAGTATCTGGATGATGCCCTGGTATCATGGTGCCGCTTAACTAAAATACGCTCCCTGGAAACCAAACTCCCCAAAAATACCCCCAAAACCCCAAATACCTTGCAGCATTAGCATTTATGTTCATATTTGGGCGGGACATAACCGGACAATTTTTGTCGAATGTGCTAAATTTGCTTGAATTCAAGCCAAATCTGCTATTTGTTTCATCTGAATCTCCAACCCTCAAAAGTGATGATGCTGTTTCAGGGGTGGGGAGAATCCACCCCAAACAGCATCACTTTCAATTTTGTTACAACTGGGGACCCCAGATTCTCCTCTTTAAGGTAGATTTAAAGAAGAATTTGACCTAGTTTAAACAATTGCCACCATTGAAAGTGATTCTGTTTGGGGGGTGGATTCCACTGGAGGTGTTTCTTTGTGAGAGATGATGCTGACATTTTGTTTGGTAAATGTTTTACTGGGGTGATTTGTGAGAGATTTACATGCTTAATTCCCACTTGCACTGGCTTGCAGTTGTTTCTCAGGCTAACAGCCTACCTCATAGGGTTGTTGTGATTAGGAAATTAGGAAAAGAGTTGGTGGGGAGAGAGCCATGTATGTTTTGATGGGAGTGGGAGGCGTTTTGTGAGCTGGTACAAAAATCATTGTTTGGTCATGAGGTGGGGAGATTGACGCCATTACATGGCTGGAAGGAAGGCCAGCTCGTGAAAGTTTTGTCCTCGAGCCAGTATTGCTTCCAGGGTAAGCCCTGAGCGAGGAAGGGAATGAGCATCACTGTGGGGCAGATTACAACTGCATAAATGGCCAGTATCTGCCCCAGGTTACCCAACAAGTTTTATGACAGGGTGGGAATATGAATCAGAGTCTCTTCCACCATTATACCACAATGGTACTTCTCAGTTGCTCAACTCTGCCTTTTCAGCCACAACTGTAAGCTTCTCCCATAGCTTTTAAATATGTAAGCAATTACTCATTGCAATGATAAAAAACCAGCCCAGCTGCCTGTTGTTATTGCAAGTGAAGAAGCCATGACATATCAATGCCTTAGTTGATTTCATGGAGTAAAGCCACTGCAAGCTGCCATGGAATACAACATTTTGTCAAATAAAGACGTTCTGCAAGATTATGATGCTAAAACTGGATTTTGATACTTTACACGGTAATCTGTTGTTATTATTCCCTTTGCGTCAAGCCTTTTCTGGGGATTATGTAGCAGAAAACATACTCTGAAAGATTAGTGGAAATGAAATTGGATGTTCTTGCTGCTTAGAACCTGCTCTCTGCATCAAGTCAGTGATACTTTCTTTTTCTTCTCTTCACTTCTCTCACTCTCACAAGTCCACTGCCACAACATGGAAATTTACAAATCATGCAGCCATAATTTACAAATCATGCAGCCATAACTACATGTAGTAGTTGGGACACACAGCAACACTTTATAGGAAAATTGGCCCAGAGAAGAGTGATGATTTCAGCTGGGCACATGCTGTTGCCTTTCTCAGTTGTGACTTCATCAATAGTAACTGCAACTCAAGAATAGAACAGGTGGGTTGATGTCAGCCTTCCCTGGGCTAATCAAAATCTTCTCTATAGGGGACTTTATAGGTTGGGGGAGACAAAAATTCACAGAGGAAACTAGTATGGCCTGTTACCAGACCAACCCACGGTGGTTTGGGGAGCCCTGTCTTGGGGTACCTGGCAGTACAATGCCAAAATGGGGTGCCATTCTCTGCACTGGCTCAGTGTTACCCACAAGGACAGAAAACCTGTCTGGACTTGTTTTCCCCAGCATCTGCCTTGCAAAACAGCCTGCCTCTCCCTTCCTAAAGGGATTAAAGGGGGGAAAAAACGTGCCTTCAGCTGGGAAAGCCAGTTCCCATGTCCAACCTTGGTCTGCCTCCTTGAGACAAAGACCATGTAATGTGGTTGCATCAAGGAAGTTCCTGCCAGATATTCTTCAAGAAAACTCATTTCATTTGTCTAAGCTCTATTTATTATTGCCTTACAGCTATGATTGTCAGCTTCCTCCCTTTCTTGGGATCTCCTGAGCTTAGCCCATTAAGCCAAGTGCCCAAATCATTAGATTAACTACCCCAACACTTAACTTCAGCAAACAACCTCCTTCCCCACAACAAGGGGATGCCCGTGAGGGGATGAGTAGTAGTAGTAGTAGTAGTAGTAGTAGTAGTAGTAGTAGTAGTAGTAGTAGTAGTAGTAGTAGTAGTAGTAAAAAGTGGTCTTTTGACCATGTTTAGACTATCTTTCTCCTATCCCCTTCAATAACAATAGCTTGATTTTATTCATCCAGTAGTACAACCAGTCCTAATGTTACCTTTGTACTAATAGGGTCCACCACATGCTACTAGGAATATATTCATCAAAAATAATAGTATAGATAGTATAATGAAAGCAAGCCTGGGAGAGCCAATGCTTGTTTCAGTAAAGACCTGGGACCTTTTCTCCAATAACTCCAGTTCTCAACGATTTTACCGTAAAAGTTCAAAACAAAGAAATAAAGCTTAAATGCAATTACTCAGCTGAATTCAGTCTTATTTGGAAGTTCTTTGTCCCCATTCCAGGAACCCATGGCCCAGAGATCCTTCTCTGACCACGCCTCAAGATGGAATCCCAAATCCTTTGTTTTCCCCCTCTCAGGAAAACTCTGTTCAAGCCACGAGGTAATTTAGGCCTTTGAAGTTGCATCCTGGCACCTCTGCATAGTTTCCTGTTCTCCCTCCAGGAGATGAAAAGGCAAAGATGCTTTTCACAGTCAGGTGTGATTTCCCTCTGCTCTAGCAATAGCATCCTTCCATGACACGCCCCTTTTAGAGATGAAGTCTGTAAACTCCATGTCCACATACTTCAGCTTCCTAATAATACTGGTTACATAATATCACATGTTTCTAGCTAATACATAGTTCAGCTAACTATTTTCCATCACAGATAGTATGAAGATTATTGCACATTCCAGTTCTAATATCCTTCAGCTCATCCTTTCTTGGATTTAATTGACAGCATCAGCCATTCTAAGGATGGCTTAAAGTCCAGTTTAGAACATTGTCTGTAGTACTTGCTAAAGAAGTGGTCAGATGCAAGGCAGTATGGCAGTGGTGTTTACCCATGGTTATCATAGGGAAGAACTCATAACTCTCTTTTTGAATAAGAGACTTTGAACAGAAACCATCTTTTCCGTAAGCACCTACTGATGTTCTATGCTTTTTCTCCCTTTGTAATGATTTGTTATTTGATACTAGATTAGATGAACCGTTAAATTAATTTCACTCCAGCACTGAACTAGATGGAGGGGGGGGGGGCTGTGTATGGCTCAAAAGAGGCATATTTGGAAACACCTTACAAAGAACATTGTTATTGCTGGTAGTTTTGATGCTACATTTTAGCATTTCTCAGCAATGTTTGTTGTATTTTTGCTTGCTTCCTGGCTTTTAAAAATCTCCACACCACTTCTCTGTCTTTCAAAGGACAGCTTGTACCAGTTTTACACCACTTCTAATTAAAGACAATCTAAAGTATAATTAAAATGAAGCAAAACTGCAATTTAGCAAAAAGTTCAAGCCTACATTTAATGGAGCTAAACCTTTGCTGGGTGACAGGACATCTTCTGGATCTTTGTACGGTTGGCTGCTGTGAGTTTTCTGGGCAGCCTGTGTCCCACCTGTGAGGTGGACAAAACATATACCCCACCATAACCCAATTGTTGCCAGAAATGTTAGGGTCTGTCCTTTTTAGAGTGGGGAATTAGCAGGACAGATCTTGCTTTGCAAGAGGGGACAACCAGAAAATCTTTACCAACTTTTGTTTACACTAGGTTTTTTCTCTTTTGCAGGAGTTGTAAGTGAAAGTTTAACAAGTTTTATTGAAGGAATAAAAATAATAAACTTACTCAAATGGTAAAACAAGCACACAAAGAGTTCACACAGTCCTAAGATATACAAAGGGCTGAAGGGATAGGTCTGGAATAAGTCAGGGTTTTGTGGGGAATGCTATAATTACCTTATCTAGAAGAAGAATGGTCCAAGAGAAGCAGAGTTCAATGTCTGTACTGAGCTCCAAAGAGATGGGGGTGAAAGGAGCTGGCACACAATGTAATAGATACTCTGGGCACTGACTGCAAGGTGGGTAGCTAATTTATAGGAAAATCAGACCCTCTAGCAATGTTAAGAGAGCTAATCTTCCCAAACAAAGAAAGTACTTGCCTTTTGAAGGAGAAAATGAGGTGGATACTTGACTTGATGGTTCAACCCCGGGGAGTGTCCAGAAATTGTTATATTTAAGGTGGAACTGATGCAATCAGTTCCAGGCCTTTTCCAATTCAAAATGAGGTAGTGTTTCCCAGAGGTTCATCAGAAGAAGGGAGATAGAATTAATGTATTGAAGAACCTAGTCGGAATAGCCTTTGTTGAATCTAAGGCAGGGAGGTTGAATCTTTGTTGAATCTAAGGCAGGGAGGTCCTGAGGCAGGGACTGGTTTTTCAGGCAGAGGCTTTTGTATTTCCTGATTGCTTTAGGAAAGGTGTAGATGGCTGTTAATGATTGACAGGGAGACATGCTCAGGTAGGTCATTCCCCCTATTGGTACCATTGAGCCAATACATGAGATGGCTTCCATCTTTAGCCTGCATTGCTAGGGCACCCAATAGGGAGGTCTGACAGACAGAGAAACTGCTTCCTAAAAACAGCCTCCCATTCCACATCAGGTCTGCACTGTGCCATGGAGAGAATCACATCATACCATGACATGCCTCTGAAGATGGCAGTCATAGATGCAGGTGAAACATTATGAGCAAACAGTACCAGACCATGGCCACTCGGCCCAGAAACCCAAAACAGTCAGGTTGTGCCGTGTATTATCAAAGAATTTCATGACCAGAATCAGCTGGCTGTTGTGGTGGTCTGGTAGTTTTTGCTTTACGATCATGGCCACACAGCCTGGAAAACTCTTTGCACAATGTCCAAGTGCTTGGGGCGAGGGAGGAAAGGCTCCTAATACCGTTTTCTCAGCTCTAGTTTTCATGGCCATTGGTGTGTGACCATCAAGCTTATTCCTAACTGCCTGCATGTACCAAATGTCAGCCATATGGCAACTGAAACCCAGCACCCGAGTAGCAATGTGATTACATTCTATATTTATGGCATCTGATTAACAAAGCCCTGTTCTTAAGCATATTTTGTCACAAAATTGTCCTAATATTGATATAACATCTGTACAGAAACCAGATTCTCTTCTTCAAAGGTTTGTGCTATACAGACGAAGGCGGCTAAATGGAAACAATCTCCCGAGCAACATCTGAGGAAGTCATTGAGCAGAATACCGGTGAGTTGTACTGCACAGCTTTGAAGCCATCTTTCTTGGACAGCAAAGAAGAACTTCAATATTCTTGTATGAATAATAGATGAGGTCTAATTCTCTTGTTAAGGGAGATACAGTGCAATTTCCCCCCCCCCCCTCCCTTACCAAAGATCCTACCCTTTATTTAGAATGCAATTTTGCATGTGCAAACACAAATGATTTGCTTTTTGGAAACCTTCTGACTGTCAGAGATGTTTTCAGTAAACCGTCTTCCTAGGCATTGTTTCTGTCCTTTTTGTTCTTATTGATAATTCAGTGTGTTACAGAGATTCTCTTAATCTGGAAATGAAGTCATGGCTTTTAAACAATTAGTTTAAAAATGGAATTGATTCAAAAGGGAATAAAGGCCTATAAAGGCACAGGAGACAAAACCAAAAATTGATTCCAAGGGACAGTTCCTAAAGGGTTCAGACATTTTGGTGCCTCAAATGAAGCATCCTGAGACTGTCGGTACAAAAACATAATGCTACGCGGTGAGCAGATCAAAGGCTAGGAGTCATCGCTTTGCATTCTGAGCTTCACAAGCAATTTCAATTACATTCTGTTTAGTTTGCTTGCTATTACCTTTAGATCTAAACAATGCTCTCATTATGGTTTAACCTAATGGTACAAAGTGATACAGAAGTCTGGTTCCACCCTATGCCATCCGATGATGTGCTAATGAGTCCCACATTTTCATATCCAGATAGCAGAATCATTAGGGTTGAGTTTTTTAAATGAAATATTCTCTCTCTCTCACACTCTCTCACTCACCCTCTCTCTCACACACACACTCTCTCACACACACACACACACACACACAAACTAACTACTGTTTCTTCTGCATTCTGCTAAATCAAGGGTGCCCAACCTTTTTGAGCCTGCAGGCAAATTTGGAATTCTGACATGGCATGGGGACCACAGCAACAAAATGGCTGCCACAGGCAGTAGAGCCACTCATAAAATGATTGTCACAGTTTTACTTCAGTGCTACAGTGAAGATCAGACTTTCTGAGCCTGTGGGCACATTTGGAATTCTGACATGGTGGGCACAGCAACAAAATGGCTGCCACAAAATGGAGGGGGAGTCCGTCACAAAATGATTGCCACAGCTTAACTTCAGTAACACAGTGCAGATCCTTATGTTGTGGTGGCAGCTGCTACCAGAGCAACATTTTAAAAACATCTGCACAGCCAATCAAGTTTCCAATAGTTAATCAGAAGCCTTGCTGAGCAAAAGCCCTACTCACTTCCTAAAAACACTTGGCAGATATCAGAAAAGACATTATGGCACCCATAGGCCCCACACCTGGTGATCTCTGGTGTTGATCCTTGTGTTGCGATGGCAGGTCCTAAATAGGCTTCCAAACATTCATCAATGAAAATCACAACATGATAACACATAAAGCCTCAAGCAACATTTTTATACTCAAACATATTTCAACTCATTGGTCTTCTTCAGTGGCCAGAAATCATGTTCCAAATATTACAATCTGACAAAGTGTTACAATATTGACAAGAAGTGCCTTTTAAATGACCGAGATAAGTATCTGTAAAACAAAAAGCAGAAATTAATTAATTAATTGTATGTGTAATCATGAACTCATAAAAACAAATGAATAATAATTTAAAAAAACTTACTGAAAAGTTTAGCAACATTTATACCCAGGTCTTCACTATGCAGCCATTGTTCATTCAAAAGGTATGAAATTGTGTGCCAATATTTTCAATCAGGTTCAATTCTTAAGAAAAAGTCAGACAATAAAATAAACTATAAAAGTATTTTGTTTAAATCCTTCCTGGAAAACCTAAATGGAAAAATGAATACCTCTTTAAAATGATTGTCCTTTCTAGACTCACAGGTCAATAACTTCAGCTGACCCTCCAGATGTCCTTGGATCATTGTGTTCCCATAATCCCCTGCCAGAATGATGCTGGCAGGGGATGATGGGAACTGTAGTCCATAACATCTGGAGGGCCGTGGGTTTGTCACCTATGTTCCAATCTAGACAGTTGGGGATTGAAAACCCTAGGGAACTTCTGAGCCTCTCAAAACATTCTAAGCATCTTTCTTGCCTATATCCTGCCTGAGTTTGCCACTTACCTTTCATTCTGTAGATACCTTCACCCTTCTTCTCCAGGATATTTGGTGCCCTACCTTTATTTGTCCTACTCTGGCTTACCTTGCAAGTCTACCATTAGTGGTAATTCCCCAACAGCCATGCATATTGAGGGCAAGTTTTACATTTCAAACTCCCCTGAGTGCTTACATTAAATATCTGTACCTTTAAATTTCTTTAGGAAAATAATAATAATAGTTTTTGAATTCTCTCATCCTTATCTCTCCAGGACTATTCCTAGGAGAACCTCAGAAAATAGCTTTCTGCAAATATCAAGGCCACCTTTCTGCTTCACCTGTCAACATATTGGGTATCTTGCTTATTTGCTAACCATTCCCTGGATAATTCTAGCAAAGTCAGCCAAGTAGTAGTTAACATACATGCTATCAGTATTTTCTCTATGACTTTTGAGAACCAGAGAAGACATGGAATTGAGTGTAAGGTTTGTTTTTACCCCTAACAATAAAGAGACATTCTCAAAACCCCAAAAAGAAATAAAAAGCATGGATGTGAACTTTCCCACCCCTCATGAAAATGTTATTAGAAAAAAATTATATTGCATTCTTTATGGAAACTAACAAAAGGAAATATAATTCAAAAATGCTTCTTCTAGTGGTATCCCATGATCATGGTCAACTAACTTTTGTATTCGTTTTATTTCACCACCATTGCTTGGCGTTCACTCTCAGGGTCATATAAGAACAATTTTTATATCTCCATGTTGCTCACAGACACCAGTCCTGACATAAGAACATAAGAACATAAGAACATAAGAACAAGCCAGCTGGATCAGACCAGAGTCCATCTAGTCCAGCTCTCTGCTACTTGCAGTGGCCCACCAGGTGCCTTTGGGGAGCTCTCACATGCAGGATGTAGAAAGCAATGGCCTTCTCGGCTGTTGCTCCCTGGATCACCTGGTCTCGCGAAGGCATTTGCAATCTCAGATCAAAGAGGATCAAGATTGAGAGGTAGCCATAAATCGAGCTTCTCACTCTCAATAAAATCTGTCCAAAGCCCCTTTTTAAAGCTATCGGGTTAGTGGCCATCCTGCACCTCCCTGTGGCAGCACATCTCCAAACACCAACTCACACGCTATGTGTGAAGAAATTGTTTCCTTTTATTAGTCCTAATTCTTCCCCCAGCATTTTCAATGAATCCCCCCTGGTTCTAGTATTGTGAGAAAGAGAGAAAAATAACTTACAGTGAGGTCAAGTGCTGTGTAGCAGCACTTGAAATACGTCACAGGTTGGTCTGTGCAACACAGCAGGCTTAGTGACGTGATACTTACAGTCATTTAGTAATTTTATTATCAGAAAGAGCTTGAGGGAGCAGCACAACCTTGCACAGTCTCGCCGCCTATGTGGCAGCCTGATGATGGTTCCAGGGAGCAAATGCGCCATGGCATCCAACTATCCCTCAGTTCTGTGATGACGACATCCAGAAATTGGGGCCACTGCAGAGCAATGCTGGCATCTGATTGGATGCCAGCATGGGGGGGGGAGGGCTGGAGCATTCCTGGGGGTGGAGCCGACATTAGTAAGCTTCCTACTGGGGTTTAGGGTTGGGTGTGCAGCATCTGAGCCCTTGGACTTATATCACTCAAAAGCATGGTTTAAGTCCATTTAGTCCCATGGATGACTTTCCAGTGTTTTCCCTGCTTCCCTCTGGAGGCGTGACATAGTGGTAGCTCTGTCCTGGCCGCCTTGGCCTCTGGATTGGACTGACTATGTCAGTGATGGTGAACAACTCTTTGCACTTCCAGATGTTATGGACTACAGAAGATTCCCATCCAGCCTCACCAGCGTGGTGACGTGGCGGCAGGGAATACTGGCAAGTAAATCTGTATGATCCTCTGCTATCTGGAGATGCAAAAGGTTCCCTCCACCGTACGGAGAACATATGTCATTTTATACCTATCCTCTTTTTAAGTTTTTTACCCCTTTAGTACTTTTGCTTTACTGTTTTAATATGTTTTGTTCTTTATGATATATCCTTTATTTAATTTACCTTATGCTAGTGTATGACCGTAATAAAGATTGATTGGTTGACTGAATGGTCGACTAACACACTGAGTCAGCATGACAGGATCATCAAGTGAATCGTTACTATCTAGCACACAAACAGGGTGAGATAGTGATCACATGGAGGCAGAGGGAGGGGCCAACACAATTGTGCCTGTTCTCCCCCTCTACGTGTCGGAAGGAAGAGGCTGTGCATGGAGGGCTACTGTGAGCTTCAGGAGTGAATTCAGACCTTTGTTCTATGACTCTGTAAATCTCCTTGTGGCAGTTTGAAATTAAAAGTAAATAGATTTCAGCAGCTGCATGAAAGACATCAGTGGATGAATTAACAGGGATTACTAACAATAACCTGTATAAATTCTTCTCTTGTACACTGTCCAGTAAATATCCTTGGGATAAGAGAGAAAACTGGGTTTAGTCCAAAGGGGGCTACACTGTATTGCTTTAAAGAACTGGATGAAAGTCAGTTTTGTAAGTTTGATAGTTATCCTTCAAGTGGAAAGAAAAGGATTCAGGCAGATATGCTTTGCCAGGTGAACTGATATTATGTATGGCTTGCTAGTGAACTTTTGCAACGCAAGGATATTTTAACAAAAGAAAATAATGAGATGTCAAAAGATTTCTTAAAACTCAGAAAACGAGTTATTCATGAGTAATTACTCTGGAAGCAGACCTAAGCAGATACGACACCAATATAGGGATTTTACAATACATATTAAGGCCGACTTTTTGCTTGCTGGGTATAATTTGAGAGGTGACACTATTACAAAATCCTTTTGCCCGTGTGAAAAAGTCAGAATTTCTCAGTTCAGAAGGGAGATGTCACTGCAATTAAATTATATTAAGGATAGTTCTCATTTCCATTTAACACTTCTCTTACTTCAACAGTCCTGGTTGTATTAACCTGAGTTCTCAGTTGCCCTTGGTCAAAACTCTTCCCAAATTAATTTGTGCATGCAATTCCTTCTTGAACTCTTTAATATACATATTAGATTTAGATGGAGCATACACCCCCCCCCCAAGCTCCTTACTGCCCCTTTGCAGAGGAGTTTGTGTCCCAGCATAGGTCACAGTATCCGGGTCAAATATTTGAAGCTAGAACTAAAGGAAGATTCCTCCTTTTAAACCCTCTGCCTGCTTAGGTGGGAAAAAAAGAGTTAGGGATCCTATCCCTCGTGGGAGATACCCCCAAATTCTCCTAATCAGGCCATCTCTCATGTAGTCTTCTTCTCAAGTTTCATATGACCAGCTTTCATCTTCTCTATTTGCAGTGGTGAAGCCACCAGGGGACAGGGGTGCACAACACACCGGGTGCACCATTTCTAGTCACATGGGGGTGGAAAAATCCCCCCTCCCCTCCCCTCCCCCCATGCCGCCGTGGTGCCCCCCGTGGTGCCCCCCCATGGCACGCCCCCCCTTGTGGCGCACCACCCCACTTACTTTTAGGAATGGAGTAGGCCAGAAGCCTGCCTGCATTGCCTGGGCCTGGTGGGAACTACATTTCCCAGGGGCTCCTGGGAAATGTAATTCCCACCAGGCCCAGGCAATGCAGGCAGGCTTCCGGCCTTCTTCTCTGGCCTGCTCCTTTCCTAAAAGTAAGTGGGGTGGTGCACCGCAGGGGGGCGCCATGGGGGGCGCTGCGGGGGGTGGGGGTGCTGCGGGGGGGCGCCGGAGGGGGGCGCAAAAGCCAGATTGTGCACCAGGCGTGCTCTAGTCTAGCTATGCATCTGTCCCTTTGGCATTTGATTAAAATGGGCTAACTCCAGAGGAGCCCAGTTCCTGTCACCTGACTCTTCTGGGCACATTTAAAATAAATGTGAAAATAAACAATTGCCCTGGTTTCACGGTCCATAGTCACAAGTCCCAGACCAAGCATCCCTCTATAATGGAGGTGCCTATTTCCAAATGGTTGTCCCCTGGGATCTTTCAAAGCACTTCCTACTCCTATAGTGACATTTAGGACTGGCTCTTTATTTTGCAGAAGAGGGGCTTTGAGAACAAAGCAAGATACTGATGGATGCCATGGTGACCATAGGAACAATGTGAGGAATAACTGTCTTATATTATCTCAAATGCTATTCTTTTCAGTGTTTCTGTCACCTCACACTCATTCAGCTGCAAACCATCAGGGACTTGACTATGGTACATTTATGATGACTAACAGCTGAATGTGTGAGCTGATGAGAAGCAGGCTGTGCCTCAGTGTTAGAGCATCTGCTTTATATGCAGAAAAAGTGACATTTGATTCCCGACATCCCAAGCTGAAAGGATCTGCAGTAAGTGATATGAAAGACCTCCATCTGAGACTGGATAGCTGTTGTCATTCGGACTACACAATACTGGCATTTGATAGACCAAAGGTCTGACACAGTATTATTTAGTCAGTTAATTTCCATCCCACTGTTCAAATGCAACCCAGGATGGGTTACAACCATCCAAAAATGTTTCCCTCATTACAATAAAAACAGCATCATAACACAGATAAAAATGCCTAAAAACTTACCTAAACTAAAAACAGTGGAAGGGCAACCTCACTCCAAATTTCACCAGATAATGATCTGTCCGTGACAATGGTTGTACAGCACATCCCTCCGACCAATCAATCACTCCCTGCCCAGTCAGTGGCAAAAACCAGGTCAAGGGTACGTCCTGCTGCATACATGGGGTCTAAAATATACTGAGGCAGCTCCATGGTTGTCATGAGTTTCCAAGACTATGAACATGAGCATCCTCAAAGTGAAGACTGAAGTCCCCCAAGATAATAATCCTGGGAGCCTCCAACACCATCTCCAAGAGTGCCCCTGCAACTCAGACAGGGATGCTGCTGGGCAGTGGGGTGACTGGTAAACCAACATCAGCTGTTCTGTCTCTCTGTCCCAATGTCAGGTACAATCCCTCTATCCCAGCTATAGAGTGGAAGGGATAGTAAACACCTCTTTATGAACTGCAGTGACCCCTCCACCCCATCCCACCTGTCTAGGTTGGTGTTGTTCAGTGTAGCCTGGTGGGCAACGTTGAGTCAGTGCAGGACCTCCCAGCTCTCCCACCCAGGTCTCCGTAATGCTCACCAGGTTGGCCTCCTCATTCATGATTAAGTCATGGATGGTAGTTGTTTTATTTTGGACTGACCTCACATTCACCAACAGATCCACCAGAGCTGTGGCCGATTGACATGTCACCCAAGACTCTGTGAGCTGAGTGGCAACCCAGACGGGGCAATAGCATGCAGGCATCTCATGCCCCTTCTCCAAAATTTATTTGGCTGCAGCCCATCACCAAATCTGCCCCTGCCCATAAGTACTAAGATGCTACCCCCATCTGCCTTGCACTCTTCCCACCCAGGCACATGACAGCACCACCAGCCACTGAACTGTCCCCTCTCACTCCTTTGGCCCTTTTATGGTAGTGCATTTTCCAGCTCTCACCTAGGGAACAAGTAGGGGTTCCACAATCCCAATCAGAAACAGGGTGTCCACTCTGACTGCCACTCAGTGTGGTGCCTGGCCCTCAAACTGATCTCCCACCTCAACCACTGCCTTCTCAATTTCCAGGCCCAACCTCCCAATATTGGAGTTTCAGTCCACTCTTTCCCATAGCCAGCTAATGCAATATTGGAGTTTCAGTCCACTCTTTCCCATAGCCACCTAATGCTTTTAAAACCCCACTAATACTATTAAAGCCCCAGTATCGTTCCATTATACCACACTACTCTACTAGAACCCAGCCTGCTACCATTTTTTCACTCAACCAAGCCAACTCCTGATCCTCTCTTCAGCCCCTAGCCAAAGCAGCCTCCAGTTGGAATGAACAGATAGAAGAAGCAGTGTCGTGTCCTTGGTGGCATGGCGTCGTGTCGTCTACCTGCTCTGCTCTGCAGATTTCCTCTCCTAGCAGCTCTTGGCCTCATCTGCCTCCAGTTGGAGGAGGCAGTTGGTAGAAGAGGCAGTATTATGTCCTCTGCCTGAGCAGTTCATCAATCCAGCAGCTCTCCTCTCCTGACAGCACAGTGGGTAAGCTTCATGCATTTGAGAAGACATAAGATATATCATACTTTGGACTGGAGGAAGTTCCTTTAACCCAGTGGTTCTCAACCTGTGGGTCACAACCCCTTTGAGGGTCGAACGACCTTTTCACAGGGGTCACCTAAGACTCTCTGCATCAGTGTTCTCCATCTGTGAAATGGATAAATGTTAGGGTTGGGGGTCACCACAACCTGAGGAACTGTATTAAAGGGCCGCAGCATTAGAAAGGTTGAGAACCACTGCTTTAGCCTAAGAAACCTTCCTCAAACTTAAGTGCTGGTTCCTCCGACTGAGGGAGATGGAGATGGCCTCTGGACAAAGAGCCACTGGATGAGGTCGTCAAATTTTGCTCAGGATGCAGGCCAATATGCAACTTCTACTTCTAGTGTATGAGTTTGTGAGGGCTTCTTTGATGGTACTGTCACCAAGCCACAAGCATGCATGTATGAATCAGACATCAGTATGACACAGATAGGGAAAAATGGTTTCACCTTAACAAGAACAGGTATTATTGGTATCTGATAATGACAAATGTAGAGGGGAAAGGGAATAGCTCTTGGGAAGCAGTTTTAATGCTCAACATCTCATGCCAACAGCATGTCAAATTATCGATGCAAAGCATTTGAAAATGGTCTTTACGAGTCTGGGACATGGGCTGTCTAGACGTGATCAGATATCAAAGCCTATGAGTTTCTGCAATCTGATTGTTTTGTTTCTCATTTTATGGAAGTAAAGAGGCATCTGTCAGGATCTGACAGGCTGCAGACACAGTGATTATAACAACCATAAGAATAACTACTCTAAATAGTGCTATAAGCACTGGAATAGTTTTGTGTTAAGAACGCTCTTGCCCCTCAGTAAAATGAAATCAAGAAATAAATTATTTGTAGAAGGAAATACTTGTAATTGGTGTTTTTTAATGTACAATTATTAGAAAGATTTGAAATAGATAAATTATCCCATGGTTTTGAAGACTCAAAGACTGGGTTTTAAGTTAAACGAAGCATGAATAATAATCATGTTATTGATAAAATGTAATACACTGGACAGCACAGTGATCGAGGACAAGAAAATGACCATCATCGACATAGCAGTACCCGGTGATAGCAGGGGCATTGAAAAAGAACATGAAAAGGTCACTAAATACCATGATCTGAAAATTGAGCTTCAGCATCTATGTCACAAACCAGCTGAGGTCATCCAGGCCTTTTTTCATGGCCAAATTTCCCCCTCGTAGATCCTGGATCTTACGTGCCACGGTGCTTTTCCCCTTGTTTCTGATTCGCCACAACTCCCCGGTTCTTCCCAGAAGTTGAGGCAGGGCTGGTGTGTTATACTCCAGCTGTTTCCACGCGAGCCCAGGGCTTTTCCTTTTGCACCATGAGGGGGGGTGGAGGGTACTGCAAACAGGAGTGTGCTCACTCTCCCAAACACACATTTTAGACAGAGGGAGGTGGTAGAGGGTGCTGCAAATGGGAATGCGCCCACTCTCCCAAACACACATTTTAGACTGGGGGGGCGGTGGAGGGCACCACACGTGGGAGTGAACTCACTCTGTCAAACACATATTATAGACAGGGTGGTGGAGGGTGCTGTGAACAGGAGTGCACCCACTCTGTCAAACACACATTTTAGATGGGGGGAGGGTGGTAGAGGGTGCCGTGAATGGGAATGCGCCCACTCTCCCAAACACACATTTTAGACCAGGGTGGGTGGAGGGCGCCACAAATGGGAGTGCGGCCACTCTCTCAAACACACATTTAGGTGGTCGGCCAGAGCAGCGAGGCAGGAAAAATGCCCCCGGTTCTGCTGCCATTGTGTTTTTCATGGTAGTGGAAGCACACAGGCCTGTTCTGCACAGGCCAGATAAACCGGTGTGGGGCCAGTAAAATCACCATTGTGGGGGAGGACTTCATTGTCATGACCATGGGGGTATGTCCCCTGGCCTCTCCAGTGTGACTGCAGTCAGTAGACAATGTAAGAGGGATCTGGGCCGGTGTGCTCATCCGTACGCGGCCCCATGGGCCACTGGGGCACTGGGCCTGTTTGCAGGGCACTGTGTGAACGTTCCTGGGGGTGCACTGGTGGCAAGCATGTCGAAGCACCCCCGCTTGCGAGGCCCGTGTGGAACGGACCACAGAGGGAAGCAGAGTCACAAAGGGGCATTTCAAAAGAACCTGCAATTTGGTGGGTTTTGAAAGTCACAGGGGAAAAAAGGAAAATGTCAGTGGAACTCAGGTGCAGACCCAATGCAGCTTCGAGGACCATGAAGAATTCCAGGCTGCACTGGGATATTCCCCATGCTAACAATTGTACAATTTGGCTGTGAAAAAAACAGCTCCAGTGGTAATCAGCACCCTGAGAACCATTCTGAAAACACTAGGGCAGCACTTGAAACATCTTCAAATCAACAAAATTAACATCTGTCAGATTCAGAAGGCAGACCTTCTGGGATCCACATGAATACTACACCAATACATTACAACTACCTAGGCCTCTAGGTGAAGCTCAACTTGTAATGAAAGGCCAACAACCAGCCAAAGAACTGGCAGCTGTGAAATGTATAAGCTTTTGTTCAGATGTGCAACACAAGAAGAATGAATGAAAGAGTATGTGACAAAATGGGCCATCAATTTTGGGGATAATGTACAAATGGAACAATGGGAGAATTCATGTCAGAATTGAGCACCAGCTCACAAAAGTACTTTCACGATAGGACAACTGTAAATTTAAGCTACTACTACTGCATCTGAATTATTAATGGCCTAATACTGGTTCCAAAACAGCACATGTTCAGGTGATAGAAATCTGAATTTTACCATAAGATAATGGATTGTGTGAGTTGATGTTTCCTTTTGGCTAGCTTGAATCTACTGCCAATCAACTTCATTGGATGACTCCGAGTTCTAATATTTTGAGGGAAGGAGAAATGGTTCTTGAATTCTCCCCCATGGAAAAAGTTTCCAGTGATAGTGAGGGCTATATTGAACATCCCTCCCAGATGTGCTATTGTTTGAAATTCAGAGACTTGGTTATGCAGGGGAGTGCTCAACCATGTAATCCCAGCTTGCAGTCGGAAGCAGTACAGTCCAAAAATTTGTCAGCTTACTAACTCATTCTGCATAACATGTAGCATAGCTGTTTGAATGACGTTACAGTTATGCATGCAAATACATCCAAATATTAAGTCATTACTCCTAAATAGATCTGACACTTCAGCAGTTAGCAGCAACATCTGTAGAAGTTGCATTCTGCTAAACTGCAGATCTTGCAACAATTTTAGTACGTCATCCGTAACATATTGCCCCTAGCATATTATCTGGGCTATTTACCTCTGATATTTGGTTAGCACTGAAAAATAATGATATAAAGTTTTCCAGCCGCCAAAGCCTCCATATTGATAGTAACTTTGAGTTCAGAAGGCACAACCCCCTTGGCTGTTTCCTCTACAAGCCACATTAACATCAATAATGAGAGACCGGAAACAACTACTGTGAAATGTGTGTAGAAGAGTCTTCCTGGTGGACAACGGGGCCAGACCAAAGGGTGCCAACTCTGGGTTGGGAAATTAATGGAGATTTTAGGGGTGGAGTTTGAGGAGGGCAGGGTTTGGAGAAGGGAAAGAATGGGGTACAATGTCACAGTTTCTACCCACTGGAGCAGGAGCAAAGATTTCTAGAGATTGATTGTTGTAATTCTCAGAGATCTCCAGACCTCAATGAGTGAGTAGCCACAACAGTTAATCCCTGATTCCTGTGAAGGCTGTGATGCTTTGCTAATCTTAGGTTTTTTTTAATGCATGCAGTTTACCAAGTTGATCAATTATTCTTTCTTCTCTTCCCAGGTCTCATAGATTTACAGGTCTATCCTTTTCTCATGAGGGTAGGCTGAACTTTGATAAGTTAAATCAAAGTCAGGATCAAAAGAAAAATGAAGGAGTATGAAACCTGTGTCTGGGAAATATAACACAATCCTCCGTTCACTTTCCTTTTTGAACTATGAGATTTGCGTGGATGGATTCTGGTAAAATAAATGCAGAAAACTTATTTCCAAGAGTCTGATTTGGTTTGAATGATGCTGTTGATGTTATTCAGGTGAATACCCATGAGCAACTGGATAACATTGTTACATACAAAAAAAAGGCATAAGTGATTGGATGTTGAAGAAATACATACATATAAGAATAAACAGAAAACGAAAAGGAGAATTGCTTTTTCTAATTCAACTCTGCACTTAATTCTACCTCATTACTAGTAGGGCTAGGTTTTTCTCTCAAAATCACAATGTAGTCTAGGACTATTTTATGCCTTTGGGCCAGATAATAATTGTTAATATTTGATACCATTATTACCTACTAATATTCTGTTATGATGTTTAGTTGAAACTAGTCACATGGAATGAATAAACCAAGGATAGTTCAGCCCAAGTTACTATTATAAGAAAATGTATGTTTCTAATTTTTTATTGAAATACTCCCTTTACCATTATCTGCTCAAAAAAGATACATTTACTCTGCCATTTTGGAATTCACATTTGAAAAGAGGTATCTCTGCCACCCTCTGGGTCTCATGTAAAAGGATTTATGAACCATTTAGGATTCAGTTGATACTTGTAACTAGGACTAGGTTTTAATGTTTGGTCAGGTTGGCCTTTTGTAGTTGCACCCACTGTCAGGACTACAACTCCCAGCATGCACCAGCTCCTGCCTTTTCCCAATCAGAGCGGGAAAACAAATTGAGAAGCTACATTCCAATGGAGCTTCATGGCCAATGAGAGGCCCAAGACAGGTCGTGGGGAGAAAGTTGATTGGTTGTTGTTGAGTTCAGAAATAAAATAAATACTGGAACTGGGGACACGAATCCTCAGTTCCAGCACCCTGTATTTAGGGTGACGCAAATCAATAAAGTTATTTTCTTTAATTTAACTGCATTTGAGTGTGTTCAGTCTTACACCCACAACCCTATTTCAGAATTCCAAAAGTGCTCACGGACTCAAAAAGGTAGAGACCCCTATGCTAGCTTGCCACTTATACTCTGTGCTAAGAAAAATACTCTTCCCTAATGTTATACTGCTCATATAAATAGACTGAATAAGCAGTGATTTCTGAGAATGTAGCAGATTCTTTACGTTCTGAAACAACTGTCAGAAACCCCAAATTTTATTAACCTAGTAACTGGTCGGCTCCATTTCGCCAAATTCCCCTCCCCCCTTCTGTTTGTACAGAACTTGTTTACCGGCAAGTAAATGTGGAAATTCCTTTTGTGTTGAACATGATAATGCAACAGACTTAAAACTTCTTTTTTGCAGAACACTTTAGGAGAACCTTTTTTGATCTGGCCAAAGTAGAGACTGAATCCCAGTTTACTACAGAACACTGAGATTTTCAATGTCCTTCTGACATCAGATTAATGGCCCAGTATTCCTTGGATGCTTCAATCCAACGTCACTTTTTGATGCATAAAGTTTCATATCTTTTCACTGTTCCTTGTAAATGGATGTTTTGACCCTTTCTTCCATTGGCTAGTATAGGATAAACTCAGGGACCTTCCGCACTTACTGTGTTGTACCGGTTTCTACTCAGGTTCAACTCAGTGTATCCGCACTACAACCGAGCTCGACGTTGTCTTGTCTCTGTTCCCCCCTTCGGAACCGCATTACATCCTCTGTCGCGATTATGAACTGGCTGACTTCGCTGGTGGAACAAGGCGTTACGATATCAGCCGAAAGCTTCGAAATGCGGACGCATCGAAACGACACCGCATCCATTCAACCAATCAGGAGCCGCTTTGTTCGCATGTGCAGAACGGGAGAGTCGTGACGGGCAGAGAGCGCGGCTTTTTTTATACAGTTTCCCTCACGTTTCGAAGCTACGATATCGAGATCGTTTCAAAGTGACGAGGAGAAATCACTGACTGGAAAAATGTTGGCGCCAAAACTTCGTAGCTCCGACTGCGCCGGAAGTAGTACAGAGTGTCAGTATTAACATTAGCTGCGACGTACTGAGAACTGCAAAAAAAACACAAAGAGCGTTCCCGTTTCCCTCCGTAACACAAGCGCCAATCACGATCGAGGAGCGAAACAGGTACCCGCCCACTTAGCTCAGTTCCAGGGGGCCAAGGAAGTTGCTGTGCGGACAGCCAGGAATCACCCCCCATTGAAGGGAACCGAGTCGACCTTCACTCCCTTTTGTAGTGCGGAAACACCCTCAGTCAGCCTTTGCCACATAGGGAGACATCACAGCAGGTGAGGCAAGGACCGATGTAGAGGCTTCTGGAAGGGCCAAACCCATTGCCAGGGTGTGGCTGGAGGAGCACTGGCTTGGGAGATCATGCCTGCTGGGCCCAGATAGTGACCCAGATAATAGAAGAAATCCCATTGGGTTGGAAAGGTCAGTGTGGCATAGAAGACCTAGGTCCTTTCCGTGGTTTTGAGCAGGGTGGTCTTGAGCAAAGATTGGCCAGGAGTTGGGAGCCCATGGGAACAGGCAAGAACCCAATGATGCTTGACAGGTGAGGAAACTAGGTAACCAGGCAAAGGTTGTGGAGCAATCCCCCTGCCCAGAAACAAGCTGTAAGTCTGGGCTTGAGCAAATACAGGACCTTATGTTTCTATTGGGACTTCCTTGCTATGAACGGGGAAGGGGGCCCCTTGCCAGTTGCTTGCTACTTCCATCCGTCTCAGCTCCCCCTGACTGGGCAACGCCCAGAAAGGACCAAGCTGCCACACAACTGCTTTGGCATCATTTCCTGTTTCCTGCTCCTTGTTGCTGTGTGCTAAAGAAACGTATTTAGAGCCATGCTTCAAGCAAAGAAAGAAGAAGATAAGGGTTGTGTGACCTAATCCCATTTCTCAATTTACAGTGAATGTATGTACAATCTGTGTATTGGGTACGCTTGATATTTCCTCAGTATGTGTGTTGACTAATTCTCATGTTGCATGCATTGCATCTATAGCTGAATGTGTGATTGAAACCACTTATTTATCCAGATACTGACCCCTGTTTTCATTTGTAAAGTGAAAACACATTGGATCTTTCTTCCAAACAGATTCACATGCCACTACTGCAAATTGAGAACTTAATTCTCATTAGACAGTGATGGAGAATGTTTGCTTTGTTTTAATTATTACTCCTTTGTCATTGTAGATATTTTCTCTTTTAACCTGTTAGTACAATTTACATGCTGATTTCCTTCTTTAGAAAATTGTTTAATGCTCTACCTACCCACATCCATGGTATGGTCAGTCACAGTCACAAGCACCAGATTCTTAGCCCACATAATATTGGGGTGTCTTTGGGTTTCCAAATAAGAAGAGTAATAAAAAGTGAAATTTCAACTGGTGGTAGATTATAGTTTTTTTTAAGTGAGTTTTGAATCATTGAGTAAACTGGAGGTACAGGAGTTTAGACTGGATGTACTCTGGATGTTTCCAGATGTTCAAGTTTGTTTCCTAACGGAACTCTGGGACCCATTAGGAAACAAAATGGTGGCTAGGGCATGGATTCCATTACCTGCTGTCTACTCACGCAGCACTGCACTGGTCAACAAGAACGCATACACACATGAGACTGAAGGGCAGTTCTTGTTAGGTTGTCTTATTAGGATGGACACTAAAATTCATTATTTATGTTTAGAAGTGGAGTAGAACATGCAGTAGAAACACCGCCATAGTTCTGAGGCCCACTTTTTATTGCTTTCTGCCATTGGGAAGTCACCACAAAGTGAAGTTGCATATCTGTTTCACACACTGTCATTTTAATGTACTTTTCCATAAACAAAGTTCATATTTTAGACCATGTGAGGGGAAGCTCTTAAAATCCTTGTGCTGCCCTGATAAAATAAATGTCATCTGTCACCATGTGAAAGAGCATTTCGTTATAACAACACAAAAGTGATAAAATAAAATTACCTTATGGTATCTTAACCATCTCAAAAAGAAATAATGTGAAAATCAAGATGAGCATACAAATTACTGTCAGTCAGTCATTTAGTTACTGTTGCAGCCAATAGGTCGTAACATCATTAAACAAATACATTACACAGTGCATATTACAAACAGTTAATACGAACGTATTACAAACAGTGAACAAAGCAAATAAAACCCACAAAACAAATCAGCAATCCATGAATATTAAAACATCACGTTTTGACTAGGATTCTCACAGAATTAATAGGTACTGATTTCTTCCTTTCATTAATTGCTAAAAAGAAGAAAGTAGTCACTTTAAAAGTTACCAGTGGGATAGTATCAGACAATAAAAAGCTAATGCATTTTCATTAGAAGAAAAAGAAATTGCCAGCAATTGGCTTGGCAGTTTATGGCAGATGGGCACATAGCATTATAAAACATAGTGGACAATATCTTCAACCACAGGGGCAAAGATATTACTCCGGAGGTGTTTTGGGGGATCTGTCCTGTAAGAACTTAGATGGCATGGTCTGAAGATGTTTGCTGAAGACGGCTTTTCTTAATGAGGCATTGGTGAGATTGGCTAAGTAATGGGAGAAGAATTTATTTCTTAAACCAAGTATACCACAAAAAAAATGATTGACAAGCCACACTAATATCATGAAGGGCATCTTTTCCATTTACAGATTTCTTTTAAATCCCAAAGCTTCACCACTTTTATGGAAGTCAGGGAACAGAACTGCAGAGTTGGAGACAGTAATTTAGACTATTGGTTCCCTTCTTTGAAGTGCTAGAAACTATATTTTACCAGATAGTCTTTGCTGATGCTGTCAAGTTTCCTATAATACTTTAATGATTTCAAATGGGCTCTTGTGGTAATAGAAGGGAGACCAACTTCTAGCCTCAGAAATGCAGCAGGAGTACCCTGGGGATTTTCCTTAAGAAGGTGTTTTGAATTATTTTGAACTGAGCAAGAATTTTCTCATGCCATCCCCAAATTTTAGCCCCAAACAAAAGCTGTGTGATGACTTTGCCCTGAAATGCTTTAATAGCTGAGGCAATGAGCTGTCCACCCTTTGAGTAAAAAAGTTTTAAAATAACTCCACTGAAAGGTGAGCTGTTGATGAGTTCGTATTAAGGGGCGCCTGCCGGAACAAGGATGCATGATAGACTATGCCAGAATATTTAAAAGAAGGGCATTGCTCAGTTTCATTTGCTTTTGATAGTCCATCTGTACTTGCATCTTTTGTTTCCAAAAGCTACAATTTTTTGTCTTATTATAAGTAATTCTCAGCCTTTATGCAATTCATAAATGTAACTTTGTGAAGTCTCAGTATACAGCAGAATGCAGTGGTAAAACCTTGAGGTGATAAAATGGGCTGTACCACTTTGCAGGTAGGAGCAGCAGTGGCGTAGGAGGTTAAGAGCTCGTGTATCTAATCTGGAGGAACCGGGTTTGATTCTCCGCTCTGCTGCCTCAGCTGTGGAGGCTTATCTGGGGAATTCAGATTAGCCTGTACATTCCCACACATGCCAGCTGGGTGACCTTGGGCTAGTCACAGCTTCTCGGAGCTCTCTCATCCCCACCTACCTCACAGGGTGTTTGTTGTGAGGGGGAAAGGGAAAGGAGATTGTAAGCCCCTTTGAGTCTCCTACAGGAGAGAAAGGGGGGAAATAAATCCAAACTCTTCTTCTTCTTAACCACATTTTTATAGGTAGGATTAACACTTGACAGCCAGCATGGTGTAGTGGTTAAGAGTGATGGACTTTAATCTGGAGAACTGGGTTTGATTCCCCACTCCTCCACATGAGCAACAGATTCTTATCTGGTGAACTGGGTTTGGTTCCTTGCTTCTACACATGAGACCTGCTGGGTGACCTTGGACTAGTCACGGTTTTCTGAGAACTCTCTTAGTCCCACCTACCTCACAAGGTGTCTGTTGTGGGAAGGGGAAGAAGTTTGTAAGCTGCTTTGAGACTTCTTACAGTTGAAAAAAGTGGGATATAAATCCAAATTCTTCTCTTTTCTTCTTTTGATGTTCCCATGTAAAATCTCCTGGTTACAAAAAAAAAGTAGCCCATGGGGGAAAGATTCTAGTCTAGCCCTTCACATTCTTTGCCAGTTTTTTTACAACTTATTATGGTATGAGGTTTTTGAAAAATGCAATCCCTGCCTTGCAGTGCGAAGTGCTGTGATTCATTCTACTACCTGGGCGCTTGGCCACCTCATTACCACTTTATTTTGTTGCATGTTTAGACCAGCCATAAGCAAATGCGTGAACAGGAATATGTTGTTCTCTTAGGGTCAATATAGTTGTTCCTCAGCAGCATAACAGACATGGCCCCAAGAGGGCTGGGACTGGATCTCTTGTTTTAATTTTCCATCATGATGGCTAATTTGATGAGGAAAGTGATTCTAGGCAGTCCGGGGGGGGGGGGGGGCATTTTCTTTCCACATCAGGGCTTGTCACACTTTCAGGAGAGCAATTTAGGGAGACTGCTTGCTTGAACCTATTTGGCAATTTCAGCTGCCTTCAGAAATCCTGAAGTGCACGCAGCCACTATCTGAAGCATGCCACTAACATCTGCATCTTATTTATTTATTTAAAACACCACATGCTGCCTTTGCAATGACCTGCTTGAGGCTGTTCTGTCTTCTCAGCTTCTACTTCGGTTGTGGTATACTATAGGCCTTTTTTCGGGCACCAGCTTTTGGAGCTTCAGTATGTTTCTGGTCTCCCAAGATTTGGTTCCGTTATCCCTCTCCCGCCTCCTCTTACTGATTGTGGGTGGTTATGGATATTTTGATGCTTTTGAATGAATTATTTTAAGTCAAATGATCATTGTCAGCCTCCTCAGAAATCTGAGAGGAATTAAGCAGGGAATCGCAAGGGAAACGGGTTTGTTTAATTATCTACTTCATTTATTCCCTGCCTTTCTCCGCAGTGAGGACCCAAAGAGGCTTACATCACAACAACCCTATGAATCAGTTAAGCTTGTAAGGAGGGTGTGAGTGACCCGAGGTCACCCAGCAGGATTCCCTGGCAGAGTAGGAGATTTGAACCAGGGGCTCCCAGATTCTAGTCTGACACTCTAACCACTCTATCATGCTGTCTGTCTGTTAGAGTAAAAGATTTCTTCCATTAGTGCCACTTCCTTAAGAAAATCACCTGCTTTTCCTCTGCTATATATGCCCACTATGACTCTTTTCCAGTGAAAATCAAGAGCTCACACATCATATCTATGGTGACTCTCATATGGGCTATACATTTACAACCTTTCTCTAGGGACTTCATGGTTCTCCCTTCTCCATGTTCTCATCACGGCAACCTTGTGAAGCAGGTTAGGATGAGAGAGAGTGACAGCCCAAAGTCACCCTATGAGTTTTTCCCATCATGGGCAGGAATTTGAACATGGGTCACCCCAGGCCTGGATCCAGGCCCAAACTCTAACCTCTATGTCACCCTGGCTCATTCCGCACATGCAGAATTATGCACTTTCAAACTGCTTTCAGTGCTCTTTGAAGCTGTGTGGAATGGCAAAATCCACTTGCAAACAGTTGTGAAAGTGGTTTGAAAACACATTATTTTGCGTGTGTGGAAGGGGCCCCTGATTCACTGACTTAAGAATTAGATGTGTGTACGTTTCAAGGAAAAGACAACAAGGAGCTAATTTTTTTTTCTCCCCACCTCCCCTCTCCTCCCTCCCAGAAAACCCCTTGTTCATCCAGTATTTTGCTTTTTCACTTTCTTTTCTAACAGGCTCAGAGAGTAACCTTACATCAGCATGTGGCGTTCATATTTTGAATGTTGTTTCTCGAAAGGTTTACAATGTCCTCTGGACTCTTGTCATAAGCAGGATTGTTCGGTATTGTGAGTAACGGTGGCTGAGCAATCGAGGAGAACGTTTCAAAATATGCCCTTACATCTGTCTTCAGGAACGAGCAAACTTCTGTCAGTAGGTATCATCATGTTGTCAATGCCTGTGGAACTACTTAATGGACCAAGACACCTTTTTATTTTGTTACACTCGCATTTCTGCAAGACATTTTTTTATCCAGAAAACACACATCTCTTAGTACCAAGATTTTATTGCTGAGATCTTACCATACAAGAAGCCAATAGGATTGTTCTTTTTTTCCCCCTCCAAAAAAGGATTAATTGAATCACAGGTCATTGATCAGCACCTTGAGAACTGGGACCACGCTGTCATTTATTAAATTTCGCCGGCTTCTTGGGGCCGCTTAGATCTGAGCCTTTCGGATGCCAATTGTGGTGTTCTAATTGAGCTGCCTGGACATAGAGGAATTGCTTTGAAAATGGCTGGCAGAATTACAAAAAAAATGGTGTTATGGGGGAGGGTGTACTTCCCTGCTTTTGAAATGTCATACTCCTGTGCACCAATTTATCTGACTTACATTATATTGCTGCAAATAGCCTATGAGTGCAACCAGGTCATTTTTCACAATAATGCTACTTTCAGAACTGCTATTTTAGTTCTGTAATGATGGTACAGATCTGTTTATTATGTATTTATGTTTTCTTCCTAACTAATACTTTGCTTTTGGCATGCAAAGGAATACATTGATAATGTTAATCAGAGCAGAGCACTTGTTTTCACTGTAAGCACTGAGCTTAGGAAGGAGGGCAAGAGGAGAGTGAACAGTCCAGAAAAGAGATGGGGGAGAATACATAAAGAAAATTAAGAAATATTTTGAGTGCTTCTAATTGGGTATCATTTTCCAGTCTTCTAATGCCTGTATTGATGGCACTGCCAAGACCACACTGATTGGGAAATGCAACATAAAATGGGTAAATGAAAGGTCAATATGGAAAAATAGCAGTTTGGCCGGCTTCTGTGTCAGTGCATATCACATTGCTTTTCGTTACAAACGTGGGCAAAGGTAGATCCACCACACTGCAGGGAACAAAAGGCAATCTGCTTTCAGCTGGCACAAAATGGAAATTCGCTCAACTGACATTAGAACTACGAGTCAAGTCCAGAAGAATTAGGGGAAGAGATTCTGCTTCAGTCTTGCTTGGCCTGGTTTTGAGTCCATACTCCTGCTACAATATTGATAGTGATAAGTCCAATGGCAAGAAACAAACACCTTTAGAAGAATATATGAGCACAAGTCTATATGAGCACAAGAACATATGAGCACAAGAATATATGAGCACAAGAAAGGATCTAGGAGGGACCCGGGAAATTACAGGCCAGTCAGTTTGACATCTGTCCTGGTAAATTAGTAGAATCTATAATTAAAGATAAAATTATTAAACATGTAGAAAAGCAAGACCTGCTGAGAAAGAGTCAGCATGGCTTTTGCAGAGGCAAATCCTGTCTTACAAACTTACTAGAGTTCTTTGAGGGTATAAACAGGCATGTGGATAAGGGGGAACCAGTGGACATTGTCTACTTGGATTTCCAAAAGGCTTTTGACAAAGTTCCTCACCAGAGACTATTGAGAAAACTCAGCAGTCAAGGAATAAGAGGGGAAGTCCTCCTATGGATTAAAAACTGGTTAAGAAACAGGAAGCAAAGAGTGGGTGTAAATGGGAAGTTCTCACAATGGAGAGATGTAGGGAATTGGTTGTCCCCAGGGATGCGTTTTGGGACCAGTCGCTAACTTTGGCAACCTGGTATTACCATAAATGACCTGGAAGTAGAGATTGGGGCTGTGGAGATGTAGCAGTGGTGGCCAAGTTTGCAGATGATACCAAATTATGTAGGGTGGTGAGAACCACAAATGATTGCGAAGAGCTCCAAGCGGACCTTGATAAATTAGGTGAGTGGGCTAAGAAATGGCAAATGCAGTTCAATGTAGCAAAATGCAAAGTGATGCACATAGGGGCAAAAAATCCAAGGGGCAAAAAAAAACAAAGGGGCAAAAAATCCACATACAAGCTACAAGGGTCAGTGCTATCAGTCACAGACCAGGAAAGGGATTTGGGCGTCTTAGTTGATAGTTCCATGGGAATGTCAACTCAATGCATGGCAGCTGTGAAAAAGGCAAACTCTATGCTGGGGATCATTAGGAAAGGAATTGAGAATAAAACTGCAAAGATTGTCATGCCCTTATATAAAGCAGTGGTGCGACCGCACTTGGAGTACTCTGTCCAGTTCTGGTCGCCGCATCTCAAAAAAGATATTAAGGAGATAGAAAAAGTGCAGAGAAGGGCAACAAGGATGATTGAGGGACTGGAGCACCTTCCCTATGAGGAGAGGCTGCAGCGTTTGGGACTCTTTAGTTTGGAGAGGAGACGACTGAGGGGGGATATGATTGAAGTCTATAAAATTATGCCTGGGGTAGAAAATGTTGACAGAGAAATTTTTCTCTCTTTCTCACAATACTAGAACCAGGGGGCATTCATCGAAAATGCTGGGGGGAAGAATTAGGACTAATAAAAGGAAACTTATTCATGCAACGTGTGATTGGTGTTTGGAATATGCTGCCACAGGAGGTGGTGATGGCCACTAACCTGGATAGCTTTAAAAGGGGCTTGGACAGATTTATGGAGGAGAAGTCTATCTATGGCTACCAATCTTGATCCTCTTGATCTGAGATTGCAAATGCCTTAACAGTCCAGGTGCTCGGGAGCAACAGCCGCAGAAGGCCATTGCGTTCACCTCCTGCATGTGAGCTCCCAAAGGCACCTGGTGGGCCACTGCGAGTAGCAGAATGCTGGACTAGATGGACTCTGGTCTGATCCAGCTGGCTTGTTCTTATGTTCTTATGTTCTTAAGTCAACAGTCATGAGCTGAAGAGTAGTGTAATGGTTGCAGTCCCAAGGCAGCTTGCTGTGAAGAAATGGTGAGGGAGAGATCAGTGCCATCAAGGACACTGGAGGAGGCCAGGGGAAAAGGTGTGGCACAAGGACCAAGGAAAGGAGGGAAGAGCACAGGAGCAGAATAGAGGGAAGTCATAGGGAAGCATAGGACAGCACCACCAGCTGAGAGGAATCAGGAGTGGAGCAGGAAATTGGGAAAGCAGAGAGGTAAAAAAAAGGAAATGCCAGATGGCCAGGGAGGATGGGCTGAAGGGTTTGTCAGAAGCAGCCACATTCGGTAGCTAGGGGAACCAGAACTTCTTCTCAGCAAGTCTGGCCACCATTCTGAGGATAGATGAAGACTCCAGGGACCGCAGAAGATGGTCAGGGGCTCACTAAGCCCAAGAAAGCACCTTACATTTTTTATTGTAATGTAGTTTTTGAGTTGTTGGCCTTTTCTTACATTGTAAGCCAGTTCTTGTACAGTATTGTAAGCAACTTTGAGGAGGAAAAATGTATGCAAATGAACTAAATAAACAAATTGTATGCTAACATCAAAGGCCTACCAATTGGTACCTTTGTCACTGCTGAATAAGGTTTGTGTAACAAATAGTCATTGTCTGACAACCAGCAGAAAAACAGGGAACGGGGGAACAGGAGGATGGCATTGTGGCATCATCGTGACGTCACTTCCGGATGTGATGTCACCTCGTCAAAGAGTTTGGAGGAGATGCTAGAGCATCATGCCAATGTGTTGACGTCCCTTCCAGGTTTGTGCCACAAATGACATTGTGAAATTTTCACAACAACTCTCTTCCCCCCTCCCGCCATTTTCCCCTACCAACCTACCAAATAGTGTCAGAGGTGAGGATTGCTATTACAGGTCTGCAGGGATCTTGTTGCTGCATGTGGTGATTGTACCTTTTAAAGCTGCTTCCAAGAAAACACAGACAAACCACATTATAATCTTATACTTTACATGAAATGAAAACAGTTATCTGATAGTACCAAAAACATGCGCCGGGTACTTAAAGCTCTGCTGCTCTGTGTGTGTCTATGTATATAAATTAGACATTTTAAAATAAACTCTGGGAAGATTCCACAGATTAATTAGCAAATAAAACAAGTGGAAAGTACCTCAGACTATGGTTTTGTATGTGAATAACATCCTCGTTATACTTTTATGCTGCAGATGTTCCTAACATATTCTTAGGGATGGCCTAAGGGCTCAGCCATTCAGCAACTGCCATAATAATAAATATGAGGGGAAATTAGAGAGGGAATCAGCAGAAGCTGAGAAGAAGTCACCAATAAAGAGGCTGTCTCTTTCTGAGGGAGCTGTGCATACTGTTCATCACACACAGCGTATCTGTCTACCAGAAATAACTCCCCTCTGGTAAATTATGCTCTGGTAAATGGGCAAGCATCATAATCAATGCCTCTGACTCTGATAGCCTTATGAAGAAGAATGGGTTCTAGATTACACTGGAGCGGGAGAGATTATTCAGTCAATCATGGAAACAGTGTTGAGTCATCTCATGGGGATGCTCCATATTGATTTTTATCTTGCAACTGGAATGCCAACTAAACTTGAGAAGGCATCGAGAAGTCCAGTGTCTACAGAGGGAAGAGTTGTTTGCCGAGTGACCCACGATTAGGTGTTTTATAGCTTTTATGTTGAGAGAGAGCACATGGCTGGATCAACAATTGCATCTGGGATGAATGTGCTCCACACAGCTCTCCCAATATGTGCAATCACTGTTTCTTCAGAAAGGAGCTATACACTTGTATTCCAGCTTCGGAACATGTGTGCCAAACCACAAAACTCATAAGTTGCTCTTTTCAGAAGGAACAGCGACTGCTTAAGAACATAAGAACGTAACAACAAGCCCGCTGGATCAGACCAGAGTCCATCTAGTTCAGCTCTCTGCTACTCGCAGTGGCCCACCAGGTGCCTTTGGGAGCTCACATGCAGGTTGTGAAAGCAATGGCCTTCTGCAGCTATTGCTCCCAAGCACCTGGTCTGTTAAGGCATTTGCAATCTCAGATCAAAGAGGATCAAGATTGGTAGCCATACATCGACTTCTCCTCCATAAATCTATCCAAGCCCCTTTTAAAGCTATCCAGGTTAGTGGCCATCACCACCTCCTGTGGCAGCATATTCCAAACACCAATCACACGTTGCGTGAAGAAGTGTTTCCTTTTATTAGTCCTGATGTCTTGGAAGGACTGGATTTAGTGCATCCATTCTGTACATAGGATCCCGGCGTCAGGAATGTAATGTCTGAAGAGGGCTGCTGTTATGCCTGCTTGCCATTTGAGTCAAAATAATTCCTCTTTCTGCTCCTGCTGTCAGGTTGTGGGCAGGTGTGATTATAGCCATGCCTGCTGTCAGGTTTCGCATGTTTCATCCATACGCTTGATCTGCTGTTCAGTTTGGTGACAACATGAGAAAACATCCCAAGGTGAAAAGGAGCAGCTGTCTTAAATTGCTTCAAGCTTGTCCACTATTACTACAGGATCCAGCTAACCACAATTCAAAATTTATTAAAATATATTTAATTGGTGTACACATTATACAGAAATAAAAAATGGATAATTAAAAACAGAGGTTCTAAAAACCAAATCCTAACTTTTTTTTTACTTTGGATTTATATATATCACACATAAATCACATAAATCACACAAATATACAACACAAGTGCTATTATAATTGATGGATATATCAAATGACCAGCAAAATCCGATGCATTTTGTCCCTTGCTGCCTTCCTCAGTGGTCAATAACATAACATTTCAAAAAACATATATTCAACAGTTGATGCATAAATCCACACCAGGAGTTGGTTTCTGAAAATTCAACAAATAAAAAACAAAAGGGGGGAATAAGTATAATATGAATCTGTAATTTCTATTTAATAATTTTAGAAGAAAAATAAAGATGTTTCTACCTTGTGCAATGGATAAGGATTTACAAAGTGGGCCTATGTCAAGGCCCAGGTCTGTAACTCAAATCAGACTCTGCAACTTGATGGTTTAGAAGTCTTTATTGGCAGACATCAGCTGGCCAGAGGGGAAAAAGGCCAATTCTAACTGTATAACCAAGCACCCCCAATATATCTTTCAGAGACTGTCAAAATGATATGTGTAGATGGGCAAAATCTACATGACAGATGTGTCCACCCCTAGTCACGTGCCAAGTGCAAAATCAGTGTTGTGTGCAATGTAGTAACGTGTGTATCACTGATAAGACCCGTGCACCTGATTGATACCTGTTTGTTTATAGTGGGCACAGAGTACACAGAGGAGTGTGCCTGAAAACACCTGTTGTTTGGCGGAGCACTTTGGTAATTGTAGCAATAAATAGAACTTCTGCACTGTTGACTGTGTGTCTGTCAGTTGTTTCTGCATTGCATGGTCTACTCCAGAGTATCCGCTGCTTTAACAATATCAACCTGTGTTCTCCTCCACGCTCCCTTTTCCCACTCTCTATCCCACACCACAGAAAGCAGAGAGGATAGGAATGCAAAACAGAATCAAACTCAGGAGACTGAGATACAGGCACCTGGCCCCGGGCGCCTCTACTTGGTTGCCAAGGCAGAGTGAAAGTAGTTGTCCATCAGCCCACCCCTCCTGGTGCTCCCTTGCTTGATGCCAGACTCCCTGCCTAAGACCTCTTTCTATAGTCATTACACAAGCAACTGGGATCTTCAAACATTTTAAATCTGAAAAGCCCAAATCCATTCAAGCTGGTTCAGGCCATGGGAATCCTGAACTGCCCATAACAAGATGACAGCTCCTCATGGAGAGCAGGGGGAAGACACCTGTTCCACCCACAGAATCCTAAACGTACTGATATAAAGACTACAAGCAGTTAGGTGATCTGCAGTTACAATGAATGGCAATAGACAACAGACTTTGGCTATTTATGCCTGCACTATTTACCCTGCATCTGAGAAGCACTTGATTCTCTAACTTTTCTTCCTGTTTTTCCCCCCACAGTTTTTTGTTTGCCTATCTGAGCCATTCCACCATTTTGCCCACCTGTCTCTGTTTTAACCTGCATTCTGGGAGGTTGCCTATCACCATTTTGGGTGGGGGCAGTGTCTAAAAGACTACTGATAGTTCATCCAAGTCACTAATAAAAACACTGAATAGCACTGTGCCCAGGACAGACCATGCGGCACCCCACTAGTCACTTCCTACTGGATGAAGAGGAGCCATTGGTGAGCACCCTTTGGGTTCTGTCATTCAATTGGCTACTAATCCACCTAATAGAAGCCTTGTCTAGCCCACATTTTACTAGCTTGCTTGCAAGAATGTCATGGGGGACATTGTCAAAGGTCTTACTGAGATCAAGGTATGCCACATCCGCAGCATTCTCTTCATCTTCCACAGAATCATGATTGGAATCATGATTGGACTTGCAGAAGCCACACTTCCTTCACTCCATGTGCTACTCCTGACACATTGATTGTCATGCTCATTCATCATGAGTAGAAGCTGCTAAATACCTGCCTGGGGACTTTGGTGATAATGGGATATAAATTTACAGAAATAAACAAAAAAAATAAAATCAATGCATATTGAATAGCCGCATCCAAAGCCTTCACCATTGCTTGTAGTGGGTTAATTCAGTCACCTTACAAGCAGGGATTCTCATAAATGAGGCAGACCCAGCAGGCCACTTAGATGCCTTGGACCGAAGTCACTAAATCTAGACAAGTGACATAGCTCAGATCTGGGCATGTGTGAAAAACTTTTATATTCTCATGCATCTCACGACAGCCTTTAAGGTGAAGGAAATTTTTAAAAAGTACATCACAACAGGGAGTGCTTACTTTAACTAGCTCTTGATGGGAATGACAGCCCTATTTTTGTTGTTAAACAGTGCATAATTAAAAGTCAATACATCCAGATCATAATGAGATCTATGCCACTAGTCAACCTCTCCCACTACACACAGGGGAGAGAACCCGATATACAAACTAGTAATGTGAAATTTGGAAGAAGAAAAAAAGCAAGCTTATATTTGAGAATATAAAGTTTCAGTCTTATATCAGAGCTTTAGATTAGTATCCATAGGCAAGTTCAGTGTAAGGTTATCTAGCCTGCATGGGGAGCACTATGCAGAGGAGATAAATGGTTGTAGTTTGCTTCTACAGGTTTTTTTTGTAGCATCCTGTGCAGAAACTATCTTAGCTCCTTTGAGAATATCTGTCATATTCAAACAGAAAAGACTGTCTTATTAGGCTGTGCCCATTTCATCATGAACAGAACTGGAGAATCTCCAGAGACTAGAGTGTTTCACTTACAAGGTCTAGAAACACTTCCAAGAAGATAGGTAACCATTTACAGAAAGCAAATGTAATCTATATATTGTCCATCTTGTTTACTGAATGCACCTCCCCCCCCCAATTTGTATATCATTTCATTAACCTTAAACGCTTCAGCCAAAAAAAGTTTTTAAAGTATTTTCATAAGAAGAAGATGTGTGTCAGAGTCAAAGAAGCTATGCAAGTCAGACAGGAGAGAACCGAGGTGAACCCTCCCGCAATCACATTATGGGATTTTGCAGTTTACTTATCTGAAAAATGGCAGAAATAGAGGCCTGGTATTGCAAACGTGACTTGTATAATTGATTGAGGACAGCAGTCTCCATGACAATGCCATAGGCTGTATGGCACTCTAAAATGTGCTACCAGCTACTTCTTCCATAATGTATCTCTTCCACAGAGCAGAGTCAATCCTGTCTTACATCCATTCCGGCAACACTAACAGAGGTCGTTTCCCCACTCACCATTTGCTGTGTGCTATTTGCATCAAATAACGCAGGGGCCTGTCGCAATCCGCACTACCTCAGCGGCGACTACGCAGTTACCCCGATTCTGCCGCTCTCCTTCCTCCTCAGCGCACAGCATTCTGGCTCCTGGATGGTCGAGCACCTTTTTGAAAACCCCGCACTGAGCGCGGGGGAGTGGAGAAGCCCGGGGGGTGACTCCAGGTTTGATTTTCCTACCGCTGCTGGTGACGTAGAGTCATCCGTCCAATTAGGACTGGGTTTTTATTTATTATTTTAAACGCTTAAAATGCACATCTGGAAGTCATTTTGAGCACACATGGGCATATTGTGTCTGCTCAAATTTACGTGGATTCCTCGGCAAAGCATGGAGACGTTGATTCGTCCTTTTCACAATAAAAAATTTCCTGCCTCAGCACAACACAGCAGCCAATCAGGACAGCCCCTGAGCGGATCGTGGGGAGTCCTGTGTAGCTGCTGTGCGGCTGCCGTATTCATTGGACCAAGGGGGCGGAGGCTGCGGTGGGGACCATGAACCCACGCTCAAAAGGTCCCGCAGCAAAGGAAACCGCAGCGTATGACCTCCATTTTGTAAGTGGGAAAATGTCCAGAAGTATAGCGTCCAGATCAAGTGAAGGTATCTCTTTCCTCTGCTCTGGTTAGGCCTCACTTGGAGTATTGTGTTCAGTTTTGAGCAATTCAGTTTAAGAAAGATGTTGACAAGCTGCAATGGGAGATCAACGAAGATGGTGAGGGGGTCTGGAGTCCTAGTCCTATGAGGAAAGGTTGAAGGAGCTAGGTATTTTTCACCTGGAGAGGACACGACTGAGGAGTGATAAATATTTGAAGGGCTGTCATATAAAGGATAGCAACAAAAGCAAGAACCGTGACTTTACCGCTTACTTAAGCAGATTTAAGTTTATATAAAGGATAGAGCAGAGTTGTTTTCTGATGCCCCTAGAAGGTCAGTCCAGAACCAATGGGTTGAAATTAATTCAAAAAAGTTTTCAGCTAAACATCAGAGCCCTCCGGGAGTGGGCGGTATAGAAGTCAAAGAAATAAATAAAATAAATAAATAGAACAGTTCCTCAGTGAAATAGGATTCCTTGGGAGATAGTGGACTGTCCTTTGGAGGTTTTTAAGAAGAGTCTAGATGGACATCCAGCAGCGAAGTTGATCCTGCGAACTTAGGCAAATTTTGAGTGGGAGAGCAGGAAGTGATGAGTCATTTCTTCAGTCTTGTTGCCCTTTCTTATGTGGAGGGTAATGCCGATCATCACTTTGGAGTCAAGAAGCAATTTTCCTCCTGGCTAGATTGGCCAGAGATCTTGGAGGGTTTATGCCCTCCTCTTGACATAGAACAAGAGTCACTGGGAGAGTGGGGGGAGGTAGTTGTGAATTTTCTGTGTGCGCAGAGTGTGACCCTTGAGTCCTTTCCAATTCTATGTTTCTATGTTTCTTTGTGCCTGCAGGAAGCATCCGTTCATAAACAGCTGCCTCCATCATAGGGGTATGTTGGAATTAGAACAATACTTGTCAACCAGCAACACCATTCAATGTCATCAAGTTCTCACAACATATAGAACAGAGTCTTACCCAAAACGGTAACTGTTTTAACCGAGGTAGAGAATAATTTGAATAGTATTATATGACAATATACAGTAATCTGAAGGCGCTCTCTCACAGAAAGAGTTCTCTCTCACTCCATTGTGTTGACCCTTAATGACTCTTGCATACCTGAGTTTTCCCCATTCTCTTGCTGTAGACTCTCCAGTGAGAAGCAAAACACAAAGACCTAGCCAAAAGTATATTATGAAACATATAAAAAGAGACTGAAACCAGAGAACCTGAAAGAATAATTAAAAGTCAGTTGGGAGAATTGGACGATGACACCATATTTATGCCGAAACTGTTAAATTTCCTGTATTTTATACCCTGTTTGATAATCCAGCTAGTTGACCACCCTCCATGAGTTTTGTTCACTGCTGTCGTCATCTTGATCTGGATTCAGGGTTGGATATTGTTCTATGGTTTTAACTGGATTTTAATGTTAATGTTTTGCTAGATTGGTTTGTATGCTGCCCAAAGCCCTTTGGGGATGGGTGGTCTATTAAAGAAAGAAAGAAAGAAAGAAAGAAAGAAAGAAAGAAAGAAAGAAAGAAAGAAAGAAAGAAAGAAAGAAAGAAAGAAAGAAAGAAAGAAAGAAAGAAAGAAAGAAACAAACAAACAAACAAACAAACAAGCAAGCAAGCAAGCAAGCAAGCAAACAAACAAACAAACAAACAAACTGCCCAGAGTTACTTGCAATTTGCATGCTTTGCATTCTCGGTTCCTGAATTTGGTGAAATATGATAGACAACAAACAAGGACGCATAACCCATACCTGTACTCCACTTTAAATGGGAGACAAATTTATTTTGCTAAGTCACAAAGTCATTTCATATATATGAATGTATGTATGTGCGATCAAGTCACAACTGACTTAATCCCAACAACTGACTTAATCCCAATGAGGAGATTTCCAAGACAAGCGCAAAGTAGAAGTGGTTTCCCACTGCCTTCCTCTGTAGAATCTTCCCCATCCAAATCCTAGGCCCCTTCCGCACACACAAAATAATGTGTTTTCAAACCACTTTCACAACTGTTTGCAAGTGGATTTTGCCATTCCGCACAGTTTCAAAGAGCATTGAAAGTAGTTTGAAAGTGCATTATTCAGCATGTGCGGAATGAGCCCTAGTTAGTTTCCAAGAGCTTCTGAGAATGAACTATGTCATACCATTCCATTTCTCCCCATTCCATACATACTTTCTTTTGTATTGTCGAAGGCTTTCACAGCCGGATTCAACTGGTTCTGGTGGGTTTTCCGGGCTGTGTGGCCGTGGTCTGGTGGATCTTGTTCCTAACATTTCGCCTGCATCTGTGGCTGGCATCTTCAGAAATGTATCACAGAGGGAAGTCTGTTACACACTGTGTCCAGTGAGGAGAGAATGTTTAGTGGGATATATATTGTCCATGCCCCACGGTGGGGAACAAATCAGTAAATGTTTGGGTGGAACTTTATTTTGTTGGTACTTTCTTTACCATTCAGTAAATGTGTCAGCAAATTTACAACCTGAGCCTGCCTTTTACAGGGGCAGTGTTGTTATCTGTGAGAAGGAATCTATTTTTAAAAAGATATATTTTCCCAAAATGTACCTAGCAATTAGTTGGCATCTTTATTATAAAATGAACTAATTTTATGGGGCTACCTTCTGGTTCTCATTTATGGCCATTTAAAGTCTGCCATTATAATGTATCACCAAAGGAAAGAGAAGGGAGCTTCTGGTATTCCAGCGTGCTAAGAACCTATTTAGGTGTTATAAAGCAAAAAGCTGTGCACAGATTAAAATTCAGGTGCAGTATAAGGTCAGCCTTGAATTGTATGTGTATTATGTTTGTCAGGCACCCCAAGCATACGACTGACAGCTCTTAACTTTCTTGCCACAGGCTGTTTTGTACAGTTGGGAATATTCTCACTTTTGGACCTGGGTGATGTACACATGAAAAGAAAATCCTTCTACACTGAGAAATCTCACCGAGGTAGATCATATCCAGGAAGGAATTACAACAACAACGTATCTAACTGAAGGGATTAAAAAAAAACCCAATTAATTCAGCCAAGAAAAAACACAGAGCATACTGAAGTCAGAGACAATTCCATTTTTGGCTGTCAAAGATGAGGTCTTTTTTGTGGAGGGAGAAGGAATTTGGTTCAGACTGTGAAGGGTTCATGAGGCCTCCTGCTCCTTGCCTAAGGCGAGTGAGCATTATAGAAATGGCACTGTTATATTTATTTAAAGCCACAACAGGAAAGAGTTCTGAATAAGCCTTAAAGAACTTTTCCATAACAGTGAGATGAGTAACTCAGTAGGTGTGACCAAACCTTGCGTAGGGCTCTATGATAGGCCCTCATAGGACCTGGACATCAGCAGCTTGTTGCAACAAATTCTGTAAGCCAGCTCAGTGCCAACACACGAAATGCTGCTGTAGTCTAACAAAGGTATTCTAGGGCCTTTCCCCACTTACCGTAAGCCCCGCGCTACTCTCCTCATGTAGTGCGGAGTTCCAGGGCACTCCCCACAACAGGGGCGGCGACAACGCAGCCGCCCCGATGCTGCCGCTGTCGCACCCCCTCAGCGCGCGGCATCCCAGACACTCTTCTTAACGGTGCCTTTTGATGACCCCTCACAGAGCGCAGGGTCGTGGGGACGCCCGGGCGCGCACCTGGGATACCGAGCGCTGAGAGCAGTGCGTGGCATAGGGGGGATCAGGGTGAGTGGGGAAATGCCCCTAGAGTAACCTGAGTAGACTTGCCTCCATGGTCATCTCTTTGAGTTCAGTATTCTCTTTACGACACTTGAAATCCACAGGTGAAGCAGCTGGACCTTTCTTATATTAACGCCGGTGATCTAAAGTCACTTCTGGCCTTCTCTTGTCTGCCTCGATACCTATGCTACCAGTGGGATTGCCATGATGAGGCAGAGAAGCACAAATTATTTATTTTGGATTCCTCAGACCAAGTCAGTCATTTCTTGTTCATGTGGAGAGCTTCTTATCAATAAGGAGGGTGTGGCCTGAACATAAGAGGTATGCAGCTATACTATACCAGATGGAGGAAAAATATATTCTTGGACAGCTTTTGATTGGTGTGCATAGGGGGTAAATAATTTCTTAGAATCATAGAGTTGGAAGAGACCACAAGGGTCATCAACCCCCTGCACAACCAAAGCACTCCTGACATATGATCATTCAGCCTCAGTTTAAAAACCTCCAAAGGAGGAGACTCCGCTACTTTCCGAGACACTGGATTCCACTGTCAAACACTGCTTACAGTCAGAAAGTTCTTAGGTGGAATCTCTTTTCCTGCACCTTGAATCCATTACTCTGTGTCCTAGTCTCTGAGGCAGCAGAAAACAAGCTTGCTCCCTCTTCGACATGGCATCCCTTCAAATATTTCAACATAGCTATCGTGTCCCCTCTTAACCTCTGCTTCTCCAGGCTAAACATCCCCAGCTCCCTAAGTCTCTCTTCGTAGAGCATGGACTCCAGACCTTTTACCATTGTGGTTGGCCTCCTCTGGACCCATTCCAGCTTGTCAATATCCTTCTTGAATTGCAGTGCCCAGAACTGTACACAATATTCCAGGTGAGGTCTAACCAATGCAGAATAGAGAGGTACAATTACATCCCTCGATTTAGACCAGAAGCGTAGTGCCAATGGGGACATCCGGGGCGGATAATCCCAGGTGCTGCGGAGGCGGAGTGTTGTCAAGCCATGTAGTGTTGTCGCATGTAGTGTTGTCAAGCCAACTGCCACCCATCCTATATCTGTGCATTTCATTTTTTTCTACCTAAGTATAGTATCTTACATTTATCTCTGTTGAAATTCATTTTGTTTGTTTTGGCCCAGCTCTCTAATCTGTCCAAGTCATTTTGAATTCTGGGGTATTAGCTACCCCTCCTAATTTGGTGTCTTCTGGAAATTTGATTAGCGTGCCCTCTATTCCATCATCCAAGTCATTGAAAAAAATATTGAATAGCATTGGGCCCAGGATAGAACCCTGTGGCACCCCACTAGTCACTTCTTTCCAGAATGAAGATGAGCCATTAATGAGAACTCTTTGAGTTTGATCAGTTAACCAATTACAAATCCATCTAATAGTAGCATTGTCTAGTCCACATTTCACTAGCTTACTTGCGAGAATATTATGGGGCATCTTGTCAAAAGCTTTACTAAAATCAAGGTATGCTATGTCCACAGCACTCCCTTCATCTACCAAGCTTGTCACTATAAAAAAAAAGAGATAAGATTGGTCTGGCATGACTTGTTTTTCAGAAACCCATGCTGACTTTTTGTGATTACAGTGTTCTCTTCTAAGTGCAGGCAGACTGTCTGTCTAATGATCTGCTCCAGAATCTTCCCTGGTGTTGATGTTAGGCTGACTGGGATAACATTAGCCCTCCTCCAGTTCACTGGGACCTCTCCTGTTCTCCAGGAGTTCGCAAAGATTATAGCAAGTGGTTCTGAGATCACTTCTGCCAGTTCTTTTAATATCCTGGGATGTAGTTCATCAGGTCCTGGAGATTTGAATTCACTTAAAATAGCCAGGTATTCTTGGACTACCTTTTTCTTTCTTTCTTTCTTTCTTTCTTTCTTTCTTTCTTTCTTTCTTTCTTTCTTTCTTTCTTTCTTTCTTTCTTTCTTTCTTTCTTTCTTTTTTCTTTCTTTCTTTCTTTCTTTCTTTCTTTGTATATGTGTGTGTGTGTGTGTGTGTGTGTGTTTGTTTGTTTGTTTGTTTGTTTGTTTGTTTGTTTGTTTGTTTGTTTGTTTGTTTGTTTGTTTGTTTGTTTGTTTGTTTGTTTGTTTGGCGCTTAATTTCTCCTACTGAATCTTCTGTTTCATTATCTCCTAGATGAGCACCATTTCCTTTTTGGGAAAAGACTGAGGCAAAGAAGGTGTTGAGTAGTTCTGCCTTTTTTCCATCCCCTGTTAGTATTTTGCCATCTCCTCCATGCAGTGACTCTATCCTATCATTTTTCTTCCTTTTGCTAGGGACATTACCAAAAAAGTCTTTTTTGTTGTTTTTACCTCTCTGGTGAGGCTCAGCTCATTGCAAGCTTTAGCTTTTCTGACTTTCTCCCTACACATCATGGTTATTTGTTTGAATTCCTCTTTGATGATTTTCCCCCTTTTCCATTTCTTGTACATGTCCTTTTTAAATCTTAGCTCAATTGAAAGTTCTTTAGACAGCCAATCTGGTTTCCTGAGACTCCTCTCATTTTTCCTCTCATTGGAACTGTTTGAAATTGTGCCCTCAAGATCTCATTTTTAAGAAACTCCCAGCCATCATGCATTCTTTTCTCCTTTGTTATTGCTTCTTTTAAAAGCCGCCTATTCTCCTCAAAAGGGAACAAGTTACCCAACAAGGTTTGCCATAGTGCATGGTTATATACCAAACCAGTGTCACAACTAGATTCAAGTGAAACCTTCTCCAAGCACTGTGATGCAGGCAAGAGTTTTACAGCCCACCTCCATTTGCAGTCCCAAATATACTTTCAACGTTTCACAACTGAGAATGGGTGACATTTGTAAGCACCAAGCACCCTAACCCTCTGTTGGATCTCAGTTACACTTTGTTATCTCCATTTAGTCTGCAGTACTTCACCCTGAACTGTTTTAAAAACTGTTATCTTTTAGGCATTAACTGGTCTGGATGTCATAGACCCCAGGCAGAGAGCAAAGGACCAAGAGTCCTTTGGATCTTGCCCTTTGGCATATGGAATGCAGAGACCCAGATGAAATTCCTACATGACATGAATTTGGACCAGTCATTCTCTCTTAGGCTGATTCCGCATGGGCCAAAAACAGCAGTGTGAAAACAGTGTGAAAACGGTGTAAAAGGGTTTAAAGCAGTGTAAAAGGGTGTATACTGTTTTCACACTGTTTTCACACCGCTGTTTTTAGCCCATGCGGAATCAGCCTTATCTTAACCAGTCTGATAAAGTTGTTGTTAGTATAATATGGATCTAAGCAGAACCCTGTTCATCCTGGATGTCTTGGGGGATAAAAATGCACTAAATAAGTATCTCACTTCCCTATTGTTAACCTTAGAAACTTCATCATTCATGGCAGCACCTTGTTGCTTAGGCAAGCCTTAGCTGCCCTAGCCTTGGCTCATCAGACTTGCATGTACACGGCATGACTCTGTTCTCCCTGATCCCATTTCCATAATTGTTTGTCATTCCTTGGTCTCTTCCTTTCAATTGTTCATCAAAAGTCTGTTGAAAATCCCCTAGCCAGAAACCACATAATCCTGGTACTGTGCAAAGCCCAACATTCATAGTAAATAAATAGAAACTTACAAAACGAAACTTCTGGAGGAATTCAGTGGTTCGTAAATTTGCGCTCTAGAGCTTTGAGAACATTTCAACATTGCATCATGAATTCGACTTTGAGACAGACCCTCTCGCCTTCCTAATCACTGTGGCAGGATAACCCCTCTCTGGCCATAATCAGATTTTTCACCTTTTTCAGGGACTGAGTTGCTTCAGATGGCAACATGAAGTAAAATATAAGCACTATCTCTCTGCCCTATTATTCTCCCAGAAGGTAACAGAGCCTGTTATTTTACTTTCTTGAAAAACTCCTTAATAAGGCACGCAAAATAATATAGAGGCAGATTCAAACAAAATAGAATAAAATATTTATTTAAGAGAGAGGAAATGGGAATAGCAGATAAATAACTTGGGGGGCAGAAAAGATAAGGCAAGGGAAATATATTTACCAGAGCTTTGGCTTAAAAGTCAGTTTTTATTATTCAGGCACAATCTTAGTGCTCATTACTCATGGAACATTTACCTCATGCCTTTTATCTGTGCAATGGGGCTGAAATGTGGTCTCCTTGCATTTCTCTGTTTACACATGAGGAAGCAGTCCAGTTTTCCCCTGCAGCTGGTTTCAACAGGCCTCTCTTTCCTGGTTCTCTTAACTCCACCTATCTTAAAGACATAGAGCTCATTTTTATTTTATTTATTTATGGGATTTTTATACCGCCCAACCCCCAGAGAGCTCTGGGCAGTGCACAACACAGATTCTACATATAATATATACAAACAAAACCCCATTAAGTTAAAATAATTTAAATTTAAAATTTAAAACACAGCGGTAGATTCAACAAGAAATGGGGTCAGCAAAACCCAAATTAAATTAAACCCTCCCAAGGAGGGGGAAACAAAACAAGAAAGTGGGTCCCCTAAATGGCAAGGGGACTCCGAAACCGGAGGAATAGAAGGGGCACCTCAGTCAGGGGCACCTCAAAGTCCCAATAGTACAGAGCTGTTATTCTCTCAGTCTCTCCTCCACAGGAGAGGCTTGCTTTATAAAACAGGTTTGTCTGGAAAAACATTTAAAAACCCTTGTCTGGAAAAAAAGTTTTAAAACTTTAAAACTATGGCTATCATTTACTATCAGTGGGAAAATTCCTGTAATAAACCCTGACCTCCTGATATAAAGGTTGTCCGCCTGTAATCCACCTGTTAAAAGCTGGTGAGCACTACCACCAGATCTACTCAGGAGATAGACAGCAGAGGAGTATCTTGGGTGGGGCCTTGTGACCTTGGTGCCAGTTTTAAAAGTCATGTGAGGTAAGTAGAGCTGAGAAACTTCTAAGAGAACTCACCTACTATGCTTCTTGGGGAGGAGAAGGGATACAAACCTGGTTCAGCAGATTAGAGTTTGCCACTTATGTGGAAAAGTGGGGAGTCAAATCTGGTTCTCCAGATCAGAGCAGGGGCGTAACGAGGCAGCCCTGGGCAAACTGTAGCCCTGGGCAAAACCTGAGTTGAATGCCCCCCCCCCACTCCCCTATGGGCGGCCACTCCACCAAGACCAATTTTTTTTGCACCAGGACATTGGTGCCTGCAGGGGGTGCATGTTTAGATATAGCAGCACCAATATTTCAGTGTATCATCAGGAGACTGTCCTTATGCTACTCCTCAAGTTTGGTGAGGTTTGGTTCAAGGAGTCCAAAGTTATGGACTCCCAAAGGGGGTGCCCCATCCTCCATTGTTTCCAATGGGAGCTAATAGGAGATGGGGGCTACAGTTTTGAGGGTCCATAACTTTGGCCCCCCTGAACCAAACTGCACCAAACTTGGGGGGGTGCCATCATCTCCAGATGATACCCTGAAATTTTGGTGCCAATACATCCAAAAATGCACCCCCTGCAGGAACATCCTAGAAATTTGCCCAAGAATCTTTGTTCTGCATTGAGTTTACTGCATTGCTGTCAATGGGGGTTGCAGGCTGTGGGGGGCACATTTCTGAAGGCACAGTCTCAAAGCTTTCAGAGTCTCATCAGGAGACTGCCCTAATGATACCCCCCAAGTTTGGTGCAGTTTGCTTCAGGGGGGCCAAAGTTATGGACCCTCACAACTGTAGCCCCATCTCATATTAGCTCCCATTGGAAACAATGGGGGATAGGGGCACCCCTTTTGGGAGTCCATAACTTTGGACTCCCTGAACCAAACCTCACCCAAACTTGGGGGGTAGCATAAGGACAGTCTTCTGATGATATGCTGAAAGTTTGGTGCCGCTAGCCTAAAAACTGCGCCCCCTGCAGGCCAAAAATGGAAAACCACTAAAATACCCAAAAACGAACCCAGCATTTTGATGCCCCCCACAAGGTGATGCCCTGGGCAGCTGCCCACCTTGCCCAATGGGCATTACGCCAGTGGATCAGAGTGTACCACTCTTAATCACTATACAATGCTTGCTGTCTTTCTTTTGCGATTGCTCTGAAATACTTCTTCCTCTGTGCCTTGCTAGTGCAGTTACTCTGTATACATCAACAAAGAACACTATAAAAAATCAAAATAAGCTGTGGACAGCTTAGTAGGTACATGAGAGAAGAAGAGGGTTGAAATTCAAAGTTCTGGTATCTAAGATGACCTCTGAGTCAGGGTGTGGAAACCACTGGGAAAAGTATATGGAGACTGTGGCAACTAACCCTACCTGTATGGTTGCACATATTCACATACACTTCCTGGTTGGGGGGGGGGGGCATGGCCCCACAGCAGAATTTTTTTTTAAAAAAAATGCAGCTTCATGGACTTATTGGAAAGTTATGCCAGAAGTGTCAAAGGGTAGCTCTGTTGATGGAGGGGGTGCAGCCTCTGCCCCTGTAGCTCTGAAGCATTGTTTGGAGGTGTTTGCTGGATGGTTGAAGCAGAGCAGGTTAAAACTTAATCCAACAAAGACGGAGATCCTTTGGCTAGGTTGCGGGGAGGGGATCAGGGATTTTCAGCCGCCTGTGCTAGAAGGTGTTCCTTTGGCACCAACCTCTTCGTCCCGCAACCTGGAGGTCCACCTGGATTCATCTCTTTCTATGGAGTCCCAGGTGGCCCCTTGTCACCCAGGCTGCTTTTTTCCATCCTTGCCAGACCTGGTGTCTGGCCCCCTACCTCTCCCAGGCTGACCTGGCCACGGTGATCCATGCAACGGTTACCTCCAGGTTAGACTATTGTAACTCACACTATGCAGGCTTTCCCCTGCGGCTGATCTGGAATTTGAAGCTGGTCCAGCATGTGGTGGTATGTGTCTCCTTGCAGGTGGTTCTATTTGAGATCACATCTCCACTATATTGAGCTGCCTGCACTGGCTTCCGGTGGAATTCCGGATCATCTTCAAGCTGTTGGTGTTAACCTTTAAGGCACTTTGTGGCCTGGGGCCTTCATACCTTCGTGAGGAATCCCAAGAAACCTTGAAAAGCATCTGAAAAGCCTAAACTTGGGCAGAACATCAGTCAGCATGCTGCAGAAAGCAGCACTTCTAGGAAGTGCACACATTCTACGCAAATACCCCTAATTTCCTATTGTTAGCATGATCTGGACACAGGCATTCAAAAGGGGGTCAGAGCAAAAAGATTATCCACTTGATTTAACTTACAGAGCAAAAAGATTATCCACTTCATTTAACTTACAGAGTCAAATATCCTGTTTGTTAGCTGACAGGTGCTAGCTTGTGTTAGCCCCATCCTATGACAGTTTCCAAGAAGATGTCTACCTCTCCTGTTCTTTGCAGTACTAAGAAAAGTTCTTTGCTCTGTAACATTCTGGGTAGCCCCCACCTCTTGGACATCATAAGTTGCTATGCAGAATAAGTATTAACCTTGCTAAATTAGCTTTTGTATGGAACTGTTTACCATATAAGGTAGTACTGGTGACATGGAGATTGGTAGGTTAACTGAGCTAACTGCACCCACTTGTATTCTCTATAAAAGTTTATGCATGCCTTTGATCTGGGTCCTGAACCCTCAGGTACCCAGATAGCTATCTGTTGCTGTTATCAGGCCTGAATAAAATATCTTCCTGACCAAGAAACGGTCGTGCAATTGCTGTTTGACCTTGTCTTGTTCGTGACGGCTTCCTTGAATAGAGGTAACACTATAGGGCATAACTTGACATGATATCCTTATGGAGCTCCATCCTCCCCAGACTATACACTCCATGGCACTAGCACCAAAATCTCTAGGAATTTCCCCAGTCAGACTTGGCAACCTTGGGTACTGTGAGAGGGACCCTGGTGCATCACTGCCTGTGGATTGGATAGTACCAGTCTAGATAGACAATGGACTCAACTTTACATTTTTCTTTGTGGTCCCCTCTTTGCGTGCCCACTCTGCCATTGCTAAACTGTTTTTCTTTTTCCAGTATTGTTCCTACAAGTAATGCATGAGGATGGGTCAACAATCCTTCATCATCAGAATGAGATGCATTTGCAAACTTCTATCATGTCGTCCTTAAATGTGCTCTCAATATCTTCTAAGCACCTTTTAATTAAAAAATGTACAACCCCTTATCATCCTGCTGTATTGCTTTCTCTAAACGGAACAGGGAATGCATTCTCTATGGACAGCAATCTGTTTCTACAGTAAACATTACTTCATTGTAGGGTACAGTAGTTATCTCTGTTGTTTTTAATTAACACCATGGTATGATTCATCATTCATCTATGTGAAATAAAGCTTCTTCTAAATTTGAAAGTTAACTTCAGTTTTGACTTGAACAGAGAGAGTTGTGATCGTTGCATAAAAAATGGTGACTTGGCCAGTAATTATCAGTGTATCAGCTTAACTTGTATTGTTGACTTATATACTATTGAACCATCAAGCCTACTATTGCTTTCTCTCACTACAGTTCTTCAAGGCTTCAGATCCAAAAGCCTCTCGAATTGTTCTAGTCAGGGAATTATCCTTCTCCCTCTCTGGCCCTTTTCGCACACACAGTTTGTTCTGGATTAAATATTTGTGGTCGTCATGGTTTCTGCTTGTTATTCACACATACTAGCTCTGGAATGTGGTTCGACCCCTACTCTGTTGCCCATTTGAGGCGTTGCCTCACATTTTTCCTGTCTCTCGGTGCCTCTGCAACTTTTTCCGATAAAACAGTTTCCCTCTGCATTTCTGCCCCATGTGAGAAACGTCACGCTATCGAGCAGGTTTTAAGAATCATGCCCCCGCAGTGATGCGATTTCTCCCAGCCAATCGGGAGGAACAAGGAATTTGCCAGTTGCGCATGCAGATTTTACTGTTCCGTTTCCATCTCACTCGCCTCCCGCCTCTCCTCACGCTTGGTCAGGCATTGCATTGTCTCGCTGCAGCAAGATCTTGAGAAAACGAGATCTCTGCGCAATAGTACCATGAGACTGTGAGATAATGCTTAATCAGTAGCTCATTGGCTGCATTACATCCACGCACGGGGAGATCAAATGGATGGGCCAAACAGCTCAGCCGCCAACTCAGACAAAGCTCTTGGTAGGGGTGTGTCATGGTGGAACAACGAGATGAGGGATCTGATTGCAGTACGGGGGAGGAGGAAGTACAGCGCTCCCTAAAGTCCAGCTACAGAAACTTAGATGTTTTGAGAAGGTGGCGGCGGAGATGCGCTTCAGGGGGCACAGAGAACTGCCCTTGAGTGTAGGATGAAAGTAAAACGTGACTTCAAAAGAGTTAATCAGCACAAGACTTCCGGTAATGGTCTTCGGACCATGCCTTACTTTGAAGAGCTGGAGCAGACATTGGGGGGAGACAGAAGCGTTAACCCGCCACACCAACTCAGAGCAATGGAATGTGTAGTGGGTGCTTCTGCCAACACTGTGTCGAGGAACAGCGCCATCATGTGACAACATGATGACGGGGCCAAACGTCACGAACGACACGCCCAGGAACGACCAAGCAGCCAATCAGAACTCTTGTTTGCATCGCATTCCGCAGCAATGCAAACTATCAGGGTTTCTGGATTCAGATGCGGTTCCAGAACAACAGGCCGAAGTGTGAATGATGTCGAGCGACGAACTGGTAACAAAAAGGTCGGGATGTCGATGTGCGTTGCAGTAATTCCAGAGCAAACCTTGTGTGCGAAAAGGGCCTCTGTGTCATCAAGCTATTTAAACCAATCAGAGTGCAGGATTGTGCAATCAGTCAGGTGGCTTCCCCTTTTCCTAGGCCTCTATGCCTCACTCTGAATGTAAACCCACGGGCTATGACAGACCTGCGCTTTTTAAAATCACACTCATTCTGTGCAGTCGATGACAGTTGCCTTTATAGATAAGCACCCCTGACCATGAATGGCCCAATGAGTTGCTTAGCAAGTTGGGATTTGAAGCTTGGTTCCAAGTCCTGATGATCGACTGCTTACAACAGCTCAAAAAGCAGAGAGAGGATTGATGCGTATCCTACAAGTGGGCAAAGACATGGTGACCATCCCAACTTGCTGTTACAATGAAGAACTACTCAGTTTACCTTAACATTGCTCCATTGCTCCAATAGAGGATACTAGCATAGATGGCTTTTTAATGGGATTAGGCAGCTCTGGGCATATAGGTTCATTAACGGTTATTAGCCATGCTAGCTAATTAGAATTTCCATACTGAGTTTCTCTGTATCCTGGATACTAAAGAACAAACAATGGGAGAAGAATTCATGACTTGCTTGCAGGCTTATATATTAAGGGGGGGAAACCCTCAATGAGATAGACCTGTTAACTGAACCCTTATTAGATTTTTCCATACTGAGTTTCTCTGTATCCTGGATGCAAGAGAACAAACAGTGGTAGAAGACTTCATGACTTGCCTGCAGGCCTATACATTAAGGGGGGAAACCCTCAATGAGACAGACCTGTTACCTGAACGCTGAGAGTCTGCATGGTGTAATGGTTAAAAGCAGGTGGACTCTGAGCTGGAGAACTGGGTTTGATTCTCCTCTCCTTCACATGAGCAGCGGACTCTTATATGGTGAACCAGGATTGTTTCCCTACTCCTACACTTTTACTAGATGACCTTGGGCTAGTCCAGGGGTAGGGAACCTGCGGCTCTCCAGATGTTCAGGAACTACAATTCCCATCAGCCCCTACCAGCATGACCAATTGGCCATGCTGACAGAGGCTGATGGGAATTGTAGTTCCTGAACATCTGGAGAGCCGCAGGTTCCCTACCCCTGGGCTAGTCACAGTTCTTTGAAACTCTCTTGGCTCCACCAACCCACAAGATGTCTGTTGTGGGGGGGAGGAAGGAAAAGGAGTTTGTAAGCTCCTTTGAGTCTCCTTATCGGAAAGAAAGGGGCTATAAATCCGAACTCCTCCTCCTCCTCCTCTTCATTCTTACTTAGACACTGTGCTTAACGCTGTTACACTAATAGAGATGATCTATCCCAGATATTCAAGAACTCATCAGCTTGAGTGCACAACTGAAATATGTATTTATTTCTTGGATTTATATCTTGTCCTTTCCTGACTATTATCAGGCTCTTGGCTGGTAGCAAATCAAACCAAAGTCAGTTAAAATAATATATATATAATACAATTTTAAACATCATGATAGTACACCCAAAGGCAACCTGAGCCCGCAGCCTGGTCTTCACCTGGCTTGTGTATCATGAACCCTGTACCATTTTGACAGCGAAATTATCTTCCCAACCATCATATTCAGTGGTTCTCTGAGTCATATTTTAAGATGTGCCCCCCCCTCACCTGACGTGGAGGAGGACCACAACTGCACAGATGGCAAGCCATTAGTCATGAAACTATTTTAATAATAAAGAAGAAAGAGAAACAAATGCACCCTGATTTGTTATAATGAAAAGGTTAGCTTCCCCCACACAGATACATATTTATATTCATTTCATGAATTCCTCCCGAGCAGCCCCCTTTCATGCAGTCCATATTGTCCTCCAACACAGATCTATCCTTTGAATAAAGTGATATAATAATTCTTTCTGCCTCCTGTGGATACAAGGTGTGGGTGCTGGATCTTATGGAACAGTTACGTTAACATTCTGAGGGATAAGTATGTTGGTAATATTTCATCTTTGGCAAATGTCTTGTGCCATTGTTTAAAAGTTTCACAGGAACTGGCTTGTGCTTTCAGAGCCCATATTCTATGGTATTTAGAACTGGGAACAGTAAATAGCTGAATTTCTTCTTATACCGTTTCTGTGCTGGAATACAGTATACAGTGACAAGCATATGAAAGAAACTCCTGCAAGGGCTACAATTTGGAAAGCTATTCAGATATCAGTTTGAGTGCTACTCTTCTTAATCTGGTATACAAGTGCTATCTTGTGGGACTGCCAAGAACCCACTGGGGACAGAAAATCTCCCACTCACAACTTTCTTTGCCCATCCCCACTCTGGTGGTTGGTGGGAGAAAAATAATTTAAAAAATCACCACCAACGTGATGGTATTATATCATTTCTGAGGAAAACATGGAAGTGACATCGTGTCTTTCTAAGGATCTCTACAAACTCTATGATAAAACTACCAGGTTTCTAATGATTCCTGCAGAAGCGTGTCATTTCCAGGTGTTCCCCAGAAATGATGTAATACTGTTGCTCTGACAGCACCTCCCATGTCCCTCCCTACTCAGAGTCCCACAAACCACACTCCCAGACTCCTGCTACCTCCCACTTACTTCTTTGTTTCTCCCAGAGTACAACTCTCAGGCTTAATTCCTACTTCTCTTTCTTACTTCTTAACAGCCATGTAATAGAAATCTCTTTATCTATCTAGTAGAATAACATCCCTAAAATAAAGTTGTATTACTCTTTAACTGCAAAGCATCTTCGGCACATTTCTTTACGAGCAAAGACAACTTTCAGCCCTACCAACATTCTCAGTTGGGAATGATTCAGAATTTTCCTTTGTTTCTACCCATTCTTCTTCTTCTTAGGGCCAAACCAGGTGACACAGCATTCCCAGAGATGCATTGGGGACACCACCGTCATTGGGGACATCATCATTTCACTGATGACCGATTTCATTTTACAAAAACTATGTGGATCCAATCCTGCTCAGGGACATGGTGTGTGGGGTGGCGGTGGTCTCCCCTACCACACCATTTCCAAGAGCCTCAGGAATGCCTTATTGTCTATTTTGACCTGAGATGTCAGGGATTCTGGGAACTATGTTTCTGAGAGGACACCTTTGCTTGGACAGCCTGGGCCTTATTGCTTCTGCCCCACTGCTCCTTCTTAGTAGAACACCTGGAGCAAAATGGGAGGGGGAATTGGTGTCAAAACCATACAGTTTTGGTTGAATCCTAACATGACACTGTGAAGGTATGGGGTAAAGCCCCTGTAGCAGAGTAGCACAATACACTGGAACGCAGCAGGAAGTCAGATGCACACAGCAGCTCAGCTTTACATTAGCGGTCCTACTTTTATTTGTTCACAAGTATAGCTCACACAGACAAAGTGCTCCGCCAGGCAATGCGAAAACAAGTGTCTCACAGACCTCAGTACACTGCAGCCTTATATCTGGCTTACTGGCCAATCACAGTTCTTTACCAATTAAACCCAGAATGAGGCTGTGTCATGTGATATCTGTCAGTTAGATTTTGATGATCAGACACCAGTTACAACAGTGCTCTGACAGACACTCCCACGTGGTGACATCAATTCCGGGTTTGCATCAGAAGTAACATCATTATGTTGGCAGGGAGCTGATCATGAGGATTCCATCCCTCCAACATCTTCCCATTACTATGTCTCAGACAAAAAACATAGGCTGTTTCCACACGGGAGGAATACAGCGTCCCAGGGAGGCTAAAAACAGCGTCCCTGGGGAGGGGTTCGCACGGCATTGCAGCAGTGGTGGCCTCGCAACCCCCGAGCAGTGCGAAGCCGCTGTTTCCAAACCTCGGTCTTTGAGCAAGGTTTTTCAGAAACAGCAGCTTCCAACTGCTGCCGTGCGAACAGCAGCAGCTGGAAGGCTCCATTTACCCCCCCTTCCCGAACGCCTTACCCTCCCTCCGACCTTACGGTGCGTTGCCCAGGCCAGGGGACACGCCCCCCCCGCCCTGCGACTCTAGAGCTGTCGCGCAGGGCAGGGGGGCGTGTCCCCTGGCCTGGATGACGTGCCGCAAGGTCGGAGGGACGGTAAGGCATTCGGGGAACGGCGCAGCCTCTGCACAGGCTGCGCCATCTTCCCCGCCCCTACCAGGACGTCCGTGCGAACGGCCCGGGGGGGGGTGCGTTGGCGTCATTTACGCCGACGCACCCCCGCAGCATGGCCATGCAGAAACGGCCATAGTTACCACTGCAAGGTAAGGAGCCAGTGAGGATGAAAAGGAGCAGGAGAAAGTGGGGAGGAAACGAAAAGTGTTATATGCCTGCTGAAGAAGGACAAAGAAATGGAAAAGAAGGAATATGAAATGTGACAGGAATGAAAGTAGAAAATGAAAGGAAATGAACATATAGAAAATGGAAATGTAAAAAGTAGGGTAGGGTTGCTGGTATCCAGGTGGTGACTAAATATTTCCTGGTATTATAACTGGTCTCCAGGTTGCCCTGGGGGAAAAATGGCTACTTTGGATTATAGAGTGGCATGGGGGCATGGTGCCCCACTGAGATCTATCCCCTTCTAAAACTCCTCCCTCCTCAGGCTGTACCTTCAAACTCTCCAAGTATTTCTCAACTCAGAGCTGGTAGCTTTAGATGGGAGGACCTGAAAAGGGATAACAAAGGCATGCGGAAGTGTGGCAGGAAGTGGGGGTGGCAGGCAAATATCAGGAGACAGACCAGTGGCTGCCTTCTGCTTGGTTAGAAGTTACACACCATGAGTTGTCTTCTTTAACTCTGCTAAGGCTGCCATGATATCTTTTTTTGTTGTTGTACATTTATCTCCATTTTGAATTGAATGAACACAGGCTGCTCATATAGGCTGTTATTTGGAGAGGAAACAAGACTGTACCCTTTTTTCATTACACTCAACACTAACCCCAATGAAGAAGGTAACAGGGAGAGAACAAGGATACAAACGTCCCTCAGTCCATGTTAGTGGGGAGGTGAGAAGGGGCAGCCCCTTTGACCCATTTTACTGGATTAAGGCCTGTAATCTAGGCTTGAACAGCTCAGGGTCTCTCTGGGAACTTCTCATCATTCATTTTAACTGCTGACTTGATTTAGACATCACAGCAAGTGTGGTTCCGCAGCAAAAGGACTTGCCAGGATTCCAGGTTAAGCAAATGGTTAATTTGAGTGATTATGGATTCATAGAATGGCTTTTTTCCTTTTATTTCATGAAGGAATTGTGGATTCTTTGTCGTGTGTGTGTGTCTAAACATGTGTGGAGCTCAGAGCAGATCTTTCCACCCTTCTTAAATAGGTTCTGTTCTTGTGTCTGCACCTCAGCATCACCAAAGCCATGTCAGCGTCCTACTTTCTATGGACACCTCTAGCAGGAAAACTCCAAATGTCTGACTGTTTTGGCCTGCAGAGCCTCTTGCATATGGCTTGGTGCAGTTACGTATAGAGAGATGGTGGTCAAGGGGTCAAGGAGGCAAGTAGAAATGCAGATAATTAATGAGGAGCCTGTCCAAACACCTTCTTACTTCCTTTTGTTTATTTGCTTATGCTCAAAAAAATTGCATGTGGACAAAAATAACATTAGCAGCTGCTTGGTTTCAGCTTGAAATAAAGAATACGCAGAAGGCAAAACCACCTGTGTACACCTAATCACAGCTCCTCTCAATCTGTTCCATGGCTACTGAGTAATGGGGGCAGGGGAATCGTGGATGGCAGTTTTTATCCGAGGATCACAATGAGCTTTACAAACAGGCATTTGTTAAACCTCACAAATATCCAAATGAAGACTGCTGGAGAAACGGCGCTTCATCAGGTCTCAGCTATTAGCAGCTCCCTGTCACACATCACTGAAAAAGGCGATCTCACTGGCTTGCAGAGCGACTGTAACTCAGCTCTTCCCTCCCCACGATCTGGGGATCTGACGAGCTTAAATTCGATAGGGAGGCTAGTTGGGTTTTGTTATTAGACTCAATAGTTCTGGAAACACCTAGGACAAGCAGTGTGCGCAAGATATCAAGCTCCTAGAAGTTGCTTTCTCCCCTCTTTTTTCGCATATATTTTTTCTCTAGTCTCTCTCTCTCTCCCCCTCTCTTTCTTTTATTTTTTTTATGTTTGGGGTTTTTCTTCTTTTTCTGTACCATTTCTATGGGTAAAATAATACAAAAAACTATTTGATATTCAGGTGAAGCAGCCACAAAGGACTCCAGGTTTGCTTTGTCCCTCCCTGTGCATCGGGTGCCTCTGAGAAAGCATCATGCTTTAACAGGTAAAAACTGAGACACATAAGCCATTCTAGCTTTAAAGAGGGCTTGGACAGATTTATGGAGGAGAAGTCAATCTATGGCTATTGGCTACCAATCTTGATCCTCCTTGATCTGAGATTGCAAATGCCTTTGCAGACCAGGTTCTTGGGAGCAGCAGAAGGCCATTGCTTTCACATCCTGCACGTGAGCTCCCAAAGGCACCTAGTGGGCCACTGCGAGTAGCAGAGTGTTGGACTAGATGGACTCCGGTCTGATCCAGCAGGCTAGTTCTTATGTTCTTAGTAGCGTAACAACGAAACACTATGATAAAGCAGCTATAGGACTGGGTCATTCTTATGTATTTTACCTTACATTTTATGGGACATATGTACAGAGGTATGAATATATTACTATACATAAGTATGGCTTGTATGGTAAGTGTACCTTGATAGCCTCAACAATGTCTTTAAAGATCCCACCACACCTATACATGATATATTCTGCACAATGGGAATTACATCTTCCATGATGCCAGCTGCTTTGTATAGAATGTGCATATACAGGTGCATCTGAGGCCTGTGGTTCTTTGTCCATAAACAATGCGTTCTTTCCTAGGTTAGGGATGGAAGCCTCTCTGCACACTCCCATCTTCAGTTGGTGAAATGAAAGGGAAACAGGAAAGTAGAGTTGCCAGGTCATGGTTGGGAAATATCCAGAGATTTTGAGGGTGGAGCCTGGGAAGAACAGGGCATAACATAGGGAGGAACCATCGCAAGGTGTAATTCCATACCCTCCAAAGCAGCCACCTTCTCCAGGATCACTGATTTTGGTCATCTGGAGATCAGTTGTAATAGTGAGAGATCTCCAGGTGCTCCCTGGGGGTTGGTGACCCTATATTCAAGTCCCCCATGAGTTTGGCTCAAAGCATGCTCTTCAGCTGCAAGCAGGAAGCCAACTGTGTGGCTACTCATGAAGGGACCTCTGAACAAGAAGGAGCCCCTTGGCAGTCTTCTGGTATCTCTCCTTCCTCACAGACCTTCTGCCATGGTGGGAGAGGTAGGAAGCATTCTGAGAGGTAAACCAGGATAGCAGGTGAGGGAGGCAGAGGGGACCTTCCAAGCCTAGCAGTGGTGGCAGTAACAGGTGGGTGAGATGATGGGGACTTGCCATGGCTGGCAACAGCAGGGACCTAAGAACTGTACTATTCTTGCCTGCCACTGGCAAGTTCACCTGGTCCACATCCACCTGCCTGTCTGTAGCTGCTTGAGGTTGACTGCAGCAAAATGGAGACCATGGGCTGCCATAGCAGCTGGGGATAGTATGCCTACAAGAAAAAGAGATGAGAGAGGATTGTATGCCCAGCTGCTACACCTCTCTCCAACAAAATTCACAGCATCTCTATGAGTGACCCTTAGATTGCAAATATGTTTCCAGAATAGAGATGAGACTTCAGTTCTGGAGACCTGAAATGAAATGCTAGCTCAGCTCTGAGGAAATCATTGCCTCTTAATTTCTATTCTCTGATCTGCATAAAGGGAATCACTGCACAGTATGGATACAGAGGCTTTAATTAACTCTGCACAACTGGTCTTTAATGTTGTATCCAATTAGGCACTCTTGAATTCAATTCATGTTAATTGGACTTGGTTATATTCTAATTCTACCCTCTCTGATAATGGTCAGTGAAACCAACCAGGGGTGATCCCATTTTATCCTTGTGAGTCAAAGACTTGGCCAAGATTACTCAGTCAACTTTAGAGTTGAATTAGCTGGGTATTTACAGGGGCTTGCAGAGGAGGGGGTGAGTCTCATCTGCTTGCTGCTATTACCACTTTCTATCATCAGCTCATGCAGCTTCTTCCCTTTCTCTGTTTCCATTCTTCTCCCACTTACTCTTCTCAGGTCCTTCCATATGGCACCTTACCTCCATTTAGGGTTGCCAACCTCCAGGTAATTGCTGGAGATCTCCTTGGATTACAGCTGATTTCAGCTTTGATTGTGTGTTCCTGCGTGGCAGGGGGTTGGACTGGATGGCCCTTGTGGTCTCTTTCAACTTTATGATTCTATGATCTTCAGGTGATGGAGATCAGATCACCTGAAGAAAATGACCTCTTTGGATGGTGGTCTCTATGGCATTATATCCCACTCAGGTCCTCTCCTCACCAAGCCCCACCTTCCTAAGGCTCCATCTCCAAAAGCTCCTGTTGTTTCCCAACCTAAATCTTGTTACTCTACCTCCAGTCCTTCAAGGATCACCAGCTTCAGGTTGGGAAATGCCAAGAGCTTTTGGGGATGGAGCATAAGGAAGGTAGAGATTGGGGAGGGAAGGCACAATGGGGTATAATGCCATAGATTCCCCCTTCCAAACTGGCATTTTCTCCAGATGAACTGAACTTCGTCATCTGGAAATCTCCAAACACCATCTAGAGGTTGGGAACCCTAAGGCCTTCCTTTGTTAATCAACAAAAGTGCTCTCCTTTCCCTGCTTCCATTAAAATCTTCAGTCCATCCCCCACCCCCATTTTACTCAATTTTCTTTCCTCCCTCCTACTGTAGCTTCATTTCGGGGATGGGCGGTATAAAAGTCCAATAAAATAAAATAAAATAAATAAATTTCATCTACGCAGTAGTGGCATAGTGGTTAAGAGCAGGTGCACTCTAATCTGGAGGAACCGGGTTTGATTCCCCGCTCTGCCCCCTGAGCTGTGGAGGCTTATCGGAGAATTCAGATTAGCCTGTGTACTCCCACACACGCCAGCTGGGTGACCTTGGGCTAGTCACAGTTTTTCGGAGCTCTCTCAGTCCCACCCACCTCACAGGGTGTTTGTTGTGAGGGGGAAGGGCAAGGAGATTGTAAGCCCCTTTGAGTCTCCTGCAGGAGAGAAAATGGGGATATAAATCCAAACTCTTCTTTTTCTATCTTTCTCATCTTTCTTCCTTCTCTCCCCCTGCAACTCACCACCAGTTTTAAAATGAAACTGTGGCAGCCATTTTTTAATTATCTAAGCAATACAAAATGGATCTCATGAAGAACTCTTACAAGACTGTAGAATTCATTCACCCCACCCCCCAATACACACACTTACTTTTTCATATGTAAGATTTTTTTTCCTGCAAACTTGGTTTGCAAAAAACTTCCCATGGCCCTATTTTGTATGTTTTTATCTGCAGTTTGGTGCCACTAGATATATAGACAAGGATCCATAGATTTTGATATCCTCAGGTAAATTGTTGTGCTCTAGTAGCCCTTTGCCAGCCTAGCTGCCTTTGGCATACATACAGTAACTTTAGACCTTAAGCTTAAGTGAATAAGTAACTAAGGGACTTTATGCATACTTAAGTTTTCTAGAACTACCTCCTGAGAACTTGTGTGGGGTAATATTTAGAGTGTCTGATTAGGGGTGTAGAAACCTGGGCTATAATTTCTAACTAACCATGAAGCAAACTGGTAGCAGTTATTAGATTCAATTCATGATAAGGGCAACAGAAAAATGGAAAGGCATAAAATTGCTTCACTATACGTTTCTGACTGAGTATTCATAATCTCAGCTGCAAGAGATATACCCTACTGTCTAACAGTGCCATCCAAAGTAAAGTTATACCCTTCTAAATGCAGCAAAGAAAATGGTCTTAGAAGAGTGTAATTCTGTGTAGGGTGGCATTGTAAAAGACTGAGATATAGATCAGAAAGTTCCAAGTTAGAATTGTACTACCCTGTTTCCCCGAATATAAGACATCCCCGGAAAATAAGACATAGTAGAGGTTTTGCTGAAGTGCGAAATATAAGGCATCCCCCAAAAGTAAGACATAGCAAAGTTTTTGTTTGGAAGCATGCCTGACGAACTGAATACAGAAATATAAGACATCCCCTGAAAATAAGACATAGCGCATCTTTGGGAGCAAAAATTAATATAACACACTGTCTTATATTTGGGGAAACACGGTACTCATAATCTCAGGAGGCAGCCTTAGGCAAACTATCCTAAGCAGTGTGTAACAGACTTCCCTCTGTGATACACCTCTGAAGATGCCAGGCACAGATGCAGGTGAAACATTAGGAACAAGATCCACCAGACCACGGCCACACAGCCCAGAAAACCCACCACAACCAGTTGAATTCAGCTGTGAACGCCTTCGACAATACATTATCCCAAGCAGAGTTAATGGTTCTCTCACCATCTGCAATATAGGTATAATGATAGCCGCTTGTGTGTGTGAAGCTCTGTCAAGTCATAGCTGACTTGTGGCAACTCCAGCATGGGGCTTTCAAGACAAGTGAAAAGCAGAGGTGGTTTGCCATTGCCAGGGGCGTACCTAGGCGAACTTGAGCCCTGGGCAAAACCTGAGTTCGATGCCCCCCCCATGGGTGGCCACCCTCCCCCACCATGACCAAACAATGATTTTTTCCACCAGGTCGTTTCAAAGTCACCATCACATTATAGAACATCTCCCAACTCACAAATCTGAACATAGCAATGGGCCATGCCACACAGCTAAAATAATATTTGGAAAACATTTTCAAAATGCTTTCAAAATGTTTTATTACTGCTATGAAAACATTTTATGGTGTTGTATCCAGTCCCCCCAATTGGGGGAAACAGTATCACTTTCAATGTTATTTAAACTGGGGGGGGGGGGCAGATTCTCCCATTAAGGTGGATTTAAAAGGAGAATCTGGGCTCCCTAGTTTAAACAAGTGATGCTGGAATCCACCCCCAAACAGCATCATTTTAAATGGTGTTTAAACTGGGGACCTCAGATTCTCCCTTTAAATCCATGCCGACGGGGGTAGATTTAATAACAACAACAACAACAACAACAACAACCTTTATTAGGCACTGATAGAATAAAAGAAAGAAAGAAAACAAGCATTGGTGGGAAGGGAGTGAATTTAAAAAGAGAATCTGGGGAAATTTAGGGGGTGCCTGTTGTCAGGGGTGCAATTATTAAGATAGCAGCACCTAAATTTCAGAGTATCTTCGTGAGACCCTACTGATGATACCACTCAGATTTGGTGAAGTCTGGTTCAGGGGGTCCAAAGTTATGGACCCTCAAAGGTGTAGCCCCCATCTCCTATTAGCTCCCATTGGAAACAATGGGGGATGGGGGCACTCCCTTTGGGAGTCCATAACTTTGGACTCCCTAAACCAAACCTCACCAAACCTGGGTGATATCATCAGGAGAGTCTCCCAAAAAAATCCCTGAAATTTTGGTGCTGCTAGCCTAAAATCTGCGCCCCCTGCAGGCCAAAAACGGAAAAACACTGAAAATACAAAATCCCTCACAAACCTGCAATTTTGTCGCCCACCACAAGGTGGCGCCCAGGGCAGCTGCCCACTTTGCCCAATGGGAGGTACGCCTCTGGCCATTGCCTTCCTCTGCAGAGTCTTCCTTGGTGGTTTCCTTTCAAGCACTGACCCTGCTTCTCTTTCAAAATCTGACAAGATCCGGCTGTACCATGCTGCCTTCCCTCCCAACAGTCATTTACCTTACCTGATTGTTGTGAGAATTACAACATGATTAAAAAAAACACCTCATTCATTAATTTAATATATTTCTACCTTGCCTTATCTCAGCGACCTGGAGGGAAATAACAAAGCAGCAAAAGCTGCAGAGCACAAGTTATCATAAGTGTCTACCAAATTAAAATCAGTATACAATCGAAAGCCCAAACAGAATTATTATTAAAAGCCACTATATACAATCAAAAACAGATACCGTTAAAACAACCACCTACACCAAATACCATTTGGAATAGACTTCCATGCCTTTTTGAATGTAGCAAATGAAGGGACCTTCTGAACCCACGCTGGTAGGGCCATTCTAAAGGAATGAACCTATCATACAGAATGGCCATCTCCTAACTGTTGTTAAATGGGTAAGTGAGGGTATCACCAGGTAAAGACTTAGCAGACCAGGCGCCTGGGAGCAGCAGCAGCAGCAGCAGGCCATTGCTTTCACATCCTGCACGTGAGCTCCCAAAGGCACCTGGTGGGCCACTGCGAGTAGCAGAGTGCTGGACTAGATGGACTCCGGTCTGATCCAGGAGGCTCGTTCTTATGTTCTTAAAGACTGTTTGAGGACTGCAACTGGAGCACAGGAATACACGGTGAGATGCAGTCTGGGTGTTGGGAGGGCCAAAGGTCATGAAGGGCTTTGACTTGTTACTGGGATCGACTGGGAATAACATGAGGATCCCAAGGTGTTGTTTCACCAATAAACACCCAAGAAGTCATGAAAAGTGTATTTTTAACATTCTTAATCAAGCATTAAGACCATCTGTATTAATGGGCCCGAGACACAGAAGGCAGGGTCGGCACGCAGTCAGCTCTGTTTTATGCTGGGTTGCTCCCAGGGCAGTGCAACATAAACTTTTGAACTTAACCTAATTATTGACCTACTTTGCAATGTAGCCAGAGCTTAATTAAACCATAACACCTATCTAATAGAAAGTTTCAAAGAGTACTATTTTTGCAAAAGCTTTTCTCCTGTCATTATTTTCAGTAAGCAATAAGCTGGGTTCCCCGCCCCCTTCCACATAAGGTTGTTGAGCTGTTAATCTAGCAAACTGACAAAGGACTATTTATGTTTCAAAAGTTTCCAGTCTGCTAATCTGTTAGCTGGCTACTATCTCCAACAAGACAAAGGAATAATGGCTCCACAGATATATTAATACACCTTTCAGCTGTAGACAAGTTACAGTCTTTCCCCGCTTTGGAGAGTTGGTTCATCTTTTGAACCAAGAGTCCATTCTATAAAGGATCCAGTTCAACATATTCTAATGTCATAAGTTTATTTAGAGAAAAGGGAAGAGGGAATCGCTTGGTGATTTTGCAGCGCACAACTACTCTCATCTGGCAAATGTCAACATTGGTCTCATTAACAATCTGCATAATTTCATTGAAGAATGAGCTAGTAAAGTTAGACAACCATACCAAAGAAGAAATCCCATTGCAAATTTGGTTCCTGCCGGGATTGCCTCTTTTGGTTTCCAGTTTCGGAGCTGCCCAGAGGGTAATTGGGACTGAACTGAGAAAGTGGGTGGCAAAAGGACTAGAGAACCGCACCCACACCATGTATCAGGTAACCATTTCTATGCTTGAGACCCACATATATACCAAGCTGATCCATCAGCTATTTAGTCCATTTGGATGCCTTTTGATATCTAGTCTGGCTTGAGCTAGGTGTGATGAGTAATATCCATGGGTATCAGTATTGCCATTTACTATAAAAGTAACATTTGTACTCAGAGATACAACATGTATGCATGAGCTATTTCCGGCAAAATTGACTCATATTCAATGTAATGGAGGACTGACTCTTAGTGGAATTTCCAAGAACCATAAACTCCCCATATTTGCAAGTCAGGTAACATTAAAACTGAAAAGGCACTACATTCTTATCAACTTCCACTGTTCATAACTCTGTAGATAGATAACAGTCAGTTCAAGTTCTTATGTAAGGCCTGAAACAAAATAATTAAAACATTAGAGAACAGAATAAAGACCAAATGGTTATGCCAATAAACAATTTGCACAACACATATGGGGAAATGGAACTATACTTTTTTTGGGGGGGCAGAGTCTCAATGAAACCAGGTGCCACGCTGAAAAGGAAAGCAGAGGTCTTTTGTGGTGTGCATGCATGGGTCCATTATTCCAGATTTAAGCCAGGAGGGCAGAAGGTGGTCTGCAGGGAGGTGGGGGTGATTCAGGCGGGCACTGCCCAGGAGCCAGCCTGCTGCTGTGGTGCCCATCCAGCCACCCCCAACCCCAAGGGCCTAGGGAGGGAAGGAGGCAGCTTGGATGAGCGCCACGGTATGTTGTATGCAGGGTAATTTATATGTAATATATGTTGGGATCTGGTTTCCAGAACTCCTGTGTTTAACTATTCATCATTGTTTTGCATAATGTGTATACTTATTAAATACTTATTTTGAATATAAAGCATTGGGGTTAGCTGGACCTTCATAGAATTACTGACATACCTGGGGTCAAGTTATTCCCCTCCTTTTTCCCCCCTATATATACTGGGATTCAATTGGATCTGGAAGATGAATGTTTCAAAGATCTAAATCCATACAGAAGTATCTGAACTGCATTCTGTACCAATTGAGGTCTTCTAAGAGGTCTTCAAAGTTGGTAGATGGACCCTAGGTAAGCACTCTGCTTTCCTAACCAACATAACTTCCATCTTGCCTGAATTATGTTCCAGGTCTTTCAACCTCAGCCATTTAACCATGGCCTTCAGGTCAGGCCAGTGCCCAGGGCCTTTAAAACTGTCTCTGGAAGTTTGGATTATGAGATACAAAACTGGGTGTCATCCACAAATTGGTGATAACTTCCCTAAAGCTCTTGATGATCTTGGCCAGAAATTTTACTTACAAATTAAAGACAATAAAATAGATCTTTGGGGCACCAAATACAATATGTTCCAACTAACTGCTGCTGCCGTTCCTTTGGAGAGTCAGCTGGGTGTAGTGGTTAGGAGCAGGTGGACTCTAATCTGGAGAACCAGGTTTGATTCTCCACTCCTCCACATGAGCATCAGACTCTTATCTGATGAACCAGATCCTACATTCCTTCTGGGTGTCCTTAGGCTAGTCCAGGGGTCTGCAACCTGTGGCTCTCCAGATGTTCATGAACTACCATTCCCATCACCCCATGCTGGCAGGGGCAGTTAAACTGTTTTAAGCTGTTTTAAACTGTTCAGACCGTTGAATTGTTCGAGCTGATTGAACTGTTTGAACAGCTATATTGTTAAGTTGTTTTAAATTATGTGACTGCTGCTGGTTTTAAGAGTGTTAAATTGTGTTGTTGAGTTTGCTGTCGGAGAACAGCCATGTTGGAAGCCGCCTCGAGCCCCTTGGGGAAGAGGCGGCCTACAAGTTCGAAATATAAAATAAATATAAATAAAATGAACATCTGGAGAGCCACAGGTTGCAGACCCCTGGGCTAGTCACAGTTCCCTCAGAACTCTATCAGCCCCACCTATCTTACAAGGTGTCTGTTGAGGGGGGAGGAAGGAAAAGCAGTTTGTAAGTCACCTTGAATCTCCTCACAGAAGAGAAAGGCAGGGTATAAATCCAGACTGCTCTTGTTCATTTGCTTCATGTCAGCAAAAAATGAGTGAATAGTCACTATAATCCCAAACACTGAATGTAACAAATCCACCAAAACATAAAGTTGATCAAATGCTGCTGATGTACCTACCAATATCAGCAGCGTAGCTTGAGATGCACAAAGATCAGTAGGGTGGTTTCAGTCTCAAGACCCGTCCTGAAGTCAGAGTAAAATGAGTCATCCAGAAATGCCTGCAGTTGCTCTGTGAGAACCTCCTCAATTACCTTGTCCAGAAAGGGGAGATTGGACTCAAGTAGTTAATTGCCCGCATCCCTTTTATCCCAAGATACTTTCTTAAGAAGAGGTCTAATCACGGTGCTTCAAAGTGTGAAGTGCTTTGGGCACTTGAAGTACTATACAAATGCTAATCACTCTTCCATGCTCCAATTCTATAGCTAAATGGTGGCTTGTTTAAGGACCATTTAAGCAAAAGAAAGGTGTAAGTATCTTTTAAAAATCCACCCTAAACTAAGGGGAAATGAAACTGGGAGATCAGGTACATGAAGATTAGAGTAGCACTGTTCAGTAATGTTTTCAAGAAAATAAATCGGAATTCTCCCAATTTTTAAAAAAGGGTGGATTCATATTCTTTACATGGCAGCTGTCAGTTCACCACCTTAACACTGAAATAGCAGCTGTTTTGTTCTTTAAACCATTGGGCAGTGTCCCACCAGGGGTAAAACTTGGGATCCTCCCTCTTATACTATTGTTTATTCACTTCCTTTCCTTCTGTGCAATGTACCTGGGCTGATTTTGTACACGAAATTGCCCCTCTGTTGGCACGGGAAATGCCCCGATGCAATCGGGAGTTTTGCACAGCCTCTGGTGCTGCAGCATGGCTGCCATGTTTCTGCCCCGGAGCCGCCCCACAGCAATGGCTTTGCTCCATGAATTTCCTGAACTGCAAAGGTTGAGGTACCGGTACTTTTGAAATGCCCCTTTGTTGTTCTGGAGGCTTCCACTGGCATGCAAAACTCCTCTTTAGAATAAACAGGGCCAGTCTTCCTGCCTTGCCACTCTGGCCTGCCCCACCAATGGACAGGTGCTGAGAAGCAGCACCCTCCCCCCGCCCCACTGTGAAAAAAAGGAGGGAGAAACATTGGTTTATATAAAGGAGAGAGAAACCTTGGGCAGAAAAATGGTATGTGTAGGCTCCGCAAACAGGAGGATTTTAGATTTACATTTTAAACAGAGGGGGGTGGAGAACGGCAATCCCATTGCACAGGCAAGGATTTTAGACGGGGCGGGGGGCACTGGCATAATGCCCATTGGGCAAGGTGGGCAGCTGCCCAGGGCATCACCTTGTGGGGGGCATCAAAATGCTGGGTTCGTTTTTGGGTATTTTAGTGGTTTTCCATTTTTGGCCTGCAGGGGGCGCAGTTTTTAGGCTAGCGGCACCAAAATCTCAGCATATCATCAGAAGACTGTCCTTATGCTACCCCCCAAGTTTGGTGAGGTTTGGTTCAGGGAGTCCAAAGTTATGGACTCCCAAAAGGGGTGCCCCTATCCCCCATTGTTTCCAATGGGAGCTAATATGAGATGGGGCTACAGTTGTGAGGGTCCATAACTTTGGCCCCCCTGAAGCAAACTGCACCAAACTTGGGGGGTATCATTAGGGCAGTTTCCTGATGAGACTCTGAAAGCTTTGAGACTGTGCCTTCAGAAATGTGCCCCCCACAGCCTGCAACCCCCATTGACAGCAATGCAGTAAACTCAATGCAGAACAAAGATTCTTGGGGAAATTTCTAGGATGTTCCTGCAGGGGGTGCATTTTTGGATGTATTGGCACCAAAATTTCAGGGTATCATCTGGAGATGATGGCACCCCCCAAGTTTGGTGCAGTTTGGTTCAGGGGGGCCAAAGTTATGGACCCTCAAAACTGTAGCCCCCATCTCCTATTAGCTCCCATTGGAAACAATGGAGGATGGGGCACCCCCTTTGGGAGTCCATAACTTTGGACTCCTTGAACCAAACCTCACCAAACTTGAGGAGTAGCATAAGGACAGTCTCCTGATGATACGCTGAAATATTGGTGCTGCTATATCTAAACATGCACCCCCTGCAGGCACCAATGTCCTGGTGCAAAAAAAAATTTGGTCGTGGTGGAGTGGCCGCCCATAGGGGAGTGGGGGGGGGGGGCATCCAACTCAGGTTTTGCCCAGGGCTACAGTTTGCCCAGGGCTGCCTCGTTACGCCCCTGGCGGGGGGCGATTCTCAGTGCCTGATTTGTCATGTAAAACTAAAATAGTGAAAGTGAGTGGGGGGAATGGGGCGAAATTCAGCCAATCCAAATGCAGGAAATGGAGGCTGCTCATGCATGCATGAAGGAGACTACGGAAGAGCTCAGGGTGCTTAAGCGGTGCTTATGGGAAAGGCCTGGGCTTGCAGGCAACCATTCGGGGCTTCCCTCACTGGCCCTGATTCAAGTGAAGGAAAGATCCGGCCAGCAATGGGGAACTACAAGCAGAGTGAGAAGTCCCGCAGCAAGTTTGCTCCCCAGCTAAGCCACGGAGCATTTAGAAAGTGCAAAATCAGCCCTAGTCTCCTTCTAAGTCCAACAGGTCGGGAAGGAAATTATCAACAGGGGTTCATTGGGGAACACAACAGCTCAGATCTCTGGGCTGTAATCTGACAACCAAAGCCGGCAGATGGGATTAGTGTAACATATTTCTTTTGCTGTTTGCTCTTGATGTACCATTGTAATGCTCACAATAATTTTGCCAGATTGGCTCTATAATAGTCTCCCATTAAAATAAATATGGAACTTAATGCCAGTGCAAGCCTAATGCTGAGTTTTATTAATATTATGGATTTAATGTAACTGAAATGATCAAGAATTATAGGTTCTCCAGTCAAAGTTTCAGTAGAATGAACTATTAATATTCATTTGTACATTGATATCATAGTGAATTCTATCTAATTGCTGCTATCCAGACTTTCCATCTGTGAATGAAGGCTGGACTATATTTTAACTACTGTAATTATATATTGATGCTCCTTTCCATGTTCTTAGTCTATGAAACCCTTTTTTGTGTAATAAACTGGGTTGGTTCTATACCATTGCACAAATTTTGTTCCACGCTCTTAGAATAATTTTTCACACTTGCTAACCTTGTGGGGTTTTTCTAAAACTGGACTCAAGTGGTCTTTTCTCAGAGCCTCAGGTAAACAAAGAACAAAGAAAGATGGATATTCTGAAGTACTAAAGTGATTCCAACTTCCTTGTGCCATTTTGACACAGATAATTTTTATCAGGACCACCTATACCACACAGAATATATGTCTAATTTTCTATATTTTGTGGTAGGGGGAATGTATTATTTTGGATCCAGTATTATCCTTCCAGTGATCCAGTGGATCCAGTATTATCATTCTGACTGGACATGGGACTTTAAGGACTCAGGAAGAAAAAAGACTTTCCCGATATTTGCTGTGGCAGAATAGGCCCTATATTTTGGTTTTAGCACAGGATATGGAATTTGCCCTGCAAGCCCAGTGAGTAAATAATAATGAGGAGTTTCCTACTTCAACCTAGTTCCACAAACCCAAACAAAAATAAGAAATCAGCTGATGGAAAAGACAGGTAGGATTATTTCACTCCCTTCTTCTTGTTGCTGACTCAAATGGCTATTTCTTCATGTGGGTCCCAATGATCACAGAAACCATTCCTGGGGGAAGGGAAACAAAGGAAAGATAGATAGCTGCCAGTGTCTATGCCTTCCACAGACAGCTCAACGTCTCTATTCTTAGTTTTGCTGGATGTCTTCTCTTCCCTCACAATTTTGTAGATTGTGAATTTTTCAATGTATGTCCCTTTCTACACAAACGCCCGAAAACATTTCTAAAACATTTTAATCCCCCCCCTTTACAATGATTTATGTCCTCATTCCAAACAATTCCTGGCTGCCATTTTGTGATTTTTGCATTTTATTCTGAGTTCTTCGCTTGAGTGCTTTACAGAAGGGTGCTGCAATTTTCTGCACCTTCTACACTCTCTCCTTCAAAAATTAGCCCCCCAAACTGGTCAAATGCTCCAAAATGCTCCAAGATCAGGCAGTGAGCTCATAAAATGCTGCAAATGAGGAAGTGCAGGGAAGGCAGAGATTCATGGGAAATGTCTTCATGGGGCCACACAGGCAAGTGAAGCTGTTTTCAAAATGCTTCAACCAGAGAATCATTTTAAAAGGGGATTCATTTGAAACATCTTGAGGCTGGAAATAAAATGTTTTGGGGTAAAAACAATGCAGAACTCCACGGAGAAAACGTTTTATTTCCTGCCTCAAAATGTTTTAAAGTGTCTGGGCAGAAAGGGCTAATGTTTAGATTACATGGTTCCTCCTAACGAATCAATCCTTTGAAAACCATGCAGAATAAAATACAACTATGTTATATTTTCATAATAAAAAAGATCCCATTAAAACTATTATGTGGGTATAAAATTATACTGAAGTATCTACTACCCAGATACTTAAAATGTTTGTGCAATTATTTTTAATAATATTATGCCTTTTTGCCGAGACTTTATATTAAACCAATAAATTGGGTGGAGAAAAAATATCAAGCACTAGTAAAGAAAAGGAAATGTATATTCTTCTCATAACTACCATGTTTCATGCCAGTGTGAATTCAATAGAATCAATCTATTTCTGCTAGTCTCTGCCTTGGCTGAAATCAATTTTTCAAAGGAGAAAACAATGAGAAAAATTGCGAATGTTAATGTCTGTTTGAAATCAATACAATTCATATGACAGTCACCTAAGGTACAATAAACCCATACTACTTTTCACCACTTGCTTTCTTTTGCTCCTGATGTGCAGGTGAAAACATTTCTTAGATATGGGTAAGTCAGCAACAACATGCCAAGTGAAAGTCAGTATTGGTGTATGTAAGGAGAGGCACACTGGAACAAACAAACGTATGTTTGTTTAAATATATGGCAATGGGGGCTGAACTTGCTGAGATCAAGACTGAAAGAGATCTGGATGCTGTAGTGGAAAGCTCAAAGAAAATCTGCAGTTGCAGAACATGTCTTAAACAAAACTGGACATAACATTTTATTTGAAAACACTGAAATTCTGGACAATTCAGAAGGTTACTATGTCAGACTGCACAGGGAGGCCATTGAAATTCACAAACACCAAGGCAACTTCAACAAGAAAGAGACTCTGAGAATTAACAAAGCTTGGCTACCAGTACTTAAAAAACAAGAAGCAAAGGCCAAGGGCATGCTAAATTCATGGACAATGGACTCCACCCAAACACAGGATTTGCATTCATCAATTCTGCTGCTGCTGCAGGGAATGCAAATGTGAATCATTCCCTGGACTGAAAACCCCCACCTGCAATACTATACTATCAACCACACCTTTGCATAGCAAGTTCCACCCAAACACTTACTGATTGGTTCCCCACCCAGGGGCATGACAATTTATACCCCACTAAAACATTCCCTTCTCACTGGACACACTGTGTAACAGACTTCCCTTTGTGATACACCTCTGAAGATGCCAGCCACAGATGCAGGCGAAATGTTAGGAACAAGATCCACCAGACCACGGCCACACAGCCTGCAAAACCCACCACAACCACAACCACTCAAGGAAAATGTTTACACAGTGTGCAGTAGCAATGAAAAGGGCAAACTTTACCCTGGGGATAATTAGGAAAGGAACTGAAAATAAAATGATTGGTAGGATGATGTCCCAGTATAGATGCTCCAGTGCAGCCTCCACTGGAATAGTGCATGTGGCTCTGGTCACCATATCTCTAAACAAATATTGCAGAACTGGAGAAAAAAAAACTGTAGAAGAGGGTAAACAAGATGATTAAGGGGCTGGAGTATTTTTCCTGTAATGAAAGACTGAATAATCTGGGATCGTTCTACCTAGAAAAAAAAGACTGCTAAGCAGGGAGGGGGATATGATAGAGGTTTATAAAGTTGTGCGTCAGGTGGATAATGTGGAAGAGAGTGCTTTTTTTTCTGTCTCACGTAATACTCAAAGTCAGGTACCCAGTGAAGTTGATGGGTTCAGACAGAAAGAAGTACTTCTTTACTCAATGAGTAATTAAATTACTGAATTCACTGTCAGGAATTAGTCATGGACAGAAGGGCAGATGGCTTTAAAAGGGGGTTAGACAGCTTAATGGAGGAGAGGTCCATCAGTGGCTACTAGCCATGGTCAACAAAGGGAACCTCCAGAGAAGAAGAAAAATATTTATATTCCCCCTTTCTCTCCTGTAGGAGACTCAAAGGGGCTTACAATCTCCTTTCCCTCCCCCCCCAACAAACACCCTGTGAGGTAGGTGGGGCTCAGAGAGCTCAGAAGAACTGTGACTAGCCCATGGTCACCCAGCTGGAGTGCACAGGCTAATCTGCATTCACCAGATAAGCCTCCACAGCTCAAGCGGCAGAGCTGGGAATCAAACCGGGTTCCTTTGGATTAGAGTACACCTGCTCTTAACCACCATGCCACTGCTGCTCTCTAGGCAGCAATCTTCTAAATGACAACCCTTTGAGGCAGCATCAAAGACAGATTTTGGCCTTTATGTTCTCTTAGCTGCTCATTCGGAGCAAATGGCTGGCTACTGCCTTAAAAGAGTATGTTGGACTAAATGGACCACAGATCTGATCCAGCAGGTTTCTTCTTATGTACTTAAATACTGTATGATTCTGTACATAGAAGATTCAGAATGTCCACCGGCTCAGAGGGACCTGTAACATCTTCAGCTGCTACATTCTTCAGATATATAAAAAAACAGAACATGCTGACTCTGTTAGCAGAGTGGAAGCTTCTGTGCTCTGTAGCTTGGCAAACCTTGCACTGAATTGGACTGCCTATCTCTCGACATGCAAAGGGAGGGGAGGCAATCAAAGTGATAGCACTTGGGTTGCCCAAGTCCCCTAAGAAGACAATTCATTTCATTTAGGAAATTCCCAAGAATTCCTGAATGAAAATGACGAATGAAACCCCCATTGGAAGCCACAAAATGCAGGAAAATCAGACTGCACAGGAACCAGCTCCCTTCCAAATAGCTTCCCCCCCGCCCCCCGAAGGACAAATATACAAAGCTCCCTTGTACCATTGGACCATCTAGCTAAGTATCCTCAGTACTAATTTATGGTGGTGTTTCCATTTCTGAGGCAGAGAAGGATTTTCCTTAATTGCTACCAGGGATCCTTTCATAGGTGTCAAACTCGCGGCCCTCCAGATGTTATGGACTATAGTTCCCATCATCCCCTGCCAGCATCATGCTACAGTTCCCATCATCCCCTGCCAGCATCATGACAGAGATAGAATCTTGCACATTCTGCATGAAATCCATGTGCTCCACCACTTTAGCAATACAAATGTTCTTTACAGCATAACAGCTGCAATTCATCACAGACATCCCAGCGATGAAAAGTCAATGTGTGAACCAGCCCCAAGCTGTAGTATGAAGAATCTTGGCATTCATAAAGACAAAAAACTATAAGGAAGTTTACCTAGGTTGGAGAGTTTAAGTTTGCAGTCTGGCATCCTAATGAAGCAATATTTTTGCTTTTAGCTAGTCTTCCTGCCTTCTAGGACTCCGTGCTGGACCCCAGATTCTTGGTGATTCAGACTTTATCATGCTGATAGGCAGGGCAGGGATCTCAGTTCCAGCCAGCAAGAGTGAGCAGAGCTTGACAAGTTAAATCCCCTTTTCTGTTCCCTTGCAACCTTGATTTGAACTGGGGCTGCATGTGTGCACATTCCTATTTATTCACAACATTTTTCAGCAGTCATCCTCCAAATACAAAGCTTAACCACTGAAGGACTTGACCTTTTACAAACCATTATCTTTGCCACTGCTATTTGTGCTCTTATTTTTATTTCTACTGTTTGATTTTATTATGTTAGTATTGTATTCTGTATTTTTATCTTTTTTTAAAAAAAGCTGCTTTATGTATTGTTTAATAGTAGAAGAAGAGCTGAACACACACCTTAACAGTAAAAAGAAGTGAAACACTAGGAAAGTCTTCAGCTGGTGTAACCCCTATGTTCAAAATGGGACACTGATTGATTTTTATAGCCCTTAACACCTTGTTTAAGGTACCTATATACTCATGTATAAGTTAGTTGTATATAAATACCATATATCCTTGAGTATAAGGCCCGAGTATAAGTCAAGGGAAGCTTTTTCAGCATAAAAATGTGCTCAAAAAGTCGTCTTATACATTTGGACATACAGATGATGAAGAGGAATCCAGTTTTGAAGGATTTTAACTCTTGTGTTTTAGCTTGGTTGCTGATTGAGCTAAGGTTTTTGTACTTTTAAAGTTATTTTTGATACCATATTGTTCTGTTGACCCTCTTTTCCACTTACAGAGCTAGTTTACTGTTTTTTCTTTGAAATAAATATTCAAAAACATTTAACCTACTGATGCCTCAATTAATGTAATTTTATTGGTATCTATTTGTATTTTTGAAATTTACCAGTAGCTGCTGCATTTCCCACCCTAGACTTATACTCGAGTCAATAAGTTTTCCCAGTTTTTTGTGGTAAAATTGGGTGCCTCATCTTATATTCGGGTCAACTTATACACGAGTATATACGGTAACTGCAATGTTGTTGGGAACAAGTGGGAAGGGAGTTGTTTATTTTTGCTATATTGTAAATGTTAGAATTTATTGTTTCAGGGTTTTTGTGTATGTAATGGGTGAAAGTTCTTTTGGAAACCTTGAATCCAGTTCACCAAGCCTCTGAAGCCTTCATGAGCCAACCACCAGCAGAAAGAATGGACTTGGCATTATCAGACTGTAATTAGAAGGACTTGGAATGAAACTTGAACAGGACCTTGGAGTGTTAAGTTAAATGTTAATGTTTGATAAGTGTCATATGTTAAAGAAAGTAAGCCATTTTGTTTAAAATTTAGTTGTTGCAAACTCCTTCCAAGTTCTACCCCACAGAACCCACAAGCAGAGGTTGCGCTGGCATCAAAGAACTAAAAATAGTTGCCTCCCAGAACTGCCTGGGAAAAGTGTCCCATATATGGGTTGGTTAGCACTACTAGGGAGGGGGGAATGTTGGAATGAAGGACTTTGTGCTATCTTCTGCCACTGTGACAGAGGGGGTCTGATCAGTGAATCGGATAGGTAGAGAGGGTTAAGACACTGTACGCCTTTTCTCTACTGCTCTGGCACTATCTCTTTGATGTGTAGATTACTACTCTCAGGGAACTTCCTTCCTTCCTGCTTCTCCTCCACTCTCCTCCATCTTGCACCATGCGTACAGAGAGATGCAAGACAGCATCCCTCACCATCCAGCTAACTTACATGAAAACACAGAACCTGTCTCTCTGCTTTTCTATCCCGAATGCAGTTCACTAATAAAGATTCCTCTGATTGGTTAGAAACTATGACGCTTCTTTTGTTTTCAGCACACAGGTGTGCCTGGGTAAGTTCTGCCGTGTTTTGCCTCTGTGCCCTCTGCTGTGATGAAAAGGTATCTCTTACCAGAGAGAATTACCAACAAAAAATCAACAACAAAAAACTCTCTTTGAGCAGGGGACAGTCACTCAAGTGCTCTGATTCCAAGTGATGTACAGATCTTATGGCTTGTCAAAAGATCTTGCACAGCTGCTCTTTCAGTCCCCCCATTCTCATGGTGGTGTTGTGAGGTTAAAATAAAGGTGACCTAGTTTTATGTGACCTAGGCTAGTTCTTCTTCACACAACGTGTGATTGGTGTTTGGAATATGCTGCCACAGGAGGTGGTGATGGCCACTAACCTGGATAGCTTTAAAAAGGGCTTGGACAGATTTATGGAGGAGAAGTCGATGTATGGCTACCAATCTTGATCCTCCTTGATCTCAGATTGCAAATGCCTTAGCAGACCAGGTGCTCAGGAGCAGCAGCAGCAGAAGGCCATTGCTTTCACATCCTGCACGTGAGTTCCCAAAGGCACCTGGTGGGCCACTGCGAATAGCAGAATGCTGGACTAGATGGACTCTGGTCTGATCCAGCAGGCTAGTTCTTATGTTCTTATGTGACCGGGGGTTGGGGGGGCAACATAGCCCAAGCAAGCCCAATCTTGTGAAATCTGAGAAGCTGGGTTGGCCCTGGGTAGTGTTGGGTTGGGAGAACACCAAGGAATATCAGGGTCTCTTTGCAGAGGTAGGCAATGGCAAACCACATCTAATGATCTTTTTGCCTTGAAAACCCTGTGGGGTCACCGTATGTTGGCTGCCAGTGAGATCCTTAGAGGAAGGGTGAGATTAAAAACTGTACTAAGAAATTATAGCCACTGATTCTCCCCTGCAAATGCCTCCAGGTCCTCTTCCTCCTCCCTTTGAGGCTCAGTTTTTTAAAGGATTATATTCAGAACCTATATTTCTTTTGACACATCCCATTTGACTATTCAGTTGCTGTTCGGGAACAAGGAACTGAAAAAACCACACCACAGCATCTGGAAAAAAAAACCCGACAAATCTTTTTACTTGGGCCGTTTCAAGACGTGGCGGACGCCTGGAGACGGTAAAATGCCCAGGCTGTTATCTGGCATCGGCGCTGTAGCATCAATCAAGGCCACTTCCGCCGCCTGGCTGGCCTGCAGTCGGCGATTCCGAGAACGCTAAGAAGCTGCTCTTTTGGAATACGCCGCCAGGAAGTCACAGCGTAGCTTAACGCTTCATCGGCGCTTCCCCTCGACCTCGGTATTCATTTCCATCCCTTGCTCGCCGTTATGCCTGGGACATGCCCTCTGCCCTGCTGCTCGGTGCGCTGCAGGGTTGGCGTGTCCCCAGGCCTCGGCGACACGCCAGAGGCCCAGGGACAAGCCGGTTGTGCTGGCGCCATGCGTTCGCGCCCGGCTGCCCGCCTGACCGGTCCGCGGCGGACGGTCCCAGCGTTTTCGGTCGGCGCTGAAGTTATTCATTGCCCGCCACCGTGCGGAAACGGCCTTGGATAAAAATACTGGAAAACAGTTGATTCCCTTTTTGATGCTAACGTGAAGTGGCTGCTTGGTGTTCCTATGACCGATGCAGCAAATTTGCTTCCCCCACCCCTTCCTTCAGCTGTACCTATTCTATTTGATGGTGGTTCCTAACCTGAGTTTGTGTTCAAAATGTTAGCAATCTGGAGATGCTGCCTCAGGTGCAGCTACCGGAGACGCATGTTAGCCCAACAGAAACTCCACATGAAACAGGATTGCATCATCTGCACAAGAGGAAAATATATATTTCTCTCTTTCTTACCGGCAGAAAGGCACACTGTTGGCAGCAATATGTCAGTAATGTAGTTCAGTAAATTTTCAAAATGTGGGCAGCTGTAACCACAGATTCAGTTAGGATTAGACAGCAATGCACACAACCCCCCCTGGCTTATAGAGTGGGCCTGTAGCAGTTTCCCGCCTGTGGCAAACAGATTGTCTGGCTTGAGCCAAGCATAGACTAGAATTTTGCATGCTGCTATAAACTCCCACAACGTGGGCTGAGTGGTGGGGTGGGAAATGTCAGGCTCTGCTTCTGATGAATAATCCACTGACCCATTCGCAGAAGCAAGGAAAAACAAAGTTTCTCTTTTGGAAAGGTATTTGCATGTGTCATCCCTGGGCCTGAAGAAAATACAGCATACTCAGAGCAGTCCAGTGGAGAAGGAGACTTTCTGAGTGAGTACAGCATAGAAGAAGAAGAAGAAGAGTTTGGATTTATATCCCCCCTTTCTCTCCTGCAGGAGACTCAAAGGGGCTTACAATCTCCTTGCCCTTCCCCACTCACAACAAACACCCTGTGAGGTGGCTGGGGCTGAGAGAGCTCCGAGAAGCTGTGACTAGCCTAAGGTCACCCAGCTGGCTTGTGTGGGAGTGTACAGGCTAATCTGAATTCCCCAGATAAGCCTCCACAGCTCAGGCAGCAGAGTGGGGACTCAAACTTGGTTCCTCCAGATTAGATACACGAGCTCTTAACCTCAGCCTGAGACCCTGGACAACTGCTGCCAGTCTGAGTACACAACAATGATCTTGATGGACTATTGGGCTGATTTAATATAAGGCAGCTTCATGTGTGAATTCATGTGTCAAGATTTCCACGACCGTTTTAAGACAAGGAAGACCTTCACTTCGAGAGATAATGGTCTTTTCTGCACAGCAGAAATAAAATGTCCTGCAGACGTTTTTAAAAGATCCATTTTGGCTTTTTGTGGGGGCTGTGTGACCAAAAAAAAGACCAAAAAAAAAAAAGCATTGCTAGCCAAACCGGTTCTTTTTCCCGCCTGCTGCCTGACAGGGCTCTTTCAGACCCTTTCCGCACCTACCTTAAGCTGCGCACTACTTTCCTCAAGTAGTGAGGGGTCCCCGGGCACTCCCCACTACAGGGGCGGCGACAACGCAGCTGCCCCGACGCTGCCACTATCGCGCCCCCTCAGCACGCGGCATCCCTGGCGCTCCTTGAAACGGCGCCTTTTGATGACCCCGCCAGAGATGACGCACGCTGAGAGTAGAGCGCAGCAAAGGGCAGCAAAGGTAAGTGGGGGAAATGCTCTCAGTTCCATAGTTGCACCCGCCATTTTCTCCCACTTGTGATTCTCCTTCCTGCCCACTATTTGCCACTTGAGGGCGGGATCAACGATGCTCAGAATCCCTCTGCACTCCCAATAACTACACCACACTCTTATCTGTGCGTAGAATGTTTTGGCACTAGCCAAACTGTTTTATTGACAGCAATGAAAGAAGCGTCAGGCACAGCATGGGACCTCATCTGAACACTGGGCAGTGAAACCTTTCCTCTAACTAGCCTGTTGGAGGAAACCGATAACCTTGATAGTGGAGCTCTGTTGGGCGAAAGGCCTCTTGCCATAGATCTGCTTTGTGCACCACAGCAGTCATGAAACTCAGCTGGGTGGAAGACCTTCTGCTGAAGAATTGTTTACCACTAAGGGGCGCAAACCTCAGTAGCCTCTCCTGGGCATCCTGACTCATGGCTTGCTCCACCCCAAACCTCATAAGGAGATTCCACCAATCTCCCTCACCGTCAGATCAGCTCCCATGCGCAACCTGCCAGGTTGGCTATGACAGAGAATGCATGCATTAACAACAGCAACAAATGGGGGAGAGGTGGGTGGGAAGCTCGCTGGCCTTGTGCCCCAAAGGCCAGACAAGGCCTTATATAGACCCCCAGCTGGCCCTTCCTGATGATGTCACAACGCTGCACTGTCATCGTGACATCCCTGTCCTTTTCAGGCATGGCTGCTGCCAGCCTCCTGCCCTTTCAAGAGTGAGTGCAACGGGGCTTCTCTGCCACCCCCTTCCCAGCCAGCAATGGTGGACGCAGTAAGTCACAGTAGCTCTTTGGTGAAGGTTTGCAATGGAGGTTTGCTCTGTTTAAAGGCTCGTCTGCATGCAATTTCACTGTTAAAAGTACATGAATAAAGTTTATTTTGCCCGGAGATTCTGTTCATGTGTCATTTTTTCCTTTTTTTTAAGGGTGTCTACGAAGCTACGACAACCCAAATATGTGCATATTGCAGATTCTTGTGTTGTGTTATCATAGCTTTGTAAACATCACCCTCAAAACAAAAGGGGGGGGGGTGACACATGAGCAGGATCACCAGGCAAAACAAACTTTATCCATTTATTTTTTTACAGTGAAATCAAATGGATGAGCTGCAAGCAGAGGAAACCTCCTTTGCAAACATTCACCAAATGGTGGAGGCAGGAAGCTCCTGAGGAGGGCAGAAAATGGTGGGCACAACTGCAGCAAAAACGAAAGTAAGAAGAGAGGAGGCAGGAGAAATAAAATGTCTCCTGACTGCTTTTGTTCCCAAAGGCAAGCAGGAGATGTCTTCTACCCTTCTACAGTAAAACCAATCTAGAGATAGGAATGAATTCAGCAACTTAAATTCCCAATGCAGTTCAATGTAGCTAAATGTAAAGTGATGCACATGGGGGCAAATAATCCAAACTTCACATACACACTGCAGGGGTCAGTGCTATCAGTCACAGACCAGGAAAGGGATTTGGGCATCTTAGTTGATAGTTCCATGGGAATGTCAACTCAATGCATGGCAGCTGTGAAAAAGGCAAACTCTATGCTGGGGATAATTAGGAAAGGAGTTGATAATAAAATTGCAAAGATTGCCATGCCCCTATATAAAGAAGTGGTGTGATCGCACTTGGAGTACTGTGTTCAGTTCTGGTCGCCACATCTCAAAAAGGATATCGAAGAGATAGAAAAAGTGCAGAGAAGGGCAACAAGGATGATCGAGGGACTGGAGAACCTTCCTTATGAGGGAGAGAGGCTGAAGCGTTGGGGACTCTTTAGTTTGGAGAGGAGACATCTGAGGGGGATAAGGATATGAACAGGAATCTATAAAATTATGCATGGGGTAGAAAAAAAAATGTTGACAGATAAATTTTTTCTCCTTTTCTCACAATACTTAAAACCAGGGGCATTCATTGTAGAAAAATGCTGGGGGGGAAGAATTAGGACCCCAATAAAAGGGAAACGCTATTGGTGCTTGGAATATTATGCTGCCACTGGAATTGGTGGGTGGGATGGCCACCTCAACGTGGGATAGCTTTAAAGGGGGGATTGGGAGCAGAATTAAGGAGGAGAAGTCGCATGTATGGCTACCAATCTTGATCCCTCCTTGATCTGAGGTTGCAAATGCCCTTAGCAGACCAGCGATGCCTCGGGAGCAGCAGCAGCAGCAGCAGCAAGGAGCTGGCCATTGCTTTCTACATCCTGGGTAATGTGAGCTCTCCCAAAAGGCATCTGGTGGGGCCACTCTGCGATGTAAAGTGGCAGAGTGTTGGACTAGATGGACTCTGGTCTGATCCAGCAGGCTCGTTCTTATGTTCTTATGACTTTCATGGATTCACAAACGCCAAACTGTTTTTGCCCATATTTTTCACTTCCTTTTCCTTTGGTTTAATTGGGGGGGCGGGAGTTACAATTGAAGTTTGCTGTTTAAATTGTATGTCCTGGAACAGGTTCACTTTGGTTTTGGGAAGCTATCTCGCAGCCTTCTTCAGTAGGGTATGAATATTTTGAACACATTTTCCATTTCAAATAAATAAATGTGTCAGTGAGACAGCAGCCGCAGGGTTATTCACTTGGTTTATCCACAGTATTTTTGGTTCTTTGCTTCCTTCCTTTGTGCACCAGAAAAAGAGAATATAGAATTGTATTATCAGCCCAGTACACTGCGCAGCTAATGCATGCATAGGGTTGGGGTTTTTTTTTTGCATAAATACATCACTACTAGTACTTAATCTATTGAAGCCAGGCTCCACCTGGTCTTACCTCATCCCCTTGCCACTGACTCTCAGCAGGGGCTGAAGCAACCAATTCTTCTTGTTCTTTCCCTCAACGCTCTTCAAAAGCATGGTGGCAAGCTGCCTGGATTGTTCAGGGCTTTCTGAACTCTTGCAAGATTTCTTCCTCTTGCCGGAGCCTAGTCACCATTTGGGGTCTCCATTGCAACCAAAATAGAAGCTAAGCTCTCACAAAAAAAAAAAGGAATCTTGTGAGAATTTAGGCAGTTCTAGAGCACAGGTGTCTTACCACAGTGCTTTTAAAAGGGTTTTGGGAAGTGAGATATTAGGCAGTGGAGATGGTCAAGGTAGAAATGGGCAGGAAGGCATGATGGGAGTTTGGCGACAAATGGGATGCTGCTGTCCCCACAACCACCACCTGAAGCGGCTCTGAGTTTTCTTTGTGCTTGCGTATGAAATGTTAGTTTACATCTTAATCCAACTCTTTGACCTAAATGGTGTATGTCCTTGAATTCCCTCATCCTTCTGTCCCTGCACCTCCATTAATCAAATCCAGGCATAGGAACCATATGTACATTAGGAGCTTAACAGGGGAATAACTGGCTCTGCAGTATAGCTTTCATCCTCTTTCATATTGATTTTGGTAGCTTTTGGGGTGATGGAAGGCCAAATATAGCAGTTAGTTAACTGAAGAACTGTTCCATGTTTCAGCCTACAGGCTTTGCAAGTTTCTTCTCCTCTTACAGTAACTTATGCCATTGCTGGAATCTAATTTAAAGTGTTCTATGAAGTTTGATTATAAATTATTCTGTATTATGCTCAGAAGAGTAGCGCTTGTGAAGCTGATTATTCTAAATTACTAAAATTGCCCGTTGACTCCAGTGTTTCGTAACAAAATTATCTGACTTACAATTGGCATCTTGCTGGTGTCTGAATGTAGGCTGGTGGGGGGTGGGGGCGGGGGGTGCTCCCATAGTATGCTTCAGAACTGTGAACATGGAATATTGCATGGGCAGAGACCCTGAGCGAAAATACATGTTACATTTGAGATGGGGCTTTCACCCAAAATATCAGCCTTTTGAGAAAGAAGAAGAAGAAGAAGAGTTTGGATTTATATCCCCCCTTTCTCTCCTGCAGGAGACTCAAAGGGGCTTACAAATCCCCTTTGCCCTGTCTCCCACTCACAACAAACACAATAACCTGCACAAGAAAGAAAGAAAGAAAAGAAAGAAAAGAAAAGAAAGAAAGAAGGAAAGAAAGAAAGAAAGAAAGAAAGAAAGAAAGAAAGAAAGAAAGAAAGAAAGAAAGAAAGAAAGAAAGAGCTGCTAAAATAATCAATGGGTTGTACATGTTCCCTAGGATGACAAAAGTCACTTTCAGTTTAGAAACAACTGAAGGGAAAGGAGATATGATGAAGCTCTGACAGGCATGATATGGAGAAAGGGTGAACAGAGATTTTTCTTTCTCTCTCTCTCCAGATGCTAGAACTTTTCTTTTAGTAATATTCTTGCACAATTTTAATACATCACTTGAATTATAATCCCATATAGGCTTCAATCTAATTCCAGTAGGTAGACTGGAGAGGCTATACCTATCAAGTTAATTGTTGTCTTGTGAAACTCACTCTGCAAGTAGTCTATCTTGCAAGGGTGACTTCCTTGACTTTAATTCCAGGCTTCTGTCCTTGGCTTCTGGCTGTCTGGGTAGACAAAGGGGAAGAAGGAGGAGGAGGAGGAGAAGGAGGAGGAGGAGGAGGAGGAGGAGGAGGAGGAGGAGGAAAAGTTTGTTGTTGTTGTTGTTTGGATTTATACCCCACCTTTCTTTCCTATAAGAAGGTGGATACAAACTCCTTTTCCATTCCTCTCCCCACAACAGACATCTTGTGAGGTAGGTGGAACTAAGAGTGTTCCAAAGAACTGTAACTAGCCCAAGGTCACTCAGTAGACTTCATGAGGAAGGTTGGCGAAACAAATCCAGTTCACCAGATAAGAGGCCACCGCTCATGTGGAAGAGTGGGGAATTTTCCCCTCAATTAGGCTACATATATAGAGATATAATTTTGCACACATTTCTGTCCAATAAGTGTAAGGATTCAGTGCAAGTATTGAACAAAACTGAATCTTGGCAAGCGTGCTGCCATCTCAGAAGAGCAAAGACATATATCTTTTCACTATGAATCCTACCTGATCTTCATGAAATAATTTATTTATTCACCTTCTTAGCCTGGTTGCCATAACTGTTAATACTTTAAAATCAACATTTGGGAGTAATATAGGTCTATAATACTGTGGTGATTCCGGATCATTACCTTCTTTATGGATTAATGTGATAGATGCTTCCTGCCAGTTATAATTACATAATGGCATTTTTTTCTTTTGTTAAATATAACATTAATAAAATATATATTAAATTCAAGAAGAGCAACAACATATCTGCCTCAGAGGAATGAACACTTCTAGGAAAGCACCTGCATTGACCCGCACATTCATATTCTGAAAACAAGATATGCTACTTGCTTTAACTTATTTGTTTCTCCTTATACAAAAGTATGCAAATTTAACCACTTAGGAATCCTCCCTCTTTAATCAGATGCAAATTGAGTGTTTGTACGTGCATCCCATCAGACACTCTTTGCGTGGCATCCTCACCAAGATTTCTCAATCTCTCTCTTCGAGTTGGGACCATATAGGGTCAACAGCACTGGGTAGGTTTGATTCTCCCCTCCTCCCATATATTCAGAAGCTTACACAGGGGAGAATATAATAGTTTATAAAAATTTCTGCTGGTAACCGACACTGCCTTTTTACAAGTCCTGGCACCTTGTAAACCTGTCTGCTTCAGAATTTCTCTCCCTGTCTGTTTTTTTTCATACCAGGGCTCTATTGTCATACTTACAAACTACGTACATGACAGGGACCACATAAATGGAACCCCAATCTGTCAGACTTTCTCCCACCAGCTTGTTGCACATATTCGCTGGGGAAGCAGGGAGGTTTTTCTAGCTGTTAAAAACAAAGACTTTAACCTTTAAGATACACAGGGCACAGAAGCGGCAACACTCAGACCAAAGGTGGAAATGGGGAGGGGGGGGGGGGAAGCATTCTGCATTTATTACAACCAACCCTTCAACATTCTATAAATAGTTCACACATTAAAAGTTGTCATACATATGTGTGTGTGTGTGTGTGTGTGTGTGTGTGTATGTATGTGTATATGTATATATGTATATATGTGTGTGTATCTATGTGTGTGTGTGTATATCTATATCTATCTATCTATCTATCTATCTATCTATTTTATTTTATCTATTTATCTATTTGTTCCACTTATTCTATCTATCTATTCAGGTTCATCTATCTATCTATATTTTCGCTTGTCTCCATAGATAGATAGATAGATAGATAGATAGATAGATAGATAGATAGATAGATAGATAGATAGATAGATAGATAGATAGATAGATAGATAGATAGATAGATAGATGATAGATAGATAGATAGATGGATGTATGTTTCATGGTGAGTAAAAATAAAACTAATTAGAGAAGCAAAGACTGTTCAGAAATGAATTGGTTAAATTGGTGAAATGAAGCAAGTAACATTCATCTGGTGATCAATTAAGCATGTTCTCCTTTTGATCTTTTCATCAAATAAAAGTCCCTTTTGATCTTTTTATTAAACAAAGGTTCCTATCTAATCAGACAGCATTTATATGCATATACACACAGACCTGTATGTCCCCCAACCCAACAAACATGGGTGGCAGGTGTTATCTTAGCATTCTACATCTCTTCCACACAGGAGGTGTTCACCACCGGGGAACTAGAGTTTCAGTAGTGCACGCCAATGCCTTTGTCGTGGCAAGTTTACTTCAGATTTCAGATTTCAAAGATCTTTAATAGGCATTAGAAAAAAGCCAAAACAATTAAAACTAGGGCTGAAAGTTATAGGATGCTTTCCCCCACTCAATTAGGACCCCCCCATGTCAGCAAGGCTGCTCTCAGTGTATCATCCTGAGCAAGACCTCGGGATGCCCCCATCACCCCACTGCTCTGCACTGGGGTCATCAAAGGTGCTGTTTTTCCAGCCAGGGAGGAGTGCCACATGCTGAGGGGGGGCTAAACAGCTGCAGCACTGGGGCCAGGCTGCACTGTTGCCGCCCCTGTCATGGGGAGTCCCGGGGGACCCCGCGCTACTTGAGGAGAGTAGCACGGGGCTTAAGGTAAGTGGGGAAAGGCCCATAGTTAATAGAGCATTATTACAAGGCATGCAAAACACGTATTAAGAATGTTGCTACAGCTTCGGATATTTCTACCACAAGTTCACATCATGCATCAACAATCACAGCCAACATGACCCACCTTACAGAGCTGCCTTTTATTTATTTGTTTGTTTGTTTTCATTTTAGAGCAGGTGACAAATGGGTTCCTCAAGTTAAACTGAAAACCATGTGGTTTTGTTCTTCAAATATTTCTGACTCTCTCTGTGTTCCTACATTCACCATCAAGTCACCCAGTGCTTAAGCAAGTAGCTGGTTTTTCTTCACACTTATTGTTCATATGCAAAATTAAATGACTGATTAATCAATAAAAACATAGGCATAATGGACTAATTGCTATGAATGGAAGACTCATCACCATCACCTGTAGCATTTATGATGATTATTTTAAAAAACTTCTCATTAAATTAGCTTAGTACAAAAGAAGAAAGAAGGCCTGTATCCCATTCCTCTATATGGTAGATGGGACATAGAATTAATGGAAAGTTGTGCTAGCTCAGACCAAAGCTCCATGTAGCCAGCACTACACCAGCCAATGAGAGGCCTCCAGAGGGCTTACAACCAGGGCACAGGGGTCACCAATATCAATATTCAGAAAGATTTTCATCACAAAAGTCCCCGCTTGTATGTTCTGCTTTCTTCAGCCATACGAATACAATGATGCATGCAAGGATGTTGATGTGTGGTGTAGTGGTTAAGAGCAGTGGACTCTAATCTGGAGAACCAGGTTTGATTCCCATTCCTCCACATGAGCAGCAGACTCTTATTTGGTGAACTGGATTTGTTTCCCCACTCCTACACGTGAAGCCTGCTGGGTGACCTTGGGTTAATCACAGTTCTCCGGCACTCTCTCAGGCCCTCACAGGGTATCTGTTGTGGGGAGAGGAAGGGAAGGAGTTTGCAATATGCCTTGAGAGAAAAATGGGGCATAAATCCAAATTCTTCTTCTCCAATCATCTATGATCCCTAGTAAAGGCTTATATGTACCATGTGGCATATGATGTCTCTACATCAATATTCAGAGTTTTATACTCCACTGGTTATATGGATTGAGAGGGAGGATTGGGAGCAGTACCTGGACTTTGTCACTGACTCTATTGATAGGGTTACAAATTAATCCACCCATTGTGCAAGAGATATAGGATTTCCATTCACTTCTTATCTTGCCAAGTAACATTCCCCCCATCATGGTGTATTTCTGCTGGTATTACATAGGTGCCAACTAAAGGTTATCTAATGTTAATGTAATCCCCACCCCCCACCCCAAGAATTATGTTGACCTCTGCTGGTGAAAGGGATTGAAGAATAAACCTATACAGACCTGCAAGTATAACTTGAGCAAAGAATCATTCTGCAAGCTGTTATTGTACAAAAGAACTCTCTTGTTGACACCCAGAAGTGTCAGAATTGGGAAATTGTGGAAGAGATGTAGACTATCATAATAGTACTATTTAGATATTCAACATGATTTGCATCTTCTTTGAAGAAACAGATTTTTATGCTAACACATGGGATTACACAGGCAGCCATAGTGATTTCCTTCTCCCTTTCCTGGTGCTGAAATGTATTCAGAATGAAATTGTAGACATTATTGAGCCACTCTTGATAGACAATTGTCTAATTACTTGCACAATAGAATCATTCAAAAGACAAATTCAAAGGGTGGAGGAAAATTGGATGTTGATTCTTCTCAGGCATGAAATCTATGATTTGGGAAGTGAAAGACAAAGATTGGGATAAAATCCCAGATTGGACTCAGCAGCAAATGACAAGGTAGATGCGTACAGACAAGAGCATTATTGAACAAGCAACAGACTGTGTGCGTGCAGGTCAAATGGAAATCAAACGAAAATAATTCAAGAAACGAAGCTGTCAGGTTTGAAGCATGTTTGGGAGCAGCGATCATCCCACTCAGTCAACGGAGGAAGGCTTACAGCCAGTGCATCTTATGACAATGACAAATGACTCTGACAACATGGTCTCGTGCAAAGAAAATGGATCAGAAACATCTCTCAGATGCTGCAGGAACCAGAAAGTGGGAAATGATGTCGAGCTTCCATTGTCATGCCATGATGCTTGTCAGTCGGGCAATAAATACAGAAAACTAAGTCTGAAGACCAACAACAGGGCACCACTCTGACTCATGTTTGCTTCTGGTATATCAGTTTCACATGTTTGTTGGTTATTTCAAACCCTATGAATCCTAACAGATCACAGTCAATAGTGAGTGGAGGGAGAAATGTATTTCTTCCATACAAGGGAAACCAAACACTTAATGATTGGTTCCCCACCCTGGGACATGGACAATATACCCCACTAAACTTTCCCTTCTCACTTAGACACAGTGTGAAACAGACTTTTCTCTGTGATACACCTCTGAAGATGCCAGCCACAGATGCAGGCGAAATGTTAGGAACAAAATCCACCAGTCCACGGCCACACAGCCCGGAAAACCCACCAGAACCAGAAACCGAGCCTCTTCAAAAACATGTTTCTATCTTTAGCTTAAATCACATTATGAGGGGAAGGCCAAATGGTGGCTCTACCAGAAGTAGTCTCATTATCAGCAAAACAGGCAAGGCACATTCTTCTATTGTGGGCATTAAATCAAACCACACTGCCCCATCAAGGCTGAAATGGGAGCTACAAATCAGGGAAACTATCTGCTCCTGGTTGGAAGGTATGCCAGATCCCTTCACCCTCCTAACTATTCTGGGCAGGTTCAGACTGTCTCCTAATTATGCTTGGCAGGTTTTCCTGTCTTTTCCATTACTGAGCTGTTTTGACCGTAGCCTATGAGGTGTTTAAAGCTTTTCTGCTCAGCCTTAGAAACTCCAGAAGGTGACTGGAGTTCTTCATTATCTATGATCCCTGGTCAAGGTTTATATGTCCCATGTGGTATATGGTGTCTCTACAGCAATATTCTGGATTTTATACTCCACTGGTTATATGGATTGAGAGGGCACCCCCCCCCCCTTTTCAAGGCACTAGAAGCAAGTTCATCAAACAGAAGTAAAATTTATTAAACAAACTAGAATGGATGAAATCAGGCAGGAATTAACTATAAGTATCAGTTTTGGCACGTGCACAGTTCTTAATTGAAGCTTTATAAGTTTTTTCAGTTGCTTAGATGTTATGAGAGGTTCTTTAAGATGATTTTGTAAACTTTTGGATTTGGATTTCTGTGAGTTAGTGTCAAGTTCCTTAACTGTATGTGTTAAATTTCTACTCTGAGGGAATTTCCGTCTGGGTGTGGATCTGACTGGAAATATAATGTCCATATGAGTTGCTCTCAGAGTTATTATCTCTCCCTCAGCAGTGTATAGGGAAAGAATCTTTTACAAGGAAGTAGGGATCCGTTACAGTGGTGGCAAGCAGTAAGGATCCCGTTACACTCAGCTTACCCAATCAGGGTGCTTTCCTGTTCCACCCTGTTGTGATTGCAAATGCCTTAGCAAATGCCTTAGCAGATTGCAAATGCCTTAGCAGACCAGGTGCTCAGTAGCAGCAGCAGCAGAAGGCCATTGCTTTCACGTCCTGCACGTGAGCTCCCAAAGGCACCTGGTGGGCATAAGCATAAGCATAAGCATTTTATTGTCATTGTGCACGCACAACGAAATTTACAGCAGCATTCCTCGATGCACACAATTTCAGACTCATACATCATACTCATACAATTTCATACAATACATCATACTCATACAATTTCAGACTCATACCCCATCCTCACTTTCCCCTTCCTCCACCCATCCCTCCACAGCCCTCTGCTGGTGAAAGGGATTGGGCCACTGTGAGTAGCAGAGTGCTGGACTAAATGGACTCTGGTCTGATCCAGCAGGCTAGTTCTTATGTGATAGAACCTTGTTCCACTGACTGACATGCACTTTTAAACCTCTGGTGTGTGTGTTTTTGTGCAGTCCGTCACAGAAGGGTTAGGGGAGTCTAGAACAGTAATCCAAGTCAATCAAGTCTAATTTCTATAGTGACTTCTTCCTTGCCAGGAGGAATGGTAATTTAGTAGATGTTAGCTGTTGCAGTGGTTGTTGGAGGGGCCTCCAGAAACCTAGACACATTAGACAAAGCCTACTTATGACCAATAGGCTCAACCTTCATATGGACATAATTACTTGATGAACTGCACCAATGATGTCTTGGTGGTCTTGCTGCTATCTGACCCAGCAGTAAAGAATCAATCAAGACATTGTCTCTATCCACTCTGAGGTGTCATTGCTCCCTTCCGTGGAAGACATGTAGCGACTTCAAGTCTGACCCAGTATTGTATTATCTTGTCCCAAGCCTGAAGTATATATGGAGCTGCTTGATTGTCTTAAAGGAAAGGACAGCTACAAATCTACAGAAGAAATGCCCACAGAGGCCTTTGCTAAAGTAATACTGACTTGGTTTTGTACAAATAAGACCTCTGGGTGCCGAAGTAGTAGTTCCCACCATCCAAGCCTTATGTTAATTCAGTATAGAATATACAGTTGAAAACAGGAGTTATTTTTTCAAGCTGTTCTAATGTAATTCTGAAAACTCACTGAAATATGGGACATTTTAGAAATTACTTGCAATAGTGCAGGGTGATGCTTTTGCAACAATGGGTCCTCTCAGTCTGCTTTATTAGGGACACAGCAAAAAGCTCCATGAACATAGTCCATAGTTGAGCTGATTTTTGGTCAAAGGTGTTCATCATGCGTGAGCTAATCATCCAGGGTGGTTTGGTTTGTGCCTGCTGAACAAGTTTTCACTGGATTTTTGCAAATCTGATTATGTGCTACCACTTTGTTGGGCAGCCATTTGTATCTCTAGGGACTATCTGGACAAATATCCAACAGAGCACAGCATTTATGTATGACTGATGGATATGATTTGTGATTGATTTAATTGCCTTTTTAAACAATTGCCTGCTGAGCAGAGCTGATAAGCCACAAGGGGGGTAGTAAACTGTGTGAGAATGCATGTGAACAAAAAGCCAATTGCACTGCAGTGCACACTTCAGAAGTAATATAGTGAAGCAACCTGCCAAACAGCCATTAACAGGTCAATGAACAGCTTAACTGATCATCAAAAAATCAGCACCCTGTTTGTGACTGGTGAACAGAACGTGAGCTGAATTGGTGAGTGTTTAAATAGCCTTAGTTTTGATTATATTCATAACAAGGCACAATTGGAGCACATTGGTATGTCGCACAACATGCCATGATAACCGGACAAGTCAGCTCAAGCTGACATTGGCATGTTAAAAGTGGCATAAATACACTGAGCACAAAGGCGAGCCTATCCAGCTAATCTTTCTAGAAATCTTCTTCTGAAATCTAGGGCTCATTCCGCACATGCAGAATAATGCACTTTCAAACTGCTTTCAGTGCTCTTTGAAGCTGTGAGAGTTTGGCAACCGATCCTTGCAAAACAGTTGTGAAAGTGGTTTGAAAAACACATTATTTCTATGCGGCAGCGGAAGGGGCCTAGGACGTGACTGAAGACCCATAGATATCAAGATCCCCTGGGAATTGGCCTTTTCTGCGCTGAGATGCAGTTGTGGAAGTGGTATCAGCCGTTCTTTAAGATTCTAGTGGAATATTGATCTCGGGCTTCTGAAAGTACACACACGACGATCAGCCATCTGAGCACCAAACAGTGGTAAACTGAAATATATGTTCATTGGTTCCTACTGTGCATTGCTATTGAATTTTCCAGCCATCATAGACCATTTTTTTCTCTCCTTGAATTTATGTAGTTTATTGAGGGAGTAATAGAGCCAGTGAATAAAATAAAAAATATTCTCTCCTATAAGTCATCCAAATGCAATCGGATTTAGTCGAAGGGTGAATAGAGTTCCACTCCTCATCCACAATGTTAACATTCACATCTCCCCACCAAGATTGTTTATCCGATAAAAGCTCCTCCATCTGGGGTCGGATATTAATGCATAAATCCAAAAGATGTGTCTAGAAAAACTCATATAATTTGAGCAAACAAAAAGATAAATAAATTACACAGAAGACTAAAAGCAGGAATAAAGAGCCTTCTGGAGACTCCGAAAAGCGTATTCTTCTTGGCCCCCTTTGGGAATAGGGGCATAAATAAAATTCAGGACAAGGGGAGCAAGTATCAACTCTGCACTCACAAAAGAACATAAGCATGGAAGGACATAGGAAAACCATTACAGAATCTCAGTGAATTAGACAAAAGGGGTATACAGAGGCTGATCACTGGTAGTTCCCATCAGCTGAAGAGAAGGGATAAGTGAGGGGCTTCATGGTTCTCTTTGGGGCCCAGTGCCATTCAACATTTGTATAAATGACTCAGTGAAGGAGTATGGAACGTGCTTATCACATTTGTGGATGATACTGGACTTAGTGGGTTAGTTAATACTTTGGGAGATACAAGCAGGTGCAGTTGGACTTAGATAAAGATGGAGAGCTGGACCCAAGCAAATAAAATGAAGTTTAATAGGGACAAGTGTGAATTGTTGCACTTGGATTGTAAAAATCAATTGGAAAAATATCCAATGGGTTGTATAAATATCACAACTGTAGCACCTCCTGTGAAAAGGATTGGAAGGTAGGCAGATTCTAGCAGACCATAAGCTTAATATGAGTCAGCAATGTGATATGGCAGCAAAAAAAAGTGAATGCAATTTTAGGCTGGGTTAACAGAAGCGTAGTATAAACATCACACAAGGCATTGATTCTACAGTACATTGTCTTGATTGGACCTCACTTGGAGCAACGTGTTCGATTTTTGGTATGACAGTTTAAGAAAAATGTTAGTAAGTGGAATAAGTTCAGCGTGGCGAAGACTGGAGGCCACGTTCCATGAGGAGAGGCTGAAGAAGCTGGGAATCTCTGTTTTGGAAAGAGACACTTTAAGTCCATAGTTGTACTACAAGTGCGCTCTCTCTCTGTGTGTGTGTGTGTGTGTGTGTGTGTGTGTGTGTGTGTGTGTGTGTGTGTGTGTGTGTGTGTAGGGGGTGGCTGTGGCTGTGCTATCAAACCACAGCCCTCTTAACAGCAATGTATTTCAGTGGCGGAGCTACAAGGGGGATGCGCCGTGCACCGGGTGCATGCCTGGGGGCACAGAAAATCGCCCCAGGCCCCTCCCCCTTTCCCCGCCCCTCGCCTCCCGCGGCACTCCTCTAGCAGCTCCCCTCTCGCGGCATCCCACCCTCACCCCCCTTCCCACCCTTATCTTAGTTCCTTTCCTTTTTTTCTTGAACTTTTCCAGGCTGCAAAAGGTCTGTTTGCAGAGTAAAACGGCCTGAGGAACTATTGGTTCCCAGGAGACCTTTGGGGCTCACAAGGTCTCACTGGCAAGGGCATAGTTCCCATCAAGCCATTTTTTACCGTGAGACAGACCTTTTGCAGCCCGAAAGAATGAAAAAAAGTCTCTAGGAAACTAAGGCCTGCAAGTGTGGGAAGGGGGCAACACAGAGGGGGTATGGGGAAAAAAAGAGAAAATATAGGAGCACCACTATAGCCATCTTAGTTGTGCTTCACGCTACTCTGGATGTATTGTCAACGCCTTTCATGGTCGGAATCACCTAGGACAACAGGATTTTTCCAATTGTATGGCCATGTTCCAGTAGTATTTTCTCCTAACGTTTCGCTTGCATCTGTGGCTGGCTACTTCAGAGGATCTGGTAACAGCAACCTTATAAGGTTTTTAAGGCAAGAGATGTTCAGAGTTGGTTTTGCCATTGACTGCTAATTGTGCAATTCTTTGAAGCGGGTCCTGTAAGGAGCTGAACTCTCATTGATTTTAATGCTGTTTCTCTGGCTCATGCTGCAGTTCTTTACATGCTATTCTGGTCTAAACTCGCTAACTCAAGCAGAGTAATTTGGGATCAATGAATCTTGAATCCTAACATGTTCAAGCCTGAGAGCCCTGAGTGTGTGTTACATCCTATTTTGATTGCTGTGTTTTTCAACAATGAAGCATGGCAATGTCAAAGACACTCTGCATAATTTCTTAGATAGAATAGAATAGAATAGAATAGAATCTTTATTGGCCAAGTGTGATTGGACACACAAGGAATTTGTCTCCGGTGCATATGCTCTCAGTGTACATAAAAGAAAAAATACATTTGTCAAGAATCATAAGGTACAGGCACTTAATGATTGTCATATATAGGTCTAGTAAGCAATCAAGGAAACAATCAATAGTAATAAAAACATAAAATGTAAAATCATAAAATAAAATAGAAATGTCAGCACCAGGCTATAGTCCTACAGTCATAATTGAGACGACAAGGGTAATAGGAATGATGAAAACAGTAGTGCAGTAATTATATAATAAATATATAATAAATAGTTTGACATTATCGTAGGGAATTATTTGTTTAACAAGAGTGATGGTATCTGGAAAAAACTGTTCTTATGGTCTTAGTTGTCTTGGTGTGCAGTGCTCTGTAGCGACGCTTAGAGTGGGTGGGCAGAGTTGAAACAGTTTGTATGTCCAGGGATGCCAGGGGTCAGTAAATATTTTCCACCAGCCCTTTTTTGACCCGTGCAGTATACAGGTCCCTCAATGGAAGGTAGGTTAGCAGCAATTGTTTTTTTCTGCAGTTCTAATTATTCCCTCTGAGGTCTGTAAGGTCGATCTTTGTTGTGTTGCAGAACCAAACCACACAGTTATAGAGTGCAGATGACAGATGATTGTGACTCACTAATGATTCACCTCTGTAGAACTGTATCAGCAGCCTCCCTTGGGCAGTTTGAGCTTCTCCTGAGTTGGCTTAGAAGAAAGAATATTCTTTGTTATTGTGCTTTTGATGACATTTTGATATTAGGTGTCCATTTTTTGTCATAAGAAATGATGGAGCCTAGAAATTTAAAGGTCTCTACCTGTTGATACTGTGTGTTGTCTAGTATTGTGGAGAGGGGAGGTAGGATGGGAGGAGTTTCTCCTGAAATCTACCACCATTTCTACGGGTTTTAAGTGTGTTCAGTTCCTAGATTGTCTCCAGTGGCACCACGAGGCTAGTTGTTCAACCTCCCGTCTGTATGCGGTTTCATCGTTGTCTCGAATGAGACCAATCACTGTTGTATCATCTGCAAATTTCAGTATTTTAACAGATGGATCATTTGAGATGCAGTCATTGGTATACAGAGAGAAGAGAAGTGGTGAAAGTACACAGCCTTGGGGGGCCCCTGTGCTCATTTTACAGGTGTCTGATGTAATTTTTCCTAGCTTCACCTGCTGTTTCCTATCTAAGTTAGGGAAGCTTGTGGATCCACTTACAAATATGCTCAGGTACTGCTAGCTGATTTAGTTTGGTTAGAAGAATGTCCGGTCTGATAGTATTGAATGCTGAACTAAAGTCAACAAAGAGGACCCTTGCATAGGTCTTTGGCGATTCAAGATGCTGTAGGATATAGTGCAAAGCCATATTAACAGCATCAGGTTAGCAGCAATTGTTTTTTCTGCAGTTCTAATTATTCTCTGAGGTCTGTGTCGATCTTGTTGTGTTGCAGAACCAAACCACACAGTTATAGAGGTGCAGATGACAGACTCAATGATTCCTCTGTAGAACTGTATCAGCAGCTCCTTGGGCAGTTTGAGCTTCCTGAGTTGGCGCAGAAAGAACATTCTTTGTGTTCTTAGTGAACCATGAACATAATGCAGCGCCTTGATATAAGCATATTGGTGATGAATCGTAGATTTTCATTAGCAATCGAGTTTTTTTTTTTTTTTAAATATTTTTATTGATATTTCGGAATTATTACAGATTTATATTGTATACTTTATATACATCCTCCATATCATTTTTCCCTCTTTCTCCCCCCTCCCTCCTTCTTCTTCTCTTCTTTAGATGCACAGCAGCAGGTCCATTCTTTTCAATCTTCTTATCCATTTTTCTTCTGTAATTCCACTCTCTCGCTTAGCCAGTCTTCTTTGAATTCCATCCAAATCTCCTTCATATCCTTTTTTGTTTTTTCTTGTACATATTTGATTTCTTTGACATTGTGTCATCGAAAATTTCTAATTCTATCTGCCCCCATACATATTCCAACCATTTCCCTGCATTGTCCAGATTTTTTTTGTCCTTCCCACCCTACTTGGCTACTAATTGTGCATGGACCTCGCCTTTGAACTATGAATTTGAAAGTTTTCTTTTTCTTGTTCTATTATAGTATAATCCACTATACCTATGAAATAGTAACTGCTTTATCTTTAGTTTCTTTACCTTTACATATTTTTCTATGTATTTTATCACATTTTCCCACATATTTTTACTTCTATACATTCTAGCCACATATGGGTATATATTGCATTTTTTTTCTCCACAATGCCAACATTTCGACTGAGCCCACTTATCATATACATGCTAACTGTTTCTGTGTTCTATACCATTTTAATATTAATTTCTTTCTCTTAGTTCTGCAAATTTTATCTATTTTATTTTATTCTATATTGTCTATAATCCTTTTAATAAGGCTCTATGTCTTTTCACTCCATCTTGTTGCCATTTTTCCATTATGATTCTTTTACTATGAATTCCTTGATCTTCTATCATGTTTTTGTATATAACTCCTAATATTATTTGTCCCTTTCTTTCTCCTCATATATTTTTATACAACTTTTCATTATACACTCTTCCTCCCTCCTCCTGAGGCTTTTATCTTTTCCCCAGACTCCTCTTGCATTAGTAACCAGTTTTCTTGCACTACCTTTTCTCTATAAAATTTGGAAACGGTATTACATTTCCTTTCATTGTACAGTTGTGCTACCTTTGTATATTCCTTCTTTGTCTGTGTAGATGATCTTATTGTTTGTGCTCCTTCCTGTCCAACCATGTTCTCAAGGAAGTGGTGCCGCACTCCAGTAGCCCTGGCATCCATTTTCCCTTCCATTTCTCCCAGATTTCCATTAACACCTTCTAGGGCCTTTAATTTTTATCTTTCTATTTTGAACAACTCTTGAATATATTCCAAAGCTACCCGTGTTCAAGTTTATTTCATTTTCGAACTTCATCCATCTGTCTCTCATTTATCTATTTGAATTCCCATCAAACTTTTATTTGAAATGCCTCTGCATTATTCCTGTAATTTTGGGAACCCCCAGCCCATTAGTTTTTTTAGAATATATAGACTATTTTATTCATCTACTGTACCTTGGTTTCTTTTTGATTAAAATGCCCATAGTTTAATTTTCTTTTTTTCTTATCCCATTCTTCAAATTGTTTTTCTTAATCTCCGAACGGCAAAGTAAATTTTAAAATAATAGATAGGAAGAGTTTCTTTGGCATTATAATAATATTTTAATGCTACTATTCTCTTAGAAATAGATAGATTCTTTCCCTACAGTTGAATTTTAATTGTTTCACATTTTTTTCCATATTACTGTGAATTATATTTAAACATCTTTCCTTCTTATTTGTTAATGTTATACCTAAATATTTAATCTTCTTTCTTCACCATTTCTTTTCCTCCTAGTAGTTTTTTCTATATTTATTCCTAGGATTTCAGATTTCTCCATACATTAACCACCAAACCAGAATGCTTTTGAAAGTCTTCTTAATATTATTTTCTCTTTTAATTCTTTTAAAGTTTCTACAGGGTTAGTTGTTATTAGTAATAAATCATCTGCAAATAAGTTTAATCTTATTTCTTTTCTTTATTGATTTTTATAGCCTTTGATCCCCCTACCATTATTTCTAATTCTATCATTAGGTATTCCATTGCTACTACAAATAATGATGGAGAAAGCTGGACATCCCTTTGTTTCACCCCCTCTTTCTATCCTAATTTCTCTTCCTGTAATTCATCCATTATTTATCATAATCTTTGCTTTTATTGTTTTTTATATAATTCTTTTTAATATCATTGTTAATCCTCTTTCCAAATCCCGCCTCTGTTCCATTATTTGGAATAAATATGTGGCTAACTGTACAAATGTTTTATAGGACATCTAATTTTATCATGGTGCATATTTTTTTATCCTTACCATATGTCTCCATCACATTCAATACATTTCTTATGGATAGCTAATACTCCCTATCCCTTCACTTTTAACTGCATTGATCTTTGGACCATTCATTTTTTGGTAATATTGCCTTTATTCTGTTCGGCTTATTTTAGTAGTAAATATTTTATAATCCTGGTTTAATAAACTTATAGGTCTGTATGATTCAACCTGTTCTGGATTATGCTCTGGTTTTTAATATAGTGATTATTTCTGTTTCTCTCCATGTTTCTGGTATTTTCTGTCCCTTTTAATATCTTATTATATAACCTCCTTTGTAATTCAGGTATTACTATTTCAAGCATTTCTTTTGTAATAATTTCAGTTGTAAATCCATCTAAAACCAGGAGACTTGTTGGTCTCTTAATTCTTTTATTACTAAGCCTATTTCTTCTTGTGTTATATCTTTCTCCATACCTTTGTTTCTCTCCCTCCTGTGTTAGATCTTTTTATGTATTTCCCTCTATCCCTTCTGTGTCTATCCTTTTAAATAATTTTTTTGATAAAATTCAGTAAACCTTTGTCTAATTCTCTTATGTTTCCTGTTATTCTTTCTTTGTTTTCACTCCTATTATTGATTTGACCTCTTGTTTCTTTTTCTTCTTTTTCTTTTTAAATAATTGGCTAGTTGTTTCATTTTGACTTTATATTGGTTCTTTGAAATTGATTTTTGGACCCATGTGTCTTTTTTTTTTTTTCTCCATAACTCTAATTGATCCAATTCCTCCAGTTGCTTCTTATTTAGTAATTTTTTAATTCATTATAGTCAGTTATATTATTTTTGTTCTTGGTAGTTTGTCCTCTGCAGTCTCTTTGATTTTTTCCACCAATTGATGTCTTTCCTTATTTAATGCCTTCTTTTTTTTTCTGTCTTCTTTTTTTTTGTATTTCTATACAATACCCCTCTCATTACTGCCTCTCGAAAAGTATCCCACAACATCCCGGTCTGAGACTCGGTGTTTCTATTTTCTAAAAAATAGTTTTTCATTCCTTCCTGTAAAATCTTCTTATTTCTTTCATTCTTCATTATAATATTGTCATTAGCAATCGAGTTAAACCTTAATGTGTTCCTGATCATTGGTGTGGAAAGTTAGTATTTGAAATAGTTCATGGCAGATATCTTGCTGTCTGTAGCTAGAACAACAGTGGACTCACTCTCCATCTCCTCCACCAGACAAATAGAGAAGCCAGGGCTGCAACTTGGGTTGAACTGGGCTTGTTTATTTGACATTTACTCTGCATTCTACTTACTGTCCTCTTCTTGATGCAGGCTACCCTTTCTACTGGGTTGCCCAACGGTATCAAGTGTTATCAACAATTCCACTCTGGCTCAAATCTATTCCTATCCTACACTTCAAAGGGCATGTCATGAGGAACAAAATACTCTGTGCCTCCCCCTGCCACCCCAGCAGAAACATTAAAAGTCAGATAATGAATATCCAACAGTAAAGGAGTTCCTACTACAACTGCTGTAAGAACATAAGAACATACGAAAGAGCCTGCTGGATCAGACCAGAAGTCCATCTAGTCCAGCACTCTGCTACTTGCAGTGGCCCACCAGGTGCCTTTGGGAGCTCACATGCAGGAGTGGCCTTAGGTCATTTATGCACTTATGACTCCCCCCGAGTTTTGCATCATATGTTCTAGAGTTTTCCCCCCTCCCCCCCAAAAAGCTTCTCAAATCAATACCTCACTTCTCCTTTCACTACTTCTCCTTGCCTTTTTTCCTGAACCTGTGGTGGAGCATCAATTAATCTCTGCAGAGGATTTAGCTTTTGATTCCCTGCAATCCCACCTCCTCCCCATGATGTCCACTTTAAAAAAATTGCATGAGGGCTTGGTATGCCCTTAGAATGTTCGCAGAGATGGGGTAGAGATGAGCAGTGAAAAACAGTAAATAGTAATAATTGGTAGGTAAGATGAGGAAGTAAAACACTATACACACTTTGCCGCAGGAGACGCCAGGGTGGGGGGTTCCCCCCCCACACACACATGCAGGTAACTTTCACTCTGACCAGGCTCCCACCCAATACTACCACACAACACACATGCTCTCACACACATCCACTTCATTCCCACACACCACTTCTGCTCCCTCCCTCACATCCAACCACCACTTACCCACTTTCACCTATATTCGGCCACAGCTCTCTTTTTTTTACTTCAACAGCAAGCTGAGTTTCACTTTTTTCTTTAAGAAAATCCGCTGGATAGGGGCTTAACCAACACTACTGGCTCCGCTTCTTTGCATCGTGGCTCCTTTTAAAACCCAGGGAGCTGGCTCCTCGATCTGAGCTCTTTCACCACCCTGCTCCCCTGCTGCTTGACTGGGATAGCCTCCTTGCCCCAGTTCTGCTTTTACCCAAGCCTGGATCTGTGCGTGGTCAACCAGCCCTTCATGGACAGTGGGATTCGCACTCTGGACAGTTTTGTTGTGGAATGGTAAAGGTTACCAGATACCAAAACCAAGACAGCACCATATGGACAATGTGAATTGAAAAGGGAAAGGGATTCCATTTGACCACCCCAGAAGAAGAAGAAGAAGAAGAAGGAGGAGGAGGAGGAGGAGGAGGAGAAGGAGGAGGAGGAGGAGAAGAGGGAGGAGGAGGAGAAGGAGGAGGAGTTTGGATTTATATCCCCTTTCTCTCTCCTGTACATGATACCTCAAAGGGGTTTGCAACCCTCCTTGCCCTTCACCTCCCTCACAACAAACAACACCCTGTGGGTGGGTGTGGCTGAGAAAGTTCAAAAGCTGCATCTATCCGGGGTCACACAGCTGGTGTGTGTGGGAGTGCACAGGCTAATCTGAATTCCCCAGATAAGCCTCCACAACTCAACCTGCAGAGCTGGGAATCAAACCTGGTTCCTCCAGATCAGAGTGCACCTTCTCTTAGCCACTATGCCACTGCTGCTCCCAAAAAGCTTTGGTGGGGATCATTGGACCTGCATGGACATCTGTGTGGGTTGCGGACTTTGATGAGAAGGACAATTGCCATAGCAACGTGTGGCCGGGCCCGCTAGTGTATGTATGTATATATATATACAGAAAAAATTAGCTTCAATCCATAAAAAGAAAAACTGGGGAAAAGAATTTGTGGCCCCGTCTGTTTAACTGAATGTTTAACTGAATGGCATTGGATTTTAAAATGTATTTTTAAAATTTCTCTCTCCCAAGCCCTCAGAGAGATAAGTGATATAAATTCAAATGAGAAATAAAATGAGAAAGCCACGCGAGTAGAACAGAGTTAAAACTACAAGTGCATTCTGGCTGTGTGGGGAAAATGTTCCCTCCATTTTGGCGACTTCAATCGGAAAATGGTCGCTGGTCCTTTCTCTCATTGTCTGCAGTGGACACATAAAATTGGCTGTATACTATTTTTCACAATGTGCTTTCTTCTTGTTCTTGGGTGGGATTCCTCATGTGTTCAATCTAGGAATGAAGAAGAAATAGGAGCCAAGGAAAAACAGCATGCCAATAGCAAACACTACGGGAGCTAAGAGTAATGAACAAATTGAACAAAGTTCCATGTTCACATAACTGAAGTTTTTTGATAGGGTGAGAAATATATCTTCCCCCACTGTGAATATTTATGGAGACTAGTCGGTGCATCTCTTTAATGATAATTTATAGACAACAATCTACCTTTTGGAAGACCAACAATCCAGCTAAAAGTCCAATGCAAAAAAAAAAAGTGTTTTAATGAAGTTAAGTTGCCCTCGTTAGCTCTTGTCTTTCCTACCGTGAAGGTTACAATTAAAACCACTTTCTGTTTATACAGCGCCAGCTGCTTGGCTCCTTGCAACTCACTTTATTCTTGACTGTAGGTTGTAATTAATGAGGCTTCCTGGATTATTATTGGAACGGCTGGCTTTCTGCAAATAAAAATTAGTTCCCTACTAAAAATGTCATTGTTGTTAATCAATAGAAGCTTCTCAAAATAGAGCTGGTATCTATCTATCTATCTATCTTACCATCACCTTTGAGCGACTGAGTAGGCAAGCTTGGTAATTCAACAGAATGATATACTGTCCACCCACTTCCAAAGATCCAAGTTCAACACAGAATCAAACTCTGCAACGTTTTGGGTGGATATGACATTATTCACGACGGCTTTCTCTTTTGTCAGGAAATTACTTAAATGTGTGCTGTATAAAATAACAGATAAGCTGTGCCTGTCTCCTGTGAAAACAAATCACCCTCTGTGTGTAGGAATTTAAGAATTTTCCTGCTGGACCAGGCCAAAGTCCTTGCAGCTGTTTAAACAACAATGGAATATAAACCTTTCTGACCAGGAGTCTGTATCTTTCCTGCCTTGAAGCACAGCATGAATTCCATATGTTCGTTTCGGCTGAGGGTAAAGATCAGAAGGGCATAGAAACTGGAGCAAAATTGTCAGGAGGTGAGAGTAGCATCATACAGTAAGAATAAGTAAGTGCATGAACATACATGAAGAGATTAAGCTGCCTTATGATGAGTCAGATCCTTGGGTTATCGAGGTTAATATTGTCTATTCCTGAGTCTCTGGGGTCTCAGGTAGAGGTCCTGCAAATCTCCCACTATTTGATCATTTTAACCAGAGATGCCACAGATTGGCTCTGGGACTTTCTGGATTCGAAAGGTGATGCTTACCACTCAACCACAACCCCACCTTTTAACCCATTGAAATCCCCGTATTCAATTGCACTGCCAACAATATCCACATTAAGATAAGTAAGATAATGAAAAGCCTTTATTTGTATTTCCCCCACCAATAACAGCTAAGATTCTCAGGATACCTAGTTCAGAGTGATATACTAATTGCAAGGTGTACTCATTCAGAATGCATGCATGGAGTGCATGTGCTATATGTTTGAGTCCCTTGAATTCTGTGCCCAGAAACATACATTTGTAATCACAGAGAATTCCACAGATCTTCCTAAATATAATTAATTACCCCCATTTGCTCCTATGTTTATTCTGCTCCTGTTGCAGATGCAGAAAGATATAGATATTGCAAACCAGATTTTGAGTTCATTAGCCAAGATGCATTATCTAAAAAACAAAAGTTGGCTGCAGCTTAGACAGGTGAGTAATGTCTCAACAGGTACACCAGGGTCCCCCTCATTTCCCTTCCAGCTATCCCCAATAATGAGTAATACATTTGTTTGTAATTTTTTTCTACATTTAAAAAGAGGTTGAGGAGGGAGGAATTATTGAATAGGAAATTCACAAAAAAATAAATGGCTGAAGGCAGAAGTGAAGTCCTGGGGATTCTGTACATCCTTTGGAAATTAGGTCAAAGGTATTAGCTGAATACAAATTTGCTCACACAAGAATGAGTCAAAGTTCAACATTTTTGAAGTTGCATTAGTTTTAATGGGAGACATAAGCATGTGCTTAAATCTCGCCCACTGAAATCCATAGAACTTTGGCAGTTCAGTTCTAATATCCCAATATATCTCCAGAGGGCACTACGCTCTGCTAATAACAATCCAACAGATTTTCAGCCCAGACCTGAAAAGTGTCTGGTTGTCTTCAACCAGGGCCAGGGCTTTTATTAACAAATGCTCTAACAAATTAGACCAGGGTCCTGCGGGAATGCTCACAATTCCACAGGGCATGCAAGGCAAAGCTATTCTGCTGGGCCTATCATCGACGACAGCTACAGGAGTTCATTGTCTATTGTGCCTGGCCTCCTTCCTTTCTCCCCTCCCCTTTCTCCTCCATTTTCCCTTTCCCCATTATTGGAATCTGAAATGAGGAACCAAAGTATTGTCCCACCGTTGATACACCATCTTGAATAGTTTTTAAATTGTTTACATTGCTTTTAAAACTGTACATATTGTATTTATTGTTTCATAGTTATATTTATGTAGGTTGTTAGCTGCTCTGAGCCAACCAGGTGGGGAGAGTGGAATAGCAAATAAACAAACAAATAAATAATACATTTTACACCAGAGGCAAAGCTACCAGGGGACTGGGGGGGGGTGCATTGTGTGTGTGCCTGGAGGGTGGAAAATCCCTCCTTGCCCCCCTCTCGCCCCCCCCCCCCCCCCCCCCCCACACACTTGATTCTCATCAACAGTGTGACTGGAGAAGCTGCCTCCAGGAAACCCATATACTTTCCAGGGAGACCCAGAGCTCCTGGGTCTCATGGGAAGTGTATCACTTCCCATGTAGTAGTAGTAGTAGTAGTAGTAGAATTATTATTATTATTATTATTATTATTATTATTATTATTATTATTATTATTATTATTTGGATTTATATTCCCCCTTTCTCTCCTGTAGGAAAGAACATTGTGGAATGAATTACCTTGATCCTGGTCACCAGTGACCCATCCTTATGTGAGCTAGATTACAGGTGTCGGGGAGGATAAGGTAACAGTTTTGGCCAGAACATTGAAGACAGGAGAGAAGTGAGTCTTGAAGCAGTCGGCTGGACCAGTTAGCCAAAATATGATGCTCCAGCCAAGTTTTGAAGATTCGATGTGAAAAACGACAAAGGCAAGCGAGAAACACACGCCCTAGAAATTAAATAAATAATATAAATAAAATGGTGTATTATGGGATAGTGACCACTAGTAGGCATGCATGAACTAAAAAATGTTCCTGACCAATTAAAACTACGTTAGATTGTGTTATCGAAAAGGGGCGAGGGGGGATGACTTATAACATTAAAGTTTGCTTCAATATTTTTTTGCCTCTGCCTTTTGCTATAGTAACTGCCTATCTGTAATCACAAATAAAACGTTAAATGTTTCACACTTGGTGTGTCTTATTGGCTCAAATGACACTAAGTGCTGAACCTGACACCTGAAAATTAAAGCAGCTAACCATTATACTTAAGGATCTTTTCTAGCTCCTTCATTGCTGACCTTTTCAGAGTCAATTTCCATCTGATTTCCTGGTTGCATTGATGGCTGAGCCAAGGAATAGAAAATCTTTAACAGTTTAAATGTTTCTTTGTCAGTCTTAAAGTTGTATAATTCCTCTGTAGTCATTACTTGTCTTCTTGATGTTTAGCTATGATCCTGCTTTGGCACTTTCTGCTTTAACCTTCATCAGGAGTCTTTTCACGTCTTCGCTATTTTCCACAAGTTATTCAGTGTCATCTACATATCTCACATTCTTAATGCTCCTTTCCCCAGTTTGCACCCCTTCTTCATCCTAACCTTTCCTTTTGATAGATTCTGCACATAGATTGAAGAGATAGGAAGATAAAATATATCCTTATCTGTTATTTTTGCTTATTGGAAACCAACCTCTTTCTCCGTAGCTGTCCAAACAGTTGTCTCTCAGCCAGAATACAGGTTGCACAACAAAATAATCAGATATTTGCCATTTCCTGAGTAAAACACTTCATACATTTCTGACTCAAAATGCCCTAATCCAGTCCACTTTAGTACACTTATGCCCAAGATTCCAATGTTTAGACATTTTATTTCTCCTTTTATGATTTTGAGCTTACCTTTGTTTTATAGTTCTCATGTTCCATGTTCTTGTTATATGTGCCAAGCAGCTTTGGGCTTTCTTTTTGCATCCCTTTATTGTCAACAAATAAACTGAGATTCTTTTCGACCTTAATCCCATTGTGTCATCTATATATATAAACGCGAAATACCACTGACTGACTCACTGACTCATCAACAGAACTCAAAAACCACCGAAGCCACAAACATGAAATTTGGCATACCTGTTCCTTATGTACTCCAGGTGCTCACTAAGAAAGGATTTCCCAAAATATTCACTTCCACTCAATTTATTACCTATTTACTGTTTTAACTCCTCATCTCTGGCCATCTGCGCAAACATTCTAAGGGCTAACCAATCCCTCAGTCCACAGACATGCTGCACGAACATTCTAAGGGTGACAGTTACACACCTGCAGCTTCATGTCCTTCACCAACTTCATTCTACCACCACCCTCCACAATGCACATGAACCTATTTGAAAACAAACCCATCAGTCCACAGACAGGCTGTGAGGAAATATGCTGCATGTCACCCCAAAGTTCACAAACAGGCTGCAAAAAAAAAGTGGCGCTGAATGTCACCCTGAAGTTAACAGGCAGGCTGTGAAAAAGTACTCCTCCACCCACCCTCACGTTAACAACACCACTACAGCCAAATTGTGGAAAGCCTAATTGGAGGCAGCAGGGCAGTGCTGCACAGGCGTCATATTCTGGGTTTGGATTGGCCTGCCCACTGTATCAGAGATTTCTAGGAAAACATTGTGCATTTTACGTTGATATGAAGCTATCATGTTGTACACAAAAATATTTTAAAAATATTATTTTAAACCATTAATGGCTTCAACACTGGAAGAGTTACCATGGGGAAGGACAGTTTGGCGTGCGTTTTATGACTGTCAAGCATTAGGATGAGAGACGTCAGTAGACTTCGTTTTCAATATCATACCGAAATAAAGTGATGATTACACGTATTGCCTATGGTTTATTCCATCTTTCCAATGGGTACGACCATGAAAAAATAGCGCAAAACTGGTTCTGGAACAATTTGTTGCTGTGAGGTTTCCGGGTTGTATGGTCAGAAGCCTCAGCAGCATTCTTCTTCTTCTCCTGATACTTTGCCAGCATTCCGTGTTTGCGAGTCTTCAGAGGATCTGATGTTGGGAAAGCAAGTGAGTATATATCTGAAGCGTCCAGGGTGGCGGGAGAGTCTGAATTGTGAGTAATAAAAGAAGTTGGCAACCAGGGTCAATGTTGAGGGTATTCGAATAGAGGTAGCGAGGGTCAAATGAAGACTATAATATTGGCGTAACACTGGAGATAAGAAGGTCACTGGTGGGAGCATCTGAATAGAAGTAACTTGGCCTTTGCTTCTTTTGTTTGTCGGTCATCCCAGGTTTCAGGGTATTGGTTGTATCGGACACTGTCTTGACTCTAGTATTTTTTTCAACTAATACTGGCAGCCAAGTTCTGCTCATTTTCATAGTTTCTTCCTTCCTGTTAAAATTCGTCCATGTGCTTATGTGGATTTCACCGTTTCTCCGTGTAGTCTGGACGTGAGTGGCTTTCTAGAGTGGTCCAGAATTTCTGCTCTTTTTCAAATAATATTCTATGTCCAGGTTGGTTCATCATGTTCTGCTATTGCTGGGATTTTTCTGGCTGGCTGAAAGAAGTCTGCAGTGCCTTCGTGGTTCTTTTGGATAATGTTCAGCGTAAGCCGCGTTTGGTGGTTCCTATGTAGACTTGTCCACAGCTGCATGGTATGCGATAGACTCCTGCAGTAGCTAAAGGATCCCTCTTATCCTTTGCTGAACGTAGCATCTGTTGAATTCATGTGGCTTGTTCTTGGTCTAGCCACATGAACAAAGATAAAGAGCCATCTAGAGGGAAAGTGTTCCTACCATACATCAAGGGAACCACTGATCGCATAGGAAAACTGATGAAGAAGCACAACCTACAAACAATCTACAGACCCACTAAAGTCAGACTACATAGAGAAGCAATTGAAATCCATAAGCACATGGACAATTTTAACAGGAAGGAAGAAACTATGAAATTGAACAGAACTTGGCTGCCAGTATTGAAAAATACTAGAGTCAAGACAGTGTCTAACCAGATCCACACAAACACAGGATGACCATAGACAAAAGAAACAAAGGCCAGGATACTTCTATTCAGATGCTCCCACCAGTGACCTTGCTATCTCCAGTGTTACACCCATGCTATAGTCTTCATTGTTACTCATACTTCTATTCAGATGCCCTCAACTATTGACCTGGTTGCCTTCTTTGTTACTTCCACAGACAAGGTTTTCTCCACCCAATCTGACACACTCCAACAGATATATACTCCACTTGCTTTCCCAACATCAGATCCTCTGAAGATGCCAGCCACAGATGCAGGCAAAACGTCAGGAGAGAATGCTGCTAGAACACGGCCATACAGCCCGGAAACCACACAGCACCCAAGTGATTCCGGCCGTGAAAGCCTTCGACAATACATTGGTTTGAACAATCTTTACACTGGGCACAAACATGTACACAACAGACACCTCTACCATCTAGCTTCCAAGTCCCTAAAAATGTACTTGACCTAAAGGCTGAATCTACAAATGCTGCAGAAGCCAGCGTTAAAACCATCTTTTTTTCCCTTTTGCATGTCAATTCAAATGTGTATCTAAATCTTTGATCTCTAGCCTCCTGATATATGGAGTGCAATCTATTACCTCCTCTGCTTCTGCATGTTTTTTTTTTAAAAAGATATGTGACTTCTCACTCTTGATGGTCTGAAAAGAACGAAAGACTTTTGAAGGGTTGCACTGAAAGATCTTCTAGCTGTATGCTATGTTATGTGAACAGGTATGTGTCTTTTGATGTCAGGCAATGCTTACGCAGCTACTTTCTATGCTTAGAGGAAGGTGCTGAAGAGCAAAAAATTATTTCTAACTTGAAGAAGCCCCCTTCAAACTGACGTGGATATCACTGTTTCAGTGATTCTTATTGTTCATTGTCAGTGTTTGTCACTCAGGGGGCCCCTTTGTGCAGCAAGCCACTCGGAGACATGGAAAGCAAGAATAACAGTGCAGTCGTAAGCACAGTTACACTCTTCTAAGTCCATTGAAATCAATGAAATTTAAATGGTTTCACTCTGTTTAGGATTATACTGTTAAGTCACAATTAATATTAGACCTGGCAAAGTTTCTTGGAACGTCTGTGCACACTCTGTAAATTTTTCAAATATCCAGCAGTTCTGAAATGGGTATGTTTTTAAAACTGAAATGGGTATGGTTCTTCTATTATGCCAATAAAGGGGAATCACAAGATTGGACAGCATCTGCTTTTTACTGATGGAAAAAGTAAGGTGGGGTCTCCTTTGACCACCCAAAAGGCAATGCTGGGGATCATAGGATCTGTGGAAGGAAATCGTGTGAGTTGAGACCCATAGAAAGGAGGAACTGGGTAAGATGGAATGAAAAGACTGACAGGATCCAGCTCACCTTCAAGCACTCCTGAGCTTAGTCCATTAAGCCAAGTGCTCAAACCATTAAATTAATTATCCCAATACTTACACTTATGTTCCTCTCTTGTCTTCCACCGGAAAGCAAGGCTTCCCTTGGTCTTGGGAGTTTAAGGGTCTCTTTGCATAACCCGAGGGCCCATTTCTCCTTATAACTAACCCCTGTGCAGAACACATTGCTTCTTCTACCAGAACGTAGTGTGGGTTGCTAAGCTCTATTCATCAGACAATTTCCCTTCAGGATCAGATAATATAACCCTTTCCCTCCGCTTTTCCACCCAATTCCCTCTGCTTTTCCAGACCTATCCCCTTAATTCTATATATATCCTAGGAGTGTGTGTGCATGCTCTACTGCTTTGATTATTGTGTGTGTATGTTTATTATTTTTACCTTTTCAATAAAATCATTAAACTTCATCTTGTGCTCTTGCAGATTTCTTGTGAAAATCTTTGTAAAAGTTGACAATCAAGATTCCGAGCTTGCTCAGCCTCTTGCTATGCAAGGCCTGCCCTTCGCTAATTCCTCACTCTAAAAGGGGCAGATCCCAGAATTTTGGGTAACAATATGTTTCTCTATGTTTGATTCAGATATAACAAACATCATTGTTTGTGCTTTTAGGACAGAAATAATTAGTGTAGCACTGGAATTGTCAAGACTGATTCCTCTGAAGTGTAACTAAATCAGTAAGTGGCCATTTAGTGTAGGCCATACAGAATCACTCTACCCTTGACAATTTTTGTTCATTTTTGAAGAATGCTAGATAAATAACCCTCCTCACACACACAAAACCCTCAAACATTATTGTAGTAACATTTTGCTCTTGGCAAAATATCACGGAATGCATAGAAACATACTTTGTAGAGCACATTTGTATACTTCCGTTGATAAGATGTGGAAAAACACTAGAGGCATTTTTAGGAATCTTTGGCTCATTCCGCACATGCAGAATAATGCACTTTCAAACTGCTTTCAATGCTCTTTGAAGCTGTGCAGAATGTCAAAATCCACTTGCAAATGTAACCCCCATGCCCAGAATGGGTTGGCCCAGAATGGGTTGACCCAGTAAGGGGTGGAGACTCAGAGCAGCAAGAGGCTGCAGGAGAGAGCTCTTTGGAGAAGACAAGGGTACCAGACTCGGACCTTGATTTCTATAAGCCCTTAACACCTTGTTAAGGTAATTGAAATATTGTTGGGAACTACTGGGAAGGTAGTTGTTGTTTTTGCTATGTTGTAAATGTTGGAGTTTATTGTTTCAGGGTTTTCTTTTGTGGTTGTAATGGGTGAGAGTTCTCCTGGAGACCTTCATCATGTTGCAACCTGTTCATCAAGCCCTTGGAGTCTCCAGGAGCCAACCCACTTGCAAAGAAGAATTGGACTTGGCAATATCAGTAGACTGTAAATAGAAGGACTTGAAATGCAACCTGAACAGGACCTTGAATTGTAACGTTAAATGTTGATGTTTTAAAAGTGTTAATTGTAAAGAAAAGTAAACCATTTTGTTGTTTAAAAATTGTTGTTGCAACTCATTCCAAGTACTGCCCCACAGAACCCACAAGCTGAGGTTACAAAAACAGTTGTGAAAGTGGTTTGAAAATGCATTGTTTTGCGTGTGCGGAAGGGGCCTTTGTCTCCCCTCTAAGAGGTCATATTTGCTTCCAATACCAGCACAAGTGAATAACGATGGGGTGACCACCATAAAAAAGATTCTTAGGGAGGATTATGGGTAGACTAACACTAAAGCCCATTTTAAATTGAAATAAAATGGGTTCAAGAAGGAGGGAGAGGTAGTTCCCCCTCCTCCTCCTGGGTTGAAGGAAAGTGGGCAAGGATGGAATGGAATGTCATGAGTCCTACACACCCATTGGATGGGGGTTTGTCATCAGACATTCCATTCCTCGGGCAATTATGTATAAGGATATATAGAATATATTCTGAATAGTTACAATTTCTGTACAGTGTGGTGCTCATTAGCATTTTTCAGCTTTGCTATTATATACTGCATTCCTTTTGTGTTGTTTGTTTTTGATCCAGACATAACAAGATTCTCTGTAGTTCTGATTTCCCCAGTTTGAAGGAATCTCAGCAACCCAGGATTTACTCAGTAGTACATTCCTAGTCCCTCCAGAGCTACAAGTACTTATCACAGAAAAGTGAACTGGTGGAGGAACACAGATACAGTGTGACTTGTTCAGTAACGCAGATACAAGTTCAGCTTACAGTTAACTTCCCAAGAAAGTATCTGAATTCAGCCATAGACTTCCTGGATGTTAATCATTGTAGTGAAGACATCCACCCCAAATTGGCAAAAACATTCTTGTTCTGGTTGTAGCCAGCTATGGCATGTATTGTTCTTTGAAACTGTAAGCTATTTTGTAAATTGAGGTGGAGTACAAACTTAGTAAATAACTACATTTAAAAAATGTATTTAAGAGATCGCATTTTTTCCCCAAATGCTAGAGTAGTCGCACTTGATTCTCTGACCAAAGCTTTATATTCGTGATAAGCAGTTTCACTAAGAAGATAAAATTCAGTCAAAATAAATGTCTCAAATAAGGAGCATTAAAATAGCGGAATAAAATAGTGGCTGGCTTCTTCAATGAAAGGTACATTAGGAGCACATTATCTAAATTTTATACATTGAATCTTCAGTGCCTTTTCAATGAGCTCCCCATTTTACATTCAATTTTATTCTTGGAACTTTCGAGTGCAATCTGAATCGTCCATCAGTTGTTTCTTAAAAGAAATCCAATTCTACATATGGCATTTATTTTTAATCTCCCTTGCTTTTTCACAGAAGGGGTGGGTGGAAGGAATCATTCCTCACGTACAAATTGACACTATAAAAATACAATAAGGAAGTCTTTTGAGCGCTTCCTTTTGTGCATCAAAAGCTTAAGAAGACCAATCCATATGCTGATTGGTGATTGGCTGGTAAACTTTTTAAAATAAGATTAAACTTGCAAATGCTTTTATTCTTTACTAACGCTGACTGATACTAGGCCAATAGGCATCCTGGAGGAATGTAAGAGAAATACGCCATTTTGTGGAGAATGCTTATACGGAGTTTCAATGCTTTTCCAACAGAGTCACAGAGTGAGATTTTTAATTTGCTAAAGAATGAAACAGCATTTTTTTTCAAAAGTGCCTTTTATATTTTTAACTTATGGTTTAGGGCAAAACTCATTACGTTCTATTTCTCAGTTTTAAAACAGGGAAGATCCATTTATGAGATACACAGAATGGCACTGTAACAGGTGGTTTGCCATTGCCTTCCTTTGCAGAATAACCCTGGTATTCTTTGGAGGTCTCCCATCCAAGTACTAACCAGAGCCAACCCTGCTGAGGCTCTGAGATCTGATGAGATCAGACTAGCTGGGGCCATCCTGTTCTAATCACACATGCAGGCAGATAAATATTTGCATCATAATGCACTTCTGAGGATCCCTTCTGAGAACTCCCTTCTGAGGATCAAGGAAGGCTGTTGAGCAAAATGAAATAAAGGGTGGTGGGGAAAGATTACTTCAGTGGAATCAAGTGACCCACCTCTTTTGGAATCAAGTGACCCACTTCTTTTGCCCTCCCCTTTTGGCCTTTCCACCAGAGTCATATTTACTTCCAACCAGGATCATCAGGATAGAGTCAGTCCAGGCAACCCAAACACATGGAATATTTCATAACTCATCATTCTAATCCAGGGGTCCTCACCTTTTTAGAGCCTTTTGGGGGAATATTTGAAATTCTGACATGTCATGGTGGGAACAGCAACAAAATGGTTGCCACAAAATGGCTGCCACAGGAGGAGGAGCTAGCCTCAAAATAATTGGTACAGCTTCACTGCAGAAACTGCCACTTAGTATAGATTATTATGCTGGGGTGGTATTACAGTTAGGACTAAGCCCTAACCCTAACCCTAACCCAACTTGACTTTTGTCTATGCAGATCCAATGATTACCAGCATAGCATCTTTGGTGGTAAAAGAGGATTCTTTTTTTCCCTTTTTTCACCAGTGGAAAAGCTGGTTACAACCCACCGACATACAAACAAAGCTAACATTTTGCCACTATTGCATCCTTCCAAGATACTCCTGCTATCATAATACATTACCCCAGACTTTTACACAACGAGAACAATAGAAAATAGAATATACATTTCCTACACCATTTTTGAAAGGGCTCCATAGGAAGCGGAAGGTACTGTTTTATTGTTTTTTTGTTTTTCATTCAAGGTCTTTTCTTATACATTGCCATTGTTACATGATGGTTGTGGTGGGGGATCTGGTACCAAGAATATGGAGTCCTTCAATAGATCAGATGGATTGCTGTGTCAAATCAAGGTCACCTGACTTGCAAATGAAATCTTGGCCTAAATGGCAGCCCCGGTGAAATGTCAATAAAAGAGAAATTTAGATCCATGACCCCACAAATATTGACCCATTCATTTTATAATAAAATGTATGAGACCCGAATTTTACATTTTAGTTCACTTTGTATCACTTGATTATTTCATCTTTCTGAGTCACGAATTATGATATTAGTGCATCCTACTCTACAGTGTTTAGCAAAAATGTAGAACAGGTCTCATACCTCAACTGGTTGCCAATTGTCATTCCCCAGCCTGGCGTAGTGGTTAAGAGTGGTGGGCTCTAATCTGGAGAACCAGGTTTGATTTCCTGCTCTTCTGTAATCTGGTAAACTGGGCTTGTTTCACCACTCCTCCACATGAAGCCTGCTGGGTGACCTTGGGCCAGTCGTAGTTTTCTCAGAACTTTCTCAGTCCTACCTACCTCACAAGGTGTCTGTTGTGGGGTAGGGCTGAGAGAGTGCTGAGAAAATTATGACTTGCCCAAGATCACCCAGCAGGCTTCATGTGGAGGAGTGGGGAACAAACCCAGGGAAGAAAAGGCGATTGTAAACCTCTTTGGGTCTCCTTAAAGGTAGATAAAAGAGGGTTATTAAAAATTAACTCTTCTTCATTTTCTTCTAAAAAGATGCACAAATGTTTTGATTGATGGATAATGCACACTGTTGCCAGCCAGACAGGCAAACTTCAGAACACAGGGAAGTTGGCACATCTACATTATGACTTTGAAAGTTGTAACTCTGAAAAGACTTCTAAATGTCATTATAAATTCTGATTAATTCGTTGTGAGATTGGGCCAACTAGACATTACACAGGGGATGCATCAACACTTTCCAACTGATTTTTTTAAAATCAAAAGCAGCCCTGGGAGGCTCTCAGTTTGAGAAGAGGAGCCACGAGATTTTCCCTTCCCACATTTGTTTGCTCACCTTTCTGAAGCTGCTTTACTCCCTGCATTTGTATTTGGGGTGAGGGGGAGTACTGTGAGTATTACTTCAGAGTTGGGGCTTGCCAGACTTTCCTCTTAGGTTCATAGCAAAGCCAACAACAGTGCAAATTGATTGTGATAAAAATTGTGCTTGTTAAGATTTTACAGTATGATTCCAATTACCTTATTGAACATGTGGGTGGGAGAGGGCCTGAAGAACTCTTTCCCATCCTGCTGTTCATCTTTCCTTGCTGCTCATTAGAGCTCATAAAATGCTGCCGTGGTCCCAAGCAGCCTCCCTTCTCCTCGACTCCTCAGCTCCACACACTTACTCCAGCCTGACATAATTTTCAACCCTTGCCCCATCCAAGACTTTCAGGCCCATTCCGCACATGCAGAATAATGCACTTTCAAACTGCTTTCAGTGCTCTTTGAAGCTGTGCGGAATAGCAAAATCCACTTGCAAACAGCTGTGAAAGTGGTTTGAAAACGCATTATTTTGCGTGTGCGGAAGGGGCCTCAGAGAAGTCGGACCATGGCACGGCATCTGTACTAATGAGGCAGTAATCAGCTGAGAAACTGGCAGTGCAGGCCTGAGCCCTAATATGGTGGGAAAGGGCACATAGAAGGTACTCATGGAGTTCTGTAAAGATTCATTGTCTCTTTGCCATATGATGATCTTCCACATGTAAATCTGCTGCAACAGGATGCATGCATCTTTCCCCTTGCATACGAGAAAGCAAACAAAAAGCAGTTTTGAACAGATGAACAAATGGGCTCCCACCCATTTCTCTTCCAATTCCCATCCATTTCTCTTCCAATCTGAGGCTCCATTCGAGTAAAGAAAAACCGGTTGGGAGTTGGTTGTGGTGGGTTTTCCAAGCTGTGTGGCCGTGGTCTGGTGGATCTTGTTCCTAACGTTTCGCCTGCATCTGTGGCTGGCATCTTCAGAGGTGTATTACAGAGGGATGTCTGTTACCCACGGTGGTCTGGACACAGTGTGTAACAGACTTCCCCCTGTGATACCCCTTTGAAGATGCCAGCCATAGATGCAGTCTGAACGTCAGCGTAGATCCACCGGAACTCCCCTAACCACAACACCACAACGCCAGTTGAATCCGGCTGTGAAAGCCTTCGACAATACTATTGGGAGTTCATTTATGCATTCCCCGTGTAACTCCCTTCTTGCACTTTTCCGTTTTCCAGCATCTTACGTGGCAGCTTTCCTCTCCGTACTGTTCTTCAGAAAACTCCTTGCTTTGTCTTTGTTAGATGACCTTTTCTTCCACAATTGCCTATAATATTTTAAAACCAGCTTCTTAACAAGCCTTCGAAGGGATACAGTCACATTTTATCAGTGGCCCGTACGATGAGAAGACATTTTCCTCCACTAGATCTTGCCGCTCAGATCTTAACACTTTTTACCTCCGTGGTCCTCTATTGTGTCTGACAGAAATTCAATAAAATTGTCTCTCTCTCCGCAATATAGAGCGTTCCACCTTTCTGAAACCAAGTGTCGGGGAGACTTGCAGCAAATCTCTCTCAATAGACTGTAGTTCCCTCCTGGCTTCATTATATAGCAGTCCCTTCACCGAAGATAATACATCTCTTTTGTAAATTGATGTGCCGCTTGTACTGTTTGCAGTCAATTCATTTCAATCATAATTACTGAGCTTGTTTCCTTTATATATATATATATATTTGAAAGTTCACAGAGCCTGATACCAAAAGAATGAGGGATTATTATGACTCTCTCTGCTCTTTCCTCTCCAGTTGTAAATCTTTTTTTAAAAAAATAAAATAAAATAACAAAGCAGTTCTTTCATTCCTGCTTCTTTTCGGCTTGATATTTTCTTTTGAGTGTTATTAAGTGTTCACACTGGATGACATCTTGGCTGTCTTGAGGGAGGTGGGAGTTTGAGTCATTGACTTCTGTGAAGATAGGATTTCACTACAGGGCTCTTCAAGGAGCAGCCAAAGGCCACTTGCATACAAAGTTATGTAACGGGTCACCTTATCCCACCTACTGCTACCTCCTCTTCAACAAGGAAATGTTACTTCGAAAACATAGATGTTTGCCTATCTATGGTGGGAGTCTCTCCCTTTTAGAGTAGGGAATTAGCAAGAGCAGACTCTTGGTTTATCAAAAGGCTGGGCAAGCTCAAAATCTTGTTTGCCTGTGGTCACACAAATCAGCTTTTGCAAGAAATTCCACTGGAGAGTGAATAAAGTTTAACCATTCTATTAAGGGATCACGGGGGTACACAAGAATCAAAACAGCAGAACAGACACACAGTCCTAAAATATAGGACTTTGAGTGGATAGGTCTGGAATAGATTAGGGGATTGGGGAGTAAAGGTTATAGTCACCTGATCTTAGAGCAGAATGATCCGATGAACAGAGCTGAATGGCCTGTGCTTAGCTCTGGTAGAAGACCAACATGTTGTGGAACAATATCTCACTCAGAAAGGTGTCCAGATATATTGAACAAGGGTACTGGGAGAGGGGACTTCTTACAGGGAAAAAGGGACCCTCAGTGTTATGCAGAATGGGCTTCAATCTCCCAGGACAAAGAGGAGTCCTGCCTTTCCAGGGAAAGACAAGAGACAGACATCAACCATAACAGTTGGGTAGTTAATCTAATGGATTGTGGCATCAGCTTGATGGTTCATGTTTGGGAGTACCTGAAAAGGGAAAGATAGTTGATTAAATTATAGCTGTAGAACAATGACAATGCAAATGAGGTGGTCATTAGAGATATTAGAGGAAGAAGCACTGGGTTAATACAACACTGGGCAGGAACACTTGGGGCAAATATATTAACATATCCTTTGTCTTTGCAGGGGTGTATGTTCTGAGGCTGGAAATGGGAACATTCACCAGGACAAGGTCATTGTGCTCTCTTAATCCCTTTAGGAAAAGTGAGGGCAAGTCCAGACCAATTTTTACTTACTGTGTGTCCTTGTGGGTACACTGAGCCAATGCAGAGAACGAGCTGCCCATTTTGGCACGGCACTGCTAGGCACTCCAAGGGTTTGCAGAATGGGCAGAGGCATTACTGTATTAAAAACGAGCCCCCATCCCTGACCATGAGTCAGTCTGGTAACAATACATACTGCCTGACTACCGAGATCTCCATGCATCACTAAGGCATTCATGATTTCTATCCAGTCGGTAGATAATAATACAAAACACTGAATAGCCCATGTTCCCCTGCTCACTTTCTACATTCATAACTGGTTAGTTGTTTTGTTTGGCAAATCAAAAGTAAGGTTCCTTACAACATGGAGGAAAAAAAATGTTATGTTCCTTTAATAAAAACCTGTGGTGTAGATATGGGGACATGAAACTTTTTATAGTATGGAGGTAAATGACATACTTGGCCAATAACATCCCCTAAAGCCTCTATTAAAGGGACAGAGTATTGTTTCTGCAGGCTGTTGGCAACCGTAGTCAAAGATGGAAGCAAGTCACCTCAAAACACATCAGTCATGTTGCTAATGAGGAACAGAACCCTGAAGGAGAGCCTTACTCATTTTGGCCTAAAGAATTCCCATTTATGCCATCGGGGCCAATAACTGGGAATCAAGCGCAACTGAGTTTGCTGTCTCTTTCATTCCAAACTGGAATATGGTTACCCAGAAATCTCCCTCTCCCCCCACACAAATATTCTCTGCTTCACTGCTGTAATAGCTGCTTTATTCTCGACATGTATCAGCAGGAGCTCTGATGGCATTCAGGCAACTTATTTATTTATTTCCTTTGAAAGCTCCACGCAGCCCTGCTGGTTATAATGAGTTTGTATTTGTCAAATAGTTTTTATGCTCAAATGAAAGGTTAATGATAAACAACATTTCTTGAACTGCTGGGCACACCACCCATATGCTGGCTATGACATTCATCTCCAGTAAATTGGAGTTCAGAAAAATAATTTATATAAAAGATATGAAAATGAGCATGCTATTTCAGCATTAACATGTACTGACCAGAATAAAAAGAAATGAGGCAAGGTGGGAACAGTGGGAAGGTGGTGGTGGGGAGTAATTGCTCTCCTTTCACAAAATAACAGTCTTAAATTATTTGGAAGGATGGAATTAAAGCTCAAGGTAGTTATCACACCTTCAATGGACTACTGCAATTCTGCTAAACCGGGTGAGGTGTTCAGGATTCAGGCTAAAGAATGTGGAAGGCTGCACTCCTGAACGTATTTGCTTGGAAGGAAATTCTGATTAAATCAGTGGGACTGGCCATTACACTTCCTCTTCGCAGCTATGGTGACCCTTGGGCTGCTCCTTTGTGTAGCCATGGGTTGCTGACAACCTAAAGGAAAAAAGGTCTTACCCCATTAATGTGTCCTAATGGGCAGCTGAAGCTTTACGTGGCATGGGAGTACATAATTTCATCTGGTCAATAACATTTATTAAAGAGGCAGAACACTGGCCTTTTACACATGAGTCTTTTACAGTATTTCTTGCTGCCCGACATTACATTTTATTGTCAGAATTCCACATGCTTTTTTTACATGTTTGGTGCCGGAAACATTTCTACTTAATGTATCGTTGAAGGCCTTCACGGCCGGATTCAACTGGTTGTGGTGGGTTTTTCGGGCTTTATGGCCATGGTCTGGTGGATCTTGTTCCTAACGTTTCGCCTGCATCTGTGGCTGGCATCTTCAGAGGTGTATCACAGAGGGAAGTCTGGACACCAGACCACAGCCACACAGCCCGGAAAACCCACCACAACCAATTTCTACTTAACATTTCTTCCCTTGTTCACAAAGACACTTTTACTATGATGTTTTCCCCTGAACCATTTCCAAGCCAGCTTCCTTTGAGCATGTGACCATATTGAATCAGTGTTTATTTCCCTGCCCCTCCAAACATCTGGCTCCTGTGTAATCATCCAACCTCCCTTTCAGCCCTTGGGTGGCCATTTCTCCCCATCCCCTCCTTCCTTTCATTCCCCCTCTCCTTTAATTTTTTTTTCTGAGAACAGATTAGCGATAGAGCATTAGTGCAAATGCATGGGTCAGCGCTATGCTAAGATTCTTTTTGCTGCAGTAAAAGACTAGGATCTTGGTGGCGAATTGGCCATGCTGGCAGGGGCTGATGGGAATTGTAGTCCATGAACATCTGGAATGCCATAGGTTTGCCACCACTGGACTAGGATCTTAAAGAGTTCCTTGTCTTTCCCATGGCTGCTGGAGTCCACCTCATTCCATATGGACCTCAACCTCACAGCCATTTTCCACTTCCCCTTCAGCCAATTTCCACTTCCCCTTCAGCCATTTCCACCCCTTCAGCCAATTTCCACTTCCCCTTCAGCCATTTTCTCCTTCCCTTCATCCTACAGTTTTGAAAGGAAATTTAAAATTTTTGTTCTCTTTGTCTTATCAAACTAGTGATGCAACACTGAGGCAGCAAATAAAAGCTGGGCAATTGAATCAGTTTTGTTAATTTCACCTAGAGCCTGCGATGTTAACAGTTCAGGCACAGATAGAAAGAAGCAGGGGCGATTGAATCAGCTTTGTCAATTTCTTACCCAATTAGTGATGAAACCTTAAGGCGAAGATACACTATGTCTGCAGTTAGCAGTGAGTGAAATTGACAGGGGACTGCTGCAGTAATAATTGTGTTGCGGCAGCTCTAATTCAGCTCCAAAATGTGTTTTTGGGTGGATGGGCTATGTGTTTCTGTTCCTTCAGGTAGTGGCGCCTGCTCCAGTAGCATTTTTGGCTTCCATTTTGTGTGGGTAGTTCTCAATAGAGACTGAGTCATTTTTTGAATTTCCACATCAGTGTAGCCGCACTATAACATCAGAGCACATGCGCAAAAGGGAAACAAAGGGAGGATTGTCCCTCTGTGTCATGGATGACATCCCACCACCATTGGGAATCATACATTTTTCAGCAGTAGAATGTGGAATAAATGCAACTGAAGAGACAAGGGAAAAAATAAGGGGGAAAAGGAGGTGTGTGGAATAATTTCGAGGAAAACATTTCCAAAACACAAGGTTTGACCACTGGGAAAATCTGTGATAGGCTGTGCATGGAGAAAAGGCCAACTTCACTGCAAGCAGCTGTCAACCTTAATGTTTTCTAGCATTGTGGGTGGTGGGCTGAATCACATGCAGGAAATGCGGAACAATTCCTGACAGCTCAAAATGATCACAAGGTACCAGAGCTGGGCAAAACCTTAGGCCGTTTCCGCACGGCCGTAAGGGAATTTCCGCGCCCGGCGGAATTCGCGCGGCGTGGAAGTGGAAGGCCGTTCGCATGCAGAGCATCGCGGGCGGCTACCTCTGAAAGGACTTGACAGGCGGCAGGCAGCTCCGCATGGAGCCGCTACTCTTCCCCCCTTCCTTTCCCATGTACCTCTGCGTGCATTATGCGCCGTCCCTGCTGGCCTCCTCAGGCCCGCCCACGCTGGCCTCCGCCCTCCAGGAAGTCGGAGGACAGCGAGGAAGGGACAAGCCAGCAGAGCCAGCGACGCAATAGAAAAGGCAACGAACAACATGCAAACGTGTTCCGGTGGCGTGATTGCGCGCAGCTACGCCCGGAAAAAACGCTTCCTAAACAACAACCCTTTAAAGGGTTGGCATTTGTTTTGCAGAAAGCGACTAACGCCGCCCTGGGGAGGGGGACGCCAGTCAGGTCGGCGCTGCTGCATACGCCTGTCTTGCGAAACGGCGGCCTGGAAGCCAGGCGATGCGTTTACGCCCAGGCCGTCGTTTTTGGCCCGTGCGGAAAGGGCCTTAGTCTCAAATTCTGGAGCGGTTCTGACCATCAGTGACCCACATGGTGCGACTGAGTATCATGTACCTTAATACATTCCTAAGCATTTCCAAGATGTTCAGACTGTACATGATGTCTGTCTTTCTCCTTGTTGCTATGCTTTTGCTAAACCAGCTTCAGGTGGGCTTTAGAATAGAGGTACATCCAGCCACTGAATAATTCGTTCTCCTTCATACTCAAGGCTGTGATAGTAATGACACTTTCAATGGAGTAAGTCCCATTGATCAAAATAGGACATTTTAAAGTAGACCTGCTTACCATTGTTCCATCAATTCTGCAACAGTGAACCTACTGCTAAAGCTAGCACAGGTTGTAAATGAATATCACCTATTAAAGACCACCCATTGATGTGAACTAATCCTGAATTACTAATGCTCCCTATGCCCACAAAGATTAACTCAGGTTAGAATTTCCATTTGACTTAGAAAGATGTATTGAAGGGGTGGAAAATTACATCCCCTCCCCAGTAGTTAATAGAATAGGAAATTAAATAATTTTAAGAGATAGTTTATATGAAAGGATCTTGAATACATGCTATAAAAAGCCCCCCTTCGTGTCATGCATCAGCCCAGCCAGCCTGGCAAAATAAACACTTTGGTGTATTTCACAAGAATAGGAAACATGGTCTCTACTTATGGGGTGATAATTACAGTGCAGGGAAAGTGTTGAGTATGAAAAAAGTAACCCTACATTATAAATGGAAATAGTAATTCCTACTGTCAGAAAGTGGCCTGTGTTAGCTAGAAAAGAGTTACTCCCGCCTCTTCCTCCTCATTTTTCTGAATTTTAAAATATTTGCATGCCAGGCAAACATTCAACAGGTATAGCTTTCCTTACACGCTGATAGAGACAAATTCTGTAAGGGCTGCGAGGGGAAAGAGATTTATCTGTAGAATTTCTTTACCACATATAGCAATTTAAGGCACTCGAAGTATACAAGCAAAAATGGCATCCCTATACTCTTTTCAGGATAAAGATGCCACCATTTCCTGGAGCCTTGGGGACAGAACAAAGTAGGCACCAGGACAAAGTGGAATATTCTAGAACAAAAACGGTCCAGGAAATGACAGATTAATTCACAAATCTCCTGTCATCTTTATCTTGAACAGGGTACAGTCAATGAAACAAGTAAAAACCCACACATTTTGCAATCCAGAGCAAAAGTCTAGGCATGTTTACTTGTCTTAGAGATTTCAGCAGGGCCTACTTACCCTGTTTGAGATAAAACAGAGAAAACTGAGGAAAACCCTGAAAGTGATTGACAGCATCACAGTGTTGTGGGGAACAGGGGGGAAAACACTTCTCCAAAGCACTGGACTCAAAGATAACCTGTGCAGTAAACATCTTAGTCTATCAAAGTCATTGCAGTCTACTGAGGCCAGCAGCGGCTCTCCTGGGTCTCAGGTAAGAAGTCTTTCATGTCACCTGCTACCTTTTAAATGGAAATGGGAGTAGCTGAATCTGGACCCTCAGGGTGCAACACAAATGCCCCAGCTACAATTCCAAATCTGCCTCTTTCTATCTCAAATCATTGCAAGCGAGAAAGCAACAGGGTCTTTGGCCATCCTCCTCTTGTACAGATGAAGGTTTTTAACCTTCACCAAGCGTGGATTTTAATTCTCTCACTTCCTTCGGTAAGCTGTTTCTGGGGTTGGGACGGCGCCCTGATCCCCTAATGGGCCGCCAATGTAAAATCCAACGCTCCGGCTTTTGCATGGCGCAGGGATCGGGGGATGCAAGTCCCGAGAAACTCAATGGGATTTACTCAGTGGGATTAGCATGCTAACGATTGCAATGTTGGAACTGATAGCTGCCCGATGCGGGAGGGGTGTGTGTGTCTGCCTCCCGAGCGGCTTCAAGAAGCCCTTTAGAGGTGGCATGCCTGCAGCCCGTCCGGGACGCACGCTGTGCAATGAAGCAAAAGCCAGGCTACCCTTTGGCTGGAGGCTGTTCAAGCCCTCCCTGGCGCTTGCAATGCTTTTCTCGCGGGGGCGGAGGTGGGGCTCCACCCACAGCCTCGCCTAGCTCTTGCTTCGGACCTTCCCCAGCAAAAAGCGGCCGCCTCCGTGGAGCCGGAGCCCTTCCCCTGGGCTGGCTCTGGGCGGGCCGCGGCCTCGACTGCATCACACGTGTGGTTACGCGAAGATGGCGGCTGCCGTGGCTGCTCAGGCCGGCTGCGCGCTGCGGGACTTGTCCGCGCTCAGAGCGGCTCTGCTGCGGAGGAAGCGCAGTGCGGTGAGTGCGCCGGCCTCGATGCGCGCCTCGTGGCTATCCCGCGCCGGGCGCTGGCTTGCGTGGCGCGCTGGCCTGCGTTGCAGAGCGCGGCTGGGTGCCCTGTCCCCTTCGGGAGCTTCGCGGTGTCCTCTGTACCCACCTCGTGACTGGGTGGCCAGCGGGATGGAGCGCCTCAGGCTCTCTAGTTTTCACTGTTCAGCACAATGAGCGCAGTTGTGGATTCCACGTTTTGCTCCCTAGGGCTTGCTTAGCCAGAAAGGGAAGGTTTCTTTACTTGCTCACCAGCTGGGGAGAGAGAGTGCAACACATTCCCAAAATAAATTCAATCAACGAGTAAAAAATGGAGTGAACTGGGAGGACAAAAAAAAAAGGTCCCTTGCTAGAGGGAGGACTGGTACAACCAGTGGCGGCCACTGGTGAAGGAAGGAGTGGCAGTACAGTACACCACTGTACACTGGTGAAGGAAGGAGTGGCAGCGGCCACTGTACACTGGTGAAGGAAGGAGAGGACACTGATGACTTGGTGGGTCCCATGGCAACTGCTGTGCCACTTGCCTGGTAGTGGCCTCCGTGCAGCCTATTTGGACCATCCTGGTTGCTGCCACCACACTGTTTATGCATCAGTGTCCTCCGCAAAGCTTTGCAGTCACTGCACACCTTTTCCCCAGTGGCAATAATGGTCAACCCACTCCTGAAAGGCTCTCTGATTTCAGTGAGTTACAGGGTGGGGTGACTTTCTGCATAGAGAGCAACACAATTTCTATTCTACAACAGTTTCTCTGGTACAACTCCTTGTTATTATTAGCTTGCATATTTTAAGGGTGAACCATAGCATTGCCTGCAGGGTTCTGGGGTTAACCTTTAATGATCCCTGAATGGCATCTAGGGTAATGGTACAAGGTGGTCATGATAACAGCCGCGAGAGAGCATTTTACTGTACCTGGCATACCATAGAGTGGATCAGGGTTGTAGATAGTCAAGACACGAGCTTTCTAATGTTATTTAATGAGATTGTGGAAAAGGAATCTTGCCCCGTTTCTTCTGACATGTGTTCGTAAGACAGGATCCCCAAAGGATAAATCCATAACTGCTTGAAAGGTATGCAGTACCATCTTGCTCCCCCCCCCCCTTTTAAGGTGTTTACCTCAGACTTTCTCTTGCACTAACACTTTTAACACTTTGCCATTAAAAGTCTGCGATTTCAGTGTTGGTTTGGATTGGAGGACATATGGAAAAATAGAGCAACAATTTAAGCATGATGAAAGGATGGTGAAAACTATGTACCACCTGTAGTTGCATAAATATAACTAATTGGTCTTGACTTGCATACAGTTATAAGAATGTTCGAGTCTAGGAGTATATTCAGTTCTGCAAACAATTCTTTTTAAAAAATCTCTTTTTAATTATTGTGTGTGGGAGCTTACATAGGGGTAAATTAATTGTGGCTTCAAGATTTCTTTTCAGTGGTGAAAAGTTTCACCCATTGACCCCAGAATTGTGATTGGCAACAGCTGATACTGTCATAAGAGACTGTAGAAGGTAATGTCCTGTACAGTATTATTTACAAGTGTCACCTCTTGATGTATATGGCACTTCAAGGAACTTAATCTTCTGATAGCTTTCTTGTAGTTAAAATATTATCATTTAAAGACTCCGAAGGTGGGACTTATAATGTCGTATTGAACAAATCTTAAGCATTACTTTTTTTTTAAGGTTGAAAGATGTTCTTGGCAAGTAGTTGGATACTGTGATATTCTGGTTAGCTATTGTGAAAATGTGCATATTTTGAAGGTGAAGAGACAAGAGTGAAATAAATGGGTTCTTCTCTTTTCTGTAAGATGTGCTATGGCTCCGTGGTGTGGCATTGAAGTTGCTGCTCATTAAAATTAGAAGTGTGACAGTTCTGTCCCATTCATGTTTATATGCAAGTAAGTCTTATTTTATTCAGTGTTTCTTCTTAAGAATTTTGTTCAGAGTTTCTTCTTAAGAATATGGACATAGGAAACTGCCCCTGATAGGATGTCTGGTGATTGGTCTATAGTCAGTATGGTCTAAGATGGCAGTCGATACGCACCGGTTTTGTTTGTTCCAGGACCTTTTGAGCGCAGGGTCATGTTCCCCACTGCATCTTCTGCCCCTTGGTCCAATGAACATGGCAACCACGCAGCAGCCAGGCAGGACTCCCCACGATCTGGTCAGGGGTGTTCTGATTAGCTGCTCTGCGCGATTGTTAACTAGAAGCGGGAATTTTTGGCAAAGGAACAAATCAAGCGTCTCCCACCGCGTCCCTATTTGAGCACCGCACTTAATATCGTCGGTCTATGCCTATCGTGCTCAAAGACTTCGATGCAGATGTTGGCTTTTCTGAGTGTTAAAAATAAAAAAAAAAAATTTGGAATAAACGGCATGCTTGGCGCATCGTGCACACCCCGCCATGGCCTGATTGGACAGGAGGGTCCACGTCACTAAGCGGCGGGAAAATTGAAACCCGGAGTCACCCCCCAGGGCTTCTCCACTGCCCCGCACTCTGCGCGGGTTTTCCCAAAAGGCGCTGTTCTGAACCGGAACTGAAATGACGCATGCTGAGGGGGTAGGAGAGTGGCAGAATCGGAGCAGCTGTGTTGTCGCCGCTGCTGTAGTGGGGAGTGTAGCTGGACCCCGCGCTACTTGCCGTGAGTAGTGCGCAACAAAAGGTGAGTGGGGAAACGGCCTTTGATTGGTAGTAGATCTCCAAAGTCTGGGACAGCACAGGGTCTTGGCATTTGAGATCTTTAGCTGGAGATGAATCTATCAACAACTGTTTCGGTTCCTGTTAAGCAGGACAACTTGCCAAGAACATTTTTTCAATTGTGATGAAGGGCTGGAGCTCCTTTCCTATTTTCCTCCATCTCCCAAAGTATTAGAACTCACGATCACCCAATGAAACTCATGGGTAATTGATTCAGGATGAACTTCTTAGGCAATGCTTCTTAGCACATAACTGAATTATGGAATTCACTGACAGAGGACACAGCGATGGTCCCGAGCACAGATGTCTTTGAGGGGGAAATGGATTCATGTAGGATGGATCCCTCAATGGCTACTAAGATGACTAAAGAGAGCATCATATTTAGCATCTGAATACTAGGAATCCTTAGGGGATGATATTGACTTCTGTATCCTGTTTGTTGGCAGGGCAGCTGCTTTGCCTCTATGTGTTATAGGATGCTGGACTTGATGGACCACTGGGCAGATCCAGCAGGACTCTTCTTATGTTCTTACCTTGGACCTTGGGTGTATAAGGCATGTACATCATCACTGATCCACATCAGTTCCACATTGCAACCTTAGATTATAATGTTTTGTAGACAAGTGAAAGATTACCAAATTTTGTGGAAGGTAATAGAATAATGGTTACTGCCTAATACTGTTAATTGGATTAAGCCTTTTTACTAGTTTCTTTTAACTGATTATTCAATAATATGCATGTTGTCAAAACATTATCATAGGTGCCTTTTTGAGGTATTGTAGGACAAGTTGGTTAACTTACAGTTTAATGAACCAAAGCTACAATTAATTTTCAGAAAGAAAAAGTAGTCTTTATTAGCTCCCCTTCCATTATATTCCGCAGCAATACATGAGATTGAAAAATAAACAATATATATAATAGCAGGATTGTTTAAAATTTACCCTCCCTGATCAGAATTGGCTTCCACTGACTAGCCAATTAATTTGTTGATTAATCTACCAATTAATAACTTGCAAGCCTATTAATATTTCCTCCCCTTAATGCCACTTTGGTTAGTTTGGAATAATAGTTGCAAAAATTTTCCATCCTTTTTTGTTTCTGTTTTAGATTCTTAGTTTTCAAGAGCCTTTAGGCATGCCCTTATCTATTTTCTCTGCTAATTAATGAGAAAAAATAATGTTCATGCTTCATCAACTATAGTATTAATATTGTTTTAAAATGAGATTAAAACAGTAATGGTTTTTGGGTAGCATTTATTTGTGATTAGTATTTCATCTGCAGGCTTACTCTCGGAGGTCAATTCCCTTCCCCTTTCTTTGCGAATGCAAAGTTCGGAGGGAGGCTTTATTACAATTAAGACAGCCATTAACTGTTTTAATGAAAGGCAGACAATCTCTGTGTAGTACACCAGTACATTTACTCAGTAATGCAATATAAAATATGTCTTGTAAATGATTCCTTGGTTTCTGGTAAAGTCTCCTTCCTGGGTAGATATGATAGTAAAGTGTGATCATACTGCAGAGTGAGGTGATAGGTCTGGACCCCTACAGACTGGCAAGAGCATATATTTGAATATTTTTGGTGTTGCTTCTCTACCAGGCCCGGGTAAGTTTTTTTTTTGGGGGGGGGAATTGGGAGGCGGGTGGCAGGCCTGGCCGGAGGGTGACTTGGCGCCACTTTTCCACTGGGACTGGGTTATTTTTTGGCACTGTGAGAGGTTGGCTGGGGGAATGGGAATGTGGGTGGCAGGCTTGGCAGGAGGGCGGCTTGGTACTGCTTCTCCACCATATTGGGGTGGGGTGGTGGGATGGTGGCTGGGGGAAAGGGAAGACTGGGGCCTGGCCTGGCGGGATGGGCAGCTGTCTCCTAAATTGGAGGAAGGCGGGTTGGGAGTGGTTGGAATTTCAGGATAACAAGCTCACTTTGCGAGTCCTGTGTGCCGATTGATGGGAAGTGAATTGTCACAACATTCCAGCATATTAACCCTGACAACTATAGATAAACTGTATTTACCTAAGTGGCACAGAAAAATACAGCATTGGAAAATTTTCTCCCCTATGTAATTGGTGTTCAGGATCTGTAGAATACCTTTGTTCCTGTTCTTAAATTATTCCTATATTATAACTATGATGGTTTCTGTCCTAAGGATACTAACATATTAGGATTGGTGTAAGGAATTCCATAGAAGCAGAAATAAAAGGCTCTTTGGTGTAAAAGACCGTTTATTCAGACATCTTAGAAAGCTCAAGTACACGCAGTGGCAGGAATAAGATCTCCCGCCAGAAACACAGGTTATAACTCTGTCCATCCCATCCCCCCCTCCCGGATTCCCATGGGAACGGAGGGCTCATCTCTCGCAGAGATAAGGTCTCCGCCGGAGACTATTGCCCATCGCCGGGCTGTGGAGATGTGCTCAAGAGCCCAGGCTGGCTGCCTCTCATCAACACCGCCATTGAATCCGTTACACTGCTGCCTCCCCCTAAAAAAAGACCCCTCTCCCTCCAGGTTTGCATGCGCGGAAGGCGGTGTTGAAAGCAAGAAATCCCAGAGTGAGGGCGTCAATATTTTCCGGAATAAACGTGATTATACCCAGAGGAATATCTTCCACCCAAGAGACTAAATATTACCCAAAGCGTTTAGCGATTAAAGCTGAGAGTCCAGGATAGGCGTCAGATTTACGTAATGCATGCTTGTAATGCCATCAATAATAGTCGGTGGGGGTCTCTCAGTAGTGTCGTGCCGAAGCATCGGAAGCAGGAGAATATCCTTAGCAGATAAGCTGGAATGGAAGACAGGATAAGATATTACTAAGAGAGTTAAGCAAATCCAATCCGGGCAGTGACATCATTAATCCCTTTAGTAATCTGAAAAGGTCCCACGAATCTTTTGCCTAGTTTGGAAAATTTATACTTGCGTCTCTCACAAAGTTTTTAGTGGAACAAATGCACTGAAGCCCCACACGCAGAGGGAAATCCGGCGTTACTTATCCGCTGCAGCTTTTAGGGAGTGCTTTAGCCTGTTGCTAAAGAGCAGTCTGGACGTTTTCCACCCCTCAACCAGAAGATGGAAATCCATTGTTGAAACTCTGGAGGATCAATACTTCCGCAGATGGATTTCGCGGCTGCTTGGCGGGGAAGGCGCGACCGGACACGGCGAATTTGAAGGGGTTTTGTACTGCTATGAACCGCATTGTTATAGGCGTACTCTGCAAAAAAGCGGGTCGCTTCGCACCAATTTGTCTTGGTGGTAGGTGGTGTAACAAAGTAAATACTGCTCTAGAGGTTCTGTTTACGTTCTCTCCGTCTCACCATAATGCGTGAGCGGCTGGTAAAGTGCGGCGACATGCGGCCCCTAACACAACCCTAGAAAAGCTTTCCAGAACTTTGGGAAATGAATTTAGGGGCGCGGTGCGGAGAACCACCTTAATGGCCGGAGTGCAGGCCGATAAGCGTGCTTCTGAATGAGCGAGACTGGCGCTAGCAAGGAGGCGGAGCGGATGGAAACGCATGGAATAAAATGGAAGCTTGTTTGGAAAATAGAAGTCCGCCACCATAACAAGAGCCGTGTTGCCATGACTTTCTGGCTTAAAATCTGTAATAAAATCCATGGAGATGAAGCTACCCAGGGGTGGGAGGCCACGGGAGAGGTTCCAACAGACCATGGAACTTTCCCGGGAAGCGATCTTGGCTTCTGCACAAACAGACGGCAACCTTTGATGTACAGTCTCAATGTCCTTGCGCATGTAGCGCCACCAAGAATTGCCCGGCCGGGCCAAATGCAGAGTTTTTTAGAAAGCCAAAATGTCCAGCCGGCGAGGCATCATGGCGAGCCTCGAGAACCTGTTTGCGGAGGAAGGCGATACCAACAATCCCCGCCATGGCATTAGCGCCAGTCGCGCCAATTGGGAGTCGCCTTCCTATCGCCCGAGAGCAGCGTAACTGCGCGCCTCCTCAAAGTTCCCGTAGGAAAAGGAGAGACCAGGCTGGGGAGCAGTAGGCGGAGAAGGAGGAGTGAGATGTCTGAGATGGGGTGACAGCCAGCCTAATTGGGAGGGGGAGAGAACAGTCTTGCGCGGAATGTCCCGTAAAGCTGGCTCCACCCCTCGGGTAGAAGCCAGCGCGTATCCAGCCAGTTTATTAGTTGTGGTTTCCGGGGAAAAAAAGTGGACGTGAAAAGAAGCGAGAAAAGAAATCATTTAACCGGAAGTTTATACATGGACGGATCTTGAACGCAGGGTGGAGAGGCCAAGTTCTTGTGATCCGGTAGAAACTTAGAAAGGGGTGTTTAGCCCCCCTCAGCCAGTGGCGCCAGAAGTGGAAGTGCTACTTTAACTTAGCGGCGCAGTCTCTTTATCACCCTACAAGTCCAGTTGAGTTCAGCACCTTTTGGGAGAATTTCTTTGATAAATAAGCACCGCGGAACCAGCCTATCATCTTTATTTCTCTGCAACAAGGCGCCGCTAGCTGGCTGTCGAAGAGCATCCCGTGAGACCACAAAAGCGGGAGATCACGGTTCAGAACGCTTTAGGATAGGTTCGATGGTAAAAGCAGACTATTTAAAAGCTGAAAGGGCTGTCTGACATTCTGCCGGACCAGGAAAGGGGGGGGCCCGGGCTTAGCGGACAGTGGATCTTTTACCCTTAACCAGTGCGTAAGAGGTCTGTAGGTGGGAGGAGTCAGTTCAAAGCCCGAATTGGGGGGTATAAAGTCACGATAGAAATTAGCCAAAACCTAGAAAAGATTGGAGTTCTTTTTTAGGTTGGTAGGGGCAGCGAACCGATGGAGGGACGCTTTATCAATCTTAGTAGGATCCATTTTTAGGCCCTCGATGAGATCCGGTAGCCAAAATGAGTCAATAGAGGTTTGAGGTGAAAACAGCACTTGGAAAGTTTGGCAAAGAGGGAGTTGTTGAGCAAAGCGTTTCCAATGCACTTACCACGGGAACCAATGCTTCATGTTCCTCCATGGGTTTCAATGGCGATAGAATTAAAAGCGTCATCTAAGTACCGCCACTACTCCACGCTTGTTACAATAAATCATGGAAACCTTCATTGATAAGAGGGCCATAAAAGCTCCGGGGCCCCACTTAGCAACGAATGGCATTATTAAGTATTCAAACTGTGGCTTTGTGTTAAAATGCAGTCAAGTAGTTCATAGCAGCTTCCAGCAATTCTAACTCTGTAGTAAGCTTCTCTCAAGAGTCCAACTTAGTGAAAGATGCGTCCGCTTTGCCTTTATCAATGCGTCCTAAAGGTCCTTGATTAAAGGCATAAGGGTACTTATTGGACAGGGAGACTGCATTGAGAACCTTTCGGTAATCTGTGCAAACACGTAGGACCCATCTTTCTTTTACAAATAATGCAGAGGAGCGGCATGTGTGTGTTTGAGTGGCCGCCCGTATTATGAACCCTTGGCGAGGTTTCTTATCCCTAAGAAACACGAAGTTCCCTTCTCCTCATTAGGACTCATAGCGGTGAGATTTACCTACCTTTGGGCAGTTAAGCCCCTGGCTTGTATTAACGATTTTGCAGTCAATTGTCTCTATGGGGTGGCAACTGATCGCGTAATTTCTTGCTCCACGAAATAACTCTGGCTTCTAGATCTTGAGTACGCCCGGTGGTTGGGATGCGGGTAAAGAATCGGAAGTGTCGCTGATGAAACCAGGGGGGGGTATTATTGGTAATCAGGAGAAGTCGAGTTTTCCACCCCAATTCATGTGTTCCCCGCAGGGGAAGGGTCAGTGAATTCCAAGATCCTTTTCTTTCCGAAGGAATTTAGGTTCATCGCAGCAACAACCATGGCATGCCCAGAACTATAGAGTGTTTAGCCACTTTAAGCGCCAGAATAAAACTAATTTTCTCCCCAATGGTGAGCGCTTGGCCCGAGAGAACCGAAACTCGCGTTTTTTTGAAGACTACGGGAAGCTAGTCCTTGGCTCCGAGGAAGCTGCCGTCCATTTAGAGTGAATGGTATCTGGAGCTTAACCAGGGGACTTAGTCTAGACCTAAGCTCGCTCATACACCTGGGGAACTTGCCGAGTAAAGCAGAAATGGGAACAGCCAGAATCCACAAAAGGGGGGGGGGGGGGGGGGGGGGGCTGCCTGAAAATACGATTGTGCTTGGCGGGGTTGGCCAGAAGCGGCTTGGATTAAACCAATGGCGCGCGCTACCTTCACTCACCGCGTCTGGGGTGAACCACACGTAATCGCAGCGAACGGGAACGGAGCAGACAGCTGCTTCCCCTCACTCGAATTCGCCTTCGATGACTACCTTAGCAAACCGAGCCCGTTAGGCCAGGTGGAACCCTGATTTCGTGAGTGGCTTGGCAGATGGGAATTCGCGTGGCGGAAGCGGTTAGTTTCTGTTTTTTCAGGAGCAGTTAGCGGCTAGATGGCCTGGACCTCCGCGAAGTAAAGACTTGCAAATCAATCGGTGGCGGCTCGGCGGAGTGTAGTCTTTCGGTAGAAGCTGAGCTGGACTTGGCTTGGTGGGCGTAATTGGCAGGCTTCGAGCGTGGGCGGCCTCAAATACGGCTTACTGGCGTATTAACAAAGCGAGGCGCCACCTGGGATCGAATTCAATCCAATCAGCAATAGATCTGCGGGGGGGACCCGAATTAAAGAAAACACCGTTCCATGCGGCGTATAACTTACCCGTCGACAGCATCCGGAAGTATTAAGCATTTTCATGCACTCCGAGGCCACTCAGGAGGAAGTGACGCCGCCGCCGCAGCGAAATTCACGGGCAAATTCTGCAAGCGAACTGGCGGTTGCCTTGCTGAATAGTTTTGATGGATGCGGATACAAAGCTTGCGTTTTCCGCTGCAGGATCTTTAAGAAGCGAGCCCTTATGGAAGAGCTTGGAGGAAAGCTTCGAATTTACCACGTCTTGACGAGTATCTTCATCTTACCAGGTTTCAAAGAGTCACAAACCGTGAATTCGGCTTGCTGCCCCATCCAGGACTGAGCCCGATGTAAATCATATTTTAGCTCGGAGCGGTATAATCCGTGATCACCAGCGTCCTCCATGTGGGCATCCGAGTTGCAGGATGAAGTAGGAAGTTTGGAAGCGGTCCCATCGAAAGCGGGCAGGTGTGGAGGTCTGTAGTAACCCTCTCCACGGCCCTTAGCACCCTCAGGAAATTGTGATTTAGCATAGGTTGAAGCGGGTTGAAGGCAGCGGTTTCGCGCAGGGGGGGCGAATGCGGTGGAGGAATATCAGCGCCCGGTGCAAAGCTGGTATTTCGGTGAGAACCCGGTCCCTTGGAAGAGTGGCTGGACCCAGCGGCGCATTAAGCCCCTCTGGCGCCCGGCTGTACCACATTGACAGCGTAGACTCCAACTGGGGAGTTGTCCTGGTCTGCTGCTTCTTCGAGTTCCCTCTCCGAGGCAGCCAGCTCTCTCTGCTTAAGTCAATGCCATCCCACAGAATGCGCATGCAAAGCTTCGCTTTCTCTCGTTCCGTTTGGCCAGTTCGTTCCGTTGAACAGCTGCGAGTAAAGTTCACTTTGAGTGCGCCAAGGGCTGAACACTTTCCGCGTTGGCGAAAGCTGTAAGTTCAGTTTGGAGTGTTCCAGGACTTTATCATGGACCTGATAGATTCTCGCGCATATTGCCGTTGGGCCGCATCAACAGCCTTGCGGTCCAATTCGAGTTGGATTTCTTTCAAACGCTGCTGCATACGGTCTCTCTGCCCAGGTTTTCACGCTCTTACTGCAACTGTTCCCGTTCCCTCTTCCCATAGCTGGCGTTTGGAGCCCATGCTTACGCGCGGAGCATCGCGCCGGAATCCGGCCCACTTCCTCATCCCCGTATACTCTCTTTTCGATGGGAGAGGGAACAGAATCCGGCTGGGGAGTGTAGAGCTTTCTCCGGATTCCTAAATGCGTCTGGGCGGCGAGGCATGGCCGATATACGGTGACTCCAGAGGGCATCTCAACGGAATGCCGCCAGCTAGTCGGGATCAGAGGGGTCGATCGGAGGGCGATGCGGATACCCCTCCCAATCCCTGTAGTATAGTCCCAGATGTAATCGCGATTGGCTGCTTTGGGCCCACGGAGCCCCGAGTGCTTATTACCCGCGGTGGTTCTTTAGAACATCCCGCAAAATCACGAGTCAAGGAATCGTTCGATGGACTCCTGGGTTACGCGCCAAGAAAGGTAGGTCAGGCCCGTCTCCTCCATGACAGGTTGCATCCCGAGGTTTGTAATCCATACGACAGCGGGTAGATATCCGATCCACGAAACATTTCGATCCGCAGATTGGCCGCCCCAAAGCGACTCATGTAAATCCCCATGAGTGCGTCTTCACGTCCCTCGTTCCATGAGGTAAAGGAAGACTTCGTGCTGATCACGAGGGCGGGGAAAAGTCACCAGCGAGACCCGTTCTCCCGCCCGGCTCCTCCAGATCCAGAAAGGGAAAGGTCGAAGACCCTCTTTAGGGAGCTACGCGCAGCTTCCCCAGAAACATCCAACCTCTCCATGCCGAGGCGCCAGAGGAGTCCACTGCACTAGGAATATAGATGAATTAAAGATTCCTGCCACAATGTAAAAGAATTCCATAGAAGCAGAAATAAAAGGCTCTTTGGTGTAAGGACCGTTTATTCAGACATCTTAGAAAGCTCAAGTACACGCAGTGGCAGGAATAAGATCTCCCGCCAGAAACACAGGTTATAACTCTGTCCATCCCATCCCCCCCTCCCGGATTCCCATGGGAACGGAGGGCTCATCTCCCTCGCAGAGATAAGGTCTCCGCCGGAGAAGCTGGCCCATCGCCCGGGCTGTGGAATGTACTCAAGGCCAGGCGGCTGCCCCTCTCATCAACACCATTGAATCCGTTACAATTGGTCTGTAAAATAGTTTGGGATAATTTAGTAAGAATTAATTCAAAGGAATGAAATATTATCCAAATTCATTAAAAGTTTAGTACCAGTAACATACCCTGACCCGGATGGCCCATACTTGCTTGATCTCTTCAGGTCTCAGAACGCAATCACTATCAAACCCTGATTAGGACTTGGATGGGTGACCAACAAGGAAATCCAGGGTTGCTATGTAGATTTAGTTATTTATTTAGTTATTTATGTTTGTCTCTTGCCTTGAGAACTCTGTGATTTTGCCATAAGTCAACCGTGACTTGACATCCCTTTCTACCACCCTGAGGCAGTATACAAGGTAGCTGAAAGTGGTTTGGTTCCTTCTAGGTCAGCAGTTCACAACCTGGGGGTCGTGACCCCTTTGGAGGTCAAATGACCCTTTCACAGGGGTCGCCTAAGACTCTCTGCATCAGTGTTCTCCATCTGTAAAATGGATAAATGTTAGGGTTGGGGGTCACCACAACATGAGGAACTGTATTAAAGGGTTGCGGCATTAGGAAGGTTGAGAACCACTGTAGATTAGGGTCAAAATCATAACATTGCATTAAGAAAACCCTGATTTTGGAAAATAAAATTCCAATCCCCTTAAAGTCTTGCATTGATTGGAACTCTGTTCTCGAGGTCCATATATATAAAATGTGTAAATGGATTTTTGGGGGGTCAGTATCTTAATTGTGCACAAACAAGTCAAGTTGTGATGAAGTTAATGGCAGCATACTGCTCTGAAAGCACACACTTAAGTCCTAGGATTTATTTGTCTTCTGGGACTATAAAGTACTTCTCCCTCCCCCCTTAAATGCTGTAATGTGGTTTGTTTTTATGGAAGAAAACATAGTCCTGTTTTCTAACAATGCTTTATTTGTGCAAAGGGGATGTTATGCTTGGTAAAATTGTAACTAGTTTTTAAAAGTTGCAGGAAGGATGAAGATGGGAAGCAAGTCTTTTAAAATGCATTTTCTTTGTTCCACAAATGCTCCAGAGCGTTTAAAGAAGAGACTAAGATACTAAATGTATTGATAAAACATTTCAATTAATTTAGTGTCTAATTACTCCATTCAAATGAAAAGACTCTCTTGAAGGCAATATTCTTCACTCAGCAGAATCACATAATATGAAAATGTCTATTCTGTTAATCTTAATTTTCCCAATTCCTTTTGTCTAGTTTCTTAAATACTGAAAAAAGTTGTGGGTTTTGTGCCATATCTGAAAGAGCAGATATATGACTTGTACCAAGGAAGGAGATGGTTCTATACACATGAGCTACGGGAAGCCCAGCAATTTTACTTTCCCCCAAATGGAGACCCACATCAGAAATCACAGGAAAAGAATAGTACAGTTTGAGTGCATGCTTTCTTAGTACAAAATCAAAATAATTTGGAAAAAAAGTGCACTCTGTTATTACTTACACGCCATTGTGGGTCTGTGTTCAGTTTCTTCTGTGTACTTATGCAGTTCCTTTTATAAAATGTCACAAGACATTATGTTAGCTAGGTACGCTTGTGACTATGAACTCCGCTTCACAACCCTGGTGTTCCCTGGAGGTCTCTCATCCAAATACTTGCCAGGGTTCACTTGTGTTTAGCTTCTGAGATGTGGCGAGATCAGGCTACTTATGGTTATCCAAGGTAGTCTTTAGACCGTCATTTGTTGGTGGCGTCAAAACCATGGAATTCCTGTCCCAGAGAGATTCATCTCTCCCCTGCACTCATTGGCAGATTCCGCATGGGCCAAAGACAGAGGTGTGAAAACGGTGTGAAAACAGTGTAAAATGGTTTAAAACAGCGTAAAAGGGCTTACACTGTTTTCACACCGCTGTTTTTGGCCCATGGTCTTCTAATAGCAGGTGAAAACTTTTCTGTTTTGTTGGGTGGCCTCTTACTGACTTGTAGACCCTCTTCCTCATTCACATGTCTCTGTGTTCATGTATTCTTGTTTTGTATGGAATTATATACATGTTGTATTTTAAAAGCTTTTAAAAATGTTTTGATTGTTCCCTGCCCTGAGAACCTTTAGTTGGGTGGAAAAGCCGCTTAAAAATGTTTTAAATAAATGTTTTAAAATGATTTACATAAATAATATAATTAGAACTGGTGATCTTTCAGACAACTTTGGGAACCCCCTAAGTTTATTTCTCTATTTAGGTAGGTCAATAAACAACTTTCACTCAGAAGTTGGTTCAGCAAATTGCCAGGAAAGGTCCTCCCTTTTATTTTTCATTATTATGAGTTAGATAGGTGTGATTTCAGCATGGAGGCCTCATACATAGGCTTGGCATGCACCTTTACCAGTGGTGTTTTGGGTTTTGTCTCTGGACTAAATGTGTCAATGCTTCTGTTAGTTTTGCCTTCCCGACATTTTAATAGACTGCAAGATGTTAGTTTCTTTGCCAAGACCTCTGTGTCAAAGTTTGAGAATATCTGCCCTAGCTCAGACTTGCCAGCTGGATGGGGTACTGAATTCTGCATTCAGTTCTCTGAGGACTCACCTAACCCTGCTAACTGAGCAACTGTAAATCTGGACATGAGGTGAATTAATCACTAGAAGGAGAATACTGCTATGGGAATTTTGGCCAACCACACCACCTACGTTCAGCACTGTACCAAAGAATCCCCAAACCAGAGAGATTGCAGATCATATGTAGGAGTTCACATTTGTACAGCATATGTGAACTACAGACCTTTTGCCCTAGTTTGCTCAAGCTGCAATATAGTGTAAGTAAGTAATTGCAATACTGTTTTAGTACTTCCTCATGATAACCCCATGAGAGGTAAATATATCTTGTTTAGCTGAATCTAGATCAAACATGTTCTGTTTTCTTCCTTTTCAATGAATGTATTTGTTGTAAAACATAATCGGAAGGCCTATAACAAGAGGTTTGAGAAAACCTGGTATAAAGTCTCCTGTGAACTCTGCAAGTAGAACATGCGCTTATGCTTTCTTTAGCAGTACCTATACTGAAATGGAATGATATTGTCCAGTAATACTAGCATAGCATTAGGCATTAAAATAGAGTACTTTTAATGTCCTGCTTGAAAATGCCCATGTTCTTTGAATGTGAGAGAATGCTTTGGTCCATTTTCAATCTGGAATAGGCAAACAGTGTAATAGGATCAGTTTGGAACACCTATTCTGAAATGTCCCTGGCCTTTGCAAAATAGTTTGAATTCAGATTTTCTGCCTTCGACTGCAATTTAGCAGTATTTGACCCATCTGCTTGTTAATGGATAGGATTCCCCAAACCTTATTTTGCATTGTGGGATACACTGAATATTCTTGGAGATATGAGATGTTCATTCATGATTCTTGTTGTTTTGGATTGTTCCACCCAGCTCTGAATTTTCACTCCCCCAATCACTGTGGTGGTCATTTCTCCCCTGCTCATAAGAGGGGGGGGGGGGGAGAAGGTAGCTGGTCTGAGAAAATGGTGGACTCAAAATTTTCTCCTTTAATCCATGGCATCTCCAGTTAAAAGATCACACAGGAAATGATATGGAAGACTGCTATCTGAGGTTGTCAGTTAGTCTGAGGAAGAAAATGCCCTGTCTTTTTAATAGAGGTTTAATGTATGCAAGTGGACAGTTGAAGCTTTTACTGGTGTGGAGATAAATATCACCTGGTAAATCATGTTCCAGTAAGCCTCTATTAAAAGTGCAGGACTTTTTTTCCCCAGGATACCACTCTGAGCCTGATTCGCTTCGGAAGAGAGGGATCAAAAAACTAACCAAAAAAATCGAACAAAATCAATTGGCAACTTTACCACTTGAGACCTTGGAGAGGCAGTTGACGTAGACAGAATTGACCTTGATATGTCAAAGGTCTATGAGGCAGATTCATTTATGCATGTGTTTCTAGTACTTTATAACAAGTGGTATATACTATGCTCCAAAATAGAAGAGTTGGATTTATATCCCACTTTTCTCTACCACAAGAAGTCTTGAAGTGACTTTACAACTCCTTCCCTTCCTCACAACAGGCAACTTTTGAGGTAGGTGGGATTGAGAGAGAACTGTGACTAGCCCAAGGTCATCTATACCATTAGTGGATCTCTTTGAAAGTGATACCTTTATTACAGAGACTTGATATTTTTTTCTTTGGGATCCACTTGTGTGTATTAGTCATTGTTTTGTTGTTGTTATTTATAATACGTATACTTTGTTGTTGATTAAGAGTTGTGGTTCTGTTATAAAAATGTTTTAATTATTTTCATTAAAAATCGAATGTTTAAGTTCGCACTAGAGCCAGACAGTGGAGGAGTGGAGAATCAAATCTGGGTCACCAATTTAGAGTCCACCGTTCTTTACTACTACACCACATTGACTCCTTCCTTGATGTTTGCAGATGCACATGTGACCTTCTGGCAACCATTAAAAAATACAAAAATCCTTTGGAAGTTGTTACAGACAAATAGAAGTGGAGGATGGATGTCTATAGATCTTTTTTAATTTTGAGTTATTTGAGAGCCTTGATGATAAATTTTATTAGATGTTTTGGTGCAGAATATGATAGGAAAGCTGTAATGCTGACTAAGTATTTATTAATGGCACAGAACATGATTGTCCTATTTCCTAATCCTTGGGCTGAGGATGAGGTCTTAAGTTTTCACCAAACAGTTGAACACTTTTGCCTGTGCAGATACCTCCTTAAAGTCCGTGGAGGTCTCCAAGACGGTTAAATGAGCATAGACGCAACCAGCAGCCTTGTCTTGCATCTGCTTTCCCCCAGCATTATTTGATAAAGTTGACTTCTTGTCATTGAAAAGAGACAGACAGATGCTCAGTTTAGGAAAGGCAGTCTGTGATACTGGGAATTATTATATCTTTTTAAATATTCTCCTCTCACCCATTTTTTCCTTACAAAATCCATATAGATTGAAACACGATAATATCAGATTGACACGAGCATTAATAGATTCAACTAAAGCCTCTGTATAGGTACACTGCTTAAAACTAACATATACCTTAAGCAAATTTGTGTTCCATTCCTGGTCCTCAGTTAACTCAAAAGAACGTTTTGCTATCTGATTTCCAAATAAGCAGTTGTGCAATTTTATTTCACTCCTCCTGTGCATATTTACCAGGAAGAAAATCCATGGACTTTAATGAGACTTGAACCCAAGTTCATACATGTGACGAATTCTCTAGGCTGAAATCGTGTGCCCACTTACCTAGGAGTCAGCCCCATTGAACCCTGACCCCGATAGCTCAGGTTAGCCCGACCTCAGTAGTGGAAGCTGAGCCTTGGTTAATATTTAGGTTAGGAGATCATTAAGTACTTCTGGGGTGACTGTTCAGAGGCAGGCAATGGCAAACCATTTCTGAAAATGGTTGCCTTGAAAACTCTGCAGGAATGCCATAAGTCAATCAGCTGTCACTTGATGGCAACCCCCCCCCCCCTTTGAACAAAGATTTCAGGTTAAATGTGGAAAAAGTTTGGTTTTAAAATGTCTTAACAATTCATCCATTCGGTGTAGTGTGGTGTATCGGTGAAGAGAGGTGGTCTGTAATCTGGAGAACTGGGTTTGATTCCTCAATCCTCTGCATAATTGACAGACTTTTATCCAGTGAACCAGGTTTGTTTTCCCAGTCCTACACATGAAGCCTGCTGGGTGACTTTGGGTTAGTTATAGTTCTTGTAGAACTCTCTTAGCCCCACCTTCCTCACAAGGTGTCTATGTGGGGGGGTGGGAAGAGAAATGTTCAAGGTGCTTTGATCCTCCTTACAAATCCAATCTCTTTTTCTTCTTCTTCTACTGCCCACGAGGAAGGCTGATAACTATTTTTTTTACGAAAAAACTTGACTGATTCTTATATTTGTTTCTTAATCAGATTTAAAGGTATCTGAAAGCACCCTGTGGCGTTACAATGCACCTATGATTATGGTTTCCTTTTGGAAGATTTCTGATCCTATCTGCAGGAATATTAGAGTTGCAGCATTCTTTATCCTCTTGTTTTCCCTTTCCTATACTATGTGTGTTAAGTCTATACCTAATCTCATAACTGGGTGATGATCACCCAGCAGGAGTTTCATTGTATTATTGTATCAGTTTCTGCCAAGTGGCCTGCAGCTTTTATTTCATGATTAATGTCTAGAATTTGAGATCTTAAAAGTTTTGGGCTTATGGGGGAAGGGAGCAGACAACTTGGAAAACTGCATTCGGTGATTGTATCTACTCGCAGGGACTTAAATGGACCTAAGAAACTTCATTGTTGGCACACCCTTACCTGAATAACCTTTCTTGCTGTTTGTAAAATGGATAAAATCGACTTGAAAACATTTCAACGCACACTCCTTGACGTGCGTCAATGAGAATTGTTACGTGTTAGTGGTACGTGTAATGCCTTAGAATTACAGAATTACCTTAGAATTATAGAATTACCTTAGAATTACAGAATTACAGAATTCACAGATGGTCAATTCACAGATGGTGGTGAATACACAGTGTTACAGGGGTTGTCTTTCTAGCTGTCGCTTCTCCTGCAGCTCTGCAGAATTCACAGCTGGCCAATTCACAGATGGTGGTGAATACATAGGGTACAAACTTGCCAAAGTTGAGCACTTTAAATCTGCCCGTTGAAATCAATGGGATTTTAATATATTTTGTGTGAGCTGGCTTGAGCTCTCAGGTACCTTTTGTTCATACTAAAAAACATTTAGTGCACTTTCAGTCCACTTTCAATGCACTTTAATGATCATTTACAAGTGGATTGTGCCATTCCACACAGTAAAATTTAGCAACAACGTTCACTGCAAGTGTATTATTTGGCATGTATGAAAGCAACCTGTCTCTCAGTTTCGATCCTTTTGGAAACAGCCTGGTAATGCAAGCAAGTGTAATGTATGCATGGTGAGTGCTAATGTAGTTTAGGCCAGCAGACCTGTTCCTTGTGGTCAGAGACCTATTCCGATCTGGTCTGTAAGTGGAGGTGCACTGTTTGGTTTCTTGCTGTTACCATTTCACTCAACACTTTGCAGATAAAATCTCTTGCGCCTGTTCCAACTTGAACTCAACCGCTAGCAATGACAGGGTCAGATGGTGCCAGGGTGCTTACTTGTCCAGCTGTTCCGGATATTTTTCCTGAAGTCTGAGGTCTACCACCATCTTGTGTAACCCTTTCCCTTTTTGGCTACTTAAATCTGCAGGGGGAGGGCTCGCTGGCTGGATCCAAGAGGTAGTTAATGCTTCCTTAGGAGAGAGGTGGATTCCCCAGTCTTGAAATAGATTGTTGGGAGCTACCATGGAAAAGTGTTTGGAAACTTGTGTTGGCCCAAAATGCTGTAGCCAGGATATTAACCAGTGTGGGTCATGCAGACTGTATCATATAATCTTTGGCATATCTATAACTTCTCCCAATCTGTTTCTGGGCACAATTCAAACTACTGGTGTTGACCTTAAAGGCCTTTATGATTTGGGAACAACATACCTGAATGATGGCCTATTCCATTATGAACCTACAAAGTCATCTGCAGAGGTGCTGCTTCAGGATCCCCTGCCTTCTGACATTGTGGACATCTGTCAAAAGGAAAGAGCCCTTTTGGTCATGGCACCAAAACTCTGGAACACATCTCAGGGAGACTTGTCTGTCCCCTTTCATGCCATCTTTTGCCAGTGGAGAAAGACATTTTTGTTTTGTTTGATGTTCCTTCAATAACCCCTCCTTCCTGCCCAATGTTTTGTTGTTGTTTTTTGTGTTTGTATCTATATTTTATTTTGGGGTTTTAGTTGTTTTTACAATGTGTCTTCTGTTGGTTTTAATGGTTTTAAAGATTTGATTTTATAATGTGTGTTTTACTTTGTTAGCAGCCTTGCTAACCCTTAAGTCAACCTTTGCAGGGAAGAGAGTAATACTGTGTATCCCTCCATAGGAGAAGAGCAAAATGTGAATCATATTAGATTGGCAGGAGAACTGCCGTGGGTTTTACTTAATGCTCATTCTTCTCTCTTTGGTATTCTTTTACTCAACTTATTCTGGGGTTTTTTTGGGGGGTGGGGCGCAGTGGAAGGAATACTTCACTGAGAAGGCTTCCAGTTTACAAGTGAAGATTCGAAGTTTCTATGTTTGTGTTCTTATCAGCTTGGTGGAGCTGCACAAGCATAAATGGTAAATGCTGGCAGCAACTTGGCGTGTGCTCGTGCGTGTGCGTCTTCCTTTTGCTCAGCAGAATGAATGTGACTTTTTATATAAAGTGTCCAAGCAGTTTAAGTTAATAACCCCTAGGCTTTATCTTTAAGAGCGTGAGCGGGAAGGAATACTGACCTTCAGAACTCAATGGACCTTAAATGATATCCCACTTTGTCCTAAATTGAATTAGGCTTTTATGACTGAACTGTAAATGAAAGAGTATGTTTGTCTGAAAATGAATGGTTGCTTCCCCGAGTATCACTTTCTGTCGCTTAAATAGAAGCACCCATTTGACTGCAGTGCGCGCCGAGTAATTCTGAACTGATAAGCAAGTTGATGATGGTAATAACTGGGGATGGTGAAAAATGAGAAGAGATTACAGTTTGTGTCGCCCAGAGGGCCAATCCATACAAATGCTGTGCAGGGATGAATAGCAGCCTCTCTGCTTTTTTCTTCTCCTGTTTCAGTGGCACCCTGCTCATGGTGAAGGGTTAGTTGAAGGGCTTGTCCTGATATGAGGTTCACTTCAGTGGGATGGTCTAGGTGCCATATCTGCTGTGAACGTGGCCCAATAAGGACAAAGAGACCAAGGATACGTGGTGAGTCTGTGGGCAGAGCGGGCTTGAACCCGGATCTTTGCAGTCCTAATCCAAACCTTAACCGAATGACATTACATTTTTGCCTGGATGTATTTAAAGAGCACAAGTCAGTCCAGGAATCTTTCACTGACTGAGGCAAGTGAGGCCTTTGACTTGACGGTGTGATATTGCATTATAAATGGTTCCTCTTGTTTGTAACACCGTAACTGAATTAAGTAGTGAGATGTCAGAATGAACAGGGGACACACCGGTTGAGTGCATTAGCCTGTATTTCAACTCAGCTTGGTTATCCTATTTCTTTTTAAGGAGGACAGGAAGCATTGTAAAACATAGCTCCATGTAATATCTTTTTTTTATAGAATCTGAGTGTTAATTACAATTTTGGAAGAAAACTTCATGTATATGCTCAGGACAAGGTACCTGTCAAGTTTTTTCCCTGTACTAATTTCCTGGTCACCTAGGAAAAAAAGATACACCACTTACTTTAATGAGATCTCTCATTAGCACTGAGACATCAGAACAATATTTCATGTGTTGACATGTTTGAATGCCTGTTATCAAAAGGGTGGGGAAGTAGAGATTAGAATACAGTGAGGTACTTGGTGTGAGGCATCTTGAACAGCATGTGTTAGTGTCTGTTTGTGTACACAATTTGTACCTGCTTTTTGGCCCCACCAAGGACCAGCAAGGCAGGTAAAAGTTAAAAGAAGCATTATTTTTAAAAATCCTCATATTTTCATTACAGCTGCATTGAAAACTTTAGTTCAGTTTGCTACATCCTGTTCTGATGTAAAATTATCATGAGATTTTAATGTCAGTTTCTCACTATATTTCTTCCAAATACACTATGAGGTCAGCTGGTATATGCAAAGTGAGGGAGTCTCCGAGGTAGATAAAAATTATCAAGCACAGGAAGCTCAGAGGGGTGTGGATCATAGAATCATAGAGTTGGAGGAGACCCCAAGGGCCATCAAGTTCAACCCCCTGCAATGCAGGAACACATAATCAAAGCACTCCTGATGGATGGCCATCCAGCCTCTGTTTAAAAACCTTCCAAGAAGGAGACTGCACCACACTCCGAGACAGTGCATTCCAGTGTCAAACAGCCCTTACTGTCAGGAAGTTTTTCCTGATGTTTAGGTGGAATCTCTTTTCCTTCACCTTGAACCCATTACTCCTGGTCCTAGTCTCTGGAGCAGCAGAAAACAAACTTGCTCCCTCAAAAACATGACATCCCTTCAAATACCTAAACATATCTATCATGTCATCTCTTCACCAAACTAAACATGCTCAGCTTCCTAAGTCTCTCCTTGTAGGGCACTGATTCCAGACCTTTTACCATTTTGGTTGCTCTCCTCTGGACCTGTTCCAGCCTGTCAATATCCTTCTTGAATTGCGATGCCCAGAACTGTACACAATATTCCAGGTGAGGCCTATCCAATGCAGAATAGAGAGTGACTCCCCTTGTTGAATGTTATCCTTATGATAACCCTGTGAGGCAGCTTGGGTTGAGAGTTTGTGTGACTGGCCCAACTGCACCCAGTGAGCTTCTATGGTAGAGAGAGGAAGATCTTCCAGAGCTCCTGCTCTGTATTCTTTCTTCTTCAGAATAAGCTAAGTGGTGATGAGAGATGAGTGGGGCCTTTTCTATTGTTTCACTTCAGTTCTGGAATTGCCTTACCTCAATGGGTTGCCTCATGCTAAGCTTGCTAAGCTTTAGACTGAGTATTTCTCCTTCCTCCATTCTCTTTGCTCCAGTTGCTGCCCCTCTATATTTTTCCACCTTCCAATTTGTATGCCTTGAGATCTTTTCTCACTCTCTTACGATACAGGGCTTAAGAAAAAAAAAACACTGCTTAAAACATTGCATTTTTTAATGCCAGGTTACTTTTATTGGTATGAGTGTTAATTTTTAACAGGTTGAATAGGAGATTACATTTCAAGTAAATAATTCTGAACGTTGAGCCTGTATCTTATTTTCCTTTTATGTACAACGGTCAGTTTTCAATGGTACATCTAGGATCACATAATAATCCTCGAGAATGTGTGCTTTCACAGTGAGAAGAATATTATTGCTTCAGTGCATTTCCAGTTAGGTGTGGTATAGTTTTCCTTAAGGACTACTGATTCCAACAAACATGTGATTGTAAGTTACTGTCGTGCTATCTGTATCCAACCAAAGCAGGACAGAGTTTGCCAGTGAAAACGATGAAGGTATTTTGCTCCTCAAAAATGTTGTGTGACATGTTAGCCCTACCTGTTTTTTTCTGAAATACCCATCTGTTTTGCATTGTGCTGTGATGGCAGAACATAATCCCCTGTATTACCTATGATTGGTTCTTAATAGATGAGCTAAGAAAGCTTTATTCCTATAAAGGAATACTGTTTCATATCTGTTCCGGTAGAGGAATGAATTAAAGATTGAGTCAAATTTCTTGTCTCGAATTTAATTGGAGTTAAAGTTAGTCTGAGGTTGATAGGTTGTTGCTTCCTAACTTGATTCCAAAATTATTATTATTATTTACCTTATAATTTGTACAGCTTTCCCCTGATTCCTTCACTCCCTCACTAACCACTGTAAGTCTTCCCAGGTCTCTGCTTTTTGTGAGTGACTAGATGAGCTGGTATTTGGTTTGGTGATGACCTCTATTACTATAGCTTGATTTGATACTGTCAGCAGACAGGTCACCTTCAAGAATTGTTGAGTACTGATGAAAGATTGTTCTTTGCTATTCCTTCTACTTAACTGATTTTGCTCTTGCAGTACAGCAGATGTTAGGACGTGGCTAAATAGGTTCAAATGGCTGAGGACAGGCTTGCATTTTTCAGGAAGGGAGACATCAAATATTGCTTTGTTTTGAAGAAGATTTCAAAAACGGACCTTCTGTTTGCTTAGGATGTTTGATCTGAGATGCTGGTGGAAATCTGCTTTAAGGTCAGTCTCTTTGATCATGACAAACAGAAGATATTGCTTATTATTGCTGTCTATATGGATGCTCAGAGATGTGCTTGATCTCAGCTCAGTGCCTTTCCAGTTTGTGATTTTCCCAACATGTTAGATTAGTAGCATGGATAAGGTAGTGGAAGATTGTACTTATAATGTGAGAACTGGAACTAATTCTTACCCCAATTTTTGTCATACTTTCTTAGTACTACTAAGCTACAATCCTTAGCACATTTCATTTGAAGAAAGAGCAGTTTTCATATGGCAGTATGCTGAAAGCTGATGTGTGTGTAAGCATCCAGGTGTAATTGCTTCTCCTTGGATGTTGTTCATTGAAACTAATGAAATTTGCAAATGTAAAATTATATTTGTAATTTGTGTTTTCTTGGTATGTAGCAGGATGGAACTATGGGGTAGGATCCACAATAAATTGCCAATTTCTTCCAGTTCTACTTTTATGATCTGGATTCCCTTCATGCTTTACTTCAGGGTTTCATATCCCTAGGAGCAGCATTTTGAGGCTATTAGTGAGTTGCAGTGAGTGAGGGAAGCAGGAAAGTTCAGTTCTGCTATTGGGAAATTTAATCTGGATCTAGCCCAGAGAGTGAACAAAGTTCATTATCATCTACTGGATTACTGTCAGGATTTGGATCCATAACAGCTCACAAATGAAGATGTTCTTCTCAAGCCCTGTTCTCTGTGCCCTTGTCTTCAGAAGTGAGATGGGTGGTGACCATACAGGGCATTTTTAGTGGTGGTGCCTTGTCTTCAACCCTTGAAGACTGCCTGGCTCCTACCTTGCTGACTTTTAGGTGGTAGGCTGAAATGTTTCTGTTTACTCAGATTTAATTAGAGGTTTTGTCGTTCCAGCTTTTTTTAGTGGTCTGCTGTGGTATTAAGTCTGTTTGATGGTTAGTTTTATGCTGCTTCTGTCCAATAGCTGTTGTGTATTTTAATTGTAAGCCATCTTGAGCAGGACTCTTATAAGGGGACATATTAAGTTCTGGGAAAAGATAAATAATTAATAAATTATACTTGTAGTAAAATTTAGACTGGCTGTTGTGGTTTTCCCAGGCTGGGTGGCTGTTGTCTGTAGTTCTTCCTCTGATGCAGGAGAACATCTTGACTGGGTAATTCCCACCCCTTCCTTCATGGAAGCAGGAACTAAGATCTTGAACATCCCCTCAATTTTTTGAAAGAGACCTCAGGAAGGAATGGAAGAAACTGACTGCTAACAAGAATTTTCCTTCTCTTGTGAAGAAGCTGAGTGTGCACTGTGCCTAGCTTTCCTAACAAGCTCCTCAATACTCCTTTGGTGGATGCACCTATCACAGCCCTACAGTGGTCTTCTTTCTGAAGATGGAAAGGGGAATGTGTATGAGTCTTTGGATAAAAGAACTCAATACACTCTCAAGAAGGCACACGAGGCTGCAACTGTGGCCATTATGGTCTCAGTGATGGCCTCAACAATTTCCCGGGCTGCCATTGTGTGGGCAAGAAAACTCCTACAATTACTGCCACCTGCCAGTCGCAGACTTCTGGAAGAAGCCAACAGAATCTTAATAGCCAGTTCTTTTACTGCTAAGGCTGCTCTGGATGCCCATATATTCTCACCCAAGACTATGGCCTGATCAATAACTGTATGTAGAAACACCTGATTGACAGCCTGGCTCATAGATCTACACACCAAAGCCACTGTAATTGCCTACTCTTTCCAGGGAGATCTGCTATTTGGTGAACAGCTGGCCAAGATCCTGGTTGAAGCAAGGAATAAAAAGTTATGTAAGCCGATCTGACAAGAAAACACCTGGAAATCTTACCTTTCGATCCCAACTCACTCTTCTATGGTCCACAAGAGATTCAAGACACCCCAGATGGGGTTTCTCCCATCATTCCTTTCACTATCAGTCATTATACAGGCAAGTCAACAAGACTAACAAGCTCAATTGTGACCAAAGAACGCCAAAACATGACTATACAGATTTGCCATTTGGGGGACGGGTTCTGCACTTTCAACATATATGACTTCAACATCAGATCAATGCCTGGGTACTAGAAATATTACCAAGGGCTATTCATGAGTGTTTTCCAGAATATCTCCACAGCGATCTCTACCTTCTCCAAGGTGCCAGAGTCAAGTCAAGGAACTCAGAACTGAGATGGCCCTCCAGCACCTCCAGGAAGTACAAGCAGTAAAGGAAGTTAGATTACATGACATTTTCATGTAGAAAAATCCATAGTATGGCACAAACTGACAATTGTTTTACATTTGGGCAGTTTATTAATTCACATTTTCTCTGTATTAAATATGAACATTTCTATATTTTGCTTAAGTGTAACTTTAATGTAGTAAATTTATGAATTCAGGTATTTTTTTTAAAAAATGAGAGCAAAAACATTAATCTTTCCCTTCAGGTACTTAAAATAAAAGGACTCTTTTAATGTAGGTGGCCGGGGGGGAAGGGGGAGGGGGATATTTCATTTTACTTTTTGCGTTAATGCATATTAGATGCAATCATATTTTATTTGCACATATGCTGAATGTATTACAGTATTTTCTGCAATTGATTATACAGTTGTACATAACAGTGAGGCTCTATTTTCATCAGATACTTCAAAGCTCTTATTTTTAGGCCATTCCTATCCCAAAGCTTTGAAGTTTTAAATAAGCAAAATGTTCATAAATTGATTTTAAGTTAATTACACGTGCATAAGAATTTCTCTTGATAGGTTGCTCGTTTCAATTAGGTCTGTATGTTCTTCAGCAAAGGTAGCTTACATTCACAAAACGTGCTTTGGAAATTCTTGAGAATCAGTGTCACTATTGTGAAGATTTCCGTTATGATGTTAGATTCTTGGTTAGGCTTGTAGTCCTCTCACCCCAGTTCTTACAAATGCTAGCTTTCTTGGAGGAAAAAGGTTATGGAGTTTGTTAGTTTAATTTAACAAGGTGTCCCAAAACTTATGTTCTTTGAACTATAGTGTGTGAATTAGTCCTCTTTTATCCTCAGCACCAAAAACTATAGTGTGTGAATTAGTCCTCTTTTATCCTCAGCACCAAAAGATAAGAGATGTATCAGACAAAATCGGTACCCTTCACTTAATGGCATCCTGTGTTTTGCTCAGCAAAATAAGTAGCCCTCATGTGGGGTTATCCACATGAGCGTTCTAGCAGGGGGAAGTGAGGACCCACCATTTATGCTGGTGTTAACTGCAGAACTTCAGGACCAGGTCATCATGCATTAGGAACAGGACACATAAGCCAAAGGATGGTCTGTCGGTCTGTCGGTCGGTCGGTCTAATTTTTCAAAAGGAGAAAACCATCAAGTTATCAATTTGGCCTACAAAATCTCCAAAGTCAAGTTGCCTTTGACTATTATGGTGACTTTGACTCTATTACAGTGACTCATGTATAGGTTCAGTCCCAGGAGCTCATCTCAACTCTTCAGTGGTTCCCTCTACCTCATCTACTGGCAATAACACAAAAAAGAGATAAGAACTGACACTAACAACCTCAGGCACATTCCGCACATGCAGAATAATGCACTTTCAAACTGCTTTCAGTGCTCTTTGAAGCTGTGCGGAATGGCAAAATCCACTTGCAACAGTTGTTTAAGTGGTTTGAAAATGCATTATTTTGCGTGTGCGGAAGGGGCCTCAGTCAAACAGAGGATGATCTGGTGGACCAATCCCAGCCATGTACTCTGTGGGCAATCTTATATTCAGAGGTATTTAATATAGATTTTCCCAGATACCAGTCTCATTGGTTGGAGAGCATCCCCACAAGGTCAGCCAGCTTTTTTGGGGACAGAGAAAGAAAAGAGACGGAAAATCAGTGTCCTGGAAAGCAGGGCTATCAGGTTGGCATTTCTACACTTCCAATCAGCAGCCTGGATCAGCATGTCATTGTCAGGACCAACAACATATCAGCCATGGCACAGATCAACAAAGAGGATCCAGGTTGTCTGCACTATATCAGAAAGTGAAGAACAGTCTATTACGGGCAGAAATGCATCTACACTCCATCTCTGCAGAGCACATCCAGGGACCCTTTAACACTCAAATAGACTGACTAAGCAGACAAACCATGGATGAGAATGAATGATCTACAAAAACAGAGACTTTCCAACTGAACATGAATAGATTTGGTTCTCCAATGGTGGTCTTTTCGCCTGGGCCTGCAATAATCGAATACCAAATTTCTTTTCCAGATACTTTCATCCATGGGTGGAGCAAGCGTATGTCCTAACATCCCTATGGCCATAGGAACTGCTATATGCGTTTCCGCCTCTGCCAGGAATGGACTCTGGTTATATTTGTGACCCCAGAATGGCTTCACAAGCCCTGGTTCCCATGTCTAGTGGAATTTTCAGTGCAAAGGCCTTCACATATTCTTGTGAACCAGGACATGCTACTGCAAGGTCCTTTCTGGCACCCAGATCCAGAATACCTTCATCTGACCACATGGCTGTTGAAAGAAATGGATTGCTAGAATTTGGTTATACTCCAGAAGTAACTGAAACCATCATGACCCCCAGGAAGCTGTCTACCTAACATATATACAACTCTTCCTGGAAGGCCTTTGTGAGGTGGTGTCGATACAAGAAAGTTGACCCTTTAAACCTGGGGCTGGAACAGCTGTTAACCTTCCTCCAGAATTGGGTCCAGCAACATCTGAAGGCTTCCTTGCTATGCCATCAGGTGGCAGCCATAGTGACCATAGTTCCCTGGTTATCAGGAGTTCTCATTACTTACTGAAATTATATATAGATAGAGAAATAGAAATCCAACTTGCTTGTTCTTTACTCTTCACCTAATGCAGAAATGTTAAGGTCATCTGCTGAAGCTGTATGCAGACTAGGTAAATGGCTGAGAAACAAAACATGTCTTTAAGGAGATGATTATATGTTGATCTCTCCTCACTCCTCCATTCTTTATTTGTGGCACATGAGTTCACATTGAACATAAACATAGTTGTCTAGATCTGGGTTGGGATATTTATTTCCTTCCTTCTATTATCTGACCCAAATAGTGAGGAAGTGGGGTAATCTGTTAATATTGATAACATTAATGTTGATGTTGATAACATTAATAAAAATTACATACACAAATAATAATTATTACACATGTGTATTTTTAATATTATATGAAGGATTTGTATCAAAAGGTGCATTTAACAATAACAGTGTGTGTGTGATATTTGTTCGTGGCTTGTGACTCTCAAACATCTGAAGTTTATTCTATGTGGCTCTTATATTTGGCTACTCCTGTAAAAGTATGGCCTGTTGTGCATGGAGAGCTTGCTGTGGTCCTAAATAGATTCACTGTGCAGTCTTTTGTTTTAGGTCATGTTGGTTATTATTACCCACTGCTGTTTTCCCCTGAGGTTTCTTGCCCTCTTTGCAGTGGGCCGGGCTAGTGGGCTTAAGAGGGTGAGGGGATCCGCTATTTTGACATGTCATCAATAGAGAAAAAGCACTAGAAAGCCTCTCCTTCACAAAAAGAATCATAATTTTTCCATTGGTACACTGTGTTTATATTGATTTATTGATACAAAACATTTGAACAAGGGATCACTGTTTGTTCAGCGCTGGGTCACTGAGTCTCTTCTATGGCAGGGAAGGGAGGGGAGAGTAATGGCGGCGTGCCAACTGCAAAGGGACAACACGAGCCTCCTTTCCCCAAACTCTCCAGAGCCCCGACCGTCCCTTCCCTGATGTGCCAGAGAAGCCCTGGCGTTTAATATTGTTAAAAGGAAGGAGTCAGCAACAGGGAGGGGGCTGAGTGGGAAAGTGTGGAAGGACAGCATGAGGGTGTGAGAAGTTGAAGCTAGGCAGGTTGACTGTGGGTGGAGGAAAAATGTGCAGGGTAAAGTTGTGCTCACTGACAAATCTGCCCCGCTCTGGCCACAAAAGACATTAAAGTCATGCTAAGAGTGGTCTCGCTTGCCGGAGGGAGAATGGGGACTGAAAACGGGACTCAGGGAATTATGTCCATACAGGAAATCGTGCTGCGACTGACATTCGCTCCTGGCGTGCGGCAGAGACCTTGTGCGTAATCAGCCTATAATCTTAATAAGATCACTGGGTGTTGTGAACTTTGTTTAGGTTGGTACTGTCAGAGTATCTAACAGCAGTATCTGTCCTCTCATCTCTGTGTCCAAGCAGCTGCCAGAGGAAAGCCAGTTGGCCTCAGAGAAGAGAGAACAAAACCATTACCACCAACATGGCAGCCACCTAGGGGGAAAAAAGTAAGCTGACCCAATTGAGGTGGTGGTGTTTTACTCAGTTTCCACAGCCACCTTGATTTCCTTCAGGCACTCTGTCAGTCTCACTCTCTCACCTGAACTACAATGCCTCACTGAGGAGAGCAGGACCGAGAGAGAAGTCCTCCCTTCACTCCAGATATCCAAGGTTCAACAATTCTATACACATAGAGCTGTGTTTAATAGTAATAATTATATCTTATTGTGGGCTTTGGGGTGGTTCACAGGGCATACACAACTCATGTGACTCTTTTGGTTGATGGTACTTGAAGGTATGGCGTTTGACGAGCTGTGGCGTGAGAACCATTGCTGTAGAAGAACCAATTGAAATGAATTGTCAATGGCACTAGAATGGAGCGCAGCAGCAAAAAACACTCAAGGACCCTTGAAGCTGAAATGTTTTCTTGCAGTAGGAAAGGACCATTAAGTTTAGTACTTATATTTTTATAAATAAGGTCTTGGTTCATTTCATTGTGATCAGTACCTGTGAGTGTATGTGTGTTTCCTTCTCTGACATCCAAGCCTCATTCTTTCATAAGTGATATTTAAATGAAGCAGTTTGCTGTTTTCCATTTTCTTCATTGTTGAGTATTACATTACAGAAACGATTTCTGAAACAGTTCAGAAGCTTGCTATTTGGAATGGATAATTGCCTCGTGGTTCATGACTTTAAAAACTCCTCTTGACCTTTTGGGCTTAGGGCGTCCACTTCCAATATTTCTTTTCAGATGTGTGACTTGATGTCTTTAGTAGAAGTATGTCTATCATAGCGATGGCTGGAGTATTTGTGAAAGGAAAGCTTTTATATGGTAAAGACCCCTGGGGCACACATCTCTCTTCTATGGCCTTTGTCTGTGAAGTATGGCTTTTCATTTCTTGAGTGCAACTTTTCCTCTAGTTGCAACAGCTACACCCAGGAACACTAATATTCACATTGAAATAAGTGGTGCTCATGTATATTATAGAAATAAAGGAGTTTGTGGACAGTTTTGGAATGGGGCTAGACCTGCTTGTGGTGACCTCCTGCAATAACCCTAAATATTAAAAGTCAAACTCCAGTTAAGGATCAGGTATTAGGTGATGTGAAAGATCTCAACCTGAGACCTTGGAGAGCCATTGCCAGTCTGACTAGACAGTACTGACCTAAGTGGGCCAGTGGTCTGATCTTCATTTGTGATCTTCAGTGAACCTTATGTGATCTTTCTGATAAAATGAAGGAGAGCGATCTCAACATGCCTCTGCCTGCACCCACCTCATTTTCCAAGCATAATTACAGTTTTGAAATTGTCTACTATATCAAAGGCAGCCGTTAGATTTAAGTTGTTGGTTATGGAGTTTATTAGTTTACTTTAACAAGGGTCGAATCCCCACTACCATCTTAGCCAGGTTTCAAAACACAAACTAACAAGGTTTGAGGGACCACCTCCCCATGGCTTGCGTGGCAGATTCCATTTCTGGTGCTCGTTCTCCCTGTTAATCCGCGTTCCGGCAGGACCTGGTTGCAAGTGACATAGACCCCATTAACACAGTTCAGAGCTGATCCGAGGGGAGGGATGAGGGTTGAAACCCTGACTCGTTTCCCGCCCTGGAGTGTGATGCGGAATTCGGGCAACCAATCAGCACTGCGATGCACATGCAGCCTTTCCTTGGTTTCTTTTCCACTTTTGTGATCAGCCAGCAGAAGGGGACACAAATGTTAAACAGTCAAACGTGTAACTTTGAATCACTAATGGTTTATACAGGTAACAATTAACTGTTTGCACAGTTAAACGTTAAACTTTTACACGTTGGTTTTTTGATCACGCCCCTACAATGTAAGTTTCTGCTGTGGGAAAAGGTCCCGCCCCATCAAGGCACGCCAGCCAATCAGGGGAGATCGGCGAAGCGAGCTTGCCCAGTAGTGGGGATTGCTAAGAGTTCTGCAACCAGGTGTGTCTGCTGTGTACTTGCTGCAGTGGGGAGGGAGAAACTCCGATGAAGAGGACACGGTTTCACAACGAACAGGTTTGGATCTGCGTGCAAATTTCAAGTGGGGATTCGACCAAGGTGTCCCAAAACTTATTTTCTCTGAACTATAGTGAGTGAATTAGTCCTGTTTTATCCTCCTCTACACCAAAAGATAAGAGTTGTATTATACAAAACCCTTCAACAAGGGGAGTCATTCTGTATTCTGCATTGGTTAGACTTCACCTGTGTACAGTTCTGGGCACTGCAATTCAAGAAGGATATTGACAAGCTGGAACAGGTCCAGAGGAGGGCAACCAAAATGGTAAAAGGTCTGGAATCCATGCCCTACGAGGAGAGACTTAGGGAGCTGAGCATGTTTAGTTTGGTGAACAAAAGGTTAAGAGGTGACATGATAGCCATGTTTAGATATTTGATAGATTTATGATGTTGAGATGTTGCGAATGTAGTTATTTGTACTTGTATCTACCTGGTGCCATGCTGTTCCTCAGAGAAGCTCGGAACAGCTTGCATAGAACTCCTAGTCCATCTTCCATCACAGAAGCTTACTGGATGAGATCTTCTTGTCTTCAGTAGAGTGCCAGATCACTCTTTGGGAGGGAGACCATCCTCCTATGGAGGTTACATTTGCCGACTGGAATATTTTGCTGTCGTTAGTCATGCTCAGTCTAACAGCAACAGCCGAACTAACGAAAAGGGAAGCAGTAACGCTTTTCTAACAGTCCACTTGTTATGCCTCACTTTCCTAAATGGAAGGAGTCATAATTACAACTTACTAGACAAAAAGTCCAGTTGAAGTGTTCAGTCTCTGAACAGTGCAGCACTACAGAGTGTTGGCAGGGAGGGTGATGCACTCTTCACCTGTTCCTTTCGTGTCGTTGGAGAAGGCAGATGGCTCTACCAGATCCTTTTTTTTTTTCAGTGTGTTCTCTCTCCATGTTCAAGGAGCATTTGATATGGGAGATTGTCAAGTTAGGTAAGACTTTGGGAGATAGATGAGTTGACTTTGACATGGTTAACTGGGAATGGGTTTTGGATTGTGACCATGTCATGGGAAGGAAGGGTTTTTCTGTGGTGTTTTCCTGTCTCAACCGTTTTTTTCCCAAGGCCAGGGTGTGATGGGTGGGGGGGGGGGGGGCACAGCCATCAGTATGGAAGCTATGGATTGGATCCAGTGATAATGTTTCACAAATACAAGAGCAGGGGCTCTTTGCGTCCCTCTGTAAAGTGTCTATTTTTCCCCCAGGAGCAATATTTCAGGAAGGTCAATGGAATGTATTGCGAAAGAAACAGGAAGGTTTTGTCATGCTGACTAAAATGCCCCTGTAAGTGAAAAATTACGACTAGATCCAGCCCTAGATGTTTCCCACAAAGGACAAATAGCTACATAGATTAACCCTTCCCCCAGACCCTTGCTCTGTGGCCTCTATCCAAGCCATACCAGCTGCTATTTACCATTAAAAAACTAAATTAGCTCCATTAACAGATCTCCCATTTGTTGTTTAACCCTCAGTTGTCTTCCGTGCCCTTTAAATTGCTTCCTGTCCTATAATTCACTTGTTTATTTTTAAAAATTGAAGACCTAGAAAGTAGGAATTGGTTATTTGCACTGACATTTCTTCAAAGATTTCGCAACTTCACTAAGTCCAAGCTGATCTGGTTAAATTGTTTGTTTGCTAATAAGAGGATAGATTTGTGTAAATCCAAATGTTTTGGTGAATTAGCGCTGAAGGTTGAACAAATGGGGATTCTGAATGGAAGCAGAGCAAATATTTAGAGCATAACATTTTTAGTTGCGATGGAAAAAATAAGCCAATTCATTATTAAATAATATGTTTTATGATGTTTGCTTGTTTAAAGATTTTGAATGTCTAACAAAATCTTCATTTCGTTTTAACAGAGAAATTAAAGTCTTTTTTCAGCTGGTATAACTAGATAATCCAGCGTTTCTCGGGATTAGTTAATACAGTTTTAGCTACATGGATTTTATTTCAACATTTAAGCATTTGTTTGGTAGTGGATATACAGGCAGATTAGCTTAGCTGAGCTTGACATTTGGATTTTTGTTTTGAGCAAAAGCTATATTGTTTTCTTAAACAGAGATTATCCTGTTTTCCTGTAGAATAGGGACAGTGAATTCCATTCCAAAAGACAGTTTCATGTTCTACTGTTATTCTTTTGTTAAAGGGGCTAGCTACTAAAGTGGAAACCAGATAATTTCTATGTTCATTCAGACATCAGATCAATTGGGAATTAACAGACCTTTGCCCATTTTGGACACAGCCAGAGTTATCTACCTGTGCTTGTATGTTCAGCTGAACACAACTTTGTTATGCTCAGGGGTTCCAGTTTCCCCTCCTGTTTTCTTCCTGTTGTTATACACAACACTTGATTTAAACTTCCCAGGTTGCTTCAGTTCATAGTGATGTCCAAAAGCATGTACCTGGCTGAATTGGGTTTCTTCTCCCAACAAGTTGAGATTTTTCAACACAAATAATTTGTGTCCAGCACTTACAAAGCTCAGTGTGTTTCCTGGTTTTTTTTTTTTAGTTTTGTTATTTGAGATCTCTTACTGCTTCTAATAGTTTTGGTGAGTAGTTTGTGGCAAGGGTATTTTGTTCAGTCTTCCAAACCAGAACACTCTACTCATGCGCTGTAAGTATATACCATAGTTACAGATTAAGTGTCAAGGGGCATGATTTTGGCTCTGCAGAAAAAATAGGAAAGACTGATACTACCTGTGGAATTTCTTGGGTTCTGTTTCTTTTGGCGTCAGTGTTCACCTGCAAAATTGAACATAAGATGACAATTTAAAGTTCAGTGCAGAATGCTCGTCAGGTAGAGGATTCTCCGCTGATCCAGGTTCAGTTATCGTAGAGGGCATGCCTACTTGCTTATTGTCTTCTCTTACGACCTAATCATCATCAAAGTTTTTTTGGGTTTTTTGTTGTTGTTGTTTTACTTTGCTGGACCAGCGATGTATGCAGAAAATCACTGTTATGTAACCTGGTCTGTCTCTTCATCTCTCTTAAGTCTCAATATAAGTTTATATATTGAACTTCACTTTTGTTATGCAATCTTTATTGGAGGAGTTTCTTGGTGACCTTTTGTGTCAGATTGCTTCCTTCTCCACTGATCATATTTTTGTAGAGTAATATTTTTGTGGGATTTTCATTTTTCTTTACTTTTTCTTTATCTCATGACCTGCTAATTATTGTGAACTTGCTTTATCTTCTGGATTTTTGATATACTGTCAAGTTAGATGAGATGGAGCCTAGAATAACCAAAATGACTCATCCAGTACATAGGTTTTTCTTGCATAGTGATTTGGGGAAAGTGAAAAAAAGATTACAGCTGACATGTTGTAATGTGTAGTAGGTGATATATATGATTGACCACATTGTAGTGATTAGTAGTTGTGTAGCTACCATTGGATGGAGGGGGTGAGAGGCAAGGTGCTGCAGGGGCGGGGCCTGTGGGGCAAGGCCCGGGCACCATTTTGCCCCAGGCATCATTGCCCTCCCCCCCTCCCCGATGATTAGACCAAGAACCTTGACTTCACTCTGGAACACCAACCCTCTGCCTTTTTAGATGACTTTTAAGTTTGGACAACAAGCATGAATTATTTTCTTGATGATGTGCTCCCTACCTAACTGTAAAAGTTCTGCTGTGCTATGGATTAGTAGTCAGCCAGTCTTTATTACAACCCACAGGCCATTCAGAAGATGGATTAGTTGTGGATAAACTCAGAAGTAGCTGCCTGCCTCTGATCTTATCTGAGGCTGATAATATCACTGGATCTTGGACTGTATTCCCATTGAAGGTAATAGGATTTTCTCACAGATAGTGACCAGCCTTGTAACCCCAGCTTTAGGAAATTGTGGTTTTCTGCCCATGAACGTACAAGTATTTCTGTGCTATGAGAAGTCTTTTTTTCTTCCTTTTATGTGTACAAACGGGTACATTTTGCTGGTGTGTCAGCTGCTGAAAACAACTAGGGATAATCCTCTACCTAGTTTATGAGTACACAGGTGTTTTGTTAGTACAAGTGAAAGGAAGATGAAGAAGATTTCTTCTTCTATCATTAATCTTAATTAGAGTAATGACATCCTTTCTTGAAACCAACTAAGGAACAAGCAAATACTTGGGCGTTACGGATGGGAAGGTTGGACTATTTCTGGGCAACCCAATCCACAAGCCCCCAGCCACCAGGGGCAGCGATGCCGCTGTGCTGCTGCACCATATCCAGAAGGCTTTCAGGTGATGGGGGGAGCAGCAGAAACAAGGCCCCCCTGCCCAGCCACCTGAAAGCTGCTCATAGTGCTAAATGAAGGCTGATTCTGCACAGGCCCAGGGAGTGGCGGAGCACTGGTGTGCATTACACCGGTGCAGCCCTGAGGCCCTTCACACATGGCCTGGGGGTCAGAGGGCAGGAGGCGTGTCCTGACAGAGCTACACAGGGACGAGGAGGTAAGTTTTTTTAAAGCAGCGTGCCAGGGGGACACTACTGTTTTTCAATAGACTCACTCATTTAGCGAGTCAAGAAAACACCGTGGGGGGGCGGGGGAAGAGTGGCACTGCCTCAATTTGGAGGCAGCAGCCATGGAAAGTTCCCCCTCCCAACCAGTGTTTTTACCGGGCCGACAACGGTGATTTTGGCCCATGCAGAGTCTGCCGGAGTTATACCACCCTTTTGAGTGATGTAAATCCAAGGCCCTGTCTGAAGCATCCCTGGCTTGAAAGCTTAGGTGGAGGCCAACTACAGTCAGCTCCACTTCCAAGAATGCTCCCCCCCCACCCACTGGTGTCTACTCTGACACCAGGGTAACTCTGTGGTGGTACCCAGTTCCAAGTTTCGCCACCATGGAGCTGTGGGGCATCTGGATGTTGGTGTCCTTGCTCTCTCCACCAGCAGCATTGCCCCTTATGCTAGGGGAGAGTGAAATACACTGACAGAGCCCCGTGTCACATCCGAGTAGCAATTCGTCCCCCACTCTGGATGGGTGCCATTAGACAGCTAAGTGATAGAACTGTATCTGTTTTTCTTGAAGATGGAGAGCAACAAGGAAATGATCATTTTGAGATATATGAGCTAGATTGTTATAGTAATTGATTTTTGTTGGGAATATTGAAGCAGACAGACGTATACTACGTTGTCATTTAGTGAGTTCGATGCTTTAAAAGAGTGTATACACCTTGCTAATGACTTGGGATATTTCCTGCCAGTTAGCATTCTTTGCCTGGGGGGTAGTAACTCAGAATAAAACACTTGCCATATACCAAAGGAAATTGTTCTGCTCTGGTACTAAAGCCAGTAGTAACCATAAAGATCTATTGCAGTAATAACATTGTTGTTTTAATCAGTTAATCAGCTAGAAGAGATTCCAGAATCAACTTGAATCCTTTTTCCCATTGTATATAAGTATATGGATATTTCTATGTGAATTTTTATGTGCCAAGACTAATCAATTTCCCTTCATAATACTGCAGCAAAAATGCCTGATTTTGCATCTGTAGAGGATGAACAGACCATTGAAATTTAAATGAGAAAATAATGTTTTATCCCACTTGAAGAAATTGCCTGTGAATACATGATAAAAATTTAATTGAAAGAATAATAAAGATATTGCTGCAAGTCATTTTTCTCCACATATGAAAAACCAATTACCTCATCTGTCTCACCTTCAGAGTAGTTCAAGTTAGTCAGATTTTAAAAAAAGATTAAAGAAAGACATGGCAGACAACCAAGGAGGTGAGAGGAATTAATGCTGAATGTCTTTTTGTTTTGTTTTGTTTTTAGGGTTCTTTAAAGTTGCAGTAGATTTGCTAGATTATATGCAACACATATGATTGTGGGACATCTGAGAGCACTTTCAATTTTGAGGGGGAAAAATGTTGCATACATCTTAAGATATACAGCAATGTTTTATTTGTTTTGTTGATTTGCAGTGCTATATGGAACTCTCAGTCCCTTAGACATTTCTATTTGGCGTTTTCTCACAGAGAGGAGTCAAAGTGGCTTGTGACATTGTTCTCCCCTTCCCCATTTTTTCTACGCAGCAGCAGACCTGTGAGGTAGGTTAGGCCAAGAGAAAGTCACCCAAGGTCACCCAGCAAGCTACTGTGTAAGACTGGGGATTTCAACCTGGCTCTCCAGGATCCTAGTTGAAGTGATGATATAATGAATGGCAACAACCTGCATTTAGTGATTTTTAATGGTTTCCATGTATTGATTATAAATGTTGTCCCAGCCTTTGTGGAGAGCGTATGAGAGGAAACCATTTGTAGAACATAATAATCTTGGATAACTATTGGGTAAGTTACTTTATTAGATAACATAACTAAAGTGGATTTTACTTAGCTGTTCAGCTGTGGATCAGCGTATTTGCTGAGTTCTCTCCCAGAGAAGTCCTACTCGTTCCAAGATTCTCCCTTATTCCAGAGCTAGACCCTAAGAAGGAAGTATATTCCTCTGTTGAAGGGGTCACAGTGCTCTTAAAGTGTCACATTTGTATTTCATTCTTTTGTCATCTGTACGTTCTTGGAGTACTGGGATGGAGGCCATCCTGTCATCACGCACAAGGTGGCAAGGGCACATTCCAGTATGTGGAAGAAATTTATCACGGCTGAGTCCTGTTCTGTTCCTTTTTGTTGGTGGGTAACGTTTGGTTGAGTTTGCTCCAAGTATTAATTTCTAGATCACTTGCCTTTGGTGCATTTTCAGTTACGCTGATTTCATAATAAAGGTGATTATAAGTGTGCCAAGTTGTCGATCACTATTAAAATAGGAGTGCAGGGAGGAAACTTAGAGCCTATCCTCCCCCGCCCCCCCCCCACCCACCATAACTTTATGGGATTTATATGAGTTGATAAATCCCTATATGTTTTGTTTGGTTATTTGTTTTTACATATTCCTGCGGATGTTCATAGAGCTCCAGTTCTCTCCCTTACGTGGCCTGGGACCTTCGTACCTTCGGGACCGTCTTACCCCATATGTCCCTACACGGCCTCTATGTTCGTTAGAGGCCAATTTACTGGTGGTCCCTGGCCCCTCGATGATGCGGCTGGCCTCTACCCGGGCCAGGGCTTTTACAGCCCTGGCCCCTGCCTGGTGGAACACGCTACCACCAGCTATCCGGGCCCTGCGGGATCTTGGAGAGTTCCGCAGGGCCTGTAAGACCGAATTGTTCCACCGGGCGTTTGGAGGGGCTGGCCGCTGATGCCCCCCTCCCCTTTCCCCCTCCTTTTCCTTACATTCTGGGTTCTCCGCTTCTCTGTTCTGTTTTCCAGGGTGGATCTATGAAGTTCTGTTTTTACGATTGGATGCCAATGTAGCATTATTGATTTCTGTTTTAATGGGGTTTTATTGTAACTATTGTTTTATTGTGTTGTTCACCGCCCAGAGCCCTTCGGGGGAGGGGTGGTATATAAAACCAATTATAAATAAATATAAATAAATAAATAAAACATGCAGTTAATGTAACAGTTGTATAATTGTACTCTCTGGAACTCAGCTATAACCACCGTGGAAGACTGACTTGTAACCTTGAGGTGAAAATTCCCTGTCAGAAACAGTTGAGTAAACTTTGATAGATTTTTTATTTAGATAAGTTTCTGGTATTTTTTTGTTTCAAATGCTTACTTATTTCCTTCTATATGTCTCTTATTTGTATATTATGTATGCCATGTCCCATGGTAATAGGTCTTCCATACCAAGCTCCAAACGTTAGGAATCATGATGTTCACCTCCAGTATACGTGAATTTAAACATATCAGGTTTGGTTCACCTGGCTCAGCACTGTCTCCTCTGACAAGCAGTGGCTGTCAAGCCTATGCAAAGTAGGTTGCTTCCCAACTTCCCTGCTTCCTGAGATCTTCTAATTGGAGATTCTAGAGACCTTCAACATGCAAAGCACTAAAGTCATGCCTCTTTCCTTTGCCCATTAGATTCCTAGCAATGTTCTGGTTCAAAGAAACATCCTTAAGTATTCTTTTTTGCTTGTAGCAAAAAAAATTAAGTGATGGATACTCTGGGAAGGACATATTTTGAAGCAGCATGGGGCCCATTAGATCTGTGACCGAATGTGTGTCATGTTTGGTTCATGTGAAAGGTGTATCGACTCATGTGACCTTTCCAGTGCTTTCTTTGGCTGTGAACTGTTCTGATAATGGGGTTGTCAGTTACATTTATTGAATAATTCAGTATGCAATAGAAAGGCTCTGCTCCTTATTGATGAATGGTCTGCAGTGAACAGGTGTCCATCTTGGTGTATTTCCTCTCTTGTAGTCTTGGAATTGCAAGAGTGCTTTGTATTACAGGTCATAGCATAGAAGCAAATGGAATAAAATGTGGAACAATGGAGATTATAATATTCATTTACCTTTCTTTTTTGGTGTGTGTGTGTGTGTGCTATTAGTACATTCCCAGTTCAGTTGTCTTTTCTTGTTAAGGCTGCTTTCTAAGTGTCTTTTTCCTCCCCCTGTTCCTCAGATGACTGAGTTTCCAATATGAGGCATTTTAAAATACTCCATATTTATAAACTCCAACGATGTAAATAATTGATAGGTAATTGGCAGATAATTTGCATTTCTGGAGCTGCTTCCAACGCAAGTGTAAGTAAACCCTGTGATCACAGGTTATAGCTATATTAGTTCAGTGAGGCATCATGGGGGTAGAGAAGGCTGCATTTCATTTCTCACATTTTTTTGAATGCTGCTGTCTTGATATTAATACTGGGATGCTGCCAGTCAGGGAGCTTCCTGTGTCTGCATTCCTTATGGCTGCCTTAATTTCATTCTAAGGTAGAAAATTGACTTTGGTGTATACATATATTAACCCAGGTTTGTATACAAAGTGGTGGTAGATCTTCTACCTTAAGAAGGCAGAAATGACTAAACATCTTCTATTTTGCTATTCAGATGTTTACTATGAATTTACACACACACACACACACACACACACACATGTTTGTGTGCATAAAATGGTGTCACCTAGGCATTGGCTACCTCATTACTCTGAATGTTTTTCCGGGTAATGGCACAGACTTACGCGGTTTTGGAAATTAACCCTAAAATGTGGCTTTTTGTCTCTGAGACCAGTTTAGGCAGATCAACCTTCAATGGGATCAGCGTTGACCTTATGGAGTCTCAAAACATTGAGCAGTTCTGTAGTGAAGAGGAGGGGCATGACTTGGTTCCTGGCTATTCTGTTCAGTGTTCTACCATTTTTATTTTGCATGTTGCTAGTATGGCCAATGCTTTAACGTGTGATGTTTTGGTTGCATTAGCCCAGATGCTTGCCTTCATCTGGCCTTCAGAAGCTGCTGTGCTGATAACTTCATTATGCTGACCAAACCTTTGTTGCACATTGCTCACTCTATATTGCTGTTTGTCCAGTGTTGCACAGAAAATGGAAATTTATTTTAACTGGGAATAAAACATCTCCTTACAGTACTTTGGGGAGGGGGTGAGATTTACTTTTCTAGTTCTTGCCCCTCTTGATGATTCCTCTCCATTTTACTGCTTCAATGACCACTGGACCACCTGCTGCCTGCTATGGTGTTAATTAAAAATGGTTTCTTAATGTTCCCATAGCCCGCTGACATGTTATGCTTTTAGGAATGCCCTTAATATTTGAAAGTGCATCCCTAAAAAACTGTGCTGACCTCGATAGGTCAGACTCGTTTGATCTGGTCAGATCTCAGAAACTAACCAGGGTCAACAGTGGGAAGTATTTGGATGGGAGACTCCCAAGAATAGTAGGATTGTGATGCAGAGGCAGGCAATGGCAAACCACCTATGAATGTCTCTTGCCTCAAAAACTCCCTCAGGGGTTGTCATAAGTCAGATTTGACTTGACAGCAAAAAAGATATTAAACAAGAATTCAACATTTGCATGTTAGGGCACACCCTTCAGGGTCCACTCAGTAATATCTGGGAATTGGCTAGTCCAGTAGTGGCGAACCTTTGGCATTCCAGATGTTATGGACTACAATTCATATCAGCCCCTGCCAGTATGGCCAATTTCCAAAACCGTGTAAGGCTAGCCAGTATGGTGGCTAGAGTGTTGGACTGGGATCTAGGAAACCCAGGTGCAGTTCCCCACTCTGTCATGGAAGCTGGCTGTACCACTCACTTACCCACAGCCTAATCTATCACACAGTGATGCTGTGAGGACAAAATGGAGACGAGGAGAATTATATAAGCTACTTTGATCCCCCATTGAGAAGAAAGGTACGTAAACACATAACTTGGTGGCTGACCTAGGTTTTTCCTGTGTAATATAGTCCAGCCCTGTTGGTCCCCAGCTACAAAAGCAGACAGGAATTGTTTGGCAGCTTAAAAATTGAATGAATGTTTATTCTAACATAAACTTTTGCAGAGCCCAGTTCATCAGAAGTGTCCAATGGAATCTCACTATAAGGTTCTGAAGATCTTTGTTAAAACAAACGACGGGTTAAAGAACGGTGAAAAACCAGAAGTACGAAGTGGGATGTAATTATGTGCAATACAAGCTTAATTAGAAAAAGTGCAGAGATAATTCACAGTAGTGCTAATTGGTGATAATGCAGTTTCGCAGTTTTGCTATAGTTAATTGGTGATAATGCAGTTTCCCAGTTTTGCTATAGTTAACACCTGCAATGGCTAAGTAATCCCAGGTTTTGTTGCCTGGCAATCCTTCCACAAATCTTCCAAAATGTGTTGCCTGCCAGTTGATTCTGGGTTGAAACCCTGTTTTTCCCCATAGTTAAACCTGGGGAAAGTTAGAGAGTTGTTCAATGGAAGAGCATCTGCTTTGAGTACATGTAAAGCTTAAGCTGAATCAGACCTTTGGTTCATTGCAGTCATTCTTGTCTACTCAAGACTGGCAGCAGCTCTGCAGGATCTCAAACAGAGGTCTTTCATATCTCCTACTGTCTTGTCCCTTTAACTGAAGATACTGGGAATTGAACCTATGACATTCTCCATTCTAAACAGAGGTTCTTTCGCTGAACCACATGCACCCACCTCTCTGCATGCGGGAGGACCCAGATTCAGTCCCACCTCCAGCTAAAATAATCTGATGGTACGTAACATGGAATAACTCCACCTGACAACCTGGAGAGTGACTGCCTGTAGATAACTCTGACCTTGATAAATCAGTGGTCATGTTCAGTGGAAGGCAGCTTCATGTGAAACTACTCCCATAGTTTCATGACACTTTTCAGCATGCTGAGACATCTCTTCCTATTCCAGCCATTTCTGGCACTTGTGGCAGAAAAATACTCCCATTCATTTACATTTCCCTGACCATCTCTCATTCTTAACAGGCATCCTTTGCCTTCAGTGATGTTGTCTCAGTGACAGATCTCTTGGCTTGTGTAGATTTGTGATATCATCTGATGCCCTGCCTAGTCCCTGACTGGGAGAGTGAACCACATCATCTATTCAGAAAGGAGAAAGAAGATGCAGTGGAATAAAGGAAAGGAAGTCGAGTAGAATACAACATTCAGAGGACACAGCAGTGCTGAACAAGATCAATTCAAGGTCAGGATTCACCCAGCCTGCTTTTTTAAAACCAGAAATCTTACTACCTAGGTAAAAACAGTTGCTTTTGATGGAGAAAAATACAAAGCTGTGACTGTTTGGTGCTTTTAGAACCTGCACGTAAATATCTAAATCCTTCCCTCACAGTATACTTTTTGGTACATCAATTTGCATGGCAACCATGCTCTGCATTTGTTTTGCAAGCCACAAAAACAACCCGTGCTATTAATATTTAAAGAATACACAGAGCGTTTAAAGATTAAAGTTCTTTGCCTTGTAAATGGAGACTAGAAATGCCTCTGAGTTTGTATGACAAGAGCAGCCTTGTCCCCCTAAAACAGCTTCTGCCGTTATCTCCTTTCAAAGCATCGCAGTCACTGCCCAATGAGCTGGCAGACTTTTTCTGTGCCAGGGAAGCTGGAAACTGACTTAAGCAGCCAGGGGCAACCACGGATATGTCAGTCAAAGAGCTTTTTTTTTTCCAGCTTTTAAAACCGAAAATCAGAATTCTTTGGGTGTGAAGCAGGCATATATAAATTAGACTGGGAAAAAATGTTGCCATAAAAATGAGTTGAATGGATGTCTTTACAGAGGGATACTTGTAAGTAAACGTATTGGTAGATTTTGTGTATCACAGTTCCCCCACCCCACCCCCCCACACACACATACACACTTTCCTGGGAGGAGCTCATAGTGACATGCATAGGCCTCCATTTTACCCAAATAAGAACCCTGTAAAGATAAACACTTTTGAGAAAAATAGTCAGGTAGGTCGAAAGAGAGCGCTGGATTCCCCTGGCAATTGTCAGCAGACATGAATGTTCAGATTCAAGCGCAGTAGGCAGGCCGGTTAGGCCAAGGTTATGGTGCTGTAGTTGTCTGACAAAGCCACCTTGCTATGTATATTGAGGTAAGCAGGTCTTGGCTGAGTCAGTGCTTGGATGAGAGATCGCCTGGGAATTTTATGCAGATCTTCCCACTGAGTTCTATCATGGGAGAAAATGTGATATGAATTTAAGAGCTCCATAGAGAGTAGCTCCCCCATCCCCAGCAGCTCTGCAGAATGTTCAGCATTTCAAAAAGGAGAAAAACATGTTTCCTTCTTGCAGCCTGGAGGAGTGTTGTGGTTAAGAGTGGTGGACTCTAGTCTGGAGAACCAGGTCTGATTCTCCAGACTTCTGTGTGATGCCTGTTGGGTGACCTTGGACTGGTCACATTTCTTTCAGAACTCTCTCACCTCTACATACTTCACAGTTGTTTTGAGACTGCTTAGGATAGAAAAAAATAGAGGTATATCACTACTATGACTATTTTTTCTCCCTGGTTCTCTTGTTTCTCCCCTTCCCTCTTTCTTTCTTTCTTTTTCCTTCTCATTTTGAATCCTGGTTTGAGTAAAAACTGCTATTTCTTTGCTTTAGAATGTGAGTCCTGTGGTTCATCCACTATAAAAAGTAGCTTACAGTATCATTAAAATATAATACAACACTTCTCAAAAATAGTCTGAACTTAGTGCTGCCAAATGTTCACTGTCTGGCAGTAGCCCTGACCCCAGACTCATTGTCTCAGACTTCATAGCCTGGCTGAGAGGAGGAGGAGGGTGTGGCAACAGCGAGAGCAGGGCCTGGGCCAGGCTTACTGGGGCAACCCCAACAGTGGAAGAGGAGACATTAGTGGCCAAGGCAGTCTCTTGCTTCAAGGCTGCAGTTCCTTTCTCCTAGGAATGTTTGGTGGTTGCTATTTTCTTACTGCAATAACTTTCACATTACTTCATCTTGACACCGTAAAGATCCATAAAGGCCAACCTAAAGATCCATAAAACATTCTTGTTCACATATATAAAGAGGACACTGAAAAAGGCAAAACTAGGAATGTGTCAGTAATGAGATGGTCACAGAATGATTGCTGTACTGGAAGGGATTAATGATGGCAAACAGAAGCTCTGCTGAAACGAACACTTACAGAAGTGTTAAAGAGTGAAAAAAATGTGTTTGCCTGTGTGTGAGGGGAAAACCTCTAAAGATTTTATTCAAAGACGGATAGCTTTTATTCTGTTTTGAAAATCTAAACCATTTGGAAGTTGATAAAATAAAGGTGTTTTGCTTTGTTTATTAAAGACTATTTCAGACACGACGTGGCCTGGCTTTTTATTTCTCCATATGGAACAGCGTGAAGTGTCATAACTGTGTGTGAAAAGACACGTCATTCAAAGATTTCTTTTTCTAAGTGCAGACATTTGGAGTTCTTTTGGAAAAGGAGTAAAATACTGATTTATGAAGCATTGTATCAGGCAGTATGAAGTGGTTCCTTGCAAACTGTCTGTGATCTACAAAATCCTCCTGTCATGTTGGTAAAAAGCTCTTTCTTTCATACCCTGACTCAGTGTGTGCTTATAGGGCCCATCAAATCCCAGTCAACCAGTCAGAGTGTCAGTAATCACTGTGGGGTGTTCTGAATTTGAGTAATTTGTGTGTTGCGTTCATCACGTGTACAACTGAATGTGTGATTTAAACTCCCCATTTATCCAGGTACTGAGTCCCAATTTCATTTGTAAGGTCAACATGTATTGGCTTTTTATAAGAGTCAGCTACACATGTTCAGATAGGATATACGTACATTCACTGTGTCCTGTCAAATAGAGCTGTTGGCTTAGCACAGCTGAATATTTGTGGACCTGAAGGCTGAAGATGTCCCTTGTACAAATTTCTGGTGTTTGCACAAAGGCATGATGATGAAAGGTCTGAGATGAAAGTATGTGCCCATGATAAGGATTTGCTTGCTTGGTAATTAAGCAAGAAAGAGGCAAATTGTTACAAAACCACACAGGAACCAAGCACATTAATAATCTCTTAATGTTTTATTTTTTTCAGTTGGTAAACATCTGACTAAAAGACACTCCTACAAATATAAAGTTTTCCAGCCATGTAGGAGGACATCTTTGGGTGGTTCCCACCACTTTGCCAGGGAGGCAGGACAAGACTTTCTTCTTCCTGTTTCCTGTGGGATCCACCCCCTACGCTTCGGTTATTTTCCTGCCTTTAGGGATAGAACATCTGAGAGTGAACATAGAAAGAAATCTGCTTTCTTCCTGTAAGCTTTCTTCATTGTCCAACTTTCACACCCAGACATAGTAATAGGGAATATTATGGCATGAATTAGTTTGATCTTGGTTGCCAGGGACACATCCTTACACTTTTCTAGCTCCTTTGTGGCTACACGGAGAGAGATGTTAAAAAGCCGAAAAACAGAGCGCACATGAAACACATGTTCTTTTCACTTGATTTTTTTTCCTTTTTCATAAAAGGGAATTTCAAATGACATCCAATGATCCTTGGTCAAACCCCAGTTTCCCCTGCTGTCCATCTGTCAAGGACTGGCCAGTATGCCTCTGGCATACTGCTACTGAGGAGGTCTGAGCTGTTGACAGCAGGCAACTGTGGCTTGGAGAGGCATTGTCAGGAATGAGCAGTGCAGCTGGCAGCAGGTATCTGGTGCAAGAGTCCGATGCACATGCTGCTTTGATTCCCTACCAGATTTTAAAAGCTGATTTAATAAGGCTCAGGGGAAAAGATGTACTGCCTTGAAATAGGGGATAGTCTCAGAAATCTGTGGCTTCTTTTTCAATTTAGTATTTCAGAGCCCAAATGGATGACTGAAGTGGAATGTCTGTGGTTTTTGCAACATCTTTCAGCACATTGTTGTCTTTTCCTTCCTCCAGGGTGCTCAGGATAGTGTATGTGATTCCGCATTACTCTGTTTGATCCTCACACCTGCTCTGTGAGGTAGGGCTTGGGTGAGAGAATGGCTGGCCCACAGTCACCCAGCAGAGTTCAAGGCTTAAGAGGGAGTTGGAACTGGTCCAGCACTCTTAACCACTATGACACTCATTCTCTGTCATACCTGACATGCTTTCCTGTGGTTTTTTTCTTCATTCTGCTTCATGTTGGTTTCAAATTGCAACTAATCAATTCGAAGAGATGACAGGGATTAGTGGGAAAAAATGCAGTCTTGAGTAGCACAGCATTTTGTGTTTGTGTGTGTGTGTGGGGGGGGGGGGGGGCCGATGGATCACCAATCAAAAGCAACACAACATTGTATAAGCTTTCAAGTTCTACAGAAGTATTGTCGAAGGCTTTCATGGCCGGATTCAAGTGGTTCTGGTGGGTTTTACCTGCCAGAACCAGTTCTACAGAAGTCTTTAACAGGCAGGGTGTTAATGAACAAAAACACACACACACACGCCCAAGGGGTGCCTTTTAAGGTCTTGTCTTGTATGTAATCATCCTGTGAGAAATGCTCAGTGGCTATGTAGACTTAAAATAGGGCTGGTGTCAAACTGTGTCCTTTGCATTCCTCTCAGGATTCTTATATAAAGAGCAGCAGTGGCGTAGTGGTTAAGAAGAGCAGGTGCACTCTGATCTGGAGGAACTGGGTTTGATTCCTTGCTCTGCCGCTTGAGCTGTGGAGGCTTATCTGGGGAATTCTGTGCACTCCCACACACGCCAACTGGGTGACCTTGGGCTATTCACAACTTTTCGGAGCTCTCTCAGCCCCACCCACCTCACAGGGTGTTTGCTGTGAGGGGGGAAGGGCAAGGAAATTGTAAGCTCCTTTGAGTCTCCTGTAGGAAAGAAAGGGGAGATATAAATCCAAATTCTTCTTCTTCTTCTTCTTCTTCTTCTTCTTCTTCTTCTTCTTCTTCTTCTTCTTCTTCTTCTTCTTCTTCTTCTTCTTCTTCTTCTTCTTCTTCTTCGACAAGGTCTTGAGGTCCTGACTCTGAGACAAGTTCCCAATTCCCACTCCTTTTTTGTTGTGCCGTGGAAAAATATCAAAAGCATCTACACTGTTTTGTGTTGTTTGATTGGCCCTGATAAAAAGGAACTTATTTATTTTATTTATTAAAAACCTTTCTGTGCCCCCTTTCCACACATGTAGGGTCCCCAAGGTGGTGAATGTTAAAACATTTCAACATTAAATCAACATTTAAAATTATAAAATAATTCAGTAAAAGCATCTAAGCACACACCAAAACTGGGGAGGAGGACCAATAGTTTACTGGGGGTATGCCAAACAAAACAAAACAAAAGTATTTACACATAGGCAGTAGACAGTGATAGAGGAAGAAACATGGGGATGGGAGGATTTCCAATGTTTTTGCACCATGACCAAGAAGTTCCATCTGTCTAGCCTCAGATGGTGGGACACCTGAAAGCAGAACCTCTGAAAATGACAGGAATGGGCAGGTCGGTATTACCTGGCTTTTGTGTTTGATTTTGGTTTGGACTGAAGTGGATACATGCAACTTCTTTCCAGCGTGCACGGAGTTTCTCTGTGCTGAGGGTGCTTGTGAAGGGAGGGACCTGACAGACCCTCAGCCAAGGCTGTCTTTTCAGATCGGCATGATACTGCTCCATACCAGTACTACTGTGATATCCTGCAGTCTACCTAGAGCTTACTTACAAATCCAAGGGAGGCAGTAACTAGCTACTAGAGCAGGGGTAGGGAACCTGCGGCTCTCCAGATGTTCAGGAACTACAATTCCCATCAGCCCCTACCAGCATGGCCAATTGGCCATGCTGACAGAGGCTGATGGGAATTGTAGTTCCTGAACATCTGGAGAGCCGCAGGTTCCCTACCCCTGTACTAGAGGCCTCTCCCCCACTTGTGGCAGAGACCGCTTAGAGCCTGCAGTATAAAGTGGGAGGCTTATGTGAGGATTCATGAGGTGGCCAGGGAGGATCTTACAAAGATTTTGAGCTATACTGATTGGCATGTAGCTGTATTTTGGCTGTTTGCCTTATCCTCCTCATGCACTCTCTGTTCCGATAAAAGTCTAATGGTAGGAAGGCCAGATGGCATGCTGAGATATCTCAGAATGACCATCCTGCCCTAAATCAAGAAAAGTACTTTTGAGGACAGGAAAATTTCCCTTAGAGTTCGTAAAAAAAATAAATCAGTAGTTAGTATGTGTAGAGACAGAATCAGTGGTGGGATTCAGCAGGTTCACACCACTTCGGCAGAACTGGTTGTTAAAATGGTGCTTGTAAACAACCGGTTGTTAAATTATGTGAATCCCATTACAGCAGGCTCCCAACACAGCCAAAGATCTGTCCATTCCTATTCTGTCCTAACTCAAATCAGTATGACCTAAGACTAAAACATTTCCCCTATGGTACCAGCATAATAACTAAGGTCAGTAACTAGTTCAAACAACCTCCCATACTCCCCCTCGATCTAACAGTACCCACAGATTACTAGCAATATAACAATTCACTAACTAAAATACTGACATACAACCTAAATGATAACTAGCAAATAGGAGGAAAAAATTTACTACAGCTAACTGGAATTCTATACTAACCTTGTAATTTAACTTTGGCCAGAAAGGAAGAGGCTGGACCAGCATGTTGTAGCTTGAATGATAAGTTGTCGTCTATATTTATTCATTTTGTAATTCTGATATTCTGTCAATAATTTTGCTGTTAAGATGTTGTATTATTATTATATTACTAGCGGGGCCCAGCCACGCGTTGCTGTGGCAATTGTCCTTCTCATCACAGTCCGTAACCCACACAGATGTCCATGCAGGTCCAATGATCCGCAGCATAGCCTTTTGGGGTGGTCAAATGGAATCCTTCTTTCCCTTTTCAATTCATATTGTTATATGGTGGTGCCTTGTGTTTTTAGTATAAGGTAACCCTTTCCTTTCCACAATAGAACTGTCCAGAGTGCAAATCCCGCTGTCCATGAGGCTGGTTGACACGCACAGTCCTGGCTTGGGTAAGGCAGAACTGGGGCAAGGAGGCTATCCCAGTCAGGTAGCAGAGGCAGGGTGGTGAGGTGCTCAGATCGAGGCCAGCTCCCTGGGTTCTTAAAGGGCCATGTGCAAAAGAAGCGGAGCCAGTAGTGTTGGTTCGCCCCCACCCCGTGGATTTTCTTAGAAGAAAAAGACAAACTCCAGCTCGCTTTTAGTAAAAGAGAGCTGTGGCGAATATGGGTGAGGAAGTGGATAAGTGGTGGTTGGATGTGAGGGAGGGCAGAGTGAGGTGTGTGAGGATTAGCTGTATGTGTGTTGTATGATAGCAGTGGGTGAGGCACAGAGAGTGAAAGTTACCTGCGTGTGAGGGGGGGAACCCCGCCTGACGTCTCACACGGCAAAGTGTGTATGTGTTTCACTTCCACTCGTATTACTTACCAGTATTACCTATTTACTGTTCCACTGCTCATCTCTGCCCATCTGCACAAACATTCTAAGCCCTCATACCAAGCTCTCAGGCCACGGACAGACAGGCTGCATGAACATTCTAAGGGTGACAGTTAAACAAAGCCAGCTTCATGGCCTGGTGTGCCAGGAAAAAGACATTTTACCTGGCTCAGATATGGACTTTTGGCGATTTGAAGGTCCCATTACCAGCCCGCAACAGGGAGGAACGTCATGTGAAAATTTGGGGGCAATCCGTCCAGCCGTTTTGGCGTTAGGGAGTGACTAACAAAGTCACTGTTTGCTTTTTATATATATAGATGTCATGATGCTATATTTTGTTGTTATATGATACTTGTTTACTTTTGCTGCTAAGATGCTATTGATGTTTCTGTTATGTTATGAAATGTTGTTATTGTTGATATGTTATGATTGGTGATGTTTTCATAGACAACTGTTGTTAAGCCACCTGAGTCCTTTGGAAGAGGGCAGGGCATAAATCTAACAATGAATGAATGAATGAATGAATGAATGAATGAATGAATGAATGAATGAATGAATGAATGAATGAAATAAATGTATGTCCTAAAATCGTCATTGGCGCCCACATAGATTTTCTTCTTTGACATGTTACTGGAACTCTCAAATATGTATATGTTCGTGTCTATAATAAAATGCCCATAAGTCACTAAACCAAAAATCAGGGAGTTTATAGACAGAGAATTCCCTCTTGTATAGCGCTTCTTACTTTACCCCAGCCTATGCCCATTGTGGGACAGGATATATTCCAATCTGCTCATCCTAAACTTTTGCTGGTTGCAGCCTGTGACTTTTCTCTGCTAGAGAATAATTGCAAACAAGCTAATTGAAATTAAATCCAGATGAGATTAAAGAGTGCAATACTGGAATGGTGGCCTTGAGTCCATTGGGTTCAGCATACACTGCAGTTGGCAAGAGGCTGTTCTTTGCCCTGCCTTGTCACCAGATTGATTATTTGATGTGCAGTAAAGAGAGTATATTTCCTTAGATTGTTTGAAGATCAGTCTCACTGGGTGCTAGAGCGGTTTAAATTGTGGTTTGGCTATTTGTTCACCTGTTATGACATTCTTGTACCTCAACATGGTGGATTCCAAGGCAGTTCTGTAACACATTTACTAGGGATAATGATTGTTAGCCAGAAATACATATTTATTCAGAGTACAGATTACACTTACAAACATATTCAAAGCAGTTTATAGCAAAATTTAAAGCCACAATTAAACCTAAAAGCAAACAAAAAAGAAATCGACAAACACCCAAATAAAACACTTTATAATGACTGTTCCAAAAATTTCATGTGATGGTCAATTAAAATCAGCCATCAGACAAGCCTGTTAAATAATCCAGTTGAATTCACTTCAGACCAGCAGGATGGGTCTTGGAAGATGGTGTGTGAGTACTAGTGACTTAGCCAGTTGAGCCTCCAGGAAACAGAAGTTCCATAATATTGGGCAACCACTGAGAACATTTATCTTCCTTCTTCCCTTGAAGAACCCTTTGGAGTATGATTATCAAACTGATCTCAAAGAGAAAGAGTGGCAGAAGACATTACCTTAAGCGGTGATGTTTGGCTGATCCTTGGAGTGGGAGTTGGCATGGACGTCTTAAAATCTTATTTGGTCACTGTGGTTGATAGCACTTCACCCATTAGTATCACTGGGAAATCAGGTTGAACCCACCACTTGGCACACCTGCCACTAGCCCCTATGTGATGACAAATATGTAATCATTGTCTCATTTTCTGATCTGATAAAATAATGTGCTCTCTCAATACTCCCCCCACCCTTTTGTTTGACTAATAATGAAGCCGCGAACCTGAATAGCAATGTTAGGAAGTAGCATCAGGGGAGGCCTTGGCCTCTACGTCCTGTTTGCTTGAATGTCTGTGGCCTCTGGTTGGCCATTGTGCAAAGCAGTATGCTGGACTAAATAAAAACATAAGAACTAGCCTGCTGGATCTAGTCCAGCACTCTGCTACTCACAGTGGCCCACCAGGTGCCTTTGGGAGCTCACATGCAGGATGTGAAAGCAGTGGCCTTCCGCTACTGCTGCTGCTGCTCCCAAGCACCTGGTCTGCTAAGGCATTTGCAATCTCAGATCAGAGAGGATCAAGATTGGTAGCCATAGATCGACTTCTCAATAAATCTGTCCAAGCCCTTTTTAAAGCTATCCAGGTTAGTGGCCATCATCACCTCCTGTGGCAGCATATTCCTAACACCAATCACATATTGCGTGAAGAAGTGTTTCCTTTTATTAGTCCTAATTCTTCCCCCCAGCATTTTCAATGAATGCCCCTGGCTCCAGTATTGTGAGAAAGAGAGAAAAATTTCTCTCTTGTCAACATTTTCTAATAGACCACTAGTCTGATCAAGAAGGCTTGCCTTAAGATCTTATGAGACTTAAAAAATTCCACTGAGCAAGATTTCTTTACCTCCATTCTGCCTGCTTTTGACAAAAGTGCTTTCTCTGGAGCTTGTAAAACACCCTTTAAACGAGGATTATATTACTCTGCAGAGTTTTTAATACACAGTCAATTTTCAGCGATTTCCAAAGTGTTCAGGTAATCAATGACTGTTGTATGCAGTGGTAGGCTGCATTAATTCATCTTCACCGAGAGAGTTCATTTTTCTCAGGGAGTTTGTGTATTCTGAAAAATCCTGATTGAAAGCCTGTCTCAGTTGAAATTCAGGCAGAAACGGGCGGCTGGATGCTCAGAAATTTGTGGCCTACAAAGGGAAATGATGATAAATAAGAATGTCTAGGATGTGTTTGTTTCTTATCAGTTGACAAAGAGTTAGACTTGCAATATTACTTCTCAATGCTATTCTTTCATTCTCTGGAATATTTACTTGCTTTTCTTTAAACAAGTCAAGGATCTGGCTCTATGTGGCTGAATTTATTGAAATATTCTATTGTAAATCTCATTGATGGTTAATATAGTAATCCAATTCATTCATCTTATTAATCAGAAGTGACAGACTGACATTATTTTCCTTGACCATGGAGTCATTTTGTTGTGCAGGACAGACAAATGGTCTTAACCAAATACATTCCCTTGATTGAAGAATGGTACACTTCTTCTATTTGGGATGATTGCCCTCTTCCAGTGAGCTCACAGTTTTGGGAGGGATGCACATGGAGCGGTGAGGGAGGTAAGGGATACCAGCCTCACCATACAGATCAGCCAAATCAACCCAGTGATCAATGGGGTGACAGATATCACATCCAGATTGCCCTCGCATCCAAATGCAGCCATGCCAATCTGTTTCAACCCAAACAGCATCTTACTGCACCATAATACATTTGTTGTGATTTGAACTTTTGTTGGCATGTGGTCTTGAGGGTACTGCATGACTGTTGGCTGGAAGAATCCTGATATGTTCTCTCCTGAGCAGCATTTATATAAAGCACTCACATTCACACAAGAAAACTGGAATTTTGGGGGAACATTGTGGGGTGGGTGGGGGGAGAACTTTGAGGTATTTTTTTCTTTTGAAGCAAGTAACATCCCTTTTCAGATGAAACTCTATCAAAATGCTTGTTTAGAAAAGGTGTTGTATTTAGATAATCTAACGTAACATATTTCCAGCAATTGAATAATGATCATTCTTGTGTCATCTGTAGATGTGTACGGTATACTTTCAAGGATATGTTTAATATGGCCAATTTTGTCCACAGTAATATGAAAGAATCTATGTTTGGTAATAATACACTGTGGGAGAGATCAGTGTGTTCAGTGTAATATCTAGGTCTGCAGATAGTCATTAGTGCTGTAACTTGAGGAAGACTTAAAATAATACATTTTCTTTCAGTTACTACATAATTTATGATTTCTATTTTCAACCCCCCCCCCCCCCCCGGCTACTTATATGGTAAAAATGAAGATATGTGTACTTCATCAGCACAGGGTGAAACCTTTTGCGGCTTCCCTTCACTAGTATAAGGGCTTTTTGCTGTTTGGTTAGAACAAAACTGAGGCATTTTTATTTTCTATAAATATGCAAATGAGTGTCAGTTTATGTGCTAACCAAGTAATGAATTATGCATGTTATGTTCTTAAAGCAGTAAGTTTTGCTGTGCAATCCAAAGGGGGAAGCTGAAGCCACTTTGTAAGCAGTGGAAGGGTTCTGCTGGTACCCATGCCACCTGCCCTGCAAAGTGGATTGGATGCTGACACCAGGGCTGTTTCTGCACAGCCAGGCTGCGGGGGTGCATTGGCATAAACGACGCCGACACACTCCCCCCGGGACCATTTGCACGGACGGTCCTGGTAGGGGCGGGGAAGATGGCGCCTGTACAGAGGCTGCGCTGTCCCCTGAACGCCTTACCGTCCCTCCGACCTTCCGGCGCCTCGCCCAGGCCAGGGGACACGCCCCCTGCTCTGTGCGACAGCTCTGGAGTTGTAGGGTGGGGCGACGCACCGGAAGGTTGGAGGGACGGTAAGGTGTTTGGGAAAGAGGGGGAAATGGCGCCTTCCATCTGCTGCCGTTTGCACGGCAGCGTTTGGAAGCCGCTGTTTCTGAAAAACCTCGCTCAGGGAGTGAGGTTCGGAAACAGCGGCTTCATGCCGCTCGGGGGTTGCGAGTCTGCGGCAGCCGTGCGAACCCCTCCCCAGGGACGCTGTTTTAAGTGTCCCTTGGACGCTATATTCCGCCTGTGCAGAAACAGCCCAAGAAATCTGCCCCGGCAACAGCGTGCTGTGGTGCACAACCCAGAAGTGTTCCTCAGTACCGTCATTCCTGCACTACAGGAGGCTGCACTGAAGTTCCAGGGATGTTCCGGGGGATGTTCCAGGGGCATTCCCAGGGATGGAGCTGACTTTCAGCCTTGGAACACCCCCCCCCCCCAATACTGTCTGGTGGTAGCTGCCTCAGCTGGTGAGCCTGCAGCAAGCTTGTCAGTCCTGATTGGCACTGGTGGAGAGGTGGTTCACCAGCTCAGATTGGGAGTGGAATGGGTGGGTGTGTGGTTCCCTGGACTGCTGAGTCCACAGTGGGAACATTACTTTAGCTGGCTCAAGGACCTGATAAGTTTCTGAAGGTGTTAGATGCAGTCCCCAGGCCATATGTTTGACATCCCTGCCCTAAATAGGTACATCTATGAATGTTCCATTGCAGGAGAGAAACACGAATAGCATCTTTACAGAAGATGTGCTGCAGCTGCAGGCTTGGACATATATTTTTCTAACTCAACAGCAAACTAGATCACAGCCAGCCTGTACACATCATGTTGTCTTCAGAAATAGCTCTTGGTTTATTGCCTTCTTAATCGAGTTCCTTATTGTCCTGTAGTCTATTTACTGATGAAACTGGGTTCTTTTACCTGCATGAACTTTGTAATGAAACTGGCAAGCTAGTGACTGGGATTTTCAGAGCTCCTTGTATAGTTATGTAACCCTTCATGTGCTTACTTATACCAATGAAAGGGACATATGTAATTGGAAGAGTCTTGGAATATATTTAACCAGCAGAGGGACATTTGGTTACTGTTGTACAAAGTGTAGTTCCTTGAACTCTATCTCAGAAGGACCTAATTTCTGATGGTTTTCTGAGGCCATCTATTTTGCAAAATTTGGCAAGCCATGTCTTGTCACTCATTCAAACCCTTGTAACACCTTCAATATCAGTTAAGGAAAACATCTGATAAAAGTAAAATGTAATTGGCTCTGAATTCCAGGGATTGCCATTCAGTGAGAAAGCGTTGTTCCTATTTTAAGAGCATGGTTTGATTAGAAACCACGGCAGTGAACTTCTGTTTTAGTGAAGACTCAAAACTGTACTGGGTTAGTCTGGCAATCTATTCAGCTTACTGAACTATCGCCAAGAGTATTAACAGTACCACAAACTAGCAGAGTGCTCTGTTTCTTACACTATACTCCTGCATTTAGGGATGACTGCTCATAATAGTAAATTGGATGTATTGGAACCTCTCACTTGGGTGGGGCTACCCACAGAAAAGGCGGCCATTTTGTATGCTCTACAGCAGCTGGTCCAAAACAGTGCTCTGCAGAGCACGTGGTGCTCTGTGAAGAATCTTCAAGTGCTCCGCAAAGAAATTGAAATGTGTCAAATAGTTTTGAGAAAACAATATTCAAAGTTCCAATTTTAAATGACTTTCAATAGGAAGAATTAAGTTTAGATAAAAATTTCAGCTATTAATTAATTAATTAAACAAACAAACAAACAAACTTATAGGCTGCCTCATCCCCGAAGGGCTGGAGGCGGCTCACAATACGGCTGTTCTAACGAACAGCAAATCAACAACTTAAAAACTTAAACCCCTTAAAAACCTATGCAGCATAAATTAAAACAACAAAAGTTTTTAAAACAAAAGTTGTTTAAAACAGGCACCCGAACTAAGGCCAAAAGGAGGGAGGGAATAGGCAGGGCCCGTGATGGCATCAGTGGATCAGGCCCAACCAGAATAGAAAAGATGGAAACAGGCAGCCTCAGATTCGGTTTAGATTTTTTTAAAAAAATTGTGCTTTTGCTATAGCTATGATAAAAGACTAACAACTTGAAAAGTAGATAAAAACAGCCAAGAATGCACATATGTGCCTCTGGCATAAGGGCGATGATAGTGCTTCGGGACAAATTTATCTCCTGAATAGTGCTCCGCGACTCAAAAAATTTGGGAATATCTGCTCTAGGGACTTCCCAGGCATGCAAGACAATATTATCCTATTAATGGGGAAAAAAACAAAACACACAAAAATAGGCTTGATTGATACTAAGCATGCTCCTTACTTGAGGAAGCTTAAACTATTAAGGCCTGTTGAATATCAGTTAAGGAAAACATCTGATAACAGAGGGATTCAGGCGCTCACATTCTTGTCATTTTTGAATCATTTTAAGAAAGTAAAATATTGTATAAATCCATTCCCTTTATTAAGTGGAGTTATTCAGGAGGACCTTCCAAAAATATGATTACATGCTTTAAGGGCTAAGGGAATTAAAGTTCTCTAGCCATTTGAATCTTTTGTAGCATATGTAGATTTTAACTTTTTTGTAATCCTAGTTGAGATGTGGTTTTAACGTTCTCGTGTAACTTGTCTTAATCTCTTTTCAGGAGAAAGCTGGTTAAAATGTTGTAAATCAATCAACTGTAAACTGTCATCCTTGACATAGAAAAAAAAATAGTCTCTGACCTGAAGAGCTTACCGTTTCCTCAGGATTATCTGTATTGGATTTCTTGGGAGTGATTCACATCAGGGCAGGCTTTCCATGTCATTAATTCATGGATCCCTTTTGATATGCTCTCTCACATGCGTTTTGATCACTGAGTTTACTATGGTTGAAGTTGTTATATTCTCACAAACGCAGAAGAAAAGTCTCCAGATGCCTGCAAAAAAGAAAGAAAGAAAAGAGAAAGAAAAATTGAATAACCCAGTGCCGGAATGGACCCCCTAGCAAAAGATAAAAGGCTTATGATTGGTTGCAGTTTTGTCTTAATCCCTTCTCCTTATTTCAGTCCCATCATGTTCAGTTAGTATCTGGTCTCACAGAATGAATACTTCTTTCTTTCCTAGGGCACAGGGGCTAGAACAACTTCCCCCCCTTCTGACTCCCATATTTTGCCTTCTTTGGGCCCATTTTATATTTTCCTCAGAGGTACAGGTTCCTGTTGCTTCTTTACTGTGAAATCAGAGAAAGAGCCTGTCAGAAACCCCAGCCCAGCTCTGTGGTGAAGTTGGCTCCATGCCTCAAGGTCACCTCTGACAGCTACAAGCATCTGTGCAAACCCATTCCCTACTGCAACAAAGGCTGGCTTTCACTGAGCAAGTATGTGTGTGATGGGGCAGACTTTGGCAGACAACCATAGATAGACCATAGATAGGTGAAGGATGAAAATTAAATAATGATTTCGGAAAGCTTGAAGAGATGCACTTTGCATCACTTTGTTTTGTGTGCCAAGGAGATGAACTGCTATCTTAAGGGCAAAAAACATAGCATAAAACAATGCATTGATTTTTTTTTACTGTTTTGTAATTTTGCCTTTGTTTTCCATAAAACTTTCGCCCTGCCTTCCCCAAACGGCTCTTACCTCCTGTTCCCTTCCGTTGCGTTGTGGAGGCCAGGGGACACACCCCCATGGCCAGAGCAATGGCTCTGGGGTCAGAGGCCAGGAGGCATGTCCCCTGACCTCCACAACGTGATAGAAGGTGACAGGAGGTAAGAGCCGTTTGGGGAAGGCAGGGCGAAAACGCCGCTTTTGAAAAACCTTGCTTGTTGAATGATGTTCAAAAGTGGCGTTTTCGCGCCATTTGGCTGGCACGAGCTTGATATTCTCTCTCACATGCGTTTTGCTATAGCTGCATCTGCTGTGTGAACAACGCCCCAGGAACAGTGTTTTTACTGTCCCTAGGCACTGTTATGGGGCTGTGCGGAAATGTCACTCTGACATTATGATGGTTCTTCCAACATTTCATCTGATATTAGGAACAAGACCACCATTTCTGACAGCCCATGGCCTGAGGATTTGTGGGACATGAAAAGCATGGCTTTGGAGGGGGGGGGGCGCAGATTTCATGGACAATTCACCATGCGAATCACGTTTGCAGTCTTTGGCACCTTTTTTCATCTTGTGCAGCTTATGCAGAATAGAGCACATCTACCTTAACATTTTTGTTTTGTGTGAAGGTTTGTGTGCATAAAGTATCATCAAGTCACATCCAACCCTATGAATCAATATCCTCCCAAACCACCTGTTGTTAACAACATTGCTCAGGTTTATTCTCTTCAAAATACCTTTTCAGTAATTTCTTTATTTTTTTAAAAAATCAGTATAGGATTCTGCACTACTTTTATTTTTGTAGGAGTTCCTTATTGTAGGCAATGCAACACATCTGTTTTTTGGGGGGCAGGGGATTGAATGGTTTCTACAGATTTATGTGGCTTTTAATGTCAGGTTTCCATTGTATAGATATAAAGCAGGCAGTAGCAACAACAGGAGATGGGTTGGATGTGACTGCTTATTGATATAAAGCTTTAATATTATGTAAAGGCCATACATTTTTGTAATGGTCAGATATTACATTTTTTTGTATTACAAAACTAAAGGAACCATCCATTTTTGTAGGATTCTACAGAATTATCAAGGTATTAATATAATAAATAATTCTGCAGGTGTTTTTTAATCCCAGCTGGTTGACACCAGCATGATACTGTAGTTTTTTCCTTGATGAACAGCTGTTGATTTTAGAGGGTTAGTTGCCAGAGGGGGACTGTTAATCTCTCCATAAGCAGGCGGTCTTCCTTAGAACGCTTGATGTAATTACAGTATGGTTGGATAGCACTACACTTGTTCAAGTTGTGTCATTGTTGTCATTTACTTTGGCTGATGTGACCATTAGAAGACCATTGTAACTGAGCAATGGAAATGGGCAGCAATTAGGGTGGAGATGTCAAGGGAAGAGTTTATAGGGAGAACTGTTGATAACAACCTGTGCGCCTGAGAGTCGAGCTTTAAAGAGGATTGAAATCCGAGGTGGGTCTTTGAAGATCTTTGATGATTTAATTGTTCTGACTGATAAGTCGATGAGAAAATCAGCTCGACATCCAGGCTGTACAAACTGTGGTTGGGTACAGGGATGCTTAAACAGGAGAGACTGAGAATACAAGTAGGGCTGCCAACAGCCCTGGATAAAACTTTTTTGTGCTTTTAATGAGGACTGTGTGGGAAAATGAGCAGGTGAAGTTTTTTGTGGCACAGAGGTAAATAATCTCCCACATCTTACCTTACAGGTCATTTTTTCCCATTTGGGATCCTGTTCCATGTTGCTCTCGGTGTCCCCCCCCCCCCGGGGAGAAATCTTCCTGCTTTTTTTTGCCCACATGTTTTCACTCAGCAGAACACCTACAATCTTGGCACTTTAGCTTACATCCAGAAGGCTCTCTAGAAACCTGTAATCACTCATTATTTAACCCTTTGCTTAACTTGAAATTCTAGCAAGTGCTCTTCTAAAGCAAGATAAAAGTTGTCCAGATAATTAAAGGGTTAAAGCCAGCAAATATGAATTTATTAGCCTTTTGTTCCATTAAGAATTTGTGAGTTCCTTTTCTCCTTCGTCATTGTCCTTCTTAAATTATCATTATCATTATCATTATTATTATTTATTGGGTTTATAGACCACCCTCCCCTGGAGGGCTTAGGGCGGTGAACAGCATTATGTATGTATGTATGTATGTATGTATGTATGTATGTATGTATGTATGTATGTATGTATGTATGTATGTATGTTGGGGAGGGGTGTAGAGTGGGATTTTTCCCAGGGGCTCTCAGCAGCTTTGGTTGGTAAGCATATGCAGTTTTTTGTTGTGGCCTTTAAGTTAGGACTCCATCATCTGTTTTAATGGCTTATTGACTCAGGGATGGGAATGAGTAGGTTAGATCCATGCCCAGGGCCCACATTTTAAGTCCTAGGCAACTTGGTCTTTTCGTATTATAGACAAAGTTTGAAATGAAGCCAGACTTGCAAACCTTTCCTTTGACTACAGAAAATAAATTTTAAATAATTGATATCAAATCACAAGGTGGAAAGAAACCATTGAGATTATAAGTTTTAATTTGGGGACAAGGTGAAAACCAGTGTGACTACAACGTCAGCAGTCCCAATATTATTGCATCCAGTGTGACTACAACATCAGCAATCCCAGTATTACTGGAATCTAGACTGAAGCTTGTCCTCTGTTATAACTGCCCAGGATTACGTTTGCAATTGTAAAAGGTCAGTACCATCATGGCACTATCTATGGATCTTCTGCACAATTTATGAAGTAAGGCACCAGAATCAGAAATATTTGGGTTATAGTGTTTCATCCTCCAGGTACATCCTGGAAAGCTCCCAGAATTACAGTTTATCTTCAGACAACTGAGATCAGTTGCTCTGCAATGTGAACTCTATGGTATTGTACCCCACCAGGCTCCTTTCCCTCCCCAGACTCTACCATCCCCAGGCTGCACCCCCCCCCCCGCAAATCTCCTGGAATTCGTTTACCTGAAGTTAGCTACTCTGTTGGGCTATCATTGTAGTTTGTTGGAGTCATGTACGGTGTGTAACTGCATTTGCTAAATCTTGCTTCCTGTAACATTTATGGTTCTGTGTACTCTAGCTGTATTTTATTTCCTTGTGTGACAGTTCTGCTAAACATGGTGGCTGGTGTGCAGCACTTGCAATGTATCATGCAGTTTTTCATCTCTCCCAACCACTTGGAAGAATGCAGACCTCAGTACCGTTCCACAGAGTGACCCAACTGAGTGATTAACTCAAATCACCTGGTAAACTAATGACTGAAGAGGAATGGTGTAACCTTAGGTGACTGTTCCTTTGGATGTTCACCTTTGGATGTTCATCATGCCGGCAGGGGATGATGGGAACTGTAGTCCATAACACCTGGAGGGCCGCGAGTTTGACACCTATGATCGACAGTTTTATCATACTGGTACTTGTGATATTTAAAATATCTTAATTACAGGCTTTTTGGATTTGTTGGGGGTTTTTTTTCTGGAAAAAAGAAAGCCCTGTAGATTTCTTGGGGAGCTGGATTTGATTTGAAATTCAAGACCTGAACAAAATGTAGTGGGTAAATATTTTTTATTTTTCATTTTTAAAATAAAAAATGTAATGAATGAAAAAGAACATGATTACAGAAAAGAGTAGTAAGTGGAGCTTAACATCTAAAACTTACATCATCAAATATTCTATTTAAAATTGACAGACCTAAAAGAATCGAAATATAACGTTGATTTCTTATCCCTGTGACCATTGTTGTCACTTATTGCCCCAGATTGTGGTCTATATAATCCAAAGAGACACTCCATTTCTTTCAAAATCTATGGTGATCTGTTATGTATCAAAGATGTTAACTTCGCCATTTTTGCGTATTCTGTTAGTTTGTTCATCCATTCTGTAGATTGCTCTGCTTTCTGGTATATATTTATTAGGACTGAAATGATCTACCAGTTTCTCCAGTGCATATCTTGCTGGTATGATTAGGACTTATCAACTTGCAACCACAGACACTGAAGAAGCTGATGATTCTTTTGTAGTTCAGGAGTACATAAAAGCAAAACCATAAATATAAAATGAATTTTATCGAGATGTGCTGTTAAGTTGCAACTCTGCCCATATAATATGTTGGAAAAATTCCATATACTTGTGTCGTTTTAATATCACTTAGGTTTCAGAATAGCTGGCACATAAAAATGCAGATAGGATGGTAGCTGCAAAATATTTAATATTTTTTCCAGTTTTATGTATTGCTGGTTGTGGGTTGCAACCGTGATACCTTAATAATCAGTTGACAGTTGCATGAACTATTCATAAAGAACATTATGCCTTTTTTTTCTTTCTCCCCCATTTTGTTCTCTAGGTTGTTCAGTTAACCCCTAGACGATGGTTAAACCTGCAGGAATACCAGAGTAAGAAACTGATGGCTGATCATGGGGTCACAGTTCAGAGATTCTTCGTGGCTGACACCGCAAACGACGCTCTGGAGGCCGCTAAGAGACTAAGTAAGTAGGCTAGTAATGGGATGAAATCTGCAGTGGCTGTAAACCAGCCTGGAAACTTAAAATTGCTTTGCTGTAAATACATGCATTGTGCTGTGCACCATCTTTAAGTCTGGGGCCGTTTATTCTCAAGAGATTAGGCGTATTCCATAGATAATGAGCAACATTTCACTTGCAATTCTATTCATTTATTTCTGTTTTCATCTCCCTTGATCCCTGAGGCTCTTAACAGGTTATAATAGAATATAATATGCAAATATAGTGTATCCAGCAACTTACCTTATTGATTGTGCGTGAATGCTTTCCAAACCAGACTTGCAAACAACAGTAATAAGGTCCAGAAAGGGAAAATAGTCCATGTTATACAACTATTATGCAAATCTGTTTCACGGGGTTTCTTGAACTGTGTTGCTTCTTTGTAACTTGCCCAGAAGGAAATACTATTTAGCTAAATGGCCAATTGCCAGCGATTAGTTACTAGGAGGGACAGCTTTTTCTAATGTGCAAGGCGAGGGAACAGTTGAAGAGCTGAGTGGCAAAAGCCAGTGGCTAACCGCCAATTTCCCAATCCTGTTGAGAAATTATATGTATCTCCACCATATACTGATAAGTTTACAGGTACTGTTGGTGGATGCTCCAGTCGCTGCCCTTCAGTAATTCAGCCTGGTGTTTGAGAATGAAGACACCGCCCCCCCCCCCCGGCCAGCTACACAATGGGAAGAGTGCTGCTACTTTTCCTATTTTTTTTTATCTTACCTTGCAAAGCAGCAGTGATTGGACTCTTTGCCTTTGCCCCCACCCCCAATACTACACAGTGAAGAGGGTGCTGCTGCTTTTCCTTTAAAACTCACCAATCACCAGAATGGAAAAACAAGACCTTTTCCCACCAACTGGCCCAGGAATCCCAGCACCCCCCCAGATACCACCCCCAAATTCCTCACCACCCCCTTTGTTATTTCCACCGCTCCCAGGGGAGCAGTACCACCCACTTTGTGAATCCCTATTCTAGAAGATGAAGAAGAAGAGTTTGGATTTATACCCCACCTTTCTCTCTGTAAGGAGACTCAAACAGGCTTACAAACTCCTTGCCCTTTCTCTCTTCACAACAGGTACCTTGTGAGGCAGGTGGGGCTCAGAGAGTTTTGAGAGAACTGTGAATAGGCCAAGGTCCCTCAACAAGTTTCATGTGTAGGAAGGGGGAGAAAAATCCAGCTCACCAGATAAGAGTCCGCTGCTCAGGTGGAAAAGTGGGAAACCAAACCCAGTTCTCCAGATTAGAGTCCACCTGATCCTAACCACAATACCATTCTGGCTCTCTACAATTCTATTAGGTGTTCTTTTTTTCTTTCCTCAATCTGTTGCCCATAAACTTTATCGGATTGAAGTTCAAGGATTATGGGGGAAAGAGAGAAGTTCTGTATTTACTTTCTTCAGCCATGTGTAAGTTTATAGGCCACCTTAGTATGTCCTCCCTGCCCAGTTGTGTTTTTTGTAAACTAAAAAGCTTCTGCCTCTTCAGCCTTTCTTCTTAGGAATGGTAATGTAACCCTTTGTACCTCTTGTTTGTCCTCTTCTGTACTTCTTCTAGCTCCCTCACAGCCCTCTTTTGTTCAGACCCCATCAGTGTGTTGTTTTATAAAGATTTTTTGTCTCGTTTTCTTCACTGTGCACTTACATTGAATTTCATTTGCTGCATTGTCGCTCGCTCAATTTGGAGCTCTTAGAGCTTTTTACAATCTGCTTTAGTTTTCACCATCCTGAATGATTCGGTAACATCTACAAACGGAACTGCTGATCGCCCCCAATTGGAGACAATTTATGAAAAAATTAAACAGCATTAGTTTCAACCTAGGGGTTCCATGCAAGCCATAATTTGTTACACACATCCAATAGATTAGTCAGAGTTTTTTTTTTTTTTGCAAGAATCCCAGCATAAAAATTATGTTTTGTGATTTTGGAATTATACCTAAAATTGTTAATTTAAAATGACAATTTAAAACTAATTACTAATCATGGTTTTGGACTGTGGTTAAAACTTCTTATTGCTGCAGACGTCATGGTAATATAGTCGGTGCTGAAAAAGGAAGAGTCAGGGAATTGTGAGGAAGATGAGTGTGCAGGGCTGAAGAAGATTATGTGTTCCTGCATTGCAGGGGGTTGGGGTCTCTTCTTGGGGTCTCTTCCAACTCTGCAATTTTTAGAAGAGGCTATTAGTTTGGAGAGCATCTCTGATTAGTCATGATTAAAAGACTTTGAAATGTTGTTGTGTTCTGTGTTAACTTTGCATTGAGTCAGTGACACAAATGTGGAGTAGGGATTTTATGGGAAAGTGGCATGAGTGGCAGCATAAGGCTGTAGCCAAGAAAACGATGCCAGTCCATATTTCATAGCCAGAAGTTTAGTGGTTAAAATCAAATCTGTGTTGGAAGTCACTGACGACGTTATTCTCACCATCTACAGTATTTACTACACTACTTGATTAATAGCCTGAATAGGATAGCTCAGGCCGACCTGGTTTGGTCCGATTTCATCTGCTAAGCAGAGTTGGCCCTGGTTAGCATTTGGATGGGAGATCACCAAGGAAGTCCAGGGTTACAGAGGCAAGCATTGGCAGACTACCTCTCTTGCTTTGGAAACCCGTACGACAGCTGTGACATGACAGCAAAAAAGAAAGAAACAACAATGAAGCTCCCTTGATTAATGGTTTGCGGGAAACATGTCAAAATGCACTAAAAAGTGAGAAAGGGGAATGAGCATAAAGGATTTGTAAACAAGTTTAAAGTGGCTGGTAGATTTTGGTTCTTTTTCCCCCAGACTAAGCATAGTGGATGCCTAGAAAATTAAAGTCATGCCGTTAATACTTGCTTTCAGAGGGACTTCTGTCTAGTAAAAGACGGAACCCAAGGGATTTTCTAGCTTTATACATTGCTAAACAATTCTCTGATGAAACTGCTTTATAAGAAGGCACTGCTTATGAGTCAACATTAAGTCATTTCATGCTTCAAGTCAAGATGCTGTTAGTAACCAACAAATAAAGCAAAACATATTCTGTACAATGTTGAAAACACTCTGTTATGCCTGATCTCCTTTATGAGGGAGACTCAGAATAAACAAATGTGCCTTTTTTTACATCTATATTTAACATTGAATAAGCCAAGGGATTTGAGAGGCTTTTTATGAAATTCCAATGTGAGGGAACAGCCATAATGTATCATTAATATTTGCTTTGGTTTTATTGTCTGTGTCGAATATGAGGCTGAACTTCAGAGGAGACAGATGGGATAGAGGTAACAGTCTAAAAATAGCAGTATCAGTGTATATTTTCACTGCCTTTAAATAAACAGCTACATTTTCAAGGAGTAGATGTATTTAATATTGGTAGCCCTTCTTCTGTGTGAAGAGTAACATCAGACTTCTTGTCACTTCTTAGATGCACCAAGGGATTCTGGAAGGTGCTTCTTGGAGTCATGAGAACATAATCTTATTGTGTGTTCAGATTCTGAACATGTTTTGCTTCATACTGAGTCAGGCTATTCGTGGCCAATATTATCTCCACTTGACAGGCAGCAGCTCTTTAGGATCTCAGGTAGAGGTTTTTATGTCACCTATTACTCAGTTGGAGATGCCGGGGATTGCAACTGGGAACTTCTTGGTCCCCATCTAGAATAAGTTTACATTCTCATCACTGTCTATTCTTGTGCTGTTATTCTGGGCCCCTCCCAGAGTCGGTCTAGTTTCTCATCACTATCCATGCCTCTTCTCTTTTCTTCTGGGCTCAATCTATCCTGCTACCCAGAGAGAGGAACAAGCTGCCACATGCTTTTCGTAGTGGAGGGAAACACATACAACGCTATTCATATATTACTTTTTATGCATTGGAGAGTAGTCCTCCACCCAAGAATTCATCCCTGAGGTTGAATTATTGTAACTGTTCTCTGCCCTTGGGCAAGAACCCAGCTGTAGATTATACTCTGTCTCACAAAACAATATTAGGAGATTGTAAAGTCCTCCACCACAGAACGCAATATGCTGGACCTTTTTTGTTGTAGAATGCTGTGCCTGAGTCCTAGTGCCTACCTAGCCCTGCTCCCCACCCCTATCCATTTGAAAGTTTGATAATAGTCACACCTAGAGCCATAAATCTGGGAAGGTTGCAGTGATAGAAGAAAAATGCTTCCTTTAGGACAGGAAGATCATCCCAAGGTGGAATGGAGAAAGATGGTATGATCAAAGGCTATTTGAACTTACAACATGAGGAAGAACTCTCTCGTCCATTTTGGGCAGTTTTTTTGGGTGGATACAAGCTGTGATGGACTAAACTTTCACCTAGAGTCTCCATTTTGTCAACAAGGCAGATGACAGTGGAGAGGAGTCCCAAGCAGATCTAAGGTAATGATGAACTACTGCAACTTCAACTAAAGCTGGCCTTTCTAAATTAAATGTCATTTTCAAAGTGTACTTGGTGTAGGGATACTTGGTGTAGGGATAGAAGACTACATGTTTTCACTTTTTCTTTGTTTCATTGGTCAGCCTGGAAGCTTAAACAAGCTGTGTATCTTTCTGAATGTATTTAATAAACTTTATTTGAGCTAAGTCTGCCCTCTGGAAACTCACCAATGCCTATTTGGTCTTGTTATCTGAAATGTAGCAGTGGAGGAGGGGCAATGGTGAAGCTTGTCGTCCATGAAGCGCTACAGTTGTAAATTGTAGTTTTGATCATACATACGCTTGTAGAAATATAGCAAAAGACGTGGCAAGCAAGCTGGAACTCTTAAGTGGAAACATATCTACAGAGTGCTCGGTGATACTTTCTGGCGGGAGATACTCTCAGAGTCACTGTTGGCAGTTGGTGGTTGCCCAGTTTGTAATGGACACCTTTGGGGAATGAGGGGAAGAGGTACCTCATCAAACTGAGACCTTGGGCAAGTGAAGGGATTTTTGTGACCACCTGTAGGCTAGTCAGAAGGGACAAGGAAGACCTTATGAATCACATATGCAATTTCTTCAAGAAGTCCTTTATATCTCAGAAAAAAAATGTGTAAATCAGATATTTGTGCAGAAAAGAGAAATGTTTCCCATCCTTGCCAGTACATCTTGTCTCGTGTCATCTTCACTAGGTTTCCATATACATGATCTTCTAGAGGTACCTTCAAATCAGTGCTTCATTACAGAACTTCCAAGCGATATATCGAACCTGAAGACAAGGATTTTGTGTGCCCCTCTTTGCTTCACCTAGACCAGTGGTGGCGAACCTTTGGCACTCCAGATGTTATGGACTACAATTCCCATCAGCCTCTGCCAGCATGGCCAATTGGCCATGCTGGCAGGGGCTGGTAGTATGATCCTGCTATCTAGATAAAAGTCCCTCAAACAACAAATGTCATATGGAAAAAAATGAGATGACTCATCCCACTTTGTGGGGTTCTGTGGGTGCCCACAGTTTTTGTCTCCCATTTTGGAAATATTGGTCCCCGTTTGAATTCTTGAGGTACTATAACTTGCAAGTAGAAAAACGCAAAGTCTTATTTTGTGTTGCTGATAAGCCTTACCTCCAACTTGTAATATGAACAAGAAAAGGATGCAGAGTAGAAATTTTTATTCAGGAGCGGTTCATCTCTTCAAAATTGGATTCCATTTTGTAATGGCATTGGTTTTTAACTGTTGTTTTCCCCTGCTCCTCAGGTATTTTGTTAGCCTCTTTGAACTGAACTGAATAGGAGGATGATTTTTTTTTTAAAAAAAAAATCAGGACAGTGATAAAAACGTAAAATGTATAGGACAAACAGATGCCACATGATTTCTGCTGTCTTGTCTGAATTAGAATGAGGGCATTTCCCACTTTTTCCTCCCCATTCATCGCTAAGGGAAGTCATTCTGCTCTGAGGGGCGTCACAATTCAAAACTGTATGAACAATACATTCTAAAGAAGGAACGTTAAACCATTTTGGGTATTGTATTAGCATTAAAAATAGGCTGTTCTGTGTGTCTGTCTGACTCCCTATATAATGGTATAGCTCCTGACAGGTAGGACTATGCTTTGTTTCCTGTAATTTTATGTTATGGGATATTTTAAAACACTGAAAGCATTGTAGTGATGAATTTTGAAACAAAGAATGCTTTGAAAAGTCTGTGCATAATATACTGACTTCCATCATGTTGTTACTAATTATGAAAGTACTATTTTACTGATATTCTTTATCCTGCTTTTCAGCCAAAGTTGATTCCCAGTAAAGTTTCTAACATTAAGGGGAAAACCCTCCACAATGACTTTAAAATTCAACATCAGTGTTCACTCAGGGCCCCTACCTTTAGTGGATACCAAGCTTGAATTCTTGAAAGTGGAACAGGACATTATCACAAATCTTATAGCACAGGGAAGTTTGTATAGGGGAGAACATTCTTCCAGATAACTATCAACTCAAAAGTATTTAGGATTTCACAGGGAAAGACCAGCGCCTTGAATTTGGTTTGCAAGGTGTCAAGGAAGTTGGTATAAATGAAGTATAATCCACTGGATTGGCCATAATTTCATAGTTGTAGCTCAACAGAAATTTATTCAGGTCTCTATAGTGGCTCTTAGTTGACTAGGTCTCCATAAATGGTTGCATTTTACGCAAGAGCCCTTTGTAGTCAAAGTAGAGTTCTCTGTTCAAATACATTTCTTCACTTAATTTAGATGTTACAAATCTTCGTAAGATGCTGAAGAAATGTATAGATTAAGATGAAAAAAAACGGAAAGCATTTAAAACTATTTTTACTTCTGGGAAGTTTCACTGAGAATGCCAATGAATAGTGAGCTTCAGCATACCTTTAGTTATTTTATAGCCCTTCTCTGCCACCAAATCTCTTTGAATCAAATAGATTTATAGTAATATGAGTAATGGATTGGGGGCTAGCAAATCAAAATCTCATTTTAGTTGTTGACACTAATGTTGTGCTGAGTTACTGTTTTCTGTGTTGGATTTTTGATCAAATTACAGAAATTGCTGTGTGGAAGTAGGGATGGAGACAGAAAAATACAAACAAAATATTGCTAAAAATAAGTATGAACTTCATAGTTGGCACATGTCATAGAATCAATTCTTTAATCCTAGCTATGTTAAAAAAATTGAGAAGTCTGGAGGCTTTGGCAGAAGGCAACATTTCAAATACATAAACATGATAAAACAAAATCATGTTACGAATAATATGGCTATGAAATTACTTTATTCCTGATCATTATGTGTTTTATCATTCTCCAACTGTAAAAAAAAAAGGTATTGCGGTTGAAGATAAATTGAAGGAACTATTCCTGTTGTAGTGCACAGAATGAGAAAGTATTCCAGATTAGCTTTGTGTGAAATACTGCACATGTTTTGATCAATACTGGTTTAACAGCAGTTAATACACTTTTACTGTCATTTAGAGTTGGCCTAGATGTTTTCAAGCCTATACACCAGCTGCTTCTATGTGGTTAAATCTCTACAGTTCTGGTTTAGCATACACAGGCAACCCCTGTATGATGTAAGATTACCACTGCATTGTCGAAAGCTTTCATGGCTGGATTCAACTGGTTGTGGTGGGTTTTCCGTGCCATGTGGCTGTGGTCCAATGGATCTTGTTCCTAACGTTTCGCCTGCATCTGTGGCTGGCATCTTCAGATCTGTATCACAGAGCTGGACACAGTGTGTAACAAACTTCCCTCTGTCATACACCTCTGAAGATGCCATCCACAGATGCAGGCGAAACGTTTGGAACAAGATCCACCACACCACGGCCACACAGCCCGAAAAACCACCATAACATTATCATGTTTCACATTGTTTTGATATCAGTGACATTAGCTGGTTGTCAGTCCCCCGCTCAAACAATAAAACGCTTGTAGGTTTTCAAGAATTTTATTGAAGACATTTGAGAGACAGAAGTGTCCAGCCTGGAGGCCCATCCCCACTGCAGAACTCCAAGGCCAGCACTGTTGATAGCATTGCACCTGCAAAGGCAAAAGCACTCCCAGACATATCCCCCCTCCCAACAAGAGCATCCTGACACTGGTAATGTATTTTTATTCTGCCCTTCTCTAACAAGCTTATGATGACATACATGATTCTTTCCTCTGTCTTCACACCCATTGATTGGCCCAAGAACACACAATGAGTATTACGGAATGCAGTAGGTGAATTTGGCAGCGTTTTTTGTTAATGGCGGAAATAACGTTATTTATTTTCTTTTTACGTGAAAGTTGTTTGTTGTTGTTGTTGTTGTTGTTGTTTTAACAATGTTAATAAAGATTTCATTTTTTTAAAAAAAAAGTATTATGGAATGCATGCCGAAGATCACACAATGAGTATTATGGAATGCAGGCCTCCTGGTCCAACATTGTACCACTACACTAGATTGGCTCCCTGATAAGGTCCACTCTGTGAAGAGAACCACTTTGTGTGATGTATGTATATCTTGTGCCAGAGTAGTGCAAATACTTCATGAGGAAGCATGGGAGTAATGAAGAATTTAGACCGGCACAGTGGAGTTAAATGAAAGGTGGAAAAGAAATATGGAACCATCTTTAAAGAAAAGTATGTAAACATTCTGTAGCTGTTTCTGTGCTGTCAATGCATAGGAAGTACAAGTCAGTCAAAATGTTAGAGTGAGGGATGTGAGCTAATTTTGGCATTTATGGACAAAATGCAAAAAAAATAATAATCATGGTTTGACACATCAGATTGTATGTTATTGCCATAAAAGGTTATTGCCATAAAATTGCCACACATACTTTAATTGAAAAACTGTTATTTAAGCACTGAACACGCAAAGGATTATCTAGAAATCAGATGTTAATCGTCTGCTGTCAAAAGCTGACCCATCCTGATATGGTTCATCTTACGAGTGATGTGTGTGGCAAACATGGATCTGGGAGTTTGAACTAGAAATATTTTAAAGTTTTTCCCGGTATTTTTGAATACTTTTTGGGAGAGGCTGAAAGCTGATTTCACCCAGTGGGGATTATTCCCAAGTTATTTAGTGACTCGTCTATATTTAATTTATAATGCACTTCAGTATTCTGACTTGGTTCCTTGGTTGGGGAGTCTGATCCCGTTTGCAGAGTAAATGATCCCGTTTACGTTTACAGAGTAAATGATAAGTAAAAGCTATTCTTGAATAATCCTGTTCCCTTTCTTTGATTGTTTATTGCCTAATGAGCAATTATCATTCTGTTCGTGGTGTCAGCCAGCCAAGTGGTTTGTTTATTTATTTACATTATTTATAGTTCACTCTTCTTACTGAGATTGGAGGTGGATTGCACAGTGTAAATCAATACAATCAATCGGATGGGACATCCAGTAAGCAGTGTAATCAGATTAGCGGCAGAAAGTGTCATCAAGATGCAGCTGACTTACTGTGATCCCGTAGGGTTTCCACGGCAAGAGAAGAACAGATAGGTGGTTTGTCATTGTCTGCCTCTGTGTAGCAACTCTGCGTAGGAGCAGCAGTGGCGTAGTGGTTAAGAGCAGGTGCACTCTAACCTGTGGTCCATTTAGTCCAACATACTGTTTTAAGGCAGTAGCCAACCATTTCCTCTGAATGAGCAGCTAAGAGAACATAGAGGCGAAAATCTGTCTCTGATGCTGCCTCAAAGGGCTGACATTCAGAAGATTGCTGCCTAGAGAGCAGCAGTGGCATGGTGGTTAAGAGCACGTGCATGCTAATCTGGAGGAACCGGGTTTGATTCCCCACTCTGCCACTTGAGTGAAGAGGCTTATCTGGGGAACTAAGATTAGCCTGTGCACTCCAACACACACCAGCTGGGTGATCTTGGGCTAGTCACAGCTCTATGGAGCTCTCTCAGCCCCACCCACCTCACAGGGTGTTGTGGTGGGGGGGGGGGGAGAAGGGAAAGAAGATTGTAAGCCCCTTTGTGTCTCCTACAGGAGAGAAAGGATATAAATCCAAACTCTTCTCTTCTGTTCTTCAACTGTGGAATTCCTTGGTGGCCTCCCATCCAAGTACCAACAGGAGATAAGCCAAGATCTGATGAGGCTGGGCTAGCCTGGGCTATCCAGGTCAAGGCATAAGAAGTTTAGGATGTAGAAATTAAAACCAAGTGACAAAACAAAAACAAAACCCAGAGCAAAGCTGAAACAAGCATAAGTATGAACACTGCATATTAAACTATGCAGAAATTACATAATAGAACAACACAAGCAGCAACAAATAGCATGTGCCGTACTGTACTGATGTAAAGTGGTAGGTAAGGTGCTTAATCCTGTCTTTTTTTTTCTTGTGCAGTGTCCAGGTCCTCCTTTTAATGTGATCAGGTAGATACCTGGATACACCAAAAGGAGGATATGTGGATACCTGGAATTGCAACTAGGGGAAAGTGGCTGGGGTAAAGGCAGACTATAAAATGAATAATGCCCCCGCTTTCTCAAACGTTCATGCCCCCCCTCCCCCCGGTATGATGAAATCTAAATTTTATACGTCTCCAAATGTATGACTGGTTGCCAGTGAGCTTTTAACCCCAAGATATTTGTGATGCAAAGCACATACTCACAGAGAGCTGTAACCCCCTACCTCTTTCAACTGGTTGGCTAACAGTTGGAAGAAAGTCATTTATCAGTGAAAGATTCTTTTTGACAAGCAAATGTTGCAAGAGACACCGTCCAACACTGAATGTAGGTCAGGGTGTGCCGAATCTGGTGTCTGTTAGTTCTTTAGGAAGTTGAGCGCTCTCGCCTGCTCACTTTGCTTGAGCCATCTGTCTCGGGTGCGGTATACGAAATGCTTAGTCTGTTTTCAATGTTGCTCTCCCCATTTTTTATTTTTAAAAATGCGTGTGAGGGATAAGACCCCCTCAACGTTATGGATTGTTAGGAATGGAATGAAAAATTAAACACGACCTGTTGCATAAATTTGCAGCTGCTTTACATTTTGCATCCTTAATATGGATTTAATTCCCACCATGTCAAGTAGGACACGGTAGAATAAAAAGGACACCTTTTAGTTAAAGGGCAGCTGAAGTGATCAGAAGATTGGAACACCTAAGAAAAGGGGATCCACTGGAAGGCTGGCAGAAAAAAGATGACCAGGTAGATGCTTGTTAGTGGTTTCTAAAATAGGCAAAGCCCATCATCTAGTACCAGAAGAAAATGGGAAAAAGCATTTCTCCACCAATCACATAATTTATGGAATTTTGTTTCACAGGTGTGGAAATGTTATTTGTTTTTGATGGTTTTATAAAGGGCTGTTCAAATACCAGACAGCTAAGGGCACAATCTGCTTAGGGCAGTAGCAGAGCCCAATTCTGGCATAACTTGACAATCTGTCGGCATAGCCTCCTGTTGATGCCTTACCCAATTAAACTTGGTCCTGGTTCAACTGTGGGGACCAGAAATAGGCTGTGCTAGGGATATATTGGGTGAGGAATAGGGCATAGTGTTTCTAAACCCCCTTGGGCCGAGTGCTGCCTGTAATTCTGGTATATACCCTAGCCAAAAATGGAAGTATGAGCCTCCCGCCCTGCCCCCCGAAAAATATACTCCTCCTCCCCGCCTTCCTTTTGCCTTCCTTAAACAACCATAGTTTAGTTTAAGGTACTAACAAAATCTGTAGCCAATCATAGCTCTCCAAGGCATTGGGTAATCTCCGGCAGGGAGTAGAATCAGTAGTGAACACCGTTCTTCCTGCTGTGCAAAACACCTACTGAACCTACACCACTACTGAAAGCTGCAGGGACCACTTGACTAGTTGTTCTGCTGTTCCTGTGCCAAATCTCTTGTTCCAGCCCAGGGGTAGGGAACTTGCGGCTCGAGAGCCGCATGCGGCTCTTCTGCCCTTGCACTGCGGCTCCACAAGCCAAGCCGCCGGCCCCATCCTTGCCCGCCCTGCACGCAGCAGGGCGTGCGCACCAACTGCTCGCTGTCGGCTGGGCTGCGCCACGGGCTTCCCCTCTCGCCCGCCCCGTTGGAGCGGGGCGGGCGCTTTCCTGGCAGCTGGCGAGGCCGAGCCGCCGGCTTCATCCTTGCCCGCCCTGCAGGCAGCAGGGCGGGCGCATCCATGCGCTTCTCAGAATGAGTGGAGTAAAAGGTAAAAAAAAAACCCAACATATATAGTGTTATCTTTATTTTAAATGTCAAAAATTATTTGCGGCTCCAAGTGTTTTCTTTTCCCGTGGAAAACGGGTCCAAATGGCTCTTTGAGTGTTAAAGGTTCCCTACCCCTGTTCTAACCTGTCTCCTGCACCATTGCAAGCTGATTAACCGACATTTATCTGATTGGTTGGATGTAGCATGAGCATTCAGCGATAAGGTAAGTTTTATCTAAAGTGTCTCAGCTCAGCTTTCAAAGGCATAGGAGATCTGCTAGACCAGTGGATGGACAGACCCATTCACTGGGTTTTCTATGTCCTTCTGTTTCGTTATCGGGATCGGTACATGGAAGGAGGCATTGATAGGCATTGGCTGACTTCTTCCGTGCATGGCTGACAGAGGGGCATCATTGGACATGCTGCTCTGTGATTGGTGGGTGGTGAGAGTGTTACTGTATGCCCCCAATGCAGTTTCTGTGCTCTCCATTCCTTGGAGCTGGGTCTTTTTTGCAATTTTATTTTTCCCACTGAAGGACCATAGGATATCTGCTAACTTCACCAATGACAGTGGTTCTTTGGCATCCACGTGGCTGTGATAATTACAGATGGAGTATGTTTCAGCATCTGTAGTCTTGGATTGCCAGACACTTGTCAGAAGGATGCTTATTTCCATGATGCCCTTGTTGCGAGCTTCTTGTGGTAATCTTGATGTGACGTGGTAGCTGAACATTTTGGTTTGATCTGTTACAGTGTTCTTCTATTCAGGGAACTGAGTGTACGAGATTATTAAGCTTTCCGTGGTGTGACGATTGTTATACTGTCTGCAAGCTGTGAGAAGCCTGTAGACTTTTTAAACTGCTACTTGATCGTGCTCAGTGAAATACAAATACCAGTGACACTATTGTGTAGCCTTATCATGTCTCCTAAGAAATGCATAAGCTGGTGAAAAAAGAAGGGGTGGGGCCATGCTTTCTACAGGAAGTAGAATTAAAAAAGAAAGTGGAGCTTAGACTTTATAAAAATGTAAGAAGGCTAAATGTGCAAATGTTTCATAATCAGTGTTTCTGTACTTTGACTGACAAATGAGAAGTGGACAATATACACATAACTATCTGCTTTGGAAGGTGAATGGGAAACAGATTTAAAAAAGCATCTCGATTATTGCGGAACTTTGGGACTTACCGGTTGCATAAATTTGCAGTTGCTTTACATTTTGAATCCTTAATTTGGATTTAATTCCCACCATGTCAAATAGGACACAGTAGAACAAAAAGGACACCTCTAGTTAAAGGGCAAAGTCTCTGTGCAACAACCATCTGTGAACCATCTGATAGAAAATGGAGTCTGTTTTTTTCTGTAAGAAAAAAGAGTAGAAATTTGGATTTATACCCTGCCTTTCTCTCCTTTAAGGAGACTCAGGGGCTTACAAACTCCATTTCCCTTCCTGTCCCCACAACAGACACCTTGTGGGGTAGGTGGGGCTGAGAGAGTTCTGAGAGACCTGTGATTAGTCCAAGGTCACCCAGCGGGCTTCATGTGTAGCAGGAGGAAAACAAATCTAGTTCACCAGATAAGAATCTGCCATTCATGTGGAGAAGTGGGGAATCAAACTTGATTCTCCAAATTGCAGTCCACCTGCTCTTAACCACCTCATCACACAGAAAGAATCTTATTACTGTGAAGTTCAGTTAGTAGAATGCAATACAGATGAGTGATGTCAAAAGGACTAGTAAACTTGTGCAAACAATAATTTACCTTCATTGAAGATGCAGAGTTTTCAACATTGATATGTTGTTTGAGATGTACTGAACGGAAATATGGTTCAGTTTGGAAGATAGTCGAGGAGCTTCTTAAAGTATTCAGTAGAAAAGATCCAGGAGTCTCTTGACTATTCTGTTTGGCATTGATTGTCTGCTATAAAAATTAATGGCTATAAGTCTGGTAAAAAAAAAAATCCTGGCATTTGTCTCCTGCTTTTATATAACTCGAACTGCTTATTATTTAAGACTGCCCTGTATAAATCATATCTACATTTTCTGCACATTCGATGTCACTGTTGCTACTGTTTACAATGACCCATTATTGAGTAAGGACTGTTGAATTATGGCTGCTCTTAACACCCAATTCCTAATTGTATGAATAAGTGAGCCCCTGTACCTCTCCTTAAAAGATGGAATATCTTCCCCACCCTCTTTGCCAGCATGCTATCCTCAGCCAGAAAACAATCTCCTTTTCTCCATTCAAACACACCCACACTAGTAGTACAGCCCATTTTAAAATGCAGTAAAATAGGCTCTAGATGGAAGAGGGAGAGTACGAATGGGGGACTGGGTGAGGTGGTAGCAGATATCAGGTTTCTCTGCCTTCCTGCCACTTTTGCCCCCCCCCCCACGCTCCTCCCGGGGCTTCTCCTCCTCCTGGCGCTTCCCCCCCACTTACTCTGGGATTGCTCGGGCTGAGCTTGCTTCGCAGCTCATCATTGGCTCCACTACCCCTTTGCCGTGCTGCTGTGGCCCCTTGGACCTTGCAGGTGGGTTGCTGGGGCCAGGGCAAGAGTCTAGAGGCCAATGCCTGGACAGGAAGGGCCAGGTAGGTTTTGGGGGTGGGGAAGGGTGGTTGGGGGAAATGAGGAGGTGGGTGGCAGGCCTGACAGAAGGGTGGCTTGGCCCCATTTCTCTGCCAGTCTTGGGTTGGTTTCTGGGGTGGGAGGAGGGTGGCTGCGGAAATGGGGAGGTGGGTGGAAGGCCTGGTGGGAGGGTGGCTTCTCCACTGTGCACGGGTTGGTTTTGGAGTGAGGGGAATGGGCAGGTGGGTGGGAAGCCTGGTGGGAGGGAAACTTGGTGCCGCTTCTTCTCCAGGTCCTGGTTTGTTTGAGGGCAAGGGGAAGGTGGCTGTGGGAATTTTGAGGCGGGTGGGATGCCTAGTGGGAGGGCAGCTTGGCACCACTTCTCTGCTGGGCGATTTTGAGCGTGACGACCAGCCCTCAACCAGTGGGGGAGCAAGACAGTGTCCTGCACGCCCATTAGTGAGGGTTCATCATCACAACATTAGCAACTGTCTCCCTTTGTTTTTGATACTCCTTCAGTGTTTTGTTTGTTGCAAAGCCTGGCTCTGCTTTCATGTCCAGGGCCAGGGATGGTGAGCACATCCTTGCTTCGGGTTCTTCTGCCAGCCTCCTTGCTCTCCCGCTGGTCCGCTCTTTACAAACTTAAAGACTCTTGAAAATCAACCCTGGCAGGAGGCAGAGGATCAGAAGGCATTTCAGAGGACAAAAGCTTGTTTGGAAGCGCTGGTGTGTTTATTTTGGGGGAGAAACGTAAGGGCAGGTGCACGTGCCAAGGTAGCTGCCACCGCTTATCAGGTGAGCTGAGGAAGGCGGGGATTCTGCAGTGGGGAAGCTGGGATTGGGTGGAAGTGGAAAGTAGGAAAAAAACATATATATTTTCTTAACAAAAGGGGATTCCTTTTTGCTATTATCTCCAGCTGAAGGATTATGGGGCTTGTGATAGAGTTATTGAGGCAGTAGCATGGTGGGAAACTATGGTGGCAGAGCAGGAAAGGAAAATGACAGAATGCTTCATCTGCCTCTCAGTGGGGACTGCACATCAGTTCTGTTTGTTCTCGTTCATCCTCTGAGGAGCTCAGAGTAGGATACATGGTCATCTTCTCCTTCCATTCTAAACACCAGTCTTATGAGGGACATTAGTCTGAAAGTGAGTGACTGGCCCAAGGTCACAATTGAGCAATCCTAAGCAGAGTTACACCCTTCTAAGTTAGTGCACTTAGAAGGATGTAACTGTTTAGAATTGCGCTGCCAGTGCTGGGGTCTCCTTCCTCAGTTCTAGCCCATTACTCTTAACCACTATGCTGCACTGGGAATTAATTTCCTATGGGGCTTGATTTCCTATGGGCTTGTCCTGTAGTATTTCAGTAACAGTGATGTTTTCCACAGAAAGGTCACCCTTCCAGAAAGGGTAGCACTATTGGCCCCAGGTCTCTCACAGTGAAATTCTAAACCTGCTAGATCAGGGGTCTGCAACCTGCGGCTCTCCAGATGTTCATGGACTACAATTCCCATCAGCCCTGTCACTTGGCCATGCTGGCAGGGGCTGATGGGAATTGTAGGCCATGAAAATCTGGAGAGCCGCAGGTTGCAGACCCCTGTGCTAGATTAAAAAGGTATAACTTGGGTTAGAATTGTGTTGTTTGTATCTCAGCAATATTGTTGTTGACCTGACCTGAATAGCCCCAAACTAGACTGATCTCATTATATCTCAGAAGCTGAGCAGGATTGGCCCTGGTTAGTGTTTTGATGGGAGACCTCCAAAGAATACCAGAGTCTTGGCACAGAGGCAGGCAATGGCAAAACATCTCTGAGTGCACTTTCGCACATTCAGAATAATGCACTTTCAATCCACTTTCACAGTTGGTTGCAAGTGGGTTTTGCTGTTTCGCACAGTGAAATCCAGCTGCAAAGTGCATTGAAAGTGGATTGAAAGTGCATTATTCTGCATGTGCAAAAAAAACCCTCAGCTGTGACTTGGTGGCCAAAAAATGCTGTTGTTTTAACTGTGTAACGCATACCTCGCCCTGGTAACCATAGTGGATGTTATATGTTAACTTCTATGGCTTAAAATAAAAAGCAGAGCTACAGCATCTGTGTTTCAGACTTACATCCAGCTTTCTAGTATGATAAAGTGTTGTGTCTTCTGCTGAAACAAAACAAAAACTTGCCTCCTTTCTTGTGGTGTTGAGATTTAAGTCCAGAGCTGAGTGTGGCAGAAGGGGACACGTTCTTTTCTTGGCTCTTGGCTGTTTCCAGATGGGCAGAGGTTTCTGTGTGTAGCCATTTAGGTCTGATTTAAAGCTAAATAAGGGGGGAAATTACATTACACGAATCTATGGGTGTCAGCACCATTGAAGCTTTACTGCTGAAACAATCACTGACGATTATATTTGAATTCCTTGAGGTCTGTATTGCTGTGAACTTTTTCAAGCTAATCTCTGTTCAAAACCAGAGAGCCATTTATAGAGCTAAAAATGTTCTGACATTTGCTTAATCTGCCACTTCAAATCTGAGAAGTCGCTGTGACTTTCAGATCTTCTTTGCATCCCATATTTGTAGATTTTACTTTTTTAAAAAAAAATAGGAAACATTTTTCCAGTGTACTCTTGAATATGATATTTTTTATAATACTGTATTTTTTATAACGCTGGATACAGTTGCAGGGTCCTTTCCTATATTTATTATGGAGTTAATTACATGTTTTAAAAATCTCTGGATGATGGGTAAGCAGAAGGAGACATGCTTCTTTCACGTCTGCTGAATCACGAACAACTGCACTTAGATCTTTTGGCAAAAAAGGGCATATTAATCTAGCTGCTTTTTTAACTACAGGAGAACAGAGGCATGTGTAGCTTGGTATCCTTTTATGTCTCACATAAAAGAGAATGCTGACCAGAAATCCATTCATTTCACAAGTATCTCAATAGAGAGTCCTTCCATGCAAAAGATAGCAAGTTATGGTCTGAGAAGGTAGATTATGCTGCTCGGTAGTATAAATACTGTGTTTATTAGATTAAATTTATTACTGGTTTAGTCTACCTCAGTTTGGAGATATTTCAGTCAACTCTTCACTTATTTGGTTGTGGTGGGTTTTCTGGTGGTCTGGTGGATCTAGTTCCTAACATTTCACCTGCATCTGTGGCTGGCATCGTCAGAGGTGTATCACAGAGGGAAGACTGTTACAGACTTCCCTCTGTGATACACCTCTGAAGATGCCAGCCACAGATGCAGGCGAAACGTTAGGAACTAGATCCACCAGATCACGGCCACACAGCCCAGAAAACCCACCACAACCAGTTGTGGCTGAGAAAGTCTTCACTTAATTGTTCACTGCTGTGGTTGCCAAGAGGTAGGAACTAGGAAGACAGCATGGTACAGTTCTTAGAGTATCAGCTAGGATCTGGTAGATCCAGGTTTGAATCCTATTCTGCCCTAGAAGACTGTTTTACCAGTTGCTCTGGTGAAGGGATTAAGGGGCCCATTGACCAGTTGAAACCATTCAGCTTCCAACTTCACTCCATTTCATTTCTGATATCTTGGAAGAACACTGTGCATTAATTTGAAGGGAATCCAGTTTAGTAGGATTCAAGGATGCTCTGGGATAAATATTCACTGGTCTGTTTCTCCACTAGCCATGCTCAGCAGAAAGAAGCAAAGGGTCATCATATGTATGACCCGGGAGAGGGGCTGCTGGACGGATGCATCTGAATGACCTCTGTTTAATTGCCTGCTCATGCAAGCACTTGGGAAACCACCTGGAAACCTCTGGATTCTTTGGGGGCTTCAGAATGGGGTAAAGCTAGATAGGAAGTGAAAGAGCAGCACAATACTTTCCTAGCTGCCCTTACAGCATATCTCCTTCAAGTGCTGCCCTTACAGCTCTGATTCCTTACAATTTTATCTCTTGCTTTAAAGTTTATGTCTCTCTAGTTTGGTAGGAAAAAAACCTTTATTGTTATCCATTTTTTAAATCTGGATTTTTAGTTGAGGTTTACCTATTGGACATATAGTTATGAAGAAGTTGTATTATACAGACTAGTAAAGATTTTTAAGGCTCCCTAGACAAATGAGGGAATAAGACATGGTAACCACAAGTTATTAAGACCAAAGAAGGCATCGGAAGGAATGGGTTCAGGCATCGCAAACAAATCGACCCAAACAATTACTTTGTTAAATGAATCCAAATTGAGCTTAACAGAATATTTCTTCCTCTTTTTCCAGTTCTGTCCCTATTTATGGTGCAGTGTTTCATAATTTTGTAGGTGTTTTGTAACCGTTGATGTCTCCTAAGAATATTTTCAGCATTTGGTCTAAGTCACAATTTTGGAGACCCCAAACTGAATTTGTTGCTGTTAACATTGCAGATTATGAAACTGCTCTGTTGAAGAGATCAGAAACTGGGTGTGTGTCTAAGAACCGGTCAAGCAAATTGCAAGCTTAGAACTAATGAATTATTAACCAGCTCACTCTCTTTCCACATTTGATGAAGTGACAGGCAAGTCTAAAGGTTTACACCTCAATAACAGCTGACACTGTGGTCGTGTTCCAGTCATACAGCTGCCACTCAAGTCCAGCAAAGCTGAACTTAAAGACCTAAATGGACTCTAACCATGAAACCAAATAAAGATCTACCTCTCAGCTTCTGCCAAGTTAACAACTCATTTGGTTGGGCATCTGGATGAGAGGGTGGTGTCAAAACACTTGGTCCATAATAAAATAAATAGCCCCAGTTCTGTATATGATGTCTTATGAGGATTGTAAGATGGTATTGCACAGTGCTGGGTCTGTGAAAAAGAAGATTGTAGCAATATCTGAACTGTTGCAAGGGGCACAGGTTGAAGAAGAAGAAGAAGAAGAAGAAGAAGAAGAAGAAGAAGAAGAAGAGTTGGATTAATACCCCCCTTTCTCTCCTGTAAGGAGACTCAAAGGGAGTGACAATCTCCTTTCCCTTCCCCCCAAACAAACACCCTGTGAGGTAGGTGGGGCTGAGAGAGCTCAGAGAGAACTGTGACTAGCCCAAGGTCACCCAGCTGGCGTGTGTTGGAGTACACAAGCTAATCTAGTTCACCAGATAAGCCTCCACAGCTCAAGCAGAAGAGCGGGGAATCAAACCCGGTTCCTCCAGATCAGAGTACACTTGCTCTTAACCACTATGCCACTGCTGCTCAGGTTGACCTGATTTGCTTCACTGAAACTTGGCTGGATCACTCTGATGTGGTACTCTGACACAGTGGCTGATTATCAAGTTCTTTACCAACCTCAAACTTGACAATGGGGGAGGGCAGCATGTATTTTCCTTGGACATTTGCCCATCACTAGGTACCTGATGCAGACAGAGACCGGCTTTAATTTATATAGCTTGAGTTGGGCACCAGGGACAAATTAGCTCCTGCTGGTATACCATCTCCCTAACTTATCAGTGGCATCTCTGGCTGAGCTGACAGAGGTGGTGCCAGCCTTGATGCTGAAGAACCCTGAGGATGATTGTCCATGGGGATTTCAACATAAATACCAAGGCTGCCTTGTTGGGTCAGGCATGCTGCCATGATGACTGTGGGTCTGCCTCGGATTGTGATGGACCCAGTGTATGAAAAAGGACATAGGTTGGACCGAGCAGCTTGCTGGTTATCTGATTAGAGGCTAGAGGTTCAGCCTTTGCTGTGGGCGTGTCATTATCTTCTGCAGGGACAGTTAAGCTTGCTAACTTCTCCCTGCAGGGGTGGAGGACTGATTCAGATGGTCCATCCTTAATGGATCTTGCTGGTTTCCAGATGACTCTGGAGGTTTTTTTACATCCCCCTCCCCCAGTGACTCTATGGAGGCCTTTATCGCTGTATGGATGGACTGACCGGGGCAATAAATGGAGTTGCTTTTTGCTGTCCTCTTCCATGCTCTGTGAGGCCTCAGGGTCCTTGGTTTGCTGGGGAGCCAGACCACATGAAACAGACTGGAATAGGACAAGAGCAACTGTGGTAGGATGAATCACACTGAGCATGTCATAAAGCCCATTTGCAGGCCTATAATGTGGTGGTGATGCCAGTGAAGGAGACTTTCTTATCTGCCACCATGATGTCAGCAGTCTCCTGCTCAGTTGTTTATAGTGGTGCACGACTTGAAAACACCTAAGTCTCAACCTTTGGGTGATGAAAATTTGGCTCCCGATGTAAGCAGTTGGACCCTTCCTCCCATTAAGGGGTGCCATGGAGGCACAGGGGCCAAAGACTGGCATCAGAGCAAGGTACTGCTCTCTCCAAAATGGATGTTCCTTAAAAAGAGTTTTGGGTTCCATCTTGAGCAGGAAGTAGATTGACAGCTGAGCTTTTCCCCTAGTCCAAATGTGCGCCTGGTGGACAGTGGGGCTAGGTAATCCCCATTGTGTCACCCTAAGGTGATTTAATGAGTTGTCCAAGCATGCTTTTATTTACCTTATCTCCACCCATCCCTGCAATAAATTAGTATTCAAGAGTCATTGTCTTGGGTTCTGACTACTCATCGAACCTCTCCTATTGTTGTGTTGGAACCCTGGGAAAGCAATCAATTTTTTGTCTCTGGCATTCCTACCAGCTTGCCTCATACTACCTCAGGATCCATTTTGGGCTATCAGTATTGGTCTTTTGGCCATTCTTTGTGCGTGCTGGTTCTGTACACCCGCCCCCCACTTGTACATGGGCTCTTCTTTTTGCTACTGGAAATTCAGGTTGTTGTTTTCTTCTTCAGTATTGCTTTCTCTGGACATCCCTTCAAGACTGGTAACTATCACCCATCCCTGAAACCCTATCCAATTTCCTCTTTTTTTTAGTCAACTCTTGAATACTTAGTGTATGTTTGTTGCTTGAAAATATATTTCTTGTTCTATTATTTTTATTCTATATTAAAAATATTTAATTGTAACTACTCCCTGTTAATTTAAGAGTTTTTATCTGGGACTACCCTGGTCTACATAGCAGCAGAAGAAGAAGAGTTTGGATTTATATCCCCCCTTTCTCTCCTGCAGGAGACTCAAGGGGGCTTACAATCTCCTTGCCCTTCCCCCCTCACAACAAACACCCTGTGAGGTAGGTGGGGCTGAGAGAGCTCTGAGAAGCTGTGACTAGCCCAAGGTCACCCAGCTGGCGGGTGTGGGAGTGTACAGGCTAATCTGAATCCCCCCAGATAAGCCTCCACAGCTCAGGCGGCAGAGCTGGGAATCAGACCCGGTTCCTCCAGATTAGATACACGAGCTCTTAACCTCCTATGCCACTGCTGCTCCCTGCTACATAGGTCATCAATCCCAGTTACCCCCTCTTCCTTTTTCTGTTTCCTGCTAATTCCTCCAACTTAAACGGAGACTGCCCTCTTAGGTAAACAAGAGCCAGTTCGTTAGGGTGTTTGAGGGGGTTTGGAAAGCAGATAGCTTACCTGAGTTTAGAGGGAGGGATTTAGAACTTGTTATTTTACCTTTAGTTTTAGCTGGGGATGTTTTAGCTATTATTGTAAGCACCCTTGAACCAAGAGGAAAGGTGGAACAAAAACGTTTTAATGAAGAAGTAAATAAATGTCATCCATAATGCCAATACAAAGGAATATCTGGTAACATCTTTGCACTTTTTCACAAGTACCAAGTAATTGGCTGTTCTTTTTTTTCTCCCCCAAATTACCGCCAAGTGTCAAAACAAAAAGCTGTTACATTTCTTAAGTGTCTCAAGCTAGTGAGTGTAATGATGACACTTTAGATAGATGTCAACATTTTTTTTCATGTTTGTTTTATAATTTTCAGACTAGAAAAACTAGTGACAAGAATGAGACTCATTCTGAGTCTAGTTTTGTTGTGCTTCCAGGACATTATTAGGAACATTGTGGGGTCTAGAGACATGCTTCTCCCTTTCCAACATTTGATAGTGGTGGTAGCATCACTGTAGTACCTTTGTTAGTATTAGACAATGCTGTAAAGGGATCCACGCCCCTTGACCTGCATCTTCCTGGCCTACATGGCTATTAGTCAACATGGGCCCCTTCCGCACGAAGGCGGAAGGGGTTGGGTCGGCGTAGAATACGCCGACCCGACAACGCTGGGACCGTCCGCATGGATGGTCCCAGAACCGGCTGGGACGACGGCGCCGCGGAGCGCCGTCACCCGGCCAACCCGTCTCTTCCCCGTCCTTCTCCCGTCGCCTCCGTCGCCCTGCTGGCCTCCGGAAGGTTTTTGGAGGCGGCCTGAGGCCGCCCTGGGTGAGGGGGAAGGGAGCCAGGTCGGCGCTGCTGCATTTTGGCAGCACCGCCTGTGCGAACGGCTCCCTGGGGACGGCGTTTTTGCCATCCCCGGGGCGTCGTTATTGGCCCGTGCGGAAAGGGCCATAGATTGTGTGACCCGGGCCCCTTCCGCAGAAGCAGAATAATGCACTTTCAGTCCACTTTCACAATTGTTTGCAAGTGGATTTTGCTATTCCACACAGCTGCAAAGTGGATTGAAACTAGATTGAAAGTGCATTATTCTGCATGTGTGGAAGTGGCCCCAGAGAATACATTTTCCTGGAGTCAGAAAGGACCGCTGGAGAAGGAGGAAAGCAGGAAGACTTGTGGTCCTGGAACTCATGGGTCTTGTGGTCCTGGAACCCCCTCTGAGGAAGCTTCCTGTGGTAATATTCCAGTCCTCGATATGACGTTCTTCTCCAACCAAAGTGCTCATATGGGGAATTGCCAAAAACATTTTGCTTTGTAAAATATTGCATTGCATCATGCATGTATTAGATTTAGGAAAATCATCTCCAAAATTTTAGATTTGTATATTTTCAGGTGGTAGGTCTTTCTTCCCTGGAGTGGGGTGGATATAAGTAGCTGATCCTTGAAAATAATTTTCTCTCCTTAGCTTGATACACATTTCGACCACGTTGAGAACTTCTGATGCACGTCATTTCCTTTTTAAACAAAATCCTTCTTGAGATCCCATTTTAGTGGCATCGTGATATTCCTTTCTGTAGTTTTTGAGATTTTTTTTTGTCTCTGCAGTGTGGCAATTCTGAGTGATTAGTAATTGCTATTTTGTGAATTATTCTACAGTGAATAAATTTCTGAGAGCGTTCCTTTCTTGTAAGCATGTTTTCAGAAAGAACAAAGACAATTGACATTCTTTGTGTATAAATAAAGAAATAGACTTTGTGGGAAGAATGAAGAATCTTTTAATAAAACATTGTTCCTTTGCTTTCTGTTCATCTGGGAAAATCAATTTTTGGTTTTTCAAAGTGCAGAAGAAAGATCAAAAGGAAGAACTGACAATCAAAACAAAGGCCAAGGTGTGAAATGCTGCTTGCACCTCTGTTCCCTGGTGAGTTTTGTGTAGGCATTTTTTCCAACCAGAATACATTTGCCATAGAATAAGAATTACAATACATACTGTCCCCTGAATCAAGCATACTATGAGTACAAGGAACCTGAAATGTACCAAGTGAGATAGAATAATAGAATCATAGAGTTGGAAGAGACCACAATGGCCACCAAGTCCAACCCCCTGCCATGAAGAAATACACATTCAAAGCACTCCTGACAGATGGCCTCTGTTTTAAAACCTCCAAAGAAGGAGACTCCACTTCACTCTGAGGCAGCATATTCCACTGTTGTACAGCCCTTACTATCAGGAGGTTCTTCCTAATGTTTAGGTGTAATCTCTTTTTCTGCACATTGAATTCATTAATCCTTGTCTTACTCTCTGGAGCAGCGGAAAACAAGCTACTCTCTGAAACAACAGAAAACACAGGTGAATTTTGATGTGACTTGTATCCTCCTTGGAGAGGGGAATTGGGCACTTTAATATACCAGACCTCTTCACCTAGGACCGTGGTGGCGAACCTTTGGCACTCCAGATGTTACGGACTACAATTCCCATCAGCCCCTTCCAGCATGGCCAATTGGCCATACAGTAGTCTTCAATCAGGACCTTCAGGTGAGTCAACAGAGCCCCACCTATTCAGCTGTAAACTCCTTTAGATTGGCCATCCTTTTTGAAAGGATGCTAATGCTACTGCAGATGTGTAGGCCTTTAGGGAACCATGCATTCTTCCTGTTTTTTTGTACATGACAATAGAAGAAGCTGGATGACGAGACAAGATCATCATTCAGTGATGGAGAGGATTATTCAGTAAGACAGGCAGGTTCAGAGGCATCCCCCACCACAGCACACTTAAAAGCTTGCGTTCTCTCTCTTCCCCTGGCCAGGCCTTCCTAACTCACCAGTTCATCCTCTTGTTTGTAGTATATAGACCAGTGGTGGCGAACCCAATTGGCCATGCTGGCAGGGGCTGATGGGAATTGTAGTCCATAACATCTGGAGTGCCAAAGGTTCGCCACCACGGATATAGACCCATGTCTCACTCTCAGTTTCATCACTGTGATGCTTCCCCTTCTGGTTATGTCACTCTGATACCATGTGACTTTCTGTCACATGTTTGCTGCTCACAGTCCTATCCATTAAAGATGGATCCTGAACCTGGAATGATTAAAGCCTCCTGATCTAAGACCGTGTGTGTGTGTGTGAGAGAGAGAGAGAGATTAATGTCCTTAATCGCCTAAACACCTATAGAGAACCGTTAAAATGAGGGGGGAATCAGTGTATAGATTGCATTTTGTCGAAGTGTTTCACATGCAAACTCTCATTTCCCTGTCTGGGATTCTACGTTCACCACTATACTCTGTCTCAGAAAAAGATGTTAGTGTAGTCAGTTGAGGTGCAGCAATTGAAAAAATCATATGCTTTTGCATTAGAATATAGTTCCAAATTAATATGAGAATTATCATTCATTTTTACACGCACCCTCTGTCAAAACCATTATTTTGTGCATTATTGAACATCTAATGTTGTATATGCCACTACGCAGTGGTGTAGTTTTTAAGAGCAGGTGTACTCTAATCTGAAGGAACCGGGTTTGATGTGGAGCTGTGGAGGCTTATCTGGGGAATTCAGATTAGCCTGTGCACTCCAACACACGCCAGCTGAGTGACCTTGGGGTAGTCACAGTTCTTCGGAGTTTGTAAACCCCTTACAGGAGTTTGTAAGCCCCTTACAGCAGAGAAAGGGGGGATATAAATCCAACTCTTCTTCGTCTTCTTCTTCTTCTTCTTCTTCTTCTTCTTCTTCTTCTTCTTCTTCTTCTTCTTCTTCTTCTTCTTCTTCTTCTTCTTCTTCTTCTTCTTCTTCTTCTTCTTCTACTACTACTACTACTACTACTACTACTACTACTACTACTACTACTACTACTACTACTACTAAACTGAATGCCAAAACCCATTTTTAACGGATTGGAGAGCAGGGCTGAGTGATAGGGCTGCACTGAATGTTATACTGTCCCTGTCCCTGCCGTAGGGACACAACCACCATGTTAAGCCTCAGAATTTCTTTGAAAAAACCCACCATGGAACCTGATCCTGTAAGCCTCAAGGGTACTTACAGGTCTCACTTCTGAATCCAGATACACCGTGTCATTCTTTTAAAGCCATCGTTATTGAAGTTCTGTGCTCTCCTGTTCAAATTGCGTTTGGACAACTGTAATCTGGGCGTTCTATTTGAGAACTAGCATTCTGTTGTGGGGTGTGTATCTGTGTGCGTTCAGGATGAAAGAATAGCTTGCGGTGTTGTCTGAGTAGTTTCATGCGACTCACTGGCTCGATAGCATCCTTGGAGATCTCAGTAGAAAATTGCCAATCGTGCCCCTTTGGTCTGAAGTGTCAAGGAAGTGGCAATGTAATATTTCATTGTTTTATGTCACTGAGGAAAGTTTCTTTTGGTTTAAAGGAGCCTATTCTTTCTTTTCCCTGTTCTAAATGCTTGTGGAACAAAGAGATGGGACGAGTGGAAACAAGTCTATTCAAACAGAATAAGTAATCAGGAGAGGTGCTGTGGCTCAGTGGCAGAGCATTGGCTTTGTATGCTGTAAAATGGTCATTCCTGGTGTCATTCAGCCAATTGTGGCTTCCTGGAATAATCTATGATGGCTGCTGTTCATAGATCCTGACTTGTATTTTGTATGGTGACCAATTGGCCATGGTGGCCAATGAACATCTGGAGAGCCGCAGGTTGCAGACCCCTGATCTAGATCTATCAGTATTGTTTGATTCATATTGGTTTGTGTGGCGTCCTTCTGTTTCTCCAAGTCTGTTATATTTTTTTGCATGGACTGCTCTGGCTGTAACTGCTGAGGTCTTCTGGGTTTAACATATTTTTATCATGAGTGATACTTACTGCGCACTTCTAAATTTGAAAACCAAACTCTTGCCATGAACTGGGCTGAGGTCTACATGCTATCATGAGCCATTAATCATTACTATCGGAAAGGGGGGGGAGCTGTGGTTTACACTCAGAAGAAGGTTTTAAGTACAGTCTCCAGTTAAAACCAATTTGTAGCTGATCCTGTGTCCCACCCTGTTTCTTGCAGTTGATTTTTTTAAACTGTAGTTCTTATGCTGACTCAAACTTGTCCTAGTGAGCGTGAGGAGTGGAAAATGGCTTCCTCGTGTTTGTAAGAATGAATATTCTGTCTGTATTTTTGGTGTAGTTGTGCATACACAGAACTGTTGAATCTGTGCCTGTGAATGACTGCTCCAGTGACTCAGAGTCTCTGAGTTAACAGTGAGACGCTACCAAACAACTTGGCAGTTTTTCTGAAGAGCAACTTCAAAATGGATTTCAGCCAGCTATTCCTTATCACAGCGTTGTTGGTTGAGTGTTATATTTAGTATACACATTACCATTTTGAAGAGCATTTTTATCATCATGTAATTGGCTGAAGACACTGTCATTTTTGCCTATATGGTCCTTATCTTCTTTTTTTTGGTGGTATGTGAGTGTTGATATTTATGAAGTAATGTGTTAAAGACAGTCTTGTACATGTTCTTTATTTATATATTACATTTATAGTTAGTGAATACTTCTATTTTCAATAATTCTTTGGTCGTTTCCCCACTGCTGCGCACTACTGTCCCCAAGTAGCGCGGGGTCCCCCGGCACTCCCCACTATAGGGGCGGCTCCCCCTCAGTACGCGTCATTCCTGGCGCTCCTCAAAACGGTGCCTTTTGATGACCACGGGGTCGTGGGGAAGCCCGGGAGCACGCCAGAAATGAAGCGCGCTGAGAGTAGCACGCAGCAAAGGGTGGTCGAGGTAAGTGGGAAAACGACCTTTGACGCCTGACCTCTAGGTGGGGCCTGGAGTTCTCCCAGAATTAGAATCCATCTCTTGACTATAGTGATCAGTTTCCCTGGACAAAATGGTGTTTTGAGGGGTTTACTCTACAGCATTATATTTTACTGAGGTTCCTTCCCAAACCCTTCTTTTCCCAGACTTCACTCCCAAATCTTCAGGAATTTCCCAGACTGGAGTTGGTAACCTTACTTCCTTCTCTGGTTTATTCTTATTGTACTTTTTTTTTTTTTACTGTGATTTGCTTTGGGTCCCCATTGTGGAGAAAAGGAAGTGTGCAATGAAATGAAATAAATAAAAGGGTCTGGTAGAAACTGATGTGGAAAACCCTAAAGAGTTGCTGCCAGTCCAAGTAAACAATACATGATTGATTCAGTGTGAAGCAGCTTAATGTGTTGCAGGCCATTCAGCCGCACGGGAAACTGGGAAGATGCAGGTTTCCTTGATGCCAAAGAATGTCCCCCCCAAAAAATGTTGTGGTAGTATAGACTATGTCCGTGGTGGCGAACCTTTGGCACTCCAGATATGGACTACAATTCCCATCAGCCCCTGCCAGCATGGCTAATTGGTCATGCTGGCAGGGGCTGATGGGAATTGTAGTCCATAACGTCTGGAGTGCCAAAGGTTTGCCACCACTGGACTATGTGGTCAACAACAACAAAAACCTTACTATATTGTAAACTGAGATCCTGCAGAGCTGTTGCCAGACAATACTGATCTAGGTGAACCAATGCTTTTCTGATTCAGTATTAGACGGCTTCTTGCTTTCCAGCTGATTTTGCCTTGACTCATAGTCGGGTTCAGAAAGCACCAGATCAATAGCACTGTGGTCCCTTCAAAAAGATGCTATTTGATTTCTTATGCATTAAACTGATAGGGATTTATCTGATCTTGAATTTTATGTACAGGAGCATGTTGGGATGGAAATTGAAGTATTGAGTGTGTATGAATTATCTTATTGCAATCTGAAATGTTGGTTCTTTATGTGCCGGAGTATTTATATTTAATCATAGCAGTTATTAAATTTTCAAATCAGCAGGCACTGGTTATGCTTATACGAGCCGTATTTGTTTCTGAAATCTATGTTTCTGAAAACCATCTCGAGGAATAATATGCTTTCCATTTATTTGACCAGAATTTGATATCTTGCCTCCCTCATTGCCGCTAAGGCAGCTTAGAAAAATAAAGGCAGTCCTTTAAAATCTCTCTGTGTTTGAGATGTGTTAGGAATGCTAATAAAGACTTGAAATATGATTATCTGTAGTTCCCCCTCCTTTTCAGAAGATTCAGTTGATAACAGTGATCTCTGTATCCCTTGCTATTTCTGTGATACAGCTGTTTGACCTTCACTTTGTCATAAAGCCATACATTACGCCCTCCTCGGTATTAAGTCATCCAACCCAGTTCTTTCACCTCATTCCTTTTCCCCATACACAGCTGTAACAATCTTTCTCCCAATGAACCAACAATCTGCTGATGGATTTTGGGAGCCAACGTGGAATCTGTTCCTGGATTTGAAGGTAGAGTTTGATTCCCCACTTTCTCCGCCCGCCAGGCAGAGATCTCTGCTATCACAGCCAGACTGGATTTCGCCACATGAAACCAGATGGGGGTCCTTGTGCCAGTTCTCTCAGAACTCTCTCATCCCCTCCTACCTCACAAGGACCCATTATTTTGCATTAGGAGGGTTTCGTAAGGGCGCGGGCGATGCTTTAAGATATGACTGTGGTTTTAATTTTATTTATTTATTTATTTATTTATTTATTTATTTATTTATTTATTTCATTTTTAAACCGCCCTCCCCTGAAGGGCTCAGGGCGGTGTACATCAACATCATAATACAATGCTCGAACAATCTATAGCAATTTTACCCAAATTAATGGGAATTTAAACGAATTTTAAATTTACAATTTACAGGATAAGGCGACTTATCCCAACCCCATTCCCGCCCGCGGGATACCACCAAGAGATAGTATAGAGGTCAGATTGGTCATCCCGGCTGGCCAAAAGCCACCAAGCCGGAACAAGGTCCGTTTTACAAAAGACCCTGCGGAAACTCTACAAGAAGATCCCCGAGATCCACCGTTATCGCCAGGGAGCCTGTTCCACCAAAAGGTAGGGGCCAGGGCGGTAAAAGCCCTAGCCCACTTGTTGAGAATTCAACCCGGATCTTTCGGAGCCAAGGATTTCCAGCAGCAGCTCCTCCGTGAAGCGGAGGAGGGCCCTATTAAAGACGATGCACGAGGAGATCGCGATCCCTCAGATATGTATGTTTTTAGCTGATGTTTTATCTGTACACCACCCTGAGCCCTTCGGGGATAGGGCGGTATACTAAATTAAATAAATAATAATTATTATTATTATTATGGGAGGGAAAGGGAAGGCGATTGGAAGCTGTTTTGAGACTCCTTACAGTGGACAAAAGCAGGGTGTACATCGAAAACTCTTCTCTCTCCACTCCTCCACATGAGCAGCCTACTCTTATCGGGTGATTGGATTTGTTTCCTCACTCCTTCACATGAAGCCTGTGGGTGCCCTTGTTGTGGGGAGAGGAAGGGAAGGAATTTGTAAGCCACTTTGAGACTCCTTACAGTTGAGAAAAGTGGGGCATAAGTCCAAAACTCTTTGGTCTGGAAATTAAACTTCACTAGCGTACAGGCTGCATAACTCCTGCTTAAACTCATGTCTCAGATGCATGATCAACTAGCTGCTTTAGGGCTTTCAACAATTCTGGTTGCTGCGTTTGTATCTCTCTAGGTAGCCTTGCCTTCTTTATAATGCACACCCCTAAGGACATTTGCCACAAAGGCTGTACTGCCTATGCACTTGGTTCAGATGCCATATAGGGCCTAACAAGATATGGCAGATCCATGGCAGGCCAACAGCATCCTCTACACAGCTTGGATAGGGTCATGTAGCAGGGGAGAGAAGGATTTAAGTTCTTAAACGGTCCAATCTTGGCTCAATTTCCTTAAATGCACTATTGGACTCTGCAAAATTGCATGAGGTGGATTGCTGTTATTATATGGACAGACTGTTGAGAATCATTGCCACGTAACTAGAACTGAACTAAGATACATTCAGAAGTTTTTCTTCTTCATGCCGCTAGTTTTGTGACAAAGATGCAGTGGGCCAAGTTTGGTGTATATGTCTAGCCCAGGAGTCTGCAACCTGCGGCTCTCCAGATGTTCATGAACTACAATTCCCATCAGCCCCTGACAGCATGGCCAATTGGCCTGATTTCCTCCCTCCCTTCATAAATTTTAGTGAGTATCCCTGCTGAATATCTGAAAAAGCCAAGGTGCTTATGCAAGCAGTCGAGAGCGATTTATTTATTTATTATATTTATATGCTTCATTTCAGGTTCAGATGCATTAAAAAACATGCTTCTGGTCACTCCCTGCAGCCTCCCGCCTTCCCATTCAGCTGTTGTGAGGGGGGCAATAGTTGGCAGTTTGAAGAAGAATTTGGATTTGTACCCTATTTTTCTCTTCCTCCCTTCCCCAAGTGATCTCGAGAGCGGCTGACCGGTTTGTTAGCTTCCACTCTCTGCAGCGGGCCGCATGTCTGAGAGAGTTCTGAGAGAACTGTGACTGGCCCAAGGTCACCCAGTGAGCAACACGGGTAGGAGCGGAGAAACAAACCCAGTTCACTCTCCTACAGTCTGTCTCTCATGTGCAGGCGTAGGGAATCAAACCCAGTTCTCCCGATTAGAGTCCACCGCTCTTAACCACTGCACCGCTCTGACTCTCTTATAGCCAGAATATTGAACATAAGAAACCTGCATTTCCTTTGCTCGTTCATATCCCACTTCCTCCCAGGAAATTCCAAAGCCAGTACGTAAGGTACAAAACTTCTGTGGAAAGGCGGGCGAAATGGGATGAGGGGTGGGTCTTAGTGCAGGAGTCATCCTTCAAGCTCTAGGCTGTAGTTATAAGGCTGGAAATGCAGCGTCTTTCTCAGAAGGTGCAGTCTTGAAGAACAATACGGAGCTTAAGTATCTGCAGGCAGATGGAAGAGGACGGCTCCGGTGTTTATAAATCCTGATCGGCTCCTAGTCATGCAGCAGACTCTTCCCCACTCTCCCTGCCAGCTCTTGCTAGCACAGTTCTCTTCTTGCCAAGCTGTCATTTCCCAACACACAACAGGAACTATTGTCCATGACAAACCTACAGGAAACGATGGCCAGGGAACATGACAAGCATAGTCCATGAGACAATGGCTGGTATGTTCTAAAATTAAATGCTCTTCATGGATGCCAGGAGGCATGGTGGTGGAGCCCTGTATCACATCTGAGCCCATCTCAAAAATGGGGGAGGCTTTCCAGATTTTTTGGGGGGAGGGGCTGTATTACGAGCTTTCCATTCAAATTCCATTGCATCATTATTTTGGTATCACTACGGACCCAGCGTGTAGTGGTCAGTTGTGTAGGGGTTAGTGTGTCAACTTAAGATCTGGCAGACCTGTTTTGGATCTCCACAGTTTGCCACAGAAGCTAGTTGAATGGCTTTGGGCCAGTTACTCTTCCCTCAAGCTAACCTTCTCCACAGGTTTGTTGTGCGGATGAAATGGAGGAAGAGAAAATGATTCTGTGCGGGAGAGTGTGTTCCTGCTTGGAAGAAATCTGGGCATAAATATCTAAATAAATCAAGGGGACATCAGTGGGACTCAATCAGGCCCCTCAGTCGCATTTCTTTCATTAAAACCAGTTCAAACATACACGACCCCCACCTTTTCAGGAGAATCAGGCATGGGGCAGTGATAATCCACAATTGCAGACAGAGGCTGTTGACAAGGATTATTGCTGCGATTGGGAGTTCTGCCTTTTCCAGCCATTGCATTCCCCTTTTCGTTACGGTGGGCTAAAACTTTTTCTCCAAGGAAGGAGATTACAGAACTATGCACATTCTGATTTTCTAACCTTTCCTCCCATTTTTTTTGAAGTTACAAATACACAAGCGGTGCTATTTCTCTGAAGATAGCAGTCTCTTAAGCTTTGTTTCCCTCTGATTCAGATTTGGCCTTTACAAAGAAAACTCCTACATTTCATTCTCAGAGGGTGGAGTTTTTCACTGTACATGAGCCATTAATTCTCAGTGCTCCAGGGTTTCGGTTTTTCAGAGAGAAGTAATCCATTTCTCTTTTAATACAATTCCCTTTGTAGAAGAACCAGGAATGTGTTGATACTTCAACTTTGCTTGAGGCTGCAACTAAGAAGCTAACCTCAATTTAATTCCTGCTGTTCACATGTTCCATAGGCAGATGCGGCTGGTCCTGCAAGTGTCTACTGAGTGAATATTGGGGGGAGGGGGGGGGGGTTGGCAGCCGGGCGGGGGGGGGGGGGGGGAGAAATACAAAGCCATTTAGTGTTACAATTGCTCTGGCTCAAGAAAATAACTTTATTGTACACGTTCAGTTTCTGAAGAGCGGTAATGAAGTAGAAGACAATTATTGTGTGCGTTATCTCATTTCATTTCTCATTTGCCCAGCAAAATTGGCTTTAAAACCAGATCCTAAAGGCAGCGTGCTAAATTGGCTTTGAAGAGCAATCTAGAGAGAGAGAGCTCACCAAGACATGTTTCATATTGCCACTACCATAATATTGCCTTTTATTAATTTGGTATCGTTTGGTTAGGGAGGGGGGAACTGAGCAGCTTCAAATCCCAGAAATGATTGAAAAATGTGGAACAGATATACATATTATAGAATCATAGAGTTGCTGGCTGAGGCTGATGGAGGGAGAAGCCATTCCTGTCTGGCATTCTCTGGGTACATAATAGCCTGCCTGGATCATATCAAGATCCAGCTTTTTGGGGCTGATTATGCACAAGGTGTCTATCGTACTGCAGGGGCGTGTGCAGTGGTGGGATCCAAAAATTTTAATAACAGGTTCTGATGGTGGTGGGATTCAAACAGTGGCGCCACCGCACACACGCACCTCCAGTCCCTATTGGGCAGGGAGATTGCTTTAGTAACCCCTTCTCGGCACTCAGAAAAAATTAGTAACCACATCTAGAGAAGTGGTAAGAACTGGTTGGATCCCACCTCTGGGTGTGTATTGCTGCAAGATTTCCTGTACGGATGTATTTTATGGAGCCCTACTTTCATTTGCCATTCTCTCCGCAACAAGCGGCACCAATTCTAGAATGACTTTAGTTTGCTTTGCCACTAGAGCAGGGAAGATTTTCCAGTGAATGCAGCTTTGCCCTGGACATCCACTCCCTCACACTTCCATCCATGCCTTCTCCCTCTCCACCTCAATGTTGCCAGATCCTTCCTACTTGACCTACTAGCCTAATAGCCTACTTGACCTACTTCCTACTTGACCTACTAGATGATTCCCCATTGACTTCCTCTGCAGAGTCTTCCTCAGTCATCTCCCATTCAAATACCAACCCTTCTTTGCTTCCAAGATCTGACTAGTATACCACTAGTATGCCACTCTTCCTCCTCTCCTTCTTTCAGCAGTTCAGTCCATTGTCAGGATGCTGTAATCAAAAGGCAACATAGAAAGAAAGTCAGTGTGAAATCCAGACTGTTCTTCCACAACAAACTTGATTGGCGTGCTGTGCGTAGATAGTTAATGTCCCTGGTTCAAACCTGTAACTTGAATCTCTTTCTGCATTGTCTCAATGATCTTCTAGCATAAGCTCAGGAACTGCTTTTTATAGTGTTGTGTTGTATTTAGAAAAATGGAGAGCCTAGTTGATCAGAGGATTGGCTGACCCGCAAGAGTTTGGAAGTGATCGCAACTCGGAGGCTCTGGGCCGACCTGATAATTGTCAAATTTAGGTTTGCTTCATGCTGGATTTCTCTTTTAGGCATATATAAGATGCAAGGGTTTTTCAGAAAACTGCCTCAGCATGCCACCAGCATATATGAAGACACGTGACTATTTGTAAGATATAACTCCTCAGCTCCTTAGGTGTCCTTAACATTTCCCCCTGTTTTTTTTGTTGGTTAATAATAATTTCAGATCTTTTCTCACCTACAGTGAAATTAATCCTGCTGAAATCAATTTGACAATTGCAGAAACAATTAGTTCCTATTGATTGCGAGGGGATTTGAATTCCCCCGTTCTTTTGATTATACCAAATATCGTTTGTCATTGCTGTGATCTTCGATTCCACTTGCTTATCTGGAACTAGCATTATTAACCCTCTTTAGATTTTGCCTTGTGTTGACCTTGGATGGTTACTCTTAAAAATGGCATGTGTAGAAATGAAAGGGGTTTCCTAAAACATATCTGAAATTCTGACCAAAGTTTCATTTTCTTCATGGTATGAAAACCATTTGTATTTTTTTTTCTTTAGTGAGTGAAGATTAGAAAATTAGTTTTAATTATTACTTATGAGGCACCATATGGCTACTCTATAATTTTGGCTTCCCATGGAGCTTTGTGTGCGTATGGAAAATGAAATTAATTAGTATTCACACTTTGAAATCTATTATTAACTTAAGCTGGCAGCTTGTAGGGTGCCTTCATACACAGTGTGATGTAATTGTTTAGGATAACAAGCCACTATTTATAAAGCCACTTGGGAAATCTGACAGAGGTGGAGGATGAAAGGTCAAGCTGTAAGGTAGACATTTATTCTATTTTTTTATCCCAAGAAGTGCTTGCAATTAAGCACCGGTACATATATCACCAAACCCCTTTCCGCAGATTTGACTTATATTCACCAGTGGTTCCTGAGCAGCTGGGAACTGAAAAGCTCCATTAAAATCCTCCTTTACAGCATTCCACACTGGTTTTTTTCAGACCTGCAGAATTCAGTGGCCTGCAATATTCTTCTAGTGGTGTAGTGGCTAAGAGCAGTGGCTAAGAGCAGGTGCACTCTGATCTGGAGGAACCGGGTTTGATTCCCAGCTCTGCTGCTTGAGTTGTAGATGTTTATCTGGGGAATTCAGATTAGCCTATATACTCCCACACACGTCAGCTGGGTGACCTTGGGCTAGTCACAGCTCTACGGAGCTCTCTCAGCCCCACCCACCTCACAGGGTGTTTGTTGTGAGGGGGGAAGGGAAAGGAGATTGTAAGCCCCTTTGAGTCTCTTACAGGAGAGAAAGGGGGGATATAAATTCAAACTCCTCCTCCTCCTCCTCCTCCTCCTCCTCCTCCTCCTCTTCTTCTTCTTCTTCTTCTTCTTCTTCTTCTTCTTCTTCTTCTTCTATAGTCTGCATTATTTTTCCTAGAGCTTTCCTTCTCTACCGATGTGTGTGAACTTTTACCAAGTAACTGTGTGCACTCATGAGTTGTTTAACAGTTAAGGCATATCTCAGTATAACTCCCCCCCCCCCCCCCCCCCCGTGTCCCCACTGAAGAGGCAGCAGTGACTACCGGTATCCAGTTGGAGGCCACAACAGCACCAACTACAACTATTGTTCCTCCTTCTCCCTGTGAGAGTAAGTGAAGACTGGGCAAAGTTGCTTCGTCCACCTCATCTGTCCACAACACTTCCACTGGTTCTTCAGCACGCAGAGTTGTGAGTGGAATTTCTGGGCAAGTGCAGACAAAAGTTCTCCATTGTGAGGCTTTGCAGCAACCCCCTTATGTTAAGTGTCAGATTTTTTTTTTCCTGCAAGCCTGGAGGGTCTCGCAAGTTTGCAGGAAAATCAGCCTTCTGTGGCAGTGGCCCAGGATCTGCAGACTGAGAGACTATTATGGTCAAAGTTGAAGAGGCTGTCCAGTATTCCACCTTGGCCTTGGAGAAAAGCTTTGAAAAGCTGTAATACCTGGAGGGTAAGTTGTTACCATCTCCACTCTTTCTGTCCATGTTATGGTTTGCCATACTTTTGGGGGCTTTTAAAATACAGCTGTGACAATAAGGATAAAAGATACTAAGGGAATATAATTTGTGCCAAGTGATTAAAGGTAGGTGTGCTTAACTATTACATGAATCCATTATTTAAACGGATTTCTCTATTAATTGCTTAAATTTTAAGGAAATTTTATGTTAGTTGAGAGCATTTTTTTTGCTGTCGTTCGCTCTGACTACACTGTTAAAGGGAGGCAGTTAAGGAAGCAATCTGAAGTTATCACACTATCATGAAAATACAGTGGAACCTCGGTTTTCATTGCCTTCGGTTTTCATCGATTTTTTCAGTGAAAAATTTGTCTCGGTTTTCATTGATTTGCCTCGGTTTTCATCGATTTGCAGTAAGGTGCAGGGGTTTGTGGAGAAAAATCACCGGGGCCAAGCTGTTGCAAGCCGTGTCTGCAACTTGTTTAATGACAATGTCTTGCTCCATTTCAGACAAATCTTAAAGAGGCGTCAGAAACAGACCTCTTTGGACAGCTTTCTGGTGCGACATTGGTCCACTGGCCCCAAAGCTATCCCAGTGTTATTGTTTGTTACCATTGCTTAAGCATTAAACACTAGGTTTATTCACCTAAAAATGTGTTTTTGGTATGTTTTTTGGAGTGTCTGGAACGGATTAATTGGATTTACATTGATTCCTATGGAAAAGTTTGCCTCGGTTTTCATAGGTTTCGGTTTTCCTTGATTCTTTTCGGACGGATTATCAAAGAAAACCGAGTTTCCGCTGTAACTTTCTGAGAACTCGCTACTTCCATGTCCTCGTTTTAGAGATAACCCTGAGATTCGCAGCTGTCAAAGGAGTATAAGGGTGAAATATATTAACTATTGTTGTAGTCAGACAGATTATGGAAGATCCAGTTGAAATTAATCTCTTGAGCTGTAGGAGGATGAAAGGCATCAATAAAAACTGAAAATAAATACTTTGAGCATTAAAATCATGTCATTATTTTTAATCAGTTTATCTCATGTGTGTGTGTGTGTTTTGTCCCTGTTCTTCAGTTCAGTTTTTCACTGTGTAGAAATTGCTGTTTAATTTTGGTAACTGGTGTTAACAATTCTGTGAAACAGTGTTGAAGGTTAAGTTGTTACGATGCAGACCTTGAATGAGCCCTTTTGTCTGCTAGTGGATCTCATAAGTTAAGTTGCCAGAGAAAACTTTGATAAAACTGACTTTGGTTTCATTGGGTGGCTTAGTGCTGAGAGTGTCTGACTCTTATCTGGGAGGCCTAGGTTTGAATCCACACTCTGGTGGGGAAGCTTACTTGAGCCAGTTGCTGTGAATCTAGCCTACCTCACAAGGCTGTGTTGAAAGTAACATATGTTTGTGTGGGGGGGGGAGCACTCTCTGAGCTTGTTGGATGAAGAATGGGGTAAATACATATAAAGGTATATAGGTACTTCAACTAGCAAAGCTGGACCTATCTATCCTGACGGAAAACAGGCCTATGAGACTCATATCTAAATTCCGTGCATGTAAGAAAAGTGTATGACTAGGCGCAAGATTTTAGCCTATTCTTCTCCCTGACATGTTGATTTTCTTTGTGCAAGGATGGATTTTTTTTATAGTGGCCCATTTTATTCAGGTAGACCATACCTAAACTGGTTGAGCCCAGATGCCAATTGACCACTTTAATGAGAAGTGGGGCTTTATGTACCCTATATACTCACATATAAACCTGCTTTTTCAGCACATTTTTTGTGCTGAAAAAAGCCCCCCTCGACTTATACACGAGTGAACGGGTGGCGAGCGGGTGGGGGGAACAGGTGGCGAGCGAAAAAAGGCTGGGAGCTGAGGGTGTTTTTCTGCACCTGCTCCCTGCTATGTGGACACAAAGGGAGCTCCCAGGTAAGCCTTGGGCTGTTGCTTCGCTGCACTACAGGTGGCCAGTAGCTTCATTCACAGTGAATATTCAGTGAATAGGTGTGAATATTAAATATTAAATTTATATGTTACAGAATTTTTGTTCAGACCAGGAATCTCCATGAATGCTAGGGAGCCATGCTCATTGGGAAATCCGCACCATTGGAGCCCATGGTGGCAGGAATCCCCCCCACACACACACACACACATACAGGGTGCCCTGGGGTGCCCCTTAAAAGCTTCACTGCCAAGCACTCTTTCTTGGCTCCCCCACCCTTTTGGAAAGCAGGTGCAGGACTTCTGTCCTAGCTTGAACGACTTGCAGACCTGCAAAAAGACTTTGCTTTGGGGCAGCTTCCATCACCATGCAAGCATCTTCATTGTGTAATGATAAGTTATCCATGTTGAAGGAGAACCTGTAGGGACTTTTTAAAAGGGGGATCTTGTTGAGCATCTTCCCTATGAAACTCTGAAGAGATACCGTCTGTGAGAGTTATATATTCCACTTCAGAACTTTTAAAGTTATTGTTGATACCATACTGTAAATATTTAAAAACATTTTTATTGGTATCTATTTTTATTTCTGAAATTTACCAGTAGCTGCTGCATTTCCCACCCTAGACTTATACTTGACTCAATAAGTTTTCCCAGTTTTTTGTGGTAAAATTAGGTGCCTCGACTTATATGCGGGTCGACTTGTACACGACTATATACGGTACTTTAAAAGGCATTATGGCAAATGCTGAATAATGGGCATAGGCTGGTTATGTCCATCCAAATGTCTCTTAAAAACTGTTCTTTCTTCGAATGTCATTTTGGAGCCTGGCACCGAATGTGCGTTTTGAAAAATAAACTGCCACACGATGCAAAGCCACTCTGCCTTTATGACTACTGCTTAGTTTATTATTGGTCTCAGCATTTATTAAATTATAAAATGGCACGGCATACTTTTGATGAGACTTCATCTCCTTACAGTAGTTAATATGTACCAGTTGCCCGAGGGCCCCAATATTTCTCTCTTGTACTGCTTAATGCAATAGCTTTTAAATGAAAGGCAGGGGAAAGCGGCGGTTGCGGGGGGGGAGGGGGGGGCTAGATACTTGGAGCACTAGCAAGTGAAACCCTTGGCAGATTCTTCCCACCCCCTTCAGTAAACAGGCCAATAAGATGCATTCAGGAATATGTTTCCATTTCCTTCTGCAGGGTTTTCTGTATTTTAATTCATTTTTTCCCCTCCTGCCTGCTGCTAAATCTAGCCAACCCTGTTTCTGTACACAATGATACAGTGCTGTCCACTTCTAGCTTGAATGAACTCTGCTACTTAAATTCTCAATGGCAACAGGGATGAAAATTAGGTTTTGACCAGCAATTTCCAATTATTCAGCCTTCAGTGCACAAGAAAGAGACATCATAATGAATTTCCATCAGACTTCCCCCCACACACACCTTTCCTTTTTATTCCTTTTTTTTGCTTTCTCTGTGTGAAATTTGCTCCTAAGCAAAGGGGTGTCAGCAGAAGTGCAGTGAACCAATTTAGTCTTATTGAGATCATCAAAAGAAGACTTAAAAGGAACATAAGTCACTTTTGTGTAGGGATGGGGTGGGGGAGATCTATCCTTTCTCTGTCATACCTGGCATTTCATCAGATGATGAAGTATTGACTTTTTGGTACAGTGTGTAGTGTGATGGAACTTCAGCTGCCCTGCCTGAAAGAGGCAAGCCAATAAAGACACTGTTTATAAATCTGGTATTGGATCACCTGAAAGCCTCTTTTTCTGCCACCTCCAGGTCCAGATGAATTAGTTGCTGTTAATTTATGGATTTTTTTGTTTAAACAAAAAAAAATCACTGGCCTGTAACTACTGCAGTCCCAGTAACTTAAGGGCAGTTAATATCACAGTTAAAGCCCTTGTAAGTCCAATGAAGTCAGTGGTGATAGAAGAGTGTAATCTGATTAAGAATGCATTGTGTTGTTCTCCAAGAGGTAGGAGGACATCTTGTCTGGGTGATTCTCATCCCTTTTGTTAGAGAAGCAGGATCAAATTTCTCACTTCCTGTCTCCCAGCTTTCAGTTTCTTTCCTACCTCAGAAAGGGAGAGAATTATAGCCTTAGGCTCTCTTAATTATGTCTTATCCTGTGTCTTTTATCCTATTTTGCTAACTTTATCTCCTTCCTCTTCTACCCTGACTTCTTTGCCAGGTATTTCACCTCCCCCCACCACACACTGTGGGTAACAGGTGGCTGAGTAGGAAGAAAGGAGAAATACTCTCATATAGTGCCATTTTCATTAGTGGCTGCTAAAATGGCATGAAAAGTTCAGAGAGAAAGCTTTCTGTCTGAGAAGAACTTCAGGATCCCCTAACTGCTGGCAGACAGCCTCATGCAGGACCTGACTTGGAGGCTTGCCTGGAAACTGGTGTCCTGATTGACCCAGAGGTTGGGATCAAGATGCTGGAGAATTGCAGCCACACTCCCCCCAGCCTATGAGGGATGGCACTGCCATTTTGAGTGGAGAAGGTGACTTTTCTACCTCTTCCCAGCCTGATAATTTGGAAGACAAGGCAGACTTCCCTGATTGAGACACCGATGAGAAACCAGGCAAGGTCCAGCTGACCAGTCTTGGGGATTATTCGATCATGTGTCCCCTTACCTTGCACATGAGTAGTCCATCTATTGTGCAGCAGATTTCTCCCCAAGAGCTGGTGGAGTTAATGAAGGAGATTATGAGGGAAGAAATAGATGTATAACATCATACAAGGGACTTGGGGTCCAGAGCAGTGTCCCTCTCCACTCGTTATTCTCCCTCTCCCTCAAGATGCCAGTAAGCAAACCCTCACCATACCCCATGGTTGACCAGTGCAGCACTGCAGGTGAGGGAGAGGAAGCTTCTGGGGAGATGTGATGCGATGCGATGCATTGAATGACCTAGACCAGTGCTCTCACAGTGAGGAAGAAATGAAATGAAGGAGGGAGAATTCCTCTCTGAGGTAGAAGAAGCTGCTGTCGAATTCCCGGAGCCGGCAGTCAGGGTTTTTAATCAGGAGTGCCTCTTGTATTTACAAGAACCATTGCAGCACTGGACTTCCAGAACTCAACTGCTGCAGAGAAGCCCTGTGAACCCAAGAGGCCAAAGGAATCCAAGAATTCTTCCCACATTCAAAGTCAGATTCTAAACCCTTTCCCCTTCCAGTGTTTTTCAACTGCAAGATTAGGAAAGAGTGGGTCAAACTAATCTCCAGTAAACAATTTCCACCAATTGCTAAGAATTTCTACAGATTCCATTTGTCAGCACCCCAGGAGCACTCTCCAATCCAATGGCTTAGTTTCTCCAGATGGAGAGGGAAACCTGAAGGACCCACTAGACAAGAGATTAGAATTCTCACTCAAGGGGGCTCAGGAAGCCAGTGTCATGGCAATGAAAGCTACAGCCATGGCTTCCATAGTGGCCATAGCTACCATCATGTGAGCACACAAACTGGTCCAACTGATCCTTGACTCAGAGAAATGGATGATGGAGGATGCCACCAGGATCCTCCAGGCCTCTTAGTTCGGTGCTTATGCTATCTGTGATTCCCTAATCTTCTCCTCTAGATCTATGGCATGCTCTGTTGCCACCAGACATAATTTATGGCTATGGACTTGGGAAGCCAACCTACACTCGAAGACCATCGTAGCTGGTTATACCTTCCAGGGAGATATGTTTCTCGGACAACAACTGGAACAGGTACTGCTGGACACTCAAGAAGGCGATGCCCAAGTTTATCAAATCAGACAAGCGCTCCTCCGGGAACGCCACCTTCCACATCTACATATATCTCCCTAGAGCCCCGAGGGATGGTTGGAAGTTCAATTGGAGCCAACAACAGTACTTTTGGAAACACTCCTCCTTCAAACCCTTCTATAATAGAGCTGGCGAGTGACTGAGAGAACAAACTCTCCAAGTTCTGACTATCTGGGCATTCTGGTGGGGGATGACTTCTCAAGTTTTGGGATATATGGAGGCATCACCAGGTGAACTCCGGGACAATAGAAGTGGTGTCCCAGGGATACTCCATCAAGCTGCATGTTTTCCTCTACACTGAACCATAATCTCCCCACTGATCATACAAGGCCCAACACACATTAGAGGCACTACACTTCTGGAGATGTGGACCATAGAGGAAGTGCCAACCCAGGAATGACTACAAGGGGTCTATTCTCCTTTCTTTACAGTCCCCAAAAGGAACGGGGACTGGAAAACAATTTTGGACATGTAATATCTAAGCAAGTTCATCAAACTAAGAAGATTTTGAATGGAAATCTTGCTGTCAGTCCTAGAGGCCGTGAGACCTGGGGACTTCCTCATATCCCTGGACCTCACTGAGGCATATAATGGCCAAGAGACACTTTCAATTCAGAGCAATCCCCTTCAGACTGTTAGCAGCTACAAGGGTTTTTTCAAAGGTCTTGCTGGCCCCTGTTATGAGGTTTTGGGTACAAGGCCTGCATATTCATCCGTACTTAGAGGATCTGCTCATCAGATCGACCTGCGCGAGCAAGTCCATTTCCGACCATTGCCTTCCTTCAGCAACACAGATTCTTAATAAACATGCAGAAGAGCTCACTAAAGCCAACCCAATGCTCAGAACTCTTAGGGGGTTTGATCGATTTGTCGCTCAGTTCCTTATTTCTGCTGGAAATAAGGGGCGAGGGGTTCCATTTGGCTTTGCAAAAGGCACATCCTTATTTGGGACAATAATTTACTTTCAGGAGTCCAATTCATGGTTCATCTACTTAAGTTTAATGGATGTTATCCAAAGATCTGTGTTAGTATGATATGCATGCACAGATCTCTACATGAACAGGGGGCTGCCTCAGTTTGTTAAAGGTCAGGAACAGTTCCATGCACACATGGCAGCTTACACTGTTGCCATGATGAATGGCAGTCTTCTTCTTTGATCATCATTCCACGCTTCCTTTGGAATCTCCAAATGCATGCTGAAGGCCGTTGTCCGGAATTTATTGGAAATCTTCTGATCTACCACCATTGTGTTTCTGAACTCTGGTTTACCATTGTAACATTGTCCCACGTATTTGGGGATGGGGTGTTCTACAAGACTTCTTGACCAGTTGTGGTCCGGTGTATTCTTCTGCTTTGAGTTGTAGCCAAATACTAGCAGTCTCAAGTTCAGCCTCCAAAAACTGTAACAGATATTGCCTTGTAACTAGAACCAACCAAAAAAAAAATCTTCAGACCTCCTAACCAGTTATTTGCATATATAGACAGACAGACAGACAGACAGACAGACAGACAGACAGACAGACAGACAGACAGACAGACAGACAGACAAGAAGAAGAAGAAAAGAAAAGAAAAGAATGAAAAGGAAAACAATAGACAAAAATATTTTCAGGGCATGATATAGGATGTATTCCAGCCAACTGTACAATTTATTCAAATTGAATATAGGATGTATTCCAGATTTGCTTGGATTAGTTACAGCTGGGTGCAAAACTATACACCTCCAGTGGGCAAGATATGCAGCTATCTATCCTTTACCGAGCTGGTGGATGGGCAAAGGATCCTCCTGCAAATACATTTCCTTTAGCCTGCCTTTTGTCTGCCTGTTTGGGTTTGAATCACAGATGTAGATTCACAAAGCAGTGCTCTGTTTGCTGCATGTGGCATTGCACTCTTTCTTTACCATCTATCTGGCAGTTCCGCGATGCTTGATGAAAGAGTCCAACATAGAGACTGGTTCCTCTCTCCCCTCCCCCTGCCCCAAGCTCCAGGATTCTGCACATAATAACAAAGAGAGACATTTTGAAAGCAGTCCAGGAACACAGGTGTGTTCATATTGTTGCAGCTTAGGGGCAGGAACCGTGCATGTTGTTCTTAATGACTGCTTAACTTCAGTACTGCCTGCTACTTGCGGCCTAAAAAAAGTTGTCCTCCAAGCTGCATTATAATAAATGCCATTATGATAGTCTGAATTTCCAGACACAGCTGAGTAGTCTTTCCCTGCTTATTTGCATTAATAAAACGAAAATGCAAAGTGGAGAAATATATACATTCCCCTGTGTATTTTGCCTTTGCCTGTTTTGTAGTTTGACACAGACTAAGACGAATATTCAGGCATACCTTCAGCGACTCAGCCTTGTAAGGTGTAAAGACTGCCATGTTGAATTTGGTGAAAAGACTATCGAGTCCAGTGTGGTCACCAAGAATGGCTAGCCAGATCAACCTATGAAATTGCTGGGGCTGGGCGGGGAGTCGTTGCTGTGGACTGGAGGACTCCTATCTAGTTCTCCTATGTTGGATTTGCAGAACTGCTCCAAAGCTGGAGTATTATGACAATCTTTGGGCAACCACAGCAACAGTAATTTTTTTTTGGGTGGGGGGGCTAATCTTTAAAGCTTTGAGTATACAAGGTGTGGAGAATTGTAGCATGAAGTTGTGAAGCAATGAAGCATTTATTCCAAATCTAGCTTTTTAGAAAGTGTGTGTGTGTGGGGGGGGTGTGTGTGTGTGTGTCACATTATGGCATCCAGGAATTGTTTAAAGGGGATTAGTTCAGACATACATCATAGCAAAGGGGGAAACTGAAAACGTTTTCCAGACGTTTTCAGTGATTTGCGCAGAAAGGGCCATACAATGGAATCCAGTGATCAGCCAGTGGAAGCTGCTGACAGTCTCTTGTTTTCCCAATTGTCCTATCCCTTCCTGCTGCCTCCCCCCACCCTCTTCCCATCTCTTCTCATCACAGGAATGGTGATTCATATGAAATAATAGCCATGTGAGTCAGAGGCATAGCAAGGGGGGGGAATGCCTGGTGCACTGGTGCGTCCCCCGCCCCAGAATGCCCCCACCCTGGAACACCCCACCCCCACCCCGGAATGCCCTCGCCACACCCCCACAGGGGCGTGCCCCTGGTGCGTTGTGTGCCCCCCCTGCCCCCTTGGAGCTACATCTCTGGTATGAGTCAGTGAAAGAAAAAGAGGAAGATAAATTGATTTTGTCCTTTCTTTTAGTTACCGCAGCCCATTTCCCGGCACACATACTATTTGATGTGGGTCCCAAGTCTGGTTTCCCATGGTTGGGAGGGACTGCTGTGGGGAAGCAGAATGTGGGGGCTATATTGCTGAATCCAACCCATCTTATCGCTAAGGTGCCAAAAAGGTAACCACGTGGTCTGAATATATCTTTGTGGGTGATCTTGCATGGGGGCTATTTAAGATTCCAGTTGTCAAGGTAAGCCTTACATGTTTTATTTACCTTTTAAAAAAAATATTAGTGACAATAACATCATTTGTCAGGATCAAGACACTGGGTAATTTGTCACTATAGGTTTTAATGAAGCTTGTAATTTTGTAATAAATATACAGTATTTTTAAGGAGTACTGGTGTTGAGAACATGAAGATTTATCTGTCTTCAAGTTGCGGAACTAGGCAGGAAAAAAATGTGAGGATCTGGAAACTTCTCATGCTTAAAGGATGGCTGCACATCCGGGGGATGGAATTAAAATGGAACTACAGGGATGGGGGGGACTTTAATTTAAAGGTAAGACTCACACAGATTTTGCGGCTGTGCAGAAAAATTCCACATAATAGGTGGTGCGGCTGAATTCTGGCCGTGGGTGGGAGGCTGCTCTGTGTTCTATAGAGAGGCCTCAGTTTCACACTTCAATTTCACATCTCTGTTTACTTGCTTGCTATTTGTGGGAGTGCTGTCTTTGAAACCAGAGGCTGCTTTGAGAGCCGGCGGCTCTTTTTCTGTTGGAAGGGAGAGAAACCCACATTCTTTCGTAAAGACTAGTGAACACATGAAGCTTCCTTAGATTAAATCAGACCATCAGTCCGTTAAGGGCAGATTGTCTACTCAGACTGGCAACGAGTCTCCAGCATCTCAGACAGAGGTCTTTTCACACCACCTCCTCCCTGATCCAGCAGTGGCGTAGTGGTTGAGAGCAGGTGCACTCTAATCTGGAGAACCCGGTTTGATTCCCCGCTCTTCCACGTGAGCTGTGGAGGCTTATCCGGGGGAATAGATTAGCCTGTGCACTCCCACACACGCCAGCTGGGTGACCTTGGGCTAGTCACAGTTCTTCCAAGCTCTCTCAGCCCCATCTGCCTCATAAAGTGTTTGTTGTGTGGGGGGGAAGGGAAAGGAGATTGTAAGCCTCTTTGAGTCTCTTTACAGGAGAGAAAGGGAGGTATAAATCCAAACACTTCTTCTTTTAATTGGCAATGCCTTGAATTGACCTTGGGACCACTTGCATGCCAAACAAATGCTGTGTCACTAAGCCATGACCCCTTGATAGGCCAGGCTTTCTAACATGGCTATGGGCAGCCCAATCCAGGGGGGCTGGACCCCTCTCTGGAGATATGCCACATTTTTTGTGGTGTATCTCCCTTATCCCCGACGGGGGATTCTCAGAGGGTTTGGGGGGAGGGGCTTTTTTGAGCTTCCCATACTGGGGGAAAGCCCTTAGGAAAGGGTGGGGCGGTGCCGGAGTAGCACTGTTTCCTGCTTAGGACTGGACTGTCGGTTAGCCAGTCATGGCTGCCATGGCTGATCCCACACCTGGGCCTTTGGTTGTGTTGTGTGCTGGATGCAGAATTCATTAGGGAATCTTCCTTCTGCCATATATGCCAATGCAGGAAGGGAATCCATCTGTTAAGTGTTTGTGCATCAGGCTTCTATTAAAGATAAAAGATGGCAGCCCATGGGCGGGACAGGGGCACTGTGACAGAGGTTGATGTCATCAAAAAGAATGAGATTGGTGTAATTGTGCTAAAGTGGCAATCGCCAGAAGTGGCACGGAACGGCGAATTCCAATTGAGCAGTAATTCACAAATATCACATAAAGAGGGGCTGGACAACTATGAGAGGTCTGTATTATTATTTATTTTCCACTTTTATCCAAGGTTCTTAGGATATAGTGCATTCGCACCCCTTCCCATTTTATCTTCGCAACAGCCACGAGATGTATGGTAAGTGACCCACAAGCCCCAAGTCAGTGCCAAAACTGGGAGGAGTTAGGACCCAGGTCTACATAGATTTTATCGAATGCTGTAATCACAATGCCATCCTGCTTCTCTGTATATGAAGCAAGAATCCCTGACAATTAGAAACCTAGAGGCTAAGAGGTCAAGGAGGTACTCGTTGAGTTGAACAGAGATTTTGACTGACCAACAGGAAAGTCATATATGCTTTTGGGAGCCCATGGAATTATCAGCAGGAGATCCAGATCCAGTGCCACCTCCTCAACTTCTGAGGCCAAATGGGTCAGCCCAGTAATACAGCTAAGCCCAGCAAATGTTCAAGGATCTCTTAAGCATGGTAGCATTGGTGAAGGAAATATGAGGATCAGTTTCCAGTGGAAGACTACTGGGGATCCCATGCCCATTGCTTTGAACTTTCTTTAATGATCTACACCAAATAAATATTTGAGAACAGGCTGCTATAATAACAGCTTTAAATCCAGGACAGGCTCAGTCTGGGATCCGGGACCTGTGTGCCTTAAGTGTTGATCCATCTCAGGGGCTTGTTTACGCATTCTTGACTAGTTGATCAGAGAAACCTGACTTTGCCTGTTCTAGATCTTTAACAACAGTTTGAACTTTCCAAATCTGGCAAAGCAAAATCCAAATCTGGCAAAGCTTTTCACTGAATGGAGACATGCAGAATTGCCTGTTAATATATGTGGCAGTAGATAACAGAGGTTATAGGAGCAGGTCCAGGTAAAAAATGGACTAACAATCCTCTCAACATGAGCATGGTTTCATCATCTCGAAGGTGGCAACCTATGTGAACCTGAGACCCCGGAATATTTCAGCCGCACCACCTGAAGAAGATATAAAAAGTCATTTTTAGCTGGGTGACCTTGGGCTAGTCACAGTTCTTCAGAGCTCTCTCAGCCCCACCTACCGCACAGGGTGTTTGTTGTGAGGGGGGAAGAGAAAGGAGTTTGTAAGCCCCTTTGCATCTCCTTGCAGGAGAGAAAGGGGGGGATATAAATCCAACTCTTCTTCTTCTTCTCCTTCTCCTTCATTTGATATGGTGATGTCCTCTGTGAATGTCTTCTTGGTGGCCTGGGACTGACTGTTTTTTGGAAGATAGGTATAAAAATATCTGGGGGTTGTGATCATTTGTGACGGTGTTGTAAAACGAGAGTCATAAGAGATTTCTAAACTTTGATAGTTTGTTTGGCTTATGACAGAAAGATTCTGTGAGAACAGCTAAGTGACGCTGTTTGTGTGAGTTGGCATTTCTTTTTGTAGAGCAAAATGTATCTGTTACTATTCTTGATGTTGCCTCCAAACTCCGTCAGGGTAAATGGAATATTAGAACAATTCACAGGTAGGTAAAATTAGCATCCCGCTTCAGAGCTGTAATCGCTGTTCTCACCCAGCCATATTGTTTCGTGATCAGGAATCCAGTAGTTAAATATACACAGCGGTGGGCTGAAAACAAGCTGCTCGTTTCTGCTGCAGGCGTTTCCAGTGGACCAGAGCAATCATCGTTCCTAAAGCAGGTCCCATTTTTTATTGATTCACAATAAGCTTTCATTATGGGATGGAGGGCTGTTGCAATTTCAAGGTGCAGCACCTCCATTTGTATTCACAACGCTAAAACACAAGGAGATGTATTGTAAAATCTAATACCAAAGGTGTTTTCCCTTGAAAGAATTGCTCTTGATATAGATTCAATTCATTTGCTGTTGTCTCGGGCTGTGTTACAAGACTTTTGAGTTGGGCACAGTACCCCGAGCGCCTCTTTCTCCTAGCCTCCACTGAAGTGAATCTGAACTATGGTTTGCAGGAGGCTCACACACCTGGCAGTTTATATGGATTCTCAGCAGGCCAGGAAGGTAGACTATATTGCAGCTGAGGTGAAGGGAGGGTGGCTTACCTAAAGCCACCTGGTCAGTTTGTGGTAGAGATAAGATGTGAACGTGAGACCTCTTCTATCATAGCATACATTTATTGCTGCTGTGCTACTCCAGTTTCTCTTTGTGGACATTCGTTTTCCATGCATGTGTATGTATATAGTGCATCAAGTCGCAGCCAACTTCTAGAGGAAGTGCTTTCAAGGCAAGTGAGAAACAGATGTGGTTTGCTGTTGCCTTTCCTCTGCAAGGTCTTCCTTGGTGGTCTTCCTTTCAAGTACCGATCCTGCTTAGCTTCCCCGCTCTGATGAGACTGGGCTGTGCCATGCAGCCTTCTATCCCTTCTCCATGCATAATTCACTCAATTTTTAAAAATACACAACGTGTTGTTTTGATGTGATGTTTGCTTTTGTCAAAATTACAAAGTGATGTTGAGGGGGGAACACTTTGGGCAATGCCCTGAGACAGAGATTTGACTGAGACGTTGCAGGCCGACTCCAATTTGTCCATGAAAATAATGAATCTGCTCGGTCCTTAGGTTGGTGCGCTACCTCCCCCATTGCCACCCTCAGCCTGCAGAGCTGGGGGTGAAGTTGAGCTGTCCAAGCTTTTTAACAACCTGAAGAAGAGTTGATTTTCATACCCCCACTTCTCTGTACCGTGAGGAGTCTCAGAGCAGCTTACAATCACTTTCCCTTCTCTCCTTCTCCCCCCACCCCCACCAGCAGGCAGAGAACTGTGACTAGCCCAAAGTAACCCCTCAGTCTACATGCGGAGGAGTGGGGAATCAAACTTGATTCTCCAGATTAGATTGTGCCGTTCATTCGAGGGAGAATCAAACCTGGTTCTCCAAATTAGAGTCGGCTGCTTGTAACCACTGTGCAACCCAGCCAGTTTGATCTTGCCTACAAATCAAAATTCTTTATCCTAAATCAGTTTTTCTAGATTTTACCTACAGGACAAAAGATGGCACCTCATGGATCTCCCTCAGGAAGGAATTCCAAAGCCAGGGCACAATTATTGATAAGGCTTTGACTCCACTTCCTCTCCTGAGGTAACTTTTGAAGGAGGAGCACAGTGTGAAAGGTCTGTAATGAGTAGGAAGCAAGTTCTTGTCCCTCAGATACTCTGGTCCCAGATCGTTTAGGACTTGTAAGACCAAAAACTAGACTGTGTTCCTGGGGGCAATCTGGCAGCTAATGAGATCTCTTGTATACTGGGTGGAGTGATAGCCTCACTTCAGGGAATCCTGATTACCAGTATAACCCCCAGGTCTTAGATTTGTAAGTCAGTGAATACATCTCAAGTATACCCCCACATAAATGTTTTGTCCTGGGTGTTACCGGCTGTGTCCTTGCAGTGGACAGAACACCTACCCCTTCCCCAGCAAGGGCTTGACAGCAAAAGTTCTACCCTCTGATCAACCATCCCTGCTTTCAGCCACACACACCGTTCCCCTGAAAAAAAGGATAAGATAGTTAAGAAAAGACAGCCCTCACACCCAAGACCAGCATCCTAACCATTGGTCCACAAAGGGAGGCTCAAAGGAGGCAACTATGCCAGGCAGTAAGCACTTCACAGTGAGCATGGCTCAGTACGAAGGCCCTGGGATAGTATGGCTGAGGCTACTGGTTCAGTCGCCACATGGGGAGAGGTAAGATGCAGACAAAAAAACTTGGATGATGTTGTGCTGATGTTGTGCCTCCACAAATGGGGGATGGAATGGCCTGGCCCAGAGACTTATCAAATGGGTTGCGACACCACTCCACAACCGTCCTATGCTGTATTAATGACAGCAACTCCCTTGCATGGGTTGCTTGCCAAGCTGCATTTCTTATCAGATGTCAGCAGTGCTGAGGGGGAGTATGAGACCCAGAGACACCACTCCATTCATGACAGACCCCCCCCCCCACACCCAGACCACTCACTAGTCTGTTCTTCATGCCAGCTGCATCCAACAGTGTGCGAAAGAAGTGGGGACCAATATGGGGGGGGGGGGTGTCAGTCTTCACAGTGCCCCTGGACCCCTGTTGTGTTTTGTGATTGAACAAAACAGAAATCCAGTGGTTCCAGAAAAACCAACAACAATGATGACAGCATGGTCACCCTGTAGTCAAAGCCCACCCTTCCAAGACATGTGAAATCACAAATGGAGAAGTTGGGTTAAGGATGGGCATGGAACTTGTCTCATCTGGTCATGGGCAGGGACAAAGTGGTAGAACACCCCAGACTTCATTGAACAGCAAACCAAGAAGATGTTGGTTGAATTGAGTTGCCAGTTCTCTCTGTCCAGTACAGGCATACAACCAGGTGGGCCTGGGTTGGGTTGCCCCCATACACACATGCTGCCAGTCTAGCATTGTTGAGGTGGCCACTGGGTTTATACCTGGAGAACAGGAGAGGCAGGTACAAACTTTTGGGTCAGAGCAGCTGGATCCCCGCTTCTTATCTTCTGTCAGTACATTACTCCCCCTTTGGTTTGAGTTTCTGGAGATTGTGCTAACTGGTTGGGTTCTGATGTGTGAAACATTAGCTACTTAAAGGGGGTTCTCCCTTTTCCACTAGCTGAAAAGTTGGCTGAATCCAACCCTTTGTGGCCTGTTCCTGTGTGTCAGGATGGCCTGACTATTGGGGGATGGGATCTCTGTCCGGTGTGATTCTGCTGTGTGAAAATATTTCCCTGTTGCTCTCTGTCTCCGCTTATCTCTCCCGCTCTTAGTGAAGGCCAAATGCTCTGGCTCTTAGTAGTACCGCTGAGAAACTGCATGGTGGGAGGGGGAAGGGCTGTCTCAGTGCTTTATGATTGAGACATCTCGGCTGAACCAAGCCAGAGGCGTCTCAAACCGTGTACGGAACTTATCTGACCTACAATAAAGAAATCATTTGTTCAGCACAACTGTCTCAATTGTTTGGTTCAAGGAGGTTCTGACACTGTGGACCTTGGAGTCTGTATCTATAAGCGACTGTGCAAATGGAGCACTGATAAGCGACATAGGGGATGTAGCGAGCCAATTTAAAATATCCCGCGTTAAAATAATAATATTGGCCTGAGGCTTTTGTGCTGTCGAGGATTAGTCGGCCCCACATATGTCTAGTAAATCATCTTTTGATTGCACTGGAAAGCAGGAAGAGTTCTCTGCAGCTGGCAGTGCCGTCCCCTTCTTTTAATTTTACAGTGTAATGCTTAATGACTAAATTAGTGACAAAACCAATACACTTTTAACAAGCATCTGACTTATCTTACTAATTTGTTTTTAGTTGGTAGCTGTGAAGCAAACACCCTAATGAATTTCACACTAAGTCTTATCGGCCAATAGATGGGACTGGGAATTGATTGAGAGGCCTTAATTGCAAAGTGAAGTGTTGTTGAGAATGCTACATTATATTACACTGCAGAGTGTCCCGTGGCTGTAAATATTGACATGACACTTTATTCTTCGTGCTTGGCCTTTCAGAGCCCCGCCCCCCCCCACTTTCTCCGTTTACATATATAGATGTACTCCAATGTCTCTTGGAGTGGTGTACAGGATGGCTGAAGCCACTCTGATAGGTGCTAACCAAAGAGATCCATTTTAATGTCATTTTCTGATTATGGGCTTATTTCATATCCATATAAAGCCTGTTAGGCGCTGTGCTTTCTTAGTGGCGTGCTCCCGGGAGTATAGTTAAATCGTATATATACGTCAGGTATAATTAAATTTCCTGGTGTGGAGCACTCTTTCTTAATGTGATCTGGGACTTCAGGCAGGAGACATTCAAAACAAACCAAACAGGAGGAATTGGTTGTTTGTGCTTCGCGAGAAATCGGATCTTTAAATAAAATGGAAACAGCGTGACTGGAGAAGTGGATCAACTTGGCAAATGCTAAACCATTAGTCCTGGTTACTGTAGAATAAGATTTGTCTGGTTTACTTCATTTTCCAAAGCTTGGGCAAATAACTGTGGAATTAAATTACTTTGTGTCACTCTCCCCTCGGGGGCGAGGAACCTGTTTGTAAAGTGTTGCGCTAAGTCGCTGTATTGATTAGAACTTGAGGTCTAACCTTTACATAGTCATGCTTACTTTTCCTTGCTCACTTATTTATGTCTTTCATGTTTGTTCTGTACAGGGTCTTTTTTCCCCTCCACCTCCATGTGCTTTTGGCAGCTTAACTAAGGGAGGAGGGTGGGCGAAGTGGAAGGATGCCCGTTTGTTTGCTGTTGGCAAGTGAAAAGTCATCAGTATGCAGGCTCCGAATTCAACTGACTTGGCCTGAAGAGCCTGTGGCACAAAAGGGTAATGATCGCAGTCATAATTGACAAGCACTTATCAAGGAGCATACAAGGCTTTCATTGTTGGGATGGTTAGCGACTCAAAGCAATCTAATTAAATGCTCGTAGTGTCCATTAACAGTGCCAAAATAGATGTTTTATCACAGCTCGTGGAGGGATGTCTGGATTTTGCTGTTGTCGCCCATAAAGTGATTTATTTTTAAATTCATCTTAATAATTTGGACGCTTAGATGAAGCAGATATATAAACCGGGGGATTTTTTTGGTAGCTGTTGCATTTAAATTTCCTTTTTATCTTCCTTTTGGGCAGCATGAATTACAAAGGGCTAAGAGTCAGAAGGGGTGCATTGGAAGGGACGGCCTGTCTTCTCAGAGAAGAGTTTAATGTCTAAAATACTGTACGTTCACAGTAACATAGATATTTTCAGTCCGTGTCTTGTGCAAACTGTGAAGGAAGTAAAATATGATTTCTTTACCCTTGTGCTTAAAGAAAAGAGATGTCTTTGTGTGATAACAATTCAATGAATCCATCTTATAGTTTTACCCCTTGTATGTATGGAACTTCAAGCACTGAGTTTTACCAGACAATTTAAAAAATCAACATAGAAAGGAGGGACAGATTTCTTTTGTTCAAAGTGCTCCAGGAATTGAGTCCTGCCCTTTAACTTCCATATCCTCTGTATTGTCTTATGTTGCTCTTACTTCCCATGTCGCACTGGAATTATTTTTTGTACATTTTGGGATGTTGCTAATAGTGATAATGCAGTTCACCTCTTTGCCACTACAGGTTGAAAAATGTTCTGTTAACACTGGCCAATTACGGACTGGGGAGCTTACCTCCTCTCTGCTCCACCACAGCATCAGGTGCACACCTGAAGCACTCTAAAGTGAAGACCAAAAGCAGGAGGTGCGCAGCAACTTCCTTGTATGTTAGTACAAGGAAGTTTGCCACGTGCTACTTCTGCTCCCCGCACACGGCAACGTCCTTGTACATCGCAGTATACTGCTCAGTTGCCGGCACACAATAATTGGTCGCTGCGTAATCAGCCATTAGTTTCTGGGAACATCACAGGTAAGAAAGTTCTGCATAAAGATCTATAATAAAAACAAATCAATCCCTTGATGTAGTTCCCATGTCGCCCCTCATTTGGACATAACTTTACAGATACTACCTTGGCACTTATGAGGAGCGACAGCGTGTTTCAGAAGTACACACTTGCCATGTGCTATTCCTGTTTCAGAAGTACACACTTGCCATGTGCAACTTCCCACCTAGCTGTTTTTCCATTCAAAATTGTGCTGTTTAGGGGGCACTTCTTGACTCTTTTCCTAACATTTGTTTTGTCACATCTGAATTACACATCACTAAAACTGCTTTTTCTACCTTATGCTACGAGTAACAACTACTTTCCCCCTTAGTTATTTTAATAACCAAGGGAGATATAAGAATATCAATCCCAGCCCGAAAACCCAACTCTAGAAAAAAAAGTGTAATAATGGAAATTAAATACTGTGATTTCATAATGAAAAGAATATATTTCAAATTTAAACTCATGCAATATCTTCAAGGCAATTCTTAAGATCCCCGTCTCTGTTAGCTACATTAAACATTTCAGTTCATGTGTTGAGTTCCTTGAAAGCCTTTTGTGTCAAGACCTTTTATTCTGCTATGTTGCCATGTCATGTCTCCAGGGGAGGACGTGGCATCTGGATAGTCCTCACTTGTTCTAGATTGCTCATGTTAGGCCTTTGCTATGCAGGAACGTGCAGGCTTCATTTGAAACATCTTTCTCATGCCAGCGCTGGGAATGTTATCTCCAGGTGGCCTTGAGATGGGAAGCAAATTTGGGAATGGGCTAAGTCAGTGGCTCTCAACCTTCCTAATTCCGCGACCCTTTAATACCGCTCCTCATGTTGTGGTGATCCCCAACCCTAACACTTATCCATTTTACAGATGGAGAACACTGATGCAGAGAGTCTTAGGCGACCCCTGTGAAAGGGTCGTTCGACCCCCAGGTTGAGAACCACTGGGGGAAGGGAAGAGCTGTTACCTAGCAGTGGGGTTTAGAAGGGGCACAGCCTTCCTTAACTAGGCAGTTTGGTACCAAACTTTAGCCTTGGCAATGATCTTGTAGTGTAACCTGCTGGACCTACAACCCATAAATCGATTTCATTCTGATCCAAGTCTATTTATTGGGAAGTCTACGGAACACAACACTTTGTACTGTTAGGGGAGCATTACGAATTAAGCTCTTTATATCACATGTGCAAATCCATGGAACTCTTTTTACGAGAACGGGGAAAGGCTTTGGGAGACTGCAAGTATGAGCAGGAATGTTAGGGAGGGCAGGAGTACACTCCATTTTCCCTTTGTTTATTATTTTTCCAGTTGTCTCTTCAGACCACTGAAACCCCGCATGGGATGTGGAAACAGAGCTAAGACTCTGTCATTGATTTTCATACTGAGTTGATGTTGGGTAAGATGGTGCTGATGGGTGCCTCTTTGGTTACAAGTCTGCATTCTTTCTAGTGCCATAAAACTACAGTTGTTAATCTCCTGGCCAGGAACCTCCTGCCCCCAGTGTAAGCTGCCACTCCAAATGACGTTGGGAATAAAATTAAAATGTTGTGTCAATGTGTGTGTGGAGAAATGGCTCCCCCCTCCTTTTCTGTTTCTTTCCTCCTCCCATCAGGTATCATAGTTTTGGAGGACTTTAGAAATTCCAGAGACACATCAGGAGAGGGGAACGCAGGGGGAAACAGAGGCAGAGGCTTCATGTTTAGAAAGGAAGCTGGGAAATCCTGATCTTCCCCAGCGGGCAGTCCTCAAATTATCAGGTGGTGGCAGCGGTTTACCCCGAGAGAAAGCTAGCTCTCCCCAGGAAAAGTTGGCAACTTCGGGGGGCGGGGGGGTTGCAGAGATCGGGATAGGGCCTGCCAGGCAAAGCAAGCCCATTCCGCCACAGTGTGCACTAATATATCATTTCTAGTGAAAACCTGAAAGTGATAGAAACTCTGTGGTTTTACAGTAGTGTTTCCACTGATTCCTAGAGTTATCCAATGTCTCTTCTGGGTTTTCTGCAGAATTGATGTAATGGGACACATGCCATCATGGCCCTTCACCCAAATCTCTACCTCCGAACCTCCTGCCTATCTGGCAACCCTGTATATGATGGTTGACTTCGGTCCATGCTTGGGAACCTCAGGTCACAGAGTCTGTCCAGCTGGACTTCAAATCCTTAAAGAACTTCCTTTTGTCTGCCGTTTAGAAGGACCTGCTGGGTGTAAATGGCATTGGTGCTTTCTTTGTATGCTGACAGCCTAGCAAGGTGGAGATGCTTCCATAGTTCTGACTACTGGTTTGTTCTTCACTACTCAGTACTTGCCTTGAGTTTCCGGCCCCCAGCTCTTCTGGTCTGCTGGCCATGATACTGCTTTTGACCAGGACAAGTCATAAGGCTTGTTCACCCTTTTCATAGTGGTCATGCTTTGTGATTTGTTGATGGTTCATTATAATTTTAAAAAATCACACTTTTGTCTTTGGATCGTCCCCCCTATAGATCAAAAAGGGTGGTTACAACTTAAGTTATTTTGCTTTGCTCATGTATCTGTTGCTTGACCTTTTAAAAAAAAAGAAAACGAGCAGCATACAAAATTATGTGGTACATTTAGCTGTAGTTTAATAAATAATGGTAATATAACATTATGAAAATGATAATATAACATTGTGATCTGGATGTTTCCTCTTTTTTCTTACAGAGGCTGGTGAAATTGTAGTGAAGGCTCAAATTTTGGCTGGTGGAAGAGGAAAGGGTGTTTTCAGCAGTGGACTCCAAGGAGGTGTGCATCTTACTAAAGAGTAAGTCTTCAGATGTGACATTAATAGGGGAGGTCCCATGCAGAAAATCAATAACTTTTAAACAATGTCTGTATATTGATGTGTTTGGGAGGGAAGGCAGTATGATGTCGCCTGATCTCAACAGCTCTTTGTAGCTAACCTGGATAGCTTTAATGGAGGCTTGGATAGATTTATGGAGGAGAAGTCGATTTATGGAGGAGAAGTCGATTTATGGCTACCAGTCTTGATCCTCTTTGATCTGAGATTGCAAATGCACTAACAGACCAGGTGCTCGGGAGCAACAGCAGCAGAAGGCCATTGCTTTCATCTCCTGCATGTGAGCTCCCAAGGGCACCTGGTGGACCACTGCGAGTAGCAGAGAGCTGGACTAGATGGACTCTGGTCTGATCTAGCTGGCTTGTTCTTATGTTCTTAAACAAGGTTTTTTCTTGGCTGGGAGAACACCAAGGAAGGCAAAACATCTCTGCTTCTCACTTGCCTTGAAAGCCCCTTGTTGGGGTTGCTGTAAGTTGGTTATGCATCGACACCACATACAGTTGTATGCATTGATGTGTTTTTCCTCCTTTTCCTTTTTTTCTTCTTTAGGCCTAAAGTGGTAGGAGAGCTTGCTCAACAGATGATTGGATACAATCTCACAACAAAGCAAACCCCAAAGGATGGAGTTAAAGTTAAGAAGGTAAAATAGTTTTGCTTCTTAAAGCTATTGGGCATACTATTATATCTTATTTCCAACATTCCCTGTGAGCTGTGTGGTCATTCAGACCTTATTGGTGCCTCACAGATTGGTCGGCTGCCAGCAGTGGGAGCTCTTTCAGAGCTTCTGCAGGCAGTTCCCCACCACGGTTAAAAGGACCATTGCTTACTATTCAACAAATCTTTATTTATATAAGTTAATTTTCTTTCTTCAGAATTCTTAAAGTATTGTGTACTGTGCATCTGAAGCAGAAAATTGATTTTTGGTCCCTGCCCTTAACTGTTTCTTAAAAATGATTGATCATCGGCCATTGGATGAACCCTTTGGGTCAGTCCAAAAGTCCACAAGTTCCTATTTCCTACAGTGGCCAATCAGATGTCTCTGGGAAGGCCACAAGCAGGCAATAAAGGCAACATCTCCTATTGCTGTTGTCCCACAGGAAGCTAACATTCAGAGGTGCTCTTCCTGGGAACATGGAACACAACTGATATGCTGGCTGTTCACAGATCTGTACGCCTTGAATTTGAGTAATCTTCTTCTAAAATAATTTAACTGTCATTGCATCTTGTTGGGGAAGTCGAACAGTGTATTTCATAAGTTATTTATCCATTACATTAGGGAGTGCGTTCTACTCCCCATCATGTATGTACTATCCACCAGCACCATTGGGTGCCAGCACCTTCTAGTCTTAGATAAAGAAGATTTGCTTTTTACACCCTACTTCTCTCTGCCATAAGGAGTCTCAAAGCAAAGCAAAGCATTTTATTGTCATTGTGCACGCACAATGAAATTTACAGCAGCATTCCTCGATGCACACAATTTCAGACTCATACCCCATCCTCACTTTCCCCTTCCTCCACCTATCCCTACACGGCCCCAAACACATCAACACGAAGCCACGGAGTTCAGCATTGCCACAGCTCTAGAGTAGAAGCTGTCTCTAAGTCACTTTGTCCTAGTTTTGATAGACCTGTATCGTCTGCCGGATGGTAACAGTTCAAAAAGAGAGTGTGCTGGATGAGACGGATCTCTCAGAATATTTTGGGCTTTCTTTAGGCTTTGGGAATTATAGAGTTCTTCCAAGGAGGGGAGAGGGCAGCCGATAATCCTCTGTGCAGTAGTGATCACCCTTTGGAGCGCCTTCCTATCTGCCACTGTGCAACTGGAGAACCATGCACAGATGCAGTAGGTTAAGACACTCTCTGTAGCACAGCGGTAAAAGGACACCAGGAGTTTTCCATTCAGTTGTTGTTTCCTTAAAAGTCTCAGATAGTACAGTCTTTGCTGGGCCTTCTTAACCACCGCGGCAGTCTGTACGCTTATGCCTTCCCTCCCATCACAACCTGCACCTTGTGTGTAGATGGGAATGGGAGAGTTCTGAGAGAAATGTGACTGGGCCAGTGTCACCCAGCAGACCATGTGAAGGAATGGGAAAACAAATCCAGTTCACCAGATTAGAGTCTGGCACTCATGTGAAGGAGTGGGGAATCAAACCCAGTTTTCCAGGTTGCAGCCCATCGCTCTTGACCACTATACCACACTGGCTCTCAGCCAGAGACTAGAAGATTCCCTCTCATTTTCTCTTAGGGTGACTGTTTTTCGGTGCACCATGTTTTTTTTCTACTTCCCTCCTCTTCCCTCCTTAGCTCCGTGGGGACTAGGGGACACGCCTCCTGGCCCTGACCCCCGAGGCATCGCCATGTCCGTGGGGGCATGTCCCCTCGTCTCTGCAGAGCTACAGAGGGAAGAGGAGGTAAGTTTTTTTTAAAGTGTCACACATTCATCTGGAGGTACCTCCACACACCGCAGCAGCTCCTGTGCTGCACACACAGAAGCATGCGAACGGCCCTGACGGTGCACCGCCGCTCTTGAGGCCCGTGTGGAGTGGGCCTGAGTTATTCCCCAAGATCCCATGCCTGAAGGCCTTATCAGGTTTGAAACTATCTCCCAATTCTTTCAGTCTCTTGATGAAATCAACAACTCAACGGTGTAGCTATAGTTCATATGTTCAGAAAGTCCTTTGTGCCTTTTACTTAAATGATTTCAGTTCGTAGAGCTAGGATATATATCTTCCTGAGATCTTGAAGTGCCATTGCTGGTGAAAATGGGGCAGCGCTGGAATTATCGGACCATGGATCTGACTCATTGAACGTTGTCTTCCAAGTTGGACTCCAGCATAGGAGGCTCTCAGTTGTCTGGATTTTTCTTACCAATGGGTAGCAGCTAGGAATATGTGATCACGCTAAAGAAGCATTGTTGGGTATGTGAGTCACTGCAAGGAGATTACATCTTGAAACCTATTTAGAGAGACTTGGCATAATATAAAATGAAATGCTGTGACCACCTAACTAAATTATGCCCAACATGCAATGCAGATAAGAATAAGGTATTCTTCAGAACATTATATCAGAGGCAGCAGCCAATTCAATGAATGATATGCATAGAAAAACGTACTGATTTTAGTTGATCTTCTGTGCACATAATAATTGTACTCAAGATTTTTGTTAGAATGTTTTAAGCACATGAATGCTGTGCCTATCTTTTCTAAATTGTCTAAAATCTCTCCTGATATTATTTAAATTGTCTTCAGTGCATTGACGGAGAAAAGTTGTTCTCTTATGATTGAAATATTGTGCATCCTTTTAGAGACTGGATAAGCTTGGAAATCAGGCTTCTGCTTTGCTTCAAAAATCAATAAGGAATGAAAGGCCTGTTCAAAGTAAATTATTCCATTGAGTGAACACTGAAGTGCCCTTTGGGTGTTCTCCAGACCACATGGAAGCCACATATCCATGAGCTGCTCCTGCGCAACAAAGGTCCTTTCCACATTGGCCATATACAGCATCCCAGGGACGGCAAAAACGCCATCCTTGGGAGACTGTTTGCACAGGACGCGTTGCTGCTTCACAGCAGCGCTATCCTGGCTTTCCCCGGGCGGCGTGAAGCCACCCCTGAAAACCTTGCTCAATGAGCGAGGTTTTCGAAAAACAGCATGTTCCTGCCGGCGCGGTGCAAACTGCACCGCTGAGAAGACGCTGTTTTCCCCATTGGCTCCACTCACCATTTTGTGCAGCGTCCCTCTGGAGGGCTGCAGAGACCCGTCCACACTGCCTCCAATCTCTGGAGGTCGCAGGGCAGCATGGGCGGGTCCCTGCAGTCCTCCAGAGCGACGCTGGATAGGACAGTGAGTTGAGGGGGGCAACCGTATGGAGTGGACGGTGAGTGGAGGGGGGCGACCATACAGAGCCGCCTCTCCGGCTGAGGGGGAAGTGCCGGCCCCCAAGCGTCCGCCGGTGGAAGCTTGGCTCCACGCGTGTGTGGAAAGGGCCTGAGATAATGTTTAAATGACCCAAATGCATTTGTGCGAGCGTGTGTGTGTTTGTTTTAAATAGCGACTAATTTGAGTAGGAAGTGACTGAGAGATGTAAGATCAAGTTAGTGAAATTTGAAGGTAATGGCAAGGTCTTTGTGACCTTGCTAAGCCTTTTGTTTGGGCAGTAAAGATGAAAACATCTCAAGATGTTGGTGGATCAAGAGATAACTATGAGCTGCAAAGAGGCCAAATACAATCCTTGGAATGTGTCAGTTGAAGAATTTATAGCACTGATGGGAAAGTTTTGCTGCCCTAGCAATGTCACATCTGGAAAAGTGTGGTGAAAGGAGGATGAATTCCAACTGGAATAGATATAAATAACTGCTTCAAAAGAGAATTTATCTCAGGAGTACATCATAAAAAAACTCTATATCTGAGAGAAGCTCTAGTAGCATTCTACAAATAGGATAATTCTAGCCAGTATTGTTATGGGTTTCCAGATCTATGGGATGAGATGGCTCAATGAATGGAATCAAGACATCTCTTTTGTCCCTGTGATGGACTTCATCAATAAATAAAGTTTGGAAGTGCAGCCAAAAGCAGTGGGCAATCACAAACAGTGCAAGGGTGTAAAAGAACTTCCTGTGCTCTGATTGGTGGAGCCACCATCTGATTAATAGAGGCAGGAGGTATCCTGTGTGTGAAAATCTACCCTGTGAAGTTCCTTAGCTGTGTGTGAAAATCTACCCTGTGAAGATTTGAGTCAGAGAGTGAATCTGATCTGAAACATGGTGTGTGTCAGTGTATTCTGAGAGCAGAAATACATGGACAAAAAAACTGAAGGTTTATTTATTATTCAAGGTAGAGGTGAAACAGTGAGACTTTCCACAGTGACCATAAATGAATGGTGAGGGGAATCAATCTTCTGGGAGACAGAAGGATTTCTAATAAGACAGTTGGGAAGCGAATTATTCTCAAAGGAGGGCCATTTCCGCACAGAGGCGGAAGCGGCTAGGTCGGCGCATTTCGCGCCGACCCGACGACGCTGGGACCGTCCGCATGGATGGTCCTGGAAAGAGCCGGACGCCATGCGCATTAATACAGAGCGCTACATGCCCGTCTGCCGACCAGTGTAGCCGGGTATCTATTGAAGTTCGGTAGACGCCTCCTCGAGGCCTGGGAACACGCCCCCTGGCCCTGCGCGCCTGCTCCAGCGGCGCAGGGCGGGGGGGCGTGTCCCCAGGCCTCGGCGACGCGCCGGAGGCCCGGGGACAAGGTAAGTGCCGGGAGGGAGTGTGGGGGGGGGGCGTCTTGAAGCCGCTGCCGTTCGCTCGGCAGCGGCTTCAAGGCGGCATTTCCCCAACAAGTACGCTTCTAAACGCACTGGGGAAATGCCGGCTTCGCGGCGGTCGGGCGGCGCGAGGGTGGCGCGGCTGCGATGCAGCTGTGCCCCCTGTGCGAATGGCGGTCTGGGGACGGCGTTTTTGCCGTCCCCAGGCCGCCATATTCCGCCCGTGCGGAAACGGCCGAGGATTCCCTGTCTGGTGTATTATCAATTTGCTTACCTCACAAAAGAGATTTCTGAAGAGTGGTTGTCTAACAGTGGAAAGGCTGTGTGTATATTGCTAGAACCCAGAGTCTTTTTGAATTCATAAGTTAGTAACAATTAGGAGTAACTCAAGAGAAAACTGCACCTTCATAAGAAATATAACGTCTAAGAAACTGAGCAGCCTAGAAAGCTTGCTAAAATTCTGTACCTGTGACAGAAACCTAAGATTGTACATAGCTTACCCCTGCCTGATTTCCATCTGCTGATTTTCTTCATAATTCCAACTTCCTTTGTTCAATAATTTTTCCTTTTAATATGTCTGAACCTGCCTCACTTCTCCAGTGCCATTTTTAAGGGGATTGGTTTGAAAAAAATGAAAGACCTTTTCCCTTATAGTGGGGAAATGTTAGAACTGTAGCCTGAAACCATCACATACTACCAGAAAGACTACCCAAAAATACAAAAGGCAGGAAAATCTGCTCCACGGTGATAAAAAACTGTAGAGTGGCAAGGAGGGTTACCAGAATCCCATTATCAGAAGACAGAGAGAACGTGTTCCCCTTTCTGTTTGTAGTGTAATAGTCCAATCAGCTGCCCACCAACTTTGATTTCAAAGTCAAATGGATACATCCATGATGAACAGTTCCTCTTTACATCATTCTCCTGAAGAAGACTTAAATTCTCAGTATATTTCTCATGATTCCCATGATTCTTCCCTTCTCTGAGTTATCCAAGGATACCTGATTAGAGCACCTAATGACTACTCAGTTCAAACACACATGGGTGTACCAGGTGCTACAAACTAAGACACAGTCCTGTGCTGGTCCCGCGTAGTAAATTTGGAGCCGTGAAGTTCTCAGAGAACAATGCTGGATATTATGAACTTACTATGAAGTGAGAATTATTAGAAGGGAAAGAAAATGTAGGGAATGCTATATTCCACGTACACAGAGTTTCACAAAGCTATCCCGCCCTCATCCCATATCCCCAAAGAATCCTGAGGATTTTGGCTTTGCATAAATGAAATCTCACATAGAAGATTATCAGCAGCCCCATGAAACTACAATTCCCAGCATTCAAGGTGGAAGGGAATTGAACATCATGGTTAAGTCCATAGTAGAGATATGTTCTTATCAACAAACGAGTGTTGGAACATAGACTCCCTTTTCCCTAGGCTAATATATAAAATATTGGTGCAAGATGAATCTGTCTTAAATAAACAGAGCTCCCTCGGCTCTTTCAGAAGCTGGCAACTGTTTTATAGGTTTACATAAAATTCTCTGAAGGCATCATTTGAAGGACTTGCTTATCTGCGAAGACAGTTTCTCCTTATCAGAACTTGCTGTTGTCCCTTTTCTCTGAACAGTAAAAGAATTAACCTTATTAATATTTGAATTAAGGACCTTACACTTTACTTTAACGGTGGAAGTTTCGGTAATTTAACCGGGGCCTTCATTGTACTAAGGTTTTGCCAATTCTTTCATGTAAGAAAATTCATAGCCCATCTTGAAGGCTTGAGGCAATTAGAAAGGTAGCATGATATAAAATTGACAGCCTTTGTATCCTTTCAGATGGCAAACAGCTAAACAGTTGGGCTTAAAATGCTTCCAAACAGTTCTAAAACTGGCTGTTGTGGGTTTTCTGAGCTATTTGATCGTGGCCTTGTAGTTTTCTGCTCTTAACATTTTGCCCTCCTCTATGGCTGATGTCTTCAGAGTCCCCGGTTCAGTCCCAGGCATCTCCAGTTAAAAGAGCCAGGCAGTAGTTGATGTGAAAACCTCTGCCTGAGACCCTGAACAGCCACTGCCAGTCTGAATAGACTGTAAGTGATGGCCCCAAAGACCGAAGTGGGTCAAAGGTCTGGTTCAGTATAAGGCAGCTTCATATATATGTCTAAATCTATATTGTTAAGGTTCCGGGGGGGGGGGGGGCACTGTTCTTCAGGGTAGAAAAGCATTTAGATGAGGACACCATGGCCCCTTCCGCACACGCAAAATAATGCGTTTTCAAACCACTTTCACAACTGTTTGCAAGTGGATTTTGCTATTCCGCACAGCTTCAAAGAGCACTGAAAGCAGTTTGAAAGTGCATTATTGTGCATGTGCGGAATGAGCCTATGTTTGTCTTGTTCCCAAGTGGTCCGTTTCCCCAGACTTTGTGCTTTTCGGAGTAGAATTGCCTAACATTCCACTACACTGTGACACACTGGACAGATTGCAGGGTCAAATAATGACCAGCGTAGAGACAAATGCACACAAGCAGTTACACACACAGCCTGCTTCGGAAGGCACTGTTCTGGCACTTTTCCGCAGGCAGTTGGGCCATGCAGTCGGCTCCGAGGTGCATTGCCACATTACGGCCCTATCTTTCTTGTCTGAGTGTGCTAATTGTAAAGAGGTGGGGGTCCCAAGCCGTTCCTTTGATCTTCAGTCACCTCAGGAAAAAAGACATATTTTGCAGTGGTTGACTGCAGATGTGGAAGTTCATTTATCTGCCAGCTTGCTAGCACAATTTGGAAAGGAATTGGTGTAGTTGTCTCTCTACAAAGAACACATGGGTGTTTGGCGTATGTTCCCGAGTTGCAGAAACTCTGTTTTAAATGCTGAAGTTCATAAAATATTGCTATTTTTGCAAAATGACTTTTGCAAAATGACTTGAAGCATCTTCCTCTTGTCCTGTGGCAAAAGTTCAAAGCAAGAGAAAAACAGAGCAGGCAAAATCTTCCAAAGACAAGGGAACGCAGCTGCTCCTCTTCCAACCCAGTCATGACTTAACCCATTTTAAATTTCAAGTCTTATTTGAGCTCTGGTGGGATTCTTGTGGCCTTTTTAGCAACTCGGCGATCCCAATCACTTCCATTTGATCATAAGCGTAGGCTGAAGTGTTCCTTTCTTGGCTTGCGGCAAAAGAAGGTCGCTGTTGGAACTCGTTCAGTCCCAGGAAAAGAGGAACTAGTGCAAAATGGACACAGTGGGTAACAGACTTCTCTCTGTGATACACCTCTCAAGATGCCAGCCACAGATGCAGGTGAAACATTAGGAATAAGATCTACCAGACCACGGCCACACAGCCCAGAAAGCCCACAACAACCAGTAGTGCAAAATGTTTGATCAGCTCTTGGCTCCCCTTGGGGCTGCTGTGACTCATGGTATTTTAAACAGCATTGGGTAAGGAAGGAGCCCAGTTTGGGCCTATGTGGCCCTGAACACACAATGAGGAAAAGCACAACTGCAAAGAGCAAAGAGCAAATTTTCACATGAAACCATCTAACACTGAATCAGGCCATTGGTCCATCAAGTCCAGTATTGTCTGCTCAAACTGGCAGGAGATGATCAGGGTCTTAGGTGGAGGTTTTTCCCATCACTTCCTGCCTGGTCCTTTAACTACAGATACCAGGGATCGAACCTGGGGCCTTCTGAATTCCAATCAGATGCTCTACCACTGAGCTTCACCCCCTCTCCAACTGACTATATTCTAGACCAGTGGTGGCAAACCTTTGGCACTCCAGATGTTATGGACTACGATTCCCAACAGCCCCTGCCAGCATGGTCAATTGGCCATTCTGGCAGGGGCTGATGGGAATTGTAGTCCATAACATCTGGAGTGCCAAAGGTTCGCCACCACGGTTCTAGACTGTCTTTCAGGACAAGGAACTAAACCACAATGTATGTATCAGTAAACAATAACCCATACAAAAAATAAAATGCAAGTATTTTAGCTGTATATTTCAATCGTATCCATAGATATTAACTTATGTTCAACCTATGTAATTTCAGGTTTTGTATGGTTTATTGTTTACTGGTACATATGTGATTTATAGCGGATTAGTTCTTTGTGTACCACCTTGACGTTTTGATTGAGTGTTGTCGGGACAGGGAGGCATCACTTCTGTTTGGAAGACAGTTCCAGAAGGCGGAACTGGCAACTCTAGCTCTTTTTCTTGCACTGTGGGATTGTTCAGGGCTCTATTTTGTTCCCGGTGTTTTTTGACATCTTCATGAAACTGCGCATGAAGTCTTAAGGGTATTTGGAATTGAAGCACCATCAATGTGCTGATAATAATCCATTCTGTTCTGTTTCATCTAACTCAAATAGGGCAATGGGTAAATCTAGACGGGGTTAAAATTAAAATTCAGTTTGCTCTAGAACAGGGCTCTCCAGATGTTCAGGAACTACAATTCCCATCAGCCTCTGTCACCATGCTGGTAGGGGCTGATGGGAATTGTAGTTCCTGAACATCTGGAGAGCCGCAGGTTCCCTACCCCTGCTCTAGAAACAAGATTACTTAAATTAAAATTCAGTTTGCTCTAGAAACAAGATTACTTGCCTCCTGATGGGATGGCAGTGCCCTTAGGTGAGCAGGTGCACAACTTGGGGGTGGGGTGGGATGCTTTTAGATACAGCTTTATCTTTGGATGCCCAAATAGCCTGGGTGGCTTAATGTTACTTGTTCAGCTTTGGTTGGTGTGCCAGCTCAAGGCTGTAACCAGTGCAGAGCCTAGACGGTGGTAAACCTTTGGCACTCCAGATGTTATGGACTACAGTTTCCATCAGCCCCTGCCAGCATGGCCAATTGACCATGCTGGCAGGGGTTGATGGGAATTGTAGTCCATAACAACTGGAGTGCCAAAGGTTCGCCACCACAGGCCTAGAGAGTTGTAACCCCGGCAGAGTAGGTCAGAAAGTAGGATTTATTTACCCTGGTCTGGATAACCCAGACTAACCTGAACTCAGTCAATTCTCCTAGCAAGTATTTGGATGGGAGACTTCCAAGGAACACAGGGTTGAAATGCAGAGGAAGGCAATGGCAAACCATTGAACATTTTTTTTGCCTTGAAAACTCCACCAGGCATCACCATAAGTCAGATATGACTTGATGGCTAGACAAAAATAGTTCTCTTATAGCAGAGGGAGCAGTCTTTTTCAATATTGAGTGGGCAGATCCTCCCTGTCCATGGTGTCATATCTGTCTGCACATCTGTGACATTTGTCTGGGGAAGGCCTGGCCTCATCTCGATATATTTCCACTATATTTATCAATGAAGGCTATCTATGACTCTGTGCCATCTGTTATCTTCTGTATTTTGACCACATCAGAGTTTCTGTGGTTTCATTGGTGCTTCTCAGAAGCTTCTGCTGGTCCCAAATTCTGTGTGTGGTACAGATGTTGAATGTACCACAGTAATTGATTCACCTTTGTGTCACAAGAGCTGCAGGATCCCACCATGGGTGTTTCCCCACTCACCATGATCCCCCCTATGCCGCGTGCCCGGGCGTCCCCACGAGGGTCATCAAAAGGCGCCATTTGCAAGAGCACCAGAGATGCCGCCTGAGGGGGCGCGACAGCGGCAGCGGCGGGGCAGCTGCGCTGTCGCTGCCCCTGTCGTGGGGAGTGCCGGGGGAACCCGTGCTACTCGAGGAGAGTAGCGCGGGGCTTAAGGTAAGTGGGGAAAGGCCCTTTGTTTCCAGACCCAGTTTTAAAATTAAAGCCCCATAACTTTGGACCCAGGATATCTGATCATCCTTTTTTTTTTGTGAACTTCCCTTCTAATTGGATTGACTCATGCACCATTTCAGTTTTTTCTGTTACATGAAAGAGATGTAAATACTTAACTCTGGTGTCAACAGTGGAATGACATGAGTTTATTACATTAACAGTATCAAGTATGAGCTCAGGTTTACAGTGCAGCTGGGTTTCAAATGCTATGTTTAAATGTATTGATTTATTACATTTAAACAAAAACAATCCTCTCAACTAAATTATCTTCTTAACCCAAATATCTTACAAAGGGTTGGCAATGACAAATGTAAAAAGGTCTGTAGATTATGCTTTTTGTGTATGTGCATTAAAGTGCATCTCTTTTATGCCAGACTCATTATTATAGTTTCAACTGCTGGTATTTATTGTCCATTAACATGATTACCTTGATCATTAGCTTTCTCAAGATCACTTTATAGAGTTGGTTAATCCGTTCTTCATCTTAAAAAGCTAAATATGGCCACAAAAGGGAAGATGTTAAAATAGGGATCTCCTTCAATTTCAGAAGGTTTATCTGAGGAATGGTGACTCTAATCCACGTTTAATTATTGTGAAGACAAAAAAGGGGAACTGTATTTAGTTTACATTTTTCCAATAGATTGCATCCTAAATGTTTGCCATATCATCTCTAAAGATGCTTGGCTACATTATTATACCAAAACAATCTCTATTGTTTTGGTATAATAATGTAGCCAAGCATCTTTCTGGTCAGCAAGAACTTAATTGCTTTTCCATATTCCACAGTGAAAGCTGAAGAGAATGATTCTGTCATAGACTAGACAGTGTGAAAGAGATTGTCAGCTGAAAATGGAAACATCTGAATTTTGAATAGATTGAGCAGGAATAGCAGAAGTGAAATCTATGTTTCATTATTCACTCTGCCAGCTTCTAGAATTCCTTACTGCACCATCCAAACTTGTAGGTGGCATGACACAGTGCTGGTGTACGGTGCCACCCCACTGCCTCCATTAGGGTTTTCAGCAGTGCAGGGAGCTTGGGAAAGCCCCAAAACTCCCCTACCACTGAAAAGCCCCATAGAGTTCAAAGGACATATGCCACCAAAAGGGCAGCGTACGTCTGAGGCCCTAAAGGGCAGCTGGCCCTGAACCCTGGGAGGGAACTGACTAATGTTGCCTCTGCCCCCAGAAATGCCCCGCTGATGCTGGCACCCAAGCAGGACTTCAGCGCAGTCCTTCCATAGCCTGAATCTCCAGGTTTTGCCACAGTGGGACTGCTGAGCATATGGCCATTGGCATGACTGCCCCCTCAGCTGGGGGGCAAATACTTGGGAGGGCAAATACACTTCTTGGGAGGGCAAATACACTGGCAAGAGGTCATGTCACTTCCATGAGCCCTTTTAGCCCCCCCCCCTTTTGGATAAGGCTATGAGTCCCCTTTTTCCGTAATAGCATTCCATAAAATATTTATTTATTATTGAGTTTTGTTTACCGCCCTACCCCCGAAGAGCTCTGGGTGGTGAACAACATAAATCACATATATACAATAACGCTTAAATACATTAAAACAATTTAAAACACAGCGATCAGTAACAAACAATGTCCGCAATAACCCTCATTAAAACCCTCCCAAAAGGGGGAAGAAAACGGGTCCCATAGATGGTAAGAGACCCAAAAAATGAAGAAGAGGAAGAGGAGGGGGGCACCTATCAGCGACTGGACACTCCAAAAGCCCGGTGGAACAACTCCATCTTACAGGCCCTGCGGAACTCACCAAGATCCTGCAGAACTCGGACAGCTGGAGGAAGAGTGTTTCACCAGGCAGGGGCCAGGGCTGTAAAGGCCCTGGCCCACGTGGAGGCCAGCCACATCATTGAGGGGCCAGGGACTACCAGCAGATTGGCCTCTGCTGAGATGGAGAAGTAAAGGGGAGAAATAAAGGGGAAACAATCAGAATGCTGATCGTTGGAGCTACACTTTAGGGACTGTCGAAGGCTTTCATGGCCGGATTCAACTGGTTGTTGTGGGTTTTGTGGGCTGTGTGGCCGTGATCTACCAGACCGTGGCCACACAGTCCGGAAAACCCACAACAACCACTTTAGGGACCTTTTTGGGCTGCTCTGAGAAGGGAGAACTGCTGATTTAAGTCACAATTTTTGTTACCATGTTTGTGATTTTTCTGTTTTTATTGTTTTATTGGTTATTTTAAGTCACCTTGTGTGGTTGAAAAACATATTCAGCCACTATGTGGCTGAAAAAGTACACTTAATTTTTCTAAAAAAAATAAACTAATAATTTCTTTACTCTCCCCAGCTATGGGAGAAATATCAAACTTGGCTGTTAATTTCTTGTCTCTTATTTTTATTTCCTTGCATTGTAAAAAGTGCTAATAGGAATAAGGTAAGTTCATTAACAGTGTATTAATGTTATGTATCTTGTGAAAATACATAGCCTTAGTTTGTAGTGATTTTGTTTTTTTCTTCTAGCAAATAGAAGATTATGTTCCTAAATACTTAAATTACTATTATGGGTGCTTTCTGTAATTTTGTAGAAAATTAAATTGGAAGGAACAGTGTGATATCTATAGTCTAATTAAATGATCGATTTTCATTTGTGACGAGAGAAATCAATGATGGATTTAAGAATGTGAGTCTGTCCTGTCTGTACATTTATTACAGTACAGTGGAAACCTCTCAGACTTCTGAGTAATGGTTGTATCTTGGCCATATCCATCTGGAAAGCCGAACATCTAACATGCCAGATGCACTGGTTATCACTGTTGGCTATTGTCAGCCATAGCTATTGTCAGTCATAGCTTACTATTTGAATGTTGCCAACTGCAGGTTATGGTGGCAGAAGCACTGAACATCTCAAGAGAAACATACTTTGCAATATTAATGGATCGTGCTTGCAATGGACCGGTTCTGGTTGGCAGCCCAGAAGGGGGGGTTGACATAGAAGAAGTAGCAGCTAAAACCCCAGAGCTCATCTTCAAGGTACTGAAATTACTAATAACCTTTCAACTAATAAGGTGTGGCAATCTTGACATCTCAGCTTTCACTGACAAACTGTGACTTGTTTCAGACACCATGAAAAACATTGTCCTACTGAAGCTAGCTGTGGATAGTGCAGTTGTTGGAATGTGGGCCAGTCTACTAACTGTAATTAGTGAGGGTACATCAACACAATACAAATTGCTTTATTAACAACAATTAGTTTTATTTCTGGCTTTTTTGTGACTCATGAGCATGGACATCCTGGCTTGTTCTGTGGCATCACCCGTACCACAGTGCAAGTTTGGGGAGCAAAAATGTTTGCACCCCTGCCTCCCCCTTGATCAAGTCACCTTTGACTTATGGCAACCCCATAGGGTTTTCAAGTCAAGAAACATTCAGAGGTGATTTGTCATTGCTTCCCTCTGTGTTAAGAACCCTGATGTTCCTTGGAGACTTCCCATCCAATTATCAGCCAAACTCAACCCTGCTTAGCTTCTGAGATCTGACATGATCAGTCTATCCAGGTCAGGGCATCCAACATGTTAGGACCATGTCATGCAATCAGTCTTCAATGGCTTATCTTACGCTGGATTGTAGCACTTCTGGCTTTATATGACGTTTGGAATGTTTGAATTCCACGCTTGATGGGGAAAAAAATCCTTTGATCTTTAAGAAAACTAATATGTCAGGGAGCCCTTTTTCAATATCAAGGAAAGTTTTATTTGTGAGGAGAGCACGGCCGAAGGACTTCAGCCATACTGTAATTCCCCTGTAGCGATGCAGTCCAACAGTGCTCTGCCATTTGGTTCTGCTGTTCTGTAAACTAACCCTTACTTCCTTAGGAAGTGAACATTTTTCTCCCGTGCCAGTAACATGTTTATCAGTGATTAGCAATACAAGCGGCTTCCCTATGATTAACTATCGCTATTTTCTCTTTCTTTAGAGCTAGCTATTGTTTCAAATTACTCTGTTGAACCTGGTGACTAAATTATGACCGAATAATGGCTAAAGTGGTAAAGAATTAATAACGAGAAAAATTAACAGGAAGGGAGCCGTTTGTCCGTTCGGGGAGCTAACGGGTACACGTTTATAGAGAGTTCTGCAGCGATATTTCTTGTACGTTTGAAATGTACATAAAGCTAGAATTATTGCTGGGCAGTGGCACTGCTGTTCTGGAAGCTGGCCAAAAGAAGTCATAAAAATCACCAGACTATGTGTTCATCAACACCATCTGCACAGTAATTAAAAGTGAAAAGTGGTGTCAGATTGTCTTGTCAGCATGCCACCCTGAAGAATTACACAGTTTTTGGAGGTAGCCTTTTCCAAGGTGGCGTGGTAATTATAACATGCCCTATAGGCAGCTTTGCCTCAGCCACAGAAATCTGGCAATTTTCCACATTTTAATTACTGATTGGCAAATATCAACCACTTTATTTATTTATTTTTACTTTTGAAGTTATAAATCTTTCTTGAGACCCTGTGGTCGAGTCCCCACTCACGATTAGATGCGTGCTCGTCACAGAAAATATCCAGGTTTCCAGCAGAACTCCCCACTACACCAGCGCCGAAAACAGATTGACCCCATCTCTGCCGCTCTTCCTCCCCGCCTTCCCCCCCGTGCGTGTTATTTCAGAACCTGGAAGAAAGTAGACCTTTTGAAAAAACATGCACTGACTGTGGAGCAGTGGGAATTTCGGGAGTGAATCTGGTTTCGTTTTCCTCACCGCTGGTAGTGACGTGGAGTCTTTCGTCCAATCAGGAAGCAGTGGGCTGTGCGCAATGCGCCCGCAGTCTTGTAAAAAAAATTTCACGGAGCAAAGATTCACGTCTAAACGAAACAACATGGGGTCAGTTTGAATGTTTCACAGAGTAAAAGGCAATACATTGAAACGCTAAACGTATTGTCGTATCCACGTATGCACTACCGCATAGGGTTGTTCTGCGCATGCTCGCAGAGATGTGGATCCGTCAGTTTGAAAATTAAAAAAAATCCCACCCCAGCACAATGCAGCAGCCAATCAGTATAGCCCCTGGGCAGATCGCATGTTTGATCCGCCGACAGTAAGTACTCCTGCCTGGCTGCTGTGTTGCTGCCGCTTATGGGGTAGAAGCTGCAGTGGGGACCTTCAAACTGTGCTCAAAAGGCACGTGCTCAAACCTACCCAGTTTGTATCTAGTTTCATTTTTGAAGTGGGGAATCAATCTATATGTTAGATCCACTTTAATCTTTGTGTCGTCACAGGAGGAAATAGATATTTTCGAAGGTGTGCGAGAGGCTCAAGCTCTGAAGATGGCAGAAAATCTAGGATTCAAGGGGGCGCTACGACAGCAGGTAAATTTCACAAAAGTTTAGCCATGTTCGCACGTAAGGGGCACTTTTTGGCATATAGCCACCATGGTGTTCAGGGGGCCTTTTGGAGTATGGAACATGTGAGGTGGGAGAGCAGGGAGTGTGGCCTGTGCATTTTGGTAGCCATGTGAATTCTTGCCTAATTGACACATCCAACGGCTGGGATTTAAGGCACCTATTTCAAACCCCAATGAGAATGTGAAGACAGTATTGCCCGAAAGTGATTGTTCCATCCTGTCGAAAAGAAGCCTGCTGTGCAATAAGTCTTGAATTGCTAGGTCCTACTGAGGAGGGCCCTCTAAATTTGAAGTGGCCATCAAAAATCTTTGACGGTTTGTGAGTGTGGTTTTACAGGGGCAATGCTCTTGATGTGTAGCACCATTAGGAGGTGTTTGGCTGCAAGGTTAGTTTGTATGTCAGGCTTTTGGCCTCTGCAGGGTCATCTTGGACATAGATGCTGGACATAGTCACATGATGTACACATAGTGTGAACGGTGTTCCATTCCTCTCTCCAACACTCAAGAGGTTCACCAGTCGGGGAAGATGCTGGTCTGGTTTTTTTTTTTTCAATAGAACGCAAACACTGATTTGAATTCAGGCAGCGCTGCATGTTAAATTAGCAATTCACCTCTGCTTTGTTTTCCCACCTACTTTCTCCATGCCTCTGGCAGCATTCTTGCATGAAAAAAGGCAAATGACAGACCCAAATCAGATTCCCCTAAAACTGCTTTTTAAAGGAAAATATGGGCTGAGAGAACAGGCCATGGGGTCTTTTAAATTGGGGTCCCCAGCCTGGGGCTTGTGGGTGCCGTGCCACACATTTTTGGATAGTGAGTGGTACCAGATCTCTATGTAGATCAGTGGTTCTCAACCCTTTGGGGGCCGAACAACCCTTTCACAGGGGTTGCCTAAGACTCTCTGCATCAGTGTTCTCCATCTGTAAAATGGATAAACGTTAGGGTTGGGGGTCACCACAACATGAGGAACTGTACTAAAGGGTTGCGGCATTAGGAAGGTTGAGAACCACTGATGTAGATCTTTTAAAATGTTGTTTTGACAGCAGCTGTACTGTCACCACAGTACAAGGATCTTCATTGAATGACTAAAAGTAAGCTGTGTGTATTAAATAAATTATTTTGAAACAGTGTGTTCATGTCAAGAAACTAGCCTCGTTTAGCTGTTTGTTAGCCTTTTAGATTTTTGGTTCGGGCTTATGTGCCTACTTCAACTGCTGAGGGCTCCACTCTTGGAAATGAATGTTACTCTGGCTTTCAGTTTCCACAGTGAGGTAAGAGTTTTGATGGAGTGAGGCACAGGTGCCAATGAGATCCCATGCTTGGAAGCTTCAATGCCACAGATCAAGAGGGAGTTCCGTCTCATTAGGAAGGAACCCTAGACATTGGAAAGTTTCTTGTTTGGAAATGGGTTGAAGCTGCAGCGGTATGTGTTGCATGTCCTAGCAACATACTTGATTGGCCAAACAGGATCAAGCTAGCCTGAGACAGTCTGGCATAAAGCAAGACCATTAATTCTAGTTTGGCTCTTCTGGTCACACTTTTGCCTATAGGTTGGACCTGGTATGGCCAGAGTTCCTGCTTCTGGGATTTTGGACTTAGGAATCCTATTTGGGCTTTGTATTTTCAGTCTGGCTAGGTAACATCTGGGTCAGAGGATGAAATACTGAATAAGCATTCTAGGTTAGCTGTTTAGTTTTATATTTTCTTCTTTGTTTTGAACTACTTCTATATTTGTATCCTTTTGAACATTTCTTTTAATAAACCAAATTAATCATGTTCTTGCGGTGTTACTTGGGTTTGGGGGCTCCACTCCAGTATTTGGCCTCTTTTGGCTACAGTTGCCAAACTACAATTGTTTCTGGAACTCAGTGTACATGTGCCCTACCTTTGGGGCTGAGTACTAAATTAAGACCCAGAGGGGTGGAGACTTGTTCCCTCAGGATTAGCTCAGAGGGGCTGATGGTAGTATGTTACTCTGGTCACTGAGGATTCACTCCTCAGTTTTGTGTGAATTTGCTCTTGACCTTCACCCCTAAGCCTTGTTGTGGAACAAGGGGGCTTTGACAGTTCATTTAAAGAAGCATCCTGTTAAACAGATCTTCTATCTGAAATGCTGAAGGTTTACTATAGAGTTATGCATAACCACACTTCCTGGCGTTTTGTGGTTGGCTCTTCCTTCTGTGGCAGACATTTTGTGGTTGCTCCCATCACCCTGTGTCAAAATTCCAAAGGTGTCCACAGACTCAAAAAGAGCTAATCAGCCACCTACTCTAACATGGGATTCAGTGGGGTATGTACCCTTTTGGAGTGCGTGAGGATACATGGCTCCATTCTGATGGATGGGATCAAAAACAAACGTGGGAGGGGATCCACCCAAAGAACAGCTTAAGTGAGCAAGCCTCAGAAATATATACCAATGAAAAACAAAACTAAAAATTAGTTTTAATCAACCATTATTTATCCATCCATCCATCCATCCATCCATCCATCCATCCATCCATCCATCCATCCATCCATCCATCCATCCATCCATCCATCCATCCATCCATCCATCCATCCAATCCATCCATCCATCCATCCATCCATCCATCCATCCATCCATCCATCCATCCATCCATCCATCCATCCATCCATCCATCCATCCATCCATCCATCCATCCATCCATCCATCCATCCATCCATCCATCCATCCATCCATCTATCCATCTATCTATCTATCTATCTATCTATCTATCTATCTATCTATTCATTCATCTATCTATTCATTCATTCATCTATCTATCTATCTACTCCTATTCCGTCTATCTATCTATTCATCTATCTTATCTATTCTATCTATCTATCTAGTCTTATAGACCACCCAACCTCGGCTGACTCTAAGCAGGTGAACAAATATAAAATTACTTCAATCACATAATAGACTTTAAATAATTTAAGTTAAAATGCAGCAAATAATAAACAACAATGCCCTCAACAATTCCTATTAGACCCTCCCAAGAGGGGAGAAAAAGAATGGGTCCCACAGATGGTATTGGGCCCGAAATACAGGAGGATGGAAGGGGCACACATATCAGCGGCTGGGCACTCCAAAGGCCCGGCGGAACAACTCCGTCTTGCAGGCTCTGCAGAACTCACCAAGATCCTGCAGGGCCCGGACAGCTGAAGGAAGAACCAGGCAGGGGCCAGGGCTGTGAAAGTCCTGTCCCGGGTGGAGGCCAGCCGCATCATTGAGGGGCCAAGGACTACCAACAAATTGGCCTCCGCTGAACGCAGAGGCCTAGTAGGGACATATGGGGTAATGCGGTCCCGAAGGTAATAAAATAATAACCAGTAGACTACACAAACCATACACAACCACTCTGCTGGACTTAAATCCCTTTACTAAGAAATAGAAATCGATCACTTTTGCCTTCTCTTTGTCACCTGTCAAAATTTTCCCACCCTCACTAAGCAGTGAGCCTGCGGTTTCATTTATCTTCCTTTAGAGATACCTGATAAAGCCCTTTTTCTTATTCTTAGCATCACTTGCCAGCCACAGCTCATTTTGTACTTTTTTCCTCCTGTCCTTACATGTCTGGGCTGCTCATCTGTAATTGTCCCTCGTGACCTGTCCCTTCTTCCATTTCCTGTGCGTGTAAAATGCCATAAGTCACAGCCAACATGTAAAGACCCCATAGGATTTTCAAGGTGAAAGACGAACAGAGGTGATTTGCCATTGCCTGGGTCTGCATAATGACCCTGGACTTCCCTGGCAGTCACCCATTCAAGTGCTAACCAGCGCTGACCCTCCTTATGTCCAAGATCCTACAAGATTTGGCTAGCTTTGCCCATCTATATCAGGACTCCATTACTTATACTTGTCCTTTATTATTTTTGTCCCGCCACATGGCTTTTTACACATCTCTATTGGCATCTTCAGATGTTAGTTACCTGGGGTGGGAAGGGAAGGGAAGGGAGGGAGGGAGGGGTGGAATGCAAGGGAGGGGGAGGGGCCTGGTATCTGGACAAGGCCCACCCACCCTAGCGGAGGGAGGGGTGCCATGCAAGGGAAGGGGAGGGAGGGAGGGGTGGCATGCAAGAGAGAGGAGGGAGGGGAAAAGGCCAATTGCACGGTGCACCAGGCCTTGGACGTATGCCCCCCCCCTTTAGTTGCCGTATATTTGCAGTTGTGCCTTTAGCAACTTCTTCTTTAAGAAACTCCCACTGTTGTCCTTAACTCTGCTACATTTACAGATGGCCTGTTATTCTTTAATGCTAAAGGAAATGTTAATTGTGGCCTCTCGGAAACTAATCCTGAAAAGGAAAGCACTTAAGCAGATTGCCACGTCCGTTCAGTTTTCAAAAGCGTAACGTGCATTCGGCATGTTTCAGTTTTGGGGGAAGCAAAAGTGGGAGGGAGGGAGTTGCCCACTGTACAGTCTTTATAAAATCTACGTCTTCTTTAAGTCAGTTGGAAAACATTAGGACATGGGTTTGATGGCTCTCTGCTGTGCTAACAGATTGCTTTCTCCCATTTTTCTACTTAAAAAATCAATGGAAAATAAAAGTTTGATCTAAAAAAACCCCCATAAATGCAAAATCAAATGTGACTTCTCAGTATGCATTTGTCTCTTCTAAGCGTTGTCCTCAGAGTATCAAAATGGAACATGAATTTTCAAGCTACCATTCTATATGATTTGTTTCATAACTACCTTAATCTTCCTTTTGCTGCTGTCAAGGAGAGAGAGAGATAATAAATTGGTTTTTTGCACAGATTTTCCCATATCATCAAAATGCCACTTCTGTAAAAACCTCTGAATTTTTAATACACCACTTCTAATTAATTTCTATCCCAGCTGTGCAATTAACAAATGCATAATCATTAAGATGATTAACACCCATTTGAAGATTTAGCAGTATCTTTAATAAGAGAGAATTATTATTAAATCTTTTCAGATTTGCATGTTCTAGCGCTTAATTATTAGCACAATGCACAAACTGCTTAACCAAACAGCAGCCTAATGCATTTCTTCCCATGTGCTGTAACCTTTTCAGCGTGATTTACTGGAGCATAGAAACATAATGGCTACATCAGTACAATCAAAGGTCTATTTAATTTGGTTTTATCATAATCATTTATATTGCCCATTATGTAAACACCAGAAGAATTCCGGTAGTACAATGAAAACTGGGTGTCTCTAACATGTCATGATGTCATTGTGATCAGTTTTGATCAATTGCTCACTTTCAGGATTTTGTTTTTGCTTTTTTAATTAAAACGTTTCATCATTCTCTAGATTCTCTTCAGTAATCAACACAAAGAAATCTGCTTTGAATTAACTTCTAGGAACTAGGTTGTGGATTTTTGTTGTTCTTCACAGGCAGAGTGTTGGATTTTGCTAGGAAGACATTAATTCAAATGAGACCATGGTAGCTTGTCAATCCATAAATCCATATGTCCCGAACCGGCCTCTGCGCTCGGCGGAGGCCAATTTACTGGTGATCCCTGGCCCCTCAATGATACAGCTGGCCTCCACCCGGGCCAGGGCCTTTACAGCTCTGGCCCCGGCCTGGTGGAACGCTCTCCCACCAGCTGTCCGGGCCCTGCAGGATCTCAATGAATTCCGCAGGGCCTGCAAGACTGAGCTGTTCCGCCAGGCCTTTGGGGAGACCAGCCGTTGATGGCGGCCCCTCCTCTTCCCCCCTCTTTTATAACATCTCTTATAACATCAAATGAATCCTACCACCCCCTCTTAGGGTTGAGGGAATCTGATAGTAGGTGCCATCTTTTGTACTAATTTTAATGTCGTTTTAATGGGGTAGGGCTTATATATTTTTAATTTTAGAGCCTGTATTAACCAATATTTAACGGACCTCATCTGATATATGTGCTCTATGTATGTGCTGTTCACCGCCCTGAGCCCTTCTGGGGAGGGCAGTCTATAAACCCAATCATTCATTCATTCATTCATTCATTCATTCATTCATTCATTCATTCATTCATTCATTCATTCATTCAGGGACCAGGGATCACCATTCATTCATTCATTCATTCATACATACATACATACATACATACATACATACATACATACATACATACATACATACATACATACATACATACATGAAATAGTCCGAAATTGACAGAGCTACAAGTACCAGTGGAATTGATTTGATTTTAGAGAATCCAATTAGTAATATGTGCAGCTAATGAAGATACCATGTATGGGATGCAGGAAGGAGCAATATGTGTCCACAATAGTTGTGCTCATACGTCCTTTCCAGAAGGATGTGGTTTTTATCTGAGAAATATGCAGGGTTCTCCCATCAAGCACTTCAGTTGCAATGATATCATAATTACCCAGCACTCAGATCTCTAAATGGAGTTGCTGGAAACATTGTTTCTCGCCCAAAAAATGAATCCATTCTCATTCTGAGTGGTGTGTGGCCGTGGCCCATCACTTTCTGACACTTTTTGGTACCTTCTGGCTAGAGCCTATGGCATTGCTAATGATTCGTTATACAGTTGCTTTTTAAAATCTGGTGTCATTTTGTGTTATTTGTAAAAGGGCTTTTTAAAAAATTGCGGTGTCTTCACTGCATCAGGGAAACAATCAGCTCATTCTTTAGACAAACAAAAATGAACTAAATGTGGAGCCAAATGCCATAAATGGGGGAAAGAGATAACCTTCCTTCCGCATAAAGTCTTGTCTCCCTTAGAGACAGGCGATTCCCTGAAAACTGGAGTGGAAAAGAAGTGATTGGATTTATACTTCACCTTTCTCTCCTCTAAGGGGTCTCGGAATGGCATAAAAACTCCTTCCCTTCCTCTCCCCATAACAGACTCCTTGTGAGGTAGGGGATGGGAGAGTTCTGAGAGAACTGTGACTAGCCCAAGGTCAACCATCAGGCTTCATGTAGAGGAGGAGGGAATCAAATCCAGTTCACTTGAGAAGAGTCTGCCATTCATGTGGAAGAGCAGAGAATCAAACCTGTTCTCCAGATTAAGGTCCACTGATCTTACCACTACATCACTGTGCTCAAGATGCTTCCTAGTACCTATGGAAGGGCTTTTTGTGCTGGATTGTATGAACTACTATCTTAGTATAGTGTACATCAGCAACTGGCCACCTGGCCTTCTCACAAGTTTCTTGCCCCTGAATTTGCAGTTTGTAAGGGGCAGCTATTGCTCTCAGATGCTAGGGTTACTAATCCTTATTGCAGTAATGTGACAGATCCCCTCGCTTTCCTAACTTCTTCAGGCAAGCAAACTACTTTCTGACCAGGCTTTTCAGAATTCTTGCCTTTTTACAGGGACTGAGCTTTTCCAGATGGTAGCGTGAGGCAAAATAAAACCCTTTTGTTCAGCCCTATTACTGTCCAAGAGGACAAAAGGAGCCTGTTACTTTTACTTTTTGGCAAATCCCTTCTCTAGGCACACGAAATAATATAGAGGCAGGTTTAAACAAACAGAATTAAAGTTTATTTAACAGGAGATGAGAATGGGAGATAACTTGGATGGAAGGGGAAAAAGTCAGGAGAAATATACAAACACACATATACAGGAGCTGTGGCTTAGCCAGTTTTTCAATTTTGGTTGTAGAAACAGGCACAGACTTGTTCTGTTTCAGTTTGTTTAGATGTTATTTTAGATATTGCTTAGATGGTGGTGGCTAATGGACAGGCTCGTACTTTACACAGTACCCTCACTCAGCCTTCTCAGTTAGAAACCCTAAATAAACATAAAAATTCACTCTCTGAAGGAAAACAAAGCAAAAAACCCAATATCTCAGACTACTAATCCCAGGAATTCTTCCTCTCGCTCTTTCTAGAGGATCTATTCCTCTCTCTGGTTTATGTATATGGCCCCACCTCTGCTATGACCCCTCAATAAATCACCAGTTCTATCAATCTGTGTGTAATATTTTGCTTTCTCACCACGCTCAGGCTTTATAACCAGTCAGGTTAGCCACAATCACACTAACTGAAATACTTATCAGAGATTATATGTTAATGTTCTCAGATGTTTCCTCCAAGACATCCAAAAGCCCCTTCTAACTTCCTTGTCAGGGAGTTATCTTTCTCCCTCTTTATGTCATATTTAACCAATCAGAGTGCAGGATTATGTGTCCAATCAGATGGCTTCCCTATTTCTAAGACTTATTCCCTACTCTGACTTGTAACAAAAACAACCTTCACTTTTTAAACTCACTTTTCCTGTGCAGTCCATCACAAGTGATATACTGGATAATTAATTTTACTACATTATGGAATGTAAGCAGTTCACACAGAATTTTCTGCATAACTCCCATCTGGATAGACATGCTTAATTTCCACAAGGTAGCTGTATCGCGTGCCTTCCAACAACGCCCAGAGTTCTTCAGCAGAGAGATCCCTACATAAAAGATTCCTTAGAAGTAAAAAGTGGGAACATTTAGAACCCATTAGAGTATTTTATTTGTTTATTTATTTTTGACCCCAAGCCTGAAAGGGGAGGGGCAACAATAACTATCTATAATCGTGGTGGCGAACCTTTGGCACTCCAATTGGCCATGCTAAAATACAAATGAATGCATGCAAACAATAATTAAAACATTGGTCAGGAATGATGGATTGCTGAGGGAATGTCTAAACAAAAAAAAAACCCTTCATCTGCTGGGTGGAAGATGACAACAGAAGGGGACAGATGAGTCTCCCTGGAGAGTTTCATAGCTTTGCGAACACAACCAAGAAGGCACGAATCTCAGAAGGCAGGGACCCCCAAAACAGGGCCTTTGAATGTGACAGTAGTAGGTCAGATAGCAGGCAGTAGTAGAAGAAGAGCAAGAACAACAAGGCGAGTTAGTTTTTATACCCTGTCTTTTTCAACTGTAAGGAGTCTCAAAACAGTTTCCCTTCAGCTCCCCACAGCACACACCTTGTGGGGTCAATGGGGCTGAGAGAGTTCTGAGAGAACTGTGACTAGTCCAAGGTCACCCAGTAGGCTTCATGTAAAGTAGAAGGAATCAAACCTGGTTCTTCAGTTTAAAGTCATAACCACTACCCCACGCTGGGTCAATGATTTCCTTAATCAATAACCCTGAAAATACTGGGAGATAATCACTGAGAGAGTTTAAGCTGCTGTTTCATGTCAGTAAAATAGCGCAAAGCGTAGGCAGGCATAAGCCTCTGTCCCACTTCATGCAACAGTCCTGATCAAAATTGAGCCACTGGACACCTGATTTTTTTTACATGGGGTGGGAAAGGAACGCATTAACGAAACCTTTAGCTTCTGTGCAGTTAGGCCTGAGTCAACATTCCTTCCTAAACCTGGAGAAAGTTAGTAAGGTAGGAAAAACCATTTAGTATGACAAGTTGGACTTAATTAATAGAGTTCCACTGGGGCGGAACTGTTGAATTACTACAGGTCAACACTCAAAGAGCGTGGCAGGTAGGAAGGGGAAATTTTAACAGCTCAACAGATCACAAGGGTTCCTTGCAAGTGCCGATCTTTACCCACCCACCCCCTGCAAATCAGATTAGCCTCTAATTAAGTGAACAGGCAGTGGTTGCTTAGCCGTTGTTATCAGCAGCGCTTAAAGGAAAATGAACAGAGCTGAGTTTTGAGAGCAAATAACCCAATTTTTCAACTGCTGTTTGGACCATGAAAGTAACGTTTTGATGTAAGAAGGGAAGGCTCATGCGTTTTCCAAACAAATTCCACAACTAATCTGCATTAGTCAGCTGAATATTGCTTCACAGTTTCTGAATTTAGCCTCATTAAGGTAATCACTTTAACTTCAATATCAGCATAATGTATTCATTACAAACTCTCAAACTTGGTTCATTGTGCTTAAATTAAGTTTGCTTGAATTAATGATGTTGCTCTCACTCACTGCAGAGCCCCATTTAGTGCACTGTGAAGAGGGAGTCTTTATGCCGTGTTCAACGCCAAAAGAAGGGTTCAATGCTTTTTGGCGATTCCATTGGTCAGCTGTTTGCAAGCAGCATATGGAATGTCCATTGGATCAAGAAACGTTAACTTATTTTGCTCCTTTAGATACTTTAGATGCCAAAAAGAAAAGCTGCTTCAGTTTACGTTCAATTTAAGACAATTCCTTTTTTTCCCGTTTCTGAGTAATCGCACATACGTTTTTCTTTCCTTTTCAAATGTAGGCTGCCGATCAAATTAAAAAGCTGTATAATCTTTTCCTGAAAATTGATGCCACTCAAGTGGAAGTGAATCCCTTTGGCGAAACCCCAGAAGGACAAGGTATGAAAGTGAGGAAGGAAGAAAAACAAACTGCAGAGTAATCTAAAAGAGAAAAGAACATTCTCCATCGGCTGATCTGGAAATTGAGGAGTGGGGCAAATTGAAGCAAATATACCATTTCTAGCCTTCTGAGCCCAACTGGGAGTGTGCCTTGGCTTTGCAGTTGTTCTCTTACTCCCTGCTATGCTTATGGACTGTGTGCTTTATTTGTTACAACTTCATTAGTATTAATTACTGCTAGCAGGATTGCCCTGGTAGCTATATTTTCAACCTAGTAATGCTGACAAAGTTTTCTTATCATGGGGTCATAATGCACACTTTCACAGCTTGTAATACTTGTTTTATATTATGTATCAGACGGTCTGAACATGAAACTTATTCTGTTCATAATAATGATACAGTAGCCCCCTGTTGTTCCCGCATGCTTGTGGCATTTCTCAGACCAGGGAACTGAGTCCGCACCTGCTGTTGGATACGCTCTTGAAACTTAACTTAAATTAATTTTTACCCTTCTCCCAGACCTGGTGAGAAGCTGATCTTCCTTTCCAATTGCTGAGGTTTTGGAATGGGTCCAGACAATGGCCCAACTCTGACTGCTGCTCAATAGTGTGATCATAACCATGACAATGTTGCAGAAGAGGAAGAAGAGTTTGAATTTATGGCTCCCCGTGCCTTGGGGGATGCCCTATCAGAGATGGAAAGTTTGCTAACAAAAAACATGGCATTGCCATAGGAGTCAATTGCATTCAGAAGTCAAGTGTGACCGCATTGCGGTGGCCATGTCCATGCTGTAAAGGATTCAATGGTGTTGATGGTGAAGTAACCTTGAGTGCATTCCACAGCCCGGGCGATGGGCCAGCTTCTTCGGCGGAGACCTTATCTCTGCGCGGGAGAGGAGGACTCCGTTCCCATGGGAAGCAGGAAGGGGGGATGGGGTGAATGGTGTTATAACCTGTGCTTCTGGCGGGAAGTGTCATTCCTGCCACTGCGTGTACTTGAGCTTTCTAAGATGTCTTAATAAATGGACTTTTACTCCCAAAAAGCCTTTTATTTCTGCTTCTATGGAATTCCTTACATTGTGGCAGGAATCCTAATACATCTATATTCCTAGTGCAGTGGACCTCTGGTGTCTTGACATGGAGAGGTTGAATGTTTCTGCGGAAGGTGCGGTAGCCCCCAAAGAGGGCTCCGACCTTTCCCTTCTGGATCTGGAGGCACCGGCAGGAGAACGGGCCTCGCTGGTGGCTCTTTCTCGTCCTCGTATCAGCACGAAGTCTTCCTTTACTCCGTTGGAGCGAGGGACGTGGCGGCGACCATGGGGACTTCCATGAGCCGTTTGGGGGCTGTCTATGGATCGAGCGCCTGTGGATCGGATCTCTACCCGCTCTCGTGTGGATTACGAACCTCGGGTGCAACCTGAAATAGAAGGGGCGGGCCTGACCAAGTTTCAGGGGGCAACCCAGGGAATCCATTGAGCGTTTCCTGGACTTCGTATTTTGGTGATGCTCCCAAAGAACCACCGCGTGGCACAGCACTGGGGCTCGTCCAAAGGACACCGGGACTAAACCTGGAATTGGGAGGGGTATCCGTGCTGCTTCCCAATCGGACCCTGATCCCGGGCCAGCGACCGCACCTGGGGTGCCTGGGGGAGCCACCTGTGGCTACGGCGGCTACGGTGTCTCCGATGCCTCGCGTCCAGATGAAGAAGAGTCGAAGAAAGCCTGCACTCCCAGCCGGATCTGTTCCCTCTCCCTTCGAAGGAGACCTGGGATGAGGAGGTAGAGGCGACTGCGAGATGCCCAAGAAGCATGGACCCGTGAACGTCAGCTATGGGAGGAGGAGCGAGGCACAGTTGCAGCAAGAGCGCGAAAACCTGCAGAGGGACCGGGAGCGGCAACGCAAAGAAGTCCAACTCGAGTTGGACCGTGCCAAAGATGCGCTCCAACGACAATATGCCCAGAATCTGTCAGTCCATGATAAAGTCCTGGAACACTCCAGACTGGATTTACAACGGCAACGCGAAAGCGTTCAGGCCCTCTTGCGCACGCAAAGTGAGCTCACTGAAGCCCTTAAGCGGGACGAACTGGCTAAATTGGAACGTAGAAAAAGCTGCTTTCCATGCGCACCAGGATGCATTGACCCGCAAGGAGAGGGAGCTGGCTGCGTTGGAGAGGGAGCTAAGGAGGCAGCAGACCAGGAACCCCCAAGTTGGAGTCTATGCTGTCACTGATCACGCCGGTTCCAGGGCGGCCACGTATCTGGGGCCTGCCACCCAGCGTAAGCCAGCGGCACCGCCAGCACCCGATTCCGGCCCCCCGTTACAACAGCTGCCTGCCCAACCTGCCCAACCAGCGCAGCCACCACCCCAGCAGGCACCAAGAGCCGTCAAACGGGGCTACTATCGACCCACGATACAAGCCCGCTATGATGGGCCCGCTTCCCAACTTACCTCCTTCATCTTGCACCTCAACGCCCACTCGGAAGACTATGATGATTTATACCGGTCTGAGCGCGAAAAAATACGGGACATCGGCCCCGTCCTGGATGGGGCAGCAGCCGACTGGTTCGTGACTCTTCTAGATTTGCAGGATGAAGACTCTCGCACGGTGCCCGCATTCCTCCAAGCCTTAAGAGCGCGCTTCCAAGATCCAGGCGCTGGAGAATGAAGCTATCCGCACCATCAAAACTATCCAGCAAGGCAACCGCCCGTTTGCAGAATTTGCCCGTGAATTTCGCGGCGGCGGCTGCTCGACTTCCTCCTGAGTGGCCTGAACGCATGAAATGCGAATACTTCTCGGATGCTGTGGACGGTAAGCTGCATTGGAAACGGTGTTTTTTAATTCGAGGGTCCCTCGTACTATTGCAGATTGGATCCAGTTGGGATCCCAGGTGGCATCTCGTTTGGAATACGCTTCGTGCCGGTGGCCGCCACGCCCAAAACCCACTACTGTGTCCACCAAGTCAAGCCCAGCTGCCCCTACCGAAACCACCTCGGAACGCCGTCGCCGACTGGGATTGTGTCTTTACTGCGGAGGGCCAGGTCATCTAGCCGCCAACTGTCCCAAGAAACAGAAACCAACCGCTCCAGCTCCGGCACCCCATCTGCCAAGCCACCATGTAGGTCAGGGCGCCGCGACGGGTTCGTCTAAAGCGGTCATCGAAGGCTGACCCAGAGGAGGGGGAAGCAGCTGTTTGCCTTTCTTCCGCCCCCATGGACATGGGCCCGACTCCTGACGCGGTGAGTGAAGGCAGCGCTCCCATTACTGTCCAAGCATTTCTGGCCAACCCCGCTAAACACACTCGCATCATAGCCTCGGCCCTTGTGGATTCTGGCTGCTCCCACTGCTTAATGCGGCCCCAGGTGGCAGAGGAGCTAGGTCTGGACCAAATTCCCCTGGCCAAGCCCATACCATTCACCCAAATGGACGGCAGCCCCTTGGGAAACGAAGGACCGGCCCAGTACAAAACACAGCCGGTTCTCCTCCGTTGCGCCGACCATTGGGAGAAAATTAGTTTTATCTTGGCACCAGTGGCCAAACACTCCATAGTTTTGGGCATGCCTTGGTTACTGTTACATGAACCAAAGTTCATTTGGAAAGAACGGATCTTAGAATTTACTGACCCTCCCTGCGGGGAACACATGAACTGGGGGGAAAACCCAACTTCTCCTGACACACCCCCCTCCCTGGCTTCTTCAGCGATTGCTCCCGATCTTATTGGCATCCCACCTGCATATCATGATCTAGCCAGAGTTTTTCAGGAGCAAGAATCGCGATCAGTTGCCACCCACAGAGACACTGACTGCAAAATTGTTATACAACCAGAGGCAACTACCTAAAGGTAGAATCTATCGCATGAGTCCCAATGAGGAGAAAGAACTCCGTGCCTTCTTGGACAAGAACCTTGCTCACGGGTTCATACGGCGGGCTACCAAACACACACACGCTGCTCCGTTTTGTTTGTAAAAAAAAAAAAGATGGGTCCTTACGGCTTTGCACAGATTATCGAGGTCTCAGCAGCGGTCTCCTGTCCAATAAATATCCTTTGCCTTTGATCAAGGACCTTTTAGATGCACTTTCGGCAAAGGGCGCATTTTACTAAATTGGACTTGAGAGAAGCTTACTACAGAGTCAGAATTGCTGAAGGCTATGAACACTTGACTGCGTTTAACACAAAGTTTGGACAGTTTGAATACTTAATAATGCCATTCGGGTTAAGTGGGGCCCCGGGGGCTTTTATGGCCCTTATCAACCAAGTTCTCCATGATTTATTTTACAAGGGAGTTGTGGTATACTTAGATGACGTTTTAATTTACTCACAAACCATGGAAGAGCATGAGACATTGGTTCGGGAGGTATTGAAGCGCTTGCTCGACAACTCTCTCTTTGCCAAACTCTCCAAATGCAGTTTTCACCAGACCTCCATTGACTATTTGGGTTACGGATCTCGCCCGAGGGCTTGAAAATGGATCCTGCTAAAATTGGACGCCCAGTCCCTCCAATAGCCTGCCCCCACCAACCGCAAAGAACTCCAATCTTTTCTTGGCTTTGCTAATTTCTATCGTGACTTCATACCCCAATTAGCTGAACTGACTCTCCCTCTCACAGACCTCTTATGCACTAAGGGTAAAGATCCACTGTCCGCTAAGCCCGGGGCCCCCCTTTCCCTGGTCTGAGGAGTGTCAAACAGCCTTTCAGCTCTTAAAGTCTGCTTTTACCACCCGAACCTATCCTAAAGCACCCTGACCCAGACCTCCCCTTTGTGGTTCCCGTGCATGCCTCGGACAAAGCACATTGGGCAGCCCTGTTGCAGAAAAAATAAAGATGGTAGGCTGGTTCCGTGTGCTTATTTGTCTAAGAAATTCTCTGGTGCTGAACTCAACTGGACTGTGGGAGATAAAGAGACTGCGGCCATCAAAGTGGCACTCTCCACTTGGCGCCACTGGCTGGAGGGAGCCAAACACCCCTTTCAGGTTTGGTCGGATCATAAAAACTTGGCAGCTCTTTCCACCCCCCCCTCAAGATGTCTGCAAAACAACTTCGTTGGGCCGATTTCTTTTCTCGTTTCTCTTTTACAGTCCATTTTCCCTGGAAAAAACCAATAAACTGGCTGTGGCGCTCTAGCGCCTACCGAGGGAGGGTGGAGCTGCCTCACGAGACATTCAGCGCACTGTTCTTTCCCCACTCCCAGTTGGGGTTGGCTGTCACCCGATCTCAAACGTTCAGCTCCTCCTCCACCCCCCATTCCTAGCCTCGTCTCTCCTTTCCTGCGGGAACTCGAAGAGGCGGGGCTGCACGAGCCTTCAGCGGAAGAAAGTGACTCCCAATTGCGTTTGGAGAATGGAGTTTGGCGGAGGGACTGTTGGTAATGCCTCCCCCCTCCGCAAGCAGGTTCTTGAAGCTTGCCCACGCATGCCCGTTCGGCTGGACATTTTGGCTTTAAAAACTCTGCATTTTAGCCCGCCGGCGCTTCTGGTGGCGCGCACTGCGCAAAGACATTCAGACATCCCTTCAGGGCTGCTCAGTTTGTGCAGAAGCCAAAACCATCCTCGGGAAAGCCCCATGGGCTGTTGCAACCTCTCCGGTGGCCTCCCGCCCTTGGGAAGTCATCTCCATGGATTTTATTACAGATTTGCCCGAAAGTCATGGCAACGCGGTTTTATGGGTGGTGGTAGACTTATTTTCTAAACAAGCCCATTTTATTCCATGTGCATCCATCCCCTCCGCTCCTAAGTTGGCACGGCTGTTCATTCAACATATTTACCGTCTCCATTCCGCCCCCATTAAGGTGGTCTCCGACCGCGGCCCCCAATTCATCTCAAAGTTCTGGAAAGCGTTTTTGGGGTTGTTGGGGGGCCGCCCCGGCCGTCGCCGCCCCCTACCACGTTCAAAGTGACGGCGAGACGGAGAGAACGAACAAAACCCTGCGTCTGTATTTACGTTGTTACACCAACTACCACCAAGACAATTGGTGCGAGCTTATTCCGTTTGCAGAGTACGCCTACAACAATGCAGTTCATAGTAGTACAAAAAAAAACCCCTTTGAAATTGTGTCTGGTCGTTCCTTTCCACCGTTGCCACAACTACCCGCAGCAGCTTTGGACCCCCCAGAGTTTCAACAGTGGATTTCATCCCTAGCCGAGGGATGGAAAACGGTCCAGACCGCTTTACAACAAGCAAAGGACTCCCAAAAACTGCAAGCGGATAAACACCGCTCGGATTTTCCTCTGCGTGTGGGCTCCTGGGTGTATTTATCAACAAAAAATCTCAGAGACGTGCATAAATACTCCAAACTTGGCAAAAGATTTGTGGGACCTTTTCAGATTACTAAAGTGATTAATGATGTCACTGCTCGCTTAGATTTGCCTAACTCTCTTAGTAACATTCAACCAGCCTTGCATTCCAGCTTGCTCAAGGAGGCTCCCGCTTCCGATGCCTGGCACGACCGGCCGGAGAGGCCCCCACCGACTATTATTGATGGTCACAAGCACTACGAAATTGACGCTATTCTGGACTCTCGCTTTAATCGCAAACACTTGCAATATTTAGTCTCTTGGGTGGGATATTCCTCTGGGTATAATCAATGGGTTTATTCCGAAAATATTGAAGCCCCCACCCTTATTTCTGCTTTCCACCGCGCCTTTCCGCATAAACCTGGGGGGAGGGGTCTTCTTTAAGGGAGGCAGAGTGTAAAGGATTCAATGGTGTTGATGGTGAAGTAACCTTGAGTGCATTCCACAGCCCGGGCGATGGGCCAGCTTCTTCGGCGGAGACCTTATCTCTACGCGGGAGATGAGGACTCCGTTCCCATGGGAAGCAGGAAGGGGGGATGGGGTGAATGGTGTTATAACCTGTGCTTCTGGCGGGAAGTGTCATTCCTGCCACTGCGTGTACTTGAGCTTTCTAAGATGTCTTAATAAATGGACTTTTACTCCCAAAAAGCCTTTTATTTCTGCTTCTATGGAATTCCTTACACATGCAGCCTAAAGCAGCTCAGAATGTTTACTACGGATGCAGCCAATCACCTCGCTCCCCTGCAGCATCCAGTTCCCCTCCCCAGCACTTGACTTGCTTCAGAAGCCCTGGCCAGGATGCCTCACAGTTCATGTGGTCAGGCCCATGGCACAGGATTCCACCACAGAGTTTGCATCTGTGAGGACTTAGAACAAGCAAGCAGCAAGGCAGTTGGGTGGCTGGAAAAATCACAAAAAAGGGCACTTAGCACTACTGAGCGAGCACTCTGCATCTGATGGCTCCCATTGCAGAACCGAAACAGGCTCCCCATCTCTGGAGATAGGACTCAAAGGGGCAGCTGCACACTGACAGATAAGCATAGGTCTGTTTCCAAACCTGCTTCCTCGTTCCCCTTGCGTGTGGCCCGGAACCGCATCAGCAACACCAACTCCCATAGCAAACTCTCAGATTCAGAGTCCAAACTGCCATTGCTTCTCCTTCCAATGTTGTATTGCAATTGTAGTATGGATAACAAGGATCATGTCAGCCCGTTTTTTCATTCATTCTCACCCATCCCCTCCTTGAGTACAGTCCCAGTCCAACATGGATTTTGTCCATAATAAAAAGTCTCATGATCTCCAACACAGCCTTTTATGGCTGACAAATGGAACCCTCACTCAATTTTTCACCTGCAGAGAAACAGCTTGGATCCACCCATTTTCACACAGGAAATCCCACAATGTGTCAGGTTATTTTTGCTGAATTATCTTGCTGCTATGAATCTCTATCCCACAGAGATTCCACAAAGATTACCTGACAGTATAAAAGGTAAAGTTTCCCCTTCAGTCAGGTTTCGACCCTGGGGTACCACTGCAAGCAGTGATTTCATAGGCAAGCCGTTTTTGTGGGGTAGTTTGCCATTGCTTTCCTTGACCTGACAGTATACTTCAAATATCACTGTAACAAACCGTGTGGTTTTTTTTCACCAACTGAGAGAACCACACCATCTCCTGTGATTTTTGGAACCTGGATTTATTTTAAACTATAAGCCTGCCCCTCAGTTACCAGGTGTTCTAAAGCTAGCCAGTGTATGTAGGCTTTGGTTTGTTGCCGTGAGGTAAGTTTTGTGTGCGCAAGGAGATTATTCTGATCACGGAGGCAGGATTAGTATAAAAACAACTAAGAAGCTTTATTTATTTACAGGTTGGTTTCAGGGAGCAGATCAGCAGCGTAGGTCTCCTGGTAAACAAAGGAAAAATCTGGCGGAGGCACAGAAATTTTATCTAGTCATGGCTTCAGACAGCAGCGGAAAGTTTTCTTTAAAACTTTCAGGCACAAACAGGCTTTGGCTGACTAGCCACTAGGTTGGATCCTCTCTTACACACAGGATTCCACCCACACCAGCCTCTCAGACTAAATTGTGCAAAATCTGCCTACTCCCAGAGATGGGACTAATAATTGGGTACTCTATTCTCTCCCAGAGATAGAGGTAAACCACTCTGCTACACGGCCAGGCAGAGCTGTCTTGCGCTCTGTCTGATCTTTTGCTGAGTCAGACCTGAGCTGTCCCTGCTCTTTCCCTGAGGCAGACCTGAACTCCTTTTCTTTGTGCTTTCCTTCTACATCTCTTCCCCTTTTTCAAGGTGATTGGATGCTTGCGCTGCATTCCTACAGGCTTATCTGAGTGGCTGATTTTCCCTTCAGGGCCACAACAGCCTCTTGTCTGGCACAATTGCCTACAGTTCCTTCATACATTTCTTCAACGCTATATTAAAGAAAAAAACTCAATGAAGGCTTTATGAGCAGTGATTAAAAAAATACAGACTTAGCAAATGATTCTTTGAGTCTGGTCGTTTCCCCACTTACCATCTGCTGTGCACTACTCTCCCCAAGTAGCGCGGGGTCCCGCAGCACTCCCCACTACAGGGGCGGCGACAACGTAGCCGCCCCGACACTGCCGCTCTCGCACCCCCTCAGCACGCGTCATTCCTGGCGCTCCTCAAAACGGTGCCTTTTGATGGAGCATACAATGTAATTCATGGGGAAGCCCGGGAGCACGCCAGAAATGACGCGTGCTGAGAGTAGCGCGCAGCAAAGGGTGATCGAGGTAAGTGGGGAAACGACCTCTGATGGAGATGCTGCAAACCAGAATGGGAGGTCTGCAGAAGCAAGGATGTTTCCGTTCATTTATACTCTTTCCAGATCAGACTGGGAACACACACTAACAGTTGAGTCTGGCAGGCTTTTCCTGCCATTCCCAGAATCCCATTGGAACCCCTGAAAACCTGGAGCTGGGGATTGAGGGGATCTCAGGGCCAACTGCCATTTGGAAGCGGCTACAGGAGTCAGGGGAAGCCCCCCCCCCCCACTTCTTCCTCTTAAGCTAGTATCCCACCCTGTGTTGTGCATTCAGGTATGGAGCATACAATGTAATTCAGATTGTTACAATGGGGAATGTATTATGGGTTTTCATCAGCATTGCAATCCAGATGTGCACCTATAACCACCAGTTGCTATTCTGGACTTGTAGTCAAATGCAGGATACCATTTGCAAAGGGAGCAGCAGTGGCGTAGGAGGTTAAGAGCTCGTGTATTTAATCTGGAGGAACTGGGTTTGATTCCCAGCTCTGCTGCCTGAGCTGTGGAGGCTTATATGGGGAATTCAGATTAGCCTGTACACTCCCACACACGCCAGCTGGGTGACCTTGGGCTAGTCACAGCTTCTCGGAGCTCTCTCAGCCCCACCCACCACACAGGGTGTTTGTTGTGAGGGGGGAAGGGAAAGGAGATTGTAAGCCCCTTTGAGACTCCTTACACAAGAGAAAGGAGGGTTATAAATCCAAACTCTTCTCTTCTACCGGTTGTGGTGGGTTTTCCGGGCTGTGTGGCCGTGGTCTGGTGGATCTTGTTCCTAATGTTTCACCTGCATCTGTGGCTGGCATCTTCAGAGGTGTATCACCACAGATGCAGATGAAACGTTAGGAACAAGATCCACCAGACCATGGCCACACAGCCCGGAAAACCCACCACAACCAGTTGAATCCGGCTGTGAAAGTCTTCTCTTCTACTCTTCTTCTCCATGCATTAAAGGTGATAGGTCACTAACAGTCACACATAGGTGAGTTCCACTGAACTCTCAATGAAGAGGGAGTCCAGATTCATTGAGTACAAGAATCCACCCTTCATTTGTATGCTGCTAGTATATCTCAGATGACCTAGAATCCAACTGTAAGGTAGGGTATGATAATTACAAATAATATTTCCTTCTTTATTGTACAGCTTCTACTGCAAATCTATCCAACATGCCGTAGGGGGTTTCGAGGAAGAGGGAAGTGGAAAGTCTCTCCTCCACGAAGGCAACAATATAAATATGGGTCATTAATCATTTTCCCCTATAATTCAGTTTAATTTGACTATTGTACATTATAGTCAGAAAACAAACATACACTTGATCATGACTGTAATTCAATCGCTGAATTATTGTCGTGTGTTACAGTAAATGAATTATTTTTATGACTTTTTTAAAAAGTCACTTTACAATATTTCTTTTTTTTCTAGCCAACAGAATAAACCCCCAAGGCAAAGGAAAATGCAACTTGTCTACATCCCCAAAGATCTGTGGCTTTTGAGAGAGTCATTAAGTAACCAAAGAATTTCACTCTAAAGTATTGAACATTCTGTTTAGTTCACTAATATGGGCAGTTGCTTTTCTGGATTGATCTACTAGATAAAGGATGAAAACAAAACTACTGCACGCAATTAATACCATTTGATTGAACAAGATACAACAACAATTGTTTGGGAGTACTAAAATACAAAAACATTATTTTGCATGCTAAATCAATTAAGAATCTCCTCGTTTTAGGAAGATTTTTCCTATGTGCTTCAGATTTTTTAATATATGTATTTATGTTGGTTTGTACACAGGTCTTTTTTTGTGTGTGCGACAGTACTCAGCAGTACTGAGTGTGGACACCTTTTTAGAAGCTCTCTCCAGTCTTGTGTGCCAGCCCATACCACTGATGCAAAGAGAGGGTGGACCCTCAGGGGCAGTTTAGTGTGAATCCGCAGAGGAAAGGAAGGGAATTTGTGGAAATTGGTGTCCTTACATATGATTCCTCAACACACACTTTGGTTCCTTCCTTCTGCACACGCAAAATAATGCGTTTTCAAACCACTTTCACAACTGTTTGCAAGTGGATTTTGCTATACCGCACAGCTTCAAAGAGCACTGAAAGCAGTTTGAAAGTGCATTATTCTGCATGTGCGGAATGAGCCCAAGTGAACTCACTCTTCTTACTGGGATGCTACTTACTATACTACCACACCATACGAAAGAAAAACAAAATCACGCTCTATACTTTTTAAACAGTAAACTTAAGATTTACATACACAACACATTCAGCTCATATTGTTTAGTAAGAAACTCGTACTGTTTAGTGAGAAAGTTATTTTTTATTGTTTACCGTTTAATTTTATTTTTAATAAGAAAATTACAATATTGCCCTCAGTGTACCTCTAGAGCATTAAGATTTAAGTGAATATAGGCCCTGACGCACAAACTGCCTGCAGTTTCTTAGTTACACAAAATGAAACACAAAGACTCTCTTCATAATTTTCCTCAACATAATTTTGAGAGAAAATTGAGGAAATGCGTAAACAAAGCAAAGTAATAGATGGAAGATGCTTTGGCTTCAAGACGAATGGCAAAACACAACTCTTAAAAGAAGATCTGTCTAGAGATGAAGTAAAAAGAGACCTTGCAGGGATTGCTAATCATGAGCGCCATTCTAGCAGAGCTATGCCTTATTAAATCCACAGGCTCAGCAGAATATACCGTTGCTTGAGTTTGCAATGTAAGAGAGCAATCCTAGATAGGTTTACTCAGAATCCAGCTCAAGTCTATTCCTACTTTAGCTCTCCCCCCCCCTTTCTTCTTTTCACTTAGCATAAACAATTGAATTAGCACTATATGAACATCCTGTCACTACCCAAATAACAACAACATAATGTTTCTATGAACATAACTGATGGAGCTCGCTGAGTGATTTGTTCAGAAGGGGGAAAATAATCTACCATGCATGTAACAAACAGCGTGCTTTTGAAGATGGGCTCTGTTGTATAAATATAAATAGTGGGCATTTCTATTTTATACACAGTACTGCATTTGATAAAGGCAAATGTTCTGCAGAGTTGAGATTTCAGCAGTAACACTGAAACTGGAGAGTTGTGAGGTTTCCGGGCTGTATGGCCATGTTCCAGTAGTATTTTCTCCTGACGTTCCGCCTGCATCTGTGGCTGACATCTTATATTTATATATCAGATTTAATATACTGCCCCATCCCCAAAGGGCTCTTCAGAGAATCTGTATATTTATACGACACTGGAACCTTTCCCCCCCAGATGTCTAGTTGGTAACATTGAAATGGTTTGAAGGTGAAAATTGGAGAGGTTCCATTTTCTGGCCATCCATGGGGTACAAATTCTGTTCACGTTTTTTGTAGTCATCCAGGGAGCTCCTTGTTGCAAGTGTGGTCCAGTGGCTCCAATTTGTGTACTGAGCTCTTTATATGAAGCAGGTTTCCTACCAAGGCTGTCCTTCCAGTGAAAAAACAGGAATACGCTGTTTTGGATGGTGAACAAGGCCATTCATATACTTATCCTTGCTCAGACAATTGTGAGGGGTGGTTGAATCTCATTCGAATCTCACTCTCACAATTGTCTGAGCAAGGGTAAGTGTATGGATGGCCTTGCTCACCATCCAAAACAGCATCTTCACGCTCTTGCTGAACCAGATATTGATCTGGAAAGCCTTATGCTGTAAGACCATTGCTCTGTAGTCCAGCTACTGAAACTGTTCACCTAGATCTGGACCTGAGCAGTATGGGATGCAAGAAGGAGTGGGCAGCTGGAGATCTGCATGCATCCCTGAATCCTAATTTTGTCTGGTTCTGGAGGGTTTTCCGGGCTGTGTGGCCGTGGTCTGGTGGATTTTGTTCCTAATGTTTCTAACCACCAGACCACGGCCACACAGCCCGGAAAACCCTCCAGAACCAGTTGAATCCGGCCATGAAAGCCTTCAACAATACACTAATTTTGTCTGTTCGCCTCACCCCCCACTCCAGGATGCCTTAAACAGTTGGCAACTCTGAGGCTTTGCGGCTAAGGGAATCCTTGGGGTTTAGATTTTTCATCAAAACCAAATCCACTGTCTTTTAGCTTTGAAGTTACTAATAATGCAACCCCTGGGTATGGAGGCAGAGGGGCAGGACTGAGAGACTTTGCCTCATGGTTTCTAGGATAGTATAGTCTGTAGAGTACTGAACTATAGAGGCTGAGTCCTATCACAGGCCCTTCTTTCCAATTGACACTCAACTACCCTCAGCATTATCTTAAAAGAACAACTAGCATGTTTTGTGTCATTTCTCTTCCTACGCATACAGTCTGTTTTGTTTTGTTCACACTTGTGCCGTCCCTCAAACATGCAGAAACCCCTGGTTTTTTTCTGAGGGGATGTCCTGATTTTCTACACCCTACTGGCAACCCTCCAGCAATGCATTATGAGGAGTTCTGAAACTGGAACCCAATCAGAGCCTGAAGAATGACAAGCATTTATGTGATGCCAGTTAGACAAAGAATGGGTTTGGAGATGCGTTTTGTCTCGTTGATCTTCTCAGACTGGCCCCTTCCGCACACGCAAAATAATGCGTTTTCAAACCACTTTCACAACTGTTTGCAAGTGGATTTTGCCATTCCGCACAGCTTCAAAGAGCATTGAAAGCAGTTTGAAAGTGCATTATTCTGCATGTGCAGAATGAGCCACTGTTTTAGGGGTAGCAGAACCCTAACCTTATGTGGAGACTGAAATTTGCCAGATGCCAGTCCTGCCTGAGTTGATCACAACCAGGTTCAGTCTCTGCTACATTTAAGCGGTGAAAACAGCCGTTCCCCTAAAGGCTATGTTCATTTTGGCTCCCTACAATATATGCGTGTGTTAAATAAGCAAAATAAAGCTTTGCAGTGCAGTTGGTTTTATGATTCTCCTGTGTGTGTGACATAATCCTTAATTTAACATTAACAAAAAAATGTGTGTTCTGTCTGAAAGCTGCTTTTGTCACTTCTGCAATATCCCTTGGAGATTGTGAGGATATATGTAAGTCTCGTTTGCTAGGTTTGGTCTTTAGAGAGTTTTGTTTATTTTGTTTTGTTTGAAATATCCCCCACTGTCAGCAGTGCACTCTAGGCGGCTTGTAAAATTTAAGACATGGCACATAAATGCATTAAAATCCATAATCAAAACAGAATCAATAAAGCCATTATAAAGCTACCCGTAGCTGAAAAATAAGCTGTTAAATTCTGGTGTAAAGAACAAAGCTGTGCTTTGCTTCCTAAAAATGAACAGTCTTCAGTTCTGTTGCAACTTTCCACAGGAAAGGAAGTCTAAAATAGTGGCAAGCGAGTCCTCTTCTGCGTGAATTGTTTTAAGATCACTGATTAAAATAATCCTATTTTTTGCTGTCTGAGAGTTCTCAGTTGGCGCATGCTTGTCTCACAAGGGTGGAGCCAAGTAAAAAGCGACACGTTTCCCAAGGAACTGTATTGACGGACTATGGACTGGGAAACCAAGATTTGAATCCCCCTGTATTGCTGAAGCTCGCTGGGTAACCTTGAACCAGTCACTCCTCTCTCTCAGGCTCACTTCCCTCACAGGGTGATTGAAAGGATAAAATGGAGGGAAAGGGAATAACGCTGTAAGTTACCTGGGTCCCCATTGCGGAGAAAAGTGAAGTATAAAGGAATAAGTGCAGTGGTGGGATCCAAAAAATTTAGTAACAGGTTCCCATGGTGGTGGGATTCAAACTGTGGCATAGCGCCAATGGGGCTGGGCGGGGCACGATGGAAGCGTGGCTGGACATTCCGGGGGCAGGGCTTTCCTAAGCGGGGTTGTGGCAAGGACGCAGCCGCTGCGCCGGTCCTTGGGCAGGAAACGAATGCACGCAGGCGCAGGCTGCCACGCACGCCGATGCACCTCCTGCTAGACTGCTTCAGGTTCTGTGTGCTACTGCTGGTAGGAGGGGCATAACTAAGGCAAAAATCACGTGGCAAAATCACCAATTAGTAACCCCCTCTAGGCACACACAAATAATTAGTAACCTACTCTCGGGAACCTGTGAGAACCTACTGGATCTCACCTCTGAATAAGTGAGCAGTTTCCCTGGCCTATCATGTTTATAGGGAACTGCAGACAGAGCCAATTCTTTGCTGTGTAGATTACAGTGCCATTTAAACAAAATAAAATAGTCATTTTTTGTTGGGGATGGAGTGTGTGAAGGTAGAAAATGTGCCCAGATGGCCCCCTCTGGTTGTTTTAAAAAAATTCCATATACTGTTATTCAAAATGGTGAAGTAGAAATCCAATCCATATTGTTACAAAAAGGTTACTTGTGTAAACACCACGCAACAGCTTTATTGCATTAGTTTCATTCTGCTAGTACATAAACATATCCTCAAAAGGACACTCAGATGTATGAAGTACCTACAATAAAATTTGAGCAAGGTAGAAAATATAGGCAGCTATGCAATCATATTACGATAATAACATTAATAGTTCTTGGATCATGGTACTGGTTTGGTTGCATTGCTTGGGAATTCCTCTGGATACTCATTTCTGTTTTACATGGAGATCGATCCTGTGGTTGTTTTTACTTTACCAGTAAGCAGAACAAACCAGGCAGAGTTTTATATCCCATTTGTTTCAGTGGAAAAGATAAGCACATGTTTAAATATTTCCCACTTAAATCTGTGGCTCCTGTCTTTGTGGTACGTATGCCATCAACACTTTCCTCTAAAAGCTGAGATTTGTTTACAGCCTATATGAAGATGTTCACTTAACCACTCTAGAGAACAGTCATAAGCCTACTCCGATCTATTCAATGGAGCTGACTCTCAAGAAAACATTCTTACAGATTCTAAGAACCCTTTCCTGGGAGTAAGCCCCATTCAGTAGACTTCAGTATAATCTCGTTTAGGATTGGACTGATAGGTTTGCATTGATAATCACCTAAGATAAACCAGGTGGCTTAATAGTTAAGGGTTTACATTTGAAGACAGAACACTAACTTTGTGGCTTCAATACAGTGATCATACTGTGTTTCCCCGAATATAAGACAGTGTCTTATATTAATTTTTGCTCCCAAAGATGCGCTATGTTTTATTTTCTCAGGGGATGTCTTATATTTCTGTATTCTGTTCGTCAGGCATGCTTCCAAACAAAAACTTTGCTACATCTTACTTTTGGGGGATGCCTTATATTTCGCACTTCAGCAAAACCTCTACTACGTCTTATTTTCCAGGGATGTCTTATATTCGGGGAAACAGGGTACAATGGTTTTAAAATTCAACTGAAATATTAAAACACAACTACTAAGACTCTATCCCACTATTTCCTTATTTTAGAGGCCAACCAGCCAAATTTTCCACCTTAAAGATTACCTCCAAGACCAGCATGTAATTACATAAAATACGTTAAAACACAAATTTCACGGCATTAAAAAAGCCCTATACAATACAAATATTAAAATATAGCTACTAAGGCACTTCCTGGGGCTGGCTGTCACACAATTTCCTTATGCTAGAGACCAACCCAACCAAATTTTTCCACCTTAAAGGTTTTCTTCTGACTTTTATTAGATAAACATTTTATTTATTTATTTATTTATTTATTTATTAACCTTTAATAGGCATAGATATTAGATAAACATAGTAGAAAAGTAAAACTGTCCATCTCTCCCTGGAAGACCTTCCATTATAGGAGCAATCAGGTCTTCTCTAATATGTTTCTACATTTTACAATCAAAAACAACATGTTCAAGGGATCCTATGTTCCCATCTCCACATGGACATACACTTTCTCCTAGCGGCTTCTTCAGAAGGAGGAACATTAAATTTAATTTTTGTGTGTGTCATTACTTTCATTATGTATAGGTTTCAAGGCACTATGCATCCTACACAGGCTCTGACATCCACTAGCTTTGTGGACTATTAATTTTTAATGTTTGCAATTCTAAGTCCCGCTTCCGTATAATTCAGCAGAATACATAACATTGATTTCTCAGAATACAGGAATGTACATTCTCAGTACTGAAATGTGCTTCGGTTGCAATTTACACAGTGCCAGTCCGTTTCAGATTTTTGAAGTGTTGGGTTGGGTTTTTTGCAATGTACTAATTTCATTTCTATTTCTCATTTAGTTGTGTGCTTTGATGCCAAAATAAACTTTGACGACAATGCTGAGTTCAGGCAAAAAGACATCTTTGCCATGGATGAGAATGAGCCTATCGAAAATGAAGCTGCTCGTTATGACTTGAAGTACATAGGCATGGATGGAAATATTGCATGTTTCGGTGAGCAAAAAAACGCCGTAATATTCAGATTCACACCATATTCAAAGACTGACATTACCACACCCTCAAAGAAACCATTGGCCAATCTAGCAAACTTTTTTTGAGGAGAGTTGTGATATGGATGATTGGACCAATCAAAAGATGAAAAAAATCTCAGCAAGTTACACAAATTATTCTCAAGTCATTGTCAAAGGCTTTCGACAGCCCGAAAACCACATATTCTCAAGTCCTTGGGCATATTCGATGCAACTCTATGGATCTTGTTTTCCATAATTCAAGGCTAACAGCTTAACATACTGTTGGCCAAACTGTCCTTGGAAAGCCACATTAAAATCTGAAGGTCAAATAGAGACTTTCACATTTAAGTGGTCCATGCGGTCAAGATTATGGGCGCATGATTACCATGAGCCAGAAAGATTATAGACAGCAGTTTGGCAGTCATGTTGTTTATTCTACATCTTTATTTCTGAAATTGTTGCCTAGTGAATTTGTGGTGGCGTCATTCCTAGTGGTGGTTGATTGTTATAATTCAGATTTAGATCTGCAGCGTGGTACCCATGTGTGAATGCACAGGTGAGCACACCATGAACGACTGTAAGTGCAACTGTGCTTTCTCAAGTGCTACAAAAGTGCCCCAGTAGATTGTACAATTCATGTTGCTGGTATAGATTCTATTCTTCAAATGTTTGTAAGGTACAGAGAGAGAGCAGAATGAACCCTTTGTTCTATGTACAAACAGGCATTCGTGCGTAAATATGTGGTTTTGTGTGTGATTTGCCAGTCACGCATATTTGGGGTGAACGGCACAAGTCCAAAACTCAATCACTTATGTAGTCATTATGTTGGGGGAATGTGTGAATCTGACCTCAGACCACAGGTGTCAAACTCGCGGCCCTCCAGATGTTATGGACTACAGTTCCCATCATCCCCTGCCAGCATCATGCTGGCAGGGGATGATGGGAACTGTAGTCATAACATCTGGAGGGCCGCGAGTTTGACATTTATGCCTTAGACTGTAAGTCATCTAGGCAGAGTGGAGATTCTGTTCTGTAAGAGTATTCAGTAGTATATGCCCTACCTACCTACCTACCTACCTATCCATCCATTTTAATACTGTTCAAGTTTTCCTTACTGAGACCCCTTCCGCACATTCAGAATAATGCACATTCAATCCACTTTCACAATTGTTTGAACATGGATTTTGCTATTCCGCACAGTAAAATCCAGCTTCAAAGTGAACTGAAAGTGCTTTATTCTGCATGTGTGGAAGGAGCCTGAGCTTCTAGGCTGAGCTGGAATTTGACCCTGAAACCACCACACCATGGCTTGAAAAACACAACGCACAAAGTCTATTTGGGCAGAATTTGCTTACGTCATTTTTTAAATTATGTGTATATTTTCTTCTTCAATGTCAAACAAACTTGTATTGTTCAGATTTTCATTCAGATGTTTCATTTTCAGAGTGGGAGTGAACATTTCCCCCAGAGGAGAGCGTAGGCACTACATTTCATTCATTTTAAACAATCACATTGCATAGAACTATCCATTTGAATCTAAAATTGATGTGTTGCGTATCACTTTCTTTATTAATCATTCAAGTGGTAAAAAAGAGAAGGCCTTATAGACAGTGATGGAAATTTCAAAGACCCTTCATCTAGGGGATCTGTGGGCTGTTTTGCAGGCATTATTAGGATATCCTGTCTTTCATATATTCCATAGGCTCCCCCATGACTTGAAAATATTGTGCAAAGGGCTATTTCTTGGACGTTCTGGCTTCCCTCTGTCCATATAGCCATCCTGTGCTTTTACTAACTGTCCCCTACAAGCAAAGACCCAAGGCAGCCTTTATAAAATCACTGTAAACCAGGGGTCCCCTATGGTCTTCGCCAATAACTTTCCTAGCACCTACCAAGTGTTTTTAGAAAATAGGTGGTCCATGTGGGGCTCTTGCCCATCAGTTCTTCTGCTTGGTCACTGAAGATCTGACTGGCCGTGCCAGTTAAATAAAAGTAACATTGTTTCAGTTGAAGTTGCTACCTCAGTTGTTTTGTGCTCTCTAACTCCTCTGTCCCAGTGTATTTTTTAAAAAATTATCCCTCTTTACCCCTGCATTTGGGCTTGGTTTGCGTGAGTGTCTCCACCTCCCATAGCAGCTGTTTTGTGGTTGGCTCCACCTCCTGCAGAAGCCATTTTGAAGTGGTGCCCACCACCCTGTATCAAAATTGTAAAGGTGCTCACACACTGAAAAAGGCTGGGGACCCCTCCTCAAAATTAACACGGTACAAACCTACATGACAAGAGAGTCGTAGCCCTTTCCTCTCTCACAAAAGTTCTTTTGGGATTGAGCTGCTAGTCTCTTTCAGTCCTAGTCTCTCTTCTCTCCAAGTAGTAGCAGGCACTGTTCTTGCAGTACCTCAGAGGTGGATTCCGCATGGGCTAAAAACAGTGGTGTGAAAATGGTGCAGAGTGGTTTGAAATGGTGCAAAAGAGTTTACTCTGTATTGTCGAAGGTTGGCTTTTCACAGTTGAATTAGCTGTTAAGGACTGTATGGCGTGTTCTAGCAGCATTCTCTTCTGATGTTTCGCCTGCATCTGTGGCTGGCATCTTCAGAGGATCAGATCCTCTGAAGATGCCAGCCACAGATGCAGGCGAAACGTCAGGAGAGAATGCTGCTAGAACACGGCCATACAGCCCGGAAACCACACAGCACCCCAGAGTTTACACTGTTTTCGCACCACTGTTTTTGGCTCGTAGAATCCGCCAGAGAGAAAGGTAGGGCTATACAGCAGGTCTCCCTCAACCCTGGCTGCATCAAGTTCTCTCCTTTCCAGTACTCTAAACATAACCAAAAATGTTTGAGATCTTTGTTTCCAAAAATGGTACAATCTTAAAATGTTTGGATTTCTTTGTCTAACAAAATTAAAATTGTATCAGTCTGCATCCTTTAAGGAAAGGCTAAATATAAACTCCCTCTTCTTTGAGCAGAAGGGAGAACAGTAATTTCTGTGGCAGACCGCTATGTTGATACTCAGGGGTGAATTTTTGAAGGCCAAAAGAAGGCAGGCTGAAGAGGAAAGTGGGAAATATTTGGAATCCATCCTCTAACTTTTTGATTAAAAAAAAAACACCACTAGAAGTATGTTCCATCAAAAACCCACGGCAATTTGTGGCCAGCATGATTTGCAGTGGGCCGTTAAGTCCCTTTGCTTTGTAGTGATACACGTAAACTACATTTATCTTGCAGAAGTCTGCATTATGCCAATTACAAATTCACACCTCTAAACTCTCTTAATTACAGTCAATGGAGCTGGGCTTGCTATGGCAACCTGCGATATAATTTACCTTAATGGTGGAAAGCCTGCCAATTTCCTGGATCTGGGTGGAGGCGTGAAGGAAGCGCAAGTGTATCAAGCATTCAAATTGCTCTCTGCTGATCCCAAGGTAAAGCCTGTTGTCTTTGTATAGAAAGTTCCACAACACCGTTGTACCATTGTCTTCGCGAAGCCAAGAATGTGCTTAAAAACCTGAACTGTGGAAATGGTTTTTAATGCAGCAGTCTCCTGCAGGTGTGGTGGTTACGTGCCTCATCCATTTAAACTACTTCAGTCGCTTACTTCACAGCTTTATTGTGAAGAGTCGCACCCCGAGCCAGAAAAATAGATCTGTTTACTTAAGCGAAGGTACATTGATTATGTGGATAAACATCTTGCTGCACAGTCTCGTCTGTTTCAGAGTAGTAATCCAAATCACATCGAACGAGCTGGATGGAGATACGCCTCCATATTTAAGGCTGTCAGCTCCCCCACATCTGTAGCCTTGTTTGGAATCTCATGTAACAAATCACCTCCTTTTGAAATTACCCTTTCGAACGGGAATCTCAAGTCTATAATATCACACAATGCCTGGAATTCTGATTTGATTGTACTTCAGTTTCATCGTCTATCCTCTAAGTGGAGATACTTGCTTTTCTCACCTCTTGAGCAGCTCGGTTGTCAGCCGCCAGTGGCTACTGGGAATCTGGATTTTTTTTTCAACCACATTGGTAATTGAGCCCCCTGATAGTGAAGTGATAGTCTTTCTGTGGTATAAGGGATCAAAGGTGTTGGTGTAACTAAGCATTGTCTGGTGTTCTGCTGTGCTGTGGTGATATTACTTTTTGTTGTTGTTCTAATTTGTATCTTTATTTAATAACCCCGTGTTGTTTCCCCTCATATTCTCCTCTGGATTTGTTCTTTTATTTCAGTTTTCTTTTTCTCCCACTGTGAATGGACTGCTGTTTTCTCAGCCAGGAGAAAGCACCTCTATTTGAGATTTTTTTTTTGCCCCCTCTGGCCTTTTGTTCTTTTATTCTCTCCTTCAAAAAAGAAATCTCAGTTCTTGGTCCTTCTTGTTTCCTGCTGCTTTTCAGTATCCTATTGGGTGATTTGGACTCTCTCTCATTTCTCCTTTCCATTTCTTCTCTTTGTAAAATGTGGCCCTCCTAAACACCCTGTCTGCCCTTGGGCACCTTGCTAATAGGAATGTCAGGCCTTGACGTGTAGGTACAATTGGTGCCTCTGGCTTTGTCCACTATAGATGTCAAATCAGGCAGAAATTATTGCCATCATCCTTCTCTTAAAGTTGTTAACCTCTGTTGCTTTGACAGGTTCCTCTGCACTATGGTTCCCTAAGTTTAATTTCTGCTGCAGTTCCCTTTAAATGAGCTGAGTGACTGGTCCCTTGGCCACATGGTGTGACTGATTTTAAGCTTTTTACCCTCTTGGCACAGCTGCAGCCGTGGGTGAAGTTGGTTTCGTGTCGACAGGCCAGTGGGGAAATCTTCAGAGAAAGAGCTATCATCATCAGTGCTGAATTATGAAGACTACGTTTGGGGAGGGGCTTAAAGTGGGATTTCAAAAGATATATTGCCGGGGATTCGTCTCCTGTTAAAGGCAGGCATGCATCAGCCATCCAGGGTTTTCCAGAGTATTACAATTTGCCTTCTCTTCATAATCACCTTTCCTGCCATGTAGTTTTAAGGCCAAATGCCAGCTGCTAGGAAGTAATGATGCAGGTTTTATATGCAAGGCTGCTTTAAAAGCTGCTTGCTCTTCTTCTCTCTTCACTAGCCCCACTCACTGAGCCAGGTAAGCCCTTTGAAAGCTGGGAGAGATGACTTCATTAGCAAGGGAAGGTTCCTTCTCTGGGTCAAAGGAAGCAGTGAGGTGCCATTACAGCTGCCTGTCTGAGCAATGAAGGGCCATGCAAAACGTCTCCATTTTCTTCCCAGCTCACCTTTATACCATCCCATCGGCTTTTCACAAATCTCCCCCTCCTATTCTTTAATAGGCCAAGACAGCCTCCAGTCAGGTTATTTCTACCAGGGGAAATGCTGCCGTTCAGTAGAGAGAGAAAAAGGTACCAGTTGCATTTCTGAACTGGCAAGTCACCTTGCATTTCATGGTATGTTTGTAAAAACATTAAAAGCCAGTCTGAGTTATTAAGGCTGTCTCTAAAGGTACCTGTGCTTCTGCAGGCAGGTTAGGGCACTAGTCTAATGGGGATTGTGTAGATGGGCAGCCATCTTGGTCTGCTGTACAAGAGCAAGACTTCAGTCAAAGACCAACAAGATTTCTAGGGTGTTGTTGAGCCGATAGGGAACAGCGACCACAATGCTGTCAGATTCAGTATCTCTGCATGCGAACAAGTGACAACTACTAATGTAGTTACATTCGCCTTCAGAAAGGGAAATTTCTCAAAGATGAGGGGGATAGTGCGCAGGAAGCTGAAAGGGAAAATCAAGAGAGTCAAAAATGTCCAAGGTGCTTGGAGGTTATTAAAAACACCGTCTTAAAAGCTCAGCTGGAATGTGTTCCGCAGGTTAGGAAAGGCAGCACACAGTCCAAAAGAAAGCCACCATGGTTAACAAGGGAGGTTGAGGAAATTATTAGGAAAAAAAAGATGTCTTTTAGAAAATGGAAGTCCAACTTAACTGATGAAGAATACCAGAGAGAACACAAATGGTGGCAAAAGAGAAGCAAGTTAGCTGTAAAGGAGGCAAAAAAGGATTATGAGGAACGCATGGCTGCGAACATCAAGACTAGCAACAAACAGTTCTTCAAGTACATCAAAAGCAGGAAGCCAGCTAGGGAAGCGGTAGGCCCATTAGATGATGAAGGAACAAAAGATGTGCTAAAAGATGACAGGGAGATTGCAGAGAAGCTGAATGAATTCTTTGCATCTGTCTTCACCCAAGAGGAGGTGAGGAAAATTCCTGCATCTGAACCAAGCTTCTTAGGAGGTGAATCCAAGGAACTAGCGAAGATAGTGGTAGACAAGGAAGAAGTTCTGGCAGCCATTGATAAACTAAATGCTACCAAATCCCCTGGCCCAGATTGCATTCATCCAAGAGTTCTTAAAGAGCTCAAGCATGAAATTACTGATGTTCTCACATTAATATGCAACTTATCCCTGAAATCAGGCTCCATCCCTGAAGACTGGAAGATGGCCAATGTCACACCAATCTTTAAGAAAGGGTCTAGGGGGGACCCAGGAAATTACAGGCCAGTCAGTTTGACATCTGTTCCTGGTAAATTAGTAGAATCTATCATTAAAGATAAAATTATAAAACATGTAGAAAAGCAAGACCTGCTGAGGAAGAGTCAGCATGGCTTTTGTAGAGGCAAGTCCTGTCTTACAAACTTACTAGAGTTCTTTGAGGGTGTAAACAGGCATGTGGATAAGGGGGAACCAGTGGACATTGTCTACTTGGATTTCCAAAAGGCTTTTGACAAAGTTCCTCACCAGAGACAGTTGAGAAAACTCAGCAATGAAGGAATAAGAGGGGAAGTCCTCCTATGGATTAAAAACTGGTTGAGGAACAGGAAACAAAGGGTGGGTATAAATGGGAAGTTCTCACAATGGAGAGATGTAGGGAGTGGTGTCCCCCAAGGATCCGTATTGGGACCAGTGCTCTTTAACTTATTCATAAATGACCTGGAAGTAGGGGTGGGTAGTGTGGTGGCCAAGTTTGCAGATGATACCAAATTATGTAGGGTGGTAAGAACCACAAAGGATTACGAAGAGCTCCAAGCGGACCTTGATAAATTAGGTGAGTGGGCTAAGAAATGGCAAATGCAGTTCAATGTAGCTAAATGTAAAGTGATGCACATAGGGGCAAAAAATCCAAACTTCACATACACGCTACAGGGATCAGTGCTATCAGTCACAGACCAGGAAAGGGATTTGGGCGTCTTAGTGGATAGTTCCATGGGAATGTCAACTCAATGCATGGCAGCTGTGAAAAAGGCAAACTCTATGCTGGGGATAATTAGGAAAGGAGTTGATAATAAAACTGCAAGGATTGTCTTGCCCTTATATAAAGCAGTGGTGCGACCGCATTTGGAGTACTGTGTTCAGTTCTGGTCGCCACATCTCAAAAAGGATATCGAAGAGATAGAAAAAGTGCAGAGAAGGGCAACGAGGATGATTGAAGGATTGGAGCACCTTCCTTATGAGGAGAGGCTGCAGCGTTTGGGACTCTTTAGTTTGGAGAGGAGACGTCTGAGGGGGGATATGATTGAAGTCTACAAAATTATGCATGGGGTAGAGAATGTTGACAGAGAGAAATTTTTCTCTCTTTCTCACAATACTAGAACCAGGGGGCATTCATTGAAAATGCTGGGGGGAAGAATTAGGACTAATAAAAGGAAACACTTCTTCACGCAACGTGTGATTGGTGTTTGGAATATGCTGCCACAGGAGGTGGTGATGGCCACTAACCTGGATAGCTTTAAAAGGGGCTTGGACAGATTTATGGAGGAGAAGTCAATCTATGGCTACCAATCTTGATCCTCCTTGATCTGAGATTGCAAATGCCTTAGCAGACCAGGTGCTCAGGAGCAGCAGCAGCAGCAGCAGGCCATTGCTTTCACCTCCTGCATGTGAGCTCCCAAAGGCACCTGGTGGGCCACTGTGAGTAGCAGAATGCTGGACTAGATGGACTCTGGTCTGATCCAGCAGGCTAGTTCTTATGTTCTTATGTTCTTATGAACTTTTGTAAACAGGTGGGTCGCGTAAATTTGCATATGGCGTCACCATGTGGTATGTGGGAGGTGCTTTTGAAAGGTTTGCTGTAGACGTATCTGCCAGTTTCATTTTTACCCCATCCTACATGCAAAAAACCTCAAAGCGTGAATTATTCGGTTTAGCCTTACAACAACCCTGCAAGGTAGGTTAGACTAAAAGAGAGGGATGGGTGCAAGGGCACACACCATGTTTCATGACAAAGTGGGCATTTGACACTGAGATTTCTTCCCCAGTCCTCATACAGCTGTCTAAGACGTCCTCCATCTTGAGTGGCTCTTCCTGGAGGAAGACCTCCAACTTTGCTGAGCACAGTGGCTGGATCCACCTTGCCACCTCTCAAGATGAATATGCATATAGCACCTGATCTTAGCCATGCGCTGGAAATGCTCAACATAGCACTCTCTGCCATGATATATAAAAAAGAGTAAAAGTTCACAGAAAGGGTCATTTCAAGTTAGCAGAGGTTTGCAAACCCAGAGGACAGAGACAGTCAGTCTAGGGGCAAAAGTAGCAAAGATTGACCTTTAAAATGATTGGTGAATTCAATTGTGATTCTAGGCCAATGAGAGGCTGTTGCGTGGGCGGGGAAAAGTATCCCTGATCTATGCATTTGTATATGCTGAATTGAGATAGAGTTGAGACTGAGTTTAAGTTCTGTTTATGCTGAACTTTGTTATTACTGAAGTGTTCTGTATAGCATTATAGTCTTGTATAGCATAGACTTGTGTAATCTTGCAACTGCTAAAGTAAAAGCCTTCCTATGGAAAGAACATCTTGAGTGGAGAGTATTCTTTTCCAAGGGTGATAGAAGGTTGCAGTGAGTGCAAGAAGACTCCGCTTTATACTCTGCTGATACTCTCAGTATTTGGCTGTGGTCAATTGTGATATATGGTTTAAAATGAATCTTTGAAAGAAAATATTTGGTTTAGGGGCTGTTGTTTTTGTGTACTGTTACTTGACATTCCAGTATCCCTTACTGGTAAAATGTAGACTGGACTCCAAGATTTGAGAAATGAGACAGTTTAGAGGCATGAGCAGGGAGGAATTTTTTCAAAGCTGATGAGAGGTTTGCTAAATAGACCCTAGTAGGCTATTCTTCCCAACAAGGAAATCCAAGAATCTGTCAACAGGAGAAACAGATCACAAAATCCAGGATGATTGTTAAAAGTTGCAGAGGAAAAAAAGTAGTCTTTAAAAGATCATGAGGTAACAAAAGCTTTTTTAAAAAAAATTCCATTCTTATTTATAAGTTACAGTTTTGAGAACAGCAAGCTCAAACATTGTAAACATCGAAAAGGACACTTGCCCGTGGAAACGCTCTGTGGGATCCGAGCCACTAGCTGGCTTCTCTAAAAGTGGATTGAAAAGAGATGGGAAAATACAGTTTTCTTACTAAAAGAAGCTTCTCCATACGTTGTTTTAAAATATAGTCGATAATACCCTCTGATTATTAATAACTGTTTACTTGCCATACTGAGAGGAGCTTATATTGACTGACATTTCTCCGGCAGAGTAAAATGTTGGCTATTGGCATCTGTTAGCTCATATAAATGGAATAATTGATGACAAGCTGAATTTGTTTTCTTCTACAGCCATGCCTCAGTCCAAATACAGACGGCTGTTTTATGAATATGGAATAAGCAGTTCTTATTCATGTCACTTTTCTGAAGCTTGTTTACTTCTGTCCAACGAATCACTTTTGTCCAATGCACCAAAGCTAAAGTAATGGCAAGGGAACATCAATGCCATTATGTTGTGTGCATCTGAAACGGAGCTCTCATGGCTCTCCATTTCTTTAGACATCTGAGACAGTGATCAGAATCCTTAAGGAAGTTATCATTAAATATTTCTGCTCTTTGTTTATTTTTCAACTGTCACCGGTATCAAAATAATAGTTTCCTCTTTTCTAAAAAGAAAAGGACTACTACCGTTTTTCTTTTTGAGTTGATGAATTCTTAGGATTTGTTTTCTTAAATTGTAGCCTATTTTTCAGCATAACAGGTGGCGTTCGTGATTACCTATCGTAACGGAGGTCAGAGAACAAAAAATTATGGAGATCTGTGGCTGGGATGGGGAGAGACAAGGAAAGCGGCACCAGAAATTTGTGGGTTTTCACAGTACCTATAAAAGCTTGGAAGAATCTATCAAGCTTGTTTAAATAACTTGGACTGATTGGAATCCATACAGCTTATCTGGAAGTTTAGCGATACACCAGCAATGCCCAGTGTGGCTCTTGAGGGCACCATAGTATCTGCTAATGTGTTTTTTTTATGCTTACGATCTCTTCAAGCAACCTTTTCCCAAGGCTGATTGAGGGACTGGAGCACCTTCCCTTTGAGGAGAGGCTGCAGCGTTTGGGACTCTTTAGTTTGGAGAGGAGACGTCTGAGAGGGGATATGATTGAAGTCTATAACATTATGCATGGGGTAGAAAATGTTGACAGAGAGAAATTTTTCTCTCTTTCTCAAAATACTAGAACCAGGGGGCATTCATTGAAAATGCTGGGGGGAAGAATTAGGACTAATAAAAGGAAACACTTCTTCACGCAACGTGTGATTGGTGTTTGGAATATGCTGCCACAGGAGGTGGTGATGGCCACTAACCTGGATAGCTTTAAAAGGGGCTTGGACAGATTTATGGAGGAGAAGTTGATCTATGGCTATCAATCTTGATCCTCTTTTATCTCAGATTGCAAATGCCTTAACAGACCAGGTGCTCAGGAGCAGCAGCAGCAGCAGAAGGCCATTGCTTTCACATCCTGCATGTGAGCTCCCAAAGGCACCTGGTGGGCTACTGCGAGTAGCAGAGAGCTGGACTAGATGGACTCTGGTCTGATCCAGCTGGCTTGCTCTTATGTTCTTATGTTCTTAAGGCTTTTTGATATGGAGGGGCAATGTGTTAAGGCAGGTTTCTTCTTTCTTTTTTAATATAAAATTTTATTAAGGTTTTTTACACCCAGAACTACAAAACTAATACAAAAGAGACACAGCAGTGGTGATCCAGCAGGGGTGTATCTGCCAGAGGGACTTGAGGGTCAATTGATCCTGAGCACCACCCAATAGGTCCTGTGGGGACGCAAAATCATACCTCCTGTGTGACCTGAAAAAGCAGCCAGGCCAGGAGCTTGCTGGGCCCCTTGGCAAGCTTCCTGGCCAGCTGTGGGCCCACAGCAGGCTCCCAGCTGCCGCCCCAGTGGAAGTAAGTAGGGGTGGGGGGAGGGTATTGGAGTAGGTGTTGCCCCCGGGCACCATTTTATCTATGATTCTGCCACCCTAATCTACATCAGAATAACAGAAACAAAAATAATCCTAAAGACATAAAAACGTATACCTAAATACACCTATGTAACTTCCAACCCAAACACTCCTGTCAAAATTATTTACCACCTTTTTATCTTGTTTACAAAAATGAAAAACCTGAAACCCAACATCACTGCTTCGTTTTACCTAATCCTTTCTTAATACATAGATTAAATTGAAAGCTAACAGCCTTAAACCGTATTAAAACTAAACAAAAACAAACTCGCTAACTTAATGTCCCCGCATTTAAAGTTGCAGCTATCCCTCATTATCCCCTTTCTGATATTCTACATGTCACATATCACTATTCCATTTTAGTAATCTTTTCAAAAAATCAATTCAAAAACAACCTTTGACTAGACTGACTGCCCATTTTTAAGTAGCTCTTTCTCTATCTTCTTGTAGATCTCCTTGGCACTTGCTACAGATGTAATTCTCTGCTGCTGTGCCTTATAGTAAAGAAGTCTTCCCATCTGGGCCAAGAGAATCTGTTTTTTCTTTAAAATGTCTGCCAAAAAAGCGTATTCTTTCTGTTCTTTAGGACTCTTAAAAGGTATATCTCTCATCACAATGATGTCTTTATCTTCTATTTTGATTGCAGTTTTCCTGTGAATTTCCAGGATTTGATCTGTCACTTCCTTGGAGGAAAAATAGATGAGAATATCTCTACACAGTCTTTTTGGCTTTGGATTTTTTTGATAAGACTCTGTATATTTTTTTCAATCCGCAATGCCAGTTCTTCTGTTTTCTTTAGATAGTCCACTAAGGCTGAGGGGATCTTCTTTTAATGGGTGTTTTTCCTCAGTCTTAAAGCCTTCTCTCTGATGAAATATTCTAAGCAAATAATGGCTTGATCCTTCAATTTAGCTTCAGATTGTACACAGTCCAATTGTACTATTTTTGAAACCCATCCTTTATCTCTTTGATTTTCTTCATATGGTCTGACATCATTGTGAATATGTTCTTATTAACATTGCCATTTATTGAGTCTACTTCTGTTTTAAGACTCTATAAATTAGTGGTTATCATTTTCACCTGCTGCCACACCACAAGGATCTCTACTGTGCTTCTAAAGTTAAGCTGTGGCAATCATATCATGGCTGGCCTCGTCTCCTGTGACAGCCATTTTGTGGTAGCAATATTTGGTTAGCTATGCAGATTTTTTAAAACGTTGCTTTGGCAGTAGCTGCTGCCATCACACAGGAATCTTCACTGTGCTACTAAAGTTAACCTGTAACATTTATTTTGTGGCAGCCATTTTGTTGCTGTGTCCACTATGCCTTGTCAGAACTCCACATGTGCCTGCGGGATCAAAAAAGTTAGGGATCCATGTGTTAGGGATCACAGATCATACAGCATTGCTGTAAACCTAAAATTAAATATATCCATAAGTAATTGAATATACATTATGAGTTATTCTTACTGTTTTGTTTCATTGTCAGCTGGGTTAGAGTTGTTTTATTTTTCAAGTTCAGCATTAGGCTTTGAAATAGCAGTTCTGGAAAGGGGAATGATCCTTTACTTCAGGTTCACAGTGATGTCCGTAATGGTAAAAAGAGCTTCATCCTTAACAAGCACTGTAACATGCCTTTGAAGATGTCAGCCATAGATGTGGGTGTAATGTTAGGAGCAAAAACTACTAGTCCATGGCCATACTGCCCAGAGAACCCACAACACCCTGTTGATTCTGGCCGTGAAAGCCTTCAACAAGCCCTGCCTTCATTGTTGGCACATCCATGTTGAGTGAAGTAAAATGCAAGTGGCATTTAGTTCTAAGTTTAATACACGAGGTTAGCTAGCAGTAGATTTATTTGAATTGTCAGATTGCATGCCGTTAGATAATAGGAAAACAACTACATTTTTCTGTGGTCATTAACAAGCCTTTTGCATCCCGATTCAAATCCCATGCCTCCTTCACATGCCTCATTGCCTCATTCTTTGCACAGGAAGACAAAGCCTTCCCACTTAGGACTTGAATGTAAAAAAAAATCTCCATCAGAAAAATGATGCAAGGAAATGCATTTGGTAGGAACCAAAGCGATGCTGGCAGAGTTATTAGGAAATTAGCAGATTAACTTGGGATAGTGAAAAGAAAGCTCCGTTGTTAAAATGGACACTAATACTTTGAAATGATTTTCAAAATTCAGAGATAATTTAAGCATGCCCAGGGGCACGTGTTAAACCGCAAGGCCATTAAGTCAGTGACAGAAAATATATTTTGGATGTACATGTTGTTCCCCACCACCTCTCGATAGTATAGGTAAGAGAGTTGGAAAAGACACCTTCCTGAGAATAGTCAGAAAATGGTACCATTTTGCTGTTAAACTTTTTTTTAATTTCTGGACTTGATCTTAGCCCTGTGAAGGCAGAGGATCATGTGGGGTAAAACTCTCACCTCCCTTACACCCAAAGGCAAAGAATGTTCCCTAATTCTTCAAAGATCTTCTTTTCTTCTGATCTTCCTAGCTGGAGGTTTTCTTCTGTTGTCCCATCCTGTTCTTCACTGAAATAAATGTTTAACTGCACCAGGTTAGGAACTCAGGTGATCCCCCTTGCCTTGCTGTCTCTCTGTTTGACCTCAGATAACCACTCAAGAAGGTTTTTTAATGTTAATAAATAGTAGAATTTTATTACAGTTTCGGGAGAATAGGATAGGAGGGAACACTGGTAAAGAAGCAGTTTTATGTACAAGATTCAAAGCAGTTTTATGTACAAGATTCAAAGTTCAGCACAGATGGTATTTAGCTGATTGTTAAGAAGAGTTTGGATTTATATCCCCCCCTTTCTCTCCTGGAGGAGACTCAAAGGGGCTTACAATTTCCTTGCCCTTCCCCCCTCACAACAATCACCCTGTGAGGTGGGTGGGGCTGAGAGCGCTCCAAGAAGCTGTGACTAGCCCAAGGTCACCCAGCTGGCGTGTGTGGGAGTGTACAGGCTAATCTGAATTCCCCAGATAAGCCTCCACAGCTCAGGCGGTAGAGCTGGGAATCAAACCCAGTTCCTCCAGATTAGATACACGAGCTCTTAACCTCCTACGCCACTGCTGCTCCTTTTAATTAGTCCTTTATGCTTTAAAATATGATAGACTTTCAAGATGCTTCACAGGTTTAATCCAATCTAGCACTCAGAAGTTCATGTGCCAACTCTGGTGCCTGTAAACTATATAAAAGGAAATATTCTTGTAACTCACTTTCCATTCAAATTTCCCAAACTTTATGATCACTTCACAGCATTTGAAGTAAATCCTTCTAAAGAACTGGGGATCGAAATTCTTCTTTCACATGCAATGTAAACTCCCCTTCTGACTAGAACATGGTACCTCTCTGACATTAACTCTTTCACGGCCGGTTCCCTCAGTTCTATCCAGTCTGTCCAGAAGGCAAACTAGCTCTGCTGTTTGGCTAGAGTAGGGTCCCTTTTCTCCCAATACTCTTTTCCTGCCACCACCAAAGGTCTTTTACAGAAACTAAACATTTCTGTTCTCCCAAGAACTCAGAGTTGAACTCCTTTGAATCCTTCTAAACTCTGCCCACTTCCAGCATGTCACTCAGATACTCTGTGAGGAATTGACATGTTAGAGTCTGACTTTTCTACCTCTGCCTGCTGCTGAGGTCCATCAAAGCCCTCCCTCCCCTCCCCCCGTTAAATGTCAGGTGTTCTGTAAACCACAGTTTGCTAAATGCACTGTGGAGGAACTAGAGGACTAAAGATGAAAATGAACTGGGCAGAGATTATCCATCTATACCTATTTTGGGAGGAGTTGGTAACACACCCCTCTGCCTGAGTAACTGTGGCCCCAACTTTTACCCCAAAGACTGATACTTGCAGAATCATTAAAACAAAGACAAGCCTGTAAAAAATTCTAGTACTCCCACCACACAAGACTTTCTGTGACCCAGGCCAGTTAAGAGTTTGGTCCCTGACTGCTTTAAACTTTGAAAAATCCAATGAAACAAATCATATAAGCATTCTGACTTTTATCTATGACTGAGCCACAATGCTAATTCTGATTTTTACAAGCAACTGTGTGTTAAAGCAGGCAATTTCCCTTTACGTTGCTGTCTCATGTTGCATTTAATTTTGCTCCCTCCCCGCCCCCCCATTCCTCCCCAAATCCTTTACAGAGCAAGCGTTTTTTACCATGATTTAGTGCACTGTCCTTCCTTATTACAAGGTAGAACCTTCATTTGCTGTGTGGGCATTTTTCAGCACATTGGAAAGAGAAGTGATTTAATACCTTTTTATTTGATGAATGGAGATGTAGTAGTTTGCTTAAAGAGAGGGTGTTAGTGGAGGCTTAGTCTAACTTAGTCGCAAAGTCCTAGGCCGGAGGGAGTGTATAACTAGGGGTTTTATGCCAAGAATGTTTAAATCAACCATTTACATTTTGTAAGTACTGGATTCTCTTTCTATTTTGCTATGTATCAGGTATCCTACACAGCCTGGATCTGGTACACGCTTGCAAGGATATTAGTTGATCGTGATGTGGTACAGCAGATTGTACCAGATGACAACATTGGTGGGGGTTTCTAACTTATACCCATCCCCCATGCCCAACATATGGCTGCTTGAAAGCATCATAAGCAAGCCCACTCCCCTCAATTTCTAAATATTTATTCATATCCCACCTTTCTTCCTTTGTGGATGTTGTAATCCGCTTTTGGGTTCTTGTTCGCTGAAAAGCGGGCTAAAAATATCTGACTTTAAAAAATCAGTTGAGTTCAAGGCAGTTTGTGTCAGTTTCTTGGAAACTCTTCCATCCAGACATTGACCAGGGCCAGGCCTGCTTCACTTTAGCAAAGATATTACACTCACTGCCCCACCCCCCACTGCTAATACCGTGTTTCCCCGAAAATAAGACAGTATCTTATATTAATTTTTGCTCCCAAAGATGCGCTATGTCTTATTTTCAGGGGATGTCTTATTTTTCCGCTCCACAGCTGCATGCTCTGGTGTTCTGTTCGACGGGCATGCTTCCAAACAAAAACTTTGCTACGTCTTACTTTCGGGGGATGCTTTATATTTAGCACTTCAGCAAAACCTCTACTACGTCTTATTCTCAGGGGATGTCTTATTTTCGGGGAAACAGGGTACTCTCTCTGTGTCACATGTGCATCTCTTCCTATCCTTTTAATATGCATCAATTCCTTGCTCTTCCATTACGAAAATGTTCTTCCCATTTTCATCCTGTCATGGCAGTGCTTTCAAAACACACAACATAAGAACAAGCCAGCTGGATCAGACCAGAGTCCATCTAGTCCAGCTCTCTGCCACTCGCAGTGGCCCACCAGGTGCCTTTGGGAGCTCACATGCAGGATGTGAAAGCAATGGCCTTCTGCGGCTGTTGATCCCGAGCACCTGGGCTGTTAAGGCATTTGCAGTCTCAGATCAAAGAGGATCAAGATTGGTAGCCATACAGTCACTTCTGACCTTAAGATCTGCATTTGCAACAAGGAGGGTGCATCTGCATATCTCATGCTGTAGAAAGCCTGTTTCCTGTTGCCAGGCCAGAAGCTGCTGTTGAAGCTTCTGAGTGAAATGGGTTGCAGGTTAGACTGTGTCAGGCTAGGATCTGGGAGACCCATGGGCAATACCCATTCTGTCATGAAAGCCTGTTGTTATCTATGTTGGTAAGCCTCCCTGAGCCCATGAGGGGAAGGGCGACTTACAAGCTAAGTATTTTTTTTTTAAATCCTACTCTACTCCTATCTTACTTGCAACATTATTCTTTTTCCAGATAGCTCCTTTTAGCAGCCCAGTTTGCATTGCCAACTACCACAGATGACACTGTCTCCCCACATTTCTAGAAAGCTTCCGAAAGGCAACTTTTTTTCCTTGGGTGCTGTGTGGTTTCCGGGCTGTATGGCCGTGTTCTAGCAGCATTCTCTCCTGACGTTTCGCCTGCATCTGTGGCTGGCATCTTCAGAGGATCTGATGTTGGGAAAGCAAACTTGCTTTCACTTGCTTTCCCAACATCAGATCCTCTGAAGATGCCAGCCAGGAGATGCCAGTCATACAGCCCGGAAACCACACAGCACCCAAGTGATTCCGGCCGTGAAAGCCTTCGACAATACATTGAACTTTTTTTCCTTTGTTAGGACAAGCCCTGTGATACTGTTATGGAAGTCCGAGTAGAGGTACTACATGGCTTGTGTTATTGTATATACGGGGCTCCAACCTGGACTCTTTGTCAGTTTAGGGACATCATGGAGAAAAAGGGCCAAGTGGCTCTGCAGAAGATAAGATTAATGCGTTGAAGAATAACTGAAAGGAAATGATAATATTAATTAAGATATTCTTTGTTGAACTGGAGGCTGCTAGGGACTGGTTTCTCAGGTGTGGGCTTTGTCTTTCATGATTGCTTTAGGAAAGGTGAGGCTGGCTATTGTGCAGTTCAATGACTGACAGGGAGACGTGCCTGGCAGGTTTGACCCTACCAGTACAACTGATCCAGCACAGGAGATGGCACTCATCTTTGGCCTGTAGTTTTAGGGCACCCTATAAGGGAGATGTGACAGGTAGAGACACTGCTTTCCTACAACTCCCCGCTCCGACCCCACCCCACCCCACCCCACCCCATCCCATCCCATCTCATCTCAGGTCTGGCTGATAACAAAGTAGTAAGAATAGATACAAAGCAGGCCAGGCAGCTGGTGAGATGGTTGATAAGACTGCAAACAAGTTGACTCCACACTGGCTGCAAGCTACAGATGTCACTGGTTCCCATATTAGGCTCTTCCCTGCAAGCAGCTCCTCTACTCATGAGGAGTACTGGGGCCTAGATCCTATAATAACTTACCAGTCTCTTCCAGCATTTCTGCACCTGATCCATACCTCAGCCCTAGCACTTCCCTTACTCTGCTCCTGAGGTGCTTCGAGAGACCCTGTTTAGTCTGGTTGTGGGTAGGTCCTTGCTGGGGCCTGAAGGCCCTGCTAACTCTGGTGCTGGCTCAGGGTTTCTTAGGGTGATTCCGCACTCACCAATTCAACCTAGGTTCCACCTAGGTACTCCCCACATCTGGCAAGTTCCACGTGGGTCCGTTCCTGCTGTGCTCCGTCCTGCCGTTAAATTTCCGACTCCACCAGGGAGATACAGTTTTTTTGGCAAACCCAGGTTGAAGCTGTTAAAGTGGGGAATTTCCATCGCCTCGATTCGCCCGTTCAGCCAATCACAGACTAATGTCTTGGGCATGCGTGGAACGGGAGACTCACGGTGGCGAAAAGCACACACACACACACACACACCCCGCTTCTGTATAGAAGCAACAGCCATGTGCATAAACGGAGGGCAGATTACACGCTGCTCATAGCAACACAGCAGCCTATCAGGAACGAGGAGTGAATGATGCACCGAGGTGATCCCACCCTCTGAGCTCGGCTCCAGCAGGACAACCTCAGCTGCTGTGCGCATTAAAGGAGGAATTGACCTAGGTCGGAACGAACCTAGGTTGAGTTAGTGAGTGCGGAATCAGTCTTAGGGAAGACCCTGGCCAAGGCAGGGCTTAGGAGTGGGTTATTCTCTACTTCCAGAGAGGACTCATTCTCCCCTGCTAAGACTGGGTGGGCCATGATGGGATCCAGACAATGATCACCTTACAGAAAAATAAAACTGTTTTTGAAAGCCAGTATTTGGAGGGGGGAAGGAAACCCTTTCATTTAGTTTGCAAGCACATGCCACATTGAGCTGTATTCACAAGTGAACTCCAGCTGAGACTTTTATTAAGCATGAGAGTTTGCAAAGCTTTATGCTTGTTGACAAGGTAATGTCACGCGTACGTGATTAAAGCAAGCACATAAGGCGAAAATAAATACTACTCCCATTAGAGAGCGGTTTTTTTAAAAAATTATTTCAATGTGTTCCAAAGCAGGAAGCTTGTTAAGAAATTGGGTTTCTGTTGTGTTCCTTTTACAATACCGATTTTTTTTTTTGGGGGGGGGGTGTAGAGTTAACTTTTTTTCTCTCTTAAAATAAGTCCTGATTAAGCTATCCTTTCTGGATCCTATTATAGGGCTCTAAGAGGCAAGCCTTTGAAAGAGGAAAAAAATCAATTACTGTTAAGAGTCAGGGGAGAGGGTGCATGGAGGGAAACGAATGTGCAGAGTCAATATTTTATAGTAGGTGATGAAACTTGAATGCCTGATGCCCAGCAAATCATTTGATTTAAAGGTTTGGGACTGCAATGCATGACTTTTCATTGAAGAAATATAAAAGAGCAAATTACTGTTTGCTGAAAAGTCACAGAAACCTTATCAGAATTGTTTAGTTCCTGCTGTTCCCTGGAGGTTTTCCTCTTCAGCCACTGATTGAGTATGTGCTCTGTGGATTGTGAAAGATTTGCCTTTAATCAAAACTTCGATGTGGCCTTATATTATTTCTCTTTTCTTTTGTTCTTGGTGTGGTGTGATACTTCGAAGAAAACGTTACAATGCATTTGGGGAGGATTTTTAACTTCTTCCCTGTATGTGGCAAAAGGCAATTAAAAAAAAAACTTGCTAAAAGTATCACCCCTCCACTGCTGCTGACAGATCTAGAAGAAGAGTTGCTGGTTTTTTATACCGTGCTTTTCTCTACCTTTAATGAGTCTCAGAACGGCTTACAATCACATTCCCTTTCCCCTCCCACAACAGGTTCCTGGTTGAAGGACAACAGACACAGGTTGCAGGTCAGGCAGGGGAGAGGCATCCAGCATCCCTCTGGAGCGCCTTCTCCCTTCACCTTTTATTATGAATCTTATCAGGTTAAAAGTCAATGGGACCAGCAGGGGGTTACAGGCAAAGGGTTGCGCCACCGTGGTCAGTGAAGGCATGTACTTGCAGGAGCCAGAGAATCTGCGAGTCAGCAGCTTCTGTCCAAATACACATTAGCCCAGAGGAGAGGGTGGGCACGTGAACGACCCGTGAGCTCGGCATGTCGAGCTGAGAGGGACTCCTGGCCGAGAGTGTGCTCACTGGGCGGGGCGCCTCCCGGCGTCCAGCCTTCCCTACACCTTGTGAGGTAGGTGATACTGAGAGAATATCTGAAAGAACTGTGTCTGCCTATGGTTACCTAACAGGCTTCACATGAATGGGTGGGGAAACAAACCCAGTTTATTGTTGAAACTGAGTCTGCCCAGTTTTTCCCAGATTAGAGTCTGCCGTCTTAACCACTACACCCACGCTGGCTTCCTTTGAAGATTTTTTTTTCAAAGGAAGAGATATTACCACTTGTGCATGAAAAATCACATTCACGTTAAACATTTCTCACAATTCTAGAACCAGGGGGCATCCATTGAAAATGCTGGGGGGAAGAATTAGAACTAATAAAAGGAAACACTTCTTCACGCAACGTGTGATTGGTGTTTGGAATATGCTGCCACAGGAGGTGGTGATGGCCACTAACCTGGATAGCTTTAAAAGGGGCTTGGACAGATTTATGGAGGAGAAGTCGATTTATGGCTACCAATCTTGATCCTCCTTGATCTGAGATTGCAAATGCCTTAACAGACCAGGTGATCGGGAGCAACAGCCGCAGAAGGCCATTGTGTTCACATCCTACATGTGAGCTCCCCAAGGCACCTGGTGGGCCACTGCGAGTAGCAGAGAGCTGGACTAGATGGACTTTGGTCTGATCCAGCTGGCTTGTTCTTATGTTCTTAAACATTGATCTGTGCAGACACTGTCCTGCTCCCTTCCACAGAGATACTCAACCTATGTGAAGCTCTAATGAACAGGGGCTTCTTCATCCAAGGCAGTAGGGTTGTGCTTGCTGCTCCCTGCCATTGGAGTCAATGCAGAAGTAGCCATTTGCGTAGAACTCCTCCACGGGTATGCACTTAAAGGTGATAGCTCAGAGGATAAGTGCATTTCCTGTGTGTGAGTGCCGTCAAGTCACAATCAACTTAGCAACCCCAGCCAGCGGCTTTCAAGTAAGAGGAGAGGGTTTTTTTTGTCATTGCCTTCTGCAGAACCTTCTTTGATAGTTTCCTATCCAAGCACCAATGCTGCTTAGCTTTCAAAATCTGACTATCCCATGCTGTCTTCTCTCCCAAGGTTTTTTTTTCCTGCTTAGTATAATACATTCAGAATTGAGAGTGTAATGAATCAGTTTTTCTCATTGCATAAAGAACGTCTTGCTTTGTTTCAAAATCAACGTGTTTCCTAGGCCCAACTGAGATTAAGGCATTCCAGGTCTAAAGATATAATGCAGCTGGCTGATCTGACTACCTCCCCTGACTCTGTGAATAAGGATTTTCCTTTCTATTCAGGTGGTCTTAAAGAAGCTGTTGGAATAGAGCCATAGAAATCCGTAACCTAATCCTTTGACAGGTACATCTCAAATAATTTAAACAGCAGTGTTGTCATTTAGCCTGTAATTTCCTCATCACTGCTTCTAGAGGGGTTTTTTTAAAAGAAAAAAATCTACCTAAAATAAGATCATGCTTATTCAGTGTATGTGTATCTCTCTTGTCTCCTGAGATTTGAGGCAACTGACAAAACACATTCCTGCAAAAGATACACAATAAAACCAAGATGCCAATATTGCAATTATATCCAACAAAGCAAAACGTCATTATAAAAGCACCACAATATATTTAAGTTAGCAGGAACAAATATAATCTTAGCAGTAGCCTCCACAAAAGGTTGCCCAGGTGAACCAACCGCAAAATCTATACCGGTAATATATCTTCTATGAGGTCTAACTCTGTGACACATAACAGTATGCAAGTTTTTGTGGTCCTCAGAACTCTTCATCAGGCCAGATGTTGAAACATGAAATAAGAGAGAAAAACAGATTTATTTATTTATTTTAGTCATCATAACTTTAAGATCTTGGCATACCAGAGTATGGTGGGAATTCTGGCAGGCAGAGATGAAGGTGTCAGGTTATGCACCATTGGCCATAAAAGCAAATTCATAAAACATGTAATACACCAACAACCAGTGAGGATGTGTTGTCAGGAGACTGATTTAAGATATAGCAAGGTACCGTGTTTCCCCGAATATAAGACAGTGTCTTATATTAATTTTTGCTCCCAAAGATGTGCTATGTCTTATTTTCAGGGGATGTCTTATTTTCCTGTGTTCTGTTTGTCGGGCATGCTTCCAACAAAAACTTTGCTATGTCTTACTTTCGGGGGATGCCTTATATTTTGCACTTTAGCAAAACCTCTACTATGTCTTATTTTTCGGGGATGTCTTATATTAGGGGAAACAGGGTATATATAGTCTATTGAACGCAAACTGGGCAGTCATTGGAAAAGAGGAACCTTCCTTGCCTTGTGTCCCACTGTCTTTGCTCAAGGGTTTCTTTCCCCCATCCCTCTCTGCTCACTCTGCTCACTTTGGTAACCATCACTACCAAAGCTATTCCCATTATTATTATTATTATTATTATTATTATTATTATTATTATTATTATTATTATTATTATTATTATTATTGTTATTGTTATTGTTATTGTTATTGTTATTGTTATTGTTATTGTTATTGTTATTGTTATTGTTATTGTTATTATTATTATACACATAACAACACAGCACAAGTGTCTGGAATTCATCTCTGAATATCGAGTCCTTCCCAAGGATCTAGGATATTAGAGGTATTTTTGCAGAATGTGTGCAGTCCCTCGAAGAGCTGCTTTCTGAAGCATGTGGATTGATGTTCTGTACAAGTTTAGGCCTTCCAGATGTTTTTCAAGAGAACTTGGGATTCCTCCTAGAGCACCGACTACTAGTGGGATTACTGTTGTTCTTTTCTGCCACAATCGTTCAACTTCAATTTGTAGGTCCTTGTATTTTGTGATCTTTTCCAGCTCTTTGTCCTCTACCCTGCTGTCACCTGGCACAGCAACATCTATAGTCCAAACATGTTTTTTTCTCTATCACTTCTGGTATGTCTGGGGTGTTTGTGTGCCAGGTGTCACCATCTGTTTAATACATTCTAAAGAGTCTAGAGTATTTTTGCTTCTTCATTTTCTGTGTGGTCTTCTCTGGCTTGTTCTCGTACCAGGTCTTGCTACAGGGCAGGCCGTACTTTTTGCAAAGGTTCCAGTGCACCATTGCTGCTAGCCTATTGTGACGTTCAAGATAGTCAGTTTGGGCTATTTTCTTACAACCAGCCAGATGATGTGCTCCACAGTTTCATCACCCTCTTTGCAGAGGCGGCACTTTGGGTCATTGTAAGACTTTTAGATTAAGTTTCTTTATTGCATTTGTCCGTGTGCTTGCTCCTAGACGGCAAAAATCAGACCTTCAGTTTCCTTCTTTAGAGTTCCCCTTCTGAGCAACTCCCATGTTTTCTTATGTCAACCTTCCCTTCAATGTTCTTAAAGTTACTGCTTGTGGAGTGGCTTGTTTAGCCACTGCTCCCTTTAGATGTTTTAAACTGTTGGGACTCTATACTCTTTTTGATTCTTTTGGCTTTCAGCATCTCAGCCTTGTGGACTTCTTTCCAATGCTGGCTCTTGACTTTCTTGGATGTATTCTTTCCAGGCCTCGTTTCTCTTCCCTCCTACCCAGTTGCTTGATGTGGAGCAGTCCTCTTCCCTCCTTCTGACCTTATAGGTAGAGAGTCTGTCTACATCACTTCTTGGATGCAGTGCTTTCGATTATTGGTCATAATTTTCCTTGTTTTTCTGTCCAGGATGTCCAATTCGGCTTGTGTCCAGTTAATTATGCCAACAGTGTGGCATTACTACAGGCACCGTAATTGCCTTTATTGTATTTCCTCCATTTTAACTTTGATTTCAAAATTTTTCTTACCCTTTTAAGATAGCTTTCTTCCTAATTGTAGCTGACTTCTGCATGCTTGATGTTCTCTGCTTGCAGTATCCCAAAGTATTTGTAGCTTTCATTCACTGGTAAGCTCTTTATTTCTATGTCATTTAGAATATTCACACCTTAAGCATGTTGCAAGTTTACCTTTACTGAGTTCCAAAGTTGCACACTTGTCAAGTCCAAAATCCATTGCAATGTCAGTGCTAAAGACTCTCACTGTGTTCAGTAGTGACTCAATCTCTGCTTTTGATTTTCCATAGAGCTTTAGGTCATCCATGTATAGAAGATTAGCAAAATTTTTTGGGTGAGTTTCTTGCTGTCTGATATCCTTGACCTGTTTTCTTCAGAATTATAGAGAGCGGAATCCTTGTAATGATGAAGAGTAGTGGGGACAGGGAGTCTCCTTGGAATATTTATAGGATGTTGGTTTCCCCTATTCCTGCTCCATTGACTAATAATTCCCTGTTTTTTTTTTTCAAGTGTGCATTGCATTTCTTGACCAATTTCTTGATGTTTTCACTGACTCCAATTATCTCCAGGCAATGGAAATTATCCAACTGTGTGGCAGTAGATCGAATGCTTTCCTGTAATCAATCCAAGCTACATGCAAGTTGGTTTCCCTTCTTTTGCAATTCTCAAGGATCATTTTATCTATGAGCAGTTAATCTTTTGTTCCCCTACTAATTAGTTTGTTTCCTTTTTTTTTTGTTCTACCAGCAGCCTTAGTTCTCTTTCCCTTCCAATTGGTCTTGTATTGCATCAGCTAATATGCCAGTAAAAAGCTTAAAGGTTGTTGTTGAGCAAGTGATTGGCCTGTAATTGCTAGGGATTGCTGCTCCCCTTTTCTTGGTCTTTCATTATCAAGAAGCGTTTTCCCTGTTGTCATCCATTCTTCAATTTGGCCTGTTTGCAGCACCACTGAGATTCAACTGTTGGGCAATTGCACCATGCAAGTTGGGGTCAGTTTCTTCAGCCAGAGTCCATGTAGTTCATGTCACTGCCTAGGGCAGTCCAGTTCTTCACCTTTTTTGCTCGTTTTCCAACCATTTTAGTTGTTATTGCAAGGTTGTCCATGTGTTGTTTGCTGCTCAGTTCAGCTCCCACATCTTTTGGCCCAACTTTGCATTTTGGTTGTAGCCAGTTCTTTGGGCTGTCCCAAATGTTTCTCCAAGAACTCAATGCGTTTGTTCTCTGTCTGAGGCTCTCTCCTGTGTTTGGTTTCACATCTCCACTTACATTCCTGGGTAGAATGGTTTCTGGTTGGAGTAGAAAAGTTGATTCCGCTTGAAATGACCAACCCTTATTCGAATCTTGCAATCTTCTTTGAAACTGCCACTATCTGTTGTTTGACCACCTCTATTGCCTCATTGGGTTTCCTCTCTTGTCCAGGTGGTACCTCTTAACTAGGTCTGCTTTGATTTTTGTCATTTTCAAGCTTCTTCTCCTTCATGATTTTCAGTTTGTTGGCATCCGATTGTGGTTTGCTGATTTTTCTTCCCCAGTCTGATTTTCCACTTTGGAGTATCTATTTTTCGGCCTTCTTTCTGGGTGATTAATTTTTCCCCCTAGCTTTTTCGTAATAACTACTGCAGTGCTGTACATAAGCTGGTTTGTTTCATGCAGGTGACATTGTTTGGATTCCAGCAATGACCTTGTTTGCATCCTTCAGTGAATTGAGCAGATCCTTCCTTGGAGACAATCTTCAATGGGTGGCAATCTTGTGGATCATTTTATTATTACTCATGTGTTCTGGGATCTTCTGCATCAGCAGTTCTTCTTGCTTTTTTGTCAATTGGGAACTTTGGGTTTGTTTGGGTTGGCTCCTTTGGAGGTGTGATGATTGTTGTTTCTTCCCTCCTCTTCCCTCCCTCCTGTCTCTTACCAGGTCCTTGAATTATTTGCCAATTTTATTTGAATTTCTTTGGAGTGTTCCTTGGTATGTTTTCCAAATACCATTGTCTTGTGCTTTCTGCTGGATTTCTGCTAGCTCTAGTGCACTAAAAACTTTGTTCCTTTCAATATATCTTCTTTGATCAACAAGTCTTTGCTCAGTAATTTCTGTGTCTGGGTGAAGTTCTTTCCAGACTTGGTACGATGGATTTGAGGTATCCCTCTTTTTGATGGGTTTGATTTGTAGTAGCAAGCCATAATTTCTCTATTCTCTGCCTACGAATATTTTTCGGCGTTTGTTTGGTACTTCCAGTAGATCCTACAGTCACAGCCCTGGTTGCTCAATGCAGAATCCTGAGTCCTAATAGCCCATTTTCCATGAAGTGCCCAGATTTACTCCAGCACTAGGCAGCGGTCCTTGTTGACCAATTGACGACCGATCCGATTATAAAGTTTCTTTTTCTTGTCTTCACCCATGGTTTTGGGTTTTGGGCACATTTGGTGCTTCTCATCAGAGGCCTCTCTGGTTTGGGTGGCCCTCCAGCACAGCCCCTCCTGACTCATTGGAGCACCCACAAGCCCCACCACCACACCAAGGTAGCGCCCTTTGGGGGGTTGTTGTTGTTGTTGTTGTTGTTGTTGTTGTTATTATTATTATTATTATTATTATTATTTTATCATCATCATCATCATCATTATTGTCGTTGTCGTTGTTATTATTATTTATTCAATTTGATAAACCGCCCTACCCCCGAAGGGCTCATGGCGGTGTACAACAGCAATATAACAAGACAATAAAACAAATCGAATAGCCTCAATTAAAAGGTAATACAAAAAACCTTAAAACTATTAAAACTATAGCAGCAGTAACCTACAAAAATGAATAATAATAAAAGGCGTCTGGGATCAAACCCCAGTGGACAAACCCTGGGGGTCAGTCAGGTGTCGTTGCTGAGGTTCTTTGATCACTGCCTTCCATCTTTGAAAGGCAAATACCTTTATGTACCAAAATACAATCTCAAATCACTAGATCAAAGGATCATTGAAAAACTATATCAAAGCAAGACAGGGTGTTAAAGAACTAAAAAAAAAGAAAGAAAACATTTGAGAATGTTGTATGGTCACCTTGGCATTCCCTTCCCTAGAATGGACCCCAAACCACTGGAACTTTGAAAAATAGAGACTGGTCAAGGCAGACTTTGCTTTCTCCCCTCTTCCCTGGACCTTGCCTTGTGCATTATTTACTGTGTCTCCAGATCTTATAACCATGCCTATTCCTGGTGGAAGAATTGCACTTTAATCTGTCATGAAACTGGGAATGGATCCTTGCATGTGCCTTTTCTCCAATCAAATCAAGGCACATCTCCCAGAGACTTTATGGCCCAACTCAGGATATCCAAAAAGTCATCTATTTTGCTCCTTCCTGGCAGATAGGCAGATGTTTTTCTCTGTGCTGCTTATTTGTTTCCATAAAGTAGGGATACCCAAAGTGGGCAGTACCCCTAGTGGTGGTGGAAACATCAGAAGAAGAAGAGTTTGGATTTATATCCAACCTTTCTCTCCTGTAAGGAGACTCAAGGTGGCTTACAAGCTTTCCTTTCCCTTCCTCTCCCCACAACAGATACCTTGTGAGGAAGATGGTGCTGGGTTACGAAGAACTGTGGCTAGCCCAAGGTATCCCAGCAGGAATGTAGGAGTGCAAAACACATCTGGTCTCATTTTGATAGAAACCTCTGTCATTCAGATTGGAGGTGGGGTGAAACCAAAACCCAAGTTCCTCCAGATTAGAATTCACCTGCTCTTAACCACTACACCATGCTGGCTCTCAGGAGGGACATTGAGGAATTTTGGAATGGTAGGAGGCAGTACAGACATTCCTAAGCCAGCTGCTGAGAAAAAAGTCTTGTCCTTCCATCCTTGCTGTGTGGTAATTGATGACTTTTAAAGAAAAAGCAGCAGCACTCTCTCTGCTTTTCAAGGCAAGACTTCTTTTGCAGCTGCACTGTTCCTGCTCTGTAGCCTGGGGTGGGAGGAAGGGGAGCCAAGGCAAAGAGCCCTGTCACAGCTGCTTTGCAAGGCAAGATGTTTTTTAAAGGAAAAGCAGCCCTTTCTCCACTGTTGATTTGAATTTTCAGGAGATCTAATACCAAAAAAGATGTGTGTGTATTGTCGAAGGCTTTCACGGCCGGAATCACTTGGGTGCTGTGTGGTTTCCGGGCTGTATGGCCGTGTTCTAGCAACATTCTCTCCTGACGTTGCATGTACCATCGTGGCTGGCATCTTCAGATGATCTCTGAAGATGCCAGCCACAGATACAGGTGAAGCGTCCAGGAAGAAAATACTACTTCTATTAACTCAGCCATACAGGCCGAAACCAATACCGTTAACCTGGAAAAGATGTGTGTTTGTATGTGTGCTGCGAGGTACTAGGGATGTGGCCTGGGAACCCAGGGGGTGACAGTCCAAAAAAGTTCAGGAACCACTGCCATAAAGGAAACACACCTCCTGCAAGCCTGAAATCTGAGAGGTTTTAATTCTTCGTTTTGCGGGGAAGGATGTTTTCCCTGAAATCAGGGACTCTGTCAGTGTAAAGGTATCTGCATCTGTTTATTATAACAGTCATTTCCTCGTGTTGCATTTTTATATTTACACTCTCTTGTTCGTTCATCAGCCTTCCAATGTGATAGACCTCTCTTAATCACCTACATCCAAGTACCATACAAGTAAATCTTGCATGGTTTGAGGAAAACACACAAGGAAGGTGTCCTTGAGATGTCCTTCAAAAGTCCATTCCCAAGACTGAGTGCTTTCTAAAATCTGTGGACCCTGCCGTTCCCCCTCCCTCTTCTTTCCTCCCCCCCTCTTTTCTTAGGGGACTACGAGTAGGACGCCATCGGTAATTTTGATAGATGCTGCATTTTAATGGGGGTCGATTTTAACATATAGAGCCATATTTAATAACTATTTAAAAATTTGGTTTTATTTGTGCTCTATCTATTTGTTTGTTCGCCGCCCTGAGCCCTTCGGGGGAGGGCGGTTTATAAATATAATTAATAATAATAATAATAATAATAATAATAATAATAATAATAATAATAATAATACAGGAGTGAACCATGAATAGATGTTATTTTGCAATGATAATCTCAGAATTCCCACACATAACAATATGTGGCGACCATTGCTGATATTATATGTTACATTATGAAGAAGTCGTCATTCACAACGGTTCTGTTGTTCTGCGCCATTTTGAGTGCTGATGGCAGAAGACCAGTAGGATAAAGATCTAGCACGTCTGTGTATGATCATAAGCTTTGGTATAAAATATTCCGTGGAATTTGTGTCTTTGTCATGTGTAGCAATGGTGATATACTGAAAATCTGTCATTACCAATGGTAGTTGCGGTTTTTGCCGTGTTGTATGCTGTTTAGAGTGCACATTGAGTGGAGAACAATAGAATAATATTACTTAAATGAATAAATTGCATTGTATTGTCGAAGGCTTTCATGGCCGGAATCACTGGGGTGTTGTGTGGTTTCCAGGCTGTATGGCTGTGTTCTAGCAGCATTCTCTCCTGACATTTCGCCTGCATCTGTGGCTGGCATCTTCAGATCCTCTGAGGATGCCAGCCACAGATGCAGGCGAAACGTCAGGAGAGAATGCTGCTAGAACACGGCCATACAGCCTGGAAATCACACAGCGCCCCCAATAAATTGCATTGTTTACTTATTTATTTCTTGGCAAACATATGAATTCATCTGTGATGAAAAAGCAGGATCATAATCACTTCCCAGAGGAAGTAAGTGAGATGAGATAAGGGGGAATACTGTTGAGTCATCCCATGGTCCATCTAGCTCAGCATTCTGTCTGCAACTGATGCCTAGCCAGTTACCTCAAGGGAGAGTCACAAGCAGGCACTGTTGATTAAAGTTTCCAAGTTCCAGGAGCTAGCTGGAAATTTCCATACATTACAACTGATCTCCAGACAACAGAGAAAAGTGGCTACCGTGGAAGGTAGACTGTATGACGTTATACTTGACTTGAAGTTTCTCTTCTCCAGCCCTTTCTTCTTCAGACTCCACCCATCAAATCTCCAGGTCTGTCCCTACCTTCCATCCTCAGTTCTCAGCATTAAGTATCAGGTAGCTTAAATTGGCACTGCTGACCAAGAGAATATAGACACCGTTTTATTTTCGGCTCTTGTGTGTCAGTATGCATGGTTGGGCCAGACAGAAGAAGAGATGATACTTAAGCTATGAGTAAAGCACTGATTGCCCAGTCAGTCAATGCTCTGAGGAATGTAGAACTTCACAGATTGATGCTTGACAGAATAATTAGAAAACTGTCACTTGAGGTAACCACTCCAGTGTTCCCTAAAGAAATGTGCCTAAGCCAAATGTGTGCTGTCCAGATCTGGAGGTTAAATGTTCAGTAAGACAAAACGCAGCCTGTCACTCGAGAAAATTGCTCCAAGCGTGCTGTGGAAGCGATGCCCTCGTGCTTCTCAAAAATGACTGCACAGTTTATTGAACTTACCTGCATTGATCTTGCTCCACTATCAAAGAGACTTTCAATCTGTTGCAGTTTATCCACAATATGAAAGATTCAGGATCTGGCGAAATTTCTGTTATTTATGTCGGTGTTAGGCTTGGATGTTTGAGCAAAGTTTAGTCACTTCTGCCTGCTTCGTGATGTGGTGGAGAGGTCCTCTGCCTGAGACGACGAAGAAGAAGGAGGAGGAGGAGGAGGAGGAGGAGGAGGAGGAGGAGTAGTTTGGATTTATATCCCCCCCTTCTCTCCTGCAGGAGACTCAAAGGGGCTTACAATTTCTTTGCCCTTCCCCCCTCACAACAAACACCCTGTGAGGTGTGTGGGGCTGAGAGAGCTTCGAAAAGCTGTGACTAGCCCAAGGTCACCCAGCTGGCGTGTGTGGGAGTGTACAGGCTAATCTGAATTCCCCAGATAAGCCTCCACAGCTCAGTCAGCAGAGCTGGGAATCAAACCCGGTTCCTCCAGATTAGATACACGAGCTCTTAACCTCCTACGCCACTGCTGCTCCTCCTACACCACTGCTGCTCCAGACCCCATGCCAGGCAAAATAGACAGTGTTGGGATTTCTGGATTCATATGCAGACCAGTTCTGGTTGTCTACATTTTGGCATATTGCAGAATGATCTAAGTCCACTATCTACCAAAATTTCTGAGTGGACCACAGAATCTTAGATGGGATGCAGTTTTAGCAGACCTATGCTAGATTTTCCCCTCTGAATTATATTCTTCAGTCCATTGGCTGAAGTTGCATACTATTGCTGACCTCGCTGGCTTTGCCCCTTCCCCCCAGCAGTCTTTTCAGACACCTGGGAAAGTTTATTCCTGCAGTCATGGGACCAGAGGTGGGATCCAGCAGGTTCTCACAGGTTCCCGAGAGTAGGTTACTAATTATTGGTGTGTGCCGAGAGGGGGTTACTAATTGGTGATTTTGCCACGTGATTTTTGCCTTAGTTACGCCCTCCTCTCAGCAGTAGCGCACAGAACTTGAAGCAGTCTAGCAGGAGGTGCACCGGCATGCGTGGCAGCCTTCGCCTGCATGCATTTGTTTCCCACCCAAGGACCAGCGCAGCAGCTGCGTCCTTGCCACAGCCCCACCCAGGAATGCCCAGCCCCCGGAATACCCAACCCCGCCCCCGTCGTGCCCCACCCAGCCCCATTGGCGCTACGCCACAGTTTGAATCCCACCACCATGGGAACCTGTTACTAAAAATTTTGGATCCCACCACTGCATGGGACCCATATGGAATCACGCAATTGGGGGTCTGCAGTAGAAAGAGGAGAGAGGGCAAAAGTACTCCCTTCTGCTTCTTCCATGAGCTGACAAAAGAGGCAGAACGGAGAAATTTCTCCCCCTTCCCCCACCTCACTATAGTCTGCCACCCTGCATAAAAACTGTTAGGTCCCATGACTCCTGGCGAAAGCTTTCCTGGGATCCCAAAAAATTGCTGAGGAAATCAGGAAGCATTGCCATTCTTGCTCTGGATCCAACCCAACATCTGCCTTCCTATATTTCCTCCCAAGTCATAAAAGAGTAGCAATTCCTTCCTGATCCTTCTTGCTTCCTTACCTCTTAAAAAGAAATAATGTGTGGACAGTGTAGCAGTGGGGTAATTAGGGTGAGGCACGAGGGGGCTAGAGCCCCAGGTGCCACTTGGGCAGGTCACATGGGGGGCTACCTCTTCTACTTGGAGTTCGGGGTCAGGTGCCCAGTTGAATGCTGAACCAGCCAGTGTTTATATGGGCTCACTCCACATGGAGATCAGGAGCAAGGTGGGCCTGTTTGATGCTGGGCTTGACATGACCGGGACCAGCTTTAAACTGCAGGCTTCAAGTTTAAAGCTCGACACAGCCACGTTGGCCCCAGTATCAAACTGAGTAGTTGGGCTAACTGGCTCCAGTTTATACTGTTGGCTCTGCCCCCAACATTGGGGGTGGAGCCAACATTAGAAAACTAGGGCTCAAAGCCTGCCGTTTAAAGCTGGACCTGGCGTCCCCATCATGAAGTTCAAGATGGGGAGATCTCAGATAAGTGCTTGCCAGTTCAACTACACTCCTGCCCCTGAACTCCATGTGGTGTTTGGGGGAAGGGCGCAGTTGGAAGGCGGCCCATCCAACATTCCTCCATGTGACCTTCGTGATCAAGGTGTCTCCCCTGCCATGTAACCTGTTCAAGTGACGCTTGGGGCAGGATAGCCATTGTGCTTGCTCTGGACACAGTTTGGGGCAGTTACGCCAGTGCTGGGACCCTTTGGGAACTCTGAAGAAGTTCTTTGTCTAGGATCCAGAGCAACAACACAAATTCTTCTTTATCTCTGCTGTTCAGGAGAGGCAGCTCACACACTGAGCCCACAGACTCATCCAGGGATGCCATGTGCACCTTCCCTTGAAGGTGGAAGAGTCCAGCTTGGAGAGGAGTGGATTTTATATGATAGAGGCAGACCCAAAAGACTCATACTCTGGCTGTACATCTTGAGGCTCAAACAAATCAGCGTTTCTAAAAGGGGCAGTTCTGTTGGGATCAGTTCTTGGATCACTGCTCTTGATTGTCTTCATTGAGGTTTTTTGGGGTCAAAGGGGAAAATGAAATTCTTAGTGATGCCATGGAAATAATTTATTTGTTTGTTTATGTTATTTATAGTCCGCCATTCTCACAAGGCATCAAGGCCGTTTGTACGTAGTGAGTCAGTGCAATCAACAATCTAAAAGATGGGCGTCACATGTTTGGGGAAGGCACAATATCACTGTTTGCCTCAGGCGCCATTTTCTGTAGATAGCCCCATGCACTGTAGTACAATGACTACGGTTCTCCCTCAGAAGATAAAGCACTCTAGCTTCTAACTCAGGTGATATATTTAAGCCATTAAACAACATGCTAATTCTGCTTTCTCAAGTCCGCTTTAAACACAGTGTGGGTAAGGCATGGCATCTCCTTAAAACTAGACTGCCTCCTGTGGAAGGCAACTTGTGCGTGCTTGGTTAGCACGCTGGAGACTAGCAACTCCGGCCGCCATAGGTGCTTTGCATGGTTAGCTACTCAGTTTGCATGAAACATTCTGTGAATGCAGAATCCCACAGGTGGCTGATTTTGCCTCACTACACTCGTTTTTAAATCACTTCATAGTGAGGACAAAAGAGGGGCTGAAGCATGTTAAAAATGCCCTATGCCCAGTGTCGGTGAGAACATCGCCCGGTACTTGTAGATGAGAAAAATCGTCTTGTAATAAGAATTGGCATTTGCAGCTTCAACACAGTGCCAGCAGGATGTTGGGTCCTATAGCTGTCTTTCTCTTGCATGTTGTCGTCATTGGAAATGGTCAGGCCTGAAGCAGCCAGCTTTCAAGGTCTGGAAAAGTGTGCTGCCAGTTTCATGGGACCAGAGGAACCAGGAAATTAATAGGAAAAATTGCACCAAATAAGCAGCATCAGTAAAATATTTTCAGGCTGTTGGAAACCATAAAACTGTTGTCAGTCGGGCAGGGGAAATGTACGCAATTCTTATCACTACAAACACCCTTGGGTTTGGAAGCCAAAGTGAAAAGCTGTGTTCATAAAATTTCTTTAGGGCCCAATGCTGATCCACTTCATACATATCCCGTAATTTTGTTTCTGCCAGATAACCAATTTTCCACACATGTTTATAGGCATTTTTTAATCACAACAAATACAAGTAAACTTTATCTTGGAGCTATACACCAGCTGAGCGAAGCTGTTGGTGTTTGCTTTTCCCCCTGAAAAAATTATATCTCCGTGCTCGTGTATTTTAGGTTTGATATATAAAATATTCCATTTTTTCTTGTAAATATTTTTAAAGGTTTGGTAAATGGGATATCTTGCCTTTAAGCTTTCATATACAGTCTCACTCGTTTTTGGCTTCCAAAATAATATGCAAGAATGACTTGACAAGTAACGATGATGTAGGGTGGATGCTATCCCATAGTGTCACTGTGCACTAAATAGGGTTTGAAGCCAATGTAAAAGCCCCTTAACTTGAGGGAAATCACTTTAGGCTTCGATCCATTTTGGTGTTTTCCTCCATAAACATCTTTTCTTTTCCTTTTCTTTCCCCCCCCTTTTCTGGGGATCTATATTATCTATATACGCAAAACAGAAATGTAATCTATGCATATAGTTGGGGGAATAGGGTGGAACCACTTTCTGACTTCTTCACCAAAGAATCTCAAATAGCTGTGTCCAGAAAATTAAACTTGTTAAAGTTTATCAGTGTAAATTCCATCTGTTTTTAAGATTAAAGCCTTCAACCAGCATCTGAAACATTTTAACCCTGATTAAGCCCCCTTGTGAGGCCCTCCACGGTGTCATCTCTGGCAGTGCCCTATATTAGTTCCATCTGGCGCTATGATCCCTCCCAACCAACAAGACTGGGTGCCGCTAAGATGGGTTGTTATGCTGCATATTGATCTTAATGTTTTTAGGATTTTATTGGTTGTTATATTGTCTATGTTGTGAACCGCCTAGAGCCCTCTGGGGATGAGGCGGTCTATGAAGTCCAAAGGAAGGAAGGAAGGAAGGAAGGAAGGAAGGAAGGAAGGAAGGAAGGAAGGAAGGAAGGAAGGAAGGAAGGAAGGAAGGAAGGAAGGAAGGAAGGAAGGAAGGAAGGAAGGAATAATCATGGCAGAGAGCAGAAAAAAGGAAACAAGGGTGCATTAGCGATACGAATCAGCAGGTAAACCCTGAAGCCCTAACTAGCATGGTGTAGTGATTAAGAGCAAGTGCACTTTAATCTGGGAAAACGGGTTTGATTCCCCGCTCTGCCACTTGAGCTGTGGAGGCTTATCTGGTGTTTAGCTTGTGCACTCCAACACACGCCATCTGGGTGACCTTGGGCTAGTCACAGTTCTTCCGGGTTCTCTCAGCCCCACCCACCGCACAAGTGCTTGTTGTCAGGGGGGAGGGGAAAGGAGTTTGTAAGCCCCTTTGATTCTCCTTACAGGAGAGAAAGGGAGGATATCAGTCCAACTCTTCTTCTTCTTAATGGAGGTTTTGGGTTTTGGAGATGTCAGCAGACACTGCTGATAAAAAAGGTTTTCAGTTTATTAACTCTGGTGACTGGAAGATAGCTTTTGTTTTAAATGGCGTCAGAGTGTTTGGGCTTCTGCTTTCATTGGGGAAATTGCTGATGTCCTGCCTTGATGGTATAGTTTATACCACAGGTGTCAAACTTGTGGCCCTCCAGATGTTGTGCCAGCATGATACTGGCAGGGGATGATGGGAACTGTAGTCCATAACATCTGGAGGGCCGCTAGTTTGACACCTATGGTTTATACTCTCAAAACATGGTTCTTACATTAACATATTTTTGTCTTCAGGAAGATGGAGCCTTTTTTTTTGCCATGAAGTCACATCTGACGGCTTTTTGAACATGTCTACAGTCATTATAATTATAACATCACTAACCTGATTGGCCCAATGTTGTCAGATCTTAGGAGCTAAGCAGGGTCATTCCTGATTAGTATTTGGTTGGAAGACCAACAAGCAATACCAGGATTGCAGTCAACGGCAATCCACCTCTGCTAGTCTCCTGCTTTGAAACAGGAGAGGAACAGGAAAGCAAATGTCCTTCTAGTCTGGCACCTGCTACACCCAGCCTGCAGCCTGCTTAGTATACACAGCTTCTTCTTTTGCATGGCAGCGCCTTGTGGTATCACATGTTTCTCAAGAGGCTCCTGGCATGTTATGCTTCATGCTTCCATCAGAAGTGAGTGTTCTGCCTCATTATCGGCCTCGGCGTGCAGCGCTGACATGGGATGAGTGTATGTTGTTGCCCAGTTTATGCCCCTTGTGTGTGTCAGATTTTATCCACAACCCACCATTTTTATCTAAAATCAATGGGCACTTCAGTTCTGCTTTCCCTGAAATACCAGGCACAAGGAGGTCACTCAATATCAAGGGCTCAATTGGATAATGTTGGCTCTCACAATCTCTCTGCGGATGCATGTCAAGTGAGTAACATCACCTGGTACTGATTATTTACTTCCCATTCTTTAAGCACCTATCTATACTTTTTTAACCACTTCTTGGACATTGCATTTTTTCCTAAACTGTTTTCCTTTTCAATCCCTTTACTTGTACTCTTTATTGCAGTAAAGGATAAAAGTAAAGGGATTCAAGGGAAAAATGGAATGTTGGAAAAATATTGCTCTGTGGGCTTGTTAGAGCCTCCGCAGAATGTTTCTTGTGGCAGACAAGAAGTATATGTCACAGTTTAAAAAATAACCTGTCCTTTATTAAATGTATCACACATTTTCTAATTGTGTGCATCCAGCTGGTGTTCTGAGTGCCAAAATAGATAAGAACATATCACAGTTGCATGTGCTGAAATACAGAACTAACCCAGTCACGTAAAATAAGAAATGAAAGTCCACTTTGGATAAGAATGTATGGGTAAAGAAGGTAGAATCCTTCCTCTGCTATTATCGTAGCCTGACAACAGAAAGGATTCTGGTGAAGAAGCTCTTTGGTCCCTTCCACGCATTCAGAATAATGCCCTTCCAGTCCACTTTCACAATTGTTTGCAAGTGGATTTTGCTATTTCGCACAGTAAAATCCAGCTGCCAAGTGCATTGAAAGTGGATTGAAAGGGCATTATTCTGTATGTGCGGAAAGGGCCTTAGGGAAAGAGGAGCCGCAGATAGACGAACCACAGGAGGAAAAGGGTCTCAAGTCCTTTCACCTGCATGCCCCTCTTGCTTTGAAATCTAACTCTCCATTTGGCCCCATATTTCTCTTTACTTGATCGGTGTGTTGAGATGCCAGCATGATATCCAGCTCGTCTCTTATGACTTTCTACGTTCCAACAATGGATTGTTTGACAAATAACCAACCAACCCCCCCCCTATATCTCATGCTACCTGAGTATCAATATTTGTGTACACCATGAAGATATTCCAATATTATGTATATTATTTTGCTAAATATAGAGGAGGAGGAGGAGGAGGAGTTTGAAGTTATACTCCCCCTTTCTCTCCTTAGGAGACTCAAAGGGGCTTACAATCTCCTTTCCCTTCCCCCCTCACAACATATACATGTATTGACATTAGTTGTTAAATAATGAAAGTGTTTTTGTCAATGGCAGCAGCAGAAGGCCATTGCTTTCACATCCTGCACATGAGCTCCCAAAGGCACTTGGTGGGCCACTGCGAGTAGCAGAGGGCTGGACTAGATGGACTCTGGTCTGATCCAGCAGGCTCGTTCTTATGTCTGTCCTGTTTGACTTTAGAGCAGTGGTTCCCAACCTGGAGTGCGCACTAGAGCATTTGGGGGTATATGTAATGAGTTTGCTAATATGAGGGCTCAATGCATCCCTATTTTGGTCTGCTATTCATTGTATAGAGTTGAAGCTTGTGGCTATGCTAATTTTATTTGTATATTTTGTTTTCATTTTATTTATATCACATGCAAGGTGGGCTTCACATTAGCAAATAATATTTCCATGACTGTGTAATTTTGGATTTGTACATCAGATGGCTTCTTGGCTATTCAGATTTGGTCACTCTTTTCTTAGGTAAAACAATTACTGAAATTGTCAAAGAAGGTTCTTTTTTTCCTCTTTTAACTATTTAGATTCTTCCTAGAGCCAACATGGTTAAGAGTGGCTGATACTCATCTGGAGAACCAGGTTCAATTTCCCACTCTTCCACATGACTTCCGTTGACTGACTTTGGGCCAGTCAAAGTCCTCTCAGAACTCTCTCAGCCCACACAGAGGCAGGCAAACCACCTCTGAATGTCTCTTGCCTTGAAAACCCTGTCGAGTCACCATAAGTCAGCTCTGACTTGACAGCGCACACAAACACACACACAAAGTGTTAATCCTTTCTTTTACAAAGCTGATGAGAATGTTCAAGAAAAAAAGTAACTTTGGTTTGATTTGTTCTGTTATCATTTGAGTGAAGTAGAAGGGAAAGTTAGTTTTAAGATTTAAAAACCAGAAAACGTACATATGATGTCTAAGCAATAACAATTGAGGCGTTAAAGCATTTCTTAGAGATTAATGATTGGCTGGGAGGAGCTGATGGTCCAAGCATAGCCAGTAAAACTCAGTTGGTCATTAATCTCCAGGGAGTGTCTTGGTTGATCTCATCTCTGTACTGGGAAAGTAAATATAAGGAAATAAAGATGGAGGATTCCATAGCTTCCTATTTTAAATTTGATCAAAGTAGTACTGCCACCAAGGCTTGGCTTGATTGGCCTCCACCTTAGGCCTTGAGACTCCAGTTTGAAGACTGGTTCTGAAGAAGAAGGAAAAGAAGAAGAAGATGAAGATTTGGATTTGGATTTATATCCCCCCTTCTCTCCTATAGGAGACTCAAAGGGGCTTACAATCTCCTTCCCCTTCCCCCCTCACAACAAACACCCTGTGAGGTAGGTGACTAGCCCAAGCTGGCGTGTGTGGGAGTGCACAGGCTAATCTGAATTCCCCAGATAAACCTCCACAGCTCAGGTGGCAAAGCGGGGAATCAAACCCGGTTCCTCCAGATTAGAGTACACCTGCTCTTACACCACTACGCCACTGCTTCTCCTATCTATAGATCTATCTATGGCAGCTGGTTGAAATCTCAGGGCCCTGAGGTAGCCCAAACTTGAATGCATCTTTGAAAACCTTCACATATGCTTGCTTGTGAGAACACATGGATATTGGAGATGGGGAGAAAAATCTTGCACAGTCCAAGTAGCTATATTTTGTAGTTAGCACATATAAGGCATCAATCCTTTTGGGCTCAATCTCTGTTGCGCACCCAGGGCAAGCAGGGAAAAAATGTTTTAACAAGTTGTGTCAAGCCAACAGTATGACATCAGTTCCAGCAGATACCCAGAAGTGACATCATGTCACCAACATGACATCAACTGTAAGATGAAGGCTAAATTCTATCGTTTCACCAACATTTTTTGTCTGAATAGTATTGGATCAATATCACATCAGTAATGTGGTATCACTACCAAGTATTCATCAGACAGGATTGTGTGACGTCGTCGTGACATTTCCTCAGCCCTGCTCCATCCATCTCCCATTTATTTTTAAAAGTCTTTGTATGTGATGGAATAGTCTTATCTTTTTAAAGTCATGTGAATGTGATTATAATACTCGCAGTCACCACTATTCCTAATGTTGAAGTACAATCATGTACTTGTTGGCTGGGACATAAATTATCCTTACAAGGCAGAAAGCTGAGCTGGCAGGACAGGAGGCATACAGCCCAATCCAGATGTGAGGGTGAAGCGGGTCTTGGAACATACATATGAAAGCCTGTGAGATTTCACACTCTAACATCTTCCATCTTTTATTTTATTTACTTAAGCATATCCTGCCTTTCCTTTTGGCTCAAGGTGGCCTACAAAACCTGTGAAAATGTTACAAATTAAAATCAAGTAGAACAAAAGACCCTAAGCCCCCCCCAAAAAAGATGGGGTTCTTACCCCCTCAAAACCCTTGGCAAACATCCGAGCCTCAAAGTGCCCTCTAAAGATCTCCAATGAGGGGGGCTCCCCTTAGCTGTTCAGCAACTGATTCCACAAAACGGGAAAGGGCCAAACTCTGCTCGATTCCAGGAGGGGTACCCTAAGTGGGAAACAGCCAGCAGGTGACAGCTTGAAGACTGATGTTTGGTGCATGGAAACATGCGGATATACACAGTACTTCAGAGACTTGGATCCCAGGCTGTGAAGGGCTTTAAAGGTCAAAATTTGCAGCTTGAATTGAACCTGAAGCTCTTTAGCTTTCACCAGAGAAATAACTACCATGGTAGGTGTTTTGTGACTTTTGTCCCTTGCAAATCCTTAGCAGCAACACTCATCACCAATGGACTGCAGCAATTCCCTCTAGACCAGTGGTTCTCAACCTTCCTAATGCCGCGACCCTTTAATACAGTTCCTCATGTTGGGGTGACCCCCAACCATAAAATTAGTATATATAACATATGAAAAGACCGTTTTCCAATGGTCTTAGGCGGCCCCTGTGAAAGGGTTGTTCGACCCCCAAAGGGGTCACGACCCACAGGTTGAGAACTGCTGCTCTAGACCTCAGATTCCGTTGAAACCCAGGTTATCTTCATGACTTGGGTGTTAAAACAAACTTTTTTTTTGAGATCTGTGTTGTTTTCAGGGAACATTATTCATAATATTTGCTTAGTAGCTTGATTTTTTTAAAAAAAAAAATCTCTAATGATTTTGTCCCTTTCTATTTGGCAAACATTGATTTCCTCCCCACCCTCCGTGTCTCTAATGGACCTTGAAATTACCATTTCTCTTTCCTTCTCAGTGCACCATCAGTGCCCGAGTTACAGTCACTCTCCTAATTGACTCTATTTTGGCAAACGGTATCCCGGACTAGATCAGCAGTTCAGTGCAGACATCTGTCTGTTCTAAATGATTCTCTGCCCACTTTGATTCTTTAGGATGCGCTGTCATCATCTATCGGATTAAAGATCTGCCATTCTTTTTTAGGATTTTCTTTTTTGGTTTGTTTGTTTGTTTGCCAAGCTGTGTAGTTCTATATTCAGGAATGGGGTTTCTGAATCACATGGGAGGGAAAAGAAGCGTTTTAAACAACAAAGACATGGAGGCCGTGGACCAGCTCCACAGCTAATGCAGATTAGCATAACTCAGGAGATATTGCTGGAACTGAGATGGTTCACACTTTTGAACATTTGGCATTGAATCTTATTCATTTGTGGGTATAGCCATTGTCACTTTATTCTCAGCCTCCCCCTCATCTTTTAGTCATGTGTCCCCCCCCCCCCTGCACTGTGTTTGAAATATAAATAAAAGCCATGGTCTTTGGGGTCACTGCAAACAGAGTGACTTGTGTCAATGGCACAAAGTGGGCAAATGTCTTTTCAGATGAAGGAATGCATCTAACAGGTTTGATTTATTAGGTGCAAAACTTTGCTCAGCATTAGCAGAAGTAATCTGTTTATTCAACACAGTAGCTCATACGTTAGTTTGCAGCTGCTGAAAGGAAGGGCAGGCATAAGCGTGCTGGCCCTGCCCACCCCATCCCCCGTTTGATTACCCGTTCATCAGCACAGCCCCACGGTTGTGGAGGGTCCCTCCCTCTGATAAGTAACATACATTGAAGTATCCCATGTGTGAATGTTTCCTCCATTTATAAATGTGAAATGTCAACCTCACAAACTGGCACTTATGGGGGGTGGGGTAGTGTAATTGAGCTTGCTGTCCTTCTCGGCGCCTTCAGCCAACACATAGATAGGCCATCAGCGCAAGGCTACAGTGAAGAGAATCCTGTGGTAACACTACTCTTAAGCCTGGCCTGCAAATGCCTCAAAATGGTAGAATTCTGAAGTGGCAGAACATTTCCTCATGTAGAAACTTTTAAAAACCTTTCCCCATAAAAACTCCCTGCAAATAAAAGCTAGTACACCAGGGAGGGGGGGAAATCTACCCATGACTTTCCCACACTGTTCTTCTTTTCCGCTTACAGGAAATTATTCATGTCAGGGAATTTTGAAAAAAGCCATCTTTCCCTCTGCAGTCTGAAGTGGTGCAGTACCTTCTAAATACCTCAGCACACTATCACCTTTTTGGGATTGAATTCTGCCACATATGTAGGCTGATTGGACTGTTTTAGGTTAGAGCAGTAGTTGTGGGAGAGAGGGCCCAGGGTAAGCTATACACTCTGATTCTGCTGCTTGTATAAACTTACTGCCATCCATACTTCTTTGCCCTAATTGGTTTTGCCAGACATGCAAGTATTCTCATACGACTATAAGAATTAAAGACCCCCTCTGAGGCAGAAGAGTTTTTCCACTCTCATATAAAAAAGAAAATGCTCAATAATTTTCTTTGCTATTCGCTATTCACAACCCAATCCAGGGTGTGTGTGTGTGTGTTTGTGTGAAGGGACTTGGGGAATCAGCATGGACTTGCACAGACACAGGTACCCACCTTGCCAGCACAAGTGCAAATGTGCTGGTAGAGTTGGCAAAGAGGGTGGCAGGTGAGCATTGCTCAGCTTGGCAGTGGCCAACCCGGAAGCAGGCTCAGACCTCAGAGCTGCAACAGCCTGAATTTGACTGTTGGCACAACTGCGGGCAGGCTAGGGGCATTCTTGGGGCAGACTTCCCTCAGACTTTCAGACTGAGAATGCCCCCTGTGTAGCCCTTGGACCATTTTGGGCTATGAGGGCTTTCAGACAACTGTCTCACCATGCCGCCTGGAAGCCCTCTGGTGGCGGCATGGCAGCATAGCAGCAGCACCATCCCCGGCCACTGGAACCCTGTGGATTGGACTGTAAGTGGTATCCCTGAGGATATAGATGAAAACGTTAGACAAAGGATTATATAATCGCTTTGGCATATTTTTTAATAATCTCAAGATGAAGATATGGAGATCAACGTTGGTAAAGGCTACAGGCTAAATTCTAGATTTCCTCTAATGAGACAATTCCCAAGAGATCCTCTGTTTCGTTTTGTAAGGAAGAAGAATAGAAATTAAACCTTTCAACATCATTTTGGAACAAGACTGGTACATTCAACAATTCAGAAGAATTTAGAGATTAATATACAAATGAAACCAGAGGTTTTTCTTTTGGGCTTTGTGGACAGACATACATTGTCATGATGCAAATTAGTAGAAATAGTGCAAAGTTTTGTTTTTGTTGATCGGGATTGGCTTCCATTTTTAAAAATTTATAATTAGATTTATAAACTGCTCTCCCCCAAAGGGTTCAGGGCGTTGAACAACAAAAGATACAACAATGAATTAATCCTAGTAATCTATATATATAAAAATCTAACAGTTCGTTTTTCTCCTGACAAGTGAACTCCCAAACTACTGGACCGATTGCTTTGAAATTTTCACACAATGTCGCACTCACGTGCGACCAGGTTTGCATACTGTTTCCACACATCCTGTTGTGTACATGTCACAACTGTGGCCGTTTTTGTGAATCTGCCACAACTGTGACAGTTGGAACCACAGTTCTGTTCCGCAACAGCTCCATCTGCTGGCTGTCAAAGCAACACCCTCTGATACAAGGGAAACAAACATGCCTTCTATTCCAGACTATTCCAGCCTTTCTCAAAGCAAAAAGGACTTTCAAATCCCCACAGGCTAACCGTATATATGACCGCCTGGAATGTGCATTAGTACGTGAGAGAATTCACACCACCCGCAAAGAACTTGCAGCCATAGACAAGGTGTTACTACTTCTCCTCATCCACATCAGTCAAAAAATGAGAAGCCAGGACTGGGACAAAATTGACAACCTTACCTACAGAAAAATGGAGAAAGACATTGCCAGCCACGCAAACAGCAGAGGAATTAAGAGGAGAAACAGCAAGAATATTGCGAAAAGCAAAACTTCCCCCCACTAATATTACACGAAAGGAAAGAAATGCTATTAAGAATCTCAGCTCAGATCCAGAAATCATCATCCTTCCAGCAGACAAGGGAAATGCAACAGTAATCATGAAGACTGAACAATATAAAGAAAAAATCAGAGAACTCCTGAATCCCACAACATACAAAAAACTGAAACAAGACCCAACCAAGAAACTCACTCACCAAACCATCACATTGATTAAGAGCTCCTCCATTCAACCAGACACATGCCAACGACTCTGCAAGTCAGAAGCGCTTCCACCCATTTATATGGACTCCCCCAAATCCACAAGGAATCCATCCCACTCAGACCTATTGTGAGTGCGATTGGTTCCCCCACATATGAACTAGCAAAATTCTTGACTTCACAGTTACAAAGCCACATTGGACACACAGCGCATTATGTTAAAGACTCAGCCCACTTCATTGAAAAAATTAGCAATCTCCATCTCAACCCTAGCGACAGACTTATCAGCTTTAATGTTGTCTCACTGTTCACCAAAGTTCCAGTGAAAGACACACTTGCACTCATCAGCCAAATGTTTCCAGATGACATCACTGCTTTATTTCAACACTGCCTAACAACCAGCTACTTCCAAGGGGACAATGATTATTATGAGCAGACCGATGGGGTGGCCATGGGAAGCCCCCTCAGCCCAGTGATAGCCAATTTTTACATGGAACATTTTGAGAAAGAAGCCCTCAACACAGCATCCAGGAAATCTGCAACTTGGTTCCGATTTGTGGATGACACTTTTACAATCTGGAGCCATGGTGAGGAGGAACTGCTGAATTTTCTGAACCACCTTAACAGCATCCACCCAAACATACAATTTACCATAGAAACTGAAAAAGAAGGGAAACTGCCTTTTTTAGATGTCTTGGTCTTTCGCAGACCCAACCACCAACTGGGCCACACAGTATACAGAAAACTGACACACAGAGACTGGTATCTACATAAAAACTCCAACCATCATCCACAACAGAAAAAGGGCATAATCAAAACTCTGACAGAATGAATCAGTGAACCTCATCTCCTCCCTGATGAAATCAACCATCTAGACTGGGCTCTGCAGGCTAATGGCTACTCCACAACAGAAATCAGAAGAGCTTTAAGACCAAGAGAAACCAAGAGGACTAAGGAGAAACAGTCTACTGCAGGAAAAATATTTCTACCATACATCAAGGGAATCACAGATCAAATAGGGAAACTGATGAAAAAGCATTACCTACAAAACCATTTTCAAACCCACCAGGAAAATACAGCAGATGCTACGCTCAGCAAAGGACAAGAGAGACCCCCTCACTTCTGCAGGAGTATATCGCATACCCTGTAGCTGTGGAAAGGTCTACAGAGGAACCACAAAACGCAGCATTCAGACCTGTATTAAGGAACACGAAAGACACTGTTGGCTTAACCATCCTGAAAAATCTGCAGTTGCAGAACATGTGTTAAGCAATTCTTAAATTCTGGACCATTCAGAAGCCTACTATGTCAGATTGCACAGGGAGGCCATTGAAATTCACAAACACCAGGACAATTTCAATAAGAAGAGACTTTGAAGATTAGCAGGGCCTGGCTCCCAGTACTTAAAAAAATGGACTGATAACCCCATCTGCAATACAATGCACTCAACCACATCTTTGCATAGCAAGTTCCACCCGAACAGTTAATGATTGGTTCCCCACCCTGGGACATGGACAATATACCACACTAAACTTTCCCTTCTCACTTAGACCCAGTAAGAAACAAACTTTTCTCTGTGATACACCTCTGAAGATGCCAGCCACAGATGCAGGCGAAACGTTAGGAACAAAATCTACCAGACCACAGCCACACAGCCCGGAAAACCCTCCAGAACCAACCATGCCTTCCTTGACAACTGCTGCCATCTGGAGTGAAAGGGATGGGGCCCGCAATCTGGACATGGCCCACCCACCCTAGCGGAGGAAGGGGAAGGTGAGGGAGGGTCTGGGGATTTGCTGGACCAAACGCTCTGATAAAACGTAGCTCATGCCTCCCAGTGTGTTTTAAGTTAGGTAATTCGCCTGCAAGGGAAGGGAGTGAAAGGGACAGGGCCAGCCACCTAGACATGGCCCACCCACACTAGCAGAGGAAGGGAAACGTTAGGGAGGGATGGGGCGGGGTGCCATGCAAGGGAACGGGAGAGAGGGAGGGGAGCGAGGGGCCCCTTGCCCCTCCCCTCCCTTGCAAGCATTGTGCAATGATACATGTTCGAACCGTTCGCTTCCCCTTTTCTTTCTTTTCCACCTCACCAGACTGAGCCACAGCAACGCGTGGCAGGGCCCACTAGTCATATAATAAAAACCTATCATAAATTATAAATCAGTATATAAAATATAACATAGGAGCAGTATTATAGCAGATGGAGACAAAAACCACCCACCACCCACCGTGCCCACAGAGGGCCTAGATGGAAATGGGACTAAACAACCCAGCTGGCCAAACGCCTGGTGGAACTGGTCCATTTTGCAGGCCCTGCAGAAACTTTGCAAGTCCTGCAAGGCCCTGGTCTCTCTAGGGAGTCTGTTCTACCAGGTAGGGGCTAGGGTCGTAAAAGCGTTGGCCCTCGTAGAGGCCAGCCGGATGTCTTTCGGGTCAGGGACCTCCCATAGGTTCTCCTCCGAGGAGCGGGGGGATCTAGTGGGAGACATGGTCCCTTAGACGTGCAGGCCCAAGGTCACTCACAGCCTTGCAGATTAGAACCAACACTTTGAACATGATCTGGAACTCAATGGGAAGCCAGTGAAGGTGGTGCAGGACCAGTGTAATCCAGTCACAGCTGGATGTCCCAGTAAGGAGCCTGGCTGCTGCATGTTGCACAAGTTTAAATTTCCGGATCACAGGCAGGCCAGCATAAAGTGAGTTACAATAATCAAGCATGGAGGCTACCGGATCACTGTGGCCAGGTCAAAACGGGAGAGATATGGGGCCAGTTGCCGTGCCTGCCACAGATGATGGAACGCTGCCTGGGCAGTCTGAGTAACCTGGGCCTCTAGCGATAATGCCGGGACCAACATTACTCCCTGGATTTTGACAGACGAGGCTAGATGTAAGGCCTCGCCGTCCAGCATAGGTAGGCAAAAGTCCGCTGGTCGCTTCCCCCGACCCAGCCACAGAACCTCCGTCTTTCAGCCTACTCGCTCTGCAATGGCCTCTAAGCAATGCTGGAGAGCTCCAGGAGCTGAGGGCGGACTGCCCTCCAGTAAGAACACAAGCTGGGTGTCATCCACATATTGGTGAACTGCAGCCGAAAACTCCGGACCAATCTCACCAGAGGGTGCATGTAGATGTTAAAAAGCATTGGAGAGAGGATCACCCACTGCAGCACCCCACAGACTATGGGATGAGGCCTGGAGTTCTCTCCCCCCAATGTCACTTGCAGTCCCCGGACTCAGAGAAATGAGGCAAGCCAGCACAAGGCTGACTCCCGAACTCCGATTTCGGCAAGGCAGTGGACCAAAAGGTCGTGCTCTACTACATCGAACGCTGCAGTGAGATCTAGTAACACCAGCAGTGAGATCTAATAACATTTTGAACCTATAGACATGAGAACCAGAAATTTTAAAATGAGAAGCTGGTTTCTCAGTAATCCAGTAGATATTGTTGGATACTGCAGTTGTTTTTACAAGCCATGGTATGAAAATGGCAGTATTATGAAGTGGGAGCCCTATTTCTGTATGTTATTAATAAGTTATGCAGGAATAGTGAAAAATATTTCCCTAGAGTGAGATTCCATTTTACTTGCACAGGACCTCAATAATTTCTGTGGGTCTCACATCATTTGAATGTTTAAGGTCAAGCTGAGTTTATTTTGTTTCCCAAATACTGCCTTGACATTCACATAAAGTTAGCTATAACCCACCAAGTAAATTGTGTGCATATTTAAATTCAAGTGATAAGACTCCTACAGCCCTGAACTTCAGGAAGCCAGTTTCCTCTAAACAGGCAACTTCCTCACCATAAAGGGCCTCCATTCGAAAGAGGTAAAGGCCTGGAGAAGAGCCCTAATTTACAATTTTTTTGCATAGTAAGGGCTATATCAAGGGCCTTGAACCTCACTAAATTAATTGATTTCTGACATTAGGGATGGGGAAAGCAATGGAAGGGGACTCCATAATCAGGTTCCACCATGTTTTGCGAAGCTAGACTTTTTTTTTTAGATAATGTGACCTAATTTGTTAAGAAAATTACACATATTCATGCAAGATAGTTGTAAGGGTGGGGGTTAGTTTCTGCTCTTTCTGCCTGGCCTTGGCGCATTCCTCGTTCTGGGCTTCGTGCCCGGGGTGGTTGTGGCCTTAACCTTGCTGTGATTATCTTGTGTGTTTGAAGCTTGTTTCTGTTCTGTCGTGGGAAAACTGCTGGGACGTTTGGGGGAGGTGGCTGAAGGTTCCGTAAAAGCGACACCTGAAGCCCGGGAAAGTCAGAATCCGCATCCCGTGTATTGCGATCATTAAAGTTTATGAAATAAACGTACTGAACTCAGTTCCTTTGTTTCGAGTCCTTTGAGGTTCCTTACAATAGTTCCATCAGTGGTCATAGAAGAATGGGCAACTGACTTAGTGAAGGACCCTTGCAAAGTTTGCTTCAAGGATTGAAAGAGGACACAAGTTTTTGGAATACCATCATTGACTTTTTGTCTGGCTTGAATCTCTGTGCCTGTCTGTTGAATCCATACAGAAACAAGAGAGATAGTCTGCATGTGGTTTATTAAGCAGACTACATACTGTAATTATTTATCTTTCCTGGTTATAGCTACATTGGTATTAGGATGGTACTTGCTTGTTACATTTTAATACAGGATGTGCACTTATTTGCACTATTCAACTTTTACGCTATTAAAAATTGCACTGTTTTGTTATAATTTTGGCAACTAGGGTACAGCGGCTTTCCTGTTTTCCATCATTAAATAGATCCTCTGTGTCCAGAGGCAGTAGTCCTCTCAGTACCAGTGCTGAGCGACAAACAATTGTGCCCTTGTAAGTCTTATGGAGACACTTAGTTGGCCACTGTACAAAATAAGGTGTTGAACTGGATGCGTTCGACCTAAGTGCTGCGCACAACCACTGGGATCGACGTGGTTTTGTACCAGCTTCGCTTGTACCAGTAACGGTCAAATTTCCGACTCCAGTTGGGAACTACTACTTTTTCAGGGAACCACGCTCGAACTCAGCTCAATTCCAGTAAAGTGCGGAATCTCTGGTGCCAGGAGTCCCCCATTCAGCCAATCACAGCTGAGTGTTTTGGGCATGCGTACAGCTGGCCAATCAAAAAACGCCACCTTCGTCCCTCTACTCCTGTGGCAGTTTTTTTATAACGTGTGTGGGGATAGACGGAACATGGTCTTAGAACAGTAGCCAATCGGAACGGAGCGGCAAAGAGGCACAGGATGATTCTGCCCTCCGAGCTGGGATCAAGCTGGTTGCAGTGGGGAACAACAATGGCTTCGACCTAGGTCAGTACCCTTCTCAGGGAACTGGGTCGAACCTATTTTACTTGTGTGCGGAATCGCCCCATGACTGGTTCCATCTTGAGTTACGTTAGCCAGTTCAGGTTAGAAATTTCTGTTGATTTAAAATGCCGTTCTAAACATTGAGACAATATAGAAAATATAGAGTACCTGAGAAAATTTAAGAGCATGATGCAAAAATTAAATATTTGGTTAGAAACAAGCCCAAATGTGTGGTTGTTTACATGTCTTAAAAATATAAAATATGTATAGGAATATCACTTTTGTTTTTAATCTTGACTCTGCAACCTTGTTATCTGTTGAATAACATGCTGATCTTCAGTTTTCATGAGGCTTCATCACTTCCCACTTCTTATGGCAGGGGCATGGTCGGTTCAGGCACAGTGGCTCATAACGTTTCAGATATCTATTCAACTGTGAGAGTTACAATTTTTTTTAAAATCAAGGTTATGAAGGCTGAATCAATCCACTTTCTTGATTGTTTGCAAGTGGATTTTGCTGGTTTACACTGTAAAATGCAGCTGCAGAGTGCATTGAATGGGCATTGTTCAGCATGTGTGAAAGCATCCAAAATCTTCTGGACATTGTTCATTAGACCACATCTAAACTGCTCTGTGGTAACTGAGCATGTACATATGAGACATGGTAATTTTTGTCAGCGAGTAGATTTTGTGTGCTTTGAGAGGATAAAAAAGAATACCGAGGTTTAATAACGTGCTTACCAAATTTGGTTTTCCAGATTCTTTGAGGAGTTTTCTGTGAAGGATGGGGATTTAGATTTATGTCTAAATAGCTTAGTGTGATAAGGAGTCTATTTGCTGTTGTCACTATCCCTTTTCTGACTGGATGAACGGACTAGCTTCTAAAGACAGGTTTACGGGTATGTGGGAGGAAACTTTTGAACATTTATTGAGTGTACTAGAATTAGAGTGCATTGAATTTCTAATCTATTAGAATTAGAGTGTGCTATTTCCACCTATACTAACTTGGTTACCTTTCTGAAAATATCTTGTCTGCCCTATAACCAGACATTAGCTGCCACAATTTACAAATAAAGTTTATTTCCTCCCTTAGAAAGGGTTAAAGGCTTATTTGGCAAAGAGGCTTGAAACTATTTACAGTGATAACACACGGCACCTATACCAGCACTTTTGGCAGTTAATCAATGTCTGACTGAAAACAAGCAGTTTAACCATTTTTTTCTTACAACTTCTCCCTTCCAAGTTCTACAGGCCCTGATTGGCTGTCATCTACTCTTGATACTCCTACCAGGCACAAAGATTATTTCTCTCAGGGGCTTTCCCCACTGACAGAGTTGAACTGGTTTCTACCTAGGTTCGCCTCAGTGAATCCCCACTGCCACTGAGCTCAACATTGTTTTGTCTCAGTTCTTCTTCCTTCAGAACTACGACATAGACCTTATGCTTGGAAGTTATGAACTACACTTTTCTGCCGGAACAAGGTCGATACCGCTTCGAAGCTTCGAAGTGGGGAAGCATCGAAACGACACCTCATCCGTTCAACCAATCACGAGCTGCTTTTGTGGCATGCGCAGAACGGGAGAGTCGTGGCGGGCAGAAAGCGCATGTAACTGTAAACTGTAAAAACTGTAAAAAAAAGAACGCTCCCATTTCCCGCAGTAACACAAGCTCCAATCACGATCGAGGAGCGAAACAGGCACCAAGATGATCTCGCCCTCAGAGTGCAAGTATGTGCTTGAGGCAGATTTGGGGGGGGGGACACTCATAGGGTTGCCGTAAAGATTACAACCAGTGTGTATTATGAAACATTCTGATCATTTAAGAAAAAGCAATCTGTAATGCAAGCATTAAATCTTGCACAAGTTGAGAACAGTAATAAAAATTATAATGCACATTTGCCAGTTTACACATATAGGCTTGAAACCAACTGAGTTTTCTACAGAAAGAGGGGATTTCTGCCTATGGAGCACAACTCAGCATGAGAGCCAGTGTGGTGTATTGGTTAAGAGTGGTGGACTCTAATTTGGAGAAACAGGTTTGTTTCCCCCCACTTCTCCACACGAGTGGCAGATTCTAATCTGGCGAATGGCGTTTGATTCCATACTCCTACACATAAATCCTGCTGGGTGACCTTGGGCTAGTCATAGTTCTCTCAGAACTCTTTCAGCCTCACCTCACAAGGTGTCTGTTTTGAAGAGAGGAAGGGAAAGAATTCTTAAGCTGCTTTGAGACTCCTTATGGTTGAGAAAATCAGGGTATAAATCCAAACTCTGCTTCATCATCATCTCCATTCTCCCCTGCAGTTCAAATACCCCACAATGCCACTCCTAGGGAAAAGGGGCCTGCTGGAAACAGCATGGGGGAGAGTCTCAGTTTTGCAGAGGAAGGAGGAACTGGCAAAAATCGTGCACTTCCAACAGGTATCTTCCATGGTTTCCAAACAGAGGTGGGATCCAGCAGGTTCTCACCAGTTCCCGAGAGTGGGTTACTAATTATTTGTGTGTGCCGAGAGGGGGTTGCCAATTGGGTCTGCTTTTCCGTTAGAAATTCCATTAGGTCCAAAAACCATAAAGTCCTGTTGTTTCCTATGTGGCTGGTTAGCGAAGGTAGAAAACGGGATAATTCTCCCTGTTGGGCTGTTTTAAAAACATGTTTTAGTAATATGGTAAAGTTCCTTGTTTAAGGAAAGTATCCTTCTTTTGATTTCTAGAAGCAAAATTAAGTATTTGAAAGTGTTAAGTATTTGACAGGCAGTCAATTAGAGGAGAAGTAGTTGTTTCTGTTGGCAGTAGATGATAGGACTTGCTATAATGAGTTTAAATTATGGACAGAAAGATACCAGCTGGAAATTAGGAACTTTTTTTTACAGTAAGTTTTTTACAGTAACAGAGAAATTATTAATGCCCCGCCCCCGGAATGCCTGGCCTTGCCCCTGTTGTGCCCCGCCCAACCCCACTGGCGCTACGCCACTGTTTGAATCCCACTACCATGGGAACCTGTTACTAAAATTTTTGGATCCCACCACTGTTTCCAACCCATGGTATGCTAAAAGGCATAAAAGGAGGAATCTTGTTGAGTTGCCGAATACTCAGTAATAGCACAATTGACCTCCAGATTTCTGTCAGTTCTTAACATTTCTGTGGCGAGAACTCCAAAGTGGAATGAAGTGCTCCAGTTGCAGCCCTGTCACCTCATATACAAAGGTTAATTCTTTAAGGAAGAGTGAAAAATGACCGAAATGTGCCTGAGGTTATATGTTGGAGAAAGCTGATAATGTTATCAAGGTAAACTTACAGGAGATGGTCACTTTAGCACAAGAATCAAGGCTGTTGTATGTTTTTAGGTCGAGCAGTTCAGGATACTGGGGTTTTTTGTTTGTTTTTTTGGCCAAGGATAAAATATCTCAAAAGCTTACCTTGTTCACAGAAGCTGCTTCATCCTAGGGCATTTAAAATGGAAGACTTAACCATAAGTGTCAGATGAATTCATCAATTTAAGCCTTAGGCAAGCCCAGGTATATGTATCTCCCCACCCCCCCCCGGCCCCAACTCTGTCTCTTGCCTCAATTGATGTCCCATAGGAAAATCATGCAATAGAATTTAAAACTGGAGAAAGAACAATGAACCATCACAAAAAGGGGCTTGGGGAAAAGTTTACAACAGCACTCACCCGAGAAAATTTTAGATGCAGAGAATAAAATTACAGGAAATGAACAACAATTTTAGCATCATCTAATACTGAAGGCAGCTGAGCCTTTCAGTAACTGGAAGACCCAAATGGTATCCAACAAATCAGAGAAAAATGGCATGTATTTCGCTCAGATCTAGCCGGCAGTGTAAGATTTAACTGCATGCTCTTGGGTATCTGGCATGATTACGATATTTTCCGCTCCAAAATAGATTTCTGTTTGCAGCACAGATGGGACAGCATGGTTACAGAAACCATTTCATGGATATGTTTCATGACCTGACTTGTAATAGCAAGCCCTTAACAGTCCTGCCCACACATTATGTCCAAGAATGATGATAGAACACAGATGTCCCCACTATGCTAGACTGTACAGTTATGATTTGTCTTATGGATGGCCTGAATACTTCCCTCCTTTGTCAAATAGCGCATTTGGTGAATAAAGCAGCAGAAATTTTGAAGGATCCCCTCCTTATCAAATTAAAGTAGCAGTGCTAAAGTTGTCAGGTGTGAGAAGCTAGAGATGCAAGAATGCATTGCAGGTGCACCCTTTATGAAGACCAGGATGGGTAAACTGTAGGATTGGCTTGTTACATAGTTATTCACATTCTGCTTTGCAGAACTTCCATGTTCTGTTCAAAGCCAACGCTTCACAGATGAAAGTATCAATAGGATCCGTATTGCTGAATTTCACTGATAACCTGATTTATCAATAGTTTGATAGCACAGTAGTTTAATGGAATGCCTTGTTTATACAATTCCCTCTTGGATTGACTTTGGGATGCGAAGAACAGAATAAAATGAGCTCCAGGATTCACTGATAATTATAACGTAAAAAGAGGATGGGTTTGAACTGTGAGCCTTTCCGCACTTACCTTAAGCCCCGCACTACTTGAGGAGAGTAGCGCGGGGTCCCCCGGCACTCCCCACGAGAGGGGCGGCAACAGCACAGCCGCCCCGACGCTGCCACTGTCGCGCCCCCTCAGCGCAAGGCATCCCTGGTGCTCTTGCAAAGGGCGCCTTTTGATGGGGACCAGCGCAGAGGCGCAGAAGTGCAAGTGAGGACACCCTCGAGCGCTGCTGGCCTGGGATGTCGCGACTTCGCTGGGAATTGCGTGCAGCGACGGCGGCCGAGGGAAAAGTGGGGAAAGGCCCTGTTTTGTATAGAGAAATGTTAAGCCTTGCACAGGGATAATCAGACAACAGTTTGCAGACATGTATGTGGATTGTTTCTCTGATTTTCTGAGTCAGCTAGTCAAAAAGTGGTAAAGAGGGTGTAAAATCATGGCACAGTTTTAGGAAGTCTTTGTTCAGAGCATTAGCTTGTATCTCTGTCTTTGTTACAACAGTCTTCCTCCAACGTAACTGTGTCCAGATAGTTTTCCTCTGCACTCAGTTAATTTAGCTCTGTAATACGAACAAGGTGTGAAGTAATATCCCTCAGGCAATGATTCTTGCAGGTTTTCCGAATGATCCCCATTTGCCACGCACATACTGTGACCATCCTCATGTTAACTGCCTATTGTCCAAGTTTAGCAGGAGACATTTATTATTGTTATTATTACATTTGTTGTTCTTGTTATGCATTGAGATCCCGCTTTGTGGCCTGAATGTGTTTTCAAACTATATAATCAAGAACAGACTGAGGCACAAAACCCCACATGCATTTTATCAAAAGCAGCAGCAAAATATTTGGTCCATATTTGATTCAGCAGTGATATTACACCAGGTGGGAGGGAGTGACCACTAAGAGGAAGGGTTTTGTGCAGCTGTCCCTGCTTTGGGTCATCACCCCATACTGATCCTCTAAATCCTCGCTTTCTAACTTGTTTATTACATTAGTATGTTGTCCTTCTCATTGCAGTCTGAGGGAAGCTTCCAACAAATATTAAACACAGTAAAATTTCAAATTTAAAAATGAACAAACTACCTTAACTCTCAAAGATCGGTGTACAACTAAAATCTCATATTAAGTAACATTGAGTTGAGTAAAGAGCTAGTGTAAGGTAGTGATTAAGAGCAGTAAACTCTACTCTGGAGAACTGGGTTTGATTCCCCACTCCTCCATGCGAGCAGTGAACTCTAATCTGGTGAACTGGATTTGTTTACGCGCTCCTATACAGGAAGACCTTGGGCTAGCCGCAGTTCACTTCTAACTCTCTCAGCCCCACATGCCTCATAGGATGCCTGCTGTGTGGGGAGGAAGGGAAGAAGTTTGTAAGCCGCTTTGAGACTCCTTGTGGTTGAAAAAAGCAGGCTATAAATCCAAACTCTTCTTCTTTCTTCCTGCCATTTATAAAAGAGGTGGGAGAGAGGGAGAGGTCATTTGATAGTAAACCATTATTGCTTCAACCATAAGCCTGGTGGAACAGCCTTGTCTTACAGGATCTGCAGAACTGTGTCAGATCCTGCAAGGCCCAGTTTTCATCAGACACAGCATTCTACCAGGGGCCAAAAACACCATAGTTGAGGCCAGCTGGACACCAGTAGATTGTTATTTTGCTGAACCAGGAACATAGGTATAAATTTTTAATGGGGGGAGCTCAGGGGGCAGGTCCAAAGCCCAACCTGCCCCTGGGGGCATGTCCACACCTCCCCAGGGCCCACCCAGTCAGCTCCGCCCCTGCCTGGCTCCGCCCCCTACCCCACCCCACTGGCTGAGCTCCCAGCTGGCAGTCCCTTCTGCCCTCCCCTCTGGGGAGGCCGCAAGAGATTGCTGTCCCTAGCCTCGGAGCAGAGGCGTATCCAGGCAAACTGGAGCCCCGGGAACAAAACCTGAGTTTTGTTCCCTCACCCTCCCCCACCATGACCAAACAATTATTTTTTGCAACAGCTCACAAAACACCTCCCACCCCTAGCAAAACATACATGTCTCTCTTCCCACCAACTCTTTTTTCTAATTTTGTCCTCACACCAACCCTATCAAGTAGGTTGTTAGCCTGAGAAACAGCTCCAAGCCAGTGCAAGTGGGTATTAAGCATATAAATCTCTCACAAATCACCCCCAACAAAACATTTACCAAACAAATGTCAGCATCATCTCTCACAAAACACCTCCAGTAGAATCCACCCTCAAACAGCATCACTTTCAATGGTGTTTAAACTGGGGAGCCCAGATTCTTCTTTTAAATTCATCTTGAAGGGAGAATCTGGGGTCCCCAGTTAAAACAACATTGAAAGTGGTGCTGTTTTGGGGTGGATTCTCCCCCACCCTGAAACAGCATCACTTTCAGTGTTTAAACTGGAGACCTCAGATTCTCCCTTTACATCCATGCCAAAGGGGGTGGATTTAAAAGGAGAATCTGGGGAAATTTGGGGGGTGCCTGCTGTCATGGGTGCAATTATTAAGCTAGCAGCACCAACATTTCAGGGTATCTTTAGGAGACTCTCCTGATGATACCACCCCGGTTTGGTGAAGTTTGGTTCAGGGGGCCCAAAGTTATGAACCCTCAAAGGTGTAGCCCCCATCTCCAATTAGCTCCCATTGGAAATAATGGAGGATGGGGGCACCCCCTCTGGGAGTCCATAACTTTGGACCCCCTGAACCAAATCTCACCAAACCTGGGTAGTAACATCAGGAGAGTCTCCCGAAAAATACCTGAACGTTTGGTGCTGCTAGCTTAAAACCTGCGCCCCCTGCAGGCCAAAAACTGAAAAATCACTAAAAATACAAAAAAAACCCACAAACGAGCTGAGGAGCTTCAGACGTTTAATGGAGGGGGGGGTTGAACCCAGGAAACCCCCCCCCCTTACCTACCTCCTTCTGCTGAACCCAGTTCTCTTCGGAGAACATACTGGGAAAGCTTACCATTTCTGGATGCTAGCTGCTTCTTTGTTAGTGTAGCCTGCAATACTTCTATTTGTCTTTTTGGCCTTGGACAAGCACTCTGAACTGGCATTCCTAACTCGTCCCTCCCCTCCAAAAAAGAAATCCTTCTTCCATCTAAAAACGACCTAAGAAGCTTCCTCTTCTCCTGCTTCTCCACACAGTCACAATTTGTGTTTGTTTTGTCAGCTTTTGAAAATTTTAATGTAATTTAATTAGTTTCTTAAAACATAAATTGAGTCAGTTGTGTAGCAAATGTTTTGAAAAATTCCATCAGTCTCTCTGTTAACTGAGGTTTTGTTGTCATTTCTTTAAAAAAAAAGAAAAGACAATGCTCAGTAGCTCCAAGCAAAGTTTTGAAATGTTGCCCAGTCATTTTTGGAAAGTTGGATTGGATAGCTCAAGTTTTAGGAGCTAATTCAAAAGAATTTTCCAGTCTTTGACGGGTGGGGGATTATAAATGGGTCTATCTGTCAGTTGCAGACACTTAGACAAATGACAGTGTGAAGGCTACGATAATGAATGTATTATCATCTGCTGTTATTCCAAAATAAAATTGTCCTCCTTTGCGGAATTCAAGAGAACTGTATAATTGAACTGCTGCTCCTGTTCTTCTCATACAACATGATTTGAGAAAAGAAAACTTTTGAGGGCTTCTAGAGGGCTCACCAAAGGCATCCCAACGACACAGGTGTTGCTTCACAGACCTGCAGACTGCCATAACATCACAGCAAATCTTCATGAAATTTGGGGCAATGCTTTGCTGAGTTAGGTGGACTACTTATGGCTTAAGAGATGAAGTAAGGAAACTTGGGGCGTTTCCCCACTTACCTTGGTCCAAAGCTTGCTACGCGCAACTCCCAGCGTGCGCCATTGCTGGCGCGCGCCCGGGCTTCCCCACGACCCCACGCGTATTTCCCATCACACTTAGAAAATGCGCGGGGGTCATCAAAAGGCGCCAGGAATGACGCAAGCTGAGGGGGCGTGACAGCGGCAGCGTCAGGGCGGCTGCGTTGTCGCCGCCCCTGTAGTGGGGAGTGCTGGGGGACCCCGCGCTACTTGAGGAGAGTAGCACGCAGTTTAAGGTAAGTGGGAAAACGCCCTTGGTGTGACTCTGTGCTGAAGTGTGTAGGGCCTGCCATTGGAACTTTGCCATGGGAACTTTTCCATTGGAAAGAGCTGAACACCCTTTATGCCTTGAGGCTTTGGTTCACATACTGATGGGTCTCCACTGGGCTACCAGGGGTATTTCCCATCACACTTAGAAAATGAATTAGTTTCCACTCTCAAAAGCGGGGAGGAGGTTCTGGGGATGTTATCATCACCGTAGAGGAAGGGCCTATTAGTGCTTCATGAGAAGTTCACAGAAATAGTATCAAACTGTTCCTTTAATAATGTGTTGTGATCTACAAACTACTGCTGTTTGTTCTCCTCAGTTTCAGGGAGGGGAAGCGTCTGCGATTTTATTTTGTTTTGTTTTCAGACCAAATGATTTTCTCGGAAGCTCAAACAAATGACACGGCTCTCAAAGAATTCATCTTGACCCCTGACTTTTAACATTTTTGCGCAACCAGATTTTTGAAAGGAGTTTTCAATTAATAAAGGGTTCCCGTCTTTGGAGGGGAATACAAATAGAGAAGCCTGCAATTAATAGATAACCTAAAACAATTGTTTTAATAGCCCATGACAGAGAGCATTTAATATGGAAGGGGATTTTCTTAGTTTCAAGTCAAACAAAAGGCTGAGCGAACATGGGTGAGATTAGTGACACGCATCAAGGGTATGGCATTGTTTGAGCTGAAAAGAGCGGCACATGTGTAGATAGTTGATAATGCTGATAATCATTCATTTGTATATAGCTGACTTTCATAACGGGAGAGGGCTACAACTTCCGTTTGTCCTTTTTCTGTGTGGTCTGAATTAGATAGGGAAATGATTAATTACAGAGCTATATTTCTTGTCAAGTCATGAATAAATATGTTTAGCATCAGTATAGCTGTTTACAAACAAGAAACTGGCATGCTGGCAAAGACTTGATTAAAAAAAAACAACCTCTAACATTCCATTCATCTCAGTGTTCTCTGTAGGAAAAGATCTTTACATTTGCATAGTTTGGCATGTTGTAATTAAATGGCACTTAAACATTTTAATTAGACCAAAGGGAAGTAAAACCGCAGTAAAAGAAGAAGAAATAATAATAAAATCAGCTTTGCTCTGCTTTTTTGTGGGGAGGGCTTTCTGGATGCCACAGAGTGCCGAGGCAATTGATACATTGCAGTTGGAAACCCTCTTGACTGTTTTCCACATGGCCTCCAGCCACACAGTTGAACTGTACTTCACCATAAGGGAAGTACAAGATTACCTGGGTTAATCACATGCTGTGGAGTCTGCAGGTGCCAGTCCTACCAGAACAGGTGCAATATATGGTCAACTCTTTAAATGACTGCCTTTCTTTTGGTCTATCTGCTGATCGAAATGCAAACCCTAATTGAAGTCAGCTGTAAGACGGGCTGGACCATTTGCTTGAAGTAAAATTGAGTTTTAACGAGCGCAGAGGAGTTCTTTTTGACATAGTATATTTCAGCGACACACAGGCCAACTCCTGGTTGAAGTCTAAAATTAGCCCCTGTGTAGGGCTGACAAGCTGGTCTGGATGGACCAGACTAGCCTGATCTGGTCAGATCTCAGAAGCAAAGCAGGGTCAAACCTGACGAGTATTTGGCTGGGAGATCTCCAAGCAATACCAGGGGCATAACACGGAAGCAGGCAACGGCAAGCCACCTCTGAACATTTCTTGTCTTGAAAACTCCAACAGGGTAGCCGTGAGTCATCTGTGACTTGACGGCACAAGAAGATAAGGCAGACAGAAGAGAAAACAAGAAAGGCAAGGTTAACAAGGGATGAATGTGAGCCATGTGGTAGTAATGGTTAACATATTGAACCCGGACTGCTGAGATCCAAATTCTGGCTGCCCTCTCATGGGTGATCTTGGGTCCAACTCTTTCTGTCAGCCTGTAGCATTAGAACATTAGAAGGGTCCTGCTGGATTAGACCACTGGTCCATCTAGTCCAGCATCCTGTCTCACACAGTGGCCAACTAGTTCTTCTAGGGGGCCAACCAACTAGGCCAGGGGTAGGGAACCTGCGGCTCTCCAGATGTTCAGGAACTACAATTCCCATCAGCCCCTACCAGCATGGCCAATTGGCCATGCTGACACGGAAAAACTGATGGGGTGCTGGACCCTGGTATCGGAATTGTAGTTCAAGGAACATCTGGAGAGCCCAGGTTCCTACCTTGAAACTAGGCTAAGACCTTTCCTTAATATTTCCCTTCCTTGCACTGGTATTCAGAGGTTTACTGCCTCCAAATGTGGAGGTTCCCTTTAATCACCACGGCTGGTAGCCACCGGTAGACCTCTCCTCAATGAATCTGTCTAATACCCTTTTTAAAACTGTCTGTGTTTGTGGCCATCACTACATCCTCTGCATGTATTGTGTAAAGAAGTATTTTCTTTTCTTCAATCTGGATCTAGTGCCAATCCATAAAATAACTGTAGAATGAGAGAGTTAGTTTGAATGTTGGTGCTGCCCTTCTGATGAGAAATGGAACCTATCAATGTTTGGGGAAGGGTGGATTTCTTTTAGTCATGTCTGAAGCTAAACTGTAGCAAGTTTTTGAATTCATGCAGGAGCGGCTAACAAAAAAGGATTTAACAGGAGGAAGGTGGTCAATGTAACACCAATCAAAGGCATGCCTGTCTCCCTCCATTACTTGTTTAGTCTTCAAACACACCTCCTGGCCTTCTCCCTTTCCCCTCCCCCAGCTCTCTCAAGTTCCTGTGTTGTCCCTCCTTAGTCATTTCTCACCCCTGTCCCTCACTCACCGTTGCCAGTTCTCAATCCCATACGTTAGTTCCAACTTTCTGCCGCATTTTTAACTACAAGTTGTTTTTCATACAGGCAGTTGCATCTCAGGGCCATACAATACATGAGGGTGAAATCTTCTTCTGGTACTCTAATATTTTGCCTGCCGTCAGTTTCTGCATCTGTTTAAATTGTCACTTCACTTTGTTTAACCAACTCACATTGTTAAAGCAGCTGCTTAGATTTGGGCAGCCTGGCAGATAGTTCAGTGCATGCCATAGGGGACATCCACAAGTGGCAATCTCCCCCTCATGCAGTATTGCTGAAGACATTAGAAAGTCACCTGGGAATGTTCCCCATTTGGGCCTCAGTGAAATAAATGAGAGCTGTTCCATGATTCCCATTCATTTCAAGATGGCTTCCTTGAATTGTACGTCAGCATCCAAATCAAGACACACAAACCAGCTGACACCAGTTTCCTCAAATTCTTTCTCAGCAAGCGCTCTCTCTCTCTCTCTCTCTCTCGATGCCTTCCTGTTAAGACTTGCCAAAGCCCAAGACTATCTTCCTAAGGCAATATACCACATTCTTATTTTGACAGGCAAAAAGAAATAAAGATTTATGGTGTTACTTATAATTTTAAAGTGGTTTTGTTACTGATTAATTTTATTATTTTATAATTGGTCATTAGGATTTTTTTTTATGGATGGGGGCTGCTTGCTGCCCTGGTATATGTGGTTATCATATCAGGTTATTTCTTTTTTTTTTAATCTGCATTTTCAAACTGGGGATCAATTAATCCTCTAACCCCTTAAAAGTACATAAACTGAAGAAGAATGCACAATACAGTATAGGCTTCAGCTGTTTGCTTGCACAAGTCACCTTTTGTTTAGAATAGATCTGCAAGCTATAATCCATTGTTTAGATTGGAAGACATTCACATGCTGCTCTAGAGATTTCATGTAAATACTGCACTGCACTGAAGATTGCTGGACATGGGTTAGTTGACAGATATGCATGGGCCAGTTGACCATTGGGTTGTATGCTATTTTAGTGTAAATCCAAATTACGCATACAGCCATATAAGGTGATCCATATTGGCAATACTATAACAAGTTAGCTTGCAACGTCCAATCTTTTTTGCCCAATTGGGTATATATCCCTCTTCTGCTATCTACATCTGTCTAGTTATAGTCTACTCATTACCCTTTGCGGATGATACATTGAATACGTATCCACGTGTATATCTGGATGTGTTGGTTTTTATGCCCGTTGCAGATGTGGACCAGAATGTTACGTCTACAATCTGATTTGTTTTAAAGCTGCCCTGCAAATTTACAAATATTATAGCTTCAAATTGGCAGTGATAAAAGAACTTCAGACTCATTACTAAGCCTGTGAGCCATCCAGTTCATCCAGTAATATAAATTCTGAAGTTAGCACTTTAGTTGCATGAATGTTATTACTGATCATTAATTTTTAAACTGTCACAGTTATTCAATTTTTAAAAAATCAAATTAGTTTTATATAACCCTGCAGAAGATAAAAATGAACATTCATCTTCCAAAAACTTTGCTCACAATGGATTGCCTTTAATATACTCAGCAAGTCAGCTGGAAGACCCTGCAGGTAACTTTAAGCAGAAAAGTTATTTGAGAAGGTCTTTTTACTCTTACTTACACCTAGATTAAGGAACAATGCTCTAGGTAGGTCTTCCATTGTTTTCACAAAACCAAAATAACTGTGTTCTCCTTTGCTGGTAATCTGAAACTGATGAACTTTAATCTCTTACCCCAAATGGGAAAAAAATAGCCAGAGCTCTGCATATATCCCTATCCCACCTACTCTTTGATCATTTTAAATATTGGACACAGAGTATTCCAAATAAGACTGCTGCAGTTGGAGCGACTAGAGAGAATGCAAACAGAAATAGACAGAGAGTGTTGATGGATCACTAGAAATATTTATTCTAGTGGTTCTGGAGGGTTTTCCGGGCTGTGTGGCCGTGGTCTGGTGGATTTTGTTCCTAATGTTTCGCCTGCATCTGTGGCTGGCATCTTCAGAGGTGTATCACAGAGAAAAGTCTGTTTCTGACACCTCTGAAGATGCCAGCCACAGATGCAGGCGAAACGTTAGTGACAAAATCCACCAGACCACGGCCACACAGCCCGGAAAACCCTCCAGAACCAGTTGAATCCGGCCGTGAAAGCCTTCGACAATACATTTATTCTAGTCCCCACCACAAAACACCACTGAGAGTGGATTTGACATTGTTACCGACAGCGTTAGGAGTAGGCAATGGAACTGCCTGGGTCACAGATGCCCAGCTAGTGGAAGTAACATCATGTGCTCATGCCATGTCCTGCCAGCCTCTCAGTAGTGATGCTGCAGCTGTGACCCCTACAGCTCAATCTCTGCTTCCCCCTCCCCCATTTAGCTGCTGCCAGGAGGCTGGGATGTGCCCTGTGACCCCCTCTATGAACAACCAGTGATAGAGACCATTGTAATGTTTAATGAAATCTTTGTTCATGAAGCTCCTGTCTTCATAACAGTGAAGTCTGGATACTGACACAACATCCACAACAGAGGAAAAAGAAAGAGTTTGGATTTATACCCTGCCTTTCTGTCCTGTAAGGAGCCTCCAGGTGGCTTACAAAGTCAACTTCAGCTGACCTTTACTAGACATATCAGTAAAAATAAAATCCAACCCCTGGTTTTCCATAATTGAAGAAAAAATGGCCTCTATTGGACTGTCAGTGGATTCACTTTGCCCTTTGTCCTATTCAGAAGCTTATAGGAAATTAAAAGATCAACTATTGGATAGAGAGTTCTCTACCCTAATCACCGCAGCCAAGAAAACGTGCTTCCCCCTGTATTTTTCTCTCCCATTTGAACAGGGCCACTTGGCACACTACCTGTATTGCTTAATAAACCCTGTTCAAAGGAGAGCCATAATGCTCGCCAGGTTTAATGTTATGCCTTCTGCCTTGTTACATGGCAGATTTAATAAGCAAGAAAAGGCCAAAAGATTGTGCCCATGTAACAATGGCTCAGTTGAATCTCTGGCCCACCAATTACTACACTGTCTCAGATTCAAGGAAATCAGATCCAAGTATGTGAATCTTACTCCTTTACATTTACCCCATCTCCCCGATTTAATTAGATTACACTACTTGTTGGACAACCCTGATCCGTCTCTCTGTACGATAGTGGCAGACTTTCTCCTGGAAATTACTAAACGCCAGTAGATTTCCTTCGCCCTGTATTGTATATGCTTTTTAATCTGTTTTAATCTGTTTTTTATTACTGTTGTACTGTTGTCTACGCCAATAAAGGCTTGCTTCTAGAAACAAATGTAAAAATAAAACAAAATACAGGACAGAGTGAGTGTTAAAACAGGACATAAAACTGGACAAAGCACATAAGGTTGGTACAGAAGAGGTGATCAAGCGTCCATTATGTCTTTGACTTGAGCAAGCTTGCAAACTCCTTTCCCTTCCTCCCCCCACAACAGACACTCTCTGAGGTAGGTGGGGCTGAGAGAGTTCTGAGAGAACTGGGACAGACACAAGGTCAGCCAACAGGCTTCATGTGGAGGAGTGGGGAAACAAATCTCGTTCACCAGATAAGAGGCTGCCACGCATGGGCAGGAGGGGGACATAAATCCTCACATGTAGATTAGAGTCCACCGCTCTTAATCACTCCGCCATGCTCTCTCTCCAGAACCACAACACCATACCTTTGTAAAGACTAGTGAAAGTGTATGAAAGATGAAGCAATTGAAAAGACCCAGGAACTGAAGATTGTCTTCCGATGGCGCCAGTGACTGGAAACATTTAATGAAGGAACCTGATTTATTTGGAAGTAAATGGGCTAATCAGTGGCAATACCTCCGAATATTACAGGAAACGCAGATGTCTAATTGTAATTGGACCATTCATAAACTGCAAGCTTCTTGTTTCTCGAAGAAAAATGAAACTTTTGAAGGCGCGCATTTCTCGTTCTCCTAATTTTGGGGCAATGTTTTTGAAACATGGGATATCAAGTAAACACTTGAAAGCTAAGGACTAAACAGCAAGTAGGGCGTAAGAAGGAATTTCTCTGCAGTTGTCCCATAATTTAGAGTTCTTCTCCCCTTGGGAAATCACAAGCACAAAATTTAGGCTGTGCATATCTCAGTTCTTTATAAGACCTTTCTGTTTGCAGTGGCTGTTAGCAGTCAAGAGAGAATTAGGACTGTTAACCATTTTAATAGGAGTTTAATTTTTTATTTGCTTTTTGATCTGCAGCTACACAACCCGTGTTCCTACGGGGCCTGTCAAGCTCCTGTGCAGCTCGTGAGATGGTGTTGTGCCGTGATTGGCTAGAACGTGAGACAGAATCCTTTGTTACGATGTGTCTGGCTTGTGGTGGGGTAGGAATATATGTACAGTGGACGTGTTTTGAGTTTAGGAAGGCTTTTTAAAACTTTGTGTAGTTTTATAATACCATGGAATCACAGAGTTGGAAGTGGCCATAGTCCAATCCCCTGGTGGATGCAGGATCAGCCTATTTTGGTTGGTTGGTTGGTTGGGTGGGTGGGTGGGTGGGTGGGTTTATATTCCGCCCTCCCCTGGAGGGCTCAGGGCGGTGAACAACATGTAAAATAGAGCACATATATGAGACTAAAATCCATTAAATATCGGTTAATACAGGCTCTAAAAAATAAACCCTACCCCATGAAAATGCAGCATTATTAAGATCAACATAAAAGATGGCACCTACTATCAATTCCCTTAGAAACCAAAGGGAAGGGGCGGCAGGATCCACTTGATGTTATAAGGAGGGGGGGGCATCAGCGGCTAGTCTCCCCAAAGGCCCGGCGGAACAGCTCAGTCTTACAGGCTAGAGCATCCCAGACAAGTGCTCATACAGCCACTATTTTAAAGGCTGCCAGAGAGATACCATAGAATCACATAGTTGGAAGGGGCCATAGTCCAACCCCCTGGTCAATGCAGGATCAGCCTAGAGCAGGGGTAGGGAACCTGCGGCTCTCCAGATGTTCAGGAACTACAATTCCCAATTGGCCATGCTGACAGAGGCTGATGGGAATTGTAGTTCCTGAACATCTGGAGAGCCGCAGGTTCCCTACCCCTGGCCTAGAGTATCCCGGACAACCACTATTTTAAAGGCTGCCAGAGAGAGGGGACTCTCCAGCTCCCTAGGCAGCCGATTCCATTGCTGAACTATTCTCACTGTTAAACAAAAAATCTTAATGTCCAGGTGGTACCTTTCTGACCATAATTTATACCCATTATTGTGAATCCTATCCTTTGCTGCCAATAGGAACAGTTCCCTGCCTTCTTCTAAGTAACAGTCTTTCAAAAACTTAAAAGAGAGCAATCATGTGTGCCCCCACCCCCACCCCCACCCCCAACCTCTTCTCCAGGCTAAACGTTCCCAAGTCCCTCAGTCTTTCCTTGTAGAGCTTGGTCTCCAGGCTTCCCTGGCTCCTCAACAATAAATAGTACTTCTGCCCACAACATCACTTTCTGTATGTTCTGTGTGGGTGTAGCTGGAGTGACCTAGCTTGGTTGTCACATCGTTGTAGCTATACAGATGCACGTAATACTACACAAGACTTTAAAGAGTTTTGTCTGGATCCCCTTGGTTTCCCAAACCCAGCTTCCTTTCCTGACAGCTTCACATCAGCTGCAATGAACATAAGAACATAAGACCAAGCCAGCTGTATCAGACCAGAGTCCATCTAGTCCAGCTCTCTGCTACTCGCAGTGGCCCACCAGGTGCCTTTGGGAGCTCACATGCAGGATGTGAAAGCAATGGCCTTCTGCGGCTGTTGCTCCCGAGCACCTGGACTGTTAAGGCATTTGCAATCTCAGATCAAAGAGGATCAAGATTGGTAGCCATAAATCGACTTCTCCTCCATAAATCTGCCCAAGCCCCTTTTAAAGCTCTCCAGGTTAGTGGCCATCACCACCTCCTGTGGCAGCATATTCCAAACACTAATCACACGTTGCGTGAAGAAGTGTTTCCTTTTATTAGTCCTAATTCTTCCCCCCAGCATTTTCAATGTATGCCCCCCGGTTCTACTATTGTGAGAAAGAGAGAAAAATTTCTCTCTTGTCAACATTTTCTACCCCATGCATAATTTTATAGACTTCAATCATATCCCCCTCAGATGTCTCCTCTTTAAACTAAAGAGTCCCAAACACTGCAGCCTCTCCTCATAAGGAAGGTGCTCCAGTCCCTCAATCATCCTTGTTGCCCTTCTCTGCACTTTTTCTATCTCTTCAATATCCTTTTTGAGGTGTGGCGACCAGAACTGAACACAGTACTCCAAGTGCGGTCGCACCACAGCTTTATATAAGGGCATGACAATCTTTGCAGTTTTATTCTCAATTCCTTTCCTAATGATCCCCAGCATAGAGTTTGCCTTTTTCACAGCTGCCCTGCATTGAGTTGACATTCCCATGGAACTATCAACTAAGACGCCCAAATCCCTTTCCTGGTCTGTGACTGATAGCACTGACTCCTGTAGCGTGTATGTGAAGTTTGGATTTTTTGCCCCTATGTGCATCACTTTACATTTTGCTACATTGAACTGCATTTGCCATTTCTTAGCCCACTCACCTAATTTATCAAGGTCCGCTTGGAGCTCTTCGCAATCCTTTGTGGTTCTCACCACACTACATAATTTGGTATCATCTGCAAACTTGGCCACCACGCTACCCACCCCTACTTCCAGGTCATTTATGAATAGGTTAAAGAGCACTGGTCCCAAAACGGATCCTTGGGGGACACCACTTCTTACATCTCTCCATTGTGAGAATTTCCCATTTACACCCACTCTTTGCTTCCTGTTTCTCAACCAGTTTTTAATCCATAGGAGGACTTCCCCTCTTATTCCTTCCCCTCTTATTCCAATGAATGACATTGACTGAGGTCTGCAGAATAGGGGGAGGGGCTCCTGTCTTCCCCCTTTACCAGGGGTCTTCAAACTATGGCTCCCCAGATGTTCATGAACTACAATTCCCATCAGCCCTGCCACTTGGCCATGGGTCTTTTCTGAATTGGGGCCTACAGACTTTAAAAAGCTGCTGTGTGGCTGTGAGGAAAGCAAATCAGGTCCAGGGAATTAGGTCTCAGTTCAGAGCGGTTAAATTCCCAAATAAAAACAGAATCTATGCAAAGAATGCACCTATCTTTTGCAGCCATCTCTATCCCCTGCTGACCTGGCTATATTCAGAGAGCCCGGCTCTGATCCCCGCCTGCGCAGCTGGGTTTTGGGTGTGCAACCACCAAGCCACAGCAGCAGCGGAGACCAAGAACCACTCTGGTACCATCTGCAGCAGAGCCTAGAGCCCCCTGGCAGGCCCATCCACAGTGGCAGCAGAGCCTGCTAATTGCTGGCAGGCCTATCCATGGTAGCAGTGCCCAGGAGCTGCTCTGGGCCTGTTCATCTAGGCTGGGGAGAAGATGGGATTTGCCCCCCTGCAAGTTTTGTGGGTCCCCACTTGTACTATTCTAAAACCAGGATGGGGACACATTTGTAGAGGCACCAGCGTGTGCATTTCTCCCTTGTTTCCTGCGATGTTATTAGACAGGGGAATGTCTTCAAGAGACAACATTTTCATAAAAACATAACACAGTGAGTGAGAATAAAATGGGGAAGAGAATTGAAGGAAGAACAAGATAAAAATGTAAAGGGGAAACATTTCAGGTTCTAGAACCATTAGAGACTAACGGATAGGAGCACATTAAGAACCGTTAATAAAACGTAACCCATTCCACCCTCTGACTGGAATAACTTAATTATGATGGCTACATTCTTATTGTTAACTGAACAGGTTTTTAATTATTTGCAAGGTTTAAATGTCCGATATAACAAATGCAGTTCAACACTCCTAACAATGTGTTTTAGTCTTAATTACTCCTCTTCTTTTTCATTCAGAACCCTTCTTTCAATTAAAAAGTGGCCTGACCTAGATAGGATTACTGTAGAACTCTATTTTCTACTGCACAGGGAATAAATGTCAAAGACATTTCTCAGGTGACAAAATGCTGAAATTCCCAAATCTCTCTCATAGCTGGTGACTAACCATTTCTCATATGTTTTTACGCTGGTGAGTGGGTATCAAAAGTAAATGTTTTGACGGGTACAGCAAGGAACGTTGTCAAACATGGAATGATGTTACTTCGGAGTAAGCTTTTGGTATTCCCTTGCCATATGTCCTTTAAAGTGCATTGCATGCGTGTCTTTATGCAAGAAGGAAAATGTAAAACTCTGTATGTCAGCCAACTTCCCCCTCCATTTGCATTTTGCATAAAAGTAATTTTTAGAAAGGTCATAGTACAATACTAGGAGGATTGTATTCGCTTTTCAAGCTGTATTTCAAAACTGGGCTAAGCATTACCAATTCCTAGAATTCTGCTGAACAAACTCCTCTCTGCCAAACACGTTGTAGTGAAGATTTCATATGAATCAGGTAGCTGTCCTTAAGTCTTCACAAAATCCTCCTGGCACAAATCCATAAAATTCAGCTGAAATTTTACAGAAATTTGCACTATTGTCACGGTACGTTGATAAGACACTGGTGAGACTCACAGTCTGTTGATTAAATTATTAATCCAGAACTTGGCTTTCTGCTCTCTAATACCACTTTTATTCATTTATTTATTTTTTTTGGATTGCTGCATATTTAAATTTATTATGTATCCATTGGTACATTTGGTAAATTTACAGCCAGTTGTTATATTGGTATTTTTGAAATAATGAATAATTTGATTGATGGCTTGATTTTAGCAACATGATATCTAATTCTTGACATGACTATATCTGGGGATACTTAAATCTAGAGATTCAACCATGGACAGACAATGCCCCTGAAAAAGCTCCAGGTTTGCAGAAGTATCTGAAATCTTTAAAAAAAAATTGCACTACCCCTCCCCTACACACAAACCAACAACAAAAACAGTAACAGCAGTGCATATGGTTTTAAAAAACAAATGCTCTCAGTGCCTGTTTCTAGGCAATCACAACCATGTAGCCAACCGTTAAACCCTGGTTTCTGTCAGTAAAGGGCAGGTGTATGGACAGCTGTTCTACCTTTTGGGAGGACTCATCTGGGCCAAACCCAGGTGGCTTGCTGTTACATGACTAGATGATTCATCCAAGCCCAGCTTCTTGCTACTATTCAAGAGCAGCTGTCCCATAGTCAGTGTTGTGGTTATGTAAGTAATGGGAGAGCCAGGTTTGATTCCTCACTCTGTCATGGAAGGTCACTAAATGACCTTAGGCCAATCACACACTCATAAACTACTTCACAGGATTTGTTTATACACCAATGGCCAATTATCAACAATAATATAATTGATACAGAGAATATAGCATTACTAATTAATCACCACAGCATTCACAGACAGTGATGATCTACTACACCTTTTGGCAAGGAATTATGCTTTTCATGGATTAAGTACCAAAAGTTTGCAACCCGAAATGAGGTCTTGGGATCTCTGTCCTGCAGCAAAATTTTTAATTTTAGACTGTTCAGCTCTGTCCCCATTACCTGTCAGATGTGATACTAGAGGGTAGATTAAGGTGTTTCTTTCATCTTGATACATTTCTCAATACAATAACTTATGGGTTACAGATTCTACCTCCTTCGACTTACAGTAACAGGTTCTCAGATCATACGACACCCTCACAGTAAGTCCAAAGTGTTGTCCTAAGGGACCCTAAGGCAGCTAACAAAATTAAAACATACATAATAGACTCACATCTTTAAACATTAAAACAAACCAAGAACATAATTAAATCAGTTCAACCCACAGGTAAAGTATACATACGAAAACTAAAAACAATTAAAACACTGGACAGGAAGAAGGAATCACAGAGGAAATGCTACATGAAGCAAAAATAGTCTTTAACTGCTGGGTGAAATAACAACAAAAGGGGACAGACAAATCTCCTTGGGGAGAAAGTTCCAGAGTCCAAGAAGGCCCTCTCCCAATTTTCCACTCTCATAGAAGGTGGGGGTACCCGAAACAGAGTCTCAAAAGAATTTCACAGGAGCCGGGTAGGTTCATTAAGAGAATAGGCTGTTCTCTTCTCTCCTTTTTTTCCCCATTCCCAAAAACATTTAAGGCAAAGACCTCTTGTAAACAAAGCAAAGCATTAAGTGTTGCTGCCAGTACATGAAGTATCCTGCTAGAAAACAGATATTGAAGGTGGCATGACAAGAATTGTGGACGAGTCACTTGGGTACTCATCATGTTGCTCCTGAACTTTGTGGTGGCAAGGGAGGACAGCCTTTTCGCCTTGTTGCTACTGTAGCAGCAACCTCTGGCGATTCGGCTGAAGGAAACTCTCCTTCAGCTGTTATCACTAGAAATCATGCATACCAACAGCCATGATTATATTGAGCCTTCTAATTGCTGCACTGATTATACCAATTATACAGTAGGGTACTGATTACACCATACTGAGCTGGGATTAGGGCGGACACACGAGTCAGTTCATTACAAGGTTTTGCCTGATGCTGCTTCCAAGCAGGAAAATAAGCTATTAATTCCTGAGTCTGTCCAAATGACATGACCACTTTAGAGAAAGAGGGCAAATGGGAAAGGAAGAGAAAACATTTCAAGTGGATTCCTTTAAGAGCCAAGCTGGTCAGTCTGTGTTTATGGCAAAGAAATTCTTCATTACAAGACAGGCTGGATTCGAGCCATACTGGAAAGAAGCCCTACTTTTGAAGGAAGCACATTTTACTTGCAAGGGGCAGCGTTTCTGCACCATTTGCTTGTGTGAAAGGTGCCAGGACACAACTGAGAGATGTGTTTCACTTGTCCTGGTAATGCTTTGGAAATGTTAACTTCAAATAAGGAAACATTTTGAGGTAGTTCCACCAGTAAATCACAAAACGATAATAAAATCGGAAAGAACCATGACTTGGGGGAAGGGGTGATAAAAGTTGGGTTCTTTTTCACTTTCTTCTCTGATTCTAAGGGAGTAGGGAAATGAGGAGGACAGTTTCAGCTTTTTCATTGGAGTGCAAACATCGTTCCCTTTCTTATTTCCCTTTGACCAATAGAATTGAACAATTTAGACTACAGTGGAACCACGGTTTTCATTGCCTTCGGTTTTCATCAATTTTGGTTTTCATCGATTTTTACAGTGAAAAATTTGTCTCGGTTTTCATTGATTTGCCTTGGTTTTCATCGATTTGCAGTACGGTGCAGGGGTTTGTGGAGAAAAATCACCTGGACAAAGCTGTTGCGGGCCGTGTCTGCAACTTGTTTAATGACAATGTCTTGCCCCATTTCAGACAAATCTTAAAGAGGCATCAGAAACAGACCTCTTTGGACAGCTTTCTGGTGCGACATTGGTCCACTGGCTCCGAAGCTGGTCCTAGTGTTATTGTTTGTTACTGTTTTCAGCATTAAACACTATGTTTATTCACCAAAAAAATGTATTTTTGGTATGTTTTTTGGAATGCCTGGAATGGATTGATTGGATTTACATTGATTCCTATGGAAAAGTTTGCCTCGGTTTTCATCGGTTTCAGTTTTCCTTGATTCTTTTCGGACGGATTACCAACGAAAACCGAGGTTCCACTGTACTACTACTTGAATCTTCAAGCAAATTACTGTACATGCTTTTAAATTTTGCAGTACTTTGGACAGATCGTGCCTCAGGAGAATTCAAAAATCTCAGAGTCTACCTTTTGAGTGAAAACAAGAAAACATGGTCAAGCGATCGATATAAGATTTTGCCTCCAGAGAAGGGGGCTGAAAGAAACCCTTTGCCATGACTTTGTGGTGTCTTAGAATCTAGTTTCTGGGTGAAACATGGCTGTTAGCTGCTCTCTGCACTCCTAAATTTATCAACTGTAACCTTATAAATGAATAGATCCAGGAAGACTGTGTTACGCCTGAAAATAGCTTCTGTCCTCTTTTCTGAACTATTTTATTCCCATATCCCTGGAAGATAAATAAAAAGTGGATGATGAACTTACGGCATTCAGAAGCTACTTGGGTTAAGCCTGTCAAGTATACAGTAAAGATGGGGTAGAGATGACACTGGTCAAGCTTTACATCACCCTAACTCTGTTTCAAGATCATTTAAGATGCCAACTTTTATTGAATTCACTGTTAGGGAACAATGACATTTGTACATTGTCTAACACCGAAATCCTCTCCTGGGGATGTACAGATAAATGTACAGATACCGTCAGTGTAATAAATTGGAAGAATTATCACATAACACCATTTGGAATGATAATGCTGAAATCTGGAGGAGGGGGCACTATATCACTGCTCAATTGTTCCTCCCCGGAAACTTTTTACCAGAGAGCTAGAATGTTGCTGAGCTAAAAATCTTATGCAGTGCCATCACCCTGTAACTTCAGCTATTGTCTTCCTTTCCCTTTTTCCTGTTGGGCCAACTGCCATGCTTTGCTGGAAACCACTGTGTGAAGCTTAACTTTCCTCTTCCAACTTCCCATGGTACTTAGAATGCAGCAAGGAACTGTGGGACATGTAGTTTCCAGGCTGCTACCATCTGTGAACATGAAAACTCTGGAGAATTATGTTTCCTGCCCAGCACCCCTTAGTATCAGAGCTGTTTCTGTTTCAGTATTCCAAGCAGCAGGAACAGAAAGCTTCTCATTCAAGAGATGTCTAAGCTGCTGCCTTTTTGTTGATGATGACAACTAAAGATTTGGAAGAAATGAAATGGTCAAGAATAGGACCAGATTTAAAGCCTTTCAGCTATATGTTTGTGTAGTGTAGGAGGTACATAGGCTCTGTCGCTCTTCTGACTATACTAAGAATATTTGCAGCTTACATCATTTTTACTGTATATTTATCTAACAATGTTAGCATCTGCTGATCAGGTCTTGCTTTGAATGCTATATTCGCAGGGGGCATTCCATTTTAGACTCAGCTTATCAGATGTCTTATTCTTTTGACCGCAATGACTTACATTGTGTAATTTGCCTTGAGTCTCAATGAGAAGAAGAAGAAGCAGAAGAAGAAGAGGGGGAAGAGGAGGGGGAGGAGGAGTTTGGATTTATATCCCCCCCCCTTCTCTCCTGTAGAAGACTCAAAGGGGCTTACAATCTCCTTGCCCTTCCCCCCTCACAACAAACACCCTGTGAGGTGGGTGGGGCTGAGAGAGCTCCGAGAAGCTGTGACTAGCCCAAGGTCACCCATCTGGTGTGTGTGGGAGTGCACAGGCTAATCTGAATTCCCTAGATAAGCCTCCACAGCTCAAGCGGCAGAGCGGGGAATCAAACCCTCCAGATTAGAATGCACCTGCTCTTTACCACTACGCAACTGGCCATATCTATACAGTTGGTCGCGCGGGAGAATGGAAGAGGTGGTTGTGTTGCATGTTGACTTTTTTGTTTGTTTGTCTCAGATTCTGAAAATCTGTGATGAAGAAGTGAAACAGGCTTTTCTTTTTTGGGTATTCCCTTCCTAACGAAAGTTATGAGAAAGTGTTCTAGCAGCATTCTCTCCTGATGTTTCGCCTGCATCTGTGGCTGGCATCTTCAGAGGATCTGATGCCAGCCACAGATGCAGGCGAAACGTCAGGAGAGAATGCTGCTAGAACACGGCCACACAGCCGGGAAACCACACAGCACCCCAGTGATTCCGGCTGTGAAAGCCTTCGACAATAGTTATGAGAAAGTTATGAGAAAGGTAGCTTATATTTAACACAGATAAATAGTGTAATTAGGGTGTTGGGATTACTGCCTAGGAGATCCAAGTTTGAATCCCTGCTTTGCAGTGGGAGTTCACTGGCTGACTTCAGGCCAGCCACTCTCCCTTAGCCCAATCTACTCCACAGGGTTGTTGTGAAGATAAAACAGAAGGAAGGCAATGTGGTAAGCCACTTTGGGTCCCCATCAGACAGGAAAGTAGAGTACAAATAAAAATAAACGATGCAAAAGCAGTTGCTGTTTGGGCACAGGCTTTTGCATGCTCATAGTGCATCTTCATTCAGCCTGTGTTGAACTTTTCCTGTGCTGATCTGTGGGGATGTTGCAGTGCATATGTAAATCATCAACTTGTGCTGAATTTAGTGGGGTTTTGCATCTTCAAGATGGGCTGGCTAGTGGTTCAACACAGGTAACCTCCTTCCATGAAGAAATTAAACCTGGTACAACCGGCCATATCTATACAGTTGGTGTCGGGGGAGAATGGAAGAGGTGGTTGTGTTGCATGTTGACTTTTTAATTTGTCTCAGATTCTGAAAATCTGTGACAAAGAAGTAAAACAGGCTTTTCTTTTTTGGGGCATTCCCTTCATAACGAAAGTTGGGCTTCATTTTCTACTCCTTTTTCTTGCTGAAATGATACTGTCCTCTAGTGGCTATCTTGAGTGATTGTATTGCTGTGCGATACAGTGATCGCTGAGGTGAAATATGTTCATAATTGGGCTGCTGAAGAAATCTGCAACGTCTAGTATTGCGTTAAGCCTGCTTCAACATTCTTGGTGTTTCTCAGGGCCTGTGGGACCACTTTGGCACTAACATCTGTGGGAAACAAACGATAGGGGGGGGGGGAATCTTTTCATGCAGACCTTTGGGGTACCTCTGCTGCCAGGGAGAGGGTTAAGTGGAGCTTGTTCGCCTTGGCAGGGGAGGCCTGGTCCACAAATGCTTTGAGGATACTTGGAGGTATAAAAAGGTTTTCGTCAGATTTCAATCACAGCAAGCTTGAGGCCAAGATGTCGCTTTTAATTCGCTGCAGATGCAACTTTACTGACGGTTATAATAAATAGATCTAGCTGTAGAGCAACAGGCAACACGATTGGTAATTTTAGAATATATTTTTTTTGTGACAGACTTTTACTCATTTATTTGCTTTGCGCCGATTCGAGACTAGCAGCCGATGATGGGTGGGGAGAGAAATTAAGCAAGAAAGAGTGGCTTTTCTTACTGCTGCAAGATTAGATAATATTTAATTTGTTTCCAGGAGGAACATCCCACAAAGAGAACATTAGCAGGAGCTTTGATTCTCGGGATCTAAGGACTCCTGTTAATTAGCCCCCTCAATTACTTGTCACACTCTGTGTGTGTGTGTGTGTGTGTGTGTGTGTGTGTGTGTGTGTGTGTGTGTGTGTGTGTGTGTGTGTGTGTGTGTGTAGATTCCACAGAAAAGTTCTTTCCCCCACTTTCCCCGAGAAAACCCATTGTGTGTGTTGTGAGAAGTCTTTTTTCAGAAGAATGCAAAAGCACCTGGGCTTGTTTTTCACCTGGCAACGCTGGTTTGGTTTTTCACCCTGTACTAAGAATAAATGTATGTCATGGCTACGAAGGCAAAACTATGTACTGTTGTACTGTTTGATGTTTTCCGGGAGTGTGTGCCACATGAGACGAGTCCTTTTTGAAAATTCATGCGCTGAATCTGCCTTGGCATGCATACACCTTTTTCTCGTGGTATACAATATTCATATTGGCAGTGTAGGATTCAAAGGATACCTGGTAGATAGGATTTCTGCCACAGCAGGCAGCCAGGTATCTAGTATGTAGGCTTATGAATGAGTGATAAAGCTTTTTTGTTTTGCCTTTCAAAATGATTCTAAAGCTTGACTGTTTGCTGGCTTCTTTTTAAGTGTTTGCACAGACCCGAGTGAGAGACGGTGCTGGGCTTTTTGAGTGTTTACCATCTGAGTGTGTGTCTTTGTTTTGCTTTTACTATCTGTTTTGTTTGTCGCACTTACTGGTGAGAGTGATGGGTTGAGAAAGTCGGGGAGTCATGATTAATAGTGCATCAAAGACGGAAAGTAAGTATGGGAAAAAACAGACCGGGAGAGGGAAAGTAACAACAGACATTGGTCGGCTGTTTCTCTTTCTGGGTGATGTTGATGATCATAGCAACAACCCACTGGACTAGAAAATCTTGGTGCCAATCACCGGAGAAACAGTAGCCATTTGTAATGTAACCCTGGATGAGAGAGCTAGCTTGGAATGTATCACTGAGACCCGGATGGAGGAAATAACCCAGATGATTTGACTGACCGCTAGCACAGTCCCCCTAGTCCACAATACTTCCAATTTTGAGACTGCGTACTTAGTGTGGGGATTACAGGACAGGTTTGGGATTCTGTGGGCACTCTGCCCACCCCACTGCCTAACAGTCTCCCTGCCTGAACTGGGAAAGGTGATGTTGGGCGATACTGAGAACCCTTAGGCTTGGGGACCTCAACGTTCATGCCCAAACTGCCTTGTCAAGAGCAGCTCAGGATTTCATGGGCTCCACGACAACCATGTACCTGTTTCAGGTAATAACCAGCTTCACACACTTCAGTCTTACCTGTAAGTTAGATTTCACACACTGGGGTGTTGAAGGAACACTGCTCGGCTCCTTGACCTCTGATCTGTGGAGTCCTGTGGAGTATCATTTTGTCTTCTGTTCTCTGGGGGGAAACTTTTTCACTCAAGCCTGACCAATTTCCCACCTCTTATGTATTGTCGAAGGCTTTCGTGGCCGGATTCAACTGGTTGTGGTGGGTTTTCCAGGCTCTGTGGCAGTGGTCTGGTGGATCCACCATTCCACGGCCACACAGCCCGGAAAACCCACCTCAACCAGTTCCACCTCTTACTTCAGCACCCATCCCACAAGACCTTTTGTCCATTTCAGTCCCATGATTCTCCAGCATAGCATTTTGTGATGATCAGATGGGACCTCTCATTCCTTTTCTACCTCCTGGAAGCTGGCTGGCTCATTGCTTCCTTTGGACAGTTTCGGGATACAAATGCCAGAAACAAATATACTGTTAAATTTCATTCAGGACAGGCAAGTATCTTAGATGTGTAGCCGGTTTGTGGCCCTGAAAGCCAGATACGAATGTATCCGCACAGAGAGCTGTGTGCAGCACGTATGAGTGGGTTATATAGGGCTGCTGTGAAAAGTCCTTGCATAGCACCTTAGTTCCTAATGCTATTCCTCAGTATTGATGATTTGTACATTGGCCGTAGAAGCAGAGATGATGTCTTCACATATTATCATTAGCTCCCTGCCTTTGGCGCAAGGGCCGTCCCTTCCTTTGATGGATTTTTCATGTCTGCTGTGTCAGTAAAAGCAAACAGTTACCGGACAAAAACGCTTACATCTATACTTCTTCCTGCTTGAAACGTAAAGCTCTGACTTGGAAGGCACAAATGTTAGGTGGAAATGTTAATCATTAATATGCCATTCAGGGCAGCCTCTCTCCTGTGCAGACAGGGCACTCTGTTCTCAGTGCGCACATTATGTTTGGTGTTTCTCAGGTGCTGGCTATGCTAATGAGGGCTTGTTTGCAATATGCAGTGGATGGTTTTCTTTTCCCCCTCTGGGCACCTTTTCCAGCCTCTTTCTTTTCTGCACACAAAAAAATACCCGGCGTAAACCCCTTCATTGAAATGCGTCTCCTGAATGTTAAACCAGTTACAAGGAGAAGCAAAAATCCATTTAGAGCAGCACAGGAACAATAAACAATGTTCACCAATTTTAGCAGAGTTTGTAACTGAATCGCTTTATTGTTTGAAGTGATCTTTTGGCTTATTTATAAGATTACGGCAAAGCCCAAGATTAAATTCCTTACCTGATTCAGTTTTCCGTTGATTGAACTCATTCGGGCTGCTTTCTTGTCTAACTGATTTTATTTACATTATTGTTATTATTAAAGCCAGTCACACAAGCCTCGGTTATTCAGCACTGAATCTAATTTCCTTCAATATGTTTTTCATGAAGCTGACAATGGATAAAAGGAACTAATTAGAATTCAGCCCGAGCTCAGAAAAGCAGATCTTTAAATGAGAAGGCCCACAATAGGAAGTAAAAATATCTATATTAGGCATAATATCCTCTCTCTTATCTTTAATGATGTAAACACATGGCCTAAAGTTGATCTGGCTCATGGCTGGTATAGTTACTATTACATTAGGAACTTATTGTAGAAAAGAAAGAAAACATTCTCCCACGGTTCTACCAAAACACTGTCAGGACTTAGAATCATAGAATCACAGGCTGTTTCTGCACGGGCGGAATATAGCGACCCAGGGACGCTAAAAACAGCATCCTTGGGGAGGGGTTCGCACGGCCGCTGTTTCCGAACCTCACTCCCTGGGCGAGGTATTTCGGAAACGGCAGCAGCTGGAAGGCGCCACCCCCCCCTTTCCTGAACACCTTACCATCCCTCCAACCTTCCGGCATGTCGTCCAGGCCTGGAGACACGCTCCCCCGCCCTGCGACTCCAGAGCTGTCGCGCAGGGTAGGGGGGCGTGTCCCCCGGCCTTGGCGACGCGCCGGAAGGTCGGAAGGAAGGTAAGGCGTTCGCGCTACGGTGCAGCGCTGCGCCGTCTTCCCTGCCCCTACTGGGACCGTTCATGCAAACGGTCCCAGGGGGGTGCGTCGGCGTCGTATATGCCAACGCGCCCCCCGAGAGTGGCCGTGCAGAAACAGAGTTGGAAGAGACCCCAAGGGCCATCAAGTCCAACCCCCAAGTAGTATTAGTACTACCTCTTTGCGTAGTACTAATAATACATTTGTATAGTGCTTTCTATGTTTGAAGTTCTTCATATATATTATAGGAGTATTATTTACACCAGTTTAAAAGACCTAAGCCCTCAGTTTACAAGACCCCAGAGCAGGGCTTTTAACAATAGGATGTTTTGAAAGACATTGGTGGATTCCGCATGGCACAAATATAATGTCTTCAGGATGTTATATATAGCGTTTCGGGGAAGAACTTCACGCAGGTCTCTTTCTCAAAATGGCTCATATTTCTCTCAGCCTGGGTTTTACAAAAATTGCTAGACCAACAATTTTTTTTTTTGCAAAATCCCAGGTTGAAGGCGCGCATGCCCAAACACAACAGGCAATAGATGCTTTGTTTTCCTCCCTGCCACCCTTTCACTTTAGCTTCCGCTGCCTTCCACCATTTCAGGAAGAATCTGTCCACCAGTTTGTGCAGTATGCCAAGCACGTTGTAGGCTGATTCTAGGAGCGTCCGCCATTTCAAAAGTCCCGCAAGAACATTTTCTAGCCGTGCCAGTGAGTATGACCGCCATTTCACTCATAGAGACACAGCAACAAATGCCTTATTGCCTGGCCATTGCAGGGAAATGCGCCAACACACCCCGAATTGTTTCCATGGGCTCAAATAGTTTCCAGACCAAGTGAACGGCACACATGCAAACAGAAAAAAGGAAAATGGGTTCATTTATAACGACTGCAACTCATTATAAATAAGCTGTGTGGAATCCACCGTTGATTCATAGGCTCTCCGTGAGACGGCACTTCGCACACACATTTATATCAACCCTACAAGACGGATACCCTACAACCCTACAAGACGGATAAGTATAATCAACTTATGGGTGCAGGCATGCAGCTGGGAAAACATGGCTCTGCTGAAGTCTGCCTCTTAATAGGGTGTCTGTGATTGAGATGAAATTTGGACTGACAACCTAACATCTCATTCTCAAAGCCATTATAACAGTATGAATAAAACAGTATGAATAAAACTGAAAAAGGCATGAAACCTATGGGTTTCTATCCTATCAATAGAAAATGGTGTTCTACTCACAGAACAGGCTTCCAGCTTCCCTTGTCCTAAGACAGTTATGGCGAACCTATGGCACGGGTGCCAGAGGTGGCACTCAGAGCCCTCTCTGTGGGCACACACATACAGAGTTTGTATGTGGGGGGGGGGGGGGGCGGCAGAAGAACTGAAGCTTGATCCTTTACCTGGGAGTAAGCTAGGTTGCTGGCAGTGGAGCTTGCTTCTGAGTAAACCCTCCTAGGGTTGTGATTCACCCGTTCAAAGTGTTGCACGGTTGCTTCACCAAGCTTACTCCCGAGTAACACGTGCCGTAGAGCCAAGCATTTTTTATAAACTGAAACCTGAGTATTTAGGTTAAATTGCCGTGTTGGCACTTTGAGATAAATAAGTGGGTTTGGGCTTCCAACTTGGGCACTCAGTCTCGAAAAGGTTCACCATCACTGTCCTAAGACAACCCATGATACCCATTGGAATGGCTCCTTGTAGGTTCAGGAGACCCTCAGGAACAACCCTTGGCCCAATGTTGAATCTACAATGGAAGGAGTGAACTGGTAAAAACTGCTCCCATTCTACCAGCACAACTTTTTTCTCGTGCCCTGGAAAGCACCAGCCATATAAATGTTTTAAATAAATAAATACAGTGAGAGAGTTTGTGCAGGACCATGTAATTGTGCATTAGGTGAATTTTGGTTCCTTGAAATTGATGGGTAGCTTTTCCCCCTGTGGGACTTATCAATTAATCTGTTGTAATGAATTCACTTACTTACTTCTCCTGGTCAATTATAAAGGATTTTCCTACTCCTATTTATCAAGTCAGGACAAGTATATTACCTCTTGGTCCATGCTGCTTTGAATATGGAATATGTGCCAGTGGTTTCATTAAGAATCTACATGCTGAATGGTATGGCTTGGATGATTCAGATGAAGTTTTGAAGGAACGGTAGGGTTTTTTTTGTGTCTAGTCTTCCCGCTGTCATTCTATTCAAGTGATGTACTGGAATTGTTCTGTTCTTTTCATTGCTGACAGAGTGACCAAGAGCTCCCTTCCCACACACTAATGTGTAACAATGATGTTCCTTCAGTGAAGTGGCGTTGCTGTTTGCAGAAGAAGGGGTGGCGAATTTCACCTGTTTTCCTTCTCCCCCTGAAAATGCCAGCTTGGCCCCTGGTGCTGTTCCTGGAGGGTCCACAACATTTCAGGGGGCTGAGTGGACTACATCAGCGAGAGAAACTAGAATGGGGATCAGCAACCTTTGCCACCCAAAGAGCCATTTGGACCCGTTTTCCACAGCCCTGAAGATCTACTGAGTCAGAGAGGCGGCTCCGCACAAGAGCCGCCTCCGGTTCAGCCCCTCCACTCACCTTTCCTTCCAGTGCTTCTCTGGAGGGACACGCCCACGCTACCCTCCGACCTCCACGCCACGTGGAGCCGCAGTATAAGGCTGAAAGAGCCGCATGCGGCTCTGGAGCCACATCAGACCCCTGAACTAGAAAGTCCTGCTCTCCAAAGTTCATTTTTTAAAGTAACAAGTAGATCTTTCCTGATTGTCTGCTGTAGGACCCATCTGATTTTGTGGCACGAGCTCTTGCTAAGAGCTGAAATATGAATCTCAGGACTCAGATTTGTATATATTTCTAACAAGATGGAGCTTTGATTCCCTTATGGATAGTGTGTTATATCTCTAAAGGGTAGGAACTTGCTGACCTTTAACCTTGTTGCATCAGAGAGCACCACAGCCACATTCTAGCATTCAATACTCTTGCAAATCCTCTCTTAATGCCAATAGTACTATAATTTGAACACCCTTACTAGATTGGGAGAATGGTCATTTTATTGTGCCAGCTTTGTTTTCTTTGTGAGGGAGTGGGTATCCTCACTAAATGTTTCTTCATGTACTAGGAGTTAAGGAGTGAACAACATCCTCTGGATAATAACGTTATTAATGCAAGGGAAAGCTTTGTGCAGTGACGCAGATTTGCTTCTGAAGCTTACCTTGCTGTGCCCCATTTTAAAATAACCGTGGCTTTAGATTAGCTGTTCTACAGTAGAAGGTACGTAGCACAAGCACAAAGTCTCAAAACAACAAAGGAGAAAAATAAAACCTCTTCGCACGTTGATGCAACTGGAGCAGAGAAGGGATAATTCCAAACTCAGGTTGCGTCCCAGATTTTTTCCAGTGTGATCCTACGCAGTCGTTCTAGTCTAGGCTTTGACATCATCCAATTCCACAGCTCCAGCCAGTTTTCACAATGTCTGATTGCATTAATGATCACCAACCCTGGTGCACTGTCTGTATTTGAAGTGATTTCAATGTTTAAGCCTTTTTTTCCCCCTAATGAGGTGAGGGAGGACACAGCTTCCTAAAATTATTGGAATTTATTTTCTTTTTGAACTCTAGACCTTCCCCTCAGTTTACAGGTAGACCTTCCCCTCAGTTTACAGGTAGGCTTTGGGTTCACTGCGGTGAGGTAAGTTTTGTGGTGTACAAGGAGAATATTGAGGTCACTGAGGCTGGATTAATATATAAGCAACCGAGAAGACGTATTTATTTACAGGGTAGTTTTAAAGGAACAAACCAGCAGCACAGGTCTTCTGGCAGAGGCACAAAAATTTAACCTGGTTCTGACTTAAGGAGAGTAGTTGGAATTTTCTTTAATGGTTTCAGGCACAAACAGACTTTTATTGACTAGCCACTAGGTTGGATCCTCTCTCACATACAGGATTCTGCTCACCCCAGTTTGCCCTTTCCCCAGAATCAGACTAAATGTTACAAGGTCTGCGCATCACCAGAGATAGGCCTAACAATCAAGCACTCTTTTCTCTCTCAGAGACAGAGCTAAACTGCTCTGCCTCACTACCAGGCATAGTTACCCTCCACTCTGTCTGTTTTTTCCCCTCGATCTAGACCAGAGCTGTCCCTCCTCTCTCCCTGAGCCAGAACTCAACTCTCTTCTCCCGTGTTTCCTCTAACATCTTTCTTCTTGAAGTTGATTATGTGCTGCTGCAGCATTCCTGTGGGCTCATCTGAATGGCTGATTTTGCCTTCAGGGGCAGGACAGCCTCCTATCCATCACATTTTGCCTCGTGGCATCTCCCTCACAACCCACTGAGGTGCGTCGTTATTACCATTTTATATGCAGCAAACAAAGGCTGCAAGTCTGTGCTGTGCTTGTGGCGACCCGGTTGGCCCACGTCTGAGCCTAGATGTCCCAAAGTCAAATCTAGCAATGTCAGGCTTTAATAAAGCCCCAAAGCCTCAGGCATCTGGTTGATATGGTACTGTGATGCTAGCCCAGCTCCATTTGATTTATTTCCCCCCACTCCATTTGCTTCAGAGAGTCGCTGGAATCACAAAATAGAGGTCTTGTCCCTTTTCTTCTGTGTCCTTGTTTGTGTATCTCTTAGAAAGGCTGACAATATGTTGAATTTTTCTTTCTTGCCCAGGTTGAAGCGATTTTAGTGAATATTTTTGGTGGGATTGTGAACTGTGCCATTGTTGCCAATGGGATCACTAAAGCGTGCCAGGAGCTTGAACTGAAGGTACCGCTGGTGGTCAGACTGGAAGGTGAGTAGCTAACATTTAGACTGTCTTCCATTCTTTCATTTTCAGTTGAACAGTTTTCTCTTTTTCACCTGATGACTCTTTTAGGTCGATTCCGCACTTGCGTTATCGACCTAAGTTCGAGCTGCGTTCGACTTAAGTGCTCCGCACAACCACTGGGATTGACGTGGTTTTGTACCAGCTTCGCCCCGTGTAACAATCAAATTTCCGACTCCAGTTGGGAACTACTAGTTTTTCAGGGAACCACGCTTGAACTCAGCTCGATTCCAGTAAAGTGCGGAATCTCTGGTGCTAGGAGTCCCCCATTCAGCCAATCACAGCTGAGTGTTTCGGGCATGTGTACAGCTGGCCAATCAAAAAACGCCACCTTCGTCCCTCCACTCCTGTGGCAGTTTTTTTTATAACATGTGTGGGGATAGACGGAACATGGCCGTAGAACAGTAGCCAATCGGAACGGAGCGGTGAAGAGGCACAGGATGATTCCGCCCTCCGAGCTGGGATCAAGCTGGTTGCAGTGGGGAACAACAGTGGCTTCGAACTAGGTTAGTACCCTTCTCAGGGAACTGGGTCGAACCTATTTTACTCGTGTGCGGAATCGCCCTTAGCCAGGTCCAACTGAAATTACGGTGTAAACATTCTGTTTTACCTCAGCCCGGTCACACTTCATCCTTGGTTCCCAGCCATTGCTCTCTTCACCCATTGATTACTCGTGGGATCCTTCGCAAGTTATACAGCCATTCCTTCAGTCTTTTATCCTCCCGTTTTCTTCCAGATTGTTTGACCAGCAGAGGCTCATATAAATAAGTAGCTGCTCATTACGAAGTGCTCATGGCAATGGCAAGCCGCCCTTTCCCTTCTGGTAGAGAACTGAGCAACTCATTCAGAGAGCTGTCTGCGAACTAGTTGATTGTGGACCTTTCCTGCGAGCCTTCATCGAGTAATAAAAAAGTGAAATTGTTTTGAGTAAATAACGCCAAAGTGGGGGCCGAGGGGGGGGGGGAGCTGATCCAAAGGCATGGGATTGGATCCTATTATGCCTTTCCCCCAAATCTCCTACCAACAAAGAAAGATTGTCCACTGTCCTCCACTGGAGAGAGCCTTTTCCCCTTGAAGGAAAAGGATACGAAAAGAGTCATGAGAACCAATTAATGGAAGGGAGTCACAGCACGCAGTGCGAGCTGTCCTAGCGAATATTGTTATTCTGTCCCTAAATACAGGGACCTTCCCTGAGGGACTGAAAGAGGTCTCTTTTTTAAAAAAAACACCGTTGATTCTTTAGATCTTTTCAACCACCTCGTGGTGTCCCATCTTTCTTTCTTGAGTAAAGTTCTTATGTTCTTAAAGTAGTTGAGAGAGCGGCTGCAAAGCAGCTCCAGGCTTTTCTGGAGGAAACTTTAGCCTTGAACCCACTCCAATCCAATTTTTCCCCTGACCATGGAACAGAGGCAGCTCTGACCTCCTTCACAGACAACCTTCAGGGACATCTGGTCCAAAGCAGGTCAGCACTGATGTTCCTACTTGATCTGACAGCAGCATTTGACGTGGTCGATCATGACGTCTTGACCAGCTGCCTTACCAACACTGGGATCCATAGGTCAGCCTTACAGCGGCTGCACCCATTTCTCCAGCGCCAGAGGCAGAGAGTTGCAATCGGTGAGAGGACTTCCACACACTATTCTTTAGTGTGTGGAGTCCCACAAGGGGTAATTCTGTTGCTGATATCATTTAATCTCTACATGCAACCTCTTGCTGGGCTAATCCAGAGGTTCAGGCCGGTTTGTCATCAATATGAGGATGACACCCAGCTATATGTATTGGCAAGTAGCATCCTTACTGACAAGCTGCCTGGAGGCTGGGGTGGAATGGCTGAAAAGGAGCTGGCTGAAGCTAAATCCAGCAAAGACAGAGATCCTGTGGCTGGGCTGAGGAGGCTCGGGAGGAGGATGCCAATTACCAATATTTGATGGGATGCGGTTGAACTCTACATCATCAGGAGTCTGGAGGTCCCTTGACAGTGAAGGCTCAGGTTGCATAAGTAACTTACCTAGCATTTTATCATCTATGCCAGATGAGACAATTGGCACCTTACCTTTCCCAAACTGACCTTGCCACAGTGTCCCATGCAACTTGCTCTACGCAGGGCTACCCTTCAGCCTGCTTTGGAGGCTCCAACTGGTGCAGAATTCAGCATCACGGGCCCATACAGGGACCCCATGATGGGCACTGGTTCAGTCGGTGCTCCATCAGCTGCATTGGCTCCAGGTGGAGTACAGGATCAGGTTCAAGATCTAAACGGTCTGGGACCAGGGTACCTACAGGGTACCATCTCTCTTGATACATTTCCCAAAGAGCGTTGCAATCGGCAAATGAAAACCTACTGGTGATCCCTGGCCATAAAGATGTCCAGCCCGTCTCAAACGAGGCCAGGACTTTTTTGACCCTGACCCCAACCTGGTGGAATGGTCTGTCCTGTGAGACCAGAGCCCGGTGGGATCTGATACAGTTCCACAGGGCCTGTAAGATGGAGCTGTTCTGCCAGGCTTATGGTTGAGGCAATTAAGGGTGTCCATCATTTTGGCCTCTCTCCCCCTCCCCGTTACATTATGTATATATCAATGCCATCAGACTTAGAATGCTTTGAAATGTTTTTATCTATATTTATATTGGTTTTATGTGGTATTGAATATGTTGTGAGTGGCCATGAGCCCATCAGAAAGAAGGGCGGCATACGAGACTAACAAATAATAATTGTTATTATTGCAAAAGCCAGCAGATCACAGTTTATTTTCATAAAATAGTGACCAGAGGTCCAATGCATTTTGTGTTGTCTGTTTGGTACCTTCTTCAGCTGCAGATTTGTGATTATTCCCATAAATCTTAATAGATTGGTGGCCTGTGCTTTAAAGGCTGTATGCCCTCATGCAATATATTACAAATGTCTTGATGAGTAAAGTTTTAATCAGTCAGGTCTGTCTTGATTTAGCAGGATTTTCTGGACAAATCTTTGTTCTCAGCAGTATAATAATTGCAAGCTGTTTACTAGTGGATACTAAAGGATTACTCTCCTGTTGGAAAACGGACACCAACAATTCCTTAAAAATAAATAAGTAATCAATCAGCTAATAATCAAGGGGTGGTTTGTTTTGTTTTTTAAAGAAGAAGAAGAGTTTGGATTTATACCTCACCTTTCTCTCCTGTAAGGAGACTCAAGGCAGCTTACAAGCTCCTTTCCCTTCCTCTCCCTGCAACTGACACCTTGTGAGGTAGGTGGGGCTGAGAGAGTTCTGAAGAACTGTGACTAGCCCAAGGTCACCCAGCATGAATGTAGGAGTGCGGAAACACATCTGGTTCACCAGATAAGCCTCCGCCACTCAGGTGGAGGAGTGGGGAATCAAACCCAGTTCTCCAGATTATAATCCACCTGCTCTTAACGTGCTGGCTCTTTAAGGAACAGGGGTGAGTAATGTTATGTTCTGGATTTTAACAGTAGCCTCCAGTCCAGAGTTCACTCATCTGCATGCTCACGTATATTCACACAGAGCTCCAATTCAGTTCAAGTCTCACTGTTTGTTCACTTTAGTGGAGGAGCTGTCCCATCTGTGAATTCTTTCATGGATCTGTGCCTCTTCTCCTCCACGGAAGTGAACTGAGGCAGTCATAGTGGCTATATTTGGTCACAAGAACTTCTTCCTATTAGGGACCACTGGACCAGATGAACTCTTGGGCTTAGTCCAGTGGTGGCGAACCTATGGCCCTCCAGATGTTCATGGACTACAATTCCCATCAGCCCCTGCCAGCATGGCAAATTGGCAGTGGCTGCTGGGAATTGTAGTCCATGAACATCTGGAGTGCCATAGGTTCGCCACCACGGGCTTAGTCCATGCGATGAAGCAGAATGAGACTATTAGAATTCCCAAGTGGAAAGCATAGAGTGTGCCACTTCAGACTGCAGGTGGCAGTCACATTTTTAACCACACGAAAAACCTCCATGCAAATAGAAAGTTAGCAGATCAAGCAGAAACAACAAGCCACAGTCTTTTTCTCCGGTATGCTAGTTTTTAGCTTACAGCATTCCACATGGGCAACATTTAAAAAAATATATACTTCCCACCAACAGCCTGGTAAACTCCCCTCCACCAGCTAGACCAGCAGGGTCTGATTATCATTTATCTGATTCTTGTATACATTTATACCTTGTTGCCTATATACACACAGCCCTACCCTGTTTCCCCGAAAATAAGACATCTCCTGAAAATAAGACGTAGTAGAGGTTTTGCTGAAGTGCTAAATATAAGGCATCCCCCGAAAGTAAGACATAGCAAAGTTTTTGTTTGGAAACATGCCCGTAGAACAGAACACCAGAGCATGCAGCTGTGGAGCGGAAAAATAAGACATCCCCTGAAAATAAAACATCGTGCATCTTTGGGAGCAAAAATTAATATAAGACACTGTCTTATTTTCGGGGAAACACGGTATGTGAAATAGATTAATTGGGTTGAGCCTCCCCCCCCCCCCTCAAAAAAATCCCCAAGAATCATCAGTGTTCAAGTTAGGTCAGGGTATGTGCAAAATACTTAAGTCAGATCCCCTTAGTTCCCCCCACCCCACCCCAATCCCTAGTAAGTGTGCCCAGTTTAAACCCTGGAGCCCAGATCTCTTCCTTCAGAGATTATAACTTTTAACAAAAGTGACAGAGGTTTATTTACATTGGAAGATACATGTTAGCCATATTGTACAACGGCTAATTCCAGTTGGATAGCCCCCTTTCTGTTTCACCTCTCTGTGTTGGTACAATGTATACATTTTATTTATTCATTTATTCATACTCTTCCAACAACCAGTGGGGACCCAAAGCAACTCTGGCTACCAATCTTGATCCTTCTTGATCTGAGGTTGCAAGTGCCTTAGCAGACCAGGTGCTCGGGAATAGCAGCAGCAGAAGGCCATTGCTTTCACCTCCTGCATGTGAGATCCCAAAAGGCACCTGGTGGGCCACTGTGAGTAGCAGAGTGCTGGACTAGATGGACTCTGGTCTGATCCAGCTGACCTGTTCTTATGTTCTTATGATATTTTTAATGTTTAAGTTTTAATGTTTAGGTTATGTTGTTGAGTTGCTGTTAATAACAGCCATGTTGTTGAGCCGCCTCAAGCCCTTCGGGGAAGAGGCGGCCTATAAATCTAAAATAATAAATAAATAAATAAATAAATATTGTTTTTTCGCTTCCATTTTGCCCTCACAGCAAACCCTGTCAGGTTAAAAATGTGTGACTGGTCCAATGTCACCCAATAAACTTCCATGACTGAGTAGGGATTTGAACTTGGGCCTCCCAGATCCTAATCTGACACTAAACACTATGCCATGTTGACTCCTGTAACATTTAATAGAATCATATTGGTAGAGACCCAAAGGGCCATCAAGACCAACCCCCTGCAATGCAGGAACACATAAGCAAAACACTCCTGACAGATGGCCATCCAGCCTCTCTTTAAAAACTGCCAAAGAAGGAGACTCCACCACACTCCGAGGTAGTGCATTCCACTGTCGAACAGTTCTTACTGTCAGGAAGTTTTTCCTGATGTTTAGGTGGAATGCCTTGATTGCAACCTACGTGTACCAGAAACCTCAAAAAATACTTCAGGATAACAGCAATGTGAATTTGAGAGAGAATATATAACATAAGCACAGCAGCTCTCTCAGCTGCATAGTAGGCATCCTGAATCCAGGTAGCTAATGTGCAAAGAAATACTTTTGTAAATACATTGGTCCCTACTGTTCCAAACAGCAGCTTTGTTATTGACTTAAGGAGTGATACCTGCAGGGTATGAGTACTCCATGCTGAATTGTTTGGTGAGGCTCTGTAGGTCTTATAGATGTATTATGAAGGAGTCACCAACTAGGTTAACCCTCACTGAGCTAATTCACAATTAAGGCATAACTTTGTCAAATGACTGTGTAACAGCAGCATATCGGGAAGAGAGGGTTGAAGACTCATTGGAGTAATTTTTAGACAGCCAGTTGTATCATACTTTCTGCTTCCTGGTATCCCAGTGCTCAGACAATTCTGTCTAAAACAAAACGCCCACATTCTTTTAAAAAATATATTTTTTTTATTTTGTGGCAAAAAACTCCAGGAGAGGAAGAAAGATTAAAGGAATGAAAAATAGGCAAAGAGAAAACTGAAATAGGAAAGGAAAAGAATGATATGGAGTTTTAAAAGGAGGGGGAGGCTACTTCTCAAAGTTCATGGCTCACACAAACTTGCTGATCCTAGATTTTTTCAGAACTAGTGGATCTATATTGAACGCTTTCTAGTCCACCTGTTGAATTTTAGGTCTCCGATATCTGGAAAGGTGGGAGCTGAGAAAACAAATGCTCGCTCCACAAGCCAGCAAATATCTCCTTTTTGCAAGAATGGTTAGAACAGGGGTCTGCAACCTGCGGCTCTCCAGATGTTCATAAACTACAATTCCCACCAGTCCCTGCCAGCATGGCCAGTTGGCTATGCTGGCAGGGGTTGATGGGAATTATAGTCCATGAACATCTGGAGAGCTGCAGGTTGCAGACCTCTGGGTTAGATGCTCCCAGAGGCTCAACTGAAGTGAAGTGCCATTTCCCCAGAAGTCCAACAATAGACCAAAATCCATTCCTTTGATCTAGTAATATTCTACTGGAATCTTACCATTAGGTAGAATTATTATGTCAACTACTTACTAAATAGTATTTCAGTTTACCTATACTCTGTTGCACAGAAAGATAATAGCTTAATGTTGAGGCGGAGCATCTGAGAAAATTGTATGCTTCCACATTCGAATATAGTCCCAAATGAATATGAGAATTATCATTCATTTTTATGTGCTGCCTTTGTCAACACCATTATTTTGCGCATTGTTGAACATGATACGTTGATACAAAAGCATTTATGACAAAATGTATTTTTACTTTTAAACAGATGGGGGGAGGTGCACTGGGTAGGCACTAGGACCCAGGCAGAGCATTCAGCAACAGTGAAGGTCCAGCATGCTTTGTTCTGTGGCGGAGGAATATATGACCCTACTAACATCTTTCTGTGGAAGAAAGGATAGTGCTTATCATGTTCTCTAGTTGGGTGCAGAAATTCAAGTGTCAGACTAAGATCTGGGAGACCTAGGCTTGAATCCCCTCTCTGTCATGGAAACTTGGACCAGTCACACACACACTGCCTAATCTGCTTCACAAGGAGGAGGAGGAGGATAAAATGGAGGAGAGAGGAATGTTTGTTTTTGTCGAAAGAGGCTAGCACAGGTAGCCCCCTGAAAAGACATTCTGCATTCCTAATTGTCAAGGACCGGTTGGCCCGTTATCACGTAGCTTCTAAAATTAATGTGACAAGCGGCTTCTGATTCATTTTTCACTATATCAGTGGGAATGTCTGGAGCCCAGATTTATAGCTTGCATCATACAATGTCTTGTCTGGCCCTTCATAGGTCCACAGCCCAGGTGGGTCTGCCAACCGCTCTGTAGGACTGCAGCCCTATGCAGAGTTCCTAACCTTCTTAAGCCCAGTGACTTCAATGAACATAGAATGGTGTAACTCTGCTTAGGATCACACTGTAGCTCTATCATCCTAACAGTGTTTTGAAAAGCCAGCATTTTTTCTTAACAGCTTATTTTAAAGGACAAGAGATCTTTCTCCAAACTGTGCCCTTCTAAGCTCATCAACTTCCATGGTCTTAAAAGAGTATAACTCTGCTTAGGATGGCACTGTTGGAGAGTATTTTGAAAAATCAGTGGCAGTGTTGCAGATTCTTCCTACCAGCCCAGTCAGGATTTTTCTTGGTTCAAGGTGGATGCTTGAAGGTCTCTGTGACTTTATTGAGCTTAAGTCACTGTGAACAATTTCCCTATAGCTACGTAGTATACTGGTTAAGAGTGGTGGACTCTAATATGGAGAACCAGGTTTGATTCCCCACTCCTCCACGTGAGCAACAGACTGTTGTCTGGTGGACCATATCTGTTTTTCTGCTCCTCCTGCACATGAAGCCTGCTGGGTGACCTTGGGCTACTCTCAGTTCTTCAGAATTGTCTCAGCCCCACCTACCTCACAAGGTGTCTGTTGTGGGGAGAAGAAGGGAAAGGAGTTTGTAAACCGCCTTGAGTACGAAATCTTCTTCTTCACACTAAGCATTGCAGTAGACTTAAAAAGGGGTGGGACGAGTCAAGATGGCGACGGGACGGCTGCTTTGATTCTCTCTCCGCTGCAAGCTAAGTTTATTTGATTCTCTTATCTCTCCTTTTGGCTCACTTCCCTGGCTCCAATCTGTTCTAACTGCTACAACCTGTAACTAGATGCCACTAATGCTCCAAATTACCGAGCTGCCTTGGTGTGTTTTGTTGGTGAACTTTCCTCCTGTTTCCTCTCTGCTTGTGAGACCGCACTGACTGCTGCAATTACAACTACTGTAATAAAGTAAATGGGGGAAGAAAAGACCCTTTCCTCGCCTAATCAAACAGCCAGAAGCAAAACAAACAAACCAGAATTGGACCATTTTATACAAAACACAGGGACTGACCTCTGTGAAGATTTGGAACAATCAAACAGATTTGCAGCCTTTGAGCAAGCTTTACCCGATGTTGCGGTCCCTTTAACAAACAATAACTTATCTCTTCCGGCAAGCCAACAACTGGGGATGAGCAGAACTGAGCCTTTGAGCTTGTAAATACAACTGGATAATGAGCCTTTAGCTCCAAAGAAGCTGTGATAAGTGAGGAATAATTATATTAATAAGCCGGAACTCCTTACCTGACCCGCATGAGGGAGTCTGGTCACGTTAACTGAACTCCTATCTAAGGGAAGCAATTTTAATATCTAAATCCTTTGAGCTGCTGCTAGCCAAATTCAGCAATATTGGTTCTCTAAGCTAGATGTATTGGAAAAAATACTTTTCCAAGGTTTTATGCTCAACCATCCTGAGTGGACCAGAGTCTGAACTCACATCAATGTGGACAAGTGGCTGACCTTAATGGACCTATTAACCCTCAAGCCAAGACTGCCCCTCATTGCCTGTGGATCAAAACAAAGCCAACTTGCCTTGGTGCTAAAGGAATCACATTGTAATATCAATAGGCAGGAACAAGCAGAACCTTAATAGATGGTCCAGCTTCTTCCAGTAATAAGAAATTCCTGAGCCAACTACTAGATTGTACATCAAGGGAGACTCAACTAAGGTCTTACAGAACTCTTACCTACTGCACGGGTTACAGGAGACTCTTGTTAACTTTCCAATGCAGCAGAGTCCCCATCCTTACTCCTGAGTTCTAGAACATTTTATTTACAGAAGTTCGACATCAACATAAGAGTTTTTAATAACCTTAAAAAGTCCCCACTCATCAGCATGGTATCAACTGTGCAGAAGACCACCAACTTAAATCTTTATACATAATGCTCCAAGCAGGTATTTACACAGACCTTACAAAAAACTATGGAAGAATGGAGCCAACTTGAGTCACTGTCCAAAGATATGGCAACTTCCCATCAAATGATCTCTCTAAGGCACTCAACCTCATTGGCTCAGACAAGCTCCCTTGAGTCGTTTAAATAACTCCCCAGCTAACTCAGCTGATATACAACCTCTGCCAGCTCTTTGCTACCCTCCAGCAGCTGACACTGAAACTCTTCACCAGGCCAGCCGATCTCGCCTCTGCTAACCACTCAATCAGACCGGAGTTGAACTCCCAAAATCCCAGGACCAATGAAGAACCTGATGGAGCTGGACATCACCTGTTGGTCCCTCAAGGGTTCTTCAGATAGAATCTCATCCATCGAACTCTGGCAAATCCTGGGCTCAAGAACTGGAAGAACTAAGCAGGCCCCACCTTCAGAATGCTAAGGCAGCCATGTAAGTCTCCCAACATATCTCCAACAACTCCTCATTGTTTTAGAATCTGCTACTACAGAGAGGGTGCTTCTCCATCTCAAATTGACTCCAGCAAGACAGGCGGATCAAGGCCCTTGTAACCCATTGCCCAGCTGAACAAGCAGGTAACAGAGACAGACTGGAAACATCAAAGAACATCTCAAACCAGCCCATGCTAATACACTCCTGCTGCCCGGCTCCTAAAATCTTTAGGTTACAAGGAAGCAAACAAGGATGAAAATACTATAGCTCCTGACAACCAGACTTCAGGGGTCAATAAACAACAGTCACCCCTCTGAACCTACAACACTCCACCACAGCAGCCAATGGCTGCATCATCTACAATGATAATGGGACTGGGACAAACTGGAACAACTGAGCTGACTGCCCACCGTCCACTACCACCAGCACAAGCCCAAATATTATCAGTATACTCTCTTGGAATATAGCTGGATGGAGATCTAAAAGAGAAGACTGCGATTTAATGGATTTTCTTGCTAACTTCTGACTGTATCTTCATAAGAAACCTGGTCACAGGATGCTCCCAAATTAAAAGGCTTCCAATTCTATCATTTTACCAGGTTATAAATCCAACCCTAGAGGACGCTGCTTTCGGTCTTTGCTTTTTTGATCATCAGAGAGATCAGCTATCCCCTAAAGTGAAACACCTTGCTCAATGTATACCTCTTGCTCAGACTTTACTCATTGACGTATGCACAAAACCACTACTACTACTAATGTATACCTTACCTCCAACAAACTACAGACCCACTTAGACTGACTAGTCCAATGGAGATCCAATTCTTACTAAACATTATTTCCAACATAGGAGATGGAATATCCTGACACCTTTTGCCTCATGTTGGGTGACTTGCTTAATCACCAGAATAAGCAAAGGAATCAACGATCCCAGAAAGAACTGTAATTGCGAAGGACTGAAAAGCGGCCTTTAACTTACCCGGATCCAACTTAACTTCAAGTTGATACAAAATCAAAATAGAAAAGTGGTCATTTCCTAACTCGATTTTTTGTCTGTGTCAAGAAATAAATCAATAATTTAATGGCTCCCACCCACTTTCCCTGACTCTGGCTAGTTTACAGCTGCTTCTTCTCCATCAGGGGATGCAGCATAATAGATTATGGAATTTGGTACACCTAACTTCATAGAACTCGGCATCCACTCCTTCCAAGATTGGAAACGCATGCAGAAAGTGACCACTTACCTACTCTTGCTATCCCTGAAGGACTCTTGTACTTCTACACAATGGGGTTTCAACTATGGAAAGCTCTCTGAAACCAAAAAAAGTTATACAGAAAAATCCACTGAGTGGCCTAGGGATTGGCAAATGCAACCCTTATCATCCACCTTGGTCAATGATCACTCTTACCTAATTTGAAGAGACCTGATTATTAACTCTTGATCCAAGCCCACTCTTACCATGGAATGCTTCTCTGAGGATAATTTACCAGACTACATTCACTAGCAATGCCGACTCAATTCCAATATGGCTCCTAAAACAAGCTGGTTCGACATTTGACTGCTTAATCCAGTCAAAAAAGACTGGTTGAGAGCGATATTTAAGACTTCACGTATTAATGTCACCAATCCACTCGCGTTATCCCTAGTAACCCATCTACAACGGGAAAAGGAGACACCAAACACTACCTACTACAAACTAAAAGAGACCAGTTTGCCAATACTCAATGGACAATATTATCTGATGCCCTAAAATCAGATCAACACCAAACAATTCCTGGGTACAATGAGTGAAGCGGACCTTCCTACAATCATTACTTGCATAACCGCAAATGTAAACTTGAACCCTAATGGACCAACTATTTCTCAGTTCTCCTTCTGCGGATCCCACTAGCACATCTGATATATATAGGAGAAACTGGAACAGAGGACAACATCTCCGTCATGGCCATCTCACTACACACTAGAGGGACATACATCATTTAATTCATCAATGATTAAAGAAAAATAAGGCCCCAGGTCGGACTGGGATCCCCATGGCGAGGGTATTCTTGGAACACAATTGACTGGTAATGGGCCCCTATTTTAGTCACCAAGCTGTTTCTCCTTCATTGACCAGTATGGAATAATTCCTGAAACTTGGCTCCTCCTCATCAATTATCAGTGCTAATCCATAAGAAAGGTAACCAACGAACAGACCAGAGGAACTTCAGGACCTATTGAAGCTTACTATCAACTCCTGTAGGGGAACTCTATGCAGAAGATATCTTGAGGAGCAAACTAAGAGACATGGCAGCCAAAATAAGAAACAGGATTATAGGTCCAGAACAGGGATGGATTTAGGCAGCCGGGAAATCTACACGGTTGACCACTGTCTCACTCCCTCTCTTTTTTCTTGTGGACAAATATACCGAAACCAAGGACAAAGAGAGCTATCATTACACGTAGCATTTTTTGGGATCTGAGAGTAATGCCTTCGACAGATGTCTCTAGGACCCTTCTCTGGTCCAAACTAGACCAAATGGACATGGATCCCTCAAGCATTCATGTACTAATCCGGAGGCCGAATTGGCATTACAGTGCAATTTTCCTCCTGCCAGGTGTAAAATTGAACCATTCAGGGCTCACTCTCCAACAAAATACCACCTACCCCAAGAGTGGAGTCACCAACAGGGGTGTGTGCCACCTCGCACCTTTTATTTCAACCCTATATATAAATGCCACCTGTAAGACTATCTCAACACTGGTAGAAGGACATCCACCTTGAGAAGCAGGAGGCCATCCCTATTCCATTGCTACTGTATACGACGATACTGCTATCTCTATCGCGAAAACCAGAGTTGGTCTCCTATGAGGATATTTAAAGCATTCTTCAACTACTGTGATATAAACTGAACTGAAGGTTAACTACATTAATTGAGAATCCAAAATAGTAGTTTTCTCAACTTCGGCTTTCGCTGGAAACAGATGACATGGAAAGATCAATAGCATCCATCTTAATCAGGTCCAAGATCTTTTTAAATATGTTAGGCCTAAATTTCCTTAAATACATAATTTGTGCAGTGGATCACTACAAAGATCTTGCTCCATAACTTCCAGGAAAAGAACGCTGCTACTCAGGTAATTTCATGAATTCTATTATGGGAAGGGTTTTTCTAACCCATCATTGCTGCCAGAAGATTTTCCAAGCAAAGGGTGAGTCCTAAAGATATTTCGCACTTTACTTTGGGATCCCACATATGGATCAAATAGCTTTCAACTCAGAAATTTGATCTAATCCAAGCATCATTTCTGAAGGAAAGAGAGTAATGGGAGTCCCCAATAGGTATCACTCTCACCACTCTTCGTGTCTTGAATGTGGGACTCATCCACAGCTCAAAACCCTTAGCTTGGATTTTCAAGCACAATAAAATCTCCTGGGCTCAAGGATCCACTTTAGATCCGTTGGGATGGCTGACATTAACAAGACACCTACTTAAAGATAATTACGTCTCCCAAATGGTCCAAGGTACTACCAATGATTACCAACAAAATTAGGAGCATTGGAATAGATCTAACTGTCCTTCAAAAGGCAGCAATGAGAGAACTTTATCTTCTACCAAATCAAAGAGACAGACTGAAGAGAGACCATAGCAAACGCTTGGCTTTCTATTCATTCAAATTCCAGTCTGTTCTCTCCTCGAACTTTTAGGCATCCTTCCTGGGCATGGAGTTTCTAGCCAATTACACTAGCAGCTACTTTGCACTGTTGCTCCACCGTCGGGCATTTATATTTAGCCAGATCTACCAGTCTTCCCTTCTGCCTCTACTGTGGGAACTTAGCATCACCTAAATTCCAAAACAACAAAGACACTGTCGCTTGTGGCTCCATTACGACTCTCTTACCCATGTCCCTCCTAGAGTGTGTATCCGGAAATAGAAATGCAGAATGCTTGGCGATCTCAGATTAATTCACGCCCTTTTACTGGTAGGCGTAGGAAAATTTCTAATAACCTACCACTGTTGCCATACCGTTTCTTCTTGGAGATTACAATGCTCACATACAACCGCATGATGGTAGCTCTATACCTGATACAACCATTTTTTAAAGTGCACTAATTTATTCCCATTTTTTATTACTTTTTAACTGTATTTTTAAATATATATATATATTATACTGTACACTAAACCAAATTGGTTTTTTATTATTTGGCACAGAATCAAATTTTTAAATATAAAATATGATACATAAAACAAACGTAGAACTTCCTATAAAAGATAGGTATCGTCTCCAATCTGTCTAATCTGCATGGTAGGATACCTATTGCTGTATCATTTTGCTTTTAACTTGCTAAACAGATCTATTTTTATTGAAATTTTATATTTGAATGTATTTTTGCATTGATGTGTAGGGTATTTGTTGTTTGCTTCTGCTCTGGCTGTTTCTTTTTAAAAAAGGAATCTGAAGTGATTTGAGCCCCTTGGGGTCAACCGTCAGGTTATGTGATCTGTTTTCTTGCTGCTGAACTATACTTGAGACTGAAGAATGTGTCTGTGTAAATCTTGATCTATTTATGCCTATTAAAGGTTAATAAAGATAAAGATAAAAAAAGACTTAAAAGGGGGGTACTTTAAGGAAGCTAGTATTTATTTATATGTTCATTATAAGTATATTCATATTGGGTACTGTGAGTTCTCAAGGCTGTGTGGCTGGGGTCCGGTAGATTTTGCTCCTAACATTTCTCCCGCATCAATGGTTGACATCTTCAGGGGCATGTCACAGGAAGAAGAAGAAGAAGAGTTTGGATTTATATCCCCCCTTTCTCTCCTGTAGGAGACTCAAAGGGGCTTACAATCTCCTTGCCCTTCCCCCCTCACAACAAACACCCTGCGAGGTAGGTGGGGCTGAGAGAGCTCAGAAGAACTGTGACTAGCCCAAGGTCACCCAGCTGGCATGTGTTGGAGTGCACAGGCTAATCTGAATTCCCCAGATAAGCCTCCACAGCTCAGGCGGCAGAGCAGGGTTCCTCCAGATTAGAATGCACCACTACACCACTGTTGCTGCTCTGAACATTCCTCTGAAGATGCCAATCATAGATGTGGGCGAAACATTAGGAGCAAAAACTACCAGACCACAGCCACACTGCCCAGAAAACTCACAACACCCAGTTTATTCTGGCCACTAAAGTCTGCTAGCATTGTGTTCACTGCAGAATAGAGAGAGAGCTTGGCAACAGCGTTCCAGTCTGTCCATTGTGAGGGAATCAATGACTTTCCCCCCTCCTGTTCATTTCTTTCGAAATTCATCTAGAAAAATGTCAGGAGGACGGCCGTAAGCCATGCTTGTAGTAGACTTTGAGGGGAATCAAGGGGAATCTTTTTCTGTTCTGTAACAAAATTGAAATAAGAAAAAACAAAGCTCTCCTCAAATCCCATACTTTTCCTCCGTTAAACACCTGTTTCAGTGCAAGTGAAGTACAGATTATTTTGATAGCCTTGTTGGGGAGTCTGTTTACAGTTCTCTGACACCATCCAGTGGCAGGAGGTTAATGTTCAGTGAGGGATTCTTTTTTTAACCACTTCCAGAGAGAATGTCTTTGTCTGACTTAAAGCCTCTGTCCAATGCTCTTTGATGACACCCTCATTCAAATTCCACTGAAAGAAAATTGATTGTACTCCCTATCACTGGAAACAGCCCTGGAGTCGGTTTGTTCAGCTATTTTTGATGATGAGGAACACAGTCCATTTGCTTTCAGTACAATTAACTGTCTTCAGCGGCTTTAGATATGTCCGTCCTGCTTTTAACAGTATTGATTTGCCAAACGTTCCGTCGGTTCTCAAACTGTGAGTCGGGAGAGGACCCAGAAGTGGGTCACAACTCTCTGACGGGCTGATGAGGGAGAAGGAAGAACAGGGAGAGCGAGAAAAGGAAGCTCAAGGGCAGATTTGGCTTTGCCTCTGTAGGACGTGTAAAATGGCAATGAAATACAGTCTGTTGCTCAGTCGTGATATATTTATAAATACCATCCATGAAAAGTGTGATCTGTTGCTCCTTCATTTTACTGTGTGGAAGAGGAAAGTAGCATGGAGTTACTTCAGGGTTGCCAACCTGCAGGCGGTAGCTGGAGATCCCCTGGGAGTACAGCTGATTTCCAGGCGACAGATCAGCTCACAAACTTTGGAACGTGGACTATGTGACATTATACCCCACTGAAGTCACTCCTCTCCCCAAACCCCGCCCTTTTCAAACTCCACCCCAAAAATCTCCAGGTATTTCCCAACCCAGACTTGGCAACCCTGTGTTACTTTGCAATTGGGCTCTGAAAATGATGGTATAGGACCCACATAAAATGTGTGAATAAGTAAAATCATAAGGCCTCTGCCAGATCAGCCCAGTGGTACATAGAATCATAGAATCATAGAGTTGGAAGAGACCACAAGGGCCATCAAGTTCAACCACCTGCAATGCAGAAACACACAATCAAAGCACTCCTGACAGATGACCATCCAGCCTGTCTTTAGAAACCTCCAAAGAAGGAGACTCCACTACTCTCCGAAGCAGTGAATTCCACTGCTGAACAGCCCTGACGGTCAGGAAGTTCTTCCTAATGTTTGGGTGGAATCTCTTTTCCTTCACCTTGAATCCATTACTCCGTGTCCTAGTCTCTGAGGCAGCAGAAAACAAGCTTGCTCCCCCTTTGACATGGCATCCCTTCAAATATTTAAACACAGCTATCATGTCCCCCCTTAACCTTCGCTTCTCCACACTAAACATCCCCAGCTCCCTAAGCCTCTCTTCATAGGGCATGGACTCCAGACCCTTTACCATTTTGGTTGCCCTCCTCTGGACCTGCTCCAGCTGGTCAATATCTCTCCTGAACTATGATGCCCATCTAGTCCAGCATCCTATATCACTCGGTGGCCAGCTCGCTGCCCAAGAAAGCCAGCGGAACTAATGGCAAAAATAGTGTTCTGGCTTGTTTCTTTCATGGCAGCAAGAATATTCATTTTCTGCTGAGCTTGGCATGCTCCGCCCCCCCCCCCCCGCCCCCAGCCACCACCAAATCCTCAGGATTGAATGAAAGGAGCTAAACAGTCTTTCCTGCTTGTCCCATTCGTTTTAAAGGCCCCATAGAAATCAGAGTGTGCAGTTCGTTTAAGTTCGGCCTGAATACTTTACACCAGTAGCTCTACTTGTGGTGCCAGTTTTGTTCTCATGGGCTAACTGTCCATTTCAGTCCAGCTGGAGAGAATGAACTGCTCCCTGCTGAGGCAACCATTCATATTGGCTCCCTGCTCGTTGCGTGGGCACTGAACTGACTGGAAGACCATGGCTCCTGCTCTGGGAAATTACCATCCGTGTTCCAGAGTGATTTTGGCATCCGTTTAGAACAAGGCATGTGTGAATGTTCCTGTTCCAAACAGAAGGGGCAAGGAATAGTTTCACGGGCCTTTGCCAACTTTTTGAAATACACTCTCATCTCTGCAGGACTGGAGGCGTCACTGATCTCTGCATGCCCTGCATTCAGTTTTAAATATTTTTTTACTGTCTTGCTTAATAGTACTCTCAATTGTCCTATGTGTTCTGGACACATTGTCAACACAGTAGAAAGCATGCGTTCTTCATGGTTCATAATTGAGCGGTGCGGTCAGAAAGGAAACTGCAAATATAATTAGCATTATTTTAGGAGAATCCCTCGAACAGTTGACCAGTTCAAATTTTGCCCTGGCAGAGAGGCAAGCTGTTTTGTATTAAGGATAGAATAGTGCATGTTCTTGCTTGGTCATCTCATGATGCAAGACAACATGTTTGAACTGCACCAGTGTATTCCTGATAGGAAAGGGGCTCCAGGCCGGGAGGCGGAAGAGTCCTTGTCCTTAGTCTTTAACAAATCAGTCAACGGAAGGTCCAAAATGGCACACTGTGGAATAAAGTCACAATAAAAGTTTGCAAAGCCCCAAAACAATTGCAACTGCTGGCGGGTCTTGGGGGCGGGCCACTGAACAACAGCCAAAACTTTAGCAGAGTCCATTTCCAACCCAGTAGCCGAGACACGATAGCCCAAAAAGTCCAATCTTTCCTGGTGAAAGGCACATTTGGACAGCTTGACAAAGCGGGAATTATCCAGAAGCCGCTGCAACACAGTAGTCTTTGGAATGACTAACTATCTTCTGCTCTCATTTAGGACAAGCTGTGATTAAATGGCCAAAGCAGCTATAATATGAAGAGGATATTAATTGCACCCTAATAGCAAAGGAAAACAGAACATGAGGTCAACGTGATATTTGTCTTTTGGAAGGTTGCATTTGGGAATCCTTTATGGACACAGAAAGAAAGTGACAGAAAACAAACAGAACTAGGGAGTGCCTTTTTCTAAGGGTTTGTGAGTAAGCAATTGAGGATCCGTTCACTTTTGTAAATAATTTCTTTCACCCCAAGGCCTAAGTGCTCTGAGAAGTCGCCAGGCTCCAGGAAAGTACCTGTCATCTCTGCATTGATCTCTTTTCCTGGCATTAGTATTTGTGATTTTCGAAGCCGCCAGAGTTTGGCTACTAGGAGACGGCCTGTCCTACGCTGTCAGACCTTTTGTCTCACCCATCACCTTTCCGACTAGCGAGTGACAAGGTGCCACTGTTGTCAGGAGGTGCTCGAAATGTGCAGCATCCGAAGGCAGAAGAGACTGCTTGGGGAGAGGTGGAATTTATGTGATCGCTCTGCCAGAACGATTCAACTGGGCCTGTCTTCTGGCAGCATTAATGAACAAAGAGCTACAGGATGTGAACAACAATCAGTCATCTCTTTTAATTAATCTCCTCTCATTTAGCTATGCATTTGCCTTTTATAGGAGTTTGACAGAGTGTAACGCACACTTTCCCAAAACGTCTCTTTTAATTTATGGACCCCCTACCCCCCCCCTTTTTTTAGCAGCTGCAAGTCTTGCGTTGTCTGAACTTGATGTATCAGCTACCACCACTCTGAGTTTCAAAAAGGCTTGTTTTTGACCCCAGAAAATGTATTCCATCATGATCATTCTCTAGATGATTTGCAGCCCAACACAGTTTAGAAGTTTCATGAGGCATCTGAAAGGTTTGTTGCTCAGAGTACCGGTTCTGCGTGCCGAAGGTCCAAAGTTCAAGCTTTGGCAACTGCAGTTGAAAGAATCTCATATACCAGGGATGGAAAAAAGATTGACCTTCACCAGCTGGAGTTATTCAGAGCCCCAGAAAGTCCTTCCTATGTTGACAGGACTGCAGCAGTTCCTAGAAGGGCCAGACACTACCCACAATTCCTCAGTGGGGAGGGAGAATGGTGATATCATGGCTGAGAGGTCTTGCCCCCAAGCAGCTTAACCATGGAGGAGTCAAGCACACACACCCCCACCCGTCGAGCTGATTGAGTTTGTTATCCATGTCTTGATAAAATAGTATTTGTGGGGGGGTGGGATTTTACCTGAAAACAAACTCTTATTGTTTAAATTGAAATGATATTAGAAAATGCTACTGTGGAGTGAAAACTGTTTGGGGGGGCAGTCCCTAAACAGAGAACAAAAGAACATAAGAACTAGCCTGCTGGATCAGACCAGAGTCCATCTAGTCGGGAGCAGACCAGGTGCCTTTGGGAGCTCACGTGCAGGATGTGAAAGCAATGGCCTTCTGCTGCTGCTGCTCCTGAGCACCTGGTCTGCTAAGGCATTTGCAATCTCAGATCTAGGAGGATCAAGATTGGTAGCCATAGATCGACTTCTCCTCCATAAATCTGTCCAAGCCCCTTTTAAAGCTATCCAGGTTAGTGGCCATCACCACCTCCTGTGGCAGCATATTCCAAACACCAATCACATGTTGCGTGAAGAAGTGTTTCCTTTTATTAGTCCTAATTCTTCCCCCCAGCATTTTCAATGAATGCCCCCTGGTTCTAGTATTGTGAGAAAGAGAGAAAAATTTCTCTCTGTCAACATTTTCTACCCCATGCATAATTTTATAGACTTCAATCATATCCCCCCTCAGACGTCTCCTCTCCAAACTAAAGAGTCCCAAACGCTGCAGCCTCTCCTCATAAGGAAGGTGCTCCAATCCTTCAATCATCCTCGTTGCCCTTCTCTGCACTTTTTCCAAAGAGAGAAACATACAGGATTGCATGTTGCAGTGCACTTCCAGTAGCCCAGATGAAGGGCTGCATTTGCAAACTCCTTCAAATCAAAGATTCTGTTACTGTCAAATGAACGTACTTGATTCACCTGTACGTGTGCTTTTAATTCTGTTTGGGGGGTTTTTTGTGAAGGTTTTTACGAATAGGCATATGGCCTGTGGGCTGTTAAACTCAAACTACGAACTAACACATTTATTAAAGCACATTTATTTGCAAGCTATTCCCTTGACCAACCTAAGCCTTTTCCTTTCCATGCAAGGACGTAGGTATGGGGAGGGTTCTCGGGTTCAGATCCCCCCATTGCAAGTCCGAAGCTCCGCCCCCCCCCCCCCCCCGTTTGTGGGTTTTTGTATTTTTAAAGTGTTTTTCGGTTTTTGGCCTGCAGGGGGCCCGGTTTTTAGGCTAGCGGCACCGAAATTTCAGGCTATCATCAGGTGACACTCCTGATGATACCAGCCAAGTTTGGTGAAGTTTGGTTCAGGGAGTCCAAAGTTATGGATCCCCAAAAGGGGTGCCCCATCCCCCATTGTTTCCAATGGGAGCTAATAGTAGATGGGTCTACCCATTTGAGGGTCCATATCTTTGGACCCCCGAATCAAACTTCACTAAACCTACGTGGTATCATCAGGATAGTCTGCTGCTGATACCACCCCGGTTTGGTGAAGGTTGGTCCAGGGGGTACAAAGTTATGGATTCCCAAAGCGGGTGCCTCCATCCCCCATTGTTTCCAATGGAAGCTAATAGGAGATGGGGGCTACACCTTTGAGAGTCCATAATTTTGGACCCCCTGAACCAAACTTCACCAAACCAGGGTGGTATCATCAGGAGAGTCTCCCAAAGATACCCTGAAAGTTTGGTGCTGCTAGCTTAACAATTGTACCCCCAACAGCAGGCACCCCCAAATTTTCCCAGATTCTCTTTTTAAATCCACCACCTTGGGTATGGATTTAAAGGGAGAATCTGAGGTCCCCAGTTTAAACATTGAAAGTGATGTTGTTTCAGGGTGGGGGATAATCCACCCCAAAACAGCATCACTTTCAATATTGTTTTATCTGGGGACCTCAGATTCTCCCTTTAAGGTGGATTTAAAAGGAGAATCTGGGCTCCCTAATTTAAACACCATTGAAAGTGATGCTGTTTGGGGGTGGATTCCAGCATCACAGCAGTCGCCCATCACATTTTGCACTGAGCTCCATTTTCCCTAACTACCCCTCTGCCTGGAGGGGAGAGAGAAGGGACTGCCGGCTGCCAGCTGGGAGCCCAGCCGGTGAGGGAGGCAGGGTGGGCGGGTCACGGGAGTCTGCCATCCCTTGCCTTGGAGAGCTGCTTTTATAAGCACTTAGGCTGGGGGTGGGGCTTGGGGAGGCATGGACATGCCCCCAGAGGCAGGTGGGGGCGTGGCCTCGCCCCCGAACCCCCCCCCCAAAAAAAATCTATACCTACGTCACTGTTTCCATGGAATTTGCAGCACACATTATTTATGTTCCCCCACTTCTTTCCTAGGTACAAATGTCCATGAAGCCCAGCGCATTCTGAATGAAAGCGGACTTCCAATAACTTCAGCAAGTGACCTTGAAGACGCCGCTAAGAAGGCAGTGGCCAGCGTGTCAAAGAAATAAAAGCACTACCAAGAAAGAGATCTCCGGTTCACAATGTATGACATTCCCAATGTTGCCTCAAATGATATATTTAGGATTTTTTTTATTCAACTTGAGTAAGGTTAGACTTGACCTCTCTGCCCTATATTGAACTGACAAAATGTTCCACATGTAGAATTTCAGATCTGTGTTAATACTAAAGTTGCAGGGTCTGTGCTTTTCAGATTATTCTGACTAGCCTGTAAGGAGCTATGAGGAATAACTTCCGCGATTATAATTCGGGTTTCTATTATTAATGCTATTATTTTTTCTAATTTTTCTAAAATATTTGGTATATCTTTATGATCCAAGAGCAGTAAAAGGCCAACAATTCAGCCATGTCGATAGTCATGGCCAGGTTCTAAAGAGTTCCACCACTAGTTCCTGACACGCAAGGGGAATTTGGCCTCAAAAATCAGCCGTTGTGGTAAATTGCTTTCAGAAATAGCTTATGGTATAGCATGGACAGTGCTGGCTCCAGGTTTTGACATGATGCCTTCAGTGGATCATGCTATCTGACAGACCCACTGTTTTGCTACGCATTTACCCTCTAATCCTTGATCCCATCCACAGTGAGAAGGGGAGGTGGTCTCTCAGATGGGACCAGGAAATGCAAACAAGAGAAGTTAGAATCCATCAGGCTTGTTTCTTGATATGGGTCATTTGCCAGGTCATGGCAGAGTTCTGTACAAAGCCGGCCACTTGCCCTAGAGACAAGCCTTTTGCCTTCAGGAGAAAAGGGAACAGTTTCCCTGGATCTGTTCATTAACTTGGGCAATCCAGGAGCAGCTCTTTGGATCCCAACCATTAGGATTTGAATGAACGTTTCCAATTGTCACTTGAGCCAAATTAACGGCAATAATTTGTTGTTGTTTTCATGCTGACAGTGTCTTTGTTTCTCACATGCCTTAATGAAACGTGTGTGCTTTGATGCTCAATGTATACCTCATACCAGATGAAAAACAAGACGCAGTTGTGTGGAAGAGTCTCTTTTGTCTGCTGTATCATGGATGAGTTTTAGATCTTGGGAACTCTTTGAAATATTGAAGGAGAAACACTCTAAATCTTTACATTGTGGTACCACGTGTGGCCATCTAATAACTGATTGTGAGCTGAGCTTCCGGAATCAGTGTGCGTAGTAATAGAATTACCATTCATTTAAGGACATTTCCTCTTTAGGGGGGAGACCTGTAATGTGAAAAGGTAAACAATCATGGAAAAATCTGGAGTGTGATCCAGCTGAAGATAAGCGCCTTCTAAGTTCCACTGGTTCCAGTGGAATTGTTAAACGTATGTGCTATGAAATTATTTTAACTGAAAAATACTTGATGTCGGCTCGATTGTGCTTTTGCTATGTGGCAAAAAAAAAATGCATGCAAAGAAAAGATGCAGCAAAACCTGTTTTTCATCTCAGTAATTATATTTCATCATGCTTATGAGAAAGACTGTGAGAAGGGGGAAAGAAAAAATGTGTGGAAATCAAAGGTTTGACCCCGGTTTGACGGTGTCATACATGCTGGTTTGCAGAGGCGTAGCTGCAAGGGAGCGGGGAGTGCACGACGCATCGGGGGGGCGCCCCTGTGGGGGTGTGGCGGGTTGGGGCGGGGGCGTTCCGGGGTGGAGCGGGACGGGAGCGGAGAGTGCACGGGGCACTTTTCCCCCTTGCTACGCCTCTGCTGGTTTGTTACACAAGAAACCCAAACAGGAAATAGAGATATAAGCTACATTGTTCTTCTGACACAAACCAGAAATTAGGCTTTGAATTTTTTTTCAATGATATTTCATAAAGATGTGAAAAATTTGTAATTTAATAAAAGATGAAATTTATCTATTAAAGTTCTAATTGTTAAGTATCTGGTTGTTGTCAGTGCTGTGCTTTTGGGAACTGTTAGCTGCAAATCATTTTGAGGAACTTCTACATCTATATTTAGCTCTTTCATAAATCCAACAGAATACAGAAACAATTAGAGATATCCCTACTTGGGCAGTGATCAGTCTTTCCCAAATCTTGGGTCAAACGAGACAGCCTACAAAAAGACCCTTAACCTACTTTCCCACTGTATTTATTTGCTTAGCACATTTACATCTCATTTGTTTGTTATTTGTTAGAGGCAATATGTGCAGAAGCCAATCTGAGGTGATTGGTTGCATGGAACAAATGGCTTAGATTAGGGGCCGTTTGCATTGGTCAAGTAGCAAGAGGGAACTCTCTGCCAGTACAAGAAGGAGGAAGAAGAAGAAGAAGAAGAAGAAGAAGAAGAAGAAGAAGAAGAAGAAGAAGAAGAAGAAGAAGAAGAAGAAGAAGAAGAAGAGGAGGAGGAGGAGGAGGAGGAGGAGGAGGGGGGGGAGGAGGAGGAGGAGGAGGAGGAGTTGGTTTTTCTACCCTGCTTTCCTCTACCCTGAAGGAATCTCAAAGCAGTTTACAAATTCCTTCCCTTCCTCTCCCCGCAACAGACGCCTTGAGAGGTAGGTATGGCTGAGGGAGTTCTGAGAGAACTGTGACTGGCTCAAGGTCACCCAGCAGGCTGCATGTGGATGTGGGAAACAAACCCAGTTTTCCAGATTAGAGTCTACTGCTCTTCATTACTAATATATTCTAATTTAGGTCAGTTACGCACAAGTTCTCTCCTTGAGGCAAGCCCACCTTCACATCGGGTCTGATTTTTAACTACAGAACACATCCGCTGAACAATCCGGGTCTGCTTTTCATTTATGTAATAGTTCAAATGCCACCATGCCTTTTATAGGCAGAACCATGAATTTTCCTGATGCTGGCAATCTCTGACTTTTTCATCCAATTCATCTAGAATCCTATATGAGTGTTACGCCTGCCTATCTTAATATATGAGGCATACTTTTTCCTTTCTTGCAGGTGAATACAATAGTCCTGATTTGATTGATACCACTGCATTTGAATTGACACCACTGCATATACCCATGGTTGAGGCAGCAATGATTTACCACCAAATGGCCTCCCACTTTCCCACCCACCCTTTCCATACTATTTCTTTTTACAGAGTACAAGAACTTACTGTATTTAAAATAAATCCTTTAAGTTGCCACCTGGTCTTTTAGAGGTAGAGTAGTTTGTTGATTTTAATCCACAATTTTATGGTATTTATTATATGTTGAAAGTCCCCTCGTACCTTCGGGACCGCATTACCCCATATGTCCCAGTTTGTCCTCTGCGTTCGGCAGAGGCCAATTTACTGGAGATCCCTGGCCCCTCAATGACGCAGCTGGCCTCCACTCGGGCCAGGGCCTTTACGGCTCTGGCTCCGGCCTGGTGGAACACTCTACCACCAGCTGTCCGGGCCCTGCGGGACCTTGGAGAGTTCCGCAGGGCCTGTAAGACCGAGTTGTTCCGCCGGGCCTTTGGAGGGACCAGCCGCTGATGCTGACGGTGCCTCTGCCCCCCTCTCTCTGATTACAGGGGTCCTTAACATCATCAGGACCCATTATTATTATTTTTTTTCCTGGGGAGGGTCGTATATGGGTTTCGTGGGACGTGATTTTAGAATGTAACTGTTTTAAATTGTATGTATGTTTTTATATATAATCTTATATTGTTCACCGCCCTGAGCCCTTCAGGGATAGGGCGGTATATTAAATCAAATAAATAAATAAATAAATAAAAGTCACCCTGAGCCTGCAAGAGGAAGGGCGGCTTACTACATAAATTGGTTAAACCGCGGTTTTACACAGTGTCTAAACTGTAATTTCATTATTTTGGCTGCAATGAGCTAATACTCAAGCATTCCTCACGATGGAAGGTTTGGAAGGAAACCTCCCACCCCGCCCAGGAACAAGATTTTGGGTGGCATTTCAAGCTGCCATGAGAGAAAGACTTTGAGAAAGTTGTGCTCCATGAGCGGATTTCCTTTCACTGTTGAAAAACTGTGGGGTTTAAGTCACTATTTATATCTAGTTTACCAGTCCACCACACTATATATTTCCTGCCATTAAAAGTTTGCCTGACTAAACTGGACCATAGCAAAGCTATTCCTCTAGATCAGTGATGGCGAACCTTTTCGAGACCAAGTGCTGAAATTGCAACCCAAAACCCACTTATTTATCGCAAAGTGCCAACATGGCAATTTAACCCAAATACTGAGGTTTTAGTTTAGAAAAACCGGTTGGCTCCGAGGTGTGCGTTACTCGGGAGTAAGATTGGTGGTAGTGGCTTTGCTTTGAAACAACCACACAACTCTTCCAACGGGTGAATCACGACCCTAGGAGGGTTTACTCAGAAGCAAGCCACATTGCCAGCAATCGAGCTTACTCCCAGGTAAAGGATCACGCTTTAGTTCTTTGCATGAAAATCAGTGGGGTTTAACAGCGCTTAACAGGGTTGCCTACACTGCTTCCCCAAAACTAGGTCTTAGGTTTAATGCTAATAATCGAGCCCAGCAGCCCAGGCCAGCCTAAATATGTGGGGGGGGGGGCACTCTGTTTGCGTGTGCCCACAGAGAGGGCTCTGAGTGCCACCTCTGGCACCTGTGCCATAGGTTCGCCAACACTGCTCTAGATTCTACCTGAAGGAAAAAGCATAAATGTATTCCCTAGGACGGAGGAACCAAGACCGAGTTGAAAAGTGGAAGGATAATCTGACACAAAATTCCTATTGAAATCAAGACTAATTTGTTTGAGAAAGTATTAGGGGATGAGTATGTGATAGAAGGAGGTTACTCTATTGATGAGCTACAGTTTGGGGAGATGACATGATGGGATTTAGAGAGGCGTCTGCATTTCCTAAATGGACTCTTCTGTTGCCATGCCAAGCTGAAGCAAGTAATCATCAGGAAGGCAAGACAGTGACAAAGTATTTGCAAATGCATCTAGGATAGGAACGCTCAGAGGACCTTTCACATAAGATGGACTGCCTCATATAAGATCCATCAGTGAACAAATGAGAACTCTGATCTCTCTATTATGAGAGCGCGAGAAGTTGTTGAGGAAGAAGGTCAACAGCCAAACACACCAATTCCCCCCCCCAAGTCTTTTTAAAATAAATGTTGAGTCCAAAGGATGTACGCTCACGTTCTTTTCATGTATTCTTTAAGAGAACTTCAGCATTTCCCTGTAGCAGCACCCTCCACATCTGCCTCACAACAGAACTGTGAGCGATTTTATACGAATGAGAATCAGCCCTGAGCACATAATAAGCTTAAGACAACTGTATGGCTTTTCTCTATCTTGTGGCCAGGATCCACACATCACGGGGCCTACATGTAGGTTGGGGGGGAATGATGGTGTTCATTTTTTGATGGTTGATGGTCACTGTGCCACATATAAAATAACAACATTGTGGTCGGCTGGAGCATGCTTTCAGGTCTTCACAATGCAGACCAGTTTGATAACAATGGAGTTAATGTTCCAAATGGTTTACTTGTCTCTTCATTATTATTATTTTCAAAATGTGGATCTGATTGTGTTATGATTTCAGGAACAACATAGATGAATTTCTGGTTTGAGCAATGAAAATACTCAAAAATGGAAGTATTTTCAGTTTGCAACTAGACTGCTAGCATCTCCAATGAGAATATCATGGACTAAACCTTTATGCTCTGTTTTCCCCTTTAGACCAGTTCCATGAAGTATCACCCTCAGTTCAGAAATTTACATGCATAGGGCCAATTATCCATGAGACAGCTGCAGTGAACTGGCAGCTGGAGTGCGTCAGGGCAAGAAATCTCTCAACATGCTTCCTCCCTGCAGCACACCAAGAGAAAAAGTGTGTCGGGGCAAAATTTCTTGTCCCAACACGCTTCCTCTTGCCCCACCTGTGCTTCTCGCTTTCCCCACGGAAAAACGAGTCTTTTACACCAGTGCAGGGCAAGGGAGGGGCAAAGCTGGCCATGCATTATCAGCCTAGGAGTATTATTACAAAGTTGGTTCAGAAGACCCAATCCAAGGCAGAGGTTTGTTTCATTACCATGTACAGCAAATAAAAACATCCTGTCAAAAGAGTCAATGATCCATTGAGTCCAAACACTTCCTGCATCTGTTGACCTTAGGTCAAAATAAGCTGGTTAATCTTTAAGGTGCCGTCAGACTCTACTCGGGATCTTTCTTCACTGAGGCTGTTTCCGCACAGCCAAATAACAGCGCCCTAGGGACAGAAAAAACGCAGTCCCTAGGGTGCTGTTTGCACTGCAGTCCTAGCCCCCCCCCCCCAAGCAGCGCGAAGACGCAGCTTTTAAACCTCACTCGTTGAGCAAGGTTTTTGAAAAGCAGCATCTTCCCACCGGTGCGATGTGAACCGCACCGGCATGAGGGTGGCGCTTTTGGCCCCTCCAGTGTCTGTGAGGGACTTACCTTGTGTTCCTCAGCAGCTCCAGGCGGCTGGAATGACATATCCACGCTGCCCTGTGACCCCCGAGGGTCGGAGGGCAGCATGGGCATGTCTTCCCAGCCGCTCAAAGCCGCAGAGGAACGCAAGGTAAGTCCCTCGCAGACACCCTGGGTGGCTCTGCAGGGAGCCGCCCCGCGGGCTGTCCGCATGGGACCATGCGAATGGTCCCAACGCTCCACCGGCTTCATCAAAGCTGGTGGGAAGCCGCTGCCTCTGGCCATGTGGAAACAGCCTAAGTGTTTGTGTAACCTCAGCTTGTGGGTTCTGTGGGGCAGAACTTGGAATGAGTTTGCAACAACAAATTTTAAAAACAAAATGGTTTACTTTCTTAACACATAACATTAAACATCAACATTTAACATCACATTTCAAGGTCCTGTTCAGGTTGCATTTTCAAGTCCTTATATTTACAGTCTACTGATACTGCCAAGTCCAATTCTTCTTTGCAAGTGGGTTGGCTCCTGAAGACTCCAAGGGCTTGATGAACAGGATTCAACATGATGAAGGTTTCCAGGAGAACTCTCACCCATTACAAACACAAAAAGAAACCCTGAAACAATAAACTCCAACATTTACAACATAGCAAAAATAAACTACCACCTTCCCAGTAGTTCCCAACAATATTGCAGTTACCTTAACAAGGTGTTAAGGGCTTATACAACCAAGGTCCAAGGCTGGTAGCCTTGTCTCCTCCAACTACATGAGGTCTGCTGCAGCCTCTTGCTGCTTTGAGTCTCCATCCCTTACTGGGTCAACCCATTCTGAGCATGGGGGTTACATTTGCACCACACTATCCTAGGGATATTCATAGCTCTTGCCTGTGTTACCCAAACAACCAGGTTCCTGGAAGAAATTTGGGGCAGTGGTCATTCTTTTTGGTTTTCTGTGAGCAATAGCCAGCACCAAAGAATTTCACATCTAAATCCAGTCACCCTTGCTTTTGTGTCTCTCAGGCAGCAGACCCTTCGGTTTTGTTTTATTTTTTAAGCGAGGACTTTTTCAAAAACTGACTGTATCCTGGCATGACAGGTTGGGTCTTCTCTTCAAGTGGAAAAAAAGACAATCCTGTTGGGCACACACAAGCCCTTAGGCATGCTGAAAACAGTTCTTTGGCACCCAGCCAGCGAGTGAGATTTTCCTGGCAGCACACCAGTAACAAAATGCTAATTAAAAAACTGTAAAAATGTATCCTCTCATCATATTTCCATCTGTTCTATTTAAACTTTTGCCCCTTCTAAGCCTTGCCACTTGTAAATGGAATAAATTGTAATTATTGGTGTCCCATTTTCTTTCCATTCGCTAAAGCGATTCTTCTAAGCACTTTTAGAATTCAGAAAATAGGGGCACAAGAATCATTCCTGACATGAGGAAATGTGCGGAAGTGTGCACGCTTCATGAATGCGAGCTAAATCACTGCAATGCAGACAGCTGTGGTTAGTTTGGCAAAACTCCAAAATTTGCTCATGTTGCTGACTTGTTCTTTCACCGTGAGGTAAAAATGTTAGTTCTACCTATTCTTCCACTTCGAGGCTAATAATGATTTTTTTTTTATCATGGTAGATTGTTGGACAGGTTAGAACAATCCCCCTATACTGCGAAATGTAAATTCTTCACACATGTTCTCAGTCTGCATGGTTTCCTAGTGGGCTTTGCAGCTTTTTGAAACGGTGCCACAGTGTATGTATCTATGCCCACTACTACCTGTATAGACTGCCTTACCACAAAAAAACTGATCCCTCTGGCTCATCCCACAGTGCTGTGTACAAACATAAGTCAAGTTGCAATTGACTTCTGGTGATCCCAGCAAGGGGCTTTCAAGGCAAGGGAGAAGCAGAGGTGGTTTGCCTTTGCGTTCCTTTGCAGAGTCTTCCTTTGGGATGTCCCATCCAAGTACTGACCCTTCTTAGCTTCTCAGATCTGACAAGAAGAAGAAAAAGAGTTGGATTTATATCCCCCCCCTCTTCTCTCCTGTAGGAGACTCAAAGGGGCTTACAACAGTGGCGTAGGAGGTTAAGAGCTTGTGTATCTAATCTGGAGGAACCGGGTTTGATTCCCAGCTCTGACGCCTGAGCTGTGGAGGCTTATCTGGGGAATTCAGATTAGACTGCACACTCCCACACACGCCAGCTGGGTGACCTTGGGCTAGTCACAGCTTCTCGGAGCGCTCTCAGCCCCACCTACCTCACAGGGGGTTTGTTGTGAGGGGGGAAGGGCAAGGAGATTGTAAGCCCCTTTGAGTCTCCTACAGGAGAGAAAGAGGGGATACAAATCCAAACTCTTCTTCTTCTTCTCCTTCTTCTTCTTCTTTCCCTCCCCGCACCCCAAAACAAACACCCTGTGAGGTAGGTGACTATACCATGCCTCCTCCCACACATATACAACACTAGGATTAGTGAAAACAAAGGATTCACACTGAGGTAGGCTTCAGTATGCAGATAGTTTCTAAAGATCTCAATATGGAAAGCAGCTCATAAAAAGGGAGACATTTATTTAGATCTTTATACCGTGTTTTTCTACCCAGTGAAGAATCAAAGTAACTTACAATATCATTCTCCTCTCCTCAACTTTATAATCACACCTTTATGAGGTACATTAGACTGGGAGACAGTGACTGGGTCAAGGTCACCTACCAAACTTCCATGGCGGAGCTCGGATTTGAACCTCTGTCTCCTAGATTCTAGTCTCAAACTCTAACCACTACACCACACTGGTGTCTTTTTCCAGTAGTCAGTCACAAAAAGCCTCCATCTGGTGCTAACACTCAGTGGTGAGGATTGCGGTATTGAGAACTGTTTTTCCACTCTCTCCTCTCTGCACCCAGCTCAAGCATTGCTACAGTGTTCGGTGAGTAATTATCTTGCTTGGCTCTCATTCTAATTTAGGCAGGGGAGCAAGACAACAAAGATTAGTGAAACAGCAAAATCTTTCAGCAGAAAATCTTTCCTTTAACTACAAACTAGTGTGGGCTAAGATGGAGATGAATATTCTTGTAGAAAGTCACATAATTGTTTCAAGTAAAGTTTCAAACTGGACAGCGAACTGCAACACTTTCCTCAAACCAGTCGCACAAGTTGTCCTAACAGCAGCTACCAATTATTATTATTATTATTATTATTATTATTATTATTATTATTATTATTATTATTATTATTATTATTATTATTATTATTAAGGTTTATATACCGCCCTCCCCTGGAGGGCTCAATATAATCAATATAATATAATATAAAATCAATAACAATAAAACACCTCATAATAAATCCAGAAAAAATATTAAAACTAAGTTGTTTAGCATTTTCACAATGAGAAAAAAGGCAAGTTTCAAAATCAGGCAATTATTTACAGGGTGATTTTGCTGTTTCAGTTTAAATACTGTTACAAGAGTTGGACACGTTTCTCCGTTACTGGCAATAGGTTGCAAGTGACTTAATTTATAGAATGTGAGGGCAATCAGGCTGTGACATCTGTCACTTCATTGATCGCCAGGGTTGATTCAGCTGATCTGGCTGACTATGCAGGTGTCCCCTACCCTCCACACTGTTCCATGCTCATCCCTCCTGAAGATACATACTCAATGGAAGAGGACAACCATCCCAGATCAGAGTGTACCATTCTTCAGTCAGTATACAATAGCTGTGCTCCCCTGCTAGAACCTCCAAATAAGATCAAGGTCCATTTGTAGGATAACTTAATTTACAGAAAGCTTTAAATACTGTCAGTTTATAATTCCAGTTATGTCTGTGTACCTCTTGATGCTAGAGTTACTAGAATTTCTTCATCTCTAGATAGCTTGAGAGCATACATTTACCCTGAGATAAAATCTTAGCAGTTTGACCTAGCACCAGACTAATGACAATCTGCCATATGATTATTCCTTCTTCCCACATATTATGATCAGCATTTTCCCTTCTGTCCCTCAAAAGAATCCCCCCCTCTTTGGAAACTGACTGAATTAGAAGCCTCACTGCCTCTCCCCTTCAATGTATCATTCCCAAAGACAACCAATATCCCCTGAGTGTCTGCATTAAACTACTACCAGAGAACACAGATCGGCCTAGCCATATCTGTCTGACAATTTCCTCAGAAAGTGAAGCTTTATGTCAAGAATACAGATTTATTCACTCAACCTCTGCCTCTCCAAAACTCTACTCTGACTGACTTTTCTGTTCAAATTAATCTTCCACTGATTAACTGGCACTCTCTCCTCTGGCCAATCAGAAGTGATCTCTCTCTCTCTCTCTTATGCTTCTAGGGGCCACTCCCCACTTACCTCTTCTAAGTGCAACGCCGCAGCGATCCCGCATAGAAAAGCCTCCGCGGCTTTTGACAATGGAGACATTTGTTCCCCACTCATTTGCCATTCAGGAAATAACACGGGGGGTAAGGAGCAAGAGCAGGGAGTTCCGCGGCAATCGAAATGCCGCTTGATTGGCTGGCACGCACCTACACCAGAAAGGTTTAATTGATTGGGCAGGAAAACGAAAACGAAAATCAGTTTCGGTTTCCACCGCCCACAACCTCATGCGCTCAGTGGCACTTTGCCGTGAATGGGCGCTGCCAAGCCGCAAAGCCGTGGAGCTTGAGCAAAGGGAGCAATGTTGGCATGTCGCATTGTGCACACGTCTCAATTTCCGCGAGTGTGCATTGTAAAAGAGGATGTCGCCTTGTGTCGACATCATCACGTAGCTTCATGTCATGCACATTTCTGACGGAGACACCCTCCCTAAACAAAATGGCAGTTTCTGTTTCCTGGTTGACCAGAAAGCTGTGCGTCGCAGCGAAACAGCCGAGGTTCTCCACCACCCCGCGTCACCCATGGGGTTTTTGAAAAATGTTGCTCTTTTCAGAGGACCTAATTTGCCGCACGGCAAAGAGGTGGGAGAGCGGCAAATTCTGGGCAGCTGCGCAGTGGCTGCTGGTGTTGTGGGGAACGTCCAGAATCCCCGTGTCTTATAAAGAGGTGACCCCGCGGCTTATGGTGAGTGGGGAGCGACCCTAGATTTAACTCTTTATATTGAGGCTAGTTCTGTTTAATCACACCTTAGCAAAGTTCTGGAATCTGTCACAGGTGGATCTGTCTCGCAGATGCGATGGTTGGTCCCAGACTTTTAAGAGTTTTAAATGTTACTAATACTATTAAATGTATTGTTGAAGGCTTTCACAGCCGGAATCACTGGGGTGCTGTGTGGTTTCCGGGTTGTATGGTCGTGTTCTAGCAGCATTCTCTCCTGACGTTTCGCCTGCATCTGTGGCTGGCATCTTCAGAGGATCCTCTGAAGATGCCAGCCACAGATGCTGGTGAAACGTCAGGAGAGAATGCTGCTAGAACACGGCCATACAGCCCGGAAACCACACAGCACCCCAATACTATTAAAACCTTGAAGTAGATTTGGTACTCCACTTGCATCCAATGCAATTAATAGAGAACAGGTCAAATATAGGCCCTCCTGTGACACAAAATGCATTTGAATGAGATGGAACTTCCAGATTGGACCTAAAGGCTGCCCTGCATAGAACAAGTTACAGTAATCCAACCTGGAGGTTGCATGGATTGCATTGCATGAATCACCATAACAAGGCAGATAGGATGCCCCAGTTGCCCCAGTGAAGGCAGAAGAATGCCAGTCTGACCACATTTGTGACCTTGGCCTCTATTGAAAGACAGGATCACAACCAGGCTATTGACAGCTGAGGTGTCAGTTGCACACTGTCAAGGGCCACGAGCTGGCACCACATTCCAGCATCTCCCTGGCCCATCCACCAGACCTCTGTCTTTATTGGGTTTAACTTTAGCCTGCTCTGCTTTATCCACTTCATTATGGCTTCCAAACAACTCACCAGATTATCTGGGATGACAACTGGCTGTTAGAACTACTGATGATATCCATTGACTGCAACAAAAATTGTAAAGCAATAAATTGGAAAAGTGAAAATAGGTCAACAAAATCAGAATGTTTTAATGTGATTTGGAGGATGATCTTGATGATCAGATTAAAATAGAACACACGTGCACAAAGTGCATTAGAGGTTAGGATGAAATGGCAACTTCACTCCAAAATTTGGTCTTGAATTAATACAGCATCCATATGCATTTAATTCTGGGTGCATCTGTGCTCTAGTTATGCATTCCATTATGAGTGGGAGATCTGTCTCAGTTTGCTAAATGTTTATGCCTGATGAAAGTAAGCAAAGGATTTATATGAACATAATGGATTAGAATTTTAGTCTGTCAAATGTCAATAGGCAGAGCAAAATGCGTTACACTGTAGTTTTAGGATCTAGCAATTAAAGCATTAGAAGAAAGCATTTTTTATTGGAATATGCATCACCATTTGCTCCAATTATTCTGCCATTAAACATTAAGACTAATTGAAGCAAACGGTACCCAATAGAAGGGATACATCTGCTCTGATAAATTCTAGCCAAAAAAAAAAAGTACTGAGGGTTTTCCCCCTAAGCAAGATATTTCATTATTTATATCTAATAGAATATATTTTCTGAACCTTATTGAGATAAATGAATTAGGCTACTTGATAACAGTAAGAAATCATTACCCATCAGAGTAACAGACTGAATAACAGATTAACATGGATAGCCTTATATTACACACATTGTCATGGAATACAACCCACAGAACATTAAGCAAAAAACCTGGGCCTGGATCCTGCACTATTCTTATGGTGCTAATATTTCTTGCTTCTCCAGCTACAACCTGCCACAACACCCCAAAAGCTGCTCTTGAGGATGGATGCAACAGAAAATGCTATGTTTGAAGTGGGAAACTGAAACAAACAAACTGAAACAAACTGAAACAAACAAACTGAAACAAACAAACCTTTCCTTGCATGAACAGAAGTACTGTAGAGCCCCCAGGACAGGATCCAACAAGGGGATTAGTAACAAGGAAATAAAAATGAAGCTAAGGCTCTGTGATGAATCTCTGTATGCAAGGAAGGAAGGAAGGAAGGAAGGAAGGAAGGAAGGAAGGAAGGAAGGAAGGAAGGAAGGAAGGAAGGAAGGAAGGAAGGAAGGAAGGAAGGAAGGAAGGAAGGAAGGAAGGAAGGAAGGAAGGAAGGAAGGAAGGAAGGAAGGAAGGAAGGAAGGAAGGAAGGAAGGAAGGATGAGGAGATGCAAGCAGTCCAGTCCAAATATTTTTGAAATGATTTGTTGCTCCATCCAATTGACAGTCCTATGCTATGTCCTTATTGCTTAGTGTTCTAAATGGACAAGGATGTTCAGTCATGGGGTCTTGTGACCAGTGGTGGGATTCAGCAGGTTCGCACCACTTCGGTAGAACCATTTGTTAAAATGCCTCTTGTAAACAACTGCTTGTTAAAATATTTAAATCCCACCACCAGAACCGGTTGTTAAATTATTTGAATCCCACCACTGCTTGTGACTCATGTGCATGGAAGCATTTATGTATTTAGCAAGTATGATTTCTTAGGTGGGGGAAGCACATCTGAGGCTCTCTGGCTCATTCTGCACATGCAAAATAATGCACTTTCAAACTGCTTTCAGTGCTCTTTGAAGCTGTGCGGAATGGCAAAATCCACTTGCAAACAGTTGTGAAAGTGGTTTGAAAATGCATTATTTTGCATGTGCGGAAGGGGCCTCTGACTGCCCACACAGGACTCATGTGAATCACATATAGAGCTTTCACACAAACATCAACAACAGTTCTCGACAATCTCAAGGTATAGGGGGGATATTGGTTCCCAACCTTTTTGGTATGATGACCAACAAATCCAAATTTACTTGGTATGATGACCCAGCTGAAGGTTTTTTGCACCCTTGTTGAGCTATGACTTTGGCAGCCATTCACTCTAGCATTCCATTTTCTGCAGTATCCAACCAGACGTTTGTGAGAACAAAGGCCACAGCTGCCCCCAAGAAAAATGGCATTCCGAAGAGCATAGCCTTTGCATATGGACATTACATTCCAGCCTTTGACTATCATTTTCTACTTCCTCTAATCCACTTTAAGGTTCTAAGAAATGTTCTCTGGTAACCATTAGGACATGTTTTACTTGATTCCTTATCAATCACCAGGCTTGTACAGACAAAGGACCAGCTAGTGGTTGACATGGAAGATACTGTTTCCAAGGTCAGGTCTTGCTTTCAAAAAGACAGTTTCAAGGGAAGATTAAAAGGCAGCGCTGCAAATTAAGTACTGAATGTGAGAAGCCATTAGGGAAAGTTTATTTATTTATATCCCGTCCTATCCTTGCAGGGCTCAGGGCGGGTCACAACAACAATAAATACAATCCATATAAAACATATTCTCTGGGAAACAATTAAGTTAATTTGCGTGTAAGTTTTTCTGAAATTGTAACATTTTGAACAAGAAAATATTTACCTCAGCCATGGCTATGAAATTATATTTTTCTATAGTCTGGATGCTAACCTCCCAACCTCTTAATTCCATTAGCCATTTTCAGCAGAAAAATAATGTATGTACGATGCTGAATTCTACCCAGAAGAGATTTTCCTCTTCATAGCATTGGAAGAAGTGAGCTCCAACTGACGAAAGCTCATGTTGGAATTGTTGGAATATTCAGCCTTGTTTGCATGCAATGGCAGCAGAAGCAGCAGGGAATTTTGGGTAACTGCACGCATATTCTAAAGGTGATAGTTAAAAAACGTTGGTAGTGTTCTTTCCCTCACTAGTTCCCTTGCTCTGACTGCCTGACTAACTAACTAAGTGAAAAGATGTTCTCTGTGCTTTGTAAACCAAATTCTATGTAAAAGTGCTCTGACAAAAAATATTGTTATCGCAACCACACTGAAACAAACTATGAGCTGTGCGTGTAACTATATATGTGATACTTTGTTAAATGTGTATATATGTGTATATTGTTTTCTCTCTCAGTTAAGTAAAGTTCCCCTTATGTTTATGAACTTCTGAGGTAAAACGGCTGGTCTTTTGAGAGATAAACTATTCTAATTTGATGTGCCGCACAATCCACATTTCTGCTCGTTACTTTGCTTGACAGGGGCCATTTCCCCACTCGCCTTTTGTTGCGCGCTACTCGCTCCAAGTAACGTGGGGTCCAGCAGCACTCCCCACTACCGGAGTGGCGACAATGCAGCCGCCCTGATTCTGCCACCCTCGCAACCCCTCAGCGTGCGTCATTTCTGCCCCTGTTCAGAATGGCGCCTTTTGCAAAAAAACCCCGCAGAGCACGGGCAGTGGAGAGCATGACTGCACGCTCAGAAACACCTGCGGTTAACAAAGCCCGGTAACCTCGCTTTTCTTTTCAAAGTAGGGAAACAGCCTGGATTATATTCTAAATATACCTGTTGCCCTTCAGGAATAAACTGTGTTAGTCTTTAAGGTGCTACTGGACTTCTGTTTAACTTTCCAAAAGAGCCTACTGTCTTGAACTGAACTGGATGTCACTCATGACAGATCTGATAGCAAGTGCAAAATTCCATCCCAGCATTTCAAATTCAGTTATTCAGTGAACATGTGGCCTTAAAAACAATGTCACTTCATAATATCAAACTCATAATTCATCGGTCATCTTAATCATGCTATTCAAAAATATCTCAAAGGAAGGGGAGGAGGAAGATATGCTAAATGTACACATAATTCCCCCAAAACTGAGGAAGGCCATTACATCTTCAGCAGCCTCATGGATTCCTTGTTACTTCTGGCTAAATTTGAGGTTACCATACCATAGATCAGCATTATCATGTCAGCAGAGACCAAGACGACAGCCAATTTCCATGCTACATTTCTTCAAAAACAGCACTGCAAACAATACAAGCCCAGTAAGGCTTCTCAAACTCTCAAAAGTTTCCTTCTTCTTGTAGCCATTTATCCATCATTTTTGTTGCCTGACCAACCCCATTGGTAACCACAGTCACTTAGGTAACTAAAGTGATGGCCAAACCATTTAAAGAGTGGGATGGAAAGTTAGCGTTTCCTAAAATGTACTGAGGGAGCCACTGCTTCAGTTGGCCAGATGGTAGAGCCAGCTCTGTCCTCAGTCTTAATGGAGAAAACCTGCCAAGAAGTAGGATTTTTTAAAAAAAATGGAATCCTTTAATTATTTGTTTTCTGCTTGGCTTTGGGAAGTTCTTTGCTGAGCTTGGAAAGCTAGGCTGGTTCTTTGGTTCGCAATTATGATAGGATGAAACTCCTGAAGGTGGTTGGAACTCATTAAAAATGTGGAAAGTAGTTGTGTAGCCTCAGGAAGATGGTGTGGAAAACATGGAGTCTGCCAAATAATGATTTTAAAAAACTGGCAGCCTGAGCTATACATTAGCTAAATAAATATTGTGAGGAAGCAATGCATTTTTTACAGGATCTTTTAAGTGCCCCAGAAGGCACGGTGGTAACTTGATATAGATCCTGGATGTTCTCAAACATTCAGAGTTCACTAAGAATATATTCTTTTTCATCCATTTTCTGTAGGTAAGCTCGCATCTTTCACATGCTTTAGAAATACTGAGCAGACTTGATAGTAATCATAAAATGGATGAATTATTTTAAAGGCAAAGTTTTTGAAAGAAACGAACAGAGGTAGAAATAAATAACGAACTGGAAATAAATAATTTCCCATAAAAGTTTCCTAAACTACTTACCTTTCTTTGGATAGAACACAGCATTGGAAAGGCCAAGCTCATCCCCTCAACAAGAAGTCCAGACTAGGGTTTTTCCAACAGATGACTGTCTATCCTGTGCTTGAAAACTTCCATGGAGGGAAAATGCAACAATACAACACAGTTCAGAAAGATGTCTCCAGAGGTGGGATCCAACCATTTCTCACCACTTCTCTAGAAGTGGTTACTAATTTTTTCTGAGTGCCGAGAAGGGGTTACTAAAGCCACCTCCCTGCCCAATAGGGACTGGAGGTGCATGTGTGCGGCAGCGCCACTGTTTGAATCCCACCACCACTGGAACCTGTTAGTAAAATTTTTGGATCCCACCACTGGATGTCTCTCACCTTTTTCTTAATCATTCTCTCTCATTCTGTTCCCAATCATATCCTTACCAATGAGCTTTTAACAAATTAACAAATTACAGGACCATGCAGCAATACTGCCCAACAAGTAACCTAGTCATCCTGTTGGCTGTAGCAATCCTATTGACAGGACAGAATCGGCAGCCATAACTTGACCTTGATATCTGGAAACATCCAGAAAGCAGGGTTTATCATACATCACATTTTAATTCTGAATGTTCTTGGGGGTTTTACCCACTTGACTGTATTTGGCAGAAAGTATGTCTAATGAAAGCACATATTGTTTTCCATCTAAAGTGTCCTTTGCAGGTTTTTTGATTTGCAGATATTATGAGTGTCATGGAATGATGCTATCACTACAGCAAAGGGAAGTCACATATAACTGTGAAAAGCATCTTTGCCTTTTGATCTCCTGGAGGGAGCAGGTAGTCATACAAAGGTGCCAGGATGAAACTTCGAAGGCCTAAGTTACCTCGTGGCCTGAACAGAGTTTTCCTGAGTGGGGGAAAATGAAGGTTTTTAGATTCCATCTTGAGACGTGGTCAGAGAAGGATCTCTGGACCATGGGTTCCCGGAATGGGGACAAAGAACTTCCAAATAAGACTGTATTCAGCTGAGCAATCTCTAACTGCATTTATGTTTTATTTCTTTGCTTTGAACTTTTACAATAAATTGTTGAGAACTCAGCTGGTTGGAGTTATTGGAGAAAAGGACCCAGGTCTTTACTGAAACAAGTGTGGCTCTCCCAGGCTTGCTTTGCTAATACATAGTTCAGATAATTATTTTCCATCACAATGAGCTACTTTAAAAAAAAAACCAGAAGTTACCAAAATACACTATTTTTCACATTTTGATATTTAATGGAACAGCTGTCCCTTGGATACAAGTTGATGGTTTCTCCGCTTTTCCACAGATATCTGAAATGGTGTCTGTGACCGAAATGTGAGGTTTCTGGGAAATACATTTGGTTGCTTATTTGTGACAATGGCACCTTTCATCTTGCCATAACAGTGGCCTGTTTAACTTTTCAAGATATTCAGAATATTGTTACAGCAAGGTATACTTGTCTCCGAAAAAGATGTTAGTACAGAGAGTTGAGGTGCAGCAGTCGAGACAATTGTATGCTTCCGCATTAGAATATAGACCCAAAGAAATATGAGAATTCATTCATTTTTACATTTTATTTATTTATTTATTTATTTATTTATTTATTTATTTATTTATTTATTTATTTATTTATTTATTTATTAATTATTTGATTTAATATACCACCCTATCCCCAAAGGGCTCAGGGCGGTGAACAATATAAAAGCATATATAAACATAAACATATAAAAGTTTAAAATTTTCATTCTAAAACAGTATCCCACGAACCCATATGCAACCCTCCCAAGAAGAATGATGGGTCCCGATGATGTTAGGGACCCTATACAGCAGGAGGGAGGATGAAAGCAGGGCACCCTCAGCGGCTGGTCTCTCCGAAGGCCCGGTGGAACAATTCGGTCTTGCAGGCCCTAATGAAATTTCCTGTCCCCGCGAGGGGTCTGACAGTTGGTGGTAGAGTGTTCCACTTTCAGGGCAGGGGCTAGAGTCGTAGCGTCTCTGGTCTGAAAGTGGAGGCCAGCCGCATCATTGAGGGGCCAGGGATCTCCAGGGTAAATTGGCCTCTGCTGAGCGCAGATACCTAATTAGGACAGATGGGGTAATTCGGTCCCGACGGTGCGAGGGTCCCAGGCCGCGTAAGGTCTTAAAGGTCAACACCAACACCTCGAAGATGAGTCGGACCTCCACTGGGAGCCGATGCAGCTGGTGCAACACAGGCTGGATATGATCCTGTTATTGGCACTGCCTGTGAAAGCAGACGTGCAGCCGCATTTTGGACCAAGTTTTAGCTTCCGACCAGACGTTAGCGGGAAGGCCCGCTGCGAGAGCGAAGGTTACAATAAGTCTAGGCCTGGAGGTGACCATTGCATGGATCACAGTGGCTAGGTCAGCGTTGGGAGAGGAAGGGAGCCAAATCGGGCCTGTCGAAGACGGGAAAATCCAACCCGGGTTGTAAGGGCCACCTGGGTCTCCATTGGAAAGAGACGAATCCAGGTGGACCCCCAGGCTGGGCGGATCGAGGAGGTCAAGCACCAATGTGACCCCCTCCCACACCGGCGGCTGGAATTCCCCAATCTCTCCCCCCCGGCCAAGCTGTGAGGATCTCCGTCCGCTTCGATGGATTAAGCTTTAACCTGCTCTGTTGTAACCAACCAGCGACCGCCTCCAAACAATGCTGTAGAGCTGCAGGGGCTGTGACAGCTCCCTTCCATCGACAGAATGAGCGCTGCTGAGTGTCATCAGCATACTGATGGCAGACTGCAGCCCAAAGCCCCGTACCAACTGAGCAAGGGGTCGCATATAGATAAAGAATAACAGTGGGGACAACACGCCCCCTGAGGCACACCACAATGAAGCGGGCACCTCTGGGAAGCTTTGTCCCCACACCACATCTTTGCTGACCTCGCCTCCGGAGGAACGGTGACAATCCATTGAAGGATATCAGTGCCCCGGACCCCGGAGGCGGCCTGTATGTAATAAAAGGTCGTGGGTTCCACATCAAACGCCATGTGAGATCTAACAACACCAGCAGCGCCGATCCGCCTCAGTCAAGTTGCATACGGAGCGTATCTGTGACAGCGACGAGAACCGTCTCCGTCCCATGCCCAGCACGGAAGCCGGACTGGAAGGGGTTGAAAGCTGATGTTTCATCCAGGAAACCCTGAAGCTGCTCCAACACCACTCTCTCAATTACCTTCCCCAGAAACGAAAGATTCGAGACGGGGCGGTAATTGGCCAGATCTCCAGGATCTAACGATGGTCTTTTCAAGAGTGGGCAAACCACTGCCTCCTTCAACCCATCTGGAAAGACTCCTTGCTCAAGAGAGTCATTGATGATCTTCAACAGGTGGGGTCGTAACTCCTCCCGGCAAGTTTTAATTAGCCAGGAAGGGCACGGATCCAGAGGACAGGTAGTAGGTCTAACAGCAGCCAAGATCCTGTCAACAGCAGCTTCGGAGAGCAGGGAAAACCGGGCCAAACAAGGGCCAGAAGACGGCAAGGGAGCCTCCAGTTCACTAACTGTAGTTAAGGTGGCAGGAAGGTCCTGGCGGAGCGATGCGAATTTGTCTGCAAAAAAGCTCATAAATGCCTCACAGCTAATAGCCAATTCACGATTTGTAGAACCCTCTGATAAAGAGGTCAAAGATCGAATTATCCGAAACAATTGAACCAGGCGAGAGCTAGCAGATGCGAGAGAGGAAGAGAAGAAAGCCCTCTTCGCCTCCTTCGTCGCCATCTCATAGGCTTTCATAAACGTCCTATAGGATGTTCGCGCAGCTTCGTCACGAGCTTTCCTCCACACTCGCTCTAGACGTCTGAGCACCCGTTTCATCTGGCGCAGCCCCTCTGTATACCATGGAGCCTGCCGTGAACGGGGGCGCAGAGGACGCCGGGGAGCAACAGTCTCGATGGCATCAGAGAGGCGGGAATTCCAATCCTCCACTTGCTCATCGAGTGTGCCGGCGGGTTCAGGGTCCCGCAGAGCATTCAGGAAACCAATTGGATCCATAAGTCTCTGTGGGCGGGCATAAATCGACCCGTCGCCTTTGTCACATAATTTTGTGCATTATTGAACATGGTACTTCAAATGTCAAAATGTATTTTTGCTTTCAGACTTCCAAACGAATGGGGGGAGCAGGGCTAGATAGGCACTAGGACCCAGGCTGAGCATTCCACAACAAAGATATCTCATGTTGAGTTCTGTGGTGGAGGTGTCATGCCCCCACAGAGGCTTTTGTTATTTCCCCATTCAGTTTCCCCCTAGTTAGCATGGGTTTAGTTCTTTGTAAAGTCTTCTTAGGGAGGGAACTTTAGTTAGCCCCTGTCCCTTTAAGACATTTTCCCAAGAGGCAGTCTTCCTTCTTTACCCAGCAATCCCCTGTTTTAGCTCTAGGCACTCAGTCAGAGCAAGGTGCCACAAGGATAGCTGGAGACTGTCGTATTTGTGACGTATATGGTGGTCCATAGTAGTCTATGGTGATATATAGAGCACAAGTTAAGGTTAACAGCAATAAGAATCAGACAAAGACTGAAGGAACTAAAAGGAAGCAAGGCACAGTGGACTTTCTTGAAAGCAGCCAAGAGAAGACACAATCTACAGCTTCAAATCTGTTCAAGACAAGCAAGTACTTTGATTTAGACAGACCCAAGGGAGGAGTTAGGGCCTTAGTTCTCCTAAGTAATAAACCTATTGTTTGCATTGATGAACCTGGCATGTGTCTCCCTCTGTCCTAGCCAAGTACAGGGCACCAAAAACAGATTCACTTGGGGGGCAGAACAGGAGGAATATATAACCTTATTAATACAGATTATAGCTATATCAGCACTGAATAGACGAACTGGTTAGTATGCCTCCTTGCTACAGTTTTGAAATAATGGGAATTCACAGAAGGTTCTTGTGAAAACTGCCTTTGTCTACAAGCCTTTCTTGACTAATATATGACAACTGACTCTTCTAAGGAGGGGGAAAAAGGATTCATGCCAAACCAGAAGATTTAAGGCATATTTTCAAGCAGAGACCCTTCTTTGCAGAACATCACAGGTTCAGTCCCTGGCATTTCCAGTTAAGGGTTTCAGGTACAAGATATTGGGAAAGAGCCAATCAGAGCATTAGAATGTGACCATGGATCACCGATAAAGTACCTGCTTTGCATATAGAAGGTTCCAAGGATGCAGATCACATGACAGACTTCTTCTTAACTCTCTGGAGAACTACCAGCAATCATGGGCAACCATCCTAGGCTAGACTGACCATTGGTCTGACTTAGTACAGCGCAGTCTATATGTTCAGTACCGGGCTAGATGAATTAGTGGCCTTTCAGCCCCATCCATAAGTCCAGGCAGCTGACTGCAGCACTATAGTCATGTCACTCCATTGCTCCCAAAGAGGCTCCCAAACAGCATGGGGAGGCTTCAAAGTGTGAAAGCCTTCCTACTGCCCACTGCCTAGAAGCCCCATTGGGCTTAATAGACTTACACCACCCCAAAGGGTGGCTTAAGTCTCCACTCAAAGCTGCTGGCATAATGGCCAAATGGCCAAAAGGAAGCCAACTAACATCGGCTCCCCCACCCACCCACCCCACCCCAGCGGTGGCAGCAAGTGTACTGGGACATTGGTGCCCTCACTAGTGCCACATTCCAGTGCTGGAAGAGCCGCAGCGGCTGCACATCTGAGGAATCACCACTCTGCCGAGGTAAGTGCCGAGGCAGGGTGGATTTGGCCCCCACCCCAAAAGGGACTCTGATCCAGTATAAATCAGCTTCAATCTATTTTTGTACATCAGTGAACAAAAAGAAGTTCTGGAAAACAATGAACTAAGTGTTGTCAATATCTTCAAAAATTCAAGTCAATATGCATACCAGAAATTTACTTTATTGACTCCACTTAGATTTAACTTTCTTTCTTTCTTTCTTTCTTTCTTTCTTTCTTTCTTTCTTTCTTTCTTTCTTTCTTTCTTTCTTTCTAGCAGATTATCATAGCAGTAGACTATGGCTCATTCCGCACATGCAGAATAATGCACTTTCAAACTGCTTTCAGTGCTCTTTGAAGCTGTGCGGAATGGCAAAATCCACTTGCAAACAGTTGTGAAAGTGGTTTGAAAACGCATTATTTTGTGTGTGCGGAAAGGGCCTGAGTGACTAAGATTTTAATGGATTAGAAAGTTTCACATATGCAAAAAAATCCAAATAAAACTGAAATGTAAAAAGTCATTGTGTGTGATTATTATGTTGCTTGCTGGTAAAGCGCTGAAGATAGTTTCAGAAGGTAGCTATGTTGGTCTGCAGTAGAAAAGCTGGATTCATGTCCAGTAGCACCTTATTGATGAACATGATTTTCAGGGTATAAGCTTCCAAGAGTCAAAACTCCCCTTGCCCCTGACAGATGGAGATTTGATTCGTGAAAGCTCACACTCCAAAAGTTGGTTAGCTTCTAAGGTGCTACCAGACTCAAATCTAGCTGGTTAAAGGTCATGTCCCATTGGGTTGGAAAAAAGATGGGCTTATAAATATTTCAAATAAATACATAAAATTGTGAATATACCACCTTAATATTGTGCAGAACGGTAACAGTCATGATTATGTACAACATAGATCAATAACTTCCCCTTCAGGAGACTTTATTCTTATTTAGTATGGGTTAATTGATCTGATACAAACATTTCATCAATTTAATGCAGAATTTAGAGCCCCCTTAACTGGCACAAAATAGCCACAAATAAAAGACCACCTTCCATCCTCAGCGTGGAGATCATTAAGCCATTCTTATTGTGGCATTAAAATGACATCATAAAACTGGAATAGAGTCATTCCACACTAATTTCAACTTGTATTTTGAAAATTTAGGAGGAATGTAAATGTTCCACGGTATCAATGAAAAACAGCAGCTCACATTCTAATTATGAAAAGGGCGACTGGCTAATTGAATTTGCTCACATTCAGGCACACTCAATTTTCAGTTTGGATTGTTTCCATCATGTCTTCTTTTTATATGTATCATAATGCTGCCTCACAAATGCATGCATGTTACTCAAAACCTGATGAATTGCTGATGAAAGTGTGAACAGACACCAGGAAAGTACTGTATTTGAGGCGTCACCTGATCATTTGAAAATTCTACTGTTATTGGTAGATAGTACATTCACACATGCAAATGATGCTGCGGTTATCAAGAGAGTAACATGCATGAGCAAAGCAGCCATAAGTAATTGTTGAGATTTACAACCCAATTTAGATATTGAAGGAGCTGCTATGTAGCTGGGGATGACACAGGAAGGGATCAGATGAGCCTGTCTAGGGAGAGAGTTTCAGTGATTTGGTGACCCAAGCCCCCCTTTTTGGTTGCCACCTGCCTTATCTCAGAAGGCGGGCACCCAAAGCAGAGACTAAGAAAATTATTGTAGTAGATTGAAATTTCCTTAATCCAGGACAGGTTTTTTAATCTTTGGTGTTAAACACTGGGAAGGGACTATGCAAAGACTGCCAAAGATTACTGTTCCAAGAAACACTTTTTCTGCTATCCCACAGAAATTAAGAAAAAAATTCTATATGCATCTCCTGTTTCTGCACATAACATCTGCTAAATTACATCTGCTAAACTGTTTAAAAACATTAGAATGAAGAGCAAAGGTGGGAATAAATTCAGGTTAAACAGGAAGAGGTTTTTTTGTACTCTGCTTTTCTCTGCCTTAAGGAGCCTCAAAGCAGCTTACAATTTACAATTACAATTTGGCTACATGCTTTAGAAGTAGCTGAGTTGCAAAGAGAAGGTGGTCACTAGAATTCCTTCTGTGTGTCCATCAGGGATCTGAGGCTTGTGTTTTTCAAACAGCACTGCCTCTATCTACACATGCTCCATGATGATTCACTTTTAAAACTCAGGAGTCTGCTATCTTGGAAGGGAGGGAGGGAGGGAGGGAGGGAGGGAGGAAGGAAGGAAGGAAGGAAGGAAGGAAGGAAGGAAGGATATGCTCACTGGGTCTTTGGTTTGCAGTCTCAGGACCAAACTAGACATGCTCAGAGATTTTCTGTTCCTCCTTCCCAGCAATTTTTAAAAACTTAACTTTTGGGTGCATGTGAGCCCAGTTGAGATCCTGACAAATGGAGAGGAATGGGAGTTAAGCCTTACCCCCAAATGTTGTTTTCTTGGCCTGTAATTGCCCCAGGAAAAACACCACCCCACAGTCCAGATCCAACTCAGTACACTGCACAGCTGAAGAATCAATGTATAAATTGCTGTCAACTCTCAGCGTTAATTTCTGTGAAATGGGCACTTTCATCTCCAACCCCTGGACCCAGGCTCTTCCCACCCCTTCCGGCTTCGCTGTCCTGTAGCAAAGTATGGCAGCATGGTCAAGGGTAAGGACATAAACAGTGAGGGACAGGCCAGGTGAGGGGGAGACCCACTCCACCAACCAGTCTACCTGGCTGCAAGCCGCAGATTATGTGGCAAAGAGCCGCATATGTCTCTTGGAAGCAATTTGGCCACCCCTGGTCTAACACATAGGTGGTTCTGGTGGTTCATGGAGCAGCAGGACAATGAGGTGAGGGGGAAAGTGGGAGAGGGTTCATTTTAGCACAGGTAGGTCCCTACCCTTCTCACAAAAGTGCTCCACAGCAGGCAGAGCTTGGTTTGGCTGCCTGCACCCCTGCCAGTTGGTCCTCCTATCTGTTTTCAGCATGAGGGCTCCTCTCCCTGAATCTACCTGTGCGGCTTATTCTTTGCTATAATACACATTCTGGTGCTTGGGCTGTGTTCCTTATCCTGAGCTGTCCTGATTTGTTACTTACATTCCAAGCCTTGACACTGGTGATGTGAGGGGATAACTCTGGTTCCTGCTCTTCCTGTCATGTGAGTATGACATCACATAACTTCCTGTTACATGCTTACAGTTCTCTGGGTCAAATCCTGTCACCTGGGGGTTAAATAGATTTAAAATCATGGGTCCAGTAGACTCTGTTTTCCCATGTGTGGCAGTGATGCCTGACAAAACAATTCAGGGTTTAGCGTTAATTTAATATATGTATATTTTAGGAAAGAAGAAGAAGAAGAGTTTGGATTTATATCCCCCCTTTCTCTCCTGCAGGAGACTCAAAGGGGCTGACAATCTCCTTGCCCTTCCCCCCTCACAACAAACACCCTGTGAGGTGGGTGGGGCTGAGAGAGCTCCGAAGAACTGTGACTAGCCCAAGGTCACCCAGCTGGCATGTGTGGGAGTGTACAGACTAATCTGAAATCCCCAGATAAGCCTCCACAGCTCAGGCGGCAGAGCTGGGAATCAAACCCGGTTCCTCCAGATTAGATACACGAGCTCTTAACCTCCTACGCCACTAGATTATGCTTCAACATAATCTAAATAAATATGTGCAGGGGTTCCAGGGCAAAAGTGAGGGAGACTTTCTTTTTCTTTTTTCCTTTGGCAACTAAGTTGTCATGAGAAAAAAAAAATTCCTTCAAGGTAGAAAGTTTGAAAACTACTGGTCTACATCAGCGGACGTGGCAATCTGAATCCAGAAGGGGCCAGGAACCCACTTAAAGCCTGTTCCCCTTCTACAGCCACAGCCAAATCTCTGTGAATGATGGATGCTCAGCATTTCTAAGTGAGGGATGATTTCACCATCCATCATCTATTCCGTTCGCAACCCCTTCCTTGATTTCAGATCATGTGAAGCTTTAATTCTCTCGGTCTTAATGCAATACAAAGATATATGTCAGATCAGCTCAAGTGCTAATCAAGGTCTCAGCAGCTCTCAACTTCATGACGGTTCACTTTAGAGTGGAAATACATCAGATCCAGGGCAGAAATGGCACTTCTCAGCACTGTGTCATAATGATTGGTTGGACGGGTCTCAGACACTGGCAAGAAATGCACTGCGTTTCATTCCACCGTCAGGCCCGCTGTCTCACTGGGAAACATTTGTAACTAAAACTGTTGTTCATTTGCAGAATGGGCGAGAAGAATGGAGCCTTGACTGAAAATATGCTGAGGAGCTGCTGTAATAAATTTGATACTATATGCATGACGTGGATGGATAGGCCATTGTTCGGAAGGCCTGGCAAATAAAAATGGTGCGGCAGAGTGAGAATTACGGAGAGGGGGAGAAACATTGTTCAACAAGGCATGCTTCAACTAGAAACCAAGTCTGAAATAGCCATATATTATTCCACTGCTTTTTTTAAAAAAAAAACAATACCTGAATAATAAAGAAGTCTCCCGCTCAAAAGAGATTGTATGGTTGATTGATGGCCATTAAGTGAACTTCCAAAAAACTTTCTAACTAGTAAACAGAAACTTCAGCATTCTTTCTCCCTTTCCTCTGAATGTTCAAGGTATACAATACAACTTCCTTGTTATCCAAGTCTCAAGAACTGAGATGCTCGTGGACTCATAGAATCATAGAGTTAGAAGAAACTACAAGGGCCATCAAGTCCATCCCCCTTCCATGCAGGAATACACAATCAAAGCACCCTTAGCAGATGGCCATCCAGCCTCTGTTTAAAAATCTCCAAAGAAGGAGACTCCACCCCCCAGAAGGCAGTATTTCCCACTGTCCAGTAACAGCCCTTACCATCAGGAAGTTCTTCCTAATGTTTAGGTGGAATCTCTTCCTGAACCTTGAATCCATTACTAGTCTCTGGAGCAGCAGAAAACAATCATGTTCCACCTTCAACATGACATCCTTTCAAATATTTAAACATGGTTATCATATTATCCCTTAACCTTCTCTTCTCTAAACACACCGAGCTCCCTAAACCATGCCTGACAGGGCATGACATCCAGATTTTTGACCATTTTGGTTGCCCTCCTCTGACCTTCTTCCAGCTTGTCAATATCCTTTTTGAATTGCGGTGTCCAGAACTGGACACAGTATTCTAGGTGAGGTCTGACCAAAGCAGAATAGAGTGTTACGATTACATCCTTCAGTCTGGTCACTACACTCCTGTTGATTCTGTCCGGAACTGCATTGACTTCCTTGACTGCTGCATCACACTGCTGACACATGTTCAGTTTACGGTCTAACTAAGACTCCTGACATTTTGTGGTTGGCTCCACCTCCTGTGGCAGCCGTTTTGTGGTTGTGCCACCACCCTGTGTTAGAATTCGAAAGGTATGCAGCTCACAGGCTGGAAAGGTATGAAATCCCTGCTATAGGTATGAAATCCCTGCTATAGTGCAAGCATCATATCACCCCTTAACGTGTGATTGGTGTTTGGAATATGCTGCCACAGGAGGTGGTGATGGCCACTAACCTGGATAGCTTTAAAAGGAGCTTGGACAGATTTATGGAGGAGAAGTCGATCTATGGTTACCAATCTTGATCCTCCTTGATCTGAGATTGCAAATGCCTTAACAGACCAGGTGCTCGGGAGCAGCAGCAGCAGCAGCAGCAGGCCATTGCTTTCACATCCTACATGTGAGCTCCCACAGGCATCTGGTGGGCCACTGCGAGTAGCAGAGAGCTGGACTAGATGGACTCTGGTCTGATCCAGCAGGCTCTTTCTTATGTTCTTATGATCTTAACATAGCATAAAATCCAGAGATATGTGCATGCTATAGTATGCAGAAAGTCTCAGATTGACGCCATGGCACCTCCAATGAAAGTTTCTCAGCTCTGGCAAAGATCTCTGCTTGCAACACTTCAGAGAAGTGTTTAATTCAAAGAATTGTTGTAAGTCCAGGCTAGATATCGGTTAAATACAATGTCTGATGTGATATGTCATAGCTTGGTATAATTACTTCAAATCACCCTGTAAAAAGAGTCTGTGATGTGATGTCAGTAATGACCCAGTGTTTGCACAGGGGACCATCTTTATCTTTATAATTACTTCATAATTACTGAATGCTCCTCATATGAGATATCCGCTGCTGGCAATGATCGTATCATATCAAAGGCAAGTAGGGTTGCCAGATCTCTCCTGGCCACCGACAGGGGGTGGGAGGTAGGGTTGCCAAGTCCAGGTTGTTAAACTCTTGGAGATTTTGGGGGTGGAGCCTGGGGAGGGCAGGGACGTCAGTGGGTTAAAATGCCACACAGCCCACTGTCCAAAGCAGTCATTTTGTCCAGGCGAACTGATCTCTAGTCTGGAGATGAGCTGCAATTCCAGGAAATATCCAGGTCTCACCTGGAGGTTAGCATCCCTAAGAGCAAGGCATGGTATTTCAATCCTAGCTATCCATTTCCAACTCTAAATAGGGCAAGACAAGAACACTTTTGCCATATACTCAGTTTAGGGTGCCCAGCTTTTTAAATTGCTTTCGCTCCTGTGTATTTATCTGTACATATAATGCTCATAGTCACAGCATGAAAAGAGTTCATCTGGACTAGATGACATTTGAATCAGCAATTATTTTTTTGTTCCTGGATCAGTTGGTCTTCCTAGATTTGCTTCTAGTAGAAAGCAAATATGAGTCATTCCAGCTTGTCACACAGGAAACTCCTGGTGACCTGTTATGACACATCTCTGTTTGATCTGGCCGTGAGCTGACAACTCAACCAGAAGTTGTAATTCAGCAATACCCATCCCTATTCTTTTTATGCTCAACCGTTGGATCATTCCTCTGACTCAGCCTTGTGTCCATAATAAACTCCAATAGAATCATCATAAGCAGAAGTGTCTCTTTACAAATGAAATGCGATCAGTTTTTAATAGCTGCGGAGGCCGATTATTCTGTCACCTCGGTCTAACTTCAGGCACAGTAAGTCATACAAACTGAACCAAATCTGTTTAAAAAAAGAAAAGAGGGATTTCCTAAACTTCTAATTTGTGCTACTACTTTTTTTTTGGGGGGGGGGGGGTAAAATGTGCACTAACATCTGTTCAGTCTTGCTGACAGCTGTGTATTTTTTAAGCACTGAAAAGAACGTATTCACTGACATTTACTAACAGAAATGAATAAACATATGATGCTGTCTTATACCAGGTGAAAGTGCCGATCCATTGAGGGTTGCTGGCTCCAGGTTGGGAAATACCTGGGGATGTTGAGAGTGGATCCTGTTGGAGAGTGGGGTTTGGGGTGAGAAGGGAAGGGAAGGGGCCTTAGTAAGATATAATGCCACAGAGCAGCAGTGGCGTAGTGGTTAAGAGCAGGTGCATTCTAAGCTGGAGGAACCGGGTTTGATTCCCCGCTCTGCTGCTTGAGCTGTGGAGGCTTATCTGGGGAATTCAGATTAGCCTGCTGCTAGAACACTTTCTCATAACTTTCGTTAGGAAGGGAATACCCAAAAAAGAAAAGCCTGTTTCACTTCTTCATCACAGATTTTCAGAATCTGAGACAAACAAACAAAAAAGTCAACATGCAACACAACCACCTCTTCCATTCTCCCCCGCCACCAACTGTATAGATATGGCCAGTTGCGTAGTGGTAAAGAGCAGGTGCATTCTAATCTGGAGGGTTTGATTCCCCGCTCTGCCGCTTGAGCTGTGGAGGCTTATCTGGGGAATTCAGATTAGCCTCTGCACTCCCCCACACGCTAGCTGGGTGACCTTGGGCTAGTCACAGCTTTTCAGAGCTCTCTCAGCCCCACCCACCTCACAGGGTGTTTGTTGTGAGGGGGGAAGGGCAAGGAGATTGTCAGCCCCTTTGAGTCTCCTACAGGAGAGAAAGGGGGCTGGCAACCCCAAACTCCTCCTCCTCCTCCTCCTCCTCCTCCTCCTCCTCCTCCTTCTTCTTCTTCTTCTTCTTCTTCAAAACAGGTATTTTCTCCAGGGGAGCTGATCTCTGCCACCTGGAGACCAGTTGTAATTATTGAAGATCTTCAGCCACTCACTGGTGGTTGACAATCTTGTAGTATAGTTCTGCTCTGACTGAAAATATGAGCGATCATTTTAAACTCCCATGTCAGAAGTTCTTACGAGGATAGGATGGCTGCACTGTCCAGGGGACAAGAGTTCTGTGCTTCTGAGGTCTCTACCATCACAGGCCTCCACAGTCAATTCCCTCTGAAAACCTGCCTCATATTAAGAAGGGTGCATTTAGAAAGTAAACAAAAATGAGCTGCATTTCTATTCTTCTGGAGCAAAACAGGGGACAAGCAGCAAGGGAAAATGTGACTCAGCATATATGTACTTGACATACACACTGGTCAATCAGAACACTTAGTTCATTTCCCTGTTGAATATGATTAGCCTTGATGGTTGTTTCTATGCCCAGCATTTTCCCCAATCACATTGCTGGCACACTGGACTGGGCATGAGTTTCCATGCGCTGTGCTCAGACATGTGTGCTTGGGCTACGCTACTATGTTAGCTTAGCTAGATGCCTAATTGCCCCAATAGTATGAAGCTGAGTTAAGCACAGACTAGAATAAAAGAACTGAAATGACTTAATCTTTCCAAAATTTGTGCACAGCTGGGTGCAGGGTCTAGCTCCCCTTACTGTTTCTATTCATACAGAGGTGTACATAAGGTGGAGAAGGCAGGCCACGTATATGGGCACCACCCCTTGAAGCATACCCCCTGCCGCTCAGTCTCCAAAAATGAGAGGGGAGTGCAGGAATCTCCTGCCCTGCATCTGACAACCCTAACCCCCATCCCCCTATCAGTGACTGAGGGGACCTGGCAATGCTATAGCAAGGTCTTCATTCCCACCCCTACCATGTTAGAATCCAATCAGCAGGAAAAGCTGGAGGGGGGGAATTTCCTTCACATTCTTGCCCTGCAAGGGAGAAATTTAATTTTCCGTATTGAAGGAATTATTTTCCTCAGCATTTGCAAGTTCCAACTGGGTTGCCAACACGAGATTAGAAAATTCCTGGAAATTTGGGGGTGAAGTCTGTGGAGAGGAAGGTTTGAGGTGGTAGGAAACCTTAGTGTGATATAAGGCCATAGAGCCAGAGGTGGGATGCAGCAGGTTCTCACAGGTTCCCAAGAGTAGGTTACGAATTATTTGTGTGTGCCGAGAGGGGGTTACTAATTGGTGATTTTGCCACGTGATTTTTGCCTTCGTTACGCCCCTCCTCTCAGCAGTAGCGCGCAGAACTTGAAGCAGTCTAGCAGGAGGTGCACCGGCGTGCGTGGCAGCCCTGCAAGTGCCCTCACGCGTGCATTCGTTTCCCGTAAGGACTGGCTGCATGCTGCGTCCTCCCTGCTACAGCGCCCCGCCCAGGAACACCCCGCCCCAGAATGCCCGGCCACGCCCCCATCGTGCCCAGCCCAGCCCCATTGGCGCTACGCCACAGTTTGAATCCCACCACCATGGGAACCTGTTACTAACATTTTTGGATCCCACCACTGCATAGAACCCTCCAAACCACCATTTTCTCCAGGGGAACCGATCTCTGTAGTCTAGAGATGAGTTGTAGTTTTGGGAAATCTCCAAGCCCCGTGTGAAGGTTGGCAGCCCTAAATTCGGAGAAAGGATTGTTTGGGTGAGGGATGCTGTCACGAAGAACTTCATTACAACTGAAGTGGGTGGGAAGGGAAGTGAAAATGTGTCGTGGCTTGTTATAGCCTCTAGAATTGGGATGATTTACCTGTCTGGCTGAAATTTGGGAGAGAGGCTCCATTGAAGTTGGGTGTGTGGTCCCTGATAATTTCATCCTAATGAAAAAGGATAGACGGGTCATAACCAGTGGTGGGATTCTAATAATTGATCCCCCACCCCATCCCCGCCACACTGCCCCCCACTTACCTGGCTCCTGTGCCCCCCCTAAATTCTATGTTGGGGGGAGGTGAGGGATGGCAGCAGCTGCCGGGCTTCTTTCAGAAAGAGGCTTTAAGAGTCCTGGAGCAGCTTTGCAGCCAGGCTGGTCAGGGCTCTGAAAGTCGGGGCTCTGAAAGCTGAGCCCTCGTTCCTCCTCTCCTGGGAGACTATCTCCCAGGAGAGTGGGGCTGAGGGGGCTTTCAGAGCAGAGGCGTTCCTCCCATTGGGCAAAGTGGGCAGTTGCCCAGGGCACAGCCCTGTGGGGGGTGCAAAACTGCAGGTTCGTTTGTGGGATTTTTTGTATTTTCAGTGGTTTTTCATTTTTGGCCTGCAGTTTTTAGGCTAGCAGCACCAAAATTTCAGGGATGTTTTTGGAGACTCTCCTGATGCTATCGCCCAGGTTTGGTGACGTTTGGTTCTGGAAGTCCAAAGCCTTGGCAAGGCACCTGGTTGCTCGGGGTTCTCAAAGCCCCTCGCTCCCCCTCCCCTGGGGTGGTAGGATTCATTCAGCTGGTTCATGGAACTACAGAAAAAAATAGTTACTGGTTCAGCCGAACCAGTGCGAACCGGCTGAATCCCACCATTGGTCATAATATGTTTTAAATGAATCAAAATGATAATCACATTAATAAACTTGAACACATGCTGCTTTAAAAATATTTAGCTAACAAAACAAGTTGAATCCAAACCTAAATAACATGTCTGTACATACTTTTCTTCCTACTGACTATCCTTGCTCAATCTAGAACCGGGGGCATACATTGAAAATGCTGGGGGGAAGAATTAGGACTAATAAAAGGAAACACTTCTTCACGCAATGTGTGATTGGTGTTTGGAATATACTGCCACAGGAAGTGGTGATGGCCACTAACCTGGATAGCTTTAAAAGGGGCTTGGACAGATTTATGGAGGAAAAGTCGATTTATGGCTACCAATCTTGATCCTCCTTGATCTGAGATTGCAAATGCCTCAACAGACCAGATGATCGGGAGCAACAGCCGCAGAAGGCCATTGCGTTCACATCCTGCAGGTGAGCTCCCCAAGGCACCTGGTGGGCCACTGCGAGTAGCAGAGAGCTGGACTAGATGGACTTTGGTCTGATCCAGCTGGCTTGTTCTTATGTTCTTATGTTCTTAATCTCTCTTCTTGTCACAGAACTCCATGAAGCTGTTATCCAAATTCTACAACAGCCTCATCTAATTCTGAAAATGAAAAATACAGAATTCAAAAGAAGAACATGTATTGCAGATAAGCCAATTTACATTGATCAGCATAATTTTGTTGTGAGTTTTAAATTAGAATTTTCACCTTGTAATGATTTTCACAGTACAATCCTATACACATGCATACGTTTCTATGTAGAGGCTCCTACTGTAAAATTTATGTTAAGTAAAATTTGTTCTTTAACGATCCTCCTAAGTGCAGTTTTGAGCTTCAATACAAATTAAATGCATCATATAAATTCTCACAACAGTGACTTTTAAAACCATAATCAAGATGTGCAGATTAGAAAAATAAAATTACTTGCATAATTACTGTTAATTTCAACAGTTCAAAAGAGCTTGGATGTATATTCTGCCTTTCTCAACTGTACAGAGTCTCAAAGTGGCTAACAAACCCCTTCCCCTCCTCACAACAGACACTTTGTGAGGGAGGTGGGGCTGGGAGAGTTCTGAGAGAACTGTTACTAGCACAAGGCCACCCAGCAGGTTTTATAGGGAGGAGTGAGGAAACAAACTCTGTTCATCAAATAAGAGTCTGCTGCTCATGTGGAAGAGTGGGAAATCAAACCCGGTTCTCCAGGGCCCTTCCCCCACTTACCCTTGTTGGAGGGTTGCTGCGCGCAATTCCCAGCGCGCGCAATTCCTGGCCCGTGCCCCGGCTTCCCCACGACCCTGCGCTCTGTGCGGGGTCATCAAAAGGCGCCATTTGAAAAGGCGCCAGGAATTACGCGTGCTGAGGAGGCACGAGAGAGGCAGCCTGAAGTGGGTAGTGCAGCTGGACCCCGCGCTACTTTAGGAGAATAGCGCAGGGCTTAAGGTAAGTGGGGAAAGGGCCCAGATTACAGTCTACAATTCTTGACCGCTACACCACACTGCATAGTGTTGTTAAGCAATTATAACATGTTTTTTCTGAAGTAAATGCTCATAGGATGCAAAACTGATTTTGGGGGGGCATGTAGATTTGAAAAATAGTTTCAGGCTTACATTAAGATAAATAACCACTTGGTTATTAAGGTAATTTCTGCACCCAGTTCAACTGAGGATTTTGAAGCAAGCTGGGGCCAGGTTGTCTAACCAGGAGGATGGCGTTCTTCTCTTACTGAACCTGTTGAGGCTCTTAGGTTACCAACAGATGTCATAATCAAAGATCTCCAAGGAGATTTTTGTGTTTGTAGCACACTCTGCCAAGGAACATTCATCTATTTCCCCCTCATTATCGGCATTCTCCACAGAATTAAATTGATTCTCTTCCAAAACGATCTCGCTGCTATTTGTTTGGCGGGTTTCTTTTGGTGCTTAGTTTGTTTGTATTAAGGGAGGGGGTTTTTAGGCTGTTTTTGTTCTTTTTAATTTTGTTGGGAAGCCATTCTCAAAAGGAAGGGTGCTATATATAAATATTTTAAATAAGTAAAGGAACTCATTATCTTAGTCACTTAAAGGAAGTTAGGGAGCGAATTGACAGCAGTGACTCACAATAGTGGGTTTAAATTACCAGCAGAATGGTTCCAGCTGGATATTAAGGAAGAACTTTTTACAGCTGGAGTAGTTCTGTAGTGGAATTGGCTACTTAAGGAGGTGATGAGCTTCCTCTTACTAGTAGTCTTCAAGCAGCAGCTGGACAAATACCTGTCACAAACGCTTTAGGCGGATCCTGCATTGAGCAGGGGGTTGAGCTAAATGGTTTGTATGGCTCCTTTGAACAAGGGCCATCAAGTTCAACCCCCTGCCATGCAAGAATACACCATCAAGGCATTCCTGACAGTTGACCATCCAGCCTCTGTTTAGAAACCTCCGAAAAAGGAGACTCCACCACACGCCAAGGCAGTGTATTCCTCTGTCAAAAAGCCCTTACTGTCAGGAAGTTCTTTCTAATGTTTAGGTGGAATCTCTTTTCCTGCACCTTGAATCTGTTACTCCTTCTCCTAATCTCTGGAGCATCAGAAAACAAGCTTGCTCCCTCTTCAACATAATATCACTTCAAATATTTAAACATGGCTATCATACCACCTCTCAACCTTCTCTTCTCCAGACTAAAAATACCCAAGTCTCTCCTTCTAGGGCATAGATTCCAGATATTCTACCATTTTGGTCATCCTCCTCTGGACCCATTCCAGCTTTTCAATATTCTTTTGAATTTTGGTGCCCAGAACTGGACACAGTATTCCAGGTGAGGTCTGACCAATGCAGAATACAGTGGTACTATTGTGTCCCTTGATCTAGACACTGTACTCCTATTGATGCAGCCCAGACATGCATTGGCTTTCTTGGCCACCGCATCACACGGCTGACTCATGTTCGTTCGTGGTCTACTAAGACTCCCAGATCCCTTTCAGTTGTCAAGCCAGGTGTCACCCATCCTATATCTGTGCATTTCATTTTCTCTGCCTAAGTGTAATATCTTACATTTCTCTCCGTTGAAATTCATTTTGTTAGTTTTGGTCCAACTTTCTATCTGTCCAGGTCATTTTGAATTTTGGCCCTGCCCTCTGGGGTATTAGCTACCCCTCCTAATTTGGTGTCATCTGCAAATCTGATTAGCTTGCCTGCTATGTCATCATAAAAAGGGAGTTTTATTTTTAAAAAGGTAGTTCTACTCCTGAAAACTAGGACTGTTGCAGGAATTACAGACTAACTCATGGCCTAATGAAGGGTTAACCAAGATGCTAATACTGAAAAAAAAACCTTGTTCAAATGAGAAGAACAACCAGCTCCTTTTCCGCTTTTTATACAGCCCCTCGGAAAGGGTGGTCAGAAATGCTGCAGCTTCTAATGGCAGTTGTGACAATTAAGCAGGGTCCTTCTCTTCTTACAACCCAGCCATGCGGCATCCAATAGCAGATCCAATAGAAAATAATCCAGGATCCATTCATAATAATTAATAATTCTTGGCCCTAAACTTGGTTCTGGTGTTAGGTTCAAGCTACCACAAAGCCTTTAGAAATAAGTGCCCTTTCTGGAGTGAAAACTGACCACACCCAGCTGTGTCACAAGTGACCACTAATGACCACTAACTGAATCACTGTTTGCTTTGATTTCTCCCTGTACTGACTTTTTAAAATAAAAGTAAGAACCAAAATTTAAATTCTCTGCTCTAGTGGGCAGTAGGAAAGGAGCAAAATGGGTAAGGGTGGCAGAGAGGCAGAGGTGGGATCCAGCAGGTTCTCACCAGTTCCCGAGAGTGGGTTAATAATTATTTGTGTGTGCTGAGAGGGGGTTACTAATTGGGTCCGCTTTCCCATCTCCACACCCTCGCTTCCCCGAGAGGCATACTGCCTTTGAACGTGAAGGTTCCATATAGCAATTGCGACTAATAATGTAACTCCCTGAACTGGGTTAATCCCTTTCAGGTAAATTGCCCAGTCATTGGATTCTCAGCCTTCTTCATACCTTTATACATCCTCAACCTAGTCCCTATCAAAGAACCTGTGTGTTTCACCATTGCTGTGTTCAGATTTGTGAGTTGGAGCATTTTCTATAATGTGATGATGATTTAGAAATGACCTGGTGCAAAAAAATTTTGGGGGGTCGTGGTGGGGTGGCTGCCCATGGGGGGAGGCATCCAACTCAGGTTTTGCCCAGGGCTCAGGACACCTAAGTCTCGCCTCTGCGTCCCTTACCTCTGGCTGAGGGGCTGGCCGAGGAAACACTGGTGCAAAAATTTTTGGATCCCACCACTGCAGAGAAGGCATTCCCTAAATTGATTGTTAAGCAGACTTACAGGGCTGTTTCCCTACCACTTTGGCTTACTGGTCTGCCAGTGTCTTAGGAACACAATGGAAGTCCACACCCTCATTATGAGGCTTGGAAATCCTGACTGGGTGTTTGCTTTTCCACTTGGTAAACTACCGGTAAACTTGTGAGGGGCTTTTTTTTTGGCATTGTTTTCTGTTTCTTCGTTCTGATTTTTTTCCTCATTAAACATACCCAGCTTGTAAAGGTTTTTGTGCCAACATCCTTAAAACGTTGTAAACAGCCTAAAAGAAATACGCTAATCAAGAGCACCAGCACTGAACATGGCTGAAAGGTAAAAGCTCGCTACAGTGACTATGAAAACCAAACGAAACATTAACAAGGCAGATTCATGCATCACTAGCTACCTTGCCCGGATACATAACTGAGGATAATATTGGCTGGTGTTGAAAATAAATTGCCCTTGGACAGTCTGCAGTGGTGACGTGTATAGAAAGACTATTCCCTACACAGAACAACAAGCCAACCTATATCTCATCATCCCTGTGTTTTTACAATGCACACATTTGACAAGGAGCTTAAGGGCTGCCGGAACATTCCAATCTCTCCAACAGAGCATTATTCATGTTCAAGTCTGTGGCACTGCAGTTGTTTTCAGACTAAGTAAAATGAAGCGGTAAACCAATAAGCTGTAGGGATTTGTTTTGTTTTGTTTTGTCTGTTTCTACTTTCGGGGGGGGGGGCGCATGCAGAAAGCAGGTTCTCACCTGTGGCAAAATGTCATCGAGATGGCCTGGCAGTAATATTCTCTAAAAGTTTTATATCTTCATTATAAAAAATGTCAACACTTTTTTGGTATGTGGACTCTAAGGCAACCTGAGCTGAAGTATGGATGCTGAAGGAGTGAAACACCCATGAGGCTCAGAATCTATGTATATAGCTCAAAATGAGGGACAGCAAACACCATTTGGATAATGAGGAAAGGTGAGATACAATTTCTATGAACTTTCCATAATGATTATCATTTTCAAGAAATGTTGGGAGTATTGATATTATTTTGTAAATTTATTTCAGGATTTTTTTTTTCATTTTTAGTAGTATTTAGTATTGGCCTCATTATTTCCCATGGGGAAATAAACTCAGAAGGAGCCCCGTGGCACAGAGCAATAAGCTGCAGTAATACAGTCAATGCGGTGTTGTGTGGTTTCCAGGCTGTATGGCCGTGTTCTAGCAGCATTCTGTCCTGACGTTTCACCTGCATCTGTGGCTGGAATCTTCAGAGGATCTGATAGTAGGAAAGGAAAGCAAGTGGAGTATATATACCTGTTGGAGTATCCAGGGTGCGGGAAAGAACCATTGTCTGTTAACAAGTAAAGAGTGCAATTAGCAGACAATGGTTCTTTCCCCCATCCTGGATACTCCAACAGGGATATATACTCCACTTGCTTTCCTTTCCTACTATCAGATCCTCTGAAGATGCCAGCCACAGATGCAGGTGAAACGTCAGGACAGAATGCTGCTAGAACACGGCCATACAGCCCAGAAACCACACAGCACCCCAGTGATTCCGGCCGTAAAAGCCTTCGACAATACAGTCACTGTTCTATTCACAACCTGAGTTCTATCCCAACGGAAGTGGATTACAGGCAGCCAGCTCAAGGTTGGCTCAACCTTCCATCCTTCAAGGTTGTTCAAATGAGTACTCGGCTTGTTGTGAGGGGGGGGGGAAGTGTCAATGGGAAGACCAGAGCAAACCACCCTGTAAACCATAGGTGTCAAACTCGCAGCCCTCCAGATGTTATGGACTACAGTCCCAATCATCCCCTGCCAGCATGATGCTGGCAAAGGATGATGGGAACTGTAGTCCATAACATCTGGAGGGCCACGAGTTTGACACCTGTGCTGCAAACAAAGTCTGCCTAATAAATGTCATGATGTAACACCACCCATGCATTGGTTGTGACCCGATGCTTGCACCTTTACACTTACTTAATAAATTCAGCTTTCTGGTGTAGCAATCAAATGGAATCACTTGGGTGCTGTGTGGTTTCCGGGCTGTATGGCCGTGTTCTAGCAGCATTCTCTCCTGACGTTTCGCCTGCATCTGTGGCTGGCATCTTCAGAGGATCCTCTGAAGATGGCATCCACAGATGCAGGCTTGGGGGGGGGGGGGGGTGGGGGGGGGGGGGGGTGGGGGGGGGGGGGGGTGGGGGGGGGGGGGGGTGGGGGGGGGGGGGGGTGGGGGGGGGGGGGGGTGGGGGGGGGGGGGGGTGGGGGGGGGGGGGGGTGGGGGGGGGGGGGGGTGGGGGGGGGGGGGGGTGGGGGGGGGGGGGGGTGGGGGGGGGGGGGGGTGGGGGGGGGGGGGGGTGGGGGGGGGGGGGGGTGGGGGGGGGGGGGGGTGGGGGGGGGGGGGGGTGGGGGGGGGGGGGGGTGGGGGGGGGGGGGGGTGGGGGGGGGGGGGGGTGGGGGGGGGGGGGGGTGGGGGGGGGGGGGGGTGGGGGGGGGGGGGGGTGGGGGGGGGGGGGGGTGGGGGGGGGGGGGGGGGGGGGGGGGGGGGAGCCACAGATGCAGGCGAAACGTCAGGAGAGAATGCTGCTAGAACACGGCCATACAGCCCGGAAACCACACAGCACCCAAGTGATTCCGGCCGTGAAAGCCTTCGACAATACAAATGGAATCAAAATTTCAGGAAACCCAGTTTCCCTTTCTAGTAAATACCCCCACCTCAATTCTCAAATGGAGTGGACAAAGAGGTCCAGTTTTACAGATGTTTGAGGAAGCTGGCCCAGCCAATTTTTCTATTGTTTCTTTGGGGACAATGTCATGTGTTCTCCAGGTTGCCCTTGATTGAATCATCCATCACGCTGCACTCGAAATTAGAGACAGTCTCCATCTCCATTAAAGATCCCCAAAAATATTGATATGGGAATCCTACTCCATCAATATTATGCCCCTCCTCTTCATTGAAAAAAAACCCCCAAATGATCTAACCCTGACAGGGGCTGATGGAATTTGTAGTCCATGAACATCTGGAGAGCTGCAGGTTGCAGACCCCCGAACTAGGGCTAGCCCAGAGCTGCTGCAGTTGCTACTGTGTTTCCCCGAATATAAGACAGTGTCTTATATTAATTTCCCCGAATATAAGACAGTGTATTATATTAATTTTTGCTCCCAAAGATGCGCTATGTCTTATTTTCAGGGGATGTCTTATTTTTCTGTGTTCTGTTCGTCAGACATGCTTCCAAACAAAAACTTTGCTATGTCTTACTTTCGGGGGATGCCTTATATTTCGCACTTCAGCAAAATCTCTACTATGTCTTATTTTTAGGGGATGTCTTATATTCAGGAAACAGGGTAATTATGAGAATGCACAGTGAAATCTGCACTGCTGGTTAGGAGACAAAGTTCATTCCCAACCTTTTACCTTGAGTAAACTAATATGAGTCCTTTATTACAAAGAGCTCCATTTTGGGCAGAATAGAGCACAGATGGCATTCTAAACTAACTAGCTAAACTGGGAAAGGTGGAGACGCAGGAAAGCACGTCCTGCCGTCACAGCTGCAAGATGGAGAAGAGAGAGAGGGAAGGTGTTAGCCAGAAGGAAGGAAGAATCTCTTAGAGTTGCAATCTACACATCAAAGAGACAGCATCAGAGCAGTGGAACGGAAGGATACAGAAGGTCTTGACCCATACATCTCTTGGGGTTCTGTAGTCTGAGACTCAGAGATATCGAAAAGTCCTTTATTTCCCACACTAACAGCCTGGCCAGGCAGAAGGATTACGTTTCCAGGAGATGCAAGTTCAAAGTAAAATCCGCCCCTAAACAAGCACACAAAATAGTGCAAACTTTTGTCCCCCAGAATTTTAGTTCATCAGGCTGGAGGTTTGTCTAAAAAAATCTCCCAAAAGGGAACGGGAAAGCTTTCAGGTCCTGATCACTGGGGTCTTGGGCAAAAAAATATTTTTGCCATAATTATTTCAGGAACACATTCCATCTGGCACATTTATTCTCCATTTTAGCCACGAGACTGAGAAACAATAATCTAACCACATTTAGGCATGAAATAAGAATCTGTCCCAATGAGCCTTAGAGCATTTTCTATATGAAAGGAAATTGGTAATAGCCCATACATGTTTTCAGGAAGCAGAAGGTATTTGAAGTCATTATGGCAGACGCAATGAAGAGACGAGACGCAGCGATATCATCCGGTGGAGAGAAGCCAGTGGCGGGCTAGCACGATCCGTGGATCTGGCTAATCTGCCGTACCACGGTCCCTGGCACCTTTTATTAGGGTTTGGGGAAGGCGGGAGAGCGGGAGAAAGTTGCGCAATTCATGGCCTGCGGGGGCAGTGTACGTGCAGGAAGAAACGTCTCCGTCTGGGTCAATTCCACATCTGGGGGTCTTGTGACCCATGACTCAGGCATCTGGTGACCTGTGAGTCAGGGGGATCTCGTGATGTGCATACGTGGAAGCCCAGGAGGGCACAGATGGCGCAGGCATTCCTGTGCACTTTCTGAGGCTCGGCATAGTCCGCTGATGCATCCCTACAGGTATTTCCATGACATGCCTTTCTCATCCCCGCTCTCTTTAGGAGCCCAAAATAACACCAGAAATGATGCTGGGGGAGGGCCTGATTGGGACAGCACTGGATAAATGGGGAGTCTTTAGACTAGAGTAATGGTTCCCAAACTTTTTTGGGCTGCAACCCCCATGGCTCCTAAGTCATATTCCTAGTGCCCCGCTACATGTATTAGGGCACACCTCTTTCTTGGTATTGGGTCTACTGCAAATTCAAAAACACTTCTAACACAATAAAATCATGTGTGTATTTCACAAATAAAACATGACCTACATTTATTGAGCTGTTTTAGCAATATGCAAGGGTATGTTTGCTGAAAATCACCAACTGCACTTCACCCCTGAACTCCCTGTGAAGTTCGGGGCAGGGGTACAGCTAAGCACTGATCAGCCAGGCTGGCTCAGCCCACCAAACTCCACGTGGAGCTCAGGAGCGGGGCCAGCTAGCTAGCCTGAACTACATATGGAGTTTCAGAGCAGCACAGGCCCATTTGATGCTTGCTTCAGATCACCTGGGTCCAGCTCTAAATTGCAGGCTTCAAGTCTGCAGTTTAAGGCTCAACCCAAGCCTCACTGAAGCCGGGATCAAGCTGAGCTGACCAGCTCCAGTTTCATACTGTTGGCTTTGCCCCCAAGATCCACGTCCAGTAAGGTAGAGCTTAGGGCAGTGATGGTGAACCTTTTTGAGACCGAGTGCCCAAAATTGCAACCCAAAACCCACTTATATATTGCAAAGTGCCAACATGGCGATTTAACCTGAATACTGAGGTTTTAGTTTAGAAAAAAAGTGTTTGCTCCAAGGCGCGCTTTACTCGGGAGTAAGCTTGGTGAAGCAACCGTGCAATGCTTGGAACGGGTGAATCACGACCCTAGGAGGGTTTACTCAGAAGCAAGACCAGCCTAGATGTGTGTGTATGTGTGTAAGGGCCTAGTACCCCAGTCAATAACAAGACTGAAGAATGGCTTCAAGAGCTTTATTGAAACAGTGTCTGACCCATATGGCCAGGTAGCTGAGACTGAGGTCCCAGCTCCCTGGCTCCCAGTATAAACCTTACAATTACAGTCAGGAAGCCCCCACCCTTGCATTCCCCATATCAGCATTAGAAAGGACAGTTGGAGACAGTTGGAATAGATACATTGTTTTGGGAATGGCCTGGCCATTCCCGGAAGAGGAGAAATTAGGAGGAATCAGTAAACTCTATTCACTACCTTGCTGCAAAGCAGGAAAGCTGAACCTCTGGCCTGGGGCAATGCTGATGCAAGACCAGCCACCGAAGGGCATGCCCAGGCATGTCTCAGGCGTTTTGGCAGGTCCAGAATGGTGGAACCTGACAATGTGTGGGGGAAGATCTTCTGCTCCCCCTACATGACGAACTCTGTTCTTCGAGACCGCATCACCCTATATGTCCCTGCACGGCCTCTCCGCTCAGTGGAGGCTAATTTATTAGTGGTCCCTGGCCCATCAATGATGCGGCTGGCCTCCACGCGGACCAGGGCCTTTACGGCTCTGGCCCCGGCCTGGTGGAACACCCTTCCTCCGGTTGTTCGGGCCCTGCAGGACCTTAACGAATTCCGCAGGGCCTGTAAAACGGAGTTGTTCCGCTGGGCCTTTGGAGGAACCAGCCGCTGAAATGGTGCCCCCCAGCCGGCCTTTTTATCTAGGCCACCATCCAACGTGGCTCGCCGCCCTCCCCCCGCCTTTCTCCTGGGGAGAATTTTAAAGAAAAGATGGGGTTGGCCAGACGCCTCTATTATTATCATTATTAGTGTTACTGTTACCGCTGTTTTAAAGATTTTAGTAATCTATTTTACCTATATTTTATGTTGTACACCGCCCAGAGCCCTTGGGGATGGGGCAGTATAAAACCCTAAACAATAAATAAATAAATAAATAAATAAATAAATAAATAAGTAAGTAAATAAGTAAGTAAGTAAATAAATAAATAAATAAATAAATAAATGAACACTGTGCACGCGTGCCCACAGAGAGGGCTCTGAGTGCCACCTCTGGCACGCGTGCCATAGGCTCGCCACCACTGGCTTAGGGGGTGGAACCTACAGCATAAAGCTGGAGCCAGTCAGCTCAGCTTGCCCAGTTTGATCCTGGCCTTAGCCAGGATTGGCTTGACTTTTAAACTGCAGGCTTTGAGCTTGGCCCCTGGTGGCCCCAGGTGAGCGAAGTCAATACCAAACAGGCCTGCATCACTCCCAAACTCCATGTGGACTTCAGGGGTTGTGTGAGCCCAGATGGTCCTTCTCCCGAGCTCCACGTGGAGTTTGGAGTCAGGGCCAGCCCTACTCGTTGGCATTCAGGGGAGGGGCAGTTGCAAGGGGGCAGCATCCAGGGTGAGCCCTGGGCACCATTTTGCTCAGCTACACCCCTGCTCCAGACACACTACAGGAGAATGCAAATGGAAGATATACTTCCGATGATGTTCAGTCCCAAACATCCTACTTGTTCAGCTCTTCTGTCCGGTGTCTTCTCTTTATATAGCACCAACCACTTCAAGCTATTCTGAAAAGCTACTGTATAATATAGGAATTTGTAAATACCTTGATCTTTTTAATATTCAAATGCCAACTGACTTACGTTCAAGATCTGTGCATTTGTGCTATACATGCCACTGTTCTTTGCTGTAAACAAGCCCATGGGATAAATGAGAATCTCTGTTACAACAGAAAAACAATGCAAATGAAATTCAAATAATGTAAAGCATGAGATTGCACCTTTGCATCACTGCCTGAAGTGACAGTGAGCAGCAGAGACTATCTAGATATCACAGGGATGCAGAAAAATGTAAATTAAAACTGTTAGATGAAAGCAGGCAGAAAGGAAATCTCCAAGGACCTTCTAAATCCAGGTCATGCGATTTGAAAAATCTTGTTCATGGTATATAAGCATGGCTTTCTCATTTATTTTAAGCTTTTTCTTTAACGGCAGGTTTCTATTCTTCAAAGTGACCTGCCAGGAAATACCTAGCTAGATACCATGAGCAAAATACTTGGGAACTGATGAACTGAGTTTTCAATTGGCCAATGAGCAGTTCATATTAAGGTTGTTCACTTTATTTAGTTTGGGTCTGAACCTTTATGATTTGGACTCCGAACTACCTAGTGTTTTTACTCACTGCCTGATCTCCTTGCTACTCTGCTCCCTCCTCCATACTATCACCACCAAATACCCTTACCACCTTTATTTTCATATGTGTTTATATGATTAATTCAGCATTGGAGTTGGTCAAGTTTAGAATACAGTCCCAGACCCCAACCTTCAGAGTCTGCCTAAACAGAATCTCCAGGCTCCCTAATTGCTTCCTCCTCATAACATCTGATCCGCTTTGTACAGCGACTGTCGTATGAAGAGGGCGGACGAGGATCTGTGTTATATGCTCTTTCCAATCTGTTGCCTGTGCGTGAGGGAAAAAGAGAAGGTCACCTTCCAACAACTAAGAGCAATTATCTGAAGGAGTTTAGCTCCGTGTCCTCTTTCTTTCTATTATTCTCATATGCCGCATTCTGTGGCATGGCTTAGAAGCAGGGAACATATCAGACCTGCAGATGTCAAACGCTATTGACATCAAATACCTTTCATCCAGCCCCGAGCCTCCCCGACGTCTTTTGAGCCCTTCACCCACGAAAGTGGCTTGTCACAGCTGATTTTTCCAAGCGGGGAAGTATGTGGCATAATGAGACAATGTAGTTCTGGCGCATACCTTCCAACTCATTCCCTCCACAGTTCAGGCTCTAAACATGAGCCTGCATAGCAATTAGACTCTCAAGAAACACGGGCAGTCATCCCATTAGGCACCCCTTTAGTTTCCTCCAAGTCACTCTTGAAACACATATCACCTCTTGCACTGCAGGGAGAAGTGGGATGCTTTTGTCAGCCACGATTGTTTTTGGGCAACAAATACAAAAGAGACTGGCTCTTTTATTATTTTGATTAATCATTATCGGTGTAGTCAGTGGACTGTGGGGTCCAAACCTGAAATCCTCCCACCCCCATCCCTTTGTCATGACCTAGGATGTGCCTCTTTCTCAGCCTAAATTCTTACACAACCGGAACTGTAACCTGCAGTGTCATCCTAAGAACACACCATTAGGAAAGTACATAAGAACATAAGAACAAGCCAGCTGGATCAGACCAGAGTCCATCTAGTCCAGCTCTCTGCTACTCGCAGTGGCCCACCAGGTGCCTTTGGGAGCTCACATGCAGGATGTGAAAGCAATGGCCTTCGGTTGCTGCCACTCCTGAAAATCTGGTCTGCTAAGGCATTTGCAATCCTAGATCAGTGGTGATCAAAGATTGCAGCCATAGATCGACTTCTCCTCCATAAATCTGTCCAAGCCCCCCCTTTAAAGCTATCCAGGTTAGTGGCCATCACCACCTCCTGGGGTAGCATATTCCAAACCCCAATCACACGTTGCGTGAAGAAGTGTTTCCTTTTATTAGTCCTAATTCTTCCCCCCAGCATTTTCAATGGATGCCCCCTGGTTCTAGTATTGTGAGAAAGAGAGAAAAGTACACCTCAAATTCAAAAGTGTGATGTGATCATCATAGTAATACTAATTAATACTAGTGGTAGCAGGCGCGCGTGTCTAGTGTTGACTGCTCTGAGATGGGAACGTTTTATAGATTCAGGGGGTGGCAGAACTTAATTTAATGCCATAGAATCCACCCTCCAGAGCGACCATTTTTTCAGAGAAAGCGATGTATGTTGTGAGTTGTAATTCTAGGAGATGTCCAAGCCCTATGGGAGACGAGCAACCCTACCAGATGCCATACCTGAAGGAAATGTAACTGTATCAGCAGTGCACAACGGATTAGGTTTAGAATCTTTGCTGAGGCAGAGAGCGGTTAAGCAGCCTTGAACTAGTTTCTGCCACTCAAAATGGCTTTAAATCTTGTAAGCTTGACACCTGTTTCCATAATGTCCCTGCGTACACGTATTCTGAAGACAAAACAGAAAGGGAGAATTACTTATTCTTGAGGGAAGACCTGACAGGAAGAAATATTCTCCAGACCAATTCATTCTCCCATTCAGACACTGTGTGGGCTTGAGAAAGGTGATGATAGTTGCAAAGCACTGTCAATCAGTCCACGTGTTAGTGATCAAACATACAATCTGCCCAGTGGTGGGATCCAAAAATTTTAGTAACAGGTTCCCATGATGGTGGGATTCAAACAGTGGCGTAGCGCCAATGGGGCTGGGCGGGGCACGACGGGGGCATGGCTGGGCATTCTGGGGGCGGGGCATTAATAATTTCTCTGTTACTGTAAAAAACTCTTACTGTAAAAAAAAAGTTCCTAATTTCCAGCTGGTATCTTTCTGTCCATAATTTAAACTCATTATAGCAAGTCCTATCGTCTACTGCCAACAGAAACAACTACTTCTCCTCTAACTGACTGCCTGTCAAATACTTAATACTTTCAAATACTTAATTTTGTTTCCAGAAATCAAAAGAAGGATACTTTCCTTAAACAAGGAACTTTACCATATTTCTAAAACATGTTTTTAAAACAGCCCAACAGGGAGAATTATCCCGTTTTCTACCTTCGCTAACCAGCCACATAGGAAACAACAGGACTTTATGATTTTTGGACCTAATGGAATTTCTAACCGAAAAGCAGACCCAATTAGTAACCCCCTCTCGGCACACACAAATAATTAGTAACCCACTCTCGGGAACTGGTGAGAACCTGCTGGATCCCACCTCTGAACCTGCCGGTATGCGTGTGCACCTGTTTGTAAGAAAGAACAAACTTTGCACCACTTTGTGCCTGTAAATTACATCCACCATTTGAGTCAATGTGGGGTTTCAACTACATACACGATTCATGTGGACTGTCTTCATCGTAAACAATGATAATTGTTCAACGCTAATATAAAGAAATCACCCATATGCTGTGCACAGTTTGTGCATGAGTTCTCTGTGACCAAGGCTTGTGAGACACAGCTACTAGGTTAACATCTGGTTTTTGTGTTGCTTCACTACTGTAGCTCAAATTCATGCTTCTTGGAATGTAAAAATACAGATATCACATGCATGTACATGTACATAATGTGTCATGTACATAATGCATTACGTTACCAAGAGGTGCACTACACCATGCATTATTAGTCAAGGCAAGCCCTACCACCCGCGATGCTGAATCCCTATATTCTTTTATTTTTTGTCTCTTGATGTATTGCAGATTCCAACATATCAGGGTTTTGGTGGGAGGGTTTTTAGAAAATGGTTTTGAGCCATAATGCAGCTGGAGGTTTTTTGGTTGAGAAACTGTAGCAGCCACTCTACACCTGTGATTATATGAGATGCATGACATTCCATGGGAAGAAACACACTTTGGTGCTACTCCAGCTAGGTATCTAGTATGGATCTCCCAAGGGATTCCTCTCTTTCAGCATATAGGCACAGGAGGAAGGTGCTATTGGAGCACGGTCATCCCACCACTCCCATAAGAAGAGACTCAATGGCCAAGCAAGTCTGCCTGAATGCAAGTACATCTATCATGCACTTACAACGACTGGCAATCTAGGCACAGATTTGTTATCAGCAGCCCTTTGCAGAGAATTGTTGTGTAAGGAACAACTCTTTGCACCTTGACCAACCAAAGGAGCAATGCAAACCCATCACGCTTTGCCACCGCTGAGTTATGATAACCTCATAGTGTTTTGAAGACGAGAGGTGTTCAGGGATGCCTTGCCATTGCCTGCCTCCGTGTCACAACTCTGTTATTCTTTAGAGGTCTCCCATCCAAATAATTGGCAGGGTCAAGGAAGAAAGTGTGTGACAGGCCCAAGGTCATCCAGCAAGCTTACATGACAGTGCAGATTCAGACATGGGCTTCCCAGATCCTAGTCTGACATTTTTAGCTATTTCACCACACTGGCTCTCATGTGTTTACAAGAATATATCTGTTTACAATTGCAATGTAAGTGGATCAGCATGTAAAGGTTGTGGATTTGGGCCATAATTTTTTCTCTGCCTGGGAAGGGGTCCCATCTGCTAACTAGAGGCAAGGGGTTGGGCTAGAAAGTTTGTTGGGATCCTTCCAATTCTGTGCTTCTGAATATTGCTACAACGTTTTATAGCTCACGGAACTGTTAGGACAGATGCAATAATAAGGATCCTATAATTACTGGAGTGTTTGGTGACTGTGTTTGACCATTCTTCAGAAGTGGCCTCCATCCTATAAAAAATGTGCTTTGAAAATTCTGTTTTGTAAGTGCACTTTTAAAAAGTTGTGGATGGCACCGAATTGGAAGGGACTGTGAGCAGTTTGGAGGATGATAATTCAGAGTAATCTCAACACATTGGAATGGCAGCCAGAAATAAATAGCCTGAAATTTAATAAAGAGAACATCTTTGGTAGTATATTTGGCAAGCACACTTAAATTATTAACCAATAAGGCAGCAATCTCTGTTCGGCTGGAGTTGATATATTTTAATATTAAAAATATACATCATAGAATTAAGTAAGGGATCTAATAATACTGAATCAAGCGGGGAGAAATGAAACATAATCAAATAAAGGAGCAAAATGCGAATAATGAGCAATCAAAAGAAGGAAAAAAATCAAATATGAGGCAATAATACAAATGGTTGCATCCTTTGCTTATCATTCCAGTAATAAACCAACAGTGACCAATAAATGTGTTGAGCAGAGCACTGTACTCCCCTCCCCCCCAAAAGCTATCAACTTCTTTATCACTGTTGTCTCTCAGACTCGTGTGAACATGTAGAGGGTATTTTTGTATCTTTCCAAATTGTTGCCGTTGAGTATACCATCCTTTGCTTCTGATTCCTTAAAAGGGTAGTCACCGAATCTAATGATATCTTGTCACACCCTTAATGACCCCAACACTGAGTCCATGTTGCAATATATTATGATAATGGTGAAAAGCTATTTGGTAGAACGCATATAAAAGGTGCCATGTTCATCCCCTTAAATCTTCATTGGGAAGTCTTTGGGTAAACAATGTGGGGAGGGGTCATGGATTCTATCCTTTGGACAGTAGGTAAAGTGTCAGACTGTAAGGCTCATTCCGCACATGCAGAATAATGCACTTTCAAACTGCTTTCAGTGCTCTTTGAAGCAGTGCGGAATAGCAAAATCCACTTGCAAACAGTTGTGAAAGTGGTTTGAAAATGCATTATTTTGCCTGTGCGGAAGGGGCCTAAGTTACAGGAGACCAGGTGACCTCAGGCCAATCTCTCTCCATTTCACCCCCCACTCCTCTGTGAGCAGAGACGGGAGAACCATGTACTGAGCACTTTGGAGAAAAGAGTGGATTAAAAAAATCACTAAATAGACAGCATGACCAGGAGAGCTATTGTCAGTTAGCATCAGCAACCATTGGCTAGGTGGTCCAACGCTAGTAAAAGGCAGTTTGATGTGCTCACAGACTGTGCCTACAAAGCCACTGAAAGTCAGTGTGGTATCCTGGCTAAGATGACTAGGCCCTGGAAATCCAGGTTCGAATTCCCTCTCGTGACATCATTGACCTTGTTGAGTTACCTTGGGCCAGTCACACACCTCCTCAGCCCGGACCCTGGCTAGTATTTGGATGGGAAACCAACAAGGAACACCAAGGGTGTGATGTGGAGGTAGGGAATGGCCAACCCCCTCTGACCCATCTCTTGCCTTGAAAACCTGACAGGGTCACCTTAAGTCAGGTGTAACTTGACAGCAAAACAAAAACAAAACACACACACACACACACACACACACACACAAGTCATTTCCAGTTGCCCACGTCCAGCCGAATGGGTGATCGTCGATACATTTTATATCGTTCTCCAGGCAGCTTGGATGAGTCACACTGTGCATAGAGCAACATATCCCACCTCTAGTGATATGCTGAGGTTGTTCCCTAACCTGGAAATGCACTTGAAATATTAAGCATCATGTTTATTTCCCTTTTTCTCTCTGACAGCACCCTCTGCAATGGCATTTTTAAAAGCTGGAGGGGGAGGGTTGTGTGTGTGTCAAGGACTTGTCGGATCATTTATTATTAAAAAGCGAAGAACAATCATTCTGCGTAATAGAGTGCTGATGTGCAGCAAGCGCTTTCCCTTTAATGTATTCATAAAAAGGCTACAATTGTAGATTTCTCTTTGATGCAGGTCAAGCGAGGGCAATGAGTGCCGAATCGATGTCTCTCCCCCCTCGAAGGTCCAAATTTACAAAGAATACATTCCGGCTAAGGTTTCAAACAGCCTTTTTATTATTATTATTGTGTCTCATCAAAAGAAAATTCACATCAGGTGAACTTTCAGAGGGGGAAATGGAGTGATTTTTTACTGTGCAAGACACTCTGAAATTAATGAATAAAAAGAAAGAAAGAAATGCCTACCAGGAGCAGCAGCAGTGGGGCCTTCTCGCTATATAAATTCTTGCAGGTCAATTCAAAAACAGTTCAGGGTCAAACTCTCATCTAGTCTCCTAGATTAAAACCTAATTTTGCCAAAAGACTTTCCTATTCTGAAGCTTTTTCATGCAAATAAATAGCCCGGGGGATCATTCTGTGGAGCTTTGCTAGCTATGCATGTCAGGAATGAAGAGCAGGGCATGCTACTCTTTTCTCAAATTTCATGTGCTATATTTTTCGAGGGGGTGAGGTGTGGAGCACCATTTCTTTGCCTGTGTGTCACTGAGAAGCATTCCTGTTCTGTCAAGGCAACCATTATGACCTCTTTATCAGAGAACAACTGATTTTTAAAAATCCATTCAAGATTAATAATAATGGTTACTGAGTGTGTAGCTGCTTTTCAAACTGCTTCACATTAATTTGGGTTGAGTACTACTAGGTCTGTGAAACCTTCCTCTGGTAAAAGGAGATTTCTTTCAACTGTAGGCTCCATGCTTAGCTGAGTAGAGTGGTAGAATCCAACCGTAATGTTCACACCTGATTTTGACAATCCAGCAAAGAGGGCCAGTATCGCTAAACAAGCAATCTTTTTGAAAAAATCCCTGGTTGGAGCGACTCCTGAGTGAAGTTGCCCACCATTGCCCGGCCATTGGCCTCCAAACGCTGCCTGCATGGAACACATTTGAACAGGAAAATAGGAAAACGTGTTCCTTTATCATGACTGCAACACTTTATACGTTTGCTGTGTGGAAGGGGCCAAAGCCTGAGAGAGTGAATGACAGGCTGGGAGTGGGTGGAGTTTTAGAAGAAATCAGAGTTTCTGACAGGATTAGGAGTATAACTCTGAGTTCCAAAGAGATCAGATGCATTTAGTGTCTATGAAAGACCTGTGGTGTTGGTGGGGGGAGAGTTTTAGGGAAAGGGGGACCCTACTCTAGCCAAGAAGGGAAATTTACTCTAAGGAGAGAAGAATTCCTAGGCCAAGTTCCAAGAGCAGAGCTAGTTCATTTTTTTGGACACAGTGAGTAGAACTGAGGGAACTGACAGCCAAAGAGTTTGTGTCAGAGAGGGACTATTCTCCAGTCTGAATGGGGATTTACACTGCATGTCGGAGAAGGATTCCCATACCTACTTCTTTAGAAGGATTTTCTTCAGACAGTGTGAAGTGATTCTAAAGTTTGCAAAGTTTGAAGGGAAAGCAAGCTGGGAGACTACTCCTTTCTGTATCATTTACAGGTACCACAGTTACCACATGAACCTCTGAGTGCTAGTTTCAGTTAAATCTGTGAAACATCTTGGAAGTCTACCATATTTTAAAATAATTAGGAACTCTGTGACGAACTGACATCTTTTCAAAAAGTCGATTACCATCTGTGCTGAACTTTGAAAACAACTTCATACTTGTGTATAGAACTGCTTCTTTCCTTATTAATAATATTCCCTTCTATCCTAGTCCCCTGAAGTGTTTTATTGAATCCTGTTTATTTGTTAAAGTTTGAAAAAAGCTTCTTGTGTGGTTATCTGAGGTAAAACAGAGAAAGAGAGTGAGGGAGAGGGGATCAACTCAGCTCCCTAAATGCAAAAATGGAGGCGAGAGCAGGGAGAAGTATGCATGAATTTTAGGAGACCTTCCCCCCAACTTATTTATGTCTGAACCAAACCATTGTTCACTTTGAACCAGGTGGTGTGTATCTCCATTCCCTTTTATGTCTTCTCCTTTTTGTGGTAGAGTTGCCAGCTCCACATTGGGATATTTCTGGAGATTTGGGAGGTTAGGGTTTGGGGAAAGGAGGAATGGGATGGGCCAAGATGGGATCTCAGCAAGCTGTAATGCCAGAGTCCACTCTCCAAAGTAACCATTTTCTTCAGGACAACTGACCTGCATAGTCTACAAATTAGATGTTCTCCAATCCTGGGAGATGTTCAGACCTCACCTCAGATTGGAACCCCTACTTGGCTGCACTGTAGGGTTGCCAACTCTGGCTTGAGAAATTCCTTGAGATTTAGAGGTGGTGTCTGGTGAGGACAGAGTTTGGGGAGGCCAAGATGTGATTCCATAGAGTCTGTCCTCTGATGCTGCCATTTTCTCTAGGAGAACAGATCTGGAGATTAGTTGTAGTTCCAGGAGAACCCCTGGCATCACCTGGAGGTTGGCAACACTACTGCGTTGTGAAATCCCAAGGGTGCTTGCATGCACTACTTTGTACAATATTACCAGGATTGGCTGCAGTGGGCCATTCCAGATACATCTCTGCTGATGTGACAAATTATGCAGTGCCTGCAAAAGGCAAATGCATGTGTCTGGCCAGAGCACTTGATGGCATATTGAGGAGAGGGGTAATTGAGGAGAGGGGTAATGTTATCATACTCCTGTACACTCATTCCCTGTGTGCAAACACGTGACATCCATTTTGAGGTGCTGTGAGATTAGTAAAACTGAGGGCCTATGACTGCTTCAAATCTCCTATGTGATCCATGCCCAGGTAGCAATTTGGCCCCAGCTCTGCCCAAACCAAAGTGTAACACTTTAACCACTCCAAGGCTCTCTCTGCCTTTCTGTTACCTATCAAATGTTGCAAAGTCCTTGCATTGTCTTGAGGAAGGAGAGGCTTCCATTTTACAATGAATGTTGTCACCGCTGAAATATATTTATTCGGCCTGAAATTATTGGAGCCGTCACCTTTTGCTCGGCTAAAACCGGCGGGATAGCCTCTCTGTATTTGCACATTCCTCCCAGATAGGAGCAAGTTATTAAGGCAGTGAAGTGGGAGCTTGTCTCTGCTCAACTAGAACTATTATGATCGAGCAAACAAATTGCGATTGGGGAACTGTGGGGTGGAAGACTGCAAGCAAACGATCAGCAGCATCGGGCACATATTTTCATACTAACAGAGCATATCTCATCATCTTCAGTGAGCAAATACTGGCTTCCTCTCTTGTAAATAATAAAGGCCCATTACTTTGATTGATGCTGGTGAGGAATTTGTCGCCGATATAAGAGAGGCTTAGATGTTTCAGAGCTTTGCGCTTTCTTTTTCTCGCTGGGAACTTTTTGTTTGTTTGTTTTATGATACCTCCTGGATTATCATTTCATTGGAAACAGAAAATGATCCTGCTGTGTTTTAGCTTTGCATCTTTTGATTTAGCATTTGCCTTGTTTAACAGACCTCTATCCAAATGAGTCTGTCATTGTCCAGTTAACACACATGGAACGAGTTAGCTGCATATGAACTAACTAGTGGGCCCGACCATGCATTCCTGTGGCTGAGTCTGGTGAAGTGGAAAAGAAAGAAAAGGGGAAGCGAATGGTTCGGACATGTGTCATTGCATAATGATTGCAAGGGAGGGGAGGGGCAAGGGGCTCCTCACTCCGCTCCCTCTCTCCTGTTCCCTTGCATGACAACCTGGCCCGTCCCTCCCTAACGTTCCCCTTCCTCTGGTAGGGTGGGTGGGCCATGTGCAGGTGGCTGGCCCTGTCCTTTTCACTCCCTTCCCTTGCAGGCGAATTATCTAGCTTAAAACACGCTAGGAGGCATGAGCTACATTGTGTTCAAATTTCAGAGCGTTTGGTCCAGCAAACCCCTGGACCCTCCCTCACCTTCCCCTTCCTTCGCTAGGGTGGGTGGGCCATGTGCAGATGGCCCGCCCCATCCCTTTCACTCCAGATGGCAGTGGTTTTCAAAGAAGGCATGGTTGTTTCCCTTGTATCAGAGGGAGTTGCTTTGACGGCCAGCAGATGGCGCTGTTGCGGAACAGACCTGTGGTTCCAACTGTCACAGGTGTGGCATGTACACAATAACGGGCACAGTTGTGACATGTACACAACAGGAGGTGTGGAAACAGTATGGAAACCTGGCCTCACGCAAATTCGATGTTGTGTGAAAATTTCAAAGCAATCGGTCCAGTAGTTTGGGAGATTACCTGTCAGCAAAAAAATGCACTGATAGATTTTTATATATATAGATTTAAGTTCAATTGTTTTCAACAGAACTGATCGATGGGCAACTTATTCACAAGTATTCACACAGGGAGCCACAGATACATGGGTTAGCATCACAGGGAAACGTGACTGTAGAAGTGGGTATGAAGGGATATCTTAAATGTATATATCAAAATCAAAGTCCCAGTTGCAGACAGATGTGGTCCACCCTGCTCCTTACTCTTGCTTTGGCCATTAATGCCTCTAAAAACAATAACTGAAGTTTGACTTGCCCAGTGATGTCTTTGAGAACATGGTCTACATTTGTTTTCAAGTTTCCTTGGTTAACTTTGCAGAACTCATTAATTTGAATTATATATGTGTGTGTGTGATAGTTTTTTTAAAAAAAACACGTTTCAACACTTCATGACCACTGTGTCCTAGCAATGGGTTAAACTGAATAAATAAACAATTCTCATCTTTTTCTTATCCTTCACCAGCCACTCATCTGTTTTAAAATGATAACATTTCTTGGGAGATCAAAGCTATGATTAAGAGCAGCAAGTGGTTACCTTTAGCTGTGTAGGTGTAGGAATAGGTCCAGAGATTAGATCAAATCACTGGAACATAATGATGCGTGAGAAAACATCTAATGCCCCCGTGAATGTTTGAGCAGAAAGGGCAAATGATTTATCATCACTGATTTAAACTCCAGATACCCTCATTGTAAAATACAATAGTGGGATAGAATCTTATCTATAGCCTTGAAGCTAGTCTTGTTTTTGATGTAACGAGAAACTGTTTATTGGGGCTCTCTTAAGCATATGCATTTAGTTAAATTTACCACCCCATACTAAGCGAGTCTTCAAGTATTGCTATGGAATGTGGAGATGATGTAGGTCTCCATTTTCAAATAAAACAAACCAATTAGCCATATTAAACTAATTAGCAGACCGTTCAAATTACCCGAGACTGCGAGGGTAATTTACTTACAGGATCATTTTAACCAAGGTCACCACTGTGTACATGAAGTGGAAATAAGCACAGTGAAAATTATACAGGGATCGTATTCATCAGCAGTCAGGACGCTATGCAAATTCCATGGGAAAAGTCACCACAGAAAAGTCATTAACTGTATTGTTCAAATCCGTAATGGATTCTGTAAATCATCTTTAAGTGACGTCCATTTGTGTGAATGAAGGTGGCTTTGGAAATTGCCCAGAACATAAGGGAGACAAGAAATCAAAAGCTACCCAATGGCCAAAGCAGAAAACTTCTCTTCAGTGTTTAGTCAGACAGATAAAACATTTCTAGGACCCCTTTTATGGAAAGAAAACATTTAAAGGCTTGTGAAAATACTTTGTCATGCTATGCATTTAACTGAAGAGATTTGCTCTCCGTAGGATGTGCGGATTGTCAGTAGCTTACATTGATTGATTGATTGATTTTGATTGATTGATTGATTGATTGCATTTATATGGGCATTCATGGAAGATATGTCTATCTATAGCTATTAACCAAGATAGGTAAATGGAACCTTGGGTTCTGTCAGGCCTGCGCCATTCTGCGCCTGGCAGTTTGCATGTTCACACCTTAGCTGCAGATGACCCAGCCATTATCATCACTCAAAGCTACGGAGGCCTCCCCCCTGCTTGCATGTTACTAGTTCAATAGAGTTTAACTGTTCACCCTTATCTGCCTTCCTGAAGGAGTGAACTGTCTATCCCAAACAATGCTGCTATTCCCACTGTCCTTTCACATGCTGATATTATGGGAATGCAAGGGTGGTGGATTTCATGGGTTGAACCTAACTGTAAAGTATATACCAAGGGTCAGAGAGCCAAAACCCCAGTTTCCGCTATCTGAGCCTGGGCTGACACAGTTCCAATAAAGCTCTTGAAATCTTCCTGAGTCTCATTGATGGCTGGGGTCACAGATCCTTACAAGTTCAGAGGCACTATATCTCTAAATATCAACTGGTGAAAAGACTTTCAATGTCTATTTGTGAGCTTCCTGGTAGATCTTTGTGGTCGTTGTGGGAAACGGGATCTTGGACTTTCTGACCACATGAATCTTTGCTCTACACCAGCCAGGCTCTTCTTATATTCTCAGCAGTCTTGAAGGTCACTTTCCTTTCTTTCCCAATTATTACCCAGTTAACACTGAGGAAATTATTGACAATCATCCTTTTTACAATATATGGTATTATTTCATATTCATAGAAAGACCTCTGAGTCTTATTGTGTCCGATTGTGCTTAAAAACTGAAAGCAGCATTAAGTTATTTTTCATTAAGGATTACCAGATAGTGGTCTGTAACTCTGAGCATGGAACAACTTCAAATCATCATAAAGCTTTCTTTCTAGTAATGGATGCCATATTAAGGATTATGCTTTTAAAATGTGCTGATTGTTTAAAAATGCTCTTGAAAAAGTTGCTACTTTTTAATAATACTAAAGTACATGCCTCTATGCCAACTATTCTTATTAGACCCCTTAAATTTCAGATTTACAAAAGCGTTGAACATGTACCCACCGTCCATTTTATGTCAAGAACAGAATGTTCTGCAAATGTCCTTTACATTAAGATCTGTCTAGATATTGTGTTAGAGATTCACTGGCTTCCACAGTTCCTTGATTAAAGATGATTTGAGCTGATAATGTCAGCAGCTGATGATGGAATTCTACTTTATGTAGACGTGAAAGACAAACAAATTCAAAATGACCGGCATGGTTCCTTTTTGTGAGCAGAGCTTTACATCAGAGCTCCAGCATTCCACATTTGGCATTTGCTTCAGAAAGAACAATTTATTTTGGTGAAAATTGCTATAACCTATTCAGTTATATTGCCAGTAGGAAATCCAATCTGAGAGTGACTTTAAGCTTCCATCCCTTGTCATTCAAGTTAGGCAGTTTGTCACACTTTTGGAATAATATTGTACTGATGTTAGCATCCCATTACAATCTTTGTCATGAAAATGAGGCACCAGAGATTTAATGCAGCAAATACACTGTGCAGTTTAATGGAACATTGCCATGTGGTAGCTATACGAGCTCTCTGTCATTTGGTTGTCTGTTCCATTTGTTCTTCTTGTTTTTGAAGAACAGCGACAATCGAGAAACAGAAGGAAGAACCACAAAAATAAACAAGAAATGCTGGACAAAACCCAGGGGAGTTTAAATTTTTCTCCTGAGATTTCCAAACCTTTGAGTCCTATATGGAAGTTCAGTGGTTCAAGGTATCTCCTTGGGGAGACCTGGGTTCAAAACATCCCCTTTTCTTGAAGGTCGCTTGGGTGACCTTGAGGTACAGACTCCTGTTCTTTCATTCTAACCTGCCTCACACTGTTTTTGTCAGGATAAAACACAGGAGGGGAGGACCACAGAAACAGCTTGAATATACAGAAATAAAACTCCATCCCGAAGTCTAGAATCATGCTAAATTACAGTGATTTATATGAAAAGTAGAAGTATCCAGACTAATCTTGAAACAGTTAATTTATTAACATTACACCTCTACACATGCTGCTAGAGGTACTGAAATCAACACACTTAGAGGAGTGTTCTCTGACTATGCATGATTGCCAGCTTATGATCATGGAGTATTTGCATGTGTGAAACATGTTCACATGTAGATTCCACCCACAATGTTTTTTGAACATCCCTGACCACATGTATAGACTCTGTGTTCATGAGCCAGCAGTAGTGCATTGGCAGAGAGCAGCATGAGAGCTACTTCCCAGCGACAAAGGGAGGATGAACTGTGCTCGAAACATGAACTGCCTGCATGCCCCCCCCCCCATGTGAAAACCAAATCTGCGCATGAAGCTGGCTGAGTGACTTTGGGTCACTCACTGTCTTGCAACTCCACAAGGTTGTTGCTAGGATAAAATCAGGAACGGAGAATCATTTACAGGGCTCTGTAATGTGAGCTGCTCCAAGCAGATCTCTCAAGAGGCAGCATATAAATGCTACAAACAAAAAACAAACAAACAAACAAATAATGCCCCAACCGCCTTCAACAAAGGGCAGGATAAAAGCACAGATAGGGAACAGGAGAACAGACTTGATCCTTCTCTCTCTAGTTGCCGCCCATGCGTATATCCCAGCAATATCCGAACCCAACCTTACTGTAACATTTTGTTTCTTATTCTAGTTTTCTCCCCAAGGCAGGCACAATATTTCTAATTGCCTTCCAAACCATCGTAGGTCATTGCCGTTGTAAAGCCGTCTCATATTTCTCTGAGTAAGTCAATACATCCTCGACTTAATGTAGACGGCTGTGCTGTTGCCACTGGAGAAAGGTTGACAGTGAAAAAGGTATTTGAAAAATAAATTATTTGCACTCGTTTCTATGCAGGTATTTGTACCTGCTTGGCATTTAAAGATTATTTAGATTCTGTGTTGGTGTGTGGTTAAAACAGGATACTTATGTCGTACAAAGCAGCAGTCGAGAGGTTTCAGTCCTCACGCGACAATTTGCAAACCAAGAAAGATGGACCAGTAATGATGCTGACAGTTTTATTGTACTGACACAGGCAGAAAAATAGGCAAGGGGGGCGGGGGGGATTGCAGAGGCGGCAGGACATAACACCACATGAAACTTGAGAAAAATATTAACCGGTTGTAAAAAGAGGGGGTGGATACATTCAAAGCACGGGCATTTCAGTTACAGAACAGCACTTATTACAACACCCCCCCCCCCGAGCCAAGTTATACCATTTCTTCTCTTGCACTGTATCTTTGGAACTGTGACTTGGGGCTGGCAGTAAAGAATTCTTGGGTGAGGGATAGAAGTTTTATCTGGCAAGAGAGAAGTACAACAACGGTGAATCACTCCAGGCTGAATCAGCCTTATTGATCTCAGTGACAATCCTTTGACAATTGTGTTCATTTAAAAATATATTCGCTTGTTTTTCTTTTACAGATCTGAGGCCCCCCTCCCCATCCTATCATTCCCTTGCCAGGCTGTTAGTGTACACCTGTAGAATTATTCAACAAATCATCGTAACTGGGATGAAGAAGTGTGCTGCAAATGTATTTCGGCAGTGCACCCTTTGCGCACTCCCTTGAGCACCTCCATTAACTCATTAATTCCAGGTTCTACCAGGCTCATCCATAAAAACACTCAGGCTCATTCCGCACATGCAGAATAATGCACTTTCAAACTGCTTTCAGTGCTCTTTGAAGCTGTGCGGAATGGCAAAATCCACTTGCAAACAGTTGTGAAAGTGGTTTGAAAACGCATTATTTTGTGTGTGCGGAAGGGGCCTCAGAGAGCCTCATATGATATCCAGATGGACTACCATCCAAAGTAGCTTGTAGGGCCAGACCTACTTAGATTTGTCATTGCTTCCCTTCAGACTATTATTGGCTGTTATTTTACCAAGAAGATGAACCCAAATTCTTTCCTCATGATAAATTATGCAGATTAAGCATCCTGAAAGCAACCTAGAACCTATGTTGTTTTCTAGAGTCTAGATCAGGGGTAGGGAACCTGCGGCTCTCCAGATGTTCAGTGGGGGTGGGGGGGGGGGGGGGTGGGGGGGGGGGGGGTTGGGGGGGGTCGGGGGCTGGTGGGGGAGGGGGGGGGTGGGGGGGGGGGAGGGTGGGGCGCGGGGGGGGTGGTGGGGGAGGGGGCGGGGTGGGGGCGGGGGGGGGTGGGGGGGGGGGGGGGTGGGGGGGGGGGGGGGTGGGGGGGGGGGGGGGTGGGGGGGAGGGGGGGGGGGGGGGGGGGGGGGGTTGGGGGGGGGGGGTTGGGGGGGGGGGGGGGCGGGGGGGGGGGGGGGTGGGGTGGGGGGGGGGTGGGGGGGGGGGGGGGTGGGGGGGGGGGGGGGGGGGGGGGGGGGGGGGTGGGGGGGGGGGGGGGTGGGGGGGGGGGGGGGTGGGGGGGGGGGGGGGTGGGGGGGGGGGGGGGTGGGGGGGGGGGGGGGTGGGGGGGGGGGGGGGTGGGGGGGGGGGGGGGTGGGGGGGGGGGGGGGTGGGGGGGGGGGGGGGTGGGGGGGGGGGGGGGTGGGGGGGGGGGGGGGTGGGGGGGGGGGGGGGTGGGGGGGGGGGGGGGTGGGGGGGGGGGGGGGTGGGGGGGGGGGGGGGTGGGGGGGGGGGGGGGTGGGGGGGGGGGGGGGTGGGGGGGGGGGGGGGTGGGGGGGGGGGGGGGTGGGGGGGGGGGGGGGTGGGGGGGGGGGGGGGTGGGGGGGGGGGGGGGTGGGGGGGGGGGGGGGTGGGGGGGGGGGGGGGTGGGGGGGGGGGGGGGTGGGGGGGGGGGGGGGTGGGGGGGGGGGGGGGTGGGGGGGGGGGGGGGTGGGGGGGGGGGGGGGTGGGGGGGGGGGGGGGTGGGGGGGGGGGGGGGTGGGGGGGGGGGGGGGTGGGGGGGGGGGGGGGTGGGGGGGGGGGGGGGTGGGGGGGGGGGGGGGTGGGGGGGGGGGGGGGTGGGGGGGGGGGGGGGTGGGGGGGGGGGGGGGTGGGGGGGGGGGGGGGTGGGGGGGGGGGGGGGTGGGGGGGGGGGGGGGTGGGGGGGGGGGGGGGTGGGGGGGGGGGGGGGTGGGGGGGGGGGGGGGTGGGGGGGGGGGGGGGTGGGGGGGGGGGGGGGTGGGGGGGGGGGGGGGTGGGGGGGGGGGGGGGTGGGGGGGGGGGGGGGTGGGGGGGGGGGGGGGTGGGGGGGGGGGGGGGTGGGGGGGGGGGGGGGTGGGGGGGGGGGGGGGTGGGGGGGGGGGGGGGTGGGGGGGGGGGGGGGTGGGGGGGGGGGGGGGTGGGGGGGGGGGGGGGTGGGGGGGGGGGGGGGTGGGGGGGGGGGGGGGTGGGGGGGGGGGGGGGTGGGGGGGGGGGGGGGTGGGGGGGGGGGGGGGTGGGGGGGGGGGGGGGTGGGGGGGGGGGGGGGTGGGGGGGGGGGGGGGTGGGGGGGGGGGGGGGTGGGGGGGGGGGGGGGTGGGGGGGGGGGGGGGTGGGGGGGGGGGGGGGTGGGGGGGGGGGGGGGTGGGGGGGGGGGGGGGTGGGGGGGGGGGGGGGTGGGGGGGGGGGGGGGTGGGGGGGGGGGGGGGTGGGGGGGGGGGGGGGTGGGGGGGGGGGGGGGTGGGGGGGGGGGGGGGTGGGGGGGGGGGGGGGTGGGGGGGGGGGGGGGTGGGGGGGGGGGGGGGTGGGGGGGGGGGGGGGTGGGGGGGGGGGGGGGTGGGGGGGGGGGGGGGTGGGGGGGGGGGGGGGTGGGGGGGGGGGGGGGTGGGGGGGGGGGGGGGTGGGGGGGGGGGGGGGTGGGGGGGGGGGGGGGTGGGGGGGGGGGGGGGTGGGGGGGGGGGGGGGTGGGGGGGGGGGGGGGTGGGGGGGGGGGGGGGTGGGGGGGGGGGGGGGTGGGGGGGGGGGGGGGTGGGGGGGGGGGGGGGTGGGGGGGGGGGGGGGTGGGGGGGGGGGGGGGTGGGGGGGGGGGGGGGTGGGGGGGGGGGGGGGTGGGGGGGGGGGGGGGTGGGGGGGGGGGGGGGTGGGGGGGGGGGGGGGTGGGGGGGGGGGGGGGTGGGGGGGGGGGGGGGTGGGGGGGGGGGGGGGTGGGGGGGGGGGGGGGTGGGGGGGGGGGGGGGTGGGGGGGGGGGGGGGTGGGGGGGGGGGGGGGTGGGGGGGGGGGGGGGTGGGGGGGGGGGGGGGTGGGGGGGGGGGGGGGTGGGGGGGGGGGGGGGTGGGGGGGGGGGGGGGTGGGGGGGGGGGGGGGTGGGGGGGGGGGGGGGTGGGGGGGGGGGGGGGTGGGGGGGGGGGGGGGTGGGGGGGGGGGGGGGTGGGGGGGGGGGGGGGTGGGGGGGGGGGGGGGTGGGGGGGGGGGGGGGTGGGGGGGGGGGGGGGTGGGGGGGGGGGGGGGTGGGGGGGGGGGGGGGTGGGGGGGGGGGGGGGTGGGGGGGGGGGGGGGTGGGGGGGGGGGGGGGTGGGGGGGGGGGGGGGTGGGGGGGGGGGGGGGTGGGGGGGGGGGGGGGTGGGGGGGGGGGGGGGTGGGGGGGGGGGGGGGTGGGGGGGGGGGGGGGTGGGGGGGGGGGGGGGTGGGGGGGGGGGGGGGTGGGGGGGGGGGGGGGTGGGGGGGGGGGGGGGTGGGGGGGGGGGGGGGTGGGGGGGGGGGGGGGTGGGGGGGGGGGGGGGTGGGGGGGGGGGGGGGTGGGGGGGGGGGGGGGTGGGGGGGGGGGGGGGTGGGGGGGGGGGGGGGTGGGGGGGGGGGGGGGTGGGGGGGGGGGGGGGTGGGGGGGGGGGGGGGTGGGGGGGGGGGGGGGTGGGGGGGGGGGGGGGTGGGGGGGGGGGGGGGTGGGGGGGGGGGGGGGTGGGGGGGGGGGGGGGTGGGGGGGGGGGGGGGTGGGGGGGGGGGGGGGTGGGGGGGGGGGGGGGTGGGGGGGGGGGGGGGTGGGGGGGGGGGGGGGTGGGGGGGGGGGGGGGTGGGGGGGGGGGGGGGTGGGGGGGGGGGGGGGTGGGGGGGGGGGGGGGTGGGGGGGGGGGGGGGTGGGGGGGGGGGGGGGTGGGGGGGGGGGGGGGTGGGGGGGGGGGGGGGTGGGGGGGGGGGGGGGTGGGGGGGGGGGGGGGTGGGGGGGGGGGGGGGTGGGGGGGGGGGGGGGTGGGGGGGGGGGGGGGTGGGGGGGGGGGGGGGTGGGGGGGGGGGGGGGTGGGGGGGGGGGGGGGTGGGGGGGGGGGGGGGTGGGGGGGGGGGGGGGTGGGGGGGGGGGGGGGTGGGGGGGGGGGGGGGTGGGGGGGGGGGGGGGTGGGGGGGGGGGGGGGTGGGGGGGGGGGGGGGTGGGGGGGGGGGGGGGTGGGGGGGGGGGGGGGTGGGGGGGGGGGGGGGTGGGGGGGGGGGGGGGTGGGGGGGGGGGGGGGTGGGGGGGGGGGGGGGTGGGGGGGGGGGGGGGTGGGGGGGGGGGGGGGTGGGGGGGGGGGGGGGTGGGGGGGGGGGGGGGTGGGGGGGGGGGGGGGTGGGGGGGGGGGGGGGTGGGGGGGGGGGGGGGTGGGGGGGGGGGGGGGTGGGGGGGGGGGGGGGTGGGGGGGGGGGGGGGTGGGGGGGGGGGGGGGTGGGGGGGGGGGGGGGTGGGGGGGGGGGGGGGTGGGGGGGGGGGGGGGTGGGGGGGGGGGGGGGTGGGGGGGGGGGGGGGTGGGGGGGGGGGGGGGTGGGGGGGGGGGGGGGTGGGGGGGGGGGGGGGTGGGGGGGGGGGGGGGTGGGGGGGGGGGGGGGTGGGGGGGGGGGGGGGTGGGGGGGGGGGGGGGTGGGGGGGGGGGGGGGTGGGGGGGGGGGGGGGTGGGGGGGGGGGGGGGTGGGGGGGGGGGGGGGTGGGGGGGGGGGGGGGTGGGGGGGGGGGGGGGTGGGGGGGGGGGGGGGTGGGGGGGGGGGGGGGTGGGGGGGGGGGGGGGTGGGGGGGGGGGGGGGTGGGGGGGGGGGGGGGTGGGGGGGGGGGGGGGTGGGGGGGGGGGGGGGTGGGGGGGGGGGGGGGTGGGGGGGGGGGGGGGTGGGGGGGGGGGGGGGTGGGGGGGGGGGGGGGTGGGGGGGGGGGGGGGTGGGGGGGGGGGGGGGTGGGGGGGGGGGGGGGTGGGGGGGGGGGGGGGTGGGGGGGGGGGGGGGTGGGGGGGGGGGGGGGTGGGGGGGGGGGGGGGTGGGGGGGGGGGGGGGTGGGGGGGGGGGGGGGTGGGGGGGGGGGGGGGTGGGGGGGGGGGGGGGTGGGGGGGGGGGGGGGTGGGGGGGGGGGGGGGTGGGGGGGGGGGGGGGTGGGGGGGGGGGGGGGTGGGGGGGGGGGGGGGTGGGGGGGGGGGGGGGTGGGGGGGGGGGGGGGTGGGGGGGGGGGGGGGTGGGGGGGGGGGGGGGTGGGGGGGGGGGGGGGTGGGGGGGGGGGGGGGTGGGGGGGGGGGGGGGTGGGGGGGGGGGGGGGTGGGGGGGGGGGGGGGTGGGGGGGGGGGGGGGTGGGGGGGGGGGGGGGTGGGGGGGGGGGGGGGTGGGGGGGGGGGGGGGTGGGGGGGGGGGGGGGTGGGGGGGGGGGGGGGTGGGGGGGGGGGGGGGTGGGGGGGGGGGGGGGTGGGGGGGGGGGGGGGTGGGGGGGGGGGGGGGTGGGGGGGGGGGGGGGTGGGGGGGGGGGGGGGTGGGGGGGGGGGGGGGTGGGGGGGGGGGGGGGTGGGGGGGGGGGGGGGTGGGGGGGGGGGGGGGTGGGGGGGGGGGGGGGTGGGGGGGGGGGGGGGTGGGGGGGGGGGGGGGTGGGGGGGGGGGGGGGTGGGGGGGGGGGGGGGTGGGGGGGGGGGGGGGTGGGGGGGGGGGGGGGTGGGGGGGGGGGGGGGTGGGGGGGGGGGGGGGTGGGGGGGGGGGGGGGTGGGGGGGGGGGGGGGTGGGGGGGGGGGGGGGTGGGGGGGGGGGGGGGTGGGGGGGGGGGGGGGTGGGGGGGGGGGGGGGTGGGGGGGGGGGGGGGTGGGGGGGGGGGGGGGTGGGGGGGGGGGGGGGTGGGGGGGGGGGGGGGTGGGGGGGGGGGGGGGTGGGGGGGGGGGGGGGTGGGGGGGGGGGGGGGTGGGGGGGGGGGGGGGTGGGGGGGGGGGGGGGTGGGGGGGGGGGGGGGTGGGGGGGGGGGGGGGTGGGGGGGGGGGGGGGTGGGGGGGGGGGGGGGTGGGGGGGGGGGGGGGTGGGGGGGGGGGGGGGTGGGGGGGGGGGGGGGTGGGGGGGGGGGGGGGTGGGGGGGGGGGGGGGTGGGGGGGGGGGGGGGTGGGGGGGGGGGGGGGTGGGGGGGGGGGGGGGTGGGGGGGGGGGGGGGTGGGGGGGGGGGGGGGTGGGGGGGGGGGGGGGTGGGGGGGGGGGGGGGTGGGGGGGGGGGGGGGTGGGGGGGGGGGGGGGTGGGGGGGGGGGGGGGTGGGGGGGGGGGGGGGTGGGGGGGGGGGGGGGTGGGGGGGGGGGGGGGTGGGGGGGGGGGGGGGTGGGGGGGGGGGGGGGTGGGGGGGGGGGGGGGTGGGGGGGGGGGGGGGTGGGGGGGGGGGGGGGTGGGGGGGGGGGGGGGTGGGGGGGGGGGGGGGTGGGGGGGGGGGGGGGTGGGGGGGGGGGGGGGTGGGGGGGGGGGGGGGTGGGGGGGGGGGGGGGTGGGGGGGGGGGGGGGTGGGGGGGGGGGGGGGTGGGGGGGGGGGGGGGTGGGGGGGGGGGGGGGTGGGGGGGGGGGGGGGTGGGGGGGGGGGGGGGTGGGGGGGGGGGGGGGTGGGGGGGGGGGGGGGTGGGGGGGGGGGGGGGTGGGGGGGGGGGGGGGTGGGGGGGGGGGGGGGTGGGGGGGGGGGGGGGTGGGGGGGGGGGGGGGTGGGGGGGGGGGGGGGTGGGGGGGGGGGGGGGTGGGGGGGGGGGGGGGTGGGGGGGGGGGGGGGTGGGGGGGGGGGGGGGTGGGGGGGGGGGGGGGTGGGGGGGGGGGGGGGTGGGGGGGGGGGGGGGTGGGGGGGGGGGGGGGTGGGGGGGGGGGGGGGTGGGGGGGGGGGGGGGTGGGGGGGGGGGGGGGTGGGGGGGGGGGGGGGTGGGGGGGGGGGGGGGTGGGGGGGGGGGGGGGTGGGGGGGGGGGGGGGTGGGGGGGGGGGGGGGTGGGGGGGGGGGGGGGTGGGGGGGGGGGGGGGTGGGGGGGGGGGGGGGTGGGGGGGGGGGGGGGTGGGGGGGGGGGGGGGTGGGGGGGGGGGGGGGTGGGGGGGGGGGGGGGTGGGGGGGGGGGGGGGTGGGGGGGGGGGGGGGTGGGGGGGGGGGGGGGTGGGGGGGGGGGGGGGTGGGGGGGGGGGGGGGTGGGGGGGGGGGGGGGTGGGGGGGGGGGGGGGTGGGGGGGGGGGGGGGTGGGGGGGGGGGGGGGTGGGGGGGGGGGGGGGTGGGGGGGGGGGGGGGTGGGGGGGGGGGGGGGTGGGGGGGGGGGGGGGTGGGGGGGGGGGGGGGTGGGGGGGGGGGGGGGTGGGGGGGGGGGGGGGTGGGGGGGGGGGGGGGTGGGGGGGGGGGGGGGTGGGGGGGGGGGGGGGTGGGGGGGGGGGGGGGTGGGGGGGGGGGGGGGTGGGGGGGGGGGGGGGTGGGGGGGGGGGGGGGTGGGGGGGGGGGGGGGTGGGGGGGGGGGGGGGTGGGGGGGGGGGGGGGTGGGGGGGGGGGGGGGTGGGGGGGGGGGGGGGTGGGGGGGGGGGGGGGTGGGGGGGGGGGGGGGTGGGGGGGGGGGGGGGTGGGGGGGGGGGGGGGTGGGGGGGGGGGGGGGTGGGGGGGGGGGGGGGTGGGGGGGGGGGGGGGTGGGGGGGGGGGGGGGTGGGGGGGGGGGGGGGTGGGGGGGGGGGGGGGTGGGGGGGGGGGGGGGTGGGGGGGGGGGGGGGTGGGGGGGGGGGGGGGTGGGGGGGGGGGGGGGTGGGGGGGGGGGGGGGTGGGGGGGGGGGGGGGTGGGGGGGGGGGGGGGTGGGGGGGGGGGGGGGTGGGGGGGGGGGGGGGTGGGGGGGGGGGGGGGTGGGGGGGGGGGGGGGTGGGGGGGGGGGGGGGTGGGGGGGGGGGGGGGTGGGGGGGGGGGGGGGTGGGGGGGGGGGGGGGTGGGGGGGGGGGGGGGTGGGGGGGGGGGGGGGTGGGGGGGGGGGGGGGTGGGGGGGGGGGGGGGTGGGGGGGGGGGGGGGTGGGGGGGGGGGGGGGTGGGGGGGGGGGGGGGTGGGGGGGGGGGGGGGTGGGGGGGGGGGGGGGTGGGGGGGGGGGGGGGTGGGGGGGGGGGGGGGTGGGGGGGGGGGGGGGTGGGGGGGGGGGGGGGTGGGGGGGGGGGGGGGTGGGGGGGGGGGGGGGTGGGGGGGGGGGGGGGTGGGGGGGGGGGGGGGTGGGGGGGGGGGGGGGTGGGGGGGGGGGGGGGTGGGGGGGGGGGGGGGTGGGGGGGGGGGGGGGTGGGGGGGGGGGGGGGTGGGGGGGGGGGGGGGTGGGGGGGGGGGGGGGTGGGGGGGGGGGGGGGTGGGGGGGGGGGGGGGTGGGGGGGGGGGGGGGTGGGGGGGGGGGGGGGTGGGGGGGGGGGGGGGTGGGGGGGGGGGGGGGTGGGGGGGGGGGGGGGTGGGGGGGGGGGGGGGTGGGGGGGGGGGGGGGTGGGGGGGGGGGGGGGTGGGGGGGGGGGGGGGTGGGGGGGGGGGGGGGTGGGGGGGGGGGGGGGTGGGGGGGGGGGGGGGTGGGGGGGGGGGGGGGTGGGGGGGGGGGGGGGTGGGGGGGGGGGGGGGTGGGGGGGGGGGGGGGTGGGGGGGGGGGGGGGTGGGGGGGGGGGGGGGTGGGGGGGGGGGGGGGTGGGGGGGGGGGGGGGTGGGGGGGGGGGGGGGTGGGGGGGGGGGGGGGTGGGGGGGGGGGGGGGTGGGGGGGGGGGGGGGTGGGGGGGGGGGGGGGTGGGGGGGGGGGGGGGTGGGGGGGGGGGGGGGTGGGGGGGGGGGGGGGTGGGGGGGGGGGGGGGTGGGGGGGGGGGGGGGTGGGGGGGGGGGGGGGTGGGGGGGGGGGGGGGTGGGGGGGGGGGGGGGTGGGGGGGGGGGGGGGTGGGGGGGGGGGGGGGTGGGGGGGGGGGGGGGTGGGGGGGGGGGGGGGTGGGGGGGGGGGGGGGTGGGGGGGGGGGGGGGTGGGGGGGGGGGGGGGTGGGGGGGGGGGGGGGTGGGGGGGGGGGGGGGTGGGGGGGGGGGGGGGTGGGGGGGGGGGGGGGTGGGGGGGGGGGGGGGTGGGGGGGGGGGGGGGTGGGGGGGGGGGGGGGTGGGGGGGGGGGGGGGTGGGGGGGGGGGGGGGTGGGGGGGGGGGGGGGTGGGGGGGGGGGGGGGTGGGGGGGGGGGGGGGTGGGGGGGGGGGGGGGTGGGGGGGGGGGGGGGTGGGGGGGGGGGGGGGTGGGGGGGGGGGGGGGTGGGGGGGGGGGGGGGTGGGGGGGGGGGGGGGTGGGGGGGGGGGGGGGTGGGGGGGGGGGGGGGTGGGGGGGGGGGGGGGTGGGGGGGGGGGGGGGTGGGGGGGGGGGGGGGTGGGGGGGGGGGGGGGTGGGGGGGGGGGGGGGTGGGGGGGGGGGGGGGTGGGGGGGGGGGGGGGTGGGGGGGGGGGGGGGTGGGGGGGGGGGGGGGTGGGGGGGGGGGGGGGTGGGGGGGGGGGGGGGTGGGGGGGGGGGGGGGTGGGGGGGGGGGGGGGTGGGGGGGGGGGGGGGTGGGGGGGGGGGGGGGTGGGGGGGGGGGGGGGTGGGGGGGGGGGGGGGTGGGGGGGGGGGGGGGTGGGGGGGGGGGGGGGTGGGGGGGGGGGGGGGTGGGGGGGGGGGGGGGTGGGGGGGGGGGGGGGTGGGGGGGGGGGGGGGTGGGGGGGGGGGGGGGTGGGGGGGGGGGGGGGTGGGGGGGGGGGGGGGTGGGGGGGGGGGGGGGTGGGGGGGGGGGGGGGTGGGGGGGGGGGGGGGTGGGGGGGGGGGGGGGTGGGGGGGGGGGGGGGTGGGGGGGGGGGGGGGTGGGGGGGGGGGGGGGTGGGGGGGGGGGGGGGTGGGGGGGGGGGGGGGTGGGGGGGGGGGGGGGTGGGGGGGGGGGGGGGTGGGGGGGGGGGGGGGTGGGGGGGGGGGGGGGTGGGGGGGGGGGGGGGTGGGGGGGGGGGGGGGTGGGGGGGGGGGGGGGTGGGGGGGGGGGGGGGTGGGGGGGGGGGGGGGTGGGGGGGGGGGGGGGTGGGGGGGGGGGGGGGTGGGGGGGGGGGGGGGTGGGGGGGGGGGGGGGTGGGGGGGGGGGGGGGTGGGGGGGGGGGGGGGTGGGGGGGGGGGGGGGTGGGGGGGGGGGGGGGTGGGGGGGGGGGGGGGTGGGGGGGGGGGGGGGTGGGGGGGGGGGGGGGTGGGGGGGGGGGGGGGTGGGGGGGGGGGGGGGTGGGGGGGGGGGGGGGTGGGGGGGGGGGGGGGTGGGGGGGGGGGGGGGTGGGGGGGGGGGGGGGTGGGGGGGGGGGGGGGTGGGGGGGGGGGGGGGTGGGGGGGGGGGGGGGTGGGGGGGGGGGGGGGTGGGGGGGGGGGGGGGTGGGGGGGGGGGGGGGTGGGGGGGGGGGGGGGTGGGGGGGGGGGGGGGTGGGGGGGGGGGGGGGTGGGGGGGGGGGGGGGTGGGGGGGGGGGGGGGTGGGGGGGGGGGGGGGTGGGGGGGGGGGGGGGTGGGGGGGGGGGGGGGTGGGGGGGGGGGGGGGTGGGGGGGGGGGGGGGTGGGGGGGGGGGGGGGTGGGGGGGGGGGGGGGTGGGGGGGGGGGGGGGTGGGGGGGGGGGGGGGTGGGGGGGGGGGGGGGTGGGGGGGGGGGGGGGTGGGGGGGGGGGGGGGTGGGGGGGGGGGGGGGTGGGGGGGGGGGGGGGTGGGGGGGGGGGGGGGTGGGGGGGGGGGGGGGTGGGGGGGGGGGGGGGTGGGGGGGGGGGGGGGTGGGGGGGGGGGGGGGTGGGGGGGGGGGGGGGTGGGGGGGGGGGGGGGTGGGGGGGGGGGGGGGTGGGGGGGGGGGGGGGTGGGGGGGGGGGGGGGTGGGGGGGGGGGGGGGTGGGGGGGGGGGGGGGTGGGGGGGGGGGGGGGTGGGGGGGGGGGGGGGTGGGGGGGGGGGGGGGGGGGGGGGGGGGGGGGTGGGGGGGGGGGGGGGTGGGGGGGGGAGTGAGTGGGGCGGAGACGGGAGACAGTGTCTTCCCGGCGGCGCGGTTCGCACCGCGCCGCAGGGAAGACGCTCCCTCCCCAACAACAACCCTTTAAAGGGTTGTTGTTTAGGGCGGCTTGACGCCGCCCTGGGGGGAGGGAAGAAGAGTCAGGTCGCCGCTGCTGCAACGCGGCCTGGGGGCCTGTGCGAACGGCAGCCTGGGGGCGCCTTTTTTGGCGCCCCCAGGCCGTCATAAATGGGCCGTGCGGAAACGGCCTTAGAGTCTCAGAGAATACTATGAGATTCCTAAGTTTGGAGAAAGGTCGAAGATTCAGCTTTGGCTGATAACTACTCTCTGCTCTCCTACTTTGTTAACTGAACTGTTATAACTTCTTGGGCTCAGCAAATGCTTTGTATTACACTTGTACACAGTTTCAGGCTTCTTTACTGGACAACCTTATTCCTGATGGAATAAGTGACTTCTGCATGCCTGGACACTGGGGGGTGCTGTGTATCTCACTCTAACTGTGATGTTGCCTCTCTTGTTTGCCCTCCTTGTCTGGGCCAGGAGACCACCCACTAACTTCCTTTCTTCCCCATGCTGGTTTCACTTCTGTTCTAGCCTTTGACCTGAGTGCATGGTCAATGGCAGCCTGCTCAGTGGGGCTTTCCCACTGTAGCATCCTCTCACCTGCACACACGTGATGGCGCGTTAGTTGTGCCCACTTGTCATAGGGAAAGTAATCTCTTTAGACTAGGGTTTCTTTCTATCTACCTTTTTTCCTGGAACAAAGCTGTGAACTGGAAATACCTTTATCTCTTGGGAAGTTTCTATAAACTGCACTCACACACACCACTGGGCAGATCCATGACTCTAAACTAAACTAAATCTAACAATTCCATCCAAGAAAGTTAACTAAAATTAAAAAGGTAAAGGTAGTCCCTTGAGCAAGCGCTGGCGTGATGTCACATCATGACATTTAATAGGCAGACTTTGTTTAAAGGGTGGTTTGCCATTCCCTTCCTTAGTCATCCACACTTTACGCCCAGCAAGCTGAGTACTCTGGAAGGATGAAAGACTGAGTAAACCTTCAGTCGACTACCTGAAACTGACTTATGTTAGGATCAAATTTGGGTCATGAGCACTGTTTGGACTGCAGTACTGCTGCTTACCACTACACCGTGGGGCTCCTTAACTAAAGTTACTATTGTTTTTCCTTGTTTACTTCTCGCCTCAGCCAGAATTGCTGCTTTCAGAAGCCACTCAGGGCCTGTGTGTGAGGTAGAGGAGGATGGGGTAGAGTCAGTACTGGTCAAATAGAATGCCACCTCTATTTAAATGGCAATTAATACCCCAGCCTTAAGTCTTACCATGCAACAAGCCTGTGAACTACACCCAAGGCAATTTGATGCCTGAAGCTAAAATAATCTACTGCAGTCTACCCATAACTGACCATTTATGCACTTGTTGACAACCCACTTCACTTTGCTTAGTGCTGGATCCAGGACATACCCCTACTCTTATACGTAGAATCATAGGCCCCTTCCGCACACGCAAAATAATGCGTTTTCAAACCACTTTCACAACTGTTTGCAAGTGGATTTTGCTATTCTGCACAGCTTCAAAGAGCACTGAAAGCAGTTTGAAAGTGCATTATTCTGCATGTGCGGAATGAGCCTCAGAGTTGGAAGGGGCCCTCTAGTCCAATCAACCTAAAATATAGGATTAAGTAGCAGAGATTGACTGTCTCTGAAATTATTTATCACATTTTTATCCTGTCTTTCTCCATTGAGCTCAAGGTGGCATATACAATTCTCCATTTATCCTAGCAATAACTCTGTGAGGTGGGTTAGGCTGAAAGAGACTGAACTTTCCCAGAGTAGCCCAGTGAGTTTTATGGGGAGTAGAGATTTGAAACTGTCTCCTCGGGCCCAGACTAATACCCTAACCCAGCAGTTCTCAACCTGTGGGTCGCGACCCCTTTGGGGGTCGAACGATCCTTTCACAGGGGTTGCCTAAGACTCTCTGCATCAGTGTTCTCCATCTGTAAAATGGATAAATGTTAGGGTTGGGGGTCCCCACAACATGAGGAACTGTATTAAGGGTCACGGCATTAGGAAGGTTGAGAACCACTGCCCTAACCAATATACTGGGATTCTTTTCAGGGTGCAATCTGTTATTGAATACTTTGTCAATAACGGGGAAATTATTTGTTTTATTGGCAGAATTCACTTTGAACTGTGGAAGTGGCTTCCCGAGGACCATTTTGCACATGAAATTTGTGTTTGTTCTGAAAACATTTTACAGATTCCTGTAAAACTGAAACATGGCCATATCCCAAGTGTGTAAGCTTCTTCATGTGTATCTAACAAATATTTAGGCCAGAGTGTTTGGGTTAGCTATGGTACCCTGTTGCACATTTGGTCTCTCACAGGTATGATCACTGAATGGCAAAAAAAAAAAAAAAACAGTAGGAGACGAATACATTTAAAAAACCACAGAACAGTTCTTTAAGAGGATAATGAGATGAACTGCATTGGGAAAAATGGAATGTACAATTTTTCAGGTCGCTACTGAAAGCCGAGGGGTTATGAAAAGGATGCCCCATAGATTGATTCACAACCATGTTCCTTCATACACCGACAGACTCTGAAATATCCAATCTTACATTCTCACCTGCCTCTTTTCTCCACCTGCTCTGCGGAATTCTAATTCATCTATTCCTCTATTGCTCACCATCTTTGTGGTGCCTATAAGGAAGCAAAGTTGGTTGTGTCTTTTCAAATACCTTTTCAGCTTTCATTCCCTAATGCATAAAGATCCGGCTTTCATAATGCGAGGTGATGTGCTGAAGGGCCAACAGGCAAGAAACCTTATCGACTTTCAGCTATTCTTAAAATGTGCCACTTGAGCTTTACTATATAAAGCACGCTGAGAGCTGCAGTTAAAGGTCCTCTTAAGGTACCTCTCAACAGCACTAATTTCAAGGAGTCACTTCAGAAATGTAGGGTGTTCCAGTTCAATCTGGCTCTCTCTGAAAATCGTTCATAGATTAACAGTGCAGCATTAAGCAGGTCTATTCAGAATCCTACTCAAGTCAACCCAGCAGGATTTACCACCAGGAATATGTTCTTAGTGTTGCTGAAAATGGTTTATCAGGTCTGGATGGCTGGTTTCCCATGGTGAGAATGGGGCACCTTGAGAAAAGGCAATGATCTAAATTACTATTTAGTAAGAACCTGCTGGTGCAGTGGTTGAGAGCAGGTGGATGCTAATCTGGAGAACCGGGTTTGATTCCCCACTCCTCTAGCTGAGCAGCAGAGGCTTATCTGGTGAACCAGATGTGTTTCCGCACTCCTACATTCCTGCTGGGTGACCTTGGACTAGTCACAGTTCTTTGGAACTCTCTCCACCCCACCTACCTCACAAGGTGCCTGTTGTGGGGAGAGGAAGGGAAAGGAGCTTGTAAGGTGGGGTATAAATCTAAACTCTTCTTCTTCTTAATCAGTCTCACCATCAGAAGCTGACAAAATCCAGCATCTTCAGGGGAACAAGTGGGATGTTATAGCTGTCAGGTGCCGGCTAATGGCTGTCAATCACCCAATGATTTTTGCTGCTGCCTACCAACACTCACCTGATTAGCAGGCAAAAGCAGGCAAGCAGAAAGGGGGAAAGTGACCAGGCTGTGATGACATCATTTCCACTGCAGTGAGGAAGTCATGACATCACACATGGGGGAGGCACTATCACTCTCCCCAAAACTCTATAGAAATAGAGTTTGGGGACACATACCAGAGCGCCCCCTTGGTGTGATGCCAGCACTTCTGCAGTGCACCAGAAGTTACATCATTGCGCATGCCCCAGTCACCGCCTAACTCATACTCGAGCTCTGGCAACTGCAGAACCCATCCCCAGTTAGAGCCCTGCAAATTTTTGCCTTTTTTTCTGGAAAAAAATGGCTATGCAGTTTGAACAGACCCAGCACCAAGGGCACCCTCTCTTGGCTTCCCCTGCCCTTCTCGAGATGGGGATTTGAGCAAGTCACGTGGTCATCAAGTGTTTTATCTGCTTGCTGGTTCCTTCTGATAGAGGCACTGCATTCCTGAAGAAAAGCAACAGGGGAGATGTGAGAGCAGGAAACGCACCAGTTTAAAAGAAGATCCAATTCGTAATACCTCCCATTCCCATGCAATTGATAAAATGAGCTTTGACTCATGAAAACTGACCTTGGAGTATATTTTGTCTGCATTTACAATGCACTGGATTCCTCTTTTATTCTGCTGCAACAGACTAACATAACTGTTCATCTGGCATGTGAATGATTCGTACTTCCCCCTTTTAAATGAAAAGGGTACCACTGAATACACTTGAAAGAAGCTGAGCTTGATCTTTGGGTAGCACCTTTATTCCGAGCAAAAATACTGATCCCTTGTTTCCCTTGGATATAATTCATTACAGCTTTTAAGAACTCAAGAAGCAGTTGCTACAGACCAAGGTATTCCCTTATAACATCTGCATGTACCCCTCTTTTGTGTTTTGCTACTTGGAGCTCTTTATGTCTGTGGTAAAATATTGCCCTCTTTCCGAAGAAGTCAGAAGTGCAAGAGACACTAGGCCACTTAGTGTAGGCAAGATAAACACATTTTTTTTCAAGACTGCATCAAAAGCTTGCTTTTAAAGAGTATTCTGTTACAGTTTTCGTTTGTTCTCAATTATTTATATCTACCTCTCTCTCTTCCCCGGTTAGGTAGTCAAATTGGTTCTGAGGCCAGACTTTGTCAAAGGTCTTGGGCAGAGAGTGGAAATATTATCGGCTAGTCCATTCGTTTTTTTAAACCCTTTTAAAAACATTTAAATAAGGGTTCTTGTATTTCAGGATGGGAGGATCTCTGCTTTAAAAAACATCATTGTATATTTATAAGAAAATATGTCAAACATATTTTTTACGCTAATATTTCTTGTGCAAAGCGAAACTCCCCCACTGTTCATTTTTGATAAGAACCGCGGAATGGAAACAAGAAGCGTATTTATTGACCAAAACTATTTACACTCCACTCTCTTTAGTCAAAGTTTCTGAGGCAGCTTATACAAATGAAAACAAAAAAACTGTAATAATAAAGAAACAAATTAGCTAATCAAAAAGCTTTAAATTAGAAATAAACATGTGGTAAGAACCAATAAGGGCATGCAGGGAACATTTCCCCGTGTACCCCCTCCTACACTGTTTCCTTAATCCCTCCTCCTCCTGACAGCCTTCTCTTCTCTTTACCTGTTCCCATCTCTCCTTCTCACCTACCCCTCAACCTACCTTTAATCTGGACCCCATCTTTAGCCATATTCATTTACTTCATTTATACCCAGCCTTTCCCCACAATGGGAATTCAATGCAGCTTGCAACATTCTCCTGTCCTCCATTTTGTTGTTATCATTTTATCATCTCTGTGAGGTAGGCTAGGCTGGGAGTGTGTGACTGGCCCACACCCATAATGACCATCCTCAGCAGAATATGGCTCCAAACCTGGTTCTTGCAGATCCTACATCACACTGGCATTAATGCTGTGATGGCTGTTGAATAGTAGTGAACATTCAGGTCTGCCAGTGGTTGCTGCCAGTCTTGGAATCCTGATGGATCCCCTTTCAAGGGTCAAAACTGGCACAAAAACTGTCCTGTCCTTTCACCCTGTCCTTTACTGCTAAAACCAAGCCTTGAAATTGGTAACAATATTGTGGTTTTCTAGCAACACCCACAATGGCCATTGCATATGTAATTTGTTCCTGAAAAGTTCAGGCATTGTTAGGGCTCTCAGGCTTGACCTGGTCTCTGGATGGAGTCTAGGGGTAGTGACATGTGGAATGGCATCATCAATGGCATGATGTCACTTCAAGGGGAAATCTGGAAATGTCATCACACTTCTCTAGGAAATAGGGTTGCCTGCTCTGGATGGGAAAATTAGGGTTGCCATTCTCCAGCCTGAGGTGGGGGATTCCCCGCTCTAAGCCCCCTTCCCCCATTGCTATTCAGCCAGTCAGCTTGGGAATACTAGAAGCAATGGCCATTCAGCATCAATGTATCACTTCCAGAAGTGACATCATCACATTGCTGAAGACCATGGGGATGCTCTGGTATTTGGGCAAAACTCTATGGTAAAACCAGCTTCTACCATAGAGCTTTTTCCCAAGTACAACAACATCCCAGCAATCATCATCAACATGATGACTTCACTTCTGGAAGTGATATTGACATGTCATCGCTGGTCTCTGGTGGCAACTAGTAAGTCCCCCTCCCCTCTGGCTACCCGATATATACTCATTGGCCAGAAAGCTGGAAGACTGGGGCAGTTTTACTTTACAGTTGATCAAAACATGATTGTGTATGTTATATATATATTATTATATCTTCCTCCACAGAGACTTATGAAAAGCACATCAAAGGTGACAATTCAGAGAAAACCTGAAATACCAATAATGAGTTAAGACCCTCACAGTTCTCATCCATCTGTCATTGCTGTTTCTGTCCTTACTATGAACCTGACCCAAATTAGCATGTTTCTGGACATTCTTGTTTGTTTTCTATTCAGCGGAAATGAATGAAGAATCCCCACTTTCATTGCCTCACCTAAATCTTGTTGAGGTGCTTGCTGAGGTTCTTCATGTTCTTGTTGAGGTTTCTGTTGAGGTTCTTCTTGTTCTTGTTGAGGTTCTTGTTGGACATCCATGGTCTTTAATTCTAAGTTTGCAGAATGTTTTGTGCCGCTCTGATCTTGTTTAGGATCTTTATGAGTGAAAGAGCCGTGATTTAAATGCACGTGATGTTCTATGTTACCAAAGGCTTTGTGTTTTTATGCACGCAGAAGCAAGATGTCTGAGGGCAGACCTGTCTCATCCCCACCCTGCAAGCTGGTTCCTTCTTTTTTTCTGTCTTACTTTTGGCATTGAGATCAAGCAGATTTTACTGCTCAAGGCCCCCAATCCCTCCCGTAAACATTTCAGCTCTGTTCATTTTGAATACCTATTGATAAAAACCTTCCTCTCAAAGGATTCTTAAAGCCCTTTGCTGTTATTTAAGGAGCAGCTGCAGCAGTAGACCTTCCCTCCCACATCTGGCAAGAACGATCAGAAGGTGCATGCATAATGCAGAAGGAAGTGGTGCATTTGGGACACTGATTTCTAGATGTGGCTTTTCTCCCTTTCCTTTCCTTTTTTTAACAATCAAAGATTCTACAGGTGCTTGCACAGAACTGAAGTTAGAAACCACAAGGGGATCGGCTAGCCAGATGCGAAGGCTTACTGTTTTTAAAAATGCACGGAAGGACATTCTGATCAACTCAGATTAAAACTTCCCTTTAAAATGTCATAGTTGTTCCAGAAACTAGGCAGAAATGGAAAACTCCAGCTGTACCTACAACTATCATCACAGTTTGTCACACTTGTATCATAGGGCCTAGCTGTGAAAATGCAGAGCCAGGTGCAAGCCACAGCTTCCTACACTACCACCCTCCTCTATTTGTAACAGTGTAAGCAGTCTGCTTGGGTAATTTGTGATCTGGCCCTGGTTGGCACTTTTTGGAAATCATATCTGTACTGTACCAATGTGAAGTGGAAGATACGATTTCCAAAAGTGCCAACCACGGCCAGACCACAAATTACCCAAGCAGGCTGCCCTTAGTTGAATATACCTTAGTTGAATATACCTAGAGTTGAAGGAAGAGTCTGAAATAACCGTGAAGACCAATTGGCAAATCTCAGAAGCTACATATGTTGTGCTATCATTAGAGGCAACATTCCTGAAGTCTTATCATTCTTAATTGTTGCCACATAGAGTTTATGCATCCATGGTTGCCATAAAATCATTCAAAGAAGGTAATCTATTGAGATAGTTTCCTCTCAAGACATCTGTGGTCGATTCCGCACTTGCGTTATCGACCTAAGTTCAAGCTGTCGACCTAAGTGCTCTGCACAACCACTGGGATCGACATGGTTTTGTACCAGCTTCACCCCGTGTAACGGTCAAATTTCCAACTCCAGTTGGGAACTACTACTTTTTCAGGGAACCATACTCGAACTCAGCTCGATTCCAGTAAAGTGCAGAATCTCTGGTGCCAGGAGTCCCCCATTCAGCCAATCACAGCTGAGTGTTTAAGGCATGTGTACAGCTAGCCCATAAAAAAACGCCACCTTTGTCCCTCCATTCCTGTGGCAGTTTTTTTTATAACGTGTGTGGGGATAGACGGAACAGTAGCCAATCGGAATGGAGCGGTGGAGAGGCACAGGATGATCCCACCCTCCGAGCTGGGATCCAGCTGGTTGCAGTGGGGAACAACAATGGCTTCGACCTAGGTCAGTACCCTTCTGAGGGAACTGGGTCGAACCTATTTTACTCATGTGCGGAATCGCCTTGTGTGTCTCTAGAATGTTCAGTAATGGCAGAGTTGACATTTTTCACACTTAATAGACCATCCACAGAATATGGAAGAAAATCAAATGTCTTTTGGGACTACATAAGCCAAAGACTCAGATAACCAGGGACACCAAGGACAAAAGGTACAAGAACAAAAGTTGTGATTGTATCCTATGTAGACTTGGAAACTGTAATCGGAATTTGAGAGGCTGTAAGCTTGAACATTAGTAGATGTAGTCAAGCTTCACATGCTACTCTATTTGTGATAATGAATTTTAATTTTATGAAATAAAAAGTTTTAAAAGTCTTCTGTGTGTTTTTGCAGATGATAGACACATTAGCTATAGTCTGTCTTAGAAAAAAGATGTTAGTAGTGTTATACATTCCCCTGCAAAACAGAACAGAACTCAACATGCTGGACCTTCTTTGTTGTGGAATGTTCCACCTGGGTCCTAGTGCCTACCTAGCCCTGCTCTCTCCCCCCCATCCATTTGATAGTCATTTGATGAACTATAAATGCTCTTATGTCAAAGTGCCATGTTCAATAATGCACAAAATAATGGTTCTGACAAAGGCAGCACATCAAATAAATGCTAATTATCACATTTGTTTGGGACTATATTCTAATGCAGAAGCATACAGTTTTCTCCCCTGCTGCACCTCAACTGACCCTAACATCTTTTTCTGAGACAGAGTATAGCAGCATAAGGCCTGATCTCCACAGAACCTGACACCCTTACTATAAGAGGAGCTTGCTTAAAAATGTTCATAAATAAGATTGTCTAACTAACATGCACACAGGATCTCTAAACATAGGACTGAGAACATATAACTCTCACGTGGGCTCCATTGCATTAAATCAGTGGCGTAGCACCAACAGGGGGTGCGACGCCCCGGGTGGAGCAGTGGTAGAGGCGTGGCCGGGCCATGGAGGGGGCATGGCAGGGGGCAACTTCCAGGTGGAGTCTGGGGGCATGGAAGGTTGCCAACTTCCAGGTGGAGTCTGGGGATTTCCTAGAATTACAATTGATCTTCCAGCTATAGAGATCAGTTCCCCTGGAGAAAATGTGTGCTTTGGAGAGTGGGCTCCATTGCATTAAATCAGTGGCGTAGCACCAACAGGGGGTGCGACACCCTGGGTGGAGCAGTGGTGGAGGCATGGCCGGGCCATGGAGGGGGCAGGGCAGGGAGCGCATGTGCCCCAGGCGCAGTTTCTCCTCGTTCTGCCCCCTGCATTAAATATTGCTGTACTCCCTCCTTACTTCAAGCCCCACTGTCTGCAGGTCCACATCCCAAATTTCAATCCGGAGTTGACAACCCAAGAGTTTTCTGAAGCAAAGACGTACAACCAGTTTTAGGAATTGTCCCAAGTCATAAGGGGAGGGGTGATACAGACATTCAATAAATGAATGAAATGAAAGGGTCAGCAAATAAATCTTTTGCATTTCCTAATAGGTGTATAGACTCTTCAGGCACTGCGGCCTGTTTCAGTTTGGGTTCCTACCAAATTATAAAAGAAAACAGGTGCCTGATGCATGTGGGAGAGAATTTTTAAGAGCTCAAGTTCTTGATTACATTCCTCTCTCCCTTCACATCCTATTCACACTTTATTCACCCCACTCACAGCAAAGAGCAGATATAGAATTCTTCTCTAGCAGAAGAATTTCTTTTCTTATATTAATCTGTCAAGCCAGTCGCCTCCTTTCAACGACACACAGACTTAGCCAGGCAGCTTGTAGATGGCCCTTGAGGCTCCCTTTGCCAATTGGAAATACACATTGGCTCTGTTAACCACAGGCAGATTTAATGTGATGGTTATTTTTCTGAGTCACAGAGATAACATGCCAAGAAGCATTTAACATGTGCAGCAAAACAAGCCGTGCACGGTGTGCGCCTATTTTGTTGTGAAGATTCGTATGAAATATGAAGCACTGTTTATCAGGGGAGAGGGAGAAAGAGCAAGAAAATACGCTCACTTACTCATATCTGGTAAACATCCCAGCGGTTACTTCCCCTGGTGCAAAATCCATAATTCATTGTGTGGGGTTTTTTTAAAAAAAGCGAAGGCATTCAAATTATAACTCAGGATCATGTATCACTTAAATGTGTGAAGAATAAACACCACTGTGCATTCCACTTACAGAGTGAGCTGAATGTTCGCCTCAATAATTCATTCGGAGGTAGCGCTCTTAATTTTAAACTTCTTATAAACGAGAAGTAAATATTTTAAATACCATCAGCAGATTTATCTTACAGAAACTCAGGGCAGTTATCCTTTATAAAATTCAGTTTATGAAAGCATACTTTGCCAAGTGCTGGAGAAGGTCTCTGGGATTTATTTGCAGTAGAGATGGTATGTATTACGACCACCAATAAGAATATCAGTAATAAGCAAAAACCATCTCTCATTGTTATTAGAGAACACATAAATAATGGCAAATTAACCCCAGGCATGTTCTCTATCATGTTTCAATGAAAATAGTTTCATTTGGTTACTTATTTTACTCCCATTTTGGGTGGGCGCTGCGGGGGGGTGGGCATGATTCCCCCTCCACAGCGCCCCCCCTGCGGTGCCCCCCCACACTTACTTTAGGAAACCAAACCGAGCAGGCTGGAAAACAGGCCTGGGTAATGTACCCTTTGAACATTACCCTGGGAAATGTAGTTCCCACCAGGACAGGCCTCCAGCCTGCTCGATTTCCTAAAGTAAGTAGTAGGGGGGGGCCACAGGGGGGGCACCAGGGGGGGGTGCGAAAAAGCCAGAGTGCGCACCAGGCACACTCTGGCACAGCTACACCTCTGTAGCCAGGCAGATAGGTGGGGAAGTCACTTTGGTGGCCACAATTCAGGCAGACACATGCAAGGGAGAGGGGAAAGGGTGGGGGAAGGAGCAGGAGCTGTTTCTCTCTGCCTCCCCTCAGTTGCTCCAGCAAAACTGGAGAGGGGCAGGAAAGTGTGGGAGTTGGTGGAGGCCGCTCACAGGTGGTGAGGCGGGTCAAATGTTGCTAGCAAAGCTGTAGGCAGTGTGGGGGAGGCACAGGAGTTGTCCCTACTTCCTGCCCAACCTAGCAGAGCTGCAGGTGATGAGGGTCATCACTGCAGTCCTCCCTCAAGCTTCCAGTGTTGGAGGCAGCTGGAGTGTAGGTGTCATTGCTGCCCCCTGCCTAGTTGACAAAGCTACAGGTGGTGGTGAGGCATGAGAATCATCCACCTCACTGGATGACAACAGGGGAAAGTGCAGAGAATAAGGGAAAGAAAGGGGGGGTAAAGTGTCAAAATGGGGAGAAAGAAAGAGAGTAGGTGGTAGGATAAAGGGAGATGAATGTGAGAGAAGGAGTGGAGGAGACAGGGCATGAGTGAGAGAGGGATTTGTGACAGAGAAGAAATTCCCTTTCCCCAAAAGTTCCTTGGGGATACCCACTTATATCTAATCCTGTTTTAAAGCCAATGGAACTTGTGCATATCACTATATCCTGTGGTAGTGAATCTTATAAGATAATAACCTTTGAGAGAAAAATTACTGAATTTTGGCTGCCCTGAATGTATGATTTATCAACATCCCTGGGCATCTGTGGGAGATGGAGAAAAGTTCCCTTTTCCCATTTTTCCCATGCCATGCATAATTTTATAAACCATTATCACATCTGCATCCAGTCATCTATTCTCTAAACTAGAATGTTCCACTTCCTACTCCCATTTCCCATTGCCCCTCCAAGCAACCGCAGGAGAAAACATTAAAAAAAACCATAATGTTGCTTGTGACAATACACCACTTCTAATAAAATAACCAGAAGTGGCATAGGTTTGCTCTAGGAAACGCAATGGTGTTACCATTGAGTTACTGGCAATTCCTAGAGCTACCTAAGTCACTTCATGTTTTTAATTAGAAATGATATGGTCCCTAATATGCACACCCACAACAATCCCACCAATACTGCTTGGCAGTCCTACTCATTTCTGACAATTGTCCATTTATTCTTCTTCTTTGCCCTTGTTGCTTAACCAATTTTCACTCCATGAGAAGAGCTGACTCCAACTTGGTTCTTCTTAGCCCTTTCTGTGGAGCACCCCATAAGATCTGCTCAGCAGCCCTCTTGAGAGACCATGATTAGCCTGTACTGAGAGCTTCATGGCAGACCAAAAGAGGACTTACGCCCGAATCGCAGTCTGGCACTCTGATCATTATATTGTACAGCAGTTCATTAAGACTATATCTTCTTTTGGGTAAATTACAAACCTTAACTGTTAACAGGGAAAATGGCTTCCATTTTGGTTCTTTTCTGAAAGCGTAAGTAATTTGAAACCAAACTGTATAAACAAATAAGAAAATCCTGCCTGGAAATCATCCATCTGAAGTAAGAAAGCGTGGGGGAGGGGGAGCTCGCAACTAAAATTTGCATGATTATGCTTTGCCGGCAGCAGACTGAAACAGTACAGAGTTTTTAATTATACATTAAGACCCCCAGTTACTAAGCCTCAGCTGGCTAATTTAAACATTACTAAGGACTATCACAGCGAAGGAAGAACTTACCACAGAGTTTCTGTTTCCTCACAAAGGGTAATATCTTTTAGTCTTTTGTATTTTTTTTAAAAAAAATCTCTCTCAAATATTTATGTAATGTATTTTGGGAATGAGTGGCTATCAGCAGAGGTTTATGGTAACTGAATGATTTGATACGGCCTCTTTTTCCCAGAGAAGTGTGCACTGCGCTTCAACTGCAATACATCAATCCAAACTTCAGTTGTCACAAATGGTTGCAGGTTTTGCAGTTCAGGGTGAAGGGTACAGCTTTCACCGCTGAAAAAAGTTGACTGACAGTGAAGTCCTAAACAGAGGTGATACCTTACTAAGTCCATAGAAGTCAGTGGGCTTAGAAGGGTGTAACTCTGTTTAGGATCGCAATGGGAGAAAGTGTAACCTCTATCTGTGGGTTCTGTGGGGCAGAACTTGGAATGAGTTTGCAACAACAAATTTTAAAAAACAAAATGGTTTACTTTCTTAACATATAACATATAACATATAACATCAACATTTAACATCACACTTCAAGGTCCTGTTTGGGTTGCATTTTCAAGTCCTTCTAGTTGCAGTCTACTGATACTGCCAAGTCCAATTCTTCTTTGCAAGTGGGTTGGCTCCTGAAGACTCCAAGGGATTGATGAACAGGCTTCAACATGATGAAGGTTTCCAGGAGAACTCTCACCCATTACAACCACAAAAAGAAGCCCTTAACAAGGTGTTAAGGGCTTATACAACCAAGGTCCGAGTCCGGTAGCCTTGTCTCCTCCAACTCCATGAGCTCTGCAGCCTTCTGCTGCTTTGAGTTTCTGGGTCAACCCATTCTGAGCATGAACAGAACAGAAAGCAGAACACAAGCTTCCTTGGCAGAGCAGGAATTTGTATCCAGCTCAGCAGTCTGACCGCTACACCTTACTGAAATCATAACACCATACTTAGTAAGAAAACTGCCTAGCAAGAAAAAAAAGAACATTGTTTAATGAAGAAAAAAGCAGCAGTGGTTAGAAGGCTACACAGTCAATGGGAAGAGCAGCATCAGGGCCAAATCTGAGCTCACCAGCATCCTTGGCTAACCAGAATTGCATTATTCCTAATGGTGAAAAAAGCCAAGTGAAGAGAAGAAGCGTATAATTTTAGCATGTTCGGAGCATTTTACTACCCTGCGCTTTCTATTTTGCATTAGACTTCTCTGCTACATACAGTGTTGAAGAAAAGCATCCAGTGAAGAATTTTGAATGAAGCAACATAGGAAAATCTCTGTTGTGTGAATGCATTGGGCAAGAACTGTCTGAGATGGACACACAACTCTTCCTGGCCAGCCACCCAACCCATATTGGAACAGCATTCCTTGAAGCTGTTGGCTCCATGGTGCCCAAAAGAACATAAGAACATAAGAAAGAGTCTGCTGGATCAGACCAGAGTCCATCTAGTCCAGCTCTCTGCTACTCGCAGTGGCCCACCAGGTGCCTTTGGGAGCTCACATGCAGGAGGTGAAAGCAATGGCCTTCTGCGGCTGTTGCTCCTGAGCACCTGGACTGTTAAGGCATTTAGGCCTTTAGAATGGCAAGGGAGTATCTTCCCATTGTCCTCCCTTCCCACCCTTCCATATGTAATATTTCTGAGAATATGCTGCCACAGGAGGTAGTGATGGCCACTAACCTGGATAGCTTTAAAAGGGGCTTGGACAGATTTATGGAGGAGAAGTCGATGTATGGCTGCCAATATTGATCCTCCTTGATCTGAGATTGCAAATGCCTTAGCAGACAAGGTGCTCAGGAGCAGCAGCAGCAGCAGCAGGCCATTGCTTTCACATCCTGCATGTGAGCTCCCAAAGGTATCTGGTGGGCCACTGCGAATAGCAGAGTGCTGGACTAGATGGACTCTGGTCTGATCCAGCAGGCTCTTTCTTATGTTCTTATGAGCTTGCAGATAAAGACTACCAGAATGTAGACTTGCTTCATACAAGAATAGAAAAACCCCTGGTACATTTGTCAGCAGTGGCACGTCAGATTATTTTGCCTGTCACCCAAATCCACATCTCTGGCCAGGCAACCAAGACATTTGCAGTGCTATTGGGACCAGCAGTGTGGGAAAAGGCAAGATGCACTTCCCAGCTCCGCATGGCTACCAACTTAGTGCAAGGGAGCATCCTGAGATGTAACTGGGTTGCTCAAGCATGTTTATATAGACAACCCTTGCCTTCTCCTCCCACCCATTTTGCTTGGTGACACACCAATGTCTCCCATGACAGAAGGTGTTTTGTGTTGTTCATTTAGGATAAAAACATTGCCTACCCTTAGCTTTAAACAACTTTGATAATATAGAAAGCAACAAGAACATCATGCTCAGCAGTCTGTAGGCCCTAGTTCTTGAACGAAGGTCCCATGCTCTGAGGGCATGTCTGCAAACTACCAGTTTCCTCCCACAGGCTAAATTACAAATTCTTCCACTGTAAGATCCATCTCTATCCTTTTCTGTACGATCCATCACAACCTCCACCATGGCATGATCCATCTCTACTGTAAGGTTGAACGCACTCAGACAAAGTCGCCTTTATAAAAAAGGAACGAACTTTATTGATTTGTGTCGCCCTGATTATAGGATGCTGGAACTGAGGGTTCTTGCCCTCAGTCCCAGTATATAAAGGGTGTGTTGGTGGTGGAGGAGGAGGAGTTTGGATTTATATCCCCCCTTTCTCTCCTGTAAGGAGACTCAAAGGGGCTTACAATCTCCTTGCCCTTCCTCCCTCACAACAAACACCCTGTGAGGTGGGTGGGGCTGAGAGAGCTCTGAGAAGCTGTGACTAGCCCAAGGTCACTCAGCTGGCATGTGTGGGAGTGCACAGGCTAATCTGAATTCCCCAGACAAGCCTCCACAACTCAAGTGGCAGAGCAGGGAATCAAACCCGGTTCCTCCAGAGTGGGTGGTTCTTAGCTGTGGGTGGTTCTTAGCTGTGACGGGAACCAGGGGATTCGGAGAAATGAAACTTACAGGGGATTACAGAAATGAAACTCGGTCCTGACATCTACTCATTTTTGCACTGTGTAACTGCTGTACAGGCAGACACTATGGGGATGACAGCAGTATCCAGAGTGATGGGCCAGAGCGATACACCAGCTCAGCCTCTAATGCCAATTCAACATTTCAGTCCTGTCAAATGCATTGAACTGACAGCAACAAAGGCTCGTAGGATGTAGCTCCTAGTCACTACTTCGGGGGCTTCCATTTGTGTAGCTTTTTTCTTCCCTCGCAGGTTCTCACGTGTCTATCAACACCTGCACGACAGAATGAACTTGCTGAGTCCTTCACAGGTCTCTGTGTGTCACTTCCAGAGTGTATCTAAGATGGCCCCACTGGGAAAGAAAAGCTGTTGGATGCCACTGTACATTGCTGATATTTATCATCCATAGTTGGGTGGTTTCAAGAGCTCTCTCTCCGCTTCAACACAGTTCAGCTGAATATGAGAAGGCTTTACAAGACCCATCTCTCCAGTAAATGTCAAAACCACAGAAGCCCACATCCTAGAAACAAGAAGCATGTCTTCTAAACAGAAGAATTATAGTATGGATTCTGGCACTTTTCTAATCTAAAAGCATAAAATCTCACTGGGTTCAAAGTGATTTTCCTTCTGCACTTTTTAACGTTGCAACACAAATAAAATGTCTTACAGATGTTTTGAAAAGAACTGTTTTGGCTTTTTTTTTTTTGCCTGAACAGCATCTCATGTGCACAATATTTAGAGCGAGTCAGAGTAAATCCACAGAGTTCCTAACATCTTGTCGGTTTAACGCCTTGGGTGGGGATTTGAAACAAGACCTACCAGGTCTGAGTCTGAAACGCTAGTCACTACCCTGTGCAGGATTCACTTGAAGACCCCCACTGATTTTACATGCCAGACTCTAAACATCACTGTTCCAGGGAGAGAAACACATCTTATGGTGACATACCTCTGAAGATGCCAGCCATAGATGCAGGTGAAACCTTAGCAGCAAAAAATGATCAGACCATGGCCACACAGCCCAGAAAACACACTACAGCCAGACATCACGGAATTGTTAGCAACAGGGGCCTGGCTGGCAAAATGATAAATAAAATGCACATCAGAATTTCAAATTCCACACCAACTTGAAAAAAGATGGGAAAAGCCTTTTCCGGAATTCTCTTGTGGGGGTGGGGGGCAAGGGACGGGAGGGGAATGACTGTGGAATTTATATTAAGCTTGAAATACTGATAGACTCTGTCTAGCCAGCAGACATGCTAAATGAGAGCAGGGGCCAATGAGATGTGCAATTTCTTTTGTGCCAGGGAGATGAGGAAGTGTGGAACACACTGATTATCATCATATGTTAATGTAGCCCTCGGTGGAAGAGGTTTACGAGGTAACAAAGTATCTCATCACAAAAGTATAAATATTTAATTTTACTCTAGCTTATGCAAAAGCATAGACCATAGTGATGTGAATTTAAGGTAGAAATGGTATTCTGCTGTTTGGGTTCAGAGGAAGGGCATCATATTTAGGATATTTTAAGCCATTAATGGGGTGGGGGGAGTTGTTTGCATCGGGCCTTTCTGCTTCAACACTTAATTTCAAACTTCCTATGCTCCCTGGGCATTAAAATATGCAGACTGAGCTAATCATTTCCAATTATGAGATATTTGCAACTGATGTGCAGCTTGAAGAAGAGTTGGTTTTTATACCCTGCTTTCCTCTCCTGTAAGGAGTCTCAAAGTGACTTACAATTGCATTCCCTTCCCACCCACACAACATACACCTTGTGAGGTAGAAGAAGAAGACTTTATTTGGGTCAGTGACCAAATATAATACAAAACTCCAATTTAGCAGAAATATCTACCACAAAGCAAGAAATGCAGATTTCTCCCCAGTACTCCAGCACTACCTTGTGAGGTAGGTGGGGCTGAGAGGTCCAAGGTCATCCAGCAGGCTTCGTGTGCAGGAACAGGGAAAACCAACCCGGTTCACTAAATAAAAGTCCACCGCTCTTAACCTCTACACCAGTGGTTCTCAACCTTCCTAATGCCACGACCCTTTAATACCGTTCCTCATGTTGTGGCAGCCCCCAACCTTAACATTTATCCATTTTACAGATGGAGAACACTGATGCAGAGAGTCTTATGTAACCCCTGTGAAAGGGTCGTTCGACCCCCAAAGGGGTCGCGACCCACAGGTTGAGAACCGCTGCTCTACACCATGCTTGAATGCCATTTTGTTAAATGGAATATTTCTATAAGATAGAAGTTGCCCCATCAAGTACAACATAAACACTAACAAATTTGGGAGGCTAGGAAATTCCTGAAATTAGTTTGTTGTGTTCCCAGTTGTCAGACTGAGCTGTACCTTAAACTGAGTTGCACCCTTTGAAGCCTACTGAAATCAGTGAGCTTTGATGGGTATAACTCTGGTTAGGGATGCACCGTTAAACGCTTTCATTCTGAGTCCTGTAACCTTGGCATACGATATATAAAAACAAACACACACATGAGGATATTTATTTAGAAGATTTGTATACTGCTTCTCCAGACTTCCAGATCTGTTTGCATTTTGCCCAGAAATACAGGGTTCCTGACAGTGCATATAGAGTCATATATTACATACATTATATATGAGAGGCATATGCACATGTGTGTGCATTATATGCCTTTAAGTCGCTTCCAACATATGGCGATCCTATGAATTAATGAAAGCCAGCACAGTGTAGTGGTTAAGAGTGGCTCATTCTGATCTGGAGAACCAGATTCAATGTCCTACTCCTCCACATGAAGACTGCCATCACGCCAGCAGCTTGGATTTATGCCACCAAAAAGGTCGCTTCAGTCCATTAAGCCCAATGGGGGCTTCCCAGCAGCAGGCAGGCTTTTTCACACTGCAAGCCTCCCCACGCCTCTGAGGCCCCTTCTGCACATGCAGAATAATGCACTTTCAATTCACTTTCACAACTGTTTGCAAGTGGATTTTGCTATTCTGCAAAGGGCGTTGAAAATGCATTATTCTGCATGCATGGGAAGGGCCTGAGAAGCCTCCATAAGAGCAGCAGCCTAACATAGCTGTAGCTGGGCACCTGACCCTTTGAATGAGGCTGCGGGTCTTCAACTTTTTCTAGCGTTGCTGTCTTTTTCCATTGAGTCTTGTTTTCTCATGTTGTGGCCAAAGTACAATAGCCTCTGTTTAGCATACATACACACATAACCATATTTGTCTGACCGTCCATCTTGCTCAGAGACGAACTTTACCACTGCAATCCTTTTGTCTCCACACACGTTCTTTGTATATGGCTTATTCCGCACATGCAGAATAATACACTTTCAAACTGCTTTCAGTGCTCTTTGAAGCTGTGCGGAATGGCAAAATCCACTTGCAAACAGTTGTGAAAGTGGTTTGAAAACGCATTATTTTGCGTGTGCGGAAGGGGCCTATGTTCTTACAACCTCTGAAATAGTCTTAGCAGAGTGATCATTTGCAACAGACAAAGGCTTCCTCGTTTCACTAAGCTGCTTTAGCAAGAGTTGTGGCGGCAGAGGAAACCTCCATCTCAGCAAAAGATCCCAGTTACCACCATCAAACTTCCTGATCAATTATAATTTGGCAGTATCATGCAGGAGTCTCTCTTTGAAATTTATTCTTGTTTCAAAACTTCAGTCTTGTGCAGAGAGTGTATTTTTTTTTAAATATAACTAGCCCTGGAAATGTATGCACAGAAAACACCTGCCAAAATAAATAAATAAAATGTCTTTACTTGGGATTACAATGTACATTCATTCTTAAACTGTGTTTGCAATTAATGATGTGGCGGCTGTGTTACTATAATTAAGATTAATTTGCTAAGGTGGCTGGCAAGCTCATTCATCTACCTTTCCTCTCTAAATTAATACGGACTCAAATAGCAGGATTTACTCAGTGTATTGTTGTGCTAACTTGCAAATTAGTCTGCAAACAATTAACAGGAGGGAGGGGGGAGATGCTTAGACAGATGTGCTTTAAACACTGCAGAGTCACCCAGAATGAAAGTATCTGAAAAAGTGTGCGTACGCACAAAAGCTTATACCAAGAATAAAACTTCATTGGTCTTAAAGGTGCCCCTGGACTCAAACTGTTTTCTGTTGCTTCAGACCAACATGGCTGCCCACTTGAAACTATCAGAATGGAAGTGTTATACAGCTTATTAAAATAGGTTGGATGTGATTCAGGAGAAGCCATGGCTTTGTGAAGAGCATCTGTTTTGCACGTAGAATGTTCCAGGTTTAATTCCTGGCATCTCCAGTTAAAAGGTTCAGGTGGTGTGGGATATGAAAGACTTGCAACTGAAGAGCTGCTGCTAGTCAGAGTAGACCAATTGCCTAGCTCAGTGTTTCCCAACCTTTCTGATGTCACGGTACCCTTGACCTCACTCGTCATATCTCACAGTACCCCATGGGCAGTACGCCCCTGCCACCACCACCCACTTCCCCTCCCCGTGCCCCTGTTTGCCACCCCCACCTTCCCCTCTCAATGCCGCTGCTTGCCACCCCCACCTTCCCCTCCTAATGCCCCTGTTTGCTACCCCCCACTTCCCCTCCCAGTGCCCCACTTGCCACCCACCCCCAGAGGCATATCTAGGCACAGGGGGACAAGGTGCTGCTGATGCTACCGGCTTCCAGGTGCCCTCAGGGCTGCGGCTGGCTGGACCATTGGGAGACACTGCAAATTGAGGAGGGTGGTAGCATTGTCGCGGTACTCCTGGGACGTGCTCACAGAACCCCAGGGTACCACAGAACCCAACCTGGGAATCGCTGGCCCAGCTCATTGTTAGGCAGCTTCATATGACCATGTGATAGGAAGAGCAAGGCCCCTTCCTTACCTGTAGAATAATGCACTTTCAATCCACTTTCACAAATGTTTACAAGTGGATTTTGCTATTCCACACAATAAAATCCAGAAGCAAAATGCATTGAAAGTGGATTGAAAATGCATTATTCCACACGTCTGGAAGGGGCTATTGGTCCATGTAACTCCATATATGTAACTCCATATATGTAACTCCGTGTAACACCATATTGGTCCATGTAACTCCATATTATCTGCTTTGACAGGCAACAACTCTTTGCAGTTATATTCAGAGAGCAACTGAAAGGCTTAAAATATAACTTGAAGCTTTGTTGATGAACTGGTGAAACCTCTGCTGTGCATGCAGAAGATTCCAGGTTCAGTCCCTGGTAGGAGGTGATGTGAAAGACCTCTCTAGGGCTCATTCCGCACATGCAGAATAATGCACTTTCAAACTGCTTTCAGTGCTCTTTGAAGCTGTGCGGAATGGCAAAATTCACTTGCAAACAGTTGTGAAAGTGGTTTGAAAACGCATTATTTTGCGTGTGCGGAAGGGGCCTTGGAGACCCTGAAAAACTGCTCTCCATCTGAGGAGACAACACTGACCTTGATGGACCAAGGGTCTGGTTCAGTAGAAGGAGGGTTAATGGGTTGGTATGAATTGTTTATTTTATTATTATTTTAAAGTATTTATATCCCTCTCCACCATGGGGACTTAAGGCAACTCACAATATCATCTCCCTTCCTCCATTTTATTCTCACAAAAATAGGTAGGTAGATTAGTCAAGTCAAGACAACCTTTATTGGCATATCAGCATAAAGACAGACAAGGCGAAAAAGTCATCCTTATACATAACTGCCTAAGGGATGGAATGCCTAATGACGAACCCCCAGGCAATGGGTGTGACATTCCATTCTATCCCGTTCCTGCCCACCTTCCCCCAACCCAGGAGCCTCTCCCGCCCCAAATAACATGAGCGGAAGAGGGAGCAGGAAGAAAGGGGGATCTCTCACCCTCCCGCCCCTTCTTGAGACCATTTTATTTTCATTTAAGATGGGCTTTAGTGCTAGTACATAATATAACAGAGTTTGAGAATTAGCTGCAGTGCTAGAGAACTCCTCCCGTTCATTTGAAAATGCATCATGATGGTGAGATGTAGAAATGTGGCTGTTGTCTCGGTTATATTAGCAGCATCATTATTCAACAGGTATAAGATTTTTTGTTGGTCTGACAAACTTTCTTTCTTTGCCAGAACCTGTTGCAAAAGATTTAATCTGGTTGTCTCATAGAGACAGCCGTACAAAAGCATATGTTTGAACGGTTCTGCACAGTGCGTGTGCAAACTCTCTCATGATGGGGAATTTTCAACTGTCTGCCTTGCAATAAAGCTGATGGGAGTACGTTACATCTTGCACGAGTAAAGGCTTGGCTCTGATTGGGCTCTGTTAGTTGTATTAAATACTTTGCCATACAAGAGGTAGATTAGAATGTATGGCCAAAGTCACCTAGGGAGCTTCCCTAGCAGAGTGGGGATTCAAATATGGGTCTCCCAGATCCTAACCTGGTACTCTAATCACTAATTCCAAAATTGTAAAAGATGGCAAAACACTCTCCAAGATCTTAGGCTGGAAATTTTCCTCAGTGCCTGCTTCCTGGGATTCTTTCAAAGGATAGTGCTAGGATTTTAACACCAAGATGTGGTTTCACCTTGGAACACATAGCTTGGGAGTTGTTAGTTTAAGGCTAACACCCTTAACAGGATATTTCACTGGTACTCTGGTAATGCTCTATTGATACGCTGATGAATATAGAAGCCTTTTTTCCCTGACACTTAGTGATATTGGGAGAATCTACATAATTGTTTGTGTCTGCCAAATTTCAGCACTGCGGATATGATAGGTTGAAAATAGTGATTTGATGCTAAGTAAATGGTTGATGAAGGTACGATTAACTTGGGTTTCCTAGGTCCAAATCTATCTGTTGCATTTAATTATATTTGGGAAGTGAAATATAATTACTAATAGCAAAGAATGAAAACAAATTAGAACAAACCAGTGACTGGAATCAAAAGGGAACAAATGTTGAAAAAAGCCAGGGGGAAATCGATCTAAAATGTCCAACAGAATGAGAGATAATGAAGATCAAGAGATGCCAAATATTAATAGATGGGAGGATTGTATTAACTGTGTGTCTGAATGCCAGGATGCCAATACCTTCCTTGACAAGAAGTCCAGAGGTGCACTGATATCCAAGAAAGGGTTTTATATGGCTATGAGGGACTGATGAGACATGGCAGTCCTTAAAAATACCTGTGTACACACAGAAGGCCACATGCATCCCACTGGATCCACCCTGGCCTGCACGTTTAGAAGGCTTTGCACTGGACTTTGCCTGTACAACAGGAGGAATTACTTTTGTTTCGTTCCTTGGGAGGTTGAAGAGAAAGAGGTAGCACACAATTGACATTCAGATCCCACCTTGCCATTCACAGGTTTACTTGATCAAAATATTTAGCCTGCTCATACATTAGGTTTCCAGAAAGAACTCCTTTCCATTGGCCTTTGAGTTTTTCAGCTGCAATTTCTCATTACTGTGATAAATTGTGTATTGGGAGCAATGTGAAAAGACAGCTTCCGCCGCAGCAAGCAGAGGGCGAACGGTGCCATCCAGAGGAAGGTGATTTTTTGCTTTCGTCCAGATTGATTTACTTCTAGTGGAGCAAGTTCCACAAGGTTGCATCTTTGGTAAAATTCCATCTCAGTGGAACAAATAGGATTTCTTTGGCTACATCCCAAGGTGTTTGCCCTGAAGGATATCAAACTGCAGATAGACAGCAGCATCATTATTGCATCATTTCAGAGGATCATAAACAGCATTGAGCACAGCAGTATTTATCATAAAGCTATTTCTTCTTTGTCCCATTCTCTTGGACAGAATAGAATAGAATAGAATAGAATAGAATCTTTATTGGCCAAGTGTGATTGGACACACAAGGAATTTGTCTCCGGTGCATATGCTCTCAGTGTACATAAAAGAAAAATACATTTGTCAAGAATCATAAGGTACAGCACTTAATGATTGTCATATAGGTCTAGTAAGCAATCAGGAAACAATCAGTAGTAATGAAAACATAAAATGTAAAATCATAAAATAAAATAAAATAAAATAAAATGTCAGCACAGGCTATAGTTATACAGTCATAAGTGGGAGGAGATGGGTAATAGGAATGATGAAAAAAGTAGTGCAGTAATTATATAATAAGTATATAATAAATAGTTTAACATTATCGAGGGAATTATTTGTTTAACACTTTGAGGGAGGGAATAGGCTGGCTTGCTGATAAAGCCTTGAAAAGAAGGCCTCAGACATCATTCCACGTTTTCCTGTTGCAATGGACAGGTGGCCAGCTCCATACAATTCCCACCACTATCCCTTTAATCTCCAAAGTCATTGGGAAAAACTCATGAGAGGGAGCTTGACACTTGGGGAACAAGACCCAAATCCATACTTTGCCACAAAACCTAGTGGATTAGACCAGTCTCCCTCTCCTTCCCTACCCCACCCCACCCAATCTACTTGATAGGATTGTTATGAGGTTAATACAGAGGAGGGGAACCATATTGCTTCTTCGGTATTTGGAGAAAGGCGGGGGCAAAAATGTAGCAGGCCGCATTTACAAGATTCTTTTTGAGGGCACAGAGGTCTTCACTTAGGCTGCTTCTGCACAGTCCAAAAACAGCGCCCTAAGGACGGTAAAAACACCATCCCTGGGGCGCTGTTCGCACAACTGCCACTACTGCAGCAAAGCAGCACCGTACTCACCCCCAAAGGTGCAAAAATTCTGCTTTCGAAACATGCTCCATGAGAGTGTTATTTGGAAAGCAGTGTCTTCCTGCCAGCGCCATGCGAAGCACACCGGCGTGAAGGCGCAGCTTTCAGTTTACCTTGTCTTCCCTCCAAGGCTATGGAGGGAGAAGGGTCATGCCCACACTGCCCTCCAACCCCAGTGAATCAGAGGACAGAGTGGGTGTGTCACTTCCTCCCTCTGGAGTCTCGGAGGGGTGACAAGGTAAACAAAAGACGAAGACTGGAGGCGGCTCCATGCGGACAGCCCCTTGACTCCACCGGCATTAATTATGCCAGTGGACAGCCGCTTCTGCCACTGTGCAGAAACGGCCTTACATTACGTCATCTGATGCAAGTATCTGATGAATCTTGAATGGTAACCCCATACAAATATTTTTTTGTTGGTCTCTAAGGTGCTACTAGACTTAAATCTAGCTGGTCTGCTGCAAACCAATATGGCTACCCTCTGCAACTACATTACCTCTGTAATTCTTTCACTAGACCTAATGCAGTTGGAGTATTGGAGCTGAGAGATGGCAGCTTCCATAAGGGCCATCTAAAGTATTTAGCTTGTCTTCCTTCTCCCCCTCTCCCTCCCCAGAGCTCAGGAGGGCATACCTAACTACCTTGGGAACCTTGAACTGAATGGAAAAGTAGCGATGGCCGATTATGCACAAGGCATCTGCTGTGCGATGGGGGCAAATGTGCATCGCTGCAAGATTTCTTGTATGGATGTATTTTTTCAAGCCCTGCTTTCACTTTCTGATCTTCCCACTGCAAGCGAGACCACTTGCAGCACAAATTTAATTTTTGCTTCGCAACCAGAGTGGGCAGATTTGCCAATGAGCACAGCTTTGCCCCAGGCTGCTCCACCCACAGCCAGCCCACCTAGTCTCACCCCCCCACTCCCTCATGTTTCTTTGCATGCTCCCCCCTCGCCATCCTCTCTGTTGCTAACCCCTTCCCACTTCTCTAAATGCTTGTATTGATATATCAATAGGAACAGCATAAAAAGCATCGCTTTATGGCTCCACCCGGAGGGCATTTTTAAAACCTTCGTTCAGACAAACTTCTATTTAAAAACAAGCTCTTGCAGCAGCAGTGAATGTGAGTGAGTGAGTGAGTGAGTGAGTGTACATGTGTGTAGGGAAAGGGAGGGGAAGAGAATATCAGCGATATCTGTCCATTTAAGGCTATTGACGGTTGGAGTTAAGAGAAGTAGCAAAAGGGGAGGCAGTTGAGACTTCAGCAAGCAGCTGCGAGGCAGGCACTGGGCTGCCTCCTTATATGTAAACAGAGAAATACGAGGAGAAACCTCTGCAAGCCCAATGCCCAAAAACGAATCTCAAAATAAGCGTTCCCTGCGAAATCAGCCATAGAAATGCTTTATGTAAATAAATACATTATTTTGCCCCTCCCTGTGTGATAGGTTAGGCTGATGGATATCAACCTGTCCAATGTCACCCTATGACCTTTGTAACTGAGTGGAATTTTGAACTTAAATTTTCCCTGTCTTAGCCCAACACTCTGCGAGAGAAGCTCCTGCTTCAGTGGTAAATGGGAAGCCTCAATTGGAAGGACTTCTAAGAGAAACAAGAGGGAAAGAATAGAGTTTAGAGTTAGTTAAGTTCTACCAGTCTGAAGTTCTGTTCTGTTCTATTTTCTGGTAATGGGAAGAGTTGGAATCTTTCAAACCAGATGCCCTAATTGCCCAGCTAACAATGTACACTCTAACCACAACACTGTACTATTCACTTCTGGGCTTAGCAAATAAGTTTGCAGATGAGGTGAGGTTTGAGCAAGGGAATCTTGGCCAGTATCTATATCTAGTAGAGCATAGGTAAACTCGTGGTAGGGGATGATGGGAACTGTAGTCCATAACATCTGGAGGGCCGCGAATTCGACACCTATGTAATAGAGCCTCAAACTTGAAAGAGTCAAAAAAGTCAATACATGTTATGAACAAGGCCTCCAGGCTGAACATCTCTAAGGTACTGTGACATCTCTATCAGCTTTTTGGAGGGGTGATGTAGGCTGACACCTGTTTTAACTGGACTAGATAGTCACTAGTCCATAGTATGTCAAATTGTTGTAGGATTTAGAGGCAGCAGAGTTCCACCTAAATGGAATGGAGTAGCCAAAACTCCTGAAGCTGGTTCACAACCTCCCCCAAAATAATTGCTTTGAAGACCCATTCGCTGGTATTTTGGAGGAACGGGAAAGTGTTTTGTTATCTGGGTATTACTTGTTCCTCTGCTAGTGAAAAATATCAGCAGACAGGCCTTCATGAGCAAATATATGTAGATAAAAATCACTGGCTTGACTGAATATTAATAATTCTTTATGTTGAGTGTTTGGCCCTCAATACCAAAAAGCCAACTAGCTAATACAACGCTGCCCAGAAAATGTAATTACTAATTTATCCCCTTTCAGCCGCTGAAGACGCATACAGTGTCTGGTGCATTTAGATTTCTCCGCTGGAAACTTGCTCACCTATGAAGTTCAAATGCCAAGACTTTCTTGTGTCCTCAGCTGGAAGCCTTTTCCAAATGAGCTCTATGGAGGGCGGCTGCATGTGAACGTTTCTCCTGACTGACCCGCATTTCTGGGCACAGAGAAATGCCAGTTTTGTTCAGCTCACATGCTTGACACTTGACGACTGTTTGCCAGGTTACATGCTTGACAGCTGTTCTGGGGTGGTTTTCTTTCCTGACCATCAGCTGGACTAGCCTCCTAAAGCCAATTATAGTCACAGGCAATTAATGACACCCATCTCAAACACTTATGGAAATGGTAGCATAATGTGGCAGATTAACATTAAATCCATGACCTTTGGAAATATAAGCTTACAAGGGGCACCGAGGCCGAGGGAGCATCGAAACAGATTCAATTAAGCTCTTAAGGAATGACAAGGAAGGCAGAGACTATATGCATATGTTGTTGCTGTCATTATTATTTTTAACTAGCCGATTGTTTTCAGACGGGATTTTTTTTCCCCGACTGCACTAGCTAGCTGCAGCTCTTAGCTGCTGAACCCATCCATTTGATATTCTTATTTATCACTACTCTAACAGCAATTAACTCATTTCTGACAAAAGCTGGATATCATATTTGTATTCTCCCTTGCATTCCATCCTTTCTTCAAGGGACCCAGGGAAGCATCTGTTCATACAGATATGTATATCCTGCCCCAATGGAACTCCCGCTCACAGCACTGTTCTCATCTCCATTTTATCCTTACAAAATCAGCCCTTAGACTTAAGAGAAGAGTCACTGGCTCAAAGCCACCTAACAAGCTTTCATAGAAGAATGAGGGTTTGAACCTAGGTGTCCCCACATAGGGTTGCCAAGTTCCTCCCAGCCACCAGCACAGAATGGGGAGTAGGGTTGGTAGATCCAGGTTGGGAAACTTCTAGAGATTTGGGGGTGGAGCCTGGGGAGGAGAGAAGTCCGCAATGAGGTCCAGTACTATAGACTCCACCCACTAACACATGCATTTTCTCCAGGGGAACTGATCTCTGTGGTCTGGGGATTGTGGGGGATCCCCAGGGACCCCATTGTAGGCTGGCATCCTGATGCTCTAGCCGCCATGTAATATATGCTCTCATACCTGATTCTATCTTCTTTATTTTGGCTTCAAGGCAACCAAAAAGGTCAATAAGACTGAAAAAGGCTGTCTGCCCCAGGATAATCCAACTACACTACTCTGCTATCAAAGGGTGGAGTAAGTCCGAGGGACTGGGCATCACGCTCCAAATCCTCAACCCTGGGAGGGAGCCAACTAACTTCAGCTCAGAATGACCCTGCCTACCGCCCCTCCTCCGGCTGGCATCCAAGCCAGAAGCCAGTGCAACCTCACCATAGACTAGACCTCTGGGTTGTATGGTAATGGGACTGTGGGACAGGTGGCTGCCAGTGCATCTGCCCAGTGGTGGGATCCAAAAATTTTAATAACAGGTTCCGATGGTGGTGGCGCTGCCACACACACGCATCTCCAGTCCCTATGGGGCAGGGAGGTTGCTTTAGTAACCCCTTCTCAGCACTCAGAAAAAATTAATAACCACTTCTAGAGAAGTGGTGAAAACTGGTTGGATCCCACCTCTGCATCTGCCCCTTCTGCTGGATTAAGTGCCCTGGGGGAGGCAAATGCACCAGCACAAGGCTGTGCCAATCCCTAGAGCACCTTTCCCTCCCCATTTGGATGGGGCTGATTGTTTGTAGGAGATATATGTAGACATCTGTGATGCCTACAATTTTATTGATTTAAAATGTTATTGCATCAACCAGGGTAATAAATGGCCAATATAATCAAAACAGCCATCACTTTTCACACTAAAAGTATCATGTGAGGTCATTTGAAATATTCCCCACAGGGCAGCCAGAGGCCCACTCCACAAATTCCACATGAAGATTGCCACTGAGAACACAAATGGTGAGGGCCTCGTTCCTCACAGCGGGTCATCAGCATGAACGGGCTTCCTAAATTAGAGAACATATGGCGGTTTCATAGGAAAGTAGACCTTGCCTCCCTGCAAATGACTATTTTACAAGATTATTGTTTGATTGAAGCAATTCTTAAGGAAACGACATAAATAAAATCATAGAACTGCAGAATGAAATAAAGCAGAAGGGTGGGGGAGGACCAAAGGATCTCTGAAGGAATCTCAGTAAAATTTTGCAATCCAGTCCCGATACAGTTTGTTAAACCCCAAAGCACCTAGCGATTTAATAGGCAGGTTCATTGTTATGTAACTGCAGCACTGCGTTCAGCCAAGCTGCCGTGCCCTCTGACTCAGGGTCCCTTTGGAGCTGTAGCTGGTGGCAGGGCAATGTCCTACAGCCCCAAACGCTTGATTGTAGAGTTGATACCTGATGTGTCCAGCCATAGAGGCAGATGGCGAGGAAAAAAATATTCCTGAACTTTTCAGAAATATGCCACCCGAGAGTCCCACAAGGGAGGTAGCTAAAACCGGGAAATAATGTAATAGAATATTTTATTTTACACAAAAGGTTTGAATGCTGGGAAGCATGCCATTCCCGATAAGGCAGTTTTGGCTGAGTGCCCTGTTCCTCTGCTTGGTGTAATAAGGACATGCATTGCCAATGGCACTCGGTTTTAAGAATTAATCTGAAGCAAAATGTTGGGTCCCACTCTGCAAAATACCCCCAACAATAGCTGAAAGGGACTATGATTAGGATGGCAAATGGATGCAGCATTTTTTTTTAATCAATGCTGCTGTAATAAAATGGACCTTTTGTTTCTCTAAAGTTTTATTTATTTATTCAGTATGGCCGATGATGGTCCATTCCATACAGCCTAAATAAGATGTCCTGAGGACACTAAAAAAGGCATCCTGGGAAGGCATTTCACACAGTTTTCTTCCCAAAACATCCTCAGGACACCTTATTTTTAGCTCAAGGTATCTTTTGGGAAAATGCTTCAAATTGCACCTTTCTCCCCTAAGTCTCCTACAAGACATCTCCTACCTGGCTGTGTGGAATGCAGAGCTCAGGAGGCATCTTATTTTTCCTGCCCGACCATTTTGATCTCTGGTCAGTTTCACCCTCAGCTTTTGCCCACCATTTTGTGTGTAGCTGAAGAGATTCTTCCTGCCTCCATTTGCTGACGATCACCCCAGGACATTTGCTCTATAACTTCTGATCCTAGGTGCCTTTTCAGCCCAAAAAGTACATAATTGTATTCAGCTGGTTCTGTCGACTCTGGCAATATATAGCTCTCCTTTAAAAAGGTTTTTCAAGGAGCTATCTTTGAAGATATGCAGACATGCATAAGAGAACCTTAGCTGCTTGGAGGACTCCTTGACACATTGAAAAGCATTGGGACCACTGGCGTTCCTGCCTAGGGACATGGGGTACCCCTTGTCCCCGGGCGCATCGATTGAGGTCACGTGGGGGGCGCCAAAACATCCTCCTACACAGCGAGGGATTGAGCAAGCCTTAGAAAGCAGGCACAGCCGACTGCTCCCAGTGCCTGTCGTGAGTCTCCGCACTCCACACTCTGTGTAAGGGTGGCCTGGAGTGTCTCAGGGGGCCGGGGGAGAAGTCCCACTGGGCTCCCAGGAGCAGGACTGGGGAGCTCCGCCTCCCCTCCCTCTAACCCAGCATGCCTTATTCGCCTTAAATTAAGTGTGGCATTTCTCAGAAGCCTTCTCCCCGGCAGCCGGGCGCCGGGAGGCACAGGAAAAGGCAAGCTGAGCAGGGAGCCCAGAAGCAGCAGCAGAACTGAAGATGATGCTGACGTTTGCTTGGTAAACCTTCAGATGGGGGTGACTTGTAGAGAGGATTTTACATGCTTAAAAGTTAATTCCCACTTGCACTGGCTTGGAGCTGTTTCTCAGGCTGGCAGCCTCACCTCACAGGAGTTGGGTGTGAGGACACAATTAGAGAGGAAAGTGGTGGGAGAGGAGCCATGTATGTTTTGCTGGGGGTAGGAGGTGATTTGTGAGAGATGATGCTGATGTTTGCTTGGTAAACCTTCACAGGGATGGAGGGGTGACTTGTGAGAGATTTACATGCTTAAAAGTTAATTCCCTCTGCACTGGCTTGGAGCTGTTGTTTCTCAGGCAGCCTACCTCACTGACAGGGTGGTGTGAGGAGACACAATTGGGAAAGTGGTGGGGAGGGAGCCATGTGCATGTTTTGGCTGGGGAGTAGGAGGTGAGTTGTGAGAGATGATGCTGATGTTTGGCGAGTAAACTAGCCTTCGAGATGGGGGGGTGAGCTGTGAGAGATTTACATGCTTAAAGTTAGCATTCCCCTTGCACTGGCTTGGAGCTGTTTCTCAGGCTAGCAGCCTACCTCACAGGGTTGGTGTGGGGACACAATTAGGAAAGTGGTGGGGGAGGGAGCCATGTATGTTTTGCTGGGGGTAGGAAGTGATTTGTGAGAGATGATGCTGATGTTTGCTTGGTAAACCTTCAGATGGGAGGTGACTTGTGAGAGATTTACATGCTTAAAAGTTAATTCCCACTTGCACTGGCTTGGAGCTCTTTCTGAGGCTAACAACCTACCTCATAGGGTTGGTGTGAGGACACAATTTGGAAAGAGAGTTGGTGGGGAGGGAGCCACGTATGTTTTGCTGGTGGTGGGAGGTGTTTTGTGAGCTGGTGCAAAAAATCATTGTTTGGTGTGACTTAGAGAGATTTACATGCTTAAAAGTTAATTCCCACTTGCACTGGCCTGGAGCTCTTCTGAGCCAACCCACCCCACTGCTAAGCCAGGTGCAAGGCTTCCTGATGCCTGCCAAGTGGCGCCTTGCCTGCCTCCGTCATTGTGGGGGAGGGTGGTCGTCCATACCTGGGGTGGGGGTGGGGGGCACCAAACTCAGATTTTGTCCCCGGGCTCCAGTTTGCCTAGATTCACCCCTGATTGGGACCGCAGAGGACAGGTTTACCACTCATTGAGCAGCTTCTCAATGGGCGGAGGACAGGCTTACAACAACATTCTTCCTTCCACTATTTTATCCTTGTAACAACCCTGTGAGGTAGGTTAGGCTGAGAGACCGATGACCCAAGGTCACTGGTGAGCATCCATGGCAGAGGGTTGATTGGAACCCAGGTTTCCCAAATTCCAGTCTGATACACTGACCCCTGTACTATGGCAGGGTTGCCAAATGGCTTGAAGCAAAAAATCCTGTCCATTTAATAGGGGCTTACTGGGATGTTATTTGCGAGGTGATGTTATCTACCTTCACAAACAGCAGGAGGAGGAAGCAAGCAGCAGCAGAAGGCAAGATTTCCCCTCCCTTACGAGTTCCTTGTGGGTCTGCACTTGTTCATGTCTATGGATGACTAACCTCATTGACTGAAATGCTGTGAGCCTATCCAGTTCAAGAGGCAAGGATCCAAAGACAGGCTTCTTAAGGATCATGTTATAATTATTATTTCACATTAATAATTTTCCATACCTAACTGAAGAGACATTTTAAAAGTTATGTACATTTACTTTTTTCCCCCAAAAAAGTTTACTAAAATGATGAATTTATGAGTGGTTTTTCCAGTACTTCAGTTGGTTTTGATGGTTCTTCAATTCACAACCAGAAACAATATTTCAAATTATTGTCATTTATTAATTCTTACAAAACTAATTAAGGCAGTGTAATCTGGGACCAGATGAGAGAAAAACCTCCAGATAGATGCCAGCCAATCAAAGACACAAATTCATGGTGACATCATAATGACACTGTTGTGAGGCCAACACATGACTGCTGTCTAGCCCTTTATTATGAGAACGCAGAAAACTGACAGAGCCTACAGCAGTTACCTCAGTAATAATTTCAGGATGGATCAAAATTAAACTGACAATCTTGCTGTATTTAAAGTCATGATTATAATATAAATGTGTTTTTTCTTGAGATCTGCTACTTCATTTTGTCACATAAATGATAGGAATTATTCATTCTCTATGTGATTCCAACAGTAATATAAATGTAATAGCTAATCTGAAATGGGACGGAAGAAAAGACTTGTTCGGTGTCTCCAACCTCCTCAACTGATTCTGTCATCCTAAGCTTAGGATTCAACAACGTTGTTAGAGCATTTGTGCATACAGTTGCACTAATACACAGAGACAGTCACATTTAAAACATAGAACTAGTTGCAAAGAACTTGTTTAATTGCTCACTTCCCATAGCAAGAATACTCAAGAATTATGAATGGGATAAAATATATCCAAGGAAGGAAGAGTTTACACAGTAAAAGGTCAGTTTTTCCCCCCAAAGTGAGGCTTGATAATTAATTGCAAAATGACCATTTCTTGCACAGTGTGGGAAAAGGTTATTCATAAATTCTGTGTAGCTTTTAAATTTAAAATGCATTTAATCGGGGCACTGAAATAGTACACCCTATGTCCAGGCTGGCTTCTATTCCCAACTTAGCTTTTTTCAGAGAAGGAGACAGAGGAAAGAAGCTGTGCCTCATCCTTTTAATCCTCAGGAGGAAGAGCAAAGGTTTCAGCCCTGAGAGTGAGTATTCCCTTCCTTTTATCACTTCCAGGAAGAAGTGGGCCCAAATCCTGATTGGAGCCATGGTCCAGGGGGTGGAATTAAGGGTCATATATAATGGAAGCTGCGAAGCCAAACCAGGGAGAAAATACTGGGTGGAGAACATAATTATGTATCTTATACAAGTTATGTCAAAATGTCTTGTAGTGAAATGGGGCAAAAAGAAGCCACGAGATTTGGGCAGAAACCATCATCTTCTAGGGACCAAGAGGAGCCAGGTGGTGCTCTTCACGAGGAGGCCTGGGGATAGAATTGCCAGACCCCTGCCTGGCAAGCCTACCTGAGGATGAATGGGGGGCCTCGGCGGCCACTGATTGAGCTCCAATAGGCCTCCCCCGAAGGCCACGCCCTTAGCCCAGAGGTGAACAGCCTGGTTGGTGACTGGCCAGCCCCCTGCAGCCGCCGCCCCAAAGCCACTGCCTTCCTTTGCCTCCCCCCACCCAACATTGGAAGGGGGCAGAGTGCAGCAGCCAGGTAAGTGGGCAGGGGGGGGGGGCGTGTAAGTAAGTAAGACTTTATTTGCGGTGAATGACCAAATATAATACAAAACTCCAATTTAGCCAGGGGGATGTGTGGCAGGGGGGCAACCCGGTGGTTGATCATTTAGAATCCCACCACTGGGTGCATCTACCCCTCCTAATCTGCCTGACTATGGGTGACCTCGGGCAGCCAGCCTCTCTGAGTCGAAACCTACCTCAGAGATTTGTAGTGAAGATGAAATGGAGAAAAAAATCAAAGGACCCCTCCACCAGTTCTTTGGAGGAAGGCAGGACAATATCTATATAAACACAAAATTCCACTCACTGACTGACTCATCAAAAGAACTCAAAAACCACCGAAGCCATACACATGAACCTTGGCACACCTGTTCCTTATGTACTACAGGTGCTCACTAAGAAAGAATTTCCCAAAATATTCACTTCCACTTGATTTATTACCTATTTACAGTTTTCACTGCACGAACATTGTAAGGGCAAACCAACCCCTCAGTCCACAGACATGCTGCACGAACATTCTAAGGGTGACAGCTAAACACCACCAGCTTCATGTCCTTCACCATGGTGCGCCAACTGCTCTCTAACACCGCCCTCCACAACGCATGCGAACCTATCCCTTCTGCAAAAACCGCTAAAGGGAGAAGAGGAATTAAACGCAGAAAGCACTTTACACACAGCATTAGAAAAAGACAACTACAGGAAGCTGCTACAACATATGCGCAAACCAACCCCTTAGTCCACAGACAGGCTGTGAGGAAATATGCTGCATGTCACCCCAACGTTCACAAACAGGCTGCAAAGAAGTATGCTGAATGTCACCCCGAATTTAACAGAAAGGCTGTGAAAAAGTACTCCACCCACCCTCACGTTAACAAAACCGCTACAGCCAAATACTATCAAAACAGATTACAAACCACACTATCACCTTGGACTACTAAACATTTGTCAGGTTTTGCATATGGACATCAGATTGATTACTGTGCAGACAAGTTTACTGCTCTCAGCCTCCGATCAACCTGTGCTTGGTGTTGTGCTCTGAAGTGGCAGAATGAGTCCCCAGGAATGTGCTGCAGTGGCAGTACAGTCCAGCTCTCTGCCCTTCAACCCTACCCTGAACCTCTTCACAGCCTTCTCACTCATCAGCATCCAATGGCAGAACACTTCCTTTCTGCATCCCCAAAATACAATGGCTGCTTCCAAATGACATCTTTTGGAGCCCACCAGGTGAAAGAGAGCAATAACACATTGCATTAGAAATAGACAACTACAGGAAGCTGCTGCAAAATATGCAAAAACAAACCCATCAGTCCACAGACAGGCTGTGAGGAAATATGCTGCATGTCACCCCAAAGTTCACAAGCAGGCTGTAAAGAAGTATGCTGAATGTCACCCCGAAATTCATAGAGAGCCTGTGATGAAGTATGCGTAGCAAAGCACGGGTGCCCTGCTAGTATTAAATAAACAAGACAAGCAAACCTTTCCCCTGTCTGGCTAATAATGGAATGGCCCAGACCACCAGGCCCTGTACCTGCATAGAACACAAAGCCAGTAAGAGGGTGGGATGCTTAGGGAAAAGTCAAAATGCTAATCACAAACAACCCATGCATATCTGCTGGCATTTGCTGAGTTTCTTTCTCCTCTTCTAGTTGCAGCTGCTTCTGCCTTCTGCTGCCTTTATCAGACTAACAGTCAGACTGGAAAATTTCCAACCAGACTCCAAGGTTGGAAATGATTTTATTCTGTTTTGGAATATGCCAGACATTTACAAAAGGCTGCTGCTTTTTACCAAAGGCTGCTGCTAAATTCTTACTGCACGTTCATGTATTTGCTTGGGAAATTTATTTATCTCCTCTCCAGAGACCTCCTTGAGGCAGCTGACAAGTAAAAGCATAACCATAAAACCATAAAAAGTTCATAAAATCTCAATATAAAAACAAGCTACTAAAAAGCAAGCTAGGGAACAGAAGGCATCAGCCATGGTGTAGCCTTAAAACAAACAAACACACACACACACACACACATACACACACACATACACACACACCACCCCATAAAGGGGACCTCAGATGAAATGTAGATCCCTGAAAAGCTAATAGGATAAAAAGGCTTTAGTAAAAAGCTTGGGTTAAAAGAATTTTTTTGGCCTGCTACCTAAATGCTAGAATGGTAAAAATCAGATAAGCCTCAAGTTGGATGGCATTCAAAAGGTATGGAGTCAATGTCTTATCTCTAGTGGCCACCCACGAACACAAGTAGGGATACCAGCCTGCAGATGGGACTCGGAGATCCCTCAGAATTCCATTTCATCTCCAGACTATAGAGATGAGTCTCCCTAGAGAAAATGGCTGCTTCGAAGTCTGGTCTCTATGGTACCCACAGAGGTCCCTGCCCTGTGGGGAGACCCGGGTTCAAATCTATGAAAGCTTGTTGTGTGACCTTGGGCCAGTGGGGGAACTTGGCAACCCTATTCATGAGGGAGGCTTTTTCACAGTAAAAAAAAGTCATTAATTTTAAGTTGTTTGCATATGGGAGAGGAGCTCTCCTCCGCATCTTGAGGACATTTACTGGCAGTCATTAATCCTGCTTTTCAGGTTTAAGCAGGAAAAAAAAAAAAAAAAAAAAAAAAAAAAAAAAAAAAAAAAAACAAAAAAAAAAAAAAAAAAAAAAAAAAAAAAAAAAAAAAAAAAAGAAAAAAAAAAAAAAAAAAAAAAAAAAAAAAAAAAAAAAAAAAAAAAAAAAAAAAAAAAAAAAAAAAAAAAAAAAAAAAAAAAAAAAAAGAGAGCAAAGCAAGCCTGCAGAGGTATTGTTTAACAGCAGTCCCTTGATGATTTGATTGCTTAATTGCTGGATTTGACCATTTGTAAATCCGAGAGTTATGCCAGTCATACCAGGATAGAGAAAAAAAACTAATTAAACATACTAATAAAATACAGCCCAACAGGGTGAAAATGTAAAAAATAAGTTAAAAATGGAGGTTAAAAGAAATTAAAAAACCAAGGAAAGGAGAGAGATGCAACCTTACTGCTAATCCCTGCACCTGTTTCTCCGCCCACCAGCTCACTCAGTGTTACAAAAAACATTAACTGAAATAAAATAAATATCTAAATGTTTTCTGTGGGAGCCCCTCACCTCTGGGATGCTCTCCCCTCTCGAGACTCACCAGGCGCTATTTATATTTATCTGGAAAAACAATGTGTTGACATAATTGTCCCCATAAATAATTTCCATCTCAAATGCAGATTTATGAACTCAAATGACATGGCTCCCCCACTCACACCTATTTGGAGCTTGTCAAGAAGGACTTATGGATTATTTACTGTGAAATCTTACTCAGTCCAAATCAATTGGCTTAGGCTACAGTAACTCTGAATAGGATTTCAGTTTTTTTCAATCTGTGGTTCTTCAATGAATAGCAAAAATAGTCATGTCCTAGTAAATCTTCATTATTTAGTATGAGAAAGTAACCGCTACATCTTATTTACTCAAATCCTGCAAATCAATGTTCCCCTCCCTGCAAAAAAAACCAAACAAACCTAAGACTTGGTTCCTGCGATTTAGAGAAGTCTTTTCTTCCTCATATATTTTTATCTTCTCTCAAATGCCTCAATCCCCCCTTTCCCTATCATTACATTTTTCATCCACTGACCTTTTTCTTTCATTATGAGTGTTTTCAGAAAAAACACCGTGGCCTGGAGAAGTAAAACTCTCAACTGGGGAAATCCTTAAAAACAAGATTAGCAGCAAAAGGAGTAATTGCCAGAATAGTTTTTCAAAACACACATCAACACCCCCTTATTCCCTCTTTTAGGAATTCTTGCTTCAACAGATCCTCATTACCCTCATACGTTGACGCTAATAATGCATCAGCCAATGAACTGCAGCCTGCTTCAAAGAAGCTGAACAACAGCCTGACGGGAACCAATTTGGACAATTCCATAAATATTGTTGAATCTATCAATGCCTCTCTGGCAGACTATGACATAATAGAAGCAAATGTTAAAAGCTCCTTTGCGCGTCTTTCTCCTGAAGAACAAGATGGAATTATACAGAGACTACAGTTACTTTCAGAGGGCGTGGCCTAAAGCAAAACTCTAAAGGGCCCTCTTTTTAAGAACCAAGTGACATCCGAGCATGCTTCTTTTTCATTATCCCTGGAAGTATCCAGAATCATGGAAGCCCTCATTCAGCAGCTACTCAACCTCCTCTCTTCCCAGCCTACGGTGGAAAACTTGAACTGGATCCTTGTGCAGCAGTGGCGTAGGAGGTTAAGAGCTCATGTATCTAATCTGGAGGAACCGGGTTTGATTCCCAGCTCTGCCGCCTGAGCTATGGAGGTTTATCTGGGGAAATCAGATTAGCCTGTACACTCCCACACACGCCAGCTGGGTGACCTTGGGCTAGTCACAGCTTCTCGGAGCTCTCTCAGCCCCACCCACCTCACAGGGTGTTTGTTGTGAGGGGGGAAGGGCAAGGAGATTGTAAGCCCCTTTGAGTCTCCTGCAGGAGAGAAAGGGGGGATATAAATCCAAACTCTTCTTCTTCTCTTCTTGAAAGTTGGAAAGTAGAGAACGTTCATTGCACAGTTTTAGGCTTGTGCACCATTACTGAGCCACACCATCTGTTGTGCACATTATGATTTAATATCTTCCTCCATTATCCTCAGACAGGTAAGGAGTCACAATAAGCCCACTGCAGCTCCCTGCCTCCCTCCCCGAAGAGTGGCACTGGGGTCCCTCCTGACCTCTGAGAGCCCTGCCACCCACCCATTTCACCTTCTCATGGCTCAAGGCAGTCTGACCTGGCTGGCTAACAGGAGCCTTCTTCATTTCCAGCTTGCAGATATGTATGGAGGGGCAGTACCCTTGCTTGATATGAACTATATTCCTGAAGACCATAAAATTACATAAGAAGAAGCATATGTTTATTTAACACATGACTTGAGCTATTAGATTGCTTGAACCAGATGGACGATTACAGACTTGACCTTACCCCACCATGATACAGTCTGTTAGGTATCATAAATCTTTAGCAAACCTGGGAAATCAACATAACAAGAACCCAAATATACAGCGTGGCATACTAGGGACAAAAGAACAAAGAGATATAGAATAGCATAATTGCCCTGTTGACATTTGGGATTACATGATGGCATATTTTTGATGTTTTGGGCATGAAAGCATGCCCTGCTTTTCTGTTTCCTATGCATCCCCAAACAAGAAACATCACCTCTCCGCTCAGGTATTGGAGTTGCTGGGTGAAAGATAATTATCGGAGCAGAAAGAATATTTCCCTGTGTTCTCTTAAGGGGGTAGTCAGGAAAGAGAAATTGCCGTTCCAGCAGCTCTTGTCTGGTGTTTCCTACCTAGAGACTCTTAACCTCTTTACTGCAATGTGGATATATGCCACACGTCAAAGCTTACTGCACCTCTGGTGCAGTGTGTGGAACACACAGTCCTGCCATTTGGCTGGCCCCTTTTTGTAACTGTAATATTGCTCACTGTGGAGAAATTCTGTCAGTCGAGCAATGTTGTACCTTGCTCTCTTACTCAGTTCTATTGTAGGTCGATGGGGGGCTGAGCTACAGTACGGTTATTTGTTTTGTCTGTAAAAATATCATCACTGGGATAATGATGTGCGCTTCGTTAGACAGCTGATTTGTACTGACTAGGGCCTATCAAAGCCGTCCTCGAAGCTCACTTCTGTAATGCCTCCACTGGATCGCAGAGTATGCATGGGCACAGAGTATCAAGTATAGATTCAGATTCATTAGGCATATACAGTATGGGGACAAAAGGAAAAGGTAAATCCAATAGAGAACAGTGAAAATAGTGTGAAAAGAAGCCAAGGAAACCTAGTTCAAAGTGCAAAGCAAGAATTTGGCTTCGATTTCCGTTATTTCAGCCTCAGGAATGTTGAGCAGAAGAATCATCTTTGCATTGGTAGAGAGATCCGTGAACCCAGCCGAGGTTAGGGCAGAAAAATCGGGCCTAAATCTGTTGTACTTTGGGCAGGACAGCAAGATGTGTTCAAGAGAGTCAGTATAGGAAAGGCAGAGAGAACAATGTCAATCATGCCGAGGGATGTTTAAGAACCGACCTTGAAGTAAAGGCGATGGAAAGAAATTGCATCTTGTTCTTGAAAGTTTCCATTTAAGTTTATGGTTTGGGAGTTGATTCAGATAGTGCCCATCTAAGTTTGTGGTTTGGGAGTTGGTTCCTTGATCTGAGATTGCAAATGCCTTAGCAGACCAGGTGCTCAGGAGCAGCAGCAGCAGAAGGCCATTGCTTTCACATCCTGCACATGAGCTCCCAAAGGCACCTGGTGGGCCACTGCGAGTAGCAGAGTGCTGGACTAGATGTACTCTGGTCTGATCCAGGAGGCTAGTTCTTATGTTCTTATGTTCTTATAGTGGGCAACACAGAGCTTTTGGGGAGTGATCCCAAAGTACAAGGGTGACCAATGCCTTGGTCAGATTAATATCTACCAGGGCAGACCCTTCTCCCCCTAATATTTCCGCTATGCCTCTCCCCCCATGCCTTGCTCAAAAGGTACTGAAAATCCTGATCAAATAGCTTATTTTTTAGTTGGCGAAAAACCTCATTAGCAGTAAACATGAGCAGGGAGTCCCAAGCAAGGCCCAATGAGGAGATCTTACCATCGATTAGTAACCATCAGTCAGAGGTCTGGAGCTCATGCATCACTAGTTGGACCAAGCTGGGAGAGTCAGTGGAAATAGAAGCATACCCAGAATTTGAAAGTGGTGACCCATGCCCTGGTTTTCAAAAGGTGCTGTCCTGCCTCAAGGCAAAGGACTGCATAGGGGACGCACTGTGGAAGTCCAGAGATTGTATATAGGAAGCTGGACTGCAGCTGTTCAAGCTTGGATTTCCACACATGGATCCATATAGGAACCCCATATAATAGCTGTTGAACCACTTTTGTGTTAAATACTTTCAGGGCCGCCAGGATGAATCTGCTGCCGTTGGAGATAAAAAAAACTTCAGGACAGCAGCAGAGGCACATTTGCTACCCTTCAGGGTTTTATCTCTATGTTTAGCCCAGCCAGGCTTATGTTGGAAGACAACTCCTAGGTATTTAAGGGATCTGACTTGCTCAATAACTGAGCCCTGAATAGACCAGATCATAGTACTGTGGGCATTTGAAAAAAACATGACCTTAGATTTTGATGGATTTATTGAACGCTGATTATATGTGCAGTAGTTGTTGCATTTAGGGCAGTGGTGGCGAACCCGTGCCATAGGTGGCACTCAGAGCCCTCTCTGTGGGCACTCGTGCACAGAGTTCATCATGTGGAAGGGGGTGGAAAATCACCCCCCACACATACACATCTAGGCTGACCTGGGCATGATCCTTTACCTGAGAGTAAGCTCAGTTGCTGGCAATGGGGCTTGCTTCTGAGTAAACCCTTCTAGGATCGTGATTCACCCATTTGAAGCGTTGCACAATTGCTTCACCAAGCTTACCAAGAGTAATGCGTGCCTCGGAGCCAACCGTTTTTTAAAAACTAAAACCTCAGTATTCAGGTTAAATTGTCGTGTTGGCACTTTGCGATAAATAAGTGGGTTTTTAATTGTAATTTGGGCACTCGTTCTCGAAAAGGTTCGCCATCACTGATTTAGGGAGTCAGTTCTTGAGGCCGACCCTTGAGCGGGACAGCAGAACTGCATAGTCGGCATACAGAAGGATTGGGAGCGGAACATTATCCAAATAAGGACAATGAGAATTTATGCTACTCAGGGTTGGGGCAAGATCATTTAAGAAGAGATTGAACAGAACAGGGGCTAACACGCAACCTTGCTTGACTTCCCGGGAAACAGTGATGTTGGCAGTTAAGTGGCATAAAGGATTAATTCCAATTTGACAGGTTTTTATGCAGAGACATTATTAACATAAGGAGCCTGGGGTTCATTCCAAGATTCATCAATTTAGACCACAGGAGGCCCCTGTCAACGGAGTCAAATGCCCCTTTTAGGTCTATGAAGGCTGCGTAGAGACTAGATTTATCTTTCTGTACATATTTTGAGATGAGCATACTAAGAATCATGCAGTGATCTGGAGTAAACTTCCCTTTCATAAAGCCAATCTATTCAATGCCAATTGTCCTTTTTGCAGAGATCCAGGAAATATGGTGATTTAATAGAAATTTGGTATACAATTTGCCAGAGCATCAAGTATAAATAGAAAGGATGATAGATGTGTATTTTGGACTATATACCTCTTCTTAAATGCTAACAACTGAAGTATGCTATGCAAACTGCAAACATTTCTTCTGCTGATGATGAGGGGATCCTACCCTACCCTACCGCTCCTCTGATGAAATGTTTTCTAATTAAAATATTTATATCCCACCTGCACTTTTGGCTCAGGTTTGAAGCTTTCCTCCAATCTAAGGAACCTTTCTCCAAGGCCCTTTGTGCACTTGGTGTTCTCACCATGGCTTTGTGCTTCACAGTGGGGTTTCCTAATGGTTTTCTGTTGTTTCAAAAACCTTTCAGATTGCTCTGTAATGTAATGGCAGGACTACTGGCCACCTACCACTTCTTGTTTCCATTGCCTGATACTTTTTGTTTTGCTTTGCTGACTTTTGTCCAGTGTTACTTTGCTAGCAGGGTCCTTTGCTTCATCAATAGACCACAGGACTTCAATCAAAAAAATTAAAAAGCCCTCCAGTCGATCTGAAATGGTGAAGGAAAATCTCTGCTTGAGACCTTGGAGATCTGATGCCAGAAAGACCTATATGGGTGGAGCAATGGGCCCACTTCAATCCAAAACAATTCCATATTGGTTAAAGATTAAAGATTCAGGGGGTAAGACCTGAAATTGTCTTCTCATGTGAAGAAGGCATGAGTTGTTGAAGAAAGCTTAGGCTATATTATCATTGTATGGTGTAGTTGTTAAGAGCAGTGGACTCTAATCTGGAGAACCAGGTTTGATTCTCCACTCCTTCATATGAGCGGCAGAGTATTATCTAGTGAACAGGATTTGTTTCCCTTCTCCTACACATGAAGCCTGCTGGGTGACTTTGGGATAGTTCTTTGGAACTCTCTCAGCCCCACCAGCCTCACAAAGTGTCTGTTGTGTGGAGAGGAAGGGAAAGGAGTTTGTAAGTTGCCTTGAGTCTCCTTACAGAAAGGTAGGGTATAAATCCAAACTCTTCTTCTTTTTCTTGGTATACCCTCATACCTCTGGAATTCTCACAAGGAACAAACTATAAACTGGGTGCCAGAGCCGTAACAAGGGGGAACTGTGCCCCGGGGCTCGTGTGTGCCCTGCACTCCCGTCCGTTCCCACCATGCCCCCACCATGCCCCCACCATGCCCACACCACACACTCCCACACCGACATGTGCCTGGTGCAAGACGCCCCGCCCATCCCCTGGGCGCTATGTCACTGCTGGGTGCTGTGGCTACTCTGCCTGTTTGGTCTGGATGTGGACAGTCCAGCCCTCAAATCCCTTTCAGTTGTACAGTTTCATAAGTTTTCCCAGTATTACAAGAATGTATCCCCCACTTTAAGTGTGTGTAGTGTCTGCCTTGATAAAGGTTCTAGGAAATCAGATCTTTGCTGTATAGATTTAGTATATTTCCAAACATCAGTATGCAATCACTGAGTTCTAATTACGTCCCAGGTCTCCACCCCAATTTCAGTGATAAAGTAATTCCTGAAATTGAACAATTAATAAATAATGATCACATCTGTATTGATCACAGAATATACTTTGTAGATTTTTTTTAGAAAGAAGAAAAGAGGCAACTTGCAATTGCTTCCTGTCTCCCCCGAGGTCTAGTTCCAGCTCCAGCAAAGAGACAGCCTTTCGATTTAAGGATGGTCTCATTAACAGACAATTAAGTGAGATCACTGATGAAGGGCCAAAAAGGAGAAGTAAGAAGAAGCAATATTGGAGCAAATGAACCGAATCCTGGGGGTGACTTTGCAGAGGACGCTTTTTGGAAGGTTATTGAACATTGTCACAAAGTACTTGAGACTTCCTTACTTCTGTCTCAGCTTTTCTTTTGCGCATCCTTTTCCCCCCTTCCAGGGTAATAAGCACAGGCTGGTTACAATTTCCTTTAGCAAAACTGTGTAGGATTGGAAGTATAGTGGGCAATTCGGCCTGAGAAATCCCTGGAGTTTTAGGGGTGGTGCCTATGGACAGGGGGATATGGAAAGGGGTTTCATTTAGAATCTGTGGTATACTATAAAGTTTGCCCTCTGAGGCTGCCATTTTCTGTGGGGGAATTGATCTCTGTAGACTGGAGGTTGGTTGTAATTCTGCCAAAGGTTGGTAACTTTTGCTGAGGGAGTTAAGACCTCCCCCTTCCCTGTCTAGGTCTAACATGAATTGCACCTCAGTGTAGCTGTTTGTTTATAAAAGTCTAGGAAGATCTGATCAAAGAATTTCCAAGTATGTTCTCTCATTGGACTACCCTGAACTGTTGTTACATTTGCAGAACTTTTGTGCACTACTGATGACCCTTTTTAACATCAAAGCACAGTGACAGTTTATTCAAAAACTGCCATGTTGCTGATGACAAAGAACTAAGTTTGCTGCCAGTAAGTTTCCCAGCTGGCTGGCTGAACAGTGCTGCGGGGAGGGGCTCCAAAATAAGGTATCCTTGTTGTCTGTGGGGGTCTGGCAATCCTAGAAGGATGTGACATCACTTTTATGTGATGCTCTAGGAATTTCCCCTAATCATAGATGCATGAGACAATTTCTAGAGCATCAGTATGGAGACCAGTTTTTTGCCCACTCCTCAGTTTCTCAAGGGTGGGGGACTGGGGCCAAATACGAAGCTACTTACTTAAGACTGGAGTCCACAAATCCATAGCAAATCTCACTTTACAAATAAGATGAATTTCAAAAATTTCTAGGTGCCCTTTCTTAATTTGTGGTCCTTCTGGATTATCAAGCAGGAGTCAGAAGAACAGGTTTTGACTGTGTCTGCTACAGTGAATTCTTCATATCCTGTAGCAAACCTGCACTGAACATAGTACAGTTTTTAAAAATTGCTGGTGTTAAATAAAATCTGACCAGAGAACTTCCCAGTATGTCCTCTCATCGGAATACTTAATGGGAAAAATGGTCATCATTTATGACCCTATTTGAAATATACTTTTCCCTCAAGGTCTCAGATGGACCATTTCTTTGGTGCTTTCAGTTCAGTTAATATGTCTTTGATAGGAATATGTTGAGTTTATTAAACTGAAGTGATACTAAAAACGCAGAGGGAACAAAAAAGATACCACTAGTCCACTAGTATGTATAGCTACTGAAAAATAATCAACATGCATTTGCAGTACAATCCCCAAAATTTGTCAGAAGCCTTCCCCAGCTGATAGATAAACTGTGCAAACTAATTTATATGCATTCTAGCCTTTCTAATTGGAGCAGAGCTCCAAGACTATTAAATCTGAAGAACCGGTGCAGGGCACATTTTGTGCCAGCCTCTTTAGGTGTCACTAGACTCCTGTTTATTTCTGGTGCAGCAGACTAACATGGCAGCGCCTTTGGATTATAAAGTCTTAGGAGGGCCTGAACAGATTCAGACCTGTGTAGCATATTTATTTATTTTATTACTGCTGAGTAATTTGTATTCTGATTTTCTTCCTGATGGGGACCTGAGGAAGCTAACAATAACACGAGAAAAAATTACAGCAACAAACAAGGGAAGTTTCCAGTTGCTTAGTGGGTCTTCCCTCTCCACTTTGTGCTCATTTGCCCAGCTATAAGATCTGACCCCTCAGGCTAGGAACTGAAGGCCAGAGCCCTTGGGTTTACACCTCTGGGCATGCCTAGGTTTTAAACCTATGTGTGCAGAAAGGACAGCAAACTCAGTAAGGTGTTGTTAGCTGCCGCTAACTAGCAGGATCTTCTGTGATTCCCTCAACCTCGCCATAGTTGCTACTAGGGTTGGCAGCTCTGGGTTGTGAAATACCAAAAGATTTTATGGGTGAAGCCTAAAGAAGGTGAGGTTTAGAGAAGGGAAGGGCTTCACTTGAGTATGATGCCATGAAATCCACCTTTCAAGGTAGCCATTTTCTCCAAGTGAACTGATCTCTGTCACCTAGAGAGCAGCTGTGATCTCAGGAGATATCCAGCCACCCCCGGAAGGTTGACAACTCCTATAGCTGCTATATCATGTGACTTCAGGCCACACCCTAAACCAAAGGCTTAGGTTGCATTGATCCAGCAAGAGTTTCTACTGAAAAAAAAACCTGAATTGGCCCTTGAAAAGTCTCGATTTATAGAGTCATGGTATATCTTTCATTTGCTTCATTACTGTAGAAGTGAAGCCAATTTGCCTTTTCCTCCAAAATCCCCTTCAGAATTCTATCTGGAGTTTGATGGTGAATATACCATCTGAATGATATGCTATATCAGTGGTGGCGAACCTATGGCATGCGTACCAGAGGTGGCACTCAAAGGTGGCACTCTGTTGGCACGCGAGCACAGAGTTTGTAATGTAGGGGGAGCGGAAAATTACCCCCCCACACACACACACACACACATCTAGGCTGACCTTGCTTCTGAGTAAACCTTCCTAGGGTTGTGATTCACCCATTCAAACCGTTGCACAGTTGCTTCACCAAGCTTCATCCCAAGTAACGTGTGCCTTGGAGCAAACCGTTTTTTCTAAACTAAAACCTCAATATTCAGGTTAAATTGCTGTGTTGGCACTTTGCGATAATTAAGTGGGTTTTGGGTTGCAATTTGGGCACTCGGTCTCAAAAAGGTTCGCCATCACTGTGCTATATGATACTGGGCACTAAATAGTCAGCAAATATTAACCTCCTGTATCTTTGCTTGACTCTGTCTGACACCCACGGTACTGTCAGTTTCCACAGTTCTTGACATAGAACAGTCAGTATTTAACAGAATCTGAGATGTCACAGTAGGAATATCTCAGAGGTTTTGACAGTTGACATGCCCTAGCAGTCAACTCTGACAGAATCTGGCAGGTGATGTGCAATAGGATTTAATGCATTTTATATGAATCTCTTTCATTCATGAAACATAAGGAAAACCACTTACAACAACAAACTCTAGCTCCAGAATTCAAACTTTTTAAAAAAAATGGTGGACAAAGCCTGCTATCAAGCTGCAGTTCTGAACATTTTAAAATTATCTCAATGTACATATGTAAGCGGCAATTTCTGGCAATCCTGTCAAAGGGTTTCCAAGACAAGTGAGAAGCAAGAGATGGCTTGCCTGTGCAGAGCCATCCTTGGTGGTCTCCTGTCCAAGTATGACCCTGCTTAGCTTCTGAGGTAGGACAAGATTGAGCTACACCCTGCTGCCTTCCCTCCAAATTATCTCAAAAGAACGCAACGTTCTGTTGTCCATTTATCTTAGGGCTGCTGCTATAGTTCGAAATACATTGCGGCAATTCTGAAGACTGGAAACGCGCTTCTGAAAAGGAGCCACCAACTTTTTCATCCCCTCATATATACCTTCTGTAGATCGTCCCCAGGGGCCCAGCAAAGTACAAGTAAAGCTTTACAAAGCCCTATTTATTCAGCCAGACATATGACAGCTATGGCTAGCACTTGTTTTAGCAACGGGACGTGTAGTATCTATAGCTACATCTGATTCCAAGCAGCAATATTTTAAAACAAAAAAAAGCGGGTAGGATGTGACATATGCATGGAAGATACAAACTACATTGAAATACATCTCAGATTCAAGACATCTCTTCCTTTCCTGCCAAGGCAAATCATTTCCACAACTATTCTCGACGTGGCAATCAGACGCAGCATAAATTTGTATTCCTCGCGACGGCTCTCCTTTGCTGCGCTGAAGCGCTGAATATTCTCCCCATGCACACTTCCACGGTGGCATATGTTTGGCAAGAAAAGTGCCAGCAATAAGACACAATAAACAAACCAACTAGTCACAGCTACAGACATCTCTGGCTCCAGACCAGACCCTATTCAAAAGAAAGATGTACACTCTGATCTACTGTAGCATGTGCAAGGAAAATAACCAAGAGCATGGGAAAAAAATATTCCAGTCATGCTGCAGACATAGGAAACTTTGCTCAAGGGAGCCCTGGCTCAGTGCCACCAATGGCAGACATTTGCTAAAAGTTGGTTCAGACAACACTCCAATGGGCAGGAGGAAGAGTGGGAAGCACACCTTTCCTTCCTGCCTATTCAGCATGCCAACCTCACATTAGTGGGTATCCATATGCTGCTGTAACATCCATCAGTGCATAAACTCCATATGTGCAACTAAATATTAGGTTCATGATAGGATTTCAATTGCTCATATGGAGCCTAACTCAACCCAAGCAAACTGTGTCACAGGAAGGGAGACTGCTCAAAGCAGGCAGAAAGTCAGGTGCTGTTCTCCCTATCTCCTGCTCCCCACCAGGCATCTTAAAAATAAGAATCCCTTCACTTGAAGGGCTGGCTTGCACATACGTGTACATGGCTTGATTTTTGTACACTTGATTGTTATGTATGGATTTTTAAAAGCTGAATGTACGAACACACTCCCCTGAAAAGCATTGTGTCGGCAATGATATGGAAGTTGCACCTGTAGTCTGACACCTATGACAGACATTCACCCTTGGCAAGAATCATTTGTTACCACAGTTGTCAACTGACAAGTAAGCAGGTGTCTAGCCCTGGTGGCACTGTTGTACCTAAATTACTGCAGCCAGGGTGAACTGACTCTTAGGAAGAAAAACATCAGACAGGCAGTTCTTACATAGCCCACTCTCACAACTTCTAATAGTTGGTGGTCATATGAGTAGCTCACATGAAGCTGATTTATGCTGTCCCCCTTCCCCTCCTTCCCCTTCCCTTGCATGCCACCCCTCCCTCCTCTTCTTCCCCTTCCCTTGCATGCTATCCCTCCCTCCCTTTCCCTTGCATGCTATCCCTCCCCTCCCTTCCCTTCCCTTGCATGCCACCCCTCCCTCCCCTTCCCTTGCATGCCACCCCTCCCTCCCCTTCTTCCCCTTCCCTTGCATGCTATCCCTCCCTCCCTTTCCCTTGCATGCTATCCCTCCCTCCCCTTCTTCCCCTTCCCTTGCATGCTATCCCTTCCTCCCTTTCCCTTGCATGCTATCCCTCCCTTCCCTTCCCTTCCCTTGCATGCCACCCCTCCCTCCCCTTCTTCCCCTTCCCTTGCATGCCACCCTTCCACCTCACTCCCTTCTCTCTCCCTCTGCCAGGGTGGGTGGGCCATGTCCAGATGCCGGGGCCCCTCCCTCCCCTTCCCTTGCATGCCACCCCTTCCTCCCCTCCCTCCCCTTCCCTTGCATGCCACCCTTCCCCCTCCCTCCCTTTCCTTTCCCTCTGCTAGGGTGGATGGATCATGTCAAAGTCAGTATGGTCTCCTCAGGCTAGCAGTGGCGCGCTAGGGTCTCAGGTGATGTCCTTGACATCACGTACTACCTGATCTTTTTAGCTGATGAAGGAGATGAAGGAGGTTGAACCTGCCAAGCAAATGCTCCACCTCAGAACTACAGCTCTACCCCAACGTGCACCTGAACATGCACCATCTACAGTGTTGCCTTGCCACATTGATGCCACTTCTGGTTCATGCTTGAAGTGACTTTGAGATACAAGAAGAAGCACTGAATTCCCCCAACATTTTTCTCCTGCTGGCCTGTTGAGTTGGTGGCAGGGAATGGGGAACATGTCTACCAAACAACAAATGTCATATGAAGGCCTGAGAGATTTTAAAGGCTGCTGCTCATCCAGTCCACCTAAATCCGCTTTCAGAGAGCTGCCAGGATGTGGAAAAGAGCAGGCAATTAACAGTTAATATGTAATTGTTGGAGGGAGCAAACAAAGCATAATAGAGGGCTGTCTTGGAGAACTGTCTTGAAGAGGGAAGAGGGAATAAAAAGGCCTGTTTTGGGGAGTGAGCAGAGATGGAATATATTTGGAGGCCTGCAAGTTGGAGGAAGCAGACAGATTTCAGCGAGGATCTGACTCTTAAAGAGAGCTGCTGAATTCTGGAAAGGTTCTGTCTCTCAAGATTAGAGTCTCTGGTGGATTCTGCATAGCATAAATATAATGTCTTGAGGATGTTATAAAAAGATCCATTTTGGCATGTTGTGTGCCCACAACATGGGAGAAAACAAGTGTTGCCAGCCAAAATGGATCTTTCCCCCCACCTGCTGCACAGGCTCTTGTCAGTTCACAGTTGTACCCACCATTTTTTGTGCTGCTGCAGATTCTCCGTGAAGATTTCCCGTGGAGGTTTCTTCTGCTTGCAGCTCATCTCCATGCGATTTCACTGTGAAAAGTAGATGACTGACGTTTGTTTTGGCTAGAGATCCCATGCATGTATTGGTTTTCCTTTTTTGTTTTGAGGAGGCTGTCTGAGAAGCTATATGCACATATTGCAGATTCTCTGATCATGTTGCCATAGATTTGCAGGCATCCCCCTCAAAACAGCAACAAAAAAAAGGAAAACATGGCATGTGAGCCAGATCTCTACATTTGGGTGGGAGAAATACAGTGTTTCCTGCCTGCTTGGGTTCACTCAGCTGGCAGGTAGGTCTTCAACCAGATTTGGAGGAAAAGATAGCTAGTTTAATTATTTTTGGGGGAAAAAATAGGTTGAGAGGAATATAACAGGCTGAATTCATTCAGGGAAAGAGAGCTGTGCAAACTCCTTCCCCAAAATACTTTTTATAACATCCTAAAGACAGTGACATCCCAAAAACAGTGAACCAGCCATGACTGAGTATGCCCTTTATGTGGTCCAGAATGCTTAATGTATTTGAGCATTCATTTTGGGGGGGGGGGGGAGAGAAAGAGAGAAAGAGAGAGAGAGTGAAGGGGTGGAGAAATCAGTGTTACATACATATGATCTTCAAAATGGATTGGATTCCGTGAATTTAACATCATATCTTAAATTACATAACTTGCAAACTGAACCCTTTACACTTTTAACCAGGGCTCCTTCCACACATGCAAACTAATGTGTTTTCAAACCACTTTCACAACTGTTTGCAAGTGGATTTTGCTATTCCGCACAGCTTCAAAGAGCACTGAAAGCAGTTTGAAAGTGCATTATTCTGCATGCGCAGAATAAGCCCAATGCAAATAATTGTTTCTCCCACCCTGGACATTCCACAGGTATATATACTCCACTTGCTTTACTACCATCAGATCCTCTGAAGATGCCAGCCACAGATGCAGGCGGAACGTCAGGAGAAAATCCTACTGGAACATGGCCATACAACCTGGAAAACCCACAACATCCCAAAGATGTTATTTTTGTGCTGTGTGGAAACCACCTATGTGTATTTCTGTGATAGCACCCAAGAATCCATGGGTCACTTGGACAGTGAAGCAGCCCTCACTGAGTATGCCCTTACGGCAGAATGCTTAGTGTATTTGAGCATTTGAGAGGGAGGGAGAGAGAGAGAATGAAGGGGTGGAGAAATTGGTCTGATGAAGCCCCTAGCATCTTATTGTGTCCTGGAGATTTAGGTCAGAGGGGAAATTTATCATCATTTACCCTCCCATTACTCCTTTCAGGTCTCCAGCTGGTGATTTTTTTAAAAAGCAACTTCTTGTCATTCTACCTAAAGTGTAAGGTTCTGCTAAGATACAAAATCATCTCTCCACCATTCTGGTGGGGTTATGTGCTTGAAAAGGAGCTTAATAATGTGTGCTTGTGTGATTTATGCCTCTAAACAGCAAATGGAAAACAGGCTTTTAATAAAAGGACATAACTCATCAACCTGAGAAGAAGGCAATTTTGCTCTCCAGTAAATTCTCCTGATTATCTCCAAAACAGAGAGGTAAATATTTCTTGCGGTGTATAAGGTAAAATGGGGCTGTCTTGAATTGTACTTGATAGACCCCTGATATAGAGCGGTCTCTACTCCTTCCTTGTCTCGCTAAATTGCCTTTGGAATGGCACAAGATTCCAGTGTTGGCAATTATACAGCCATGGTAATTTTATCGATGTCACTTTAGCAAAATAAAAAATGATGAGCCAGCATAGTGTAGTGGTTAAGAGCAGGTGGACTCTAATCTTGAGTACCGGGTTCTATTCCCTCTCCTCTGCATGAGTGAAGCAGGTTTGTTTCCCCATTCCTACACATGAAACCTGTTGGGTGGCCTTCTCTCAGAACTCTCTCAGCCCCACCTACCTCACAAGGTGTCTGTTGTGGGGAGAGGAAGGCGTTTGTAAGCCACTTTGAGACTTCTTATGGTTGACAAAAGCAGAGCACAAATCCAAACTCTTCTTCTTTTCTTCTTCAGATCCCTGTCTGTCATGCGCATACATTTGGCCCATATTCCGATGTACATTCCTGGCTGCCATTATACATTAATTTAAACACATTTTAAATATTTTAGCCCACTGTCTAGCCTTTTGAAGTCCGCAGTATAGCAAGCAATACTTTTTTAAAAAAAATCCATCTAGTAGAAGCAATTGAATAGAAGAAATGCAATGGGTTAAATCAGATCAGCACTACCAAGCTGAATGCAAATGATCAAAAGAAGCACCGGCTGTTAAAATGGGGTCTGAGTGTAATTTAAACAAAAGAGTCAGCTCATCATGTATCTGGAACAATATTGCCTGGATCAGCCATCCCAAAGCCAGAACAGATAAGGCAAAACAGGCTTTCCTTAGAAGATTGTGCCCATGTGCTCATTTGAATCTCTGGCCCACCAATTACTACACAGTCTCAGATTCAAGGAAATCAGATCCAAGTATGTGAATCTTACTCCTTTACATTTACTCCATCTCCCCGATTTAATTAGATTACACTACTTGTTGGACAATCCTGATCCTTGTCTCTGTATTATAGTGGCAGACTTTCTCCTGGAAATTACTAAACGCCAGTAGATTTCCTTCGATCTAACATGTATTTCCTGTATTGTATATGTTTTTTAATCCGTTTTTTATTATTGTTGTACTGTTGTCTATGCCAATAAAGACTTGCTTTCTTTAGAAGACTGTCCAGAGGTCTTGGTGTCACCACAGGGAACATCTAATTCCATGTGCCAAGTGGCCAATTATCAACAGCATGAGCACATGTAAAAGAGTGTGTCCTGAGGCCCTGATTGAACATATACGATAAGGCAGGGAAGACAATCCTTGAGATATCCTGGTTCTAGACCAACTAGAATTTCAAAAGGCAACAGAGAACTTGGATTGGGCATGAAAACCAATTGGAATCCAGTTTCATGTGGTTCTATTAAAGCTACAACTTACAAGAAAAGGGTAAAGGAAAATCAGTGCAAAACACTAAAGGTGTTATTCTTCAGATACCAGGAAAGGAATGAAAAAGTTATTAATGAAAAGTATGAAATGCTGTACAATATTCTCAAGGAGATCTCCACAACTTTTTTGAGCCTTCAGGCCTATTTGGAATTCTGTCAAAGCATAGTGGATGCAGCAACAAAATGGCAGCCATAAGTGGTGGAGCCATCCGCAAAATGATTGCCACAGCTTAGCTTCAGTGTTGATCCTTGTGCTGTGCTTACAGCTGCTGCCAAAGAAGCCTTTTAAAAAATCTGCACAGTCAATCAAATTTCTAATAGTTAATCAGAAGCCTCCCTGGTCAAAGGCCCTACCTACCACCTAAAAACACTTGGCAGCCAACAGAAAAGGTAGTGACGGGTACCATGTCACTGATACCATGACACTGATGGTCACCATGTTGGGAACACTTGATTTAAAGCATTGAAAGGAAGGCCAGTATCATTAACCCCATATTGAAGGCACAGGGCTTAGAAATAGTAGCCTGTCGATAGTCACTTGGGGAGTTTCTGGGGCCTTCTCCTGATTCAGAACTCAATCTCTTTGTAGTCTTAATTTTCAATATGTATATGATCACTGCAGTTGAAAAATGGTCTTTTTTCTAACTTTTAAAAAAACTGTCAAGGAAACTGGTTCATAAACAAAGTTTAAGTTTCAGAATATTAATCTTTATGTGACATGGCTAAAAACATCTTTTTGAAACTTGAAGGAAGACTCTTGCCTACTTTATGCTTCCAATTTTAACACGCCAACCCGACAGAGGGTGGATCATCAATTCAGGGATGATTTATGTACCTCTTCTGACACTCGTGATCAGATCAAATTTTCTGGGAGACCTTAGAATAGAATGAACTTTCTGGGAAGACTCAAACAGCAATTGTTATTTGGAGGATATTTTCCTCACCGCGGAACTGTCACGAGCCATGATAACTTTTGTTAGACGAGGTAAAGTTTCCTAAATATATCATCCAGGGCAAATAAAGATGTGCAGAGGACAATAGAAATGATGGATGGAGCAAAGAAAGTCGCAAGTGACTTCGAGAGGGTGGAATCTCACGTATAGACTCCTACCTGTGCTATGCTACCACCAGCATAACTATTGCAGAGTTATATGGAATGCCTGCGGGTGCTGCCTCGACTTCTTTGGTGTGTGTCACTCGGAATCACATCATAATAAGTTGCTCTGATTAGTAAAGTGGGAGTGTTAAACCCTCATAGCTGGCTTTGCAAGAAAAGTCTTTTTAAAAAACTGCTTGAACCGGGTTCCCAGCCAATTTATATCTTGCAAAATTGGATCCTAAGTGACTTGTCTCTTCTTTCCCACCAGATCCCCAGAATTATGCTCCTCTGTTTGTGTAACTTAACTGTGCCTCCAGTCACCAAACCTAGGATGACAATTAAGCATTTTCAAACCTTATTTCATATTTTAAAAATAGGAAATGCGGTCAAGAGGTCAGTGTCTAATAATACCAGAAGAGCTTGGCACTTCCTTCCATGGTGTTTGAGAGCAAATATAAGAAAATCCCATATTCTGAAAGGTTATGTTCATGCCAGTTGAGTGAGGCTGAATCAATTGAACATATGCTGCTAAGATGTCCTCATTACAAGATGACCTGCTTATAAACCAGCAGTTCATTGTTGGATAGAAGTCCTGGTGAAACCAATAAAATTAGTGTATTGTCGAAGGCTTTCACGGCCGGATTCAACTGGTTCTGGTGGGTTTTCCGGGCTGTGTGGCCGTGGTCTGGTGGATTTTGTGCCTAACATTTTGCCTGCATCTGTGGCTGGCATCTTCAGAGGTGTATCACAGAGAAAAGTCTGTTTCTCACTGTGTCTAATGCCAACCTAACCACCCCCCCTGGGACTGTTCACACGAACGGTCCCGGTTGCGACGGGGAGGATGGTGCAGCATTCGCACAGGCTGCGCCATCCCCCAAATGCCTCACCGTGTCCTCCGGCCTTCGGCATGTCACACAGGCCAGGGGACACGCCCCCCCCTGCCCCCTGCCCTGCGTGACAGCTCGGAAGTCGCAGGGCAGGGGGGTGTCCCCTGGCCTGTGCGACACGACAAAGGCCGGAGGACACCGTGAGGCGTTTGGGAAAGGGGAGGGGGAATGGTGTCTTCCCATCGCTGCCGTTCACACTGCAGTGGCTGGAAGCCACTGTTTCCCAAAAACCTCGCTGGGGAAGCGAGGTCGGGAAACAGCAGCTTTGTGCCGCTGGGGAGGCACGAGGGCGGCGCGGCTGCAATGCAGCTGCGCCCCCCATGCGAACAGCTCCCTGGGGATGGCGTTTTTGCCATCCCCCAGGCGCTGTTTATGGCCCGTGCGGAAAGGGCCTAAGTGAGAAGGGAAAGTTTAGTGTGGTATATTGTCCATGTCCCAGGGTGGGGAACCAATCATTAACTGTTTGGGTGGAACTTGCTATGCAAAGGTGTGGTTGAGTGCATTGTATTGCGGGTGGGGTTATCAGTCCATTTTTTAAGTACTGGGAGCCAGGCCCTGCTAATCTTCAAAGTCTCACACTTTGTTTCACACAGGCTATTTCCACACGAATCCCCTAAAATGTTTCTAAATCCCCCAGAGGCGTAGCTGGGCCAAACTGCACCTGGTGTGCAGTGTGTTTTTCCACCACCCCCATGGCCCCCCAGGGCACCCCCCTGTGGCACCCCCCACCCTCCTTCCCACACTTCCCTTTGTTCCTTTTCTTTTTCTAGTACTTTTTCAGGCTGAAAAAAAGCAGCCTCTTCACAGTTCAGGCTAAAAACTGCCTGAGGAACAATAATTCCCAGGAGACCTTGTGAGTCCCAAGGTCTCCTAGGAACTGTAGTTTCTCAGGCCGTTTTTGAGCCTGAACTGTAAATAGGCTGCTTTTTTCAGCCTGAAAAAGTACTAGAAAAAGAAAAGAAACTAAGGAAAATGTGGGAAGGGGCAAGGGGGCTGCACTGGGGGGGCGTGGGGAGGCCCAAGGAAAAGGGGGGGCAGGGGCAATGCACCCCCCTGTCCCGTTGCCACTCCGCCACTGAAATCCCCCCTTTGCTTATAATGATGTGTTTCTGGACTCACCCCCTTGCAATGATTCCTGGCTGCCATAATGTGATTTCCCCCTTTTTTAGTTCTATATTGAATTGATGCTTCAATGCTTCATAGCTTTGAGCTACATTCTATACTCCTCGTATAGTCAACGCTTTGAAGATTTCCCCCCCCCCAATAAAAGAACAGAGAAATGCTGCAAATTATCAGGCGATGAGGAACTGAGTAAGCTCAGAAAATGGCACCAAGGAAGAAGTTCAGGGAAGCAGAGAAGCGTGGGAAACATGATAGATTGCACAGCAGTTAAAGATGCTTTCAAAACATTTCAACCAGATAATTATTTTAAAAGGGGATTCATTTAAAGTGTTTTGAGGCTGGAAATGAAACGTTCGGGGGTTAAAATAATGCAAAATTCCATGGAGAAAGTGTTTTGTTTCCTGCCTCAAAACATTCTAAAAGGTTTGTGCGGAAAGGAGGGCATAGAGGCCAGGGCATAGAGGCCAAAGTCACCCCCTCATGTTAGCTCTCAGCACTGGTTTGTTGCCTCTTGATATGAAGGTTCTCCTTAGTCATGGTAGCTAATTGCCATTGAGGGCACTCTTCCTCATGAATCTATCTAATCCCCTTTTAAAGTCTTCCATGCTAGTGGCCATCATTGTGTCCGCTGATGCTGAATTCTACAATCTGTTAATTCATTGAACATATAGTCTATTATTTTGAAATCTGCCTAACATTCATCTTTAGGGACTCATTCAACCAACAATGGAAAGAATCCTTCTTTAGCTTCAGCGGGTTCAAAGATTCTGGCTCCTCCTCCTCTTGTCCCATGTGATACCATGTGACTTCCTGGCATATACTAGCTGCTCAGCTAGTCCCACATGGGGATCAAATGCCCAGCTGTTTTCCATCTGAGCCAGTCTTTCAGGTCTGGCACTGGCTTGGTAGAATGCTCTGTCAAATGGGACCCAGGCCTTGCAGGAAATGGAAGGAATCACAACTGCTAAGATGCTTTCTCAGCACATAGAAAGTTGCATCTACCATGTTTTTTATTCTTCCCTTCCTCCAAGAAGTTTGGAGCGGCTTCCTTGGCTCCACCCTCTATTCTATCTTCCTACCAATCCTATGAAATACTATAGGTTGACAGTGAGTGATGACATAGTTATACCAAAGGCTGACAGTTACAATAGCCTTAGCCAGCCAGCAGAATGACATGTGAATGGTTTCCCATATAGCTTTTGACAGGCCCATGAATCCCCCCCACCTGCCCTGAAAGATGGGATATAAATCTTTTTGCAGTGACCATTCAGCCTTCATTTTGATGGCCCAAGTCTCTACCCCTCCCATCTGTAAGCATCCCACCCATCCCGTCATCTTAGAAAGATGTCCCACTCCAGTCTATGATCTGTCTTCTCATAAGTGAGCTTTCTTCAGGCAAAAGGTCAGAAGGGAAAAAAATCAGCTGGGAAAACAGGAAGGACCACAGCATTCCGCATGACTGGATTTTAATGATGAAATAGAAAGGCCAGCTAATTTGGCCACAGAAAGGTGAAGTCTTGGCAAAAAGGAATACATCCAGGGAGATATGATTGAATCAGGCACAGCTGGCTCTGTATTATTCTAACATTTTCATCTCATTCCTTGTCATCTGGTCTCAGTCGTGTCTAACAGAAAGGACCTCTGGTTATCTTAACCTGTAACCAAAAGAGGCTATTCCCAGAGAGCCGTGACTTTTCATTGTTCCTGCAGTATGTAACTTGGAAAACCTTCCATTTTAAAAGCCCCTTCCTCCACTCTCCTTTCTGCCTTCACCTTTGCTTTCTCTTTCCTCCAATGCTCTCTTGTTTAAGATCTACTGTGCAGTATGGATAAATATTGTGGGACTCTTTGAATTGCATACAGCTGCTTTAAGGACCGCTTAGTTTGGAAGCCTAGGGCTCATTTACAGAATATTCATGTCTAACAAAAACAAGCACAGATAAGCTAGCTCTGAGTCTAGAAGACGCCAGTATGTGATCAGTTGCTCTTGAAAGGTTACACATTGAACATTTTTTTGGTCTCTAAGGTACTACAGCCTAGGAGTCCCATAGTGCAAAGTGGCAAGCTGCAGTACTGCAGTCGAAGCTCTGTTCATGAACTGAATGTGATCCCAACAGAAGTCAGTTTCAAGTAGTCATAGTCGTAGTTGTAGTCGTAGTTGTAGTCGAAGAAGAAGAAGAAGAAGAAGAAGAAGAAGAGGAGGAGGAGGAGGAGGAGGAGGAGGAGGAGGAGCTGGATTTATATCCCCCTTTCTCTCTTGTAAGGAGACTCAAAGGGGCTTACAAACTCCTTTCCCTTCCCCCCTGACAACAAACACACTGTGAGGCAGATGGGGCTGAGAGAGCTCCAAAGAGCCATGACTAGCCCAAAGTTACCCAGGTGGCATGTGTTGGAGTGCACAAGCTAATCTGATTCACCAGATAAGCCTCCACAGCTCAAGTGGCAGAGTGGGGAATCAACCCCAGTTCCCCAGATTAGAGTGCACCCGCTCTTCACCACTACACCACGCTGGCTCCCAGCTCAAGGCTGACTCAGCCTCCCTTCCTTCTGAGGTTGGTAAAATGAGTACCCAGCTTGCTGGGGGTGATGTGTAGATGATTGAGGAAGGCAATGGCAAACCACCATGTAAACATTGTCTGCCTAGTAAACATTGTGATGTGTCATCACCTATAAAGTGCCTGGCACTGCCATTTATCCTCCCACCACTGCCCTCATCCTCCTTGATGGTTTCTAGGTCAAGCTGGGAGGCATTGGCCTCAGAATGGGATGCAGAGAAGATGGGTGCCTAGCTCTCTCTGACCCTGGTAGGGAGATTCCTCAGTGTGATGTGGAGTCTCCTCTGCTCTATTTCTCCCCAGCCGTGTCTCTTGCTGCTTCCTTTATAGGGCTTGCTCCACGTTGGGCCTGGCGTGGAACATAATCCTATGGGTCAGTAATGACTGGTGCTTGCATAGGAGACTGTCTTCACTATTTAAGGTACTAGTGGACTCAAATCTAGCTCTTCTACATAGCTACCCTCTGAAACAATGCATAAAGTAACACCGTAAAAATGTTTGGAATGACATCAATTTTATTACCAGTTGTTCCCCAAATATGTTTCAGGACTTCTTCATCCTTGGGAGACAAAAACCAATATCTGACGACAAAAACCAGAGTCTTGTCACACTGTAAAGACTAGCAAATTTATTGCGTTATAAGATTTTGAGAGTCAGAGACCATAACATCACATGTGACCACCACCATCCTAAGACTGAATGAGCACCAAGTGAAGAACCACCAGGCCCAGCTTCAGTGAAAACACAGCCCATCTTGAATGCTTCTGAATGTGTAAGCAAAGTCCAGGCAGAAACCTTGAACTGGAACCTGAGGTAGCACAAGGTAGCAGCCCTAACCGAGGAGCCTTCCTAATATCCCTAGCCTTGCCCAGGCATATGTCTCCCTTTCTGGATGTCCCAATATTCCCTTTCCCCCTGCACAGCAATTCTTTCTGCTGCATAGAATGCATATGCCTTCCTGACTTAACATTCCTTACAACCTACAATGTTACCCATTTTTAAAAGACCTGATTCTGAATTTTAATGGTGTGGTTCTAAGTCATACCAGATACAATTCCACTAGGGGATTAATTAACGTCATTAGATGTCCTGGCCACTAATGATAACTGTAATCATCATCCCTACGAATGAGAATTTCAGAGACCAAGATTGATGTCTTCTGCCCTTTGTAAGCCCTGTCGCATGCTAATGGCAGCTCCCCAAAGTCACCGTCTTCTGTCAGTTCTGTTCCTATCAAGCAGGTGGTGAGTGAAAAGTTACTCAGGGATGGTGTTGTGTAGCCTTCATGAATTATGCATCTTAAACAAACTTACATGATCTGAAGCGCTCGAGTGGAAGCCTTTTAGCTAGAAGCTGGCCACCGGAGAGCTCAGCTACAGATCTCTGGCGATGGGTTAAAATAGCGTGCTGGAGTAGGTTCGCTATCTGTCTCTTTTTTCACTCTGTGTCCCACAGTTCACTTATTTGCTTACCCAAACCACTTCTGGGGAGCCTTTGGAAAAAAAATCCCTCCAGCAAAGAGCCGGCTTGCAGCTTCCTTAATGATAAGAAGCGGTTCTGTTTGTTGAAGCTTCGTCTTCGTATCTGCTTTTATGAGAGAAAGAAGAAATCTCACCAAAACTTTTTTTAAAGCTTTCCCTGAAGAAATAATGGCTGTTTAATGTTTGCCCTTAAGAGAAGGGGAATGCTTCCTCTTTCTTGTCTTTGTTTTGATTGAATCAAGACATTTCCCCCTTTGTCACTTGTCTACAGTATTGTCAAATATTGTTGACATTGCAGTTGAAAATTGAAAATAGTGCTGTTTGGGGGTGGATTCCAACATGACTTGTTTAAACTAGGGAGCCCAGATTCTCCTTTTAAATCCACCTTAAAGGGAGAATCTGGGGTCCCCAGTTTAAATAACATTGAAAGTGATGCTGTTTCCCCCAATTGGGGGAACTGGATACAACACCATAAAATGTTTTCATAGCAGTAATAAAACATTTTGAAAGCATTTTGAAAATGTTTTCAAAAATATTTCTGCTGTGTTCAGATTTGTGAGTTGGGGCATGTTCTATAATGTGATGGTGACTTTGAAACAACCAGGTGGAAAGAATCTTTGTGTGGTCATGGTGGGGGAGGGTGGCCGCCCATGGGGGGGCATCAAACTCAGGTTTTGCCCAGGGCTCCAGTTTGCCTAGGTACGCCACTGAAGTTGGGAGCTCCAGCAAAATTCCATTTAGCTGAAGGCACTGCTCAGCCTGACAGGAAAGAAGCAGCCTAACTAGGACCGATATTCCACTCAGCTTGAAAGCACTTCCCAGCTGGCTGTTGTGGGTTTTGTGGGCTGTGTGGCCATGGTCTGGTAGTTTTTGCTCCCAACACTTCGTCCACGTCTATGGCTGGCATCTTCAGAGGCTTGGGAGAGAAACACATCGTGACAAACTTCTAAAGATGCCAGCCATAGATATGAGTAAAACGTTAGGAGCAAAAACTACCAAATCACGACCTCACAGCCTGCAAAACCCAAACAGCCAGTTGATTCCGACTGTGAAAGCATTTGACAGTACACTGCACTCAGGGGCATAATGCCCATTGGGCAAGGTGGGCAGCTGCCCAGGGCACCACCTTGTGGGGGGCATCAAAATGCAGGCTTCGTTTTGGGGTATTTTAGTGGTCTTCCATTTTTGGCCTGCAGGGGACGCAGTTTTCAGCGTATCATCAGGAGACTGTCCTTATGCTACCCCCCAGGTTTGGTGCAGTTTGGTTCAGGGGGGCCAAAGTTATGGACCCTCAAAACTGTAGCCTCCATCTCCTATTAGCTCCCATTGGAAACAATGGGGGATGGGGCACCCCCTTTGGGAGTCCATAACTTTGGACTCCTTGAACCAAACCTTACCAAACTTGGGGAGTAGCATAAGGACAGTCTCCTGATGATACACTGAAATGTTTGTACTGATATGTCTAAAACTGCACCCCCTGCATGCACCAATGTCCTGGTGCAAAAATAATTTGGTTGTGGTGGAGTGGCCGCCCATGGGGGGGGCGGGGCATCCAACTCAGGTTTTGCCCAGGGCTACAGTTTGCCTCACGCCCCTGACTGCATTTTGCAAAGCATCCCAACCAATGGTGGGATTCAGCAGGTTCACACCACTTCGGCAGAACCTGTTGTTGAAATGGTGCTTGTAAACAACCAGTTGTTAAATTATTTGAATCCCACCACAAGAACCGGTTGTTAAATTATTTAAATCCCCACACAGATCCCAACCCAATCCAAATTCTACTCAGCTTAAAAACTCTTCCCAGCATAACAAATGAGAAACAACCTCCTTTGAGGCATCACCTTTGCTTCTATGGTTTCCCCACCTGGCAGTTAGAATCTGGCTGGCTTGTAAGATTCATATGTTTGGGCTGCAAACCAGTTGCAGTTTTCGCGCCCACTTGCTGCTCATCTTCCAACATTTTTACAGTATAAATATAGCCTCATATCACCCCAAAATTTTGCTGTAGTAGTAACAGCAGAAGCTATTCTCCCAAACATCCTCCTCACTACTGTCCCTATGTAGCTTAAACAAGGAACTCTTGGAGACTTGGAGCTGGCCTTGATATCTGCCCTGTTTCTTCCTTCTTAACTCTCACCCCGGGCACCCCCACTATGGGCGTTTCCCCACTTGCCACGACCCCCCCTATGCCACATGCTGCTCTCAGAGAGTGTCATTTCTGGCACGCGCCTGGGCTTCCCCACGACCTGGTGCTCTGCGCAGGGTCATCAAAAGGCGCCGTTTTATCCAGCGCCAGGAATGACATGCGCTGAGAGGGCGCGACAGCAGCAGCATCGGGGCGGCTGCGTTGTCGCCACCCCTGTAGTGGGTAGTGCCAGGAGACCCTGCGCTACTTGCCTACAGTAGCGCGGGTCAGAAGGTAAGTGGGAAAACGCCCTATGTCAGACAGGCTTGTATGGTTTTATCTGGCCTCATGCTACAGAGCTGGTATGGTACGGTGATTTAAAGTGGTGTGCTCTAATCTGGAGAACCAGATTTGTTTCCCCACTCCTACACATGAAGCCTCCTGGGGTGACCTTGGGCAATCACAATTTTCTCAGAACTCTCTCACTCCCACCTACCTCACATGATGTCTGTTATGGGGTGAGGAAGGGAAGGAGTCTGTAAATCACTTTGAGGCACCTTACGGTTGAGAGAAGCAGAACAGAAATCCAAATTCCTCTTCTTCATTATTGTGTGTTTCCATTAGTTAAGTGTTTGGTTGTCTACGATTAAGGATTGCTCTGTGTATGGTTGTGTACATGCACAAGCCTACAGCTCATGAGAGGTGTCAGAGGCAGTGCCGTGTGGGGGGGGGAATGGTGCCCGGGACAAAATGGCGCCTGCCCCCATTCCCCCACATGACCTGACCCACGGTGCCCCACCCCCTCACCCCTCCCCATGCCCCCGCGCTTACCTTAATACTTTAGATGTCCTAGCAATTCATAAGTTTGCTGCTAAGAGTTTGTTGCTACCTTAGAAAAAGCAACCTGGTAGAAACTACACTTTCTAGGAGACCTTGGCTGTAACAGGGGACAGAGATGGTTGGCAGTGTCTGCAGTCAACACCCTATACAGCTTCAGGCCCCATGGGGCGTGGCCTCAGTGGAATGGCAATTGATTTTTTAGTCCAATTGATGAAAGTGGGTTATGTCGTGTTTTTTGTGGGCATAACTTTCTGCGTCTGATGGGGTGTTCCCAGACTGAAAAAGCTTAGGGAAACTGACAACTGACTCCAGTTACACCCCCAGAACTGCCCTCAAGCATGTCTGCACAAGAACCTATGACATAGCTGTGCCAACGAGCAGACACTGCAAGGCTGCGCTGGCGCTTGAGAGCAGGAGAGTGGGGCTGGCAATCGGTGGTGGCATAACTGGCCCTTATGCCAGTGCAACTCAGAGAAATGTCAGGGTAAAGGTCAGTCAGCTCTCCAAGCTCATCCCCTCCCCTTAGGACTGCACTCTCAGTGTATCGATACAGCTAAAACCACAGACTAAATTAAAGCCATATATTTTCTTTAGTTGATCACAGAATGGGGAAACAGTACTTAATACCATGAATAAACAAAACTGCCTGCCCTGATGATTCAGAAGACAAAAAAAACCCCTTTCTTAAATACTTCAGCTTGTCTTCAGAGAAATATGGGCGATTTAAAGACTGCTGATCTTAAAAGATGCTCTAAAAATGATCAGCATAATCTCTCTGAAATAAACAGGGTGACAGTCCAATTAGCTGAAAGAGGAACAGATTCTAGAAATTATAGTTCAGAGGATATAATGAGAAGATGAAAGGATGCTTTTATTTACACTTGTAACCTGGGTCAAGTCAATCTGGATAGCCTCAAAATGCAGACCACTTGGTTAGACTACCAGTAGAGCACCCCTGGATGACTACTTCCATTGTTACCCAGATCGCTATATAAATGCAGTTCCTGTAATTAGCAAAAGCAAACCTTGCTCAGTCAGTGAAGATAAGTTTTTTGCAGGGTATTAGATACTGAGATCTTTAACCCTGTGTATACCAGAGACGAGATTCAGAACAACTCTCAAAAGAATGAAGAGGATAAACTTTTTCAAACTAGAAGAGGGTTTGTTAACCTAGTGTGTGTGTGGGCGGGGAGTAAGTTTTAAAGCAGTGGTTCTCAACCTTCCTAATGCCATGACCCTTTAATACAGTTCCTCGTGTTGCGGTGACTCCCAACCCTAACATTTATCCATTTTACAGATGAGGAACACTGATGCAGAGAGTCTTAGGTGACCCCTGTGAAAGGGTCGTTCGACCCCCAAAGGGGTCGCGACCCACAGGTTGAGAACCGCTGTTTTAAAAGGTTAAGTGGTCAGCAAAGAAAATGAGAATTGTACAGAATGGAAAAACAAGTTTGTTCGTACAACAGTGAAATCTTTCCCTACCAGGCTGCCTGCCTATTGAAGGGGCACAGACACAAAATCATACAAGCCTACTCCCAAAGGCAACTGAACTCACCCTTCAGGCTAATATCCTGTCCATTTCCCCCCTCCATCCCCACCTAAGTTCTTCTGCAAATGTTCAGCATCTATGGTTCTGTAATATGAGCAGAAGCTATGCCTGTATAAGCGGCGAAGGAGAAATTCCATTCTGCTGGAAGCTGGACGTGTTATAAATGGCGGCTTCATTTCTAAGACAAATTTCAGAAGGCAGAAAGAGCCCCACTGGCACTTAATTGCCAATATGTACTCGAGAGCCAAGCTATCTTTATTGAGTGTGATTTTTTTAAAGCGCAAAAAGAACAAAGCAGTTCAGCCTGACCATTTATGCTGCCCCCTTAATCACTTCTTTGATCGGGATTGTCCCCAAGGAGTATCCGTAGTCTGCCAGAGCCTCTTCCCTGGCACGCAAGCTGTCTCCTTGTGGAATAAAAAGCAGTGATCAGTCAAACACCCAGCACTGTGCACTGTGCTCTTTTAAATTATTACTCCCAGAGTTCTAGCCTGTCTGACCCTCCTGATTGTCCTTTTGGAGTTCTATAACTTTCTCGACTGCCTCGGATAAGGATGGTAAATCTATACAATCTCTTCCAAGCAATGCTCCTCAGCTAATGGACTTGTTAATTAATAAACACTAGAACAGAATGCTCTTTTATCCTAATGATCTCTTTGGAAGTTCAGTACAGTTTAAAATAGAGATCCTGGGAAGTGGAGAATGGGAAAGCAACCAAAATGCATAACAAGAGCTAACAATAGGAGAGATGAATGGATGCGTTCATCATACATTTTGTTTTGTTTTACTCACTAGCTACGCTAGTTTGTTTTGCTGGAGTAACTATACCAATCCAAAGTAAGTTGACTCAAAGAAGTTTTCACTGAGTTCAGAGGGACTTACTCCTGTGGGAATGGGAATACGATTTCCTATTATACTTTATAACACAGTTCCTCAAAGCAATTCACCCATTTCAGAGAACATACATTATGCACATGGTCCCCACCCTGTATCCTGTGTAATAGTCACATGTAAGTTGCAGCACATCTGCAACTGCTTTGCGGTCTGAGTCAGACTGTGATTAAGTCCAGCATGGAGAGAGGGCATCAGCCGTCTAACCGGACAATTTTCCCTGGGTGGAGGGGTGGTGTTTATAAGCTGAACGAATTTATTTAGCACCATCAGAATTTGGATTGGATTTTAATGTAATTTTCTACATGGTTTTATGATGTGTAAGTTGCTCCAAGCCTGGCTATAGCCGGGAATAAGCAGGGTGTGAGTATAATAAAATAAAAAATAAACATGAGAACTGACAAGTATACTGTGGGTCACCCCAGTGGGCCAAATAGCATAACTCCAGAATTGTGGCTGGTCAGGAAAATGGAACAAGGGGAAGGTTGAAGCTCTTCTTACTTCCGTTGCATAGGATTGCAATGGTATGAAACGTAGCAGAATTACATCCTTTCAACTCAGCCGACTTAGGAGGAATAACTGTGCTAAGAATTGAACTGTGGAGGAGGAGGAGTTGGATTTATATATATAAGGTCAAGTTTTCCATAGCTGATCTAGTGACAAGCTTGAGGGTGCTCCTGGATCTAGCCTTGTTAATCGATAAGCAGTTTGGTGGTTGTCAGGAAGGGAGCCTGGTATATGCAACCTGATTGTAACTCTCATGTAACCTGATTGATGTGCACCTTGATTGATATGCAAAGGGGCCTTTCTCTCTTTCCTTTCTCTGATGTTTATAGCTTTGACACCGATTGTAGATAGCTAGACAAATGACCCTGAGGAGTGGCTCTGCCTCAAAGAAACAGGATGTGCCCAGTGGTGGGATCCAAAAATTTTAGTAACAGGTTCCCATGGTGGTGGGATTCAAACTGTGGCTTGGCACCAATGGGGCTGAGTGGGGCACGATGGGGGCGTGGCCGGGCATTCCGGGGGTGGGGCATTCCTGGGCAGGGCTGTGGCAAGGGCGCAGCTGCTGCGCCGTCCTCAGGCGGGAAATGAATGCACGCAGGCGCAGGCTGCCAAGCACGCCGGTGCACCTCCTGCTAGACTGCTTCAAGTTCTGCACGCTACTGCTGAGAGGAGGGGCGTAACTAAGGCAAAAATCACGTGGCAAAATCACCAATTAGTAACCCCCTCTCGGCACACACAAATAATTAGTAACCTACTCTCGGGAACCTGTGAGAACCTGCTGGATCCCACCTCTGGATGTGCCTGTTGGCCTGAGGCAAGTAGGCAAGGCAGGTGGCTGCATCTATCCCAATTGTGCGGCCTTGAGGCGCCTAAGCCTCCAAACAACTCTTTTCACACTTTCTTTGGAAATTCAGGGGGGGGGGGACTGGGCAGGGATAAAGGGACCCAGGAAAGCCAGGGTGCTCAGAACTGGCTTTCTCAAGCTAGGTACTAAACCTTTCAATAAACACTACTGATCAAGAATCCAGAGTCTGTTTATTGGGTGTAGGTCCAAGACCTAACATTGGTGTCACTAAGTGCAGCATCATTCAAATCACACCTTGCAACTAAGATTGCCTCATACCTAGGTTATTTACTTATTTGCTTGTTTGTTTATTTGCAAATCACTTCCACATAGTGTGGCCAGCAGGCCTGGAGAAAAATATCCTGACCTTTTAATAGTGGCTTTATGTGAGGAAATGGACAGGCGAAGTGTTTTATGGCATAGAGGTAAGTCTCCTGGTAAATAATATCCCATAGTTCTGTTAATGGTACAGAACATTTCCCTCTAGGGCAGCTGGCAACCCTTCTTGTGATAAAAAAAATTATTAGTACTTAGAACAGCTTAACAACAAATAGAGCAACCAGAGAAAATAAAGAAAAACACCCCAAAGAATTAGTTCATTTATCTTAAGAACTCTTGATTTCATCTGCAAGTATTAACTCTATAAAATTTGCTCTTTACCAGCACACCTAAAATTGTGTCTTTATAGGCATTCCTGATAATAATCATCACACTGTTCTCCATTAGCTCTTATTTTCACAATTCCCTAGCCTTCAAAACCACTAATCATCAGTTTATTTTTGTTCTGTTTTATCCAAATAATCTATCAAGGGTTTCCAATTGTCCAAGAATTTGACTATTTTTTTCTTTAAATAATAAAATGAGCTTCGCAATCTTCATCAGCTCTAGTATTTTACCCACCATTCTTCAATTGTCAGTATAGCTAGAGTTTTCCATTTTGTGCACATAATATTCTAGCTGCTGTCATATGTGAAAAGAAAGTTCTATGTTTTCTTTCCAATACTACATTCAATATGTGCCAATTAAAAAGTCTCTAGTTTCATTTGAACATTTACCTTTCAAATCTTATGAACTATTGAATGGATTAACCCCTCAACCTCCTCAGTGGCTATATCTATTATTAAAAGCATAAGGTCCGGGGAACATTTTCTTATGTAATTGGTGGATATTATATTACAGCAGAGCTATTTCAGATTCAATAACAAAGAAAAGGTATTGCAATGGGTTTGAATTTGGCACCCTCCGTGACCAATCTTTTTATGGAAAAATAAGATTCTTATTTATAAGAGATACATAGATGATCTTTCCTCCCCATAATTAAGAAGAATGCTCAATTAACAATTTTTTTAGAGTGGATGAATTCATGTCATACCTCTATTAAATATTCTCACAAAAAGGCCAGTGATCAGATTGAATTCTTGGACACTGTTGTGTACTTTAATTCTGATAACAAGATAGCATTTAAGCCCTTTCGTAAACTTACTGATAGGAAAAACACTTTGCATTTTAAGTCATTTCATCCCAGGCACCTTAGGTCCAATTTACTGATTAGCCAACTGGTGAGATTGAAGAGAATTTCTACATCAGAACAGGATTTTGATAGAGAGGCAAAGAAAACCTTACATGAATTTAAAGCTAGAAGTTAGCCCAAACAGGTATTGGATGGAGCCTGGAATAAAATAGGTCAACATAGCAGAGAGACACTCTATAATAAGCCTATTATAAACAGAAGGGCTTCCATCACTTTTAGTACGTAATATACCCAGTTAGCCACTCAAATTAAACACATTATAGATAAACATTGGCACATTGTATCTGAGATTCCTGGTTGTGAAACCACACCTGGAGTTGGCTACAGGAGGACAACAAATTTAGGACAAAAGTTAACCCATTATTTATAGATACCACACCCCAGATCTTCTAAAGTAGGTATGCACAGATGTGGACATTGTAGCGTATGTTAAATGGTCATGGAAACTAAGAACCTTTAAACATCCATTTACCAACTTTGGCACTTTACGGAATTCTTGTCATGTTCTACATCTAAGTGCATTTATTTTCTACAATGTAAGTGTATGTATCTTTATGCAGGCAAAACAGAAAGAATGATCAGAACTACAATATCAGAACATTGCTCAACTATACGCACTGGTAGAATGGGTACCTCCTTTGTTAACCACTGTCTGGAATATGGTCATAATGAACATGATTTTTATTTTTGTGTGTTGTATCAATACAGACTGAATAAATATAGAAGAATAGACATTCGTAAACATTTCTTGCAGATGGAATCAAATGGATCTTTAAATTCTTCTTTATCTGTTTAGTCGTGTCTGACTCTTGGGGCATGATTCGTAAACCACACCCCTCCATGCTTCCCTGTTCGCCACAACTTCTTTCAATTGGTTGATGTTCATGCCCATGTGTATCCAACCAATGAGTCCTTGGCTTACCCTGTTTCTGTTCACCACTGACCATTCCGAGTAGCATCTCTTTTCCCAGTGAATTTGCCCTCATCACATGTCCAAAGTAGGTCAGCTTCTGTCTAGTGATCTTGCCCTCCAGGGACATCTCTGGGTTAATATGCTCCATGACAGCTTTGTTGGCTACAGGAGGCTATCCCAAATAGGTTATCTTTAAATTACAAACCTTTCTGTTTATAATTTCTGTTACATATAAATTTTGGGCTTCTACATTAATTTGTGGTTTTTGTTGTTGTTTGTGAGTAATGCCTGAATCTTTTATTGTTAAGTTTAAGCTTCATGTAGGAATGGGTTATACGACTTTAGGGTAAAAGCCCAGTCAGATGAGCTTTGCACCTGATACTAATTAAGGTCTATAACTAGCCAAGAATATTGTAGCAGTACCTCTTTGAGAGCATTTGCTTGCCAAGATGCCTTGTGGCATTACTTCCAGAAATACATATGAATATGAATCAAGTAAGTTGTATTTTTTTGGGAGGGGAGGTTTGGGTATGTTATATAAATAAACATATGTATATTTTTAATGTGAGATTTATGTTTACACCACAAGTCACTTTGGTTATCAGGATGGTTTACAGCTTCAAACTCAAGAAAGCATAGGGATGTGATTCAACTCAAGCTACGTTGGTAAGGAGGCTTTGCGCCTTAAAGAAAAATATTTGAAAGCGGACTTTATCGTGAAAACCGCTTGTGCTTGGCTTCCAGAGTCTTGTTTACTATTGGACTAATTATACTTGACTCTCAGCGTCTTGTTCAGAATGAGATTAGAATATTAAGAGAATTATGTCTCTAGTTGTACAACTGTAAAACAGCTGTACAACAAATTTGTATAACTGTAAGATATGAATATATGGAAGAAATGTTAAATTCAGAAAGACTGTAAAATGTAATTGAGTATTTAAATGTTATCTGTTACGTCTGAAATTTTAAATGTTAATTGATATGTTTTGAAATCAACAAATAAAGTTATATTTAAATTTTAAAAAGGATATTAAGAGAAGTTGTCTTGAATTGAGATGTGCTTTTCTTTCTGTGTTCTGAGTTCTACTGTCATTTGAATGCTTTATATTATAGTTGATATTAGTTTTTTAATTGCACTGACACTTTATTATAAATTTCATAAATATTTTTGGTTGTCTTTTTGTATGTAGCAGGGAGTGAATTGCATTTGTATTTCACTTGTGCTTGCCACTCCCAGGTTTGGTGTTTTTCTTTACGTTATATACCAATGGTACATCGTTTTATAAAAAGTCTTTTTCAGGTTAGAGCTTAAAGTATATTGAAGCCCCCTTTGATCACATTTGTTAGAATCTTCACTAACTTTAACTTTATTATACCATAAATAGGCATGCCATTCAAATTTTAGGTCATGTCCTTCTAGCTCCAGCAGTCTTATATTTCTTAACATAACCCATTCTTTCAACCAAACTAAACATTCTTTCAACCAACTAAACATTCTTTCAACCAAACACATACACACACACGCCCCTTCCTTTCGCATGTTGCAATATCTTAAGTTTAAGTCTCGATCTTCTCCCCATTAAACAAAGTTTGATATATCCTTCTGCCATAGTTTAAACAAGGTATCTCTCAACTGTATCGGTATTGTTTGGAACAAGAATAACATTCTTGGTAGAACATTTATCTTAATCATTGCAGTGCTTCCCAGAAGTGATAGCTGAAATTTATTCCACTTTGACCAATCTTTTCAAACTTCATTCCATGTTTTAACACAGTTTTTGAAGCAAAATGCAGTTCTTATTTGACGGCACCACACCTGGATAGATGCTATCAACTTGACTTTGCTGTTCCATGCAACCCTAACGTCCAGCTTGGACTTCTATGGCATGCTGTACATCTGAAGTTGTTTCAGAATGCCATTTGGTGTAGAATACAGAAGCAAGGCTCCTGCCTGGTATAAGCCTCTCAGAGCACACCACCCCAGTGCTGTGGGTTGGGGGTTCCTGTCTAGCCTTAACCTGCTGGTGGAAAGTGCATTCTAGTTCCTTGTCCCCAAAAGTGAGGAGATGCACCACACCCAGTTCCTCCCTCTCTTTCAGACATGTTAGTCTGCTCGGTTCAGGCCTCAGTCTTGAAGTGGGCTGGGTTTATAGTACTCAACTCCTCTACCTTCCCTCTCGTCCAGTTTATTGCTCAAAGAAAATGAGGGAAGAGGGTCCTTCTTTTTTTTTAAGAACATGGTCATTTGCAATCTTATCACATGAAAATCTTTTCACAGGATGAGACGAAGATTGAAAGAAATTTAGTAGACTGAAGATGCAAATTGGGATCTAGGACTCACAGTTCCTTACCAGTAGGTTTCGCACGGTTCATCCCTTATTCCACTCTGATCAAAATTCTACCACCCTTTATATGTGGCCGTTCTCCTCAGCCCTGGTCAAGACCTACACTGGTATCAACCTTAACCATGATCAGCTGCAACTGGGATGCACTTTGAACCAGGATTTCAAAATCAGCTTCCAAAATCTTCGCTTCAAAGGACAGTTAATAACGAACTGTGGTTAGCATTGCCTATAGCTAACTATGGTTCAGGTTTTTTAAAAAACAAACAAACAAACAAACAAGAGTGTGGAGGATTTTGGAAGCTGCTTTTGAAATCCTGGTTCAAAGTGCATCCCAATTGCAGCTGACCATGGTTAAGGTTGACATCAGTGTGGGAATATTCAGCATATACTCTTGTATCACAATCCTGATCTCAAGGACATCTGTGCAAGCCCTCAGAAATACATTTTAGGTCTATAATTAAAAGCAACGTCTACCTCATGTGGCATTATTACTGGATGGACATGACTGAAATCTGTGATGCTGAAAGTTTATGGGAAGGAGGAGTCAAATCTTCCTATGATATTTGGAAAAAACATTACAGGCTTCTCTGCTTCTGCCAGCCAATGCCATTATCATAGACTGCAGGCAAGAAACTCATAATGGAATGGTTCCATGATGAATGAGAGGCGGGCAAGGTGGAGGGAGAAATGCTGTGACAGTTATGGTGATGAAAAGGGACCCTGGTGCTTCTTTGTCTGGGGAGAGTCATAGAATCATAGAGTTGGGAGGGATCATATAGGCCACCTAGTCCAACCCCCTGCTCAATGCAGGATCAGCTGACAGCATCCCAGACAAGGGTTTGTCCAGCCATTTCTTAAAGACTGCTCACCACCACCCTAGATAGCTGATTCCACCATTGCACATCTCTTAATGACAAACGTTTTCTCCCCTCATATCCAGTTGGAACCTTTCTGCCAGTAATTTAAGCCCATTATTGCGATTCCTATCCTCTACTGTCAACAGGAACAGCTCTCTGCCCTCCTCTAAGTGACAGTCCTTCAAATACCTGAAGAGAACAATCACATCCCCCCTCAATTTTCTCTTCTCCAGACTAAACATTCCCAAGTCCTCCAGCCTTTCCTCATAGGGTTTGTCTCCAGGCCCCTGAGCATCCTTGTCGCTCTCCTCTGCACCCGCTCCATTCTGTCCACATCCTTTCTGAAGTGAGGCCTCCAGAATTGCACACAGTACTCCAGGTGTGACCTGACAGTGGGATTATGACATCTTGCAATTTGGAAGTTATGCCTCTGTTGATGTACTCCAAGCAGAGGTGGGATCCAGCAGGTTCTCACAGGTTCCAGAGAGTAGGTTACTAATTATTTGTGTATGCCGAGAGGGGGTTACTAATTGGTGATTTTGCCATGTGATTTTTGCCTTAGTTACGCCCCTCCTCTCAGCAGTAGCGCCGATGAACTCTGATTGCCTTCGAAGATCTGGCAGTGAGGTGCACTGGCGTGCAGTGGCAGTGCCTGCGCCCTGCGTGCAGACTTCTGCTTTCCTGCCCAAGGACTGACCGCAGCAGCTGCGTCCTTGCACAGCCCGACCAGGAATGCCCCACTCCCTGGAATGCCCTGCCACACCCCCCCCATCGTTGCTCCGCCCAGCCCCACTTGAAGGGTGCAAGCATGCCACATCTTTTGGATCTTCCCACCACCATGGGAACCTGTTACTAAAATTTTTGGATCCCACCACTGACTCCAAGCCTGCATTAGCCTTTTTTGTTGCTGTATCACACTGGTTTAGAATCTGCAATCAATCTTACCCATTATTTTTTTAAAAAAATCTACTAAAATGGGTTTCCTTTAGATCAATCTTTTAATCAAAAATGCTACAAAGCTATCCCATTTTCATTTGCAGATGAGGACTTCATTGCGGTAACTGCGTACCCCTGTTTTCCAACTGTGAGTGACCAAAACTACAACCAATCCACAATGATATACTGTGCAGGGACAGGACATAACATGTTACTGTCTTGTCTTGCCAGATAGCTTTTACTGAGTGCAAATCTGTTACTTCTTAATAGTATCTTTTAAAATATTTAAATAGAACTGCCTTCATAATCCTTCACAGGCTCTTAGATGTAATCATAAAAATGCAGTTAAAGAAAAGGAATTATGTATGCTAAATGGCATTTGAGTATATAATTGTCTTTCAAATGGATGGTTAAAAACTCAGCATTTCACTTTTGTAGTCAACTACATAAGCTAAACTAAATAGGAAAATAAATCCACAGTTACATACCAGGGTAGCATACAAGAAGGAAGGAAGGAAGGAAGGAAGGAAGGAAGGAAGGAAGGAAGGAAGGAAGGAAGGAAGGAAGGAAGGAAGGAAGGAAGGAAGGAAGGAAGGAAGGAAGGAAGGAAGGAAGGAAGGAAGGAAGGAAGGAAGGAAGGAAGGAAGGAAGGAAGGAAGGAAGGAAGGAAATGGACAAAAATATGCAGTTGCTCAATTCAGCAGAATGAAATCTCAGCAGTATAAGTGAATCCACATGTAGTCATCATCTATGGAACACACTTGGTTCTAGTAGAGGTATCATTAAGTAAGTTGGACCCAGGAGGGTACCACCCTAGGGACATGGGGACACATGTGTCCCTGGGCGCACACCTTTCGGTCACTTGGGAGGGCGCCAGACACCCCCATGTGACAAAACAGTGTGCACTTGAGCTGCTGACTGCAGCATCCTGCCCCCCTCCCGGGCTCCCTGCAGGCTGGCTTCTGCCTTCCCCAGGCCCTGGGGAGAGCAGGAGCCGGCATCCAGGGACATCGGGGGCAGGGCTTTGCAACAGACGGGGGCATGGGTGTAGGGGGGAGCCCAGAGGAGGTGTTGTCCCCGGGCACCATTTCCCCACGATATGCCTCTTGTTGGACCTTACATTGTGTGAACTAAGGCCTCTTCCGCACATGCAGAATAATGCAGTTTCAATCCACTTCCAATGCACTTTGCAGCTTGATTATACTGTGCAAAATAGCAAAATCCACTTGCAAACAATAGAAATCCACTTGAAAGTTAATTGAAAGTGCATTGTTCTGCATGTGTGGAAGGAACCAGAGTGTGCATTGTACAATATACCTAGTGCCTGGATCAGCTTCAGGGTTTGGGAAACCCTAAGCAAGATGACCTCCGTTATCCCTCCATTGTATGCTGTCTCCTCATATGCACACACAGGCATAGTCAACTTCCTTGGAAATGAGTGTGGTATCTGATGCCACTGTACTTCTTTGAGTCTTGTGCTCATACTTCCAGAGCTGTGACAGATTGGTCCGTTCTGCAGAGCACAAATAAGATGTCCTGAGGATTCTAAAAAAAGGTGTCTTGGAGAGGATCTCTGCACAACTTTTTCCCCAAGTCATCCCCAGGACGCCTTATTTCCACTCATGGTGTCTTTTTTAAAAAAACACTTCAAAGTGCACCTTTTTTCCTTAAGCCACCTGCAAGATGTCTCCTGCCTGGCTGTGCAGTGTGCAGGAGCTCAGGAGGCATCTTATTTTTCCTGCAGGGAGAACCCCTTCAGCAGCCCACAAAATGTTGGGTGCAAGCTAAGGAGGAAACAGACCAGAGAGCAAAACACTTGGGTTGGGAAAAGTCACTTTTCTGTCTGGAAAACAACCCCTTTGCTGCCTGGAAAACAAACCAGAGGCCACCTCTTTTTAAGACATCCCCTGGATGGGCGTTTCCCCACTCACTCTGATCCCCCCTATGCCGCGCATTTCCCCACTCACTCTGATCCCCCCTATGCCGCGCGCTGCTCTCAGCGCACGGCATCCCAGGTGTGCGCCCGGGCGTCCCCATCAAAAGGCGCCCTTTGCAGGAGCGCCAGGGATGCCGCGCACGGAGGGGGCGCGACAGCGGCAGCATCGGGGCTGCTGCACTGTCGCTGCCCCTCTTGTGGGGAGTGCCGGGGGACCCCGGGCTACTCTCCTCAAGTAGCGCGGGGCTTAAGGTAAGTGGGGAAAGGCCCGATGTCTAACAACTGTTTTATTCTCCTGAAATTGTTCCTTGTGAGCTTCTAGTAATCTGCAAGATATTTTTACTGTCAATTAGACTTATAAACTTTAAGCGCAAACTTGTTTTACTAAGACATTATACTTTTAAGGACCCTTATTATCATGCTTAAATGGACTGATTTATCTCACTCAGGTTAGTGGAAATGAACCTCCAGGGAAAAAAGGAATATTGCCTGGGCGTTGTCCTATGAGACATTCAGTTATTTATGTTTCTGATATTTCATTTTGTTGGCATTTTGTGAATGTCAAACAATATACCAAACTCATTGATTTCAAGATCCCTGGGTAGGGCTTCTGTGTATTTCTCACATGGAATAAGCAGTATTGTGTTAAATGTTGTAAGTCAGACTGCTGTTGATAACTCCACCTTTTTCTCTCCACCAGGTCCCACATTCAATTCAACCCCCCCCCCCGTCCTGCCATTGTCCTGTCGCTAGGGGCACAGATAGAATGGGAAGCAAAAATGGTATTGAAAAAGGCCCCACCCTCTTGCTGGCCCCCATTCTCCCAGATGGAGGGGGAAAGGAACAAGAAGCTCAACGTAGCTTCTGCTCTCGTTGTATGGGACAAAGGGGGGTTGTGGTTCCTGTGTGCTTGGTGTGAGGGCTGCTGGCTTATGGCAGTGGAATCTCTTTTTTCCCTCAGTTGTTACCCAAAGTGGTGGGAGTCAATACCTTTTAAAGTTGAAGAATTAGCGAGAGCAGACCTTCTGCTTAACGAGGGGTCGGGCAAGCTCAGAATCTTGGTTGTCAACGTTTATGGAGAGTTGCTTAAGCAAGAAATCTACAGGAGAGCAAATAAAGTTTAACGGTTTTATTAAAGGAAAATAATAAAAGTACAAGCACACAATAATCAAAGCAGCAGAGCACACACACAGTTTCTAGGAGGTAAGCAGTGTCGAGGGGATAGATTTGGGGATAGATGGAGGGAACTGAAGAATTTTTAGGGGTAATACTGTATCAGATCCTGAAGTGGCTTTGGGTCCAAGAAGCAGAGTCCAGCACCTGCCTGAATTCCAAAGAGGCAGGGGAAGAAAACAGATGGCATGATATGCAACTGAATCATAGGCAGACTCAGAAATACTGGGCACTTAGTACTTGGATAGAGGCTACTTTATAGGGAGAAATGGGTCCTCTGGTGATACAAAGAGACCCTTAATCACCAAGGACAAAGGGGAGCCTTCCCTTTCCAGGGAGAGACAAGACAGAGACATGCAACTTAAGTATTGGGTCATTTAATGGGTTGAGCACTTGACTTAAGTGGCTAAGATGGGAGTGACCAAAAGGGGAAAGGTAGCTGATTAAATTACAGCTGTAAAACAATGATAATGTAAATGAGGTGGTCTATTGAGAGAAGTTAGTCAGAGGAAGAAATCAGGATTAAAGATGAGCTGGCAGGAACAGCTTGGAGCAAATACATTAGCAAGTTCTTTGTCTTCAGTAAGATCAATAGACTAGGGCTGGAGATGGGAATGCTTTCCACAGCAGAAGGCATTGTTTCACCTTAATCGCTTCAGAAAGGGGGGGAGGCAGGTATTTTTCAAGGCAGATATGGGCGAGGGCAAAGGGTGGGGGAAATGGTGCCTGGGCAACACCTGGGCAACATCCAGGCATCCCCCCCCCCAGCATCCTCTTCCCCGTACCCCCCTTACCTTAGTTGGCAGGAGCCTGCCGCAGGACGCTCCTCAACCTAGCCCTTCTAGGCTGCTCCTTCGGCTGGTGGAGGCTCCGTTGGCTGAAGGAGCAGCCTGGAGGGGCGGGGCTGAGGGGAGGAATGTGAAGGGCAATTCTCTGCCCCCCACATGACCAGCTGGCATGCATCCAGGGACATGTGACCCCACATGTCCCCATGAGCGCTCTGCCTCTGGGCAAGGGCAAGACCACACAAGATTTTCTGTCCTTGTGGGAACACTAGCCAATGCGTAGAATGGGTTCCCCATCGAAGCACTGTACTGCTAGGCATCCCAAATGTTCGCAGGAGAGGTAGAGCTGGAACACAGGGCTCCCTCAACACACCATGGGTCAGTCTAGCAACACAGTGGGGCTAACAACTTGCAGAGGCATTGGCTCTTACCCACCCTGTCTGGGAGCACCTGAGATTGGGAAAGCCATGGCAAGAAAGCAACCCTCCAAGGCCATCAGCACACTGGGTCTTAATGGCCAATCTACCGCAGATTATAGGGATTCCACTGAACCAAGCTTCTTCCGGTATCATGGAACTGCTGTACCAGCCGTGTTCCACAAGTTGAAGAGAATTTGATTTCAACCTTATATTTATGCAGCCATCATAAGATCATACAAGTCATTTTTATAATAGCAACAATGTATTGCCATGATTAATTAAACCAGGGGTTGGCAACCCTTATCACCCAAAGAGCCATTTGGACCTGTTTTTCACAGCCCCGAAGTTCTACCGAGCCGGAAAGGTGGTTCGGCCCCTCCACTCACCTTTCCTTCCAGCGCTGGGAGGCGGAGGTGCCAGGCAGGGAAACCCCCTCTGCCCGACGGAACAGGCAGCCACCTGCTCCGAGGGGCAGAGGGGGGGTGGCGGCTGAGGCCTGCCCAGTGCCACCACGTCTCGCGCTGTGGGAGGCAGCGGCACCGGGCAGGGAAACCTCCTCTGCTGGATGGAGGAGGCAGCTGCCTGTTCTGTGGGGCAGAGGGGGGATGGCAGCTGAGGGAATGGCAGAGGGGAAATGGTGGCTGCTCTGGAGGGACACACCCACACTACCCTCTGACCTCCAGGGGTTGGAGGGCAGCATGGGCGTGTCCCTCCAGCCCTCTAGAGCAGCACTGGAAGGAGAGGTGAGTGGAGGGGACGCTAAAAGTGGTGCCCTCACACACGGTTCGGCCCCTCCACTCACCTTTCCTTCCAGCGCTGCTCTGAAGGCCCCACGCTACCCTCCCACCTCCAGGCCACGCGAAGCCGCAGTATAAGGCTAAAAGAGCCACATGCGGCTCCGGAGCCGCGGGTTGCAGACCCCTAAATTAGACCCTCATTAGAGTGTTAATCTGAAGAATATATAGTCACTTTATTTACAGCAGAAGTATATGTTATAAGGTAGCTATCGTATATCACACCCACAATCATTTTTCTACAGTGGGGGGAAAAAATCCCTCAGCCATTTCAGGGAACAAACAAAGCTTTCTCAGATGTGCTGACCTGCTGATTGATTCTTTTTTTAATTGCTCGAAGAATATTTTATACTTTTGTAGTGGTATTAAAAATTAAATAAGTTCAGTCGGCAAATAATTTATTTGGTGTGGGGCAGACGGTCCCCCAAGTATAACAGCAGACAGAGGACTGAGCAAGAGATACCATATATTAGGCTTGTCTTTTGAATGCCAAAGCACCTTGTACAGTCCTGGAGGGTGAAAAACAGACACGTTGATACGCTCCTCGTGGTTTATTGATCCTATTAACATTATCTCACAGTAAGATCAATGTGGGAGTTTCAGTCTTCCAGGAGACATGTAAACGAGGAGGTGAAAAATAAGCCAAGACAAATGGCTTCCTGATGAAAAAATGAGATGTGAAAAGAAACAATAAAACATGAGGTGACAGAGGGACAAAGTAGGCACCGCAGTGACAGTTTTGTGTGTTTAAGCACAGGACTGTTCAGATTGCAGAGGAAGACTGGGAAGGATGCCTGATTTTAAAAATAAAGGGAATATGCCAAGGAGGAGTGCAGAACCGTTTCCCTTCCTAGGGTGCTGATTCCCAAAGCTTTTCTTTTCTTTTTTTATAATATTTATTGAGTTTACAAATTTATACATCAGCATCTACAGTTACAGTGTTGTTTAAAATAAACAGTTAAGAAAAAATTTATAATGTATTCCCCTACTTGGGAATTGTCTTAATCTACAAATCTTACATACAACCTTTAGACTTGAACTTCGTCCGATCGTTGTTATATTTCTCTAAGTTAAATCATATACTCAATACTAGCCTATCTTATCATAATTTGTTAATTCTTATAACTAAATAATTTTTTTCTTTATTTACATGCCTTGTACCAAATTGGTAATGCAGGAAAGGAATAAACATATATACTTTTCATCAGGTATTTTTTTCTCAACTTGGAACTTTAATACCAGAAATAATAATGGCTTTGACAAAAGGCTTTGGCCAAGAAGTTGAAGAGGTGTGCAAAATAAAAAGTCACATTTGAAACGGAACAATACTTGATTTGGATTGCACAACAGCAGAAATTAAAGTTAGGAAATAAATCAGTTTCTGTTATTCATAGGAAATGCATTTCAGGTATAAGTTTCCTTCACACAATGGCGATAAAATTCTCAGCAATTGCACCGTTCCCCCGAGGGATTTTCCCATTTAGATTCCAGTCAGATAGATAGCCCATTCTATAAGCAATTATATTTTCACATACTCAGAAGGCACAAAAAGGGTGTAAATTGGTATGACTGAACTTTCTCCTCAAGCATGGTATAGTAAGTAAGAGCAGTGGACTCTAATTTGGAGAACCAGGTTCGATTCCCCACTCCTCCACATGAGCAGCGGACTCTTATCTGGTGAACTGGATTTGTTTCCCTACCCCCCCCCCCACATGCAGCCTTTTGGGTGACCTTGGGCTAGTTACAGTTCTTTCTGAACTCCCTCAGCCTCCCCTACCACACAAGGTGTCTGTTGTGGGGAGAGGAAGGGAAGGGGTTTGTAAGCCACTTTGAAACTCCTTACAGAAGAGAAAGGCGGGGCATAAATCCGAACTCTTCTTCTTCCCTGGGATCCTGAAGTAGCTAAGAACAATCTTTTAAAAAACTAAAACAGAAAATATGGTGGAGAGCAGACCTAATAACACTTCCCCCTGACTTTCTGTCAGGTGGACAAATACTTACTTAGCAGAGTTAATGCAATAATGAGGCAGAGACCAGTTGCTTAACTGAAATAAAGTTTACTTACTACAGGGAAGGGAAACTTGGAAGAAAAACAATAAACATCTTTCTTGCTAGCTAGCACCAACAGCCAGCTTGCTGCTTAGACTATTACATAGCTACTAAGCTACAGACCACGTGCAGAGTGCAACACAAAGAACATATATCTAAAGCCTACGTGCAGAGCTGCATGTAGCCCACCCAACCAATAGGTATCAATTACCTGGTCACTGGCTTCTGACCTCACTAACTAATTAGCATACAACAATTAACTCCTTCATTACTGGATTGTGGGACTGGCACTTGCTAGATCTTGCAGCTAAGCTCGCTGCAAGACTGCACTGCAAAAGGCGTTATAATGGTTGACACTTGTCATTGTGAATGGGAGAAAACGAGTAGCAAGTTTCTAGTACAGAAGCAGAATAGTTAGCTGCTTTCTGCTACAAGATTGGTGGGGCAGTGGTCATTGCCAGATCAAATTATTTTTATTATTAAATCTGATAATAAATAAAAATAAATAAATTGGTTATATTAATATGTGGCGTAGATGTTTCAATAATGAAGCTGGGAAGTGCTTCATGGGCAAACATACACACTGGACAGATGTAAACATGGTTGGTGGAAGATGACAGGGAATGGCAACATCAGTATGGCAGGGGTCTTCAAACTATGGCCCTCCAGATGTTCATAGACTACAATTCCCATGAGTCCTACCACTTGTCCATGCTGGCAGGGGCTGATGGGAACTGTAGTCCATGAACATCTGGAGGGCCATAGTTTGAAGACCCCTGGTGTATGGGAACCACCACGTCCCTCACTAGAGCTCAGTTAAGGAGTAGCATATCTGAGGAGAAAGAAAATAGGAAGACGGAAGACATGGAGCAAAAAATGTGGGCAGAAACAAATACACAGGGGGAGAAAAGGTTTTGTATGGGAGTTCACAAAGATTGGCTGAATCTGGGAAAGGCAACACAAGGTATCGTGCTTCATTTTTAAAGTATGGAAGTAACAAATTGCCATTATGCCTGCAAACATTAAAACATTTTTGTTGCTAAGGCAAAGGACTCTGTGGTTAACCCAGTGGCACTCCCTGCAAAAGGCCAGTGACATTCTTCCAACTTTATTTTGTTTTCAATGCAGAGACCCAAACATGTGATACATTCTGTCAACTGGCAATCATGCTGTTGGAGAGGGCAATTACATTCCACCTGATTGGCCCATTTCTCCTCTCTGCTTTCTATGAACTTGGGATAGTTGCTAAGCACACAGGCTTTAAGAGTCCTGTTTGTTTTCACTGATTGAAGCCATTCTTTTATTTCCTATCTCCTCCCCCCCCCCCTTAGGAGCGAAATAAAAGGTCATGTTTGCCTAGAAACTCATTCGTCAGGAAAACCCATTTTCAGCCTTGATTTTCAAGTGAAAGACCACGCTGCCACAAATTCTCCATACAGCATTTCAACCGGCACTTATTTGTTCATTTATTACTAAAGTATTAATATCCTGCTTTTCAATTTACAATCATCAACACCCCTAATGTTCTGTTAACCAAGTGTGTTATGTTCAGCATTTTCTGTGGAATGCTTGGCACAGAGGGATCCAATGGCTAATCATATAGTCTGTCATATTCTCACCCAGTTGCCAGTCTTCCTGGGACAGGACTGAGAGCAAGTGTGCCCCATTGCAGCTACGCCTCTGCTCTCTGGCAACAGGAGAATCTCACACTACCAGTGGCTCCTTGGCAAGCCTGATTAGAAATCTTCATTAAGAAGACGCAGATTATTTTTAAGTTAATGAGAAAAAAGGCAGACTGTCATGCTAGTTCTGATGGAATTAGATGCTTATAGGAATGCAGATTAGTTCAAATACCGCAGGTGTTATATTCCAGTATACTTCCATCATGAGAGGAAGAAATAAACAATGAAGGCACATTTCAACTGGAACAATGAAGACCAGCGAGATCTATAGCAAGATCTGTCTGCACCCCCTGTTTACAGCGCCTTCATGCAGTGGTGGGATCCAAAAATTTCAGCAACAGGTTCCCATGGTGGTGGGATTTAAACTGTGGCGTAGCGCCAATGGGGCTGGGTGGGACATGATGGAGGCGTGGCCCGGGCATTCTGGGGGTGGGGCATTCTTGGGTGGGGCTGTGGCAAGGATGAAGCCGCTGCACCGGTCCTTGGGCGGGAAATGAATGCACACAGACGCAGGCTGCCACGCATGTCGGTGCACCTCCTGCTAGACTGCTTCAAGTTCTGCGCGCTACTGCTGAGAGGAGGGGCGTAACTAAGGCAAAAATCACTGGGCAAAATCACCAATTAGTAACCCCCTCTCAGCACACACAAATAATTAGTAACCTACTCTTGGGAACCTGTGAGAACCTGCTGGACCCCACCTCTGTCTTTATGTAAGCACAAGCTGTGAAATCTGTTCAGGCAATGCAAAATGTATCCAACTTATGTACATACAAGAGTGCAGAGTGACATTTTTAAACATTGCAAGCTGCCTTGTGCTTATGCAATAGAGAGGTGTGCATATCCATATTTTGTTAGCATGATCATCACCTTACGGCCTGGTGACATATGAAAAAAAAGCCATCTAAATTGCTTCAGACCCTTCTTGCTTTTCGAGGGAATTAATTTCTCTTGTAAAAACGACAGAATTCTGCCGTTCACAGTCCTTAACCAATGTCATCGCTTTAAACAGGACAAAAGCCTCCCGCCACATCCGCATACACAGACGAGGATGACCCTCTTAGAGCAACTGGCCCCGGAGCAATTTATTCCTGAGCAGTGGCAGCAGCAGAGTGAATTGCCATGAGGGAAGCACTGATTTGCTCCAGGGCACTCCACTCATCATGCGGAGCGCTCAGCCGACTGCCGGGGGCGAGCCTCGTTGGCTCTGGAGAGGGATTGCCCTGTGCAGAAAAGACCTCAGATTTCTGATGGATTACAACAACCCAGCATCTTTGTTGCAAAGACCGCATTCCCATTTCCCATGTACTTGTGCTCTCGTAACTATCGCTGCAGCTCACAACCCACCCCCTGCCTAACCACTTTTTTCTTTGAAAGCTCTGGCATCCTTTGTTTCTGTAATCTTGTCTGCACCTTTTAAAACTTTCAGATCTTGCCTCAAAAGGCAGCTCTTTTGTCTTGCTTATGTTTACTTCTTACAGCTGGCTGGAGCTCCGTGCCCTGTCCTTTAACTATAACATCAGCCACTTCACAATCAAAACCACTGGCTGGATTTGTCTCTTCTCTTCAATAATTTCCCATGTTTGACTGCTTCCTTCTAATTGCCATCCCTGTTCATCATCCTCCCAGCCAAATTCATTGTAAATCTTTTCTTTTTATTCTGCCATGGCATCAGGGTTTTCCTTCGTCCATGGCCGTTTCCCCACTTCTAAAAATGACGGTTTCATCCGGTGTGGACCTTTTCAGCGCGGGGATTGTGTCCCCCGCTCTGCGTGGGGTCATCAAAAGGAGCCATTTTCAGCAGCACCAGAAATGATGTGCAATGAGGGGGCATGAGAACGGCAGAGTCAGGGCGGCTGCGTTGTCGCCACCCCTGTAGTGGGGAGTGCCACTGGACCCCCGCGCTACTTTGCAAGAGTAGCATGCAGCAAACGGTGAGTGGGGAAAGGCCCCATGACCCCTATCTCTCACCCATTTTTAACACCATCATTTGTTTAAACTAGGATTGCCAACCTCCATATAGAGGGCTGGAGATCTCCTAGAATTACAATGGATCTCCAGTTAACAGACATCAGTTTCCCTGGAGAAAATGGCTGCTTTGGAGAGTGAATTCTATGGCATTATATCCCACTCAGTTCCTGTCCCTCTTCAAATCCCATCCTCCCCAGGTATTTTCCTTGTCAAAATTTCCAAGAACTTCACAATGCAGAGTTGGCAGGCGTAATTTAAATGCTTCTACTCCTTCCTTTTTGGTGGGAAGATACTCGGGGAGGGGGGCGGTATGCAGCTTATTGGTGTCCCTATAGCAGAGTTCATTAATTCACCCTCGTACTGTGGTAGTATCCCAGCATTTGCTTTAGAAGAAAGAAAAAGAGACTGGCAAAAGGAAACCCAAAAAGGGAAACTTGCATTTTTTTTAAAAAAAGAAATGTTCCATTTTAATCCAATTACTCCTATCAAATAGTATTTCTACAAATGATCCCTGATAATGTGGTGGAAGAATATGTATGCAAGGCCTGCTCAGGCTGGTCAGCCCTCCTCAAGGAAAAGGTGCGTGTGCATGCTTCTCCTGAAAGAAGCACCTCTAGAGACAGAGAGAGAGCAAAAACATGGAGGAAGGACTGTTGGAGGGAAAGGAAACTGGTTGTTGTGGGGTTTCCAGGCTATGTGGCCATGGTCTGGTAGTTTTTGCTCTGCCCGCATCTATGGTGAAACCTTCAGAGGCAGGTCATGGTGAGATGTGTTTCACTCTATGACATCTTACCATGACATGCCTCTGAAGGAGCCAGCTAGAGACGTAGACAAAATGTCGGGAGCAAAAACTACCGGACCACAGCCACACAGGCCAGAAAACCCACAACAAACAGTTGATTTTGGCCATGGAAGCCTTTGGCAATATAGCAAAAAGAAAACTGTCAGGTCGTATTATTGAGAGGCATCTCCCTCCAATGTAATAAATTGGGAGAAAATACCTCTTTCCTGATTCTGGTCCCAAAATGTGTCTCCCCTCCCCAAAGAATTGAAAACATGCAGAGTTGTCCTTTTTCCAATACCCCTACTGTCACCATCTGTTTGATTCATTCAGACTTTCAGGAGTTGCAAAACACAATTTCAGGTAGGGTGTGTGTGTGAGTGTGTGTGTGTGCAAGATTCACAACAATATCTTGAAAGCCTACTCAGATTTAACAACTAAAAACCAAAAAACAGAGATTCAGCCCAGGCAGAGTAATAGATTTTTGTAGAAATCTCCAAAGCAAGAGTTGGCAGTCCCATTTCTTTCTTTCTTTCTTTCTTTCTTTCTTTCTTTCTTTCTTTCTTTCTTTCTTTCTTTCTTTCTTTCTTTCTTTCTTTCTTTCTTTCTTTCTAGGGGTTGCCGTTTCTTTTTTCATCTATCTGCAGCAGCTTCGCATCCAGAAATTACTTACGTTACATTTTACCCACTAATTATCTCCCAGCTGAGAAAAATTTCAGTCCGCTGATGTTAAAGGCAAAGAGCAGAGCCAGGGAAAATACTGACAACTGTATATTGCTTGAACAAATACACAATTAGTCAGGCCAACCAAAATGTCCCTCAAAACTACCTAAATTGTGTTTTCTATCTTTTATGTGTTTTGCCCTTATTCAGGCACAATACAGCACACGATACAGTTGCTGGCTGTCTATCACCGCATTTGCATTTGGGTTTTGAGTGGTACAATGAAATCTGATTTCCCTGAGATACGGGAAAGGGACTTCAGGATCTGATCCATTGCACATGAGCATGCTCAGTCACATTTAGTCAGAAAACATGACATCCAAGCAAAAAAAAAGGCTTTGCGTTAGTGCCTCACCACAGATGCACATAAATTACTAATTCCGCGTTCATCCCCCACTCGCCCAATAATCTGCTTGCTGAATATGTGCTCCTCTGCTGTGTCTGTTGCTTCTCACAGAGAGGTACTTCTGGCTTCTCAGGTGCTGATTCCTTTTGATGAAGATATATTCTGAATAACAAATGACACCCATGTTATATTCATCTGTCTCCCCACAATATTTGATGTGCTCCCAGGATATTAGTTAGAGGACAGATTGAGAAATATCTCAAAGAGAATGTGAAGGCAATAGAAAATCATATACGAAGAAGTGGCTTCAGTGAGAAATTTGCACATATTCCCATTCCTGACTGGATGTTTTTTTTCTTCACATTTTGGAATAATTATTATCTGCAACTGCCCTCTGGCAACTCCTGACCTAAACTCTAACTTACCTTAAATTTTCTCTCTGACTTTGGTCGTATTACATAAGGAACACTTTTCAAACATCTAAACAATGCTTGATCTCCAAAGTATTCAGTAGCAGTGATGTTGATGTGCACTATGGAATCCTGCTTCCATTGGACACTGTGAATGAAGTTTGTGGATGTTTTTTGTGTATGAAGGTGTCAAGAATTTTGTAATGTGAGAATGACTATGTACCAGTGTCTCCTTTGGCACACAATCAGAAGCAAGGATCTAATTCTAGGATTGGGTATTTTGCCTTAAAAAGAACACAATCCATGTTGCCAAGCCTACAAGTTGTGTGAATGAAACAGGCTTTGTTGCTTGCATTCTGATGCTGGAATATCATCCTGCAAGTTCACACAAACCAAGTATGGTATCCTGACATTACATGCTGGATTGTGCCAGCATTGACCTTGTTACTGGAGCCATCTACTGGACAAAACAGTAGAAGACCAGGCTGAGTTGAGGACCTACAGGTATTGAACTCTACTGATAAAATGCATTTAACAGTCTGACCCTTATATTCTGCAAAGGCATAACTTCTATGGCAGTGGGGGATTGAACCAGGATCTTCTATATCCTGGTCTGACACTCTAATGTCTACACCACACTACATCATACTGGGAACCAAGGTCCACTCTTATACTCTGCTCTAGTAGTTCTGTCTCTATGTTCATTCCCACAGTCTCTTCATATCTCAAAATTACTCCCTGATAGAAACAAAGTCATTCGATGTAACCTCTATCTGTGGGTTCTGTGGGGCAGAACTTGGAATGAGTTTGCCACAACAAATTTTTAAAAACAAAATGGTTTACTTTCTTAACATATAACATCAACATTTAACATCACACTTCAAGGTCCTGCTCAGGTTGCATTTTCAAGTCCTTCTAGTTACAGTCTTGTAATGCCAAGTCCATTTCTTCTTTGCAAGTGGGTTGGCTCCTGAAGACTCCAAGGGCTTGATGAACAGGATTCAACATGATGAAGGTTTCCAGGAGAACTCTCACCCATTACAAACATAAAAAACCCTTAACAAGGTGTTAAGGGCTTATACAACCAAGGTCCAAGTCTGGTAGCCTTGTCTCCTCCAACTACATGAGGTCTGCAGCCTTCTTCTGCTTTGGGTCTCCACCACTTTCTGGGTCAACCCATTCTGAGCATGGGGGTTACACAGACATGAGCCTCTCCTAAAGGAACTTTCCTAACAAGCATTCTAGTTTTGTTCTCTTTCCAACTGCTGATATTTTTGTTTGGCCTGCAAGCTCTCAACTGTGCTTCTTCTATGACTGTTTTGAAAAACATCTTAGGACAAAACAAAGAAGAGTTATAACATCATAGAGAAATTCCAATCCTTTCATTTAGTGAAAAGATGTTATTGTAAAATTATTTAATTACAGTCAGAGTAGCATGTTTAATATTGACTCGGAACAGAATCCTTCAAGTTTTAACTTATGATGTACTACCCTACTTCAGTCCATTTTAAACACTGCCTCTTTGAAGAATTGCTAGATTATATAATTTTATTGTACAGCGAGTTGCCTTGTAAAAAATTATTATCTTTCTGTCTGCGTAATTAAAATAAAGATGTAATAAAGAATTTGCAGCTTTAATTAGATCATGGATCTAAAAGCTATTACAGTGTGATTAATAAGTTTTTAACAAGAGATGAAGAATAAAAGGTCTTAGTCTCATGAAAAATCAATAGGCATTACCCAATTATGCTAACAGAGTTATACACAGCAATCTGGGTCCCAATTGAATGGCTTTTCTTGTTCAGATGGTTGGTGGAGCTAGTGCCCGGCCACGCGTTGCTGTGGCAATTGTCCTTCTCATCACAGTCCGCAACCCACACAGATGTCCATGCAGATCCAATGGTCCCCAGCATAGTCTTTTGGGGTGGTCAAATGGAATCCCTCTTTCCCTTTTCAATTCACATTGTTATATGGTGGTGTCCTGTTTTTTTAGTATAAGGTAACCCTTCCCATTCCACAACGGAACTGTCCAGAGTGTGAATCCCGTTGTCCATGAGGCTGGTTGACACACACAGTCCTGGTTTGGTTAAGGCAGAACTGGGGCAAGGAGGCTATCCCAGTCAGGCAGCAGAGGCAGGGTGATGAGGCGCTCAGATCGAGGCCAGCTCCCTGGGTTCTTAAAGGGCCATGTGCAAAAGAAGCAGAGCCAGTAGTGTTGGTTCGCCCCCACCCCGCGGATTTTCTTCGAAGAAAAAGGCAAACTCCAGCTCGCTTTTAGTAAAAGAGAGCTGTGGCGAATATGGGTGAGGAAGTGGGTGTGGTTGGATGTGAGGGAGGGCAGAGTGAGGTGTGTGAGGATGAGCTGGATGTGTATTGTGTGGTAGCAGTGGGTGAGGCACAGAGAGTGAAAGTTACCTGCGTGTGAGGGGGGGAACCCCACCTGACTTCTCACACGGCAAAGTGTGTAGATGTTTCACTTCCACTCATATTACCTAACAGTATTACCTATTTACTGTTTTCACTGCTCATCTCTGCCCATCTGCGTGAACATTCTCATACCAAGCCCTCAGGCCACAGACAGACAGGCTGCACGAACATTCTAAGGGTGACAGTTAAACACAGCCAGCTTCATGGCCTGGTGTGCCAGGAAAAAGACGTTTTACCTGGCTCAGGTATGGACTTTCGGTGGTTTGAAGGTCCAATTATCTGCCCGCAACAGGGAGGGACGTCCTGTGAAAATTTGGGGGCAATCCGTCCAGCAGCTTCTGAGGGAGACCATCAGGGACAAACACACTGTCAGTCAAAAGATAAGAGTATATATTGCATGAACCATATCATATGTCACAATGGATAAAGTTAATTTCATGTTTGCTTCCAAACAATGTTACAGAAATATACATCAAGAAACCAAGGTCTGCAATGAAGTTCAGTTTTTCAATTACCATGACCAATGGCTTCAATCCATTGAAAAAATTAAGCACACTTAAACCCCATTGATTTCACTGGATTTAAAAGTATTCATGTGTGTTGAATTACAGCCAGTAACATTAGATCTATTTATCAGGTTTGCTTTATGCTGTCAGATGCCTGCCCTAAAATCATATACTTTGGAAAATTTCACAGTCTCTCTTTGGATCAATGGATTTTCAAAATGACAACGGAAAACTGCAGGAGAATAATCAGTCTCCTTGGACACACTGTTTCTGGCCTCCAAGTTGTTAAGTAAAGTCACTCAGAACACTGCTATCTGTTTGTCATTGGATCCCCCAACCTTCTATTCTATATTCAGGGTCACAGTTGCTTGTTTTGAGACCTCTTGCTTGAGATCTTTTGAATATGGACACCAAGGGCTGGTAGCATACAAGGAATGGATTCTGACCCTGGACTGTGGACAGCCCTGTAAAAATGGGCTATTGCACTGTGAAGCTAAACTGATTGCATATCTCTGAGGGCACTTTCTCACATGCAGAATAATGCACTTTCAATTCACTTTCACAATTGTTTACAAGTGGGTTTGCTATTTTGCACAGTAAAATCCAGCTGCAAAGTGCATTGAAAGTGGATTGAAAGTGCATTATTTTACATGTGTTAAAGTGCCCAGAGTTTGACTGAGGATTTATTACTATGAATTTATTTTATTAGACTTTTTATTAGACTGAGACTTTTAAGGAAAGAACAACTGAATGAAAAACTGCTGGTGACCTTCTATCACTGTGCTATAGTGTCTTAACATACTGCATCTGTGCATGGTTTGCCAGTTGCACAGTGGCAGATAGGAAGGCGCTCCAAAGGGTGATCACTACTTCCCAGAGGATTATTGGCTGCCCTCTCCCCTCTTTGGAAGAACTTTATAAGTTCTGTTGCCTAAAGAAAGTTCAGAATATTCTGAAGGACCCGTCTTATCCGGCATACTCTCTTTTTGAAATGTTACCATCTGGCAGACAATATAGGATTATAAAAACAAGGACGAATAGGCTCAGAGACAGCTTCTATTCTAGAGCTGTGGCAATGCTGAACTCCATGGTTTGGTGCTGATGTGGTTGGGGCTGTGTAGCGATGGTTGGAGGAAGGGGAATGTGAGGATGGGTGTGAGGTCTGAAATAGTGGCAATCGGGGAATGCTTGTAATTTCATTGTGCGTGCACAATGACCATAAATTACTGTTGTTGTTGTTGCTGCTGCTGCTGTTGTTGTTATCCCAAAAACACTAGGGCAGCACTTGAAACATCTTCGAATTGACAAAATTAACATCTGTCAAATTCAGAAGGCAGCCCTGCTGGGATCCGCACGAATACTACGCCGATACATTACAACTTCCTAGGCCTCTGGGTGAGGCTCAAATTGTAATGAAGGCCAACAACCAGCTAAAGATCTGGCAGCTGTGAAATCTACTACTACTACTACTGCTACTACTACTACTACTACTACTACTACTACTACTACTACTACTACTATTATTATTATTATTATTATTATTATTATTATTATTATTATTATTATATGCTGTTCTTCCCCTTTCTGGCTCAGGGCAGCTTGAAACATTGCCTAGGCTAAATCATTGCTTTTCATTCTCTTTTCATTCATTACCTTTCCAGCTGCTTTTTCCTAGCTCCTTATAGGAGTACCAGCAGACTTTTCAGCCTGTACCTCCTCCTGCCATGTCCATACATTTTGGCAAGCACCTCACTGGCAGATGTCACTGTATTATGAGTGCCTCTTCTCCTCGAAGCAGTCTTATCTAGCCAAATGTCAGTGACCTGCAGGGCATACTTGGGGACATGCTTATGTTCATGCAGTCTGTGATAGATTGCTCAGGAAATGCCATGACTGATGCACATGTTAATCTTTTGCAGTTCAGCACCGTAGCTGCCAGGTGATTAAGTGCCCTGGAAACGAACGCAGCCAAGAAACAAATTCCAGTCTAGGTATGAAGCTAATACTACGAGCTAGAATAGAGATGGAATAAACAGTCTGATACATCTTTCATTGCTGATGCTAGATAGATTCTACTTGGGAATGTGGAATTCATTGTGACTCTGCTTGACAGAGATTTTCCCCAACTATATGAAATTAAAATTAATTGCTTCTTATTAAGGATTGTTGATCATTGTGTTAAATTTGGTTTAGAAGATAAGGGTCAGAATCTCTGCTCAGCCACAAATATCACAGGGTATTTTCATCTTCCTCCTTCCCCTCTCTTCAAATTCAGAATAGAGAGAACCTATCTCAAAGAGATGACCAACTAGTAATACACCCAAGTTTAGGCATCACTGAGCCAAAATTGTGTATTTTAAATTCCCATTCATTTTAAACAGAGAATTTAAGACATGTTTAAATCCCTCCCACTGGAATCCATGAGGTTGCTAGCTAAGTCATGCACTTTTTGTTGTTAAAGAAGCGATCTGCTGATGTTCTAAAACAATCATGTTATCTGTGGTCAAACTCCGAGGAGTACTTCTTCTGTAGAACAGCACCAACAGTGAAATTATTGGCCAGGGAAGGTGGTTCCCTGCATGGCATGGGAAGTAGCCAATGAAAAGGAATGAAGAAATTACTGAGAGGAATTCATAATGATTAGATTGTGGCTACTCCAACTGTCAAGAGCCTTGAAGTGTTCCTTGATGCTTCCTTGATGGAGGCTAAGGCAAATCACGCCACTCGTATGGCATTTTACCATCTCCACTAGGCAAACAAGCTGGCTGCCTACCTTTCTCAGACCAACTTAGCCACAATGATCCATGCCACAGTCACCTCTAGACTGGATTACTGGAACTTCCTCTATGCAGGGCTATTTTCAAAGTTCTGATGTTGATCTTTAAGGCTGTGAGCAGTTGTTGGACCTACACCGCTTCAAGACTGCATCTCCCCATATTGCCCTCAAAGACCGCTCCGTTCAACAAAGGGGAATCTTTTAGTGATCCCTGGCTCGAGAGACATCCAGCTGGCTACAGTGAGAGCCAGGGCTTTTACAGCCCTGGCTCCGGCCTGGTGGAACAAGCAACTGACTGATGTCAGAGCCCTGCGGGAGCTATCGCAGTTCCACAAGACATGGCTGTTCCACCAGACCTTTTCCATTCTAGTCAGCCAGACTAAATGTAAGTTAGATAATCTCCTTTTGGCCTAGGGGTGGGGTGGGGAGGGGAGGGAAAGAGGGTGAATTGGTGATGATTATTTGTTATCTTTTAGCTTTGCCATGGGCCTTTTGACAACCATTGACCATTTCCACTGAATGTTGTTTTAATGTTCTATTTATATTGTTTTCTTGTTTGATATTAGATTTGTTTTTATGGCAATGGTTTTATTGATTATGTAATTGATTTTATGCTGTGACCTGCCCTGAACCCTGTGGTTGGTTGGTTGGTTGGTTGGTTGGTTGGTAGGTAGGTAGGTAGGTAGGTAGGTAGGTAGGTAGGTAGGTAGGTAGGTAGGTAGGTAGGTAGATAGGTAGATAGATAGATAGATAGATAGATAGATAGATAGATAGATAGATAGATAGATAGATAGATAGATAGATAGATAGATAGATAGATAGATAGATAGATAGATAGATAGATAGATAGATAGATAGATAGATAGATAGATAGATAGATAGATAGATAGATAGATAGATAGATAGAAAAAACAATGCTTATCTCTGTACACGCATGACATCATAAAGGAAACATGGTCGGCATGAGCACAGTAGACTTCATCATGATCACAGCAATCTTAACCCAGAATAAAAAGAAATTGAGCCAACATTCACAATGTCACAAACAGGGGCAGCTCTCAAGCTGAAACTACTTCATCCATCAATTGTGTCTTTCCCCTCCTTACCCCCACACCAGATTTCTCCATTCCAGAAAGATTAAAGGCTGTTTGTTTGTGCTTCTCTGTAATGCCATGCTCCATTTGTAAGCTTAATAGCTCTCCGGGGATCATAAGAAATATCTAAACGATACTATGCCACCTTTCAGAAGAACTGCCTACCAGACCTAATTAATAGAGCATCCTAGTTAACACATACAGACTTGGCATTATTAGTCTAATTAAAAGGATTTTAGCAATCCCAGTTGCCCTCCTTCCCTCCCCCCATAAGCAGTCCGACATATGCAACTCAAGTAAATTAAACCCATTAATCACCATTGGCGTAAATGATATACATTCTCCGAGCGCGGTCCTGTTTCTGAAAGAGAGAGACACTAACAGCCCTCATTACGTTTAATTTTGTTCCCCAGCGAAGCCTAATAAATACAAATTGTAACATCACAATAAAACATTTAATTATTCAAGAATAGGTAAGGAACATTATAATTAGTGTTTCTGGTATGTATCTTCATTTATGCAATAATGGAAGCAGCTTGGGAGACTTGGCGTTTTTCTGGTCAAATGAGGGTTTACGGGAACTTTTACTGAGCAGAACAACCTGACAACTCTCCTGACTAAAATAATATCTTAAACTGAACCAACGGTGTAAGGGAGAAATCAAAGGTGTGATATAGGTGCAGAGTTTTCTGACATGAGCAACTTAAGAAGGGAAGATTTCTGTTGTGCTTCCTGGTCAGTGCTGTGGCAGCCATGATAATACAGCAGAAACAGAAAAGAAAGGTTAAAGGAAAACATTTCTTCGTTGCCTATAAGAGAAGCTACAAATGACTCTCACATAATTTAGTTCGTTTAACAGTGAACGTTTCTCCATAGGCACCCTTGTGATGATGAATTGTTTGGAGAGTGAGGCATTTCTAACCCCATCCTTGCCAAATTACCATTTCCAGGATTCTTTGAACTATTGTTGTATAAAATACTGGTAGTTTAGATGTACTCCTGGGGTTAAAGATTCCAAACCTAAATTTACAGGACATTTTTTTTGCCATTGACTTATGGTGACCCCTCGAGGGTTCAGATGTGGTTTGTCATTGCCTGCCTCTGTGTTACGACTCTCATATTCCTTGGAGGTCTCCCATCCAAATACTTGCCAGAGTCAACCCTGCTTAGCTTTTGACCTCTGACAAGGTCAGGCTTTAGCCTGACCATAAGTATGAATAAATGGCATAATCAGCTGGGAACTCTGAGGGTTGGATTTTAGGAAGTACTTGTGAAGTACAGAACTCCATCCTTCCATCTCACCTTTGCTGTCTGAAATTTGGTAGGTCATTGGAGGTCGCATGGGGAACAATATTAGATCTGTTGTGGGAAGAGGGAACTGGCAGAATTCTACCCTCTCATGAAAGTGGAAATGTGACTCCCACAATCAGAAGATGACTGAGGATCCCACTCTTTATCTATTCCAATCTTTATAATGCTGAGAGTTTTTTAAAAAAAGAACAAAGATATGAAAACCCATGAATAGGTCCCACCAAGCAAGCAAATCACCTTTTACTATACTGTGAAAGGAATTCATTAAGATCAGCAGCCCTCTTAAAAAGTGCATTGGTAAAATGTGAATGCAGAATGATATAAGGGAATGCATTGCTCAACAAGTCATGACAGCAGCTTTCAGTTGTAATGTATCGTGTGGGAACACCGATAGCTTATGCTCAGCATGTGGACTCATGCTCAGAGAACATCTGAATGTGAAAATCTGTTTCCAATGCACATGGCAGACATCCCATCACTGTAAACTTGGTGATAAGAACAAACCTTTGGATGGCTATGTCAGAGGTACCGGTAAGCACTTGAATGAAAAATGTGGATTGTAAAGTTCAAGCAAACCCATAAAGCAATTAGAGGCTGCATATATTTCCTGATATGCCACAAAGAAAGTATGTGCACAAGGTTAAAGAGGACTGTAATTTGGAGCAAATTGAGATTGCCAGCAAGAGGGTCGGTGCAACTTTTGGAAACACATTTTTTCAGAACAGAATAGATTCCCTTGGCTTATGGACATGAATGATAATATCCTTCCTAGACACACAGCTGAATTAGTCTAAGGAAGTATGAGAATGTGGATGGGCCATCAACATAATAAATGCACGGGGGGGGGGGGGTGTCCTTCCTTGACTAGCTTTTCCCAGCAAGATTTCCCATCTTTGGGGGGTGTTGAAAATAAATTGAATATAACTTGAACCAGATACTGGCTCACAGGGAATGCTCAGTTTAAGGGCTCATTAATCACTGGCTTAAATCCTAGAGTCTCTAGTCAGGCTAATTAATGGAACAATGCTGAACTTTTGGAACACAAGAGTAGCAAAGGGGAGCAGTTGCCAGCCTTGGCTGACAGGGATCATGTCGGGATTTGTTTTCCTTGAAGAGAAAGGAAAGTAAGCTGTCATTTTAATTCCAACTCAAGAAAAGAAAATATCCCGAAACTTGCATACATCTCTCTGTGTAATACAGCCTGTGTAATAATGAAATGTTTGAAGCATTTCCTGCATGAGCAGCCAAGCTGCAGCATTGCTCTAGAATCCCATCAGAATTTAACTCCAATCCCTTAAAATCAGAAACGTATCAAGGGGAAATGGCGCCCATGAGCAACACCTCCTCTGAGTGCCTCCATGCCCCCGTGACCCTGGCCCCATGCTCAGGGGTGGGGCTTGGGGTGGGGCTCGAACTGAACCCTGCCCCCGTCTCTCTGCAGGCTGGCTCCTGCCGTCCCCAGGGCCTGGGGAGGGCAAAAGTCAGCCTGCTCAGAGGCCAGGGGCAGGGCTCAGCAGCAGCAGGTGGCCCAGGAGAGCACTGCGGCTGCCCACTGCTGAGTCACATCCCCCCACCTCCCTGCAGGGGGGTGGGGCTCAGTGACATGCAGCTGGGTACATTCCATTTTGTTATGTGTGGTGGCGCCAGGCAGAAAGGCGTGACAGAAAGGCATGCGCCCGGGGACATGCGTGACCCTATGTCCCTTTAGGTCATATGCCTCTGCTTGAAATCCTTTGCAGCACTGAAATGCTTCTCCTCTATCATTGTCTTTTGCCAATGGGTGAAGACTTTCTTGTTTGGTTTGGCATTCCCCCATTAACTGCCATTGACCCTTCTCCCCGGTTGTGTGTACATTATGCGTATTCCTATGTTTTACTGAATTCTTTCAATATTTTATGTGGATTTATATTTTGTACGCTGTGTTAATGACTTGATGTTGTAATGTTGAAATTCTTAATGTTTTGGTGTTTGTCACATGGGAAACCCTGTTTGGGTGGAAAGGTGGCATGAAAATGTTTTCAATCAAATAAAAAATAAAGATAATGGCAGTTCAGTTCCTGATTATAGCCATTTCATTTGCAATTTCAAGGTGAAAACGGAAGGTTGGATCTAACTGACTTTTCTGCTGGTGAAAACAGGTGAAAGTGTCTCTTGAGAGAGCCAACATGGTGTACTGGTTAAGAGTGGTGGCCTGTAATCTGGAGAACTGGGTTTGATTCCCCACTCTTCCACATGAGCACTGGACTCTAATCTGGTGAACCAGGTTGGTTTCCCCGCTCCTACACAGGAAGCCTGCTGGGTGACCTTGGATCAGTCACAGCTCTCTCAGAACTCTCTCAGCCTCACCTACTTAGGGTGTCTGTTGTAGGGAGAGGAAGGGAACGGAGTTTGTAAGCTGCCTTGAGTCTCCTTACGGGAGAGAAATGCAAGGTATAAATCCAATCTCTTTTTCTTCATGGGTCCTGCCTAGATCAAAGACATGGGAGTTGTAATAAGGAAATAGAGTCATTTGGTGACATCGAGCCCCAAAGCTACCTGGATCCATGCAGATATTCCAATGTGTTGCAGAAGAAGTTTAGATACACATTCTACTGTGTGTTCTAAGTGTTTGTTTTCAGAGCAACAACTGTGTGTCCAAACCACCCTCACCACACCTAGAAGACCTGCCTGTCTTCACACTACAGTATCTGAATTTCACAAACTGCAGTTGGCAAGGTTAATTCAGCACTGTTCAACATGATGATTAGAGGTCTATTACACTTTTCTAGTCTAACTGAAAAGGGAAACACCCTCTTTATTTGGAAATGATACAAGGTAGGCAAAAGCAAATTAAGTCCGCATGCATCACGTAAAGAAGAAACTTCTGTAGTGATATGGAGCAGAGAAAAGGGGTTGCTCGAGCAGAGATATTTGCCCTCAGAATAGGTATATTACAAATACAAGGTTGTCTTCATTTTCATTGGCATATATTTTACAGGGAACCAAAGTGCACAAAGACCCTGCAATTGATCATGTGATTGCTTCCTCAGTCTTTTGCTGGTTACTAGACAAGGACTAAAGACCCAAGTCCTAAAACCCCAAGCCTTCTCCTTCCTATGTCAGGTAAGCTTACATAGATTTCTCATGCACTATCCATAAGTGAGATATACATGGGCATTTTAATTATTAACGATTCCTGGATTTGTTTGAAACTTGCCAAAGTTAATTTGAACCTGGCAAAGTCGGTTTGTTCAGATATTTGATTTGAAGGTAATTTGCAAAGGCTAATTTGCTAAAGTCATCTACCAACGTATCTTTTCCATTTGGAATCTGTCTCTTCTTCCTTGCTTTTAACTGTCCCCTTTTTTTGTTATTCCAATAAAATTAGCCTAGTTGAGTGCCAACGCCTCTTCTCTTGGAAGGGAATATCAATTCAAGTCATGGCTATGCAAACAGAGAGTTGACTCTCGTTAGTATTTGGATGGGGGACCACCATGGAAGTGCAGGGTTGCAATTCAGAGATAGTCAATGGCAAACCACCTTTAGATGCCTCTTTCCTTGCAAACTCTATAGAGTTTGGCTGGGACTTGACAGTACTTCCCACTGTCTGCTTCAAATGCTATCAAATTACAGCCAATTTTATAGAAGCCCTAGCATGGGGCTTTCAAGGCACATGAGAAGCAGATGTCTTTCTCTAAAGTCTTCCTTGGTGGTCTCCTTTCCAAGTACCATCCCGTCTCAACTCCAAAACCCCACATTTGGTATTTACATTCATGGGGCCTCACTATGTATTCTGAGATCTTTAGGCCAAATCTAGCCCCATCCCAAACTGCCTATCTGACAGTAGAAATGCTGGCAGTAGAGAGTCAATGCCATTGGTGGATCATTCAGCATCTTATCTTGTTTGGCCCTGAGATATTGCCTAACATCAGAAAAAGACCTCAAGATGGTGTATGCCAACAATGACATTGCTTACATGTCACTTGAACACCCAAAAGTCTGAGGTTACTTTTTGGATTCTGAGTGTTCTTCCTTTCCTGCCTTCTTAATCAAAGGAGCAGCAGTGGCGTAGGAGGTTAAGAGCTCGTGTATCTAAACTGGAGGAACCGGGTTTGATTCCCAGCTCTGCCGCCTGAGCTGTGGAGGCTGATCTGGGGAATTCAGATTAGCCTGTACACTCCCACACATGCCAGCTGGGTGACTTTGGGCTAGTCACAGCTTTTTGGAGCTCTCTCAGCCCCACCTACCTCACAGGGTGTTTGTTGTGAGGGGGAAGGGCAAGGAGATTGTAAGCCCCTTTGAGTCTCCTGCAGGAGAGAAAGGGGGGATATAAATCCAAACTCTTCTTCTTCTTCTTCTTAACCTCAGATCATTGTGGTTGTGGGTGAAAAAAGATATCTGTTTATTCTAAGTGGGGAAAAATGTATTGGATGCACCCCCAAAGTAGTTTCACAAACCAACAAAGACAGTGTCACTGAGGCAAATTCTGGAAGCTTCAAGACGCAACAAATTGATAAGCGTAGATGAAATTCCTGCCTCTCTGCATAACAGCTAATATCGCCCATGCAAAGTAGTCTGCACCAGCAACAGGAAAGAGTACAAAGCTGATTTCCATTACAATGCTGTTTTGCTTTTGTGTCTGTCTGTGAAATGTCGGCAACAGATTCCACAAGCATAACATAGCCTTGGTTTTTGATCCCTGAAGCACAGGCTGAGGACCCAAAAATAAGCCGGAGAATAAATTGCAATCTCCTTTGCCCTGGTCTGTCTCCACCATCTGGAAGTTAATTAATTAGAGGGTCTTGAAGGGTTCAACTTGGCTGTCATGAGGGAAAACCTTTTTTTTTCTGGCAAAAGGTAAGCTGTGCCCGCCTCAAGGAAATTGTCCAGGGTCTGCATGGAAATTCTTTATAAGGCAGCATCCGGAAAATTCTCTCATTAATTTCAGCTTTGCAACTTGTTTCATTTGGATTGTAAATTGACTTCACTGGGGCTCTGGTTTTCTTTGCATGAGTTCAGGGGCTTGCTAAATACGGCAGCATTGTTACTATTGTTTATTTGATTTGCTACATTTACAGACCACGTAAGAACATAAGAAGAGTGCCCAATGTGATGTACAAATTTGCATTTGAATCCACTGGAGCGTTTTTTCACAGATAGAAGCAGTGGGGGGATCCAAAAATTTTAGTAACAGGTTCCCATGGTGGTGGGATTCAAACTGTGGCGTGTATATGGTGCCAAAATGGGGCTGGGCGATATTTCCGGGGAAGTGAGACACGACGAGGGTATGGCAGCGGACTATTCAGAGAGCTGAGGGCAATTTCCTGGTGGAGTTGTGGCAGCAGGACGCAGCAGCTTGCTCCCAGTCCTTAGGCGTGGAAACAGATCGCACGCAGGTACGGTAGGGGCTTGCCACGCATCACCGGTGCACCCTCCCTGCACTAGATCACTGCCGCTTCAGCAGAGTTCTGTGCATAGCTTAAGCTGAGGAGGAGGGACGTAAACTACAAAGCAAAAAATCACATGGCAAAATCACCAATTAGTAACCCCCTCTCGGCACACACAAATAATTAGTAACCTACTCTCGGGAACCTGTGAGAACCGACTGGATCCCACCTCTGGATAGAAGGATTTCTGTCAGCAAAGTATAACTTACCACCTTCCCTTCAGGGCAGTCCAAAATGCTGGGGGGGGGGGGGGGCCCCCCCAGAAATTCTCTGGTGGATCCAATCTCTGGTGGACACATGTTTGGGATAGTTATTAAATTCAGATAACATTCCTGCTGGTTATAATGAGGAACACAATTTAGCTGGTAAATGTTTCAGATTTCATGAGAGGCTAGCCCTTTCAAGGGGCCTTCTCTTTCAGTTCTAGGGTGACAGACAGAAGAATATCCACCCTCAAGGTGGCTTAAATCTTTATTTTAGAATAGTTGGGGGAAGCCTACTTATCAGTTCATAGTTCTTCCCCTGATCCTTGCTGTTCTAGTTTAGTTGGTGTAAGTCTGAGATTTGGAAGCAAGTCCATGTGGATTGCTTATCCTTCCAAAGGTAACAAACAGGTGGCTATTGTGGATTTTCCAGGCTGTGTGACCATAGGGCCTTTCCCCACTTACCTTAAGCCCCGCGCTACTCTCCTCAAGTAGCACGGGGTCCCAGGGCACTCCCCACAACAAGGGCAGCGACAGCACAGTGCCATTCTCGACAAATTTTGGCTGGCTCGCTTGTCAAGCGCCCCCTCAAAAGCTTGATGGCATCCCTGGTGCTGGGAGAGAAAATAGCAAGCCTTTTGATGACCTACTACAGAGCTTGAAGTCGCAGGGGATGCCAGGTGTGCTGCTCCAAGGGATGCCGCTTGGCGCTGAGAGAGCAGCTCAGCACGCGGCATAGGGGGGATTGGGGTGAGTGGGGAAACGCCCATAGAGGAGTTGTTTTAGCTCCCAACTTTTCACCTACATCTATGGCTGGCACCTTCAGAAGCATATTATAGTGAGATGTTTCTCTTTGTGGCAACACATGTTATTAGAACATGCCTCTGAATATGCCAGCCATACATACGAGTGAAACCTTAGAAGTAAAACTATCAGACCATGGCCACAGAAAACCCCCAACAGCAAGTTGATTCTAGCCATGAAAGTCTTCGACAATACATTAGCAAACAGGGTTGAATTTTCATACATTATATTCCAAATGCACATCCCCCGTACAAACAAATGCATCAAGAACATGTCCCCACTCATGCCACATTCTTCCCAATACTTTCCATATTCTTGCCATCCTTAATGTTCACCCTTTCCATGGCACGTGAAGCATTCAGGAGCTGTGGATGTGCATTGCTGCACACAGAACACATACACTGCGATCCTAAGCAGAGTTACATCATTCTGAGTCCATTGAAGTCAACGGACTCAGGTGTAACTCTGCATAGGACGACAATCTGCATAGGACGACAGTGATGCGGCTGGCCTACATGCGGGCCAGGACCTTTACGGCTCTGGCCCCTGCCTGGTGGAACGCTCTCCCTCCAGCTGTCCAGGCCCTGCGGGACCTTGGTGAGTCTTCCCCTGCACTTGGGCCTGTACAAAAGGTGGAGGCTTGTTCCACTTCAGACGCCTCTCAGGAGGAACCGGCCGCTGATGGTGCCCCCCCTTTTTTGGCCCCTTACATCTGGGCCGTTTGTCATCTAATGGGACTCGCCATCCCTCCCTCTTGGGGAGAGGACTTTGAAAAGGGAGCTGCTGGACGCCACTCATATTTATACTGGTATTTATTATATTATATTTATTATACTCAGCTTCTATTGTTTTTATCGCTGCTTTTAAAGGCTTTTAGCCATCTTAAGATTGTACTATGTTTACATGTTGTACACCGCCCGGAGCCTCTCAGGGATAGGGTGGTATAAAAGTCTAAGAAATAAATAAATAAAATAAAAATATGAGTGGACTGATTGCTTAGAAATACAATCATTATGAAATGTCAGATCCAAGTGGCTCTGTGCTGTCAGGCCGGAAGTGTCAAAACCGACCTGTGGTCAGGAATGGGGGGGATATAAATCCCGTAAAATAAATAAAAATATAACAATGCAGTATGCAAAAGGAACAATTTGCACAGCAACCACTCAACTACTCCAGGAGAAGAGATTCTGAAGCTGCACAAGAGAAGTCTGATGAGATCCTTCGGAGATGTCATTCTGTAACCAGGACCTGGGAAACACAGGTTCAAATCCCCGCTTGCTCCACAGAAGCTGGTTGGGTAGCCTTGGGCCAGTCACATTTCTCTCCTCCCTGATTCTGGCATGTATTTGGTTGGGAGACCTCCAAGGAATACCAGGGGCATGATGCAGAGGCAGGCAATGGCAAACCAACCCTTAATGTCCCCTGTCTTAGAATCCTACAGGATCATCCTAAGTCAGCTGTGACTTGATGAGGGACGGGGGTGAGGTTGGGGTAGAACGGGACATGGAACATCAATTCTTCAGAAGACTTTAAACTGAGGCTCATTCTGCACATGCAGAATAATGCACTTTCAAACTGCTTTCAGTGCTCTTTGAAGCTGTGTGGAATAGCAAAATCCACTTGCAAACAGTTGTGAAAGTGGTTTGAAAACGCATTATTTTGCGTGTGTGGAAGGGGCCTGAGATGTAGGGGAAAGAGTGGTCATGTGGGAAAAATGTTACATTAGTTACCTTGGATCCAAAATATGCGGGGTTCTTGTCGTCCACATTAGAATGCTGCAGCATTCTAACCCAAAACAGGGTCTCTGCTGAGCTCTCTAAGCATTCTTCCTATTTACTGTTAATCCAAGGAACCGAGAACTCAAGCATACCTCATTTGAATGATTTCCTGAAGGATTAGACATTTTATTCCTCTCTTGACTGAGGCAAACTGGTAACATGAGACCATATTAAGGTTAATATAAATCATATTACCAGGAGCATCAGTGAACTGAGAAATTGGGCAAAAAATATACAGGTTTTGCTTCATTTTGCATTAAAAATTGCTCTGCAGTCTGACAGACATTAATCTTAGGCCTGAAAATTATTCATTTGGTGCTGTAATAAAACACGAGAGAACTATTTCAGGTGTGTTATAAACATTAATTCTTGTCTGCTCCCCACAAAAAGAAGAAGTTTGTATGAAATGGAATTGTTTGTCTTATCTCTTTTATTATTTGTGTTCCAATTCATGTTTTAATCTTCTTTTTCCTTTCGCACAACCAGTGACATACCAGGGGCATGATCAGCTCCCTGTGCTTCCCCACCCAGCCTGCGAGAGAACAGGGGGGCAGGGCTCAGTAGTGCCCACCTGGGTCGCCTGCTGCCGAGCCCCACCCCCAACCTCCCTGCAGGCCAGCTCCTGCCCTCCCCAGGTGACAAAACGGTGTGCGCCCGGGGACATGGGTTACCTACTGAATACAACCCAGATCAGAGTGCTCTCTTGGGGGTATAGCTGTCCCATAGATATGAAGGCCCCAAGTCACTTAGGCTTTAAAGGTTAGAACCAAAACCTTGAACCTGATTCAGTATTCTACTGACCACCAGTGCAACTAGTGGAACATTGGCTTTATTTGCTCTCCCAGTGAGGACCCATGCAGTTGCATTTTGTACTAGTTGGAGTTCCCAGGACAGTCTCAAGGGCACCCCAGCATACAGTCAGTTTCAATAACCTAACCTGGAGGTGAACACTGCATGGATCACTGCAGCTAGGTCAGGATGTGACAAGTAAGGGACCAATAACCTGGCCTGGTGAAGATGTTAGAATGCCAGTTTGGCTACTTGTGTGATTTGAGCCTCCACAGGGATGGAGGCATCAAGTATCACACCCAAACTCTTGATAGTTGGCAGAGAGGTTAATTGTTCCCCATCAAGAATTGGGAGGTGGCCATTAGCATCCAAGTCTCCCTGACCCAGCCACAGGACCTCCATCTTCACTGGAGTTAATTTCAGTCAGCTCTGCTTCAACCACAGCCTCCAGACAACTGGTCAGAATATCTGGGACAGCATCTGGTCAGAACTAAAGATGGAAGTTTTCTCTTGAACCAAAAACACACAATAATGGACAAGTTGATGGGTCTGAAGGATGCCAAAGGTGTAAACACTCCACTTGAACCAACTACCTCAAACTAGAGAATGGAACATTGCTCGAGAACAATCAACAGTACAAAGAGGCAACTGACAGACATTCGAGCCTGAGTACAGTGTCAAGACCTGATATTTCTGCAGCTGCAGGAATCTTTAGCAGAAAAATGGATCCACCCAGTCACCATGACTGGAAAGTTGTAAAGAGGCTGGTTAGATACCTCAAGCAAACAGCTCATTTGAACCAAAAGATCTTGTGACAACCCACAGCAAATTGAATACACAGACTCTGACTGGGGTGAAGACAAGATTGATTACTAGTGAACAAGCGGATACCTGTTCTTCTATAGAGACAGCCCGATCAGCTGGACTAGCAAAAAGCAATGGCAAGTTGCCGTATCAACCACTGAGGCTGAATACATCTCAGAAAGCAGACTTTGCAAGAGGGCTATAGAAATTTCTCTGGGTTGTACAGAAATAGCTCTTTTTCCTCTTTTGTTTTTAAATCCTCAAATGGCAATATGGCATTCCCACCTAATGAGGACAGCTGGCTATGGCCCTTCTACAGAAAGGTTGTCAGCTTCCGGGCATTTGGCAGCTATTTTAGTGTCCTTGTCCAACCAGTGTGGTTGTTAGTCACAGAACTGCATTTAACATGCCCGCCTGCTGGCATTGCAGGACTTTTTGTATTTGCTAGAAGCAGAATCACAGGTTTCAGTACAGGAGGACAAACCTAAATCTTGCACATAGAAATGCTACACTGTTGATGCTACTGAAATATTAATTCAGCAGTGTGGGGAAAAGCCTGGCTTCCAAAATCATGTCACCTTCTTTAAAACGTGATACTGGTGAATACAGATTTGATTTTATCCCCTAACCTGGTTACCTAATTCCTATTTCCCCTGCATAATTCAGATCCTCATTCCTAGAAATACATGGGCAGGTATACCTTCCAAATCTTTCATCTTTCTTTCATCTTTCTTGCCCATTAAAGGTCTATGAAGCTTTACCTAAGTCTTTTACCTAAGAGGCATACCTCTGGTCTTCTGCAATGACAGCAGAAGGAAACAGAAACTGGCAAACACTAAATCTCAAGTCTGCTGAAACCGGCAAAGTAGAAGAGAGTTGCAAAGTTACATGGCACAACATACCATAACATGGCACAACACGTGTCTCACTCTATGTGCATTTCCAATTGCTTGATGCTAATAGCTGTACCTCAAGGAATTTAGTGCCAAACCAAAAAGCCAAAACAAACCATTTCATTGTATTCTTGAAGACTTTCACAGCTGGATTCAACTGGTTTTGGTGGGTTTCAACTGGTTTTGGTGGGTTTCCCACACAGGCTGTGTGACCGTGGTCTGGTAGATCTTGTTCTTAACGTTTCGCCTGCATCTGTGGCTGGCATCTACAGAGGAACAAGATCTTCCAGACCACGGCCACACAGTTAGGAAAACCCACCAAAACCAGTCAAACCATTTCATCTCTACATTTCAATACATATCTGATAGTGATGTGTTTGAGGCACCAAACAATTCAAACAAGCTAATGGAGTTGTCTTCAAGCATGCTGCACCCTACTTCTACAGTTGTGGGTGTGGCTCTTTTGAAGAGTATTCGTAGTGGTGATTCTTTGGCACTCTAGATAAAATATGGATTCAAGCAATTCCTACCATCGACTGATGGGAATTTTAGTCCATAACATCTGGAGTGCCAAAGATTCGCCACCACCGGCCTATATAGTAAAGTCCTAGTAGTTACGGTGTATATTCCATGAGACTCCAGATGTTCATGGATTATAATTTATCAGGTTCCCTGCCAGCATGGTCATTTCACCGCTTCGCTGGTAGGGGCTGATGGGAATTGTAGTCCATGAACATCTGGAGTGCTATAGGTTCGCCACCACTGTCCTAAGGCAACTGTAAGAAATACCTTTGTGCCTTCCACGTTAATTTTTTTCTGTTGTCCAACCCCATTATCCCAGCCTTGTTTGTCAGTTGTTGGTGGGCTTGCAATTTCTTATATCTGCCAAAGATATTTCCAGAAGGGAAAGAGAATGAAGAAAAACCCCAAATACAGCTGTATAGAAACAAGGTAGGGATCATCTGTTTGATCCAGCACAGGGACCAGGGAAGGTTCACACAGTTACCTGGTTTTCCACTCCCTCAGCAGCCATTTCCAAACACAGTCAAGTTTATTCCTGGTGGTCACTGGACTCAGAAGGTGCAGTTGGAAGTGGGAGAAGTGGAAACCACTCTATTCTTCCTGCTCTGTCATCAGAGCTCTGTTCATGGAAGAGCCTTGGAGAATTGTCTCCTTTCCCCTGCAGTTTTCTCTTCTGCATGGCTGATACTTTCCTGGGGTCAGAAACAGTTGCTGAGGGTAGGAGACAGCCGATAGGTCTGGTGACTATCAACACATTCTAATGATATTTTACTTTGCCCACATTGAACAGAAATATTAACCAAAGTAAATAAACTCAAATCTAAGTTCTTTCTAAAGCCGGGGCCCATTATGCTATTTTTAATGTGGATGTATTAGTTGAATATATGGCTTGAATAGAGATTAATAATCCAAAGATAATTAATTTGAATTTATTCCCACCTTGTGCCTTCAAAGTTGTACACTTCTTCAATGAAAATTGTTCTATTAAAATATATTACCTTACTTTCAAAAGGAGTTTTTTTAAAATGTTCTGGGACCAATAGAGCAATTGCTGTTTCTATGCCAAATGTGCAGGTCAAGGGATATGGAATAATATTGAATAAATTATATTTGTATAAGTGCCTATGAAATCCCCTTTTCGCTATTCTCCTTAAGGAATTGCACTGATTATTAAAATTGTTCCCTCCGTTCTTCAGCAAGTTCGGGGGAAATCGTCCATTTTGAAATGAAAACTGTAACAAAAAACATGTCATTTTAAAAATGTTTAATCATTTTTTTTTGCTCTAGCAAAAATGTAGATGTTTTTGTTTTGACAGGCCTGGCTCAAAGAGCAGTGGATGCTTTGGACATTTCACAATTCATTCTGATTTAGAATGAAAGTAATTATGAAACATCAATGTTTCCTTTCCAAGAAAACCAATTTCTTGTCAAAATGTGAAAGAACGCATTTAAATGCATTGTTTCCGGGGATGCTGAATTATGGTCTGAAATAGCAGATGAGGACAATATTGCTACGGTTTTTCTCTTGTGTACAACAGAGAATCTCTTTGGGGAACAGAATGTAAGTCTCTTTAGTGTACATTTGTAGCCCATGAGTCCATATGATGTATTTGTGAGGATAGTTACCTGGAAAACACATTTGTGTGTGGTCCAGATAATCTCCTACCTAAGAACATAGATTGTAATATCACCAAGACCTCATAACTAAACCGACAGTGCCATCCTAGGCAGAATTATACCCTTCTAAGATCGTTAAATGGACTTAAGGTGTAACTCTGGTAGTGAGTGTGACCTAAAAAAGCCAACATTGCTAAGGCCTGAATAAATACCTGAATTAAACTGAATGTACAACTCAGAATCACTGTGTTCCAATAACAATAAAACCTGCTGTGATACTTGCACCATGCCTTGCCTTGTGACAGCTGACAAACCATAGTTTAAAACATGTAAACTGCAATAAAACTTCCAAACTGTCGGAATGAACGTTGGCCTACATGTTTGGGCAGGTTTCTGCATTTCAAAAACACAAAGCCCTGCCATTTCAAATGGTCCAGAAAGAATGAAAGGGCAACAAATTCAGACAGAAAAAAAGGAGTGCCCATTCAGAATAACATTCTTCATTTCAAGATGAATCCCAACGTGACTCCAGCACACATTTCCAGGGAGAAAGAAAAAGTATAAAACTTGACACACTGTAATCTCTGGCATGAACACTGGGAGATTGACAACAATAGAGTATGTTAGTTGGCAACAATATTTGGGCTCCTTCCACACATGCAGAATAATGCACTATCAATCCACTTTCACAATCGTTTGAAAAGGGGTTTTTGGTATTCCGCCAGTGGTGGGATCCAAAAATTTTAGTAACAGGTTCCCATGGTGGTGGGATTCAAACTGTGGCGTAGCGCCAATGGGGCTGGGCGGGGCACGACGGGGGCGTGGCCGATATCATTCCAGGGCAGAACATTCCTCAAGCGGGGCTGTATAAGGACGTATTACTCGCGCTCGTCCTTGGGCAGGAAACGAATGCACTCAGGTGCAGGCTGCCACGCACGCCGGTGCACCTCCTGCTAGACTGCTTCAAGTTCTGCGCGCTACTGCTGAGAGGAGGGGCGTAACTAAGGCAAAAAATCACATGGCAAAATCACCAATTAGTAACCCCCTCTCGGCACACACAAATAATTAGTAACCTACTCTCGGGAACCTGTGAGAACCTGCTGGATCCCACCTCTGTATTCGGCACAGTAAAATCCAGCTGCAAAGTGGACTGAAAGTGGATTGAAAGTGCATTATTCTGCATGTGCGGAAGGGGCCTCGCTGTTAGAAGTTCAAATACCTGCTAGAAGCACATCCATTTTCAAGAGATAGGAAGAAGAAGATAAACATTTAGAGAGTGAAAGGGGGCAATACTATGAAATGGGTGAGAGGCTGAGCTTTCTTCTGAAAATTGACACCTATGGAAATGTATTCTTTTACCATCTTATAAAAGATGCTGGAGGCTTGTCCTCCTTTGATGCTGGCCCTGAGACAAAAGCATTTGATGCATGTAAAAGTATCTTCTTAGCTTATGGCATTTTGAATCACCTGAAATTTTCCACCCCCTTCATTCCAACTCGTGCTAAGAATTCAATGGTAGTTTTGCAGCAGTTAATCTGATCAAGCGGAAATATGACAAGAGGGAAAAGTCGTGTAACAACTGATTTAGCGGGGAGGGGGAGTGCATTTCATGAAAAATGCTGGATGGATCCATAGGCATTTGAAACACCATAGCTTCACTGACCTGTGCATAGAGGATATGTGTGAATTAAAGGCAAAGGGGGTTAATAAAAAGAACTTCACAACGTGCCTGGACAGCAATCAAGGAAATCAGCTAGTATTTAAAGGGAAATTACTCACATTCAATCAATAATCTAAGTCTCTCAGGCGATATTTGGGTTCAAAGGAAATTGCAGAGGAAGCGTGTGAGGGAAAGTCATGCGTCTGAAAGCCGGAAGGCTGTCCCTGAGGAAGCATAGGCGGGGTACCACTTGGTAATGAGGCATGTGAGCATCCAGATGGAGGAGAATTAGATAGAGCTCAAAGGGGTGAGAAGGTTTGTGCCCATGAAGGGTACAGAATGGCCATCTACCTTCTCGGGTCATCAAGCGTGGATAAACCAGATCTGTACAATAAAGCACTTTCTTGGATAAGAGTTCTAAATAAATAATAAATCAGCAGGATACCAAATCAGAAATGAGGAAGAGCTGTCAAATATGATCATTTTCGAAATGCACTGGATTATTCTCCAGTGGGCCCTGCTCACTTGAATCTCAGTCCGGGAAAGTGCCCCTTGAATGATACATCTGAATAAAAATGTCCAGTGTCTTTAGGGTTTGAAGGTTTGCTTGGGGCTAATATGACCTTTTCAGGATTGCTTTTTTAGACTGATGGACTATTTATTTACCTCTTCCTCCCCCTCAAGGTTGTAAACAGAGGTGAAGCGGAATACCCAGCCAAAATAAACGCAGCATATTCCGTAAGCGAAAGAAGGTTTGGGAGGATTTTATGGAATGTAACATTTCAGTGCCTCATTCTTCTCATAAAAACTATAGGGAGAGCATAATGTGGCATAAAAATCAATCCACTTTCATTGAAAAGATCATTAATTAAGGCAAGAGGAAAATATATCCTGCATATCGCCCACTCATTAAACTCAGAGATGATCATTGAATTTTACGTGTCCCAGAGTTGATAGGAAATTCTTCCTATTTGAGACAGAAGGATCATTTCAAACAAATGATCCTTCAGACCTGCTATATTTCAGCCCATCAGCGAGGTAAAATTTTGTAAGATTTGATGGAAGTTTAAATTCCTGCCCTCAATAAAGGAATTTAGAACCTATATTCAGAAGATGCATATGTTGATAGATTGAGAACTGGTTGGATGGATGGGTGCATTAATGCGTATTCTGAAGAGAGATGTATACGTTTCATGTGCCCTTAAAAGACAGAAAATATTATACACTGAATATTTCTTACTTACAGTAAGGCAACCAGAGAAGACTTGAGTAAAAACATGTTTGTCTGGGTTTTTTAAAAACAAACAAACAAACAAACAAACCCATTCATCTGGTTGTAGTGGGTTTTCCGGGCTGTGTGGCCGTAGTCTGGTGGATCTTGTTCCTAACGTTTCGCCTGGATCTGGAACCTTCAGAGGTGTATCACAGGGGGAAGTCTGTCACAGACTTGTGTAACAGACTTCCCTCTGTAATACACCTCTGAAGATGCCAGCCACAGATGCAGGTGAAACATTAGGAACAAGATCCACCAGACCACGGCCACACAGCCTGGAAAACCCACCACAACCAGATGAATCTGGCCGTGAAAGCCTTCGACAAAACCCATTCATGTTGCAATATAGACATTTATTATACAGATTTTTATTTCTACTCAAATTACCCTTTGATTCCCTGATCAGTAAATTGTGGCTTTTATTTTGGTACTGATCTTTCCCCTTATTCATATGAAAACATGCTTAAGAACTTGTAAGAATGATTATTAATTCATTCAAAACTAGTAGTAAAACCATGGGGAAAATTCAATGGGCTCTAGAAAAGAGGGGCAAGCAAGCATTTCTCCCCACAGTGGGCTGAACCTCTGCTTTGCCAACCCCCTCCTTCTCTTCTGGTCCACTTCTTACGTACCTGTTGATGATCCTCTGGTCCCAGGACACTTGTAAGTGTGGACGGCTAGTGGGAGGAGGGTGGTGGAACGGGGTTGTTTGGGGGGGAGGGGCGGGGGAAGGGGAAGCTGGTGGTGGGCCTGATGGAGCAGTGGGTGGCAAGGCGCCACTGCCCCAGAGGCCCCTCACTTGTTGCCTGGGGTGGTGGGAGGGCAGGAACAGGGAGGGTGGTGGTGGGTCTGATGGGGCAGCAGGTGGCAAGGTGTTACTGCCCTGATGGGCCTTATTTGTTGTTTGAGGTGGTGGGAGGGTGCATGGGGGAATGAGAAGGGTTGTGGTGGGCCTGAACGACAGCAAGTGGCAAGGCGCCACTGGCCCACCGGCCCAGCTTGCTTTTGTGGGGGTGGGTAAGCACATGGAGGAATGGGGAGTGTGGTGGGAGGCCTGATGGGGCAGTAGGTGACAAGACCCTACTGCCTTGCCAGTCTATCATGGTGGTGGTGGGGGGGGGGGGTTGGATTGAGAGACTCACTTTCCACCAATTGGCACACAGGACTCACTTCCAGTCTTGTGCACCAATTGGTGGGAAGTGCATTGTTGAGTCATTCCATTCCTTAGTGAATTATATAGAGATATTTCTGTCCTACTGTAGATGGAAAGTAATCCCACAGAGCCCCAAACCCCTATGACACCTTGAGCACCCAGCAATAAAACATCTTGAGCCAGCATGTTGCAGTGGTTAAAAGCAGGTGGACTCTAATCTGGAGAACTGGGTTTGATTCCCCACTCCTCCTCTTGAGCAGCAAACTCTTATCTGGTGAACTGGGTTTATTTTCCTGCTACTACACTACACACAAAGCCTGCTGGGTCACCTTGGGCTAGTCACAATTCTCTCAGAACTCTTTTAGTCCCAGTAATTCCATCTTCGTGAGAGGGTGTCTGTTCTGGGGAGAGGAAGGGAAAGGAGTTCATAAGCCCCTTTGAAGAAAGAAGGAGGGTATAAAACCAAACTCTTCTTCTACTTCTAAAAACTCGTTTATCCATTTTTTCCTCTGCAATTTTTGTGTTAACTGCTGTAGGTTTGAAATCTTCCTCAGTTTGTCTGGCTAACTACAGAAGACTCCCAGAGCAGAAACAGATAAGGGCCACACCTAGGCTAAGATATCAGCACCCTACAGGATGGCACAACTAATGAAGCCTGGGATGATGACTGAAGATGTTGCATAGCTGCACATGGGACAAGTCGGATTGATCTTCATAGCATGTAAAGCACCCAGTCCATGGAAATCTAACTTGTTAGGGATATAATAATTAGTTCAGTTGCCCTGATATGCTTGTGTGTGTTTGTTTTGGCAGGATGTTGTAAATATGGGAAGCTCATTCATATTGAGATGCTCTTATTTAGATTGTGATTCTGCTGGTTGTAAGGTTAGCTCTGATTTTTGACATGTCAATCTGCCCAGGAACCGAGCTATTGAAACGAACTCTGGCTTGCCTGGGCTGCACACCTCCTATAATGCTCTTCAGTGCAATCCTAAGGAGCATTACTCCAGTCTGGGCCCATTCATTTTGATGGGCTTAGGCTGGTGTAAGTTTGCATAGCATTACTCTGCTTGTAGCTTTAAAAGAAAGCTAAGTAGGAGGATAAGCCAGAGAAGAGATACAGATGAAAAATGCTGGATAGAATCTCTTGCAGCCCTTGCTAAAATTAATGAAGGTGGCACAAAAGGTGTTCGGGAGTGGATTGCCCTTGTTACTAAGCCTAGTTTTCACAGCAAGAGATAAGGTGGTACTGAATTGTTCGACTTCAGACTCTAGCTGAAACTGTCACATCAGGGAATGTCCTTCCCCCCCATACAAAAGTCATTCCTTGAATGAAGAAGAGTTCTGGAATCTGCCTCTCTGATAACTTTGTCTGTGCAAGGACAGAGCACTGGTGTGAATGGGGTGGTATTCGAAAACCGATTCGCGCTTATAAAGCGCAAGAGCATACCTTTAATACCTACTACCTTTGTGACATTCCAGGGTACCATCCTACGCTACCTACTGGAATGGACGGACAGATGGAGTTCCTGCTGGAAGCAGGGTCATCAAGCAGAAAATGTAGAGACCAATGAGTTTCCTAATGAAGCTGCCCTGAACCTCAGTGTCACTTTTTATTCAGGATGGCCTAGTCTCCAGGTTGACACTGCCACCTTCTTCTGAGGAGTTCTCGTCCCCTTTTGTTCTGTTTTTCTTTTCAGTCCCAATGCAGCTGGAAGTTTTTCAGTACATCGCTGACTTAAGCAGTTGCCCTATGTCCACAGCTAACAGTACCAACTGTCCAAAAACCGTCCTGCCTAAAAGTCAGTGGAATGTTTCTCCGAAGTAAAGGTAAGTAGGACGAACTGCTCTATCTACTCTTCCGAAAGGTTTCTTATTAGTGCTGGGTGAAAATCCAATGGAAGTTCCTTTCAGCAATGACGTCTGGTGCAGTCAGAACATGCCATGGATGCTGGCTTGTAATGCGAATAGAATATTCAGATCCTATTTAGGAAAGATGATAGCTCTTACTTATAGCCTAGTTGTCTCAGTCATTGCACAGCATATATTATCGAGACGCTTTATGGCTGAAAGAAAGAAAGAAAGGTGTTATGCTAAGAAGAAAGAAAGAAAGAAAAGAAAAGAAAGAAAAGAAAGCAGAAAGAGACCAGACAGACAGACAGACAGACAGACAGAAGCAGACAGAAAGAAAGAAAGATAGAGCGACAGGACAGACAGACAGACAGACAGCATGTACGCCAGACAGGATGAGACAAGAAGACAGACAGACAGACAGACAGACAGAAAGAAAGAAAGAAAGAAAGAAAGAAAGAAAGAAAGAAAGAAAGAAAGAAAGAAAGAAAGAAAGAAAGAAAGAAAGAAAGAAAGAAAATAGGATCAGGAGCCACGATGGAACTATAGCTATCTAGCATGTGATCCCAGACGATTTCCAGCATTCAGTGATGTGCATAAAGTCTGAAAAATGGAGATTCACCTAGGATTAGCAGCATTTTTCAAATTTTGAGTGTTCTTTCTGAGATTCATAGTACCTATGCCCTTCTTATGGAAGGAGGCTCAACTGAACTGCTTATATTCATGTCCAATTATAGAATTATGGAACCATAGACATGGAAGAAGCTTTATAGTCCTCAAGTCCAATGCACTACTTGATGAAGGAAATAACAAATGGTTATCCAAAATCTCTCACTGACTCAGTTAAGAACATAGGGATGGTACTTGATACAACTTTGTTACTGGGCAAGCAAGCAAAGGCAGCTGGAGGAGGAGGAGGAGGAGGAGGAGGAGGAGGAGGAGGAGGAGAAGAAGAAGAAGAAGAAGAAGAAGAAGAAGAAGAAGAAGAAGAAGAAGAAGAAGAAGAAGAAGAAGAAGAAGAAGAAGAAGAAGAAGAAGGCAACGACGACAACGACAACAACAACGACAACATTCTACCTGCTCCACTTAGCTGAAAAGATGAACCCCTATCTTGACTCTGCTGACCCAGCAGCATATATCCATGCTGCGATTACTTTGAAGCTAGACTACTGTAACATGCGCTACATGGGCCCATCCCAGTGGTGGGATTCAGCAGGTTCGCACCACTTCGGCAGAACCGGTTGTTAAAATGATGCTTGTAAAGAACCAGTTGCTAAATTATTTTAATCCCACCACCAGAACAGGTTGTTAAATTATTTGAATCCCACCACTGGCCCATCCCCTAGATAACTGATTCCATTGTCAGTGGCACCCTCAAAACCACATGGTTGGCTGCCATTGGAAGGGGCTGGGAAATGTAGAATGCTGTGAGATCACAGTATGGGTAAGAACTGTTAAATGTTACAGAAAAACTGGAGAAACTAGAATAATGGCCTATGAATTCAGCAGTATACACAAAGACACACAAAGACTTATGAATCTTTTTTTAAAGCTATATAGCTGAAAAAAGAAGGGTAAATGGGCGAATATGCCTTTCAACCACGTTTCTTTGATTATACAAATTCCTTTGTGTGTTTGCTCATGTTCAACACTATTTTTTCTGAATTTTAGCACTGACCTTTTGAAGGCCAGACACTGCAAAATCATTGCCATTTCTCATTTGGAATTTGTGTCAAGATATGTTCCTGAAAAGGGTGGATTTTTTTTAAGGTTCTCTTTTTGTAAGGAAGAAGAGTAGAGTACAATGTTGCTGACCTTTCTTTGGGCTTAATAAAATATTTTCTGAGCAGGATGAGATTTGTGCTGTTGGCTGTAATCATGACAAAGAGAGGTTGTTTCCTCTTCATGTACTTTGTGGTGATGGTGGTGAAGGGGGAGTGTGTGTGTGTTTTTTAAAAAAAATAGGATTTGCTATAATGACAGCGAGACAAAAAAATGCGTATGGACATGCCTTTTACAACTGTCCTCTTTTGGAATAAGGTGTAAAACATTAAACAGGAAAACACAATCATTGTGAAGTCTCCCTTCACATGCCACTTTACGATGTATTTTGTCTGTTTACTTCCTCTCCACCTTCAAAATGGGTGGTAAAACTAATCTGGTCTTTATACCTCTAACAAAAATGAGTCATGTGTTTCTCTGTGGTATCTCAGTGATCAATATGCCACATTACGGTGCATCATATATCTTCCCCAGCCCCCAAAGAAATAATTGTAAAGGACGTGCTGGTTTTCAGACTTGAAACAGAGCATGAAGTACACCCCAGTGTCTTTGACTTCATGGCCAACATTGCATCGCAATATATTTTGACACTTCCCCCCTGCAAAAAAAGTATTTCGAGGATTAAGTTGATTTTCTGATTTGAAACTAAGACCTGAAATGGGTGAGTATTTCCTTCGGGGTTGGAGGGAAATCAAACCCACAAACTCACATGCAGAATGCTGAGCATTCAAACGAAACTGAAGAATTTGGTCAATAGCTGTCTGCCTCATATGGTCACTGAGAATGACGAGCCTTTTTAAAAAGCTGTCTCAAGTTCTGAAAGGGGAATTAATGCAAATCTGTGCAACCTTATATTTAAGTGCATGCAATAGTACACCAGATATAAGGAGAGCAGAAAGGAATGTCTTAGCCAAGCTGTTCTGTGTTTGCTCATCAATGGTGTCTTTTACATCACCGCTATCCCTTGAAATCTGTCCCTAGAAAGAAACCTTATCTGTGAGGTCAATAAATGCAGTACAGCTTGAACCTGATGTTATTTTCACTTGGGAAGGTTGGGCCATAAAACAGACTGGTAGTTTCACAACACTGAGTTTTCTCCCTAGTAGATTCTTCCAAGGCCTTCACAAGGATTAGGGTCACCAGTTCCAGGTTGGGAAATATCTGGAAAAAAATTTTTTTGGGGGGGAATGCCTGTAGAGAATGGAGTGTGGCATTTTGGAGGGAGGAATCTCAGCAGGTATAATGCCACAGGGTCCATCCTTCAGAGCAGCAGCCATTTTCTCCAGGGGAACTGATCTCGGTCGTCTCAAGATCAATTGTGATTCTGAAAAATGTGATTCTGTCATTGTAATTCTGGGAAATGGCCGCCCTATACAAGGCCCAGAAGTGTTTAAAATTCATCCAAACAAACACCGTCAATTTAACAGGAGTTTCTGTTAGTATATTCACAACCTCGTCCCTTCGTCCTATTAGCCTCTCAACTGGTAACTCAGCAGAGTGCGCAAAGGTTGCAGTGCATAGCAAAACCCATCCAATCTCCCTGAGTGCCAGGAACAACTATAACTCAGAGTCTTTTTTATCTATTCAAACTGTTATACTTCATTTATTGTAGGGACTCCATTTCTGGACAGGGAAGCATAGGTGTCAAACTCGCGGCCCTCCAGATGTTATGGACTACAGTTCCCATCATCCCCTGCCAGCATCATGCTGGCGGGGAATGATGGGAACTGTAGTCCATAACATCTGGAGGGCTGCGAGTATGACACCTGAGGCAGAGTAAATATAGTTTCCTAATCTAGTCGAACTGCGATGGAGGGAGATACAGAATCTGCGTCCTGCCCTCATGGTTGCAAGATGGAAAAGAGAGATGGGTGTGTGACTGGAGGTGTGGGAAGAAGGAAGGAAGTTTCCCTGAGTGCGGCAATCTGCAAATCAGAGGGACAGTGTCAGAGCAGTAGAGAAGGTATGCCATGTGCGTCCACCCCTCCATCTCTCGGACTCTCTAGTCAAGTCCCCCTCTGAACTCTGAGATCAAGGGACTGTGCAGTCTCCTAACAGTTTTAAGTTGGAGAATGCAAGTCACAATAGCTTTGCTATCTATACGTCAAATATTCTTTTTTTAAAAAAAATCATAGTATATTTGACAGATATAAAGATATGAAACATAACAGAAAAGAAATCTACCCAAGACTATGTTAGTATAATCATTACAAAATGGATCCCAATGTGACATTCTAATATTATTAGAGAAAGCATCACCAAATTTTGAAGTCATTGTCTTCTATCCACCGACTCTAAAACACCTCTACTTGTTGGTCTCTCAAATCTTAATCATTATCAAATTATTAATCCTCAAGTATCCGTTAAATATTCTTGATACACAAAATAAAGAACACCAAGTGTTCAGGGGAAATTGCAAAAAAAAACCCATCTTAGTTCTACTAGTGGAGCTAATTAGAGGTGAGGAATGAGGTCATCGATTATGTAACAGAATTAGGACACAATTTTCAGCAGATCATGTGGTTTAAAATACCCTCTTTCACACATCTGTGAGATCATTTGTAAAGGCTGGTTACTTTGCCACATCACTCCCAATTTACTGCTGTGAATAACAAACGTGACGCGATTAGAAATTTTTCAGAAGCTTTCGGATCTGTGAACAACTGCCTGGATTGTTGCACTCGGCCACAGCTTCCACAATCTTAGTTAAAAGGTCACGAAAGTGTTGCAGCAACTATAGGAACATTCAGAAAATCTTCCAAATACAGCGTTCAAAAATAAATACCCAGCTTTGCTCTCACAATACTTGCATCAACTGGATCACCGAGCCATTTTATGATGTATCGAAGACCTTGCCATGACCCTTCATTTCTTTAATGACCTGTTTGGATGACATCATCATTTCAGTGTGATGAAAAATAATGGGTTTTTGCAAGAGATGAGGCTGAATTTCAAAACCTGTCTTGTTTGATTTGCATGTCCCAGTTCTGATGTCGTTTCTCTCTTTGTAAGAATTCATATATGTGTTTGTTTCTTTTGCTCACAAATGTGGATCCCAGTCTCTTAGGAGCAGCTTACAATAAATCCCACATAGTCATCTGATAATAATAGTAATACCAGTTTAAAACAACCAAATGGCTAAATGAGCGCGCACAGCCCAGCTGAGATACTATAAACAATAATTAAATGCCTTTAAGAAGCAAAAAGACTAATATACCTTTCAGAAGCAAAAAGACTAATATGACCAAAAAGTGTCATAAAAGGCACTATTAAAACCTCCTCTGACACAGTATCCCTCAGGGTTGGTGCTATTTCTGAAAAAGCACAGGCAATGGAAGTCACCTTCTGGATCAAGGGGACCTCCAAAAGATCTTGCTGGGTTGACCTAGGTCAGTGATAGCGAATCTTTTCGAGACCGAGTGCCCAAATTGCAACCCAAAACCCACTTATTTATTGCAAAGTGCCAACATGGCAATTTAACCTGAATACTGAGGTTTTAGTTTAGAAAAACGGTTGGCTCCGAGGCTTACTCAGGAGTAAGCTTTGTGGTAGTCAGTGGCTTTGTTTTGAAGCAACCGTGCAACACTTCCGACGGGTGAATCACGACCTTAGGAGGGTTTACTCAGAAGCAAGCCCCACTGCCAGCAACCGAGCTTTCTCGCAGGTAAAGGATTGCGCTTTAGTTCTTCGCATGAAAATCAGGGGGGTTTAACAGCGTTTAACCGGGTTGCCTACACTTCTTCCCCAAAATTAGGTCTTAGGTTTAATGCTAATAATCGAGCCCAGTGGCCCAGGCCAGCCTAGATGTAGGGGGGGGGGGCTCTGTTAGGACATAACATTTTATTTGAAAACACTGAAATTCTGGACAATTCAGAAGGTTACTTTGTCAGACTGCACAGGGAGGCCACTGAAATTCACAAACACCAAGACAACTTCAACAGGAAAGAAGAGACTCTGAGAATTAACATAGCTTGGTTACCAGTACTTAAAAACACCAAAAGCAAACCCCAAGGGAATGCAAAATTCATGAACAATGGACTCCACCCAAACACAGGATTTGTATTCACCAATATTGCAGCTGCTGCAGGGCATGAAAATGTGAATCACTCCCTGGACTGATAAGCCCCACCCGCAATACAATACTATCAACCACATCTTTGCATAACAAGTTCCACCCAAACACTTACTGATTGGTTCCCTGCCCTGGGACATGGGCATATATACCCCAAACATTCCCTTCTCTCTGGACACAGTGTGTAACAGACTTCCCTCTGTGATACACCTCTGAAGAGACCAGGTGATCGGGAGCAACAGCCGCAGAAGGCCATTGCTTTCACATCTTGCATGTGAGCTCCCAAAGGCTCCTGGTGGGCCACTGCGAGTAGCAGAGAGCTGGACTAGATGGACTCTGGTCTGATCCAGCTGGCTTGTTCTTATGTTCTTATGAAGATGCCAGCCACACATGCAGGCGAAACGTTAGGAACAAGATCCACCAGATCACGGCCACACAGCCTGGAAAACCCACCAGAACCAGCTTAGGGAAATGTTCAGCTCTTAGCATGAAGTTTATTTTTTTTAATCTACTATATGACTTTTAGAAGGTGGAGGTATTAGAAGTTGGAGGTACTAGAAGTGGCCAATAGGTATGGGAAAACAGAAGAGCACAGTGTAATCATACTAATTGGGTGTAACATGATGTATTTGAATTCATGCAAATGCATTGAAACAGCTCACCAAAATAATGGCTCCTTCCTCGTGACTGAAGAGTACAATGGGAACTACACTGATAGGTGATCAGGCATGAGTAGTTTGTACCTGTGATTATGACTGAGTTAACATATCATTGAATATTGTGCTATTGCAATTCTTGTTCCTGTCAGAACATCCAGGAGGCGAATGATAGCAATAGTACAATATTCAGTGATGGCCATCTGTAATAGGTAAAGGCCCATTATTAAGGGCCATTACTGTACTTCTATAGCATATAATTCAACATCATTTCAAAACAAAGGTACATTTCTGCACAAGTCACTGAAAACATTTGTAAAATATTTGCAAAATGTTTCCAATCCTTTCCATTTGTCCACACACTCACCCCCTCAAAAACACTTCCTGGGCACCATTTTGTGATTCCCCCATTTTATTTTAATGTCTTTGTGGATTTATAGCTTTGATGATTCAAAGCCTCATGCTGCAATTCTTCATGGGTTATGTCTTCATAGTTTTGAAGATATCACTCCCCCCATTAAAAAAACCCTATTGAAGTAAACAGGAGAGATGACTGAGTAAGCTCAGAAAATGACAGCAAGCAGGAAAGCTGGGGACTGCAGAGAGTGGTAGGAAATGTTTTGAAGACATTCACACACTATGGAAAACGTTTTGAAAATGTTTTCACAAAAAGAATCACTCAAATAGAAGAGACATATAAAATATTTTGACAACGGAAATAAAAAATTTGGGCTAAGATCTATGCAGAACTCTTTATAGGAAACGTTTTACTTCCTGCTTCGAAACATTTTATTTTGGTTGTGCGGAAAAAGGCCAATGGTGATATGTGAAATGGAGAGCCAAATTGTGATGATGGTCACTTTCCTTGGCAAGGATCGGGGTGGGGGGAAGATTCCGGTTGTCCTTCATCCATCCCATACATAATAACAATCAGACTTCAGTCATTGCATCTGTAAGTGAATGATGACTAGTGATTAGCAGCATAATTCTATTCGCTACAACTGCACAGCTGAGTATCAGTATCAAAGATTTTTATTTCTTCCTACGTTTCTAACTGCATAGTCCTAGGAACAGTTACTCAAGTGCAAGTCCATTGAAATAAATGAGAGCAAAACAGAGTACTTCTGCATATGATTGCAACATACACCACACGTAGCCATGTTTACGGCAGTCCGACCATTCATCTGGGATATATGATTACCATTTATGAAGCCTTAACTACTAAGCTGGTAAATGAGGTAAACTAGATGTTAAAAGCCAAAGGTCATGCTGTGAATCAGAGAGGAACTTTCTACAGCAAGAAGTGCACCTAATGCAGTACAAGATTGAACTCTAGTGGTTGTATTTAAACATTGCATACAGCTTTAGGTATCTATTTTAAAAGATGTATTTAAAATCTAGCCTAGCTGCTGAAAAAGGACTTATCCCAGCAGTTTACAGGTTAGATACACCCAAGGAAAGGACCAAATGAAAGACATGTATTAAAATATGGGGAATGATACCTATAAAATAAAAGCCACAACATAAAAAGAGGTATTCGGAAACTTAGGTTACATCTTTTGAGAGAAAAACCAAAGGTGTATGCAAGTAGAAAGCGCAGTTTCTATCCAATTAAGGCCTCGTTAAAAACCTATTTTTGATCCTAAATATGCTTGATGGAATCCATTCCTTTTTAGTGCAGCAAAAAATCAGTGGGTATGCATGTGTGTGTGTCACACTCCCTTCCTCAGTTGGTATATACTTTAGTTGAACAAATTGTGTCCCCACGACTAGGACACCAACACTGAAAAGGTTTTCCCACTCTGGCATCGTGTACAGACAAGCTGTAGTAGGAGATGCTGTTTCATAGTGGTTAGTAGCATGAGCTGGAAGTCCTCTGGCTCAAGTTTCATCTCAACCATGGCCTGCCCAACCCTTCCTTCAGTCCCCCACTTTTAATACAGGGATAATGATACTACCCTGCCTTCAAGAGCCGTTGTAAGGATTACTGAGATAATGTATATAAAACTTCTTCAATTGCTGCAAGTATTATACAAATGCTGCATTTCTGCTGGCCGTAATCGGAACCTCTTCAAGGGGTGAACTGTTTTCCCTGTAAAGAGAGGGATGATATTTTGGGGGAAAGGCTGAGCAGGTTCTTAGGCTGCAATCCCCAGAACAGCTTCCTCAGAGAAAGCTCCATTGAACAAAATGGAACTTAATTAGGACTGCTCCTTTGATCTATTGTGAGGTATCGATGCCAGGAAAAAAATTAAATTCAATGATGTAGCAAGAGAAGAGTTGCCCTTGTAGGAAGACAGATTGGAGAACTCATTAGATAGCTTTATCACTGTCCCATGCCAGCAGGTGAAGAGCTTTTTCGGTTTGTTGGGTGTTCCTTCACTAACTCGTTAGTTTTCATCCCTGTTCATGTGTTTTTGTGTTCATATGTTTACGTTGATGCGTTTTGATTTTTAAAATGTTTTTGTCCAATTCCACTGGCTCAGGAAGGAGGCTGTAGCTGTAGCACACTTCAGAAATCTCTTATAGGGTCTTATAAGGCCTGAGTCAGGCCTGGCAGGGGGTGGGGGGGATTGCTTCTGTTAGATTTCGTTTAGAGTCATGGATGTGCCCAGTAGTGTGTGTGACTGCAGTTTATAGAAAGTTCTCCAGAGACATAAATGTAAAAGGTAAAACTTACATTTATTCAATCATCTTCAGTTCACAACTTTGTTCCAAGAAAAGGTAGATAGAAAGAACCCTATCTAAAGAGATTACTTTCCCTATGACAAGTGGGCACAACTAACGCGCCATCACGTGTGTGGAGGTGAGAGGATGCTGCAGTGGCAAAGGCCCCACTGAGCAGGCTGCCATTGACCATGCGCTCGGTTCAAAGGCTAGAGCAGAAGTGAAGCTAGCATGGGGAAGAAAGGAAGTTAGTGGGCGGTCTCCTGGCCCAGACAAGGAGGGCAAACAAGAGAGGCAACATCACAGAGTGAGATACATGCCAGTGTCCAGGCATGCAGGAGTCGCTTATTCCAACACTCCCTCTCGACACTGCATGCTTTCCAGGTATACAATGTTCAGTTTGTCACGCAGGCTTTGGAACTTGTCTCTTGGCAGTGGTTTGGTCAAGATGTCTGCTGTCATCATATCAGTAGGACAGTAGCGAAGTTTCACAGTTCCTTCTGCCTGTAAGAGTCTTACATATTGATCCTTAATTCCAATGTGTTTAGTACGTGTACTATTCTTTTCTGAAAGAGAAAGAGCTATACAACTCTGGTTATCTTCTAGCATTTGTACAGGTAAAGGTTCATCAATACCAAAATCTTCTAACAACATTAAAAGCCATTGTAATTCTCTACATGCCTCAGAAACTGATACTAATTCTGATTCAGTAGATGAGTGAGCAACAACACTTTGTTTACGGCTTGCCCAACTTACAGCACTTTCCCCATTGAAAAACACATAGCCACTGGTAGATCTTAGATCTGTTCTTTCCCCAGCCCAATCTGCATCAGCATATCCCAATAGTGTGGGATCTTTAGTTGCTGGCAGTTTCAGTTTAAAGTCTAAAGTACCTCTTAAGTACCTCACCACTCGTTTAACAGCAGTCCAGTCTCTTGTGGTGGGTGCTTAACCCTTCTGGACAATATACTCACAGCTGTAGTAAATGTCAGGTCTGGTTGTCATTGCTAAGTACAAAAGCTTGCCTATTGCAGTCCTGTAATCATTGTTGTCAGGTAGCAAGTCATCAGGTAGTACTTGTCTGTAGAAATCAGAACTCATTGGGGTAGGCATTGAATTGACACCTTCCAGGTTCAGACTCTGTAGCAGTTCCAATATTTTCTGCTTCTGGCTAAGAAGATAGCTTCCATCTGGTTCACGTTCGATTTGATCCCCAAGTAGAAGCTGGCATCTCCCAGGTGCTTGACTTCTACTTCCTGTTGAGTTGGGATATAATCTCAGCACAGCTGCCCATTTTCATGGCAAATAATTGTCATCAACATATGTCAGGATAAATGTCCATCTCCCATTTCTGTGCCTGCTATAAAGACAGGGGTCTGCATTGCCTTGTTTGAAGTCCTGACTTAGTAGCATCTCAGTTTATCTGACCAAGCTTTAGCTGCTTGTTTCAATCCATAAAGTCCTTTCTGGAAGTTTAGACTAAATGTTTATTCTTTTCATCTATGAACCCTGGTGGTTGCTTCCATATAAAGCTCCTGTTCAATTTCTCACAAGGCAAAATGCGGTTTTAACGCCCAAATGCTCAGTTCTCATGTTTCTAGATGCAGCAATGCTTTTAAGAGCATCTCTAATTGTAGAATATTTTACAACAGGTAAAAGTCTGATCATAATCTGTTCCATAGATCTGAGAGAATCCTTTAGCAACAAGTCTGGCCTTATATCTCTAATCTGACCTTCTGTATCTTGTTTATTTTAAAACCCATTTACAACCGAGCAACGCTCTTTACCCCTTAGGTAGTTCTGTGAGAGTCCATGTTTGGTTTTTATGTAGTGCAGCAATTTCTTCTTGTGCTGCCTCTTTCCACTTCTTTGTTTCTGGTTCAGGTATCTCGCTGTAACTCAGCCCATGAAGCTGGTTCATGCAATGATGGCCTTTGCAAGGTAGGTAAGTTTCAGCTGGAACTCCCTTGTTAGGCCGCTGAAGGAGCACCTGAGGGCCAGGTCTGTCTCCTCGCAGTAGTCTGTGACTCCTCTGCCTCACCTGCTGTGGTCTGGGATTTCCACCACAGTTCCCTCTTCTTAGGTTGAGCATTTGCTGGCATCTGCACGGGTGATGTCATCCTGGGACTCTGGGCCATGTAGGATCAGCTGGTCGCCATCGCCATCTCCCTCTGAATGGTCATCCATCACTGCAGGCTTGCCATCTCTGGGTCACACAAACTGTAACAACTCTGCATATAGTAATTTGCTAGTTTCCTGGATCAAAAATCCTGTATCCTTTTACTCTCTCTGGAGAATAGCCCATAAATATACCTGCCATGTAGGGTCTAGCTTTGATCTCTTTGCATGTGAGCATATTTTACATCCAAAGACTCTGATGTGTTCTACATTTGGTTTCCTGCCATGCCATAACTCATATGGAGTTGCTTCTGTATTTTGGTTGGCAATCTATTTTGTAGGTAAACTGTAGTCATTGCTGCCTCTCCCCAGTGCTTATGGGAAGGCCTGAATCAATGAGCATGCAATCAATCATGTCCATTATATAACGCATTTCTTCTTTCAGAAATTCCATTTTGTTCTGTAATGGGCTACAGTGTAAGTCTGTGTTGGATCCCATGTTCCTCAAGAAATTGTTTATAGATATGGAATTGTATTCACTTCCCATGTCCCGCTTGAAAACACTTGCTCTATTAAACTTATTAGGATACCATAGCAACATAGTCTCTAATTTCCATTCAGTCTTGAGACTTTCTTTTAGCAAATAACACACAGTGTATCCTCGGAGTAGTCATCAATGAAAGACAAATAGATAGGCAGCATACCTAGTTGATGCTGGTTTGATTGGTCCCACATAGATCAGAGAATTAAGTCAATGAGGCTGCTTAGAGCATCTTTGGTTTGGTTTTGGGAATGAAGGCCTAGTTCCCTTCCTCTTAAACAACAATCACACACTATTATTATCATTGGGACAGTCTCTTTTATAGAAATACCTGTTACCAAGTCCTTGCTTTTCAGCTTCAGGATGGCCTCTTTATCACGGTGGCCAAACCTCCTATGCCAGACCTCCAAAGACGGCTGGGTAGAAGTTACCTTGGCTGTGCCGGCTTGTTGTTCCTCACAGTCCAGTTCAAAGACTCCATTTTAGGGTACCTGTGGAATATAGCTCACCATCGTGGTGAGATAGTGCAGTCATTAATATTCTCAAAGTGAATAGCAAGCAAATCTTTTCTGATAGTGTGGGACACTGATCAGATTCGCCGCAAGGTGTGCAATGTACCGGATATTTTGAGCCAGAATCTCAGTTCCATTACCATTCAGTTGGCAAATGTAATCCTTTGCCCTTTCCATTCACTGGAATCTGTTTTCCATTGGCTAAATACACACATTGCATCCAGCATCTCTGTCTAATCTATATTGAACAAAGCAACATCTGAAGCCATATGCCTAGAAGCACCGGGCTAATAATAATCCAAGGTTTATATTTTTCATTAGTTTGTGTCATGTGGGTTGTGCAAAGTTGAACGTAATTTTTGTGGTAAAATCCCTTTGTTCTGTGTGAATAAGCAGGCTTGCTGCCAGTCTCAGCATTCCTTATTACATTTACACTCCTCTGAGGCAAGTGACCAGGTTTATTACACTTGGAAACAGATGTGGGGTGGCCCTCCTTTCCCCTGTGGATTGTATTTTCTGTATCCAAATGATTTAGTTCCCACTTGCCTCTGGCTTCTTGGGCAATGTGTAACTTGAGCCATTCTTCCCTCTGCTCTCAGAGAGATTCTGTTGGCCTAAGTAACTCCAGACCTAGTTAGTCCTACCTTTCCTCAAATGTGCAGTCCTCACACCACAGTAGAGACAAAAGCTGAATATTCTCAGGCAATGAGCTTTAAAAGCAGTCCAATTTTCTAGTTCTTCCTCCAGAACTGTGCCAGTGGTTGCTAACTTATCAATCAGATTCAGCAATTTCTCCATATGGCAATCAGTATCTCCATTTCTCTTTGTAATTTGATTGAAAATAGTTGTTTGAACAAACCCACTTTGCTATTTCTGTCTTGCTCTCCAAAGACCCTTTAATGCTTCTAGCATGTCTTTGGCAGAATCTTGTTCCTTTAACATACACCAGTTGTGAGCTTCCAGGAGAGGCCTAACAATTACATTCATGGCCTCTTTCATCTGCTCTGCCATCTAGTCTCTTCATTTCCACTGTTTGGTTTTGGTGTAGTTAAAACAAAACCTATGCCCTCTTCCCTTTAACTTGGGATTGAACCCTGTAGAGCTGAGTTGAAATTCAGGCTTGTAAGTTTCTCAAGAATTGCATTTCACGCTTGAGCCATTTTAATGCAAAAAAAAAAAAAAGGCTTTCTGCAATCTCAATGAGTCACACACACAAGAAAGAGGGAAGCAAGCCTCAGGCTAAGCAACCTTATGTTACTTTAGCTGGCCTGTTAGGAGCCAGGTGAGCAAGAAAAAAACATTAAGAACCAAAGGCAATGGCTGCTAAGCCATGCAAGGGGAAAAAATCTGTCTAAGTCCCTAAAATATCTAGCTTTCAAAAAAATAACCATCCATCTCAAGGCCTTTACTCATGTTAGGGGATTTCCTCGTTTAGAGTCATGGATGTACGCAGCAGTGTGTGTGTGGAATGCAGTTTATAAGGTGAAAGTTCTCCATAGAGAGCATAAAATGTCAAAAGGTAAAACTTAGCATTTATTCAATCATCTTCAGTCTACAACTTTGTTCCAAGAAAAGCTGTAGGATAGGAAAGAACTCCTAGACTAAAGAGATTACTTTCATTTATGACAAGTGGGCACAACTAACGCTAGCACGTATCACGCAGGTGTGAGGTGGGTGAGAGGATGCTGCAGTGGCAAAGGCCCCACTGAGCAGGCTGCTACTGGACCACTGCGCTTCGGGTTGCCTAGAGCAGAAGCGAAGCTTTCAAGTAATGGGAAGAAAGGAAGTTAGTGGGCGGTCTCCTGGCCCAGACAAGGAGGGCAAACAAGAGAGGCAACATCACAGAGTGAGATACACAGCACCCCCCAGTGTCCAGGCATGCAGAAGTCGCTTATTCCAACAGCTTCAACCCAGTTTCCTCTCTCCTGGCCAGTTCACTTTTCTCCCTTTGCAATCTAGGGAGCAATCAAGCCCAATTTGAGGAGGAGGAGGAGGAGGAGGAGGAGGAGGAGGAGGAGAAGGAGAAGGAGAAGGAGAGGAGGAGTTTGGATTTATATCCCCCCTTTCTCTCCTGCAGGAGACTCAAAGGGGCTTACAATCTCCTTGCCCTTCTCCCCTCACAACAAACACCCTGTGAGGTAGGTGGGGCTGAGAGAGCTCCAAGAAGCTGTGACTAGCCCAAGGTCACCCAGCTGGCGTGTGTGGGAGTGTACAGGCTAATCTGAATTCCCCAGATAAGCCTCCACAACTCAAGCGGCAGAGCTGGGAATCAAACCCGGTTCCTCCAGATCAGAGTGCACCTGCTCTTAGCTACTACGCCACTGCTGCTCCTGAGAGCGAGTGTGCGGTAGTGGTTAAGAGTAGGTGTACTCTAATCTGGAAAAAGGGGGTTGGTTCCCCATTCCTTCACATGAGCAGTGGACTCTTATCAGATGAATCAGATTTGTTTCCCCGCTCCTACATTTCTGTTGGGTGACCTTGGGCCAGTCACAGTTCGTTCAGAACTCGCTCAGCCCCGTCTACCTCATAAGGTGACTGTGTGGGAAGGAGGAGGGAAAGGAGTTTGTAAGCCCTTTGAGGAGAGAGCGGTGCGGTAGAGATCCACTCTTCCTTTTCCTCCCTAGCCCTTCCTGGACCTGCCTTTTGAAGGGTTCCCTGGGGGGAGGGACATCCCTGGTTTCTCCCTCTCCCTCCAGACCAGGATCCAGAGGCAATGGCAGGAGACGGAGGCAATGGGGCTTCTCGATGGGTCTTGACACACCCTGCTCTATTCCCCTGACCTACTCTAAAAATGCTTGCCATCAGCAGTGGCGTAGTGGCTAAGAGCAGTGGCTAAGAGCAGGTGCCCTCTGATCTGGAGGAACCGGGTTTGATTCCCAGCTCTACCGTTTGAGTTGTGGAGGCTTATCTGGGGAATTCAGATTAGCCTGTACACTCCCACACACGCCAGCTGGGTGACCTTGGGCTAGTTACAGCTCTACGGGGGAGCTCTCTCAGCCCCACCCACCTCACAGGGTGTTTGTTGTGAGGGGGGAAGGGCAAGGAGATTGAGTCTCCTACAGGAGAGAAAGGGGGGATATAAATCCAAACTCTTCTTCTTCTTTGTGAGGCTGGAATGGTCTCTCCGCTCTTCCACCCCCCCAGGTGCTCCCTCTCCCCTGTATCTGGCCTCGTTGTCTGGGCCTAAGTCCCGCCATGTCTCTTCTGCTGTTACTATGCATTTGGCAGCCACTGAGCCTGGTTGCTGTCTCCTGCACAGCCCTTCCTGCTGCAGTTGGCTCTAGGTTGTTGTCTCTCCGATTTACCAGGTAAGCGCAGGTGCACTGCCTCAGGTAATTTTAAAAAATTATTTTAAAAGCTTTATAATATCTGAAAAGTGTTAATATTTGAAACATCAGTATTTACTGCCTGGGGCACACTGAATAGAAGTATGTTAATGTTAATAAATATGATAATTTGAATGTTATGATGGTTTCAGAGTCCAGTTCGGTCTGCTTTCCCTGGGACGTTCTCCTCCCCTAAGAGTTAAGACATAAGATGGGTAAAACATGGACTCGTGACTGAGGACAGTCCCTTCAAACAGTTAGCTCTTTCAAAGCGATGCGTAGATGTGGAGGGAGGTGGTTCACGCCAATATTAATTTGTCAGCTCAAGTAATTAAGAGAAAATGTGTCATCTTTATTAGCTTCTTTGGTGAGTGGCAAAGGCGTATCCATCTTCCGCACATCAACTTGCTAGCTCCGTTGTCAGATAGAATAATGACAGGCATCACAGAGTACATGGCCTGTCAAGAAAGAATATATTTGTTCGTAAGTCTGACTTTGTAAAAATACGCATTCTACTTTTGCTAGGTTGAAGAAACATGGGAGGGAACGATACCAGGATGGATCCCTGGCTGGTTATATGGAAACAGGGTTTTGAATGTCATCCATAGCTGCTCTCTCCCCAGCTAAGTCCCCCCCCACAAGTCCTTTCCAGTGCTAAAGTGGAGCTGTTTCCCCAGACAGGTTTGTCCGTGGGTTGCCAGATCATGAATGATTCCCTTGCTTCTACTGCAAAGGCAAGAGAAGATCTATTTCTAAAGGCTTTTCCTTCAATGGTTTTCCCTTTTTCTGGCATTCCCAGTGAAAGGCTGCCCCTTCTGCCTTACAAAGCCTGGTCCTTTAACACCTTTGCTGTTGCTATCAGTCATCTTGACACCTCCCCCCCCCCCCGCATGTTTTCTCCAGAAAGTTTGGATGACACTGCCCCCAAGTGGCAGTTGTTGGGATATTGTGTGGTGACTTGAAGCTCTTAGTGTAGGAATTTGTGGTATGTTTCTCTCCACCCACTCCCCTTCCCCAGTTTTGACACACACTCCAGACTGCTATCTCTCGTGTAAATATATTCATTCCTACTTTTACTAGGTTGAAGGAAAATGTGAGGGAACACCACAAACTTTCTCGCTGCTTGTCTCTTTGAGAACACTATGTGTCCATGCTGTACATATCACATTTGGCAATGAGGAATAGCTCGTGTTCAAAACATTTGATGATCTAAACATAAGCTCTGTGCAGAGGTTCTACGAAATATGTATGTCTAGGTTATGTTACCCTCTCAGTCCTTCAGAGCTACGTCATTGAGACATCCAAGTTCCAGGCTTATTTTTCAGTGTGGCCTATATCTCAGGATGGTGAAGATTATTAGTAGGCACAGGAAGCATTAGTAGAATCTGGAGAAACAGGAAGTGTATACACCAGTAATATGTAGATGACAAAATAATTATCTACAATTGGTTAAGAACATAAGAAGTGCTGTGGTGGATCAGACCAGTGGTCCATTTGGTTCAGCATCGTATTTTACCCACAGCCAAACAGTTACCTTGGAGAGCCAACAAACAAGGCTCTAGTTCACATACTGGTTCATCAGTTTATTATTTTATTTATTTATTTATTTATTTATTTATTAATTCGGCTTTTATACCGCCCGATCCCCGAAGGGCTCCGGGCGGTGAACAGCAAGGATTCAGAGACAACAGGAGCAAAACACATATACAATATAAAGACATAAGCTCCATCTCATGTCAGCACTAAAATAACCTAAAACCAGCGGAAACAAATTAATACATAAAAGCATAAAAGCAGGCGTCCAACCTCAAATTTAAAACCAACACTTCTAAATGCACAACAGAAAGTCTTATTCAGCCAGTTCACATTGGTATCTCCCTTCCTTTGTAGGAGAACAGTAACTTTTTCACAAGCAACAGAACACCTAGGAATGTTAAAAACATTCACTTACTAGTTTCTGAATATTACATTTTTAATGACAGATTTCAATCCATGTATTCATTTGCAGGGAATTGCCCAGTGGTGGGATCCAAAAATTTTAGTAACAGGTTCCCATGGTGGTGGGATTCAAACTGTGGCGTAGTGCCAATGGGGCTGGGCGGGGCATGACGGGGGCGTGGCCAGGCATTCCAGGGGCGGGGCATTCCTTGGGCGGGAAACAAATGCACACAGGCACAGGCTGCCATGCATGCCAGTGTATCTCCTGCTAGACTGCTTCAAGTTCTGCGCGCTACTGCTGAGAAGAGGGGCGTAACTAAGGCAAAAATCACGTGGCAAAATCACCAATTAGTAACCCCCTCTCGGCACACACAAATAATTAGTAACCTACTCTCGGGAACCTGTGAGAACCTGCTGGATCCCACCTCTGGAATTACCTGCACGTCTAATGTAAAGAAGGGCATTTCTGATACACAATGGCATATGTTACACTGGAGGACAAGCAAGTGATTGAGCCTGCGATGGTATTGCTGACATTATTCAGTATTGACTGAATCTGTTCTCCATTAATCTGTTCAACCCCCTTTTAGAACTACATATAGAAATGTACTTTGCGCATTTATTTAGGAATGAGACACACAACCACGCACACCCCGTCCCTGAGCACAAATTGGACACATTCCTGAGTAATTATGCTCAGGTTCAGATAGCATTTACTATGGTTATTTGCCAAGTGGTGGATCTGGGTACATTTTAGAATTGTCCAGTCATCACATAGCAGAAGGCAATGTTGAAACACTGTTAAGATGTATTCAACTTTGCCTGCCCTATCGTAGTGGCACTTAAAAATGTGCAGAAGGCTATTTCTTGACCCTTGCATTTGTGACATTTTGTGGTTTCCAGTACACTTTACACATCATTATTCTTGCAGAGTGCAAGCAGGTCTATGCTCAACTCTCAACCCTCTGCTGTGCTCTCAGTAGGAAAGAAACAAAAGAAATCTTAATTCTTCTCACATAGTGCATGAGCATCTCATTGAAAATACAGCCCAGGACGTTTTATTGACTTTCAAAACATTATCAAAAGTAATGTTGAAACAAGAGAAATGCAACTTAATGATAAAGAACAGCATATTTTGATGAATTAGGTTACTTTTTGTTGTTAGCGTGCTGTGTTCAAACAGCTTGACAGAAACCTAGACCTATCAAATTACTTATTATTTAGTAAGGAGAAAAAACAAGATGGTAACCCAAGGGACCCCAACATTCAGCTGCAAGTCTAAGGCCTTTTCACTTGAGTTGTTTGCAACGTATCTTGCTGCCAAATGCTATGCTATTTCTTTTAATTCCTCAATTTTTTCCTGTTTGGTTCTTGAATTGTTTCCCTGGGGGGGGGGGGGTTCCATTGTTTTCCTGAGCAGTTTTACTACAATGTTTTTAAAATCCATTTCCAAGCCAGCTTTTCTGTGCTATCATATTGGAACAGTCTTTACTTCTCCACCCCACCAAACATCCAGCCATTATCCATGTTCCCAGGCACCCAACCTTCCCTTTAGTAGTTCCCACCAGGCCGTTTTCAGCCTCAAGTGAACAGGCTTCTTTTCCAGCCTCCACTTTCAGGCCGAACTAAGGTAAGTGTGTGTGAGGGCAGAGGGGGTGCTGCGAGGGGAGGAGTGATTTTTTGCCCCCCCAGGTACGCACCCAGTGCAATGTGCACCCCCCTGTCCCCTGGTATCTCCTCCTCTTTTTGGAGTGCACAGTCTAATCTTAGTTCCCCAGATAAGCCTCCACAGCTCAAGCGGCAGAGCGGGGAATCAAACCCGGTTCTCCAGATCAGAGTGTACCTGCTCTTAACCACTACGCCTTCTGCTCCAAGGTAGGTCGATTATATCTGCTTTGTTAATTTCATCTCTAATGAGTGATGTCATGATAAGGCAAAAATAGTTAGGAGTAAGTGAAACTGACAATGGAAATTGCTTTTGCAGGACACAGTAACATTTGGAGGCAGTTGTATTTTCCAGGTTTCGGGTTTAAAAGCCTAAATTTTTTAGGGGAAAAAACCCAACAGCCAATATTTAATATCCGTTTTTTCGGGGAGGTTTCTGAAGTTTCTGGGTCCATTAATCCTGAACCCAAAAAATACTGGAAAAGGTGGCTACTCCTAGTGCTGCACCCATGTCCACTTCTGAAGGACCCCCCCTCCCCCCGTTCTGAGCAATGCCAAGAATTCCATTTGGAAGAGGGAATTTTCAAAGACCAACTGCATGTATGGGATTCTGTCCTTGTAGGTCAGAGACTGAAGCATAACAGGTTTTATTTTACCTTCAAATTTGCTTCTAAGGTTCTGTTCGGCACATTTCAGAAGCAGTTTGCTTTGGACCAGTGAAAAGCTGCTTTTGTTGACAGAAGAGCAACCGTGTATTGATATCTCCCTGTTTACCAAGCAGTTACTTTGTCATCAGTTATTTCTGCCTGATTCGGTTACAAGAATATCTAAAGAGATGCCCTGTTATTCTAACTAGAAACAACATTATCTCAACAGGAGTTTGTTTAAACATTCCTTTCCTTAAACATCAGCTATCATCATAATCGCATCTAGTCATTTCATTCAAGGTTGTCCAAGTTGTTGAAACTCAAGAATAAATAAGGGAGAAACTTGCATATCTGAAGATTTCTTCAGTAGTAACTCAAAACACGAACAGCTGCTGGTGTGTTTGAAGCCCTTTATCTGAGGCATTATCCCAAATAACACCATTTATTTATGCCCAAGATCTTTTTTTTCTGTTATCGACGAACAAACACACAAAATATTCCTGCTAACGTGCAAAACGTTGTAGATGCACACGTAAGAAAATCACAGCTGTTTTCTGTGCTAGTTGACTAAAGCTTTCATGAAAGATCAAAATTTATTACTTGTTAGATCAAAAGATGCATGGGTTTACCTCCACCTCCCTGCAGGCCCCAGTTCACCCATAGACTGCTTTGAAACAACATCCATGAATCACTATTGGCTCCAGTTCCTGCCTCAATTGCTTCTGGAAGACTACTGTTAGATTTTAATCTTCTTCAGTGGGTCTTGTGTATTTTTTTTCTATATAGCCCTTCCATTTGAAGGACCCCTTAAAATACTAATATTCCTAATTCCAATCACCTATTTTGTTTTTCTTCCTTAAGAAAAGTTGGCAGGAAAGACCACTGGCTAGCATCAATTATGTGTTTTAGAAGAAGAGTTGGATTTATATCCCCACTTTCTCTCCTGCAAGGAGACTCAAAGGGGCACACAAACTCCTTTCCCTTCCCCCCTCACAACAAATGCCCTGTGAGGTAGGTGGAGCTGAGAGAGCTCAGAAGAACTGAGACTAGCCCAAGGTCACCCAGCTGGTGTATGCTGGAGTGCACAGGCTAATCTGAATTTCCCAGATAAGCCTCCACAGCTCAAGCTGCAGAGCGGGGAATCAAACCTGGTTCCTCCAGATTAGAGTACACCTGGTCTTAACCACTATGCCACTGCTGCTAATCTCCTTTTAGAAAGGTAAGAAATGAGATTTTTCTTTAAAAGGAAGGTCACGGTACAAATTAGAGCCTTGCAGTTCAATGCCCCAAATCATTTATAAACATCCTGATTTAGCCCTGAAACATATGAATAATACTTTTAAAGATGTGCCTCTGAGTATGTGCAGAGTGTATTTTTTTCTGTAGCTAAGTAAGCAGAATCCACTTTGGGTTTAGTAGGCAAGCCCAGAAGTCAAAAGGCATAATTGCCAACCTTAAATATGATCCATTGATATAAAATCAGATTAGAACTGCAGCAATGAAAATACACCTTTACAATAATTAAATACACAAAGATAGTCTCAGCTATTATGTGGTATGTGAGGATTCTTCTCCAAATTGGTTGTTCAAAATAGTGGGGGGGTTAGAACATTGTTTCTGGGAGGAGCTCTGGTGTGAAGCCTCCTCTCTAGTTCAGTCAGAAGGCAATCATCAAGTTTTGATTAGGTGAGATGCATTTCTTGACCAAAAGAGCTCATATCAGGATACAGAGAGCCTTACTAGACCGCAGAAGGCCATTGCTTTCACATCCTGCATGTGAGCTCCCAAAGGCACCTGGTGGGCCACTGTGAGTAGCAGAGAGCTGGACTAGATGGACTCTGGTCTGATCCAGCTGACTTGTTCTTATGTTCTTAAGGCACCAAGATGAGATATTTGGAAATATTGGGGGGAGGGGGGCAAACTCTTTCTCAGAATAGAAGTTATCCCTCCCTTGTGATGTGAAGTACAAAATAAAGCCTTTTAACCTCTGTATTAGCAAATTCATTTTAATTTTTGAAAACACAGGAGGAGGAAAATCAATAGAAGCTGAAATGCATACAACTTTTTTTCTAGAGCTGGAAATGTTTTAGAGTTAGACAATGCTTGTTCATAATATTAGGCTCCTGAAGAATCCCTTTGGCAAGGGGCTAGGAGAGCTAACTGCCTGGACAAAAAATGTCTTCTCCTGTTTTAAAGACTGAACAAGTTATTTACCAGGTGATGTTATTTACCTCTATGCCTTGAAAAACATCACCTGTCAAATTCCACACATTAAGCCACACATTAAAGTTTTTCCTCAAGGCACTTGGTAACTGCACAATGGACATATCAGCAAGTCCTCTGAGGATTTCTCATGAAGATGGCAGAATTTAGTTCTTGAAGACCCATCTTATCCTAGGGCAGGTGAGGCAAGTTCTAGATTTGAGGGCCCTAGCGGAATGCTACGGGGCCTCTCCTCTCATCTGCTCACCACTGGGCCTGTGCCTTGTACCTCCCTTCTCTCCCACCCACATACCCAACCACTCACCTCCTTCCACCTGTGAGCCTTCCTACCATGCTCAGTCATAGCTACCCATGTAACCTTTGCCAATAGTACCAGGCGAAGAATGGCTGGAACACATGAACATGAATCAGACCACTGGTCCATCAAATACAATATTGGCTATTCAGACTGGCAGCCACTTTCCATGACCTCATATTTCCTAATAATTGACCTTTTTTCACTAGAAATGTTGGTAATTGAACCTGAGACCTTCTACATACCAAGCAGATGCTCTACCACTGAGCCATGGCCCCTCCCTCCCAGTGCCACTGCTGTGGTTACTAAAAGTCCAACTGCCCCTCATCACCAGCATGCACTTCCCAAATGCACATATGGCAAACAGCTGTGCATGTTAGGATTTAGAAGAAGAGTTTGGATTTATATCCCACTTTCTCTCCTATGAGGCGACTCAAGGCAGCTTACAAGCTCCTTTCCCTTCCTCTCCCAACAACAGACACCTTGTGAGGCAGGTGGGGCTGAGAGAGTTCCAAAGAACTCTGACTAGCCCAAAATCACCCAGCAGGAATGTAGCAGTGCGGAAACACATCTGGTTCACCAGATAAGCCTCTGCCACTCAGGTGGAGGAGTGGGGAATCAAACCCGGTTCTCCAGATTAGAATTCACCTGCTCTTAACCACTACACCACGCTGGCAAAGAGTGCAGGTAGCAGACAAGAGAAGAGCACACTTATAGATTGTTGGGCAAGCATGTGGGGCAAAGGTTGGCAGCAATGTGCCCCACCAGAAGCCCTGGGCCCCAGTAGCTTCCCCACCTCAGCTTATGCTGACACTGGCTATGTGTGCATGTTATAACATCACTCAAAGTGACAGACTGCCAGATGAAGTGCAGATGCAGTGTATCCTGCCTGTCCACACAGCAGACAAAGAGAAGGAGCCATTTTGTTTACGTGCATAACATGACAGTTTTTTCTACCCCAAACAAGTTCTTTCATGCATGTGCCAAAGCAGTGAACTGAGAGCATAATGTCCAACATAGGCCAGTCCTGAGGAAATCATGGTGATTTCCCCTCAATTTTTGCATGACTTTCAAAGCATCTTGAGGCTGGAACTAGTCTAAATGAGGAAAAAGTATCCATTGTACTCATCTGTGACAGAAACTTATAGAAGACAATTTAGATTGATCTGCAGTAGTGCAGAGCCAAGCACCACATATTTCCCAGGGATTCCCACAGAACTAGGCTTGTTATTTCCTTCTGGGCTTTTAGACCAAACACAAAGTCCAATATAGCATAGAAAGGCAGAACAGGAATGTCATGTGATTCACTTATGGTCACTTTAAGAAACAAACACAAAAGAGCAGTTTCTCGGGCAGAGGCTCATAAAGCAGGCTTAGGACTTATTTGTGTGACTGGGATTTTTCCTTCAGCTCTTAGAAGGACTTGTTCAGTGCCATCCTGTATCAGTTCTGTGTTCTGGGTGTTGCCCTCCTCATTCTCTGACTTTGGCTACTTCATTTTTTTTCCTTTTCTCCTCTTTTGCAAGCATCCTGTAATTGTAGTAATTCATGATGAACAGGAACAACCCAGCCAAGGTCATCACCACACCGCATTTAATGAACATGTATTTGTAGTCCCCGAAAGTGTCGATAAGGGTTCCTACGAATGGAGAAAGAGGAAAATTCACTTAGAAGCAGTGGGACATTAGAGGTCTGTCACATGACTAAACAAACCTTGGCACCAAAGTACATGTTTTGTGACTAGAACTTGAGACATCATGTCATTTATTTTTGGCAATAAGTTTTTTATTTCAATATTCACAAAATACAATGCATAAACAGATATCGACGTTTCAATCTAATATTTACATTGTAACTAAAGGCACTTCCAGCTATGGCATTGTTTAAAAATAAATACATGTAAAGACAAACAATCAAACCCCAAGAAAGAAAAATAAATAACAGCAAAACAATAAAGATAAGAAAAATAAAGAGAAGATAGATAGTAGTAATAATAATATTAAAAGAAACAAAACAATAAAAAGAAAAAAACAAATACAAAATTATATACCATATATAGTTACATGGTTATATTAATATTTTTATGTAAGTTATCCAGTTTCTCCATTCCTCTCTAAAATCAGAGTCCAATTTAAAATCTATATAACTTGAAAGTTTGGCTGTTCTAACAATATTTATAACCTTATGTTGCCATTCTGTTATTGATAAGAGTTTTCTCACTCTCCAATATTTAGCCCAAAGTATCCTAGCTGTTGTTGACAAATATCTAAATAGTGTAGATTTATCTTTATGTTTTTATCAACAATTCCTACTAGATACATGTCAGGTTTTTTTCTCAAATTTAGTATTATCAATATTTCTTTATTAATGGTTTTCCAAAATTTCTTAGCTTTAACACAACTCCACCGTTGATGGAAAAAAGGTCCCCAGATGTTTCACACATTTCCAACAAAACCCTTGAGATGTATTTATTTTTCCAATCTTTTGAGGAGTACAATACCAACAAAAATCATCTTATAGTGGTTGTTGTGGGCTTTCCGAGCTGTGTGGTCATGGCCTGGTATTTCTTGTTCCTAACATTTCGCCTGCATCTGTGGCTGGCATCTTCAGAGGTGTATCACAGAGAGATGTGTGTTACACACTGCGTCCAGTGAGAAGGGAATCTCTGTGATGCACCTCTGAAGATGCCAGCCACAGATGCAGCCGAAACGTTAGGAACAAGATTTACCAGACCACAGCCACACAGCCCAGCAAGCCCACAACAACCAGTTGAGTCCGGCCGTGAAAGCCTTCAACAATACATCTTATAGTGGTTTTCTCTTATGTAAAAGCTCTTAGAGTATTTCAGGTCTTTACTCCCTAAGTTTTTCCAAGTTTCTAAGTTTTTTAAAAGTTGAAATCTCGCTTCTAAGAGGGTGTTACCACCAGCAGTTTTTCTAAGTTCTTGTGTTGTACACTTGTTTAAATAAGGAAAGAAAAACATGTAGCTGTTTTGCCAGCTACAGTAAAAATTCTTCATCACCATTTAATGTCTCTTCCATATTAATGGTTTGCAATCACAAATTCACATTCTCAAATGGCACCATGAGTGTGTTATTTTAAAATACCAACCTAAAATTTATTCTCCATAGAGTTTCTCTGGAGCAAAACCTGAGTAATGACTGTAAGCGTACGCTCAAAAAAATGGCGCTAGAAATGCTATGTGAATTTCAGTTTCTAATTTTTCTTTCCCCATTTTCACCCTTATAAAATCACTTCAAAAAGCTAAGTCTATAAGCTGTGTTACCTATGTGTTTCACTGCAGCACAGGCAACACAAACAGGTTAAATGAACCCATGTTGCCTGTCTTGTTTGCACGGCAGGTGCAGGGACCAACCAGGATCACTGGGAGCCTGGCAACAGGATGCGGGATGTTTCACACAGGGAACGCTTTGTTTCCCTGTGAAACCTGCATCCAAGAATCCCCCATCCAAGAATCTCCCTGAGAATCCCCGCAGCCTGAGAATTCCCCTCCCCACCACACAAACATACCAGTGCTAAATGGGGGCCACCTAGAGAATCCACTCTAATGGTGGCTGCCTACAAAATCCACCATAATGGTGGATGGGGGGGGGGGGACCAGAACACTTCCTGCTTGCCATAATTTGCACAGGCAAGCAGGAAGCATGTGAAATCCGGGTTAAAGGAAAAAGTTGCTAATTCAGCGACTTTCATTTAACACAGGTTCAGCAAAACAAAACAGATTTGGGTAGGCAAGTTCTGTGGGAACCTCTCCTCCATAATGCTTTTTTCACACCCCTTAACCTGTTTTGTTTTGCCAGTGCGGAATCACTCATAAAGAGGAAGAAGCTTTAGGTTGCTCAGCAAGGCTTTGAGCCTAGCCCACTCATCCACACAAAATCACGTGCACTGGACTTGAGAAGGAAGACATTCTTTAAACCTAAAGGCAGAACGAGTCATGGCAAATTTGAAACTTCTAGGTTGAAATCAAGGCAGCGTTTGGGCATTTTTAAAATCTGCTCTGAACGCGCTATGGCTTTCCAATTTACGTGTCTCTGAGGTATTGCTTGGCTTTTTAGAACTATTTCCTTCTCCTCAAGATGCAGTGCTTCTAACGACCTATCTATTGGGTGTGCAGTGATTAATTATCCTAACGTCTACTTGTATAAACGAAGAACTTTATACAAATTGTGGAAAGCAGGTTGCACTGGGGGCAGGGAGTGATATCATTTCACATACTGCAACTGAAAAATACTGTTGTTGTTCCTAGAGCAACCTCATCTACATGCACGATTTTTATATAGCCCTATTAATAGAATATCAACCAGAGGCTAATTACTGCAATTCTCACTTTCTGCTAATCAAGATGACCTGAAGGTCTGCAAAATACATTTCACTGAGAGCTTTAATGAGTAGAATATTGGGAAATTCAACAGGAGAAGAGGCTTGCCATTTCCCCCCCTCTGAGGATAACACGGAGTCATAAAACATACCAAGAACAATTTACTTAGTTCATTAAAGCAAAACTCAGTTGTGGCTTATTAAATGCCAAAGAACCAATCAATTTAGTGTTTATTAAAATGCAGGAAGGGATGCTGCACAACTCATATTGCAAACTATTACACAGCACTTTCTGACCTTATTACTAATCTTTGGTAATTAGCCACATCTGCTTCGTAAAATGGTATACAAACTTGGGAAACAACTGCTTGGCTAACACACACACACACACACACACACACACACACACACGTGTATGTGTTTTGAAAATTATATGAAAAAGTAATCATAACAGGAAGATAATGTGCAGGTGTTCTTTTTATAGATGGTGTCAAAAGGCTAGACGTGAATTGCTATTGAAAGTAAGAGGGATTGAGCAATAAAATGGTGGCTTGCATTTTTACAAATCCTGTGGAATTTGATACATTTGGTTCATTCACCTTCTCTGATGACTTTCTCTGGCTGGAGATCAGCCTAAATATTGTCCAACAAACAGCTGCATTTTAATAGCTATATCACCCAACCCACTAACCACCCTTCAGGAGAATCTGATCTGAAGCCAATCGAGTCCCAGGATACTCAATGGAGGTAAATCAAATCAGCTCCAAATGCAACTGTTTTGCTGGTTTGCAAATCCAAGCCCTTGGATTTAATAGTACATCTGGACGATGAGAGGGATAACACTGTATACTGTAGTCTTGAACATGCCATGTTTGGCTATTAACTTACGTAACTGCAGCAATTATTTTATTTCAGGAAAAAAATGGGTCTTCTACCATAATAAGCCATTCATGCATTTATTTCAGAGCTGGGAGAGAAAAGGCAGAAGCATCTACCATTCAATAACGGTGCAAGAATTTAAGATTTTGGAGGTAATTAATTCATAGGATTTCCATCAGTCAGAAATGACTTAATGGCATTTAACACACAAAAGTAGCCCCAGACTGAGGCCAAGCCTGCTTTTTGTGAATACACAGACAGTACTATAGTAGTAGATGTCAAATACTTACCTAGCAGGACAATCATCTGCAATTTTCTCTTATAAGAAGCAACCGTTTCCCTCCACTTCCATCTCAACCTAATTTTTTGTAGTGTTCTGTCCCCAGTATTCATTTCATTACTCATTCCTGCGCCGGCGTGGGTGCCCACCCTGCCAGCGCAAGGGGCGAATGCACCGGCAGAACGGGTACTTACCCCAGAGGCCAGGTGCCATGAGGCTCTGTGGAGCCTGACTCGGAAGCCACCAGCATCACCCAAGACCACCATCGCAAAATGCTGCGCTAGCATGGCCGGGGATGGACCAGAGATTGGGGCTGACCTTACTTGGCCCAACTGGATCCTTGCGCCAGCAGAGGCGCTGGCAGAGCCATGCCGTAATTTTCGTGGCATATCTCTATTCTCCCCTAAAGGGGAGTTTCAGGGTTTAAAAAGACTTTGTTGGCCTCCCACGCCATGGGAAAGCCCTTTGGAGGGGGTGGGGTGGCGCCGGAGTGGACCATCCTGCTGTCCTCTTGCCCTCTTCTCCACTCCCCTGCTGGATGGGGCTGCAGAATAGCTTCCTTATGTCATGGGGGAGTTAATAAAACTGGGTAGTATCTGAACTTCAAGTAATTATGCATTCCCAATAGTGAGAAAACATACTAAGGTTCATTGGTATGATATGGTGAATAAATGCCAGCAAATGTTATCCAGGTTACGTATGTCTTATCTTTTGTTGACTGGACTACCAAAAATTACACAGCCTAACTACAACATCCTTGCATATTGCTGGGAGAATCAACCTACTGTTTCAGTATTCTAGTGCTAGCAAATTCTCTGGCAACATGCCGTACAAAGGGTAGTTACAGAGCGGAATGGGAACGGCAACTTCTAAAGGAGTACTGTTTTAGCTTGAACTATAATCTGAATTAAACCTCCTCTCACTGTGGCATGCGAACCTCAAAATGGTTAAAGGGCTTTTATTCTGAAAGCTAAATGAATATTACATCTAATTTCCCCTTTCAAAAGTTCTGTCGAACTGGCAGAACTCCTGCGGAGTTGTCTTGTAGAGAGCAGATTTTGCTATCAGAGGGCTTTTCTGTTCTCTGAAGATAATGAGCTTTTGATTGAGCAGTTATATCTCTGAAGAACAAAAAACAGGGATTATACAACAAAAAACATGTGTGGATTCCAGCACCTGCGGCAGCTTCCTTCCCCTTTCCCCCTGAGAAGGTTTTGTGTTTATTTAAAACAACATGCTAAAGAGAAGCCTGAGAAGTTTCCTATCTAACCGACAACAGAAACTGGCACTCTTCAACCTGCATTTCCAGATGAGTGGGGGCAGAAAGTATAATATTTCTGGATCCACCAATAAAGAATGAGAAATGGTTTTTAAAAATGAGAAATGGTTTGACAGAAACGGCTTATCAGAATTAGAAATGGTTAAAAACAACTTTAATATGAAGAAAAATTAAAACATACCATCTTGCAAATTGTTCTAGAACTAAGATCTTGTGATCTTGGGGCAAGACCAGTTCTCCAGCACTGTTCAATATAAGAGAATGCCTCAAAATTCTAAATTCTATTGCTATAGTAACTAAATTAATAAGAAATACATAAATTTAAAATGGCCACAAATGCTTTCACAGCCTACATGATAATTTTCAAATGGGTTAGCTAGCATGTACCCACATAATTTTTTTTTAATCCTATAAGATGTACTGGTGGCTGAAGTCTCACAAACAGAAGAATTAATGGAAGCAGGAATGGACTCTGATAAAAACACACCTCCCCTATAAACTGAGAGAGGCAGTTGTTTAGGTGGGTCCCAGGCCATGAAGGGCATTGAACATTAAAAAAACCAGCATCTTGAATTGACCTCAGGAACTAATACACAGCTAGTACAATGATCTCAAGATAAGTATCACATGCACACAGACATGCACTACCGATAGCAAACGGGAGGCCACATTCTGCACCAGTTGAAGTGTGTTCAACGGCAGATAGTCCAGATTTTAGTGTTCTGTTTTCCAGATCACCATGGCTAGGCCTGCTGAGTCAAGGAAAGGAACTAAATCCTGAAGTTGGAAGAAGCACTTTTTCCTCTCCTATCAATTAAGTTGTTTTTCTATTAACAGAGTAAAGTTCAGCAAACAACCAAAACCCATCCTAAATTATGCAACCAAAAACTTGCAGGCAAGGGGTATTCCATGTTGCAATACCTAAGATTGGGCAACCTAGCATTGCAAATGTAGCAACGTTCACCTGACCCAACTTGAAAACAGAGCTCTGATTTGACCTCACACTTCAGCTTCTGCAAGATTTATTTTAATTACTATTAAGAACAAAAAACAAACAATTCAGTACAATTCTGAATTCTACAGGGTCCCTTTTAATCCCAAGAGAACAGCTGACATTCTTTTGCTGTTTTGCTCTGGGAAGTGCAGCTCTCGGAAAGTTAATCTTAAGTGATATTTAGAAACCTTAGTGAGAGGCATCTGGACCAAAAAATCCACTGCCAGTAGAGTTGCCACATCTGGGTTGGGAAATAGCTGTAGATTTGAAGGGTGGAGCCTCAGGGGGACAATGTTTGTGGAGGGACTTCAATGGAGTATAATGTCAGGGAACCCACCTGCCAAAGCAGCCACTTCTCACAACAAACTGATCCTGGAGAGCTGTTGTAATCCCAGGAGATCTCCAGCCGTCACCAGGAAACTGGCATCCCTAGCCACCAGACATATTTGCACACCCATTAAGTAGAAAAGCAGAAACATTCTTACCTCCGATAGGTGGCCCAAGCAGTATGGTACAACATTCTACTATGGTGACCAGTCCAACGGCACTTGTGAATCGGCTGGCACCAACAAGATCCATGAGAGTTTCAAACAGCATTGCACAAACCATGCCAAAAGCCAAGCCAAAAAAGACTGAATACACTACTAGGCCGGTGTAGGTGGTTGCCAAAGGGCACAGGAGATGGCAGACTCCGTTAAAAATGATTGAGAAGCTAAAAAAATACTGAATCTTTGGCCTCACCCATTTGCTGTTGGCAATGAGTCCAGCTGTTGGTCTAGTGAACATATCAACAATGGCAAGGATGGATAACAGGAAGGCCGCGGAATATTCGTCAATTCCAAGGTGCTTTGCGTATGGAGCCAAAAAGACAATTGGGGCAAAAAATCCCAAAAACATGAGCACGTTTCCTACTAGATATATCAGGAAGCCCCTATGCTTGAAAAGGGATAAATCAAGGTACTTGTTAAAGTTTTCACAGCAGTCTCTGTCCTCACTTTCTTCATCACTGAGGCCAGGAAGTTCAGCTGTTCCTACTTCTGGCTGCTTTTCCAGAGTCTCTATAGCCAGCCTCTCTTTTGGGCTCTTGGCAGGGCCTGTCGCTGCTCCAATGGGCCTGAAGAGAGCCCCAGCCACACAGCAGTTCAGGAGAATTGCCCCAAGAATAAGAAAGCTTCCCCTCCAGCCAAAGTGTTCAAAAAGGAGCTGGTTCATAGGGGCAAGTGTACACAGCATGACAGGACTTCCTGCCATGGCAAGGCCGTTGGCGATTGGTCGTCTTTTCAAGAAGTATTTTCCAATGATGATCACAGAAGGCTGGAGGTTAAGGGCAAGGCCAAGTCCTATAGAAGAGAGAAAATGAGAATATTACATTCATTCAGAAGGCAAAAGAGGGCTAAACAGACTGTGATGAGGTTGCGTTAAAGTTAAATCAGATAAGAAATGCGTAATGCAGCATCTTATCACCAGAGCTCCCTTTATCTGTACAGATTCACAATTCAGTGTCGTGGGGTTGTTTCATGAATTATGTTTTTTATATGTCTGCCACAGACTTGTTAAGTTTATACTTTAAAAAGCATCAAGCGTGAATGAGGCAATCAGTGATTATTTGGGAAATACATGAAATCCCCCATCCAGGGTAGAGGCCCAGAGTATGACCTCTTGTTGAAACTAAGCAGATCTGAAACTGATTAGTAGGACTGTGCATATCAAAATTCCTGAGCCAAAAATATACCTTTTGGGTTCATTCCATATATTTATTTGACTGTTGTTCCTTATCCAAGCTATACATGAGCATACTCTCTTGGGGTCAGATGGAGTTGGATGGGGCACCTTATGGACCCAATTAAAACATCCAAGGGTGTCAGGCAGAGTTGCCGGTTAGCTCCAACACTATTTATTTTCTACCTGAACAACCTGGTGAGCACTCTGAATAAATTGGCATTCCATCTATTGAAAGTGACAAACCAGCACACATCTGTTCTGCAATATGTGGGCGGTGAACACTCTCCAGAACCCCTGTGGGGATGAGGAGAGCTTTAAATACAATGCTGGTGGAATAGGGAATGTTTCTGGGGATCTGAGGTGCGTATAGATCAAATGGCACCATGTTCACAGAGGACCTCTCCCTGGAGCAACTTCTGAGCTCTGATGAGATCAGGCTCGCCTGGAGAATAGTTGCAAAAACTTGGGTAGGTAGAACAAACATACAGCTGTTGAAGGCTTTCATGGTCAGATTCAACTGGTTGTTGTGGGTTTTCTGGGCTGTGTGGCCATGGGCTGTGTGGCCGTGGTCTGCCTACCAGACCACGGCCACACATCTTGGAAAACCTACAACAACCAAACATACAGTTGTTAACTAATAGTGGCAGAACCAGCATATATGGTAGAGTTAGCTGGGTAGCACTGCTGAAATATCTAGATAACCCACTATCATTTATAGTGAATGCATTCTTCTGTAAATTAGCTCTCTACCCCTGCATTTACATGCATATGATAAAGGTGGCTCGTAAAAGGTTATGACACAATATATTAATGAGTCAAACAGCAACTTTCTTATTATTTTGGCTACAGCAGACTATACCTCTGTCCCACCAAACAATCAGGTAAGGAGAGAGCATTCCTGGATATGCTAAATGACTGTGGCTTAGAACAGATGGTTATGGAACCAACCAGGGGAGAGGTGATCCTAGATCTAATTCTATGTGGGACCCAGGACCTGGTGCAGGAAGTCAGTGTTGTTGAGCCCATAAAGGGAGACAGCTGCACCACTGAAATGCTGTCCAGATTCAGGTATCTCCGCGATGCTCACGAACAAAGTGACAACTACTAATGTAGTTACATTCGCCTTCAGAAAGGGAAATTTCTCAAAGATGAGGGGGATAGTGTGCAGGAAGCTGAAAGGGAAAATCAAGAGAGTCAAAACTGTCCAAGATGCTTGGAGGTTATTTAAAAACACAGTCTTAAAAGCTCAGCTGGAATGTGTGTTCCTCAGGTTAGGAAAGGCAGCACCCAGTCCAAAAGAAAGCCACCATGGTTAACAAGAGAGGTTGAGGAAATTATCAGAAAAAAGAAAATGTCTTTTAGAAAATGGAAGTCCAGTTTGACTGATGAAGAAGGAATATGAGAGGAACTACAAATGGTGGCAAAAGAGAAGCAAGTTAGCTGTAAGGGAGGCAAAAAAGTTATGAGGGAGGCATGGCTCACGAAACATCCAAGACCAGCAACAAACAGTTTCTTCAAAGTACATCAAAGAGTAGGAAAGCCAGCTAGGGAAGCTGATAGGCCCGTTACACTGACAATAGGAACAAAGGGGTGTGCTAAAGATGACAGGGAGATTGCAGAGAAGCTGAATGAATTCTTTGCATCTACATCGCTTCACCAAAGAGGAGGTGAGAAAAAGTGCTTGCACCTGAGACCATGCTTCTTGGGAGGCGGAATCCAGGGAACTAAGCGAAGATAGTGAAGTAGACAAAGGAAGAAGATTCTGGCAGCCATTGATAAACTAAATGCTACCAAATCCCCATTGGCAGATTGCATTCCATCCCAATGGTTCTTAAAAGGCTCAAGCATGATTTGCTGAATCTTCTCCACTTTAATATGGCAGCTTATCCTAGAAATCAGGCTCTATCCTGAAGAGACTGGAGAGATGGCCAATGTCACACCAATTTTAAAGAAAGGAGTTCTAGGGGGGACCAGGGAAATTACAGGCCAGTCAGTTTGACATCTGTTCCTAGTAGAATTAGTAGAATCTATCATTAAAGATAAAATTATAAAACATGCTTAGAAAAGCAAGACCTGCTATGAGAAAAGAGTCAGCATGAAACTTTTGCAGGAGGCAAATCCTGTCTCTTACAAGAGCTTACTACTAGAGTTCTTTGAGAGGTGTAAGAGCAAGGCATGTGGATAAGGGGGAACCAGTGGACATTGTCTACTTAGTTTCCAAAAGGCTTTTGACAGAAGTTCTATCACCAGAGAGCTGTTGCAGAAAACTCAGCAATCAAGGAATAAGAGGGGAAGTCCTCCTATGGATTAAAAACTGTGGTTGAGAAACATAAGGAAGCAACAAGAGTGGGTGTAAATGGGAAGATTCTCACAATGGAGAGATGTAGGGAGTGAGGTGTCCCCAAGGATCCCATTTTGGGACCAGTGCTCTTTAACCTATTCATAAATGACCTGGAAGTAGGAGTGGGTAGCATGGTGGCCAAGTTTGCAGATGATACCAAACTATGTAGTGTGGTGAGAACCACAAAGGATTGTGAAGAGCTCCAAGCGGACCTTGATAAATTAGGTGAGTGGGCTCAGAAATGGGAAAAAGCAGTTCAATGTAGCAAAATGCAAAGTGATGCACATAGGGGCAAAAAATCCAAACTTCACATACATGCTACAAGGGTCAGTGCTATCAGTCACAGACCAGGAAAGGGATTTGGGCGTCTTAGTTGATAGTTCCATGGGAATGTCAACTCAATGTATGGCAGCTGTGAAAAAGGCAAACTCTATGCTGGTGATCATTAGGAAAGGAATTGAGAATAAAACTGCAAAGATTGTCATGCCCTTATATAAAGCAGTGGTGCGACCGCACTTGGGAGTACTGTGTCCAGTTCTGGTCACCGCATCTCAAAAAGGATATTGAGGAGATAGGAGAAAAGATGCAGAGAAGGGACAACAAGGATGAGATTGAGGGACTGGAGCACGCTTCCCTATGAGGAAGAAGGAGGGGCTGCGAAAGCGATTTGGGACTCTTTAGATTTGGAGAGAGAGGCTGACTGAGGGGATATGAGTTGAAGTCTATAAGAATTATGCATAGGGTAGAAAATGTTGATTGAGAGAGAAATTTTTCTCTCTTTCTCCACAAATACTAGAACCAGGGGGCATTCATTGAAAATGCTGGGGGGGAAGAATTAGGACTAATAAAAGGAAACACTTCTTCACGCAACGTGTGATTGGTGTTTGGAATATGCTGCCATGGGAGGTGGTGATGGCCACTAACCTGGGTAGCTTTAAAAGGGGCTTGGACAGATTTATGGAGGAGAAGTCGATTTATGGCTACCAATCTTGATCCTCTTTGATCTGAGATTGCAAATGCCTTAACAGACCAGGTGCTCGGGAGCAACAGCTGCAGAAGGCCATTGCTTTCACATCCTGCATGTGAGCTCCCAAAGGCACCTGGTGGGCCACTGCGAGTAGCAGAGAGCTGAACTAGATGGACTCTGGTCTGATCCAGCTGGCTTGTTCTTATGTTCTTAATCTCAGGAGATTTGTGACTCAATCTGTCCTGGACTGTTTTTGTTCTAGAACAGTGGTGGCCAACCTTTGGCACTCCAGATGTTATGGACTACAATTCCCATCAGTTCTGCCAGCATAGCCAATTGGCCATGCTGGCAGGGGCTGATGGGAATTGTAGTCCATAACATCTGGAGTGCCAAAGATTCGCCACCACAGTTCTAGAATGCTTTGCTTGAGTCCTAGTGCCTTCGGGACAGAAGTAAGTAAGCACTAGGACCCTAGTGGAGCCTTTTAAAACAGAGGCAGTCCAGCACGTGGCAGATTAATTCACAAATCTCCTGTGATCTTTCTGGGGAAAGAGTATGACATGGCTACCATATACAAACAAAGGTATCCTTATGACTATTGCCTGTCTTGGTTTGCGGGGGGGGCGGGGGGCAGAAATACAGCTGGAAGATTTTCTGTTTTGATTATAAAAAGGGGGGGGAACCAAGTCAGCGTAGATATTCCTCTGCTTCAAAATGAGATTCAGGATTTGATTATTCAGCACTCAGTTTTGACGATGATTTGCCAGTGATTTCATCAGGGAAGCAGGATTTTCCTTGAGTAATACAGCTGCAAGTCTCTCAATGAAAAGAGCTGTAACTCTAGAGAAGCTTAGAAGTGTATAAATCTTATACACAAGATGAATAAATGTATGGCTAAATCTAGACTAAATGTGAAAGCAAGGATTTTTCACTTGAGCCACAGATAATTTATGAGAGCTAGTATGTGTTGAGACTTGAGCCTGGGAGTTCAGGGTTTTCCCATCTATTCCGAAGCAAAAATCATACCCTTCTGAATCTAGTGAAGCCATTGGGCTTAGAAGAGTGTAACTGTGGACTTAGGGGGCACTGTTGCTTAACAGCGAAGGAATTATCCCATCTTTACATGTGAGTGTTCAGCCAATCAGAGAACTAACTCATACATTCTGATTCTGACCATACGAACATAAGAACATAAGAACTAGCCTGCTGGATCAGACCAGAGTCCATCTAGTCCAGCACTCTGCTACTCGCAGTGGTCCATCAGGTGCCTTTGGGAGCTCACGTGCAGGATGTGAAAGCAATGGCCTTCTGTCATGTTAGCCAGACTGATGTTAAATAAGTCTGATGAGTTTTTGAATCCTGCTTCTTGGGAATAATGCTGAGGATTTGCACTATAAAACAAGCAGGGACCACTTGTGTGCCAGAAGCAAAGTAAAATCTAAGTTCTGTGGTTATCCCAGGGATACTCAGGTATGGCACTTAGAATGCGTTAAGAAGACCTCGTGAACATATGCATCTGCCTAACACTTCGCCATCAGTCAGTGACTCTCTAGGGTCTCAGGGTCTCACGTCACCTTCCGCGAGATCCTTTAACTGGAGATGCTAAGGAATAAACCTGGGACATTCTGCATGCAAAGCAGATGCTTTACCAGTGAGCCACAGCCCCTTCCCACAGTGGCCTCAGAGGTGTTACGTACAGTACATGGCAAGAAAGCTGGGTTTGCCACTCAAACACATTTCCTTTTTTTAAAAAAGCATGGAGACATTGATTTGTCCTTTTTAAAATAAAAAAAAAAATCCCGCCCCAGCACAAAGCAGCAGCCAATCAGGACAGCCCCTGAGCGGATCGTGGGGAGTCCTGCGTGGCTGCTGTTGCATTCGTTGGACAAGGGGGCAGAAGCTGTGGTAGGGACAATGGACCCACGCTCAAAAGGTCAAGAAGCAAACGAAACCGGTGCGCATCGCCCTCCATTTTAGAAGTGGGGAAATGACCCTAGATTCTACAGTCCCCTCCAATCCAGACAAATTAACAAAGGTGGTTTAGCTAATGCAGATGTACCACTAGTTATTATCAGTGTATTTCACATTCTGGAAGATTAATCCCAGGACTGTGCAATATATTAAGTTCAAGAGATGTCTGCAGGGGCACCATCCTTACTCTAGTTTTCAACCCTTATTTCAGAAATAACAGGTGGGAGGAGAAAGAAAGGAACCAATCACACCACAAAGTTACAGATTTTGTCAAACTTCTGGCAGTTCACAGCTAAGAGATAACAGGTGGTAAGTGACTGAGAGGTGTCAGAAGGAGAAAGAGACAGTCTCAGATTGAGAACCGTTTACACCACCCCTTGCTCCCAAAAAAGGCGATATGGGCTGTCAGAAATATTGGGATTTATTACGTTAATGTATTTTGACCTGCAAATCAAACACTCTCCCCTCTTTTGGTAAGTGCATCTCCTTTCTTTCCTTGTTCTATCAGAGCCAATTACAATCTCTTGGATATGTTATACAACAGCCCTGGCAGCATTGCCCTAAGACCCAGTTGTCCAGCATTCTTGTTTGTATATAACGGCTTTGTGACAAGTTTAGACATTTTTCATTTAGCATTGCAGTCCAATTTGTTCTAATTCTCATTACATCCAAGTAGAGCTTGTTAACACTAGAATCTGATGATGCTCTGATCAGCGGCATATCTAGAGTGGGGCAGCCAGGGCATGCACTCATAGATTCTGATCCATTTAGAACTTTAAAGGTCAACACTCAAACCTTAGATCTGATCCAGTATTCAACCTAGAGCCAGTGCAGCTGCTGGAGCACTGGGCGTACATGTCCTCTTCACAGGGTCCCACTGCATTCTGGGACACTTGAAGTCTCCAGAACAATGTCAAGGGTAGCCCTGCATAAATCGATTTACAATAGTCCAATGTGGATGTGATTATCACATGGATCACTGTGGTTAGGTCAGGGTGGGACAGGTAGGTCAACATCTGCCTGCTCTGACAAATTAGAAAAAAACACCATCCTGGCTGCATTTCTTCTAGCTCTATCTAGCTCAGGGGTAGGGAACCTGTGGCTCGAGAGCCGCATGTGGCTCTTCTGCCCTTGCACTGTGGCTCCACGAGCCGAGCCGCTGACCCCATCCTTGCCCGCCCTGCAGGCAGCAGGGCGGGCGCACCAACTGCCCGCAGCCAGCTGGGCCGCACTGCGGGCTTCCCCTCTCGCCTGCCCTGTTGGAGCGGGGCGGGTGCTTTCCCAGCGGACGGTGAGGCCGAGCCGCTGGCCCCATCCTTGCCCGCCCTGCAGGCAGCAAGGCGGACGGATCCATGCGCTTCTCAGAATGAGCGGAGTAAAAGGTTAAAAAAACCCAATATATACAGTGTTATCTTTATTTTAAATGTCAAAAATTATTTGCAGCTCCAAGTGTTTTCTTTTCCCATGGAAAACGGGTCCAAATGGCTCTTTGAGTGTTAAAGGTTCCCTACCCCTGATCTAGCTCTATCTAGCAATCTATCTACACCACAGGTGTCAAGCTCGCAGCCCTCCAGATGTTATGGACTACAGTTTCCATCTTCCCCTGCCCGTATCATGCTGACAGGGGATGATGGGAACTGTAGTCCATGACATCTGGAGGGGTGCGAGTTTGACACCTATGATCTACACATTCAGAAGAAGCAGGATTTGGAGTGTTCATGAATATCCATGTTTATGTGTGCAGGGGGCAGTGGGAGAATTATGCAACAGTGGTCAAGCATAATTTTTGCAAGGCAAAATCTGTTGCTCCAATCTCCTGTTAAAAAATGTCAGGTATCAAAACCTGGGGGGGAAAAAATTCTCTGCCTGAGATCCCAAAGAACCACTGCAGACAGTACTGAGTCTTGGTAAAGGGCATATTCGTAAGGTTAAGTGCCGCATGTCTCCCTCCCTCCCCAGGAATGAGGAGGCACAACTCTAATCAAGGAATAGTTGCCATGGTCCATTCTAATGATAACAAATATTGGTGTTCTTCAATGCCATTTTGGTACCCCGGAATTAAGGGGTAGTTCAGACAACCAGCATGGAACCCACTCTTGGTCCTGTAAGTCCATATCCGGTTTTGAAAAAGAATCATCTCTGTTTACTAGTGGTGGTTTACTTATTAAACTGTCTACAACATGTTTTCATCTAAATTAGCGCTCAAGGCTGTTGGCTGCATAAAACAATTTGACAGGTTGTAATGAAAGCAATTAGACATGAGTTGCGACTCATAAAACATCTGCAGAAAAAAGGAACAGAAAAGTGAACTCTGATACATACCAATTAACCAGCAATTAAAGGCTGCAGAACTAAAAATAGACAGAAGGCTAAAGAGTGAAATGGCCTGGGGGAATGCAAATGTTTTAGCCTGCTGCTGAGAATCATAGAGTTGCTGGCTGGCAGCATCACCACAGAAAAGACCCTGTCCCTCACACTCCTAGACAGAACTTGCTGGGGAAGTTAAACTATTCTACTGACGTTATTTATTAGTTCAAACCATATATGATCATATCTGGTTTAAACCAATAAATAACTTCACTAGAATAGGTTAGCTCCCACAGCTTTTCTCAAAATAGGCTCAAGGCATCTTACAAACATTCAATTAAAACAGTAATAGACTCAAATAAAAACTATAATCTCCTTTTCATGAGCCTCCTTGAACCAAACAGCCTATCTCTTTTTCTTGGGCTACTGGCTTTGCCTCAGGTGTCCTGATGAAACTGTTTCTGAGAGGTCTTTTCCTCAATTTGCCTATCTCACGCCCTGGCTACTGCTCCAATGCTTATGGCATCTAGCAACTTGGGGGAACCTTGCTAAGCCTTATTGCTGCTGCTTCGTAGTATGAGCAACCATAAACCAGGCCTGTGCTGCCTCCATTGAGGCAGAAGCAATTCACACCCACGTTAGACTGCAGGTCATTAGGAAACCCAGTTTCTGGGGATTATGGATGAGTGAGATGAAATATATGGCAGTATATGACCTGTTATGGTTGCCAGGTACCCCTTGGTAACCAATGGGGAATGAAGGGGAGTGGACTTAGTGGTAGCAAACTTAGGCCTAAGCCACCACCACCACAGGTGATACATCAACTTAGCTTCTGGTGCTCACTTTCAATCATCATGCCACTGGTGATGAATGGACAGTCTGATATTTGGACAAAAATGCAATGGTAGAAGTCATTTTTACCATGGAATGTTTGCTCAAATACCAGACTGTTGACATGATGATGTCATTTCTGGTGAGTGCCAGATGTGATGTTGATACACTGGCAACAGAGGCCTAGGCCTCAGTTTGCTGCAGGCAAGTCCCTACGACCACCACTGGTCAGGTGAACAGCTCTAAGGGAGGGGCCTCAAAGCAGGGGGATCCTTTGCCCCTGGCGGAAGTCTAAGAGCCCAATAACCTGTACATGAAACTAAAGAATCATCTCTAGGCATTTGCTGCATTAGATCTCTTGCAATGCGCAGAAAGAATGGCTTTACTATTACCTGTGATGAATCCAGCACAAATGTACAGCTGAAAAATGCTTGTGCAGAAGGCAGCTGAGATCATCCCTATACCACATAGCAGCCCGCCGAATATGACCACTGGTCGGCTACCGTACCGGTTCACTAAAATACTGCTAATGGGACCTAAAGAGAGAGAGAGAGAGGGGAAAAAATGAATCCTTGTGTTAGATGTTTCTGAAAGAAATGTACCTTCAACCCATTTAAAATGTTGCTAAGGGCTTAGCCATGCCTCAGCTGTTAGGAACTTTATCAGCCTGAACAGCTAGCACGGAACATGGCTGCATCATGCGTTAGCAGCTCAAGATCTTCAAACTCTGGCCCTCCAGCTGTTCATAGACTATAATTCCCATGAGCCCTATCACTTGGCCATGCTGGCAGGGGCTGATGGGAATTGTAGTCCATGAACATCTGGAGGGCCATAGTTTGAAGACCTCTGCGTTAGCTGTTCAGAACTCTACCAACAAATGGTGGGATTCAAATAATTTAACAAACAGTTCCAGTGGAGGGATTCAAATAATTTAAAAACTGGTTGTTTACAAGCACCATTTTAATAACCAGTTCTGCCGAAATGGTGCGAACCTGCTGAATCCCACCACTGGCTCATACATTGTAACAGCAGGTCCACGTGGATCATGCTTGAAGAGACACAGTGTGCTGATCCCTACAAGTGATATGGACCATAAGCTGGTCTTTTCCCAAAGACATTCTAGAAGAGGAGCAAATTACATGGCTGGATGAGATTGCAGTGTAAGTCATCCTTGCACCTGTTACTTGTATTCAGGGAATGTTACCTTTTCTTCTCGGTCATGCCTCAATGAAGCAATTGTCACCCATGCCCAGGCTTTTCCAGAGAATCCTAGCAGGAAGCACAGTACTTCCTTGTATCATGCAAAAATAAAGAGCCAGTGTGATGTAGTGGTTAAGAGCAGTGGATTTTAATCTGGAGAAGCAGGTTTTTATTCCCCACTCCTACACGTGAAGCCTGCTGGATGATACTGGGCCAGTTATGTCTCTCTCAGCCCCACCTACTTCACAAGGTGCCGGTTGTGAGAAGGGGAAGGGAAAGAGATCATAAGCCACTTTGAGACTCCTCACAAGAGGGAAAGGTGGGGTTTAAAAACCAACTCTTCTTCTAAAAATTGGCGCAAGTTTTACCAGCAAAACTGGATGACAACGTAGCTACCACACAAACTTACAGATCCAGCCCTTTCAGATCGCAACCTTTTCAGACTGCAGCTAGAGGGCAGGAGGGAAGATTAGCAAACTCTGTCAGCCTTGCTTACTCCTTCTAGCCTGAATCTACACCCAACTTGATCAAACTTTTTGGGTTGTCCTTCATTTTAACTTGCGCTAAATCTCCTCCTTCTTGTGTGACAGACTTTTTAAAGAGAGAGGAAGCGAGAGGAAGCCTTTGCATTTCTGCTTCTTAATTAAGAGAACTAGGTGAGAATGAAGGTGGGAGAAACAGCTGGCAAGTCTCTGGAACACTCTCATAAAGCTGCCACTTACTTGCCTTGACCTTGTGGAGGAAGCAGCAGCAGCGTTGACAGATTTCCCCTGAAAAAAGCTTCAATACTGAGGAAGGAGCCTCTGAGGTCTAGTCAACAGCTGCTGAACGTTTTATCAATATGGCCTGCGGCTTTCAAGAATGAAAAAAAACACCACCTGAGAACAGTCATTACTAGCTGGATGCATGGAGTGGAATGGCCAATTGTTAGGTTCCTTTAAATGGATGTCAAAGGGGGGATATTCTACTTCCTCACTGCACCCATGCCTATGACGAATTGACTACTTGGTTTCAAGAACAGTGAACTTTCCTCTCACTCAGTGAGACACACAACTATGCTGCTGCTTCCTTACAGTGACATTTCAGGTTCTATGTATTTTATTAACCATCCGACACTGGAGAAAAGTGTTGAGGAAGTAAAGGGAAACAAAAACCTTTTCTGGAACATACAGAAATATGGCCTATTCCACACAGCTTAAATGAGATGTCCTGGGGATGCTTAAAAAGGCATCCTGGGAGGGAACTCCACACAGCTTTCTTCCCAAGTTGTCCTCAGGGCATCTTATTTTAGCTCAAGAAAAGCTGTGAGGAATGAATTGCTCAGGAAGCATCTTATTTTTCCCACCGACCATTTTGCTCTCTGGTCAGATTCGCCCTCAGCATGCGCCTGACATTTTGTGTTCACCTGAAGGGATTCTCCCTGCTGTCTTTTGCTGCAGGCTCTGATCCTGGGCTCCTTTTCAGCCCAAAAAGTACATAGTTGAACTCAGCTGATATATAGTTTCCCTTTTTATTTCGGAGGGGCTGTCTTTGAAGATACACAGACATGCATAAGAGAATCTTAGGCTGTTTCCGCACAGGCGGAATACAGCGTCCCAGGGATGCTAAAAACAGCGTCCCTGGGGAGGGGTTCGCACAGCCACCGCTGGTGCATCGAGCGGCATGAAGCTGCTGTTTCCAAACCTCACTCCCTGAGCGAGGTTTTTCGGAAACAGCAGCTTCCAACCGCTGCCGTGCAAACGGCAGCAGCTGGAAGGCGCCATTTCCCCCCCTTCCCGAACGCCTTACCGTCCCTCCGACCTTCCGGCACATCGCCCAGGCCAGGGGACACCCCCTCCCCCTGCCCTGCGACTCCAGAGCTGTTGCACAGGGCAGGGGGGCATGTCCCCTGGCCTGGGCGATGCGGTGGTAGGTTGGAGGGATGGTAAGGCGCTCGGGGGTCAGCGCAGCCTCTGCGCAGGTTGCGCCGTCTTCCCCACCCCTACCAGGACCGTCCATGCGAACGGTCCTGGGGGGGTGCATCGGCGTCGTTTACGCTGACGCACCCCTGCAGCATGGCCATGCGGAAACGGCCTTAGCCACCCGGAGGACTCCCATTGAAAAGCATTGGGACCATGGAGGACAGGACTACCACACATTGAGAAGCATTGCCCAATGCACCCCCACATGGCCCAGGCAAATGGCACCTAGGTCAAACTCTTGCTCTAAAAGCAACTTGGGCAAGCTACCTTTTCACTCCTGGCAGGGGAAGGTGGGAGAAATGCCAGGAGACAAGAGGCTGAGTTAATAAATTTTATTCAAACCGTCAGAGATTCTGCTGGCAAACAGGAGAGGACTGATCTGACAAAGAAAGTTAGCCCTTTTTTTATAAGAAAGAGCTAAGAATACATCTCTGTTCAAAACAAAACCATAAATCTCACATACATCATGACAAAACTTTACACTTCAATATAGCTCTTCCAATTAACCATTCTAAGAGTTCTCTTCCATTCTGGCCATCCCAACCTTATATAATATATTGTTTTTAGGGAGTGCCGCTAAATCTCAGTGGTACTTCGAAGTTTTGGGAGTCTTCAAGGAGTCCTCAGGCAGGTTCCCAATTCTCCTGGGCAACACTGTGTTATCAACTTTCAAAGACACAAAGAACATAGCTCTCTCTCATTCAAAATCAAGAATATATAATATAAATCCCATTTATCAAACCATACATAGAATAGCTATTCGCTAAAACCGTTTTAATCCTAATATATAACCTATTTAAACAAACTTTTAATACACCTTCAGCAAAATTCATAAACTCCCTTAAACATTATGTCAGACCTTGTTACAAAAAGCCAACAGCTTACACCTGGTATTCTAATCTCCTTTCCTTAGAGAAATTATCTGTCAGACAGAAACAAACGGGTGTATATTAAGTCTTTCTCTTCTGGGTTCTTTAATTATCTTGGGGTTTGTTATGTCTCGCCCGGCCCATGTTAAAACCAGAAAACTTTGGTCAGCCTCAAGGACTTCTGGACTATATTTTACTTCTGTTACTACAAAATGACCCCCTCATCTGTCCGATTCTCCCCCCACCCCTTCCCAAAATACACCCGTGGGATAATTTGCTGGCTTTTCTGTATTCACTGCACTTACATATGATTTAAATACATATTTATACTTGTTTACAGTTATTATTAAAAAGCCAGGGTTCTCTGCTGTGTGTTCAGTGGATTGCAGAAAGTAATGCAGAAGAGCCCTGAGGTGATAGAATCTTTTAATATTCTTTTCCACAAAAACAAAAGCTCATAGAAAATTAGTAAAGCATGGAGAAAGCTTCTACTTGCTCATTGCTTATTGTGCTGATTCTTCTGTTTGTGGGGGACTTTCTACCAAAGGGGGGAACACATCTGAGAAAGAAGTTTTATAAATTCAATCCACAAACTAATTCAGATAAGGAACTAGGAATTCAACACTCACACAGCCTTCCTGCTACAATCTGTTCTATTAGTAACCCATACATATAACATTGTTAACTTCACACAGTGCTTTTAAGTGTTACACTTTTCATTCATTTTTGCCAACAGCTTTATTAAAAGGATCTTTTACATAATCACTTCTCTGGTAATGGCAAACATTTAACTCAGTTTAACCTCTCTTTTTTAACACATCAAAAAGTCAACTGCAGCATGAAAGTAAGAAAAAAGAGAATCAAGAATCCTGGGCAAGACCTGAAGATCTCAACTTACCTATCTTGCACCCCAGCACACAAAGAATAGCAGGGGTGTCGTTAACTTGTAGAAAGAAGTGGAAAGAATGCAGAAATTTTACCCCCCCAAAAAATCACAATTGACTTAAAAATGGCCAGTGGCAGTGAGCAATAAGTGTGATAGGTCTACGTGGTCAAGGATTGCGGATCGGGACTGATTGGCCCTTTAACTTAAGTAAGCAGCGTCCTGAAGGGCCACTAGTGAACAGGGGCAACCCAAGTAGAGCCCTGATAGTGTTGGCAGTGGGCTCAGACCTCACAAGGGGGAACAGATAGTGGGGTGCCTCTCACCATCACCTGGTTCAAGTCCAGCAACTCCTACTGTGGCCACTCAACTCGCCTTGTTCCTAGGATTTTCCATTGGCCCTGTGCGTTCCCTTGTTGCTGCTTCAGCATAACATAACCAAGCCAGCTATTTCTGAAGCTCAGAAAAATGGCATTCTTTATCATGTAAAAAAATCTAATATATATGACTATTTGTTATTCATCTAATGGATAATCAGTCAAGACCCTATTTAAACATGAGGCTGACAAGATAAAGATCTTCTCTCTGCACAGGCTTGGAACGTGGTAAAATTGTGCTGTAACTGTAACCCCACACCAACTTGTTATGCATGCTTAGTTTGTGCCCCAGTGACCTCCAACTCTTTTGGAACTTGTGCTGGCAAACAAGCCAAGCATGCATGACTGTTTTGCACGGCTCTGCAGCAGTTTAGATGAAGTTCTGAGCTCTGCCTTGCCTGTGTTACCTTTAGACATGCAAAGCACCATAGCTAAGTATTAAGAATTCACCATTTTTGTACTTTGCTCTACAAAGTGAATTTTCTAATCTGTCCAGTGGATTTATTTGTTGCACCTCTAAGGATGAAAGGATATGGTGATTCAAAATCAAGAATCAGCAGGCATTTTCTCACAGACAAGATACAATCTAATCTTGCTTCACTGCTGACCTCTCATAAACTTCTGACTTGGTTGCCTGTATGCTAGTGGAGGGGAGTTGGGTGGGGGGAGGGTTTGAAGCCTTAACTTCTCAAATCTACAAAAATCAGGGTGCTGCTTATCAGGGGTGGGAGCCTGGACATCTGCCACTATGCTCCCTATCTGTGTAACTTCTTAGCTAATGAAACCACGTTCCACTCTGCCCAGCAGTGTAAGCAGGCTAGTTAGCACTTCCTATCTGTCACATGGTACACAAATCATCCCTCCCCCCACCTCTCCCTGGGCCACAGCCTGCAAAACGAGATAACTGCCTATCCTTGGGAGTATGTGTTTGTGTGTGTATGTGGGGGGGGGGGGGGCGGAGAGAGACTTAGCCTTTCCCTATCACAGTCTGACTGGTCTCATTTCTAGTGGGTATAAGTACAGCCCAGATAACTTCATAACTCAGGTAAACAAGTCCCACACAAATCCAAAAGCCATCCCTAAGCCAGAGAAATTATGAAATGTTGGTGGAAACCTGAAGTAGTGAGCACAGAAATGCTGACGATGGCAAGATGGGTTAAATGTTTGGGTTGGAGGACATCCCTGTCACACATAACATGAGAAATAATTTTGTTTGCATTTACATATTTTACTGTATTTCAAATTGAGACATGATTCAACATTGGATTGCAGTTGTAAAGATCTGAATACTCCATTGAGGTGAGAGAGTTCTAGAGTTTCAGGGCCATGACTGAGAAGGCCCTTTCCAAATGGGGCCCTCTACTTGCACCAGCTATCCTTGGTCCAAGAAACAGAATTTAGCATTTCTCTCCCACAGTTAGGCAAAATCGGCTGGGGTTCTCTCCAAATTGCTACATACCCCTGGTGGTCCCTTACCACCTACATCGATCCAACAAATGAAGCCAGTGATTGACATCACAGCCTTCGTTGGGGGAAATGTTGCCAAACAAACCTATGGCAGACCAAGGGGAACCTGTTTGGAATTCACCTCTTCACCTTCATTTCTACTTCCTCGGCCAATCCTTGGGGTGCCTAGCAGTGCAGTGCCAAAATGGCGTGCCCATTCCTTGCACTGGCTCAGTGCATCCAAGGTCTATGTCTGGACTTGTCTCCCTCCAAAGCAATTTGCACAATGCTTCCTTAAAGGATTAAGTCAACACAAAGACCTTGCCCTGGAGAGAAATTCCATCTCCAGCCCTGGACCATACACTCTGGTGAAGACAGTGGATGTGTTAAAGTGCTTACCTGCACAGTGTGGTACTAAATAATGTTTCTTCCTCTAATACCTTTAATGACCACCTTATTTTGCACTATCATTGTTTTACAGCTATAATTTCATCAGTGAGCTTTCCCCCTGGAGACACTCCCAAGCCTGAAACCTCAGGCTACTGTCTCAAACCATTAGACCAACTACCCAATCATTAAGTTGATGTCTGTCTCTTGTGTTTCCCAGGAAAGGCAGGAAATCTCTTTGTCTAGGGAAATCTCTCTGCATAACCCGAGGGTCTGTTTTTCCCTATAAGAAGCCCACTCTTCCAACATACAGTATTCAGTCTCTCTGGACATCTCTCTATCTGTGATACTGTTCCACAGCGCTTCCAGAGCTAAGTGCAGGCCACTCAGTTCTGTTCCTTGGACATTCTGTTCCAAGAACAGGTGACTATAACTTTGATTGCCCCTCCCCATATATTCCTCATCTATTCCAGACCTATCCCCTCAAAACTGTCTGTATCCTAGGATTGTGCGTGTTCTGCTGCTTTTATTGTGTGCTTGTGTGCCCCCTTTATCCCTTAATAAAAATTGTTAAACTTTATTCACTTTCCCGCAAGTTTCTAGCGAAAGCTGACTTATAAACATAGGCAATCTCAAGTTGGCTGGCCTTTAGCTAAGCCAAGAGTCTGCTCCTGCTAATTCCCCACTCTAAAAGACTTCCCACCACTTCAGGAAACCCTTATTTCTAAGATATTTTTATTGATACCCAAAATGATTTCAGAGATACATTATCAATAACATAATTACTAAAGATTATAATATTTCAACATAGTTTATATATATGACAGTCTGCTTATCTTCTGGATAAAATTTCCTTTCTATAAGAGGTCATTGAAGGCATTTCAGTGTGAATCAGGATGTAAATGGATACTGGAGTGCTGTGTGGTTTCCGGGCTGTATGGCCGTGTTCTAGCAGCATTCTCTCCGGACGTTTCGCCTGCATCTGTGGTTGGCATCTTCAGAGGAGATCCTCTGAAGATGCCAACCACAGATGCAGGCGAAACGTCCAGAGAGAATGCTGCTAGAACACGGCCATACAGCCCGGAAACCACACAGCACCCCAGTGATTCCGGCCGTGAAAGCCTTCAACAATACATTAAATGGATACTGTTGGAAATCATTTCCTGCACAATGGCAGTATTTTCTCCAACTTTTATCACAAAGGAAATAACTATTGGTAATAATCACGATGGCATTTATGTACAGGTCAGCTGGAACTGATCCTTCCAAAGTGTGGAGAAACACCAGTATTCAGCAAGCTCAACACAGATTGCAGATACAGGCAGTGACGGCAGCAACTAGGAAATGGTTCTGGACAGTACATACATTATCCATGTACATCTTGGTTCATATTAAGGCATCTCTACATGATCCTAGATAAGAAGAAAATTGGATGAACCAGGTCAGAGTGCTGATTACCATTGCAAAGACCTTCTATGTAGCTATGACCTCTAAAAATTACTAACATTTCTTCAGTGAAGGAAACTTTGATTTGGAAAAAAAATAGGAGCAGGAAACCTTAAAACTCCATATAGATATCTCAAGGAATCTCAAGGAAGACGATTGCTGTGGCCTATTTTCATTGTGTCTCTTTTTCCTTTTCTTCTCATTTAGTAGACTGAGCTGAAGTAAATAATTGCATTTGACTTATATAAATCACACTTTAGTGCCTTCTCTGTTCAATGCATTTTATCACAGCTGCATGACAAATTTTCATTCATTGTTTGGTGATACATGAAAGGCCATGTCACAAAGTCAGATTTTTGGTGACAGGCAAATATACACTAACCTGTCTCTGGTATACTAGTGCGAGAATGGACTCATCTGGTATGCTGTCAAATTAATTTTCACCTTGATAGCAATTCTAATATTATTTCAACTGGCCTTTAAGAACATATCTGTCTACTCTATGGCAACACAGAGAGAACAAACATTCTTTCCATCTTAAAAAAAGTTCTACTTAGCTGAAACTGATGAAATGCTCAAAATGCCTTCCAACTTCAATTCTCTTCTACTGATGCAACAATATAAGAGAACTATTGAATCAAGCTAAAGCTCCATCCAATCCATTATCTTGTTTTCAACAACTGCCAGTAAGATGTGTCTTGGAAGTTCTCAAACTGTTCATGAAGAAAATGGCCTGCTTCCCAATGACTGGCATCCCAAACTACACTACTGCAGATGTTACCTTGAGTTACTGTGAATCATAATTATGTATAGATCTGTCCTCTATGAATTTGCCTAATCTTGCCATCAAGTTATATAAGTCACTTGACACCATATCTGTAAGTTAATTATATACTGAGTGGTGGGTCTTGAATCTACAAGCCCATCAAAGAATTCTAGTATTGTGGAAATGAGAAAATTCTTTCTCACTATGCACTGTTGACTAATAAACTTGTTTTCTAGTTAAGCAGTTTGTCCTCATGTGAAAGATGTTCCAATTGTTGGTCGCCTTCTTTGCACCTTTTCCAGCATAATATGACTGCTTGGATCTGCTGGAAATATCAGCAACAGATGGTACCATTTTGGATTTTTAATTTTGCTGTTCAGGTTGCATTCTTTCAGAGCTTCCTGTCTTTTTTTGACTTGTGTATCCATCCACATTTTGCAGAATTATATATAGACACATCAGGCTTTGTCCAAATTTGGCCTGATTTATTCTTAGCTATTGAACTCACCCTCCAACAAAGAGAAAAAGCAGACTGGTTGTTATGAAATTAGAAAGTCTGAATGCATTTTACCCAGTGTGTCCTCAATGGATACTGCATGGATGACAAGGAACGATCCATTTGTTTTTAAAGTCACTTTGAAGGACATATTTGCATAGTTGCAACATTCAGACATGCTGTTTGACTTTGCCAAATGAGCCAAAATATGATGGACAGGGGAAAGAAAACAAAGATGCACCCAAAGAAGCTAACCAAGTGTCTCTCAAATAATAACTTAATATAATAGTGTGAAGACTTCTGGCCACTGCTGTACATACCCTGGTTACATATAAATTAGGTTACAGCAACATACTTTGCATTGGGTTGCCCTTGTAAATGGTTGAAAACTTCAATCAATGCAGAATTAATCAGGATGGTCACTGGAGATCACATCAGTCTTGGCCCACAGAGATCACATCAGTCTTGCCCCATCTACACTGGCACCAAATCTGTTTCCGGGCAAAATTCAATGTGTTGGTGTTGACCTTTAATGTCCTACATTACTTGGGACATGCAAACCCGAACAATCATACAGAATCACTACTGATACTTTCAAAGGACCAGCCTTGGGTGCCCCTGCCCTCCAAAATATGATGGCTGGCAAACTGGGAAAGGGCCTTCTCAGTCACGGCCCTGAAACTCTGGAACTCTCTTACCTATCCACTTCTGCGGCCATCTTCCACCAGTGTTTGAAGACTTCGCTGTTTCATCTGATGTTCCCTCAGTAATGCCATCTTCCTGCCATTATTTTTACATATTTTATTATAAGTATTTTAACATGCCTTTAACTTGTTTTAATTTTTTAAGGTCTTTTTATTATGAATATTTTAAAACTGTTAGCCCTCTTGGTGACCCTGATGAAGGCGGAAAGTAGGGGTTTGACTTCTGCGAACAAACAAATAATATTTTCCAGGCATGACTGCCTGGAATTATACCAATTCTCACGACATTTTATGAAGATCATAACCATGCCTATCCTGACTTTCTGATGCAGAATTAAAATTATAATTTTTGACGTATACACCCCAAGTTTTGATTACCCAAGCTAATCTGAGAAGAGACTGGATTGCTTTTGGCTTTTTATAGCTCTATAATGCTACAGTTCCTTATGGGTTATTCTTCTCAAGGACCGGCACTTGACAGCAATTCACCTGAGGGCTTGCAACAGCTATCTGTCTTGCTCATTTTATATCAAATGTGCAGCAAGCCTACCTTTGACCTTTATCCTCTGCAATGAAAGTATGAGGGAACTGACCTCATCAGTACCTATTTTGGTACTATCCTGCTAGAGATTGTGCCTGTTTGAAGAGGGGTAGGTTTGACACTACCACATTTGTATCCCACCTTACTCCAAGGAACTCTGCCCAATGTATATGGAATTACCTCCTCTTATTTTATCCTCAGAACCCTGGCTAAGATAGAATGACAGAATCAAGTAAGCTTCCCATGGAAACTTGAACATGAGTTTTCCGGACCTAGCTTGATATACTAATCACTATACTACACTTGAAACATAAAAGAAATTGCACGAATCTCCTTTCTTTTTGGGAGACAGTGATCTTTTTATTTAGATATTACGATCATCCTATTTTATGTGTTAAATTGTATATCCCATTCTTCTTCCAACAAGAACACTGTTATAGCTTTGAAAGCTTCTGGGGTAGGTTAGGATGAGAAATGGACAGGGCTGCCTCAGTCATTAGCCCAGGGTGCCGCATCCTGCCTCAGGCAGTAAATTTTGGAATATCAAAGTGTCCACCCTGTTGTTTCATGCCAAACTCATCAAGTTGCAGCTGCTATCAGAGCATATATAGGAGTGCTTATGTAGTCCCTTTCATAGTTCTAAAGTCAGCCACATCACCACTTAGCAGAAGATCCATCAGGTGGTCTCTTGATCAAGGTCATTCTGTGTGTTCCTTTTGCACTCTATTTAATTCCCCGTCATCTCTGTAACTAATTTGCAAATGTATCTGAATGAGCAACACATAACTAATAAGTATGGCACCAACACTGAAAAGTTAATGAAATACTGTCATTATGGCATGCAGTATCACTCACTACTGGCATGCAGCACCAACAGATATGGAGCAAGGCAGGAATAAAAGGGTTTTTTTTTCCAAAACATGAATGGGAATGTTACATGTGTGACTCACAAGACCCCAGTTTTAAGGTTCTACCTTCTCTGCATCAGTGATTTAGATTAAAGGTTCTTCCACTCTGAATGGAAATGCCACTCTTCCATTTTTACCTTTTTATATTAAAGAGGGGAAATTACCTGTGCTCCAATGAACTAAAAATGTGGACTTGCCTTTTAATCTCCAAGGTAAATGCCATAGATGAAATCTCAAACAGCAGGTGAATCAGCCATTAGGTTTTAGAACACTTAATCTGCTTCTTTCCCCTATTCTCAGTTGAAAGCTACTGAAAAGCATTTGTGAGAGAGGTAACCCATCCACACCAGCAAAGTCCAGTGCCTCTATCACAGTCTAAAGAAGGATAACAGCCTGGAATGGCCTGAGGCTGTCGGAGGGTTCCAAATGATACAAGACAGGTTCACATATTCGAAGAAATGAAAATTGTTTTGTAAAAGAGCTCTTGTCTGTCCCAAGAAACAATAGGCTCCAGGTGTGAAGCCAAAGAGCAAGCACACTCCCAGTGGGTATATGGACAGATATATTATAACATATGGCTTGTATTCAGATTTTGTTTTGCCCACTTACAAAATCAAAGGCCCCTTCCGCACACGCAGAATAATGCGTTTTCAAACCACTTTCACAATTGTTTGCAAGTGGATTTTGCCATTCCGCACAGCTCCAAAGAGCACTGAAAGCAGTTTGAAAGTGCATTATTCTGCATGTGCGGAAGGAGCCTTAGTCAAGAAAGAGAACCACAACTAAAATGGCAATCCATTATTTGTCGGTGGGCAAAAATATCTAATTAGCCCAAATACCCATAATTAAAAAAATTAAGGCAGAAGACATTCCATTGATTTGAATTACAGGATGACATTAACTCTCTCCTACTGAAAGCTGTCGGACATTTATATGATTTATTTTGGCTATACCAAACTCTTAGAAAAAGAAGAGTTTGGATTATATCCCTCCTTTCCCTCCTGTAAGGAGACTCAAGGTGGCTTATTAACATTCTTCTTTTCAGTGTGCCCCAGGCAGTAAATACTGATGTTTCAAATATTAAAACTTTTCAGATATTATAAAGCTTTTAAAATATTTTTTTAGAATTACTTGAGGCAGTGCCCCTGCGCTTACCTGGTAAATCGGAGAGACAACAACCTAGAGCCAACTGCAGCAGGAAGGGCTGTGCAGGAGACAGCAACCAGGCTCAGTGGCTGCCAAATGCATAGTAACAGCAGAAGAGGCATGGTGGGACTGAGGCCCAGACAAGGAGGCCAGATACAGGGGAGAGGGAGCACCTGGTGGGGTGGGAGAGCGGAGAGACCATTCCAGCCTCACCAAGTGGGCTGATGGCAAGCATTTTTAGAGTAGGTCAGGGCAGTAGAGCAGGGTGTGTCAAGACCCGTCGAGAAGCCCCATTGTCTCTGTCTCCTGCCATTGCCTCTGGATCCTGGTCTGGAGGGAGAGGGAGAAACCAGGGATGTCCCTCCCCCCAGGGAACCCTTCAAAAGGCAGGTCCATGAAGGGCTAGGGAGGAAAAGGAAGAGTGGATCTGTACCGCACCGCTCTCTCCTCAAAGGGCTTACAAACTCCTTTCCCTCCTTCTCCCCACACAGGCACCTTACGAGGTAGATGGGACTGAGCGAGTTCTGAACGAACTGTGACTAGCCTAAGGTCACCCAACAGAAATGTAGGAGTGGGGAAACAATCCGATAAGAGTCCACTGCTCATGTGAAGGAATGGGGAACCAAACCCCTTTTCCCAGATTAGAGCACACCTACTCTTAAACACTGCACCACACTGGCTCTTAATATTTTTTAGATTACCCCCCCCCCACCACCACCACCACCACCACCATCAATTCCAAAAAAAATACTTGTTAGCAGTTCTACTAAAACTAGCTAGAGAACAAAAGTTACTATAGCAGGAAAAATATTTCCCTCAATTTTCAATTCCTTAACCAGGTAGGACAATTCCTTAACCAGTTTTGGGGGAAATTATATGGACGAATTCATTAAATGCAATGAATGCTCACATTTCGCAAGCATTAATTGCTTCACCTTGAATGTCAGAGGAAGTTGGAATGGGCCTTTAAACGCTAAACTGGATCTGAAGGCCCTTCTTTTGATGGGGTGGAGAATGAGACACATTATTTTTAATGCTTTATTTATGCCTCAGTTAGAATGGGCTTCCTGTACCTGCCACTGTAATTTATAGTAGTAGCTGAATAATAAAACATAGCTGTAAAGTTTTGGATGAAAATGTTCAAGGTCAATTGCCAACTTTTCCCGCTTTCCTGGGTACAGTACATCCACCTATGGCTCACTATTTGAGCAGATGCTCTTCAGCTGAGAGACTGCAAACTCTGGTACAGGATACTTAGGTTAAAAAAAAGCATCAAAGAAACATTCAGAATTACTGTACATCTTCTCACTGCTTCAAGCAATTTCAAAGCATAAATGATAAATAGGTGACAGGGACAAACATTCCCAGTTTTGAAAGAGAAAAGTCATACAGGGAAACTACAGTTTAATTCAGAAGGCAGGTCGGATTGCTATCTCTTTTTATGAAGATAATATTAGAGGGCAGCCATATTGGTCTGCAGTAGAACAACAAGATTCAACTCTAGTAACACCTTAAAGACTAACAAGATGGGGGTGGGGGGGTAACAAGGTTTGACTCTTGAAAGCTTATACTCCAAGTCTTGTTGGTTAAGGACTCGGATCTCACACAACTTTTCACAGGTTGTTGCCAAAACAGAAGCAAAAGTATAACTAAGCACAACCTGTGTTTCTTATTGTTTTTATCAAAATTAGACTTAGGTGGAGTACCTCTTACTTTTGATTGCTCCATCAAACTCTGTGATATGGACAATTAATGCAAAATTGAACTTTTTTCATATATTTATTACATTTTATACTCTGTTTTAGTCAGGCAATTTGTTTGGATTTTTTTAAAATTGAAAACTAAAAAACAGAAAAAGCAACAACAGTTAGGGGTGTGGAATGAGTGGAATAGGGGTTTGGTTGCCAACCTCCAGGCAACAGAGATCAGTTCACCTGAAGAAAACGGCTGCTTTGAACTTTATGGCACTATGTACCATTAAAATCCCTCCCCTCCTCAAACCCCGCCTGCCTCAGGTTCCAACCCCCAAATCTCCAGGTATTTCCTAACCTGAGCTGATAGCCTTAGATGCAAGCATGACAAGGAACTAAAAATGATGCTTGCTTGAGATGTTTTACTCTACTAATTTGCTACACTGATCTCCTCTACTTTCTTCAGATTTGATTTGTAGTGCAACACATTTTGTCATTTTCCTTGTAATCACAAAGACCAGAAATGTAGCTTTAAGGTGGGGGAGGGGGAGCTCAAGGAGCAGTGTGATAAGCATACTTAAAGTACACTCCTATGCAGAACCTCTCCAGCCAAAATTGAAAGCAATTATTAGGGTAGCACTGTTAGACTTTCCTCTTGCAAAAGTACATTTAATTTACAGTGTGTGATTAGTCCCATGATTTCAGTGGAGATACATACACATGTGATAAAAATTAACTAGAGTGGAAAATTAAGCCAAGTTTTCACATTAAGGCTGCAATTCAAATAACCTTTTCCTGAGAATAAGGCTCACTGAATAACATGGGACATACTTCCAAGTAGACCTAATTAGCCATACACCTTCAAACACTTAACACAGAAATGTATATATAAATACCGGTAACAATGTTCTGACTTGTCTTGATTTATATGCCACTTGGAAATTCACTTACCAGCTATCAGTTATCCCCTTCTTTTCTCTTTAAATTATGTGAAAGATTTTCCCCATTATATGATGTTCAGACAAGACACCTCACTAAATGGTAGTAGATGGAACCTATTCAACCTTTCATCCATGTTTCAATGAATTAAAGAGAGCAAACAGCGAAACACTGTTTACTTAGAACAAAGCTTTTGATCCATCCCTTTGAGCACAAATAACTGTGACTGGTGTCTTTGTTGATTTATGATAACCAGTGTTTGGATACTATACCTAACCAGTACTAAGATCTTGGATCATAATCTGCATTGGGATGGTGCAATTGCTTCACATCTGCAATGGATAAGTGACTGTTTGTATTTCCCTGTTACAAAAGGTAAAACCTTGTGAATGTTTCCAAGCAGTTGAATTTTCGTGGTGAAAGTTGACATTTGGAGTAGAGAAAAAAATGTGAAAACTCCGGACCTTCTCCTCATTCATACATTTTAAAATATTCCTTCACTACTGTTGACCCCCTGATTTATTGCTATTGATGGTGGGAGTACTTCCTAAATTTGTATGTCATTTCTCTGCTCTGCATTCTTACCATAGGGTGCACAGCAACCCATCTTCCTTGACAATAAGATGTGTTTTCTGCCGCCCCCCGCCCCCCAATACCAGCTCTTATTCATTTTAAAAAGGTCAAAAATGTGTTGGAGAAAACTGTTCTCCCCCATTTCAGTCTGAGGTTGCAAGATGAGGTAAAATTCTCTGGGATGGCAGTTATGCAGTTAGAAGAGATAACTGATTTTCATCAACGGAAAAAATATGGCATGTTTATCGTACTCATCCAACCACAATTAAGCCCATTTTGGTATTATCTGGGAGCATGATGTAGGTGCATTAAAACTAAAGTGTTGTCTTAGTAGGCAGGGGTCATCACAGTGCACTACGTAATATAGAATTGTGCCGCATTCTGCTTGGATTAGAGGAGACTTGTGCAGGTGACATTTTCTTGGATTAATTTTTTCTGACAGTGACTCAAGTGGATTGCATTAATATGTTCCTCACAAACCATGTTCTCTGCAGGTATGCCCCCTTCAGAGGTGAAGTGGGTGAAGACCACAGACAGGGACTTTTCAGTGGAGGCACCTTACCTGTTGGATGCCCTTCCCCTTGAGGATCAGAATCAGAAAATCCTGTCCCAGGTTATCTCTGCACAATCACTCACACACACACACCAGCACATGCTATGGAAGCTAACGTCCTCCTTTTGTGGCAAGCATAGCTCATTCCAAAATAAAGCTTGGCATCTGAAAACTGGCCATCAGCTTCAGGATGATCATAGGAGCTTCAGTGCCAAAAATGAAGGAAACTGAAACATCCTGGTCCAGTTAACTCTTTGTTGGATGAACCTGGACTCTCTCATAGCCTAAAATATCTCACAGCTTGCTATTGTGGGGATAAATTGGAGAAGAACATTGTACGTGTTGGAATTTCCAGCCTTGCATGTATGCAGCAGCAAAGCAGCAGGGAATTCTGGGAAGCTGCACAAACATTCTAAAGGTGACAATTAAAAATTCATTGGTAGTGTTCTGTTCCCTCACACACACTCTAAGACTGCCTGACTGACTAAGTGAAAGAAAAGATTTTCTCTGTGCTCTGTATACTGCTTAAACCAAATGATATATAAAAAGTGCTCTGACTATATAGTAAAAAATATTGTAACGCAACCAAACTGTAACAGACTATGAGCCATGCATGTAATTATATTATGTGATACTGTATATATAATGTATATGTTTTCTCTCTCAGTTTAAGTAAAGTTCTCCTTATGTTTTTATGAACTTCTGAGGTAAAACGGCTGGTCTTTTGAGATTCCAATTTGACGTGCCGCACAATCCGCATTTCCACTCGTTACTTTGCTTGACAGGATTATATATACTACTAGCGGGGCCTGGCCACGCGTTGCTGTGGCAATTGTCCTTCTCATCACAGTCTGCAACCCACACAGATGTCCATGCAGGTCCAATGATCCGCAGCATAGCCTTTTGGGGTGGTCAAATGGAATCCCTCTTTCCCTTTTCAATTCACATTGCTATATGGTGGTGTCTTTTTTTTCGTATAAGGTAACCCTTTCCATTCCACAATGGAACTGTCCAGAGTGCAAATCCCGCTGTCCATGAGGATGGTTGACACGCACAGTCCTGGCTTGGGTAAGGCAGAACTGGGGCAAGGAGGCTATCCCAGTCAGGCAGCAGAGGCAGGGTGGTGAGGCGCTCGGATCAAGGCCAGCTCCCTGGGTTCTTAAAGGGCCATGTGCAAAAGAAGCGGAGCCAGTAGTGTTGGTTTGCCCCCACCCCGCGGATTGTCTTAGAAGAAAAAGGCAAACTCCAGCTCACTTTTAGTAAAAGAGAGCTGTGGCGAATGTGGGTGAGGAAGTGGGTAAGTGGTGGTTGGATGTGAGGGAGGGCAGAGTGAGGTGTGTGAGGATGAGCTGGATGTGTATGAAAGTATGTGTGTTATGTGGTAGCAGTGGGTGAGGCACAGAGAGTGAAAGTTACCTGCAAGTAGGGGGGGGGACCCCACCTGGTGTCTCACATGGCAAAGTGTGTATGTGTTTCACTTCCTGTCTTATTACCTAACAGTGTTACCTATTTACTGTTTTCACTGCTCATCTCTGCCCATCTGCGCGAACATTCTAAGCCCTCATCCCAAGCCCTCAGGCCACAGACAGGCTGCATGAACATTCTAAGGGGGACAGTTAAACACAAACAGCTTCATGGCCTGGTGCGCCAGGAAAAAGATGATTTACCTGGCTCAGGTATGGACTTTCGGCAATTTGAAGGTCCGATTACCTGCCCGCAACAGGGAGGGACATCATGTGAAAATTTTGGGGCGATCCGTCCAGCCATTTCTGCGTTAGGGAGTGACTAACAAAGTCACTCCCTAATTTGTTCGTTTTATGGAATAGTTATTTTTTCCCAAACAAAATATACTGAAACTACTTATTGTTATGGGAGAACAAGAGGGCCAAACGCCACTTTGAGGGTTAGCCTGCAGAGCCACTATAACACAATATTGCAAGTGTAGCGAGCTACAGGATTGGTGGTCAGTTGATCAGGGCCCCTATCAGAAAGGGTTAGTGGTCAGCTGACCAATTCCCCTATCATACACTCAGTCCCTAGCATCATGACCTTCCACACCCACTTAACATGTGATACCTTCCCTCTATGATAAGAAAGAGATAATTCGTGGAAAAGGGAAGCGCCTCCCCTCCCAACTCTTCCCCACTGAAGCTTGAACTTTCATTAAACCAGCATAAGGGCAGACTCAAATCACTGCTTTGGGGTCAATGAATCCAGAGAAAAGGGACTACAAACAATGTATTCCTGCTTTATATGCTTCACACGCACAATAGCCCTATGCATATATAGTTATATTATCCTTGATTTCTGCTTTTAACCCAAATTGCTGCTGAGTATTGGAACAATCTCTTTAATCAAACATGTGCTGGTATAATCAAACATTAACTCCACAACTGCAAATGAACCTGTACCCTCTTGCTTTATCAAGGTCTCTGAAACCAATCAAAATACATAGCTAAAACTAAAGTGGATTTTAAGTATCTTGAGCTTCATACTGAATGTGTTTAAGAACAACCATATCTGTAGGAACATATCTACCTATAGTTTGCAGTTTCTTTCTGTTCTCAGAAGGTCAATAGCATATTGTGAAAGACTAAAAGAGACTCTCAAATAATAAATGCTCCAGTAATACCCTGTTTCCCCGAATATAACACATCCCTGGAAAATAAGACGTAGTAGAGGTTTTGCTGAAGTGCGAAATATATCGCGCCCCAGGCTTCAGCCTGGAGGCGCCATTGCAAGGGGGGAGGAACGAGTGGAAGCCTCCTTCCCCGCCGGCCGACTGAGGCTGTCACGTGGCCGGGTGCCGGCACGTGACAGGGGCCTTGAGCAGCCTATAAAGGGCTGCGTCGGCGGGGACCGGCCTCTTCGAGGCCGGCGGCTTTCAAAGGGAGGAGGTTTCGTTCCTCTCTCCCTCGCGGAGCATGACTCGGCCTTTGCCGGGACTTTTGGGGGCTTTTCTTTCCTCTCTCCCTCACGAAGGCAGCAGTTGCCTTTGTGACTTCACTCCCCCCAGCCGGTCCCATTTTGAGACGGCCAAACGGCACCACCGGAGCGAGTGTTCGTCCGGCCGCTTGTCTGTTGGGGGTTGTCGGCCAGCCGCTTTAAGGCAGACCGTTATTACGGCTCCCTTGTTGGCCTCGAAGAGCGGGTCTTCGGCTTTGCCGGGACCCTTGGGATGGAGCGTTGGTTCCGCGTTGTATTGCGGAGCTGCGTTCGCGCCAGTTAGGCTCCTAGGAGGGCCGCGGTTGCGACGCCCTCCCCATTCGGCCCAGCGCCACCTCCTCTAGCCTGACCGGCGGCCTAAGCCCCCCCCCCGCACAGTGTTCATCCGGAGAGGCGTTCAGGGTTCGGGAGAGCTCTGCGACAGAGGTTAAACAGGCAGCTTCTCCGAGCAGGCGGCAGGGAAAAGGAGGGCCGCCGCGAAGCAAAGGCTCGTGGCTGGGGCTGAGGAAAATCCCTGGCCACCGCCACTCCCTTGGCAGGAGCGGCTCTTCAGCCTCGCTCAGAGGCGGCCGCGTTCATCTGCTGGAGGGTCGGTGCCACGCTTTATTGCAAAGCCGCAGGCTTGCCGGGCTTGTCACCCCCTCCCTCCTTCTGGCCTCAGCGCTGCGGTCGGTTGGACACCTGGTGACGGGGATCGCACTTGATGGGCCGGTTGTGCGCGCCTCGGCGGCACCGAAGAAATGGGCCTCGTTGCGCGCCGCGGTTTTTTAGCGGCGCGCCAATTTGCGGCCGTTAGGCCCAGTATTGCTGCCTGAGGATGAAGGGGCCGGGGGCCTTGCTTAGCATCCCGCCTTTAACACTTCGTTATCTAGATTCAAAATAACAGATGGAGAGATCCAGCATGGTGTAGTGGTTAAGAGCAGGTGCACTGTAATTTTCTGGATGATCCAGTTTCAAAATAACGGATGGAGAGACCCAGCAGGGTGTAGTGGTTAAGAGCAGGTGCACTGTAATTTCCTGGATGACCTGGATTCCAATTAAAGATGGAAAGATCCAGCGTGGTGTAGTGGTAAAGTGCACGGTAATTGGGAGAACCGGGTTTGATTCCTGCTCTGCTTGAGCTGGGGAGGCTTAAATAATGCTTTCATACTGGAAATCAGGCCTCCACTCTCCCCACAAAAAGCCAGTCCCAAGCTATGGCCTGGAGCTTCTCAGGAATTACAGCTGATCTCTACGCTATAGAGTAAGCAGCTGCTTTGGAGGGTGGATGCTATGTGCATTAGAACGCATTTCATCCTCCCTCTCCCCAACTCAAATTACAGGAATTTTCCAACCTGGAGATGGCAACCCTATCACCCCCAACACTTGGAAGGAAATCAGTAATGTAAACGAGCAGGATTTGTAGGGGTTTAGTCATTTTAGGTTTTGAAATGCATATAGGGCAGCCATGCATCATGACCATACCTTTGAAAAGTAGTTATCAAAACCTTTCTAAGCATCCTGATGATAAAAGGAGTTCAGCAGTTGATTGCCCCTTGCCCACTTCTTTTCTACCTGTCACAAGGTAGGTAAGTCTCTTCCTTTGGATATATGCAGCAGAGCAAACTGCCACTATGCCGAGCAAGTAGAAGTTGATAAAGGGACTGTAATTCAGCAGTTGTTGTTGTTGTTGTTGTTTTTTATAACTGGTGGTGAGCAAAAGGACCTCACGTGCCTTTGATGTGGCATTGGGAGATTCACATTTATTCAAATGGATCATTTAAGCTGAAGCTGGCTTGTCAGAGCTCGGAAGTTAACTGGGGCTGACTCTGGTTGGGCAGATTCCTTGCTGTTTAAGTCAATTATATATGGTTCAATGTAGGCTTTTATACCATGCAGAAATCCATTGGAAGTGATCATCCCTCTGTGCCTACTAAGCGACACTCTAGGTTTTTTATAACAAGTTGTGAGGAAATGTGTTTTCACTGGATTTTATGCAGGTCTTGGATTTATAGGACAAGTGTTGTTTATGGGCTTGAATTCAAGCTGTCATGGAGGCGCTTTCCCGTTAGAACACCCTAACTTGTCAGCAGGGTTGTAGCACTTTAAAGGGCCTTTAGGCCCAGCTTGCAAAATCCAAGGGTGACCATACGACTTTCGGCCATCAGTGTTCACTATGGCACCACAATATAATACCGTCAGAGCCTAGCTTGGCATGGACGTTTGTCAGACAATCCAGCCACTTTGGTAAGGGTTGGGCGCTTAGCCCAGGAGTGGTGGTGTTATGGGAACTAATTGGCATTTCTTTTTAAGGCTGGTTTTTTCCAGGTATCAACATGGATATTGCAAACAGTTTAATTCGTCACCAGATGGATTGTTCCCGCTCCCAAGGCAGCAGTAGCCAGAGGCATTTTCAGATCAGCCATGTATTGGTGGGCGATTTAATTTTATTTATTTATTTATTTATTTTCAACTTGATATACCACCCCATCCCCGGGGGGCTCTTGATCTTGCTTGGCCAGGAGGCCTTTTGTGGCAGTAGGGGACTCCTTCAGGTCTCCTCCCCCTTTAGTACTTGATTACTGGACGTAGTGGGTTCAGTCTTCCTCTCCCTGTTCCATCATAATGGGAGGTAGCACCTTTAAAAAAAAAAAAAAAAGAGGAAGTGCCACAGGCCATGTATTTTGCCGATTTGTGATTGGTGACAACAATCTGGTGATCTGGCTGGCTGGTTCCAAACTGCCCAGTATGGTTCAGGGGTTCAGGTATGGGGCTAAGACCTGGGATTACCACCACTACGGGAAACCCCCCCACTGGCACCAGGGAAGCTTGCTCCAGGTGACCCTGGGCCAGTGCACACACTATGACTCCTGCTTTAAGAGGGACCAGGGTGACACCGCTGATGGCTGTAGAGCAGGGGGCAAACCGAGGTGGACGCGAATCTGGGGACATGTGGGTTAAACCACACCACAGGGTCTTCATGCCCAGATCAATGAGAGCAGCTGTGGTCCCAGCTCAGTGGCCAGCTATTTCCAGGCAATTTCACCAGGGGATGGAGTCTCCCTATTTATATGGTAGATTTTGTTTTATTTTTACATTTGCATCAAGCCGTCTTATTCAAATGAGAAAGTGCCAGAACACCAATCTTTTTCTGACCTCTTCACTTCAACAGCACCCGGCTGTTTAAAGTAGACTCCAGGATAAAGTATTCTGATCCTGCTTATACTTAAGTCTCGATCCTGGTCATGGTTCTGTGCTTTTTTACTCTTAGTGTATGGCTTGGGAATTTTATCACCGGGGCCTTTTTCGAGCTGGGTTCCCTTCCTGCATAAGGGCTCCTGGGGCAGGGGTAGAGGAGACAGTCCTACACCCAGAGCAGAGGTGGTATAGTTAGTTGACAAGGTGAAAGGTCTGCCTCAATTCTCTCAGACATTTTTCTTTTTACCCTAGTCTTGTATCAAGCCAGCCTAACTGGAGTGGGGATGCGGCTCAGGCTGGTTGGTTTGCCCTTGTTCCCGAATCCAGAGGAAGTGGAACCTCCGGTGGGGATTCCCATCAAGTTAAGCCAGCTGGATTCGGGCAGTATGGTTGGTGGCCGGGATGTGCTGCCACCGCTGCCTCAATGTGTGGGTCCGTTACCGCTGGCCAGGGCTCCACAGCTAATGGAATCGTCATCCTGTTCCAGAAAGGGCATTGGTTGTCAGGCTAGTTGTTTACAGCTGCATCGGACAGCTCCATTGGCCAAAAAATATGGTTATGCCTCTATAGGCTGACCATGGTGGAGTGCTTTTCAGCCCTAGTTACAGTGGGAGCCTAGCACAAAAGTGCACTCTGAAAGCTTGATCCAGCTTAGGTGTCTATGGGGCTAAGCAGGGAAGGCCCTAGCTTTTCCAGTGCAATAGCCGTAAACTGGGACAGGTACGGGATTCATTTTGCCAAACACTTGTCAGCCCCTAGGAATCACTGACCATGCCCACTGCACTGAAGCCGAAGCGGCCATGGCGAATTGATTGGCAGCCGGTATTCCCCTAGGCCACAAGACCATAGGCAGCCCATTAAAAAGGAGGCTCCTAAGAACACTGCTCAATGCCACAGACGCAGTTGGTAACTCTCCTTATGAAGCTACGCTATTCCAAGCCGTATTTACTTTGGCCTTTTATGGCTTTTCTGATGCAGTGAACTTGTTGCCCCGTTCACCAAATCATAGCGGGTTACAGTCCCGCTTTCCCGTTTTTTTTGCATTTGCATTCATCCATGCAGGCAGCATTTGGAGCCAACCCGGTACTCACATGACTTCGTTAACAGGGTCCAGATATCAATTCATAGCTGTTCTGCGGCGTTGTTTGAGATTTCTGGGTCTTCCTGCTGGACAGTTTGGTTCCCACTTCTTCTGGGTGGGAGCAGCAATCTTGGCCTCTCATGAGGGCCATCACGCAGACTAGACTCAGGCTACAGACCGCTCAGGCTGGAGGCTGCTGGAAGTCTCTGGCTACCGTGTGTACGTCTGGCCTCACCTTTTGTTGTAACTCTGTTCTCTTTATAGTTCTGGCGGCGCGTCGTTACTGAGTTTGGCTGGTGGACCACAACGTTGTGTCCTGGGATGGTCGTTACGCAGCGAAGTCCATGAGGTGGTGTTCCCTACTCCCCTGGTTGCGGGATTCCATCCTTCGATTCGGCTTCCCAGATGGAGTTGTGCTACAAGTGGGAGAGAATGGCATTGCTGGCTTGACGGGAGTGGCCTTGCAGATCCTCATGGAGACTGACTTGAGCTTGCTGCGTTGTATGATGCCAAAAAACCAAGCTGTTTGGTTGTGCTTACTAGAACGGAGGACTTGGAAGGATCCTCATGGAGCCTGACCTGAGCTTGCTGCATCGTAAGACGTCAACGACCAAGCTGTCGAGTCGCGCTTATTGGAACAGAGGAATTGGAGGGATGCAGTTGCTTCCGCCAGGGAAATGAAGCCAAGGTTAAGGCTTGTCGGTCCGCAGCCCGGGTTGTACAGGATATGGGAGGGGATGTTATTCCCCAATAGTGATATATCCTATGCGCTCGAGGCGCTGACTTTGCCCGATAGAGTACACTTATCAGATTGACGTCAGGACATCTGGCGAAATGATGTCGGTTATGCTCTGAAATGCTCTGCATGCACTGAGCTGCTCTGTTGCAGTGACTTCGCGGCATGCACTGAGCGAAACTGAGCTGCTCTGTTGCAGTTGCTTCACGGCACGCACTGAGCAAAATGACGTCTGATTTGCTCTGTTGCAGTGGCTTTGCGGCACGCACTGAGCTGTGTGACTCTGGGCTGCTGAAGCTGGGGCGGGAGCTGTTGGTTTAACAGCTCGGTGGCGGTTTGGGCATAAGAGCACATCCTATTGTGGGAAGGCAGTAGCTTGCATGCCGGACCTTCCCACGGGGGCCTCCATATGAGGTCCGTGGTGGCGATAGAGCTCTTGAAGACAAGCCTGGGGGCCGTGCCAAGAGCTCACTGCCCAGCAGGGAGGGGTGTCACAAATTGGGTTTGCGTCCATGTGGCCTCTAGTAACTTCCTGTTCAGGTTCCCTCGGGGATGTGCCGGACAGGGTTCTGTCCGAAGGGCCTAAGGGGTCAGCTGGGGCTGCCCTATAACCAGGTCAGCGGTTTGCTGCCTGGGGGCCAGGATGTGCTCTGTTATGCTCGCCCAGCTTCAAAGTTTTGTTATATGTGAATAAATTTGGGCTGCGGCCGATTTCTTTTCCAACAAGTATGTGTCAGTGACTTTGATGGAACGAGTCTCCACACATCCCCATGCAAAAGGCATTCCCTAAAAGTAAGACGTAGCAAAGTTTTTGTTTGGAAACATGCCTGACGAACAGAACACAGAAATATAAGACATCCCCTGAAAATAAGACATAGCGCATCTTTGGGAGCAAAAATTAAATATAAGACACTGTCTTATTTTCGGGGAAACATGGTAAATGCTTACGCTTTGTTTCAGTTCTACTTCTAGATTTCTGATTGGTTGTACTGTACTGTACTAATTGTACTAATTTGGGCTAATCCTACTGTATTGTTCACTGAATACCCCATCAATTGATTGTATTGGTTTACTCTGTGTAATCCACCTTGAGTGCAGGTGAGAAAGGCAGATTATAAATGATGTAAATAAAATAATTAATAAGTAAATACACAAAAGTAATCAGGAAAATGTACTGAAGCAGATGCATGTTGGGTAGATTGTAGTGGGCTCCCCAATCTTGCAATAAGATACTGGTACACGCAATGTTGCATTACAATTTTAAACAATATTCTGGTGAAGATTCAACACCAATTTAATTTGACACTGGCACAGTAAAAAGCCCTCTCCATGCACCTCCGCACAGGCTCAACATCTCATTTGAACCATGCTGCAACCAACACAGGGCAACTACATAAGTTTACTCTACTCACCTGGAGGATATTGTGCTGAAATGCAAAGTAAGCACCTATACCCAATTTATATTGGTAGTACAACAGTTTAAATGGCAAACTAAGAGAATGCAAAGTTACACAGGTTAGCTTTGCCTGTGCACAACACATAAATCAAGCTTTGTTCTATACTATACTCAATCTTGGGGAAAGATGTCAGGAGATGTACGAATAAATCTGGCACATCTTCCTAGATGTTTAAATGCTCTGTGGGGTCCTAGTGACTGCCTCCCCACCCCCCACCTCCCGCCCACTCCCGATTCCCTTTTGGCCTTAAAGAATCTTATTTAAGTGCTGCTTTCATCAAAACCATTATTGCCTGCGCTGTTGAACATCCAACTTTGGCAAAAGAGATTTATACTGCCCCAGACGGCTATTAGCAAGATTTGTGTTTTCGTAAAGTTGGGCCTGCCATTTTGTTTCCTGCGGCAGAAAAGGGAACCAAAATGGCAGGTGCAACTTTACAAAAATATTTCAAAGTTCCATGTTTAACAGTGCAGGCAATGATGGTCTTAATGAGAGCGGCACTTAAACAGGATTCTCAAAGGCTAAAAGAGAATCTGCGCTATGTTCCCCGGTGGAAACAGGATGCTTTCACTTCTGCCACACAATGCACAACCTCTGAGAGGACAGAGTATAGCAGTAAAGTCCTCTGCACAAACAAATACAACAGGTTCTAGAAAACTGTTGGTAAGCTAATGGCACCCACTGAGGGGATCAATCCCCCCGCCTTTCCTCCCCCCTTGACCCCGTGTCACCAGTTCCCTCCTCCTCCTCCTCCTGTTCCCAGACACCTGTATCTCCACACAACAGTGAATAGTGCAGTTGCAGCCACCAGCAGTGGCAACGGTCCCGTGGGGAGTAGCCGAAGCCTGTGCTTGCTCCTCCTCAGGCAGCTGCAGATGGTACAGTGACTGTAATTATTCACAAGTGGGGGAGAAGGGCAAGTGCCCGAGAGGGTAACTACCACACACTGCTGTTTTGTCTGTGTTGTTTTTCCCCATTCCGTGTAAGCCCCGCCCACAAGCCGTGCGTGCATGGTGACTAACTGGAAGTGAGTCGTGTACGGTGATTGGCTGGAAGGGAGCTGCCACCACCATGGGTAGCCTTTTATATAACAGGATGGTATGAGCAGTGTCTTTACAAAAGCCTCAAATGCATTCTATGATTCACAAAGGGATTCACAAAGTCTTATTGTGATGACACCTATATGACAGAGATTTTGTGAATGGATCTAACATGAACCAGGATCTCTCTCATCAATACGTGTTCAGAAAATTCACTAAATTGCAGAGCCTCCCCTCACCCCTCCCATTTCAATCTCGAACTTATTGCTAACTGTAGAAATTGCATTAGAGAAGCACAGAAAAAGCCTGTTGAAGCTATTCCTCACTTCAGGGACATTTCATCACTTTTTCAGTTGAAAAGCAATTGCCAATTCTACACATTCTGGAACTAAAAATCCAGACTCCAGAAATGAAAATTATTCAGTCCTGCAAATTTGAATGCTATATACCACTCTCAGTATTTCTGAGGACTGGCATCACTGTTAATTCATACAGAGTTTTATTTCTACAAAAAGCGTTACATTGCAATATCTGTGTCATCCTCGTAATGGCTGTTATTCTCATTTCCCTCATAGTGAATGGACACAGGAACATATCTTTGGCCTAGATAGAAGTATTATACTGCACCAAGGGAGTTGATGAAGTCTTAATACATGTATCAATGACCACCAGCTATATACAAATAGAGAATTTGGATTCACACGTGCAAAGATCCAAAGTAATCCTTGTAAAACTGTACTTGTAAGACTGCATTTGAAAAGGAACTCTCTACAGACAGGCACAGAAAAGGAGAACATATTCTATATGATCACAACTCTAAATGCGCCTTCCTCATGACCCAAAAAGTACACACTTTATTTATACAAATATGCATGTATGCAGCCAGCTGTGGTAAAGGTATTCTAGAAGTACCAGTGAAACCACTGTTTCCTTAATTATATGAAATCAATCTTCTGTGCCTACTTCTGGACCTAGACCTTTTTAGTTCTTACTAATAACATTCTGAACAGTCCAATAGTTTCCTATCCTACCAGCACGATAAAACAAATCTCTGCCTCTCATCTGATTATCCAAGGACATCTTACACAACCATAAAAAGATAGATTTGAATATTTGCTTGTGTGATTTCTTGCTTTTGTATTCAAACCCTGATCCTAAGCATATTTACTTTAAAGTAAGCTGAAGAAGAGGAGGAGAAGGAGGAGGAGTTTGGATTTATGCCCCCTTTCTCTCCTGTAAAGAGTTTCAAAGGAGCTTACAAACTCCTGTCCCTTCCTCTCCCCTTGTGAGCGAGGTGGGGCTGAGAGAGTTCTGACTGAACTGTGACTAGTCCAAGGACACTCAGCAGGCTTCATGTGTAGGAGTGGGGAAACAAATCCAGTTCACCAGATAAGAATCCACTGCTCATATGGAGGAGCGTGGAATCAAATTCGGTTCCACCTGCTCTCCACAACTGCATCACACTGGCTCTGAATCTTTCAGTGGCATATTCTCACAAAAATGTTTTCAGGACAGCAGCCTTAATAGAGAGAGATGTGCATTCCACTCTCAACAGAAAGTTCAGCCAAGCACAGTTTTGTTTTACTTACCTCCACCATAGGTAGCAGCCAACATAATTGAAGACACCCATGCAATCTCACTGTAGGATGTGCCAAAGAAATCCTGGATTTCTTTGAAGAATATTGATATGCCTTTAGGGAAAGCATATGAAAATCCAATGGATATAAAGGCTCCAAATACCACTGCCCATCCCCATCCACCATCTGGAGGGGTATAGGGTAATCCTGAGTCTGCTGGAGGTGGCATGTCAGGGCTCAATTAAGTCCCTGAAAGTATTTCTCTGGAAGCCCTGAAAGACAAAGTGTACACCCAAAATGAGGTTGCATCCCATTCACACAGCAAGTTCACTCAGTGTCTTTTCACACACATTATCCTTCCTTCACCCTGTTTCTCATTCATCCCCTATTCAGTATGAAGACTTTTAAAATCCTGAAGCTCCTGCAATACATATTTCGAGCAATCTCAAAATGCATTTTATTGTAACCATGTCCTGTTTATTTCAGTGCATTAAAATACTGGGGATCCTGCCATTTAACATGCCTTTGCATGCTCCATTCAGGACAAATATGGTTAAATAGGGAGGGGCTATGGCTCAGCAACAAAGCATCTGCTTGGCATACAAAAGGTCACAGGTTCAATCACCAGCATCTGCAGTTAAAAGGACCAAGGAGTAGGAGATATAAAAGACCTCTGAGATCCTGGAGAACCCCTGCCAGTCAATAGCAGGGTAGCCAATACTGTGATAGATCAAGGGTCTGATCAATAGTAGCCAATACTGACTGTGATAGATCAAGGGTCTGACTCGATAGAAGATAGCTTCATGCATTCCAACATGATTATCTCAAAGAAACTTCATGGTGCTGAACTGTGTGTAATTCTCATAGCATACTACATTATTGAAAGACCTTGCCAACCTCTGTGGATGCAACCTAAGGATGCCAGCCTCCAGGCGTGACCTGGAGGTCCCCCGGAATTACAGCTCATCTTCTGCCCACAGATATCTGTTCCACTGGAGAAAGTGGGTCCTTTGGGGGGTAAACTTTGCCAGTGAGGACCTTTCCTCCTCAGGCGCCTTCCTCAAATCTACAGGAATTTCCCAATCTGGATCTGGCAACCTTCTCCCCATCTTCCACTGGTGACCAGGGAAGACCTGACAACCCTCAAACAAGCTTATAACAATGGCAACTTATGAAGCATATGAACTCTTTATCTGGATTGTCATGGGTTTTCCGGGCTGTGTGGCTGCTGTCAGGTAGATCTTGTTCCTAACATTTCACCTGCATCTGTGGCTGGCATCTTCAGAGGTGTCTCACAGAGAGAAGTCTGTTTCACACTGTGTCTTTATCTGGACTTTGAAGTCAAGACGTGTTTTTAAAATGCAACCCACTGGCAAATCAGCATCAAAGTTTTGGTTGATCTGATACATATCCAGATTGCTTTTTGCGTGCCTCACATTAAACTCTACTTTAATATAACTTAGAGAAGTGTTCTAATGTTCTGATGGTAGCTTTGCAGTTGGTAGCCTTTTTTTTTACACAGGATCATCTGTAATTAACTTCCTTAAGACCCAAAGGCCATGTTAAACGAAGTTCTCTGTCTCTAGGCAACTGCTCTTGAGCAAAGGTGACTGACTACAGATGTAAATGAGACAGCAATTCAATACAATCAATCTACTTTCCCCAAGGGTTCCTTCCATATTTGGGAGTCATCTTTTTTTCATACCCTCATCTAAAGATTCATGCAAATGTCACCAGAGGGTATTACAAATTTTACTACAAATATTCATTCTCAGCCAAGCAAATAATATGTCTTGCAATAAACAAGTCTGGGACCCATCCGACATACCAGTTATATGCACTTTGTTTATGAGAGCTGAAAGGGGGGAAAATTAGGACTAATAAAAGGAAACACTTCTTCACGCACCGTGTGATTGGTGTTTGGAATATGCTGCCACAGGAGGTGGTGATGGCCACTAACCTGGATAGCTTTAAAAGGGGCTTGGACAGATTTATGGAGGAGAAGTCGATTTATGGCTACCAATCTTGATCCTCCTTGATCTGAGATTGCAAATGCCTTAACAGACCAGGTGATCGGGAGCAACAGCCACAGAAGGCCATTGCTTTCACATCCTGCATGTGAGCTCCCAAAGGCACCTGGTGGGCCACTGCGAGTAGCAGAGAGCTGGACTAGATGGACCCTGGTCTGATCCAGCTGGCTTGTTCTTAAGTTCTAAAGATAATACTGGAAACATGTTTGGCTTCAGAGGACTTCTACATATTCTGGCATAGTCATCATTTGGAGAGAGAAAAAATATGTCCCCACCCATTAAGCTCATACCTCTAACCTTAAAGAACACAGATTAATAAATAAATATTGCACAGAAACATCAATCATAGCAACTACATATAAAATGATTGTGTGCAGTCTGTTGTCTGTAACTGAAAGTTATATTAAACAGCGTATGGAATGCTTGGGAAACACATGTACATGACTGTTATGCCATGATTCACAACAGACTGCTTTCGCACACCAGGAAAACTATTTTGTACGGCCCAACATATGATTTGCTTATACTCCCCTTCCCCATTTACGTAAAAGTACTAAATTGTGGGAAGTGGATCGCTATTCTTAACATAGTATTTGCATGCTAGATACAAGATGAAACATACATACCTACAAAAAACCTCTGCACAGAACTTTCTTTTCTGTAACATATAGAATGCACACAGAGCATCAGCATCACATTTGTGAATTCATACAAGCACACTAGTCTGCAGCACAGAAGTTGCATCCAGAACATTTGTGCCACAGACACAAACATGGTATAGAGCAGAACACACAACTGTCACAAAATTGTAAACACAAGCTGAACAAAAAACCACACACACACACACGCACATTGTGTAGGACACACATTCATGGCATATAGGCGAAACCAGAAATCCAAACAACACAAAGGGATACACAAAAGCTGAACACACACTGTAAGGAACACACATAAAGTAGGAAGGGCACTGGAAGCTTACATATAAAAGTCCTTCCAATTCCTAATGTGTGTACATTAGAAATGCATGCCCGGCAGAGTTAAAGTAAAAACATGATGAACATTACAGATGTTTTAAAGGAAGACTACAGTCTTGAGCAACCCTTGAGCAACCCAACTCAGACTGAGATAACAAAAAATAGCAGTAGTTTAACCCTTCCATCCCCTCGCACTTTCACTAACTGGAACCAACCCCATTATTCTATTATTATTCATTTAAACAGGGGAGGTCTCTACTCTTTTTTAATTTTTAAAGACTATAAAAAATGGGGGACCCTTTGAGATGGAAAGATGCAAAAATGTCTCCCTGCACCTCAGTCATGGAAGATCTGACCACAAACTTTGGAGTCCTTCACACATGTATGATACAAACTATAAGCCACATATACACTAATTGTAATTCTATACAGAGCTGCACCCTTCTAAGATCACTGAAACAGTTGTAACTCTGCTTATAACCTTAGTTACCTGCAACATTTTTGTCTGACAGATTTGGTAACCGAAGATATTATAATATCAAAACTCAGCCACTAAAAAAAATATATTTTGAGATCTCTGTGTAACATAATAAAAAAGTTTTGAGGCCTGAAAAAAGTTTCCCAATTTGTGGAAAATCTATACTTTGTGTTTAAAATTCCAAAATTCTTTAACTTATCATACTAGCCAACATATCCCATAGCAATTTTTCTCTTGTGAAACTACTGTAAAACAAACATACATTTATAAATGTTGATAAAAAGGCTGTGGACTGAGCAGATTTTCCATACAGATGATACTGAGCGAAAAAGAGAAGATTAAATGTTCCAAAACAAGCTGCACGTATATAGAGATACAGAGAGAGAGAGAGAGAGAGAGAGAGAGAGAGAGAGAGAGAGAGAGAGAATAAATGCATATGCCACACAGGAATTTTGCATTTACAGCATAAACGACAGATCACTGTACATCAGTCAGACATAATGCACACCAAATCATAAACACACATAGACACAAAGCACAACAGCACACAAAACATAAAATGAACACAGTACGTTAAAAACATTAGAGAAAGCACATACTTATGACACACCATTTACAAAAATATGTTTTTGTACAGCACTCATGGCACCTATTTTCACAAGCTCACATTTCTACATCATAAAAGCAGCATGCATACAGCACACTCGCCTACCAAGACTAGTTGTGTATGTACAAGATTTTCCAGATCAATACAATTGTAAAGGAATAATGAAAGCACATGTTTTTGCCTTAACAAAATAATAAAAAATGCTAAGAGAATACATAGCAAAAACAACTAGGGGATAAAAGCTAACTAAGCAACAGTTACAATAAAAGTTTGCGGGGTGGGGGGGAGATTCAGGAGCCAAAAATGTACAAGGAAGGGGCCATAGAGCACTCGAAAGGGGCAGCCAGGTGACTGGAGCCACCACTAGGAAAGTCCTGTTGGGAACTATTTCAAATTTTATGGAAGCAAAAAAAGGTCACAAAATAGGCTAGGGGGTGTCCCTAGATGACGGAGACACCCACGGCAAACCTACCTATAACTAACAGAACCCAGATTCCTGCAGGGACACAACACATCCTTTGGAGTTGCAGAGAAGGAAATGCCCCAGCCTTGTTTGATACGCACGATCTGAGTAGCGAGGGAGACAAATTGGGACGCTGCCAGAAGGCCGAGTCCCTGTCAACCAATCCTTTTTTTAAAAAAAAAGATTAGATTTTACATATACGTTACCATCGAAAATGCATAATTTTAACCACAGTTGTCAAATGTGCGGAGATGTGACTGTCAAAGGAGCTCTCGTCGCTGAAGGGCTAAATCTTCCAGTTCTTAAGAACCTCCCCCCGCCCCACACACACACACGCTGCTTCTCCTAACATACCAACACACGTGCACAGAGAGGACCCTATTCTGGCACATGGTGCTCCTGCACATGCCATTCACACGGCACGCGTGTCCAGCTGCCATTCCCGAGCCGGTTGGAGCTTCTGCTCTGCACCCATGGCTGAGGACGCACCAGGTGGGCACCTACCTGCGGGAGCGCGTGGCCCTCCTGGTGGGGACCGGGGTTTGTTGGCGCCCGCGACCTGCCACGTGGCGCGAAAAGGCTGGGGAAGCCCCGAAGGTTACTTTTCCTTTCCCCTCCAAGCGCCCCGCCTCTTTCTTAGCAACTCGGGCGGGGAGTGCTCTGGCGGTCACATGCGGCTTCGGGAGCAGGGAATCAACAAGGTCCCGTGCACGCGTGGGATGCCTGTCCTGCATGAACTTTACCCTAGTGAGGAGTCTTGTCGGTGGCCAAAGTGCTGACGCCTCTTTGTAACTCCAGGTCCCCGGGCGGCGCGCTTCTGCTTTACTCTTGGGTGAATACGTAATTGGGAACAAACTTGAACGACAACTCATCAGTGGCACAATGTGTCCAGCCTTTGCGACCACGTTGAATTGTTATACCCTGCCTTTTCCTAATCAAGACTTACAAGACTTACAGCGGCCCCTTTCCTTCATGGGGTCCTCACAACCACCAGCAGCCTGAGGAGTAGGCTAGGCTCAGAGTTGGAGAGAGTGGCTGGCCACCCAGAGAGGGAATTTTAACTTGGATCTCCCAGATCCTAAACGCTACCTTAAGTGTCACAGTCCATAACTCTCTCTAGTCTATTATATTCCTCAGGTTATTTGCCTGCAACATCTAATTTTGTATCTTCCTTCCTTTCTTGTTTGTTTGTTTTTTTTAAAAAAAAAACACCTAAGCTTGCCAGCTCTGAAGCTTGCATCCTGCAGTGGTCATTCTGTGATTTCGTTCCAACTAATTTTGCCTCTCAAGACTTGAGCCACTTGAGAAAGGGGGGGGGGAGTATCATTTGAAAACGTATGAAGAAGGAAAATACTATAAACTGTAAAACTCAAATGATACAATAAAAAATTATATAAAAAAAAACTTGAGCCACTGCAATACACAAAGTTCTGTCCCAGTAGCTGAGCGTTCTTGTCACAAAGTTGAAAACTGGCTATCTGAAAATTGCTTTTTGATGTGTCATTTCACAGAGGATTTTAAAAAAATAATAATAATAGTGGAGCAGAAGTAGTTTGCCATTGGAGGTTTCCAATCCATGCACTAACCATGGCCGACTGTTTAGCATCCTATTGTGTCAGACCAGAAAAATAAAATTTGGTCAAGATCACCCTAATCATGAGCTTATATACTTATAGAGTGACCATTAGTAGAATTCATTTCATCGTAGCCTTATTGACAGTAGTAGTAGTAGCAGAAAAGGCTCTTTCTTTACAAAGCCTTGACTCTATATTATTAAATATGTATTCAACCAAAGATCCCTTCATCTTTCACAAGGGAACAAATTCTTTAATCGCATCCCAGCAAGCCACCTAGTAGTTGCTTGCTGAATTTTGTAAACAGAGATAATGAACAGGATTTACCACAGTCCCATTGTAAAATGCAAAATCACTAACAGAATGTGGGAAAAGAACTTCTTTGACTTTAAAAGCCAGCAATACAAGAACATGGGTTTCCCCCCTTTTTTCTCAAAGGACCCTTTTCCTGGGGCAATAAAGACCCTTTGAAACCCAAGTGATTGTTTCTGAGAAGCGGTTTTTGTTCTATCCTTACATATCTACTGTTGGTAAAATATAAATCCCAGAGATGTGTTTTACGCTATAAAGACATCTATGAATCCATGTACTAGAAATGCTGTGTTTTAACAAGGAAATATGATCATTCCTAAATAAATAAGTATTGCCCAGTATAATTCTGTCCTGGTTAGGTAGGTACTGTGTTAAATACTACAGAATAGGAAAAATATATATGTTACCTGTCAGCTACAAGGCAGCTAACCTCGTGACCTTAGGGCAGTGATGGCGAACCTTTTCGAGACCGAGTGCCCAAACTACAACCCAAAACTCACTTATTTATCGTAAAGTGCCAACATGGCAATTTAACCTGAATTCTGAGGTTTTAGTTTAGAAAAAATTGTTGGCTCCAAGGTGCGTGTAACTCTGGAGTAAGCTTGGTGGTAGTCAGCGGCTTTGCTTTGAAGCAACCATGCAACGCTTCGAATGGGTGAATCAAGACCCAGCAGGGTTTACTCAGAAGCAAGCCCCATTGCCAGCAACCAAGCTTACTCCTAGGTAAAGGATCATGCTTTAGTTCTTCCCATGAAAATCAGCGGGGTTTAACACCGCTTAACATGGTTTCCTGCACTGCTTCCCCATATCTACGTCTTCGGTTTAATGCTAATAATCTGCCTGAAATAATTACACTATTATCACACTGGGGGCTTGGCGGGGGAGGGGTGTGGGGGAAGAGGGAAGTAAAACTTTAGCTTTCCGAAACCCAATAATCCCCACCACCACCACAAAATAGAACTAAAAAGGCCATCAAGGAAGGCAATCCTAAGCAAGAATGCTATGTGAGGGGTGGGATAACTTCAAGAAAGCTGGCAGACACACTCCTCCCAATGGAAACCCCTCACCCAGGCTGCCGCTTTTTAACCCTACCCCCCAAAGTTTTAGTTTGGTCCCAAACAGTGACATAGGTATAGATTTTTAATGGAGGGGTTGCGGGTAAGGCCACGCCCCCACCGACCCCTAGGGACATGACCATGCCTCCCCAAGCCCCGCCCCCAGCCTCAGTGCTTATAAAAGTGCTCATGAAGTGCTTATAAAGTGCTTTATAAGTGCTTATAAAAGCAGCTCTCAGAGGCCAGGGACAGCGGACTCCCCTGCCTTGCCCCCTCACCGGCTGGGCTCCCAGCTGGCAGCCAGCAGTCCCTTCTCCCTCCCTTCCAGGCAGAGGGGTAGCTAGGGAAAATGGAGCCCGGTGCAAAATCTGAGGGTCCCCCCCCCATGGGCAGCTGCTGTGATGCTGGAATCCATCCCCATACAGCATCACTTTCAATGGTGTTTAAATTAGGGAGCCCAGATTCTCTTTTAAATCCATCTTAAAGAGAGAATCTGGGATCCCCAGTTAAAATAACATTGAAAGTGATGCTGTTTTGGGGTGGATTATCCCATACCCTGAAACAGCATCAATTTCAATGTTTAAACTGGGGGACCTCAGATTCTCCCTTTAAATCCATGCCGAAGGAAGTGGATTTAAAGGAGAATCTGGGGAAATTTGGGGATGCCTGCTGTCAGGGGTACAATTGTTAAACTAGCAGGGTTGGAAGTTATGGACCCTGCAAGGTGTAGCCCCCATCTTCTATTAGCTCCCATTGGAAACAATGGGGAATGGGGCACCCTCTTTGGGAGTCCATAACTTTGGACCCCTTGGACCAACCTTCACCAAACCTGGGTGGTATCATCAGGAGACTATCCTGATGATACCACCTAGGTTTAGTGAAGTTTGATTCAGGGGGTCCAAAGATATGGACCCTCAAAAGGGTAGCCACATCTACTATTGGCTCCCATTGGAAACAAGGTCCCCAGTTTTAATATTGAAAGGGATGCTGTTTCAGGGTGGGGGAGAATCCAGGATGGGGGAGAAAATAGCATCACTTTCAATGCTATTTAAACTGGGGACCCCAGATTCTCCCTTTAAGGTGGATTTAAAAGGAGAATCTGGGCTCCCTAGTTTAAACACCATTGAAAATTATGCTGTTTGGGGGTGGATTCCAGCATCACTTATTTAAACTAGGGAGCCCAGATTCTCCTTTTAAATCCACCTTAAAGGAAGAATCTGGGGTCCCCAGTTTAAATAACATTGAAAGTGATGCTGTTCCCCCAATTGGGGGGCTGGATACAACACCATAAAATGTTTTCATAGCAGTAATAAAACATTTTGAAAGCATTTTGAAAATGTTTTCCAAAAATTATTTCTGCTGTGTGGCATGGCCCATTGCTGTGTTCAGATTTGTGAGTTGTGGGGATGTTCTATAATGTGATGGTGACTTTGAAACGACCTGGTGGAAAAAATCATTGTTTGGTCACGGTGGGGGAGGGTGGCCGCCCATGGGGGGGGCATCAAATTCAGGTTTGCCCAGGACTCCAGTTTTCCTAGGTACGCCTCTGGGTAACACAGCCCTCCAATTAAAGCTTACTTCTTTTGATCTCTTGCCTCTCCATTTCATCATTGGCCTGGAACATTGGGATACACAACTGATATCAAACTGGGTCATATCAATCCAAGTCTGACAAGTTTGGACTAGTCTGAGCGATTCAGGCTGCTTCTGTCAGGGTGGCTCCCAAATACAAGGAGGAGGATCAAAGTAGCTTCCTAGGACCTAACTGCCTTTTTCTCCAACAAAGGAAAAGATGGTAAAAGTTTGGTCAAACCAATAACATTATACAACAGGGCTCAGGGCAGGTAACAAATCAAATAAACATTTTGTATCAGGAACAGTTAAAACAATTAAACTCCCTGAAATAATAAATGATAATAAAAATGGTGCTGTTAGCTTCCAGCAGAATTGATTCCCAAGACTAACAGATCATCCTCAAAGCAAGTGGGGAAAGGGCTGGTGGATAAAATAGAGCAGCAGAAAGCTGTTTTTAGCAGCTGTATTCATTAAATAAAATACTCACTGGGGCCCTAAAAGTAAGTCACGTTGAACAAAATGTGTACAAGATTAGACTACTCATTTGCCCACCTTCAGCATTTATCAGTATCAGTTCATTCAAATGCATCAGCAACCCACTGAACAACTTGCATGATGATGCTAACTATATTGACTTTGAAGAAAATCCAGTTGATTGTGATAAGATTTAGGGGAACACTAGCCATTGCGTGGTAGAAGAGCATTTGCTTTACATTCGGATGGACCAGGTTGAATCCCTGGTGGTTCCAGTTTAGAGGTCCTGGAGAGCCACTGCCAATCAGAGCAGACATGGGTAACCAGAGGTGGGATCCAGCAGGTTCTCACAGGTTCCCGAGAGTAGGTTACTAACTGAGTATTCATTTATGTTATTGTGCCAAGAGGGTTCACTAATTTGGTGAGGATTTTGCCATGTGATTTTTGCCTTAGTTACGCTCCTCTTCTCAGCAGTAGCACGCAGAACTTGAAGCAGTCTAGCAGGAGGTGCACCGGTGTGTGTGGCAGCCTGCGCCTGCATGCATTAGTTTCCCGCCCAAGGACCGGCACAGCAGCTGTGTCCTTGCCACAGCCCGCCAGGAATGCCCTTCCGGAATGCCTAAGCAAGGCGTCTCTACCTGTTATGGCCAGCCATTGGCGCTACACCACAGTTTGAATCCCACCACCGTGGGAACCTGTTACTAACATTTTTGGATCCCACCACTGTGGGTTGCCTTAGTGGTTTCCACACAGCAACAGACTTGTGTGCTTGCGTCACCAGTCATGTGGCTGCCAATACTGCACACTGGCAATGGGGCATCCGCATAGCAGGTCTGCCTCCAATTTTCCTGCCTTAGTCCCTCTTCCTTCAAGCCACTTGGGCTTTTCTGATTTTTTTTTCAAAAGTCAGCAATTGAATATCAATATACTAATATACTATCACAAAAATATGTGTAACTGGTTTTCTGAGTTCCAAATTTCAGTTTAAAAAAGAGTAAGTCTCTAACCTCTACGTGTGGCTATCAATCTTTTCCCTTATATCTCTGCAACCGAAGAGGCTAGAGACTTTATTTGTAAATGAAAGCTGGGGATTCAGAGACCCTGTTATAAAAATATGTGTAAAGTGATATTCAACTGCATTTTTTTTTAAAAAAATTCTCCAATAGAAGCTGTTGCAGGCAAATCATGGAAAATAGCAGACATGTGGATGGGAAAATTCCAACTTACCCATGGGACAGCCATACAGGTTGTTGTTTTCATTGTTGGACCTGTCTTGTGTAATATGATTTCTTGGGCACTTATCCGGCCTTGGTAGTCCTTGAATGTCTCCCATCCAAATTCTAACCAGGTCAGGATATATAAGGGGTCATTTCTTTAGTAGATTAAAAATGGAGGTTTGCGGTATGCACAGTTTTAAACACTCTGTCCTGTTGTTGCCCTGCTTTGGGGCAAAAGTCGGGCCAGAAGTGCTCTCACTTTCCACAGGGTGGAGTACAAATGATGAGAAAGGTGGAGTACAAATGAATTAAGTATAAATAAATAAATCTCTACTTCGTGCTTGTTGCATAGCTTGAGTTAAGGTGCACTGAGGGTGATGGCCGGCTGTCCCGGTTTACGGTTAATAAATTCCCAATTCCATATGAATTATCAATGGACTGCATAACATTTTGTAAATGACAGCACAGCATTGTTGCAGAACGCTGCTACCAAATGTTAAGGGGCCATGGAATTGTCACAACTTTCAAAAGCTACATGTATACAGTTTTAGCAATGGGAAATACAGCACAATTAAGCATTTAAAAAAATTTCTCCTTAGCAGCAAATAATTTTCCTACTTTTCGCTGTCAGCTATGAACCACCGCTCACATTTGAAACCTTGAATTCCAGAAACAGCCAGCTGGCAGCTTAATGAAGGTTTTTTGTGTGTGGGAAGGAGATAAAATTCCCACCCAGGCAGCTCTGAGATTGACCCTCGCCCATTCTAGTTGGAAATAACAACTGCCCACTGATGTCTCTTGCCCAGTCTCAGTTGGGAAGTGAGAACTGAGCAAACCACTATAAATCCCATCATCAAAGAAATTCAGAGGGCATTTCTAGGGTTACATTAGAGCACCCAGTGCTGCTTGTGGAGTGAGTTGCTCTTGTAGGAATGTAGAGGGGATTTAACTGCAAGATCTCTGGAGATGAATGTATGATTACAGCTGGGGGATATGGATTTGAATGTTCCTTTGTCCTATGACTGAGGTCTTCCTCCTTCTTGATGCCTCCCTTCCCCAAACCCTCTCCCCCTTTCAGCCTCCCATCCCTTTGGCCTCATGCTTGTTGTTTGCAACGCTCACAGCAGCTGACATGATTATGACCTTGTTCCCTCCCCGAACCCTGAACAGGGCATTTCTTGTTTTAATGAAGATGCTCTTTAAACTCCAGTCTGATTCTGCTTCAGTGAATTGTTACACCAACCTCTCCCGTTTAGCAAACAGACCATCCCAGTAAACTGCTCCCATATTCCTTTCACTTGATTGATTGCAGGAACAGACTGTGTATGCTGTACGTATGAGACAAGAGTTTTAGCTTCCCCACTGTGCATTGGCTCCTTCTGTGAATAATTTAGGGCTTCAAAATATTAAAAACTATGTATTTGTGACACACCATTGGGGGTTTCTTATTTAACCGAAATGGATGCTGTGTCCTCACAAGATTGGCAACTGTACAGTACACACACACATGCAGAACCATATATATATATATCATATATATATATATATACTCATATGCCTATATATATATATATATATATCATATATATATCACAGATATAGAATATTATATATATATATATCATATTATGTATAATATATATATATGTCTATATATACATATATACCCTTAATATACCATATATATATATATATATGTATATACCTATATACCTATATATATATATATATATATATATATATATATATATATATATATATATATATATATATATATATATATACATATATATATATATATATATATATATATATGTTACCCTGCCTTATACCAGCATCTATAAGCATTTTACACAGGTGAAAAACAGTTTTTAAAAACTACAATTAAAACATCATGAATAAAATATAATTAAAACAACAATAAAAATAGCATTAAAATAACCTCAACTCCACCCCACATCCACACACCCCTGACCAACAGCTGTACAGGGGGTTTCCAGGGAGACTAGCCAAATACGTGGGCGAAGAGGAAGGTCTTTACCATGTGCCTAAACCCCAAAAGGGTAGGTGCATGTTAAATCACTGAGGGAAAACTATTCCAGAGCCTGGGGGGAAATAACAGACAAGCCCTCCCATTTGCCCCGCCCCCACACCTCGGTGGGAGGAGGTACCATCAGGGTGCCTCCCCCTGTGACCTCAGTGCCCTGGCAGGTACATATGCACACCAGCATATCACTATTAAGGCCACTCTGTTCAAGATTACATGGTGGGGTACTATGTTAAGCTTTTACCAATTTCTAATCTACAGTTATCAGACTCACCAAACAGGTAATGTAAACATTACCAGGAAGTGAGATTAATGAGAATACGCCCAAATCAGAGTTCACAGGGTATAAAGTGGGTAACAAGTGTAACACAGAGAACACGGGACTGAACACGGGACAGAAAAGGGAATTAAAAGAGCAAAATGGTTCTAGGTAGTATACCAGGAAGGCAGCTTTTATGCAGGTACAGAAAATAGCAAAAGGCAGTAATTTAAGACAGCAAGTCTCTGCCCACCCTTGCAGTGTTGAATGTAGAACAGAATAAAAGGAGATACAACTTTCCAATCGTGAATACTTTCAAAACATTATCATGAAATTATATTTCTTCATTAGAAGAGCTGCGGTGGATCACACATGAGATCAGTTTAGTCCAGCATCCTGTTTCCAAGGGCTCTGCCTGTTATCTGTCCCACCATTCAGCATTAAGAAGAAGTATGTCTCTGACCTTGCCATCATCCTTTCTTGGTACTGCTAAATCATGAACTCTGTTCTCTGCGAGTGTTTTTCCAGGTACATTCACGAAAGCCTGGTTTTCATTCTAGCAGAGCTCCTCAGCACCATGTAGCTATGCAACGTTCCAGCAAACTACTGCAGATTTCCACATCATCATAAATTAAACAAACACACACAAAAACCTGAGTTTATCATTCGTGTAATTCCTGAAGTGCCGTGGATATTTCCTCCCCTTGAAAATGTAATTAATAATGCAGTTGTTACTGATAAGGGCTTATTTATTTGTTGTGGCCTTCCCACTGCTACATAACAGACAGGACAATTAAAGCACAATAAAAGCCCAGCAGAAATAATTCATTATGATGACAAATAATACAATAAAAAAGCAATACCCAACGGAAATATATTCATATATCTTCATTAAAAGTGAGGGAAGTGTTTTGTCCCCTTGCTGTGATAAATTTTTTCTCGGAATATTCCTGGGCCAAGACCAACCCCTATAGGCATTCCTGCGGTATCAGTGTTGAATCTAGTTGCCTGGTGTGTTCACTGGCCAGTCTTTCAACATCTGACATCAGTTTATTCTTGGGCTGTCCTATTTAGTCCCAGCCCTCCAGCTCCTGACCACTAAGATTCCCACTGAGTACTTCTTCTTTGAGAATCCATTCTTCAAGTCTCCAGGAACTGTTCGCCCTTGTGTTGCATTTTCCCTGCACTGAAACTACTACCAACGTCTTTGTGTGTTCAGACTCCAGAGGTATGGCAACATAAAAACCAGAAAGGTGCTAACATTGCATATGAACTGGTTATAAAGCAAAAATGCTTTACGTGTACAGAGATTGAACTTACTGCTGTTTGTGTGACAAAACTATGAGGAAGATGGAATGGGGGGAGGGAGAAAAGGGGGAAAATGTATTGTTTGAAAATGCAACGAAGGAAATTATTATAAACTGTAGAATTAAAATGATACAATAAAAAATATTTAAAACATGCTTTACATGCAAGTCAGGTACATTTGAATATTTATATTGCAATCCTGTATTTATCTACGGAAAAATCTCAGTAATTTCAGTGGGATTTACATGGGAACAACTCAGATAAGAACTTAAGAACTAGCCTGCTGGATCAGACCAGAGTCCATCTAGTCCAGCACTCTGCTACTCGCAGTGGCCCACCAGGTGCCTTTGGGAGCTCACGGGCAGGAGGTGAAAGCAATGGCCTTCTGCTGCTGCTGCTCCTGAGCACCTGGTCTGCAAAGGCATTTGCAATCTGAGATCAAGGAGGATCAAGATTGGTAGCCATAGATCGACTTCTCCTCCATAAATCTGTCCAAGCCCATTTTAAAGCTAGATGTGTGCATTTACAGTGCTGTGGTAGTATGTTAGGATAGGAAGAAAGAGTGGATGTTGGGCTGATGGCTGATGCTAGAAATTGGCAAGGTTGAGCAGTTTCTGGGGCCCAGAACCATTAACAGAGAGGCAATCCTACAGAGTTGCAATCCTACATCCAAAAAAGGGCTGGAATTCAAGTCCCCCCCCCCCCACACCCTGCAAAGATATTCCCCCCCCCATGCTTCTCAGCTATACCTGCCTGAAGTTTCTTTTTTTTCTAGTTCCACCACAGGTCCACCCACAGAAACGCTTCCTATCAACAATCAATCAACAAGAATAGACATTCTCTATTATAGGCAGTTTTAATAAACTTTGCTTTCTAGGAAACTTTCAGTAGGATTCCTGTTATGTCCCTGCTTTAAATAGACCTTCTCTATCAAGAACAAGGGGCCCAGCCCTGATCACTCAACGTGCCAGTCCTCTAGCTTGCTACACTTGCAATATTTAAGAGTAGTTTGATCAGTGAATGAGCAGTTCTGCCTCCTGGCAAAAGCAATACAGCAATACCAGATGAAGCAACAGAAAGAAGAGAAGAAGAAGAGGAGTTTGGATTTATATCCCCCCTTTCTCTCCTGTAGGAGACTCAAAGGGGCTTACAATCTCCTTGCCCTTCCCCCCTCACAACAAACACCCTGTGAGGTGGGTGGGGCTGAGAGAGCTCCGAGAAGCTGTGACTAGCCCAAGGTCACCCAGCTGGTGTGTGTGGGAGTGTACAGGCTAATCTGCATTCCCCAGATAAGCCTCCACAGCTCAGGTAGCAGAGCAGGGAATCAAACCCAGCTCTTAACCTCCTATGCCATCATCCTTTTCTTCTAACTATAGGGTTAGTGTTTTCTTGAGATAACCTGGGTCAGGATGATTCCCTTAATTTTTAGCTCTGCAATTCAGAAGATCATCCTCATGCTGGTAGCTAGTTTTGAGATTCCCAGCTTCATTTTCTGATGAGTTGTGCCTGCCACAGACAGACAGAACAGACAGATGCCTCCTTTTATTATTATAGAAATTCGTACATACACTCAAAAGAGACGTCCATTAAGGGTGTGCACCATTTTTTTCTGGTAATTTGTGGGTTAATGGTCACAAAAAACTTTGACACCCCACCCCCAGGAAAGCCAAATCCCCATACCAGCCTTTTTTTCAGTAACTTCAGGTCTATTAAACTCAGTGGCAAAAATTCCAGCCGCCTCCAAATGCTTTATGGGCCTGCAGTTGCAGCCAGCACAAAACTGAATGCCGGACTTGCCACCACCTGCCGCCTCTGAAACCCAGCCAGCAGGTTAGTGAGGGGGAGAGAAAGGGAACAGGGAGACCTTTTTCAAAAAAAAATGATGGCAGGGTCAACATTGCTTGAACGATGCTGGAAAATCTGGCATAATTCGGGATTCGCTTTTCAGCTGTCTTACATCACCACCTTACATCACCACCTTGTCTCTTACATCACCACCTTGCGATTGTCTCACTTCAAATGTTTCTAAATGTAGTTTTGCTTAGACCTTCACAAGATGATTTTCAGATAGGCTAACCAAACTCCGGTAAGTTTGGCCTTGGAAATCCTTCTGCTTAGCCCAGTTACTTGCAAATAGGCTTATAAGTCTCTCAAGAAGTTCTGCACTAACAATTTTTAACTCCTGCTCTCCAGTTGGTATCACAGCTACTCCATTAACACAATAATGCACATACAATCTTTTATTTAATCTATGAATAATTACTGGAGCGGCAAAATGCTGCATTCTTTCTCACTTCACATCTGTTCTCAAAGGGAGAGTCAACAATCCGAAACCATGTTAAAGTACAGATAAATATAAATAAATTAAAACAAAGCATATAGACATGGTGATATACAAACATGGAGGTGGCCAAGTGAGAGTTAGTGAGAGAGCATCATACCGTTCAAAAAAATCTTTACCTGATGGTGTAAGACAATGATAAAGGGAGACAGATGAATCTCAGTGAGGAGAAAGGGAATCCTAGAGTTTTGGGAGTTCTAGAGTTTAGAGTATTTCAGGTCGCCATCCAACTAGCCTTGGATGGCAGGGGCTCCTGAAGTAGGGCCCCTGAAATTGACCAGAGTCGTCAGATAGGTTCATACTTGACCATCTCAAGAATATACTAAAAAAAAACTTTAAAAAAACCAGATTCCACACTCACCTCCTCCATAGGTTGTGGCACACATGATAGAAGATACCCATGCAATCTGGCTGTAGGAAATGCTGTAAATAGCCTGGAGTTCTTTGTAGTAGATTGTGAAAGCCTTAGGAAAGGAATAAGCAAAACCAACAGAGATGGAAGCACCAAAGACCACGGCCCATCCCCAACCCCCGTCAGGAGGAATGTAGCCCAAGCTGGTACTGCATGACCGAGACATGGTTGAGCTGCAGCTAGAGGCGACCAGGAGGACCTAGGAAGAAAGTGAAAACATGCAATCACTGAAAAACTCTCAGACCTCAGTCCTCTCAGGCATTTTATAGAACCTCTGTATCCAGTGCAATCCTATAAAACAGGTACTTTGCACTCAGTAAAAGTCAAATAACTTCTTCCATGGGCTCAAAGATAAATGTTTGACCCAAACAACAGTTTACTCGTGAGACAAACGTCAATGCCTAACAGATCTTTCCTAAAAAAAAAAAATTGCACAGATCATCAGACATATTCAAGGAAGAAATTATTGCAAAATGCAGGGCACTTTTTGTTTCTTCCCATTAAATTTTAAAAATAAATGAACCAGCGTGGAGTAGCAGTTAAGAGCATGTGGACTCTAATTTTGAGAACTGGGTTCAATTCCACACACCTCTACATGAGCAGTAGACTCTTATCTGGTGAACTGGATTTGTTTTCCCCCTCCTCCCCATGCAGCCTTCTGGGTGACCTTGGGCTAGTCACAGTTCTCTCAAAATTTTCTCAGCCCCACCTATCTCACAAGCCATCTGTTGCAGGGTGAGGAAGGGAAGGAGTTTGTAACCCCCTTTGAGTCTCCTTACAGGAGAGAAGGGGGGTATAAATTCAAACTCTTCTTTTTCTAAAATAAATGTTATTGTTTTTCATAATTAATAAAAAGAAAAAGCATGTGTTAATAACTAAGATGGATCTTAACATTAATAATATCCTATTCTCAAGAGAGCCTTTAAAGTTTCCTAATACTTTTCCATAAAACCCTTAACCATTCAATTAAATCTATGATTTTAAAAGTTAAATGTTACTAATAATACGTATTAACTAAGAGAAAAATGAATGTAATAATTTTACAGTTATTTCCAATTTTCAACATTAGAACTCTATCATTTTAACCTCTTGCTCAATTTCTTTATCAATATTAAAATAACAGTGAACTTATTTTTGTTTTTTATCGTTATTACATTTTTTATTCACCCTTTTCCTCCAAGGGGCTCAAGAAGTGTGCATAAGTACCGTAGGTTATCCTATTTTATGTGTGTGGTCATCCTACTACAGATCAGTGGGGGTGAGAAATGGGAACTAATCTAGGATTGTTCAATGAGTCTTGTGGCTTATTGAGAAGCTGCACCCAGGTCTCTCTGGCCCAAATCCAACATTTCAACCTACTTCAACCTACTTCACTGTACTGACTCTGTCTTTTTAACTTTTTAACAAGCTAAGATTTATGACATGTGAGAGTCCTGAAAGAAAACATAGTCAAATAACAAAATCGTTTGTTATTCCAATGAATATCACAGGATATAGTTGGATTTTTCATTCAGTCCTGCCCAATTCCCTTCCTTATCACAGTCTGTAATCCAGCGGTTCTCAACCCATGGGTCGTGACCCCTTTGGGGGTTGAACGACCCTTTCACAGGGGTCACCTAAGACTCTCTGCATCAGTGTTCTCCATCTGTAAAATGGATAAATGTTAGGGTTGGGGGTCACCACAACATGAGGAACTGTATTAAAGGGTCACAGCATTAGGAAGGTTGAGAACCACTGCTCTAATCCCACATGACATCTGCCTGTGCAGTTCCATGATCCCCAGCATAGCGGGGGGGGGGGGGAGCATGGTCAAAGAGGACCTCTAATTCCTTCTTCACCAGTTTAACACTGACTAGATCCAACCCAATGCTCTCAAGCAGATCTAAGACTGGGTTCCCACCTTTTCAAATTTCAGAATACATACTGACAAATTTCAAACAGAATTTACATATTGGGAATCTGTCTGTAGTATTGATTCTATAGAAGTCAACAGAAACCATTGACTACCACAGGAGGAAAGGTCTGCTGCTGGGGTAGAGGAAACATTTCTTCTGCCTATCTTATCTGTTTAAAACATTTATATCCCTTTCCAAACAATAGTAACCCAGGCACATTTGGTTTTATTGTCAACAGCCATATATCATTGCTCTGAAGTAAAGAAAGCAAAGAGCTATAACTGAGGAACTAGTTAATACAAGAGTAAAATCCTGATCCCAAATTTGAAATCCTGTTTCAAGAGCAGGGGAATGTAGGTTTTGACTGAGTTTCTCCAGATACCACATTTTGCCATCTCTTAGTGTGCAAACGATTATCATTCTAAAGGGGGGAAAAATAAGCCATCTATATGTACTTTCAAAACCAATTGTTCGTAAGTTTTATCTTTAGGGAGTCTTTTCCTTATGGGCATGTCTGATAGGCACAGGGCAAGGCCCTGTCCACAGAGCAAAAGCTCTGACCGGTTACAAAAATAACCATCCAAAAGCTTCTTCAGTGTTCAGAGATTTATTGTTTTCTTTCAATTCTGCGCAGAAAAGGGAACTCTCCTCTGTTAGCAACAGGGAGGAGGTTCAAGGGGCTGTTGCTTGCGTAACATAATTTATACCCTCTTAGAAACATCCCTCCTTGTCTTCTGACCATTGGTTTGAGACAAGAAGACGTACAGACCTGGTCATCTCATCCCACCTTTTACCACACCTTGCCCATTCCCATATTTGGTGAAACTTAAGTCAAAAACACCTTGCGTAAAAGGTTTCTATAACAACTACTGGTTTCAATTTTACCTTTATCTGTATTTGTGAGCTTCTGCTAATTCCTTATCTCATTGGTGGGGCCCTGTTTTCCCAAACCACCTGAAAAACTCAGTGTCAGGCTGCCCCATGAGTTTCGTTTCTTCCAACTAAAGTAAGCTTCTGAAGTGCTTGTGTAACCTCAGCTTGTGGGTTCTGTGGGGCAGTACTTGGAAGAAGTTGCAAAGAACCAAATTTAAACAAAACAGTTTACTTCTCTTTACAAATAACATTAAACATCAACATTTAACATTACAATTCAAGGTCCTGTTCAGGTTGCATTTCAAGTCCTTCTAGTTACAGTCTACAGTGATACTGCCAAGTCCAATTCTTCTTTGCAAGTGGGTTGGCTCCTGAAGACTCCAAGGGCTTGATGAACAGGATGCAACATAATGGTGGTTTCCAGGAGAACTCTCACCCATTACAACCACAAAAAAGAAACCCTTAACAAGGTGTTAAGGGCTTATAGAAATCAAGGTCCGAGTCTAGCAGCCTTGTCTTCTCCAAAGAGCTCTGCAGCCTTTCTGCTGCTCTGAGTCTCCACCCCCTTACTGGTTCAACCCATTCTGGGCATGGGGGTTACACTTGGTGCCCAGTGAATTACTCTCATATAACTTGTATGATTAAATACAATGGCTTAAAACATAAACTATATGTCCATATCATGCCTACAGAGGAACAAGTGCTGCCTGGTTCACATGGGGCACTGAACCAAGCCTATTGGAAGTACATCATTGTATAGTCCCAGCGCTCTGCTAATGATGCACATGGCAAAGGATGGTTAGTTATGGAAGGTAAGCTAAGGGGGAGGCATGGTGGTTCAGTGGTGGAGTATCTGCTTTATGTGCAGGAAGTTCCAGATCACCAACATCTCCAAATGACAGGAACAGGTGGCAGGTGGTGTGAAAGACCTCCCATCTGAGACCCTGGAGATCCATGGCTAACTCTCACAGACCAACAGCCCAATTCAGTATATGGTAACACAATTTCAGTTGTCATGCATACTAAGGAATGTTCTCTGCCATTACTGATCTTCTAATTCAGCAACCTCAGTGCTTCCTGGAAGGAACACAACTTGACTATCACTGCTGCAGAGATGTCAAGAAAGCATACCCACAGGAAATGTCTTTGTTGACCAGAACACAAAAACTGGGATTTATGTTGTATAAGAGGCAGACAGGAGCAGCAGTGGCGTAGGAGGTTAAGAGCTCGTGTATCTAATCTGGAGGAATCGGGTTTGATTCCTAGCTCTGCCGCCTGAGCTGTGGAGGCTTATCTGGGGAATTCAGATTAGCCTGTGCACTCCCACACATGCCAGCTGGGTGACCTTGGGCTAGTCACAGCTTTTCGGAGCTCTCTCAGCCCCACTTACCTCACAGGGTGTTTGTTGTGAGGGGGGAAGGGCAAGGAGATTGTAAGCCCCTTTGAGTCTCCTGCAGGAGAGAAAGGGGGGGATATAAATCCAAAGTCTTCTTCTACTACTGTCGAGATCCTGTTAAAAACTCCCTTTAACCATCTTTTGCTACCAATTTTTTTTATAAAGAGAATCCATCCTCATCTCTCCAGCCCTCAGAGTGGAAATGGAGGACTTCTTGACATGCTGAAAATTGTGCATCTCAGAGTTCAAGTGACATGCATATTGTGGGGAGGGATTTTGCCTCTCTCTTCATTCTTGAGTCAATAAAAACTACTGATTGCCTTACCTTAAAATGCTGTTCCTAGGAGCTGGCCTTGTGGTCCTTGTTTCTCTTACCTCAGGAGAAAGCAAAGCTTAACCCCTGCTTAGGGTGCTTTTCAAAGTTTCGCTGTATTTTCCCTCACACGGCAGTAAGAAGTCCCCTGGTTCCATATGATCCCTACTTACAAGGCTAATTCCATTGCATAAGAAATATCCGCTCTACAGCTTCCAAATAAAATGCGCCCGTCTTCATGGAAGCACACAGTTAAAATCTTGAGCGGTGGTGGCAGCTTAGGCTCTCCAGAAGCAACACTGAAAAAGCCCCAGAAATATTCTTGAGAAATTAATTCAGCCGTGCCTCTGAAGTTTGGAAGTGAGCTGCCAGGATCTCAGATTTGATCCAGAACCAGCAGGGGCTATTGCATCACTAACATTTTTACCATATTCTTTAATCATTAGATATAAATCGGAGCCAAAAACATTATCACATTCTTTCCTTCCTGGTCCCTCCCTCTGATAAAAATTCATATTGATGGCAAAGGTTGTTTACCGATACGGGAAGACTGAGGGCAGCTGGCAAGTAACTTTACAATTCACTTTATACTAGTTTGCCCAGGTTCCCCGCAACTATGCAGCCATACTTCTTTTTAAAAAGGAGCCACTCAAAGTGGCACCATGGGGGTGAAGAAAGGCTCCTGTCTCCCCCCAGCCAGCCCAAGCAGTTTTGTTGCCTAAAAAATAGTGTAGGGAGGGAAAAGCCCTTCCTTTCCCCACTGAGAGAACACAGGCAAGCTAGGGTAAACAAGCAGCAAAACATATTGTGTAGTTTACCTCAGGGAAGGAATTTGAATCTGGGTCTCCTAGGCCCTAATCCAATATTTTAGACGCTACAGTACACTGGCTGTTCTGTATTTCTTTTAAAAAGACCAAAATGTGTGAATATAGCAAACATGGCAGGAAGTGCAGGGAACAGCTGCTGTTTTGTTCAAAAGATAATCTCTAGAAAGGTGAATACTTATAAATTCACGGACTCTGGTGAATACGTGGCCTCTCTTAGCAAGCATAACGAGGTATAACCAAATGAAAACGATGCCTTGCTCCATTCCATCTTGCCTTCTCCTTCCCCACATCTCTCAGACTTTAGACTGGACTTCCTCAAAGTCGAGGGATAGATCTGGTTCTTGTCATGCCGAAAAATGTCATGTGAATATTGGCAATGCTCAATATATTTTAAAGTATAGGTTACAGGGACAGAGTTGAGCGAGGTCAAATGTGGCACGGCTGGTGTGTGTGCCATAACAGCAAGGGCTAATTGCATCCAGCAATAAACAGTAACCTGCCAGAGGTCAACAACACAGAAGAAAAGACCTTGGGTATGTTATTAAAAGGAGTATAAAACATCTGCATCAGTCACAAGAGTAATACAGTTTCTCTGGCTTAGGAATCTGCTATTTATGTAAACTTTAGCTAGCAAAGTTTAGACCTTTGGTGCTGACGAGTTTGCAGAGAGCAATGGTGGAGTAAAGCAATTCCTTATATAGCAATCCTGACTTAATTCACCGTCTCTTTCAGGCTGCAAACCAGTCGGCCACCCTGCTCCCAGAAGTAAAAGTCTACTGGCTCTGCTCCACAATGCTCCTGCTTTGTAGGACTAATGGGCAGACCATTCTCCCACTATAAAAAGCCCTGTGAAAAGTAGATCATCGGGTAACTTCATTGACAACCCCAGCAGAGAAGGCAAGTTACTTCAGGGTGGTCTTCTTTGTCATTCTTTTATTGAGATTCAACAACCATGTATCCATGCACGTAGGTAAGGGGGGGGGGGTTTCTCGGGTTTGAAACCCACCCCCCATTCATGTCCGAAGCTCCGCCCACCCGTTTTGTGGGTTTTAAAAACATTTTAGTGCTTTTTCGGTTTTTGGCCTGCAGGGGGTGCATTGTTTGGGCTAGCAGTACCAAACTTTCAGGGATTATTTGGGGGACGCTCCTGATGATACTGCCCAGGTTTGGTGAGGTTTGGTTCAGGGGGTCCAAAGTTATGGACCCCCAAAGGGGGTGCCCCCATCCTCCATTGTTTCCAATGGGAGCTAATAGAAGATGGGGGCTACACTTTTGAGGGTCCATAAATTGGGACCCCCTGAACCAAACTTCACCAAACCTGGGATGTATTATCAGGAGAGTCTCTTATTGATACCACCCAGGTTTTATGAAGTTTGGTCCAGGGGGTCCAAAGCTATGGACTCCCAAAGGGAATGCCCCATCCTCCATTGTTTTCAATGGGAGCTAATAGAAGATGAAGGCTACATCTTTGAGGGTCCATAACTTTGGACATCCTGAACCAAACTTCACCAAACCTGGCATGTACTATCAGGAGAGTCTCTTATTGATACCTCCCAGGTTTGGTGAAGTTTGGCCGAGGGAGTCAAACGCTATGGACTCCCAAAGGGAGTTCCCCATCCCCCATTGTTTCCAATGGGAGCTAATAGGAGATGGGGGGTACACTTTTGAGGGTCCATAACTTTGGACCCCCTGAACCAAACTTCACCAAACCTGGGTGGTATCATTAGGAGAGACTCTTAAAGATACCATGAAAGTTTGGTGCTTCTAGCTTAACAATTGCACCCCTGACAGCAGGCACCCCCCAAATTTCCCCAGATTCTCCATTTAAATTTACCCCCTTCGGCATGGATTTAAAGGGAGAATCTGAGGTCCTCAGTTTAGAAGAAGAAGAGTTTGGATTTATATCCCCCCTTTCTCTCCTGTAGGAGATTCAAAGGGGCTTACAATCTCCTTGCCCTTGCTCCCTCACAACAAACACCCTGTGAGGTGGGTGGGGCTGAGAGGCCTCAGTGTTGTGACTAGCCCAGGATTACTGGCTGGCATGTGTGGGAGTGCACAGGCTAATCTGAATTCCCCAGATAAGCCTCCACAGCTCAAGTGGCAGAGCAGGGAATCAAACCCAGTTCCTCCCAGATTAGAGATGCACTTGCTCTTAACCACTTTCATGCATTGGAAAGTGGTGATGCTGTTTCAGGGTGGGGGATAATCCACCCCAAAACAGCATCACTTTGAATGTTGTTTAACTAGGGACCCCAGATCCTCCCTTTAAGGTGGATTTAAACGGAGAATTTGGGCTCTCTAGTTTAAACACCATTGAAAGTGATGCTGTTTGGGGGTGGATTCCAGCATCACAGCAGCTGCTGGAGGGGGGACCAGCTCAGGTTTTGCATAGGGCCATTTTCCCTCTATGCCTCTGCCCAGAGGGGAGGGGCAGGGGAGGGCAGGGGAGGGGAGTCTGCCATCCCCGACCTTGGAGAGCTGCTTTTATAAGCGCTAGGCCAGGGGCGGGGCGTGGAGAGGCGTGGCCATGCCCTAGGGGCGGGTGAGGGTGTGGCCCCACCCCCGAACCCCCCCATAAAAAATCTATACCTACGTCCCTGCATGCATCAGTACCTGAACATAATGTGACTGTACTAAAGTCTTAGTGAGAGGAAACATTATACATCCATATCATGAAAACCAGCACAGAACAAGTTGGAGTATCAGGCCAGGACTGAGGAAAACAGCTCTCTTGGGATACCTCATGAGCTGCGTTGAGGGGAAAATCCAAGAGGGTAAATCTTATCTCTTGAGCTCTCTGAAGAAAGGGTAGGATAAATATGTAATGGCTAATCCCACTTCTCTATGCTGCCCACAGACCCTTAATGGCAATTCGGGTCTGGGACCAGCCTTGGCTAAGTTGTTCAGTCCCAAAAATGAGGGAAGGGCTGGAAGGAGCCTCCACCCTCAGGTATCTTTTTTAAAATATAAGCTCTGCAGAACAGGGAGAAAATAGTTCAACTACTGATCGGTCCCTATTGGATGGCTGAAAAGAAATAAAACCTGCTGACCGGTTCCTATCACAGAGTTCCTGCACTCACTATCTTGGAAATTGATCAGACCTTGGCTGACTGGTTTGTGCTCATTTGCTGCATGTGCCACATTGCTAGACTGCCTCACTCACTCACACACCTGCCTGTCAGTTCTGACACACTTATTATCTCTTCTGAAAAGCGAGATACTAACCCTGAAACTCCTTATGCTAGAACAGCCATTCTCAACCAGGGTACTGTGGTACCCTGGGGTGCCGTGAGCATGTCCCAGGGGTACCGCGGCAACACTACCACCCTCCCCCCTCATTTTTGTGGTGTCTCCCACCGGCGCCAGCAAGGACATGGAGCTGGCCCATGGGGCAGGGCCTGCCACAAGGTCAGCAGCCACCACCACCCCCAGTGCTACCCTTCACCCTGGGAGGGGAAGGTGGGGGTGTGTGGCAAGCAGGGGCAATGGGAGGGGAAGGTGGAGGGTGGCAGCAGGGGTACCGTGAGATAGGAAGAGTGAGGTCAAGGGCACCCTGACCTCGAAAAGGTTGGGAAACACTGGGCTAGAAGATAACCAAAGTAAATTACAGAAAGATTTCCTATGCGTCATTATGCAAGAAACTGAATGGGGCTGTTTTATTAATCAGTTCTTACCTGCACGCCATCTACTATTTAACCCTTGGAGGATGGGATTTAATGGGAAACTGCCCCCCCCGACACACACACACACACACACACACACAAATTCAACACCACCTGAATTCTCATGGAGGCATGTTGCCTCTGCTTTGTACTGGCATGAAGCCAAAGCCTGCTTTGCATTATTGAATCACATGACAAAATTATAAATCCACTTTGATTAATGAGGGTGAGGGGTTTTTTTTAGAACACCATTCCCTGTTGTTGGCTGAGTTCCCCAAAGGAAACCAAGAGAAGAAAAGCTTATTCTACTGAACTAGCCCAAGAGATTTTACTCGCTAGTTTTTACAGAGGTAAGGAAAGAAAAAAGCTTGATTTTATCACACACATCCATTAACTATTTTAGTTTTCTTTTCTTTAACAATGGTTTGTAACCATGTTGTCATTGTGCAAGCTTTTGTTTTGTTTTGGGGGGGAGGGGGTTGCAAGTGAAGCTTCTGTGAGCTAGAACAATTCTGTTTTCATCGGAGCTATCTTAGTTTCCAAATACTGATCCATTGTATACAGGTATAACTTTGCCAAGGATTCTTGGTTGATAGTCAGCTCCTAATATCTGTGTGATATGGGAGATCCAGGATGAAGAACTCCTATGCCACCCAATCCATGTCAAAGCAGAGAGGTGAGAAGAAGGGGAAATAGGTTTACAGTACTATCCTAACCAAAGTTATACCCTTCCAAGTCCATGGAAGCCAACAGACTTAGGATGTTATACCTCTGCACAGAATGGCACTGTTCATCTTTCACTATTTGGGGCAAATAGTTCCAATGGGGGGGGGGGGGAATCTGAAAATCTGTACTTTGACCCTTGTGGTAGATATCACCAACTAGGGAATTAGGCACAAACCCTCAAAAGCAGCATTATTAAAGCATCCTAAAAGAGCGCCATGAAAACTTTCAAAGCAAGCCTTGTTTTTAATGTGTGAACGCATTTTGAACAATTATCAGGACAATTTGGACCCAACTAAATGTGATGGCATGTTGGGCAGGGGAGTGCTGCTGCCAATTGAAAACCTACAAAGCCGTTCGTGGTCTCGGACCTGCATACCTGAAGGACCGCCACTCCTCATATTGCCCCGGTAGGCCCCTCCGCTCCTCAGAGGAGGACCTACTCGTGATCCCTGGCCCAAAAATGATCAGTCTGGCCCCAACGAGGGGCAGGGCCTTTTCAGCCCTGGCCCCTACCTGGTGGAACAGGCTCCCTAGGGAGATCAGGGCCCTGCGGGACTTACAGAGTTTCCGCAGGGCCTGCAAGACGGACCTGTTCTGCCAGGCGTTTGGCCAGCCTGGTTAAAAATACATCTACCGTGTCATCTGGCCTCCTTTGAGCACAAGGCGGGAGGGGGGTAACCAGACACCATCCACATTTTTAATGGGTTCTGTTTTTATGTAATTGGTATTTAAATTATGTTTTAATGTATGTTTTAACCTGTTGTGACCCGCCCTGAGCCCTCAGGTGGAGGGCGGTATATAAAACTACTAATAAATAAAATAAAAAATAAATAAAAGTGCATTGTAAAAATGCCGCAAGGGCTCATGTCTGCAGTGTTGTGGAACAAAGTTCTCATACCTCTCCCATCTTTTCAAATGCCAAAAGACCGCCGCCGCCACCCCCCCCCCCACTCCAGTGGCCATTTTGGCTCTTCAGAAGGGATAGGAAGGGGGGGGGGAATAAGAGCACCTTGTCCCTCCATGGTGCCATCTTGTGCCATTTTTAAACCATCCATTTTTAGCTTTAAAATGATGGTGTTCCATGACATCTAGTTTGGCCCTCTAAGCAGTTGGCAGGGAAATAACATATTCCTTTTGCAGACCGGTCTTTCCTTACCTGGAGTACAAATCCTGCATCAGTCCAATATTTACCATCTTCACAGTATTTATTGATGCTCTTTATAGTCCCATCTTTCTCACCCAGACTCAAGATGGGTTATGTAAGTTGTGACGAATGCACTTATACTGCATTCAGATTACAGGGTGGACCCGCCCCTGAAAGAGTTAAGCCCTGGCCAGCCCTGATTGGCCAGAGAAATCTAGGGAGATGCTATATATACTGTCAGCGAGAGTGCTGAAGGGTTCTTCTTTTTGGAGTCTTCGGACTTTTTGGCTCTGTATGAGCGTATGTGCCTTCGGGTACTTTTGTGACAGAGTGAAGAGAATCTGCAGAGATCTCTCACTGCTGTTGTTAGATCATAGCTGAGGAGGCTATTTTATTTTATTTATTTATTTATTTATTTATTTTTGGAACTTCTATACCGCCCCATCCCTGAAGGGGAGGCATGTGTCCGCCCTCAGGTGTTTTGTTTTATTTTTGAGGGAAACCTCTGAAACAGTCTAAAAGTCTGTCCTCCAGTACAGGGAACATCAGTCTTGGGAGGCCCAGCTCCTGTGGCAGAGAAGCCAGATTTTGGGAGTGTGGGAGAGGGAGGCTGTTATGCCTGAATCCCACTGGGCGTAGGCTGTTTGATTGTTGTGGGGAGGTACAGCAGACTGAAGTTTTTATTTTATGAGGGAGTGTGAAACCTCCAGTAACATCTTAAGAAACATCTTTTCCTAAAGTGAACAATCTGAAGTAAGCGACACTTGCGAGTGTCCATTTAGTAACTGAAGTAAAGTGCCTGAAGCCATTAAGCTTTTAAGAAACAAACCTACTCTGAAACCGCTAAGCTAAAACAAACTCTCTCTCTAAAACCAACAAGCGTTAAACCTCTCAAAGTTACCTGAGAAGCCTCTGTTAAAGCCAGCAATAAAAGTTTTAAGTTTTGGTTCCATTTAAACCCAGTCTCAGTCTTTAATTTTCTGTCTGTGTCTGTGTGTTCCCCAGTCAGGGTGGTGACCGTTTAAAAATCAGTTTTTGTGGGCTTTAATTTATTTTTGGTGGCAGCGAAAAGCAGAATATATAAGAGCTTTACGTTACATAAGTCAATATAATCAATAAAATGAGGAGACATCTAGTAAACAATATAATAAAACTAGGATTGCAAAATCAATCAAGGCATCAGTATTAAATGTGACATGTTAAACAATGCAATAAATGGTATTAAATAAACAGACATTTAACGCGATGATAGCAAGAAACAACAGATAAAATACATTAGTAGTATAGTTCACCATTCCATTCTCTTTCAAAACGTCTTCCTGAATCATTCTGTTATAATTCAGCTTATTCCTTTATAAAAAATGCCCAGTTGTTTTACATAGTTTGCCAAACGTGTGGAAGCTTTCTGACCTCCTCCGACATTCCAGTCAGTAGGCTAGGGGCCCCTACAGAGAATGCACATGTTCAAGCAGGCAGTGGTTGAACGCAGGCCAATTAGCCTAATGCCTGTTCCAATCAAATTAGCAGAATCTCTTATCAAGATAGAATTATTAAGCACATTCAGGAACTTGAAGCCCCATCCGGGGGAGGCCCCAGATCTGCCCATGGGAGCCCTCCTCGGGGCTCTTACCCTGGCAGAGGGGCAATTCCTCCGACATGCAGCTGCTGCAGCCCTCCCTGGTGCTGGAACATGGTGCTGGATGCCGTGCCAGCATCCCAGCGTCCCCACTGGCACAGTGAGGGGGCATGGGAGGAGCTGACCTTAGTCAACTCCCTGCTGGACATTCAGCACGTTACTTCAGTGGCTGCAAGTTGAGACTTATGCCACCTGTTTGGGTGACATAAGTCTATCAAACCCAATGGGGGTTCTTGGCATGGTTCTCTTCAAGCTTTTGAAGCCTTCCCTTGCTACCGGGACGTGCAGATGGGGATAAAAGCCTGCTGAAAGAAAATCAGCATGAGTCTGCAAGGAGACACCTTGCGGAGACACCTGGGGGGCGGGGGTGTTGGAAAATGGAAACATGAATTCAGATAGCAGTGATTCAGTAGAGATTAAGTGCTTGGACTTCCAAAAGGCTTTTGGCAGGGTAACTCACCTGAGTAAGGTTAACAGTCAGGAGTTAGCAGTTCACAGATGACACAAAATTATTGATAGCGAATACCATAGTCAACTGAGAAGAACTCAAGGAGCATCTCCACAAACAGAGTGAGCAAACAACAATGTGGCAAATGAAATTCAATGCAGGTAAATGTAAGGTGATGCACACTTGAACAAAAAATCCAGTCAGAGTATATACTGATGGATTATAAACTTGTTTAAAGGAAAAGAGACCTTGGGGTCATAGTGAATAGCTCTAGAAAACTGTCAGTTTAATGTGAAGCTGTGGTGAATAGGGCGAACTCTATACTGGGGATTATCAGGGAGGGAACTGAAAATCTAACTGTGAATATTATAAAATACTTTTTCTTCCCCTTCCAAAATACTAGAACTTGAGGACACCAACGGAAGTTGATGGGCAATAGATTCAAGATGCACAAAGGATGCACTTCTTTATTCAATGAAATATACAGTTCACTCCCAGAGGATGTAGTGATGGCCACAAGCATGGATGACTTTAAAAGGGAACTAGATACATCTGTGATTTCTAGCCATGGTGACTGAAGGGAACCTTCACAATCAGAAGCACAATACCAGCATATAATAACTCCAACCAGCTGAGGTCTCAACGATTTTTATTGAAAAACAGAAATAAAAGAAATAAAACTTAAATGCACGGAGGTTGCTCAGCTGGTTACATTCCTTTTGGTTCTTTGTCCCCATTCCGGGAACCCATGGCCCAGAGATGCTTCTCTGACCACGTCTCAAGATGGAATTCCAAAACTTTTGTTTTCCCCTTCTCAGGAAAACTCTGTTCAGGCCACAAGGTAACTTAGGTCTTTGAAGTTTCATTCTGGCACCTTTGTATGGCTTCCTGTCCTCCCTCCAGGAGATCAAAAGGCAAAGATGCTTTTCACAGTCATATGTGACTTTGCTAGTTTTACAGTACTATTCCATCACACAGCAGTAGAAGGCAGCATTAGGGTAAGACCTTGGTCTCTGCCTAGTTGTTGCTCCTCTAGAATAGCTGGTTAGACACTCTGCAAGACAGGATGCTGGACTAGAAGGACTACAGGTTTGATTCAACAGAGTTCTTCTTATGTTATGTTTACAAGTGCAGCATTTCCCACAGCGGTGCCTGAGATGCACTTGTTAAAGCAAAGTATGATAAAACTCTCGTCTTGTGATATCTCTAAAGAATAACATGTTTTTATTCTGGCATAAACTTTCACAGACATAACTCGCTTTGTCAGTAAGCTGTAGCCCATAAAAATTTATACTGGAATAAAATTTGTTAGCCTTAAAGATGCCACTAGACTCTGCTTATTTGCAGCACTACACTGGCACATCTACTTCTCTGCAAACCAGGAGGGCATGAATGAACCAAACATTTATCATAGTATATTTAATTAAATCTTGTTGCTGTTTAAAAATATGGGAGATGTTTTTTACTTGCATTTTAGTATTAAAACATTCATAACTCATCACCTCTTTCCCTACCAAGAGAGGCACATGGCATTTGTGGAGTATTTTCCTTTCTTATTTAAAAGTTTTAAAATGTTATGTGAAGCTTTATTTGCCCCTATCCAACACCTTTCAGATTTTTACAAGGATGTGCAATATTACTTTATATCTTTTTAGCTGCACTATATCCCTTCACTATGGCTTCTCATAATATGGGACTAACAGGAATCCCAGAACGATGCAGTGCCCCATTATAGAAACATGATGGATTTTACTGTAGCCAGCTTACTCACCAAACAGCATCATATATGAAAAAATTAATTTACGCGATACTGATCATAGTTCTGTCAAAATGTCAGCTACATTTTGGCTGAACATGATCCTAGTTTCTTCAAGATCTTGGTGATTTTCATATGCCAGGCTTAAATCAGGGTGGTTTCCCACCCACTCCTTATTTCATAGGAGATTGTAAAATAATACACATTGGATGTTAAAACTGCATTCCTTTTCTCTATCAGTATTCAAACAGCAAACAATAGTCTAGACCAGGGGTCTGTACCTGTGGCTCTCCAGATGTTCGTGAACTACAATTCCCATCAGCTCCTTCCAACATGGCCAATTGGCCATGCTGACAGGGGCTGATGGGAATTGTAGTTCACGGACATCTGGAGAGCCGCAGATTACAGACCTCTGGTCTAGACAGCACTTTGTTCAGTTTGAAATTGCCCTTCAAGTTGGGAAAGGCTGGAGCAATTGTATTTTCTGTGACGCAAAAGAGGTGGCAACTTCATCACAGAGCCAGTTTCCACAAGTAACCTTGCACCACCATTTTACTGAATGAAGGGGAAAGAGATGCAACAGTCAGTTTTTCAGTCTTGACATCATTTTGGATTGACAAATTCACTTTAAGTTTATGCTATTAGTTTAGGGTATAAAATGTATTGGCCCATTTTATACATGGAATGCTCACCTCGGGGTTCTTAAATGCACAGTGGAGCTGTAGTGTGGTCTTCTCGTTTCTCTGTTTACACATGAGGAGGCAGCCCAGTGCCTGTACCACAGCTGCTTGCTGAGGCCTGTGGTTCTCTTAATTCCACCCATCACCTCTCTCTTAAAGACATAGATCTCATCACATCGAGTAACTGCAAGATGAAGGGCTTTGTTAAAGCCCTTTAAATTCCAGCAAGAGCGATATAGCTTTCCACAAATAAGCCCCTTCTCCAAGAAAGAGGCAAAGTAATTTGCTGGACCACATGCTGCTGAAGAAGGGGACAATGTCTTAGAGCTGATACTCTCTCCCCCTCCCCTCCCTTTTCTTCCACACACTTAGATATACACACACTCTCTGCTGCTGCTGCTGCTGAGAAGAGAGAGACTTGTTTTAAAATAGAGTAGAGGCTTGTTTGAAATAAAATTTTAGGAAACCTTCTCAATCATGTGGAAGATGGAAGTAGACCAAGGGTGGACCTCCTGCTTGTATTGTTCCTTGGAAAAGCCCTCGTTACTATTGTCACCTCCAGATTGGACTCCTCCAGATTGTCACCTCCAGATTGTAACTCAGTCTACACTGGCCTTCCCTTGAACCTGATCCAGAAATTGAAGCTGGTTCAACATGCGGCCACTAGACTCCTGGTGGGAGTCTTTAGCAGGAACCACATAACACTGGTCCTTTACCAGCTTCATTGGCTGCCTATCAAGTACCAGGTCATCTTCAAGGTGTTGGTTTTGACCTTTAAGGCCATCAGTGGTCTTGGACCCACATATCTTAGGGACCACCTCTCCCCATATTGCCCAGTCAGGTCCCTCCGCTCTTCGGAGAACCTTCTGGCGATCCCTGGCCTGAAGGATATCCGGCTGGCCTCCACAAGGGCCAGGACCTTCTCTGTCCTGGCCCCTACCTGGTGGAATAAGCTCAAGAGTGAGATCAGGGCCCTGCGGGATCTGAATCAATTCCACAGGGCCTGTAAGATAGAACTATTCCACCAGGCCTTTTCTGGAGTCCGGTCAGGTTGACACCTATCAAATACTGGCCCTCGGGGAAAATAATGGTTTTTAGTTGCCATCTTTTTTCTTGTTCTGTCCTAGTATTTTATTGTATTCTATTTTAATTATTTATTACTGTTTTTAAAAAATTGTATTGCTTGATTATTGTTGTGCGCCGCCCTGAACCCTTCGGGGATGGGCGAGGTATAAATAAATGAATAAATAAATAAATAGTATCGATATATATATATCAGTGTGAGCATTTAGAGAAGCAGGAAGGAGCCAGCAACATGGATGGGTGGAGTGAGGAGGAAGGCATGTCAGCAGCGCAAGGGAGTAAGAAGGGTGGAGCTAGGTAGGCTGGCCATGGGCAGAGGGAACTTGTCCGAGGCAAAGTTGTGCTCATTGGCAAACCTGCCCGCTCTGGCAGTGAAGCAAATTAAAACTTGTGCTAGAAGTGGTCTTGCTTGTGGTGGAAAGAATGGAAAGTGAAAATGGGGTTCAAGAAAATACATCCGTGAAAGAAATCTTGCTGCAACGGACATTCACCCCTATCATGCACTTGTGCATAACTGGCCATGGTTAAAGACATACATTTTAGTGTTCTATTCCATTGGTCTATTGCAGGGGTTTGCAACCTGCGGCTCTCCAGATGTTCATGAACTACAATTCCCATCAGCCCCTGCCAGCATGGCCAGTCTATTCCTGGTCTATTGCAAGACATAGACAACTGAGAAAGACCTTCCAATAATGCTTGGTTACTCTTCAGTAGAAAGAACACCTTTTTGCTTCAAACGTTTTAGGCTAAAGCTTGTTTTCTCCCTGCAAGGTACCCTGTAGATTTCTATTTGGATGCATATTTCGCCTCTGATAATCCAACTGTATATGATGCTCATTCTTCAGAATGTTTTCTTTCAATTTCATTTACCTCAAACAAACTGCAGGAAGCTGTAATCCGGAGCAAATGATAGGGCGAGGAGAGGAAATACTCTGCTATCTTCTTGGAGGCATTATTTTTTTTAACAAAAACACTGTCTCAAGATGCTTTTTGCACCTGGGACTGCAGCTTTCAACAACTGCTGGAAGGAAGCTCAGGATAACATCCACATGAGTGACAATGCATGGATCAGCCCACATCAGCATTAAGTCAACCACTGTTTTCCTGCCCATTCTGTCTCAGAAAAAAAGATGTTAGTACAGTCAGTTGAAATGCAGTGGTGAAGAAAATTTTATGCTTCCATATTAGAATATAGTCCCAAATGAATATGAGAATTATCTTTCATTTTTATACACTGCCTTTGTCAAAACGATTATTTTGTGCATTACTGAGCATGGTATTTTGAAACAAGAGCACTTATAGCTGTATAGTTAAACTGAATGCCAAAATGTATTTTTACTTTCAAATGGATTGGGGGGGGGTGGGGCGAGCAGGGCGAGGTGAGCACTAGGCCCCAGGGGGAGCATTCTATAACAAAGAAGGTCCGGCATTTTGAATTTTGTGGTGGAGGAATATGCAACCCTACTAACATCTTTTTCTGAGGCAGACTATAGAACCATGGAGATGACTGGAATCATTGCAAAACACTGCAAACTCATCTTAGGTGAGCAGAGGGTAGGGAGTACTAGACTTTAGCACAGGAACAATATATTACATTTATACATCAGTAATGGACCTGACGCTTGGGAAAAAAATGTTGTAAAATCAAGACCAAAAAGCAAAAAAAAAAAAAAAACCACAACCAGCCAAGGTGACTATATTTGAACAGGTTTATTATAAGAAAACTAACATGACATTAAGTAAAAATGCAAAATTGTGCAATTATGGCAAAATGTTTAAAATTCCACACATTTGCAGTCAGGGGACTACAGTACTTCTTACTAACATACCTGAGCGCTGAACATCTGATGCCATTTTAAAATAGATTTCAGAACACAGGGATTTCTTTGATATTATGCAAACCACATGCATGGCACACACAACACAACTGACTGGAAATGGTGTGTGTGTGGGGGGGGGGTCCAACCCACGAGGCCAGTGGGGGTGAACCTTTGGCACTCCAGATGTTATGGACTACAATTCCCATCAGCCCCTGCCAGCATGGCCAATTGGCCATGCTGGCAGGAGCTGATGGGAATTGTAGTCCATAACATCTGGAGTGCCAAAGGTTCGCCACCACGGCACTAGGCTTTGCTGCTGCGCAATGACTAAAGGGCAACCTGTGAACCATGTGCACAAGCAGCGGCTCAGCAGACTGGTCCTTGAAAAGAGAACAAAATCTTGAATGAAAAAGAAGATCTTTTTCCAGCATGTTTCCTTACCACCACCACCACCCCACACACAATGCATTAAGATGGAAGACTGATCACTCAACAAGATAGGCTAAGTGGGAAAAGCATGACAAACCTGGCCCTGTGTAAGTTAGAACAGTTGTGGTAAATCCGGTCTAGGTTTGCATCACCTGTTCTCGCACTGTGCAGGGTTGCTTTTGAAAAAAGTTGATTCCAAAAAAACAAGATTTACATTAAGGAAAAAAAAATTCTCACTGGATAATTTAAAAGCATGTGAAGAACTAATAGATTCTTGGTTAATATTACTGCTTAAACAATTACTCATGCATAAGACTCACTGTATTTCCACCCACCCACCCCCATGGCAAAAGTTTTCTAGAGTTAGCTTTCAAGCATGTTACAGTCGTCCCTCTCCCCACCCAGAGTGTAAATGGTTAGACAAAAAGATCTTTGTATTTAGTGCAGATTTTTAAAAAATGAAAGTTAAGAATAAACCTACTGCAGAAATACCTACAGCATATTGTACTTCGGTACATCACATGACAGGGTCATTTGCTAACTTAAACGAACTTCTTAAAATTTCAAGTCAGATTGACATTTCCACTAAATAAATAGAGAAGATTGTCAAAAAGCAGCAATATGTTCTGTAAAAAATTTTCAACTCAACTTCTTGAAAGATACGTAACACTTTTTTGCACAAAAACAAAAACCAACTAACTCAACGTTGTAAGGAAGGGTGCTTCAGAAAGTTTGCAGCTAAGAGTCTTACATGAAAACTAGGACAGCCAAATAAGGAGTAAGAAATAAAGTTAATACATGAAATCAATCAAATATACCTTTTAACAGCATCCTCAAGAAAGCCTAAGGAATCCAGAACCCAATGTCATTTAAAGTTCAGTCTTAACAACCATACGTAGGATATCAAAGCCTTAACCCCTGGTTCAGGAGAACCAAAACTCCCCTCTAGTGAAAAGTGTTTGACTGTGCAATTTTGCTCCCAGGCTACTTTAGGAGTGCTTGGTGAAGCAAGCTTGTTGTCCAACGTCACTTGCCTTTTGTCTGCGCTTTAGTGTTCACAGGTGTTAGGGGTTTTTTACCAGTTTGCTATCCAAATGCTCTGGACGTCACAGCCTTGGACTTTCCCCCCAACCCCTTCCTGCCGCAACCCACTGAACTCTGAAAATAATGACCCTCAGAGACTGTGAAGGAAAGGGGGCAAAGAAGGAGTATGCTGGAAGCGAGTGGAATTTGCAAAGACTGCCATCTGGTCTGTTGGAAAAAATGCACAGTTGGATATAGGCCATGGGGGGGGGGGGGATTTACCACTCTTAAGGGATCACAACAGAAACCTAATGGTGTTTTACAGGCCAGACCTATTATATCTGTAGCTATCTGAAGAAGCCAAAGACACCTGTCCCTTACAGGGGACAATAACAAAGAATTACTTCAATAGAGTGCCAAAGAAATCTTAAGAAAATTAAAAAAAACCCTTAAATAAAAACGTTCTGTAGGATTAATCAATGATTTAATAAAAGGGGAAGTGAATGGGCCTACTGGAGACTAAGGACAAATAAAGTTAGGAGGGTAACTTCAAATAATATGGTCAAGCAAAGGAAGATAAAGGAGGGGTGGGAGAATCTATGTTTAAAAATATTTTGACTGTGGGAAATTGTTAGAATAGGGTCCTGAGTAGGGAACCTGCGGCTCAGATGTTCAGGGTCCACAATTCCCATCAGTTTTTCCGTCAGCATGGCCAATTGGCCATGCTGGTAGGGGCTGATGGGAATTGTAGTTCCTGAACATCTGGAGAGCCGCAGGTTCCCTACCCCTGGGTTAGGAGGATTAGATGTTTTTTTGTTTTCGTATTTTCTATAATGTGCCTCAAACTTCAAATTGATTTATTAGAAAAGGTTTAAGAAAAATGAAGAATCGGGCTAAAAGTTTATCAAACAATGAAGAACTGTGATGGATAAGATCGACAGCAGAGTGTGAGTAGGAAGCCATTTAAGTGTATGTAGTCTGTGTTTTGTGAATAGGGTGGCCGGATCACCAATGCCTTTTCTCTCCCAGTCTTTTTCTCTTTTTTGTTGTCAATGTGAAAAACTAATAAAAATTATTAAAAAAAAAAGAAGTCCAAGACAAAACATTACTCACTGAATCTCTGGAAGATGAGGTATGCAATAGAGAGTTTATCATGCTTTTGATGATTTCACAGTTGTGTGTTCAACATATTGTGCAAGATTTAAAGTCAAGTAGATCCATAGTTACACAAAAGAAAAAACTGGGGGATCACAAGCCAAAAACTGGGGGATCACAAGCCAAAAGTTAGGTCAGTACCCTAACATTATTCTAGATTTAACCTTTTCAGCCAAGGGTTGACTACTTGGTCAATTAAAAGTTAACAACCATCCTTTCGTATATGGCCAGATCATCTTTTAAAACAAAACTGGATTAATGAAAGTAGGACATACTTTATTCTCCAACAGCTGTACTCCAAAATGTGTTACTGCTAGCAAAGAACCACCAACAGGAGATCTACCATTAACCTTGATGCTCAAGTTTGATAGGTCATGCTAAGATTTCATGAAATCTTAAAATTATTACTCCATCACTTCAAATATGTGACAGCCACAGAGAAAGTGGACTCTTATTCGGTACCCAAAAGAATATTTTCAACTGCAGGCTTCCAAAAGCAGCTTCTCGGTCACCAGGAAAGCTCAGTAGTGCAAACTTTCACATTACTCCAGAAACAACTGGAGGGCAGGATGCTAGGCAATGGACAGAAGGACTGAGGGCCCCAGAAGGCAGCCAAAACTGCTTCCATGCTGGGCTGACTGGAGGCAAACATAGTTTCATGACCATTCGGCAGCTGCAAGTGAAGCACACGCCCGGAACAACAGCAACAAGGAAAACAAAGTTTTGCAAATGGTCTAGTCTTCTTCCCCCGCTCCCCCCACAGTCAAATCCCACTTGGCTACAGTTTTGGCTGTCCAACAGCATACAACACGACCTTGTCAAAACTTATCGCGGGATGGACCAAAAACAAAAAGTGCATGTAGCGCTTAGCCTTTTAACAGATTGACCGACTCTGCCAAAGTAACAACCATTAAGACTACTTAGCCTATCCTACGAAAGAACTAGGTCCACAAGAAGTTCAAAAAGGAGGTTCACACACAAAGCAGCAAAGTACATGCTTAAGACTAGACACAGTAACACTAACCGACTACCATAAACTTGGCAGTCTCAGTTGACCCATTCCAGACTTAACAAGTATTAAAAATGTACTAGCACCATTGGGTTTAAGCCCTTCATGGAGTGACTGACGCGTTCACCTGCATTTGAAGCTCTGTATTTAATTAGCAGAAGATGGCTATATCTTATTACGCCACTGGAAGTGTACGAAACCCCCACACACAAATTAAACCCACAGAAGGGAAGCGATGCAGCCACCTGACGTAACCTTTTGTATTTTTTTAAAAGGTAGCTTGCGTTGTAGTTTCTATGCATCGTTGCAAACTTATGTTTCCCCCAAAGCTAACACAATGTATAAATACAACAAATGTTTCAGTACCTTTATACACATGGAAGAGGTATAAAGACTGGGTATTTGCCTACTTAGTGTCACTGAATTTAAAATAGCAAACTACTGATATTGCCTCAGATTTTACCCGTATTTTAAATAAGAAGTTACTTCAAACTTGCTTTCTTCACTTCAGCTATTCAACATTAGTTTTGCTTTCAGTGGAGTGTGTCGTGACCCCAGTCCATCTACTCTTGCTTTTAGTCAAACTGATACGCTAACACATGATCAAATGACTAGCAGAGAAAATGCTGATAATTGCACTTTGTAACCCACTCCTTACTCCACAGGAAAACATCCATTAGGAAACTAAACCACTAATTCCCTTCTCCCCACTGCAATCTTTAAAGAGCACCCATCCCCGTGTTAAAAAAAAAAGCCATCAATTTCAACTCACATTAAATACTGACAGAACTGGATTGGTTTTTCTTTTAAAAACAGATTTTCCGCTAGCATCGAATACCAAAGTTACTAAGGCATTTTACGAATGGAAACGGGGCAAATCATCACATAACTTTCTGAAGACACTGTGGATACAATTTAGCAACAGCACATTCAAAATGACGTCCGAGATCCCAGAGCTTATCTGGAGTCTCATACACCTTCTGCCATTGGTCGTTAACTTCGTCATACTGATAGAGAGAATTCTTCCTGCTGGTTCTGAAGACGTGTTCTTCGACAGTGACTTGAGTAGCTCGCACAAACAAGTGAAGTTTATTTTTGAGGACAACCAGTTTAATGTAGGGGTTAATGGACTGATCGCACGGGAAGTCTTTCTTTCGAGTCCACTTGTTCAATTCGACATCATAGGCCTCTACGGTAAACATACGCTGATGGTTTCCACAGGTTCCAGCAATGTAGTAGATGGAGTTGTTGTAGACAGCTGCCAAACCCTGGATCCTAGGCACGGTCATGGGAGTTAAGAAACCCCAATAATCTTTTCGAGGATCGTAGCAGAGGAAAAATTCTCCTAAGGGCAGAATGAAGAAACGAGATACAAAGCATTATTGGGCACATTCCATTTTAAGACTTTGTGTCTTCCATCTCCCAAAGCACGCTTCCTTTACTGGTGTTGATGGACTACAAAGCAGCCCAGTCCAGTGGTCATAAACTTTTCCAGAGCTGGAACCGCCTGAACTGCAAGCATGTGACATGTGACAGAACAAGGGTGAACCAGAGTTAATATTCTGCCTCTGGCAAGACCAGGATCAACAGTGCCAGGCACATGTCAAGCACCAGGTGGTATATTGTTGTAAGGAATGAGACAAGGAGTGGGGCTATGGCTCAGTGGTAGAGCATCTGCTTGGCAGGTAGAAGGTACAGGTTTAACCCCGGGCATCTCCAGCTGAAAGGACCAGGTAGGAGGTGATGTGAAAGACCTCCACCTAAGGTTTTAGCAGTAACTTACTCATTATTATACTGCTCAAGCGTATCATGAGCCTTCAACAGAGAAAGTACTGGAGCAGTTATCAGTCAGCAACTCAAGCTGTAGTAAAGAAGTTGCATGCAGAAACCCAAATCATTTTCACAACTGAATTTTCTTACTCTTGTCATTCCACAGAACCCATAAAACAGAATTGTTCAGGACGCCATTTTTACAATGTAAACAGGATTGCTACTTCATTGTCTGAAAAATTCTTATTCTTGCATTGTTTATTTTATTTTCAGCTGCATTGTTTGAGCTGCAATTTTTGTAAATTTTCTGCACTTCTCATAATACATATTACAAAACGTTTATTGCACTGTTTATATGTATTACGTTGTTTATATTTTCCTCTATTTCTGTCCTCTACTTTAAGCCTCCATGGGATAGGTGAACAAATGAAGTAAACAAAGATATTAGCTGCAATTTCAATTCTAAGTTACTTCAAAGATAGGCTGTTTAAAATGAAATCTATACAAACATGGTTTCAGAACTTACTACCCTTTTATGAAAATTCCTTCTTTACAAAGAAAAAACATCCAATGAGGAGAACATCCCCATCAGCATCCTCATGTGCTATGACTGCTGCTACGTATTACAAACTAACAACGCAGTAAAACCATGCATCATACAAATCACAGGCCATGCTGATCAAGGGATCCTAAGCATTAACATTTTATAGTTGTGGGGGAGTTTCTCGAATTGTATAAGTCGGTTTTGGGTAGCACTTGATATTGGGATACCTGGTTAATTTTCAGGAGGATCTGATGTCATCTTCTGACATCAGATCCTCTGAAGATGCCAGCCACAGATGCAGGCGAAACGTCAGGAGAGAATGCTGCTAGAACACGGCCATACAGCCCAGAAACCACACAGCACCCAAGTGATTCCGGCCGTGAAAGCCTTCGACATTAACATTCAATGTTTGGGAAAATGAAGATTAATTTAAACATAACCCTGGCAGAACAAATGAACTTACTTGAGAAATTCTGCATTGCCAAGAAATTGACTACTGGTTGATGACGGAGTGGGAACAACAAAAGAGTCTTGGGCCTCTGTACCAAGCATTAAAACTGGGCTTTTGTGCATACAATCCTACTGCATATGCAGCATACAGCAGAATGCATGCCTGAGGCCCCTTCCGCACACCCAAAATAATGTGTTTTCAAACCACTTTCACAACTGTTTGCAAGTGGATTTTGCTATTCTGCACAGCTTCAAAGAGCAGATTTCAAAGAGCACTGAAAGCAGTTTGAAAGTGCATTATTCTGAATGTGCGGAATGAGCCTGAGCTACAGATCTGCGGCATGCCATCGCTGCACATTCAATGGCCGACGGGCCAATTTAAACGGAACACCAGAGTCAAGTTTAAGTCAGGTGTCTTGTGCAACACGCATCTGATCAACTACATTTTGGCTGACAAAGAAGAAGAGTTGGATTTATATCCCCCCTTTCTCTCCTTTAGGAGACTCAAAGGGGCTTACAAACTCCTTGCCCTTCCTCCCTCGCAACAAGATGTTCATTATCATTATTGATTAGACTTGCTACGTTCCTCCCCCCTTACGGGCCCAGGGCAGCACGCAACATCAATAATACATACAATAAACAAAAATAATAAACATTTAACAAAAACATACTGGTTACAAAGATGCTGTTTATATTCTAGTCCCTTTGCAAAAATAAGACCCACCACACCAAGGAGATCTTAATTAATGTTTGGTAACGTTAATGGGGAATGAATGAAATAATGACTGAATAGAACTATGAATGAAGAGGTTTTTTTTACAAAGCAGTCCGGCAGACGGAGTTTTAAGAGATAATGCAAAGTTCAGATTTCATTAGGGTGTTGTGGGTTTTCCAGGTTGTATGGCCGTGTTCCAGTAGCATTTTCTCCTGACATTTCGCCTGCATCTGTGGCTGGCATCTTCAGATCTTCAGATATGCTAGCCACAGATTTCATGTTGAAGATGTTGTTTTTTAAAAAGAGAAATAATAGCTGAAATTTAAAACCACAAAAAAATGTAATTTAAGTAACCCTTCCAACCACAAAAAAATGGTTATCCATTCTGGGTTGGATAAGGTCACTGTAGTCACAAGATGCACCCATCTCCAAAGTGTAGTTGAGCAAATGTGCTTTCACACCTTTTCCTTTTAGAACATAACAAAGTTACTTTTGCTCAGCCTGTCCTGTCAACAAGGTCCCCTGCTCAAGATGGGTACGAGTTCTTCTTCCCTTTAATTTCCTGACTCCTGCTTGTCATTAGCCTCTCCAGTTCATGGTAGTACCTGGCACCATAGTCAAGGTAAAATACTTCATTCCTCCAGCTTCCAAATGCCATTGCAGAGGACAGGAGAATCTTTGGCAGTTTCCGCACACGCGCAAAAATGCAGCTCCACCGGCATGAATTGTGCCAGTGGAGGCTCGGAGGCTATTCACATGCTATTGTGCGAACAGCCCTGACTTGCTCCCCTGTCAAAGAGTCTAGGTCAGCCCCCTCCACTGACCCGCCTGTCCAGCATCACTCTGGAGGACTGCAGGGACCTACCCATGCTGCCCTCTGACCTCCAGGGTCAGTGGAGGCGACAGGAAGGTGCCGGCAGGAAGCTGCCGCTTTTCAAAAACTTTAAAAGCTTTAAAGCAGCACCTTCGCGCAGCTCCTGTGCGAACAGCACCCCTTGGGACGGTGTTTCCAAAGGGCGGTTATTTGGCCATGCAGAAACGGCCTTTGAGTGTCTCCAAAGACACCTCAGCCATTGCTAATACAGCATCAGACAACCTTGGAAATTTTCAAAGTTGTTTTCTTTTTTCCAGAAACAGTACAAGAGTACTTGTATGTTTCACAGGTTTGTAAATGTGGGGAGGAAGGGAAGGCAATTGTAAGCCACTTTGGGACTCCTGAAAGATGGAGAAAAGTGCAGTGCAAAAACCAATTCTTCTTTCTTCTTCTAAATGGTACAGGGGTGTGGAGAATACCACCATAAAAGAATTATGACTCAAATCGAAAACCAAGTTATAAATGCACATGATTATCTTTGCAAAACCAAAGCTAAATTACTCATTTATATGTCTCCTCTTGCACGGCAGAAAGGATGTTGCAATCACCGATCAGATACAAGGCTAATAAATAATGCATGTAATGCCATGGCAAGCCACAGGAAAACTGATGTCAGAGGTCCCAGGGAAGATGGTCAACTTATGTATTTCAATGGAATTTAGCAACCATGTGCAAGGCATATCCCGCATCATTCTTTGGGTGCGCTAAAACTGATTTCAGAAAGCTTAGAGGGGAAAACCCCGGCTAGCTCAATTTTGTCACATTTTAGAAGTTAAGCAGGGTTGGCCCTTGCCAGTACTTGGATGGGAGACCACCCAGGATAACCAAGGTCACTAGTCAATGGGGAACCACCTCTAAATGGCTCTTGCCTTGAAAACTCCATGGGGTTGCTACAAGTTGGCCGCAACATGACAACAAGAACAACAGGCCCTGGATAACTCTTCACAGGTTTGAAGGCGTTTGAACACTTCTGCTTCTTCCTTTTAATGTAAATTATTGTAAAGGTAGAAAATCCTCAACGTATTTAAGTATTATTCCGATAAAAATAATTTCCACACAAAGGTCTGAAATATTTCTGTTAAAATATTTCTTTCTAACAGGTTATGAAATTAACAAGGGGTACTTTTTAATGCTTGATTTATGTGTGTGTGAGTGTGAGTGTGAGTGTGTGTGTGTGTGTGTGTGTGAGAGAGAGAGAGAGAGAGAGAGAGAGAGAGAGAGAGAGAGAGAGAGAGATTAAATACAAGCCAAAACAAGTATGCTAAATCAGATCAGGGTCAGTTTAGCATAAAACACAGGTGTCAAACTCGTGGCCCTCCAGATGTTATGGACTACAGTTCCCATCACCCCCTGCCAGCATGATGCTGGCAGGGGGTGATGGGAACTGTAGTTCATAACATGTGGACGGCCGCGAGTTTGACACCTATGGCATAAAGGAATATCTTTCTGTTCTGTCTATATGAGCATGTGGCTGCTTCTATAGCTATTTCAAGGTATAGGAAAAGCATCATATGAGTTTCTCTTCAAAAAATCTGTAGTCTCAGAAGTACCATTCAATATCAGTTCTTTTAAATTCTGAGATTTTGGCAGGGAGAGGAGTTTTTAAAAAGTTCTAATTACATGGGCAGTTTTACTAGCAAGAACTGTTATGGACCAGTAACTTTTTCTGCACTTATTTGCAAAGGCCATTTGACCAAATACATTGTTTTGTTGGTTTCCACCCGATGTGTATACTGTGATGAGAAATCTCATGTTTATCCTACACACCAGGCATGCCAACACTTCAGCCCTTGGGTTGCACACAACAGGGCAGCTGTAAATTGAAGCTTCCAGATGCCTAATAAACATACAACTTTGTTTTGGGGTCTTTCTGTAACCTCAATGTTAAGAGAACAAAGGATTTAGCAAGCATAAACGAAGATAAATATGACCAGGATCACCAAGTTTGACTTTGCGCTTTATAAAGAAGGGCATGAGGACACCACTCCAACTACTCTGGAGTTTGACTGTTACCCACAAATATTCCATCGGCAGATTCTGCCCTCCTGCTGATACATAAACCCATCTTACCCTGTAAAACATAGATATGATCTTTATATTCCACTGCGTTATGAAATTCCATTGCTACAGGCATTGCAGACACGGCTGTCCAGCAGTTCTCTCGGCTGTCATAGCACTCCACGGATTTCAGCGAGTTGCGCCCGTCTCCTTCATAGACACGACCGCCTATCGCGTAGAGCTTACCACAGCAGTGAACCAGTTTGCAGCCGATCCTGGCACGCAGCAGCGGGGCTTTAGGGATCCACCGATTGCCCGAGTGATCGTACATCCAAAAGTCACTTTCTGCTCTGTGGTCTATGGAGACCTCGCTGCTGCTTGGCCGATACCCCCCAGCAATATAGATGTCATTGTCTGGAGAAACGAGTATCCCTACCTCCCGCAAATCATTGGGCGGTTTGCATAGTTTGAACACCCTCCCTGTGGCAGAATCGAAACAAGGCACTGTTTGCTTCTTTCCTGAGTGTTTGTGAGCAGCATCAAAGCACATGATCATTTCCGAAGCAGTCATTCCGAGCCGCTGGGTATAGCCATTGGCACTAGTTTTTCCTTTCTGTACACAGTTTTGGGCTATAGCCTGTGCAAACACGGGAGGGATTTTCTCTATGAATTTCGCATCCAAGAGGGGCACGCGGATGCATTTGGCAAAAATTTCGGGCAAATGGACTTCTCTTTTGTCAGGCTCATGTTCAAACCACCTTATGATGCTTTCATAGACGTGCTCTTCCTTGTCCACATTTAAATCGTTGCTGTCTAGGATGCTGACGAGTTGGTCTTTTCTCAGCTGGAGAAACTCTTGTTCTTTGGTGACACTCAGGAACTTTTTACGAATGTAATCTTGCGAACTGACTTTCAGCTCCAGATGCCCGTAGTGATCAGCAAAGATAAACACTCCGATGGAGTTCTGGGGGTCCAGATGACTGATCATGTATTTAGCACATTGGTCCTGGATGGAAGGAATCTGGAAGATACTAGCTGCAGTGAACAAAGCTTGGACGTTGGCTTCGGTCAGTGTCACTCTGGAGGTATAGGCGTAATTCAGTACTAAATGCATGGACTCTTCCTCAACACCAACAATTCTTACTTCTTTCTGGGTACTCTCAGTAAGGCCACTTGTGAACATTGATCTAGAAAAGAAGAACACACATCTGTAAGAATCACTCAACATTCAACTAAGCAAACCTCAGCTTTCTTACAGTTAAACTCACGAAAATCTTCTCAAAAGTTGGGGGTCGTCTTATACGCTGAGTGTCGATCCCCGTTGCCGTACCCAGCCCGGATGGCTAGACAGCGGCACCCTGCGGGGCCACGGCCTCAATAGAGGCCGATCGGTTGAGGGGGCAGGGCAGAGCCGGCAATGGCACCCCAGATGGCCGCAGCCTCAACAGAGGCCGGCCAATCAGCATAGGAGCAGGGCGGCGAATGGGACCCGCCAACGGCGGCGGCGCAGAACTCTGCCTCGGCCTCCCGAGTCCAAGTGCGACAGGGGCGGGGCAGAGCCACGGTGGAGGCAGCAACAGCACCTCGGATGGCCACAGCCTCAACGGAGGCCGGCCAATTAGCACGGGGGCGGGGCGGTGAACGGGACGCGCCGACAGCGGCAGCTCGGACCTCTGCCTCGGTCTCCCGAGGCAGGGTGCAACGGGGGTGGGGCGACATGGGGCGCGAGGCGGCAGGAACCTTGCCACAGCTGCGGGACTCCCCAGAAGGCCATGCAGGCCTATTTAAATAGGGACGTGGCGAGCAAGCGAGGGTTCCGGTGGAGGGAAGAAACTGGAGAGGATGGTTGGTAGAGGAGGCGAATGAGAATCAGGAGCCAGAAAGTTGGCGGTTGTCTTATATGACCAGTCGCCTTTTTGCGCCGGAAAATATGGTACTAAGTCTGTATCTGTTTGGGGGTACACAAGATAGTTAAAATAAGACTGGCTCTGAAACAACCAACCAAACAACCAAACAACCAAGTTTAAGGCACCCTGTATTGAGTATCTAATACAACATCTGTTCTCAAGACAGAATGCAGCATGACAAACAAGATGCCTTTTGCAACCGCTGCTGAAAATTATGAGGTGCCTGAGTTGTGCCTAATTGCCTGTATTAATTTGGTAGGAGCCCTCAGTTAATTAAGGTTAATTTTGCATTGCCAAAACAGGCAATAGAGCGTTAGAAAACAATTAAACCACGTAACAAAACACACACACATAACCAAAGCAACCACGCTTTATTTTTTGGGCGGACAATGTACAGCAGGTAGGCACACATACTATCAAGCTCAGTGTCTGAGAAACACAGTTTCCCAACAGGCAAGAAGCATCCAATGCGTAGCGTTTAGTGTATCAGACCAGTATCTGAGAGACCCCGTTTCAAACCCCCATACTGCTTTGGAAGCTTGCTGGGTGACTTTTGGCCAGTCACTTGCTCTCAGCCTAACCTGCCCCACAGGACTATAGTGAGCATAAAATGGAGTACAGGAGAATTCTGTCAGCTGCTCTGGGTCACCATTGGGAAGTTTCAGTTCATTTTTCTTTGCCGTTAAGGCACATCTGACTTACTTGCTGTATTAATTTTAGGTTTATTGTGTTTTAATTTCTGTCTTTTCTAGTCACAGCTCCAGTCACCAGACTTACATATCAAAAGATTTGCAAACTTCGCTATTAGACTATCAAATGGCATTGATTGTTTCAATCGAACATGATTTCCCTATCTTCCCCATCCAACTATAGACTGAAAACTTCCCAAATGCTGCTCCTGGAGAACAGGAACCCTACAGAAAAGCATGAAGTCTGAATCCGAGGTGCGCAATATATGGTGTGGAATTAGCAAAAATAGCGCAAAAATAGCCCTTCTGTTCACAGAAATCTATCAGCGAATCCTTTTCAGAGTTTAAATGATCAAGGAGTTTCATCATTTAGAAGTAGCTTCCATTACCAAGTTAGCCTTTAAACCAATAATTGCCAGTTTATTCTTATTCAGTGCACCAACTACAAGAAAGACCAACTTGAGATAATCCTAAACAGAAGTCTTGTTAGCAGCACTTTAAAGATTAGTAAATTTTTATCCGAAAGTAAACTTTTGTGGACTAGACCTAGTCTGTACCATTTTATTACTAGTCTTTCAGGTCTCACAAGAGGTTCATTTAGGTTTATTTTCAATGAACATTGGAAACAATAGAGGAGTTAACTAACAAAATAACATGACGTACCTGAAGTAAGGGCTAATTGCAGCAAGAACATTACGATGACAAGAAAACGTTTTCCCGTGATCCACTTCCACCACAATATCTGTCAGCTGGCCTTCATCGTACATGGTTTTGAGCTGCTGGAGAAGGCTGCAGGCATGAAAGGGATCCATCCCACCACTGACTGTGCTTGAAGCAGGAGTTCCATTCAGCGTTTGCAGAAACTTGCTCTGTTCTGGTGAAAGATCAACACAAAATGTTTTAGCACAGATCAAAAGGTAACTGACAAGTCTTGTATGTATTCAGCTTCGTATCTTCATTTCTTCTCCAGCTTTATATCCCAGCTCGAGAGCTATACTCATCAGTTTAACATCTGTGTATTTCAGAAAAGCCTGATAAGGTGATCCAGCAAATGCTGGCGGAATTTATGGAGAAGTTTTTTAATGCGAGTTTGCAGCTTCCATCAGATTTTCAGCTGCAAACTGAATAAGCTTATTGGATCCCTCACGTATCTAGCGACACAAATAAGTCAGCTCCTGTCATTGTGTAGTTGTTGAGAGCGAGTATAAGAGACCTCCTCTCCTTTGCAAGACAGAAAAAAAAGGATCTTTTGGGAGGTCCTATCAAAAATCAAATCCTACTCTATCCAGATTACAGCAAAAAAGTATCAATGAAACAGCACCAAGTCTTGTAAGATATATGAATCCGCAATATTATATTAAATATTCTGTCATTTTCTGCAGGCACTATCGACGTTTCAGATTCCAGTGGCTACAGAATCACTTCTTACTAGTCTGCAAGATCAATGTTCCATTGTTTCAAACCTTTAAGGCTGTTTGGTAGAGAAATTAATACCGAGTTGAAGGCTTTTTTGGGGGGAAAGCTAGTTACAATCATTCAAAGAATATTAGATTAGCTCTTCTATATTAATCAGCTTGACTTAAGAGTTGAACTAAATTTATTTTTCTTCTCTGTGTCTCCAATATCAGGTTTTAACTGTCCAGTCTTACTGCCAGCTTATAGATAGCAGTCTGGGTGTCTTGCTGTATTTTTCCCTTTCTCTCTCTCTCTCCCCCTTTTTTTTTAAATTACTTTTTGGGCTTTAAAGAACATATGTATGCCTTATTCCTCCCTTTAATTTGATTTACGTTGTCATTATTGGCATTAGTACATATATACCAATACAGTTAAATGGATGGGAAAGTTGAGAGCTGTATGAAACTCTGGCATCTTACCTGGAAGCAAAATTAAAAAGATTTGGAGTTCAATTGGATTGTTCTTTGTTTCTTTTTTCTTTAGGGACATGAATAATTTTTTGCATAAGTGGTGGTTAGTTTACAAAGATATTTTTCCTCTTTTTGTTTGTGTTTTACTTCACATGTTTTTAAAAAAATATTTTTAAATTAAGTACTTTATAGGTGGCAAGGTTCTCCATGAGATTCTTTGTAACTTTTCTGTGGCAGGAAATTGGGCTCTGTGAATCAGATTATTTTCAAATGTTCTGTTCAACATGCTATCATGAAATGTTAGTGACCTGAAGCGGGCAGATTTAATTTGACTCAAATCGAATTTTACTGGTCAGTAAGACTTGATTTAAGACATGGTTTTCTACATAAAGACTCATTCTTGCTGGTATAATCTTAACATTTGCAATCAGATGTAGGCTTCCTTTTTAGTTTCACAGTTATATCAAAAATTACTGATTTGGTTATACTGTTAAAATACATAAATAGATAACTATGAAATTATTGCAAATTACTGCCTTCAGTTTCATTCGGATCCGAAGGTCTTGCAGTCCTTTGTTGTAATATTTGCATTTTGCATGCAAGCCTGTCTTACCCATAGGTAGAGGAATGTCATTAAAATGTTGCCCAAACTGAGTCTCTTTTACGACCTGCTGCCATTGTAGATTTTCTCTTCCAGGCTACACACACAAAGATCCCAAGACTTGTGGAGTATTCTGCTCAAAACATTTCACTTTCATTTGTTTGTCCCTCCCTCCTCTCACTTAGCTCCTTGTGCAGATCTATTCCACTCCAAGCAATCTTCTATTAATTGAACCTCTTGAAACAGCACTTATAGAGGCAAGTTGATTCTGTATACATACATTTGCAAAGGAACAATGGGATTAAAGTCTTTTTCTCAATTCCATATGTATTAAAATAAATACATTTTTACCATAAAGAAGGGACCTGTGATCTCTTCAGACACAGATTTACAATTTTGAGAACTGAAAAACCTAGCACCTATGATAATATCTTCTAGATGAAAAAAAACTGCCCAAAAATCTTACAAAAACCTCTGGATGAGCATACCATTGTGAATGGATTAATGGAATTCATTTACCAAAAAGTTTAAATATTGCATGAATATACAGTCACATGCTACATAATTAAAAACTACTCATTTCATGATAAAGCTATTTAAACTATCTTTAAATGGATTTTTCCTCAAAAAGCATTTTATTTAAAAAATCAATTTAAATGTTAAAAATCTGATTTTGTTTTTTTGTCAAAAAATCATTGATTTTTATCCACTCTGACCTGAAGAATTTTAAGAAGTATTAAAAGGTTATTTCCAAGTCAAAATATCTTAAAGCTGATATGGTTTTTTTTACAAGGAACTTATATAATGGATCTGAATTACTTATGTAAGGATTGGGTTGGTGAAGTATATGCTACCAATACATCCAATCTATCAAAAGGTGTTGCTACACTGATATACAAGCTTATTTTTTAACAGCAAATGATTACAGATCTAATTGGTCCCTTTATTATTTCAGTAATGAAAATCAGATTCTTTTATTGTTATGATTAATGTGTCTGGTCCAAACGTGGCTTCTCCAATCACAACTGATGTTTCGGCCACTTGATATATTTTACATATGAATAACAGTTGGGGATGTTTTCAGTGACATAGTACATACAGCTTTGGATTGAAGCACACCCCCACACAAAGAATATATTTTGATAAGATTTACACTTAAAGCCTATAAGGCTGAAGTAGGTTTGATTGATCCCTGGCACATACGGCACCCATAAATGTGATAATGGATTTTATATCATTTTTTTCCTAGAAATAATGTATATTTGTGGACAGTTCTTTCTTATTCATTGGAGGGGGGGGGGGAAGGGTTAGTAATAATGGTGACATGGCTAGAGTCATGTAGTTGACGTTTGCTTAAATTAATCTTATTGTACGCCACCCTGAGCCCAAAAGGGGAAAGGCAGCCTAGAAGAAGTAGAAGACTTTGGATTTATACCCCGCCTTTCTCCGCTGGAAGGAGTCTCAAAGTGGCTTACAAATCCCTTTTCCCTTCCTCTCCACACTCCTCTCCACCTTGTGAAGTAGGTGGGACTCAGAGAGTTTCAAAGAACTGTGACTAGACCAAGATCACCCAGCAGGCTTAATGTGGAGGAGCAGGGAATCAACCCAGGTTCTCCTGATTAGAGTCCACCAATCTTAACCACTAAGCCATGCTGGTTCTCCCAGATATCAATCAATGTTTCTGGTTAGATTACTTTTTTGTTTTCACTGAGATCTGCCACTACAAGCCACAAGTAACATCCCTGCCTACCTTGTCCCCCAAATGTTTTCTGATGGCAGCACAGAGGTTGACCACTGCACACAACTCACACATCACTGGCTAAGTATGCACCAGCTCCTCTCTCCCCATGAAGAACCACTGCCCTATGGAGGTTACACATAAAGGGGCCTCAGAGAAAGAGGAACAGTTTACTATTATGGATCTAACCAGTCAGCTAAAGCCCTAATTGAAAGTTTCAAAAGGGCAGGCGTAACTTGCTCGTCTTCCAGAGATTTCTCACTAACTTGATACCAAAGTTAGTGGTATAATTGATAATTATTTGGGGAGGCCAGCTTATGCCATAAATTATTTGGGGAGGCCAGCTTATGCCATAAATTATTTGGGGAGGCCAGCTTATGCCATAAATTAATTATTTGGGGAGGCCAGCTTATGCCATAAATTAATCTCATTAGAGTTAGCAGCCATCTTTGCTTTGCCTATTGTCTACTTCACTCCTACTTTGATTGAAGAACTTTGCTTTAGCACTGAGGGCGTCTATAATATTTTCTAGCCAATATTTCTTTTAGTAAGTAAGTGTACTTTATTGTTTTCTGGTGGATCTGGAAATTGACTTTATGATTTTGTATTCACTGCACATTTTAAAAAGATACTACTTTACAATTTCTCTTTTAAATAAAAAATATGCTTTGCGTTTTGAGTACTGGTTCAGAACCCAAGGCTTGGCATTGCGACCATTCCCAAGGCCTGGGCGGGTCTTTAACAAATGTCAACAGAGTTCAACCTCAAGTAAGCAGCATTCAATCAGTTAAAGGGTCGCAGAAGTGGTACCATTTGGCATGGCATGATTCTTCGTTCTTTAGCAATACACTCTTTGCCAACATTTTCAAACTATAAATTATAATTATTGCACAAACATATATTTAGGTCAACAGTTTATTGCTCCTGCTATGCCTTGTGCAAGCAGAAATGGCTCATTAGATACGCTGAGGCTTTCCTTGCTCAACAGTTTGCTGCAACTGCCTGGCAGTTTCTCCAACCCTCTCACCCATATGCAGGACCATGATGGGAGAAGACGCTTAGAGGGGAAAGCCCATCTGATGCTTCTGCTTCACGCCTCCACGGGGAGCCAGATGATCATGTTTGAAGCAGATAGCCCATCCTTCAATTGGGGTGGAGATTATATTGCACACTGAAAATACATCCACTTTTCAGATCTAAGCCCTGCCCCTAAGAAGCACTGCTGGCCAGCTAGTTATTTGTTTTATTTCATTCATTTTAAATGCCCACATTCCCTTCATGGGCTCAGGGCAGCTTTCAGGATTGAATTGAAAATAATAAAATCTATTTAAAGCAGCATTTAAAACAACATATCAACCCCATTGAAATCTACTCGTAACTCAATGTGGCAGTTGATTAAAATACTAAATCTTGAAGGAAAGTGGGCAGAAATAGGTGGAAGAGAGAGTTAGGAGGGACTTTGAGCTGAAAGTACAGCCTGTACGCATTCAGCTCCAAGAATTTCCACAAAATTACTTTGTATTAATTTTACACATAGCAAACAAAAAGTACACCGCTTCAGCAAAGCCACTGTAGCATGGTGAACCATACATTTAGATGTGGTAATTCATGGTCAATATACCCAGTCAACCTCAAAGAGCTTGGGCCTCTAATCCTTTGCTGGGGATGGAGAGGAAAATACATTTATTCTGAAGAGGACAGCATAAAGAGGACAGCATTCTGAAGAGGACAGCATAAAATCAATATTCTTCCCAGGCTTGACTTAAAATAAAATCTATCCAAGTTGTAATAGCCAATATAAAACTATGAGGGATTCCATAACAAAGGTTGGCTTCACTGAGATGACATTAAAACCTTATCAGCACCTTACTTTACTGCTGATGACTGATAATGGTCAAATGATTAATGTGTTTTTTAAAGGGAATTAAACCCTTTTATCTAACAGGAACAAGATACACCAGACCACGGCCACACAGACGGCAACCAGTTGAATCCGGCCATGAAAGCCTTTAAATCCCTTAAGGACCACCTTCTTCCATACAAACTTACTGATTCACTCTGGTCATTCTCAGAGGCCCTGCTTTGGCTGCCCATGCAGTCTAAGATGAAATGGAAAGCAATCCAAGAAAGGGCCTTCTCTATTGTGGCACAAAACTCTGGAACTCTCCCCACACCCCTGCCAGATTTCTTGGTTTCCCTCTATCAGTGTCTTTCACCAATGGGTGAAAACCTTTTAGTTTCATCTGGCAAAGCCTCACTAAAAGTACTGTCTCCCCTTCTAGTGCTGTAATCTCATATCTTTAATTGAATTTTATATTTTAACTGTATTTTTAATTGTTTTTATATTGACCGCCTTGTAGACCCTAATGAGGAGGAAAGAAAACGTTTAAATTAAATAAAAAAGCGTAAAGCCTGGAACATACTGGTAGAAAAGGGCTGACTTGTTGATCTTTTGTATTTATCAACAAAGCTGCTATACTCACCCATTTCTTAGCATCTGTTAAAGCAGAGCTTGCCCATATTACATTACTTATGATAGGACTTAAAATCACTGATATAACTATATTGAATCCAATATGCCTGAAGCACTTCTGCCACGTAATAAGAAAAGGAACATGGCCTAAACAGCACATAAGGAGTGCTCAATGAACTGACAGATGAACAACATTCAAGTACAAAACCTGTTCTGTTAGGGCAATGAAAACAAGCAGGGATTGTAACACAGAAAAGAAAAGGCTTTTGAAATTTAGAATTCAGGTTCCACCACTGACCAAACAGGAAGCAGTCACAATGCTTTACAGAAAAAAAAAAACAAGGAGAGGAAGAGAGAGATAACTTGCCACACTGGCTACAGCACAATTTCTAATTCAGCACAACTTGGATCCTAACAGAATATTTCTCCTGGTCCCTCTATAAAGACCAAAGATTTACAAGACCTTCACCAAGCCAGACAAATTAACAATCCTGTTCAAGTCATAAACAGTTACCCTTCTAACTTTCACAAACTTTATAAGACAGTATGGGGCATTACAGTAATTGAGGAACTGCACACTTCTTATTGACCTTGGTAGCCAGTTAACGTTTGTGTTTACCTCTGCCAAGTCTCCATCAAGGAAGGGTCTTTGATGTTATATCACATCAAAGAGACTCTCCAAACAGCCCAAAGAGAAACATGTTATCACAGACAATCTCCTCTCTCTTTCTAGCATCAGGAGACCACCAGACTCACCACTGGAGAAAAGGGCAGTTGCCATAGCAAATATATTTGTGGACCCTCTCCTTTATGCACTGACAGGGCCAAGAGGTGCCTCAAGAAGTGAGACTCACCTTTTTAAAGCACATAATATAAAGGACCGCATAAACAAGAAGTAAATTGTGGGTGGGAAGTACATTGTAGTAGAATCTGAATGAACGTTAAAGACATCATGTACACTGAAGGATGCCCATGTAAGACATTAAAGCACAAGGTAATAAGTCATCACGTAGATTGAAGGCTACAAAGTGAAGGGTAAAAATAAAACAAGAACCCCACAGCACTACAAATATATTTTAGAATCAGCTTCCACAAATATGGGCTCACTTCACTAAATGTTCTGACTCACCAAAGCTCACACTGAAATAAGTTGTGTTACTCATTACAGTGCCACTCGACTCCTGTTGCATTTGACTAATGCGTGACTACTTATCCCAAGTGAAGTGTGTTAAGAGGAAGGGCCCTGCGTCTAAACTAGAAGGAGCAGGATAAATTTCAGCATGGGTGGACCTGGACAACACCTGAGATTACCTGGAAACCCCTCAAATACAACACCCTGAGTGCTATGATGGCAGAATAACAACCCCGTATACAGTATACATTTATATTATACAATCATACATTATTATAGAAGTGCAATAAATATGTTCCCACCCATAGATTTCTGCGATCCCCTCCCTTCGAGCCCCCACCTCAAAGCCTCGACCCCTCCTCCCCATCCGTCCACACAGACTCGGGCCTTCCCTAGGGGTCTTTCATGCAGCCCCACCCCTAGGACAGTCGCAGGGAGGGGGGGGGGTGTCTACAAACAGGCCTCGAAAGCCCCCCGCGGGCGGCCCCTTCCCTCTGCACAGGCCCCGGCCCAGCGACGCCCACCTCCCAGGGCAGCCATGCCCAGGCGAGGCTGCCACCAGCGGGGGCCGCCACCACTTCCACTTGGGGCCCCGTCTCCGTCGAGCGCTGATCGCAGCGCCGCCCGCGCGGCCTCCGTCGGCTCCGCGAAGAACGCCCCGCCACGCTCGCGAGCGCGGATGGGGGAGAGCTGGCGCTGATCCGCAGCTTGCTGGGAAATGTAGTCCTCCGCGCTCCTCTGCGACGAACCTGCCCCCAATTGCCTGCTGGGAGTTGTAGTCCGGAAAGCTTTTTACTGTCCCCCGTTGAACCACAATTGTGTCAGCGCTGGAATGGAGGCTTCTGCTGCTTCCCCGACCGCACTGTGATGGTTGCAGATATTGAGCTCGGCAATGCAAAGGGGGCAAGGCCCTAGATTCTCCGTCGCCCTAGCAACCGTCTGGTTGAAAGGCATGTGTGTCACTGACATGAGTGAGCAGTAGCATTTGGAATTGTTACAGGCAGTCTTTACTGACTTGTAAGGTGTAGCCTGGTTTTCAGGCCATGTGTTTTTAACTTACATTTGTGCATACTTGATAACAAATATGTCTATTTATAATATCTCTAGTTATAGACAGACAGACAGACAGACAGAGAGTCTGGAATGATTACAGTCTTTAAGATGACAGGGAGATTGCAGAGAAGCTGAAAGAATTCTTTGCATCTGTCTTCAGCCAAGAGGGGGTGAGGAAAATTCCTGTACCTGAACCAAGCTTCTTAGGAGGCGAATCCGAGGAACTAGTGAAGGTAGTGGTAGACAAGGAAGAAGTTCTGGCAGCCATTGATAAACTAAATGCTACCAAATCCCCGGGCCCAGATTGCATTCACCCAAGAGTTCTTAAAGAGCTCAAGCATGAAATTGCTGATCTTCTCACTTTAATATGCAACTTATCCCTGAAATCAGCCTCCATCCCTGAAGACTGGAAGATGGCCAAAGTCACACCAATCTTTAAGAAAGGATCTAGGGGGGACCCAGGAAATTATTGGCCAGTCAGTTTGACATCTGTTCCTGGTAAATTAGTAGAAGTAGACAAGCCTTTATTGGCATTCCAAATTACAATAAAACAATTGTCCATAAAAGACAGATAAATACAACAAACTTTCAGAGTCTTATCAATAGTGTAGTCCAAATGAACTCATCAAAAGTGCCATTCCCATGTACCTCTCCACAGACCAGGCTGAAGACCCACCAACAGAACCCAGGCATCACAACAACATACAGTATCAACACTCCACTATAAAACACAGAGTTTGTTGGGGTGGCACCAAACACAGAACAAGGGATAGGAGACAAGGAAATGGGTGAACAATTGATCTGACTCCAATAGTGGCTGGGGAAGAGGGGAGATCTCTCCTCTTCCCCAGTCAGCTGGGCAGCCTCCGTGGAAATGAGGGGTGCCCCAGCCTGCAGCCCTCGTATGGGAGCTGCTAGCTGGGGCTCCTCTCTTGCACGGAGGTCGCTGGGCTGACTGGGGAAGAGGGGAAGATCTCCCCTCTTCCCCAGCCAGTTGGGCAGCCTCCGTGACTCACGTATAAGCCGAGGGGGGCATTTTTCAGCCCGGAAAACTGGACTTATGAGCGAGTATATACGGTAGTTTTCAGAAGGGAAAAAAACCTGTCTGGCTCTAGTGCGAACTTAAAAACTCTATTTTTAATGAAAATAATTAAAACATTTATATATCAGAACCACAACTCTTAATCAACAACAAAAACATACATATTGTAAACAACAACAAAGCAATGAACAATGCACACACAGGAGATCCCAAATACAATAATATCAAGCCTCTGTAATGCAGTAAGAGATCCACTAATGGTGTAGAAGTGAAGGATACCAATGTCTGATGCCTTTCAAATACTCAACTTCCGTAGATCGGTTTCATGTATTCATAGATGAACGTATACACATCAGGATGTTGATAACATCCTTGACTGATGGTCAATGGAAGGTGGGAGTATTGACCCAGGGGAAAAAACAATACTTTCGACTATTATGTCTTCTTCAGCCACTTTAGGCACAATCATTCTATCATAATAATAATGGTAAACCTTGACCTTGAGTTAGTCACAGTTTTCTCAGAACACTCTGAGCCCACGTACAGGCAGTCAATAGCAAATCACCTCTGAATGTCTTTTGCCTTGAAAATCCTACAAAGTCACCATAAGTCAGCTATGAGTTGACAACATACAGATAACACAGAATTTGAGGGCTCTGGGAAGAGAAGAGAGTTTTGGGGAAAGGTTAAAGTAATGGGAGAGTGAGAAGTATAGAGTGAACAAAATCAAAGTTTATTCAGAAACATTCACTGAGCTCAATATAAACAATCAAGAAAAATGATTCAAGGTTTCAAGTGTAAATATTGTGTGCCATGGAAAAACACGTTCTAGATGGACTCCTTGTTACACTCTTGATAACCCATAACACACAATCGGCAACTTTCTGCTGTAATTCTGTAACTATCTCAGATTCAGGATGGTTCTAATCCTAGGACTCTGAGAACAATCTCTTGCTATGCTGAATCTTTCCCTAAACTATCTTCTCTCACTACCACAATGTTCAACCCACAAAACCTAACTGACACCCTGAAGGTCAGATCTTGACCTGTCTCCCAGTACATTGCATCCATTGGCTGATTTAGATCACCACTTGAATTGGTTCCTGTGTGGCTGGGGTGATTAACCCCTGGCAGGAATGGCAGGATAAAAGTCTATGTAATAAAGGCATGATTATTTCTGTTATAAAGTTACCACCACAAGATATTCTGTAATACAGCAATGGCATACCCTTCTTTTCAAGAAGTAGCTATGCAGTATCTGATGTACGATGGTAGGGCAAATGGTAATTCAGTTTTCTTGCATAATACTCTTGGATTTTTTAAAATAGTCTTTGGTTGGAGTGGAAGCATAGCATGGTGGAAGCTGCAGTGATTAAACTAAGTGGAAAATGTATTGTTGAAGGTTTTCATGGCTGGATTCAACTGGTTGTGGGTTTTCCGGGCTGTGTGGCCACGGTCTGGTGGATCTTGTTCCTAACATTTCTCCTGCATCTGTGGCTGGCATCTTCAGAGGTGTATCACAGAGGGAAGTCTGTGATATACCTCTGAAGATGCCAGCCACAGATCCAGGCGAAACATTAGGAACAAGATCCACCAGACCGTGGCCATACAGCCTGGAAAACCCACCACAATAAGTGGAAAATATTTGCATTTCATGTATTTATTTACATCCCACTTTCCTCTCCACTCAAAGTGGCTTATAATATTCTCTTCTCCACCATTTTCTCACAGCAGCCCTGTGAGGTAGGTCAGGCTGAGAGTTTGTGACAGACCTAAGGCTACAACCTCCATTACAGCCATTAAGAACTACCCACTCAAAATGGAAAGAACAAAAGTACGAACGAACTACTGGATCAGTCACCATTACCTGAAGGAACAGAAATATGTAGTCCCCCCCTCCCCCCCAGGCACACACAAATATTTTTCAGCCAAATTAGAGCTGCTGTATTGCATGATCATTACTGCAGCAGTACCTTGTCAATTTTCTTCTGCAAAAACAACTTAGCTTGTCAATTTCACTCACTCCTAACTGCAGGCACAGTGTATATTTGCATTAGCATTACATTGCTCATTTGAGATTAAATTGACAAAGCTGATACAATCAACCTGGTTTGAGTCTGTGCTAACATTACATTGCTACTGTGATATGACAAATAGGGAAAAAAAAAATTGAAAACAGGAGGAGGGGGAGGAGAAACTGGCTGAAGGTGAGGTTGGGCGACTACATGGGGGCATGGATAAGGGCCAGATGTTTAAGAACGTGAGAACGTAAGACCAAGCCAGCAGGGTCCATCTAGTCCAGCATTCTGCTACTCGCAGTGGCCCACCAGGTGCCTTTGGGAGCTCACATGCAGGATGTGAAAGCAATGGCCTTTTGCGGCTGTTGCTCTTGAGCACCTGGTCTGTTCAGGCATTTGCAATCTCAGATCAAGGAGGATCAAGATTGGTAACCATACATCTACTTCCCTCCATAAATCTGTCCAAGCCCCTTTTAAAGCTATCCAGGTTAGTGGCCATCACCACCTCCTGTGGCAGCATATTCCAAACACCAATCACACGTTGCATGAAAAAACGTTTCCTTTTATTAGTCCTTATTCTTCCCCCAGCATTTTCAATGTATGCCCCCTGGTTCTAGTATTGTGGGAAAGAGAGAAAAATTTCTCTCTGTCAACATTTTCTACCCCATGCATAATTTTATAGACTTCAATCATATCCCCACTCAGACATCTCCTCTCCAAACTAAAGAGTCCCAAACGCTGCAGCCTCTCTTCATAAGGAAGGTGCTCCAATAAAGACTGTTTCCACATGATCCCACGCTCAAGAGAAGCTGGCTCAGAAATGGATAGGAAAAAAACCCTTCACAGTAAAAGTTTGCAAAGCATTTCTGGAACCAAATGGAGGAAAATACCTGAAGTATTAAAAGAAATAAACATAGCATTTGGCGGTAAGATAGGTTGTGAACAACTCCTGCCGAAAATGCCTTAGTTGGGCTAAAAAAAAAAAAAAGAACTGTGGATCACTGTGGGAATTACTAATACACAAAACGTAAAAGATCAACAAATGCTTTTTATAAAAGTGGCTGTTTCAGGCTAGCTCCTTGTTTTTGAAATTAAGCGTTGTCTGCAAAGTACAATTCAGGACTGCAGCAGTGTGGTTCCACTTTAAGAGAATGGCTTCACCCCCTCTTGGCAATTATCACCAGTGCCCAGGCTGCTTTTGATAATAATGCCTCATAACACAGGAGCGGTAGCAACTCTGATGAAAGAGCTGTAAAAGAAAATAGAACCTCACTTCTGCAAATCGATTCTGCAGACGTTTCCAATTTCCCCATTCAGTCTTGCTATGGGCTGTGAAATTGACCAGCGCTGTAAAAAAATGAAAGGGGAAGAAGAATATCTACAACTCCTGCCTGGTAGCAAATGACATTCTTGTATATTTGTCCTTCTCGGCTGGTGTGTCCTGCTTACCTGAAGCCCTCACTGTGCAATATTTCCAGCTCCAGAGGCTGGCTGGATTAGCGTACAAAATGAAGCAATGAAATGGTGAGTGTTATCGAATACAGGTATAGATAATTTAATACGATCTTTCAGAATGGGCATTTTTTTTCCAAACGCTTCCTCCTTGGATAGCAGGAAAACTGCCACCAAAGCGTGCACACAGGCGCAGACAACTAAGTGCTTGCTCTGCTGCTTCATTCATTTTCCCCCCACAGCCTCCCAATTTCATGCCTCGTCTTACGATCTTTGATTCACTGTGTGTTACAACTCAGCATTAATTAAAACGAATCAGCTCATTTTAACTAGGCAAAAGCACTCCAGGTGCTCAGATCTGGGTGTCCAAATTGAAGCGACAGTTGTGATTGCCAGAGATACACCAGCGTTACACAGTGTTTCCTGGATTAGTAGATTGGCTCTACATTAGCCATTAATTTGCATCTACCATGATTTGTTCATTCAGACATTACAGACGATCTAGGTGATGTCATAGTCAGCCCATTGCATTCCAGTATATTCGGGGGGGTGGGGGGGTGTTTTTCTGTCTTTCAGACCTGATTTGTGCTGGGATTTGTAATTTAAAATGCAAATGAAGTGCCAACCAACACAGTCTGGACAAACTAATGTGGGTTTCCAGCCTAATTAATGACCGACTGCTTTCTCTCTCAGCCAGTTGGTATTTTCAGGGTATTCGTGAATCAATTGTGAAGTATTAGTTTTTGTCTGAGAGGGGGTAAGGTTAAGATGTAGCGACCAGAACTGAACACAGTACTCCAAATGCAGTCGCACCACGGCTTTATATAAGGGCATGACAATCTTTGCAGTTTTGTTACCAATTGTTTTCCTAATCATCCCCAGCATAGAGTTTGCCTTTTTCACAGCTGCCATGCATTGAGTTGACATTCCCATGGAACTATCCACTAAGACGCTTGAATCCCTTTCTTGGTCTGTGACTGATAGCACTGACCCCTGTAGCGTGTATGTGAAGTTTGGATTTTTTGCCCCTATGTGCATCACTTTACATTTTGCTACATTGAACTGCATTTGCCATTTCTTAGCCCACTCACCTAATTTATCAAGGTCCGCTTGGAGCTCTTCGCAATGTTTTGCGGTTCTCACCCCCTACATAATTTTGTATCATCCACAAACTTGGCCACCATGCTGCCCACCCCTCCTTCCAGGTAATTTGTGAATAGGTTAAAGAGCACTGGTCCCAAAATGGATCCTTAGGGGACACCACTACATCTCTTCATTGTGAGAACTTCCCATTTACACCCACCCTTTGCTTCCTGTTCCTCAACCAGTTTTTAATCCATAGGAGGACTTCCCCTCTTATTCCGTCACTGCTGAGTTTTCTCAATAGTCTCTGGTGAGGAACTTTGTCAGAAGCCTTTTGGAAATCCAAGTAGACAATGTCCACTGGTTCCCCCTTATCCACATGCCTGTTTACACCCTCAAAGAACTCTACTAAGTTTGTAAGACAGGACTTGCCTCTGCAAAAGCCATGCTGACTCTTCCCCAGCAGGTCTTGCTTTTCTACATGTTTTATAATTTTATCTTTAATGATAGATTTTACTAATTTACCAGGAACAGATGTCAAACTGACTGATCTGTAATTTCCTCCCCCCCCCCTCGTTTTTTTAAAGATTCTCCTTTTAAATCCACCTTAAAGGGAAAATCTGGGTTCCCTAGTTAAAACAACATTGAAAGTGATGCTGGTTTGGGGTGGATTATCCCCCACCCTGAAACAGCATCACTTTCAATGTTTAAACTGGGGACCTCAGATTTTCCCTTTAAATCCCTGCTGAAGGGGGTGGATTTAAAAGGAGAATCTGAAGAAATTTGGGGATGCCTGCTGTCTGGGGTGCAATTGTTAAGCTAGCAGCACCAAACTTTCAGGGTATCTTTAAGAGACTCTCCTGATGAGACCATCCATGTTTGATGAAGTTTGGTTCAGGGGGTCCAAAGTTATGGACCTTCAAAAGTGTATCCTCCATCTTCTGTTAGCTCCCATTGGAAATAATGGATGATGGGGCACCTCTTTTGGGAGTCCATAACTTTGGACCCCCTGAACCAAATCTCACCAAACCTGGGTGGTATCATCAGGAGAGTCTCCCAACAAATCCCTGAAATTCTGGTGCTGCTAGCCAAAAAACCGCACCCCCTGCAGGCCAAAAACAGAAAAAACACAAAAAAATACAAAAAAACACAAATTGGGGCGGAGCTTCAGACATGTAATGGGAGGGGTTTGAATTTGAGGGGAAAAAACCCCTTTACTTACATCCGTGCTGGAAATAAAATGCTTTGGGCTAAAAACCATATGGAACTCCATGAAGGAAATGTTTTATTCCCTGTCTGAAAATATTTTATTTGTATTGTGCGGAAAGGGCCCTTCTCTTTCTTGAGGCTTTTAATTTCATTAAAACTCACATGGTTAATTTCATGAAAAAGTCATGGGGTTCTTCACAGAGTTTCATGAAGCAGAATGAGAAGAAAACACAGCAGAAGCTTTGAAGAATTTTTCATTGGGAAGCAATCTTTCTAAAGCAGAGCTCATCATTTCGTGTATCAGGACTGTCTTCAGGGGACTCTCATTCATTAAGCTGCATTACATAATTCAGTACATGGATGCATAAATTTAATTAGCCTGCTCCATATTTAAGATGTTCTCTTAATTTTACTTTTTTCCCCTCCCTTGAAGAATCCTTGAGTTAATCCTGCCCATTATTGCTGCTTATGTTGATTAGGGTGAAGAGAAAAAGAAGGGAGATGGCTCGAGAAAGTTGCCCTTGAAACCAGATTAATCTTATCGCACTGAGCCCGTTACATCAAAATCAGCTCCAGAATGGCAGGGGGTAATTAATGGGGCACATAACAGACGGCCATTTCTGATTATCCCATGCTGTCCGGTGGATTCAGTCTTGCAGAGGCAGGCTGGTGGAAACAAGACCCCCAATGGGCAGCAGTGCTGTTAATGTCAGAAAAGGCCCTGGCCTTAGCAGCAGGCACCATTTGATTGGAACCATCTGCTGTGTGGATGGAAATGCCTTTTTAAAAGCAACTTCACTTTCCTACACATTTGTACATACATGCAAGCATTCACATGCACATGTCCTAGCAATTAATCTACACTCATTTGAACCTACATGCTATATAATATTGTTATGCCAATAAAGGTTCTTTGTGTGTGAACCTACATGCAATAGACAGGACAAGTACATTCTACAGCAGTGTTTCCCAACCTTTTCAACGTCATGGTACCCTTGACCTCACTCTCCATATCTCACGATACCCCTGCCATCCCCCCACCTTCCCCTCCCAGTGCTCCTGCTTGCCACCACCCCCCACCTTCACTGGGGGGGGAGTGGCTGCTGACCTTGTGGCAGGCCCTGCCCCCTGGGTCAGCATCATGTCCTTGCTGGTGCCAGCTGGAGACACCACAAAAGTGAGGGGAGGCGGTTGCATTGCCGTGGTACCCCTGGGACATGCTCACGGCACCTCAGGGTACCACGGAACCCTGGTTGGGAAATGCTGTTCTACAGCCTAAATCTAGTAACACTCTTCCTCCAGCCGTCCGGGCCCTGAGGGATCTTGGTGAGTTCCGCAGGGCCTGTAAGATGGAGTTGTTCCACTGGGCTTTTGGAGTGTCCAGCCGCTGATGTGCCCCCACTTTAGTTTCCTGTGTTTGGGGTCCCTTTACCATCTATGGGACCCTTTCCCCCCCCCCCTTTGGGAGGGTTTTAATAAGGGTTTTATTGCTGACGCTGTTTTATTATACTGACCGCTGTGTTTATTTTAATGGGTTTTAATTGTATGCTGTATAATTATGTTGTTCACCGCCCAGAGCCCTTCGGGGTAGAAGTGACAAAAGTACTCTCGCTACAATAATAAATAAATAAATAAATAAATAAATAAATAAATAAATAAACAAACAAACAAACAAACAAACAAACAAACAAACAAACAAACAAACAAGTAAGTAGAGTAATGCGTAGGTAGAGTAGAGTAAGTGGTAGAAGTAAGTAGAAGTAAGCAATAGAAATGGAAATACCGAATTTTTAAAGAAGTTAAAGAATTAGAGTAAGTTAACCATGGAAATAAATAATGGCATTCTGTCGGTATTTACAAAGTACTTGCATGAGAATTTCAATCAGCAGATTTTCTTCAAAGTTATTCTGGAACAGAAAGTACATTTGCAAAAGAACCAATTTGCACTGGTGTGAGAGCTATACTGTAACAGACTAACAGCGCAATCCTCTACACAGGCATACTCAAAAGTGTAATGGGGTTTGATAGGGCACAGTGCTCTGTGAGTATGCCTAGGATTCCAGCCCTCGACTTTCCTGGAAGCAAGACCCATTATAGAAAGGGATTTGCTTATGAGTAGACCTACCTAGGAGTGTTCATTCCCTACCCCCCTGTGCTGTTGGATCTTGAAGATACAAGGTGTCAGCACCCCTACATGAGCTTGACATCATCCCAGAACCAAGTAAATTACTGGGCCAGCCTGCAGCGGCATTACAAATCAGGCAATGTTTCAAATAGGGTCACTGCTCAATAGAAGAACATTTGTTCCAGGTTTAGTCCCCAACATCCCCAATTAAAAGGATCATGAATAGACGATGTGGAAGGCCTCCACCTGAGACCCTGGAGAGTTGCTGTCAGTCAAAATAAACAGTACTAACCTTGCTAGATAAAGGCTCTAACACAGATTACAACAGCTTCACGTGTTTACAGAGGCATAGCTCCAAGGGGACGGGGGGGGCGACGCACTGGGCGCGTGCCCCTGTGGGGGTGTGGCAAGGGTGTTCTGGGGGTAGGGGCATTCTGGGGCAGGGGCGGAGGATGCACCGGTGCACTAGGCGCTTTCCCCCCTTGCTACGCCTCTGCATGTTTATGATAGAGGAGCAGCAGGCCTTTAATAACCTACGTTTTCTCTGCTCTCAATCCCATCCTCAAGGATGTCATGCCAGAATTAAATTAAAACTGAATAATTCATTTTGCCTCAATTGGGAAAAAGACACAAAATCACTGAGCTCCCACTTCTTCAAAACTTCCCCAACAAGGCATATCTCAATGACCATGGGGCTGTATCACCTCACCCCAACATCATGAAGTCAGGATGTAAGGAGACATCACAGTCATAGATCTCAGATAACTTTTGAAAGGTTAGTTAAAGACATGCGCTGTTCAGTTCAGATGAGGGCCACGCAAGGTCGGGAGAATGACGCTAACCTTTCACTTCCAAAGGGCACTGTTCCCCAGAGTGACATGAACTATTGCAGAGGGAACACATGAAAGTTTTAATTTAACACATAAAGGTTTTAATTTAACATTTTGTAAGTGAAAATGTTGTAAGTGAAAATTTAATTTAACACATAAAGGTTTTAATTTAACATTTTGTAAGTGAAAAACAGTTCTTTTCAATATTGTTTTTTCAAAAAAAATCTGGACTGTTATCTTAAACATACCTGCATGGTTGTGTGTGAGAAGTGCTTACAAGTCATGGCTAACTGATGTTGATCCCAACAAGGACTGAACAGCAGAAGTGGTTTGCAATTGCCTTTCTCTCTATGGTCTACCTTCCAAGTACCAACCCTGCTTAGCTTCCAAGATCTGACAAGATCAGTCTATACATGCTGCCTTCCCTCCCATAGATGTATGGATGGTAATTAGCAAACTGAAAAATTGACTCTCTTATTTCTGAGGCCTCTTCCGCACATGCAGAATGATGCACTTTCAATCCACTTTGCATCTGGATTTTACTGTGTAAAATAGCAAAATCCACTTGCAAACAATTGTGAAAGTGGACTGAAAATGCATTATTCTGCATGTGTAGAAGGAGTCTGAGTTTCCCCTTTATAAAAATCCCAGTGTAACCTAGCAGATCCCTGGCCACATAAATCTTTGTTGAAGACTTGGGGGGGAATTTACAATCAATAAAATGACAGCACCTTGTGGCTTGCTAAACAAATGTGAACTTGCTTCAACAGGACAACAACATTCACAGTAACAAACATTTAATATGAACGCAACAACTTTATCATTACAATGAAAACTAAATCACAGTGGCTACAACTATAGTCCAGCTCAGATATACAGAATCTTTAAAGCCCTTCAGGAAGAGTAACAAAAATAGTATGACCAGACGTCCCACTTTTGGCGGGACAGTCCCGCTTTTAACCAATTTGTCCCGCGTCCCGCGGGGTTTTTTAAAATGTCCCGATTTTTGGAAGGCTGCTGCACTGCCTTCTGGGGTGCTCCCGGTTCTCACCCTGTGACAGAGCGGGAAACCGGGGAGCGCCCCAGAAGGCAGTGCGCTCCTGCGGCCGCATGTGCATGCGTCCCGCTTTAAAAAGGTGAAAATCTGTTCACCTTAAACAAATACCAACAGTGCCCAGTAATAAAAGAAGGGGGAAGTCCAAAATATTAATTGGAAGGGCAGGGCTGCTTCATCTCCAGCTGCTTTTCTGTGATGGCTGTGGTTGCTGCTGGTCTTTCTCCACCTTGGGCCTTTAAGGAAATGATCAATTCCCTCAGTCAAGCTCTGGCCCGTCCCTCTGCTGCTGCAGGCAGATTAACTGGGAGGGCGGGGGGAGGCTCTTGTAGTTGGTAATATATGAGCAAACTTACCAACTGCTCGTGTTCAGTGAGCTCCTGTTCCCTAGGCCCTAAAGTCCAAGCATTCCAAAAAAATGAATACAAATATTAAAATGGCATGGGTTACACGGGCACATCACTTTACCATCAGCTCTGGACGTGTTCTGTATAGCAAAGGCCTTATACTCCCCTTGGATAGAATCCTTTCATATCCTTTAGGCTGGAATGCTCTCATATCCTTCTGCTCATGCACTTTATGCTAATGAGCAATGGGGTTTCGTGCCACTTGCTTTTGTTTCTAGCTGGAAAAAAAGTATTTTTCCAAATCTGAAATGGCAGGGCAGAATAGCCATAAGCCAGAGACATCTGGGTGATATTCTGCATGTCCTTTAAAATATTAACAGGTCACCACAGCATGTGTTAAAATGCTGGACCTAAATGTTATCCCCAAATTCCTGTTTCCAGCAGAGATGCAGAAGGTAAATTGCACCATTTACTATGAACCAGAAGGATGCCAAACTCATTAATTATAGTATCTCTATGGCTTGATCCTTTAGTAAAATAATCTTTTACTTAGCTAGATGCACAGTGTGCATCTCTCATCCCCATGTAAATGCAATCATATAAAATGTGATTTCCATACACTCAGACTACTGATGGAACAAATGTTTTTGATATCTCTCAAGCCATTGTTCTAATTTGAGAACCATTTGCACGCAGTGATGTCAAGTGATACTTGTGACTATTATTTTCTTCCAGTGAAATGAATGCAGGAAACAAAATCCAGCAGGGAGACTATACATAATCAGACACATCCTCCCAGGTGAAACCAGCAAAACAAACGACTACGGTCAAGATTAAACACTGGTCCAGCTCAGGGACTGTGCCTAAACTCTGTGTGCTCCTACCTCTCCCTCCATTCTTCCTTCAGGTGCTCTGATTCCCTCTCTCACTTCCTCGTTTGAGCATAGAATTGTTAACAAAGTTTTCAAAATGGGCAAGCTATGGTTTCTGCAGCCACAGTTTGCCTTTGTAAACCAGATTCAGAAATCCACTTCAAGATATGCATTGCAATTTCTAGGTTGAAGGCAGAGGTGGGATCCAGCAGGTTCTCACCAGTTCCCGAGAGTGGGTTACTAATTATTTGTGTGTGCCGAGAGGGGGTTACTAATTGGGTCTGCTTTTCCGTTAAAAATTCCACTAGGTCCAAAAATCATAAAGTCCTGTTGTTTCCTATGTGGCTGGTGAGCGAAGGTAGAAACCGGGATAATTCTCCCTGTTGGGCTGTTTTAAAAACATGTTTTAGAAATATGGTAAAGTTCCTTGTTTAAGGAAAGTATCCTTCTTTTGATTTCGAGAAACAAAATTAAGTATTTGAAAGTATTAAGTATTTGACAGGCAATCAATTAGAGGAGAAGTAGTTGTTTCTGTTTGCAGTAGATGATAGGACTTGCTATAATGAGTTTAAATTATGGACAGAAAGATACCAGCTGGAAATTAGGAACTTTTTTTACAGTAAGAGTTTTTTACAGTAACAGAGAAATTATTAATGCCCCACCCCCGGAATGCCTGGCCACGTCCCCGTAGTGTCCTGCCCAGCCCCATTGGCACTACACCACTGTTTGAATCCCACCACCATGGGAACCTGTTACTAAAATTTTTGGATCCCACCACTGGTTGAAGGCAAAATAAGGTTTGCTAAAACCTTGGGTTCCTAATATAGGTATCACAGCAAACCTGTGATGAAACAGAATGGAGGGAGGATATGATAGATTCGTTCTCCTTGGCAAGGCACTTTACATTCAGGAAGATGGGTAGTTCTGTGTGGACACTCAGTTATCTATGGCCAATGGCAGATGTACTAGATAATGGCTTTACTGTTATAACGGATATTGCAAGGTAGCCATGGAAGCCTTGTGCTAAATTTACATGTGCGGAATGAATAATGGATTTCCCCTGTTATCCTTGTTCTTCCGCAAATATCCTCCATAGGGGAAGAAATGTGGAGTTATTGGCATGCAAACTCACTTTTTGTAACAAGTGTTGCTAGCTTTGCATTTTTAGGGCTGCCCAAGAGGTCAGAGACGATCCAAGAGTCACCACTGATAGTAATAAAAAGAAGGCATTTGGCAAGGTTTGTCATATGAGCACACAGCCAGTGACCCAGCAAGGCCGATCTGACAAGTGGGGAGAAGTGCTAAGCTCTACTTCTTCAGTCTTCCTTTCAAGGGGGAATCCCCAAGGCCCACTTTTATGAATTTTTAAAGGACCACTTCAGAGCTAAAAGGTCAGATGCTGAATCAAAGATTTTCATTTCCCTTAATTGAGGGACTGTGTTGGGGAGGGGGTGGTTTGCAACTATGGTTAGAATAAATCTCAATGTGCCAAGATCAAAATTTCTTATTTCGTGGACATCACACCCTCCCTCTTGACAGGACAAACAAGCAAGGTTATTCAGCCGGTCGTTGAGTGGCCTCTCTTGCTCTTTTCCCTTACCATTTATTTGTCCTTTTCTCAGAAACATTTTTCATTCTGTCATCACCTCTTGTTTCACACAGCACAACCTTGCACATTGACCACATGAGTCTTAAGACTCTGATCTTGACATATTAGAAAAATGCACAAACATCCCAATGTTTATTTGAATGCCACTTGATTTTAACACAAGAATGGAGGAATCTTCTGGAGACTGGGAAAAAGAAAGAAAACTAATCCTGGCAGCCATTTTAGAATTCCTCGAGGACAGGTCTATAAGGGGTTGCCATGCACTGAAAATAAGTTGTGTTTATTTCATTTGTCTTGTCTGATTGTTTGTGTAAAGTGCTGTGAAAGCACAGCCAACCTATTGCAATTCAGTAGGATTTTCAGGGCAAGAAACTAACAGAGGGCGTTTCCCCACTTACCTTTGCTGCCCTTTGCTGCGTGCTACTCTCAGCGCGCAGCATCTCTGGCGTGCGCCCGGGCGTCCCCATGACCCCTCGCTCTGTGCGGGGTCATCAAAAGGCACCGTTTCGAGGAGCGCCAGGGATACTGCACGCTGAGGGGACGCGAGAGTGGCAGCGTTGGGACGGCAGCATTGTCACCGCCCCTGTAGTGGGGAGTGCCAGGGGACCCCGCGCTACTTGAGGAGAGTAGCGTGGGGCTTAAGGTAAGTGAGGAAAGGGCCAGAGGTGGTTTGCCATTGCTTTCCTCTGCATAGCAACCCTGGTATTTCTTGGTAGACTCCAATCAGAATGTAGACTGTACCAAAAAACAAAGAGTTTTCGGCCTAGGTCTGATTAGTTGACCTCAAATATTTTGATAGATCTTAGGCCAGAACAGACTGGCAGATAGCTGATGTGAGCAAATTTAGAAAAGGCTCACTAGAAAGAGGAAAGAGCAGCATTTTCCATAGCTTCACTCCAACAACTGCACTCATGTGGAGGACTGCAGAATCAAACCCAGTACTCCAGATTAGAGTCCACTGTTCTCAACCATTATGTCATTTGGCTGGTACAAAGGTGTCTTAAAGTGACTTACAAACTCTTTCCCTTTCTCTCCCCACAAGAGACACCTTATGAGCTAGGTGGGGCTGAGAGAAGAAGAAGAAGAGTTTGGATTTATACCTTGCCTTTCTCTACCAAAAGGACTCACAAAGCAACTGATGAACTCCTTCCCTTCCTCTCTCCGCAAAAGACACCTTGTGAGATATGTGGGGTTCAGAGGGTACTAGAGACATGTGATTAGCCCAAGATCACCCAGGAGGCTTCATGTGTAGGAGTAGGAAACAAATCCAGTTCACCAGATAAGAATCTGCTGCTTATATGGAGAAGTGGGGAATCAAAATCAGTTTTCCAAATTAGAGCCCACCACTCTTAACCACCACACCATGCTGGCTGGTACCAAGGTGATATCTCCTGAGCTGAGGAGGGAGAGGAAAGCTAAGATCAGCTTTTTGGTTTGGTGGGAAAGATGCTGTTTGCTTTCAGTTTCCAAGCAAATGGATACCAAAAGACACATCAGTGAGTGCTACTTTGGGAATCGCTGACCTAACGTTTGGAGAGACTGACAACCAGGATGGTTGAAACCATAACAAACCAGCAAAGTCCCAGAAATGCTGAATCCTCCCTCCCTCCTGGTTTGGGCTGACATTGGGAATTCACAGTGGCGAGACACAAATGTCTTTGTTGAGGCTTAAATACAGTTCTCCTGAGTTGGGAAGCCAAGTCAATTAAATGACTGCATTACCTCATTTCATTCTTCTCTATGCCTGAGGCCAAACTCACGCCTGGCTCGGCTCCTGAGTCTTCCCAGTGGGGTTAAATTCTCGATCAGCAGGATATCAAAAATCTGACTAGTAAAACATTGTTAAATAGCTATTGCCAAATACAACATTCTGGGTGGTTGCTTATTATGTCATAGTGATTACATTCACCAGTCACTAACTTCACAAAGTGTCTCGTTAGAGGCTTATCTACCTAAAATTGGGCGGGGGGGGCACAGTTGAAGGTGAGTGAGTCGGGCCCAGCCCCACACCTGGCCTCCATTTGGCTTGCCTTGCCCCCTCTCTGGAGGGCAAGGTGTTGGGCTGCCCACTCTGGAGGTTGGGTGTGGGGCTGCCCCCCATCCAATTTCCATATAGAGGGGGGAGCTGCAGGGGCACGTTTGAACCTGGCCCCGGCCTCACTCTGACTGAAGCTGACTTCTCTGGAGCCTGCAGCTTTATAACGGTCAGTTGGAGCTTGGGAGTTAGAGCCAACAGTATAAAGCTAGAGGTAAGTTATGTTCTTCTGTTATATGTAGGTGCAGGATATGATCCAAACTGGGCTGATATTAGACCAGTTACAATCTGAACTGTAGATTAAGGTGACCAGATTTTCACCTTTGTAACGTGGGACGCGCACGCACGCGGCCGCAGGAGCACACTGCCTTTTGCGGCACTCCCTGGTTTCCTGCCCTGTCACAGGAGGAAAGCTAAGATCAGCTTTTTGGTTTGGTGGGAAAGATGCTGGGGAGCACCCCAGAAGGCAGTGCGGCAGCCTTAAAAAAACCGGGAGAATTAAAAAAACCCACGGGACGTGGGACAAATTGCTCAAAAGCTTGACTGTCCTGCCAAAAATGGGATGTCTGGTCACCTTACTGTAGATATATCTGTCACTTCCTTTGTCTTTTTCTACTCAAAGGAAGGCCACATATTTTCATTCAGGTTATTATTTGCTGTGAATGCTCATTTTCTTTCAAACCAACTCTTTACTTAGCATCTCACAGCCCAGAACATATCCCCTCAGTGAAGCTACACAGGGCTCTGCTCTCTGTAAATATGGATGAACTAACAGAAATAATTAGATATGAGATGGATTCAACCAGCTTTTCTGCTGCTGAGAAAGGGAGGCTACTGCTAGAAAAGGCTATGCTAGAGATTATGTGACCTGCATGAAAAAATGGGATGTAAATGTTAATAAGGAGGATAATTGGGTGAGATTGATTGAAAAAAGCTGGCTGGATTGAACCTGATAAATAGCAATTTTTCCTGACTGTTTTAGTGTTGCTGTATTTGGGAAATCAGTTGCTGTTATTTTCTTTATTTTGATGCGTCATGATTTTAAGTGCCAAAGATGCCTGCCATGTTTTTGGTTAAGTGCCTCAGTTTTCTGAAAAGAAATGGATGTTAACTCTGCTGATCATCTAAGGAATGGTTTGATGGATCATTTGCAGTGAAAATTACAGCATCAACCCACAACCTGCTTTTTGCAGAGCAACAAAATGTATTTTACTAGGATTATTCATGGGCAGCTTTTTTTCCCTGTAGCTGTTTTGCTGAACCAGAATCAGGGATGCGCCAAACTTCTACACCAGGGGTAGGGAACCTGCGGCTCTCCAGATGTTCAGGAACTACAATTCCCATCAGCCCCTACCAGCATGGCCAATTGGCCATGCTGACAGAGGCTGATGGGAATTGTAGTTCCTGAACATCTGGAGAGCCGCAGGTTCCCTACCCCTGTTCTACACAGTCACAATAACCAGACAACCTTACCTTGATTGAATTTCCGCACTTGCCGATAAGGCATGCTGCTGACTGGCTTGCCTGGTGTCTTTTGTTGAAGTTTTCCCACAAGTAACAAGTGCCAAAAAGGTCTGTGCAAGTGCAATACACCACCAAAGTCACACGAGGCACTCCAGACTTCATGGAATGAGAGAGAACGCTTAGAGGCAGTCATGTCCACAGCCTGGGACATGGCCATATTTCATAAGTCAACCAGGGCTGCCATAAGCATGTCAACCTTGCCAATAGGAAAATCCCTAAGAGGAACCAGGAACCATTCCATCAGCCTCCTACAGTGGAACCATCCAGTGGTGGGATCCAAACATTTTAGTAACAGGTTCCCATGGTGGTGGGATTCAAACTGTGGCGTAGTACCAATGGGGCTGGGCGGGGCACTACGAGGGCGTGGCCGGGCATTCCTGGGCGGGGCATTCCTGGGTGGGGCTGTGGCAAGGATGCAGCCGCTGCACCGTCCTTGGGTGGGAAACGAATGCACCCAGGCGCAGGATGCCATGCACGCCGGTGCACCTCCTGCTAGACTGCTTCAGGTTCTGTGCGCTACTGCTGAGAGGAGGGGCGCAACTAAGGCAAAAATCACATGGCAAATCACCCATTAGTAACCCCTCGACACAATAATAACAAATAATAGTAACCTACTCTCGGGAACCTGTGAGTACCTGCTGGATCCCACCTCTGGAACCATCCTACTTGTTCTCCTACCCTGCTTTCTTAGAAACTAGTGCATCCCGCCTTTCCCTCTTTTAGGTAACACTACCCTACGAGCCTACTGACGACAGGGATGATAGTTCTTCAGACACTACATCGGTACACAACAGGAACCATTATCAGACAATACATTCCTGGCTCTGTCACCCTGTGCACAGGACAAACGTGTTGCACAATATGCACAATTGTCGTTTCTTCTGAAGGGGAAATGTGAAGGGTAGAAGAATGCCCTAGCCTCAAGAACAGGGAAAAACAAATCAGAATATGCAACAATGGCAGAGTTAATGAACTCTGTAAATAAGAGACCAAGTCAAGAATTCCAAGACAAATGGAAAATGTACTTTTTATATTACTCTCAAAAATAAGATTAACAGTGAAGGAAGGTTGATTGGGTACATTAAAACTATACAAGTGAATACTTTGATTTTAACATAGTAGAAGTAGCAATGAAAATGAGTTTAAAAAGAGAAAGACCGTGTGAATAAAATAAGTAAAAAGAAAATAATCTGATGCTGTGATATACATTCTGGAAAAATATATTTAGAAATTAATGAAAACAATTTCATTCCAATTTTTGTTATTAATATAACTGGCATATTAGAATTTGTTTATGATTTTTTAGAATGTTCCTAGTAGAAACATGTTGGCTCTCTAGTGTTTAGAACTGGTTTCCGGGCTGTATGGCCGTGTTCTAGCAGCATTCTCTCCTGACGTTTCGCCTGCATCTGTGGCTGGCATCTTCAGAGGATCTGATGTAGGAAAGGAAAGCAAGTGGAGTATATATACTGTGAGGTCAATAGGTGAGGCCATCTGAAGTAGCTTGGCATGTGAGTAACAATGAAGTCTGTAGCATGAGAGTCACAATGAAGTGAATGCATCTGAATAGAAGTAGCAATCAAAGGGAACAAAGGCCAGGTTACTTCTATTCAGATGCATTCACTAGATTCATCTGGGGTCTGGTAAAAACACTAGAATCAAGACAGTGACTAATCAGCTCCACACAAACACAGGACAACTATAGATAATAGCAATCAAAGGGAACAAAGGCCAGGTTATTATCTGTAGTTGTCCTGTGTTTGTGTGGAGCTGATTAGTCACTGTCTTGATTCTAGTGTTTTTCAACACTGGCAGCCAAATTCTGTTCATTTTCTTTTGTTATTATTGAAAATTTAAAAAAATTGAAAATGCAAGGGGAAATGTGGTTTTTCAACTTCAGTACATGCATACTAGATTAATCTGGGGTCTGGTAAACATGTTACAAAGTTGGAATGTGTGCATGCTGCCACTGAAGAAACTCAGCTGGGTTGTGTGTAGTGCATTTGTCCCATATGCATGGACAAAACACTACCATATAGTGCAACTAAGTAACATGAGCGCATTGAGAAGTCTGTTGCATCTTTGCTTTGTAAAATTTTCAGCATTCGCCTGACACTAGGCTTATTTTCCCTTTGTTCTCTGTCTGAAGATGAATTGCTGGATTAGTTCCACTCTGTAAGTTCAATGCATAACTAAGCATACCTAGTATGACTTGAGAATACCAACTCAGTAGGGAAGTTTGAAACCTAATAGCAGAGCAGGAACACAAGGAACTCCCCTCTGACTATGGTGCACCCATGTGTGAAATCCTGATCTGTCATTTCAGCAGCGTGTGAGCAGCTGACTGGTTTTTCGCAAGTGAAAAAGACGGAATGAGCTGCGGTTCTAGAAGACGAGTTTTAAACAATGCACTGTCTGGCTGGGATCCCTTTCTAGTAATTCCCTTTCCTACCTGAGGCCAGGTGGATGAAGTTTGCCCTGGCTGTTGTGAGTTTTCCAGGATGTGTGGCCATGGTCTAGTAGTTTTAACATTTTGCCTGCATGTATGGCTGGCATCTTCAAAGGTGTCTCAGGGTAAGATGTGTCTCTCTCCAACACATGTTACTGTGACGTGCCAGTCATAGATGCAGCCGAAATGTTAGGAGCTAAAATCACCAGATCGTGGCCACACAGCCCAGAAAACCCACAAACAGGCAGCTGATTTCAGCTGTGAAAGCCCCTGACAATACAAAGTTTGTCCTGTTTGCAATGAAAGGAAGGATCACACACTGGTCATGCATTATAGCGAGCCTTCAGTGCATTTGCTCAAACCAGGAAAAAAACTATTGCCCTAGAAAGAACAAAGTCTAGTGAAGCATCTGTAAAGCACAGCTCAGCTTTACTCCCCTCTTTTGGCAACCACCATAGACATTTTAGGCAAAAGGAAGAATTTTCTCTGATCTCTCAGCAAAATTGTGGAGCATAGTCTGCCTGGCTCTGAGTCACTTCTGCCTGGGCCTCATATTCGGCCTTATACTGAATCAAACCATCAGCCTACCAGGGAATTTTGCCTATACAGACTGGTAGCACCTCTACTGGATATCAGGCAGAGGTCCTCTACATAACCTATCATTTTGGCTGAAGATTGGACCTGGGAGAATCAGGCTGGATTTTGTCAGTGGTTAGGTGGCAACCACCTGGGAACCGTACAGAAACTATCATGATGGAAGAAAGGAGGGATATACATGTAATAATAAATAAATCAGCCAAGACCATCTGGGATCCATATTTCAATAGAAATGATCCCATGATTCAAGTGTTGGTTTACAGCCTTTTGGGTTGAGCCACCAGTTTTTTAACAACAATTTCTCACGTTAATGCCACCACAGAGTTCTCAACTTCAGTCTGAGAAATTCCTGGAGATTTGGGGGAGGAGCCTAGGGATGGGGTGAGTTTTGGAGGCAGAATGATCTCCAGTGGTGTATAATGCCATACAGTCCACCCTCCTAAGCAACCATTTTCTTCAGGGGAACTCATATCTGGAGATATGAGTTCCCCTGAAGGAACTCAGTCTGGAGATCATTTGTGTTCCTGGAAGTCTCCAGACCCCACCTGGAGGTTGTCAAAGCTAAAATATCAAGCCCTTCTAAATTCTCCATCTTACTGTTAGAGCACAGGTGTCAAACTCGTGGCCCTCCAGATGTTATGGACTACAGTTCCCATCATTCCCTGCCAGCATGATGGGAACTGTAGTCCATAACATCTGGAGGGCCACGAGTTTGACACCTATGTGTTAGAGAGTATATATTAATATAGCAAAGTTGCATGGTCATAGAAGTGTAATAGTTAAATGCTGGATGCCGATATTTTTGTACTGAATGCTGCTTTTAATGGGGTTTTGATATTGTCTATTTATGATTTGTATTTGTTTTTGTGTTATTGTCATATAATGTGTTGTACACCGCCCAGAGCCCTTTGGGGGTAGGGTGGTATATAAAACTAATAATACATACATACATACATACATACATACATACATACATACATACATACATACATAACAAGCAGTAAACTCAAAGCAATTATACTGCGAAACAGGTAAAACTTACATTTATTGAGGTAGATTCAATTCACATCCATGTTGCAGTTGAAAGGAGAGATAGAGAAAGCTAATCTGAAGAATACAGTTCCCTACCGTGTTTCCCCGAATATAAGACAGTGTCTTATATTAATTTTTGCTCCCAAAGATGCGCTATGTCTTATTTTCAGGGGATGTCTTATATTTCTGTATTCGGTTCGTCAGGCATGCTTCCAAACAAAAACTTTGCTACGTCTTATTTTTTGGTGATGCCTTATATTTCACACTTCAGCAAAACCTGTACTACATCTTATTTTCCGGGGATGTCTTATATTTGGGGAAACAGGGTATTAGAAGTGGCCAGCTAATCTGGCGTCATGCGTGTGCAAATAAAATGGCATGACTTCTTCAGGGAGACCTGTAGACGTGTCCTGGTCATTGCTAGTCCACCAGAAGAGAGAGGCCACAAAGGACAAAGGAAGAGAAGGAGGAGGCAGAGAGAAGCTCCCAGCATAAACAAAGTAAAGCAACCTATTCGTTAAGCAGAAAACACACGTATCTAAAGCAATGCAGCATCTCCAGCGTCTAAATATGCTGATTCGCCTTACTCCAACACTTACAATAGTGCTACCTGTAGCATCAGTGGAAATTATCATGAAAGTAATACATATGAGTACAATGCAAACATGTCATTTTAAGGAGGTTGTTGCTTTCCTGGTTTTTAATTTGATTTAGTAGAAAGCTGTTGAACTCTGTGGACTTCAGAACAAGCTATGAGGCACTCTAAAAGCTAAGCAAGGAGAGGGGAGGGAAAGAAGAACTGACTCTAGAGTCAAAATCATGGAAATGCATCTTAGAACCACTGGGAATTGTTTCAAAACAGCCTTTGATTAGGAAAGGAACCAAAATGCTAATCTGAGATTTGAGCGGAATGCTTGAAAAGTAATGCACAAACAGCATGAATTATTCAGGGTCAGGTTATTGTTTCTCATCTGTTATTTTGCATATGATTGAAGTTTCAAGGCTGGAGCAAATATAGTGATTCCACTTAGAACCGCAGTGGGGAAAGAGGCAGAAGGTTCCCCGAACATGGATTTTCAATTTTCCGTCTAGCACGGCTTACGATTAATGTGTCTATGAGTAGGTCCGAGATATGCTCTAATTACGCTCACTTTGATTTATATAGGTGTCGTGTGAGTTTAAAACAGAGCGCTACCACTGTATTTAGAGTGACTACCTCTAGCATTCGGCAAATGTGATAATGGTGGATAGGATCACATCACTAACCTCAGAGGCCTCCCCTTTCCCCGCCACAAACTCTCCTTTTTAAATCTGAAAAGGCTCCGCAGTATTTTCTAGCTGCTTCATGGCAGCTTTGCAATAGTTTTGGAGCACTGGGGGTCAGTCAGAGCGACACTGTTCTTCAGCCGGTTGCTGTTTTTATCTCAAGGACTAAGGCTTCAGTCGAGCTTGGAATAAGCATTTTGCTATTTCCTTCAGCCCTGGACTTTTAAAAAGCAAATTAATGATTTCCACTTATGAACAGGAACACTTAGTGTAACCTCTTTCTGTGGGTTCTGTGGGGCAGTACTTGGAAGGAGTTGCAAAGAACTAAATTTAAACAAAACAGTTTACTTCTCTTAACAAATAACACTTTAAAAACATTTAACATTTACACTTTACAGTCCTGTTAAGTTTGCATTTTCAAGTCCTTATATTTACAGTCTACTGATATTGCCAAGTCCAATTCTTCTTTGCTGGTGGTTGGTTTTGAAGACTTCAGAGGCTTGGCGAACGGGGTTCAAGATGATGAAGGTTCCCAGAAAACTCTCACCATTTACATACACAAAAAACCCTGAAACAATAAATTCTAACATTTACAATATAGCAAAAAAATAAACTCCCTTCCCACTAGTTCCCAACAATATTGCAGTTACCTTAAACAAGGTGTTAAGGGCTTAATAAAATCAATCAAGGTCCCAGCCTGGTAGCCTTGCTTCTTCCAACCTCATGAGTTCTGCAGCATTCTGCTTTTTTTCAGACTCCACCCCTTTCTGGGTCATCCCATTCCAGGGGCATAACGAGGCAGCCCTGGGCAAACTGTAGCCCTGGGCAAAACCTGAGTTGGATGCCCCCCCCTCCCCCACGGGCGGCCACTCCACCACGACCAAAAAATTTTTTCACCAGGACATTGGTGCCTGCAGGGGGCGCATTCTTGGATGTATCGGCACCAAAATTTCAGGGTATCATCTGGAAACTGTCTTTATGGTACCCCCACAGTTTGGTGCAGTTTGGTTTAGGGGGTCCAAAGTTATGTACCCTCAAAGGGGGTGCCCCATCCCCCATTCTTTGCTAAGGAGATGGGGGCTACCCTTTTGAGGGTCCATAACTTTGGACCCCCTGAACCAAACTGCACCAAACCTTGGGGGTGCCATCATGACAGTCTCCAGATGATACCCTGAAATTTTGGTGCTGATACATCCAAGAATGCCCTCCCTGCAAGAACATCCCGAAATTTGCCCAAGAATCTTTGTTCTGCATTTAGTTTTCTGCATTGCTGTCAATGGGGATTGCAGGCTGGGGGGGGGGGCACATTTCTGAAGGCACAGTCTCAAAATGTTCAGGGTCTCATAAGGAGACTTCCCTAATGATACCCCCCAGGTTTGGTGCAGTTTGGTTCATGGGGGCCAAAGTTATGGACCCTCAAAACTGTAGCCCCCATCTCCTATTAGCTCCCATTGGAAACAATGGGGATAGGGGCACCCCCTATGGGAGTCCATACCTTTGGACTCCCTGAACCAAACCGCACCAAACTTGGGGGGTATCATAAGGACAGTCTCCTGATGATATGCTGAAATTTTGGTGCCGCTAGCCTAAAAACTGCGCCCCCTGCAGGCCAAAAATGGAAAACCACTAAAAATACCCAAAAACGAACCCAGCATTTTGATGCCCCCCACAAGGTGATGCCCTGGGCAGCTGCCCACCTTGCCCAATGGGCATTACGCCAGTGTCCCATTCTTACACAGGGGTTACATTAGCACAATGAGTGGGGGACTGGATGCCAGACTCAGTTCCTATCGAGCAGAGCAGGAAATGGCCAAGCAAAGGTGGTTTCTCATAGGCAGCAGGACGGGATCAGTTGAGTTTGTGCATATAAACTAATGTGCATTTTTTTCCCCAGTGCAAGTGGCGTAGTGGTTAAGAGCAGGTGCATTCTAATCTGGAGGAACCGGGTTTGATTCCCAGCTCTGCCGCTTGAACTGTGGAGGCTTATCTGGGGAATTCAGATTAACCTGTGCACTCCCACACACGCCAGCTGGGTGACCTTGGGCTAGTCACAGCTTCTCGGAGCTCTCTCAGCCCCACCTACCTCACAGGGTGTTTGTTGTGAGGGGGGAAGGGAAAGGAGATTGTAAGCCCCTTTGAGTTTCCTACAGGAGAGAAAGGGGGGATATAAATCCAAACTCTTCTTCTTCTAGACTCACCCAACTCGTCTACCTGAGAAAAATCTTTAAAAATTAAAGCACCGATATACAGCCTACAGGTACTTAATTATGGGACAGAAAAGCTTTTAAAAAGAACCATACTCTTGTCAGTTTCTTCCTCCTCTTCTTTTTCTTCAGGCAGAGTCAAAGGCAACCCTTTGTTAACAGAAGGGACATGTGCTGTAGTCCCCTGATTCCAGTCAAGATACAACTCTTGCCTGTGGACATGTGAAGTTGCCTTATGCCAAATATAGCTATTGCTCCATCAGGCCCAGTATTGTCTGCTGTGGCTGGCAGGGCCTTCTTTCCAGCAGACATACTCTTTTGCAGCCCTGATACCCCCAGAGGCCAGAAACAGGGATACTCTGCATGCAAAGCATGCATTCTGCCACTGAGTCATTGCTCGCCTCGAATGTAAGCTTGCAGCAGCAAAAAAAGAGAGGCTGCCTTAGCAGAGGTCAGCCAAAAGACAGACGTCCTTGGCTTTATTTAAAGCATTTGTTCGTGCTTTCCCTAGGCCTGATATAACTTATGTTAAGCAACCTGATATGTTAAGCAATCTGATGGTGGGATTCAAACAGTGGCGTAGCGCCAATGGGGCTGGGCGGGGCACGACGGGGGCGTGGCCGGACATTCCAGGGGCGGGGCATTAATAATTTCTCTGTTACTGTAAAAAACTCTTACTGTAAAAAAAAAGTTCCTAATTTCCAGCTGGTATCTTTCTGTCCATAATTTAAACTCATTATAGCAAGTCCTATCGTCTACTGCCAACAGAAACAACTACTTCTCCTCTAATTGACTGCCTGTCAAATGCTTAATACTTTCAAATACTTAATTTTGTTTCTAGAAATCAAAAGAAGGATACTTTCCTTAAACAAGGAACTTTACCATATTTGTAAAACATGTTTTTAAAACAGCCCAACAGGGAGAATTATCCCGTTTTCTACCTTCGCTAACCAGCCACATAGGAAACAACAGGACTTTATGATTTTTGGACCTAATGGAATTTCTAACGGAAAAGCAGACCCAATTAGTAACCCCCTCTCGGCACACACAAATAATCAGTAACCCACTCTCGGGAACTGGTGAGAACCTGCTGGATCCCACCTCTGATGTAACTCCACAAAAATATTCCACAACCTTCTAGGGAAAAAGAAATCCCAAGAACTCCCATTTGCACCTTATTTGTCAAAAGCCAGGCAAGATAGATGCTAGAATGAACTTATAGGATTTTCATAGGTAGACTGTTCTAACTTGTCTACCTTTCATGCAAGGATAGTAAGAAATAACTCTGTGGGTCTTAATGACGTAATGATCTGACTTTGACAAAGGGCTTATTTCTGTGCTCTCATCCTGTCCAGAGCAAACTGCAAATCCAGCATGCAATCTTTAAATTTTAAAATTACCTGAGACAAATCTCTGGTATCTATAGAGACCATGAAGTCAAGTCGCACTTGCAGGGGGACCATAGTCTTCCAGTACTATTTATGAGTCTCCAGGATGGGTCTCCAAATTACGGGTCTCCCCTGTTGGTTTGGAGCGATGGCTCCTTAGAACCCCGCACAAGCTACGCTCAAGGAGGGCAGTTGCCATCTGCGCAAGATAACTGCGTAAGAAATAACATCACTGTGAGTAATGTCTCCATGTCTTGGACTTCTGTTATGATGCTGGTATAGATTACATATCAGGCCAGGATAAAATGGATCAAAATTGGCTCATCTGCCACATTTTAGTAATGCCTGCAAAACTGACTTCATCTCCCACCACTAAGTTCTGAAGGATGATTTTTAAAACTTGTTAGATTTCGTTTAGAGTCATGGATATGCCCAGTAGTGTGTGTGACTGCAGTTTAAAGAAACTTCTTCAGAGACATAAATGTAAAAGGTAAAACTTACATTTATTCAATCATCTTCAGTTCACAACTTTGTTCCAAGAAAAGGTAGATAGAAAGAACCCTAGTCTAAAGAGATTACTTTCCCTACAACAAGTGGGCACAACTAACGCGCCATCACGTGTGTGGAAGTGAGTGGATGCTGCAGTGGCAAAGGCCCCACTGAGCAGGCTGCCATTGACCATGCGCTCGGTTCAAAGGCTAGAGCAGAAGTGAAGCTAGCATGGGGAAGAAAGGAAGTTAGTGGGCGGTCTCCTGGCCCAGACAAGGAGGGCAAACAAGAGAGGCAACATCACAGTTAGAGTGATATACAGCACCCCCCAGTGTCCAGGCATGCAGAAGTCGCTTATTCCAACAAAACTGACATAGCATTGATTAACCAGCTTAAAGACAGTACTGTTAGTTGTCTCCATCTTCCTTTTGCAGTACTAGGCCTTCTCCCATTGTCATATCTTCCTTATCACACTAAATTTTACAAGTCCACCCGGAGGCCCAGCACATGTCTTTTTCTGAACAGACCACTCGTGGAAAAGGAGGCGATTTCACCATGTGGTTTCCTAAGTCAATGCTGACTTGATTCCTGTGGCCAGGTGGCTGGTCACGTTAGTCTTAAGAAGTAATAATTCAATTAATATGTAAATTTCAAAAAATCTAATTTCCTCTATAAAAAGAATCCCCCTTCAAAGAAAAAGGTGAAAATGAATTAAAAAGGATTGACAAGATGAGAAGTCAATTTATATTTGACTACGTTTCACATGGTTGGATCCATGTGCTCATTAGCGGGATCGTGGCTTTTCTACATCCACTAAAGCCCATTGATCTCCATTAAATGCTACTCTGGGGAGTTTGGGGGCTCCAAGGAATGGCATGAAGGGAGTCTGCAGAGGAAGGCAGAATAAGTGGAAATTGCCACTTTAGTCTGTATACAAGTCAGAGCTTTCAAGTCCAAAGAGATTTAGGGAGCTGGGTGTGTTTAGTGTGGTGAAGAGAAAGTTAAGAGGTGACATGATAGCCATGTTTAGATATTTGAAGGGATGTCATGTTGATGAGGGAGCAAGATTGTTTTCTGCTGCTCCAGAGACTAGGACCAGGAGTAATGGATTTAAGGTGAAGGAAAAAAGATTCCACCTAAACATCAGGAAAAATTTCCTGACAGCAAGGGCTGTTTGACAGTGGAATGCACTACCTCGGAGTGTGGTGGAGTCTCCTTCTTTGGAGGTTTTTAAAGACAGGCTGGAGGGTCATCTATCAGGAGTGCTTTGATTGTGTGTTCCTGAATTGCAGGGAGTTGGACTTGATGGCCCTTGGGGTCTCTTCCAACTTTATGATTCTATGATTCAAATAAATGATATCCCAGAAAAAAAGGAAAGCGGATTCCTGATTCGAATACAACTGAAGTTGCAAAACAGCAAAATGAAGTTGCAAAACAGCAAAAATTGAAGGGCAGGATATGCCGAGTAAGGCAATCATGCAAATATGGTCAACTTTGGTTTACAAAGGGCACAGAAACCAGCTTTTCTTGGTGTAGAATCTGGCTTATCAGCTAAAGATATTTTAGCACAGAGTACAGGCCTACCTGTGTAATTGCAAGTAAAGATGTAAAACATTGTTTAAAACAATTAAAAATAAAGATTAATGGTTGAGGTCTTGAGGTCTAGCACTGAATGAACAAGTTAAAACTGTTTAACTTGACGAAAGCAAAAAGAAATCTTATTTTCTGGTATTAAAATTAGGTCTATTTGAACACACAGCATCATTCCTGTTGTTGTATTGAGTATTTTTTTTAAGACAGATAAAAGAAGAGGATGTCTTTATTGATGGTCAATGACTAAATACAAAACAGATAGTAAGAATGCCTCATGGTACTGACTGAAGTATTATTTATTTATTTATTTATTTATTTATACTTTCAGCTTTTATACCGCCCTGTCCCCGAGGGGCTCTGGACAGACATTACAGTGTCTTCGTTGTCCTTCCATGCTTTTTCTGTTGACCGTGATACTTGCACACCAAAAATCCTCCAGTGTCATGCTAGAGTATCATCCGCTGGGGAGCTCTGAGCAAGGTTAGCCTTTGGACAGCTTCCATCTGTGGTCCCCGCCCCTACATTAGGAAAACAGTCAACTATCAGCAGGCCCACAAATGGTGTGTTATTCTTTTTGAATGGGGCTCATTCAGGGCTTTGCAAGAGAAAGCGAGGAAGCTCGGTGACAAAAAACATCCCTAGGTAAAACATGCAGCAGTCAAGTCAAAATTATAGGTGACAATTACTGTGACTCGATTAGGAACGATAGCAAATGTGCTTCCCTAAATCACTTTCACTAGTCTCCTAGGAGGCAAGAAAGATGGAGTATATGAGGTTCATTTAATTTCTAATGCCGTAATTATCACTGCCGACGAAAGAAAACTGTGACAAAGCAAGGAAATAAATTTAACGCTCCAAGTTTTAATAAAAATTTTATGAGTAGCCCAGTTGGCTAAGAAGTGTTTAATCGATCTCATTGGTTGTGCAGGCAGGCTGCTGGGGTCAGTGTTCTGCGTGGCTGCACAGTGCGATGTCATCCCCCCCACCCCCAGCCCACACTCCTTCGGGAGCAGTGTCACGTTGGCGTTTCAGAGACTAAGATCTACACTCAGGAATGACATGACAGGAATGGAAACACGTGTATTTTGTAATGCAAGAGTCTGCTCAAGTGTCTATTTTTCCAAGGAAAGTAGGGAGAATTCAGATCTGTTTCTGGGCAATGGTATCAGAGCAGAAAGGGTGTCACTCCAGATACATGGAACTGTGGTGTTAGAAACAGCTGTGAGTCAAATGTGTACACAAAGGTGCCTTTTACTGAGTCAAACTACTGGTCTATCAAGATCAATATTGCCTACTCTGATTGACAACAGACTTCAGGTAAGTGTATTGTCGAAGGCTTTCACAGCCGGAATCACTGGGGTGCTGTGTGGTTTCCGGGCTGTATGGCCGTGTTCTAGCAGATCCTCTGAAGATGCCAGCCACAGATGCAGGCGAAATGTCAGGAGAGAATGCTGCTAGAACACAGCCATACAGCCCGGAAACCACACAGCACCCCAATTGTCTAGTGGCTGTAACAGTTGAGAGCGGTGGACTCTAGTTTGGAGAACCAGGTTTGTTTTCTCACTCCTACATATGAAACCTGCTAGGTGACCTTGGGCCAATCACAGTTCTCTCACAACTCTCCCAGCCCCACCTACCTCACGTTTTTTTTTCCCTAAAGGAGGATTATCAAGTTCTGAGTGGATTGGACACATAGCTGGCATGTGCACACTTGGCTTGATTAGGGATAAAGAATGCAAGTAATGTCCATGGTAGAACTTTTAATTTTGCACCCAAATTCTTGGAGTTCTTAACTAGGGAAATACTATAGTCCTTTATAGGAGTCAGAACTGCATACTTAGTACCACCATAGTCCTTCAGGTTCCTCTGGTCAAGCAGTCATAACCTGCATATTCTTGACCTACACCCTTTTCCCTGAAAATAATAATCACAGCCCACAAGAATGCATGCTTTTTTGATATGTTGCACTTCACAAGAGTAGTTTTTGCCCTTAACCATAGTACTCTAAGTTCCTGCAGAATGGGTGTGTGTGTGTATTTTTTTAGCATATCATGATGACTTAGCATAATTACAGTTACACCTGACAAAGTGAGAAATCTGGGAAAGGCTGAAGGCGATCTGTGAAAAGTTTTCTATGGCTTCATAAGGAAAAGCTGAAGTGTTTTGAGATCCTACCTCCTGCATCAAAGCAAGTTTGAATCAAAAGTGCTCTGCTGCCATCTTCAGGAAAGTCTGCACAAAAAGGAAGAGTCCTGGCAAAATGAGATGGTGGTCTTAGCTGCTTTCTAAAGAGGCACTAGTAGAAAATTGAAACTGGATGGATGGATGGGTATGCATTGTTGAAGGCTTTCATGGCCAAAATGAACTGGCTGTTGTGCATTTTCTGGGCTGTGTGGCAGTGGTCTGGTAGTTTTTACTCCTAAGGTTTTGCCAACATCAATGGCTGGCATTTTCAGAGGCATGTCATGGTAAGATGTGTATCTATCCATGGCACAGTGCGAAGGAGTGGGAAAACAAACCCAGTTCCAAGTAAACTGATGGAAATTATTATTAAAGCATAGAGAAAAACAAGCTCTGCTGGGCAAAAACTAACATAGCGTCTGCAAAAGCTAGTCCTGTCTCACTAAACTTTTAGAGTTTTTTTTTCCAGTGTCAGTAAGTATATATACAGGAATGAGCCTGTGGACACTGGATATATGGATTTCCAAAAGGCTTTTGACAAGGTCCCCTATCAAAGGCTGCTAAGCAAACTTCATAGTCATGAGATAAGAGGGCAAGTCCTTTTACGGATTGAGAGCAGGCAGTGGCGTAGTGTTTAAGAGCAGGTACACTCTAATCTGGAGAACTGGGTTGGATTCCCCACTCTGTCACTTGAGCTGTGGGATCTTTTCTGGTGAATTCAGAATAGCTTGTTCACTCCAGCACATGCCAGCTGGGTGACCTTGGCTAGTCACAGTTCTTCAGAGCTCTCTCTGCCCCACCCACCTCACAGGGTGTTTGTTGTGGGGGGGGGGGAAGGGAAAGGAAATTGTCAGCCCCTTTGAGTCTCGTTACAGGAGAGAAAGGGGGGATATAAATCCAAACCCTTCTTCTTCTTCTAAAAAAATAGGACACAGAGAGTAGGAATAAAAGATCAGTTCTCACAATGGAGGGATGTGAGCAGTTGAGGTCCCTCAGGGATCTATGCTGGGACCAGTGTTTTTCGATTCATCAATCGCCTAAAACTGGGAGATAAAAGTGAGGCAGTCAAGTTTGCAAATGACACCAAATTGTGTTTGGTGGTTAAAACAAAATAGATTGCGAGGAGTTCCAAATTGGAGGAATGGACATTAATGTGGAAAATGAGATTCAGTGTGAGCAAGTGTAAAATGATGCATATTAGGGCAAAAAAAATTCCCAACTTTACAAATACACTGATGGGATCCATGCTGGTAGTGCCAGACCAAGAAAGCATTCCTGGGATGGCAGTGGATAGCTCAATGAAAATGTCAACCCAGCATGCGGCTGCTGTGAAAAAGACAAAGTCCATGCTGGCCATAATTAGACAAGGAATAGAGAATAAAGCTGCTGCTATCATACTGACCTTATGCAAATCTATGGTGAGATCCCACCTGGAATACTGTGTACAGTTCTAGTCACCCCACCTAGAAAAAAATATTGCAGAGCTTGAGAACGTGCAGAAAAGAGTAACAAAAATAATCAGGGGCTAGAACAATTGCCCTGTGAGGAGTGGTGCAGCTTGAATTGGAGTGGGTGGGAGTAGTAGGCAGGGTCAGAGAGCTTGAGGGTGGGAGGGGGCAGGGCTGGGGTGGGGTGGCTGTTGCCCTGGCTTGATTTGGGGGTGGTAGGAGGGGGCGGTGCAGCCTTTGCAAGGCCGCAGGGCAGCAGCTCCGCAGGTGGCAATGGCCAACGGGAGTGCAGGACACACAGGGCTTTGGTCCCTATGTATCCTGCACAATAATTGGCTAAGGGTTCATCGTCAGACATTTGAACCCTTAGCCAATTATTTATAAAGATAGGGCTATCCATAGCTACTAGTCAAAATGGATACTACTAGTCATGATGCATACCTTTCTGTTCACTATCAGAGGAGCCTGCCTATTATATTAGGTGCTGTGGAACACAGGCAGGGTGATGCTGCTGCAGTTGTCTTGCTTGTGTGCTTCGCAGAAGCACCTGGTTGTCCACTGCATGATCAGACTGCTGGACTTGATGGCCTTTGATCTGATCCAACATGGCTTTTTCTTATGTTCTTAGGTTAAGGTGACCAGATTTTCACCTTTTTAAAGCGGGACGCAGTGCGCTCCGGCGGCCGCGTGTGCGGGAGGCTGCTGCACTGCCTTCTGGGGCACTCCCCTGTTTCCCGCCCTGTGACAGGGTGGGAAAAGGGGAGTGCCCCAGAAGGCAGTGCGGCAGCCTTCCAAACCCCACGGGACACGGGACAAATTGCTTAAAAGCGGGACTGTCCCTCCAAAAGCGGGACGTCTGGTCACACTATCTTAGGTGGGTGTGAATGGAAAAGGTGAGTGAGTAGTTTGTAAATGAGGGGGCAGAGATTGCTGTGGGGATGAACAGAAAAGACAGATAGGTGCGTGGGTGGGTGCGTAGGACAGACAGAAAGACAGGGGAGGGTCTGCTGGGATTGACACTGGGACAAATGAGGGAAAGCAAGCAGGAGAGCAGGGGCAGGAAAATGAGGTTTCCCTCAAACACGCATAAATCCCCACAGGTCCCTCACTTGTTCTCCATTTTTTTTCTGTCTCATTTGAATCCTATTTGTGTTATTAATTGGGGGGACCTCATAATCTAATTTATCTGTTTTGCTGAAAATCCTGTTGCTCAGGTTCCTTCACGTATCACAAACCACTCAGGTTACAAATGAAAAGCCACAAATAAAAAGAATGATAATTATTTGATCAGCTCCTGGGGTATCGTCTCATAGTAAATTGAGCTTCGGTTAATAAGCAGGCCGTGCTCAGAAGCCCTGAGCTGCACTTTCAAAGCTAATTTAACTATTCCATTAAAAATGAAAACACAGTCAAATTAAAACACCCATAAGATATGAAAGAAGGGGACGAGAGAGGGAGAGAGGGGAGGGAAATGCACACACATACACACACCACTGTCAAGAGAGGACATGAAATGCTTCAGTAATTTCCCATCTGGATGCAGCTTTCCTAACTGACCATGACAGTTAAAGATGAAATAGAAATTTCAGTATCAAATAGAAACACAAAAGAGAGGTGACCTTTGATCAGATGTCTGTTTGTACTTTTGATAGGGGGGGAAATTTACATCCAGAGAAGAATTTATGCCGGACACTTACATGAGAAGTTAAGTCCCAGCATGTAAAGGAGGCATGGGGTCAAATCTTTTTTAAAATCGCCTGTCAGATAAAAGCTACATTCCCTTCCCTTCTTTTTGAAGCCATTGAGGTTTCTTTTAGCCAGGGTTTGTCACATGGCCTCAAACCACTCCGTCCTTGGGCAGCCTGTTTCCCCAAACTAATTTCAAGCCAAAGCTTTTATCAAAGATGATGATGATGATGATGATGATGATGATGATGATGATGATGATGATGTGTGTGTGTGTGTGTGTGTGTGTGTGTGTGTGTGTGTGTGTGTGTATTGGGTGCTGTGTGGTTTCCGGGCTGCATGGCCGTGTTCTAGCAGCATTCTCTCCTGACGTTTCGCCTGCATCTGTGGCTGGCATCTTCAGAGGATCTGATGTAAGAAAGGAAAGCAAGTGGAGTATATATACTGTGAGGTCAATAGGTGAGGCCATCTGAATAGAAGTAGCTTGGCATGTGAGTAACAATGAAGTCTGTAGCATGTGAGTCACAATGAAGATAGCAAGGTCAATAGGTGAATTCATCTGGATAGAAGTCCTCTGAAGATGCCAGCCACAGATGCAGGCGAAACGTCAGGAGAGAATGCTGCTAGAACACGGCCATACAGCCCGCAAACCACACAGCACCCCAGTGATTCCGGCCGTGAAAGCCTTTGACAATATATATATATAGCTTCTGACTTACACAAATCATCCAGGGCACCTCTCCATGCAATGCTTGCAGTCAAGTGTAAATACTATGGGGGGAATCCAGACTAGCCCTTTTGTGGTGCAAGGGACTTCAGCCTGCAAATTTTCTCCTCACCACCACCACAATAGCCCAAAATGCCCTCCAAAGCAGGGTTTGGGAGAGGAGGTGTTTCAAACTGCCACATGAGGGAGTAGAGGGGATATCATGGACATAAATCCTTATGCACACAGAAATGATAGTCTGGATACAAACCGATATTCAAGTCCTTTGTATCTGTTGTGAAAGCTACACGGATGTTTAAATTGCTGCTTTTCTTAATAAAAATGCACATGCTGTGCGGCACCTTCTTGTTGGAGCCAAAGAGCGCCTTTTTTGTTTTTCATGCTGTGTCACTGTACTCAGTGTGGCTGAGCCCTTCGGGGATAGGGCGGTATATTAAATCAATCAATCAATCAAACAAATTATTTCTTTAATTAATAATTAATGATGATGATGATGATGATGATGATGATGATGATGATGATGATGATGATGATGATGATGATGATGATGATGATAATCTGTTTCGCTCAATCTGGGGGAGGCGGGGGGGCATTTGTGCCTCAGATGATTAAGCAGTGCGCTCTTTTACAAGCATAGCCTGTCTCTTACTTTTCCGAACTAGGGTAGCATACAAGGTTAGACTGTTACGTAGAGTAGGAATATTCCCAATCAAATTCCCGATTCTGCCATGAAATTCTCTGGTAAGTAAATCATTGTCTCTCAGCCTAATTGTCCTTATATGCTGCTGCCTTTTTCTAATTTGCTTTTTTTTTTTAAGTTGTTTGGGTTGCTTTTTGTTCTGGTTTGATTATGTTGCTTAACTCCCTTGTTTTAAATGGATTTTGTTGTTGTGGGTCACCTTGAGCACTTGCAATGGAATACAGATACAGCATGGTGTATTGGTTAAGAGCAGGTGGATTTTAACCTGGAGAACTGGATTTGATTCCCTATTCCTCCACTTGAGCAGCAGAGGCTTATCTGGTGAACCAGATGTGGTTTCTGCATTCCTGCTGGGTGACCTTAGGCTAGTCACAGTTCTTTGGAACTCTCTCAGCCCCACAGAGGCAACTAGGCAAACTGGAGCCCTGGGCAAAACCTGATGCCCCCCCCCCTAGCTGCATGCCTGGTGAAGCGTGCACCCCCCCCGGTCCCCTTGTAGCTACACCCAGTGTCATATCAAGGCAAATTGGAGTTTGGCGCCCCACCCATGGGCAGCCGCCCTCCCCCACCGTGACCAAGCAATGATTTTTTATACCAGGTCGTTTCAAAGTCACCATCACATTATAAAACATGCCCTAACTCACAAATCTGAATGCAGCAATAGGCCATGCCACACAGCAGAAATAATTTTTTTGAAAATTTTTTAAAATGCTTTCAAAATGTTTTATTACTGCTATGAAAACATTTTATGGTGTTGTATCCAGTCCCCCAATTGGGGAAAACAGCATCACTTTCAATGTTGTTTAAACTGGGAACCCCAGATTCTCCCTTTAAGGTGGATTTAAAAGGAGAATCTGGACTCCCTAGTTTAAACAAGTGATGCTGGAATCCACCCCCAAACAGCATCATTTTCAATGGTGTTTAAATTGGGGACCCCAGATTCTCTATTTTGGTGTTGGTTCTTCCCCACCCTGAAACAGCATCACTTTCAATGTTAAAAATGGGGACCTCAGATTCTCCCTTTAAATCCATGCCAAAGGCGGGATTTAAAAGGAAAATCTGGGGAAATTTGGGGGGTGCCTGCTGTCAAGGGTGCAGTTGTTAAGCTAGCAGCACCTAACTTTCAGAGTATCTTTAGGAGACTCTCCTAATGATACCACCCAGGTGTGGTGAAGTTTGGTTCAGGGGGTCCAAAGTTATGGACCCTCAAAGGTGTAGCCCTAATCTTCTATTAGCTCCCATTGGAAACAATGGGGGATGGGGCACCCCTTTTGGGAGTCCATAACTTTGGACTCCCTGAACCAAACCTCACCAAACCTGGGTGATAGCATCAGGAGAGTCTCCCGAAACAGCTCTGAAAGTTTGGTGCTGCTAGCCTAAAAATGCTAAAAATGCTCCTTTGGGAGTCCATATCTTTGGACCCCCTGAACCAAACTTCACCAAACCTGGGAGGTATCATCAGGAGAGTCTCTTACTGATACCACCCAGGTTTGGTGAAGTTTGGTTCAGGGGGTCCAAAGTTATGGACCCTCAAAGGTGTAGCCCCCATCTTCTATTAGCTCCCATTGGAAACAATGGGGGATGGGGCACCCCTTTTGGGTGTCCATAACTTTGGACTCCCTGAACCAAACCTCACCAAACCTGGGTGATAGCATCAGGAGAGTCTCCCGAAACATCCCTGAAAGTTTGGTGCTGCTAGCCTAAAATGCGCCCCCTGCAGGCCAAAAACGGAAAACCCACTAAAATACTAAAAAACCCACAAACGAACCCTGCATTTTTTTACGCCCACCACAAGGGGGCGCCCTGGGAAACTGCCCACTTTGCCCAATGGGCATTACGCCCCTGCAGTCCCACCTCTCTCACAAGGTGTCTGTTGTGGGGAGAGGAAGGGAAAGGAGCTTGAAAGCCACCTTGAGTCTCCTTACAGGAGAGAAAGATGGGATATAAATCCAAACTCCTCCTCCTCCTCCTCTTCTTCTTCTTGAAATAACTTTTGAGCATGGACATAAACCTTAACAGCATGGGGTAACTAGCAAATGCATACAATTTAGGTGCACAAAATGGTAATGTGGGAAGGAGTCAGATACGAGCTGATCATTTTGAATGGATTTTGGAAGGTTAAAGCTGAGCTGGAGAAGACTTGGTGGTTTTAAGGGATTCTGCACTGTCAGCCGCCGCACACAAACATCTTTGCCACGTGATGACAGCTACCAAGATGAACAATGCAAAAGCATCCTTGGTGATAAATAGGCATCCAGGCTACCCCCAGCAATCACAATGTGTGTAGACATTACATGATGTCACAGCAGTTCAGCTAATGGCTTCAGGAGGATGTGAAATGGATAGCCCTTTTCATATTGTATTTAACTAAAGCTGCACTTGGAACAATGAGGCCGTAAGGAAGCTGAGAACAAAGATGAAATATTGCCTTATTACAGTCTCTGGCAGATGAATGCCCGGCATAAGTATCTTAATCCCTAGGAACCCAGCAATTCAGGTTTAAGCAGCCTACTGGAATCCTTTCACAAGCCATCCATTCATTATTGTTTGCTGACACTTGTAATCATAAAAATCTAGCCTCTTGCAAAAATGCTAAAATATGAGGAGCTGGAAAGTGGATAGAATAAAAAAAAACTACTTGGGGCTCATTCCAGGTTTTGTTCAAACAACGAGATGCAGGAATGTCGTGTTTGCTATCAAAGCAAAATGTTCCCAAACCCTATGGCAAGTCTGTGTGGGGCACTCAGCACACACGAGCCCAGCACATATGGGCCCTCCCCACCACTCCCATTCAAGCTTCCCATGGAGGCTTCCTTGCAGCAGGGGCCCTGGGCAGCTGGTGTGGCATCTAGTGCCATGTTCCAGTGCCAGGAAGGGCCTAGGGCACTTTCCAAAGGGGAAAGTGCCCCAGGGAGGGCAAATGTATAGATGGGCAAATCTACAGATGTGGCAACGCGTTGCTCCCACAAACAGATCACCCCCCTTTGGATGGGGCTGTTTGTCTCAGTAGACAAGTGGGAGTTCCAAGAACAAGATTTCAGCCTGATGTGCTTGCAGTGTCAGGTGATGAACGGGTTAGTGTGTTGAGCCGAAAGAATTTTCCAAAGCTCCAGGCCAGAATATATTACACTGGTATCAATCACTGAAAAGTGTGACATCTCATAAATGCCCAGATGTTCACAGAATAGGATGATATACCCAGTAGTGTAAGCCCACGATATTGAAAATTTTAGCATGGTGTATCCCAGAATTCACATCAGGAATACTTGGCTCCAGATCCCAATGAATATTGCTGAAATATTGCACTCATATTGTTGTTTACAGAAGAAAAGAAAGAAAAAAACATGGTGGCTAGAACATTTCTCCCAATCTGATGGAATGTATATTCCAGCCAGAGTTGAGTACTTCTGTTTATTGAAGATATTTATATCCTGCACTTCTCTCTTGAACAGATCCTCAGGGCAGCTTACACAAAGGTTAAAATACCAAATATATATATTAAAAAAAATAGGATGAACTACTTAAAAAAAACAGCCAGGAAATAAAAAGTAAACTCTCTTGACTAGTAGAAATAAATAATCAGCAGCAGGGATTCCTATCCCAAAAGCCCTTTGGAAGGATTCACTTTCTGATGAAAAGCTGATAAGACAGACATCTTTCAAAAAATAATTCTTCAGCATCTCTTGGTAGATCTTTAGAGAAGGATCCATTCCACACAAAGGAATTTAAACGTCTTGCAGATATTTTAAAAACAACTGTTTTGGCTTTTTTCTCCCACACAGCACAGGAGAGAAATAAAGTGTTGCCAGCAAAACTGGTTCTTTTTCCTGTGGAGAAAATGGACCTTTCCCCACTTACCTTAAGCCACGCACTACTCTCCTCAAGTAGCGCGGGGTCCCCCGGCACTCCCCACTAATGCACAGAACTGACCAGTAGTATTTTATGTATGCCCACCTGAGCTCCTTACAATAAGATCAGAAGATCAGTGTAGCAAGTAATATTGTTTGTCCTTTTCATACTAAGGAAAAATGTTAGGTTAATTAATTAATTAATTAATTAAATAGGTTAACAATGGCCATTGCATCCTCCCTCTAGGAAGGAGTGGTTTCTCTATTAAATAAATTGCACATTGTTCATCTCCACGAGACTGTTGCTTAACGATGGACTGTAAGGATGGACTGTGATGTTCCCCCATCTACCAATCAGGTCAACCCTTCCTACCCAATTTCTCTCACACATCAATACATGGGTTGGCTTGTTCTTTCTAGTGCCAATTCCATGAGGTAAAAGGAGAGACAGGTCATTGCAGATGGTGAATTAGGATGGCATCGCAGAGTCTGATCATCAAAAAACACTTAATTTCATCTGGCAACTTTTACCCCAAGCCAGCTTGGCTGGAAATTGGAAATCTGCCGCAGCAGCTGTCAGTACCAATGTTTATCGCAGAAATACCTAACACCTGGCAAGTGCGGAGTTGTGATCTCAAACAAGTAGGAATTATTGCTTTGATAAAAGAGAAAAGAATGAAGTGTGGCAACAGCAAACCCATGTGACTTTTTCTGACAAATGGCCTGTGTCAGACTCCTTTGAGAAGACAAAGGCATTTATGGGAAAGAGAGCAGACATTTCCCTGATGGAAGGATCTCTCTTAAACCTGTTCGACTTCGTCGTTCCCGCTTCTCATGAAGACCAGATTCAAACAAGTATTTTGTTATTCTGTTGTTACTGTCTGTAAAAAGAGGCCTGTAGTAAATGCTAGTCCCAAGGAAGATATCATGAGGTAATTATCAAGTTCTTTGTTCCAGACTGGGCTTTTGGTACACCCTGATAAATGACAAATTCCCACATTTATCATCTTGCTAAAGCTGTCTTACGGCATTGGTCTGAGCCAGCAGGGCGATTCTTATGGTTTCTGGGCCCCATGGACTGTATCCACATACCATGGCTCATAAAGATTTTTCCATGTGATCCCCACCACAGAAAGAAAAGAAGTTTCCCTTCTGCATGCATGAGCAACCACAACGAATATATTTGAGGCTTTCATACAGTTCTTGACTTTGAATCACATAGGAATGTGAGAAATAAGAACATAAGAACAAGCCAGCTGGATCAGACCAGAGTCCATCTAGTCCAGCTCTCTGCTACTCACAGTGGCCCACCGGGTGCCATTGGGAGCTCACATGCAGGATGTGAAAGCAATGGCCTTCTGCAGCTGTTCCTCCCAAGCACCTGATTAAGAAGGGAAAACCATTGAAGGTCCATACCGGCTAGTGAAGGTTTCCATTCAATTTTGGAAGCCAGCTGCAAGCAAAGAAGAAGTAGAGAAACCTGTAAGTTTGAATTAAGAAGAAAGTCCATGTGATAATGAGCCAGAGGAACAAGAGAACATGGAGTGCACATGGAATGCACATTCCTGCACATGGAATGATTCCTCAGTGCTCATCACTGTCATTGTCTTGATATTCAGCTGTAATCCTGCTTTGACATTTTCTACTTTAACCTTCAACAATAGCAATTTCAAGTATTCACTATGTTCTGCCAGTACTGTGGTATCATCTACACATCTCAAATTGTTAATGCCCCTTCTACCAGTTTTCACTCCACCTTCATTTAAATCTAATCCAGCTTTTCTTATTATATGATTTTTGATATGTTTATAGATTAAACAGATAGAGAGATAAAATTCATCTTTGTCTGACACTTTTGTCAATTGGAAACCATCCTGGTTTTCCATATTCTGTCCCAACAGTAGCCTTTTTTCCAAAGTATAAATGCTGCAACAAGACAATCAGGTGTTGTAGCACACCCATTTCTTTTTAAATAATCCATAAATTTTTGTGATCCACATTGTCAAAAGCAGTGCTGAAACGCATGAAATACAAGATTATTTTCTTCTGATATTGTCTTGTGTACTCCAGTAACCAATGTAAATTTGCAATATGATCTCTAGTGCAGCGTTTCCCAAATGGTGTGTCGTGACCGAACACCAAGTCATGAAAGCAGAAAGCAGGTCAGAAAGAGGACTTAAATTTAGACCTGGAAGGAAAATTCAAAGAAATAATGCAAAATTTTGTGACAGTACAAGGTGATTTTCGAGAAATAGACCAAATATTTATGTGTTCCCATGTAATATTTTGGTCACCTTCACTCACAAGAAGACAAAAGAAACGATTTTAGCTCAGAACAGGAAAGAACCCCTCTAAGTATAGGGGAAAGAAATGCAAATATTTCAAGATCTTCCACCAAATACAATTAAGAAAAAAAGGAGCCCAGAACTTTAACATGTGACTTGCAGACAAGACAAATTAATTAGTGGTGGATAATACTTTTTGCCTTGGAAGTAATTTTGATTAAGAATAATTACAACAAAAGATCAACCTGAACTTTTAAAGCAAGAATTACAAGGATCAGAAGAAGAAATAAAAAGAGATACAGAACAACAACAGTACCTCATAGGATTCTGAAATCAAAGACAGAATACTTGCATCCACAGTAGCTGAAGGAGCAAATCTAGAGAACAAGAAACAAAGGAGGAAATGAAGAAAACATGAACATCTTAAAATAATGTCAGTAAATTTGAAAGGACTTAAGTCACCCACCAAATGCTCAAAATATTCAGTCAGTTAAAGAAGCAAAAAACCAATCTATTATGTATTCAAGAGATTCATTAAAAACATGAACATCTTCTAAAATGTAAAAAAAATGGGTGAAGTAATATTTCTGCTGATTGGCCTATACACAAAACAAGATGTGAGAATGATAATCAATGGGTCTTTAATGGATAAAATTGAAATGACAAAAGGAACTCGACAAGGCTGCCCATTATCTCTGTTATTGTTTATCTGTCAATGGAGATATTAGCTATTAGAATAAGATTAGAAGTAAAACATCCATGGGATTAAAAAAGATAGTGAACAATATAAAATGAAGAGCTATGCTGATGATGTAGTTATTTCAATAACTAAACCCACGACTTCATTAAAACATGTATTGGAATAATTTGGAACTTATTCTGGATATAAATTGAGTTAAAATATGACTAAGTTAATGCTATTGAATACGACAAAAGTAGAGGAAGAGGAAATAGAGAAGATAACTGGATGTGCAATTACAAAAAAACCAATTAGATATTTGGGAAGAAATGTAACAGGACAAAAGAAAACTATTAGAAGCTTTGGACTAGAATTAATTATGATATACAAAGATGGGAAAAGCTAAAAATTTCTGGACTAGGAAGATTATCAGCAATTAAAATGAATATATTACCAAGATTGATTTTCTTGTTCCAAATGTTACCAATCAATATGGATGATGTGACTTTAAAGCATTGGCAGAGAATATTAATGACATTTATTTTGAATGGGAAGAAACCAAGAATCAGAGTCAAGATATTAGAAGATGATAAAAAGAGAGGGAGTCTTTCTATACCAAATTTAAAGTAATATAGCCAAGCGGCAGGATTAGTTTGGATTTCGGACTGGATTACAGATCCAAAGTGGCAAAATGGAAAAATTAGAAACAATGGATGTTAAAGAAGGAATACACAATTACTTATGGACTAAAAATAACTAAGGATGAATCATAAGCAGGATATTATAAGAGACAATCAACTAAAAACCTGGTTCAGATGTAAATGGTTGTTAAAGGTTCAAGATTACAGAACAGCGGACAAACTGACAACTTTAATACACAAAAAATGCCTTGATCCTTTTTATAAAGTATGGGATCCTTTATTACATTACCTATGCAATTCTGATCCTAAAAATAGAATCCTATTATTATCTGCATAGCTTAAGATTATTATTAACCTATTTATTATTATTTTGTATCTATGGCCCTTTCCGCACTGCGGAAAGGGTACCCCTGCACCGCCAGGAATCCTGCCAGTGGAGGGGTGGGGGCCGTTCACATGGGAGCGTGCGAGCGGCCCCTGCAGAGGCTGGCGCGGGAGAGGCAGCTCCGCACAGAGCCGCCTCTTCCCTGTCCCCCCCACACTCACCTCATCGTCCTGCGTCACCCTGCTGGACTACTAAGACCCGCCCACGCTGCCTTCCGACCTACAGGGGTTGGAGGACAGTGAGGGAGGGTCTCAGCAGTCCAGTAGAGCGATGCAGGACGACGAGGTGAGGGGGGGGACGGGGAAAACAGCGTGTTCCCGGCGGTGCCGTTCGCACCACACTGGCGGGAACATGCTGTTTTTCAAAAACCTCCCTCCAGGAGGGAGGTTTTGGGGGGCGGCCTGATGCCGCTCTGGGAGAGGTGGAGGGAAGCCTGAGGGGCTGGAGCACCTTCCTTATGAGGAGAGGCTGCAGCGTTTGGGACTCTTTAGTTTGGAGAGGAGACGTCTGAGGTGGGATATGATTGAAGTCTATAAAATTATGCATGGGGTAGAAAATGTTGACAGAGAGAATTTTTTCTCTCTTTCTCACAATACTAGAACCAGGGGGCATACATTGAAAATGCTGGGGGGAAGAATTAGGACTAATAAAAGGAAACAGTTCTTCACGCAACGTGTGATTGGTGTTTGGAATATGCTGCCACAGGAGGTGGTGATGGCCACTAACCTGGATAGCTTTAAAAAGGGCTTGGACAGATTTATGGAGAAGTTGATTTATGGCTACCAATCTTGATCCTCTTTGATCTGAGATTGGAAATGCCTTAACAGACCAGGTGATCGGAAGCAACAGCCGCAGAAGGCCACTGCTTTCACATCCTGCATGTGAGCTCCCAAAGGCACTTGGTGGGCCACTGCAAGTAGCAGAGAGCTGGACTAGATGGACTCTGGTCTGATCCATCTGGCTTGTTCTTATGTTCTTATGTTCTTAAGCCAGGTCGGCGCTGCTGCGTTTCAGCAGCGCCGCCTGTGCGAACGGCGCCTTAGGGACGGCATTTTTGCCTCCCTAAGGCGTCGTATTTCGGCCGTGCGGAAACGGCCCTTGTATGTGTGTGTGTATGCATATATTTTGCACTATATTTATGTACTAGAATCTTAAACCACTTTTTCTTATGTAACTATCATTTGCAAATGTTAAAAACATTGTTTATAATTTATGTGACAGATCATATTCTGTTATTACTGGAACCACTTTAAGTCAGATTGTCTGCCAATTAATATGTATTCCTAAATGATAAACTAATTAAAAAGATTTTTTAAAAAAAAGAATTAATCCCCCAATATCACCATTGACATCTCAAATTGATTCTTACTGTGATGAGGGTACAAGGAGAAAGGCGAACAATAACATATGAAACTATGATGGATAAGCAAGAAAGAATAAATTCCTGGCCTAATCAAAGATGAGGGAAATACTATTTCATGGCTATTGTGTAATCAAATGATTTTGAAATTTAAAAAACAACTAATGAAAGAAGGACATTTGAGTAACAAAATTAATTTGGAACAGTTAATTACAGGAGATACAAAATATCTACCAGGAAAATTTTACAAGTTGTTACTTCAATATGATACTGAAACAGAGCAAGTGAAAGACTGTATGATAAAATGGGCACAGCATTTTGGAGAAAATATATGCATAAATCAATGGGAAAAAATTTGACTAAAGAAATTAAGTCTATGGAATGATGCTACAGAAAACTGGTACAAAATGTTTTATAGGTGGTATATTACACCAAAAGATATAGCAAAAGCTAACAAAGATTATAATAGTAAACAGTGAAACTGTCAAAGTACAGAAACAACATTTAATCACAGGTGATGGATGGTATAAGAAAACAAGAAAATATTGGATAATGATTCACAGCGAGATGCAGAAGATATTCAAAATCAAATTAGTATTAGACCCCAAAAGTATGTTATTAAATATGTTGCCAAGCAATGTACTTATAAGGTATACTGAACTATTTAAATATATGGTAACTGCTGATACATGCCTCAAAGTGATATATGCCTCAAAGTGGAAAGCAGACAAAATTCCTGATCTGAATGAATGGATAAGTAAACTCACAGAATATGCAGCTATGGGAAAATAAATGTCTTTAGTGCATAAAACTACAATTATTGAATTTCAAAATAGAATGTATTACTAGCATGTAAAGTTAGGATAAGAAAAATAAACTATAGAATTAGAAACTAATAAATGATTAGTGGGCACAAGTAAGGACATACAGTCGATACATGCTTCTAGATGATCAAAATGAATAGTAAAATGTTTCTTAAACTTGTGAATATATCAAAAAATTAATAAATATGAATTGTAATAGTTGGAAAAATAAAAGATTGCAAGTTTCATGTAAAAATTGTTCATTGATTGAACGGGTTGTATTTTTGGTTAAACATTTTGAAAATTAATTTTAAAAAGGGGAAAAATATTGACGTCACCAGCAGCCGTGTACTCTGGGAAACTTCACCTCAGCACACATTCCCTCCCCCATAGCAAATCTGTGACCTTTGCATTATAAGGTGATAGCCTATGAAATGCTGATGGATCTTGACTTGGGGAAGTGACTCGATTGGGAGGGTCTTTTGGTCTTTGCCAAACTATGATTCTCCAGTTCAAGAAAATGCTGGCATTTCAGTCAAAACAAAGGCAAGTCGATTTTGTAGATAGGACTTTATTGTGAACCTGGCTAAGTTTATTTGATTCAGTCACACCACTTGCCTCTGAAAGCAAGCAAATCAGAAGATAACAATTGCCCAGATCAAATACAGGAAAAAAACGGGTAAACATTGCAAGCTTCTATTCAGGAGGCCATTTATAGTTTTCCTACAATAGGTTTGTTCATCTGTTTCAGTATCTTATTGCTTCAGGCAGACATTCCTCTTCTAAGCTGCCATCATACAGCTGAATGCTATGCGATTAGCTGCAGCAGGTATTTGATTCCATTTTATTTTGAGCACCGATCCCAACCAACTGGAACAATGGCAATTGAAAGTCACAGAACATATTGGGGCCGGATGCCAATTTGGATGCAGCCCTTTGGAAATCTAGACTGCAGGGCCAATCATGTGTCCAGATGTTAAGATAATAGCAGTGGCAAGGTCTGGACTCTGGTGCTCTCAATGCCAGCATCCATTAAGATGACTAAGTAAGAAACAGTTGCAGGGAGGGAAACCCAGCTCCCCCTTGAACAAGCTAATTCCAGCTTTCCTTACGGAATAAAGGATTTATTTATTATTTTGCTCTCATAAATATTGACTTCAATCCCCCTATGCACTGTACCACAGAAGTTAAGGATACTTCCCATTCTTTTCTGTTATTGTCCCAAGGGCTGGCTCTGCCTCATGTTTCAGCCTGCTTTCCTTCCAATTTAACATGGAACATTTCTAAAATTAATTCAGAATTATGCACATGGGCCATTTTTTAATGCACATCAACATTTTTTTTTTGCAATATGGTACCATAGATGCATTAGGGAGGGAGGGAGGGAGGGAGGGATGGATGGATGGATGGGGAGAGAGAGAGAGAGAGAGAGAGAGAGAGAGAGAGAGAGAGAGAGAGGTGAATGGACAAGGAACTAAATGCTGTAGCAAACTGCACATGTTCTGCAATCATATATCTTAAAAATCAAAACCGAAAGAACAGCTGATTACCAGTGTATGGGCACCGGTCTGCAAATAAGCCCCTAGGCAATTCAGCAGGCCAACTTGGCAGTGGGAAATTAATAAGCATCCCAAACAACAATTCAGCACATCTGAATATGGGTAGAAAGGGGGTTGGTTCAGGGAAAATGCAGAAACATGATTTATTTTTTAACTACGGCCAGTTTGTGAAACCAAGATTTGGCTTGCAGGTGATCATTTAAATCCTGGCTTGCCTCAACAAATGCTGGTTGGATTACTTTTGTTCTTTCTCTTGCAGAGACCCAGAAGGCGTTCTGTATTAGGGAACAAGACAGAATCAATCCAGAATAACTACTTTTGTATGTCATGAGGAGCAAGATGTCACTAATCTTAACCCAGTTCAGATTAATTGTGGTTATTACATCCACTTCAATTTGGGGTTTCAGATATTGATTTGACTGACCCTCGCTAACCATTATCAATGGAGTGGCTGGTATTCAGACAACTGCACTAACCCATCATTAGTTTAATGAAGTCCCTGGGGTAATGAAAGCACATTCTCCGGTTTGCTACCATAGTTGCTCAGAGAGAAAAAGGGGGGCACTTACTGACATCTTCCTCTCATGGCTGCAGAAAGCCAGCATGGTGTAGTGGTTAAGAGTGGTGCACTCTAATCTGGAAAACTGGGTATGATTCCCTCCACATGAGCAGGACACTCTAATCTGGTGAACTGGATTTGTTTCCTTGCTCCTCCACATGAAGGCTGCTGGGTGCCCTTGGGCTAATCAGAACACTTTCAGCCCCTCCTACCTTACAAAGTGTCTGTTGTGATGAGAGGAAGGGAAGGAGTTTGTAAGCCTCTTTGAAACTCCTTATAGTCAGTGGTGGGATTCAAATAATTTAACAACTGGTTGTTTACAAACACCATTTTAACAACCGGGTCTGCAAACCTGCGGAATCCCACCACTGCTTATAGTTGAAAAAGAGGAGTATAAATCCAAACTTTTTTCAAGTCCAGCTGCAATGTGTGCCTTGGCCTGAGAGGGAAGCTACATCTTTTAAAGGAAGAGGAGCCTCTACGTCTCAGTGATATAGTACATACTTGGCATGCAAAAGGTCCCAGATCCAATCCTAGGCATTTCCAGTTGAAGGATGTTAGAAATTGAGAAATACCTTTATCTTTGACCTTGAAGAGCTGCTGCCGATCAGAGCAGACAATGCGGAGCTAGCTGAAACAATAGTATGACTTGGTATGACAGCTTTTAGAAAGATGTGAGCAAAGAGAACCAAGCACGGAGCAGGAGACAGAGATCCTTTCCACACAAGTCATTTACCTCATATTTTATATGGTCTCAATCTCGTTGTTTTCCACAATGTTTGTCCGCACGCCACCTTTCCAAGCATTCTCTAAACTATTCTCTAATGATAAATTAAAATGTTTTTCTTTGTCTGCACAAAAAGCGACCTGGGATATACACCCTGCACATCCAATGTATTACTGATTCACTTATTCGATTGTAGAAACCCATCGATCATACATTAAAAAGAAAAAGAAAAATCATTAAATGCGAAATACAAAATGCTGAGGGGGGAAATGGAGTGAGGTGGAGGACTGGGGAAATTGGTGGACAGCCAAGGGGAGGTAGGGGGCATGGATAGGAGGCATGGATAACAGCTGGGCTTTTTTGGCCAGGCAAGAAAGGAGGTGGGAAAGATTGAATGGCTGTGTCTCCACTGTTAACAGAAGGCAGCTTGGAAACATTTCGGTGGAAAACATCAGAGGGGCAATGGGTTTTAGAAACAACAAAGTAAAAGTTGTTTGGAAACATTTCTGACACCAAACAGGGTGATATATAGTGTAGAACTCCATGGAAACACCATTCTTTTAGTGACTGCATATGAGGTAAAACACTTGTGCAAAAGGGTCAGAGTTAAATGAAGAAGTATTGTGGCATGAACCTGGTGACCTAGTTTTTGTGGGGTGGGTGGGGAGGGGAACACTTCAATGATGACATGAAGCCCTATGTGTGCAAGAGCAAATGGAGCTGTTAACTTGGTATGGATGGAGTCGACTTCTGTATCAAGATATTTGTGAGTGCACATTGTATCATTTGTGAGAACACCAGAGCCTTTAGATCAGGGAGTGTGACTTAATATGGTTATGTTTACTCTAACCAAAAAAAGGCAAGTAGGGATGTTGTGGGATTCTTCTGTGATTCTTAGCAGATCCCTGTCTCCATAGTGGCAGGGCTAACGCACAAGAACAACATTTTATGACTGCAGTTCATGTGTCTGAGTTGTTAGATTCTATCCCTTAGTACACACCAAAAAATAAGTTGTTCACTAATGCAATCTGTATGTAGGTCACGGTGCTGCCTAGGAGATGAGACTCCTTTGGTTGGCATCCAACTTAAGATTAGACCCACAATTCTGAAACAGACTTCTGCTCAAGAATACCACATTCTCTGCCATTAAGAAATAATGATATGATCTAGACAATGATCTACAATTGAAGCAAGGCTAAGGGTCGCTACTGTTTTCTGCCTCTAACAGACATGTTCTTTTCCCAATACTAAATTTGTTATTTCATCGATGAATGAGACAATGACATCTTAAATAAGACTCAATTTGTAATTTGTATTTGTATTTTAAAAAAATTATTTTGTTCATATATATGTTCCTCGACTACAACATTACAAGCGAGGGAACAGTATAGAAGGAAATAGTGGATAAAAAATTAGAAGTTACAACAGTTAATGACAATGCATAATAGTGTTTCTGTTCTGACTTACTGCATACCTTGCCTTTAGAAAAAGAGAGGAACCTTTGATAATTTTTAATACCTTTTTCTCTTTTGTTTTATTATGTTATCTTTTGATACTTTGTGTTTTTTTATAACTCCTCTTCTATATTCAATATCATGTAAACTGTGTTATAATTATTGTTTTATATATTGGTTGAAAATTAATAAAATTAAAAAAAATAAGACTCAATGTAACTATAGTCATGATTATATTAAGATGAAAGGTATCCTGCAAAAATGTTTGAAGATTTAGTTGGGGGTGGAGGAGGGAGAGGTGGCTGAGTACATGGATGAAATCCGCTGCTCTGTGTTCAATAGGAAAGCTTTTTTCACCTGGACTCAAGGGCAGAGATGAAAATCTCTCTGAAGAAGGGGGGGGGGGTTGCGTGCTCTCTCTCTCTCACTTGTACGCACACATACAAGCACGCTAGCAGATAAAATAATGTCTTATGGGAAAGGAAGCTGATTAGATCTTCTGGAAAGACAAAGGTTATCTTCCAGAAAACATGTAACACATGACAAGCACAAAAATCAGATTTGGAAGTGGAGAAGAATTAATATACAGGGCAAACATATGCATGCACATACCCATGCAGAGTAAGTAACTGAGAAACCTTTTAATCCTGACAGGGCTTCAGTCTCATGTTTTTCGGGAGGGGTGCTTCCCGTTGGATGTGGCGGAAACTGGCAAGAGAGGTGTGTGTGTTCATGTGTGTGTGGCTGATAATAGTAATTTAGCAAAAGACTGGAACGAACGTATACTGATGAACCTTCTCCCCTGTAAAGACAGATGTACCTGGAATTGATTCTCCCCTTCCCCTTCTTTTTTGAGGAAGAGTTCTATAGGACTGAAACATTTGCCCATTGTTTGTGAGATTCTGAGTTGGCCTAAAAAGATATTTCAGACTATAATCATGGGCCCTTTTGTCAGCATCCTGATTTATCTGGACACATCGTGTGGCTCATGTCGGGCTGCCCTCTTGGCATTCTGGGACCATGGAGCAAAATGTGAAAGAGACATCCAATTGAAAACATAAAAACCAACCGTTGTACAAGTGGCCAGATAGACATTTCTCCTTGTTTTGTTTTTTTAAGATTCAGTCTCATGAAGAGTTCTGGTCAGCTTGAAAGTTTGCACACTGTCATGATGGTTGATCTTAATAAAAGATATTCCATGGCTTTTATTTTGGGTTGTAACTCAGGCCTGTCGTAGCACATGAAAAACACTAGAGGGCATTGTCCCTTCATTATAAAATGGTTAGGGCTGCAACTCAAAAGGCAAGTTTTTCTTACTCTTCCTATTCCATGCTTCTGCGCAAGCGTTTTGTGTATGTGAGCACACATTTGACTGGGTACGGATTCATCTGTGTTTTAAGAAAACCAAATAGATATAAACAGACATTTGAAATGGAACAGGATGAATCTTCAATACTAGATGTTAGAAGGAAGAGAGCAAGAACTAGACTTCACAGTAGCACATTGCACAGGGAGTTTCAGTAAACATTTTTGGATGAGAAAGAAAACTCAGCACAGAAGAGCTTTTGGGGCAGCGTTCCACAACTGACACAACATCTAGCTTATCGTTCTTTTTGAGGGCTCTTTCTTAATAAGGAAATCAGAATGAACAAATAAACTCTCTTTTCAAAACCATTCCCACCCCCCACCCTAACTCCCCCTCCTAAAGATACATAATCATCCCTCCCCATGATGCCCCCCAATATATTTCAGAAATTGGGCTGGGGTTGAACCGATAGAGAGCCAGTATAGGAGAGAGACGGTACCACATAAAAGAGAGTATAAGGGGAGAGGGAGGAGGCACCACCCAGAAGGAATCACCTGTATGCCCAGGTATGCCCAAAGGCTGGCCTTGGACAGGTGCCTAAATTCTTGCAGAGTCAGTGTCTTGCAGACCTCCCAAGGGAGAGTGTTATAAAGTGGTGGGGTCACTGCAGAGAAGGCCCTCCAGCCAGCCTGCCCCCAATCTTGAAAGACTTATTTAGTCCTAAAACCAGCCACAAAGGAGGGGAGAAGGAACTACTGAATAAAGCTGTGGCATTGAGGAAGGTATAAAGCACATGTGTCAAACTCGCGGCCCTCCAGATGTTCATGAACTACAAGTCTTCACCCCTTTCATTTCTCTGATTAAAATTAGATTGTCATTTATAGACTTGGCCTAGCAGGAAGAAAAGAACAGTGTTGTTCTAACAGACTTTAGAAAAACTGGGAGGGGAGAAATTCTTGATTGAAGCATCAGCATGATACAACAGTTAACCCTATGCCCCACCCCAGCTCTACAATCCCAGGTCATATCACATACCTTTCCCAAACCTATTTTTAGGGCCAGTCCCAGATCTCCAGGTACCTGTATAGTTTGGTCTTTCCCAGCAGTCGCGGAGCTACCAGGGGACGGGGGGTGCGCCAAGCACCGGGCGCATGGCTTTGGGTCACATGGGGGGCGAAAAATCCCCTCCCCCTCCCCCTTCCCCCTTGTGGCGCTTCCTCCCCACATTTACTTTAGCAACCCGAGCAGGCTGGAGAACAGGCCTGCCTGTTCTGGTGGGAACTACATTTCCCAGTGTCTCCTGGGAAATGTAGTTCCCACACAGGCAGGCCTGTTCCCCAGCCTGCTCGGTTTGCTAAAGTAAGTGTGGGGGGTATCGCGGGGGGCGTGATTTCCCCCCACGGCGCCCCCCCCATGGCGCCCCCCCACACTTACTTTAGCAAACCGAGCAGGCTGGAGAATAGGCCTGCCTGTCGCCTTCCAGACTGCAAAGGACCTGGTGGGAACTACATTTTCCAGGAGACCCTGGGAAATGTAGTTCCCACCAGAACAGGCCTGCCTGTTTTCCATCCTGCTCGGTTTGCTAAAGTAAGTGTGGAGGGGCGCCACGGGGGGAGGCACGAAAAAGCCACCGGGCCCAGCTACGCTTCTGTTTACCAGTAATGTTCTTCAATGTCTGTGAACTTCCCATATAGGAAGCTGTTCTGTAGACTGGCTACCTTTGAATATGTATGGATGGGATATCTTGCCGCTAGTGCTGAACTGAACCTAGTGTGAATATAAATAAAAGGAGATTGCTTTTTCATCTGAGAAGGCCCTTATTTTGTTGCATGTACAGGGCAGCAAGACTTGCTTTGCTGTGTTTCTCATGATAAGGGACCACAAGAATTCCCCCTTCCCCTAATATCACAATTAAAACAGTTTCCCTTCTGAAGAGCAAGACGCAAGGTCCCTGTCATAGATAATAATGCCCTATAATGCCAGCGTAAAAAGACCCTTCAGAAATGGGCCATGATTTCCCCAGGATATAAAAAAACTAGCCGAGTGAATGCAGATTAGCCAAATCTTTCATATTCTGTACAATTTCTTGTCTAGTTTTTAAAAAGTGCTTTATAATAATCTTAGAAAGCCGGCTGTTTTTCATCGCCTCAAGATGTCTGTGGAATAGTTCATAAAAATAGCTGCACTGATAACAATTCCCGGAGGCTAACAAGTACCATTTCTCAAATAAATTGGCTAGTTGAAAAACTGCAGTGAAATTACAGTATTCAGAAAATATGGTCCTGTTTGTAATTAATGTGGGAATACTTGGGGAGAAGGGGACCCACAAATCTTTCTTTATACCTCATTTTCTTTAAGCCTTTCCACTCATTTGGGGGTGCTGATTGGATGTGATATATGCAACCCAGCCTCTAGCCTGCATGTTAATTCATTTCAGGTTAAGGTGTTTCGTAATTATACAGTTTTTCACAAGTGAATAAACATGAGTCCTAGCTGCTGCTTCCGCTGTAATATGCAATAGAACTTCTATTAATTTATGTTTACTTATGTGAAATGCCACAAATCTCAAACATATTTGTAGTATCTTTATAGTTTTCTGTTGATCTGAATGTTTTAGGGATGTTTTAGAGTTTCCTGGCATCATCAATATATCCCTAGCATCACCAGTAATTCTCAGTGTGGCCAGATCTGTGGATATGTAAATCTATAGACTGGAGCCAAGACAGATCTTTCTGTGAACCTGAAAAAGAACAGGTTTGTAGAAAAATCTGAAATGTTACAAAAAAAAGACTAACTGAGGGGTTACCATTCAAAAATAATCAAAGCAACACCTGTAGTGTTAGGAAACAAATGCCCTTTGTAATTTTCATTGTTGCAGTCACTTGTCAGCCACAGCAGTGCAGTCAGCCTTCTGACTGCAAGTTGTAGTGACTATCTACCTGACTCTCAACCTGACTGCAAGTTGTAGTGAATCCCATAGATCTCAAATTTGGGGGGGGGGGGCGTGTTCCTGTGTATATCTGGAATCATTGAGGTGATATTCTAGCACTTTACCCAAAACTCTATGGAAACCTGGTGAACAGCAGCGAGAAAAAGTGAGTGAGACAAACATGTGATGGGGAGGGAGGGGAAGAGAATATCAGCAAGATCTATGCCTTTAAGGATGTTGATGGGCGGAGTTAAGAGAAGCAGCAAAAGGGGAAACAGGTTGAGACTTCTGCGGGGCAAGTACTGGGCTACCTCTTCACATGTAAACAGAGAAACTCAAGGAGAGCCCTCTGCAAGCCCACTGCACAGAGAAGAGTCCCAAGGTAAGCACTGCCTGTGTAATTGGTGAAGGTGATCCTGGCAAGGGGCTTTTAAGGCAAGTGAAAAGCAGAGGTGGTTTGCCACTGCCCTCCTCTGCATAGTTTTTCTTGGTGGTCTCCCATCCCAAGTACCAACACAGTTTAACTTCTGAAATCTGACGAGATTGGGCTACGCTATGCCATTTCCCATTCCACAAGTAACAATACAGATGGTGATTTACCAGGAACTGGAACCCCAAAATTAGGAGTGTCCTGGCTAAAGAGAGTCTTGGCATTTCCTGGTATGCAATGCAGATTGAATCTGAAAGACAGTGTGGTCAACTTTCACTGTGTTTTTGACTTTCAAAGAGAGTTTGCTCCCGTGACTGTTTCTCAGCATGTGGACCCTTTAAAGTGAATACCTTTACTCCCATACTGCCAGTGCAGAACACACCTAGAAGGGCTACACAACAGTCAGAGATAAGGGACTGAGTGACTTTGAAAATTACAATGAAAACTGGCTGCATTATCATTCAACTCCATTCTTAGTGCACAATATTCACTTCAATATTTCCTTGACATTTCTTACACCTCTGGCTAGCAGTCTGAGCAGTATTAATTGTATTTATTCTGCTTGCATTTTCTTGCATTGCAAGCTAATCTGTGTAGAGAAGAAAACAGATTGCTTATAGTTGGACAATCCAGAGAATTCCTTCCCCATCTGTTTCCATGTTCGAACATCACAAGATGTATAGTGTTGCAAGCGTTCCCCCACCCCCATAAAAGTGTTTAATAATGACAGATTAAATTGGTCTCCATAACAGATTAGATATTTGGGGTTTTTTTTTCTCTCCAGTGGGCCTTTGATGAAGTACAAGGGAAAGCACGAGACAAGAGATTTTTCCCCTCTTCAAGGAGTGCCTTTAGTGAAAGGTTAGACTGCTTATCTTTTGTGGATTAACACCCTGCATTCGCAACCGGCTATCCAAACATTTAATGAGACTCTCAGGCATTGGTTCTTATCGAAAAATAGTTGCTCTTCGGGGATTTCAAAGCAATGAGCGGCCACTTCAGTTTAATGGGCCAAAATATATTTTGCTGCCTGTTCTGATAGCATGGAATGCTTGAACAAACGGGGCGATATATGCTTTAAACATTATGAGATTTTTCAGATATAATCACCGCAGCAGCAATGACATTAAGTCTGACAACTTAACGACTTGTTTCACTTCTTCCCAGCCAAGCCATTAAGGACAAAGACATCAGCAAACCAGATTCTGGAGTGGAATGGCAAATGAATATATATATATATTTTTGCAAAGGTTTCATAAAGACAATGGCAATGAATGTTGGGCTCTCTGTCTGTCTGAGCATTCCTCTACTAGCGCATAAGGTTAGTTTTGCCAAACTCATGTCTGCTTGTGACAAGCCTGCCATTCCATCTGCTCTCCAGTCAAAACCATTCTGAGCAAATTTTACCCCCTGGCATCAATGTGGCCAAAGATCAGAAACTCCAGTGAATGTGGCAGGTAACAGAGGCGAATCGGGTGCCAGGAAAACAATTAGAGAGCAAAGGGCGAAGAGAGCAACCAGAGAGAAACACGTTGGAACCTAGAATGATTGGCAGGCTCATGTAAACAGATTCCTTCCTGGACTAGGGGCTGGGGGGTGGATTACAGTTCCGAATGTCCTAAACGTGTAGATCTTTGTATATTATTGAAAATGGTTCTAGTACAGTGCATTTGCTGATGTGTTTATTTTCTATACATGAGAAAAATCATATTTTCGTGTTCCTTTTCAGAAATTCAAGTGCCTAAGCTCCAAAGCATGTTGGTGAATAAAAAGAATCCCAAATTATTAAATATTTTTAAAAGTTCAATCTGTAAAGAGAACCGTTTTATAATTATTTTTTATTTTATCCTTTGCACACTCTGGTGAATGTATAAAACATGGGCTATCCACCTGTAGTCGGAGTTAACACTCCAGGACTGACTCTACCATGAGATTGGATGAATGAGTTAGTCTTGATGTGTTGTAGAAGAAAGTGGCTGATGTAGGAACTTGAAAATACCTCTCTGAAACCACTCTAAGACTAGCAGCCTTCTATAGGTACATACAAATTTATTTTAATGCATATTTGATAGTTACAGAAAGGAACCTGACAAATCAATGGAGGAGAGAAGGTTGGCAGTTGGGTTGCCAAGTTGTTCTTTCTACATTTGGCAATGACAAGTTGAAGGTCAGCCACAATAGCTTTAACATAGATAAGCATTTTTATCACCTCCAACTCATACAACATGTGTGGGTGAAGATCTGCATGTAAATTTTCATGGCTACCTTCTTACTTCACATATGGTGGTAAAATGTCATTTCTCTATTTAGGAGCACATTACATGCAATACAGAGGTCAAATTGGAACATGTAGGAAGTCACTTTGCATGCATGCCAGTGGGCTGCCCCACACCACGTTGACCTCTTTATCTAGGCATACTATGTTTTGAGCTAGTTTATCCCATAGCATTGGCAGAAGTGCAAACCAAAGTTGCTATGGTATGGTGGTTAGACTATTGAAATCGGACTGGTGAGACCTATGTCTCCAACATATATGGACAGTCAGCATGAGGTAGCGGTTAAGAGGAGTGGACTCTAATCTGGACAAGAGGGTTGGAGTCCCTCTCCTGCTCATGAACAGCAGACTCTTATCTAGCAAACTGTATTTGTTTCCCTGCTCCAACACATGAAGCCTGCTAGGTGACCTACAGCTCGTCACAGTTCTCTCAGAACTCCCACAGCCTCACCTACCTCACCAGGTGTCTGTTGTGTGAAGAGGAAAAGAAGGATCTTGAGACTCCTTACAGGAGAGAAAAGCAGGGTATAAATCCAAACTATTCTTCTTCTGAGTTTGAAAACCTACACAGTTATGAAGTTCTCTTGGTTAGCTTGGATGGATCCCTTGTAATCTCTCAGCCTGAGGCCTTTTGTGAGAATAAAATGGAGGACAGGAGAACCAGGGGCTCTTTGGAGGAAGGATGGGATTTAAAAATGTGATAGGCATTGGCATGTGATAAAAATGTGATAGGCAAATAATAAAAGGAAACACTTCTTCAAGCAACGTGTGATTGGTGTTTGGAATATGCTGCCACAGGAGGTGGTGAGGGCCACTAACCTGGATAGCTTTAAAAGGGGCTTGGACAGATTTATGGAGGAGAAGTCGATTGATGGCTACCAATCTTGATCCTCTTTGATCTGAGATTGCAAATGCCTTAGCAGACCAGGTGCTCAGGAGCAGCAGCAGCAGAAGGCCATTGCTTTCACATCCTGCATGTGAGCTCCCAAAGGCACCTGGTGGGCCACTGCGAGTAGCAGAGAGCTGGACTAGATGGACTCTGGTCTGATCCAGCTGGTTTGTTCTTATGTTCTTATGGTAGCGTGTACTAATCTGGATACGTTAAAACAGCTCCAGAGCTTCTGTGGTTGTTTTGAAGCCACGGCGCATCCTCTTCGTATGGTGAGCATTCTCAATGCCCTGTTGTATAATAAATGGGCAACAATTGGTTCTTTGTCTCACCCAGCCGTTCTTCTTGATAAAGCTGTAGTTCTTAGAAAGCTCCAGAGCCTTCTAAAGAGCTGTTGTCTTATTCCTGCAACGACACACTAGCGAAACGTATCTCACACGAAGAAGCTAGCCTACTCGGTTCCCATTCACAAATTCCTCATCCTGAATTAATGCCAGAGAATTAAGTCTCTGTCAAAAGAGCCAGTGACTGAAAATGAAACTGATGAGGCTCTCTTGCTATGCGATGTGAGCAGAGACAATAATGTTTTGTAAGTGTTTTTGTTTGATGTGTAATGACAGGAATTAATCACTTTATTGAACAGAATTGTGCTTTGTTATGTAAACTTTTGTAGAGCCTGCCTCGTGTGACCTTTTTCAATTAGGAACAAATTGTTTAAAACTGTCATCTTCCACGAGATCAAATTATTACTTCAGCAACTTCTGGGACTTGGTTGTCATTTTGTCAGGAGAGTACTTCCAGCTATAGAATTGTACTTACTAACGGGAGACAGAAATGTGAATAAATGTTTATTATTTATCCAACTTTGCATCGATTGCTTTGTGCCTCTCGGCAACGCTTTACATTTACTCATTTTTCTGACTCATTTGGTTAATTGGCTGGTTATTGTTCAGAGTATCAGACTTTCTGTATTTAACAGTTGAGCACAATATGATAAAGTGATTTTTTTTTAAAATGTTGTCAGTACAACCAGTTATCTAGGCCACGTCTCTGAGGTTGGCTTGTTCCAAATCTATCATTAAACAGCAACATTTCTCTCCTGTCCTTTATTTACATAAGTGCTGCCAAATCACAACCAACTTATGGCCATCCCAGCAAAGGATTTTCAAACAAGTGAGAAGCAGAGCTGGTTTGCCATTGGTCGTTTCCCCACTTACCTGAGTGAGTGGTTGCTGCGCGCTACTCCCAGTGCGCGTCATTTCTGACGTGCTCCCGGGCTTCCCCACGACCCCGCGCAGGTCATCAAAAGGCGCCGTTTCAAGGAGCACCAGGGATGACGCACGCTGAGGGGGCGCGACAGCAGCAGCATCGGGGCGGCTGCGTTGTCGCTGCCCCTGTAGTGGGGAGTGCCGGGGGACCCCGCGCTACTTGGGGAGAGTAGCGCGCAGCAGCAGGTAAGTGGAAAAACGACCATTGTCTTCCTTGGTGGCTGTCCGTCCAAATATTGATTCTGATTAGCTTCCAAGATCTGAAAAGATCAGGCTGCCTTCCCTTCGTCCTCCCTTAGCAAATTATTTCATATCATTGGAGTGCTAGTTCCAGGTCACACCACATTTCTGCGTAGCATCTACTCAGCATTTCCAGACTTTGGGTTACCAGGAGCTTTCCCCACAAGTTAAAAGACCAGTCCACCTGAGAAGACCACTGCAAATCCAGTGAGGATATTAGTCACTATAAAAGAAGATCAACAGCACAATCCTAAGCAGAGTTTACACCAATTGCATTTTCAAAAAATAATTACCTTTAAAAAATGTTTCATTGCTGTTTGCTTTACTTGCTTGGTTGGACTTGATGGTGGGGTGGGGAGGCTAAGCCTACAGGCCTGGTTTGACCTAGCTATTTAAGAAACCGATTTTACAGCTTGCTTTCCTTATTCTTCCCTTGTTCCGGTTCTGCAGAAGTTAAATAATTGGCCATTTGTTGTTTTCACAGTTTTGAGGCAGTTGTTGTTCTTACCAAGTTTGTGGGAATATATTTAAGTCTCATAGCTGAATCTTCCAGGGCAACTACAACAATTACAATAACAATACAATCAATAATTAACATTCCAATTTAACATCTTGGTGCCATTTATAGAACTCAAGGGGTAAAACACATCAATAACAAACAGCATTTTAAAATTATGTTGGGGAAAGGGGAAAAAACTGCTTTCCCTTCCCTTCCTTATGTTTTCCCTTCTACCCTGAGCCCAGCCAAGAAGGGAAGGAAGGAAGGAAGGAAGGAAGGAAGGAAGGAAGGAAGGAAGGAAGGAAGGAAGGAAGGAAGGAAGGAAGGAAGGAAGGAAGGAAGGAAGGAAAGGAAGGAAAGGAAGGAAGGAAGGAAGGAAGGAAGGAAGGAAGGAAGGAAGGAAGGAAGGAAGGAAGGAAGGAAGGAAGGAAGGAAGGAAGGAAGGAAGGAAGGAGAGGGGAGGCAGAACAAGGAAAAGGGGAAAGAGAGAAGGGGAAAGGAATACCCTTTGGACACAGTTACAGTCCTCAACCATAGGATACCCTTTGGACACAGTTACAGTCCTCAACTATAGGACTAAAAGAACAGCTCCATCTTACAAGCTGTTCGAAACTATGATAAAACTTGCAGGGCCCTGATCTCACTTGACACAGCATTCCACTAGAGCGGGGCCAGAGCTGAAAAGTCCCTGGCCCTGGTTGAGGACAGCCAAACAGTTGGGGCCAGGGACCATCAGCAAGTTCTGGTTCACTGAGCACAATGCTCCTTGGGGAGCGTATTGGGAGGCAGTCTCACAGGCGGATTCCGCATGGGCCAAAAACAGCCGTGTGAAAATGGTTTTTAAAAGGGTGAAAACTCTTTTACACTGTTTAAAACCATTTTACACTGTTTTCACACCGTTTTCAGACCACTGTTTCTGGCCCATGCAGAATTCTGCCACAGATATGATGGTCCCAGACCATTTAGAGTTTTAAAGGTTAGTACCTAAATATTGAACCTGATCCAGTACTCATGGAGCCAATGCAGCTGGCAGAGAACCTGCTGGATATATGCCTGCCAGCATGGAGTCCCTGTAACGATTTGCGCAGCTGCATTTTGCACCATCTGAAGCTTCCGGAGCAGTCTCAAGGGCCACCCGGTGTACAGTGAGTTACAGTAACCTCGTCTAGAGGTGAACATTGCATGGATTATTGTGGCTAGGTCAGGTTGGATAGATAGGGTCCCAGTTGCTTAGCTTGGCAAAGACACTTGTGACCTGTGCCTCCATGGATAAGGGGGCATTCAGGACCACTCCCAGGTTCTTGGCAGTCTGCATAGGTTGGCTGCTTCCAGGCAGAACTGGTGGCCCAATTTGCTCTGCATCACAATGCCATCCAGAAAAACATAAGAGGGAGATCCTGTATGGAAGGGCTCGATGGGATTAGGGGCAGTGGTGGGATTCAGCTGGTTCACCCCACCACCCCAGGGAAGGACAAAGTTAGTGGACTGTTAAAGCCTCCGCACCAGGTTTCTCCAGGACTGTGAAAGGCCCCCTTGCTTTCCACCATGGCAGTGGGGAGTGAGAGGGCTGTTAGACCCCCGGAGAAGCCTGGTACCTTGGCACCTGACTTCTCTGGGACTTTGAAAGGCCCCTCGCTTTCCTGCCCTGGAGCCTTTCAGACCCCCAGAGAAGCCTGGTAGTGATAGAAGCCCGGCCCCTTCCACAGCAGCCAGGTGTGAGGAGGGGAAGGGGGCAATGGAGGGAATCAACCAAACCAGTAGATAGATTAATAGAATCCCACCACTCACTAGGGCAGGGGTCTGCAACCTGTGGCTCTCCAGATGTTCATGGACTAAAAATCCCATCAGCCCCTGCCAGCATTGGCCAATTGGCCATGCTGGCAGGGGCTGATGGGGATTGTAGTCCATGAACATCTGGAGAGCCGCAGGTTGCAGACTCCTGCACTAGGGGAAACAGCTAAGGGGTGGCATGTAAGGGAGGGGAGGGAGGGGGTTTCTGTCAGTAAAAGACGGGGGGAGGGTTCTTCCTGGAGTTATTTTTGCCTCCCAGTCTACATTGCTCCCCTCCATCCTAACCTGGAGGGACGGATCATTGGGCCAGGCCCAGCAGCAAACACAGGACTTCTTCCTACCATGCAGTTTGGGCAACTCATCCAACTGCAGTAGTGGCTACTGGACAACTGGATGCTGCTTTAGCCCAGCAGCAGCCTTTACATAGCTTGCATAACTCGGTCCTATTTACTTCTGTAATTGTGCTGGGCTTTTCCCAGGGAGGAAAAGAGGGAGCTGAGAGCCAGTGTGGTGTAGTGGCTTAAATGTCAGACTCAGAGCTAGAAAAGCTATGTTCAAATCCCCACGCTGTCACAGAAGTTTGCTGGGAAACCCGGGGCCAGTCACACATTTTCAGCCTAACCTACCCCGCTGAATTGTTGTGAAGATAAAATGGAGGAGGTGAGAACAATGTAAGCAATTGTAGGGTGGCATGCAAGGGAGGGGCAGGGCCCCCGGAATCTGGACATGACCCACCCACCCTAGTGGAGGGGGAGGGAGGGGGAGGGGTGGCATGCAAAGGAAGGGGAGGGAGGGAGGGAGGGAGGGTGACATGTAAGGGGTGGAGGGAAGGGGCACGGCATCTGGACATGGCCCACCAACCCTAGCGGAGGGAGAGAAAGGGGAGGGAGGGGTGGCATGCAAGGGAAGGGGAGGGAGGGGAGGGAGTGGCATGCAAGGGGGAGGGAGAAAGGTAGGATATAAAAGAAAGATTGGTAGGTGAGTAGGAAGGAGAAAGGAAAGCACTGAAATAGGAGAGGATACGGGGGCTGCCAGGGAGACAGAGGAAATAGTGTGGGGAAGGCGATATGGGGGAAATGAAGTTATCTGTGCAAGTCCTTGTGGGTTCCCCTCTTGCAAATAAATATTTTGGGTTGGGTTGGATTCTGCGAACATGATTTGGAGGTATGCTCACAGAATGACCTTTTTTGCTTTGCAGTATTAAAATCCTCTGTGCCAATCACAAGGGCCATGGAACTTGCTGAAATGCCAAAGGATGTGAGCATAGGAGAATGGAGACAAGGGAGAGATTCCCCCCTCCCTTATGTATCAGCTAATGCTGGTGTTTATAATAGCTATGCAAATAGTCAACTGAGTCTTGAAAAGACTGTCAGTTGGGGAGGGGGAGAGAGCAAATAGACATGCCATTTGCCCACCTGTGATGGGTGAACTTCCTGCCCTTGGCATATTTCCCCCCATATCTCTTCAAAGTTAAGCTAGGGAGCACACCTTTAAATTTAGGGAAAATATATATATATTTCATATTGATAGCACTTTTCCTCCCTGCAGGTGGCACCAGAGTGTTTAGCAAAATTTCAGATGATCCGTTAACAAGCATTTCTTGCAACCCATGCCCACAAGTCAGCATGGAACTTAAAAATCCTGTAGTTCTCATTTTATTTAAATGCTGTAGTCTTTTAAGCTTATGCAGCCCTGCCCTTAAATTACTTTAGATAGGCGTTTGGAATTAAAGTTCATCTTGAATTTTATAGGTTATTTCTGACAAGGGCTGTGGTTCCTTTTTTCTTTTTTCTTTTCTTTTTTTTTGGTCAAGGTGCCCAATACATCTGCATCACATTGACACATTTTAAATGGAACACTTTTAGAGTGGCTTCATCCGTCGAATTGAGCATGTTTTCGCTTTCACACATAACTCCAAAATCTGCTGTGTTTGGAGTTATCACACTTCAGGACTTAACACCCCTCCCCTCAAAAAGTATACCCCAAGTAAAAATATTGGAAAGTATCCCATAATAAGGTCATCATTCAGTCAGTGAAGGTGGCCCACATTACGACGTGGCATGGCTGCTGAGGAATATATAAGCATTTGCTCAGCAAGTAAGGTAGTTGAATCCTAGACGTCCCTGTAGACAGAAACATAACTCTTGAAGAAAGGCCATGGTTAAACTGCAGAGGCTGTGATTTGCATGTAGAAGGCACCAGGTTCACTCTCTAGTTAAAGGAATTCATGTAGCAGATGTTTCTCTGCCTGACTCTTTGGTCAGAGCACGCAATATGAATTTAAACTGGTTGCCAACTCCAGGTTGTGAAATTTCTGGAAATATGGAGGTAGAGCCTGGAGTTTGGGGAAGAACAGGGTTGCCAACTCTGGAGGGGGGCATTCCTGAGCATTTGGGGGTGGAGCCTAGGGAAGGCAGGGTTTGGAGGATAATGTCATAAATTCCACCTTCCAAGTAGTCATTTTCTCCAGCGAACCTGATCTCTGCCGTCTGGAGGTGAGTGGTAATTCCAGAAGATCTCCAGTCCTTATGTGGATATTAGCAGCCCTAGGATCTAAGTAGGGCATCTTATAATGCTGCTATTCTGCATGAGATTAGATATGCTGAAAGATCTCCTAATGGAATAAATAGAGCCCTCCTTGTCTACTTGGGGTATGTGTGTGGAAAATGCTATCAAGTTGCAGCCGACTTGTGAGTTTTCAAGGCAAGAAACAGAGACAGTTTGCCACTGCTAGTTTCTGGGCAACAACCCTGGACTTCCTTGGTGATCTTCCACCTAAGAACTAACCAGGGCTGACCCTATTTAGCTTATGAGATCTGGCAAGATCAGACTAGCATGAACCATCCAGCCCTTGCATATTTACAAACCCTCTTACTGGGAAGGTTCTGGTAGGCTAAGGTCGACTTGGTTCCCTTCAGTGGAGGGCGATTCCAGGCTGTCCCCACAGCAACTGAGTTGGCTCCCTGGAACCGAGCTAAGTGGGCGGGATCATCTTGGTGCCTGTTTCGCTCCTCAATCGTGATTGCTGCTTGTGTTACGGCGGGAAATGGGAGCGTTCTTTTTTTTTAACAGTTTTTACAGTTTACAGTTACATGCGCTTTCTGCCCGCCACGACTCTCCCGTTCTGCGCATGCCACAAAAGCGGCTCGTGATTGGTTGAACGGATGAGGTATCATTTCGATGCTTCCCCACTTCAAAGCTTCGAAGCGGTATCGACCTTGTTCCGGCAGAAAAGTGTAGTTCATAACTGCTACAAGGATGTCGCAGTTCTGAGGGGGGGTGGGGGACTGAGAAAAAACAATATTGAGCTCGGTGGCAGTGGGGATTCACTGAGGCGAACCTAGGTAGAAACCAGTTCAACTCTGTCAGTGGGGAAAGCCCCCTTGGGAACTTCTAGAACTTATATTATTTACTTCAATTACTTGCATTATCATTTACGTTATTTATAGTCCACTTTTCTTACCTGTACTCATATTATACAAGTTGATGCCAGAAGTTAAAATAGTCTAATTGAGTGTTGATTTTTTTTTTTTGGATCGGTGTACCTGGGATTTAAATGTGACAATGTAGGTGAGTATCCTGGTAATATTAATGTAACCATAAGAACAACCAATATTAACTGAAGCTTTGATTTGCTGTTAATTGTGACTACATGGGCCAATGCAAATATTATGTACTCCTTGTGGTTAAGCTATTTTCAAATTTCCAAGCCTTCCCTTGGAGCCTTGGAGTGGTCTGTCGCAGTGAGAAACTATGTTTAAGAAATTTCCAATCCATGTGTCGAGGTACAAGAACATATTCACATTGGTACGAGATCCACACAAGTTAACCCTGGTGGAACCTAATTTCATATCTCCATATGTCTTAAATGATTACGGCCATTATTTCAGAACGTTCCAGGTTTATTAGGTTTTCTTTATTACAGACCACGTGTTGACAATGACAGTTTTGCGATTCAAAAGTCATAGAACCTACTACCCAATTCGGGTCAGTTAATGACCTCTGTAATAGTTTTCTCATCCACTATCTTCAGTGTCTTTCAATATTTTTTTTCAGAGAACAGAATGTGAGGGTGAGTTCATACGTGCTTCCTAATCTGGACATTCACACATTAATCTGAAAATTGGAACAGGCTTTGTTTTGACTTTTGGAGCTCAGGAGAGAAGACAATGTACGTGAGCCAATGTATGTGATAATTCAATGTATTCCACTCAAATGCTAAGTGCCTATGGCCATTTCTGCACAACCAAAATAAAACATTTTGAAACAGGAAATAAAATGTTTTCTCTGTGGAGTTCCACATGGTTTTTTCCCCCCAAAGTGTTCTGAAAACATTTTATTTGCAGCCACAAAATGTTTTATATGCATTCCCCTTCATAGCGATTCTTAAGCTTGAAATGTTTTCAGAATGTTTTCAGGGCTGTGTGACATATTTAATTTTAGAATCATAGAATCATCAAGTTGGAAGAAACCACAAGGTCATTAAATCCAATTCCCTGCTGTGCAGGAACGCACAATCAAAACACTAATAAATTTTCCGTGCCCTTCTGCCATCCTCAAATGTTCTCCTTGGTGCTATTTTCTATCACCACGCTGCCCTCACTTCGATCCTTCTGGCCTGATTTTTTTCATCATTTCTGTTTTTTTATTGGGGGGGGAGGTGTTAAACCTTCGAAGCTTTAATTACATATAGAGAACTGCAGCACAAGGCATTGAAGCACTGAAGAAGAAGAAGAAGAAGAAGAAGAAGAAGAAGAAGAAGAAGAAGAAGAAGAAGAAGAAGAAGAAGAAGAAGAAGAAGAAGAAGAAGAAGAAGAAGAAGAAGAAGAAGAAGAGGAGGAGGAGGAGGAGGAGGAGGAGGAGGAGGAGTTGTTGGATTTATATCCCCCTTTCTCTCCTGTAAGGAGACTCAAAGGGGCTTACAAACTCCTTTCCCTTCCCCCTTCACAACAAACACCCTGAGAGGTGGGTAGGGCTGAGACAGCTCAAAAGAACTGTGACTAGCCCAAGCTGGCGTGTATTGGAGCGCACAGGCTAATCAGAATTCCCCAGATATGCCTCCAAAGCTTCGGTGGCAGAGCGGGGAATCAAACCCGGTTCCTCCTGATTAGAATACACCTGCTCTTAACCACTGTGCCACATAGATCCCTCTCCTAAATGATCCTTTTCCAATTGGAGATTTGGAGAGGGGGATTCAAATCAGCAAACAAACATGAAATTGCTTCATAAAAGAAAAAAGATTAAAGGTGTTATGGTGTTCGAGATAACAAACATCTATCATAAACAAAACAACTTGGCAACTAGAGGTAAAACTGAATCATAATGGCGACAAACATAGCAACATTTGAAGAGACAGGATCTTCAGCGACCTGCAGGAAGGGCACTCAGAACAATGACAAATCTTAGTAGCACAAGGAAAAGAGAAAGACCAACATGTTAAAGATATGTGGAGCTAATTCTTCCTGTAAGCTCCTCAGTTGCTCTTGCTGCTGCTCCGGATATCTTCTTTTTCTGGCTAGGGCCTGCAAAGAAATCAGCAGTCTCCCTCAGTCAGTCTCTAGGCCTTCTTTCTCCTGCTGCAGGCTAGACTTGCAGTTGGTAATATGTGATCAACTTTACCAACTGCCCGTGCTACCAAGGCCCTAAATTCTAAACCTTTTAATAGAAATAAAATGTAAAAGTAAAAAATGACATGAGTTATAACTTGACAGCACTTTCCGCCAGCATTCAATAGGCGCCAAACTGTAAGTATAAATTACAACTCCCACTAGAATTAAACACACCCTGTGCCATTCTTTACATTAATAAAATGGCTTACGTGCTGTCATTAGGGTTGCCTCACCACCCCCCGCCCCCCAAGCCACAGGAGGTGTGGGGAACTTTCCAGCAACAAACTTAGACATCGTTCTCTGTCATCAGCAGAACAGAATAGAAAATGTATTTATACCCCTCCCTCTGCCAGCACGCTGGGCTCAGGGCAGCTTACGTTCTTACCCAATACATATAAATACAAATGTTAAAATTTAAAAACCACAGTTTACAATAAACATTGGGCTTTTCCCCACTTCAAAAGTGAAAGTGGAGGGGACCCCAGGTCCGTGTTTGGCACGCGGTTTCAAAAAGGTGTACTTCCCACCAGGATCCAAAATGACGCACGCTGAGGGGTGGGAGGAGCGGCAGAATCGGGGTGACTGTGTTGTTGCTGAGTTGTCACTGCTGGTGTAGTGGGGAGTGCTGCAGGACCCCAGGGTATTTGCCAGGAGGAGCTTGCATCTAATGGTGGGTGGGGAATCGACCATTGACAAATGGCAACATCTAGAGTGTCCTCTTGGGTGTTGGTCTAATCTGGCAGTTAGTCTAGTCTGGGAGCCACATAAAACCTGAGCATGAGGAGGGAAGGGAGGCCAGTCTGCAAGTTTCCCCTGTCACTGTCCTCTACCATATGCCTGTCAGAGCATCTCTGCTCAATGGGCCCTGCAGAATTGGGCTAAATCTTGCGGGGCTCAAGTTTCACCACACAGAGAATTCTCCTGGGTTGGAGCCAGAGCCAAAAAAGCCCTAGCTCTGGTTGAGGACAACCAAATATTTTTGGAGCCAGGAACCACTAAAATGTTGGAACCAGTCAAGCATAATGTTCTCTGAGGGATATATATAGAGAGATGGTCCTGAAGATGCAATGGTCCCAGGCCATTTAAGGCTTTAAAGGTTACTTCTAACATCTTGAACCTGATCCCCAGAATTCAATCTTCAGCTTGTGCAGCTGATGGAACGCCAGAGTTATATGGGCCCAGAGGTGGGATCCAGCAGGTTCTCACAGGTTCCCGAGAGTAGGTTACTAATTATTTGTGTGTGCTGAGAGGGGGTTACTAATTGGTGATTTTGCCACGTGATTTTTGCCTCAGTTACGCCCCTCCTCTTAGCAGTAGCGCGCAGAACTTGAAGCAGTCTAGCAGGAGGTGCACTGGCGTGCGTGGCAGCCTGCGCCTGCGTGCATTCGTTTCCCACCCAAGGACCGGCGCAGCGGCTGTGTCCTTGCCACAGCCCCGTCCAGGAATGCCCCGCCCTGGGAATATCCGGCCATGCCCCCGTCGTGCCCCACCCAGCCCCATTGGCGCTACGCCACAGTTTGAATCCCACCACCATGGGAACCTGTTACTAAAAATGTTTGGATCCCACCACTGTATGGGCCCCATTAGGACCCATGTTGCTGCATTCTGGACCAGCTGCAGTTTTCAGAGCAGCCTCAAGGATAGCTCTGCATTAAGTGAGTTGCAACAGTTTGATCTAGAGGTGTCTGTTGAATGGATCACTGTTGCTAAATTGGTATGGTCCAAGCAAGAGGGTCAGCTGCTGAGTCTGTTGGAGCTGGAAAAATGCCAACCTGGCTGTCTGCATGACCTGGGCCTTCAGAGAAAGGGAGGTATCCAGAATCACTCCTAAACTCCTGCCGGAGGAAGCTGGCTCTGCCTGGACTCCGTCCACAGTGGGAAGCGGAGCTCCCCGACTGAAGCCCCTCGACCCAGACAGGACCTCTGTTTTCAATGGGTCCCAATTCAAATGGCTCTGCCTTAGCCACCTTAGCCCAGCCTCCAAGCACATGGGATGACATTTGGGATGATATCTACAAATACATCAAAGCGGGTTATGGGAATAGGTTGTTTGCGTAGCTTGCTTAATAACAATCCCAAAAACGGGGGAAACTGGATCATAATGTCATCTCTGGGTGGCTGTCACATCTTCCTACCTTTTTTAAAAAAAACAAAAATGTATTTAAAAAGCAGACAGAGGGATGAAACATACCAATTGCAGAGAGAGCACAAGAGCGTTTCACGATGCGTATGCTGCATATGTACAGGTCATTGTCACAGCATGAGAAAGCCTTAGCAAGTCTTTGGCCATTTTCTGGCTCCTTGATGCTTTTTCAAAATTGGACTTTTGGAAATGGAACAATCCTCTTTGGGCAAGCTTATTTATTTATTTATTTATTTATTCATTCCACTTTTATACCGCCCTCCCCCAAAGGGCTCAGGGCGGTTAACAACATAATACATACAAGTGGATAATAGAATAAAATACTAAAATTTATACAAGTTAAAATGCAGCGGTCCAAACTTATAAATATTTAAAACAGATGGCGTCTAACCTTTCACTCCTCTGACTCTGAGGGGGGGGAACAGCGGATCTCAGTTGTTAATGGGCACCTATCAGCAGCCGGCCTCCCCAAAGGCCCGGCGGAATAACTCGGTCTTACAGGCCCTGCGGAATTCACTGAGGTCCCGCGAGGGTCTGGACAGCTGGCGGAAGAGCATTCCCACCAGGCAGGGGCAAGGGCCGTAAGAGCGCTGGCCGGAGTGGGGGCCAGCCGCCTCATAGAGGGGGCAGGGACCTCCAGTAGATTGGCCTCTGCCGAACGCTTGAGAGACCGACGTGGAGGACATATGAGGGCCAGGAGCGGTCCCCTAAGGATACGGAAAGGTCCCAGACCGCTGTAAGGCCTTAAAGGTTAACACCAATACCTTGAAGAGCTCCATCTCCGGAACTCAACAGGGAGCCAGTGCAAGCGGTGCAACACGAAGGCGTGAAGATGTGATCTCTGAAGGCACCTCCCGTGAGCAACCCGAGCAGCCGCATGCTGGACCAGTTTCAATTTCCGAATCAGCTCTCAAGGGTAGAGCCTGCGATAGAGCGAAGTTGCAATAGTCTAACCTGGAGGTGACCGTTGCGTGGATCACTGTGGCCAGATCCGCCCGGGAGAGGAAGGGGGCCAGCCGCCCGGGCCTGGCGAAGATGGAAAAAAAGCGCAACCCCGGGTTACATGGGCCACCTGGGTTTCCATGGAAAGAGACCAATCCAGGTGCGACCCCCAGGCTGCGGTAACTGAGGGGGCCGGTGCCAATGAGACCCCTCCCACACCGGGCTGACTGGAAACTCCGCCCCGACGGCTTCCAGCTAGCCACAGTGGATCCTACGTCTTTGCTGGATTCAGTTTCAACCCGCTCTGCGTCAACCCACCAGCAAACCGCCTCCAAACAGTGCTGTATAGAGCTGCGTAGGGGCAGTGTCTGCTCCCCCCTCCATTCCGACAAGAATGAGCTGGGTATCATCAGCATGTACTGATGGCACCTCCAGCCCAAAGCTCCGTACTCAGCTGAGCAAGGAGTCGCATATAGATGTTAAATAACAAGCAGGGGACAGCAGCGCTCCCTGAGGCACACCCACAGTGGAGGCGGGCACCTCCGGGAAGCTTGGTCCCACACACCACACTTGCTGACTCCGGTCCCGGAGAAACGCAGGCAATCCATTGAAGGACAGTACCCCTTGCACTCGAAACGGCCAGGCGGTGGGTCAAAAGGTGCGTGATCGACCACACGCAACGCCAGCTTGGTGAGATCCAACAACACCAGCAGCGCCCGATCCGCCTTCTCGGTCGAAGCTGTATCACGGAGGCGTGTCTGTGACGGCGACGAGAACAGTCTCTGTCCGGCATGCCCAGCACGGAAGCCGGACTGGAAGGGATCGAAGCGTCGATGCGTCCTCCAGAAACCCCTGAAGCTGCTCCAACACTCACTCTCTCAATTACCTTCCCAGAAATGAAAGATTCGAGACGGGGCGGTAATTGGCCAGATCGCTAGGGATCTAAAGATGGTCTTTTTTTAAGAGTGGGCGGACCACTGCCTCCTTCAACCCACCCGGGTAAACTCCTTGCTCAAGGGAGCAGTTGATAATAGCCAACAGGTGGGGTCGTAGCTCCTCCCCCGGCATGCTTTTACTAAGCCAGTGGAGGGGCACGCGGATCCAGAAGGACAGGTAGTAGGTCTAACAGCAGCCGCCAGGGCGCTCTGTCAACATCGCTCTTCAAGAGAGCAGGGAGAACTGGGCCAAAGCGAGATTTGCCAAAAAAGACGGGCAAAGGGAGCCTCCAGTTCGCTCATTGTCTCCAAGGTGGCGGGGAGTAGTCCTGGCGGAGCGACGCGATTTTATCTGCTAAATAAAGCTCATAAATGCCTCTACAGCTAATAGCCAATTGATCATTTTTTTGAACCCTCTGATGTAAAGAGGTAAAAGGGATAGAATTATGCAGCGGAACAGTTGGCGCTGGGCGAGAGCTAGCCGACGCGAGAGAGGAAGAGAAGCACAGTCTCTTCGCCTCAGCCTTCCATTCGCCATCTCACGCCAGGCCTTCATAAAGCTGTCCTATAAGATGTTACGCGCAGCCACCGTCTACTCTAGACTTCCTCCACACTCGCTCTAGCCGTCTAAGCTCCCGCTTCAAACAGCGTAGCTCCTCAGTGTACCACGGAGCCAGCCGAGAGCGGGGTCGAAGAGGGCGTCGGGGGGCAATAACCTCAATGGCATTTGAGAGGCGGACATTCCAATCCGCTACTAGTCCATCGAGGGTGCTGGTGGGTTCAGGATCCCGCAGAGCATTCCGGAATCCATCAGGATCCATGAGTCTCCGCGGGCGAGCATAAATTCGCTCGTCGCCTAGACGGGGGTGTTGCGGCATGCCCATCCGAGCCTTCAGGGCATAGTGGCAATCATCCTGCTAAAACGTTTGTACTTGCTTTGGGCCCATGGGAAGCCACTCCCCAAATTGTCTCAGGGTTGTGACAGATTGTTACATCTGAAGTGAACCTCTGTGAATTTCAATTCATCACGGCTGTATTTTTCTACAGCTCTTGAGGGGCCATAGAATTGATGGTGCTGGAGAAGGAGAAGAAGGGGCCAGTGTGGTTTGTCTGTTGATGAGATTATGCTGCTGTAATCTTGTTCGAAGTCAGATTTTCATGCTGTATGCAGTTACCTTTGGGGAGGGGGAGGGGAAGAGAAATGCAGCATGAACAGAACAGTTGTGACAGGTTTCCTTTTGATTAGATTTAATAAATGTATTGTCGAAGGCTTTCACGGCCAGATTCAACTGGTTCTGGAGGGTTTTCCGGGCTGTGTGGCCATGGTCTGGTGGATTTTGTTCCTAACGTTTCGCCTGCAACTGTGGCTGGCATCTTCAGTTAATGATTGGTTCCCCACCCTGGGACATGGACAATATACCACACTAAACTTTCCCTTCTCACTAAGACACAGTGAGAAACAGACTTTTCTCTGTGATACACGTCTGAAGATGCCAGCCACAGATGCAGGCGAAAAGTTAGGAACAAAAACCACCAGACCATGGCCACACAGCCCGGAAAACCCTCCAGAACCAGATTTAATAAACACCAGCCATAAACCAGTAGGCATTATGTAGAAATCTTGAAATGTTTGGTTCTGGTGGGTTTTCCAGGCTGTGTGGCCATGGTCTGGTGGATTTTGTTCCTAATGTTTCGCCTGCATCTGTGGCTGGCATCTTCAGAGGTGTATCACAGAGAAAAGTGAAAGCCATTGACAATACCTTGAACTGTTTGTAAGCAGCTTCTGGGACTAGACAGTGAGAATAACTTGTAAATTTTGAGTCAATTTTTTTCAGTGGGGGAGAACATAAGCCTAATTGTTTTGGGAAGAAGGGAGAAGTTACGCTCAACTATACATACCTTTTTGCAGGTGGCAGGGGGAAAGGATGTAGTTGTTGGCTTGTCCATTAACAGTAGGCAGCTGTGATGGAGGGGGATGGAGGTTCCACAGCGTTACGCAACGGTTTTATTCCCAAATAATATAGCCAGTGTCATGTTTGAATTCTTACCAAATCCTGTTTATCTTGTTTTAGTTTCTCAGGGCAGTCATGTGTGAAATTTTACTAGGACCTGACAATTGCCGATCACAGCTGCTTCATTCATTCCTCCCATTTCAGCCCAACACCAATTTACTGTCAGGCGGAGACAGGGGAATGGAAGAGACGGTTGCAATCACACTGTGTGCCTCATAAAAGAAAGAAAGAGTGATTCATTTCAGACCTCTGGTTCTAATAAAGGTTCCAATAAAGGTGAAACAAAAGCGGATATCAAACCAGAGCTTTGGCTTGGCTGTAAAAAGACTTAATGGTAGGCCAGAAGTTGGCTCTCGGGAATGCCTGCCTTGTCCAGGCTGGTCCTGGCCCTGTGCATTAAACCCAGAACTGAGGTCCCCAACCTTTTCGAACCTGCAGGCACAGTTGGAATTCAGACCCTTCATGCAGAGGTGGGATCCAGCAGGTTCTCACAGGTTCCCGAGAATAGGTTACTAATTATTTGTGTGTGCTGAGAGGGGGTTACTAATTGGTGATTTTGCCACGTGATTTTTGCCTTAGTTACGCCCCTTCGCAGTAGCGCACAGAACTTGAAGCAGTCTAGCAGGAGGTGCACCGACGTGTGTGGCAGCCTGTGCCTGCGTGCATTCGTTTCCCGCCCAAGGACCGGCGCAGCGGCTGCGTCCTTGCCACAGCCCCGCCCAGGAATGACCCGCCCCCGGAATGTCCAGCCACGCCCCCGTCGTGCCCCATCCAGCCCCATTGGAGCTACGCCACAGTTTGAAACCCATCACCATGGGAACCTGTTACTAAAATTTTCGGATCCCACCACTGCCTTCATGGTGACCACAGCAACAAAATGGCTGCTCAAGGAAGTGGATTCAGCTTCAAAAAGATTGCACACACTTAACTTCTATAACACTGTACAGATTCTTGTGCTGTGGTGGCAGCTGCCGCAGTTGGAATGTCTTAAAATCTGCACAGCCAATCAAATCTCCAATAATCAATTGGAAGCTTTGCTAGGCAAAATCCCTGCCTGGCACCACCCACTTCCTGAAAACACTCGATGGTCATCAGAAAAGGTGTTGGCAGGCATATGGCATCCATGGGCACCACTGTGCAGTGTCCTGCCAATCAGCAGGAGTCTGCTCCTGCCCCCATGCCTCCTGGGGCTTCCCAGTGCTGAGCAGGCAACCCTAGGCTAATGGCTTGTCAGAATTGTGTCTTCCAAAAACTGGCAACTCTATTCTTCAACTTCCCAGGGAAATTCTAATGACTATATACTCCATTCTTTGCAGGCTTGGGAATATGTGGAGCCTGACCAAGACCATCAAAATGGATGTCATAATGACCTGATTATGTTTGTATTGCTCCTTAACTCCAGCAGTGGAGCTGACACTGTTTTTTTCCACTGTGTTGCGGGCACTGAGTGTCCTGCCTGTGTCATTCCATATCTGAATTGCTGGAAGAGTAAAAGATTTGGATACTGTGGCCACAACCAGCAGAAAGTCAGTTAGGGGGATTAGATGTACTCAGGTATAGCCCCTGTAACAATCCTTGATGAAAGTGGCTTTTTTCTGCGCATCACAAATATAACATCTTGAGGACATTAAAAAAAGTGTTTTGGGGAAGAACTCCGCACAGCTTTCCCCCCAAGACATATTCAGAACGTTTTATTTCTGCTCAATCCGTTGTATTCTGAAAATGCTAAACTACTAGCTATCTTTTTCCCTAAGGCGGCTTCAAGACACTTCCTGCTTGCATTTCACAGCTCAGGAAACATCTTGTTTCTCCCGCCAGTTTCAAAGCTCTCGCTTGGGCCCTTTCCGCACACGCAGAATAATGTGTTTTCAAACCACTTTCACAACTGTTTGCAAGTGGATTTTGCTATTCCGCACAGTTTCAAAGAGCATTGAAAGCAGTTTGAAAGTGCATTATTCTGCATGTGCAGAAGGAGCCTTTCATTTTCTCCGCCGTTTACACCTGCCCTTCTCTGCTGCTGCAGTGATCCTCCATGCCACCCGCCAATTGCTAAAGGTTTGCCCACAGACATTTCCTCTGCTTGCAACGCAGCCATATATCATTTCAGCATTTAAAGTACAGGAATAAACTTAGTTTTGCCTGGTAATTCTGTGAACATGTCGTTTTTTCCACGGTTTTGTTGTTGTTTTCAGTGAGGTGTCTTTGAATCTACAAGATATGAGCATCATACCTGATTCTCACGTTGTGTCTTTGTAGCTTTAAAGACACCTTCTTGAAGTCAAACAACAACAAAACATTGGAGAAAATGACACCTTTCCGAAATCACCAGGCAATCACCAGGCAACATGTACTTTAAATACTGAAATGGCGGGTGAGTGTGATGCAAGCAGAGGAAACATCCAGGGGAAACCTTCAGTAAATAGAAGATGGCATGGAGGATCACTGAACTGAGAGAAAATGGCGGGGGAAAGAACCATTTTCACTGACAATGCTTTATTTTTCCATCCTATGCTGACAAAAAGGAGCAAAGATTGTTTTTTTAATTGCAATCCATGTATCCAATGTTGTCCATGTATTCAAGTACCCAACATAGCAAGGTCTCACTCACCTGTGCATCTTCACATGGGATATATGCTACCCTTCAGCTGTGTCATTGGCCCAAGAGTCTAATGGGCATTAAGCAGATATCTAAAAATGGTGATACTCCAAACATAATTGGTTAAGCATTTCAGCCTCCCCATACATTCAGTATCATTTTTAAAGGATATACTTCCCCCTACCCACCCCATACACACTAAAAAAAATCAGGGGAGATGGTACATGAAATGCTCAGCTGAAATTGATAAGTTAATTGGAGGTTGTCGCTCTAGATCTCAAATCAGCATTGGGAGTGAACACACACATGAAGCTGCCATATAGTAAATCAGATAATGGGTCTATCAAACTCAGTATTGCCTACTCAGACTGGTAGCAATTCTCTGGAATCTCAGACAGAGAGATATCACATTACCTACCACCAGATCCTTTTAACTGGAGATACCAGGAATTGTACTTGAGACCTTTGTAAGCAATGCAGATGTTCTATCACTGAGTCACAACACTTCCCTTCTAGATAGCTGATGAGATAAAGCAATTGTACTCACTCTATTTACACATATCAGCTTCATTGGCTTTGCCATTGCATGCTAACAGATCAACCTCATGTTTACTTCTATTCAGATGCTTTACTTCTATTCAGATACTTCTATTCAGTTGCTCCCACCAGTGATCTTGCTATCTCCATTGTTACTCCCATGCTATAGACTTCATTGTTATTCATACTTCTATTCAGATGCCCTCAACTATTGACCTGGTTGCCTTCTTTGTTACTCACAGACAATGTTTCTTCACCCACCCTGGACACTCCAACAGATATATATACTCCACTTGCTTTCCCAACATCAGATCCTCTGAAGATGCCAGCCACAGATGCAGGCGAAACGTCAGGAGAGAATGCTGCTAGAACACAGCCATACAGCCCGGAAACCACACAGCACCCAAGTGATTCCGGCCGTGAAAGCCTTCGACAATACAGATCAACCTCACTCTGATGTGAACCTATTCTCTCGCAATCTCGATTTCATTTGTGCTCTCCACAGTGTTCATACTGATCTCTTTGACTGCTTCATCTTCTGGCCTCGTTTTTAATAACATTGCCCATTCCCCACCCTTCTGTAGTTTAACCACCCAAGAATAATGTCTTGTGGGTAAATCAAGACACATGAAGGGCTCAGCCCTTCCCGTTGGCACTTTGCTATTAAAACAATTACGTAGCTAGAAGATCAGGCAGAAGGGAGAACATGGACGCTCCAGGTTTTGGAAAAAGCACATCCGTCCTCCTGAACAGCTCCTTTTCATCCTTACTAGCTAATCATTCTTAGGTAGGGCTGCCAACAAGCTTGGGGGAAAGGCTGTTATACTTCTGCTTCATGAAAAGCTTCAACTGGCTATTTCCACACGATTAAGCCTTTCTTAAAAGGGCAGAACATTTTTCTCCAGACCAGGTCACAACCCTATTTTTTAAAATCTCACTCTTTCTCTAACTCAGCTTGGCATATATAATTCTCCTTCCCTCATTATGTCCCCTGAACAACCCAACGGAATAGGTCCATCTGAGAGATTGAGTGAGCCTCGGGGTAAAGTAGAGGATTGAACTTGCATTTCTGAAATCCTACTCTCTTGAAATATTATATTACACTGGCTGTCCATATGGCTTCATATGCTGCAGAGGTACATAAGGCAGACGAGCTGGGTATAGTTATTTGTTTGCTTTTTTCCATGATGAAGCAGGTGTAAGGGGAGCCAATCGACAAATAACTAGGAATAAGTTTACTGGCTGATTGTATTTCCATCCTGCTCCTCTAAGAACCAAAGGGAGTAAGCCCAAGCAGGTCTTCTCAGAAGTAAGCCCTGTGGGCTTACTCTCAAGGAAATGCCTTGGAGCCGCAACCAGAGTATCTTACATAGAATTCCCACAGGGCTCAATCAGGTTCACACCTGCTTAACGTCAACAAAGCTACAGCAAAAGGAGTTCCCTAGACAGGTGTTCCAGTGCCAGAAGCAAAAGTAGTCCAGTTAGCAAGGGTTGAGAATCAGGACTGTGCAAATGTGGACAAAATGACCTGTCAACCAAGCATCCCTTTACAGATGCCACCTGCACTTCAGGAGATCACAGCAGCAGCTGCTTCTTCTAAGCGAGTCTGGCTGTGAACCCACGAGGTCAGTTTGCTGTAAAACAGAAACCAGCCTTCCATGAGCAGGAAACCCCAAAACCACACATTTGTTGCAAGCCCCATTCGGATCTGCAGCTTTAAAAAGGCAAAATAAATTAGAAAATGGTACAAATACAGATGGGTGCGTCCTAAGATGTCGATGCTGTGGATTTGACCAACTGGCCGACAAAAGAATCTGTTTATTATGTGGGGTCAATTTATTTGGGTTGGTCTCATCAAAGTCATCTTAGAAGGTATGTGGTCATGAGGCATGAAGTAACTCAGTTGTGGAGGAGAAGAGAGCATGAGGAAATAACAACCAGTGTTTGCTGGTAATAACCATTATTTGTTATTAGCAGCCAGTGGTTAAGAGCAAGTGGACTCTAATCTGGCGAACTGGGTTTGTTTCCCTGCTCCTCCACACAAAGCCTGCTGGGTGAGCTGGGACCAGTTACAGTTCTTTAAGTTGGATGAGTTTGGATTTATACCCCACCTTTCTCTCTTCTAAGCAGTCTCAAAGCAGCTTACAAACTCTTTCCCTTCCCCTCCCCACAAGAGACACCTTGTGAGGTAGGTGGGGCTGAAAGAGTTCTGAACGAACTGTGACTAGCTCAAGATCACCCAGCAGGAGTGTAGGAGTGGGGAAACAAATCTGGTTCACCAGATAAGAGTCTGCCACTCATGAGACAGAGTGGGGAATCAAACCCAGTTCTCCAGACTAGAGTCCATCTGTTCTTAACCCCTACACCATGCTGACTCTCACCTCCGCATACCTGTTGGGGAGAGGGAAGGCGTTTGTAAGCTGCTTGGAGCTTCCTTACGGTTGAGAAAAGCAGGGTATAAGTCCAAGCTCTTTTTCTTCTGCATCTTGTGATCTTATCCAACTACACACACACACACACAGAGAGAGAGAGAGAGAGAGAGAGAGAGAGAGAGAGAGAGAGAGAGAGCGCCTTGGGATGACATGACCTTTTTATCTCCAGGTTGATGGCAACCCTAATTGGGGATCAGACCTTAATGCCTAGTATATGACATCATGGCCACCAGCTCAGCCAAAACATGAGGTAAAATGCTTGTGAGCATGGGAAGAAAGAAGAGTAGGCTTTTATATCCCGCTTCTCTCTTCCTTAATCTAAAAGTGACTTACAAACTCCTTCCTTTTCTCTCCCCACAACGAACACCTTGTGAGGTATGTAGAGATGAGAGAGCGCTGAGACAACTGTGAATGGCTCAAGAAAACTCCGTAGGCTTCCTGTGGAGAAGTGGGGGATCAAACCCAGTTCTCCAGATTGCAGTCCACCTCTCTTAACCACAACATCATGAGGTGTAGAACCTTGTTACAATGCCATAGTTCCCTTCCCTTCTGTTGCCATGAGGTCTTCAGATCAGTTTCTCACAGGGGCGAATCTAGGAAAACTGGAGCCCGGGGACAAAATCTGAGTTTGGTGCCCCCCCCCCCCCCAGGTATGGACGACCACCCTCCCCCACAATGATTTTTTGCACCAGCTCACAAAACACCTCCCACCACCAGCAAAACATACATGGCTTTCTCCCCACCAACTCTCTTTCCTAATTGTGTCCTCACACCAACCCTATGAGGTAGGTTGTTAGCCTGAGAAACAGCTCCAAGCCAGTGTAAGTGGGAATTAACTTTTAAGCATGTAAATCTCTCACAAGTCACCCCCCATCTGAAGGTTTACCAAGCAAACATCAGCATCCTCTCTCACAAATCACCTCCTACCACCAGCAAAACACGCATGGCTCTCTCCCCACCACTTTCCTAATAGTGTCCTCACACCAACCCTGTGAGGTAGGCTGCTAGCCTGAGAAACAGCTCCAAGCCAGTGCAAGGGGAATTAACTTTTAAGCATGTAAATCTCTCACAAGTCACCCCCCATCTGAAGGTTTACCAAGCAAACATCAGCATCCCTCTCTCACAAATCACCTCGTGACCACCAGCAAACACGATGGCTCTCCTCCCACCACTTTCCTACAGTGTCCCCACACCAACCTCTGGGTGAGGTAGGCTAGCCTGAGAAACAGCTTCTCCAAGCCAGTGCAAGGGAATTCAACTTTAAGCATGTAACTTCTACAAGTCACCCCCCATCTGGAAGGTTTACCAAGCAAACACTGCATCCCTCTCTCACAAATCACCCTACCCCCAGCAAAACACGAGATGGCTCTCCCTCTCCCCACCACTTTCCTAATTGTGTCCTCCCACCAACCCTGTGAGGTAGGTTGCCAGTCTGGAGGAACAGCTCCAAGACAGTGCATGGGGAATTAACTTTTAAGCATGTAAATCTCTCACAAGTCACCCCCCATCTGAAGGTTTACCAAGCAAACATCAGCATCATCTTCAGTTCTGCTGCTGCTTCTGGGCTCCCTGCTCAGCTTGCCTTTTCCTGTGCCTGCGGGCAGAGAAGGCTTCTGAGAAATGCCACACTTAATTTAAGGCGAATAAGGCATGCTGGGTTAGAGGGAGGGGAGGCGGAGCTCCCCAATCCTGCTCCTGGGAGCCCAGTGGGACTTCTCCCCCGCCCCCTGGACACTCCAGGCCACCGTACAGAGTGGGCGGGGCTACGACAGGCACTGGGAGCAGTCGGCTGCTTCAGTGCCTGCTTTCTAGGGCTTGCTCAATCCCTCGCTCTGTAGGAGGATGTTTTGGCGCCCCTCGCGTGACCTCAATCGATGCGCCCGGGGACAAGGGGTACCCCATGTCCCTAGGCAGGAACGCCAGTGGTTTCTCAAAGAATCTCTGGCTTTTTCCTGTGGCTTTAAAAAGCCATTAACTTCCCTTGCTGGTCTCATTCTTACTTTGGTTTTGCATTTGACCTGATACAAGTCATGGCAACCTCTAACTGGGGAAATAATCCTAATAAGCTCAAGTCTCGTCTGAGGCTTTCATGACTGGAATCAAGTGTTGTGACTTTTCCAGGCTGTGTGACCATGGTCTGGTAGTTTTAAACTCATAATGTTTCTCCCACATGTATATGTATACCCCACCACCCAAAAGAGACGTAGCGAGGGGGGAAAGCACCTGGTCCACTGGTATGTCCTCCGCCCCATCCCACCCCGGAATGCCCCTGACCCGCCCCCGGAATGCCCCCGCCATGCCCCTGGAGTGCCCTCGCCACACACCCCGTCCCCTTAGAGCTACGCCTCTGCCACCAAATCACTCCACACTGTATCACGAAGAGAACATATCGTTCCATGACATGCCTCTGAAGATGCCAGTCAAAGATGCAGGTAAAATGTTAGAAGCAAAAACTGCCAGTCCACGACCACAAAGCCCAGAAAAGCCACAAATGCCAACTCAAGAAGCACTGTGTTCAGTTCTGGTCGCCACATCTCAAAAAGGATATCGAAGAGATAGAAAAAGTGCAGAGAAGGGCAACGAGGATGATTGAAGGATTGGAGTACCTTCCTTATGAGGAGAGGCTGCAGCGTTTGGGACTCTTTAGTTTGGAGAGGAGACGTCTGAGGGGGGATATGATTGAAGTCTATAAAATTATGCATGGGGTAGAAAATGTTGACAGAGAGAAATTTCTCTCTTTCTCACAATACTGGGGGGAAGAATTAAGACTAATAAACTGAAAATGCTGAAGGGAAGAATTAGGACTAATAAAAGGAAACACTTCTTCACGCAACGTGTGATTGGTGTTTGGAATATGCTGCCACAGGAGGTGGTGATGGCCACTAACCTGGATAGTTTTTAAAAGGACTTGGACAGATTTATGGAGGAGAAGTCGATCTATGGCTACCAATCTTGATCCTCCTTGATCTCAGATTGCAAATGCCTTAGCAGACCAGGTGCTCAGGAGCAGCAGCAGCAGAAGGCCACTGCTTTCACATCCTGCATGTGAGCTCCCAAAGGCACCTGGTGGGCCACTGCGAGTAGCAGAGTGCTGGACTAGATGGACTCTGGTCTGATCCAGCAGGCTAGTTCTTATGTTCACTGGCAGAACATGGGGGACCAGAGGAGTCAGATGACCCAGGCACTATTTGCCTGGGTTACATCGGGAGTGAACAAGACTACAGCCACCCTTTTCAAAGACACTGGCACCAGTAAATTCCACGTATACATGTTCAGCACCAGTGAGTATATGTAGGTTAAAATACATGCAAATCTTTCTTTAGACCAAGGTGTAGCATGCCTCCAAAACATCTTCCGATCTGCCGGATCAGCTGGTTTACAGCCCTAGTCATATATAGGAACATATAACCAGACAATGTATCACTCATCCAGACAGTGCATCACAGCCCTCTAGCCAAGAAGAAATTCCCACTACTGCATCAGTTTTCAATGGAAATGTAATTGGAAAAATTATTATAGCACATTTCGCTGACTTAATTCCCTCGTCGAGACTGGAGTGAGCGTGAAACTCCTACAGCTCTTCAGGAAAGCAATTGAAAGTCCAGAGACGAACTTGGGGAAACACCAGCTCTTATTCCTCTCGTTCTTGCTTGAGATCTGTTAGGCTACACATTCAGAGGTAAACTGCACGAAAATCTATGAGGCTTAATTCTCCAAAATGGTCATAATCTCAACTGACAGTGTGTGACAGATTCATGCGTGAAATCTGTTTTTTGCTGCAGAAGCTACCATCTGCCAAACTACTTTTTTTGAAAATAGCTGGGGAGATCTGAAATGTAGATGTTTCAGCACTGGAGATGGATTTATTTGGTGTCTGCAGAAATGTCCTTCCCCCCTTCCCTAATTACTCCCAAGACAGTTAATAATGAAAATGAATTAAAACAATTCACAATTAAAATCAGTTGAGAGTGAGAGTGTGGATCTTCTCCACATGTGGTCACTGTTGACAGCAGCTTCCTGGCTCCGCTCGGTGCTGTGCATTTGCAACTATGGTTCAAAAGACAGCGTCATCTGAGACCACACACCCCTCCCACTGCCCTCCACTCTCCTTTCAATGACTCTCACCCCCCTGGAGCACCTAACACTCTGTGCCTCCCCACATGTCTTTAAACACAGAGTAGCCAGCCACTCATGACCCATCCTAAGATATAATTCACTCACCTTGAAACACCTGGTGGCGACGCACTCATAGCCAGTCCCTGCACAGGACTCACTCCAATGGGAGAGGGCAGCGAGCAAGGAAGAGGGCCTGCAGGTGAGCAAGCAGGCCGGGGGGGCAAGTGGCAAGTGACAGAATTGACGAGCAAGCAAGCAGATCATCGACAGGAGAGGGGGTCGGTGACAGGGGGCAGTGAGTGAGAGGGCCAGTGGACAAGCAAGTGGGGCAGTGTGGCAGCGCAGCAGCAGGCAGCAAGCAAGAAAGCTGGTGGCAGATGGCCAAATGGAAAGCGCGAAGTAGCCCAGGTGGCGAATGAAGCTGGCATGGGAGGCCACAACAGGGAACGAAAGGCAGGAGGGGTTGCCCACTCAGTAGGTGCCCTTACTCCACCATGTTTTCTAGCACCCGTTCTATTTCTTAATTCAATGGGCTTTGCTGCTAGTACATACATAAGTGCCATAAGTCACAACTGACCTATGCCGACCCCAGCAAGGGACTTTCCAGGCAAAGGAGAAGCAGATATGGTTTGTCATTCCCCTGCAGGGCCTCCCTTGGTGGTCACTCATCCAAGTACCGACCCTGCTTAGCTTCTGATGAAACAGCCCTATTTCTTCCTTCCCCTGAATATGTAATAGGGATTCCCAAAACACAAGAAGACTTACTGAGCGTGTGCTCAGAACAAGGAAGAAGAGACAGTTAGCTTCTCCAGTGGGGGTGGGGGGGCAGGAGCTGAGATGTCATGTCAGAGGCTTAGAGATTTCAGCCTCCAGGTAGGACTGGGGGTTCCCTGGAATTACAGCTCATCTCTAGAATATAGAGATCATTTCCCCTCCAGAATATAGCTGCTTTGGAGGGTGGACTCTACAGCATTGTGCTCCACTGAGGTCCCTGCCCCTCCCAAGCTCTATCCCCAAATCTCCCAGAGTTTCCCAACCTGGAACTGGCTGCCCGACCCCCTGCACCCCTTGCCAGTGGTCAGTGGGGACATTGGGACTCTTTAGCTTGGAGAGGAGACGTCTGAGGGGGGACATGATTGAAGTCTATAAAATTATGCATGGGGTAGAAAATGTTGACAGAGAGAAATTTTTCTCTCTTTCTCACAATACTAGAACCAGGGGGCATTCATTGAAAATGCTGGGGGGAAGAATGAGGACTAATAAAAGGAAACACTTCTTCACGCAACGTGTGATTGGTGTTCGGAATATACTGCCACAGGAGGTGGTGATGGCCACTAATCTGGATAGCTTTAAAAAGGGCTTGGACAGATTTATGGAGGAGAAGTCGATTTATGGCTACCAATCTTGATCCTCCTTGATCTCAGATTGCAAATGCCTTAACAGTCCAGGTGCTCGGGAGCAACAGCAGCAGAAGGCCGTTGCTTTCACATCCTGCATGTGAGCTCCCCAAGGCACCTGGTGGGCCACTGCGAGTAGCAGAGAGCTGGACTAGATGGACTCTGGTCTGATCCAGTTGGCTTGTTCTTATGTTCTTATGTTCTTAACCCTACAAAGGCTCCCCTGCCTGAGGTTGCTGCCTCTTTTCACTGCATTATAGAACCAACACTTTAGGTTTGTGATGTTCAGTTCTCTCCAATCCTCATAGATAGATAGATAGATAGATAGATAGATAGATAGATAGATAGATAGATAGATAGATAGATAGATAGATAGATAGATAGATAGATAGATAGATATCTGTGAAGTCCATGGACAGCTGCTCTTTCGCAGCCTAACCTTTTTCTCAGGTGTGTGGGGAGGGGGAAAGAAGAAGAGGAGGAGGAGAAGGAGTTTGGATTTATACCCTACTTTTCTCTCATGTAAGGAGACTCGAGGTGACTTACAAACTCCTTTTCTGTCCTCTCCCCACAACAGACACCTTGTGAAGAAGGTGGGGCAGAGAGAGTTCCAAAGAATTGTGAATAGCCCAGGATCAGCCAGCAGGCTTCTTGTGTAGGAGTGGGGAAACAAATCTGGTTCACCAGATAAGAGTTCGCCGCTCAGGTGAATCAAACCCGGTCCTCCGGATTACAGTCTACCTGCTCTTAACCACTATACTATGCTGGCCACCATTACTATACTAAGTCCATGACAGGGGTGGGGAGAAATTTGTATACCTCCTGGAGCTTGGAAGAAGGGCCAGGCAAGCATGGGATCGATGTAACGCTTCTATCGTCAAACTGAATTCTTTTGTGTCCATCTCTGGGGTGCTAGAAGGAGGACAGCATAGATACAGAGGCCAATGTTATGCCATATAGAAGCAGTAACAACGAAGCCACAACAGAATGGGACCATGGTGAGCAACCATATCTTCTCCTGATATCGCCACTGTCTCAAGTACAGGATTCAATACTAGTCGAACAATTAAATGACATTCTATACAAGGCTGAACACATGAGAATCTGGTAACCTCATACTCATGAGCTGTTGCCAGACTGGAATTGAGGCTGTAATTCATGTGTGTGTTGCAGAGGAAGCTCATGCTCCAGCAGCACCTGTCTAATGCATGGATTGTATTTCCCTTCATGACATTCAAATATATGAATACTGAGGGGAATCATGACTTGTGAACCTCCAAAACAAACTCCATGTAGCACGCTTTATTAGGACCAACCCAAATGGCACAAAACAGCGTGCAAGTTTTCAGATTCTCCAGAGATCATAATCAGACCCTGCTTTTTTAAAGGGGGGGAACCCTTCCACCCCTTAAAAAAATTATTATATCTATTGAAAACATGGGGACAACTCAAATACTTGCACATTGTTTTGTGATGCTCGGTCTGGTCTCCATAAAGGAATTGCATGGGATTTTTCTTTGGACCATCTACTTTTTGTTTACTTTGAAACTAACACAAGAAGCAGCCTTTAGTAGGAAAGTTCATTTGAATGTTATGAGGGTATATGGAAAAAAAAGAGGAAGCATAATTTTTGGGACTGACGCTTGATTCCATTCCTACATTTTAGTTTAATGAATGAAAACAGTTAACAGCCAACTTCTTACAGCTACGCTCACAGTCACTAAGGCTCATTCCGCACATGCAGAATAATGCACTTTCAAACTGCTTTCAGTTCTCTTTGAAGCTGTGTGGAACAGCAAAATCCACTTGCAAACAGTTGTGAAAGTGGTTTGAAGACGCATTATTTTGCATGTGCGGAAGGGGCCTAACAGAGATGAAGATTCCTGCTCTAACCCAAAATCTACCCACAGGTTCAGGAATTCATAGTTTACTCTTTTGTACGGCTGACTTTCTTCTAGCCTAGGCAGAAAGGAACCATGTATCTTATAACTCCAAGGTAAACTTTTCAATGGGATGACACATGGGAAGATTTCAGAGGGAAATGGACCCTCATATGATGTGTGAATTGGGCTATAGTGATTACAAAAAGTAATCAATATCAAGTGTCCACTAACACATACTATGTGATCCTCAGTACAGTCCTATGCAAAGTTATACACTTCTAAACCCTGCCTGACCTAGAGAGCCTGGACTAGCCAGATCTTATCAGATCTCAGAAGCTAAGCAGGGTTGACCCTGGAAAATATTTGGATGGGAGACCTCCAAGGAATATACAGAGGCAGGCAATCGCAAACCACCTCTGAATGCTGAGAAATTCTGAGAGGACTATGACTGGCCCACGGTCACCCAGCAGGCTTCGTATGCAGGAGCAGAGAAACAAATCCAGTTCACCAGATAAGAGTCCTGTTGCTCCTATGGTGAGTGGGGAATCAAACTCAGTTCTCCAGATTAGAGTCCACCTGCTCTTAACCATTACACCAAATTGGCCCATTGACTGTAATGGATTTGGAAGGGTATAACTCAGTTTAGGAGTGCAGTGCTTGATGCACACCCTTAGAGTGTGGTGATGCTTTGGGCATGTTTGGTCAATCATTCTAGCCGATGCGCCACACTGGCTCTCTTTCCTTGACAACTTGCAGAAACCTAAGCATGTGTTTTGTTGAATGGGGCTGCTTTAAAGAATCTGCTCCCCTTCTGGTGCAACTTTCCTTGCCCAAGTGAGTGGAAATGTGGCGTAGCTCGTATTCATCCCCAGCGCAGCAGTGAGCTTGTCAGGGCCTTGCAATTCCTCAGAAGCTATTTATTCACCCATGACCAGAGTATTAAGATGCATTCTCCACTGGGTACATGCACAAGTGGACGCATACTGGAGGATCCTTTGTCTTGTGTGTGTGTCCCCCCCCCGCCTGCCCCGTAGTCTTTCTGAAGGAAGACACATGGTTTCAATGATGTCTTTGTTATCAGATCAAGCATTCAGTCCCATTTGCAATTTTAATGAAAATCAGACACCTGCACTGCAACCGATCGCCATACATGGGATTAACAGCAGCAGCACGCACTTCGCAAAGCATTCCTCCATTTCAGAAGCACTGAAGCTACTAATATCTTGTTACCAAAGACCAGATTAGGATTTCAGATGTAATGCCACTGGAAAGAAAGGAACCCTTTATCCATCTCTCAACAGAGGCCTCTGCAAAGAAGCAAAGGAGAATAAAGTCCAAGCTACCAGTTCGCAGGGCCATTGACTTGGGAGCTGGGGCATGTTTCAGAAAATTCGGCAGATCCAACATCATGGACTCTTCAAGACATTCTCCTGTCCTTGCATATTTTCTTAGGTCTGTTCACAGCCATGCCTGGAAAACTCCTACTGATTCTAGTGTGTTCACTGGGCTTGGGATTTGCCTCTAGTGAGAACTGCGTGCTTTTCCCATAAAGTTTTGCTCTTTCTGAAACATGAAATACAAAATGTTCGGGATTTCTATGAGGGCTTCAGACAGGTAGGGTTCTCAGTCTTCTCACAATACCTATGTAGGACAAAAGCAACTTTAGGATAGACATTTGCAGCATGAAAGCAATTTGTAGAAAAGGGTTAAAAAGTCCCTGACCACTGAGAGACAGTGTGATATAGTAGTTAAGAGTGGTGGACTCTAATCTGGAGAAGTGGGCTTGATTCTCCAGTCTTCCACGTGAGTGGCGGCCCAGATTTGTTTCCCCATTCCTGTACATGAAGCTTGCTGGGGGATCTTGGGCCAGTCACAGTTCTTTGGAACCATCTCAGGCCTGCCTATCTCACAGGGTGTTTGTTGCGGGGAGAGGAAGAAGTTTGTAAGCAAGTTTAGGACTCCTTACAGAAGTTTAGGACTCCTTACAGTTGAGAAAAGCGAGATATAAATCCAAACTTTTCTTCTTCCTCCTTGAGATCACAACCAGCTCTGCTGCTGACTAGCAAAGCTAGAAGAGAAATTGTAAGAACCTTGTGAGAGAGGAGAGAAAAAGGCAAATCCTCCTGCAGATGCTAGGCCAGTGGTGGCAAACCTTTGGCACTCCAGATGTTATGGACTAGGGGCTGATGGGAATTGTAGTCCATAACATCTGGAATGCCAAAGGTTTGCAACCACGGTGCTAGGCTGTGTTCTGTTTACATGGAACATGAACCTGCCAGATGTGCAATATGGGAATGATTGTTGCATAATCACCATATTGGGAGAATTGGGTAATGAATGGGTTTTCCATGGCGGTACAGCTTCCAGTTCCATAAACCAGAACCCTGATTTTCTGCAAGTACAACATATAGATTTTCCAGGGTTCTGGTGCACATGAATGGAAACTGAACCCACATAGAAAATCCACATGTTGCTCAATTAACTCCATTTGGCAATCATGCTTCCAAAGCATGTGACTGGTATGCTCGCCACTCCATGTGAACGGAATGCAACATAAGGGCTTAATGAGTTGCTTTCTCTCCCCTACAAGGCTTTATAATGCTGGATTTCCAATGCACGTGCATCCCTGACATGAGAGGAGAACATCTAGGCTGATATGGTCTTGGCTCAGTTCCCACTGAGGTGGTAGGTTGAAGCTCTTCAGATTGACGGCTCCTGAAACGTTTTTCTACATATTAAAAAAAAATCCCCTCATCAAAAACACTGGTATGTCAGAGAACAGGCTGGGCTGCAATTCTTCTCCCCAGCATACAAGTTTTCTTTATGGAAATAATTTTATTTGGCGAAGTGTTGGCGAAGCCGTTGGATGTGCAAATGCCCGCCTGCAGTGGGAACTTGTGCAGTCCAGACATCACCACGAGAGCTAGTTCCAAGAGATGCATGCTTGTTACAAGTATGACATACTACATTAACTGTGGTCAGGTAAAATAAGTGCCTTTCTTGGTTTTGATGGGCTTCTGTAACGTTGCATCCCTTATTGTGGGGTTCCTTTCCCTACAGGAAGGACTGAGTTGGAGCCAAAGTCACTTCTGGAACTAAAGCAGGATTTTTTTCTTAGTTTGGAGAAGTATTCATGGACAAAACTAATGCTCTATGATACACACATTTAAGAGACTTTATATTTTAAGTTTAGCTGGGAGATCCAATGTAGTGTGGTAGGTAGCTTGCAGGGCTAAGGAAAGAGTTAATTACCTGGGTACAAATCGCCCCTCTGCCATGGAACTCATTGGGTGTCCTTGAGACTGTTCTTCTCTTTCAACCTACCCTAAATTATACAGTTGATGTGAAGACAAAATGAAGGGAGAGCTTCATATGCTGCTGAGAGCTCCCTACAGGCAAGAGAGGATAAAACATGAACATATAAATCTGCCTTATACTAAATCACACCACAGGCCCATCAAGATCTGTATTGTCTATTCAGACCACCGGCAGCTACTGCCACACCCTTTAAACTAGAGATGCTGGCGACTGAACCTTCTCCATACCAAACAGGGTCTACCACTGACTCCTAGCTCCTCCCAAGAGTATTGTTTGGTCATTTTACCATGACCTTAATGGAAAGAATATAAACAGTTTACACTGTGTACCAGTGTAATTAAGTTTAAAAAAAACCTTCCAAAATACTAGTAGCGATAATAGAAGAAGAAGAGTTGGCTATCATACCCTGCTTGTGGAGTACGCCCTGTGCCAACCCTGGGTCAGAGTTCTGCCATCCCCCCTTTCCTTCATGGGTGGTCTTAAGCCCATTCTGTGACCAGATCGTATGGCTGCATTGAAAGCCTGGGCCTCAAACCCTTGGCCCCTGGGGTTGCTCCCGCAGGTCAGCACTGAGGCAAAGCAAGGCTGGGCCTGGGACCAGCCTCTTTCCTCCCTCCCTCTCACTTTCCCTCTCTACTCTGTACACTCTCTAGTTCTTCCCTCACTCTCTCTTGCTTTCCCTTTCTCCTCCTTCACATTCATCCACCACCCTTCCTCTGTGCTTCCTTCCTTTTATCCTCCCAGTTTGCAACCCTTTCTGGGCCAAGGCCTGTTGCCTTTTGGTTCTTGGGCTATCCATCGGGCCCTACCGACCAACAGATTGCCCCTCTGGCCCGAGAGCCTGCCTGTCCCTTTAAGGGCCTGTGAATGGGGTGTAGCCCAATCGCCAAAGCACTGGGTCACCCATTGCCAAGCCTGGTCCTCCTCAGCTGCCCAGCTGGGGCCATCTATGCTTGGTCCCCGCCTCCTCTTGGTGGGCTCCTGATTTGTCGTTTGCTGCAGATTAGAATCTCTTAACCATTACAGCATGCTTAGGTACGTAAGCTAGCGAGATGTATAAAAGGCACCCTCATCGTGACTGAGCGTACTGTACTGTGAGTGCTTATGAAACAATGTGTGAGAGATTTCCCTTTGGATTCTTTTATGGCTTGACTTTTTGTTTTAATTTTTTGATGTCCTATCTGTTTACAGAATGCTGTCAGTCGCCTGGTGGTCAGTACATTTCCACGCTTTGAGTTGTTGCTTTCCCTTTCTGTTTTACAGCCCAAGTCCATTGCTAACAGTGTGTTTTAATAAGTCGAACCATGGAAATCTTCATTCTTTCAGTGCCTCTGTGCAGTCCTGAATGAAGAGCAGGCCAGCTTATTAGGCCCGACTCTTCAGTCCAATGACATTTACCACACATCTCTGTTTTGTCATTTATCTCCCTCCCACTCTCCTATAAACACCATGGCTGTAAAACGGCTTAGGAAAAAAATGGAAGTTCCATCTTATAAAGGGAAGCTGAAGGTTTCATTACGCCATAAGTCTTGAATGGCTACTGTGAATCAGATGAAAACTATCAGTGTTTTTCTAGAGTTACAGCACATACGAAATCCATGCCGTCTGAAGCCAAAGAAAGCTGAAAGTGTGTCTTTTTTTAAAAAAAGCTCCATATTAAGAAAAAAAAACAGACCTGGTAACAAATTACAGCCAGTACAAATGTTAAGGGAAGCCCATGGTGTAGTCTGTCACAGACCTGTAGGCATATAGAGAATTACTTGTTTGAAACCACCTGCGTACCAAACATTCCCTGCATGTAGAAAGCTTTTGCATGAAGAAGGGCTGGACATGAAGGCCCTAAGAGGACTATATTGCATATTTGCATAATTGGTTAGATCAGTTTTCATTACTAGTCTGATTTGGAATTGTTTTCTTGGTATAATTCTAGAGTTAAATCCGTTCTCAGTTGGGTGGGTGGGTGAGTAGAAGGCATTGAAAAAGACATCGGGATACCGCCCCTCCCCCAGCAAATTTTCTGACGAAAGTAATAAAATCTTTACCTATATTTACATGCATTTCTGTTGCATGATTTGCTCTGCTCCCATCCTCCATCTTCTTAAAGTATTTGTAGCTTTTGACAAAGATTTGGAAGAAGAGAAAAAAATAAAGAGAGGACAGTAAAAGAAGAAAAGAGAGTTTTGACTATTTAAAAAAAGGTAAAGGTAGTCCCATGTGCAAGCACAGGGTCATTACTGACCTATGGGTTGACAGCACATCACAATGTTAACTAAGCAAACTGTGTTTACAGGATGGTTTGCCATTGTCTTCTTCAGTTGTCTATACTGCCATCATTGACGTCATTCAGTTGTCTATACTTGACCCCCAGCAAGCTGTGCATTCATTCTACCGACCTCAGAAAGATGGGAGGCTGTGTCAACCTTGAGACGGCTACCTGAAACCGCCCTCTGGCAGGATCAGTTTGAGAGCAGAGGTTTGATTGAAGTACTGCCCCTTACCACTCTGAGCTGGGGGTTTCTGTGTGACTATGCAGTTGAATACTAAATACCGTATATACTCGAGTATAAGTCGACCCCAATATAAGTCGAGGCACCAAATTTTGCCACAAAAAACTGGGAAAACTTATTGACTCGAGTATAAGACTAGGGTGGGAAATGCAGCAGCTACTGGTAAATTTCAAAAATAAAAATAGATACCAATAAAAATGTTTTTGAATATTTATTTCAAAGAAAAACCGTATGGTATCAACAATAACTTTAAAAGTTCTGAAGTGGAGTATATAACTCTCACAGACAGTATCTCTTCAGAGTTTCATAGGGAAGATGCCCAACAAGATGTCCCTACAGGTTCTCCTTCAACACTGATAGCTTAAGTCCCTACAGGTTCTCCTTCAACACTGATAGCTTATCATTACACAGTGAAGATGCTTGCGTGGTGATGGCAGCCGCTGACCCAAAGCACAAAAAATGTGCTGAAAAAGTAGACTTATACACGAGTATATACGGTACAGAGCTGGTACTTTGTCCAATATTGATGCACTAACTCCTCATCACGGGTGCTCTGATCAGAACATTGTTTCCGATAACTCAGAAAAATAATATCTTCTCAACGTTTTCTTTGTAACCGAAAGGATTACAAACATGTCTTTTAAAAAAAAATGGCAATTCCACTGATGTCAAGATGAAATTGTCCACGTTTGCCCAGCAATGCACGTGAAATATACAGAAAGATTTCCCCATACTCCATCCCAAACTACTTTAGTCAATTTTTTGAAGCCTAATAGTATTGAAAAGCATCCCTTGTGGGGGGGGAAAAGCTGCAACGACAAGAGGACAGCAAGGTGAAGACAGCATCTGCAGAGGTGAAAGATCAACACAATTAGGGTGAGTTGCCATGACGTCATTATATTGAACGAAAGTGTTGAGGTAAAAATGGTGCGGGGTGGTCAGAGTTCAGGCAAAGCAGCAGCCTTTGGAATCATAATGAAGGAAGCTGGGGTAGGTCTGAGAAAAAATAGCCGAAAGTGTAAATCTTGCAACCAATTGACATTTACAGCTCAACCCTGTTTGGGAAGGGAGCGTGCAGCGGCTGGAGGTGGCATGGTGAAGGCAGCACTGTGCTGCCTCCAAGGGAGCTTTGGGTGGTGCAGAAAGGAAAGAAACTCAAAATGTCTCCCGCCACCCGTATTGCCCCATTACTAAGGTGACCAGACGTCCTGCTTTTGGCGGGACAGTCCCGCCTTAAACCAATCTGTGGGGTTTTTTAACTATCTCGATGTTGCCTTCTGGGGCGCTCCCCTTTTCCCGCCCTGTCACAGGGCGGGAAACAGGGGAGCTTGCTTCGGCGAAGGCAGTGGTGGCTTTAGCCTTCCCCACGGCGCAAGACGCAGCGTACAAGCAGGAGCGCACTGCATTTTGGGGCCCTCCCCGGTTTCCCGCCCTGTCACAGGAGCGCCCCAGAAGGCAGTGCAGCAGCCGATTTAAAGAAAGCAGTGCGGCAGCCGATTTAAAAAGGTGACAATCTGGTCACCTTACCCATTACCAATAATGGTTTATGGCACACTGTCATGTGGTGCAAGTCTGAAAGTCCAGGGGCTGCCATTACCCAGCTGGAACACCAGTGGAAGCTGAATAAGGTCAGCTCCACTCCCAGGAATGCCCTGGCCCACCCCGCCTATCCACTTGCACCAGCATCCAACTGGACACCAGTGCAGCTCTGCAGCAGCCCTGACTTCCAGTTTTCACTACCATTTTGGGTATACCACCGCTTAGTTGTTACAAACAAACTTTTTTTAGCTTTTGGGAGTTTTCATGTTTTCTGTCATACAGACTCAGCACTGATAACCAGATTTATAAAAATATAGAATAAACATGATCTGAACCAATTGGTCAAATCAAGGCTACAAGGGTCTAAATGATAAAAGAAAAATCCAGACCATGTGCAAACATTTGAGTCATGTGAAAGAATAAGTAGGATTGTTACATTTGCTCAAGTAAAAGACTGAATAAATGGGAAAGGGTTTGATAAACGTTGACAATTCTGCATTTTAGAGTCTCATTTAAAAGTTAAGACAAGGAGAAGATCCCTATAGCATGGATGATTCTTTAAAATAACTCCCCAGACAAGGCAGTGTCTGCAAAACCCAGGCATTGCCTTGGGAAGGAGAAAGAAAACAGGCTGTTGCAGGCAGGAAGAAATGACGCCATTCCACTTTCATTATTGCAGCTGCTCACCTCCTGCCTTTCCCTAGTGGCCTTGTCAGTCAACAGCAAACCAACAATTCAAACCCTCAACATCTGTGCTCTCACAGACAAAGGAATAGACAACAGGAGAAATCTGAGTTCTCAGTGCGATGGCTCATGAGAAGACATCTATAAGGTTCCGCAGTGTATAAATGTCTGCTGAGCTCTTCTCTGAATCCATAGCACGCTTGGCTTGGCTTACTTAATGGACACCACTGTTCCTAAGATAGCAAACACAGGTTGCATTCTACTGCCAGTGCAGGGCTAAAGACAGTACGGCAAGTGCTTTTAAAAAAATGTAGCTATTTGTTCCCTCAGAAAAGGACACTGAATACTAAAGAGGATAAGTATGTAGAAGAAGGAACTGGCAGTTACAGTGATATGCAAGGCCTGTCTTTAGCAAAGTGTTTGCTACAGTTGAGGCTTTTTCATCTCTAGCTTCACTAAGGAAAGATCTTGCATATCACTGGTCCGTCCCACGCAGCACAAAAAAGACATCTGTGGGACATCTCAAAAAGAGGCAACAACTTCTTTTCACTCTTCACACCCAAAATAAGATGTCCGGGGACGTTTTAAAAAGAGGTGGCTGCTGGTTTAACTCTGGACAGCAAAAGCATCAGAGGGGAAAAGGCTTTTCCCCGCTTGACCGTTTCATACTCTGGGCAGTTTCACCCTCAGCTTGCCCCTAATATTTTGTGTGCTGCTAGAGAGATTCTCCTTGCCATCATTTGCTGAAATTTGCCCCAGGGTGATTGCTCTGCAGGCAGTGATCCTGGGTGCCTTTTCAGCCTGAAAAGAATATAGTTGTATTCAGTGGTGGGATCCAAAAATTTTAGTAGCAGGTTCCCATGGTGGTGGGATTCAAACTGTGGCGTAGCGCCAATGGGGCGGGGCATGACGGTGGCGTGGCTGGGCATTCCAGGGGTGGGGCATTCCTGGGCGGGGCTGTGGCAAGGACGCAGCCACTGCTCTGGTCCTTGGGCGGGAAACGAATGCACACAGGTGCAGGCTGCCATGCACGCCCGGTGCACCTCCTGCTAGACTGCTTCAAGTTCTGCACGCTACTGCTGAGAGGAGGGTGTAACTAAGGCAAAAATCACATGGCAAAATCACCAATTAGTAACCCCCTCTCGGCACACACACATAATTAGTAACCTACTCTTGGGAACCTGTGAGAACCTGCTGGATCCCACCTCTGGTTGTATTCAGCTGGTCATGCCAATTCCAGCAATATATAGTTGTCCTATTTTTTTAAAAAAATTTGAGGAGCTATCTTCATAGCTACACAGACACATATAAGAGAATCTTAGCCACTCAGAGGACTGCTTTACATCTTATTGAGAAGCACTGGATAGACCTGCCCTCAAAGACCGTCTTCATTTTTCTGTGCAGTAAAAATAAGATGCTCCTGAGCTCTGCATTCCACACAACCAGGCAGTGGCCATCTTGCTGGTCAATAAGAAAAAAAGGTGAACTTTGAAGTGTTTAAAAAGAAAAAGATGCCTTGAGCTTAAATAAGTCTTGGCGGAAAGCTGTGTGGACTTCCTTCCCAAAACTCCTTCTTTAAGGTCCTCAGGACATCTTATTTGTCTACATACCTATCCTCTTTAGCATTTAGTGTCATTTTCTGAGGGAACAACATTTTTAAAAAGCACTTGCCATATTGGCTCTAGCCCCCACACTGGCAGCAGAATGTGACCTGTGTTCTTGGTCTTAGGAACAGTGGTACCCATTAAGCAAGCCAAACTGAAACCACAGAAGGCCTCTGACAAGAAAGCCTAACACCACATTCCAAAATCAACTTATAAAACCCAGGACTCTGCGCAGGCAGTGAACAGTTTGGACTTTTATGGGTAATTCTAACCATGGGGGTGACTTTTGGAATGAGAGGATGTAACCATTTCACTGTGTTAAACGTGAGGTGCATTGCATGCTTTTCTTTTTAAAGCCCACAATAATATTTGACTGCGCTCCAATGAATAGGTTTTTGTACTCCTCAGAGAAATGGTTCAAGATTAAATAGATCAAAGCTTTATCAGAATGAACCTGCTTGCTCTGTGGGCCCTCAGAGACACAGAGAATTCTGCCAGAATCTGTTGATTAAAAAAAAGAAACTTCAATATGGTTGTCATGTTTATATATTCTACCTTTATTGTGGAAAAGTTGCTAAAACAGGGAGAAAACAAGGCTTTCTCAATAACTAATTTATTCCAGGCCAGAAGTATGTAAGCTCTTCCCTGTCTTGCCAACCTCCAGATATAAATATCCTGAGGAGCAGATGTTTTGTTTTTAAGAGTGTGGATCAGAAAATTCCCAAGAATTTCTGAAGAGCACAAATGAAAGCTGAGATTCACCTTGACACATTACATTTCACAAGGTGAGATATATAAAAGGCAGAATAATGTAAAACAACACATGTAGTGGATGTACACTACAGAGTGCTTGCATAAATCATCCAGGGCACCATTTTAAATTCTTGCTTTCCACTGGAAAAATAATGTGTGTTTGATTACGTTGCTGCCAAGGTTTTGGGAAGGAAGGATTACATGACAGCCAAGGTTCTGTTTCAGTGTGGTTCTGAGTTCCATTCTAATAACATCACTGCCCTGTATTATTGCCCACTGAGAACAGTTGCCCAATCCTCAGTTTACAGCACTGTTGGAAATGCTGTTGTGACAAATGGCAGTAGAAAAATTATTTTTAAAGTGCTGTTCCGTTTAGGAAAAATACTATTCACCTTCAGAGTGAGGCATAGAGTCCTAGAAACCGGGAGCTACCTGATTGGCTGTGCCCTTCTGCATTCTGATTGGGTAAGCAACAGTGTGATGCAGAAGGGGGAGGAGAATATCTCCCTTGTTACAACATTCTGTGAGGCTTTTGAATGTGGAGTTCTTGCCTTTACTGAAAAATAACATTACCTCTCTGAGGATAGTGGCAGGCAGTGTAAGATTCCATCTTGCCCTCCTACTGTAGTGACACCTCTGAGTACTGTGGTTTAAGCAAATAATACACAGACTGAAGTATATTGGTAGTTAAGTTTATAAAGGGGCCAAACTGAAGGGCCAGAAAAATATAAACCAGTAAGGAGTATCTTCAAGGGTGGGAAGAATTCCAGAGCACCGATTAGACTGAGGTATTGAGTATTGTTTTGTGTTCCTGACGATGGCAGCCACAGATGCAGGCAAAACGTCAGGAGAAAATACTACTCGAACATGACCATACAACCTGGAAAACCCGCAACACCCTAGTGATTCCGGCCATGAAAGTCTTTGACAGTATAGTTTACACTTAGATGGGAGTCCACAAAGGAATACTAGGGTTGCTATGCAGAGGAAAGTAAAGGCAAACCACCTCTGTTAGTCTCTTGCCTTGAAAACTCTACTGGGTTGCCATAAGTTGGCTGCAACTTCACAGCACTTTACACGCACCTGTATTTTGAAGCAACTTTGTTGACTTTTAATTTGATTGCAAGTGCCATTCAATGTTCTGCACATTAAAGCCCTTAACAGTGTGAGTCTGTCCTAGGAGACAGCTCCCTTCAAATGTAAGGTTAGCAGGTGACACCTTCTTCAAGCCCCGTCATTCTTGGATGCTACCTTTTCCACGACAGAGTCTGGCTTTCTCTGTGAGGGATCCAGGCCTTTGGAAATTAGTTATTGAGTGATACTGCTATTTCTTGGATCATTTATGGACTTAAAAAAACTTTTTTTGCATTTTTATGCTTTAATTGCGTTGCTCATATGGAATAGTACTATAAAAAGCATAAATAAATGCATCACATGATGTTTTTTCCACATAAGCATTTATAGCATTATTGCTAAAATGTGAAATGCATAGTTTCAATAAGTTGACATGAGCACATTTTTAATTAATTCCACATATTTTTTCAATAAAGAATCATGAGGCAATAACCCTAACCTATTTGTATGAAATGTACCTGGGTTATTATCTAAAGTTTTGTCCCTTGTAAAATTGCAGAACTTCTGCAAATACTCTCAGTATTGTAGTGTTTGTCATGCCCCCACAGAGGCTTTTGTCATTTCCCTACTAAGCTTCAGTTTCCCCATAGTTAGAATGGGTTTAGTTCATTGTAAAGTCTTCTAAGGGAGGGAATTTTAGTTACCCCCTGTCCCTTTAAGACATTTCCCAAGAGGCAGTCTTCCTTTTTTACCCAGCAATCCCCTGTTTTAGCTCTAGCCAGTCAGAGCAAGGTGCCAAGGGTAGCTGGAGACTGTAATATCCATGACGTATATGGTGGTCCATAGTAGTTTATGGTGATACATAGAGAGCAAGTTATCAGCAATTAGAATCAGACAAAGACTGAAGGAACTAAAAGGAAGCAAGACACAGTGGACTTTCTTGAAAGCAACCAAGAGGAGACACAGTCTATAGCTTCAAATCTGCTCAAGACAAGCAAGTACTTTGATTTAGACAGACCCAAGGGAGGAGTTAGGGTCTTAATTCTCCTAAGTAATAAGCCTGTTGTTTGAATTGTTGAACCTGGCTTGTGTCTCCCCCACTCTGTCCTAGCCAAGTACAGGGCACCAAAAACAGATTCACTTGGGTGGCAGAACAGGGTCCTGTCATTACAGGGTCTATTGACAACGAGAGGATTTAAGAGGCTTTGCTCACTAGCATTATGGTGCATAAGTTGAACCCAGACATGAGACAGCATGAGATAGATTTTCCTGTTGTGACAGAAATTAGAAGAGGAGGAGGAGGAGGAGGAAGAAGAAGAGTTGATTTTGATACCCTGCTTTTTTCCACCTTTAAGGAGTTTCAAAGCAATTTTCAATTACCTTCACTTCTCCTCACAACAGATACCTTGTGAGTTGTGGGATTGAGAGACTTCTGAGAGAGCTGTGACTAGCTCAAGGTCACCCAGCAAGCTTCATGTGGAGGAGTGGGGAATCAAACTCAGTTCTCCAGATAAGAGTTCATTGCTCTTAGCCTCTACACCAGGGGTAGGGAACCTTTAACACTCAAAGAGCCATTTGGACCCGTTTTCCACGGGAAAAGAAAACACTTGGAGCCGCAAATAATATTTGACATTTAAAATAAAAATAACACTGTATATATTGGGTTTTTTTACCTTTTGCTCCGCTCATTCTGAGAAGCGCATGGATGCGTCCGCCCTGCTGCTTGCAGGGCGGACAAGGATGGGGTCAGTGGCTCAGCCTCGCCGCTCCAACGGGGCGGGCGAGAGGGGAAGCCGGGCAATTGGTGCGCCCACCCTGCTGCCTGCAGGGCGGGCAAGGATGTAGCCAGCGGCTCAGCCTTGCCGGCCGCCGGGAAAGCACCTGCCCCGCTCGAACGAGGCGGGCGAGAGGGGAAGCCCATGGCGCGGCCCAGCCAGCTGCAGGCAATTGGTGCGCTTGCCCTGCTGCCTGCAGGGCGGGCAAGGATGGGGCTGGCGGTTCGGCTCGTGAAGCCGCAGTGCAAGGGCAGAAGAGCCGCATGCGGCTCTTGAGCCGCAGGTTCCCTACCCCTGCTCTACACCATGCTGGAACAAGCTGGTATAGCAGATCTTTCCCCACCTTCTCCTTTCCTAAGCAGCTTGCTTTTTGTTGTGTAATGTCTGAAGACCAGGGAACACTGTGACCAAATGTGCCACAGAACGAGGGGCTACACAGAAGTTGGAGAATCAAGTCTAATCATCTCTTTTCCTACCTCTGCTAACACCAGGAGAAAAGAAAGCTGTGGAAGAACCATTTGCCAACTGCTTCCATGATCATATGATCCAACCCAAAATATTGAAATTAATCCAAGGATATTTTTATTTAAATGTTCTGAGAAGAACTGCATGTGGAAAACATCAACAACAGCACAGAGCAAGGTATTCAAGCCAGATGCTACTGAATAAAGTCCCATTTGTCAAAACCAATTGCAAGGTTGAACAAGAGGCAAAGATTGAACGATGAAATTATGAGAAGTAGCACTAAATTAAAATCACTATCATCTTCACGCAGCTGTGATGTCAAGAATACTAAATAGAAGAAGCCAAAATACTTTCTCTAACACACAATCTGTAGGTCATTATGACCCACTGTATTGTTTATAGGGGTCCCAATTAATGAAACCTAATCAGTTATCTGATAGGACCTAATCAATTGTCAGACAGTAGATACTATTTTGGCAACCCCTAATCTAGCCTGTTTTCAGAAAATGAGGACATGAGAACTTGGCTGGAAGTTCCTTCTAGAGCTCTATTGGCAGAAAACAGGCAGGATTATTCCCTTTGTGTACAAGGTTCCGTTAAGGTTTCTAATAGATCTGGAGAAAAATGGCCTGTCCTTTAATTGCAGCTTAATGACATTTTATTTACCAGCTGGTGGTAGTTGCCATCATTGTAGATAGGGCTGCCAATTTAGGGTTGGGAAATTCCGGGAAATTTGCAGGAGAGGTTTTTATGATGCCATACAGACCACCTTCCAAAGCTGTCATTTTCTTCAGGGGAATTGATCACTGTAGCCTAGAAATCAGTTATAATTCTGGAGGCTGGCAACTGTAATGACAGGAAAAGCTTAATTTTAATATTTCTACACATCAAGCATCTATTAAAGGGACATACCATTTTTATCCAAGCGTGCAGGCAACCCTATTCCTAATCTAGCCAAGGATGTGTAAAAGTGATGCATATGAAAAAGTGATGTTATGTAACACCACAAGCCCGAAAGGGGAGGGGCTCATATTATAGTTAATAAACAAACACATTTTTTAAAAAATTAAAAAACTTTTTTAAAAAACCGTTTTGAGTGGGGTGTACAACATGACAAAAAATAAAGTACCGGTATGTACATACTGATAAATTTGCTTGATTTGAGTAGTTTTGTTCTAGTCACTTAACTTTGTTTTCTAGTCATAGGCTGTGCTTTTTAAAGTAAGATTCTAGAATATTTAAAATACATATTCAAACATATTGCCTTGCCTCTCCAAAAATGTAATGAAGCTCCAAAAATTATTCATAATTTCCTTTGGAATAACAATACAGATTCTGTGACAGATATTCATGTTTCATAAATGGCCAATATTTTTAAATTCAAACCCTATTTTTTCCTCGCAGATAACTGACTGAAGTTTTTCTTATTGGGCATGTTTGAAGAGGATCTGGAAAACTTTAAAATATGCTGGATATATCTATTGGCCTTGGACTGGGAAAATAGTGATAACGTATGAATTAATGGGGACTTCAGCGATAAGATTCACAAAAACAGCTTTGGTGAGATATCCCATATGTGCAGTATCAGACTCTGTCACAGTAGGAAAAAACACACACACACACTAATCTGTCTTCACACTTTCTATTCTTGAAATCATTGATTTTTTTCTTGCTTGGTACTCAATCGGCCCTGATTAAATGTCTTCCTGTTGAAATAGAATCTACACCATTATAAAGGCACTGTTTGGATACAGCAGTAAAACTGTTTGTTTCCCAGGGTGATGATTTTCTTTTTCTATAGAATGAAGTGTTTCTTGGTTCAGGAAAGCACTGTTTTTCACCCCTTCAACCTGTCATTTTCTCTGCTCATTCACGGCTTCTTCCAAAGGTAGTCTCCGTTCACATTTTCCCTTTTCAGATTTTGCAAGTGCGAAGCTCTTTTTAAAACATCTGTTTTTTTAAATCGACATTCATATTCACGTTATCTCAGACTAGCATTAAAGCACATTGAATTAAGAAATACAATGGGTGCTAGAAAAACCAGTGAGTTAAGGGCACCCACTGAGGGGGACAGCCCTTCCTGCCTCTCTTCCCCGCTTGGCCCCTCATGCCAGCTGCATCTCCCCCCGGGCTACTCCTTGCTTACCACCTGACCCACTGCCTGAGGACTATCATTGTGTGCCCCCTTGCCTTCCCTTTCTTTCGTGGCTCTTCAGCTCTGTTGTCCCCATCTCCTCACAGAAGCTCAGATGAAGAGCTTCTTGACAGACACCCTACCCTGCTGCAATGCCTTGCAAGGCCTTGCCTCCTGTTCCAGTGTGGCAAGCTCGTCGCGAGCTGTCTCCATGTCACCATTCTTCCTGCTCGCCACTGGCCCACCACTCCTGACCGAGGCCTCTACTTTTCAGCCCAGCTCTTCCTGATGATGCCTGTCATTGCAGCAAGGTGGGTGCTGGTCCTTCAGAAAGGCTGACTGTAGGCAGGGGGGTAGGTGGGGGCTAATGGCCCTGTCATGGGACAGTGGCCAATAGCTGGGGCTGTCATACATTGGCCAATAGCCACACAGGACAAACTTCCAGCAGAGTGTCATACTTGGCTTTTCTGAAAGTGAGTCTTGCATGGTGACTGGGTAGGAGTACGTTGTTGCCACATGTTCCAAAACTAAGGCAATTATATATTAGAATAATTTCATCCCCGCCCTTATAATTCAACAGGATTCAGCCACTCCAATTGTTAATACAAAAAAGGGGACAGAGGTCAGTCAGTCATAAAGGGAAAACAACAGCTGTCTGTCTAGGCCCAGATCCAAAGATCTGCTTTAATTTCACTAAATGGTATATGCCCAGTGGAATGTTTGACCTTTGTTTGTTTGTTTATTTGTTTGTTTGTTTGAACAGCTATCCCATCCTTCCCCATACTAATATGCAAAAACCCACAATGAAGCAAACAGCTGTGGAATAAGTAGTGAATGCATAAATGGCCTCCAAAGCGCCCCCTTTTTCCCCCCAGGGGGAACTGACCTCTTTAGTTTGGAGTTGAGCTATAATTCCAGGAGGCTGGCATCCTTAGGCACAAGGTTTTTAGCCTGGGCTTCAAATTCAAAGGAAGCCACACATTTAAACACCGGTTAATTATTTTCGGCATTTTATAAGTTTTGCCACTTGTTTTTATGCTTTCATTCATTATAATTTTATTTTTGTAATTGACAGGGGTCTCAAAAGTTGAAAGTGACCAACACCTTTCTAGACCTTTCAGAAGGCCTCGTGCCAGAATAGGGTTACCAACCTGAGTCCTACCAGCAGTGATGGAGCAGGAACTGTGCTTAGGGAATGAACTTCCCATGTGCCCCCTCCTGCCCCCACTCTGCCCCCAGCCCTGCCCTGACATGTGACAGCAATGGCGGCGCCCAGGACAAGCTGCCCCAGATGTCCCCATTGTGCTATGCGTCTGCCTACCAGCATTTGATCGGGCTCACTAGTGTCATTTTGAAGTTGCCAGTGGCACAGGGACATAATTTCCAACAAGCCAGGGATGTGCTGTCATCATGTAGGGGTGATGGTGCAGCATTTGCCCAAACTCTATGGCTGAACAATACAATTTTGGGCAAATAATGGAGAGTCATCCCCATGTGAGGATGTCACTTCTGGCTCATGCCACAAGGGGCATCATTGTGTCATCACTGCAGGCACTTTCCCCTTCCCAATCCACCCCACCCCCACCATCCCTCTGAGCAGTGGTGGAGCAAGAGGCTACTACCCAAAAGAGTTCCATCTAAGGTTGCCCAATCTGAGTTCAGAAACACCTGGATATTTGAGGGTGAAGCCTGGGAAAGTGGGCTTTAGGAAGGACAGCAACCTCAGTACGGCACAATGCCATGTGTCCCACCTTCCAAGTAAGCCATTTTCTCCAGGAGAAGTGAAATAAACATTTTATGTAAATAAATAACAAATAATAAACTATCTATGTAGTACAGAGATCCATGTAAATTTGGGGGGATCTCTAGCCCCCACCTAGAGGTTTACAAACCTAGTCCCACCAATCAAAGTAGCCCTATACCAGAAGTGCCCTTCTAGTTTTTTTCCCCCTCAGGGTCCTGTTTCACAAACAGAGAGAACTGTGATTAAGTAATGTATGATGAACAGCTGTTATGTTATGACCCTATTATAGAGCATCTCAGCCCCACTTGCAATAAACACTTGAATATTATTTATTCATGTATTTATTTAGAAAAAGTATGCCTTCTCTTCAGAGACCTGCTTGAGGTGGCTCACAACTAGAATAATATAATTAAATCAGTTTCAAAGGGTAGCCCTGTTGATCTGCAATAGACCAGTTAGATCTAAGTCCAGTAGCACCTTAGAGGCCAACAAGAGGTTCAGAGTATAAGCTTTCGATAGTCAAAGCTCCCTTCTTCAGACACAAGTAGAAGAGAAATGAAGATTTCTGAGTCCCTTTTTCCTAGTCAGAAGGTAGGAGGGGTGTTGTAAAAGGACTCAGGGATCTTCCATTTCTAGTCTATTGATGTCTGATGAAGGGAACTTTGACTCTCAAAAGCATATACTCTGAAACTCTTGTTGGTCTCCAAGGTGCCACTGGACTCAAATTTAACCGTAACACCAGAACAGTCATTAAAACCAAACCATTACAAATTAGCTAAAACATTTAAAAATATATAGCTATATGTATGAGCTATCTCCTACAGACACAGTCCCTTTTGTTTCCTGAAACAAAGGCTACCAACTTCCTTGAGCTGACCTCAATGCTAAGTTATTGTTTAAGATTATTTATGTGTCATCTTTTCATTGCAAAAACCACCTAGTATGCTGTTTTATCATTTACATTCAATACAGATGCTGCGATACAGTGAATTTAAAAATACAATGCAAACTTACACAGAATTATACCATTCTGTATCCATTGAAGTCAATGGGCTTATGTCAAGCTGCTGCATTAGTCTGGGTGTTGGACTATCAATCCAAATCAAAGGACTTTAAAATTGGAAACAATTGATATTAAAGGAGGATTAAGAAGTCATTAAGAACAATTCAAATGTAAGATGAAAGACGTATTTTGGGAAACAGCTTGCATAATTTTTAACATCATCAACATCACCATTGACATATTCAGTTGATGTTGATTGAGATAATAGTTCAAATAAAAAAAATGATCATATAATTTATGGACATATGATGGGCAATCTAGGAAAAATAAAACCCTGACAAACAGTTAAAGATAAAAGAAACAACATTCCATGGTTATTAGGTCATCAAATGGCATCAAAACTGAAAGAACAAATAGCCAAAGAAGACAGCCAATGAAGAAGATTACTTTTAAACAATTAATTATTTGTAGAGCAAATGTCCCAGGAAAACCTTCATCAAATGGCTGCAGGCATGGAGAATCACTGCAGTATCACAAAATGCCCCCAGTTGTGCCGGCCTACAAGTTAGGCCAACACACCTCTGGAAGTGGTGGCTAGAGGAAGGTCAGGTGCCGCAGAGCTCTGTGGAGCCTGCCTGCTCCCTGTTTGCCCTCTTGACCAGCATAAGTGCCACTTACGCCAGTCGGGAGATCAAATGCGGCGGCACAATCCCACAACGCCTCCTATGACAGCTCACTACCCTCCCCCCATCTGGATTCGGCTGTTACTTCGTTGTCAGTCTTACATTTGCATACATGCCAGTCAGTGTGCGTTACAAATACATGGACTAGGTGGGCTGTTAGTGTGCACACTGATTCCTCTCTCCACACATTACTGGAAAGAAAAGTGTTTCTTCTCAGTGTCCTGTAAACAGTGGGAGCCTGCATGGCCCAGTAGTTGGACTAGGACCCTGCCACAGAATCTCATCAGCATAATCCACCTCACACATTATTATAAAGATAAAATGTAGGAGGAGGGAATGATGCTGTAATCAATATTTTGTCTCCTCTGGGGGGAAATGTATAGTACAAATATATTTTAAAACTAGCTGGCCCGGCCACGCTTTGCTGTGGCTTTAGAGGGGGGGGGGTTGGGACGGAGGAGGAAGGCGAGAGGCATACCAGGATTTTCCCGCAGCTTGGCTGGGGACGCTCCTCCCTGGTCTCCCGGGGTCCGGCAGCAGGGGGTTTCTCGGCGTGAATGTGCACGCCGCGGCAAAGGCGGGCAAGTCACGCCCCCTGGAATGGCAGGCCCATTGGCCCAGTGGAGGTCTGGGGAAATGGGCAGTTTACGGGGCTCGGATATGACCTGGGACCCCGGCGAAGGGCGCATTACCTGCTCGCCACAGGAAGGGACGTCGCGTGAAAATTTGGGGGCGATCCATCCAGCCATTTCCGCATTAGACCGTCACCAACAAATGGACGGTTAGCTTTTTTAATATATATAGATAGTAAATAAGCTACTTTGGGTCCCAATTTGGAAGAAAAGCAGGTTATAAATATAAAATAATCAGTGTACAAAGCTTTCCCACAGTAATAATCTCTCTCTGGAGGAAAAAGTCACAGGCAAGGTATGCCCCCTCTTGTGTTCCCCACATCGCTTCAAATCAAGAGCCACCTCCAATTCTGCAATAACCCATTCTACTTTCCAAACTCACAGTGGTAGCAACGCTATCAGATAATGCGGCCAAGAGGGAAGGTATGTTTTGCAGTTTGACCTACCAATATCTGCCTATACCTATTGTGACTGAAAAGTCTATTTGGCTTTTTTTTTTTTTAATGAACTCTGGATTCCTTTAAAAGCATAATACTTGGCGGCTTCTTTACAAAAGATATAATTTATCTCTTCTGGTTAGAATCAGCTCCTTATGACGTTACATCCTAATCAAAGGAAAATACTGCACTAATGTCAATATTATAGTAAGATAAAAGACTTTTCAAATGGAAATGTTGGTTCCTACCCTGTAAACCAGCCCTGATATTCGTATCTTTAATTTGTCCCAAGTAGATTTATAGGGGGTTTTTTGTTAACAAATGTTCCTAAAATATTCATAATTCTATGAGATGAAAGAAAAAACCCCAATATATTTTCCATGGTGTTGTCAGCAGCCTGAACTTTATAACTGAGAAAATGACAAGGAGTCTTGTGATACTTTAAAGGGCAATCTTTTTTTTTCTGTAAACGACTCACTGTGACTTCTGTGGATTTGATTTTTATTAATGCTGAAGAAGGGAAAGGAACAATACTGGTTCCCATCAAACTGATCACATGGAGATTCTAGGATTCCATAGACGAAAATCCTAGAAGCGACATCTTCCCCTGTAATTCAACTCTCAGTCATTGTTTTGTGTGCAGGACAAATGGAGAGCAGGTTGGAGCCGACTCTCCACCCCAACCATGGTGATTTTTTCCTGGCTTGAAACAACACCAGGGAGCTACTGTTTGCCCAGTTGCTGTAAACGCACAAGTACTGGCAGGCTGGGAATGTGTAAATCAAACTGAAATGAACACCCAACCCAAACTGAAAGAACAGCCTCTGGAGTTCTCCTGCACAAGTTGCACTGACACCAATGGGATGGCCTGTAACATTACTGTGTGTGTTTTTTGGGTTTGCGCTACTCCCTTTTATTTTCTGGGGAATGTCAGCCATCATCTGCTAAGAGAAGCAATAAGGGGATCTAGTTCAGACTGGGGCGGAAGATGGCATTTCCTTTATTGAAACAGACCCCTCCCCGTGTTTTTTTCCACGGGGCTCAAGGTACCTTGTTTTCACTTTTGAGGACAGATAACAGGGGAAGGAGCAGTAAACCATTTTTGATTGCAAAACTTCATGGGGAGTGAACCTCCCTTTCCCCTTGATCCATATTGGATCCCAGCATAGGCGGTTTCCGCACAGCCAAGGGAGAGAGCCTGCATCTGCATTAATCATGCCGATGCAGGCTCTGGGGCCATTCGTACAAACGGCCCCATGGGATGCGCAGCTGTTGGAGCAAGCTCAGCACAGCTGTGTATTCCCCTCCCCAGCCCCAGATGCCTCGTTACCTTCTGCTGGCAGCCGTCGCTCTGCTGTCGCTCTGAGGAGGGAAGGGGACACGCCCCCATGGCCAGAGCAATGGCTGAAGCACCAGAGTCCAGGGGGCATGTTCCCTTCCCTCCTCAGAGCGACAGCAGAGCGACGGCTGCCAGCAGAAGGTAACGAGGCGTTTGGGGCCGGGGAGGGGAAAACACTGGCTTCCACCCACTGCCATTTGCATGGCAGTGGAGGGAAGCTGGTGTTTGCAGAAAAACTCACTCCCCGAGCAAGTTTTGAAAACACCGTTTTGGCGGGAACAGAGCGCCACTGCATCGATTTGGCAGCAGCGCCTGTACGAATGGTTCCCGCCCAAACTGTGTTTTACCGGGCTGAAGCTGCTGCTTTCAGCCCGTGTGGAAACAGCCATAGTTTATATTAGCATTTTTAAAACGCTGGCAGAATACAATGACGGATTTCCCGCTGTCTCATCTGTTTTGGCTGTGAATATTAATAATATTTTCAATTTAACAAAAGAAGTAAAATATTAGAATCCAAATCCTCTCTGTTCTCTCTTATGTTGTGATATAGGACTGTAGTTCTATCATTTCAAGTGTTTTAAACCAGTCTTCAACAAGTTAATATTATTGTATTTATTTACAAAAGGTTTTGTTTAAATATATTCTATTTTGACTTTGAATTTTCCTCTTTAGGCTGGGTGGAACCTAGTGAGTGTTGCAGTTTTAAGTATTTTGAATCTAGGTGAGTTTTGGCTCATCTCATACTTCAGCTCCACTGGGGGAAAAATCCTTTCAGCCCTTAAAAGTCATTAAAACTATTTTGGCTGGTAATAGATTGAGGGTCATAGGTCCCAAGCAGCCTTCGGTTGAAGCCAGTCGCTGAGATTCCTATGGCTTCCACTGGGCCAACAACAACTTCCCCAACATCCGCAACACCCATATTCCTTTAATGGGAAGGTGGTTTGTATTATAAGTGTAACAAAGATTCCAAAGGGTGTTGAAACAGACTCATAAAAATTGCACACAGACTCATAGGGTCATACAAACATTCACAAACAGAAACACTAACCCAAAGAAGAACTATGCATTCTCTATGAATATATAATTCCAGCCCAATTGCATGTGAAAATACTTCAGTATCTGATGTCACTGAGGCATGACATCTCTTCCCATTTTCCTACTTTTTTCTACACTGCCAAATCCTTATAAGGCAGAAAATGCTATTAATAACTTCACTGGAGCAAAGACAGAGCTACAATAAATCAGTGCCCTTGTTTGAATCAAAATGGATCTACTGTGTTCTTTACACACCGATTCTGAATATTGCACCAATATATCCGCCTGCTAGGCTGCTGGAACAGTGAATGTTGGCGTGCTACTGTAGCAACCGGGGTATCCCATTTTTAAGCACTTACCTTGTTGGTACAGCAAACCATAGGATTGGGTCCTCAGAGTTTAATTTGACTGCAAATAGTAGCTAAATGTTTAATGATGTCGATGTTTTTTCTCCATCTCTATCATAGGCCCCTTCCGCACAAGCAGAATAATGTGTTTTCAAACCACTTTCACAATTGTTTGCAAGTGGATTTTGCTGTTCCGCACAGCTTCCAAGAGCATTGAAAGCAGTTTGAAAGTGCATTATTCTGCATGTGCGGAAGGAGTCTCTTATGACCTTCAGAAACTAAAAACAGATGAATAATTCAAAGAGGATCTTACATTTCTAGCCTGTTGGTATGATGCTCATTTTGGTGGCAACTTAAAGACTAACAGGCAATTAATTGTAGCATAAAGGGGAGTATGAACTCCGCCAGCCAGACACATGCAAAATATACTTTTGTGCAACCTTAACAATGACCAGATTTATTGTAGTATAATTTTTGGGGGCTAGAGATTCAACATGATAGTGATATTTTGGGGGGGGGGGGTGAGCTGGGTTCAGATCCTCAGCCATGATTTAGGCAGGTGACTCTTTTTTGACCTAACATCTCACAGGGTTCATACAAGGAGATGAGAAGGCTTGTGTATATGTCTGAGCTCCTTGAAGGAAAGATAATATTTTAAAAACTGTGACAAACAGATCATACATTTGACCAGATGCATGAAGTTTTCTCTCCAGGGATTAAAGCAAATCTAGATGTTTGTGGTACCTTTTTTGGATAAGGGTCATGATTCATCCAAAATACTTCATGGAAAATTACTGCCCTGCACATTGAAGGGTCTATCTGTTCTGATCCAAAAGAAGACATCCCACTACAGAACCATGAAAACTGTATCTCCTCAAATATAGGAGCAAGGGTTAGACACAGAGAAGCTGTGGCTTTTAGCAAGGGCCATCCTGATCCAAGAATATAAGCTTTCAACTGCCCTTTAGTTTAATAATGTGCTTTTAACTGCCATCTTTCACTAACAGACAACAGAAGGGCCTTTTTTTTTCTATGCACACAGCTAACCAATCAATCCCCTACACCCTCCCAATCATCCATATCTTAAAAAGGCTATAAAGATGCAAAGATCATGTTATTACACAGAATGCCATCTATGCGTGTTTTCAAAACAACAACAGCTTTGTTAAAAATAATAAAAAAGCCTCCCTCTGATCGCCTCTGACTTGCTCTCCAGATGAAGAGTGGGATGATTCAGCCGCCCCAGTTTCCATCTGTTTTGCAGCTGCTTCTGTAGAGGATGGTTAGAAAACATCTTGGGGCAGGACTGCAGTGGTGCTATGAACTATCTGTTGTTATTTTCACTGAATACACAGAGGGCAGAAATCCCCCCCACAGAAAACTTGGTTGGGGCGGGGGGTGGGATTCTCAAATGCCATTCCTGAAATTTTTGTTTTGTTGAGGAATAGGTGGTGAACAGTTGGGGGCCTCACTGCAGCTGGGAGGGGAGGCAGGTGCTGACAGCATGCGTAAATATTTTGTAGGTGGGTGCTGGATTTGTCGTTTGCAGGCCAAATTCTACAGACAGCTGACATGGCTGAGTCAACAAGTAACATGTAATGTGTGGGAAAGCTTGCACAGCAGTTTTCCTACACAAAAAATATTAGAGCCAATATGCTTGATTTGTGAAATGGGGGAAGTTGTGAGATTCACACTCACCTGCCAGTGCCAACTTGAGTTGCCGACCTGAATCCAGAGACTCTTTCAAAATGTGCTGATTTGTAAATTGGTTTAGATGTGTGTACCCTACATTGCTCTCAAATGAGCACCTAAAACAGCTTCCAGCATCACACACACACACACACACACACACACANA